>NC_044327.1:66313632-68813632 GCF_007399415.2 Gopherus evgoodei | reverse complement strand
CCCAGGACCCCTGCCCCTAACTGCCCCTCAGGACCCCAACCCCTATCTAAATGCCGCTGCTTCTTGTCCCCCGATTGTCCCCTCCCAAGACCCCTGCCCCTAACTGCCCCTTGGGATCCCAGACTCTATCTAAGCCTCCCTTCTCCTTGTCCCCAACTGCTCCCTCCTGAGACCCCCCCAACTTCCCCCCAGGACCCCACCCCTTACTTGTCCCCTGATAAACCCCTGGGACTCCCATGCCTATCCAACTGCTGCCTGTCCCCTGACTGCCCTCCCGAACCTCCGCTCCATCCAACCCCTCCGCTCCCTGTCCCTTGACTGCCCCCTGGAACCTCCTATCCCTTCTCCAACACCCAGCCCCCTTACCGTGCCACTCAGACCACCGTTTCTGGCTCCGTGCAGCTCCAGACACATTGGTGCCATGCTCCCTAGCGGAGCCCACAGCCCCCCCCCCCCCCGCACCTGCCTTCCAGATTTGAACAGCTCAAAATTCAGGAGTGCTCAAGCTTAATTTGGGCAGCTGTTACTTCATTTCTCCCAAATCAAATACACTGATCCACTGTAACTTGCTGTAGAAAAAGTAGGATAAAATTGAGCAAAAAATGCTTATTAGGACTGGAATTGCTATTTTCAACAGCCATTGCCTTTTTGTTTGTTTAAAAGGAAGACAGTGATGCTGCATTGGCAAATTCCCCATAGAAAGAAAGAGTGGAACAAAAGAATAATAAAGGCACCTCAACTTTTCCTCATGTATGGAGGACAGTCTTATAATAAGCATCCAGATATCCTCCAATCACACAAGCTGAAAATTGTTCCACTTTACTGCAGCTCTGTAACCATATGGGAACCAATCCTGTCTGTGTTTTGTGCACATCCAAAATTCCTGCTGAATGACCCGCCCTGGGAGTGAGTTACCAGTGACCCAGGGCTGGGGCGGCAGGAGGTGTGGGGGGGGGCCACTGGTGAGGGGGAGCCCAGGGCTGGGGCAGCAGCGGGGTGGGGGGAGGGCACTGGTGGGGAAGAAAGGGGGAAACTCAGCACTGGGGCAGCAGGGTGGGTGTGGGTGGGGGTAGAGCCCAAAACTGGGGCAGCAGGGGAGTACAGGGGGAGCCCAGGGCTGGGACAGGGGGCAGCCAAATTATTTTTTGCTGAGGCAGCAAAAAACCTAGAGCCAGCCCTGCTGGGTTCCCTCAGCTGCCGGAGCCCCGGGCCCTTTAATTTGCCCCGGAGGGCTCCCAGCCACCTTTCCGCTGGGAGCCCCTGGATGATTTAAAATAAAGTATCACCTCCCCACCCCCAACCTTCCTTTCTGGCCCACAGCTGTTTTGGTGGGGCGGTGCTGGGGAAGGAGGATTTGTTTTCGCAGAGCTGGGCAGCCCTGGGGCGGGGTGTTTCTGCGGGGCCGGGAGGTTTCGGCCCTCAGCTGTTTTCTTTGGAGTAATGAGGCCCTCGCCGCATTACAAGTTGTGTAGGCCTGTTCTAGCTACTCAAAATTCTACACTTTTAAGTAGCTAGTATGCTAACTCTGTAGTTAGGATA
Source organism: Gopherus evgoodei (assembly GCF_007399415.2). Taxonomy (NCBI): domain Eukaryota; kingdom Metazoa; phylum Chordata; order Testudines; family Testudinidae; genus Gopherus; species Gopherus evgoodei. The sequence continues at coordinate 68,812,093 of NC_044327.1, read as the reverse complement.
TTAAAGAGGTCAGGCTCCTATTGGGTCTTAACAGAGAACGGCGAGCGAGTTCAGCCAAAACAATATCCAGACCAAACTTCCAATTATTCCCAAAGCAAAATGTTTTGTCCAAGATCAGCTAATTTCAGCCTTCTCCTTCTTTAAATGAGTCAACAGCTCCTCTTTTGTGCTTACTTTTAAAAGACCCCTGGGGTGAGGATCAGAAGTCCTTCCAATCTCACTGACATACTGGATATCCACAATGGTGGTAAAGTGAAATAGAGAAACAGTAGGGCTCTGTAGGCTGTTTGACCCCACAACTCAATATTAGCTGCCTGCTATCTGTTTAACTGAAAGATGTACATAACTGTGTGAAAGACTGTATTAAACTATACTTCTCTGACTTCCACACCGTTTGGTAATTTCAGTTGTCAGTCATTCGCATTCCTCCCTGTTAATAGCATCTGTAACACGAGGAACAGGTGGAAAAATCTAATCAATTAAAAACACAAAATACTTACTGTCAGAGTCTTTGTTAATAAATCTTTCACAAATATATAATAGCCCATTGATTATATAAGACATAAAAAGTGATTTAATGTGCCTTGGACAAAAATTGTAACAATAATGCAGCCCCTTCATAAAGACATTATATTAGCCAGCTATGTAATTACACTCTTGAAGTTGCTAGGGAAGCCTATTTAACTACATACAATTAAAATGTAACATGTTGCAGTTACACAGCAGCCAGAGTGTAAATGATGCTGGTTCCAATTCAAGTTGAAGGCCCCCTCTGATGCCTCATGAAAAACTTTGAGGAGATATTCTTGTTAGAGATTATTTGCTTATGCAGTCTATCACAGGGGTCAGCAACCTTTCAGGAGTGGTTGCCGAGTCTTCATTTATTCACTCTAATTTAAGGTTTCGCATGCCAGTAATACATTTTAATGTTTTTAGAAGGTCTCTTTCTATAAGTCTATAATATATTAACTAAACTATTGTATGTAAATTAAATAAGGTTTTAAAAATGTTTAAGAAACTTCATTTAAAATTAAATTAAAAGGCAGAGCCCCCCGGACTGGGGGCCAGGACCCAGGCGGTTTGAGTGCCACTGAAAATCAGCTCACGTGCCGCCTTCAGCACGCGTGCCATAGGTTGCCTACTCCTGGTCTATCATATACACTCTGTATTTTTGTTCCTCTGTTTTTGTTAATTGTGAAATATGCATGAAACCAGGACTTTCACTTTAGTTTATTAATCTGCTTCTTTGGTTTTTTCCCCACTTGAACACAAAACCTGTTAGTGGTACAACAGAATTACAAACAGCTTCGGAATGGAGGTTGTTCATAACTCTGAAATGTTCATAAAACTGAACAAAATGTTATGATGGTTATCTCAAAAGTTTACAACTGAATATTGATTTAATACAGCTTTGAAACTTTACTACACGGAAGAAAAATGCTGATTTTAATAATCTTAATTTAAATGAAACAAGCACAGAAACAGTTTCCTTACTTGTCAACATTTTTTTAAACTTTCCTTATTTTTTTTGTAGTTTACGTTTAACACGGGGCCGGGGGGGGGGGGGGGAGGGGTTCTGTCTCTCCTGCTGCCTGATAGTGTAATTCCAGTTCCAAATGAGGTGTCTGATTGACCGGTCAGTTCATAACTCTGAGGTTCTACTATATTATAATTGTTTCCTTCAGAAGTGATATCATTGAGAGCGATGATCCAAACAAAAAAATTCCTGTCTTCATTAAAATGTTCCTTGAAATAAAAAAATAAAATAAAAAGGAAGAAAAATATGATTAATAGTTTCAAATACTATACCACTTTTCATCCATAGATTTTTAAGTGCTTTGACAAAATGGAAAAAAAATCCTTTGCCCATTTTATAGACAAGAAAACTGAGGCAGAAAGAGGCACAAATGATTTACAAAAGGTCATGTGTGGAGGAGAAGGGTCAGTGGTACATATGGGAATCAAATTTAGTTCTTCCGATTCCCAGCTAAATGCTCAATCTAAAGAAGAATGAACCTCAAAAAGTTCAAAGTTTTGTAACTCCCTACAATTTGGATCCTAATCCAACCAATTATCCTAGCTACTAGGTTTTCAAATCAATCTGAATATTAACAAAATTAAGGCTATCACACTATTTCTAGTATTTTAAAATACCACAAGAATACACTCAAGCAATATTTCCACATGGGGATGAAACCAGAAAGCACAAAGGTATACAAAAACTGTAACACAGTTAAACTGCATCAAGCATCAGTTTTAAGTGGCAACTGAGTCAGTTACCATTTTATCCAAACTAATTTGTCCATCCCAAATATAAGCACGAATTGGTTCTCAGTAGAACATTCAATAGCATTTCTGTCATAGTCAATAACAGCTCCTTAACCTCTCTTCTTTTTTTGTTGTTGTTGTAAATTTACAAAATTTCACAGAAGTAGGAGTGAGAACCAAGATGCCAGGTGTACAGAGCAAAATTAGCAACAGAACACTAACACAACAACTATTACAAATTTCTCCTATCACTTATTAACTTGAAGAAAAATATGCTCCTTTGAGCTCCTGCCAGATACCACTGTGATATCCGGAAACTTAAAAACACACAGTACTGCTGAGTAATTGGAACTTGCTCCCTGGCTCACTTCATCAGAGAAATTATTTACTACTGAATTGGAATTTTTATTTTATGTGGTACACAGGCTTAGTTCTCAAACATGCATGGCAAATAAAGAGTGACATCAGGCATGAGTCGTAGAAAGCTTCACCTCTGAAAGCATATTTTCTATAATACTCTCTTTTTACTTCATAGTACTACAGAGAAGTACTTTCCAGTCAGCCTAGTGTGTAAAAAAACACCACCCTCATTCCATTTCAAACAACAGATGAAGAGAACTTTGACTTTTTCAGGAAACAGCTGTAAATCCCTGTAATCTAGTTATCTGAATTCCTTTATGGTTTGAAAGGTTATGACAATAGGGGACCCAAATTTCCACAATTTAAGCCTCCATCTACTCTCTAGAAGGAAACTACATGGTATCTCCTAAAGTGCAAAATAATCTCTTTCATATTAAAAAAAACAAAGCAAGCAAGCATTCAACGATAGGTGGGAAGAAATTTGTCATGCTTAAAAGCTTTACAAATATTTCTAAAAAATGTAAGGGGAACAGCATCTAAACCATAACCTCTCAGTTTACCAAGGTCTGAATGTGAGATAAGCTTAAAAAAGGTGCAGGGGCTATATTACACAAGGAGAATAAAGCTAGAAGCTCAATGATGGCTAATTATTTCAGCATAAATCTCCATTTCATGATTTGATTCAAGTTTTCTGACAGAAATGAGAACATCATGTTCTGTGGAACAGGGGAAATTTAAGTTTAAAATGAGGGACAAAATGAAAGTTAAGACAGAAAGCAAACTTTTCTTCTTTTAATTAACTCAGGTCTTTGACAGAAAGTCTGAGGGTATGTCTACATCTACAATTTTGCAGTGTTGGTTGTTACAGCTGTATTAGTACAGCTGTATAGGGCCAGCGCTGCAGAGTGGCCACACTTACAGCAACCAGCGCTGCAAGTGGTGTTAGATGTGGCCACACTGCAGCGCTGTTGGGCGGCTTCAAGGGGGGTTCGGGGAACGCGAGAGCAAACCGGGGAAAGAGACCAGCTTCGCCGCGGTTTGCTCTCGCGTTCCCCGAACCCCCCTGCAAACCGCAGGGAAGGAGACCTGCTTGCACGGGGGTTCGGGGAACGCGAGAGCAAACCGGGGAAGGAGACCAGCTTCGCCGCGGTTTGCTCTCGCGTTCCCCGAACCCCCCTGCAAACCGCAGGGAAGGAGACCTGCTTGCTCGGGGGTTCGGGGAACGCGAGAGCAAACCGGGAAAGGAGACCTGCTTGATTACCAGAGGCTTCCTCAGGTATGCTGGGATACCTACTTATTCCACGGAGGTCAAGAAAAGCGCTGGTAAGTGTCTACACTTGATTACCAGCGCTGGATCACCAGTGCTGGATCCTCTACACCCGAGACAAAACGGGAGTACGGCCAGCGCTGCAAACAGGGAGTTGCAGCGCTGGTGATGCCCTGCAGATGTGTACACCTCCTAAGTTGCAGCGCTGTAACCCCCTCACCAGCGCTGCAACTTTGTGATGTAGACAAGCCCTGAGTGGGTACAATGTGATGGATCTGATTACAAAATGCTCCCAATTAATAGAAGAGTGACACCCCAGAGAAAATTAGCACTTTTCTGAAGAGAAAGTTTCATCCCAAGAGAAAAAGTTGCTGACACCATCACAACTGAGCCTTAAAGGGACCCTTTCCTCAAATTAGCAAGAAATGTGATATGGAAACACAACTCTTTGGAACTGAAGTTATCTAACAGCTTTTGTTAGGTAATAAATCAATACACAATACCATATGGTATGAACTGGAATTACAATATTCTGAATGGGTTTTGGGCAGGCTGATTCATTGGTATGTTTTATACTCTCCAATAACAGACTAAGTTAAATTGCTGCAAGGTGGAACTACCAAATAAAACAGATCGACCAAAGCGTAAATATCAGATGGGCTTCAAAACTCCTGACAGATCTGCCACCTATCTACTTATGTTTCTGAGCATGCCCAACCTCAGCCATTACTTTGAACAATGAATTCACAATGTGTGTATTTTCTCTTCTTCATTATTTGAGATGTATGAGTCTTCAGCTTTCAACAGCTTCATGTTCCGCCAATTTTAACAGGCTGATTTACTATTTAAAACATTCACATCCTGAGCCAAAAGACCTACCGAAAGAAACATTGAACAATGAACATACTGTACATAACTCCGACACGTGACACTCATAGTAAATTGCAGTTTTAACCTGTTTGTCTAATCAAAATCATTTAAGAGAGAGTAAAATATTCAGATATATTGGAATTATTTGCACCAAAGGAAAAAGGGCTCTGTTGAAACAACATCAAATTCCAAGTCCCAAAGGAAACCTACTTAATCACACAATGCATTGTGTGCTGTAATGATGAGAGAGTACAAAGGGGATGGTCTGATTTCTGGCAAGCATCCTAGAGTGTCAATTTGTCAATGTCAGCCCGAGGGTCCTCAACCAGCTCCATAGGACCAGCCTTGCAGCGATACATCCAACTCCCCATCCACTAATGACTGGGACTTCAACCTCTTTGTATCCATCTTAACCTTTTGGTTTTTTGCTGCCTTCCTGCCTCTACCAGCCTATGATTCATCGGGCTGTGGTAAACACACACTTAACATACCTTGTTTATGAGACTCTATGGCTTCTTAGGATATTCTTACATGAACTGAGAAGCCAGGAGGTGGAACTGAAGTGTGACTTTCCAAGTGGAGACCAGGGTAATAGCATAGAGCAATCAGGGAATAGCATCTTCCATCTTCTGTGACCTACTGTCACCAGAGCCAAAGAGGCTCACAGACAAAGTAATCAAGAAAGGTGGACTCAGTGGTGGGTCACACATATAGTGTGAGGTCAGAGAAAGTAGAGCCTTACACCAGTGCTCCTCCAAGCCGGTCCGCCACTTGTTCAGGGAATGCCCCTGGCGGTCCAGGCTGGTTTGTTTACCTGCCGCGTCCACAGGTTTGGCCAATCGCGGCTCCCAATGGCCGCGGTTCGCGGCTCCAGATCAATGGGGACCGTGAGAAGGGCAACCAGCACATCCCTCGGCCCACGCTGCTTCCCTCAGCCTCCATTGGCCTGGAGCGGCAAATTGCAGCCACTGGGAGCCACGATCGGCCAAACCTGCAAACGCGGCAGGTAAACAAACCGGCTCGGACCACCAGGGGCTTTCCCTGAACAAGCGGCGGCCTGACTTTGAGAAGCACTGCCTTACACAGTTGCATAGTTTTAAGACACTGCTGCCATTTAGATGTCTAAGACTCACCTTCAAGTAGAGCAGTATGCTCACAAGAAACTGCAGGCCTTTCATTTAGCCTTGAAATACAGTGGTGGTAGAATCCTGGCAATGCCATCCTTGAGCTGAAAGCTACAACTGATTAATTAGTGATAGCTCTCTGCCACCAGAGTTGTTCTACTGCTCTCTGTGTTTGGGGGTTATCTGGGGATGGTGGTGTTTGTTTTGTTTTTATGCTGCCTGCAGTTTTGAGAAGTGACAAGTAGTCTCCCTCCTCTCTGAAGCTGGCCGTCCTAGGAAAATAAACAAGGCAGCGAAGGAAGCTGAGGGAGAAATAGGTAGGCTCCCAGAGTCTAAACTAGCAGGAACAGGCCTCATGAAGCAGGCAAACCACTGAGCACAAGAAAACTTAAATCAAATCCAGACAAATTGAGAGGCCTAAACAATTTAGCATGTGTGAAGATGAAGCCAAAAACTCACAGTGACCCACTACTTCGGCTTGGGAACAGACTCATTAAAAAGTATAGTTTAGTAAGAAATTAGACAAGCAAATCAAAGCATGGTCTGGGATGAATGTTAGGAAAATGTTTGCTGCTTACATGGGTCTGTGGTAATACTGAACAGGCCAAGGCAATCTGCAGACCGGTATGATGAGCTGCCAGAATGTACAGAAGAACGTTGCCCTGCCACACATCGCTCTAGGCTTAAAGCATGGAAGAACTGAGAGGCAGGACATAATGTAGTCAGCCAAAAATATTTCTGTGTCATAAATAAATAAATAAATAAAATGAAAGTGATCTCATGCAGATTTTTTGCTCTTCAACTGATGTTCTCGTTATCCTTATATTCATACTTTCCTTATCCTGTTTTCATTGCACAGACACTAATCTGCCTTGAAATTGGCTGATTCTGCTCAAGCCATGTTTACAGGGAAGCAAGTTTCATCTGGTTGTCCTCGTTCTGAGACCAGTTTATGCTCTATGGCAGGAAAGATTATTAAAAACTATATATTACGTGCACGTGCTTTAAAAGTGACTCATCTTGGAGAGATAACTGTATTATATCTGCTTTCCATTCCCTAGGTCGCAGAAAGGGAGAGGCAGCAGTTAAAATCGCAAATGGAAATTGCTTCCTAAATATATTATCCTCCATAAAAACCATTTAGCAACTGTTAGTACCCACAAGACAAAGGAAAGGGTAAAAAGTATGTGTGATGGAATAGGACAGGGAGGGGGAGTTGAGGACTCATTTACATTATCATGCTGAGCATTAACCACAAGGAGAGAAAAACAAATGTTCCCTGTTTTGCACAAACATCAATTACATCTAGTAATTTAGCTGATTCCTCTCACAGAGCAGGTGCTTTGGCTCTAGTGCAAAGTGGGAATGTGTACACCATTCTGGCTTCTAAGGCACAGGCAGCATTTGACCAACCTGCTCTGCATCAGCATTTCTCCCTCTGTTCAGGGGAAACAAAAAACAAAAATCACTTCCCCCTTTATTCCTACAACACAGCTAAATAAGTGGCCAGAAACAGAGCCCTCAGGCCATACACTACACTTAAACTTGTAGCACTAAAGTTGAAAAATAAATTCCAAATTATGTCACAGCATAGACAGATAAAGATGTATAGATATAGGCAGTCTTACACATCCCCACCTCATCCCTAGCCCCGTCCCTATCAATTATGGTGCCCTATGCAGCCGGAGCACCTGCCACCTCACCTCCGGTGGAGGGTCTGGGCTGCACACAAGGCCTCCAGTGCTGTGGAGGCAGGAGCTGTGGGGGGCCACTTTGGAGGGGCCCCACAGGCCCATAGCAGCCTGGGAGATTAGCAGGAGGTCTGACACCAGCAGCAGGAAGCGGAACGACCCAGCCCCAGCCATGTTGCTTGGGAGAGGGGGCTTGGGGGAAAGGGTCTCCCCCCACCCCCACGCTCACTGGTGGCGGGAAGTGGAGCGACACAGCAGGGAGCCAACAGCAGGGAGCGGTGAATGCGGGAGTAGGCCTGACCCCTGCTGCCAGTGCCAGCCCCCCCCCCCAAATAATCCCCTGGGCCACGTCCATTGCTGGGGGAGGAGGCTTGGGAGAAGAGGTGGGAAATGGGGGCAGAAAGAGCTGGGACAAGGGCGGAGGGAGTTGTCCCAGGCCCCATACCCGTCTATGAATGTCCCTGTCCCTTGCAGTGGGTGCACCCTGCAGGGGGGCCAGCTGCGGGATAGGGCTGGCCACCGACGCTGTCGCATACAAAGCACACAGCTGTGTATTCTGCGTATGCCTAAGGATGGCCCTGCTCATCCCTCTACCACGCACACACCTATGACTAATCTTGCAGTGCAGAAACCTTTTCCACCATCCATTTCTGCAGCCCCTATAAGAGACCTCAGGCAGTGGGACAGAGGGCCATTTCCTTCACTCCTTTCCATTTCATTTATAGGCTTCCTCCCCCCCCCCCGCTCGCCTCCCCCTGTTTTACCACCATCATTCTAAAACAAGACCAGCCCTTAACTCCTCATTTACTCTCTGCTTCAGCTACTGCTGTGAATCCCAGAAGAAAACAAAATTTTACTTTGAATGCCATTGTCTTAGACAGTAAAGCATATTTGCTTTGGATCTTTCCCTCTCCTCCTTTAAGTAAACCAAAAATTATTTTACAGAAAAAGATCCTTATTGCCTTACTCCCCCTTCTTTCTCCTTACACACAAAATAAAAGTGGTCATGCTGAACTACTGCAAGACAATACTAATCTCAGCTCTCTCATACATAGAGAGTTGATTTATTTTTTTTTTAAATGAGGCTAGGGTGACCAGACAGCAAGTGTGAAAAATCGGGACGGGGGTGGGGAATAATAGGAAGCTATATAAGAAAAAGCCCCAAATATAGAGACTGTCACTATAAAATCAGGACATCTGGTCACCCTAAATGAGGCCTACCTTTTCTAGCATGACCCAGAAAGACAAACAGAATCCATATAAAAACATGATCCACTTCTAAGTTTCCTCACTCCTTGGAATCAAGCAAATAATTCTGACCCAAAATATGAAAGAAATCCCAAAACAGAAAAAAGCTAGATTGCTACACATGCCTACACCAAACCCATTTACTAACAGGCTAGCCCACTTCAAGGAAATGCACAAGTAGATTCCTACCAAATAGGAACTGTTACCATAAACTACAGGTGGAAATTGAGCAACACAGAGCACAGTCCAAACCCAGAGAAAAGCAACTGTGCAATCAATGCAACAGAGGATAGTCTGAAGCAGAGAGGCACTTTCTACTCCAATACCCAAACACGAGGGAGATATTTCCTCAAAATTATTATGAATCATAAAAGACTTCTTAAGAGCCATGAAGCAAAACTGTGCCTAATCCTAGGAGAAAAATGGTGAAGATGGCACTGTATGTAGCAACCTGCCACCAAGTCAGCACTGAACACTGTTGACTAATAGACTCAGGCGATCAGACTCCAAACACAGTGTCCCTATGGTAGGCAGATCTCACCTAACCCTGACAGATACTTGAGAGGCCAGTCTTTAAACATATTTTAGCAACACTCACATAGCTTGTCAAGCTAAAAAAGTCACACTGAATTGAACTGTATTGTGCTATCTATGCCTAAATACATGTTTCAGTTTAACAACCTAAACAGAGTTTTAACCTCTGTCCTGAGATGTATTTCTTTCCCTAAATCCTGAACTCTCCTAAGGGCAGCACTGAGAAGGATGGAATTCTTGAAATGCCTGAGAATACATGTAAAGGTCTGGTGGGGAAAGAATTTATAGCCTGTGTCAAATATCCCCTGTCACAAAGCTCTAGTCACAAGTGTGATGTTATCTTGACTGCAGTTTATACTATGCAAACAAATCTATTGAAGAGACACCCACATCACCTTTACCATGAGCAACACACACTGAAATCTCTCACCAATAGCTAAAATTAAAAAGCAAACTCTTTTTAATCTCCATAAAGATATAACTACTCAGAGTCCTTGTGAAATAGGCTTCTATATGCAACTTACACTGGCCGCTCCTCCTCCCTCAGCCATAGCAAGAGTTAAATAGTAACTGTTAAGACCACTTGAATTGATTGTTACTCCTGGTGTCCAAACTGGCTTAAACAGTGCACCAGACAGACAACGCACTTTGTTTTTCTATGTGGATAACAATTACATGTGTGTTTTAGTCACTCTTTGTCAGCAACATGGTAGACTCCACAATGGGACAGCTAACTCAAAGTTAAAGACAACAATACATTTAGGAATATGAATTTGCAAATGTTTCACAATAATTAACATTTACATAGCACTTTTTATTGCAACAGATCCTCAAGCAACTATACACATACAGCACTGGCAAACAAGAGCATAGTGCACCGCGCAACAGCATGGGGTTTGAAAGGAGAGGGAATTTGAGGCAAGAACACTGAGGGAACTCCCTCATCCTTTCGGGAAGTGCTGTGGGATAATCAGTGCCATGACAGGGCCTCTGTTTTTAAAGATTTCAGGCACTTCTTAAAGAAAGTTATAGTAAAGAGCAATCCAAATGTGTCTTTAATTCCCCGCCCCCCTTCCCTTCTGCACAGATTACCTTTACTCAGTCAAAGCAAGTCCAGGTTAGGAGATAAAAAGTAAATTAGCACTCCATGTGCCTAATAAGCCCTGAACTAGGACAAGGGGGGTAAAAAACTAGGAAGAGGGAAGTGAGTGCAGTTGGGTGTACATGTTGGGTGAGACAGAACGGAAATTATCCCTGCACTAAATGCTGCAATTTCAATACCTTCCTGTAGCCTTGTCTTACTCCTAAAGTAATGTGCATTAGATCAGTTCCCCAGCTCTTTTACAGCAACACCTAATCAAACCTCAAACATTATTCAACCTGGTCATCAAGTTTCATTTTAGATTTCTTTACATACAAAGCCAAAGCTGTCTCTCCTCTTGTTTCCTTCATATCTTGACCCACAGGTGCTGGAACTAGGGGTGTTGGTGGTGCTGCCACATCTGTTGTCTTGAAGTGATTTCCATTATATACAGGGTTTACAGTTTGATTCAATGGCTCTCAGAAGCCCCACTATAAAAATTGTTTCAGCACCTCTGTCTTGATCCAACTCCATCCTTGATTGAAAACCTGCTTACGTGTGTGTGCGTGTGTGTGTGTAGATTTTCATCCAAGAGCCACTCAACTACGCACATTTCCTCTTTATGTATTTTATGTTGAATGTCCTAGTTTATATGATGTGTACTGGACTACAGAAGTATTTCTCTTTTCAGTGTAGCATGTTTTTAAGACCAGGCAATGGAGAGAGAATATGTAGAACCCTGTCCTGTATGATCCACTCCCCTACCATTAACTTCAGAGAGTACACAGGATAAAGCATAATGGAGATTCTTCGCTTTAAAATTGTTGTTAAAGTTCTCTTACACAGTTGGGCGGTTTTATGAATATGGTATTAACTATAACCTTTAGAATTCAAGACACGAACAGCAGATGGAACCTAATTAAGAGGGAAAAATTAATAATTTGTCTTCATAAGGAATGGGAAAGGCAGTGGCACTTTGCAAAGGGAGGTCCTTTGTGTCACTTCATAAATGCAGAACCAGCTAACTAGGCTATGAGGGGCTCATTAAGAAATAGACACATTTAACATAGGAGATGAGGATCCACAAGTTGTGGCTCTAGAAATCAGATGTTCAGAGCTCCAGAAGCAAAGATAACAACAGAAAGCAGGAGCTTTCTTTTTAAAAAATGATACATAAAATAAGACTCAGGTTGTCCCCACAGCCCCTAAATGAAAAGGGGAGAGAACTCACGGATGGGGGAAATGCTAACTCTTCAGCATCATTCACACCCCGCCCCTTACTTGAATTCCATGGAGAGGAGGAAATATATCATTTCAGTCCTCTCCCAAAATCCAGCAGAACATCAGACAGTCAGTATTAACTTTTGCACATAGCTCCTGCACATCATCCCCTCTTACAGAAACTCCAGAGGAAATATAAGCTACAGAGTCCCTGGCAGCGTGGCAGAGGGATACAGCAGTGGGACCCAAAGGCAGTACAGAGGCAAATGGCTTCCCCACAGGTGGCCCTGTTCTTGGTTGTTGGGGTCTTTTCTGTTTGTTTGTTTTTGTGGTTAGTGGCACAAACATCCTCCTTCAATGAAAATATCGAAGGGAAAATGAGGGGGACCTTGCTAAGGATAAGTCTACACTGCAGCTGTGAGCAAGCCTCCCAGCCCAGGTAGACAGAGTGTGCTAGCTCAGCTCGAGTTAGTGCACTCAAATAGCAGTGTGGGTGTTGCAGTACCAGCACAGGCTCAAGCTAACCACCCACGCTTGGGCCGAGGGGGTCTGGTAGGCTTTAGAGCCTGAACTGCTACTCAAGCCTCAGTGTCCACACTGCTATTTTTAGCAGACTAGCTCAAGCCAAGCTAATGTGAATCTGACCACCCAAGTTAGGAGGCTTACTTCCAATTGCAGTATAGACATTAGCTAGGTGCCTTGTGCCCATCACAGGTCTTTCCCACATTGAGGATGGCATATGCCCTAGGATTTATTTATACAAATGTTAAGATAGTTGAAGAAGATGATCACAAAGAGGAACATCTCATTCCGAACAGATCCCCTATGATTATCATCCTGAAAGTCTGTCTTCAAAATCTGTACCCACTCTCTTTCCCTTGCTTTAGATTTCATTAGCAAATCTCCAGAGAGATACAGGAGCTTGGTGCACCTCCTCTCTCACCTGAACAGCATTGTATTTGGCTTTAGGACAACCTGACAATCAACTCCTGCCCTCTCTTGCAGAGAATGTAATGATGCAGCTGAAGTAAGAGCATGTAAAAATAGGTCAGAGATTACAGCTCATACACATGACCTCTCTTCTCTCTACTTCCAGCAGAAAGTATTAACTTTCTTCTAATTGCTATTTCACAAGAATGAAAGGAGAGGCTGACTACAATGAATAGTGAACTAAAGACACACACTCAATATCCACTCAGCTTCTGTTTCTGTTTATACATTTTTCAAATCAATTAACAAGCACTCCCTACAACTCCAACTTGTTAATTGAAGCTAATGTTTTCCAATGTTTGTGATTTGCTAGAAACTGCTTTTGTAACTAATACACCATACGGCAAACTTAGTCCCAACTACATCAGCAATAAAACTCCCATAGTCTATCTTCTTGATATTTACTTCACATACACTCCTATAATGGTATACATACACATGTGTATATACATTTCTGTTTGTGTGTGTGAGATGTAAATATCGATAATATAAAATACACAATCGCTCTCAAATGATTGTGGGAGTGTGCGTGCTTTGCTGTTCTGTATTACTGGTTCTGCAGCTCCTGACTCAATGGTCTGAGTCTGACTGCAAAATGGAGGCTGAGCCTGTTGCTATGGAATCTGTAGCCTTGGCTGAGGAATCTGGCTTGCTGGCAAAGCCCCCAAGCAAAAAAAGTCTGTTGAAGGAGGCAGGGGCTCCATTTTTGGAGGGTGCTGCAAAGCGGGCTTGTTTGGTCAGTGCAATTGGGATGCCCACTGCTGAGGGTGGTTCTTGGGGGCATAGAGAATTCTCAGGTGTTAGTTTTGATCCCCACCCCGGTCCCAGCAGCCCCTCTCCCTCCAGTCTCTGAGGTTCCCCTCCTTGAGGTCAGTAATGACTGAGTCAGAATGTGGGGGGATGACCAACTCACATATTCTTTAAGTACTGAACTCCCTCAGAGGGGATATACCCAGATGCTATTGGTAGGTTTCTGGATGAGACTACAGGGAAACATGGAGTAGAGGTAGCAGATTGGTTTCCTGACAATCTGTTCTTGCTGTCTGCTCAGAATACTGTGAGACATGTCTGAGTTCGACAAACAGAAGTTATACAGATTGACAAAATTGATGACAAAGTGCTTGTCTCTTTGATCAATGGATATGTGGAGATTAATGGATACAGAAAATTTGGTGGTTTTGTTTGGGGGCAAGGTTTCTAGGTCTATTTTTTCTGATAAGTATTGGTCTGAGGGATAATTTTGTATGTGGCTCTCCGAATGTGATTGGGTACAGGGAAATTAAAAAACGCATGGCTCTTTTTGAGCACCTATTACCAAAAAATGTGGAGATTTCATTTTTGTAAGAGACAAACAGATGCAGACAACCAAACTGGCTGGCTTGCTGACTGGAGAGAGAAAGATTTTCTGAGTGATAGTTCCACTGCAAGTGCTGGGGTTGCCGTTTTCTTTTCGGACAGGGTCACAAACCTGAGTCAATGGTTGAGCAGAAGTTGTTCAAAGCTATTTATTGACAGTTCAAGCTACCTTTGAGCAGTATCTCTCTTTGATTATTGTCTATGCTCCTACCGTAGGGAAAGACAGGGTGTGTGTTTTTCAGCGCTTGGGTGCTCTTTTGACAAATTGTTTGACAAGTGATATTTTAATTTTGCAAGATAATTTTAATTGTACTCTTAATGAGAGATTGGATAGGAATCATTTGGAACAGCATCCACTTTCTGCTCAGTGACTTGCAACTCTTTTGCATGCTTCTGATCTGACTGATGTGTAGTGACATTTTCAACCTTATGTGCATTACATTTGATTGAGTGCTAGTGCCACCTCTTCCTCTATGGCACATTTGGCCTGTTTTCATTCTTTTGTCTCATTTGCTTTCTAGCCATACTATCCTTACTGGGATTTCAGCTCATGGTTTGGGGGCTTATTTGTCTTGTCTCTCCCTTCTATTCAAGACACCCATACTGGCATTTTAACACTCACCTTTTACAAGAGGTTCATTTTGGGGGAGCCTGGGTTGCCTCAAAGGATGTTTTCCCCTCCCTGAGATAATGATGGGAGATGGGTAATATTAATATTAAATGTTTTGTCAGCAATACATGCAGCAGAAAACCCTAGGCCTTTCCCGGAGTATGGAGAAGTCAGAGCTGGGAATTGTAGAACTTGAAGTCTTTCATGGCAGTAATGATGTTGGATTATATGAGGGATTGAAATATGTATGCATATGTAAATGTATATGTATATTTCAAGCCATCATACAAATCTATATAAATACAAAAATATAAACATATATAAACAAATAGTTCTGTTGGATAGCAAAATTCAGGGTGTATGGCCTTTCTCAAAAGGATAAGCCTACTCACTTTTAATTCGGCCTGAAGAAGAAACAGATGATTGGCCACTTCAAGAAATCATCAGGCCAAGCGTTTTAAGATCATGCAAGGATTAGGAAATTTGCAGTAATTTTTTTTGTCAGACCTGTATGCCACAGAACCAGTGTGTCCATCTGAGACTTAGCGGCTCGTTGAGGATCTTCCTAGGATCTCAATGATGGATGTAGACAGACTTGAACAGGATCTGACACACAGAGAATTGACTTCTACCCTAAATGACTTTGCTCCAGTGAAGGCACGTGATATTGATGGTTTGTCTTTTGAGTTTTATAAGGTCTTTGACCCTTCTTGGGCCTCGATTGTTCCAGATTTTTCAGGAGAGCAGAGAGAAGATATCACCGTTTGGTTGTTGTCAAATAGTTCTTATCCTGTTGCCTAAGAAGGGGGATCTTGGGGAGGTGAAGAATTGGAGACTCATGTCCCTGCTTTGCTCCAACTAGAAAAACTATTTTCAAAGGCCTTGGAAAAAACAGACTGATTGGTTTGGTCGTGCACCCTGACGGGACTTATTATGTCTCCAACTGGTCCATTTTCTTATTGCAGGATGTAATTTCAGCCTCAGAAATATCTGAATTTCAATGTTGTGTGAATTTCCCTGAATCACGAAAAAGCTTTTGTTCATGTAGATCATGGATACTTGCTTTTCCACACTTCGTGCTTTTGGTTTTGGGCCCAGTTTTGTCTCCTACTTTCAGTCACTGTAGAACAATACACTGCTACCTCGATATAACGCCTCCCGATATAACATGAATTTGAATAGAACGTGGTAAAGCAGTGCTCCGGGGGAGAGGGGGGCTGCGCACTCTGGTAGATCAAACTAAGTTCAATATAACACAGTTTCACCTATAACGCGGTAAGATTTTTTGGTTCCCAAGGACAGTGTTATATCGGGGTAAAGGTGTACTTAAGGTGAACAGTGGTTTAAGAGTCCCCTTTCCAGCCTGCAGGGGACTCAAATAGGGTTGTTCCCCTCTGGGTTACTGTAGGTTCTCTCTCTCAAGCCTCTGTTATGCATGTTTCAAAAGAGCCTTCTGGCCTTTCTCTCCCTGTTCCAGCTTGTACTCTGGTGCAAGTTTCTGTATCTGCTGAAGACATGACTGTGGTACTTATGACTGTGATGGCCAGGTTTTGACGGACTGTCAGCACTCTTTTATGAAGGATTGCTCAGCTCATAAATTGGGGGAAGAGTGGCACACTCCTATTGGAGTCTTGGGTGATCTCCCGCCCCCGACTCTGCTAGAGGGGGCTATTGTGGAGCTGAAATGGCTTTAAGGCACTCAGAATTATGCTGGGACCAAATGATATTTTGGGTCAGAGTTGGGAGGCGGTTATGGAAAAGTCGGAGGGGAGGTTGCAAAGGTGGAAGTAGTGTTTGCCTCAACTCTCCTTCTGAGAGTCAGTCATTTAATTGCCTTTATGTTGTGGCATAATTCTATTATTTTGGATCCCTCTTCACACTTTAGAAAGAGTTCAGAAAGTTCTTTGGGACTTTTTCAGAGAAGGCCATTGCGACAGTGGCAGACCAGGGGACTGCTCAGGCCAAAGCCCCTAGACCTCAACTGAACATAGATAAATGCACAACCATAACCAGTCTCGTTCACCTGTGTGCTAGTGTTGTTAAAATAAGTATTAGAGTTATAATTATGTGCTTAGCGTTTAGACTTTATGAAACGCATGTAGGATGTTGCATGTATTCATCTTACTTACAACATCTGTACCCCATGTCATAAGGTGACAGTGAGTGTTTGCATTGTAATCCTCTGTAATTGTGTAAGTCAAACAAACAGGAAAGCAGGATTAATTCATGTAGAAATATTGGCTTTCTACAGAAGGCGCTAGGTCCTGTCCACCAAGGCGGCCCATGGAAACCAAATGAGCCCTTCTGAAACATCAAAGAACAAAGACTTTATTAGATACATTCCTCTCCCTCCCCCCATGAAGAGGAGATACGGCCATGAACCCATCTCATCTGCTTGAACTCTGGAGGGAAAGGAATACAAATCCCTAACAAGAAAAATGGTATCTCTATGCTGCTTGGACTTTGGGATGGCAAGATTTCTGTGCATAAGGGTTCCCCAGCTGCTTAGCCTGCGTTAGCCCTAAAGGACATAAAGAGTTTGCATAATACAGCAACTTCTATCACCTTTTGAAACCTAAGACTAACTCATGTGTGTGTGTGTGTGTGTGTATTTATCTGCTTTAACCTTGTAAATAAATATCATTTCTTTTTCTTAGTTAATAAATCTTTAGTTAATTTATTATAAGATTATCTTTGATGTAATAGCTAAAGTGTAATTGACCTGGGGTAAGTGACCAGTCCTTTGGGACTGAGAGCAATCTGAATATTATTGTGATTTTTTTGGTGTAAGGGACTATCTACCCTAAAGGTAAGCCTGCCCAGGTGAAAAGATAGAGGTACACAAGAGGACTATATGTGACCAGCTGTTATAGTGCCTCAGGAGTTTACACTTGGTACTTGGTGGTTGACATCTAAGTATAGAACTCAAAAACAATTTGGGTCTTCCCCAAGGTTGGTACCAGTGCATTTATTTGAGGCAGTCCAAAAAGCTTGACAGCCATCACTGGGAAGGCAGAGTATTTTGTGTGCAGAAAGGGGTCAAGGTCTCATTGACTTTCTGAGCAGAGTCACTACTTTTCGGTTACAGTCTCTGCAGCAGCTGCTGTTTGGGGATAAGATTCCTCCCTGGAAGCAACTGGACTTTGCTTTTTATAGGCAAGTGGGGAAGGGTGGCTGGGTTTTGATTCTGAATTTCTGTTCTTGGAACCCGAGTGCCTCAACTTTTGGGGTGTTACCTGATTTTTAAACAAAGCCTTTTAACGCTTGGAGATTGTAAGCCATTGGAAGCAACTGGACTTTGCTTTTTATAGGCAAGTGGGGAAGGGTGGCTGGGTTTTGATTCTGAATTTCTGTTCTTGGAACCCGAGTGCCTCAACTTTTGGGGTGTTACCTGATTTTTAAACAAAGCCTTTTAACGCTTGGAGATTGTAAGCCACAGAATAGGTGTCTGGAGTTCCCAGGGCTGCTTGCTGTACTCCTTTTTAATGGCCCTGCCATGAGGATTCCAAGTCTTTGTTTCTAGGAATCCTGTGTCTCTTCCCTTAATGCAGTAGGTGTAACAGAACAGGTTAATTTAACTGATTTTACTAAAAAATTTTTTCATAGACTTACGGTCAGAAGGGACCATTATGGTCATCTAGTCTGACCTCCTTCACAACGCAGGCCACAGAATCTCACCCACCCACTCCTGTAACAAACCCCTAACCTATGTCTGAGTTATTGAAGTCCTTAAATCGTGGTTTAAAGACCTCAAGGTGCAGAGAATCCTCTAGCAAGTGACCAGTGCCCAATGCTGCAGAGAAAGGCAAAAAACTCCAGGGCTTCTGCCAATCTTCCCTGGAAGAAAATTCCTTCCCAACCCCAAATATGGCGATCAGATAAACCCTGAGCACGTGGGCAAGACTCACCAGCCGGCACCCAGGAAAGAATTCTCTGTAGCAACTCAGATCCCATCCCATCTAACATCCCATCACAGACCACTGGGCCTATTTACATGCTAATAATCAAAGATCAATTAATTGCCAAAATTAGGCTTTCCCATCATACCATCCGGGGCGGCTCCAGGCCCCAGCACACCAAGCGCGTGCTTAGGGTGGCATGCCGTGAGGGGCGCTCTGCTGGTCACCGGGAGGGCAGCAGGCAGGGTGCCTTCAGCGGCATGCCTGCGGAGGGTCCACTGGTCCCGTGGCTCTGGTGGACCTTCCGCAGGCGTGCCTGCGGAGGGTCCACCGGAGTTGCGGGACCAGTGGACCCTCCGCAGGCATACCTGCAGGAGGTCCACCAAAGCCGCGGGACCAGTGAGCGGCAGAGCACCCCCCATGGCATGACGCCATGCTTGGGGCGCCGAAATGTCTAGAGCCGCCCCGATACTATCCCCTCCATAAACTTATCAGGCTTAGTCTTGAAGCCAGATATGTCTTTAGCCCCCACTGCTCCCCTTGGAAGGCTGTTCCAGAACTTCACTCCTCTAATGGTTAGAAACCTTCATCTAATTTCAAGTCTAAACTTCCTAGTGGCCAGTTTATATCCATTTGTTCTTGTGTCCACATTGGTACTAAGCTTAAATAATTCCTCTCCCTCCCTGATATTTATCCCTCTGATATATTTATAGAGAGCAATCTTATCTCCCCTCAGCCTTCTTTTGGTTAGGCTGAACAAGCCAAGCTCTTTGAGTCTCCTTTCATAGGACAATGAGTCTTTACATGAGTCTCAGTGGATATCTTGGCTGTCAAGCTTTCCATTCACTGGGTTTCTCAGATTTTAATCAGGAGGAGGAATCTGCCTTTCTTAGGAGCAGTATTGCCAGTCTGAACAGTTGCCTCCTTGAGCAAGCTATTCCTGATTATACTAAATGTCTCTATTTTTTTGCCTGGTATTCCTGCTGTGCATTGGGATGCTGACAAGCCTGGCAGCTTGCTTACTTTCAGTGCATCTTGTGAATTTACTTTTAATTTCTTAGCCCACAAATCGTTGTATGTGCTTGTGGTAAAGATTTATCATTTTTGAATGCCTGTTGATTATCACAATACAATATGGAGAAGACAGCTTCTGGTGATGGACTCCACCTATCCATCCTGGTGAAGTGTATATAAGCCTCCAATTGCAAAGAGGATGGATGATCTCCAGTAGAGAATTCCTCATGGAGGTATTGCCACGAATGAGTTTGTGCATAGTTTAACTCCAAAGGGGTCTGCGTCAAGTCCTTCCTGTGACATGGAGGAGACAGTTTTTCATATGATTTTTTACATGTTCCAAGTTACAGCCACTATGTGTTTTACTTCAGGGTATTTGTTAGGTTATTGTCCTTTGATTGTTTTTCCTACTGCATTTATTGTTACTGTTAATTACAGATACATAGATCTGTGGTATGCTTTGCACACTTTACTTTGTGTCAAGCAAAGATGGCCACTTTGAAAAATAAATGAAGTAAATTATTTGGTACTGGGGGTCCAATGTTCCTTGAATTTTTAATGATTTTATGCCCTCATTCGCAGTTTAGATATTATATTCTTATAAGCAATTTAGATCAATTTATTCAGTGGTGGGTTATTGGAAGTGTAGTTTGTACTGTTAGCGGTAGGCAATTAATTTTGAGTTTGTAATTTATTTTCTTGTTTTTACTGTGTTTTTGTACTTCTTTTATTAAAAAGACTTTAAAAATCACTCTCTCTCATGCACACACACACACACACACACACTTTTCCTCTGGCTTCTCTTGTTCAGCATCCACCAGGCAAAACTAATAAACACCTTATGGCCAAAAGTTGCCTGTATCTACAAAGATATTTCCTTCCATTGGTATTGATATTTTCTAATGTCTTTAGTGAGCAGCTGAACAAGTAGCTGGCTTCGGTGCAATGGTACTTACTGAAACAATATGCCATCTTATATTTCACAAAAAGCTTGTAAAATATTTTTTGAAAAATAAATTTTTTTTTGGCAAAACAAGAAGGGAAAACAAGATAGCAACACCTCTAAGTAATAGTGGTACAGCAAAGAAATGGAAACAAAATCCAGGCTGAGCAAGTCTGAGCCTCATGCTCTGCTGTTGTTCTCGCAAGATGAATATCAGATGTAACAAGCTTCACTTCAACAGATGCTTAACCAGAGATTTTCTATGGGATAAGGGAAAACCGATATATGGATTCCATTTTTACAAGAACTGAGTGAGCAGAAAAGTGGAGCTTCCTCAGTTGTTGATAAGGTGCTGATGGAGTGCATGCCTTGACAGAATTTTAATGAAATGTCTTCAAAAAAGCAAAGTAGTACACATGTAGACACAATCTTCTCCAATACATACTTGCACTGCAATTTCTTTTTCTTTTAAATTATAATTTTGGAAGGAAAAGAGAGAGAAAAGGACCCAACACATATACAATTCTCTACTATTAAAACTCACTACTGAGATGCTTACAAAAAAGGGGCACTTTGAGAAGAATATAAAGTTTCTTTCTTGCGAGAAAATCTTTACAAAGATGCCAGGCTAAAAACCTGGGAAAAATACTCTCATGAAGAAGGCTATGTGGTTATATTATATTAGCCCTCCTGGCTGTACTGACAGGAAAATAAAACCCCAAAACACACCTCTCATACTGCAAAAATTCTGTACGGTAATAGTGAGCATTGTGTGTACAGCATAAACTTTGCTTGGAGGGAACATTCTCAAAAATTAGTATATAAAATGCCTCAGCGGCACCCACTCCTGAAGATGTTGGTGTGCATTCTCAAACTCAGTCACTTGCTGCATTTCTTACAACATTCTTCACATCCAAGATCTGTAGGTTTCTCTGCCATTTCACTAGACAGCGCTGCAATATCATAAGAAACTTATGCGAGACACTTTATGCTAGCTGCAAGTTCCACTGTTCCCTTTCCTTGAAACTCAGCATCCAGTTAAGTGCTCCTCCTTACTTCTGCCTGAGCTCACTTCTCCCATTCAGGTCAACTCCCCTCCTAAAAATCTTCCCAGTCCTTTCCTATTCCCAGCTCCCCTCCACTAAGGGTGACCAGATGTCCCGATTTTGGGGTCTTTTTTCTTATATAGGCTCCTATTACCCTTCCACCCCCGTCCCAATTTTTCACATTTGCTGTCTGGTCACCCTACCTCCACTCTCCCCTGTTCTCCTACAACCCCCTGCCTGCTCCCATAGTCCTTTTCTGCCTTTCAGACATTTCTTCCTGCTTTCAGTGAAGCTAACCTTCTGCCTGCCAAATTCCCAGATCTTCTCCAACTGGCTCCTATTCAGCTCCTATCCCTTATAATATACTCAAAAAATTACTCTACTTCAGCATTCAGGAGCCTGAGCCTAAATTAGAATCCCATCCTGCAAACCCTCCCATGAACATTCTCACTGGAGCCAACTGAACTACTTGCCTGAGAAAGCATTACAGGTTCAAAGGCGATGTTATTTGGTATGAGAAGATTTGCTTGTTACATTTCAGGAATGCTGAAACAGGTAAGTGAAGGTAAGAATTACTGCTCTATTTTCTTAATGCATTATTTTTTGAGAAGCAGAAGAATACTCATGTGATGCAAGTCTTAGCACGGGGTAAATCAGATTACAAATGCAGCACTACTAGGACTACCTCACCACCGCAAGACCCACCCTTCGGCAAAATCCTTCCCACACCAAACTGTGTGAAAAATGAGTTTACCAAAAAAGCTCCCAAACCTGGGAGAGAAAAGGAGTATAGTCCACTTGGCAATATCTATGCAAAATTTCAGCACAGTTGACACTTAGTTAATACATGCAGGGGTCAGCAACCTTCGGCACATGGCCCATCAGGGTAATCTGCAGCTCCCATTGGCCTGGAATGGCGAACTGCAGCCACTGGAAGCTGTGGGGAGCTAGGCCTGTAGACGGTCAATGTAAACAAAATGTTTCATGGCCCATCAGCGGATTACCCACATGCTGAAGGTTGCTAACACCCGATATCGTGATAGGCTCTCTTGAAATAGGCGTATATAGCCAGCTAGGTACATGGGTTTTGTTGTAATATTGTACAGCAGAGCCAGCAATAACCTACAGAAAGTAGCCACAAATGTTGTTTGTTTATTTTGCAAGACATAATAGCAAGTACATTATTCTTGTTGTTTGAGGAAACGTCACAAAAATCCTTCAGATCCTTCTTTCACACAGACTACAGGAGTTTTCAAGTGATGTGATAAATTGCTTTCTTGAGTTTCACAGGTTTGATAAGCAATTTATCCTTAGCAGAGATTAACTGGGCTGGACTGCAGTAAAATACTAGTCTCACCATTCTAGATATGTTTGATCTTAAAGTGAAGGTGTTTGTTTCCTCCTGCTAGCTATTTTCATACCGAACAGGCAAGACACATTTGTATCTTATAAAAAAAAAGCTCATCTTAAACACCAGCAAATAAATGTGCAACTGCCGCTACATTTAGCAGCAGGGATGTTTGCATGTTTATTCCTGTCTCTGGAAAATGAGCCTGCAAATCTTATGAATTACCAGAAAGGCACTGGGAAAAGATTTCTGTTCAAGAGTAGCCTCTTCACCATATACCACATATGTATTTTTAAATTTCTCGGCATCCTACTATGAAAGGGTACAACTTGCATTAACAAAAGGAAACCAGCAGGCCTGAAATTTCTCTCCAGGACAAACTGTAACCTCCATTGTCTTAAGCAGATCTGTCCTGGAGATTCTTTTCCAGTTCTACAAAAGCATCAGGTTTCAGTCCGATTTCCCTCCTTGCCCCCAAAATAATGTGCCCTCTTCTTCCTGTTCCTGACACCTGAAGGCTGACGGTCCATTGACAGCTGCCTGAATTGGTTTATTCTTCATTAAGTGTTTGCTTTGGATCAAATGAAAGCAGTGAGGAAACGGACAACAGCCCCTCTGGGAGAAGAGTCATGTGGGACAAATTAGGAGCTGCTGTAAGATTTAAGAGCCAGGGGGAAAAACAGGGCTAACTGGAGGCAGCTGTCAGGATGTGGTTTTTGTGTTTATATTCCTCTCCTTCCCTCCCTTAAACCCCTTATGGATATTATGAGAGAAAGTGTGTGTGACCCATGAGGGGATCAATTCCCTCCGTCATACAGAAGGCATGAGAACATAACCTAACCTATATGAAACTAATGCCTAGCCAGAAGCATAGGGGCAACAGGAAGAGACATTTATTTAACAAAACCTTCACCCTCTTCTTATCTAAATACCATAATTGGCATTAAATTGTAGTTTAGCAGATATCAGTAATGATAACTGAGCGAGCCTCCATCGGAGCAACAAAGTTAAGAGAACTGGAGATCTGAGGCTTAGGGGTTTTTTTTTTTCTGTGAACGGCAGATTCTGTTTCTGAGTTGACCTTCCACCACCTCTATCATGCTTCAAACTCTCAAAACACAGCATTTTAACATGGCACATTGCCAGCACCTTTTTCTTTTTGGGTGAGGAAGAGGTTTTGTTTATTCACATATATTCCAAATGGTTTAAAGTTTCAGCTTTAATTTAGAAGAGATGTTGCAAATAATTTAAAATAAAAACTAGAGTAAACATTTTTCTTGTGAGAGGTTTCTCTCTGCTTGCATTTCCCTCTGAATTCCCACACTCATGCACTCACCAACATGGTCTCTCCCTCTTCATAAGGCTCTCAGAGGAACAACTTTGGTACTGTTCTTCTTTTCTATTATAAAAGAGGAAGTCCACTCCCTTGGGGATTCCAGTCCCAACACTTTTCATCACAGCCCTCGACTCATGTAATATCAATTCAAGTCATTTTGGAGCAGGAAGGATATCAAAGACACGGATAATAAAAAAGGAGACAACATGGATGAATGAGACACAGCAGAGTCTGCTTGTTCCAATTCACTGAATATCCGATACCCTCCCATTCCAAGTCTCCCCATAAGAAAGCACTCGTCCCACCCCCAAGACACCAACTAAACATCTGGATTTGCTGACTCCCTGGACAATGCCATGCAGATCAGAGATGCAAGGAAATCGGATTGTTCCAGAGCCAAGAAGGTTCCCTTAACTTTAACTGGCTCTCTGAAGAA
This sequence comes from Gopherus evgoodei, assembly GCF_007399415.2. Taxonomy (NCBI): domain Eukaryota; kingdom Metazoa; phylum Chordata; order Testudines; family Testudinidae; genus Gopherus; species Gopherus evgoodei. Next base: position 68,787,451 of record NC_044327.1, on the reverse strand, counting down.
TTAGCATGGAAAATATATGAAGATGCATCAGGAGGGCTGATTTTATTCCACAGCTGACCATCTTGCTTAGTAGCACGAGAACATGAAAAGTAGAGTAAAAAGAAAACCTAATGGCTTAACTAAAGCTAAAGGATCCAATCAAGAGAGTGTTTTTACTTTAAAAGTTCAAACAGTTTGGCTTTCCCTGCCAAGTGAATGAGTACCTGAATCTAAGATGCTTAGCAGCAGGCACGTGCCTTACACAGTTCCCTATAAAGGAGATATTCTGCTCTGTAACTATTTTCTATAGCCTTACTTTCTAACTGTACTACCACAGCTCCTTCACCCCCTCTAGCAAAACCAATACAATAAAAATCCCAGCTCTCAGTGCTGAAACAGTCATTTAAAAACAGACCCCTGACCTCTTGGCAAATAGATTCTTTTGAGACATCAAAAAGATGATATTTGGGCCTTTACTGTCCCAGTGACAGGCCCTTTGCTATCCATAAGCCTAAGGTCCGTTGTTACTGATTAATTAAAAAATCATCTTATATTTAAACAAAAAATTCTCATTCAGTTTTAGTTCAGTCCTCATCTCTAAAAATAGTATTCAAAGAATGGAAAGGTAGAAGACTATCTAATTTATGAAAGGTTCCGTTGCAACTTCATAATTACAGTAAAAGCTTTGTTATCCGGCATGCTGGGGAAATGAGGGATGCTGGTAAGTCAAAAATTCCAGCAAACTAAGATGGAGGGAGTTTGGGTGCAGGAAGGGGTGCAGGACTGAGGGCTGGGGTGCAAGAGGGGGTGCGGGGCATGGGCTCTGAGAGGGAGTTTGTGTGTGGGAGGGGGCTCAGGGAAGGGGGTTAGGGCCTGGAAAGGTTTTGAGGTGCTGGATCTGGACGGCGCTCACCTCAGGCAGCTCCCCACAAGCAGCGACATCTCCCTGCTGCTCCTAGGCGGAGGCACGGCAAGGCGGCTCTGCATGCTGCCTCCATCCACAGGTACCATCCTACAACTCCAATTAGCTGAGGTTCCCAGCCAATGGAAGCTGCGGAGCCAGTGCTCGGGGTGGGGCAGGGGCAGTGCACACAGGGCCGGCTCCAGGCACCAGCTTAGCAAGCAGGTGCTTGGGGCGGCCACTCCGGAGCGGGGCAGCACATTCAGGGATTTGGCGACAATTTGGCGGAGGGTCCCTTGCTCCCACTCGGAACAAAGGACCTCTCACTAAATTGCCACAGATCACGATCGCAGTTTTTGGGGTTTTTTTGCTGCTTGGGGCGGCAAACCCCCTGGAGCCGGCCCTGAGTGCACGATGCCCCTGTGGCCATTCCTCTGCTTAGGAGGAACAGGGACATGTTGCCGCTTCCAGGGAGCCATGTGGAGCAAGGTAAAGAGCCTGCCAGCTCCACGACAACCTGGCTTTTAATGGCCTGGTCAGTGGTGGGTCCATTCCAGCAGGACTTTCCCATTGAAAACCGGATACCTGGCAACCCTACTGAAGATCAGAAATGCTGGTTTATAGAGTTTTCGAGTTGGTAAAGTGCTGGATAATACAGCTTTTACTGTAATATTAAATTGGTGCAAAATAAGTAGAAAGAATACTTTCAAAAGCTTCACTTTACATTGTGCTCCTAAATCCCTTGAATGTTCTTGAAAACCTCCCCCAAAATTAATGTGCACATTTTCTTCTCCTAACTTCCATTTTGGGAGGGTTAATTAAACCCACAATCCTATTATTGTTCCCTTCAGGGATCTGTGTGGGAAATGCATGTTCTTAGCAAGGAAAAATACGTAATATAAAAGAGTGTTTCCGCACCAAATTAAGGGCTTCATTTTTGCTACCCTGCATATTGTTACTCCCATGAAGCAAGAGGAATTTTACAAGATCTGGCCCTAATGTGTTTTGAATCAACAGTCTAAAGTCAAGGAAATTTTTCAGCTCTGTGCCTTATAAAGAGAAGGGATAACTCTGGGGAAGAGAGCTTCTGACAGTGGGTTTCACATAAATATGCGGTGGAGGGGGGAAATCAGCAGTCCCACCTATCAAAACGAGGTATTTATATGGTGCCAATCACCATAGTATCTAGGTTTTACAAAGCACTTCACCATGCATTTAATTAAATACTGGATTGACTGAAGGGAGACAACAAGAGCTGCCTACTGAGCTACGCCGCAATCTCACAAAAATCTTAGTGGTTTGCAGATAACATCTATGCCATATTAATTTATTCACTCAAATGTTCACGGGGCAGCAGGGATCCTAGAGATCAACGGTTGCAAAAACATGTCTCAAGGCAAACTAAAATTGTATTTTTCCCAGCCAATAATGCCTATTTCTTTTTAAAAGACCAATAATTACTTCACCATGTAAAATGTAAAAAGAGAATTTGAGTTTGCCAGCTTATATTACCAAAACTGGAAATTTGGGAGACTGGAGTGGGGGAAAGAAGAGGAGAAAGAGAAAAGGGCAAATAAATCTTGTGTGTTAAATGGGATGCCATCTTTACACATGCTAAAATGAACAGCTTTCACCTGACAGCAACCTAGAGCAAGCTACCATGTTACATATAGCCTGCCAAAAAAGAGAAAAGCAGATTAATTGTCAGGCCTGGCAGTGGCAGTGATCCATCTTCCTCAGACTTTTAAGCTGCATTTTTTTTTGGGGGGGGGACTTTATTTTAATAAAAGAAGAAGAAACCAAGCATCAGTGAGCAAAAATGATCCTACTACTATTCTTAAGTCAACAAAGCAACCAACACATGTATCACTACTGCTGCTGCTACTTTGTAGGGTGTAAGGTAAGGTACATTCAGGCACATGCAATGAAACAGACTCTTAAAACTGAATTACCAACAAACAATCAGGCTTTATTACACGTGTGTCATTCACTACATCTGTCTGGCTCATTACCAAAAAATAATTTGGCAGGGATCCAAGGCTCAAGAAGTAAAGATGGCTCACTCCATATAGATCTGGCCAAAGCACTCTTTTTCTCACTTATGAACATAGAACCATAGAATCGTAGGGTTAGAAGGGACCACAAGGGTCATCTAGTCTAACCCCCAGTCAAGATGCAGGATTTGTTGTGTCTGAGGGTACGTCCAGACTACCCATCGTATCGGCGGGTTAAAATCGATTGCTCGGGGATCGATATATCGCGTCTAATCTAGACGCGATATATCGATCCCCGAGCACACTTATATCGATTCCGGAACTCCATCAACCCGAACGGAGTTCCGGAATCGACACAGAGAGCCGCGGACATCGATCCCGCGCCGTCTGGACGAGTGAGTAATCCGATCTTAGATATTCGACTTCAGCTACGTTATTCACGTAGCTGAAGTTGCGTATCTAAGATTGATTTTCCCCCCCTAGTCTGGAAGAGCCCTAAGCCATCCAAGACAGATGGTTATCCAGCCTTTTTTGAAAACCTCCAGGGAAGGAGCTTCCACAAGCTCCCTAGGCAGTCTGTTCCATTGTCCTACTGTTCTTACAGTTAGGAAGTTTTTCCTAAGATTTAATCTAAATCTACTTTTCTTTCAGAAGAGATTTCAGAGCCATTACTGAATTCATGGTGTGCCAGACAATGCCAGATTCTCATCCTTTGGCCTCCAGTTGCTATATGAAGTGTTCCCTCAAAAAAGTGTTTCTCAAAACCTGGAACTTTTCCTATCTCATCCAGGCACACTTTCAAATGTTGTGGCGCATACAGTCTGGTCTCATCTGTCTGGTTAATAATGTGTTTTTATCAAAATGAATTTCTCTTGTATTGATTTACCATGGTACAAGGGCAGGGGGCCTGGTTTGGGAGAAGAGCACAACACATTGATTCCCATTCCAGATGTGAAATTGAATCTTGAGGATCTGTTCACTAGCTGCTTATTTTTAGCAGGCAAAAAAAGCAAATCCAGGTTGTGATTAGAATACAGCTGCATCATTTTGCTTTACTGTCATGCTGTGAAAAATGTAGTAAAGCTTCCAAAGTTTGGCTTCTTTCTCCACAGTGTGGCAGTAAAGCAAAGCAGCACAATTATATTCAACTTTTAACCAACATCAAGGGCTCACAATGACTGGAGAACGCGTTCTAGTTTTATCGCTCTGTAGAGGAGACACTTTTAGTTTTAAAGGCAACTAACTGTGTCCCCTTGGCATTTACTGAAGGTGAGGAAGGATGAGGCCAGATCTGTCTGCACTGCTAGAAACAGGCACTGGCCCTCTTATTCTTCCATGGGCACAGCTTTGCTTTGTCTCCTTGTGCTCCTAACATCTTCTCTTTGCATTTGGCTCTGACCAGATAGTTCCCTCCATCCAGAGTGTGGTTCTTACTCTATCAACTATAACAATAAAGATAGTTCCTAATGAAAATAATGACTTTCATTATCTTTAATCAAAACACTGACTAATTGCAAGAAGAAAAAAGAAAGAAAATTATCGTCAGCTACAATTATATGTGCTGATATCCTCAGCATCGCTTCCTATTCAAAATTTCTTAAGACGTTCCATACATTACAGGTTGAACCATCTTATAGGCAGTTCAATAGACCCAATCCCACAATGCTTAGTACTGAGAATAGTGTGTACTAGCATGAATCTTCCAATTGACTTGGATGAGAAGGCTATCAGTAGTAAAACCACATTCATAAGTCAGTGTTTTCAGGATTGGGTTCTAAGTCCAAATACAATCTAAAACACAAATTTTGTTAAAAACAGAAATAATTCAACATTGGAATATTTGCTTATTTAATGCGATAACTAAAATTTTCCATTATTAAAACTGCATCATAAAAGAACCTAATAATTAAAACTAATTGTCTTTTATGACAGCTAGAGCTACCCTACTTCCCACTTCCTAGGACTTCGTCTCCTTTGATCTGTCAGTCTGTGTTAATAACATGAGCTGCAGGAGAGGCAGGTTAAAGCTGAAATGAGGTAAATAATTCCTGAGTGGAACAAAGCTGAACCGAGCAAGCAGCCACAGTCACCAAGCCATCCCTCCCAAAAACCAACCACACATACCAAATATTCCCAACACGGACTGTGACTAAGTGCACTGGCCTGAATCACTGGAAGAACAGCTATCTGTCAGCATGTAGGCGACTGCAGCTAACCTTGAGTAGTCACAAGTATCATTTTAAATATTTTTTATCACATTTCTTCTTCGCCCAGCACTTTACTCAAGGCAATGAGAGACTTACAAGTATGAAGCGTGTCTACATTCCACCTTTTTTTCGTTCCTCCATCTGCTGGTGGATTAACAAATAACTGAATTGAACACCTTGAAAGGTCATGATAATAAACCCAATTTATTATTTAACAAAAGGACAAACCAAAAGGTTGAAGAATCTGAATAAGTAAAAAATTATATTAGCTTTTGATTTCATTCATCAGCAAGATCACCTATCATTTAAGGAGCAAGAATAGATAATACCCAACAGGATGTGAATAATAAATAATAATAATAAATAATAATAATACTCTGCTCTTCAAAATATAACCCTGAGTCAAATTCTGTTCTATTATTGAAACCCAGCTTTAATACAGACTGACAGCTAAGTGTTCGATCACCACAAAGCACAATGATATTATTTATAAAAGGATACAGCACTGTTGGGTGAGCTCCTCTCATGGAAATCACACCGCTTTGTGCATCTATAAAGACATCAGATTTTTATCTTTTTACTAACAATACTGTTACTATATTCTACAGTTTTCAGGCACACGAAGAGAACATAATTTATTGTGAATGTCTGCTGATCGTAGTATCTTTGAGTGGTGCTTCCTTTTCTCCCCATAATGATCCTAGAGTGCAACAGTCAGTTTAGAGATGATAATAAATGAGTTACATCATCCATGCCATGCCATGGTATTTTAAAGCTAGCTATTTGGGCTAGTCCCTTAAGTTGTTGGGCCACTTAAGTTACCTTGCCTGTCTTACCATAACAGATGCCACAATGCTTCCCTTTCTTATTAATCTGTGGGTGAGCTTTTTCCTGGTATAATTTTTTTTTTTGGGAGGGCTGGTTTAGGACACTGAGAAAAATATGAGCCATTATCCAGTAGTTAGATTCATACTGAAAACTTGAAAAAAAACAACAACAGCAAATCGCCCCCCCCACACACACACACACATATACAACCCTATCATTTTCAAGGTAACACACACAGCATTTTATACAAAATCCAAGGCCATTAAGAGCAAAAAACAATTAACACAATTACATGACCAACTGTTTGTGGTATTCACATTTTATTGCAGTACTGCCTGGCACTTCTACAGCAATCCTGTCACTTCTAAATTGACGGAGGAGAGGGTTAGAAAAGAAGTTTGGGGGCTGTTTGAGGAGCAAGGAATTTTCTGGAAGTGCAGATTTTGATCCATGCTCTCTCAATCTCATCCCCTCTGTGCATTGCGTGCCAAGAATACCAGAGGAGTTCTACAGAGACACTCATGATGATGCAATGCATGGTCACAAGACCTGGGCACTTATCCATTCGCCCACTCCAACAATATTCTGTCTCAAATCATTTCCATACTCACAGAAGCATGAAAGAGGGGCAGTGACAGACATGAAACCTAGCACGAAATACCGAGGAAGAACTCCTGTCTTGTACTCACCGGAAATTAACCCTTTACCGACTTGATCGACTTCTAGACAAAGCAAAATGGGAGGAAGGGAGGAAAGATTGGCATAAACAATAAATCAAACCTGAAAACCCTTTGGTATTGAAGTCAGGGGGTGGGAACTAATATTGGCATGCACAAAAATATAAGCAAGTTATCTTGCTCTACTGATTTGACACGGAAATGAAATTATCTCATCGCCACTTGATGTCTCACTCCTCCTGTGCAGGATTCCATCTTGTTTCCAGGAAAGTAACAAAGGACACAACAACAATAAATTCATATTGCAAAACATTCCGATATATCAATAAATGCTATTTTTCTTAATTAAAGCAAAAACCCTCTTTCAATTTTTCCCTTTCACTTAGCATCTGCTTTCACTTCTGGGTATGATGAAGGGCAAGGCACAATCAAAATGAGGGCATTCAACAAGACTGCAAATTACTCTCAGTAAATGCTTCTGCCATATTTTATCCCCTGAATTAAATCTAGAAGTGTAACTTTTATTTTTTTAATCGTAAAAAATTAGACGTCATATGAATTCAAGTTTAATTTCTTATTTACTAGTCTGTTAACAGAAAATAAAGGCAACTCTGTATTGCAGCAGGCTTTATATTATGTTCAAATTACTAATTATACAGTAAAAGAGAAGAAAAAATTACTGGAAAAAAGAGACTGGAAAATCCTCATGTGAACTTAGTCACAAAAATCAACAAAAGCTTTTCTTTTTTTTCCTCATCCCTATGAAACATTTAGTGGATTTTCATATCATTCAAATACTTAGTTGCATATTTGCATTTTTATATCATATCAAAAATTCAATTGGCCTTATTACACTGACTTCTGCACTGTTGACGTTCATTAACTTATTCATCTTTTTCGTCACGTCTGATATTTACTCAGAGCTAAGTGTCACATAGTTGTACTAAGAATCAATTAATGAATGCTAATTACAACATAACTTGGAACTGAAAAAAATTCCACCTGGAATAATGCAATATATCCAATGGCAAAATAAGGGGATTACGTAGCATCAATACCTGAGATACAACATGTGAGTTACGGCTGAACAGCTATTAGACAGTCTTTCCAAATTATTTGGTCTATTCCCAGACTGTTTGTTGAGATTAGGAGAAGGCTTCTTGTTATTAGAAAGTGCACATTACAGGGCAATGGTCCAAATAAATAGAGGGAAAGAAGGCATATGGTAAGGCAAAGTAAACCTTTGTTAGATAAATGATCTACATTATTTTAAAAATCTGTTTCAGCGTTTCCGCCTGGCAAGGACCTTTCACCTCCTCAGCATAGTCAAGTCTGAACAATCTCCTCTGCAAGGATAGGTATTTGACGGGGGAGATCAGCAATGAAAAGAGAAGGAGACTTGTTTAAAAAACTGTGCAGCTGCACAAGACAAAAGTAAACCAACAGCATGGCAAAGAGAAACAGAGCAGAGAAGGAGTGAACAGACACCTTATGTGAATGCACAACTTCTGATGTTCCTATCAGTCACTGTATTAATACACTGAAACCTACTTAATGAATAGCTGCTAAAGGAACAGAGCTGCTAAAAGAATACATTTTCTGTTTACCAGACTGTAAAATCTGCACCAAGATCCCAAAATCCTCTTAGAGGAATAACTGCTAAAGGATTGAACCTTCAAGCACACACCAATAGGCAATATGCAATGATGAACCCAACAGTTACCCGTCTGAAACCGCTAAAACACACATTTCCTTTTTCACAAGCTGCAAAACACGAATTGTTTTCTTCAACAAGTCATAAAGGAACATAAAATAGGAAAAAGATTTTTTCATAATGCCTTAGACTATATAAACCTAAATTTTCTTCTGCAATAAAAAAAAATTAAATAGTAATGATGGAAAACCTTGGGAAATGTTGAGATTTTATTAGTTTTATTAACTCAACAATATAAACTTGAATTATATCAGTTTATTTGCTAGCTACTCATTTAAAAGTGCCTCTCAGTGCTAATGAAAATAAAATCTCAAGTGCTTTATAAAAGCAATGGGGTTGGCTGAAATGACTAGAGATTTCTATTTTTATTTATGTTAAAATGATTTTTCCCTATTTAGTAACTAAGTTGTTAATTTAGGCTGCCGTAGTTACATTTTTATATCTTCAGTATTACTAATGAGATCTGTATAATCAAAACCACAAGCAAACAAACAAAAGTATTATTTGGGCTATTACTTATTATATATTATCATTGGATATTTATTCATGCAAATTTGCTAGAAAGCGGGAGAATGAACTTTCTCCCTGTCAAGTTTTGTGGCTGCATGGCACAGTGTGATATATTTTATACTTAGTCTCTTTTTTCCTGGCAGTTTGTGTTCCCAGACGGAACTAAAATAAAAAACTATTTTCTACCAATTCGGCACTATTTAAACTTATTATTCCTTCAAGGATATTTTTATTTGAAGCACTTCAGGAGTTAAATTGCTAAATTATAATCAAAGTAATGACCCCAAGCAGATATACTAAGTTATGGAGTAAATTCACATAAATAAAACTGGAATGAAAGGCATTTCTCAGTGAATGATACCATCTTGATTAAATTTTGTTTTGGCACTAAGAATGCCTTGTGGTTTTATCAGCCCACCACTTGCATTACGAGTATCACAAAGGGAATGATTACCAAACAAATCCAATCAGAACTTTGCCCTCGGAGCTGTGAAAGCCTCCGATTTCTTAAGATTTCCAGACGACTTGACCGACGGTCTCATAAAACATAAGGATAATTAAACTGACATGAAACAACTGCCCTGTTTAAATTCTAGGGGCCGTTTGTCTAACCTTCTGATCCCTGGGGACCTGACAGCCATTCCAACACCTGTCCATGGTCACTATCAGATAACCTTCATAAAAAGATTAATTCAAATCTCAGATTAACTCAGTACTGTGTACTGCACAATCTACATGCGGAAACAAATACATTCCATATTTCCCTCTCTTTTTAAAACTCTACCATGTCACAAACTTTAACCAAATGCTCACGTGTAAAAAGCTGTAAATGCTCTATGAGTATTCCTAGTGTTACTCAAGCAAGAGAAAAGTCACATATTTGTTTTTAATATGTAGAAATACTTTATCTAGATAGAAATCATCCTAATCTCAAACTCACAAAGGAAATTAAAATTGCTTATTCTTTACAATTTGACCATGTCTATTTTTCCTTCACATATGCTGAAGAGAACATTTAAACATGTCTGGCACTCTTATGTATTTATTAGAAATGTTTGACTATCTTTGTTTTCAAAAGGGTCAGAATCATTGCAGTCAATGGCAATTTTGTTATTGACTTAAATGGGACTATGATTTGGCCCTAAAATAATCAAAACAAATGACATGCTTACATTTATCTGCAATGACTGCCATCTTCTTTCCTTTTTTAAAAATAGAAGACTTTACAGTTATACCTTGTAGATATTAGTCACTTTGCCAGCTCCACTTTTATGTGAAATTAACAACTCCATATTAAGATTTAATTTCTCCAGACATGCTATTTGATTTATCTTTGTTGTTCTGGATGTTCACACAAACCACACACAATAATATCAGGACTAGAAGTAGTTAGTTTATCATAAAATTTGTAGGAAAATTAAGAAAAGGGCTACTGCTAAAGTGTAAAACTACAAAGAGCTCTCTGTATTAAAAACCTCAGCATATGAACGTATTATGTGTATTAAAAGGCAAAGGGAAGTGACAAGTCAGAGGTCTGAACGACCGGAGAAGAAAATTTTGCAACGCCTGTGGAAAGGAGATCTGTAGGAAGCACAATTCTTGTTTCTTTTAAAAGATTTTTCCTTCTCTTAATTTATTTTTTTACTGTACTAAAACCAAATTAAGTTAGATTTTTCAGTTACTGCAATGATTCTGCAAGCAATTGGAATACATGATTATGAGAAATTTGGGACTGATCCCACATGCTAGGTTTCATGAGTCTCTTATTGAGAACTGCATTATTCCTTTCAGTAAGAACTATTTATATGAGAAATGGTTTGGCTAAATTGGGCCCCATGTTTGCTCCCAATATAAATAATATCCCCAAGTAGCAACATTTTGCGTAATCAGCAATTCCCTAATACATTTTTTTTTGAAACCTCAAAATGACACCATAACAATAGCGAGGAGTTTTAGGGGGCACCTGATTCATCAGTCAGGGTAAAGTGGCCTGTTAACTATATATAGCATGGCATCAAAGAGCTCAGTTTTATCATTCTGATATACCCTCCTGAGTTTCATTTTCTTCCTCAGAGCTCAATCATGGTCTGTTGTGCACTGTTCCTGCCCAAGGACAGCACAGTTTACTGTCTTTTTCTTTTCTTTTTAACTATATATTCAGTGGGGTGTCAAGAACCGATTGCGAACACATTCCATGATGATCCCTATTTTCAGTTAAAATATGTACTTGCAGTTTTAGATTTAACAACCTGCCTTTTCTGTCCGAGTCATTTAGCTGGAGCCAATCAAGCGTGTGATTAGAAATAATAACTCACAAGCAATGAATTCAAAAAGATTAGATCTTCGCTAAACTGCACAAGTCTACATCTTTTCCTCTCGAATTTCTAAAGGAGGGACAACCCTCCTCCCTCCCGCACCCACTCTCCAGTTCTTGGACTTTAAATGCTGTTCTTACATGAAGTCTGACTAAATAAATACTCTTCCAGCCCATCATTCAAAACCTCACTTTCCTTGAGATGCAATCAACAAAAGTGCACTATGTGATTTATCTTTGCTGCATTATTCCTAGCTGGGGCAGGAGCTGCAAGTTCCACTACAGTAAGTCAAAAACAAACAAAATCAAACAAAAAAAAAGATGGGGGGAGTATCTGTTTGTGGGGGGGTTAAGATAAACTGTCCACTGTTTTGCCACCATTGAAAACAAATTGCTATTTGTTTCCAAACAAACAAACAAACAATCTACCACACTTGCTCAGAAATTAAATTTAATAAAGCTGATGAGAACTTAATTGTCAACAGCAACTATTTCACAAAAAGTCAGTTATCAAGTAGAAATGGCTGAAATCATGGGCCAAATTTGACACAGAAATCTTCTGGGATGTGTTGCAGATTTCAGGAGAAAGGTTGATACCAGGCGATCTTGTTTGCATTAGCAGTTTCCAGAGATCGTTCAGATTTGGCCACAATCTATTCTACTCAACTGAGTCTGGATTTCAATTTTCACCATCCCCTCCCACATTAGTCACTCAGGGCACAAAGACAGTCATGAAGACATGAGGGATGGGGAGCTGGTGGTTAGGAAATAAAAGTAAAGATGCTCCATAAATGTACATATTCAGTTACACACACATTTTGGAGACAGTAAATTTATAACTGATTTTGGAATAACTTGTCTTCACTAGTCTCTGCTGACAGATACTGGATAGGTGTACCTGTATGTGTGTATCTGAAAGAAAGTATCCATTTATTAAAAAATGGATACTAAATGTATTATGTTTATGGTCTATTTTAATTTAGTCCTACATAAAGTATCACTTAATCATTTTTATCAGTAACTCTCACAACAATTTACAAAGGTGGCTGTTTTTAATCCCAGTTTTATGGATGGGTTCACAGACAAAGAGATGTTAAAGTTACTTGCAGAACAGCACACAGAAATTTACTTGGTAGAGCAGAAATTGAGGCTTCCCTCATAGTACAATAATTTTCTTAGTCAGTTAAAAGTACTAAGATGTGAAGCTAAAAGTGAACCTTTTAAATATCAGCCAGTAAAATATTAATTACTGCTATTAGTTGTCCTACCATAGGGTCTAAGCACCCTTGTTTCATCTTCCACATACTCAGCAGTCTCTCTCAGTTTCTACAATGCTAACACACCATTAGCACAAAACTTTCTGAATATATTGGTGTTTTCAGATCTGTCCTGCTCCTTAAAAAATAATTGTACCCATTTTCCTCAGACGAAAACAAAAGAAAAGAACAGGAGTACTTGTGGCACCTTAGAGACTAACAAATTTATTTACTCCTGTTCTTTTTGCTGATACAAACTAACACAGCTGCTTCTCTGAAAGAAAAGAAGTAACTCTCAATTTGAGTAAACTATCTGAAAGTGCATTTGACATCATTTTCTGAAGCGTCAAATTTTGGGGGAAGACTAATCTGTATACAATATTCTTGTTAAGACTTTAGAACGTACAGCTCATCATAAATAATTACTAAATTTTCTAATCCGAAAGAAGGGGTTGCTGCATTTTGCAACATGTACCATATACCAATAAAGTGAAAGACATATCACACAGCTGTTTCAACAGTGGCATACCGTCTAATCTGTGCTGTTCCTTTATTTAGCAGTGGTATTACACAACATAGGTAGCATAAAACACACAGAAGCATGTATGTGATATCTCCTTCAAATAATTACAACATTCCTAAACCTTTTTTTTTTTTTTTTTTTGCGCTTCAAACCTATTCTGAAGACAGTAAATATGACTTACTAGAGGGCACAGACACAGGAGGGATATATTGTGTGTGTGTATTTTGTGATATACAAAAACTTTGAAAAATATTACCTGGGACAAGAACAGAGAGCATTTTCATTTCAATGGGACTATAAAGATAGTATACTGCAAATCAGTAATTATAGTATTTTAACCATTAACTCCTGCTCTGCATCCTCTACTAACATTATTTCATAAATAATTATCAGGAATAAATTTACCTGCTATATATCCTATTTCCATAAGGCTACATCGTGTCTGTGATTCCATATCAGCTGCCCTGGGAAGTACATACAGGGGCATGGCTGTAGGTGTTAGTCCAACAGCTCTGACATACATCAGAGCTAAGAAATGAAAATGAAGTTAAAAACCATTCACACATTTTTAAATCTACTTCCATATGATGCATAGGTGATGGGAAGGGGGGTGGGGGAGTATAGCAATTGGTGCAACATTATCAATATGCAGAAGAAGAGTTTCAAAACTGGTATTCTTGGATCTCTGAAAAGGAAAAGTTCATCCCAAAAGCATCTCATTGTGGTAAAATTCAGAAGAAATTGTAATCTTTATTTTTACATTTAAAACCACAGCACTGTTTTTCAGAGTAAGCTGATTTTGCAAATATCTCTACAGTTAAATACCACAGTGGTTTCACTGGTTTTGACTTGTAAACCTATAGCAATAAAGAAATCCTTGTCACCAGGTGGTCTTTGTTAAGGGGCTTATTTTTTAAAACTTTTACTTTCCTGGTTCTTTTTGCATGAACAATAACCGAAGTTCAAAGGTGCAAACAATCTGATGTTTATTGGGGTGAACTTCCAACAAGCATGATCCTAGTTTCCTCTCTCAGTGTCCCCCTTCCAGCTCTGATGCCACAGAGCCTTGACAGTGTCCCTGTTCCCATTCCCTGTTTCCATTCCCCCCTTAGCAAAACACGAATCCAAATCCCCCGCCCTCATTCCCTGTTCCCATTCCCCCTTCCTTCCTGATTGACTGCAAACTATATAGTAAAACTTGAGTTCTGCTTAGCTATGCCTTAACCAATTTTTTTACTGAAATTTAACTAACCAATCCTAACATATTGTAACATAATTATTTAACCAATTATATTCCATCACCTTAATTGGTTTACACCCAACACAATTAATTATACAGCAGACAGAAACAATTACAAAACCAGACAGAGGTTATACAGACAAATGATAGGAAAGTAGAAACTACAGTAATAGAACAATACAGAAATAAGGATTTTACACCCCAGCTATCGATAAGTAAGATCTTGCCAGACAGAACACTATTAAACTAAGTTTTCTTTAAATCTTTTAGGCTCTTCCTTTTCTCTGGAGGTGATAGATCGAATCACCTTTCTAACAGCCCCAGATTGACTTATTTCAGTCTGAGGGCATGGCTACACGGCAGCGCTTTGAAGTTTTGAGTGTGGTCGCAGCGCCAGCTCTCTCCCAGCGCTGCATGCACTCCACATCCTCTACGGGTGTAGCTTGCAGTGCTGGGAGCCGCGCTCCCAGCGCTGCGGCACTGTTTACACTGAGGCTTTACAGCACTGTATCTTGCAGCGCTAAGGGGTTTGTTTTTTTCACACCCCTGAGCGCAAAAGTTGCAGCATTGTAAAGCGCGAGTGTAGCCATGGCCTAACTAGTTGGAAATGTAAAGATGTGACCCTTTACTTTCCAGCTTATGGCTGCCTCTGCTGCTTAGCCAAAGGCCTTTCTTAGCCTAAGAACAGGAACTTAGACTGTCACAGTGAGAAAAGGTCCTTACATCGGCAGACAGTGATTTTGATTATTTCTTTTATACCTCTATAACTAGCTAAGTGATAAAAATACACCTAAATTCTTAAAGTATAGGCCTTTGCAGACAGGCCTGACTATCTATATCCTAACAGTCTTCAGTTATCATCTGACATAAATAAGGAACATGCTCTTGCTACTCCTTAATCAAGTTGCCCATACGCGCTTTTCATTCAGTACAAATTTGGTACCAATCAATTTTCTAAAACTTTGTGCAGTTATTAAAACAAGTGGAAAGGAAAAAAGTCTTTTGCAAGGGGAGGGGGGAGAACAAGAGCAATGAAGGTGGTAAAAATATCCTAAGAGGCCAAATCCTTAACTGATATGCACTATAACTCATATGAAATCCAAGGGTATAAATCAGGGAATAATTTGCCCTAAATAGTTTTAAAAAAATGTATAATTTGGAGCCTAAATTAAATCAATACATCACTTTTTCCTACTTTAAATCTTCTACCCAAATCATCTGCACCTTCTCAACTCTTTCATATGTGGAAAAACACACATTTCTGTTCTAAAATAGATGGGAGACTACATTTCACCAGAAATTGATACCTAAAACCCTAGCTGCAAACCACTTCTTGAGCTACCAGTGCCTGGGCCCAACCCAACACACCCTTAGTCTCCTAAGCAATCCTTCCTCACATGAGTAGTAAATCTTAGTGAAGTCCCTGTGTAAGGACTGTATGATTAAGTAGCTATTTTGCAGGATTGAGCCCTTAGTTTGTGTTGGTTAATACCATTACTTATTTAGGAGAAACAGTAAATAACTACAGAGAATAAGATTTATTGACTCTTTTTATGCCTGTGATAAAAATTATTCTTATCTATTCTTAAGATTGGGTACGGGGGTAGTCTATTTTTTGTCAAGGTCCAAATTTCTTGGTCAAGGTACAGTAAAGGTCCAGACTCCAGAGAAGATAATAAAAAAAACCAATAATGATATTAAGTAAATAAAAAGATTTTGAGGCCTGTTCAAAAGCGTTTGGTGCTCCGCATTTGACCCGTGGCCCACCTATAGACTACTCCGATGGGGTAGTACTATTAATTATAGAAATGATAGTTACTCTAATTTGCTTGTTTGTAACTATTTCAATAATTTTTTTTTATTTTGGGGGATTTTTCTGAGGAAGCAATTAAAGAGATTCATGCCAAAATTCACCAAAAAAGGGGAAGTTACATTCTAACATATAAACAGGAGTCACCACAGATGGTTGATAAATCCTCTCCCTTCATTTGTGGATTTCCAGTTCTGGGAGAAGAACCTTCCAGTTAAGTAAATCAGTGAAATATATGGCAATGCACTCTGTCTCTTTCTGCTAATCTTTAATGGTAATTTATAGCTGCAGGACATTTGTAAATTTAACAGCCCATCAAAGCATTTGAGAGCACTCGGTCTTAAGTACTCATTAAGTGACATTAAACATAACTTTCCATAAAGTACTATGCAGCCTGAATGGGTGGGCAACTCAGTGAGCAATGACCACTATAATAATTTATAGTTTGTAATCCTGCCTTATTACTTCCAAAAACATAAAAAAGAGCACTTGGCAGCTATGAAAAATACTTAGTCAATGCTATAAATTACTCTGGCAGAAAAATCCTTTGTGCCCCTGAAGGATGCACTAATTCTTCCTTCTCCACCAAAAAAAGATAAGCTAAATACTAGAAAGCACCACCTCCCTAAATCTGCCTTGTAGTGGTCCCCAAATAATGATGATATATAGTTATATTATGTATATTTCGGTGTCCAGCTATTTCTGTTCCTTTTCACCAGCACAACATTCATAAAATAAAACCAATAAGGATTCAGGAAAATGTCGAAGTTTTTCTGAACATGCAGATGTCCAATTCCCTAAAAATTGTCTGCATGGCTGCCACTTTTTTAAGCTGTCCCCTTTCTCCACAAGACACCTTCACCTAGACAGAATTATGCACAGAACTATACAGTTGAACACAAAGGACAAGTGTGTAGGGACAAAAAAATAGGTCAAATAAACACATGTAATGTGATAAATATGTCCTGTTATCTATGCAAATACACTTTCTGAGGTATGAGCTTTTACACGGCTTTTACGATATACATAGCAGAATAAATATAAAGGCAACAAAGCAGGTGGCTGGCAATTTGTTTATATATTCGAACCCAACCTAGAAACATCCTTCTCTAACTTGTTTCTGTTTTAGAAATGAAACATCTTTAGAGATCTGAACATTTATGGCATTGTGTACATAATAACTAGTATTTACACTGAAACATCTAATAGGTGATTAGAATCAAACAGTACAGCAGATCGTATTTAGTAAAAATTTAAGACCTGCTATAACTCTGAAGATGAAAAGAAAATAACTGAAATTATTGAACAAAATGAAGTGAAGCATCATTCTTGAAATCTCCCATTTCCTGCTCTGTGAAGTGGCTCATTTGGGGATGGGTAATGCCCGGTTAAATTTTTTTCCATCCCAGCAATGCTCTCTCTCTCTGCACTGACAGCATACAGAGGGCAAGTCCTGCGATCACTGAAAGATTTGATGCTCGAGTGAGTCAGAAGAGTTGAATGGCAATTGGGAGATGGAGATACCATCTCGGAAATATAGGTAAGTGCCTTATAATTCGTTATGATAGATGAGTGGTTTGAGCTTCCTGTCGCAGGCCCATCTGGGCACGGCACCACAAGGTCTCATGTACTTGAGTCATCCTTTAGACAGTATATTCATTAGCCTCCTACCAATGTCTCCAGAGCTTCCTCTTTTTAAAAAAAAATTAAAAAAACAAAATCTCTCCCAACACATGCCTCCAGCGCAAGCTCTTCTGCAGAGCAAGAGGTTTGATACAAAGACGATAGATTTCACAATATTCGCTCACATTAATGACTTTCACATTCAGTTACGAAACATTAAATACAACAAACTTTCTGATTTGACGTCAATTAAAGATCTAGTTCTAGAAAAATTCCACTGTAATTGAGCATTAATTAACACTTAGTTACTGAAAAGTACTACAGGATTATTGCTGTCCTTCCATATGCAAAACTGCCACTGAAACGAGCAATATATGAATGGAAGGACTTCCAAAATGGAGCATCATTTAGCATCAGTACTCCCTGCTCTTTATTAAGCAATAGTTTTAATTTCAAAGATTAATAATAATAATAATAAGATTAATAGCTTATAACTATGAGAAATATATAGCAAAAAAGGTCACACTCATCTATTTTCATAAAATTTGGTTTCCTTTAATCAACATATTTTGAAAATTATGGTTACAGTGAATGCATAACACTATTCCATGGACATCACTTGCAATAATCTTTGTTCTAACATGAGTGAAAGATCACGCCAAGCATGCATCAGTATTGATACATCCTGAGATCCCTTTTTTCCTTTCATTAATTATAAATCAATAATACTTTACACTTCTATGTAGCAACTTCCATCTGCCTATCTCAAAGCATTTTATAAACATTAGTGAATTAAGACTCAGCATCCTTGTGAGTTAGGCAAGTCATATTATCTCCATTTTACAAAAAAAGGAAACAGAGTCACAAATAGATTGTGTGATTACCCAAGGTCATGAAACAAGTCCGTGACATAACTAGGAATAGAAGCTTGATTTCTGAACTTTCTATCCTATGCTTTAGCCATTAAACATGGCCCCCTTCTTTAACATAAGAATGGCAGATTTTGACAAGAGGCATAACATGACATGCATCTGAGGAAGTGGGTATTCACCCACGAGAGCTCATGCTCCAAAACGTCTGTTAGTCTACAAGGTGCCACAGGATTCTTTGCTGCTTTTACAGATCCAGACTAACACGGCTACCCCTCTGATACTTGACAACATGTATATAGTTTCTTCTGGTTTTAATACATCAAGTTAGGAGGTCTGACTTCAAATCCCACAAAAGCAAGGAAAATTTCAGAGTTCAAGTCAAAAACTCAATTCCTTTCTCACCCTCTTGAACTACCGCAACACAAATAAAATCATTTCCTGCCTGGAGAGGACTGCAAAAATTAAGCACAGTGAAACAAGCATCAGATAAAGTTTTGGGCTGTTTTTGTAGATTTCAATCTCTACACAGGTTTCTGTGGTTCAACTTAAATGATTTTTTCATATGTCTATAACTGGAAGAATAAAGTTAATGTTCAGCTGAAATTCATATTTCCAAAAGGAAGGGCCCCAAATTCTTATGCATGAAATACTGCCACTGAACTTCATGGGATTTTTACCTGGACAAAGACTGCAGAATCAGAAGCAAAATTGTTAGTTTGGGGCTTCTTAAGCAGGAATCCACCTTTCAACCAAGAATCTCAAAGCAGTTTACAAAACACTTCTGTTGTACTGGTAGGTTAACCAAGCCACAGAGAAACTGAGGGCTGGTCTATGCTGGGAGCTAACATTGGTATAGATAGGTCTCTCAGCGGTGTGAAAAATCCACACTTCTAAGACTTAGCTATGCCGACCTAATCCCCTGCATAGACAGAGGCAGAATTCTTCTCTCTTCCTAGCTACACCCTCTCAGGGAGGTGGATTACCTATGCCAATGGGAGAACCTCTCCTGCTGACATACATCATGTCTACACTGAAGCACTAGACCAAAGCAATTGCAACACTGCAGCTGTGCTGCTGTAGCAGTTTAAATGCAGACATGCCCCGAATAACTTGCCCGTGGTTACCTGGTGAAGAAGTGTCAGGAAAGGGAAAAGAACCAAGAAGTCCTGAAATCTTCTGCTCTAACCCGCACACTAAAACCCCGCACACACACAAACCAGTAATTAATACCTTAGTGAAATATCTAAAAGTGTTACAGTATAAATCACAGAACCATATTTTCACAATTCTTCATTATATACAGATCTGTACTAATAATATGGCATTCCATATATTATAATTCAATAAGATACAGTATATAATCCACTGTAACAGCATTGAGTCAGTATTTATTTGGATAAATAAGACCTAAATAGCAAAACCTCCCTGAGGCAAGTTTTAAAGCTGAAACTGACATACCATTCTCTGCTGCCTTAAACCTTGAGTCATTTACACCTGTGCAAAGTGGGTATAAAAAGATATCAAAATAGTTTGTATTTTTTTTAAATGTTTTGCAACAGAATTTCACAAGGCGCAAGAGAATGGAGAATTCGGCCCCTCCTCTTAATTCACAACAGTGAGCCTTTAGTGCTCTTTTTTGTGCCACATCCTGAGTGAAGCCTAACCACTGAAATTCCTAGGTTTCCCGTTTGTATGCAAGACAGCATGTAAAATATACATTTTGTTTTTAACTTTTTTAAAATGATGGGTCCTCATTTTAAGAGACAAAAATAGGAAAAATAAAAATAAATAAGTCAAAATAATTAAACGTGCTTTTTTTAATTAAATTTCATAAGCACTTATTCTTAACAGCATTTCCATAGAGACCTTGATTGCTGTAGCACTGTGAAAAATCTGTTTGAGGTTTTCTTCCTTTCAGTGTCTACTTTCCTCTCTGTTTTTGCCTTCTTAACATTGTGGCATGGGACTTTGCAACAGTCATTATTTTCAACAGGATGTAAGCTCCTTTCTTTATAGCTTATTAGGATATTTTATAGTACCAGCACCAAAGAAGTGGTAAGGATTTGTGTTGCTTCATTAAACATTACGAGACTGCCTTTTCCTCTATGAGATATCATTTCAGACATTTTTTTGTCATTTTTATTGTCATAATAATCTTTGTATGATTCCCTTTATTTCTTTTTTCTTTTTTATTTGTTTGTTTCTTTCATTGGCCGAATTAATACAGGAAATGTTAATGAGGCAGGTTTATTAAAGCACGGATATGAATTGATTTGGGACCTCTGTACTATTCTTCCCAATGAATAGGAATGAAACATTCATTTTCTCTGCACAGAAATAATAATAAAAGATATTAGCCACTTTATCACTAAAGAATTGTCACAGAGGGAGTGTTTAGCATGCAAATGCCTGTATTTAGCACTACCTCTGTAGGAAGGTAATACAAGCAGAGGTTTAGTTAACTAGAGTGTGGTCATTTACAACATGTACACAAACAACACTGGGGGCTTGTCTACATCAGAAAGTTGCAGCGCTGGTGAGGGAGTTACAGTGCTGCAACTTTGAAGGTGTACACATCTGCAGGGCATCACCAGCGCTGCAACTCCCTGTTTGCAGCGCTGGCCGTACTCCCGTTTTGTCTCGGGTGTAGAGGATCCAGCGCTGGTGATCCAGCGCTGGTAA
This sequence comes from Gopherus evgoodei, assembly GCF_007399415.2. Taxonomy (NCBI): domain Eukaryota; kingdom Metazoa; phylum Chordata; order Testudines; family Testudinidae; genus Gopherus; species Gopherus evgoodei. Next base: position 68,766,321 of record NC_044327.1, on the reverse strand, counting down.
TCCAATGTAGACACTTACCAGCGCTTTTTCTTGACCTCCGTGGAAGGAGGAAGCCTCTGGTAATCAAGCGGGTCTCCTTTCCGGTTTTGCTCTCTCGTTCCCGGAACCCCGAGCAAGCAGGTCTCCTTCCCTGCGGTTTGCTGGGTGGCTCCGGGAACGCGAGAGCAAACCGCGGCGAAGCGGGTCTCCTTTCCCGGTTTGCTCTCTCGTTCCCGGAACGCCGAGCAAGCAGGTCTTCTTCCCTGCGGTTTGCTGGGTGGCTCCGGGAACGCGAGAGCAAACCGCGGCGAAGTGGGTCTCCTTTCCCGGTTTGCTCTCTCGTTCCCGGAACCCCGAGCAAGCAGGTCTCCTTCCCTGCGGTTTGCTGGGTGGCTCCGGGAACGCGAGAGCAAACCGCGGCGAAGCTGGTCTCCTTTCCCGGTTTGCTCTCGCGTTCCCGGAACCCCCCTTGAAGCCGCCCAACAGCGCTGCAGTGTGGCCACATCTAACACCACTTGCAGCGCTGGTTGCTGTAAGTGTGGCCACTCTGCAGCACTGGCCCTATACAGCTGTACTAATACAGCTGTAGCAACCAGCGCTGCAAAATTTTAGATGTAGACATGGCCTGGGTGTTTGTTAGAATAAGAACACATATTTAGTTAAAGTGCATTAAACCATTGTGTTTGGGTCCAAATGCCTCAGTTCGTAGAAACTAATCTGTTTCTACTGGAAACAAAAAATAAACATGGAATGTTTCATTACTCCTTGTGTGTCCCACATTACAGTATCTCCATTTCAATTACATCAGTAGTGTTTATACAAGCTTCAACACTTGTTTTCACAAGAGTTGAGAAAGTCCAATTAATTAGCACTATTCACTGTCAATTATGAAGGAGTTTACCTTCAGCTACTACACACAGCTAAACACTCATTTGTTTTAAGGACAAATATTGTGACTAAAGAAAGAATTCCAGTGCCAAAAACCTGGATACTGAAAATAATCATCCGCATCACATTTCCTGAACTGCCTGGCCTAACCTCCTGTTATCGTCTCTGGCCAGCTCTAAAGGAACAAGAAGAAAAAAATCAGACACACAAGACTGTTTCATCCCCACATTTTTCCCAAGATCTCAACCTGCCCACAAGCACTGCTAGTTTTCTGCCCTTTAGGACATCATGAATAAGAACTGGAAGCAAAGAGCCTGCTCCTGCACCCATTGAAGTTAGTGCAAAACTTCTAATGATGTCAACAGATGCAAGTCTGGCCCAAAATGACAACCATTTATTTATTTATTCAAGGAAAAGCCTATTTCAGTTCTTACTGGGGAAAGCAACACTATTTTCTAAATAGGCACCATTGGGATGCAAGGTACATCATCATACAAGACTCACATACCACCTATATAAAGTAGGCAGCAAAATGAAGTTGCTGATTCTTTCTTATAAAAATAAATAAAACAAAATTTAAAATTACTTCTATTCATCTAAATGGGATGCATTTTTTAGGAAAGATTCCCAGGTTAATTTCCAAACAGGGCATTATAAGTATTTTATTTATGCACAAAAACAACATCTTCTGAACTCCATGCATGCAAGCTTTTTCTAAGTACTACTTCATGTAATAATTCCAGCTAACTTAGTTACTCTTCAATGCGTTCTATAATGTATTTTCAGCCAAGACAGCAAAAATGTTACAAAGGATAATCCTAAAATTCGAAGCACACCTCTACCCCAATATAACGCTGTCCTCGAGGCCCAAAAAATCTTACTGCATTATAGGCGAAACCGTGTTATATCAAACTTGCTTTGATCCGCTGGACTGTGAAGCCCAGGCCCCCCAGAGCACTGCTTTACTGCGTTATATCCAAATTCATGTTATATCGGGTTGCGTTATATTGAGTAGAGAGTATCTGGATTTTATGATGACAAAATTCTTATGTAACATAATATGTTCAAAACTTTTAACAGTTTTTAGCCCTGTTTCCAAGTCTCTTTATAAAAGGTTCCTGTTATTGGATTCCCAATAGCAAAAGTACTAGGGGATTAAAGTCCCTTTTGCCATAAAGTGCATTTGTACCAGTCATCAATCCATCCAAAGTCTCACTATAAACTGGCCTTGTCTGGCAATACTGATCTCCAATTCCTTTGAAAGCTTCATGAAGGTGTTTTGTGACAAACCTTTACAACTTTTTAACTCTATGTTAGTCACATGAGTTGGCTGAAGAAATCTGAAGTGCTTACTCCTTTCCCCATTCAGCTCCTAAATAGAACTCCTGACAATATGCCAAGTCAAGACTTGTTACTTCTGATGTCTTCTCCTTGGTGGGCGTGTGCACGCCATCCTGTTCTGCCTCAGACTGCTCAGTCCCGATAGGCTGTGCCAGCTGGAGCTGCCTCACTGCACTTTCACATCACATTACTTCCGCTTTTCTAACTTTTCCACTTCTGGGCACCATCAATTATGCACTAGAATAACAGAGGCTGGCTTGGCAATGTAACATAAAGGCCTATTATGAGTGTAAATAATTTAAACACCTGCGTGCCATGTTCCTTTTACTAGTGATATGAGGCTGGCAAAATGTAACATACTGCTAGAGAAGGCTCAGCTTCTTAATGCACTGACAACTCCCCAGTTTGCTGATGGGGAGGGCTGCTGCATAATTTAGCCTTTAAGGATCCTGCCATTCCCTGACTTGAGGAAGTATGAAGAGGGGAGGGAAAGGAGAGCTGTTAAAAAAAATTTGAAATAGAAAAAAATATATTAGCATCACTAACGATGGAATAGTTTGCAAGTTTCAAAGATCTATACTCCAGAGAAGTTGGAAGACTCTGCTTAACTCTGAGCTTCTTGGGCTCCCTCCTCTACTGCTTAATCGAAGGAAAGGGAAAAAGGGGTCTTCAGACAGAAAATTAGATGTTAACGTTTTAAAAAATAGCCACAAAAAGCATTATCTGGCTACTTAATGGGGGACAGAAACTTATTTCTTTAAAGAACAATATACTGAAAAAATATTATTTGGTACTTTAACGACAGTAAGTTCATTTCCTTCCCCTCCACTCCAGTACATGTCTGCTGCCATTTAGACATGATGTAAAATGTGACATTTTCCAATCTGTGCTTCAAACAGCTTTCATTTTGGTTTTAATATGTGATTCAAAACAAGCTCACAACCTGCCAAGGATCAAATGTGCAACACCAACCTTTCAAATGCATGACAAAGGACTTAAAATGACGGCTTTGCTCAGACAAAAACAGCAGAGGAACAAGTTCAAAACAGCACTGGATTAGTTTAAGTATACGCAAAGTTTTCTCTAACATCAGTTTCATGATTCAGCATTTCTAACACTAGCAGTTTATAGTTTGTTTTTTAAAGTGTGATAGGTCCAGCTCACTTTGACCTAAAACAAGGGAATCTTCAAAATGAAGTGTAGTAGACATGAATGCATCTAAATTACATTTTTAGTTTGCTTTGAAAATTCACTAATAATTTGACACAGCAATAGAGGACACATGGAATGTTTCCACTTGCTAGTCCACACTTCTGGAAATTAGTTTTGAACAAGCAGCGCACAATTCAGGTCACTAGTGTTTCTAGCTGAGATGCGATTACAACACACAGAAATACTCCAAAATATTAGAGGAGGACAGGATTAAGAAATAAGGAAACATTGCACTCACAAAAGTCATTTTTTCAAGTTTGAAAATATTAAGTTTTCAAATTGTGGTTTCAAAAATGTGTTGGGATTTAGCCATGTCAAATTAAAGACAGTGTAGAGAAGAAGGGGAAGTAGTTGCCCAAAACAGTAAACCTACTTAATAGCATCCACATGACTCAGCAAATCAATGTGGCCAAAGTCAATAAGTAATCACTCTGTTATTTTCTGAAATGATTTCATTATGCTTTGAGCTAAACATTTGTAATTGAGTAAAAGCATTTTTGTATTTCTTCACGTTAGGTGCATCTTTGGTAAGTTACCTTCAAATAAAAGGGGAATTTGCACCTTTATTGTTATATGAATACTTCAGTGCAACTTCTTTGGCAGGTTACTAGGTTCTTACTGTGTATTTTTCCAATATTGATCTGCTGAGAACAATTTTGCTTAATCCCTTGTCAACAGGGCTCCCCTAGAGCCATACATTTTATTGTAGTGGAGCCTACAGGACTCTACGAGTGTCACTTTGCCCTTCATTAATGCCTTGCTGATGAACAGCACATGCTTTAAACCACTACCAGACCAAAGCCAGAGAATTTGGAGATATCTTTTACTGAATGATGTGCAAATGAAACAAAGTGCAATGCTTTTTTCTTTTTTTTTAAACCCAGGAGTTTTATTTTATGCTGACTGGCGTACTGCAACCATCTCCACAAAGCAGTTCTCTGAAGCCAAGCATTTGATGTGCTGTAATGAGGGGTATTTTATAGACATGGTAATTAACATGGATTTTAAGCCTTAGGTAACAGACAGCCTCATAGTGAGAGGATTCACTACACTTAAGACAAAGTTTATCATTAACTAATATAGATGCATTTCCATTCAGTTCCACATAGACAGACTGACAGATAAGGCCAAACTTGTAAAACTAGCCATCCATGGGATGAAAGTTCTCAGCAGTGACCCAATGCGCAAGGTAATTTTAACCAAGAAGGATTGCACTGGACAAAATCTCTACAGGACAATTACCACTTCTGTATTATTATATAATATTAGAAGGATTAGTCAATGCTGCAAAAATCCTCCTATCCCCATCATCCTTTATATGAGATTTTTTGTATGTTTATTATACTTGATGCACACTTTCCTGTAAACTAGATCCTGTCATTCACAGAATTTATTATAGTCTTCTGAAGAGGCTTAACAAATGTAGGTGGCCTAAGTACATTTAAAATAATAATGTAAAACATGCCCCGTTGGTATTAATCACTTACTTCCCTTCCAAAAGCACATCGGAGGCACATATTACTACCAAACATGAACAAACTGCCTATGCACGTCTTGTTGCCTATAGATGTCTCAACTTCATTTTCTCCCCCCTCCTTCCATGTGCGTGCGAAAGTTTGCCTGCCCTAGTCATCTGTGAGATCGCAAACAGCCTTTAATATTTCATTCATCCCAAAGCACAGAGCGTGCTCAAGTTTAATACAAGGAAATGCTTTATCTTTTCCTTCACAGACTAATAATCTGTCAAAACCAGAAGCACCAGGGAGTCATGGCAAGTTTTTAGGAAATGACGAGCACATGCTTTTGAATTCTTTTATTGGTGTTTACTGACTGGGACACAGAGTAAATAAAACACTGATTAAGAGTCAACTGATCATTCATGCAGAGAGTGAGGTGTAGTCTGGCCCCATGAGCTGGGAATGGGTACAGGGAATTGTCTTCCAGTGAAGCCTCTGACCCTGTCTAGCTCTGTGGCCCTGTACATGTCTATGCCTCAGTTCCTCAACTCATAACACTTACTGAACAGTACCTAATGGTCACAGCTTTCCTATTTGCAGAGGGCTTTCAAAGCAAGTCCAGTTTATAGTTTTCTCTCTATATAACATTATAGTTATGTATTTATCATTAGTTTTATGGATTTCCATATTTACAGAGGCTGACATGTCAGCTCATCTCATTGAAAAGCATCCTCGTAAGCCTGACACCAATCAATTTCCAGTGTATCACATCATGTTGTATGATCCTATGGTGATGAGCCTGGAGGGAGGATGGACAAACAGGGAGATAGGTAGGTAGCAGCAACGTGCTACTGTGTTAGAAAACGGCTAAACACGTAAGCCTAGTAAAGATTGTCTCAAATGGGAAATAAAAATATTTTTAAAGTTCTGAAGCAAGTCTCTAAAATTAAACAGTTCTAATATGAGTTTAGCACCTATACAATATAATACTACAATTAGTAGAGCATTAGTTGAAGGAATTACATGTTTCTAACATAAATTATCTTTGAATACAAGACTATTAGTTCCACTAAAGCAGTTTCAAAATTGCTGGTTCAATTTTATAAGCATGTTCTACTAAATGCCACCTACGAATTACAGTAATATCTGCCTGCCACTTTATATATTTTTATTTTACCTAGCTGACCTTAAAGATATTGCAAATTTTCCAAGGCTGATTTATGCAACCAAGTAATAGTACAGACAGTTTAGGTTTTTGTTAACAATCCAACTATAGCAAATGAGCTCATCATTTTCTCCTCTCCGCTCTACCACCGCAACATTTGTAACCAACAATGTATAAAGTAAATAATGAAAACCATTAGTAGTAACTAGGAAACTGTAAGTACTGTAGCTTGAGACTGTAGCTTTAAAAAAAAAAACAGCAAGAGTCTAATCAGGTTACAGAAGTCCTCTCAATTCAAGACATCTAGAATGACAAGCACTGTAGTGCTGTTCCATGACTCCATCAGCCTTCTAGCATCTGGCAGTCATACACAGCATCAGGCAAATCACGGCTCATACTCAATTCACTGATGCAGAAATGAAAAAAAATGTGAAGAGACTAAAATCAAACACATCCTGTTGGAGGAAAAATAAGGAATAAAAACTCCAGAGCCATACATTTAAAACAGTGATTTTAAACAGGTTAACATCCAAGATCATGGTCTATTTCTCAGGTCTCATTTATTAAAGAAGAATGCTACAGGCTCAGACAGGGACTAAGAATTCTTGGCAGAGGACAATGCAGGGTAGGATTCTGTGTGTTAAGTTAATATAATTTTAACTACATTTCCATTTGAAGTGGATGGGAACTGGGGGAAAATCCCATCAGAAATTGGCAAGACTTGGAATGTTGGGGCATGGTCCCTCTCTGTAACTTAAACCACAGATGCCATTTAGGGCTAAAGGCTCCTGAGAGAATAAAGGTTGTGATAGTGGGCTCAAGTTCTCCTCTCTGATATACACTATAATCTCTTTCGTGCACTCCTTCTTTAGCAGCAATTAGATACTGAAGAGGTGCTCACCTATCATGGTGATCCACATGGTATAAATGTCTACAGAAATAAAGCAGAAATCTCCTTAAAAAGGCACCATCCTTAATATAAATTAGAATCCTTCACAGGTATGGGAAAGCAGAATCATCCTGAAGAGATCCATCATGGTGATCAGACAGAACTATCCCTGTCACAAACAGATATATAATTACACACACACACACACACACACACACACACACACACACACACACAGAGTAACATCATGTATATTTTATATAATTCTACATATGCTGTAAAACACTGGCCTGATTCACTCCTTTACTACATTAGCCGAGTTTTATGCTAGCGTAATTCTTCTGAAATTAATGGACTTCATGGGTGGGGAACAGTTTTCACTATATATAACATTAAATATATACACTGACTACATTTTTGTGGTATTCTCAATTCAATTGTGAAAACAGACAAGAATTAAGTTCCCATATTTTATAAAATTGTTCTGTTTTAAAATATTAAATCTCCCGAGAGTTGAACTTGGAGAACTGAGAGAAAAGATAAGATGTAAGGAGATACTATTTCTATACAGTGGGACAAATGCCACTCACCTTATTCACATAAATCATCCCACTGACTTTAGCAAGTCAACTCATACAAGCAAGGATTTCACCCAGCATCAGCATTCATTTAGAAACTGCCGCAAGATTTACATTGCTTGCCCACTTTACAATTCATACCAAGGTTAGGAAAACATCAACAACTGACACCCACTAGTGGGTTAAGTCTTTCCTGGTTTATGAGATTTATCTGTTTATTAACTTATTTCCCTAATAAAACCAAAGGGGCAGAATTCTTACGGAAAATGACCTGTGAAAGCAATGCAGAAGAAAAACAAACCTGATCTTTCAGCTTCACAAGGGGAGCATATTCAAGCAGCCAAGCTTGTCAGTTTGAAAGAGGCTACTGAAACATTAGTTGCAGGTGAACTGACAGTCTTGCTGTCTTGTTCATATTACAAATGATTTCTTAACCTTATAAGTATCCTCAGTACAGGTAGTTAAGAGAGATGAAGGGCCAGGGGGTATTGAATACAGAGGGCCTATCTTCACAATTTAACTTTTTCCACACCTTCAGGAGTCAGGAGAAAAAAAAAGTGGTACCTTTTTGCCTTCTTGTATCCATTTTTTAAATTAACCACTCGTGAAGTATAGCTGTTTAAACATACCTCATTTTGTTATGTCAACAATTTTTATTTACTTATTTCCCATGACACTGGACAAATAAATGATTTTTTTTTAAAATAATTGTATTTGATAGTTGTATTTGATAGCAGTTCAACACATTAACTTGCCACAACTAACTGGGGGGGGGGTAAGGGGGAGTGGCAACAGACAGGACAAAAGCCTCAAAATCAATACCTACAGAATTATTCTCATCCATCTAGACGAGAGGTTGTCAAACTGTGGTCCGCACACAAGAGAATGAAGGACCACGCACCTAATTAGTGGAACCATGCCACTAATTAGATGCCTGGAGAAGAAGCACATGTGAGGTGAGGTGCTGGCCTTGGGGGGAACAGGGGGTAAGTGGGAGGGGGCAGTGGGATGAAAAGGAGGGGGAGAATTTGAGATGTGCAGGGCTGCGGCGGCCAAAGAAAGAAGCGACTTTCTGCAGCTCCAGGACTGCGGCTGCCTGGGAGAGATGGCCCTCCTTCCCAGTCTCAGCTCTGTGGTTGCCGTGGCCAGGGAGAGAAGACACATCCATCACATTAGAAAGGTAAGACTACTGATATTAAAATATGAGTTGTGTGCTTTTATTTGTAGAACAAAACAAGTTTATTATTATTACTTTTTTTACATAACGCTTTTATCCAAAGCGCTAACGGTACAAACAACATTTGGAAAGATCATTAAGTGGCCCTCTAAGACGCTCAGCAATTTTCAAGTGGTCTGTGAAAAAAAAAGTTTGAGAGCCACTGATCTAGATTATTCAACCATGAGGTTTAGTCCAAATGTACGCTTTTTATTAAGGCAAGTTCACTCTCTCTGTCCTGATGTAATGACGCGCTGTATTTATTTTATTCATTTATTTTTATAATTAAGTTTGATATACAAGAATAAAGGATACATTGTAAAAATCAAAGCAAGTGGCCAGCAAATGGTATATCTGAATTCAGTACTGCAAATATTAACCTTAATCTAAAGAGGCACAAATGGATTTTTCTGCCATCAGAGGATCCAAGGATTAAAAAATTAATGTCTGTCCACACAGATGGAGAACAGCTGTTCAGCTAATAAGCCACTCCTCCCCAAGCATTGTATGGAACAGTAAGACCAAACTGATTCGATTGTAGCAAAGTCACCACTGAAGACTTTTCATTGCTCAAATCAGAGGGTCTTGATAGCCCAAACAAATTCCAAACTTTCTACCATCCCCCATATTTCGTATCAACCCAGGGGCTAAAAACAGATTCTCTCTGGGCAATCCCTGCATGACAGGACTCTGAGATAGCAAATCACTTCTCTCCCATGGGTTCTGAATTATCCCTTGGAATACATGCAGTACATTAGGTAAAGGCAGATTGAAGCAGCCAGTTCTTCCTGACTGGAAATTTGCTCTATGTGGAAAAACTGCATTTTCCAGACTTTCCCCTCCAAACACTCATAGCGAAAAATCTGTTATCGTCACAACTTTTGCCACCCACTCTCAGTATTGAAGTATTAAGGGTAGCCACCTCATTATGGTCCTAACTAAAGGAATACTTAGCTATGCTTCTTTATCAGGAGCACTGTACCTTTAAACTACGCAGTGCAGCTGCCTTACAGTTTACAGTGCCCTGTGCAAGTCAACCGCAGGACTGTGTAACCTAAATTGCTGCTCTTAAAAGGTTACAGCTTTAAATCCAGTTACGTACAGGAGGATGAGTAAACTCTGCTTTGATTAGCTGCAAGGTGAGCGAACCCCCTTATTTCCTTCTCTTTCTCCCTCTCCTATTCCCCATTTCAACCAACAACAAAAAAACCAAAACCCTCTTTGCTCCAGTGATCTGTTGTTCTTGGAATGCTATCTCCCTATGCACAGAACCATGGCCATCTGGGCCACTGAAGGGTCCTCAATCCCCATCCTGAATGGTAATTGTCTCAGAGAGCACCCTTACAGGCATTTCAGGCATTGGGGCTTATTAAAATCCTGAAGGGCAGTAATCCCTGAATGCCACTAAAAAGACCTCCAGCTGCTACCGTTTATGAAGTGGGCTTGACAAGAGAGAGAAAAGAAGAGGGAGGAGGGGGTGCAGAAAGGGAGATCAAGAATTTAGAAGAGGGTAAGTTATCCAAACAGGGCCCCCATCAGAAAAGAGTCACGTTTTATCTGCTTAGGCTTTCTTGCCTCAGTTCCCAAAGGTATTTCTGCCCATTCCCTCCTCCCCCCACTAAGTCTTCCTTTTAGTGTTTTTTTTTTTTTGACAACCACTCAACATATGGTTACAGAAAGTCTAAAATTAGGTGAAAGAAAGAGGGAGAGAAAGCCCAGATGAAAGAGCCAGAAGCAGAACTAAAACTTGTCTTCCCCCAACCTCTGTGAAGAAAATTCCTAGATGTTGTTTATGTAAAAGCATTCGAAAACAGTTTTCTGTATGTATGTCTCTCACCATTCTTCAGAAAAGGTCTTTTCATCTCATTAGGTTAAGCTGATTAATAAAAATTCAGCAGTTTGCCCATGGCTCCTTCAGAAGTGGTGAAGCAAGTTGAAAGATGCAGGCGGAAGGTTTTTGTGTTGGAGACAATAAGTGGGATGACTTCTTAAATCCTTCGTTGTCATCCTCCATTAGAGATAAATAGACACCTTAGCTCAAATTCCTCAGACTAACACTACATTGCTACACTTCTTTATTTTCTATTAAACTTCATGAAAAGCTTTAATGCTTTCAAAGTGCAGGGATTTTTGTGTGTGTGTTTTATAATTCACCAAGTAAGTGAATGCTTTCTCTCATTTCAACAGTTATTTAGACAAGCTGTTGAAAAGGCACTACTGGACACCTATAAAGGAGAGAAGAGGCTGAGGTAACCAATGACTTTCAGCTACGAAATGACATGTTTCAGTAGAGTTCAACAAAACATATCCTAAAAATTGAAACTAAACATATCTTCATAATAATTTGTTCAATACCTTATAAAAAAATGTTTTCTGGACATAAAGAGATGTCAATAATTCTTCAGTAATAAAATCAGAAACAGTGACACTATGCTATTTTAAAGTTAAGAGGCTTTTACTTCTTCAAAAATAAACCCACTTATGTTAATTGGCCCCTTAACCTTAATTAGGTGCTAAAAGTCTAGCTCTGGATAACATGATACATACCAGTCTGGATCTCAGGTCTTAATTTTTGTCATAATCTTTAAATAAATCTTTATATTGTACTTTAAGTGTCAGAGAATTATAAAAAATATATACATGTAAAATATTTTCACAGTAAGGGTGTGAAGTCAGGCATTTAAGTAAAAGGCAGGACACGATCATTTTTACTGGGTTCCTAACTTCAAGCATCCAAGTGCAAAACTTTTGACATCTCAAAATTATGAATATTAGAAATATGATCACCGAAAAGTATACAAAGCATGTGCATAATAATCTCTTAACTAACATACATAAAACCAGCCAAACTCTCCCCTTTTCAGGCTTTGGAAAATATTACTCATTCACACACACTCTTTCTCTCTCGTGTGTGTATGTGTGTATATATATAATATATATATATTATATTATTACACACACACACACACACACACACACGAGGGGGGGACGGTATATAGGCTAATGCAATTACTAGATGCACTCAAAACAATTTTATGAACAGGAATAGGTTCACTTTTTTGGCCAATAATAGTAACTCTCATATATGGTGAACACTCTCCTCCCGCCCATATATGTATAAATAATCCTGATCCTCCAATCAAATCCATTAAGGCATACTCCTGTGCCTGAGCAGAACCCCATTGCTTTTAGCTCTTTGACTTACATAAAGAACCGTACAGACAGAAGTGCTTACCTACATGGATCTAATTTTAGGAATTTGCCTGATATTTGGTACAGCAAGAGACAAAGTTGTAACTGAGATTATTAATTTAATGTCAGATGATAGACTGCTGTGCACTCAGGGCAACTATTTTGCTTTTTAGCACTTAATTGGACCTCTCATTATAAAGGATTCCATAAAATCCATTGATTTCAACAGGACTTCTCACATTCTGATTGCAAGCACTCCATAATTTATGAAGTTCAGTATCTGTAGTTCATCCCCACTACTACATTCTGTAATAGATCCTTCTGAACCAACATAATCTACTGGGTTAAAGCCCCATCAATTAGAGGCACCATAAGAATATACATGGACATAATTCATCAAAAGATATGCATTATAAGGGTTCCACAGCACAGATAGAATGTATTTTAATAGCTTCAAAGGAAATCTTAAAATGCATCAAGTGAAAGATCCACGACCAGGTGCTTTAAGGCACTGTGGAATTACAAAAAATGTGTGAAATTATGTAACATATTCACTGCAATACATAAGCATAACGGGTTGACTTAAGGACATTTTCCTAAGCACTGCTTTGTTTTTTGTTGGTATGCATCACAACCACCTTTCTAAAAAATGTAACATGTTCACACATACACACATTGTATGTGCTCACATAGACTTGTACCGAGTGTAGCACAAATTCTAGTAATCCTAACCAAGAAATCCATTAAACACGAATACATTCTGGGATTTAAAATTGTATTACACAGCTACGTATTATATTCTACTTCCTATTCCTAGATCACGAATTATCTGTTCTTTAAAACTGAATAATAGTAAATAAATAATAAATTTTTATCATTTGCACTAATGAATAAAATCCATCATTGGTCATCAAAATACAAAATCACTTATCTTTATGTTTGTCTTTAAAAAACTGGAAAGTACATAAAGAAGAAACAAATGCCACTGGAAAACTAAAGCAGGGTCAGAGAGTGAGTCACCAAACTATTAGATAACATGGAAGTGAGAAACAGGAAAACGCATAAAAACATGTTCAACAAATTTCTGAATGCAAATCACCCAGGCAAATATGAACATATTAATCAGTTTGCAACGGCGAGGCTGGTGTGTGTGTTTCCTGATCAATCTACTTGAAGCAATGGCTGGTTGAGAATAAACCCTAACCTCTAGGAGAACCATTCTTCATTGTGCTCTGTGATTTTGATCAGTTCATTAAAAACCCACAGTGCCACAGGAAATGTGTTGAATCAGTTCCAATCAACCAGGAAACTGATTAAGATGAATCTGTATTGGGAACAGCTAAGGGAAATGGGGTTTGCGGTCAGTAAATAAATGAGATTTTTCCCCCTTCCTCCTTAAGGTCTATTTCAATGTGAAGCATGAGTAGATGGTTAACAGGTGCATTAGGCTATGTAACTCAACACTATTGTAACCTGCCTCTGCATACATTAGCACAATCTTCATGCAAACTTGTTTAATAAGTGCTTAGATTATTTCATTTCTTTCCTTTGACGACTCTCAGTCTATAAAGCTTAATTCAAAACAAAAGTTTTCTTTGATAGGTTCAGCTCATCTAACTTTTCAGTTCTTGTGAAATTCTTTCAAACTACAATGAATCCAGTAAAATAAGGAACCACTGAAAAAATTTTCAAAGTTTATGGCAAACCCATTCAACTTTGGGATACTACTTACTTATAAATTCCTATTATTTAAAAGGTGAGGAAAAATAAGTAATGTTGACAACAAGGTGGGTGACAACATCTAAGAAAAACAAATATAATCAATTATACACAAACTGTAAATTTAATATTGCACCTTCTAGGAATAATACTAATTTAGTTTAGTTAAGTACTTGCATAAGTGTTTACAGGACTGGGACGGTTAGAGTGGAAACTGAACACAACATATATTACAATGTGATGTGGTAACAACAGACATCTGCTTTCTAAATTGGTATCTTTTTAAAAATGGGAAGCTGGAGAGGCTGATAAGAATATAATCAGTGCAGCAAAGGAGAAATTATTTATTAAGAATCTATCAGACAAACAAATGTAATAGAACTGGAGACATTTTCATTGAAGAGCCATTTTTTCAAGCACATACAAACTATCTAAGGAACTTACTTATTACACTGAAATTTCTCAGTCAGAAGAGTGTGATTTTTTTGTGGTGGTTGTGTTTTTAAGGTGGGACTCGGGGGTATGCCAGGTATAATAATTTATTACAATTTCATTTGCTCATTTCTGAGTGACCCAACTGTCAGAAAGATGCACTTATGCTTTAAGGTATTTTTCAAACACTTTTCTATTTTAAAAAAAAAAAAAAGAGAGAGAGAGAGAGAGAGAGAGAGAGAGAGTTTATCAACTCAAAAATGGTTTCATTTTGAATATTCAAATTTGACAAGTATGTAATCCTCAGTTAGGAATGTGCCTTTATTAATTTTGAATAGTATATGAGAATTTTTTTAAAAAATCAATATATAAGTGAAAACACCACATTACGTATGCCAATATATTGGGGGGGTTCCCCCCAGTTTGAGGGCCCAATTCTGCTCCTATCCATTCTGTGACAGGTGCACAATTTACTTTATTTGGATCATGATGAGCCCTTATGTACGCATCAAGATCCTGCTCCTACTGAAATTAGTGTCAAAACTCCATTGATTTCCGTGGTGCGGGATAAGGCTCCATGTGTTGTTATTCCAATATTAATATGGGTGAGAGTGCATATACTAGTAAATAAATATCTGCTCAATGAAATAAAGCTCCATTTATTTCAAGAGTATATACATATATAAAGAGAAGAGTATGTTTTCACATGTGATGGCATGTAGATGTGAGAATGTTGAAATAAATGTGTCACAATCACTATTTTTAATCAAGAAATTCCTCCTCCCCCACAAAAATCACAACTATGCAAATAGAAAAATTATGTTTGAGATTTTACAGTCACAAGAGTCAGGACATTCTAATTTTTGGATTTCACAGCAGCGGTAACTTGGCTCCACTTGCACACTGCACATTAGGAAGAAAAATTACCCCCAATACACACACATTATATGAAAACAGAAAAAATATTACTTATAGTATTTTCAAGAGGACTGAATACCAGTTTCTATGATAACAATAACTCTGAATTTTTTTATTTTTCTGCATATAAAATATCAACCATAACACTGTAGCCATTGTATCCAGCAAGAAGCCAGGAGTTTGGGCATTCATACTAAGTAAGACGGATATTTAAGGGGAAAAAAAGAAAAATAAAAAGAAACTGGTCCGGATCCAATCCAATTATTTGGTTTCCTTATACTGTATTTATTGAAAGTCACTTTGCATCTGAAGCATATGAGAAATTAGTCTAAGTCAATATATGCGATTTTCACTAAAACAAAAAACGTCCAGCTGTTGGTAAAAATACAAGTGATATTTACGATTTACAGCATACACAAAAAATATGATTTTAGATTATTGGTTTAAAGGGAAAAATTTACATTATGGGAAAAAATATAAATTTGTCCCTTTTTTTGTCTCACTTCTAACTCTACAAAAGCCTTGATTATTCTACTATTTGTGAACACAGAATAGCTAATGATACCGGACATAGATCTTCAGCACAGTGGCTGAGTATTCTTACACTATTGCAGTCATAGATATGAGTTATACATGAATCTCTCTGCTTGCTAGGATTAAAATTTATCTGAAAACCATCATATTCACATTTTTTTTAAAAAGTCATTAATCAATATTCTATACTGAATTATTTTACAACCCTATTTAGCCAGCCTCTGATTAACTGACACTCCTGGTTTAACAGAAGGTTGGCCAAGTACCCCCACAGCAATGCACACCATGTGTTATTTCCACAATTATTTAAAAACCATGTATTTCGTATTCCTGGAAATACTATATTGCACAACATGCATTTAGAAAACTGTTTTCATCAGCTATAACCAACTGCATATTTACTGCACTTGTGAGTGCATAACATTGAACACTTGCAGATCATTAGGGTACATCTACACGACCAGATGGATCGGTGGGTAGTGATCAATCTATCGGGGATTGATTTATCCCATATAGTGTAGCAGACACGATAAATCGATCCCTGATCGCTCTCCTGTCAACTGAACTCCACCAGTGCGCAAGGTGGAAGCAAAGTGGCCGGGGGAGCCGCAGCCATTGATCCAGCGCAACAAGGACACGAAGTAAGTAATTTTAATTTGATCTAAGATTGACAACTTCAGCTACGCTATTCTTGTAGCTGAAGTTGCGTACCTTAGATCGATCCCTCCCCCCGAGAGTAGACCAGGCCTTAGACAATTTTCACAGGATACATTCATCATACACACACTTCCGAAAGATTAGGATTCCACTTGCCGTAGTCCTGTAGGAGACAACTAAAGTACACTACAAACTCATTTTCAGGACAGACAATGTCATGCACTGTCCCTTCCTAAGGAAAGGGCCAATGCAGTAACAATTTTAGACAACGGCTCTCTCAGAATAGAAATAAAAAAAATTGTTTTTATACAGTGCCTTTCATACCTATACTTTTTCTTTCATACTTTTCCGTATGCTTTACAGTAAGGAGATAGACACCTCTTGGACACTGGCAAACATGGGAGCAGTTGAACACTCACAAATAGTTAACACACTGCATTTGTTATCAGAACCAGAGAAAGACTGTTAGCCAAGAATCCAGGCTCATTACCTAGTTGTTCCAAAATGTATTAGGGAATCTTTAACTACAATATGGGCAGCCACCAGAGACTGACAGAAGGGACCACTTTTAGGATTTCACTTAAGAGCCTTACCTAATCCTAGCCAAATATTGTTAACTGTTAGCCAAGGCAAGCAGCTACATGTGTCTAACTTCTCTCACACAGAGAGGGCAGCCAGTGTTAGGCACTCCACTTCTGCAAAGTTTTCTGTAACCCAGAGTAAGCGCTTGCCCTCTTTGTTGTAGGTTTCCCGTTCCTCCACACTGAGCAGTTAGGAGATCAGCAGTATTCCCTGTTTAATTTCTCCCCACTGCCTTTCTTCTTTTTCTAACACATGCATACTTTAGCCTTGGCTATGGAGTGCTGACTAAGGAGCAACAATAGGAGCTTTTCAAGTCATCAGAGCAGGCTTTGAGAAGGGCTCAGCTCAGAGACCCAGTCAATATTTACTGCCGTTTGGAACCACTGTTTTACAGCTCCTTTCAAGCAGAACTTATCAGTGGGGAACCCTAAGAGGTTGCCGGATTTTATTTTAACATGGAAGATATGAGGAGGTAAACAGATCATAACCAAAACCACCTTTTTCATGAAAATTATCACAGTGAGAGAAGGAACAAAGAAAGAGAAAAAGAGGAAGAGGAAGACCTTAAAGGTGCAGAAGATTCTAAACAATGAAACAATTTAGGTTTCAAGACTAATTAGCAATTTAGAATTAGGAAAATCATCTTCCCCCTAAAGCTGATTAGAAGAGTTTGAAAATCACATATCAGACAGCTACAGTATGCAAATCCACTTAAAGTGACCGTAGTTAACCATGTATGCAACAACACTGACCTTGTCAGCTATCTAAAGACCTTGCTTCTTTTTATGCAACGGCAACACCTAGGCTATAGCATGACTAAAGATAAATTATCAAGAATGTATCATTTTCTTTTAGCCTGACTAAACATATTGTTTGATGCTCTTTTGAAATTATAAATAAAAATACACCTGAAATTTGCTAGCAGAACAGAATTAGAAAAAAGGACACAGAATATTTTTCACCGCTATGACATTAAGGAACTAGGTTGTGTGCACAGAAGTAATTGTCACTGCAAACACATAAGTGACTTGTTTTACATGGGCAAGAAGTAGGCAGTTACACATTTTCAACCTAGGTAAGCATTTTCCACATACATGTATTTTGTAGATACAACTTAGGGACCAATTTTTAAAAAAGATTTTCACTAAAATGATTTCTTAGTACAGTACCTTAGGGAATAGCAATCATTAACATCAAAACCAAACAAAATATGACTGTCTTCTAGTGAACTAAAAAGAATTATGAAGGTTAAGTATAACCAGAGCCATTATAATCACCACCATTTACCTGTTCAAACTGATAGGTAGGTGTATTTTCTAAAATGCTTAGAGACTTGTCCAAACATAGCTTTCACATTTTCCCAGTTTACGTATACTTTTCATCCAAAAGACTCTGATAAGCCATAGTTTAGAATAGGAAAAATTACAGCTTAAAACTTCAAATGTGTCAAGACATATTGAAAATTATAGTTTATGACAGCCCTGGGGTTAAAGGGCATGCAACAGCAGTTCACTACTATTTTTTTTTTAATGATGGAAAGTTTGTTTTGTTTTTTAGATTCCTCCTCTTCCTGCTTCACTTTTTTGATTTTTTTTTTAAATGGAGAATAGAAAGGACTCTAAACTGCTTTCCTTTTTTCCATTTTACAGGTAAAACAGAAATGCTTATAAGGGCAAAATAATAGCTACAAAAGATTAGTGCAATCAGATTATAGACTAAAAACAAGCATGGCTATGACAGAGAGGGATTCTAGAGTGAATGAAAGATGCTGTGAGTGTACTGCTTTTCCAAAGCAGAGTCTGAAAGGAACAAGACTAGATGTTTTCAAGAAAGAAACCTGGAGTCATTTATCCATGAATCACTTCACGGACAGTTTCTCTTCCCCCACCCTTTCATATTGTACTCTCCTGTTTCTGAATCTAAACAGAGTTTTAAGGGAGTGTTATATCATTCTTAAAACAATTCCCACAGGTCAAAGTTAGGAAGAAAATATTTTTAAAAAGGAACAAAACATGAAACATGAAAACCAATGGAACACAAAAATAAAATGGACTTAGAACACCAGAACTAAAATATTAAGTATAAGAGTGATGCATGGGAAATCTCTTTAGGGAACTCTTTCAATCATGCCCTAACTCCTGAAATACTTTGACACTACTAAAACTAGTCAAACTACTAGCTAGACACTATTTCACTGTATTTAGAGTAGAACTTTACAAATAAAAATCTAGTCCTGTGTTTCTCACTGGTAGGATGTATGCAATGGGAATTGTATGCAAATAGCTGTAGCATCTTGTCAACATATCTGCAAGTGTGCAACCTGTTCAGACTTTTACAATAAGTTCTTCAGATAAATATTACTATTACGCACTTAAAGTATATACCCAATGTTGATTTTATTAGCATCTCTACCGCACAAATATGGATTAATACTCCAGGGCACAGTAAGGTTCATCTTCATTTCCCCATATTATTGTCATAATTATGGAACCCTCATGCCACTCAGGTGCTTTTTGAATTGGCAGGATATATTTTCTCCCTCACTGAGCAATATTTAATAATATCTGGCACAATTATGATGTAGACCATATACGTTCTTAGAGCAGAAAACGTTCTCTTTTAAATTAGTTATCTTGATTCATTAACCTACATGTTTTTCAAAATTAGATAGCCTGATTGTACAGCCCAAGAACCTGATCCCGATTTTGATCTTTTGTTCCCTAACTGCTAACATGAAAATGCTGCTCAGACAGACACATTTAAGTGCAATGTCATTACTAGTAGTAACCATGAGGGAAAAATATGAATCTCTAGCATCTTTACCAGATATTAATTCCATTTTAAAACTGTTTCATCCAGGTACTCTGCCCTGATCTAGGTGTGTTAAGGCTTGAGGCTCTCCCAAACCTAGCTTTGTCCCTGGGCATTTTGATTAACGTGTGGAATGCAGAGGACATTTTTGTCTTAAGGGCGTAACTTTTCTAATATGCAAGAAAACACACAGTTCAAAGACCTTAACCTACCTCATACTGATTCTAATCTAAAAATCAACAATCTTGTAGGCACCTAGAGCACCTGCTTTATAGGAAACAAACACACACACACACACACGATTCAGACTTTCTTTCTTTCTGTATGAGAACAAAAGTCCTAATTGGGTACTGCCTCAATGTCACTGCTAAGGAGCACAATGGTCTGATTTACCCAGAGAAGTTACGCTATAGTCTACAGGCAAACACACTCTGATCAATAACATTATATTAGCTCCAAACCCAGCACCTAAAATAAAGTGCTTATGAAATGCTTCCAAATGTTTTGTTCTAAAGAAGGCCATTTTATCAGCAGTAAATCAAGATGGCTAATATGAAAATGAAAGGCTAGGATTCCATTTTATATTGAACTATAAAATACAGTTCACTCAGTGACAGGGTCTGCTAAAGTAAAACAGAAAAGAGACTGTAAAACACAAAACCATTAAAAAAAAACTAACCTGCATGGGACTAGAAACTAGGGCAGAGAATCTATCCTTAGGCATTTTTGGCAAATAATTTTTGTAAGTTTCAGGCAGAGAGAGTTTGCTGATGGTTATCAAGTGATAGTAGCCAGGAAATAGTAATGGGGAGGAAAAGAACAAATCTCTCACTCGTTATTTTCTCTTCTTTACCCTATGACACTCGTTACCTGCTATGCAAATATACATCAAATGACACTCCAGGACACGTATGGATTTCCTATCACCTGGAATACTAAGAATATTTAACATAATGCCACTATTTAATAAAGGTTCTCAAGCAAATGCTCAGTCTGCCTCTGGTACATTTGCTAATGAAAGCAAAGATACTATTTGCAAGACAACTTCTGTGCCAAGTTAATAAGAGACTCTGGATTTAAACGAAAATTATGCTACTACATGTGTTACAAATGATGCTCTGTGCAATAAATGTTTCTGGTATTTTTGTTTGGAGATGGCTTCAGAAATTAACTTCTAAATAAATCTATAATAGGATCCTTTTAAAAGAGCCTGTGAAGTGATCAGAATAATGCCACCGGAAATCCATGGAATATTTTGCCAAGTTCAAAGAAATTCACCTGAAAAACCAAGTTATGCACACATTTTTCAAAAACATGTTGGATTCTTTAAGATAAAATACGTATAAGTATGAATACATTATTTGGGCTCTGATCCTACAATGGGATCTGCTAACATGGACCCCTTGACCTACTGAAGTAAATGGGACTCCACATAAGTGAAGGGCTGAATCAATTTACAAGATCGGAGCTTAGTTTTCGAATTATTTTATCTTACGGAGTAGTTATAAGTAAAATGGGCTTATTTCACCAAGTCTTGTCTTTTAAAATTGAATCAACACCCCAACTTCCTGAGATTTCAATCTCCTCTACATTTTTCCTATTACATCACACCTCATAAGAGATCTTCCAGGCCACCTAAATTCAACAAAACCAATACATGACAGTATATTAAATGACACCCTCCTACCTCCCTCAGCCCTAATTTAGTTAAACTTACAGTGCAGGACCCAGTGTTTGAGATTCTAGGAAATGGAAGAGGGATGACTGAATCATCTAATACAGAGCTCATACTGCAAGGAGAGTTGATGGGTACAGCTATACTGCAGAAGTAGAAACTCACTTCTCAGCTGGTCACAAAGTTAGGACACCACATAATCTTAGGGCGTGGCTACACTGGCACTTTACAGCGCTGCAACTTTCGCGCTCAGGGGTGTGAAAAAACACCCCCCGAGCACTGCAAGATACAGCGCTGTAAAGCCTCAGTGTAATCAGTGCCGCAGCGCTGGGAGCGCAGCTCCCAGCGCTGCAAGCTACACCCGTAAGGGATGTGGTTTACGTGCAATGCTGGGAGAGAGCTCTCTCCCAGCGCTGGCGCTCTGACCACACTTACACTTCAAAGCGCTGCCGCAGCAGCGCTTTGAAATTTCAAGTGTAGCCATACCCTTATTCACACAAGTAAGTGTTCATGAGTTCCAGGTGGTCTTGAAAAAGTAACCTATCACGTGATACAGCGTGATTTTGAGGAGATTCCATCGGCTTTCACACTTTTTGCACTCCTATATCTGATTAACTATAGTCTTACCTTTTTAAACTCCTGACTTTATTCACCATAGTTATTATGTACTAAACTGGTCTGTATTGTGTAAGGCGGTGGTTCTCAACCAGGAGTACACATACCCCTGGGGGTACAAAGAGGTCTTCCAGGAGGTACATCAACTCATCTAAATATCTGCCTATTTTTACAACAGGCTATATAAAAAGCACTAGCCACGTCAGTACAAAACTAAAATTTCATACAGAAAATGATTTGTTTATACTGGTCTAGATATTGTACACTGAAATGTAAGCATAATATTTACATTCCTATTGATTTATTTTATATTATATAGTAAAAATGAGAAAGTAAGAGTCTAACTTTACTCAATCATTTTTGAATTCTTGAGCTTAGTCGTCCGTAAAGCATAGTCTACATTTTGGTGGCTATGCAAGGAACAGTAATAATAAAAAAGTGGCACAATGTGCTGTTTCTCTCTTTGACTTTACTTACTTCTTGAAATGTTGATAAAATTTGAATTCTATCCTCATTTGTGTTTATATCCTTATATTTGAAAACAGATTTTTGTATCAAACAGAATTGGGTAAATGTTTGACAAAACCAGTGTTAGACATCCCAAAGCCCTATAGCCTGTCGATTTCATTGCAGATGGATAAAATCCTTCACTTTTTACCAAAAGATTCCTGGGTTTTACCACACTATTGTTTGGGTATTTACGGATTTCCAACCAAATTTTGGACCATTCAAGTATATGAAAAAACAGATTATGTGAAGAAAATCCAATACATTACATTTATAGTATGTATTTCTGTTAATAAACAGTGAGTGTAAACCTGAAGTTATCTGTTAAAGCAAGGCAATGCATGTGCATGTGTGTACATACTGTTAACGAACAGTTCATTAAATAAACCACAGCACTAAACTGATTTCACGTTCAACACTCTTACTATTCTCTAGTTGTTGCTTTTTTCTGTACTCCCATTTCTCCAAAAATAACCCTGATATTTACCCAGAAAACTGTGAAGTTAATTTTTTGCCCTAATTTTTACTTATTATTTTAACAATTGTAATAACCACTAATAAATTCCTGGAAATTATTAAAACAATATAAAAATAGAAAAGAAAGGGCCCTGCACATGGCCCATATCCCCAGATTGTAAGCAGAAAAAAAAACCTGACTCTACAGAGTAATTTGAAAATAACTGGCTTCATTCATTCAACCTCTTGATCAAGTTTACTATCCAATCTACAATAGCACAGACGACTTGCACCCTTTCAATAAATGCAGGCAAATACAGCATTGATCCTTGCAATTTTATTGGAAAGCTCAGTTCACAGAAAGCATGTGCAACAGAGAGAAAGGGAAAAGTGGATGAATTGTAAGAGGAACTAATATATATATATATATATGAATGACTTGGCCACAAATTGGATGGGGGAAAATAATTCAAGTCTTTTTGAAGGCAGAAATTATGAACATATATGTAAATGGCATTTCCATACAACTGAGTTTCCAATAGTGCTAGTGTGTGGGCACTAAATATATAATGCATGTGTTTATATATGTAAATACAGACACATACACTCACAGTAGAACTGAGTTTCCCCAACAGTGTCAGTATCTGTTATATACTCACAAAAATATATACATACACTTATGCTATTGTGAAAACTCAGTTATATTGATCAATATAATTGTGTATATCTGTACACACAATTATTTATATATAAATCCACTATAACTCTTGGGTAAACTCAGTTATATTGATAAGTGTGTATATCTGTCTATATACACACACGTACGTACATGCACATGCATTATATATTATTAGACACACACCTTCCATATTCTTTCCCCCTAAAAGCAGCACTGACAATGGTGACAGTAGAGTGTGTAATTAGTTTTTATTGTTCCCCTGACAGTCATAGCTCTGCAAGGACCCCTTGCCTTCTCCATTGTAAATGTTATAGGAAAAAAATACACTAATGGCAGGCGTTTAATTATAGCCACAGCAACTATGATGGGAGCTGTGCCAGAAGTGACTGGCAGCTTTGGATAGCAGATATTCACAAAAATATGTCTTTCTTCCCTATTCTATTGCTCAAATTACTGAAAATGTGGGCTTTTATAATATATTTTCCCTGTGACTGTTTGCTGACAATTTAAATTAATATTATACTGTATTACCACATACTCTAGTGTTACACAGCTTCAAATGACCGCCACCTTAAAATTACTGGGGAATGCTCAATAGGGAAAACAGTATGTGTTCATTCAAAAAAAGTGACATGCTATTTAAAAAGCCCAAGCTATTGACAACATCAGGAACAACAAAATTTCCCACCAACTCAAATTTGTAGTTCACATTTTAAAAATTGTTTTTAAGAAAATAATACATATATTGTGATAGCAGCTAAAGGGGCAACACATCCCTTTACTTTTTAAAAAATATTTACAGGACATTGTACCAATGTCAAACTATGACAGCTTCTCTAGTTCTATCACTGAGAGGTGGCTCGTTTTTTGTTTGTTTGTTTTTTGCCTGATTAATTAGCAACTGGGAGTCACTTTTTGGCAGCTTTCGTATCCCTAGAGTTTCCTCTGATTTGGCACAAAAACTCTCTGATGGGAGCACTGCTGTTTGTACTGTACTCCTCTTAGTGATAGATCACTAATTTTTAATAAACTAAGCCCTAAGAGAAATATAAAAAGATGCTAAGTGTTTTGAGTCAATAACAGTAAACAAATACAAAAGGGAAAAAGGGCAGCATGTAAAATATTAGGTCTTTTCTAGACTATGTATGCAGTGGTTATCCAGGAGATCACATGTAATCTGAAGAGGGGGGCCTGAATTGGTTCTTATTTACTTGTTCCAAATCTCTGTCTACATCTTTAAAATAGGCTCTAGTGACTAAATAACATGGATGAGGATTTTCCTTGCAGAAGAATGTTGATATGAACCTCCCTTCATTGTTTCTCATCCCTCCCCACCACCAGATGAATGAAATTACTTTGTGAAGCGGATCTCTACGAAGAATGACCGCAGAATTCTGGACCAAATGGTAGTAAGTTTATGTAACAGTCACAAATCCCTGACTAAACTGAACAAAGCATTATTCCTAAATGGTAAATTTTGGAATTTAAAAGTGAAAGTATCTTGCAATAAAATGGAAATTTGCAAATAGCTGTGGAGTCAATGGCGGAGACGCCATCCCCCATTCAGCTGGCTCTCATCTCAGTGACTTCAAAAAACAGTTTGCCATTCTGTTAGCTTAAGGCACTTTCTGTGCCAGTGCAATGACCATGCTGTGTGAGAGTGTCAGAAGGTCACTACTTTGAAATTCCAGCATCTCTCTTTATTCCCTTCTTTCCTGAAACACGAGGAGGGAAAGTAGGATTGAAAGCTCCTACTTTGTCAACTCCTACTTGCTAAACATAGGAGAATACATTGCCTCTCTCTATGACCATATTTATTGTTCTTTTAAGTTGAATTATTTTTGTTTGTTTTTGTTCAACAGCAACTTTACAGTACAACTCAAGGAAAACCTCATTGATACCAATAAAACTGCAGGGAAAGACAAACTTATAATTCTATCAAGGGCAGGCAAAATATAAATGTCCAAATTACCCAACCCACTAACTCATCAACTGAGCTAACTAAGGCACTACAAGTTTCTGTTGTCATAACGAAAAAATGCTTTGTATTTACTTTCTCTTCCTGTTGTATTTTTGTACAAGGAGCATAACAGTAGCTGCAATTACAGGTTTAACAAACGCTAATAACTTGGAGGAATGTTAAAAACTGAAACCTCAAAAGCTTGGAACAGCAAATAAACTCCATAAAGATTTTTTATGTGTTTACCAGATAACTAATTAGAGGAAAAATATTTCAGCAACACTGGTGTTTTGAGGCCTTTGTTGGGGGTCAGTTAAGGAACGAGTTATCTCTTCGTTGTTAAAGCTTGTCATTTCTCCATTCCTTCTCCCTCCCCCACTATTATAGGGCATATTTACTATTATAAAACATCTGTCACAAACCTGTAGAGTGAACCGAAACAGAAAATGTCTATTTAATTTTTAAAGTTCTTTGGAGTCATTTTATTAATTCAAAGAAAGACAATGGCAGAGCTGGTAAAGCTGTTGCCAGCCCGTATCCAATCGCTAACCAATACTGCCGGTCCAATACGGTGGATTGACACAGTAAAGATTATCACCATATCAACAGATAGCTAAGATGATGCCAATTTTAAAATTTATTCTAACAAAAATCTACATGTTTGGTTACACAGCACCACAAATATTTCATCAGAAATAGAACGGTTTTGTTTTTATTAAGTGATTTAGAATTTACTGAACTCCAATTCCACGGTAAAGATAAGAACTTGATATCTGGAGAAACATACTCAGCAGGGAAATCACACTTTAAGCAAAACAAAATACAAACCAAAACCACACAGTATAATAAATGTGCATTATCAAAAAATCATTATACCCCTTAATAGTTCCCTATGAGATTATATAATGGCACTGTGGGAGCTGAGGAGTATGCATGTATGGTTCTTCATAACAGAGAATCTGAATATATGGATTACTACTTTAAAATACACAAAAAGCAAAAACGCAACATTTCCTTACTAGCCACTAGGGAAGTGCTAAGGTACACAGTACAGCTTGTGCTGGTGGACCACTCGAGTGCAATGTGGATTTGCCAGCGGCTGGAAAGCATTCACCCAACAGCAAAGAAATGGAAAAAAAAAATCTCTAGGGAGAAAAGAGAATATAGTCTTCTAATGAACAACGTATGTCTGTGCTACAAGGTAAAGATTAATTCTGGCACAGTGAGTGAGTTTTATACAAAAGCACGTGACGCAGAAATTTTAATCTTGAAAAGAAAACAGGCCAGATATTTGCTATAAAAAAGAACACAGCATTTAGCAACATTTTAGCAAATTGAAGGAAGACAAAAGTAGAAACCCCATGCTTCTCCTAGTCCAGTTTTTATCTCACCAAATGACTCTCAAACGGTTTAGTCCTTCTCTATTCTTCATTTCCATTTCACAGCTCTCCTCAAGAGCTGAATAGGCTCAACTCAACCAAAACTGGCTCTTTAAAAACTACTTGATGTAACTGAAATGAAAGTAAAAAATTAGCCAAGCAACCTACTAATGATAATGTAGCAATGCAGTTTTTGTTGCGCAGTTGTCTCCCAGACAAATATATTCACTTAAAATGATCAAAAAGGAAATTTTAAAAAGTAAAAAACACACTTCTACTGTAAATACTGTATTTATAGATTTCACTTTATTGAAAGTTTTTGAAACTGAAGAATCATTGCCCATTCATACTAACAGATTACAAAGGAGTTGCAATAGAAATTAAAAAACAAACAGGCTTGAAGATTATAAATGAAAACTGACAATCATGAAGAACTTGCTATCAAACATTGGTATTGGCAACTCAAGTATATACCTTGTCAGTTAGCAGAACGTTCACAGATTTAGCTACTAGATGATCTCTCACTGGAATGCGTTTTATTGCTCCTTCACTTCACTGGAACAAATTATGGAAAAACTCTAGCATACCAGATAGCCGAACATGGGTATCAATTACAAAATATTGCAGCACTGAAGAAAAATAAATTAGTCAAACCCACATTTATTCCCAATTTAAATGAAAATTAAGGATTGACAGTTCATTTTCATCTACCTATCAAATGTCAAATATATAAGGGATATTCCTTAAGGCAAAGGTTTGGTTTTTTTAATTGGAAACTAGAACTCTACCTGAGTTAAATCCAATCTCATGATCACTGTAAAATAGTGTATTCTCTCTTTTCTTTTCAAATGGTTGATTTTAATATAGATTCTTATTTTTTTTAATTGTGCTACTACCGTAATATATGGTTTCACTATTTTGCAATCAGTCTTAGGATCCTTAAAAACCTGGGTTTCAACTATATAGAGGCTTGCGCACTAAAGAATACAATTCCATTTTAAATGGGCTCAACTATTGTAATCTATCCTGCAAATAATACAATTAACAGAAACAATGCAAAAGTACCAGGAAGAATTGTGAGACATGAAGATTTTTATTTTTATATTCAACTATGCAGAAGTATGTTACAGTAGGGTTTACTCACAATAGCTGTAATAATCACCAGAAAGCGGTTTCAATAATATGTCTGTTTTAAACTAAACATGTCCATTTAATTGTGTTAGTATGCTGCTGACTGACTACATCTTTAAGCAGAAGTGTTAAGAAAACTTAAACAAAACAGAATTTCCTCTTCTTAATAAAGAATACATCATTCAGAAACAGTAGAAGATTAGATTAATCATGAGACCAAACACATTTTTTCAAAGCAGTGCTCAGAACTGGATAGAAGGACATGGAGTGATTAGAAGAAAAAAATTATTGAGCTTCTCTGCATTTCAATTTTAAGACATTTATTCTTACATAAAACCCTTAACCTGTCAACCAAAACAAAAGGATATATATTGCTAACCAAGGAGGAATTACACTCGACTCATAGTTTCTCAAACTGCAAGAGTGGTTTCTTCTCAATATTGTTTTCTCCTGTGTGAACTATTGCTTCATAGCAACATGAACTCCCCATAACCCTCCCACTTTATGTGCTCTTTTAATTAAAGCCTAATATTTAAGCAGTACAGCGTAATTCCTAATGTGGGATTATTTCAGGATAAAAGCAGTAACACTGTATTTTAATAAATGCAGAGAATTGTGAGTGGTTTGTTTTCTGAAGCAGAGGCCTGTAATTTCATGTGTTTCATATTACATTTGTTTATATACATTGCTATTAAGGGAATACCAATGTGTGAAAGAAGTAGGGTAGTGGGGAAGGCCAAGAACGAAAAAAGACACCTTAAAAATATTTTTTTATTTTTAATCAAATGAGAAAATTGTAATTTTTTTATTGGAAGAGGATGGCTGGGAAACCATTTGTACAACAAATTGTTCATCCTGTGAGTTTGGCCACCTTTATTAATAAAAAAAACACTTTCATATTCTTGGTTGTTGTTACATTTATGCTATTCTTCCCAGCACCACCTCCTTTTAAAGACACTTCTGTGTGTCTATGTACATGTATGTGTATATATGTATGCCCCTCCCTAAGACTGCAAAGGCCAGGACTCCTGAAGGACTAATTGTATTCATTCATTTTCCCAGCCCAGCATGGCACTGGTAGATTGCTGGGCTCACAGCAACAGGGGAGAAAAAAAAAGGCTCATCTTTATCTATCCTTCTCCAACAGGAAATACAGCCAGTGGGCAGAATGCAATGAAATGCCTTCACTCTGAGCATTTGCAAAAGATTAAATGGGAAGAATTTCAGGAGAGTAATTTACCCCTTAACTAAATTTCCTCCCTGCAAAGGTGAAGGCCTGTAAAACTATTGTCCACTGTGCAGGTTTCACAGAGGGACGCCATGACTGATTCAACCAAAAGGTATTTTTTCAGAGTCACAGGGGGTACAGTAACATTATTAAAATCTGCTAAGCTAGATGAAATGAACTACTGAAGTCTCTGCTGGTGCATGTTTAATCATAAGAAATGTATTGGGCCAGAGATCTTTTTGTCTTTCGGATTTGAGCTGCCAGATAAAACTAGTCCTCCAAATACAAGACATATCATACCCAAAGAAGAAAGACTGAATACTTCTGGAACTTAAAGCATTATGCCTCTTTTGAAGTTTAACAAATTCTGAATTATCAATATCAAATGCCTTGGTTCTCCCCACTTTGCTCCCAACACTGATTCAAACTGATCAAACACCTTATACTCTCTGAGCTCCAACCCTTTCCATATAATTTCCCTAATTTCTGCAGGAATATTTCATGATTTTAAAAAATAAACCCATCCATACGACTTGTGCATTTGTAATCAACATATTATGACCAAATTTTCAAACGCAGGTGCATAAAGATATGCTGAAGTATGACATATTTTTTGAGAAGTCAACAGAAGCTGTGGGTGCTCATAAACTCTGAAAATGAATCTGAAAAATCAGTCCTCAGCTTTCAGGCTCTGATACAGGAAAACACTTAAGTATATGCTAACAGATAAATGTTCACTTAAGTCCTGTATATTACAATGGGACTTAAACAGGTACGTAAGTGCTTTTGTGAACACAGATGCTTCCCTGAATTAAGGACTAAGTGCCTACTATGGATTCAGCTTCCTAACTTTAGACACCTGCGTTTGGAAATTTTGATCTATTTATGGAATTTACAGGAACACACTCATTTTTTCACTCTGTACTCAACACCTCAAGCAACTATCTTAATGAGAACTCTAATACTGATGAGTCCAATTATGGCATCACTTATGATTATTAGAATCATACAGTTAGAGATTAAAATTATTTTGACTATATAATTTCCAGTAGACCCACATACGTACGCACACATACATAATACATACATATCTATATCTAGAGTGATCAATCCATGAATACAAATAATTATATTGAAATTTAAATTACAAATATTTTTAACAAAGTTATTTATTATAGCCAACAGCATACACCCTTCTCATGCAAACACCACTGATTTCAACAGAATTAGTTCCCTGAGTGAGACAAGCAAGATTTGGCCCTTTGTATTAATGATAAGAGATTTGACCTGACTAGAAACACAAACTATTTAAAGTTCTTTGAAACCACAATCAATTTGTAAATTCTATACAACATGCAACTCTTGAAATAACTTATATAGTTAGACAGAAATTGCAATCTTGAAATGCAATCCTGTAAAGAGTACAGCATGGAGCACTTACTACGGCAAGTAGTCCAATTTGACTTCAGTAATACTACTCACAATGGCAAGCGCTCAGTAGCTAGAAACTGCAGGATCAGGTCCTAAAACGGAGAAATGTCGGTGACTGAATCATCATCATCATCATCAAGGTACTGATGAGTTAGATGAAATAAATATGTTGCATTCTGAATGAACTCTCAAAACTATGTTAAACATTACACAGAGGAACGTGGCTATGACAATTCTTACTATTTCTCTACAGTGAAGTGGTACTTCTGCAGTCACAGATGTAAGACTAATGTACTTGTGAATTCTGATCTACTCTTAAAACACTTTAACATCTACAAAATCACATATAAAAAGTACTTGCATACATTTTCAAGAATACATACTGTAAAATATTCTATCCACAAGTTTTTACATGGTTTCACATATAATAAAGCAACCTTATTTTATCACATTTTAGTAAGCCTCATGTTTAACAGAAGAGGAAAACATTTTTTTTATCTGGAATCAGAGTATGGTATTTATGAGGAGTCATATTTTGTTAATTAAAGTGACATAGTAAGAAACAAGCAAAATCATACTTCGAAGTGATTTTTCTGAAAATATATTTGGGTGATTTAAAAATAAATTACTATGTTATATTACTCTATATACTAACAGTATTACAGAAGACATTTTTAACTATTCTACCAGGATTTTGGCATCTATTCAAAAAATATCCAATACAAACCTTTATAATATACTCATGGTGTTTTATTTAAGGAAGTCTGTTTCATACTGGAGGCACTAATCTATTTGCACCACTCATCAGATTGTTAATATGACTTTTTAATAATAATGGGAATTATTTCTGTTTCCATAAGTTGTTTAGTTAGGTTAGTAACTATAAAACCAAGATAAAGCTGTACTTGTCAGAACAACATGAAAAATCTCTTCACCCAGGTTTTGAAGAAACTGTATTGTAGAGCATATTTCTATTTTCTTGCACTTGAACTGAAATCTGAATTTTTAACTGAATAATTAGTTCACAGTGGATTGGAACTTTGGATAAACTTTATTAAAAAAGTAAGCTAAGCTACTATGGCTATATTAGAGGTCAAAGAAATAAAACATTATTTCACCTGTCAATTCAGATTGTTATCATCCAATTAGGTATTGTTTTTGATTGCCACATGTTAGTAAAAACAAAATGCAGTCAATTCTCTGACATAGCAAGAAAAATTACTGAGTTATTACTATTGAACAACTGACTAATTTTAAAATTTTGATAACCAGACTGAATTTTACCTTCTGAACTTAGATACTGACAGAGGCAATATAAAATACAAAGCAATTTTTCCTCCCATCTTCTTATGTTTATCCAAACAGATGTTTGCCTGTTTTTATAGCACAAGGTCGCAGAACTTGATAGGCATGAACAAAATACAGATTTTTACTGCCACTACTCTGTAAAACAGAAGAGTAGAATATTTCAGCTCTGTATAACTTTACCATATTTTTAACTCTTGAATAAACACGTCGTATAGAAACGGATACTTTAAAAAAAAAGGCTGCTTCCTATTTTAAGATATCAAGAAAGTGGTTTTTGTTTAGTTTTGCTTTGTTTTTTAAGAAGAGATGGCTAAAATAATTTGTAATGAACTCATGCTCCTCCTGTGTTTGGAGTTTAAGTTGGGAGTTTAAGTTTAACAAAAGAAAACAAAGTTTTCTTTGCAGATGTTGAAAGTTTAAGTTAGAAAAGGTTTTCATTTTACAGTGTTGTAATATTACAAAGTTTAATAAAAGCATTACAAAGCGACCCATTTTAAATACGTACTACTTACTGTCACACTAAATATTACTTCTACTTTCAAGTATCTTCACCTATTTACAAACCATGCATAATAACCACACACAGAGAAGCAGAAAAGTTAAAATTGTAGACTTTGTTTTTAAAAAAAAATCTCCATACTAGCGACGCATGCCTATCATTTGGTCAAATTTACTCCTTCAAATATTTCTCTCTCTTTACAGTGGAGTAGGTGAACATTGTTTGTTTGCGGGGTTGTTTTTTTCTAAAATGATTTTACTGTGTTTCATTTCAACTTTATTTTAAGAAAACTTTGTTTGATGAGACATGCGATTTTTTAAAGAGGCTTATGCTTTAAAATATATCTAAGTGTGATGGGAGGTAGGACCTTCCTTAATTCTACTCTAGTAGTACTTTAATGTTATGGCTATGGCGACAGTTTTTTTTTTTTGTTTTGTTTTTTTGGAAGTATAGTTACTCATCACAACTAAAACATTGTCCAGATAAATCATTATTTTTTGTCACCCTTCTTTTACATCAGTTTAACTTAACTGAAAAGTTGCCACCACAAGCTTAACATTAAAGAACTAAGCTAACTAGCAAACTGCAGGCACTTGAAAATTCTGCGGGTTAACTTTGGTGTCACCTATTTTGAAGCCAATGGTATACAGAATACAACAGTATTCTGCAAGCAATGCAGATGTATTAAAAAAACATGACAAGTAACAAAAATCAATGTACTAATCTCAAACCAAACAGCAGTATCAGAAACATAAAACAGAGATAACCTAAAGTAAAATGTCCTCAAATTTACTTTGACTAGCTTGATAGGTTAAATATATATATATGCTCACATTTACTTTAACAAATACAAAAATACAACAGGTGACCTTTTACCTAAACATACAGATACCATTTGGAACAGGACTGAAATATCATTATACTGAAGTAAAGGGGAAATAACAGGAACACTGCTAGATCCTAAATAAAAACATCTTATTTTAAAGAAGGTTCATTTACCATTATGAATTTTTATTTCAAAACTTCCTATTATCTTACATTTATAGCTACACTATCCACAAAGATACAAAAAAAATCTTTTAGCACAGTACTAACTGGAAAGGTTGGGCTCTATTTTTCTTGTAAATTATAATTCAAGAACAGTTTGATTCTCACTAAGTGGTTCAGTGAAGAACTGGTCCCCCATCCTCCCCCCATCACCCACCAACATTTATAAATGTAGTTCTAAACCCACAGATGCCCCTTTTATTGTGAGTGCATCACTAACTATTGCACTTGAATTTGATATGACAACTTGAGCAAGAAAAGCTGCCCTTTTCCATGGGAAACGTTCAGTCCTGGACTCATTTAAAAGTGCTGAAGTTTTAGAAGTTAGAGGCTTCTTTGCTCCGTTCATGTGACATAACCACCTTACTCCATCTCTGAAGCCCTGACATGGAACAGCTGCCACATGTGGCTGCCAAGCAGCCAGCTCCAGGCTCCTCTACAATCTCAATCCAGGCAAAACATTTCCCTTCTCTCCGTAGTGAAACCGTTTTACAGAAAAGTCATTCCCCCCCCCTCAGCACAAACACAAACACACACACACACACACACACACAACAAATCCACTATAAACAGGTTCAATACACTGCCGTCTAGGTTATAGTGAAACAGTTCAGAACTTTCATTTCACATAATCATAAAGTTTCCCTGCAGCAGAGGTCAGTATAAATGGGTTCCAGTACCTATCTATAATAAGGAATTAGATTTAAAAATGTTTATAAACGGATATGCTTACACGTACAGACACATAAACACAGTTTATTAACTGTAGCTGCTGTACCTACACTTTGATACAAAAGTATCACTATTTGGCTCTCTAAGGAAACCAGAGTGCCAAGCACTGGGGGGCAGTTAGCCTGATGCAATATTGTTTGCTATGCCTAACCGATAAGATCTAAACTAAGAGTTCCCCTCCTGCAGCACTTAACGCAGGCGGAAGAAGAAAGTTTTCGCCCCTCTTGCAAACAAGTAGGTTTCCTGGCACTGGTCGAGAGCCTCGTACTCCAGCCCCGGAGAGCGCTGCCGAGAAGCCCCTCTCTGTCAGCTACATGAAGTGGGGGGCCAACCCCTTCCTCTCCTTCGCAGTCCTTGCCCCCTCTGCTCTGAGTACGTGTACAGCCTGACGAGCGCCCCGATCTCCCCCTGCCTGTCGTGCTGCTCACTCCGATGCCTGCTGGGCAGCAGCCCCGCGGCCGTCTCACCCCCTCCGTGGGAGAAGAACCCAGCACAGTGGGTGCTAGGGGTCGGCTCTCACGCCCGCCCCTCGCCTAGCCCCACTGCCTTCTTACCTAGGATTGGTGCTGTTCCAGTAGACGGCATAGCGATCGGCCACCGCCTTGGAGCCGGGATCCTGGCTGAACACACACATCCAGAGCACCAGAAACACCAGCATCAACATCTCCACGTGCAACATCACTGAGTCCCGGCCCACGCCGCCGCCGGGGGATCAGTCAGTCAGTCAGTCAAGTCACAGCCAGACACACGGAGAGGGCAGGGAGGGGGGTCACAAGGAGGCTGCACTGACGAGCCGCAGCGAGACGCCCCCCCAACAGGGTGTGCGGAGGGGGGGGGGGTCCTTGGGTCCCTTCGGGAGCCGCTGGAGCTTAGTCACCCCGGCAGGGGGAGGTGAGATCCGAGCCGGGCGACGGCAGCAGCGGGCGGCGGGCGGGGAACATTCACCGGGAGTTCAGTGCGGAGCCCACGGGGAGACATACACCGGCGCCGGGAGGCTGTTAGCGCTAGGCTGCGGGTGGGGGTGGCTCCTGTCAAGGCACCGCTCTCCGGCCTCTTGCAAAGTTACTTGGTGGCTCGTGGCACATGCGGGGAGGGGGTTCAATGTCCGTCCTTCCTTCGCAGCCCTCCGGCTCTGGAGGCAGCTGCAACCGGTTCAGGTAAGCGCGCGAGGATGGAGAGAAAGCAGCAGCAGCAGCAGCTACAAATCTTGCCCCTGGCGCCCTCCCCCCCGGGGTCCTGGGAACGTGTCCAGGCAGCTGGGCCGTGCGGGAGGCGAATCCGTGCCGCAAGTACAAAGTTTGCAGCTCTCCCCCCACCGCTGCAGAATGGCAGCAGGCGAGCCCCGAAGAGTCTGGCTGCTGCGCGGATGGAGTTGGGGAGCCTGCTCTGCAGCACAGAGTGTGTCTTGGTTGGAGGAGACTTCGTGGGGTGGGTTTTTGTCCTTCCTGTTCCTGAGCGCTGGATGCACTACGGAGCGAGCCACAGCAACGGCACAAAAAGCGGCCAATCCAAGCAGTTCTGCGGCGCGGGACGCGAGCAGATGGAAATCAGGGTGTTTTAGGAGAGGCTGTAAAACCAGCCGAACCTCACAGAAGGGGAAACTGAAAGCCCACAAACTCCTCTAGTGATGCTGGTGTCAAGCCGCCTCCTCTGCATAGGGAACGAGCTGGAGCCGCAGGACGAGCAGCAGCAATCTCCTCCTTCGGCTTCCCCAAGTGTCTGTGTTAGAATAAAGCAGGGTCCATCCCTGAACCATCGACTTGGGGAAAAAGGACGAAACAGTTTGAAAAGGCGAAGGGAGTGGGAAGGAAAGCAAGCACCCCTCAGAGGACTACATCAGAAAACAAATCAAACCTTCGTCTTGGTCTTGCCCAGCAGCTTTTCCCTCTGAAGAAAAAATATTCCGCCCTAGCAAGCAAATAAACTTGAATGCAGCGGCGGGGGAGGGGGAGAACAAAAGTCAGTTTCGCAAAAAAAAAAATGTTTTATTGGGGGGATATTTAAACTGTCACGCCCCCTTTTGCAATGCTGGTCCCTTCACTGCCTGTAAATCCGACATCAGCAGCCTAAGAAAATCTAGGAGCCTAGCGCGCTGGGTGTCTGTGTGCATGTGCGTGTGCAACAGACAACTGCATAGATATATACACGGTATATAGAGACACACACATACATACACATGCGTGTGCGTCAGAAGAGAGATCTGGAAGCTGGTGTGTGCGAGGAGTAGATGCACAGAGGAGGCGCAGCCAGCTCGGAGCACAGCCGCTGCTGGTTGATCATGTGGGATTTTTGCATGCAGTTTACTTGGGCAAGGGAGGGGGGATGTGCCGGCGCAGCCAGTCAGTGCACAGCCTGCTGTTTGCTTACAGACTGCTTTTTCCCCTTTTTTTACTCCACCCGGATTGGTTTACAACGCGAGAAAAGAGGCGTTTCCTTATTCTCCCCTACTCCGTGCCAAAATATTATCCAGCCCCACCTTCCTGAAACCTGACTAATTGAATTACAAGGAGATCCCAGTGGTCCCTATATGGACTTGCTGCTCAATGTAACCATTTCAACACAAGCTCTGTCTAGGGGTCCTCTCACTCGCATACACGCCCATAAACTCATCCTTAAGAGTGGACAGCTGTCACTGAAAGGAGTGTAGAAAATAATTCAATCGTGCAATAAAGCTCATTCATCACTTAGTTTAGATTTAAATATATGATTTATACGCCACCGGGGATCTGACATCAGCTGTTACTGGATGAGATGTGACAGAACCAATTGAATTGGTTTGCAAATTGCAACTCTAATCTCAAATATTGCATAATCAAATTAAATCGTGGGGTGGTTTAGCAATCTGGAAAACAGATTCTCCTTTGTTTTGCCTTTAATCTTCTTCCAACAATTGTATTTTGGCTTGCTAAACGGCTGTGTGTGTCTTTAAAGTAGTTTATTCAAGCGAGAGTTTATAATAGGGCGTGTCCTGCAAATATCTCATGGGACAATGATCAGACACAAATGTAACCCCGCATCGGTGGAGCTGGTGTTAATGCGACAAAATGAACTGCCAAAAAATACTGCAAGTTCTACGTGTAAACTATGAGGATAAATTAATAATAATGGAATTACTCAGCTCTATTTCATTAACATCTCTCAAAGGGCAGAAATGCCATCACTATGCACCAGCTGTATGCGCTATACTGCAGCGGCAGGGAGATAGATCAGGTGAGCTTTTCCAGCCCTAATTTAAAAGGGTGTGTTGTGTCTATACAGACACACATCCTCTTACCTTCCATTACCCCCCATGCCCAGCTATAAATACGTTTAGCTCCAAAGTTT
This sequence comes from Gopherus evgoodei, assembly GCF_007399415.2. Classification (NCBI taxonomy): domain Eukaryota; kingdom Metazoa; phylum Chordata; order Testudines; family Testudinidae; genus Gopherus; species Gopherus evgoodei. The sequence continues at coordinate 68,728,780 of NC_044327.1, read as the reverse complement.
GCAAAAGCCTCTGGAAGATGTTGGCTGAATGGGACAACAGTCGTGGACGAGGGCTTTGCTTTCTATATGGCTAGAAGGGGGCATCGACTGCGAAGGGTCACAGTACTACAGTTACCAAAGGCAATCTCCTTCCCAGGTCCCTCTCACGTATTCCTGTCTCTTCTGAACCAAGCACCTTTAGTTCTGGACTGAAATCGTGCCTCCCCCAGTGTATTTTCTGTTGCTTCAATATAAACCTCTCTCACCATGTCCTTCTCTCCCGTGCCTACTCAGTCTCCCCGGGTGGCTAGCCGTTTTCCCGGTGCTTTTGAGCTGTTTGAAAGCCCCCAGACTCCCTCCAGTGGTAGATTATCATGCCGCACTTCATGTTGGTATTTCTTAAAGCAGAAAACAGCCCCATAAAAGTCCATAGACTGGATTAGCCTGTAGGTCTAAGCTAGTCTGAAATACCAAATAAAAAGAATAGGTCAAACGCCACTTCAGTTCCTCTGTTTTGTTGTGTGTTTTCTTTTAAACAAGTAAAAATCACTCATATAAATGGTATTCACAACTGCTGTAGATTTAGACTTTGATCTTATGCATTTTTTCTACATCGAAAGTATATTTAGATTAGTATTTTCTATTTGTATACACTCAATTACAAAATAATATTTTGAAGCTGTGAATGGATATTGAGTGCCACATTTAAAAAGTAATGTATTTCAACTACAAGGCAAGGACTAATAGCACTTGAACTATTTAAAAAAATCTACCTAAACAAAATTTATAACTTTAGTGGTTTTTTTGTTTGTTTGTTTTTACTTCATTATAATGGATTTAAAAAGATTTACCTAACTGTCACTTACCAGGGTTACTTTCAGCCTTCTACTCTAACATGTTGCAGCCCATGAAATATTCCTGGGGGGAAAAAACCTGTCAAAGACTCTAGAAGTAACAAATAACCCCCCCAAAGCTAAGTACTTATTTTATTTTTAAAAAAGCATTTCTAATTTTCTGACCTTTATTATTTTTGTCACTCTCATAGGCTTCCCAAATTTTGATAGCTTGGGCTGAGTTCTTTGTGTGTGAATGAATATATCTTATGTTAAATTTCTTTTAACTATTTTGATAATAGGAATATTATACACATAAATCATTGCATTGTCTAGGCAAGAAATCTTATTATAGACCCTTTCAAGGGATCTCCTTAACTACAGCTAAAAAGGCTTTTGCTCCTTTAATTTATTTTTCCCTTGCTGTCTTGTAACAAATATTGTAGGAAAAAGCTGACCTTTTAGTTAAGCCATTTTTGATTGATAGTCTGTTATATAGTATATTTCCACTGAGGTTCAATCCTACACACCCAAAACTCTTCAAGGTATACAGAAGCAGACCCTTTGTATACTAAGAGCAATAGAGAGGTACGGAACACAAGTAAAGTGAGTAAAATTAATACTGTCTGTAACAGTAAAAAAAGTGAGAATATTGGCTGTAGCAGAAAGCCATAGCTGTCATGGTAGTCTCCCTCTCCCCACCTCCTTTTGTGTGATAAACTGTAGATGACTGTATTTTATTAGTTTATAGACAATGCAGAGAATTAGAGAAACAAGCACTTTGAACCAAAACAAAACAAAAACAGTCTCTTAAAAATAATTATTTAATGACTGGAAGGTCTACTGTTCTTTGCAGATGTCACAACATGGACAATTTATGTATCTAACATCCAACAAGATGTCATCCACTGTCTAATGCCCACTTTTGTAGTTGCATGAGTAAGCATTATTGACGTCAAAGATGTAAACTGCTACGGCATTCCAATAAGAATCTTGGCCTTGTATGCATTTAGTGGAATCATAAGGATTGTTAACAGAGAGCTGTTTAGTATTAACTTCAGTTAAACTATTTTAAATAAAATATTTCCAAGTTTATAAGCAATAGATTTGAATTGACTGATGAATGGCTTCTATAGCCAACACCTTATCCCCAGTTTGATAATCTTAACAAATGTTTAAATATGAATTATGTAATATGTGTTTTCTGGCAGTTACATAGCATTTTAACTGCCTTGGTTATACTGTGTTGCTGTTAAACATTAGGCTAACTGATTAGGTATCTTGAAATACTGTAAAGTACATAACTAAGACTAGCTTTAGACTTACACTTACAATGGGTTTTCCTTTAATATACTTGAGAAAGCTGCAGAGAAGTACTTGGCTTTTCATGGACTTTTAAGTAATTACACAGTATTTTAATTGTTTTGAACCATTAATCAAGAGCAATAGTTGGACATTTAAACAGATATGAATTACATACTGAGCCAAATCCTGCCTGTCTGATTCATGCAAGCAGTTCTGTTAAAATAATTCATATATTTCGTGAGTGCCAGATGTTAGGTGTTAGCTAAATGCACAAATATAAACAATAAGACAGATCACCTAAAGCTTTTCCTGTAACATATGTGTAGCATTTTTGGTTTGCAGTGTTGATTTTTGAGGTATAAATTGTGTATCCTATTTTAAGAGTAAACAACTGGTGCACAATCATGCTCCTACTGACGCTGATGACTTCACGGGGGAAAGGACTGACCACTAGAATTTTATCTATAATTAAAAATGGAGGAGAGTGCAGAGAAATGCTTTAAGAAATACTGACCTCCTGCAGAATCAGTTTAAAACTGCAAACAGTGTAACTTTCAAGAATTTTCTGTGTATATTCTGTAGAAAGGGAGGGGGATTTTTTTGTTACATTTTTGTTCAAGTGGAATTTTATTGCGTTTAACCTAAAACAAGATCCTATTTATATAGCTGACTCTCTTAGTGGACTCTCTGTAACTTATCTTATGTTCCTTATGAAGAATAATATAGACTCATAGACTCATAGACTCTAGGACTTGAAGGGACCTCGAGAGGTCATCGAGTCCAGTCCCCTGCCCTCATGGCAGGACCAAATACTGTCTAGACCATCCCTAATAGACATTTATCTAACCTACTCTTAAATATCTCCAGAGATGGAGATTCCACAACTTCCCTAGGCAATCTATTCCAGTGTTTACCTACTCTGACAGTTAGGAACTTTTTCCTAATGTCCAACCTAAATCTCCCTTGCTGCAGTTTAAGCCCATTGCTTCTTGTTCTATCATTGGAGGCTAAGGTGAACAAGTTTTCTCCCTCCTCCTGACGACACCCTTTTAGATACCTGAAAACTGCTATCATGTCCCCTCTCAGTCTTCTCTTTTCCAAACTAAACAAACCCAATTCCTTCAGCCTTCCTTCATAGGTCATGTTCTCAAGACCTTTAATCATTCTTGTTGCTCTTCTCTGGACCCTCTCCAATTTCTCCACATCTTTCTTGAAATGCGGTGCCCAGAACTGGACACAATACTCCAGCTGAGGCCTAACCAGTGCAGAATAAAGCGGAAGAATGATTTCTCGTGTCTTGTTTACAACACACCTGTTAATGCATCTCAGAATCACGTTTGCTTTTTTTGCAACAGTATCACACTGTTGACTCATATTAAGCTTGTGGTCTACTATGACCCCTAGATCTCTTTCTGCCATACTCCTTCCTAGACAGTCTCTTCCCATTCTGTATGTGTGAAACTGATTTTTCCTTCCTAGGTGGAGCACTTTGCATTTATCTTTATTGAACTTCATCCTGTTTACCTCAGACCATTTCTCCAGTTTGTCCAGATCATTTTGAATTTTGACCCTGTCCTCCAAAGCAGTTGCAATCCCTCCCAGTTTGGTATTGTCCGCAAACTTAATAAGCGTACTTTCTATACCAACATCTAAATCATTGATGAAGATATAGAACAGAACCAGTCCCAAAACAGATCCCTGCGGAACCCCACTTGTTATACCTTTCCAGCAGGATTGGGAGCCATTAACAACTACTCTCTGAGTACGGTTATCCAGCCAGTTATGCACCCACCTTATAGTAGCCCCATCTAAATTTTACTTTCCTAGTTTATCTATAAGAATATCATGCGAGACTGTATCAAATGCCTTACTAAAGTCTAGGTATATCACATCCACCGCTTCTCCCTTATCCACAAGGCTCGTTATCCTATCAAAGAACGCTATCAGATTAGTTTGACACGATTTGTTCTTTACAAATCCATGCTGGCTATTCCCTATCACCTTACCACCTTCCAAGTGTTTGCAGATAATTTCTTTGATTACCTGCTCCATTATCTTCCCTGGCACAGAAGTTAAACTAACTGGTCTGTAGTTTCCTGGGTTGTTTTTATTTCCCTTTTTATAGATGGGCACTATATTTGCCCCTTCCAGTCTTCTGGAATCTCCCCCGTATCCCATGATTTCCCAGAGATAATAGTTAGAGGCTCAGATACCTCTTCTATTAACTCCTTGAGTATTCTAGGATGCATTTCATCAGGCCCTGGTGACTTGCAGGCATCAAACTTTTCTAAGTGATTTTTTACTTGCTCTTTTTTTATTTTCTCTTCTAAACCTACCCTCTTCCCGTAAGCATTCACTATACTAGACATTCCTTCAGACTTCTCAGTGAAGACTGAAACAAAAAAGTCATTAAGCATCTCTGCCATTTCCAAGTCTCCCGTTTCTGTTTCTCCCCTCTTCATTGAGCAGTGGGCCTACCCTGTCCTTGGTCTTCCTCTTGCTTCTAATGTATTGATAAAAAGTCTTCTTGTTTCCCTTTATTCCCATAGCTAGTTTGAGTTCATTTTGTGCCTTTGCTTTTCTAATCTTGCCTCTGCATTCCTGTGTTATTTGCCTATATTCATCCTTTGTAATCTGACCTAGTTTCCATTTTTTATATGACACCTTTTTATTTTGTAGGTCACGCAACATCTCGTGGTTAAGCCAAGGTGGTCTTTTGCCACATTTTCTATCTTTCCTAACCATCGGAATAACTTGCTTTTGGGCCCTTAATAGTGTCCCTTTGAAAAACTGCCAACTTTCTTCAGTTGTTTTTCCCCTCAGTCTTAATTCCCATGGGACCTTACCTATCAGCTCTCTGAGCTTACCGAAATCCGCCTTCCTGAAATCCATTGTCTCTATTCTGCTGTACTCCCTTCTACTCTTCCTTAGAATTGCAAATTCTATGATTTCATGATCACTTTCACCCAAGCTTCCTTCTACTTTCAAATTCTCAACAAGTTCCTCCCTATTTGTTAAAATCAAGTCTAGAACAGCTTCCCCCCTAGTAGCTTTTTCAACTTTCTGAAATAAAAAGTTGTCTGCAATGCAGTCCAGGAACTTATTAGATAGTCTGTGCCCCCCCGGTGTTATTTTCCCAACATATATCTGGATAGTTGAAGTCCCTCATCACCACCAAATCTTGGGCTTTGGATGATTTTGTTAGTTGTTTGAAAAAAGCCTCATCCACCTCTTCCACCTGATTAGGTGGCCTGTAGTAGACTCCCAGCACGACATCACCCGTGTTTTTTACCCCTTTTAGCCTAACCCAGAGACTCTCCACACTTCCGTCTCCTATGTCCATCTCCACCTCAGTCCACCTCAGTCCAAGTGTATATATATTAAAAGCCCAGGTTTTGTTCATCTATTGCATTGAAATGTCTGTTTCAGAACTTCCAAACATCACATTTTCTTACGTTTTTAAAATCCCTTCCTGATCCCATAAAACTACTACTGAAATATGACTTTCAAAACTTGTAGTTGAGACTGTTTTTTAAATTAATAAGTGAACAGAATGATTAACAATTATAAATCCTCCCCTATTTTACTGTAACTCCTGATGCTCTAGGTTGTCAAAGAGTAATACAGAACAAAATCATGAACATACTTTTCATACAACATGAGTAGTATCAAAGGCATACATAATAATGTTAGAGAAAATAATTCAGGTCTTTACAGAGAAGTGTATTCATTATTTGATTCCAGCATAGGCAAATATTCATGAGCCAGATAAAAGCCTTCCTTGCTGGGTGATTTTCTGACTTAAGGATTTGTTTTCTCTTTTTCTTTCCTTTCTTAGAGATGCATTTACCTAAGTGAGAAAGCATGTGTGTAATGTACACATGAATTTTTTATTTCTTTTTTTTTTGGAGTGTGTGTAATTTTGTGAAAAAGTAGAGAATCAAACGATCACAGATAAACCTGCCTCAAATATTTAATTACATTTTCTACTAGTTAGAACAGAGGATGAATTGAAGACTCTATTTGCAATTCTTTCAATGACACTGTGTGGCTTTGGCCATGTACTTAACCCCTCAGCCTCTGTATCCCCATGTATTAAAATATGCTAATATAGATACACCTATTTCACAAGAAAGACCTTTGAGAAGAAAGCGGAGGATTTCCCTGAACTTCAAACTGGCACCTTAAACATTTTTTTCAACGAAACTTGATATACAAAGCATTACGGCAGAGATTTTCAAAACCATTAATAGGAGTTAAGCACCTGATTACTCTTTGGAAAATCTTTCCATATGAAATTATATCATCACAGAATATATGTAAAATTGGAAACAGCTGTCAAATGAAAAGTGTAATTGCTTTCAATATCATGTGGTTTTTACTGATAAGTGTTCTTTTTGGTCAGTTTCCTAATTTTGATTAATGGAATATTGATACATTTATGAAGATGAACATTTGAATTAAAATTCTATTAAATTACAATATGTATCCTACCATGCTGAAAATATTAAACTAACAGTTTGCTTCTCTATCCAGTCTAAATCTTCAGTTTAGTCTCTCTGGCCACTCAAGGAAGTCATATTCAGCTGTCTTGATTTGTCATTTAATGATGAATCAATGAGAATAAATGTATGGTAAAACAGACCAGCCAATGCAGTTGAGGCTGTTGTGGCTAAGCAACAGAAGCCATAGTTTTCAGACAGTCCTCTAACTTCCTTTTGCCCATGCATCCTACTTCTCCCCACATGCACTCTTTTTAAATAAAATAGATTAAGAAATTAAAAAATACCTTCTTTGTAGGGTTAATTGTTTATGACTCACTACATGTAAGACTACATTTAATGAACAGTTCTTACATTACAGACCTCTTAGTCTTAAGAAAGACTATTTTAAACTGAATTGTCTGGGTAGTAAAATAGATATGTGAAAATAAATGAAAGTTAGACATTGGGAAACTTTTAGACAACTTGTTGTATATAGCCCTGATCCAGGCAGGCCCAGGAATGAAGCCCCATTGAAGGTATGAGATTATGGATCTATAAAGGCAGCCCCATGAGTAAAGCTCTGTTGAAGGTATGAAGCTGTGTGCAGGTGTGGAGTCATTTCAGGATCAAGGCTCACCAACACAGATAAACAAGCAGGTAAATAGTCAGAGATGCTGTTTGACCAAGTGATGCTTTTAAGGGAGATCCTCTGAGAGCCCACACAGGGAATCTGTTCCTTCAGAATTTACAAAGTAAGGAGAATTAGCTTTTCAGGGTACATTCAGGGCCACCCAGAGGATTCAGGGGACCTGGGGCAAAGCAATTTCGGGGTCCCCTTCCATAAAAAAAGTTGCACTACTATATTTTTTACATTTCCAAATACATGATACTAACCAGCGAAATACATTCAAAAATTAATTTTTAACAATTTGAAAATACACAAAATACATTATTTAAAAAAATTAAATGCTTTAATGGTATGTATACATTTGCAGTTACATAATGGGCTGTCGTTGGGCGACAGTGATGGTTGGTGCCAATGGGCTATCACTGCCTGGGGGTGGTGCTGTTGTTGCCCAGGGCTGGGTGAAGAGCTGGGCTCTGGGTCAGAGGGTGCCTAGTTCACAGGCGCTGGGCTCAGAACTGGGGGTCAGGGCTGTGAGGTGTCAGGGGACTGTCTGGCTCAGAGGGACTGGGCTCAGAGCTAGGGGGGGCGACCAGGGGGGTGCCCAGCTGAGAGGGGCTGGGCTCAGAGCTGGGGGTCAGGGCTGGGGCTCAGAGCTGGGGGTCAAGGCTGGGGGGGTGTCCATTTCAGAGGCGCTGGGCTCGGACCGGGGGGTCAGGGGAATGTCCGGCTCAGAGGGGCTTACCATGCTGCTTACTCCTGCCTCCCCACTCTCCTGGATTCTCAGTGCGCTGTGTCCAGAAGCAGCCCTGGACAAAGCTAAAGTGGCGTGGCTCCACGGGACTTGAGCTCCCGCCACTCACCGCAGCTTGCAGCCCCGCCCCCTTACGACACAGCTCCAAGAGGGAGGAACTCAGGCCCCAGTGGAGCCACGCCACTTTAGTTCTGTACAGGACCACTCCTGGACGTGGCGCGCTGAGGTGCCGGGGGATGGGGAAGGCGGAGGCAGGGGGAGCCTCTGACATTCTCATGGGGGCCCCTGCAGGGCCCGGGGCCTAGGGCAAATTGCCCCACTTGCCCTCCCCCTCTCTGTACATTTTAAGCATTCAGTGGCTGAAGATGGTCCACAACACTCCAGAGCATGAAAGGCACCTGCTTTTCAGACGTGTGTACAAAACCCATCCAGTGAGACAAAATGTAAAGCAATGAAAGAAAAGCAGGAGAGAGGCCTAACACAGACTAAGCATTAATATTGTGCCCTGTTCATCTATGCAGCTTCAGATGTCACCAGCTGCTGCTGGGAACATTAAGTTAAAGGAAACAACATGCAAATAATTCATTTTTTTCCAGAGTTTTCACCAAACTCAGGGAGAAATGCTTATGCTTATGTACACTGGTCAGTATGGTCATGTTTCTTTCCATTTTTGTTCTTATTTTCACTGTCTGAACATATAATAGTCCTTTTCCCTCTTTGTTCTAACAAATTACTTTTGTAACAAGGGAGAAAACAGCTAGTGATAAAAGCTCATGAAGCCTAAAAATTATTAGGAAATTAAAAATATGATCAAGATACTCTTCAATTCTTCATACATTTTAATAATTAGAGATGAAGAAACCCTACCAATTCAGTTTGCAAAACTTCCTCAAGTTTTCCTAATGACCTTAGTCACCTATGAATTGCAATCCAACAACGCATAAATAGTTTGTATTTGCTGCAAAATCCTGTGCTTGCTCATGCCTAACTTGAGTGCATAGCAAAATAATAGGCATTGGCACCATCTCTCCTCATGCTGCACCACCAGCATTACTCACATTAGTGATGATGAGAAATGGGGGTGGGGGGGAGCAGCAGGTGAAACAATGCAGGTTATTATGGATCATGCTGCTGCTTCTGCAGCTCTGCTTTCTTATCAGTGGAGGCACTTGCCCTGATATAGAACATTGGGAGCAAGTGGATTCTCTTCCCCCGGTTAGGTTTTACAGACTATAGGCACATAGTTAGTTCAGAGTTGTTGCCTATCTGAGAGGTGGCTAATGCTAAGAAATTTACATGATCCCTTTGGGTGTGGTCTCTTTTGTACCTTGGCACCAAGACATTTGTTCAGTCTGATTCTAGGTCTAAGCATGTTCATGAGAAGGTCTGTCTGATTATGAACATAATATGAAATAAATATAAAATCAGTAACAAGACAAATTCTAAAAATACTACGTGGTGCTGTACTTCAGAAAGAAATCAGAATGTGATGCTCTAAGACAAAAACACATTACAAATAAGAACATTTTTCAATGCGGTTAAGTTACTTAAGGTTTGACCAGTTCAATATTTCTCTCATATATTAGAATATGATTTGTAGTTGAATTTCATCAGAAGAGATTTACATGGTATATTATTATCATCATCATCTCTTCACAAACGGCATATTCACATACTTGTTATATGATGCAGGTTAAATTCTCCCCATGTATACAGAGGTTCACAAGCAGAAAAATGGGTGTACAATTTTTATACTTATATTTTATTGACTCTCCCCTCCAAAATAAATAAAGGGAGGAGACGGGGGGAAGACATGATGATCAATAAAGTAAAGGAATAGCACTGGAGGGAAAGGAAAGGAAAGGAAGAGCAGTCAGGAGAGGTTAAAGGAAGTGACAGCTCAGTTTCCATTTGCTAGGAATTAATCAAAAGTATCTAAAATGTTAGACCAGAACTTCCCAATTTTTCTGAGGTTCCTCTTCTCTGACATGTTACCTTCTCTTTAGTGGCCAGGTCAGCGAAGCTGCTGTGCCAAGCTTCTATCCCTGGAGGCAGTCTGCTCTTCCATCTAAGCAATACAAATCATTTGGCTACAAGCACTGGTCTAAAGAACCAAGCTTTCTGCAAGTTGGAGAGTTCCCAAGATGACGGGAAATATCCTTAAACACAGTTCTGGGAAGTAATTTTTAAGGAAATATCTATTATCATATTAATTCTCCTTCCTAAATAGTGTACTTTATCCAAATATAGTGCACAGGCAGCATTTCACATGGTGTTAAGGTAAATATGATATTCCACCGCAACATACAACAGTGTGTAGTTAAACACAAATTGCCTGATTCTGTAAGATGCTGAATGTGTACAGTAAGGTGGACACTAAGATGGAAAACTAGAAAAGTGTATGTGCAACCATCATATAACTGTGCAAGATGCCAACAAAGCAGCATGCAAGTCATTCATGACAGAGGCCATGGCAACAGCTACAAGGTAGCAAATAGAGCCAGCCCAGCAAGTGTCATGCTAGCCTGCTACAGCAGGATTTCTCTTGCTATGCACGTACCTCACAATATATGGTCATTTGCTGCTGCACAGGCTTTAGGGCTTACTGCTAAAGATGGTGTTACTGTATATGTGTTGTAAATTTACACATTATTCAGAAATAATTATTGATTAAAAGCACAATAATGGCCATTAACAATGTAAAGGGCTTTGTGAAAAATCAAATGTTGCCTGTAAAATTATACTTGCCAACAGATATTTTATATGTTATAAATCAAGAGAATATAATTCATAATAGTTTAATGTAACTGGGCAGAAGAGCAAAGGATACCATCGTAACACAATAGATAGCCTTACAATAAAAAGCCTGATAGGAATGTTTACTGGTAGGATAAATATGGAACTTTGAAACCTTTTCACAGTAAAGCCTCTTTTTTATATCTGGAAGAAAACATATTTTTCCTGAAAAACTTAAAAGGTTATAATAGTGGTTTAAAATAAGTAACTCTCAATTTTTCCTTTGTGGTCATCAATTCCACTTCTACAAAGAACCTCAAACACAATAGGCGCAATGCCAGAACAAAAATTAAATGCTTGTGTGATCCCCAAGGGAAGACATACTTTAACTATGAAGTATTCTCACTAGAAACCTTGCAAACCTTACATGAAAGTGAATGATCTAGAGTTTGTGGCATTCACGTTTGCTGTTTTGACAGCACTGTTTATCAAAATAACTACAATTTTCAAAAAAAGACTACTTAATTTTGAGTATATTGCTTTTCTGTCTGGCAGCAACTGTAAATAATAAGTTCAGTGGGTTCTTGGTTTAGTTGCAGTTGATTTAGTTTGTTCTGCAGCAATCAGTTAATCCTTTCAAAGTATCATCACTATTCAGTTCATTATTTTCTCTAAGCATAGTTGGTTGGATGGAATATATTAAAGCTATTTGTAAGTATTTTTAAAAAATGCTAGAACGTACTAGGACCCCTGCAGACAAGTCTTTTAGGGAATCAAATGATGGATGCCTTGTATTGTTTTCCCAAGGACCTTCCATTACCCTTTCTCTCTTTCCTCATCTCCTGTATTTACTTATACTCATTTAAGTAACTGCACTAATAGCAGTCAGGTTACAAATAAGAGATATTGTGATCCTTCTTAGCTTCTTTTTGATATTGTCACTAATTTATAATAAAGGCTGCCTGGCTGTAATTTGGTAGAATGTGTTTAAAAAGAGCAGCAGCTTAACTTCAAAAGATACAGAAGTAGTAAAAATCACAGCATTGCACACAGTTTCTACATAGACAGTATGCTGTTTGCACTGCATCTGCTTAAGTGTTGTTTTAAAGTGTTTAGTCCTGGTTACCAATATGTCCTCTGTCACATTTATGAGCCTAGACTCTTCATTTGGAGTATTTGATTTGGTCTGAAAAGATGAAATTATAGCCCCACTAAAGTCAATGGCAAAAAGTCGCATTTACTCCAGTGGGCTGGGATTTCACTGTTCTCTGCTGATATTGTATATCTTATTTAAAGTGTTAGCAAGTATTCTAGTAGCTTGAAAGAGAATATTTAAAGTGTACAACTAAATTGCATTAAAACCTTAGTATTAAAATCTAGGACTTGCGCTCACCAAAGTAAACAAGTTTTATTTGCAACAAATACACACAAAAATATTTTTAATGGATCTAAGGATTCTGCAAATTTTACTCCAGTGTATAAAAGAAAGTTCTATGATTTATTGAATGTGGTATGACCAATAATAGATCCTGGTTAGTCAGGATGCGTAGTGCAGAATATATGAAAAATATAGTTGTTCATGGACAAAAGAGATAACATATGCTGCTGATAGTGAGTTGCAATGCAGTAGTGCATTATATTCAAAGTCTTATACTGTCAATTTTGTTTGACATTATATGCAAATATGAGATGATTCCAACAGGCAAAGAAGTCTATAATAATATAGAGGCAATAAACTGGGCACAAGCACACAATGTGTGTTTTAGTTCAGCTAACAGTAAATGTATATACATCTAGAAACAAAGAATGTGGGTCATACTTACAGGATCAGTGACTCTGAAAAAGACTTGAAGGTGCGAGAGTAAAATAGCTGAACACAAATTCCCAATGTGACACTGTAGCCAAAAGAGCTAATGAGATCCTGGGATGCATAAATAGGGGAATCTCAAGTTGGAGTAGAGAGGTTATTTTACCTTCTTATTTGGCACTGGTGCTACCACTGCTGGGACCACTGCTGGAATATGGTGTCCAGTTCTGATGCCCACAGTTCGAGAAAGATGTCGATAAATTGGAGAAAGTTCAGAGAACAGCCACAAGAATCATAGAAGGATTAGAAAACATGCCTTATAGTTATAGACTCAAAAAGTTCAGGCAATTTAGCTTAAGAAATAAAAGGTTAAGGGATGACTTGATTACACTCTAAGTACCTACATGGGGAAAAAATATTTAATAATGGACTTTTCAATCTAGCAGAGAAAAGTGTAACACTGGCTAGAAGCTGAAGCTAGACAAATTCAGAATGGAAATGAGGTCTACATTTTTGATGGTGAGGGAAATTTATTAGAACAATTTACGAAGCATTGTGGTGAATTCTTAAGCCAAGATTGGATTTTTTCTAAAAGATATGCTCTAGGAATTATTTTGGAGTTCTATGGCCTTTATGATACAGGAGGTCATTCTAAATCAGGGGTAGGCAATCTATGGCATGCATGTCAAAGGCAGCACACAAGCTGATTTTCAGTGGCACTCACACTGTCCGGGTCCCGGCCACCAGTCCGGAGGGCTCTGCATTTTAATTTAATTTTAAATGAAGCTTCTTAAACATTTTAAAAACCTTATTTACTTTACACATAACAATAGTTTAGTTATATATTATAGACTTATTGAAAAAGACCTTCTAAAAACATTAAAATGTATTACTGGCATGCAAACCCTAAAATTAGAGTGAATAAATGAAGACTCGGCACACCACTTCTAAAAGTTTGCTGACCCCTGTTGCAAATGATCACAATGGTCCTCTCTGACCTTGGACTCTATGACCTAGCACCTGGTTATTCAATCAGTAATGAGAAGCAACAGGACATTGATGATGCACCCTGAGCCATGGTGTCAGATTTTAGATACCCGAAGATTTTAAATACATTTAAAAAACTAAAGATCATGAAGAGTGTTTTCTTTTCCTGATGGGTAGAAGCAAGTCTGAGTTCATTTTGAATTTGGTAATATCTCTACTTTCAGTAGCCTATGCTCCATGTTATCCCACAGCTATGCCTCCTTTGTAGCTCCATGGAGTTTGGAGATGGGGATAGAGATGGAGCACTGTCCTCTGTATCCCATGAGGTTTCTGCACAGAAATTCAGCTTGTCATTAATACAGCTCAGAAATGGACTGTTTCCTTCTGCATCAACTTCTCAGCTGCTATTGGTCAGCAGGAGGAGGACTCAGCCAATAGTAGGAGCCATCACACCAGGAAACAGGTGCCATAGAGTAGTACAGCACCATGTTTCTTCTCCACAGATTCCCGGGATCTCCTTCTGCTGCAAACTCCACAGAGTCCAAACCCGTCTGTTTGGTAGGTATGCTTAGCAGGAAACATCACACGGGGAAAATGACAGAGTTTTCCTCCTGCTGTCACAGGTTTCTCCATGGGAAAATAAACCTAAGTATTAGAAGAGAGCTTTTGGGAGAAAAGCACACAGGGAAAAATAAAACTTGATAAACAGGGAAAACAATGGCCTGGACTGAGACTTTAGACTTATACCACAATTTAAAAAAAAAAGTGAAATACTGAAGTCAAAAAGAGTTTGGTCACTAATTTCAATGAAGTAAGGATTTCACCCGAATATTCTAAATGTAGCATAAGCCATGACTGTATAATCCAGGCCAGGATTTATGGAGACCTTGAGTGGTGATATTAGATGGCCTGAAGCTGCATTTACTTAGGCTGGGATCTGGAAAGCCAGAGCGATCTTGTCAGTCTGTATCCTTGTCAATAAATAATCCCCTCTATATTCACTACAAATAAGCCCTATCTCTTCTCTAATGTAATAAACATGGCACCCCTCACACTACCAATATTAATATTCTGAACTGTATTATTAAATGCACTTCCTGTCATTGCTGAAATGCTTTATGAGTTTCTGTCCTTCATGGATAATATTTCATCTCTCAATTTCTGAAGATAATTCAGGATTGATATCTTGGAAATATTCATGTCCTTCACCATTGTGAATACCTTTCAGTTTCTGTCATTGTTCCGCCAAGAAATGAAAGGGTGAAAGTTGTTCTACATAAGAAGAGTTGTCAGCCATTGTAGCTATAACAGGGCACTAGGAAACAGAACTTCCACCTATTCTATTACTAGTTCTGCTACTCAGATGCTTTGTGACCTTGGACAAGTCATTTAACCTCTCTGAGCTGCAAAGTAGGTTTGCAAAGTAGGTTTACTCTGCATGGGCATTGAGGGAATTAATTAATGTCTGTTAAGCACTTTAGATCTTTTGGCTGAAGGGCACTATATTAGAGCAAAGTGTTACTATTAGAGTCATAAATTTTAAGGCCAGAAATGACTATTATAATAATCTAGTCTGACCTCCTGCATAATGCAGGCCATTCCCAGCAATTCCCGCACCAAGCCAAATAATGTGTGGCTGAACTAGAGTATATCTTTAAAATTACATCCAGTCTTAATTTAAAGATTTCAAGTGATGGAGAATCCACTTCTTGATAAGTTGTGCCAATGGTTAATTAGTCCTATTGTTGAAAATATGAACTTCATTTCCAGTTTAAATTTGTAAAATTTCAACTTCCATCCAGTCAATTTTTGTTACACCTTTTTCTGCTAGATTAAAGAGCCCTTCTCAGCTGTCAGAAATCCATTCCCCATGAGGTACTTATAGACAGTGATCAAGTCTTTATCTGCTTTTCAATAATCAAAATAGATTGAGCTCCCTAACATAAAGCATGTTTTCCAGTCCTCCAATCAATCCTGTTGCTCTTCTCTGAAGAACTGATTGAGCTGGACCAACAGTGGATATCCGAAGAAAGCAAGGACAATGATGATGATGACATGGGGCAGGAAGCCAGGAGTCTGACCACAAAGAATCTCTCCCATTTCTTTTGATTTCTGGATGAGATGATGGAAATCATACAGAGTGGTGATCCTTTTCGTGAATGGTCTGCCAAAGTCTCCAGGGCTCTCAATGACGCAGTGGCTTGCTACATCAATAAAATCCTTTTTAAGACTTCTGCAACCAAAAAGGCAGCCCCAGAAAAGCTAGCCCAAGAAAATCCAGCTGTCACCTCTACTAAGTTTAGCGTAATTGACACCGGTTTAAACTGTATTATGGTACAGTATTTACTGTATTAAAATGTTCTGTGTGTTTGGTGTTAGTAGGGTTCTACATTATTTTATTCAATGTTTCATGTGTAAAATGTGTACTGTATAACCAGTCATTGTAAAAACAAACACTGTTTAGGCAAAAAGAGCATTATCATAGACAAGTGTGGTGAAGTTGTGAATGCATCCTTCCCCATCCCATTCCATTATTTCTTATGGGGAAAAATTCCCCGGTATTCGTAGTTTCTGTATCCATCGCCCTTTTCAATAACACAACCCCAATGTATACAGGGGAGCCTCATATTGAAATCTTCTTTTGAATGAATGGCTTTAGAATGGAGGGGAAAATCAAAGATGATTCATGAGCCTCCCTCCCATCCTGCCCTGCTCCCTGCCAGAAAAAAACTGACTTTATATGTTTAAATTAAAATTGCCTGCTTTAGGATATTGAGAATCCTAAACCAGCTTAGTTTTGAGAGCCTCCATCCCACTAGAATCCCCATCACATTACTCCCTTTCCCCTACATGTCCTCATTTCTCTCTCTCCTTCTTCCCACCATGTACCGCCTTCAATTTTCCCAGAACCACCGTACCTCCCATAGAATATTAGGGTTGGAAGGGACCTCAAGAGATCCTCTAGTCCAACCCACTGATCAAGGCAGGACCAATCCCTAAATGGACCCCTTAAGTATTGAACTCACAACCCTGGGTTTAGCACAAACCACTGAGCTATCCCTTCCACTTCTAGCTCTTCTTCTAAGAACACTGTCTCTTTTTCCTTTCATTCTCCTCCCTTAATCAGGACCTCCCTCTCCTCACTTACCCAAATAATGAGTAAACGCTACTTTGTCTACCTATTTATTTTTATTCATTATTTTATTTTGTATTCATTGTTCTCAATGCTGCATTAGTTAGACTGCTCTAGCCTGATCTTCCAACTGGAAAAAGATTCTAGTAAAAAAAGACTAATGAAATGCATATTTGCAGCTAAGCTTTAACTTGTTTTTAAGATAACGGTAATAATGGTATCAGTGACAGTGAAATAACAGAATCTTACAGTGAGAAAGCAGCATTGTACCAGCAAATACAAAAACTTTAAAATGAATTGCACAGAATCATAGAAAACAGAGGTGGACATGCTCCCTACAGTATATTCTCCAGTGTTTTGGACAGTGGAATTTTAAATGCCTCAAATGATGAATCTTTCACTTCTCTGGAGGGAATAGTCTGCAGTCTTACAGACTTAACCATAAAGATTCTTATTCTGATATCTGAGCTACATCTTTTTCTTTGCTTTAATCTCATCCCACTTCTGCTAGTTATAGCCCTAAACAATTCTTCTTTCTCCATGGTGTTTACATGACTGTATTTGAATTTAATTAGAAGATGTTCCAAAGCAGAACCATCAAAACCAGTTTTGACTCTGTCTTATTGGACTAAGCTGATGTGACCTGACCTTTTGCGATTATGCAGTTATTCCCACAGTGAAGGGAGAAACAATTATGCTAAGATCAAGGCACTTAAGCTAATGCACTGGTGAGGTCATCAACAAAGAAAACAGTATAAATGACACAGGCAGTTACATTCACTTAAGAATCAAATAGTATAATGAAAATACATTTGATACATGCATAGGGCCCAGTCCTTCTAATATTGAACTCAACGAACATTTTCTGATCAACTTCAGTAGGAACAGGATTGGGCCCATTAATTGGCATAAAGGAAAGAAGATTTCAGCATCTTTTAAAAAGAATGAAATTCGTAGAAGGATTATGAACCCCTTTCTTTAATCATCATAAATAGAGCTCAGTAAAAAAGGTTGGATATGCTTAAGGGCCTGCTAAGAACTGATATAGCTCCTCTCATCCAAGGATCTCAAAGCACTTTTACAAATACTAATTAGCTAACAGAACATCCCTGGGAAATACTATGGGTTCTGTAAGTGTTGTTCAAATCATTTTACAAATACAGCAATTGGTTACATAAATTACTTTAAGCCACTATGCTATATTAACATGATTGTTGATGACATAATGCATTAGTTCACAGAGGCCTGTCAGAAGTGGTGCCCTATTGCACTGGATGTTTGTAACAGGGTTCACAACCCACCCTTCAACGTGGGGCCCACTTGCTGCCCCAATAAGGCCCAGAGAGGCTTCAGGGTTGTGCAACACCCATGTCTTTATTTACCTACAGTTATCCCACCACCAGTGTATTTCTATTTAGAAGCTTTACAGGATTATTCATCCTCTTTTACAGGCAGAGTTAGCCTTCAGCTAGGAGGCCTTCAGTTCCTGCCCTGATGGACTTCTATCTGGCAAAGCCCCACCCACACACATTCTGGCTCCTTCCCAGCCTTCATAGCCCTTTGCTTGTCAGGCCAGCAGGTGTTGCCAATCCTCAGGCCAGCATCAGGCCTTTTCCATCATCCCCAATCTGCTTCCCTTGATTGGAGCTGACTGGGCAGGGGCTAATTAGGTGCTTTTGCACCATCACACTGCTACGTACCTCCCCTCCTTTTAAGGCGATGCTGGGCCTGATCTTCCTCAGCCCCACTTTCCTCAGCCTGGGGTTTTACTCTGGGAGTGGCCTCCCTGCCCAGTGGGGTGGTCCCCGGGCTCAACCCTGTGGCGTTTTGGCATGCCCCACCCAAAGAAGGTGCATTGGGTAGGAGGTAGGCCACCCACAAGTCCACCTCCGCCCAAAGGTCGTCGCACCAGTCACAAACTTGGACAGGTCACCTCGGATGTTCTATTTCCATCCCTGGTGAGGGAGATGGATCTGAGCCAATTGCCCCGAGGCTACCCCCTGTCTCCGGTTCAGGCCCTCTGCCTCTTGGAATTTGGGCCTCCCCCTTTTGGGTTTCTACCTTCTGATCTTTCTTTAGCTTCTCTGCTTCTATCACTGAGATTCCCTCCCCTAGGTGGTCCTGTCCTAGGACCTCCGTCCCTCCCATAGGGTCCCTATCCTGGCTGTGTTTGGGATTTGTATCTTTCTCCCCTTGAGGTTGTGAGGACTCCCCTTTCTCAAGGTTCACCCTCATAGGGGCCTAGCCCCCTCCCTCCAGGGTTCTTTCTCTCACTTTCTCTGTTGGTCTCCTCCCTGTGACCTCTTTCCCTTTTGGGGAAGGGTTCCAGTCCAACCCTAGGACTACAGGGTAGGGCAACCACTCTATTATTCCTACCTGCTTCTAGGCAAACCTTCCCTGCACCTCCAGGAGTACCTGGGCCAGGGGACAATACTTCCCATCCCCATGGATGCATTCCACCAGCGTCCTTTTTCCAGGGATAAGCCAATGCGGCATCACCAAGGGCCACTGTATGAGGGAGAGGGCTGAGGCCATATCCACTAGACCCCTCTGGGGCTTTCTCCCCACCCCACAGTGGCTATTCCATGCCTCTTCTTCTGCCCCCCAATCTTTGTCCACCCACAGAATTCAGCAACCCCACAGTCCATCACTGGGCAGTCATGGCTCTTATGCCCTGGCTGTCCACAGTGCCAGCACCCAAGCTGCCCTGGGCAGCTAGGGGTTTCCTTGCGGTGTGCTCATGGGGTTTCTTGCCTCCCTCTGCATCTCGCAGAGTCCAATGCTCTCAGGGGAGATGTCTGCCTCTGTCATAAACAGATAGCTAAGGGTTAATGTCTCTTTCACCTGAAACACCTGACCAGAAAACCAATCAGGAAACCGGATTTTTTCAACTTTGGGTGGAGGGAAGTTTGTGTAAGAGGTCTTTTGTCTGTCTGCCTGTTTCCTCTGAGCTTTGGAGAAGTAGTTCTATTTTCTAGTCTTCTGTTTCTAAGTGTAAGGACAAAGAGATCAGATAGTAAGTTCTATGGTTTCTTTTCTTTGGTATTTGCATGAATATAAGTGCTGAAGTGCTTTAATTTGTATTCTTTTTGAATAAGGCTGTTTATTCAATATTCTTTTAAGCAATTGACCCTGTGTTGTATCATCTTAATACAGAGAGAACATTTGTATTTTTTCTTTCTTTTTATATAAAGCTTTCTTTTAAGACCTGTTGGAGTTTTTCTTTACTTCAGGGAAATTGAGTCTGTACTCACCAGGGAATTGGTGGGAGGAAGAAATCAGGGGAGGTCTGTGTGTGTTGAATTGGCTAGCCTGATTTTGCATTCCCTCTGGGGAATAGGAAAGTCCTTTTTGTTCCCAGGACTGGGGAACGGAGAGGGGGAATCACTCTGTGTAGTTTCACAGAGCTTGTGTCTGTGTATCTCTCCAGGAGCACCTGGAGGGGGGAAGGGAAACAGGATTATTTCCCTTTGTTGTGAGACTCAAGGGATTTGGGTCTTGGGGTCCCCAGGGAAGGTTTTTCAGGGGGACCAGAGTGCCCCAAAACACTCTAATTTTTTGGGTGGTGGCAGCAGTACCAGGTCCAAGCTGGTAACTAAGCTTGGAGGCTTTCATGCTAACCCCCATATTTTGGACGCTAAGGTCCAAAATCTGGGAATAAGGTTATGATATGGTGTGCAGCGTTGTGGGAAAGATACAATCCAGAAGCCAGTAGGAATATTATATTTTTCTTTTCTCTGCTAGGGGCTTTTTAGCAGAGAGAAACAGTTTGGTTTTAAAAGGGAACCAGAGAGAAAAGGAAAAAAGCACTGTTGCTAGGCAGACTTCAGGAGGCAACAGAGCCTGCAGTGCAGAAGATAAACACCGGAGGGCACCCCAACACAAGAAAACAGGAACCATGTCTACCAGGACAAAAATGGAGGCCGAAGACCAATTCAAAGAAGCTGAACACAGGCGAGAGATGGAAAAACACAAACAGGAACTAGAAATAAAACAAAAAGAGATGGAGATAAAAGAAAAGGAAGAAAGCCTCAAACTGGCAGCCTTCCAAAGAGAACAGGCAGCCCAAGAGGCAGCACACAAAAGAAAACTAGAAGAAGAAGAGGTGGCCCACCGCCGAGAAATGGAAAAACAACAAAAAGAAATGGAAAAACAACAAAAAGAGAATGAAGAGAAGGAAAAACAGAGTAAACATGAACTGGAGTTGGCAAAAGCTGGGCTGCATGTGCCAGCCAACCCTAACAACCCGGCGCCAATTATTACTCCACAGCACAGGAAATTTCCCACCTACAAGGCAGGTGATGACACCGAGGCCTTCCTGGAAAATTTTGAAAGAGCCTGTCTTGGGTACAGCATCCCCGA
This sequence comes from Gopherus evgoodei, assembly GCF_007399415.2. Taxonomy (NCBI): domain Eukaryota; kingdom Metazoa; phylum Chordata; order Testudines; family Testudinidae; genus Gopherus; species Gopherus evgoodei. Next base: position 68,707,775 of record NC_044327.1, on the reverse strand, counting down.
AGACCAGTACATGGTAGAATTAAGGCCACACCTCAGTGGACCTTTAGCAGAGGTGGCAGCTGAAATGCCCAAGCCGCAAATGAATGACTATAAACTTTTTCAAACCAAGGCCAGATACCGGATGGGGATAACCCCAGATCATGCCCGTCGGCACTTCAGAACCCAAAAGTGGAAACCAGAGGTGTCATTTCCCAAACACGCCTACTACATTGCAAAAAACTATGAGGCATGGCCAACAGGAAACAACATTCAAACCTTGGAAGAAGTGAACCTCCTCATACAAATGGAGCAGTTCTTGGATGGTGTTCCTGAAGACATCACACGGTACATACAAGATAGAAATCCCAAAACTATCGCTGAGGCGGGGGAGATTGGAGCCAAATGGATGGAACTGGCAGAAAGCAAAAAAGCTACTGTCAAGGGGAACGATTACCCCAGGGGGCACACAGACCATAAACCCTACAACCGAGGACAGCCAAAGACCCTACATACCACCCAAGTAAAGCCACAGATACCCTACTCTTCAACCTCACCAGTCTCCAGTAACTCACCTCGGCCCAGTGACCCATCAGATGGAAGATGCTTTAAGTGTAATGAACTGGGACATATCAAGGCCAACTGTCCCAAGAACACCATGCGAGTGCAATTCATTACACCACCATCACCCCAAAGATCCCCAGGCCCAGATGCCTCTCAAATACCCTTGGAGCGAAGGGAAAATTTGAGAGTGGGCGGAAAGAAGGTTACTGCGTGGAGAGACACGGGGGCACAAGTGTCAGCTATCCACCAATCCTTCGTTGACCCCAAATTCATCAACCCAAAGGCCAAAGTTACAATTTACCCCTTCATGTCACAAGCTGTAGACTTGCCTACAGCTCAACTGCCTGTCCAGTACAAAGGCTGGTCAGGAATGTGGACTTTTGCAGTCTATGACAATTATCCTATCCCCATGCTACTGGGGGAAGACTTGGCCAACCAGGTGAGGCGGGCCAAGAGAGTGGGAATGGTTACCCGTAGCCAAACCAGGCAAGCTTCCAGACCCATTCCTGTTCCTGAGCCGTCCACAGAGGCCCCGTCTGTGTTACCAGAGACCCAGACAGAGGTAGTGGACCCGGATTCCATGCCTACCACTGAAACAGCCACAGCATCTCCAGTCCCAGGCCCGGAACTGGAACAGCAACCAGCACCAGCAAGTGCAACCACATCTTCAAACTCAACGCCAGAGGGCGCCAGCGAGCCAGAACTGGCAGAAGCACACGACAGCCATACCCAAAAGGCTCAGCCAGAGCCTGAAATACCCTCAGGTGCACCAGCGGAGAGCGGTTCACCAGCAACGGAAACAACCCCATCACCTACATCGCTTCCAGAGGGACCAAGCCCAAGTCCACAGTCTGAGGAAGAACTGGTGACCCCAGCCTCAAGGGAACAGTTCCAGGCTGAGCAGGAAGCAGATGACAGCCTTCAGAAAGCGTGGGCGGCGGCACGGAGCACCCCACCGCCTCTCAGCTCTTCTAATCGATCCCGGTTTGTTATAGACCAAGGACTTTTATACAAGGAAATTCTTTCTGGTGGACACCGGGAGGAATGGCAGCCGCAAAAACAGTTGGTGGTTCCAACTAAGTACCGGGGGAAGCTCTTAAGCTTAGCCCATGATCATCCCAGTGGCCATGCTGGGGTGAACCGAACCAAGGACCGGTTGGGGAAGTCCTTCCACTGGGAGGGGATGGGCAAGGATGTTGCCAAGTATGTCCGGTCTTGTGAGGTATGCCAAAGAGTGGGTAAGCCTCAAGATCAGGTCAAGGCCCCTCTCCAGCCACTCCCCATAATTGAGGTCCCCTTTCAGCGAGTAGCTGTGGATATTCTGGGCCCTTTTCCAAAAAAGACGCCCAGAGGAAAACAGTACGTACTGACTTTAGTGGACTTTGCTACCCGATGGCCAGAAGCAGTAGCTCTAGGCAACACCAGGGCTAACACTGTGTGCCTGGCCCTAACAGACATCTTTGCCAGGGTAGGTTGGCCCTCCGACATCCTTACAGATTCAGGGTCTAATTTCCTGGCAGGGACCATGGAAAAACTGTGGGAAACTCATGGGGTGAATCACTTGGTTGCCACCCCGTACCACCATCAAACCAATGGCCTGGTGGAAAGGTTCAATGGAACTTTGGGGGCCATGATACGAAAATTCATCAACGAATTCTCCAATAATTGGGACCTAGTGTTGCAGCAGTTGCTGTTTGCCTACAGGGCTGTACCACATCCCAGTTTAGGGTTTTCACCATTTGAACTTGTGTATGGTCACGAGGTTAAGGGGCCATTACAGTTGGTGAAGCAGCAATGGGAGGGGTTTACGCCTTCTCCAGGAACTAACATTCTGGACTTTGTAAGCAACCTACAAAGCACCCTCCGACACTCTTTAGCCCTTGCTAGAGAGAACCTAAAGGATGCTCAAGAAGAGCAAAAGGCCTGGTATGACAGACATGCCAAAGAACGTTCCTTCAAGGTAGGAGACCAGGTTATGGTCTTGAAGGCGCAACAGGCCCATAAGATGGAAGCATCATGGGAAGGGCCATTCACGGTCCAAGAGCGCCTGGGAGCTGTGAACTACCTCATAGCATTTCCCAATTCCTCACTAAAGCCTAAAGTGTACCATGTTAATTCTCTCAAGCCTTTCTATTCCAGAGACTTACAGGTTTGTCAGTTTACAGTCCAGGGAGATGATGCTGAGTGGCCTGACGGTGTCTACTACGACGGAAAAAAAGACGGTGGCGTGGAAGAGGTGAACCTCTCAACCACCCTGGAACGTCTGCAGCGGCAACAAATCAAGGAGCTGTGCACTAGCTTCGCCCCATTGTTCTCAGCCACCCCAGGATGGACTGAACGGGCATACCACTCCATTGATACAGGTAATGCTCACCCAATCAGAACCCCACCCTACCGGGTGTCTCCTCATGCCCAAGCTGCTATAGAACGGGAGATCCAGAACATGCTACAGATGGGTATAATCCGCCCATCTACCAGTGCCTGGGCATCTCCAGTGGTTCTGGTACCCAAACCAGATGGGGAAATACGCTTTTGCGTGGACTACCGTAAGCTAAATGCTGTAACTCGTCCGGACAACTATCCAATGCCACGTACTGATGAGCTATTGGAAAAGTTGGGACGTGCCCAGTTCATCTCTACCATAGACTTAACCAAGGGGTACTGGCAAGTACCGCTAGATGAACCTGCCAAGGAGAGGTCAGCATTCGTCACCCATACGGGGGTGTATGAATTCAATGTCCTTCCTTTCGGCCTTCGAAATGCACCCGCCACCTTCCAGAGGCTGGTAGACGGTCTACTAGCTGGACTGGGAGAATTTGCAGTTGCCTACCTCGATGATGTGGCCATTTTTTCAGACTCCTGGCCCGAACACCTACTCCACCTGGAAAAGGTCTTTGAGCGCATCAGGCAGGCAGGACTAACTGTTAAGGCCAAAAAGTGTCAAATAGGCCAAAACAGAGTGACTTACCTGGGGCACCAGGTGGGTCGAGGAACCATAAACCCCCTACAGGCCAAGGTGGATGCTATCCAAAAGTGGCCTGTCCCAAGGTCAAAGAAACAGGTCCAATCCTTCTTAGGCTTGGCCGGATACTACAGGCGATTTGTACCACACTACAGCCAAATCGCTGCCCCATTGACCGACCTAACCAAAAAGACCCAGCCAAATGCCGTTAAGTGGACTAATGAGTGTCAAAAAGCCTTTACCCAGCTTAAGGCAACGCTCATGTCTGACCCTGTACTCAGGGCCCCGGATTTTGACAAACCATTCCTAGTAACCACAGATGCATCTGAGCGTGGTATAGGAGCAGTGCTCATGCAGGAAGCAACAGATCACAACTTCCATCCTGTCGTGTTTCTCAGCAAGAAACTGTCTGAGAGGGAAAGTCACTGGTCAGTCAGTGAAAAGGAATGCTATGCCATTGTGTACGCCCTGGAAAAGCTACGCCCATATGTTTGGGGACGGCGGTTCCAACTACAAACTGACCATGCTGCACTAAAGTGGCTTCATACTGCCAAGGGGAACAACAAGAAACTTCTTCGTTGGAGTTTAGCTCTCCAAGATTTTGATTTTAAAATTCAACACATCACAGGAGCTTCTAACAAAGTTGCTGATGCACTCTCCCGTGAGAGTTTCCCAGAATCCAGTAGTTAAAAAGTGTTCTTAAAATGTAAAAGTCTGTTAGTTATATACTTAGTAGTATATGTAAAGGTGCATGTGTTGTATTAATCTGTTTATTTTCAAGTTCTAGAAGGAAATTGCCGCCAGTGAGCTTCCCCACTGTCTGCAATTTGGGGGGCGTGTCATAAACAGATAGCTAAGGGTTAATGTCTCTTTCACCTGAAACACCTGACCAGAAAACCAATCAGGAAACCGGATTTTTTCAACTTTGGGTGGAGGGAAGTTTGTGTAAGAGGTCTTTTGTCTGTCTGCCTGTTTCCTCTGAGCTTTGGAGAAGTAGTTCTATTTTCTACTCTTCTGTTTCTAAGTGTAAGGACAAAGAGATCAGATAGTAAGTTCTATGGTTTCTTTTCTTTGGTATTTGCATGAATATAAGTGCTGAAGTGCTTTAATTTGTATTCTTTTTGAATAAGGCTGTTTATTCAATATTCTTTTAAGCAATTGACCCTGTGTTGTATCATCTTAATACAGAGAGAACATTTGTATTTTTTCTTTCTTTTTATATAAAGCTTTCTTTTAAGACCTGTTGGAGTTTTTCTTTACTTCAGGGAAATTGAGTCTGTACTCACCAGGGAATTGGTGGGAGGAAGAAATCAGGGGAGGTCTGTGTGTGTTGAATTGGCTAGCCTGATTTTGCATTCCCTCTGGGGAATAGGAAAGTCCTTTTTGTTCCCAGGACTGGGGAACGGAGAGGGGGAATCACTCTGTGTAGTTTCACAGAGCTTGTGTCTGTGTATCTCTCCAGGAGCACCTGGAGGGGGGAAGGGAAACAGGATTATTTCCCTTTGTTGTGAGACTCAAGGGATTTGGGTCTTGGGGTCCCCAGGGAAGGTTTTTCAGGGGGACCAGAGTGCCCCAAAACACTCTAATTTTTTGGGTGGTGGCAGCAGTACCAGGTCCAAGCTGGTAACTAAGCTTGGAGGCTTTCATGCTAACCCCCATATTTTGGACGCTAAGGTCCAAAATCTGGGAATAAGGTTATGATAGCCTCTGCATAAGTCTGCCTCTGCATATTCCTCCATCCTTTTGACAGCAGTTTCTACAGTGGCAGGCTGATGTTGCCACACCTAGACCCACATGCAATCTGGGAGGCACTGTACAAACTGTTCGAGGATCACCTGATCCATGACTTGTCCCACAGTTTTGGTGCCAGGCCTCAAACACCGCATCACCCAGTTCGTCAATCTCTGGACAAAGGCCCGGGGCCGCACGCATCACAGGTTGCCCAAAACTTTTGGCAGTATTTCCCTGATGAATGGCTGCCTTCACTGTGTCATAGTCCACAGCCTGGGTACCCATCAGGGCCATATACGCCGCTGTGCCTGCTCAGCAAGATATGGGGCTAGCCGCTGGGCTCAAGTTGTCTTGTCCCATCCCACGCCCAGGGCCACCCACTCAAAGGTGTCCAAAAAGTCATCAGGGTCATCTGCTGGGGCCATCTTACAGAGGCTAAGGCCCAGGGGCCGGATGCCATCTCCCTTTGTTGGACTCACCAGTCTTTTCAGGAGCTGCTGCTGCTGCACCATTGCCTGTTCCCTGATAAACACTAGGAAGGGGCAGGTACTTTTGCACCAGCATCCTGCTACAATGTTGTACAAACACAGAGATAGGCACAATTCCTGCCTCAAAGCAATAACAATCACAGAAGCTGGAAGGTTCCCTACAAAGAAAGAGCACCCACAGGAACCCCATACTCTCCAGTCTTCCATTCTACCTGCAAATAGAGGTGTGACAAAGCACGGATATGCTGTAATGGAGTCTCCCATTCAGTCTTCCTGACAGCTGCTGGATCAGTTGCATTCAGGAACACTAACAGATTTATTTGGGCATAAGCTAAGATGCATCTGAAGAAGTGAGGTTTTCTTACCCATGAAAGCTTTTGCCCAAATAAAGCTGTTAGTTTTTAAGGTGCCACCGGACTCCTTGCTGTTTTTGTGGATACAGACTAACATGGCTACCCCCGATACTTAGGAGCACTGAAATTCCTCACACATAGATCCCATTATGAAGCTGGTTTACTGGTTGCTGCAAGAGTGCTGAAGTAATTGAATGTTAAACTGATTCTCTGGGGCCTAATCAGGGCCAGATTAATGCCCAGGCATTAAAGGCCCATGTCTAGAACCTAGATCCTGGAGTCACATAATAAGGTCAAAATCACATGGGGGAAGGTTATTTTATTTTATTTTTTCTAGATCCTAAGGATTCAGAGAAAAGCTTGAAAACATGACCTAAGTGTAACTGGTGCCTACCTGAGTTTTCAAACTTCCTGAAACAATAACTCTCAGGAGTGTGAACTGCCCCATTCATTGTAGTTCTGAAATGTGCTGCTGCTCTGTGAAGAGGTGTAGCCATGTCACAAGGGTGAGGCCCTGCGTTGGGAGTGAATGGGGCGCCTGGAGACTCAAGGGTGGCATCATTGAAGGTGGTAGAGAGCCACGTAGGTGAGCAGTAATTGGCAGACAGGACCCATCTACTCTTAATTTGTTTCCCAAGTCCTGAGCTGAAAGCTGAGTGATGATCCAAAAGGGAAGTAAGGGGAGAGAAGGGTCAATATACGGAAAAAGAGAGGGGAATATGTTCAGATCACACAGATCCAAATGCCTTCTAAGGAAAAAGCTTAGTTATGCTCCAAGAAGAGCAGAGAGAATAAACAAACTGTCTTCACCGCGAGAGAAGCAAAATACTGGGGAAATACTGCAGTCTCAGCTCTCTATAGAGAGAGATCTTTGATTCCAGAAATTTCTAACAGAGCTACCTCCATATGTTGCTGTGGGCATGGCCAACCCAGCAAATTTCAAATTTTCTTCAGATTAATAGATTCTGCCCACGGGAATAGATTATTCCACAAATATTATTCTACCAAGGCTGGAGAGGATGAAAGGGGGAAAATAATGAAAAGAAGAAAAGAAATGCATGTGCAATTCTGTACCACGATTAACCATTCCATATACAATTACATAAGCTGTTTGTACAATCAAGGTGCACATGCAAATTATGCCTGCAGTTGCAAAGACACATTGTGAGCCTATCTATTTTTAAAAAGCAGGCTTTTTTAATATAGCTGCCGGCCAGTTGGGGAGCAGGCAGCAGATTCACTCCATCTGTACACCTTGCTGATTACACCCTGAAGTGATTACATGCTGTCTAAAGATGACTGTAAATCTAGTTTATGGAGATAGAGTCCTCCAGGAAATAGCACAGATTTGCCTGATATCCAAGGGTGATTTTGGATTTGGATTTTTGACTTAGCTGAAAGACATGTAAAAAAATACCTATTCCTCAGACAAGGAGAGAGCTCCATATTACCTACATATCTGAAGAGCAAGGTTTATTGCTTATGCCTCTCAGATGAGGCTCCAAGGTCTGAAAGAAATCACACTGTCACGATAAGTGGATTTCCACTACCTTTAATTCCAGTGGTAGCACATGAGTTTACATATTCTGCTAAATCTACCTCTTTTTAGCCAAACCACAGTCTTTTGGGAAATCTGCCATCACAAACGTGGAGAGTCCTGCTTTTTGGATGACAGCCACAGACTAGCAGATCAACAGCCTAGCAAAGAAGCTGCTGGCAGCTTCTCTGACAGATAAATTACTCCAAATTTCAGAGAGCTCCAGTGTGCATCTGCCAGTAGGTCTGGGCACTACATAAACTAAAACTTTGCAATAAATTTTGAGGAGACGAAGGAATAAACCAGAATCAGAAAACTATCCCAACACTGCATGGCAGATTGCCACGATGCTCCCAATGGTTAAAAAGGGAACCAAGAAGAAAGAGAGCATCATTGCTGAGTAATGTGAACAGCCAGAGGAAAAGAATTAAAGGCAAAGTATTTCAAGGATATGGAAGAAATTAAATTAGGTTATAATTAACAAAGGGACAAATACAGGCAATGTAGCCACTTGGTGCGATGGCGTTAGCAAATCATGGACACCCCATGATTACACCCCGAAGCAATCCTCTCCAGGGTGGCCAGATAGCTCCTAAGTGTCCCCACAATCCTTTCCCTGATTGCCATATATGGCAACCAGACAGTAGGAGATATTATTTCCTCCTTAATGTCCAAATGGGGGTGGACATGCTACTCTGCACTTGATTGCCAGGGAGAATAAATTGCTCATCAGAGCCCAGAGCTAGGAGTCCTAGCTGACAGTTCTGAAATAGAACCATTGGCTGAGAGAGAACAGGCAGATAGGGTGAGTAATCAGAGAACAGACAACCCTGGCAACCCTCAGAATTATAATGGTTTGAGGTTGTTTGGTTAATCCCTTTTAGGGACCTTGGATTCTGATCTCTCTCTCTCTCCTACTGCAGCAGGTCTATGGGAGTTACTGCTGCCTTGAGGTGAAAAACAAAACCTCCATAGGTCCAGCCAGGGTAGGGTAATCAGGATCTGTCAAGTATCATTCCAGGGATAGTGACTTTGTTTATGAGGTCCCTGTCTCCCTGTAACATCCCACTCCACAGTCATGGAACAGGTTCAAGTTCCCTTTGCACCCCTTCATTACTGGCCCAACCACTCTCAGGATTGGTTGGGCTGGTGAGGAGCTGAGTCTAAGTGATCCAGGAGGAAAGGGCTAACCTGCTTCTTACTCCCTTGTTATCATATTACCCTAGGTCAGGATCTGAGCCATAGAAATTATCAGGAAAGTGAGGTTTGGCTAATAGCAGTCTGGCAGCTGTAAATTTAATTAGGAATGATGGCAGAATATCTAATATTAAGAATTGGCCAGGCTGATAGTGTAGAAACAGAAGAAGGACTAGCAGGAATCACAAACATTTTTTATGATGGATCTAAAACTGGAAACAAATTCTATTAATGAATAATATGGTCCAGTAACAGATTACAGTCTGAGCTTCAGAAACCAGGGGACTAAAACCAGAGCAGTGATGCAAGCCACACACATGATTATTAACTTCAAACAAATGACCAATCAGCAAGGCTGGCAAAGGCACTTTTTGAGCCAGGAGATGGTAGGGTTGGGTCAACATGGAACATCCCTGGCTCTCAGACAAAACAGAAAGATGATCAATAAATGTAGTTGCTATGTGTAACAGGATGAGAATGGTAAGAACCCTTGCAGAAATACTCTGCAACGGATTATTAGTAATGCTAAGAAGTATATAAAATAAAATAACCAGTAAAAAGGACATAATAAACACTGGGAATTATCTGAGATTTTCCCCGTTAAAGAACTGGCTAGTATATGCAGTGCTTTTCCCTTTTGCACAAGTGAGAAAGTCGATCCAGTGCTCCAGGCATTGCTGTATTAAATATTGATGGGGATTCACTGTACAGTAGATTTTCTTTCCAAGGAATTGATAAAAAGTTAATGAGAAGTTGGGAGGAAGAGTACACCCTGAATGGGCAATTCCTTCAGTAACAACAGTTTGCTTGCCCCTGAGGGCTTGTATTTTTTGTTTTTTTACTTCGGTTAATAAAATATAATTTAGCTTGAGTTATAACCGGAAGTATATATCCATTGATTGCTGGGTTCTGAACATCTTCGGAAATCTTTCATTTCTCATAAATAAACAATGAATGGTAACTAGTCAGCATCTGTCTGATGAATTACTGTGTTTGAAGCACCACAGTTAGTGTCATCTAGTCAATAACAGACAGCAGCAAAGTAGCAGCCTACCATGCACTAAATGAGCTTTTCTCTAACTTTTACTGGTTCTTGCCCACCCAATGTGAACAAATAAACTCTCTAAAACACTCTAAACCAATGCTATTACCTCTCTGTAGTAAGAATCTCAATAATATGATCCAGCTGTTTGCCCACCAGGTACTTATCTGCTACGAATTGGCTAAGGATGCTTGGCAGAAGCTTCTTTGTTTAAGAAAATGTATTTTCTTTCATGAGGATTTAGTGCTCAAGAAGATGCCAGCTGGAGACTTAAGTCTGCTCTTTATCCACAAAAGAAGAGAGAAGTAGTTCAAGCTTCCTCCACATCACCCTACCAATCTACCTCAATGCTGACTGGGAAATAGGGAGGTGAGAGTGAGTCTCCGGAGAGAACCTAGCAGGTGGGTTGAGCAATCCTTAGGGAGAAATGTAAGGAAATCTGGGAGAAGAAATATGTTGTTTGACTTTGAGTTCATCTTGTGAACAAAGCCAAACCCTAAATAAGTTTTGACCCAGTGCAACCAATTCAGGGTGGAGAAGTCATCTGTCAACAAACATGAGGGTTCAAATCTAGTTCATGTTTATGTCAGTTCTGATGGCTGCTCAGTGATACATGTGAAGTGAGTTTAATGGTCCAGTTCCTAGTGGACAGGTGTTGAAATGAGAGGAACAAGGACTACAATGACATGGAGACTGTGTGGCCCTGCTGATTCCTCTGAACAGAATTGTGACATATGAGTGGGGCAGTATAATCAGGATGCATAACTTGTATCAGTTCAGGGCACACTTTCCAGAGCTCCTAATCCAGCACTCTTCAAAACCCACTGAAACTTTTTACAGATATTGTAAGCAAAGTGTACCAAGGCATTTTAAGGTTTCTGGCTTGTTTGGTTTCTTTAATTTTGCCAAAATACATAAACACAGAAAACAACAGTACATCTGATAATGCAATGAGCCAAACTTGTGTTTCATGGATGGACCAACATCACACCACATGGCAGCTAAATGAACCAAAGGACGATGAGATATTTGGGTACTAGAAAAACCACTCATTTGAGTACCTTTCATGTGATCAATTATCCACAGCATGTTAGGGCCACGAGAAAGATAAAGAGAGAGACCATTTCACCACAGCTGGCACAGGGAAGTATTAAAAACATCTTCCCATGACAGACTGGTCTTGTTCCCTCCAGGGGAGGTTACTCTGACTGAGGGTAACTGGGGATAAGTGTTAGCTTGTAGACAGCATTCCATAAGAGTTCTGCTAGTGGAGCTAGCTAAAAGGACTTGCTGCTCTGTCAGTCACCCCAGTCATGCCCCTTTCCTAGCAAGCACTAATTTTCATGATATGCTGGCCTCCACCAGACCTCCCAGTGGAAAAAAACAGTTGCAATTTTCTGCTATTCCTTCCCTATCTTTTGCTCTGGCCCACTTTCCTCTCACTGAGGCGCATTGCTGGGGTGTATACCATCTCTAAATAACAAAGATCCTATGGTAAATCTGGCCTATAGTTCATGGAAATATAATGTATTTTGCTATAGCACTTCATAAAACAACAAGATTGTAGAGAGAGTTGCATGCGATTAGCCCCAGGTTCACAACATTCTTCTGGCAGAGGAGGTTGCAGGCAGCTACCCACAGCAAGAGAGAGAATAGCAGTTCCTAGGACCCAGTACTGTGACATGAGGCTGCTTTGTTGAGTGACCCGAAGGCCAAATACTGGAAGTGCACAAACAAGCAGTATAATTACTGCTAAGTCATGATGGTGGGTTGATCTTATTAGGCTATAAGAGAGATTGGAGCCTCCCTGGGAGGACAGAGTAGGGACTGGTGGAAAAAAATCAAGGAAAAGCAAAGCTGGATGGGAGGGGAAACATAAAATGAGACTTAGTTGAGTTACCACTAAGGCAATTTACCCTAACAGAAGGGTAAGATTGAACTATGTATGATGCATAGAACTTTTATTCAAAATAAGGTGACAATGTCACCTGCTTACACCTTGCTGCAATTTAGGAAGGAACAGCAAAAGCTCCAGGAATGGCAGCAAGCCCAGTTTGCAACCCAATAGCAATAATGGCAACAGTTCCATGAGCAACTGCTTCTGGGAGTTGGCAAACATGCAAGTTGGACCCGATGATGACTAACTGATCACTTTTGAGTGGGCTCGTATTGCAGCTTAGTGGGAGGATCTTGAGCTGTTAATTTCATTTCAGAACAGAGAGGCTCAACTAGAGATCAAGGCCCTGAATAAGATGTAACTGCAGAGGGCAAGGCTGGGAAGTGTTTGGTGAGAGGGAGGAGAAATAGTGAGGTTGTGTTTTTTTACCAAGTTCTTAGTGGGCCGGGTGACTTCTTGGCTCCAGCCTGAGATGTGGATGATAGAGGAACTAATAAACATAATAAAAATGGAGAAATCTTAGAAAGTCTGTCTGGGAGAGTGCAGACTAGCATGCACCAGCATTGGCTGTCCAACCTGACAGAGATGGTGCAGCAATGGATGGCAACCTGGAGGCTGACCCACAGAGAGAACGCCATGGCCGTGACTAAACACTAGAACTAAGCACTTGTCACTAAGACAGGCAGCAAAAATGTCATGGAGAAAAACAAAGGGACTTTGATGGAATTTGGAGATTGTGGCTTTGACAGAGAAGAACTAAAAAATCATACTGATGGGCATGTCAGCCCGGAGAATGGTAGGAAGGAACTGAAACAATTCAAGTACAGTAAATCACTAGGCTAAAATAAGACTTGTCCAAGAGTTCTAAAGGAAATCATGTGTGAAATAGCCGGCACACCACTGAGGATCTGTAATATAATGGCAAGTAAGCTTAGTTTTTTCCTTTCATTTGCTCTATTTCACACAATATGTAGTTAACCTATAAAGTTCACTGTCACAGGGGGCAGGTTTCAGAGTGGTAGCGGTGTTAGTCTGTATTTTCCACTGCATGCATCCAATGAAGTGGGTTTTAGCTCATGAAAGCTTATGTCCAAATAAATTTGTTAGTCTCTAAGGTGCCACAAGGACTCTTTGTTCTTGTCACAGGGGTTTTATTGAGTTAAATACTGTTGCAAAATAAACAGGGCTGATTAATTTTGTGACCACTGATAACACTTATGGTTACTCAAGCAGTTGGTAATGTGGTCTCCTGCTTCAGGAGCAGAATTGGAGAGAAGAAATAAAGCCCACCCATCCCTCAGTTATGTATAATATTGCACAATTGCTTAGGTGCATCATGGGGGGTTGACTTCCTCTTAAGACTGGCCACTGCCAGAGACAGGTAAACATTTTTGATACCCTGGGGTAACAGATTCTCTGTCCTTTTATAATGTATTTCTCTAACAACAGCCACTAGTCCTTAGTCAGCTTCTTGAATAATTATCTTCCACAGTTGTACTGCAAACTGCATGTTGTGAGATGGGCTCCATTGGCCAATGAATTAGTACTACCTCAAGCTCAGATAGATAATGGACTAGGCTGTCTTTTGTCCTTTTAGACACCATAATCTTTTGATTCCCACTGAATAAAAATAGGTTTGTGGGCTCTTACGTTTAAGATTAAGTTCAGTAATTAATTACTCTTCAGCTTGTTTTTTTACACATACTCTGTTTAAAAAGGAAAGAATGTTTCTCTAGAGACCAGCAACAAATGTTTGAGGGAGAGCTCTGTTTTTTAATCTGGCCAAAAACCCTCACCGCAGAAGGAGATCTATTTTCATACCAGTTTGTGCCACTCCACTCTGCCATGAGAACAGTACACATTTTGCTATACAGTGTTGCTTCATTTGAGAGGATAGTCTTGAGTTAGTAGCATCAGCGAAGGTCAGGAGATTAGAGAGGAAATCTAATTGTATGCTGTACACAAACCAAATACACTTCATTCTGTACCAAGGATTTTACCAACCCTTGCTTTATCAGAAATCAATCCATTTCTGCACAGTTTATTTGTTCATGAGGTAAAAAATTAGAGTTTGCAATGGTAAACATGGAAAACAAAATAAGCATCATTCATCCTATTTTGTTTTATTACTGATAAGCCTGCATTATTCACAACAGAAGCCCAACTATTTCTCATCTTACCAGCCAATGTGACATTTATTTCTATGTAGCATTCATATAGAGCTGAGTATACGGTCATACCCCAAGTGACTTCCAAGAACGGGTGCATTCAACAGAATTTGCTGATCAATCATACGTGGCAGGTGATGGCTGATCCTGCTCTAGTTAAGAAACAAATCTTAAACTAGCCACAAGTGTTTTCCTTTTCAGGGTTTATAGCTCAGCCAGCTTTAGTGCTATATTCTGTTTGAATCCACACAGCTTCCTTTGCCTTCAGTAGGAAGTTCACACATATAGGGGAAAAAATAGAGTTTGTAGTTAACAGTCTTTGGTTTACTATTTTAGCCATTTTAGCTTAAACTGGGCATGGGGGATAGGGGGTACGGGAGAGAATGTGTGATAATAGCAAAAAGAGGATTCATTCCTTCCTCATTCATCCACACTCCACAGGAGGGGCTTTCAGGAGATGATTATTTATGTATAAAGTGTCAAAGGGCATGCATGGTGTTCCAGAAACATGGAAAAAAGGAAAGTCCCTGTTCTGAGGATCTTACAAATTAATTTCATAGCCCACGAAAGCTTATGCTCAAATAAATTTGTTAGTCTCTAAGGTGCCACAAGTACTCCTGTTCTTTTTGCGGATACAGACTAACATGGCTGCTACTCTAAAACAAATTGAAGGGAAAGAATACAATAAAAAGAATAGGTGAGGCATGAGCATGCAGTCAACCAGCAATGGAAGGCTAGGTAGGTTTCAGAAGAGATTTGAGGCATAGGCACTGGGAGGCTTTTCCATGCATAGGAGCCATTGTACAAATAGGCATGGAATTCAGAGTGAGAGAAAGTGACAAAGGTAGCAGTGGAGAGATGGAGTTGGCCAACGTATACAGTCAAAGATAGGGTGCATGAGCAAATGACAGCTGAGAGGTGGGCAGTGAGAGAACTGTGCAGGGCCTTAAAGCGTGAGGTTAAGGAGCTCCTAGGGACTTAAACCATGTTTTACTCTAGGTACACTCCATGCAATTTCTGTGATTTCAGTAGGGAAGCATGGGGTGTAATCAAGACAGTGTTTCTTTCTTTAGACATAGGGAGCCTGGCTGTCCACTCAGTCTAGTAATATACTGAAGTAAAACCAGTCTACTGGAGTGGAGATTCAAGCCCAGGGTTTGTATTTCTCTCTTATTTCTAGGAGAAATCTCATAAGGATTTATTCTGTTTCAGTCTCCATCAGAGACCTCTTCTCCACCCCTCTTGCAGACACCTGACCTGGGTGAGGACAAAAGCAATCCTACCTGTTCCAGAAAAAGCCGAACTCCTTCGGAACCTCTAGACATTGCCTTGCTTTCTAGCCTTCAGCAGTATGGAACCAATCAGAGAAAGGATGACGAAGAGCACAGAATGGACGAAAGAAGGAAAGAACAACCGGTCCTGTGGAAAGGGGGGCAGTGATGTTAGTCAGAGCACTTTTAACCAGAGGCTGATGAGAGAAGCGGGATCTTTTGTATAGGGAATAAAACTGGGGTTCTGATTGGGGAGAAACAAGGGGGAAGCCATTCTCCACATGGCTGAAGATGAACCAGCGGAGAATGAACAAAAGAATAAGAGTAAGAATAATGAGGGGATAACACAGGAACAAAATAGAGAACACTGAAAAATGAGGGGCATAGAAGGGAATGAACAAAAGATGGGAAAAGAGGAACAATAGAGAGAGAGACAAAGATTAAGGAGCCAAATTCTTTGGTTAGTCAAGATCTGCTCAGCATAGGGGAGCAAGGTAAATGCATCTGGAAGCTACTTGCACCTACCTAATTTTTGTGGGCTAGTTTGGTCCAAGTCTAAGTTCACTCTAACATTCCAGCTGGGTATAATCTCTTATGGAACCATACACCTAATGAGATTCCGCAAAGAGTAACTGTACCCTACCTGTTCCCCATTCCTCTCTGCCCACCACATGCCATGGGTGGGAGTAAAGGAGGTAGGGTTTGGCACAGGAGCCAGCTCCACTGTCTTTATGCCAGCTGAGAGGTCCACTTTCCCATGATGGGAATTCTCAGCTTAATAGCTATGGCCAGATTCTGCTGAGATGCAGAGTATGTACTGAAGAAATGCACCATCAGAGTCATGGTGCCAGCCATGAGTACGCTGTGTTTAGTGTTTGTTACAGAAGGGGAGAGGAGAGAATGTGTTTCTGACTATCCCTGCTTTTCTGTTATTCATATTTTCCTGTGTCTGTTGGCTCCTACTGCTTTTTCGGAGGCTTCTTTCTGTCTCATTTGACTCCTGCGTCTTTTTTCCTTCTGCCTTTATTTTTCCCTTTTTCTTTGGAGGTGATTAAAAGTGGCCCTTTCTTTCAGCTTCTTTGGCCTGGAGGGACAAACTAGGCTTGCTTACCCAATTCAGATGTTGCCAGCCTCCTCTGGACTCTGTGCGACATGATTAGGTACCACCTAGTAGCTCTCATCTTAGAACCATTTCTCAGTAATTTGTCTCTGTCTCTCAGGGAGTACTGCATTTATTCCTGTTATAATCCTCTTTCTAAGGGCCTTTGCCCTTACAGTAATAACTTATTAATAAATGGCTTTAAATAATTATTATTCAGGTATGGTTTTAGCAGGGGAAAAAATAAGCCCTAATTTTGTCATTGTGTTGCATGTGATAGAATTAGTATATCTTTGCAAACCAATAAAGCAGATATGATACCTTGCCTTCTGTCTTCTGCTTTCTGTCCGTGTCTTTTGACAACAACACACTGATAATGCTGGGGCTGCTAATTCTTTGCTTGTTGTGCTTAATATTCTTGCCAGTGCACTCATTACTCGCTAGAGACTGAAGATGAAACTCATCCCTGGAGTAATCTAGTGCATTTCTCACTGAAGTCAATAAGAGTTGTGCTTGCCAATAATATCAGGCCTGTATTTCTCCCAGAGACTGTCTCCAACACATGGATGCCTGTTCTGATTATTTTGTCCCACCATATTCTGTACTATCAGGAGACAGACAAGAAAAGTTTACACTGTTGTTTTAACATGTGCCAATAACAAGGCTGAAATTCACAGCATCTCAAGCCAATCAGTTTCAGAGAAGTGCTAAGCAGCTGCACAAAGCACTCCATCTTAACATTACATCCAAATACGCATTATAAGAGATCTTCAGCATTCTCTGCCACATTGTATTAGGGAAATTAGTGATATGACACTTGCCTTATTTGCTGACTGGCTGAAAAAAAGCAAATTAAATACATTTCACATACAGCTATTTTGTGGAATTTTTACACACCATTAAATAACATGTAGTATCTCTGGTTTATTGGCATTTCCCAAGAGAAAACTTTTCTTAACTTAAGCTAACTGAGCTACAAGAGGCATTCCACTTGTATACACCATCTATTTTTTTCAATACACATAATTTTACTCCCATTGTGCCAAAAACTTATCAAAGGTCGAAAATTGTGGGCCTCTTCTCTCAACAGTGTAAATCAGAAGTAATTCCATTGTAATCAATGAAGTTAGGTCAGCATAAGTGCAGGGAGAATCAGGTCCTTTCTGACCAGTCCTCTACAAAACAAACTACAAATCTTTTATTTTGAACGTGAGAGTCATGGAAAGGGACTTTTTTAAAACCTCTGCACATTTAGAGGGCGAAAGGATGGAACACACAATCTGATTAATAAGGTTGCAAGCAACATCCCCAGAAAGAACTCTTTGAAACAACAGAGTTTTTTTGTTCATGTATTATGCACACACAAGCATATCTATTGCATAAGCCTGGTTAGTGGTTTAGACTCATTTACAATCCAGCCTTTTGTCACCTATTAAACTAACAAATGTAGATCCAAAGCTTGATGAATAACTAACAGCTTCAAAGATACTTGATCATGTACAGAGCTTGAAGTGTCACGCAATGTTTGGGATTTTTTTTCCATTGGCATTATCCACATGAGATATATTTTGCAAGGCACTATCTCTCTTGGCCTTTTTGTCTCAGTCAGAAATTTTCTATTAAAAATAAAAAATGAGTCTAATAGGAAGATTCCAAACATCTATCATTTAATCTGAGGCCCTTCAGACAATTTGAAAGTCAACAGAATGAGAAGTAATTTTTGTTTGTTTGTTTCAGTCTGATCTCCCACAGTTGTTTAAATCAGAACAACAAATTAGAGTTTTAAACTAAATGAAAAATGAAATAAAGCTGCTGCATATTGGTTTTACAAAGTTGGCATGGAAGTAGTGTGGGATGTAAAAAAAAGAAATAAATAAAGTGCTATAGAATAGATTATAGGAGGTTGCTCTTACCACACAATAATGTACAATACAGTATACAGCAGATATATACATAATTATCTCCAACCCATGGGTCCCTGTTCTGTTTATTTTGTCCCACCATATTCTGTACTATCAGGAGACAAAGAGACAAGAAAAGTTTACACTGTTGTTTTAACATGTGCCAATAACAAGGCTGAAATTCACAGCATCTCAAGCCAATCAGTTTCAGAGAAGTGCTAAGCAGCTGCACAAAGCACTCCATCTTACATTACATCCAAATATGCATTATAAGAGATCTTCAGCATACTCTGCTGTGTTGTATTAGGGAAATTAGTGATATGATGCTCGCCTTATTCATTCTGGTTTCCTTCCTCCACAAGTCCAAATCTCAGATATTTTAGAGGTTGCTAACCTGTTATTTGTGAAAAAGACACTTTTGCTTTTTGTGCCACCAAAAAAGAGACACAGATACTTTATGCTTATGCACACAATACAAACACACACACACACACAGCTGTATATGTCATAGGAGCACAAGGAGGGTCTTGTGACTGATAATTCAGTCAGAAAAATCGTATGAAATATTTTTGTAGGCCTGACGCCTAATCCACTTCTTGGACTAAATTAGCCTGGACCAGTGTTGGGTGGAACTCAGGGACTTCACCGGTGAAATTAAAAGAGTGCTCTGCTGCTAATAAAGCACCATCCCCTCAAAAATGCCCCTAACAAAAGTTATAATTGTTGTCAGACGCTACCGATATGGTGCACTGCTCTGTTCAATGTTGATATCAATCGGCTGCGTGCGTGTGTTCCCGCTGTGTGCTGCCCTGGCTCTGCGCAGATAGCAGACACAGCAGACCCCAAGAAAACCCTCAATGACTACAGACTCTAGTAAGGTACAAAGGCACCCAGGGCAGGTTTATTGTCGAAGAGCAACACAGTCTCCAGTTCCCTGGCACAGAAGTCCAAGGCGCTGCTAAGGTGCTGCTAGCTACTACATATGTGCTCCCTGACAACGGACTCAGCTCAGTCAGTGGCGGGACTTTCCACTGCCCCCTAGGCTGGACAAAGACATGCATTCAGGGGTGCATTCTTATACAGAGGTACAAATAAGTTACATATCACTCCTGACGTATTGAAGTGCAACCCCTTTACATAGCAAGGTACAACCCCTCTACGTAGTAAGGTGCTGCCTCTCACTTTGTACATGTTGGTTCGAACAAAACAACTCTATTCATCATATTACCTTTTTTGGCCCTGCCATTGGGATGGGTCAGCTTGTTCCTTGTTATCTGTGTGGAGTGTACAAGTATGCGAATGTTCTGATATCTGGTGTCCAGTACCTTTTTGCAGCGTCAGCCCTTTTCTTGCCAGCTTCTGTGAGCAGGGCTTGGCTCACAGCTTAACTTTGCTTTATGTTAGCAAAGTCATGACTATTACTTTAGTTCAGGCCTTAGGCCTCATACCGGGCCTCTGATACCAACGTTTCTCTCTCAGGGCCTCCTCTTACTACAGTAATCACCAAGAGTTGTAGAGTAAAGAGACACAGGCATTGAGAAGTTTTATAAAGAATACAACAGAACTCAAAAAGAAATGGTAGTAAATAAAATAAGCGCTGACCAGCAAATTTATGCTGACCATCTGCAGAAACAAAAAAGATCATAAATAAGCTACAATATAGGCAAAAAAAAAAAAATGTAAAAAACTCTGGCAAAAAGAAAAGCACATAGGTGTCAATGCGTAATTTGTTAACTAGGCGTGTTGAACAATATAATAGGTTTAAAAGGTTTGCCTATATAATGTATATAAAAAAAACCCCAAAGATTTTTTGGAAAGCAACTCTGGACTGCAGTGCAAAAACAAGCTGCGAAACATCATATCCCTTGCACAACAGTGATGTACAAGCACTGGAACTCCCCTACAAGTGGAACCTGACTGTCCATTGGATAAAATAAGACTGTGTTTTAAAAGTGGTAAGCATAATAGCTGTGCTGAGCATATGTATTCAGTGCATGTTGCTAATAAATACATGTTTAAAGCACAGTTTTAGAGTGTAAAGTGTGTAAGGCACTTTTACTGAAAAACGGTCCCGTGGCCCCATAGAGCCCTGAGCCCCAAGAGAATGGGGTAAGGGTGGGTACTTAAATTGACCAGCTTTGCTCTGAGCCCCAGACAGGAAAGGATGGGTGCCTCACATCCCAAGCCCACATAACAAAAAGGGCAGGGGTGCCTAAATTAACTAGGTCACACCTGAAGCCCTCAATAGGGTAATGGTGGGGTGCCTGAGAGTGTGTGAGTAAAATGTTCTTAATGAGCCTGGATCAAATCACTGCTCTGCTGACTAAGTTACTACTATTTTGTCCCAGCTCTGAAAGCCAAGCATTACCCTGTTATTGTAGTATAATCTTCTTCACAGTTCCCCTTTGGTTGCAAAAAGTACCAATTTGCTGAATGAGGAGTGTGCTGTTATAGGATCAGCATTACTCCTTCTGTTCATCACAAAGAGAGGGGCCTTGGGGAAGGATTTTTAGTATTTGGGGAGAGAAAGTGGTCATGGGGAAATCCTTGGATTTACTGTTGAACCCAGTGAAACAACTCCAATGAGTCAGCATTAAATAGTGCACCAGAAAAAAATCCACTAGCTCAATGCAGCTGCCATTCAGTTGGGTTCTGACAAAGCGAACCCCTAGATACTTAGCTTTTAATTTAGCTTAGGGTAAAGCTAATCTAAAAATGCATCATTCATTTTAAAATATTCAGATCTACCTGATTTGCATTCCTTTAGTGAACTGCAGGAGAACTACTTTCAGTACAGAATTTAGGACTGACTCTGTAGTGCAAGATTATGTCACTGCTACAAAATTTTACCATGATTCAACCATTGAATTAGATGCCATGATACTGACAATGACTTAGTACATGACGTGCGCTACCTTCATTGTTCACAACTGTGTTCAAACCTGCTACAAAGTGTTGTACTGTGGATCAGGCTCAAGTAGCTAGCACATAAAGGAAATGTTGATTCAGTCCTCCGGCTACGGGGTATTAGGAGTGTTTCTGAAATGGGGTGAGGATTTACGTCTGATGCTTTCGGGTGGCTGCCCTAACAGACACAAAAGATCGCCCTAAAACCCAGCAAAACCAAAAGGCAGTATCAGACTGTTTTTATGATGGAGCAAATGGTAACATGGAATAAAAAGATGGATGAAATTATTTAAAAATTCCAACAGAGCAATGTTCATGGTATGTCTAGAGAGTTAGATTAGTGTGCAGAGTGGCTATAGCTGTGCCTGTGGCTTCAAGAGAAGGATAGCTGGACAGTTTCCCCTGTGCAGAAACAGGGCCTATTCAGAGGGCTTATCTTCAATTTAAGTAGTGCTTAGGCCCCATGCACAGGGTTGGATTCCACCTCTACAAAACTATAGTCCATCAAGCATTTAGCCTCCCCGTTTACTTACCTGGATAAATTGAGGTTTTCAGGTTCCAGGCTGCATAGAAATTGGAAAGCAATAGCTTTGACAAACCATTGGGAGGGCAGGGAGGAAGTTATATCAGGGTTCCCTGAATTTTATCATCATATTCGTCCACTAAAGGCAGAAAAAATATTCCTAAAATTTTGAAAACTGGAATGAGGACATGTGTGGATGAAAGAAGGCCGGGAAAGCAGAGCCTTTGATGTTAAAAATATGGTGTATTTGGAAATTCTATTTTAAACAGTTGGAATGAGACGGAACAGCCTTTCAATTTTTCTCTTCTGCTGGATCATTTCCATTTTCAACAGTGAAAATTAGGAGTCATCTACTGAGTATTAAATATTCATTTCTGAATGTTCAATTTTGGCCATTTGTTTTTAGTCAAGGAAAAGAAAGAAAATAGAAAAAAGTATTTGTTTCCTGCTTTTCCATGGCTTCTTGAGTCTCCTGGCAAAGGTCTATGCCTTCACAGAGAATTCAGTCATAAAGTCTAAGAAATGCTGAGTGAGGGGCTAGGTTTTGTGCTGCACACTTGTTCCCTAGCAGCTGTTGTGAAGACAGATCATATGAAATCTTAGGAGAGGAAGCTCAGAGACACGGTAGGTGAGGTAACATCTTCTATTGGACCAACTTCTGCTGGTGGAAGGGACAAGCTTTTGAGTTGCACAAAACTCATCTTCAGGTCTCGGGAAGGTAACCAGAGTGTCAAGGTAACCAGACTAAAAGGATGCTCAGTAAGGAGACAATGAGGTGACCAATCAAGGACTAGATTAAGTCAGGACATTACAGCAGACTATGGTAGTTCTTGTTGTCCTATCAGTTTCTGCAGACTTTAAGCTTTTATTTAATAAAATGAAGTTTCTATCCCTTATGGCTGCAAAGAAATGCCTCTGAATGTGACCTTACGTAGAGCAAAGGCTGCAGAATCGACAGTTTATAGTCATAACAAGTCAAATTCTGCTCCAGTTCAAATGCTCTCTCAACCTGAATCGTATATGTAGCAAACAAACAAGTACCTATGAAAGCAGGAAAGAGACAGTGGAGAACTGTCAATACACTTGTAAAGGTGCTCAGATGTCATGCTGATGGCTGTGGGGTAAAAATTTCGATTGACTGGCCCTGGGAGGCCTTAAACACAGACAGTTCGGGGTGTTGCAGGATTCTTTCCCTTCATTTACTCATGTTCTGCAGTTAGAGGGCAAGATCTCAAACCTAATAACAAAAATTTAAATGGCAACACTGTTAACTGTTTCAGCACTCAGTACTTCAGAACCATCATTCACCTACTCTGGGGATTGAAGGCAAAGCCTTAGTAGAGTATCAATCCTTTTTATCCCCAAGGAGGTTAGTGTTGTGGGTTTCATTTCCTGGAGTCTGAGAGCTAGTCAAATTTTGGGCATAAACTACTGTTTTTGGCAATATGCCTTTAAAACAAAATCCCCTCCCCCAAACAACAAAAACCCAACAAACCAGCACTGTAACATTGTCTCTTCTTCTTAGCATTTTGTCTGATCGCATCACTTTGATTCAATTAATGCTGTAGGGAGGGAGGAAATCACATTCCAAACTCCCCCGCAGTAGAGTTTACTGTAGCACTGTCTGTGGCAGCTTTTTTGTTTTTCTTGTTGTTTTTTAATTGTCTGTTTAATTTGGCAGACATAGTTTAATGGGGACTGAAACTAGGAGGAAAATCCAGCAATTGGGAGAACATAATTCATGACTTTTCACAACTCAACAGCAGCAGAGTAGCTGATATGCACCACCTTTGCATCAGACAGATATGCCTTTTTAATTAAAAAAATAAATAAAATACCATGGCTAGAAAAAGAGCAGTCATGTTAGAGAACTCCTTATCTTCACATTCTTAAATGGGAGCTGCAAAAAGATCAAGACTAGTAGGGCTCCAGAAGGCAACAGTTTAAGGACAAAAGGCATTAAATGGAAGCAGAACAATCCAGACACTGTGATAGAAATCAGCAGTGGAAGAAGAAGCCTTTTAAGAAAATAATTTCATATTTGTTAAATAATCTGTAAGATTTATTAAAATAGTCCTCAGTCCACTTCAGCCCCAGACCACTCAGCTAGTGGTGAGTATACAAAGTGTTGTCCTGGTTGGAGACTCCAAATTATACACTGATCATTAGGTCACTTTATCTTTCCTCCAGCTTTGTATCAGAACGAGTGCAAGCAGAAATTTTGTACCTAAATCTAATCCATAGAGAACATAAGTTTCTAATTAATTTATATTGCTTCTGTGATGCTCTGCTCTTTCGTGTAACATTGAGGGAGCACAGTAGATGGAAACATTATTATTTTGCTAAGTGAAATTTCCCCAAAATAGAGCCCAATGATGCAGACTCTTGGAACTTTGTTTTTAAATAGAGAGACAAATTTTCAAAGATCAGTGCACTGTGCAATCCTGTAAAATGGCCATGCAAAAAACATGCAGTCATTATCAAAGTGGGTGATTGTGACTGTAAATAAAATAGATGCACAATAGTTTAATTTGCATGCACAAGTATGAGCATATTATGCATGTTTGAATTTTTGCTGGTGCACCCATTAGGCTCTCCTTTGAAAATATAACTTGCAGGGTTACAGATGAGCAATTATGTACCAAATTTGTGTACATAGTGACTGCAAGTACTTTTACAAACTAGGTAATTGCACAGACTATTGGCTAATTACAGATACCTTTGGGCACAGTTACTCCACTTGTGCATGAAGTTACATGACTAGTTTTTGTAAGAATTAGACCCTTAACATTTACTAAGGCTGCAGAACAAATGGCTCATGGAAGCTGTCATACTACAACTCCTTCCTAACTAGATCCTTGTGTGTAGCAGGATAATTGAAGACATTCCATTAGCCAACAAGGTGACCAGCTAGCCATCCGGAACCAGTAACGAGGTAACACCCTGGGGCATCAGAACATCAGGACCCAGACACATTATTTTTAAAAGTGCTGATCACTCTTGGGTTTTGTATAGTGTTTCCTTATAGGAAAAAAATAGGCAGTTCTCATGTATGGATGTTGCTTTTTTAGTACAGAAAAAGAGGAGACAAAATGTAGAAGTGTAGCATCCAAAGCAAAACGTACACTACCTTCACTCTGCTGTGATGATTGAAATTATTTTAAAATGTAAATGAAATGGTGGATCTCCTTACCAGAGGCACTGTTAGCTATAGAAGATTGCTGTAGAGGCTGGAGATAACTAACCACTCCACTCTCACAATCCCTTTAGGTGACTGGCATGTGGGAATGATGGCAGTTTTAACCTGTAAACACTTTGTGGCAGGAAGCTGTTGATCTGTTTGAATAAAATCAGCAAACGCACAGCTCAATGTACACCTAAACTGATCCATTAAGAAAAAAAAGTCAGTGATGTGAACTATGATAATTAATGGAAAGCACATTCAAATGAAATATATATGGGAAGTATGGTAGTAGATATAGTGTTTTTGATGCAGGAATTGTTGAAGTAGTATTTTTAAAACTGGTTGTTTGAAACCAGAGGGGTGCAAAACATTCAGAAGTGATTATGTCTAATGCTGTGAGAAGTTTGCCTTTCAGACATGCGAAAGGCCAAAGAGCACTAAGAACAACTCTGATCTGTTGTACCATGCCAAGATATTCAGTGTTGTCGGTTAAAGGTCAGGATCTAACCAGATTATTTCCCATTGTTGCTTAAAAATGGAAGAGTTCTCTGAATACTAAGAAACCACTTTAAAGCCTTGATTTAGCAACATAGGATTTGCTATACTGGATCAGACCATTGGTTCCACACAACCCAGTTTCCTACCTCATGCAATAGCCAACACCAGATGCTTCAGAGAAAGGCAGGGGACATAAAAGGGCAACAGACAGAGACAAAAGATTCAGTCCTGACCCACCAAAACATTATGATTGTCATTATCCTAATTTGCAAAGCTATAAATATTATAAGTCATCATAAAATTATCCAGAGTATTTAACTCAACAACCTTCCATAGTAGAGGTTTCACCGATGGAAATCTCAGAGGAAAGCAATCTTTCTTTAGTTTTGTTCTGAATGTACTGCTTTTTAATTTCACTCCATACTTTCATACTATAGGACAGACTAAAAAGGGATCAATTTTTATTGCACCTTGCATATGAACCTTGCAATTATTTGAATATTTCCTTCAAGTTCTGTCTACTTTTTCTTCTTGCCCTATTAAACAGTCCTACTCTATTCAATCTTCTGTCACACCCCACACTTCTAAATATCTTTGTTGCCCTTCTCTAGATCTTTTTAATTTCTGCTATATCTTTACTAAGGGTTTGATCCTCACTCAGCAACTGGGAGGCTAGATTCACCCATGAATCTAAGTAGCAGCAGCGAAGGATGCCTTTCTGCCAGGAGCAGAATCAGATCTGCTGGCTCTGTGGACTCTATTCAGAAGTTTCCAGCTCAGGGGGCATGTCAAAGGCAGATCAGTGTTGAGAGAAAAGCAAGAGGAGGTATAGCCAGGGCAGCCCTGAACCTTGACAATTCTCAGCTGCCACAAGTGGTAGCAGTAGTGGATGCAAGCTAGGAAAACCCATATGGTTGCCTTAGTCTCTGGAATTAGTTTAGCTGTTTGGAGCCCCTAAGCAGGGCTAGCACAAATCGCCTGCTCTTGGTCTCTACATTAGCCCTAGTTCTAGCAGACATATGAATACCTTCTGATTAGACTTCAGCTGGAGTAGTGTGTCTAGTTCTGGGTGCCACATTTCAGGAAAAATGTTGACAAATTGAAGAAAGTCCAGAGAAAAGCAACAAAAAGGATTATAGGTCTAGAAAACATGACCTATGAGGGAAGATTGAAAAAACTGGGTTTGCTTAGTCTGGAGAAGAGAAGACTCATAGGGGACATAACGTTTTCAAGTACATAATAGCTTGTTACAAAGAGGATGGAGAAAAATTGTTCTTCTTAACCTCTAAGAATAGCACAGGAAGCAATGGGCTTAAATTGAAGCAAGGGAGGTTTAGGTTGGACATCAGAAAAAACTTCTTACTGGTCAGGGTGGTTAAGCACTGGAATAAATTACCTAGGGAGGTTGTGGAATCTCCATCATTGGAAATTTTTAAGAGCAGGTTAGACAAACACCTGTCAGAGGTGGTCTAGATTATACTTAGTCCTGCCTGAGTGCAGGGAACTGGACTAGGTGACCTCTCATGGTCCCTTCCAGTCTTATGATTCTGGAAGTCTTGCCTAAGTAAGATAGGATTGTTCTCCAAAACTGGATATGATACTCTAGATGACAGAGTACCCTTTTTTGAAATAATGTCATTATACTTTTTTTCATATTATTTTCTATCCCTTTTAAATGCACAATTCTCTTGATTTTTAACTGCTGCCATTGAGTGGGCAAACAGTTGCAATGACTTAGCAACAATGAGTCAAAGTCCTTTTCTGTGTATGATCCTGCAAATGTGGAAGTAATCAGCACATATCATTGGTGCAGGCTACTTTCACCAATGTGTTTTATCTTAGTGCTCAATTCTGCTTGTCATTGAAATCAAGGGAAGTTTTGCCCCATTGACATCTGTGGAAGCAGGATCAGGTCCACTGCTTTTATTCAAGTTAATTTTCCTCAGCTATTGTGCTTTCTTATCTTTTTGGTGCACCCCACTATTAACTGCTGTCTACTCTCAGGAGCAGAGAGTCACTATGAATCTGTGTCATTCACAGTTTAATCCTTAATCAGGTTTTTCTTTACTCTGGTTATCAGTACTCCAAGGAACAAATAAGAAAATGTAATGGAACAAAGTTATTTAAATAATGTGCACCTGTGACACGAAACTGACCAAAGCCGTGAAAATGAAAGTAAGGAGTGTCATTCTGTCTGTCCTGAAAGTATACTGTTCGTGCCTTTTCTGTAACTGTGAGCTCACAAAGACAGCACAGCAGTCTGCACTTTGATTTTCCTGGCTTTTGAACCTTTGCATCAAACTCTTAAACCTTATTTAAAATGTCCACGTTTAGAGAGATTTGTTTTAATTTAAAAGAAAAGAAGAAAAGAAAATACTTAGAGTTATATTTACCCAAGAGATCAGAGCCAGTAAATACCTATTACATGTTTTATTAATTTAAATATTAAGCCATATTTATGATATTTTAAAAATACATTTACCCAATAAATTGAGAGAGCTCCTTGCTTGTTTTCCAGTCTGTGGAATATATATTTGTTTTAATATAAGTAATGTTTATGCAGTAATGAATAGGATTCTTAAGAAGAATATATTACTTAATAAATCACACTTTTCCTCTTTAAAAGCACTTTACCATGATTAATTAATTAATTATTTATAACGTGTCTAAAGATTGCAGCAATCCATGGCACAATGACTCCCTTGGCATTCTTCTGAAAACTCAGAGCCATGGCATTCGACATTTCTATTTTCAGTGTACAGGGCATCTCTATGGTCTCGTATAAACGCCTCTTCTTCATATAAGGCCTGACACAACTTCCACAGAAGTCCATGAGAGTTGGAGTGGGTCATAACATTCACGGTGGCTGAAGGCGACCAAGAGGCTAATGAATATGTGTAGGAATAGAGAAAGGATTTGGGAGACAATTTGACCTTACATAAACTGGCTTGTTGGAATCTATTGAATCAAATCCAAACCATTTGGGGTCCTGTCTGAGAGGCAATTGTGTCTCAGAGTGTTGCTTATGTCACCAGCACATACACATCATGTCACAGTAGCAACCCAGATTGTGTCCAAATTAGATTGTAAACTCTTCAGGGCCTCTTCTTACTATTTATTTGTACACTTGCTAACATAATGGGACTCAATCCTGATCAGTATTTCTGGCTGCTACCACAATACAGATAATTAACCATAATTATACTCTCATTGTGACACATTGACGCAGTGGGATTTGGGATACCTACACAAACCAGTCCTAAATTTCTTCATGTCTGCCTTCACTTGGGGAGGAGGGGCTGTAAAATATTCAGGAGATATTAAAATAATAATAATGCTCTCTTCCAACCCAAGTTCTCAAAACATTTATGAATTCAGCCTCAGAACCACTCTTATGAGGTAGGTAATAACATTTTACTGCTGGGAAAACTGAGGCAGACAGTAAGTTCAGGTGATGTACACAGGGTCACACAGTAATGGAATAAAATGCAGAACACGAAGTGTTTTACTCTATGTACTATAATTCACCAATCTTGACATACAGGAGAATCTCTACTTTTTCTTCATGCCCACTATTCTACAAAAACACTCTTCTTACACTCCATAATAATTATTTTTTAAACTTCACTTATACTGTGAATTGTGTAAATTTTTATACTACTGTACTTTGTTTACATTCACTACCTGATCTATGGAAGCTAAAAGGTATAGTAACATTTCTGGTAACAAGCTTTCAGTTTATCAGACCTTCCTCTCCCCCCACCCACTTCTGTATTAAGATCAGTCTCATGATAACAATTAATAGAAAGAAGGATTTTTATGACAGTGCCTAAGATCAAGTTTTTGGCTTTTAAAATTCTCACTATATGTTTACAAATCATATTACCTCTGGGAAAGCTCTTATTAATCTCAGTGTTAGAATTGTTTCAACAAATCTACTGTAATAATGAAAAGTCATCTTATCACATTTTGCTCTCAGTGAATTTCCTATTCTTTGATAAGGTTGCAAATAACTGGGAAGTAATTGATCTGTAATTAGTGTGTCAACTGCACAAAACAAATTGCACTGAGATTTCATCATTTCTGCCCAGTACTGAGCATCTTGGTCTGTAATATTAAATTATTTAGCTTCTCTTTCAAACACAAATGTTATCACGTACCCTCCATTATTTTAGCAACTCTCTGAAGATGAGAGTAACATTTAAACTTCTAATGATCTGTCACCAGTAGAATTTTTCACACATGACTCACCATGTACTTATTTAGCATGGCACTGCCTCCCATGTCTATGAATGGAGAGGAAGAGAGGCCCTTTCATCTGCACCCAGCTTGCCCCATTTATCAGTTGGCTGCACTAAGCCTCTTGGTAAATGTCATTTCTACAACTGAATTCTTCAAAAACCAGACTGACTAAGGAGCATAAGTTTAATTCAGTGGAGTATACCATCCTCACGGTTTCCAAGAGTCTGTCAGACACACTCTATGAAAATAGGCTGTACATTCCAGAATGCACTCATAGCAAAAAGACTGGCCTGCTGAGCTAGGCTTGGATTCAAAAGGTACTTCAGCATCTTGGGTGGAATCTCCAAAGGTACTTAGTTTTTAGGCAACATTGCAATCCACAGCACTCCCATTCAGCTGCTCCCTAAGCCTGTAGGCAACTAAACTGACTTAGTACCTAAGTTTTTTCTTCTGGGCATGCACACGGCAGCCTCATTTTAGGCACTTGGGCATCTGTCTCCTGCCTGAACATGTGCACTACCTGCCTCAGGATAGGCATACAGACACCTGTTTCCCACCTAAGCCCCAGAGCAAATCACAGCACAGGAAAGACAGGG
The DNA here is from genome assembly GCF_007399415.2 of Gopherus evgoodei. Taxonomy (NCBI): domain Eukaryota; kingdom Metazoa; phylum Chordata; order Testudines; family Testudinidae; genus Gopherus; species Gopherus evgoodei. Next base: position 68,677,639 of record NC_044327.1, on the reverse strand, counting down.
GTTTGGCTGCCCAAGACACATGCAAGGGCATGATCTGGTAGGCAGTCTCTGAGCACACCTACAGGATCAGAATCTCGGGCAAGTTCACATGCAACAGCAGCAGCACCACCACCACCACCACTTTTATAATCTTTACCGTATTGGATGGGGGTAGTCACCCAAAATTGGGTCACCCCTGGTTCAAGTTGCCTCATTCCTGAGGGGGAGAAGAGATTTGAAGAGGGAGCTCCTACCTTGCAGGGGAGTGCTCTAACCACTAGGCTACAGCATCATTCTAACTTTTGCTCTTCCCCAATATTAAAATATTCCATTGTTTAATTAAAGTGGAATAGCGTAAGTAGGGGAGATTGAGGGAGCCCCACATCAGAATATTCAATAGCCTAATCTAACTCAGGTTTGTGGATTACAGTGTGTTCCTGTGACTTTCTAGGCACCTAAAAGACAGGTGCCAGGACACTCAGCATTGCAACATCTAAGTCCCTTCATGGATCCCACTTCCAGCTCCCAGATTTAGGCACCTAAGTTCTATTTTTAGGCACCACCGTGATCCACAAAACCCCAGCTCAGCTGCCAACAAACCCGATAGGCACCTAACCTTACTAAGCACTTGAGTTTCTGCAGTAAAAATTCCCTAGGCCCCTATGCTTCTGTCTCTAGGCATGCACGCTGCTGCCTCACTCTAGGCAGCTGTACACCTCTCTCACCGATGCCACAGAATGATTTGAAAACTGGAGGAAGACAGGTGCTCCTCCACCTAAGTTTGCATGCGAGGCCTGGTCCAGTAGATATGCTCAAGGCCATTTAACTCTATACAAAAGGGAAAACCTCTGTCCCAGAAATTCTAGCAATCATGCAGGATGTTGATTCCTCTTCCTGCTGAGAAGGGATCTGTCACCTGTAGGTGAGTTCTCTAACCACTGGGCTCGAAAGTCACTCTCACTCTTTCGCCAAGCCAATTCATATTTCATTATTTAATTAAAGTGGAACAAGTTCAATAGGTCAAGATTGAGAGTGACTCACATCAGAATATCCCATAGTCCAGTGGTTAGAGCACTTGGTGGCAGAACCCTGTTCAAATCTCTTTGGAGCTGGTGGGGTCCCAAAAGTTTATAAGGTAGGTAGTCCTCTCCCTCTAACAGTGCTGTTTTGTGTGGAGTTAGGCAGCCCCTGAGCATGCCTAGCAGATTAGGCCCTGTATGGAACATAGGCAAAGGAACATCTATATTCCTCCAGTTTATGGATCGCAAGCAGAGATAGGCACCTTTCTGTAGCCCAGACTTGGTGCTTATCTCTGTGAAGGGGTGGAGCTTAGGACACACTGCTTTCATTAGCTTTTCCTAGCTTAGGTGGCTCCCACCTTGCATGGTGCCTCTCCTTCCATTCATTGTATAGAAGCCTATATCACTATTTCAGGATTTGTGGATCATATTGTTATTCCTGTGATTTTCTAGGCACCTAAAAGTTAGGTGTTGTAAGGCCTTTTGTGGAGCCGAGCTTTTCCAACATGACTTCCTATTACCAGACCAGTTGGCCACATGGCCTCCATCATTTAGTACTGCGGGCAACTCTCTGACTATTGCAATGGAGATTAATAAGTTGACAGAGATGTTAGTACCTGTGGTGTAGTCCAAAGGGATGCTGGTGTCTGTTTTCCATAGTCAATTATACATTGTCTTCCTCATTTGTTGTAGGCAAAGAGCATTTTAACTTTGTGACATTAATTTCTATTTTGTTTTAATTATTAGTACACAGGTACATTTGATAAATTAGGGAGCAACTTCACTGTGAAGGCTAAGAAGAATCAACCACCTTTAATGGATCTTACATTAAAAAATCTCAGAAATTCAGCCCAATACTGTTTCGACCATGCCCAGTCTATGAATTCCTTTTAATGTCTGCTGTAGCTTTTTTGATAGAGGAGTGACCAGAACTGAACTTAGCAGGATGCACCATCAGTTTATGTAATGGCTTCATTATGCATACACAGTTATTTTCCATCCCATTCTTTATGCATCCTGACACTAGGCTGTTTTGACAACAGCAGTACATAAAGCAGAATTTTTCACTGAGCTGTCCAGAATGGTGTGCAGGCCTTTCTTCCTGAGCAGCTACAGTTAATTTAGACCCTAACAATTGCCATCAATACATTTCATTTGGTCTAGTGCTGCCCATTGTCCTAGCTTTGATAGGTCTCTCTGAATTTCCTCAAAGTCTTCTCTGCTTGTCTAACTTAAATCATTTTATGTTGCAAGGTCATGGCTTACCCCTTTTATCAGATGAATAATAAATATAATAAACAATCCCAGACAAACCACAGAATCTTAAAACTGACTATTTATCCCTACTCTATTTCCTGCCTCTAATCAGGTTTTAATATATGACTATTTTACCTCTCACCCTAGGAGTGCTTAGTTGTCTTTTAGTCACCTGTGAAGGACTTTGTCAAAAACATCCTTAACTTCTCTTTGATATTTTCCTCCATTTTTATAATGTATTTGGGGGAGAGTCCAGGCAGCCATCTATGTGCACCAGTAATGGGTTTTGGGTCAATCCGTCCTTGCAGACTTTGACTGGTAGCAGATGTTACAACACTTCCCAGGGATTCCTACAGCTTGTTTTTTAGGTAGTGAAACCTGAATTTACCATATGATAAAGAGCATTTTCACCAACTGCCTCCAGATCTCTGCAGTACAGAGATTCCCAGAAGGCAATTAGCTTGGTGGCAGATTCTTAGTAAATATGCATGTATAAGGGGGTTTGTAAGTGCAAAGGGACTAAAATACTAGTGTAAACATAATATCCTGCAGTGTTAAAATACATTCCCCAGGGGTTTAAACCAGCTGAGGGTCTGTTCCAAAGTATTTAAAAGTACATTGTACTTTGTTCAATAGCAAACATATTTTCAGCAAGCTGGAATGCTTAAAGATCCAAGAACAAGCACTCCAGCTTGCTGAAAATATGTTTACTGTCTAACAACATAAAATGCCCTTTTAAAATATTTTGGAACAAACCCTCAGCTGGTGTAAATCTCTGTAGCTCCATTGACTTCAATGGAGTTATGCCAATTTATATAAGCTGGGAATGGCACTTTTTTTAAGACCCATATTCCCACATTTGTCACTATATACACATGATCCTGAAAGAGTGACTAAATACATAAAACAATAAAAACAATAAAATAGCCAGAGAAGGGCTGAGTCAGTAAAAAACATCTGTGGTCTTCCATGTTGTGAAGAGCCCTTTGACATCATGGAGCCTAGCTCTGCAGGAATCCAGCCTATCCAGAAACAACTCATTAAAAAAAAATCTCGTGTGTCATTTAAAATGGGGCAAAGATTCCCAGGTAGGAGAAAGGTCATGTTGCCCACACTACAGAATTCTTTTGAGCATGTAAAGTGCACTTCTACTTTGAAAAGTGACTCAGTAGAAGTGCACTTTACATTTTCAAATGAAAAATCATGGTTCATTGTTTATTGTGTCTTATGATTTTCCATCAACTGCATTCCATTTACAAATAAAAGATTTTTTCTTATCTGCCAGCTCTGCCTACTCAACCTAGGACCTGAAAGTCAAGTTTCTGCAGTTGGACCTTATTTCATATTTCTGTGCATGATACGCATGTAATAATGAAATCCAGCTCACTCTCTGAGTTGTTAGTGTTTTAAAGAATTTTGATATTGATACACGGGGCCCATGCTAATTTAAATAAAATCCAAATCTTCTAAATTCTGTTTTGCTCTTTTCCGCATTTTTTTTACGCTCTGTAATATTTATCATTTTCTCTTCCTCTAATACCTACAAATCTCTCCCTCACTGATCCTAATCCTCCTCTTCCTTTTTAATCTTGCAGCTAAGCAGGAAATTCACTAGTTGTGAATTCATACAGTGGCTTGTTCACTTGCACTCGATATAAAACAAGAAGTTTCTTAAGTTGCAAAATTCCTCTTTAGGAACTAATAAAAAAGGGTAGAACTGTAATCCTTTTACTAAGATATATTACATTTCCCAAGATTTAGTCTTCAAAGTCACCAGTACATTATTGAACCATGCCGTACTTATTTGCTCTCTGTCTTTTTGACAACATATTGAGGAGACACACGCCAAAGTCCAGTTGAGTCACACTTCTCTGCAGGCTTTGGAGTTTCAGAATTAGTGAGATTTAAATTAAACTACATCAGTGAGAGAGAGAGAGAGAGAGAGAGAGAGAAAAGGAAATGAAAAGAAGCTCTAATGACATCTGCTGTACATCTATTCCTGGAACCAAGATGCTTAGAATGTGGAATTAGAGACAAAGGGAGGACAGCTTTTGGGTCTGAGCAGTTCAAGCTGTTTTGCTGTTTGCTGGTCCCTCTAGGTTTCATTGAGATCAGCACAGTCATATTTCAAATCAGGTTACACAGAATATCGACCTTTGTCTGACTGTTTGGGAACCTCCTGTGCAGAATTCATTGTAGAAATGAAACCATAATTGAACCTCGCTGATCTACACTGATGGGGAAATAGCAAGGAGCCCCCATGTGGACTGCCAAAGACCAGGGGTGAGGCCACCGGAGAACACTCCATGCAAGCAATAGGAGAGCTGTGAACTTCCGGCTCCGAGATGAGATTTCTTCACTAACTGTAGGTGGTCCCTATTTCTACTCTTAACCGGAGGGATAACAGGACCCAGCTCTTACTGCTGCACTGGATGGGCCTTTTTAAGCCACTATGCAAGTGACATGGTCAATGGCATCAAGTACTGCAGGAAGATCATCAGAAAAGCTGTTGTTCCTTGTCTTCAGCAGGCACTCTTCAGAGATTTATTTCCTTCTTTGTGCTATATATTGAACTCAGCTGCAAATGAACAGACTATTTGCTTTCAATGCAACTCCAAATGTAGTTAGTAGGAGCTGCTGGTGCCAATTACCTCTGATAATCAGGCCACTTCTATTTAGGTGCTTCATTTCATCAGGAACCCAAGTTTGAAAATGTTTGCCCATGTCAACAAGTGCATTTCAAACTTTCAGGGCATGATTCCTGGGCTCAAGAGATGGGTGGTGGTCCAGGAAAGAAGTATACAGTTAATGTGTTAGTAATATTAACGCATGTAAGATAAATTAGATACATAAATATATAAGCTAGACTGGCTGGCTCAGGAGACTAATAATGAGGTTTGGAGTCTTTCATCTCTATCTTGCTGATTTCAATGGAGCCTAGATTAGTAGTGAACAAAAATTATTACCCTATGATGACTACTTGGCATCTGCATGAAATGAGCTTGGTACTCTCAGGCCAGGACACAGTAGTCAGGTGCCTTTATCACAAAATCACCACCTTGTTGCTTGGAAATCTCAGCAGGAAGGCTGAGGACTGCTTAAGCATGGAGACTGGGTAAAGGATGTCCTACAGGTGTATGGGAGAAGCTTGAGTAGACCTTCCTGGGCCATACCTATTGTGTGAACAGAGAGAGGATTTCAGTTTCCAGGACTGTCAATACATAACCTTCCACTAACAGTGAATTTGATGAAAGAGTAAAAATAAATAAAAGTTATTTCAATGCACAAAAGAGTGGAAATTTATTAAGCTGTATTAGAAGGGCTGCGTCTTCCTCTAAGGCCTTTTTGTATAAATCCCAAAAGAGCCACATAATGGTTATGTAATAGAATTGAAATAAATAAAAGCTCACCAGATATAGAGAGAGAGTCTGCAAAACCAAGAAGGGATCACAGAAAAAAAGAAGCAAACATATGGACAAGTTTTTAGTGAGAGAGAAATGAAGCCAAGTTCACAGACTTATTTTAATTTTCTTTAGTTCTCAGCCTTTTGAAGAGCCCAGGAAATGGAATGTACTAATCCCAGCTGCCTACAGTCTCTGAAAAAGGTGCAAAATCTCCCCAAATTACAGAAAATTGAATGCAGCCAGAATTCTGTTTAATTTCCCCTACACCTCCCCTTCCAAATAAAGCTCTCCTGTTGCTCTGTCAGGGGTCACCAAAAGAAATGACAAGGAACTGGCAATGCAGCAAAGATCTTGTTTTTTAAATATATAAATATAGCTCACAGAAGAGATGAGATCCATCAACTGAGATTTTATTTGAAACACTGAGGGATACTTTTTAATATAATAAAGAAGAGCTTTTTATTTATTTATTTTGCTCTATTGCAAGCTCCGTCGTTTAGTCTCACATCTTTCAATATCCGCAAAGCAACAGCGGAATATTATTCAGAAATATATGGGATGGGGGATTTAACAGAGTCCTGGCAGAACTCTGCTATTTTTAATTTTGTGTGGTTTTCATCTTGTTGCTGATTAATATGAACATGGAAGGATGCACTCTAAAAATGGTCACATGAATATTGCTACTTTGCATTTGAGGATCTCAAAGCACTTTGCATAAATTCATCCTCACATATATTTTGTCTATTTATTGCACAACATAAAAATGATTAAAAAAATACTGCAAGCACTCAAGGGTTTGCATATTTTTAGCATGCAAAGTAACCTTTTTCTTTCCATAATATTATCAGCTGCATGAAAACTGAAAGCAAGGCAACATAAACTGAGAAATACAGGCTTTACTGAGCAAAATAAGAGGTTAAGTTTTTTGTTTGTTTGTTTTTTAAAAACACAGAGCTGGTTGATTTTTTTGACCAAAATTTTTCTTGGCAAAATTTGTGTTTAATCAAAAATTATTTTTATGTCATTTGATGACATTTTCCAATTTTCTTATGGGTAATTTCAAAACAAAATGAGTTTTTTTCATTTTTAGTTTCAATTTGAAATTTTTGCACTGTTATAGTTTTCACAAATCAATTATTTTAAAATTTAAAATTTTAATTTTTCTCCATTCTCCCCCAGAGAGTGCCAAAAAATGAAAAATGTTCAGAGGCTGAGTTCTTCACTTCTCTCTTCTTTATTTTTTTCCTTTTGCTGCATTGTAACTTTTCAAAAGTTATTAAACTGTGGAAAAGTTGCAGAGTGACAAAGTTACAAAGTTTCATTTTTTCCTTTTGCCACTCTGTAAGTTTCAAAATTAGAGACGTTTTGAAAAGTTAGAGTAGGGGGAAAAAAGGGACATTTAAAAAAAAGGGAAAATAAAAACCCTAGACAGAATTCCTTCTATTGCATAAAGTGGCTAAAAAAGGGAAAAGTGGGAGAAAGAAAAAAGCAACAGAAACAAAAACAAAACAAAAAAACCTTAATTTTGAAAATTCAAGTTTCCTTCAATTTTTGAAAATGGAATTGTTTGATTTGAAATATTTTGATACTTTGCCACACAAAAAAGATGGGGTTTTCTACCAGCTCTAGTTTTTAGTTGCATTTGACTGACTATGTTAAAAAAACAATTTTCTCTAATTTCTTATTATCTGAATTATCGTGGTGCCTAGGAACCCCAGTCTTGGGCCAAGGCCTCATTGTGCTATGTACTGTACAAACACAGAACAAAAAGAGTTTATGAAACATATATTCCAAAGTACAGCATATTGTGTTAGTGTTGAGACAATGTACAATATTGCACCCTTTTCTAATATTCTGTAGCTGCCTTTTTGCCATTTCTGTTACATATCTTTCTCTTCACCATCTGTCATCTTGGTATCTAAGTGCTGCACAAATCCATTACAATTTGAGACATCTCAACAATTTTGGATAAGTAAGAACTACCACGACCCCATCTCAAACTTCTGCCCTAATTCAGAGTTGTACAAAATAGAAACTTCTTTTTAAAATTGGTATGAATTTTGATAGGTTCAGGACAGAAGAAAATAATGATAAGGACCTGCAACTTTGCAAGGAAGAATATAGCAAATAATAATTTCAAAACCTTACAATTAGAGTGTTCCAACAGGCCATCAACAAATTACCTTGCTATATCCCAAAGGAGGAAGAAATGGAATTAGGAAAGGGTGAGGAACTAGAAAAATGTACTTTTTCAAGATATATTTCTAAGACACAAAGGGCTAAACTTTTAAATGGTTTCCTTTTGGTGTATGCTCACTCTTAACCCCTTGCACATAAAATGATCATATTAGCCCCTTACACATAAAATAACCAAATGTTCAAAACTGCACACCTATCTGATCTGTACTCAGAAATGTGGCAATTTCAAACACTAATAGGTGCTTGATTCCGCAAATGGAAGACATTTTAAAATGTAACTGGAAAGAGTCAGGTGTTTCCCTACCCACAGAGCAAACTATGTTTATCCATTTTAATATCTCTACAAACCTTTTGCATTAAGATAATCATATTCTTGTTTTCTTTGTTTAAGACAGAAAGAACACAAAGATATCATACAAATTGCCTTGTTGGAGCTGACACATAGTTGTACACAGCATTTACTACAACTACTGAAGCTTTAAACATCAAAGAGGAAAAGCAAATTTGAACAAGAACCCAATGATTTGTGTGTCAGGGTTTAATTATTATCCTGGTTAAAAGACAGGCAAAGTTCTAGGCATGGACCACAGGTCTAACAAGGTATCATTCTAAATCTATATTTTTTCCTGTTATTTAACTCCAGGTTCTCAACCTTTTTCTTTCTGAGGTCCCCCCAACATACTATGAAAACTCCATAGTCCACCTGCCACAATAACTGGTTTTCTGCATATAAAAGTTAGTTTTCTGCTACAGGGGCCCCCACAAAGCCACATTGCTCAGGCTTCAGCTTCAGCCTGGTTTGCAGGGCTCAGGAGCCTGGGCTTCAGCCCCATGCAATGGGGCACTGGCTTTCTTCTCTGAGTTCCGGTGAATCTAATGCTGGCCCTTCTTGGCAGCCCCTCTGAAACCTACTTGCAGGGGGCCTCGGGCTCCTGATAGAGAAAGACTGATTTAACTGTTCCAAAATAGGTTGAGTCAGTGTTAGGACTGCCAACCCTCCAGGATTGTCCTATAGTCTCCAGGAATTAAAGATTAATCTTTAATTAAAGATTATGTCATGTGATGAAATCTCCAGGAATTCGTCCAACCAAAGTTGGCAACCCTAGTCAGAGTCCCAAAATAGGTTGGTCCTCCTTAGTTTTTTCCCCTTCAGATGTCTCCATTTGCTTATCCAGAATTATCTCCCTGAGCAGGAGGAAAAAAATGATTTTTTTTTTGCATAAATCTGAAAACTTGTGTTGGAGAAACTCAAAATCCTCTTAGTATAGGAACATTCTCTCTTTCTATCTTTGACCAGGGTCTCACTCCTGGTTTTATTAGGGAAATTCATCAAGCACACAGCTGCTTTCTGTCTACTCAGATTTGGGGGTGATGTCTCCTGTTGTTTTGCAAGCTTTCCAGGTGAATTTACTCTTGTGCAGTGGGAGCCAGCAAAAGACCTAAGCACCACTTAAGTCCCAGCTGAGCTCTCAGAATAGGAGTGTCCATAGGCCTTGGGCTAACCTTCTGTACAGGGGTGAATGTACCTTTCTGTGTGCAGGGAGTCATCCTCTGTGCTGATCCCAATCCATTAGCAGTTATTTTTCAGAATTGTGACACATTTCCTCCCCCTACTAGTCCCTCTGGGTCTGATATTTGTGAATATTCTGAAACTTGATTTGTTTTTTCAAGCAATTCATCTCTCAAACCTACTATTTTATGATGTCTCATTAATGAGTTTTACAGCTCAGATGTTTGCTTAACCTTCTCCTCACATGCTGTTAAATCCATGCTTTTTAATAGCTTTGAGCTCACAACATCAGACCTCAACTCAAGAATATTTATCTGTGTGGTAAGATTATCCAGTTTGCCAACAAATGAGGTTGCAGTACCTTGTAAGTCATTCACGCTGATGTTTATTTCCTCTGGAATTGCTCCCAGGAGGTAGAGCCTCTTTTTTGTCATCAGGCTTTGCTGGCCCTCTCCACCAGCTGTTCCACCTTCCATCTCCATTGGTGAAGGTTTCCTGGCCTGAAATAAATCTAATTGTCCTGTTTTTTTTAATTGTTCTTATTTCCACCAGTGTCAACAAGATCAGAGTCTAGCCCATTATTTTAATGGAATGGGACTGGAGAAAGGGAGGGAATGATGGGAGGCAAGGGCAAAATTGGTGCAATTTAATTTGCCTGTTTCCCCACTTCAGCTTTTCACACTATGCATTAGCAGCCCCATATATTTGTGGGGGACAAGGGGCTTCTGTTGTGGGATTCCCATTACCTTGTTGGTCTGAACCTGAATCTGAGTCAGATTATTCAGTGTAAAACTCCATGGAAGAATTACAGAGTTTTCAATAGCACCCTGTTATTCTAGCAACATGTATTCTTTGTCCTTACCCTTCTCTCTTTTCTGAGCTGGCCATTTCTTCTTTGAGTAGTGACTCATGATGCTTCCAGGCTCCAATGGAGTAGGTAACAGGATTTCTAAATTTTCTCCAAAGCTCACGTTCCTTTAGGATTGAGCAAAGCACCACCATCTGAGCAACTGACATATGCCATGTATCTGTTACCTAAGCTGACCTGGCTACTTGTACTGCTGATGCATGGGTCTCTTGGGTCCTCTATCTATTCTCGGCCAAACCTTGAGAGCCTAATTCAGTCCTTACTCAGGCAAAGCACTCATCAAAGTTAATGTGTGACTAAGTAAGGATGTCAGGATCTGGCCATTTTGCAGTTTGAGTGCTACTACATTAAATTCTGAGACCTCAGCTACCGTGCCTTTGTACAGTTCTCTCTTTTTCTTTAGGGCCTTCTGCTAATGAAAGCAGAAGTTGCAAAGCATGCATGTCTTGATAACTTAATAGGTTTTCAATTCTACTGGGACACTCTAGAATCTTGAAAGTTTAAAGTTGATATACAATGTAACAGTAAAAATTTAATTATTATTAAGGGTTAACTAAGGACCTGAGTGGTAGAAACCAATCCAGCTGTGTATAATTAGACAGTAGCTACCTTGTAATATTGAGGCTGTAAATAGCCCCAGAGGGGGCACTGACAGAAGGCTGAGGTGTTTACAAGGCACAAGAGATGTTTGCACCAAGTACATAATTCCTGTTGCCATAACTATTGCTGTTATAATGGATGTGTTCATTAAAACCAGAAAATTATTTGTTTATCCATCTTTTTGCTATCATGAGCAGTTCCTGAGAAGAGGCAGGTAGTATGCTTTAAATATAGGTTTATTTGTGCTCCATTATTTTGCCAGGTCAGATGAAAATTGAAGGGTAGATTTATAAATTGTTAACCAGATATTTATTCTCAGTTGGGAAAACCCACTTCTCAGAACTGCATTCAAGCAACTAACAACACAGCATAGTCCAACAGGGAGGGAAATACACATGGCACATTCACTTCTTTCAGAAGCCTGTTTGGTCCATGTATGCTGAGCTGACTCCTGTAAAATCTAGGTACAGTGGTGTGGTTCTATTGCATTGTTTTCCTGCATACTCATACTGTCTGTCTGTCACATTATGTTCTCAGGTGGTCTGGGAAGTCAGGAAGCATATAAAATATGTGCCTGGGTAATGCAAATTGGCATTAGATTGGAGGTAAAAAAGATGCTCAGAGAATGGAAGCAATTTTTACATTTTCTAAAGTCTCTTTATTAAGCTAGTATTTTATGGTGTGGTTATAGCATTTGAATAAAAAGTCAGCAGTGATCTTGGTGGAAATAGAGCAGGAGCCAAGAGGCAGTGGAACAGCTAAAAGGAATATAACCTAAACAGAGACATTTGTGGGGAAACCAGTATCACCCACACAGAGTAAATAGCTTTGTACAAGAGATCTGTGGATCTATCCCCCATCGAACTTGCAAAGCTCTGATGCAGCCACTCCACAGCCTACCATGTTTCCCCTCTGTGAGGTTTTTAGCCAGGGGACCCACTACCCACAGCCCTACTCTGCCCCTGGCCTGCCCACAGTCCTTTCCTGCACTGCTCCGTGGCAAGTAGGCAGTAACCTATAGCCTGACAATGGCCAAGCATGTGATGAGCTGTGATTACTACTAGTACTGGATAAGCATTGTGCATATCCTATTCTTTTTCCTACCCGATCTCCCCATCTCACCCTGATCCATGGGTTTGTCTGTTATGCCTTGTTTTTTAGATTGTATGCATGGAGGGCAGGGACTGCTGTTTATTTATTGTATGTTTGTACAGCTCCCCTTAGTATGGGTTCCAGCTTAGTGGAAGCCTTTAGGTGCTACCACACGTGTTGAATAATAATAATCTTTTGGAGGAAAGCTTCTGATGATACAAACAATGACTTAAATGTTGGGTAGGTGATGTTGCCACTCTGTCTCAGCAGCAGCATCCAGAAACATCAAGCGGTCCATCCACTATAAAGATAATAAAGACTTACGTCCACAGCCAGATGGCATGCTGTTTGTTCCTGAGCTCCACAGGGGCAGGATGGAGAGTTCAGGAAGCCCCAATGGTACAGATGTGAGTTAAACAACTTGTGAGCACAACATATCCTGCTGGTTCATATGCTTGCACTGATGGGCATGCAAGAACAGATCTGAGTTGTCAGTCTGCCAAGAAATGTGCCATTGCTTCAAAATGTAGTCCCACACCACCTGTTGTCACTGTTCCTTAGACAAGTCATGTCGACTGTACCATCTGAGAGGCTTAACTATTTCAGAAAAGGGGCATCTTGTCTTTAACTGGCATTTCTGATGTAGCATTGACAGGGAATAGCAAAGCAAGCTGTCTTGATGGCCGGCTGTGTGCAGTAATGTGGCCGGGGCCCTGCCTTCACACCTAATTGCCAGGGGAGCAATGCCAGCCAGGCCTGGAAGGTTGGACAGTGGGGCACAGTGATGATATGAAGGGCAGAGTTGATATCCAGCTTGCCACAATGATGACTGGAGCCCCAAGCTGTCACATAGTATTCAGCAGGTGAAATAAGTAGGGCACTGGGAGATGTCCAGAAGGCCCCTGGCCTGAGTTGTCAGCAAGCCTGCAGAGAAGTGTGACTCAACTGGACTTTGGAGTGTGTCTTCTCAATATGTTGTCAAAAGGACAGAGAGCAAATAAGTAGGGCATGGTTCAATAATGATTGGCTGATTGTTCAGAAGGATCTGCAGCTGTCAGTGAGCTAACCAGCTGGCGAGATGGAAACAATATGATTCTGTCTTTAGGGCATTTAGCTTAAGCCACCACTTTGAAAAGTACTTGGCCAAGGTGTCAAGGTCAGATGGCAGGCAGGACTCCAGCTCCTCTAAGATGCATCTGGCTTTTGCCAGGCAGATGTCATCAACATACACAAACTTCTTTGCCAAGTTGGGCAGCAGGTCAGCTGTATATATTTAAGAGCATCAGACTGAGTACAGATCCCTGGGGAAGGTCATTGTTATAATGATAATAATGATGCAAAGGATGTGGAGTATTCTTGCAGAGCTTCTCTGTGTTTTTTCCCAACTTGTGCAAAGGAACCACAGTTGTTCTGCTGTATTTTATGTGTCCATAAAAGGGATGCAGGATTTCTCCTTTGCTGTGTAAGTCTGTAGACACTGAACAAGCATCAGTTGGGTCTGAGATGGACTTAGGGGGAGTAACTACCATGTCCGGTAGGACAGTGATGTGCTTTTATGCAGACAGAAGAAGGGTTGTGCCAAGTGGAAGATCAATGTCCATTTCTTATTGTGCATGTCAGAAAAGGAGTAGGTGTTGGGAAGTTTCTGTTCCTCTGATCACAGAGGAGAACCCCAGCACCTGGCAGTGTGCTTGGCCTTGGTACAGAGGTCAGAATTTGACTTTCTGCATGTAGTTTCTATAGTTGCAAGGCCATCTTACTCCATGCCTTTCTATAGTTCATGGATGGGCTGCGGCTTTTATTTCTCATATGGTAATCCCAGCATCAACTCTTCCTTATCACCACCCTTAAGCTTTCCTAGTTTACACACATTTAGCAAATATTTTATTGCATTTACATTATAGAGAGGCTTAAAGTTTTGCATAAAGAAACCTTTAAACCTGTCATTTAAGGTTTTAGGATGCAAGGCTGTTTGGCTGTTATGTTTGTTTGCTAGTTGACTATGCCTAAATGTTTCATCACTGCTATTTGTAACATGGAAACCTGTAAATGGCTGTTTTTCATAATACTGGTATTTCTGCATGAGCTGTTCTGCAGACTGGGTAGCTGCTTCTCCTAAATCTTTTTTTCATTAATTTCTTGTGAGTTGCGAGATCTGGGCTTGGATTAAAAACATATTGTGCCTCTAGCTCTAAATGATGCTGCTCCAGGGTATTGGTGCCTTCCTGCTGGCATTCTGCTGTTGCTGGCTGAGTGTGATCACTTTCTAGTCTTTGAAGTAGGAATCTGAGAAACAACTTTGGCTTTCAGGAGGTAAAGTTCCATCAAAAAACTAGCGTGAACTGCACATACAATATATGAAGAGAGAGAGTCCAAATTATCCACTCCACCTGTGATTTATACTCGAAAATTGGCCATCCATGAGCTCCAGCTTACGAAAACAGTAAGTCCCCAACAGGCATCCATAAAAGATCTTGCTTAAACTGCGTGGTATCAGAATTTCCATCTAGAACTTTATCTGAGAAAAGATTAATTCAGTAAAAGGATCTGTCTTCACAACCGTCTTGCCTATAAAGGATAAGAGTGTTTTTTTCCAGACAATAGATTCTGTGATGTAGTTTAAATCTTTTCGTTATCACTGCAGATATCCTCACCTGCCGTGCCTTATTACACCATACTTCACACACCACTCCTGTCCCTGGTCTGGGCCTTTTATCCCCTTATACACACACATCTATCTTAATCTAATCTTATTTTATGTGTGGGATTTTCAAGGTGCCTACTATATTCGTGCCTAAGCATGGAACAAAATTGTGACAAACAGTACACAGGAACTCTCTGTTCCCCCCCAGTGAAATTAGAGCTTTACCTTGCCCACTACCCATAATTATAGACCTTGTCAGGGAAACCAGCACTCCAATATGAAATGCTATTTGTTATGGCAGTACAAAACACAGAAATCCTGAACTCAAGTGAGATAGACACCAATACACACAAAGGTAGCTGCATAGCTCACATATGTGTTGGGGTTTGAATGGGAAGAAATAGAAAGTCTTGGACATACTTTTGGGGACACGGAATTATTTACTCTGCAGATTTTACTAAAACACGTGAAGGGAAAATGGATCACACACTTTGGATGATAAGGTGATAAGACAATGTTTAGATGAAAATTAGCTCTCCATGGTCTTGAACAATATGAAAGCACAAAAGTAAGTCATCTGCTGACCAAGGGACTCAAAGGTCTAGTCAACATTGTGGAAATTTCTAACCAGTTTTAAAATTGATTCAGCTGAACGTATTTTAAAACAGGATGGAGATGTAGCATAGACCAGACTCCCAATGGCCTAATCTGTTTTTACTAAATATTTTATCAGATACTGTATATAGATTTTAAGGTGAGATGGGACTATTAAGAACATTTAGTCTGACCTTCTTCAAAATACAGGCCAGTTATTCCTGTGTCTAGCCCAACAACTTGTGACTGAATAAAGCATATCTGATAGAAAGACTGCCAAACTTAATTTCAAAACTGCAAATAATGAAGAATTTATCAAATCCCTTGGTAATCTGTTCTAATGCTTAATTACTTTGACTTTAAAATGTTTACCTTATTTCCTGTTTGAACTTGACTTCCTTCAAATTCCAGCCAATGTATCCTTTTATATCTTTGTTAGGTCCAAGAGAATGAAAAATTCTCCCTCTTCTGGGAGGATAAATTTTAATCAATTTATTTTTCAGTACAAGAAAGCACCTCACAAACAATGTTTCTTAAACAAGTATTTATATACAGTAAATTTAGCTAACAAACATCATCCACTGGATTGCATTCCCACCATTATATTGCTGAGTCATCCAGTTACTTAGAAGGACATTAAGCCTAGTAGGAGCCTTTTATCCTTGGAAGGCAAGAATAGGTCTGCTATCCCCTGAGCCTAGACCTAGAATCTGAAAAAGACCTGGAGGAGAAAAGTCTAGCCTGTGAGGTGCTGAGCTCCCTGAATTCCCACTGGCTCTAAAGGGAGGATTAAAAAAGGTAGAAAGTCCCTCCTTTTGCCCCATCTCTTCACTAGTTAAGAAGGGTCTGCCTGTTTCCTGGAAAGACAAGGCTTGATAGGCTATGACTTGACTCCAATAGCTTTGGAGCTCCAAAAGCTTTGGCCCCATGCCTTGGGGTGCTTTACTCACCACTGGAGCACCTCCTTCTGGCCATGTCTGGGGTTTAGCTCTGTCAGGACAATGCCCTTCCTGCAGGTGCACCCCATCAGTCTCCTTGTCTTGTTCTCTTCGTACTCAACTGCTCCCACTTGATTTGGCCCTTTGGCCAGGTCACTGTAATCTTCCCCTTCCAGAGTATCAAAGTCTCTCAGGACCCACTCAGGACCCCCCAGGCAGTCTTCCCATTCACTGCCCCTAAATAGTGTCACTTCCCCAGTGGCTGGTAGGGGAACCCAGGTCAGGGACCCTACAACAAGCAATGTCTGCACAGTCCTAAACCTTACTGCTGTATCCCTGGGCTTCTTCCTATCTGGCATTTTCTCCTTGACAGTGACTGCATGTTTCTCTCTCTGCAACCCCTCATTGCTCTCAGCTACTGAGCTTTATACAGGCCCCTCCTGATCTGCCTCCCTACTTAGTCCCCACTCCCTGGCTCTGTCTCCAGATGCAGCCTATGCAGTTAATTGGCCCTTCTGCCACCTTAACCCCTGGCCTTGTGTGGGGTGAACTCCCCATCACATACCCTCCTGCTCAATCCTGTAACCCTCAGGTGTAGGGATGCCTCCTGCCCTGCACTTGCAGGTCATCCCTTTCCTGCTCCAGGTCCCCCACCATGAGGACCAGTCAACCTTTCTCTTCCATGGAGTCCCAGTCTTCTCTTCTCTGCAATTATAGGTCCCTGCAGCTTCTTGCGAGGCTTTCTTGGCTGCTACTAATTTCTCCTGTAGCTCCTTTACTTGCCCCAAAAGATGCCCCATCACCCTTTCACTCAGGGTCTGAGTGCTGACAGGAACCAGCTCTGCTTCTGTGTTTGTCTAGGCCCTCTCTTTCCCAATCTGATATCTTCACCCACTACTGGCACATAGCTTGGCCACCTGCTAGATCCATGTCATCACCGCCATGTCTACCCTGACAGTCTCCAACACACTCTGGTCCCCAGACACTCCCTCCCTTTTTCTTATCTCAGTGGTGTCCATGGCTTCCCCTTTGCTACCCCACAATTTCTTAAGAGGGCAGTGCCTTTTTATATGGCCGGCCTCACGGAACCCAAAACAAACCCTTGTCCTTGACTTGTTGGTAGGCCATATTCCAGCCTTCTGTTGTCTATCCTGCTCTCCTGGGAAAGCCTTCCCCTAACAGTTCATGGGCATCTCCTTCTTAGGTACCTGTGCTGAGCACAGGCAAAACATGCCCCTCCCTTTCCTGTTCTCCCCACAGGTTGGACTCTTTGGGGCTTTCTTGTTTTCCTGCCTTACGAGTAAGGCTTCTTTCCTCTGTGCAGGTAGGAGCACTCTCTTTTTTAGGTGTCCCCTTCACACATAGGTATAAAACATCTTTGGCCAGGCCCCAGTACCTTCTTTCAATTTTGCCATCTGCAGCCTCTGTTAATTTCTTCCAGCATGAGTTTAAATAAATACAGCTTCTCTTCAGCCACCTCAGTCAAATAGCTTTGCAGATACAAATGTGCCTCCCACTATCTCAGCTGGTTCTCTAGCATCTACCTCAGCAGAGCCTGAATCCATCCTTGCTGTTTGTCAGCCCCTTTCCACAAAGGTGGTGACTCTGGGGTCCAACTTGGGAGGGTAAGTGTCCTCAGCAAAAAAGGCATCTGCATTCTGCGGCTCCATTGTTTCTTTCCCTTTTTTCTCTGCTATGGCCTTTCACAGTCCCCTTGGGTCAGTGTCTGCCACAGTCTCTTACACTCCCCTTTTATCCAGGGCAACTATCATGCAGAGTCTTTCAACCCTCTCCTTATATCAGGGGTAACTGCCTGCACGCATTCTCCACCAAATTATCCTGGGGAGCGCTACTCACCAATGGAGTGCCTTATTCTGGCCATGTCTTGAGATTTGCTTTGTCAGGCTGATGCCCCTTCCTGCGGTTGTACTCCATCACTCTCTCCTTCTACAATGAAGGTAAATAGGTTAAGCATGAACTTCTCAGATTAAAATACTGTTCAGGCACTTACTAATTAAAGTCAAATACCAACCAAACTGTTAAAGCATAAAAAAATTCACCTTATCCCAATATAAAGAGGGTCTGAAATCTGGGAAAGATTGGTATGTTTTTATGTGGTAAAGACATAGTGCAGTTACTTTTGGTACTGGCCAACTCTCTTGTTATATATTTTTTAAAGGTGGTAGCAATAGGACAGAAATCTTGATGAAACTCACCATGGGATACATTTTCTTAGATCATTCTGGAGGTTTAGCTGCCACAACTCTTGTTAATTTTAATAGGAGTTGTGGTACTTGTCCCTGCCTGCAGGTATATGGGATCTTGGGAAGCAATTACCACACAGATGGGGTGCCAATTAATTTCTTTATTAAAGGAAAAAGGAAGTGGGAATTTAACAATGAAATACGATGGGATGGGGTGTATAGGGTGTTTACAATAGACAATGATTGGGAGGGTTCTCCTTATTGAACAGTGTAGGGAGTTCTAACAGTGGGGTACAGTAAGTGGGGTTCAGCACAATGGGGTACAGTACAGTCAATAAGCATATCAAAAAGAAATGCAAAATAAAATGGTAGCTTCTATATAAAATGGTCAACAATCTTAGATAGAATGTATTAAGTGGTTAGTGGCCTTATACACAATGTAACACAATGGTATCAATGCAAATACAAAGTATATTAGAAAAGTGGAAGCAACCAATGGGGTGTTATAATTACAAGTAAAATGTGAATATAAGTGAATTTATGCAATGTAACTGTTTAAAAGAAAAGTAATGACTTAATTTGTGAGGCTAGGATAGCAGATAATCTGTCAAGGAACAGGATGGAGGAGGGGAGTGAATGATTAGTGGCAACTGATGAGAGGAGAGTGCGGCTGGAAGCAGCGAGAGACTCTGAAGCCCTGCAGGGTGAGGACAACGGAGCAGTGTGATGGTAATCTTCGGTAGGGGAGGGGCAGCGGAGAAGTGTAAAGAAGGGCTAGAGAGAGGTTTAAGCAACAAGCGGACACCAAAAACAAAGGGAAAAAATGGCAAAGGGTTTGGGAAGTTTCACAGGGGGAGAAGCAGCAAGGGGTTTGGGAGGTTCAGAGGGTGATGCAGACGCGGGGGGGGGGAAGCAGCAAGGAGTTATAACAGGGAGACACAGAGAAGCACACAGAGGGGGAGATTGGAGCGGCGGAAAAACAGACACGGGAAAGTTCAGGGAGAGATCGGGACATCAGGAAGGCGAATTTAAGCAGCAAAACCCTTATCTATCTTAACCAACGACTAGGCAAAACAACAAATATCACAATTCTATGCAAAACTATAACAAGCAACTATACGGAGCAACAAAACAGTAAACTAAAACAAGGCAGGTGAACTTACAAGCTCTACAATCTTAACAAACTATGACTTACTAAACTAAAAAAAACAAAACCTATGGTGCACCTTATGCTATGGGGAAGTCACAGAGGGCAGAGTGGTATGTGCCCAGGATACAGCTCCCAAAGAAGCCAAGGGATGGTGGCTGAAGCCAAGGGATACAGCTGAAAGCAGGGAGCCCCGAGGCAAAGCCCACAGGAGCAGAGCTTAGCAGCAGCACAAACTTATATTTAGCAGCAAAGCGCCGCGGAGTTTAAGAGAGGTTTAGCTTGAGTCTGTGTGCTGGGGAAACAGAGCCAGCAGCTAAAGTAATAAAATAAAAGTAGGGAAAGTTTCACAGAGGGATTCTTACCAGTCCCCAAGGCAGCAGCAAAGGCAGAAGCAGCAAGAACATCAGAAGGCTCCTCGGTACAGTCTCAATAATCAGGAGATCTCTCAGGTAGCAATTCGTTTCTTTGGGGGGGAGTTCAAAAAATGGGGGTGTGCTCAAAAATAAAACGAGAGCGGAAAAAGGACCCTCCAGAACCCCTGGCTGATCAGACCAGGCAGCAATGCAGGAGCCTTTCCGATGTTTGTTCCAAAAATGTCTGTTTTTAAAGGCAAACTTAGGCAGTTTCCCGCCAGTAATCCTGATAGGCTCCCTCTGTCACAGGGGAGGAGGCACAGGGAAAAACCAGGCAGGTGACCAGGCATGTCTGGGCAGAGTCCTGTGCAATAGGTGACTCAAAAGCACATGAGGCCTATGACTCATGCCCAGGATCTTAAAAACACAATAGGTCTTGCAGCTCTGGACATTGCCTGCCCTACACCGAGCCCAGGTTCAACGAGGTGATAACAAGACTAACCCTTTGAACAGGGCAGTAGTCCCATTTAGCACGCAGCACAAGTGGCCATCCCTTTGAGAAGGGCAATGGCTCTTGTTAAACAACTCAAGGGGCCCTCCCTTTGAGAAGGGCAGTGGCCCTGGTAAGCAACTTAACAGCCAGGGCAGGGTGGCCACAGGAGGAGAACAAAAACAAAACGGAGTATGGGGAAATAGGGGGATAGCTGTAACAGACAGTACTGAAACCTAGCACAACACTGTCAATTTCAACCCCTAAGCCCACATTACAAATTGACCAAAAAACTTATTAAAGCTCCGTTACATTTGCACTGCTATGGTAATCAGTAACCTACATCAGAAACTCATTTATAAATCATCCAGTAAACGTCTGTTGCAGCCAGAAACTTGTAACACAAGAGTTCAGCCTGAGAATGAAATTAAAAAACAACTTTAATTGGGCCATTTTGCATAGTATTTTTTCTATAGAAAATATATGAATACCTTGCTATAATAATGATTATGCAATTTTATAGAATTTTGCATCTATTAATAAATCATAAGTAAATTCTGTGCCGATGGAAAACATTGTGATCCCTGTTTTTCAGATCGGGAAAGAGGCACCAAGAGGATAAGTGACTTACACTGGGTGACCTTGAGCATCAGTGACAGTCAGGAAAAGAACCCAGTTTTCAATACTCCAAGTTCTCTGCTTCAACTTGACCATGAAAGAGGCTATCTGCCCATATCTAATCACTGATATGATATTGGTCAGACAGGTATGTTGAGGTAATAATCGAGTTAAACAAGGAAGAAAAAGGGGAATAGAGCAGAAAAAAGAGCAACAGTTTAGCCATTATGTATGTTTTAAGTGCATATGACAAAAGGAAGACTTTATAAGTTCAGGCCATTTTTTTTATGCTCAACGCCTTCAAAAACATCTTGCCACTAAAAAATTAAATGTGACAAGAACTTAATCCATATTGTGATCTAATTAGTGTTGGAATTATGGGGAAAATGTAAGATGTCTGAGATATTTAACTATGATAAGTGTCTATTAAACTAATTTTGCCATACTACTTCTCATAAGAATTTTAAGTATACCAATATACATGCTTAATACACCTAAATATCAGTGAAATTGTGCCTTTGCCTGTGCTGGTGCCCGAACAGCCTGGGGCAAGCCATTAGACACCTTCCCCTCTTCTTGTGACCCTGCCCAGGAGCCTGCCACAATCACTACTCCTAGCTAGCACTGCCAGCAGGGCTGCCTTTTGAAAAGGAATGGTAAGGTGGAATGTAGGAGGGCAGGACTGTGTGTCTACCTTACTCCACCTCCAATGGTCAGCATAGCTGGCCCTGGGTGTGTGTGTGTGTGGGCGGGGGGAATGGACAGGGAGAAGCGGACATGTTGCACTATATTTAAGTCTGGTTGAGTGACCCTCTCCCCAAAATGTCAGGTATTTCTTCTGCAGCTGCCATTGCAGTGTGGCCCCTTTCTATCCCTGGCTCAATGGAGGTTGTGACTTAGAAGCAACAACCTGACCCTATATGTTTCCACAATAAATGAAACCATTACTGTCTATCATCTCAATAAAGTGCATTTTAAAGCTCACCGGTTATGTATTCCCCATGACAGAGTCAGAGTCATCGTTATGGCTTGTCACATCCATGATCTAGACTTTAAAAAACTGTAAATACATAAGTACATTATCCTCTATTTAAATAGTGTGCAACTGTGTATTTACATGCTAAGTCATTACAGTCAAACAAGCCAGTTCAACTGTGACCCATTCAGAAAGAAGCAAATGAAAAGCAATTAATATGCAGAGGTGACATTAAGATTGTGACACAAAGGGTATGTGGACACTTCAAGCTGGGGATGTAGTTCCTAGCTCAAGTAGACATATTCAAGCTAGCTCTCATCTAGCTAGCGCACTAAAAATAGAATATAGCTGTTACAGTGTGATGGCTAGTCACTCCAGATGCATAACTAGGGTTTTGGATGGCTATGAGTGCCTGGCTGACACTCTGTGTAGCATACTGACCAACGATGGGACTTTGAGAAATGCTGACTGCCCCAAACACAGTGGCTGTTTTTTCTCCAATTCATTTTGCATTCCCAGTGACTTTAGTTTGGTGATTCTAAAAAGAAGGGGAAGAAAGGTCAGTTTAGAAAAATGTTTCCATTCAATGTCCCTCTCACCTGCTGTTATTTGCCACATTCAGCACATGGTCCTCGGGCAATAACTCGTTAAAAAAACAACCCACCCACCCAAACCCTTCTACATCAATTTTAACATATTATATCATAGTCTGATACTGTGCAGGTCAGAAACTATAATGAGGAATATTTGAAACATATCCTTACTCTTTTTAATTTTTAATGTCCACACAGGATTTAAAAAACTAAAACTTCTCCAAATGTATAAAATAAAATTAAGCTCATTCCATGTCCTGATGGAGCTTAATGGGTTTGTCTTGATTTTCAGGAACCAGCAACACTTTTAACAAAATACAAAGTCACGTGAAAGTTAGACAATAAATCCATGACTTAAGACAACTTTCAAGGTACCAGAGGACAATTTCCATAGTATTGACAGCACCCTTTTAACCAATCCAAAATTCTCTTTCCTTTTGAACTGTAATTTCCTCACCTGTGGTAATGGCAGTGTGTATTGTAACTAGCAGGATTTTGTTGCAAAAGCTTCACTTTAAGTGAATTAAGAAATTTTACAGAAAACATTTTTTAAAATACAGAAAATACTGCAAAAATAAGATAATAATCAAACTGGTAACATTTCACATCCTTATTTTATTTTATTAAATTAGATTCAAGCGTATCAAATTCCAGAATGAGCCTGATTCTCATTGACACTCAGGCTATTTTACACCACTCTGGCAATATAAAGGAGCCCTAAAGAGAACATAACAAGGCCCCTTTACATTGCCAGCGGGTGTAAAGTGGATTAGGGTAAATGAGGATCAGCCCCATTGGCCTGCACCTTGTGTAGACATTTACATCAGTAAGACGTGCATGTAAAATGCTCCCATTATGATTTGGTGGCGTTTTATACCTACTTTGCTCAGGGGTAAATGACTACATTGGATGTAGGACAACAAAGAATCAGATCCCTTGGGTCTTAGATTCCTCTCTTAGGGTCTGATCCAGCTCTCACTGAAGTAAATGGCAGTCTTTCCACTGACTTTAATGGAAGTAGGATCAGGCCGTTGCACTGGTGTTAATCATGAGGTCCACTGAGATCAGTGGAATTGCACTAGTATGCAACCATATGAGAATAGACGCAGGGCTTACAGGCGTAAAGACAAATTCTAGTCTTGGTTACACTTGTGTAAATCTAGAGTTGTTCCATTGTCACTTATGGCATTACTTCAGAATTACACACAGTGTAGTTTTTTTTAGCAGCGTTTGGCCACTAAGAAGCAGGTTCTCTCTTTATTCCATGTGTATCATTTCCCTTAATGTTAACAGCAGGGAAGAACAGACACTGAAATGTAAATAGCCATTAATAGGCTTTCTTGTGACCTTTTAGAGGGTACCATATTTTCTCAAGTTGACTCTTCATTATGCTGGAAGTTGCAAAGGAAAATATGACTTCTGTCTACTTCTTTCTTCATAAACCAAGGCTTCAGAAATTAGATACGGACAATTGCCTTAAGTAAATTGTGTTCATAATTATTAAAAATTTATTCTAAAACTCTACATCATATTGGAAAAGGGAGGAGTGGAGGGAAGCATTTAAAAAAAGAAACAGTGGGTGAATGTAACGTGCTACAGGGTAAACAGAGAGTTCCATTTCTGGAGCCTCTGGCCTTCATTACCACTCAGAGATAAAAATCATTCCTCACACTTTGAGACAAAAGTAAATGGCAGTTTGCAATGTTAAGAACCCCTGTGGAAATAAGATGAAATGAGATGAGGCTTCCAGACCTGTGAGAAAAATCAATCTGATGGAAAATTGACAAACTTGTTTAACATGTCAGCACAGGATCCAAGAGTTGACCCGTAGAGACCTCCACTTAAACACACCGTGAAGTTACTGTCAGTTCTCTTAATCTGTTCAATTACACAACAGGATCTCAAAGGGGAGTTTTTCCTAAACATCACTTTAAATTAACTTTTCTCCTTTGTGTTTTAAACTTCCAGTCCTTCCCCTCCATCTCTGCAGCAACATGGATAAATTATTAAAAAGCCCAATTATCTGTGAATGAAAATGTTATAGGACATTTGATTTAAAAATGTGATTGGATTCGAGATGAGGTTTACAGTTAAAAAAGAAATTAGTTAATCTTATTACACTGAGCCAAATTCACCCCGGGTGTAACTCCACTAGAGTTTGGCACATTGCTTTTCTATTCAAGAATGGTAGGAAATGTTATTAAAATCAACATACTTTTCCCAGAAAGAATAAAAACTAATGTCCCCTGCGACACCTTTAAGTCCACAAAGTGAAATCAGAGAAGGCTTTGAGATGGAAGAAAAAACTTCTGCGTTAAGCTGATTCTAAACTTCCGATTTTTCTCACTGCATATATGTTTCCTCAATGAAGTGAAGTAGTAAAAGTTAGGAAGTGAGGAAAACCAGATGCCAGTAATCTAACTGATTCAACAAATTAATTTAGATAGGGCATTAAAAAGAAATGGATCTGATTTTACAGAGGCAGACTTAACTCCAACTGGTATGTGAGGAGAACTTTGCATAAACATTACTTTTACAGTGTTCAGTTCCCTCAAAACTATCTTTTGTGCTCAGACTCTATAGTGATGGCTGCAGGCACAAAGAATTAAAGCAGAGATCAAGAAGCACATCTTATCCATTAACTTAAACACCAAGGTTCATTTAGAATAATTGCAGTATATTTCCATAGTTGTGCAACATCCAGTAATATTATTTAGTGGGTTCATTCTCACTAAGCACTTGTTTTCCTTTCTTCTTGTGCCAGCAGTGTTATAAGTGTTTTCTTTAACCAGCAAGACAAACAGATAATTTCCAAAGCAGTAGAGAAGGGGCCAATGTATTAATACTTATGCTGCTTCTATAGATCACACTGAGTTCAGTGGGGCCAGGATTTCACCCCGGGCTATCTTTTTGTTTCTCTTTTGGAAGAATTAAAATTGAAGTAAGTGAAATCTGTCAGTTAGTAAAAATGAATGAATGAATGAATGAATAACAAAGACAAGATCTCTGCTAATGAGATTTTGGAAGAAATTTGTTCATGAAGCATGAACATGCTGCAAACGGTTAGACTACAAAGAAATTAGAGGAAAGTAGATATTTTCCTTCATAACGGATTAAATGATTTAATGCAGTACATGTTAAAGCTACAGTTTGAAATGAAGAAGCCTTACTTTTATAACCACTTAAAATATTGCATAGGGCCATATTTAGAAGGACCCCTGTTAGTCTAACATTACAGGTACAAGTATTAGTGCTGTTATATCATGGACAACACTTGACAAACAGAATAGAATGAAATTGACTGCCTAAAGATAGAGAATTTTTAAATATTTCTCACTTGGTTAACACTATGTTATTGGTCGAAGATTTAAGTTAGCCTTACTATAATTTATAGTACATGCCTAATTTATTACTGAAACCTGTGATGGTAACCTTAGCTTTATGTTAAGTGTGGAATATTTCCAAGTGTTATCTCAGCCATAAGCCTCTACAAAATCTCATGAGACATCTGTGATGGTATGGAGTTAACTCATGTCACCACTGTACCAGTAGAATACAGAAAATAATATGGCCCTTGATAAGACCTTGAACACATCCTCAATGATCCTACTGCCCTTTGCAGGTTCAAATTGCAGGTTCAAGGTAGATTACAATTAAGTGGGGCTCACATCAACCAAAATTTCACACCTGCTCTCTCACCACAAAAATAAAGGTTACTTACTTGTAACCCAAGTTCTTTGAGATGGACTTTGCATATTCACACTCATGAGGAGGCACTGACTGGCGCAGGCTGAACCATAAAATTCTTCTTCAAGTCGCCACTGGAGCATCCACATGCCTCCATTGCCCCCAGTCAGCGAACTCCAGACATTCTAGGGCAGTGATGGGCAACATGTGGTAAAACAGGGCAAAGCACTGGCAGGCCGCCAGACCATTCGTTCATATTTGCACAGCCGCCCGCAGCTCTCAGTGGCTGCAGTTCACCATTCCCGGCCAATGGGAGCTGCGGGAAGCAGAGCAGGTTCCAAGTCTGAAGAATAAGGATTAGTGAAAGTGTGAAAGGAACTCCAGGTTGCTGCTCTACATATTTCTATCAGAGGAAGATGGCTAGGGAAAGCCATGCAAGCTGACTTTGATCTAGCTGAATGAGTGCTGATGCCTTGAGGAATGAATAACCCTTTCAATGTATAAGTTTTGTAAATAACTAAACGAACCCATCCAGAGAGATTCTGTTCAGAAATACGTTTCTCCTTATTTTTTGGTCTATAATCTATAAACGGCCTTGAAGGCTGTCTACATTGTTTAATCCTGTCTAAATAAAAAGATAATGCTCACCTCAGATCTAATGTATGTAATTTAGCTTCCCAATCAGGTATAGGGTTTGGGGGAAAAAACTGGTAAAATTATAGATAGATTTATATGAAAATTGGAGACTATTTTTGATAAAAGCTTAAGGTGAGTGCAAAGAACCACTTTATCCTTATGAAACACAGTGAATGGTGCAGCAATAATCTCTGAGCAACAATTCATTGTTCAGATTGGCTACCTATCCTAGAGTAGATCCATATGTGACCTGTATTACTGACACTGTAGAGGGATTGAAAAGTGTACTCTTCATTGCATTTTGATTGTCTATCCACCATAATAATGACATTAACAAACACTTGTTATGGAATTAATATTTTTTGACTGCATGACATCCAAACCTGGTTTGTAATTCTTTGCTAATGAGTGCTGAAGGTCTCTCATCTGAGGATGAGCAGAAGGAGTCACTGCTGTGGTTGATACCAGCTAGGGTAACCAGACCGCAAGTGTGAAAAATCAGGACAGGGGGTGGGGGTAATAGATAAGAAAAAGACGCAAAAATCGGGACTGTCCCTATAAAATTGGGACATCTGGTCAGCCTAATACCAGCAGACCCAGCAACTGAAGGAAAAATAGAAATGATTGTCTTGGCAGAGGAGCTATAGACATCTTTTTTTGTTTTGATCTCTTTCCTCTCTGGGAGAAAAGCTCTTCCCACAGTTGAATCCAATATGGCCCCTACAAAAAGAATCCTTTGAGTAGGATTTTTTACACTACTTTCCCCACTTTATCTGTAATCCCAGACTGACAAATAGTGAACATATTTGACCTACACGTAGTAAAATTGCTACCTTGCATGATGCTTTTATTAACTCGTCATGTAAATATGGGCATTCATTAGGGCTGTCGATTAAGCACAGTTAACTCATGTGATTAACTCAAAAAATTAATTGCAATTAATCGCACTGTTAAACAATAGAATACCTATTGAAATTAACTACTTTGAACATTTTTCTACATTTTCAAATATATTGATTTCTATTACAACGCAGAATACAGGGTGCTCACCTTATATTATTAGTTTTATTATAAATATTTGCACTATAAAAATGATTTTAAAAATGGTATTTTTCAATTTACCTCCTACAAGTCCTGTAGTGCAATCTCTTTATCATGAAAGTGTAACTTACAAATGTAGATTTTTTTTGTTACATAACTGCACTCAAAAACAAAACAATGTAAAACTTTAGAGCCTACAAGTCCATTCAGTCTTACCTCTTGTTCAGCTAATTGCTAAGACAAACACATTTGTTTACATTCACGGGAGATACAGATACCTAATTCTTATTTACAATGGTTTGAAAGTGAGAACAAATGTTCACATGGCACATTTGTAGCTGGTGTTGCAAGGTCAACTATGCTAAACATTCATGTGCCCCTTCATGCTTTGGCCACCATTCCAGAGAACATGCTTCCATGCTGATGATGCTCATTAAAAAAAATAATTTATTAATTACATTTGTGACTGAACTACTTGGGGGAGAATTGTATGTCTCCTGTTCTGTTTTACCCAAATTCTGGCATATATTTCATGTTGTAGTAGTCCCGGATAATGATCTGGCACATGTTCGTTTTGAGAACACTTTCACTGAAGATTTGATAAAACACAAAGAAGGTAGCAATGTGAGATTTCTAAGAATAATTACAACACTGGACTCAAAGTTTAAGAAACTGAAGTGCCATCCAAAATCTGAGAGTGACTAGGTATGGAATGTGCTTTCAGAAGTCTTAAAGAGCAACACTCAGCCCATGTCCAGACTAACCCGCGGCATCGGCTGGTTAAAATCGATTGCTCGGGGATCGATATATCGCGTCTAGTCTGGACGCGATGTATCGATCCCCGAGCGCGCTTACATCGATTCCGGAACTCCATCAACCCGAACGGAGTTCCGGAATCGACACGGAGAGCCGCGGACATCGATGCCGCGCCGTCCAGACGGGTGAGTACCTCGATTTTAGAAATTCGACTTCAGCTACGTTATTCCCGTAGCTGAAGTTGCGTATCTAAAATCGATTTTAATACCTAGTCTGGACGTGGCCTCTGATGCGGAAACTACAGAACCCAAACCACTGAAAAAGAAAATCAACCTTCTGATGATGGCACTTGTCTCAGATGATGAAAATGAATATGCATCAGTCCACTCTGCTTTGGATCATTATCTAGTAGAACCCATCATCATCATGGACTCATGTCCTCTGGAATGGTGGTTGAAGCATGAAGGGACATATGAATCTTTAGTGTATCTGGCACATAAATATCTTGCGACTCCGGCTACAATAGGGCCACGCAAATGCCTCTTCACACTTTCAGGTGACATTGTAAACAAGAAGTGAGCAGCATTATCTCCTGCAAATTGTAAACAAACTTGTTTGTCTGAGTGATTGGCTGACCAAGAAGTAGGACTGCGTGGAGTTGCAGGCTCTAAAATTTTACATTGTTTTATTTTTGAATGCAGTTCATTTTGTACATAATTTTACATTTGTAAGTTCATATTTCATTATAAAGAGATTGCACTATAGTTCTTGTATGAGGTGAATTGAAATTTTGTTTTTTGTTTTTTACAGTGCAAATATTTGGAATCAAAAATAAATATAAAGTGAGCACTATACACTTTGTATTCTGTGTTGTTATTGAAATCAATACATTTGAAAATGTAGAAAACATAAAAAATATTTAAATAAATGGTATTCTATTATTGTTTAACAGTGCGAGTAATCATGATTAATTTTTTAAATCATGATTAATTTTTTAAATCATTTGACAGCCCTAGTATACATACATCCCAAGACTTCTTAAGTATGCTGCCACAATAGGCAGGCATTTTGCAAATACCCTGGGTGTTGCAGACAACCTGAAAGAGAGGACCTAGTGTACTGAAAATGGTCCTCTCCAACAAAGAAATTCAGGTACTTCCAATGACGTGGTTTTATAGAAATGTGGAAGTATGAATCTTTAATTCCAGAGCTGCAAATCTTTCCTGGAGGGAAAGAGAAGTTATTATAGAAGTTTGAGACAACAGGTGAAAGTAAAATTTATTTATATAAGTGTTTAATCGCCTTAAATCCAGAATAGGGGACAGTCCCTAACTTTTTGAAGGATTAGAAAACAAAATGAGTAAACCCCACTTCTCTCTGTGATTTCCCAGAACTACCTCTATTGCACGTAACTGCAGTAGAGCTTGAATCTTTTTTTTTCAACAAATTGAGATGACTTCGATCCCTGCTCAGATATGAAGTAGATGGCTTGTTGGGAGGGAGGGAGGGAGGGAGAAGGTTTTGAATTGAATTGTGTAACCACATGAGAACTTCTAAATCCATCTTGTCCAATGTTATTAAACTCCCATTGGTAATAAAAATGGGACAACCAATCCAAAAACTGTGCATAGACAATGTCCAAGCGGACTGGCTTTAAGCTCTACATCCTCATGTCAAATGTCTTGGAGGAACTGTAGAGGATGAAGATGACAAAACTTTTTCTTTATTATTACAAGCTTTAAATTTCTTCCTCTGTTGTAGTTGGTGTTGGGGGGATATAATGTTAAGGTTGGAAATGCCCTTCTCTGATAATTGTAATTTAGTGAAGGAGAAAAAAAAGGATGCTATTACCTTTGACAGTCATGCAATGGAGTCAAATATGGCCCCTTTCCTGTATTAAAGAAAACTAAAGAGCTAGCCATAGATCTTACATTTTTCATCTTCTGGAGTACTTCATCAGTCTAAATACTAAACAGACCTGCTCCTTCAAATGAAAAGTCTTCAATCATCAATTTTGTCTTGGGAAGGAGCCCCATTGACCTTAGCCACATGCCTTTCCTTAGTGAGACTGCTGAAGCTACTGATCTTGCTGAAATGTCTCAGGAGTCAAAAGCCTCTCTCAATTGTTGCTTAACAACATTCAGTCCTTCATCAAAATAACATTTGACAAGTTTTTTGTGTTCCCCTGGAAGTGCTTTAATAAAACAGGACATTTTGCTCCAGAGATGGAACTGGTACCTAGCCACCTCAGCTTAAAAAGGAAAGCAGAGAGAAGTTCTTCTCCAGTGATCCCCAAGTTGTCTGTGGAGGAGGCAGCAGCTGAGAGTTCCTGACCCTTTCTTGTTTGTTGCTGACTCCTGGAGAAGCAGTCAGCCTGATGGTTTGTAGTAACACACCTGATGTGTCCTGAGATACAGTATCTGGTTCAGTTATCAATGGAGTCATAGTACAATCTGCCTGATGAACTACTGCTTCAACTGTAATTCTATGCAAAGCCATGTTAATAAAACCTCATCCGCCCTCTTATTTGGCTCCTTAGAGCTCACCCTAAGGAAAGGGTCCTCTGGATCTGATATTGTCAGCTCCGTAGAGGAACGGCTCCTAAATTTGTGCTGAGAGCTTGAATCATGGCCTAGCGCCAAACTGAGATTGTGCCCCTGTAAATCCTTCTTTCTCATATTGGCTTGTTGTAATGAGACCAACACTGAGGAAGGCTGCAAAATTTTCCTCATTGCCACACCTGAGTCTCTGATATGGGATAGCTCTGGAAACAGATTCTGTCACTGATCCAGATCTTTTCTTCTTTTCTGGGTCCTTAGCTCTCTTGAATTGTGTACCTGACACAGAAGTCGAATCTCACTTCTTCCCTGCTAAATTGTCTGGAGGTGGCACCAAAGCCAGTCTCTGAGTATCTACTGTGATTCCTGCAGTAAAATTGCCTGGAGCCTGCTTTGTTTCTTTGCTCTTGTGGTATAAACTTATTAGACAGATATATAGAGAATGCCCTTCCTCCAGACATATGGCACATGCATCTGATGCTGCGAATACCACTGGGCATGAGATATATCTTTTGAATCCAGGATTTGTAGCCCGCTGATCCATCATATCATCCTTTAACTATCTCTAAATAAAACCATGCAACCTATGTACATATGTAACAACTAGCCTCTACAAGTGATTTATTGACTAGAACTCTGAAAGGATCAATTTAGGAGCAATATAGCAGCAATATAACCACCCAGCTGGTTTCAGTTGAAGGAACTGAGATGGTGGAGCATCATGCTCCTTTTAAACCCTTGTCCTAGAATGTTCAGAGTTGGGGTGGCGGGGTAAGGAGGTGCGTGGATGCTCCAATGGCTACTGCTAGTAGAATTTTACTATGCAGGCTGCACTGGCTGGAGTATTCCCATGAATAGGAATATGCAGAGGACACTTGAAGGAAGACCCTTTGGATGCAAAATACTATGATAGTGCCATACACTCTGATCATTTGATACGTCACCTCTCTGCATTGTTTTCTTTGTCTGTTTGGCCTGTAAGCGCCTTGGGACAGGACTCTGTTCTGTATAGCACCAAGCACACTCTGAATTTTCAGTAACTAATAACTAACAAGCCAGCAGCTATGTTCATCAATGAGAAAATGTTATTCCTCTCCAATCACACTGCCTTTTCATGGCCCCTCCAAAGACTTCACTTATCTGTGTATAGTTCTTCTCTACTCAGTTTTGGATATAGTGGTCCCCTTCGTCTAGCCTCCTCAGTAGGTAGGTTAGACATTCTTAGACTCAGTAAGTACTCTGGCACACACTGTCTCGTTAGTGGCATTTCATGGTACCCTTTCTTCCCCCCGCTGTACACCAGCTTGGGCTCCTTTAGACTGAGAATGACAAATTCTCAGTGAGTCAATATGTGTGAGTTACATGTTGGTAACTAAGAGAGAATCTAAGAAAGTTCAGCAGAGTCTAAAGGAGTCCAAGGTAATGACTTCCTCAGACACCCCTCTGAGTTTGGCCCACTGTTGGTAACTGGGTTGTGACTCGTTATTTAGGGCTTTCACTGGAGTGGCTCTCTCTTCCAGTGTCATAGGTAGGCCCTATTTTGGTAATTATAACAAACAATCCTTACCCGTTTTTTTGTTCTGTTTTTTTTAGATGGTTGCTGTGTAGCCAAAGAAGCTTTTCCTTTAAAGGAATGTTGGTTAAACCATGTTCAACATTATCGCTATCAGAAAAGCAGCAGTTCAATCATACCCTTTTATCAAGGTTTTTGACATGGTATAAAGATCTGTTATTTCATCCACAAAGAAGACTCTTAATACTAAGTACTTGCCAGGAAGGCAATAGAAAATGACAAGAAAAACAAATGCAACTGAAACAGACCCCATTATAAAATTAAGTACCACAGCTTAGTACAGTAACTGAACATAGAATCATGGACCATAGAGTTGGAAAGGATCTCAAGGGCCAGGATGCAGGATTTGTTGTGCCTAAAATATCGAAGACTGATGGCGATCCAACCTCCTTTTGAAAACCTCCAGTGAAGGAGATTCCATGACTTCCCTAGGCAGTTTGTGCCATTGTCCTACTGAACATAACTACAATAACAAATCCCTCATCTTATGTTATGCTATTGCAGTTGGTAAATGATATGCAAACACTAACATATTAGCAATAGTTTTCTCCAGGAAGCGAGCTTAAATGAAATTTAAATAATACGTTTTGTGATAATAAAAAAAATAGTTCTAGGTGTGGCCAAGGACTATTGTCTCATGTTAGCTGCCAGCAAGTTAGACTGATTGTTTTGCAGACAATTCTAAAAGGAAGCCAGATCTATATATGATTTGCTCTATACAAAGAAAAAGGAGAGAAGAAGGTCTCAGAGGTCCATATTTCAGCATAATTGTTGGCTACGTTAGCTTTGTTTTCATCTATGTTGATTCAGATTATTCCTGGATGCAGAAAGAGCACAAGAGAGAAATTTTTATGGCAACTAGTGCTGTGGTATGTAGGCATCTTGGGTAAAATTTTCAAAAGGCCCATGTGTCTTAAGACCTACGTTATGTAGGTGCTTTTGCAAATGTTACTCTTACTCTAATGTCAATAATAGTTTGTGTTTCCTAGGATTTCAACATATGAGCATTGTAACACTGACAGTTTGGCGACAATTGTTCATTTCTGTTCTTAACGCATCTTGATTTCATCTGATTAATGTAGTTCCCTCCTCCCCTACTCACTCATCTTCCCAGGTATACTGGGCAAGTTCCCTTAGTTAGAGAGTTACAGCTCTGTAACCAACTATCTTCCTTTAGATTTGCCCTTGGCCACTGCCTAAATGTATTCACTTTTGTTGTTAAAAAAAGCTTGTGTTGAGATTCAAATAAGCTCTTTTACTCAGAAAACTGGCTGATAAGTAAGTTTTTTTCCTATCAAGTACCAGCCATTATCCCAAGCTATAAAATAGGGCATATATCGCTCTTGCTTTATTAAAAAATGTCTTGTGGCACTAATTTGTTTTATAATGGATTATGATTTAATATTTTGTTCTCAAATTTCAGGAATCTCAATAGAACTTAATTAAAAGGCTGTTACAGTTTAGGACTCCTCTTGACCCACACATAGATACATACAACACTCTGAAAAGAAAAAAAAAGTGTGGGTTTTTGAGGAGCAGACTATTTCCATGTTTAATTGCTGAGCTACCAGTTTTTGTCATCTTCAGGGTCCACCTCTGATGGAAGAACCTCAAGAAGGGAAGGATTTAGTACAGCACCTACATTTTCCTGGTAGTATTCTACAGAGCAGGTATTTTTCTGAAGTAAATTTATTGAGTTTAATTTACTGCACAGCCTTGCTGGAGGAGCTAGTGCCTCAAGCCTTCGCAGATGCCTAGTCAATAGGGAACTACTTGGCTACATGTCATTTTACTTGTCTTTCAGCTAGCTCAGAGATGCAATGGCAAAAATCTAGCACTCAGGGACAGCCTGGGGGTACGTAACTCTCCCTGAAGGACTTTGGGACCATAACCAATGAATAGATTATGTTGATCCATAAATGCATTTTGCTTCTATCTGTGGCTGAGCTAATGCAAATATTCTTCATACATTTAACTGTTCCTGTGACCATGTGCAGGAGACTACAAATGTAAATTATTTTTATTCAAAACATGAAGGGGATTATGGCATTTGTTCTTGTCAATTGCTATTGAAAATCCTGACTATATTCAGCATTTTGAATGTTGTAAGAACATAGAGTGCTATAGTTTCTGTCATACAGAGGTGCTTGCTAAAAAAGCAATAATTCAGCTAGACTGCATGGTGGAATCATTGACAAGCTGTGTGTGCAGAGCTACAAACTAAGGAAAAAGCAAAGAAAGAGCTTTGCCTCAATTAATCTGAGGCTATTCATGTTAACTCTTTGATTGCAGGAATTTGGATTTTCTGTTTCAAAAGGCAATGGGCAGCCAGGATGGAAAATTTCCAGACTAGCCTAACTGGAACCTAAAGCAAAACACCTTGATGCGATGCTTTGGAAAGGCTAAGGCTCTTTTTCAATAGCAATTATTAATAATAAACCAATAATACTTTGGCTATCTAGTTGATCAGAAAAGGTCAAAGCACTTCAGAAACAAGAATGGATATAGCCAAATGGGAGGTACACAAAGTATTGCTATCCCTGTGTAGTAATTGGGGAAACTGAGGCTCAGAGGGATAAGTCACTTCCCTAAATGCATCCAGCAAGTCAGACGCAGAACCAGTTACTGAATACCTCTCTCCTGGCTCTGAGTCCTATGCCTTATCCTCTCAATTGTTTCTTAACATCTAGTTTAAATGTACATTCAACTGAAGTGTCCAGTATTTCTATTAAATTTGGTAAGTTCTATAGTTTTAAGGATAGTTTGATGATCCTGTCTTATTATTTTAAAGGTTCATACACTGGACAATGGCCTTCTAGTTTTGCAGTTAAAGTGCATCATAATTTTAACTTAAAATGAAAAGACTCTAGGTGGATCCACTTCCATGGCCTCTCCCTTTGGTATTCTCCTTTTCATCCAGACATTTGAGTTTTGGGATTCAATTCAAACCTCTTTAAATGGCATTAAAATAATATTTTAGGTGTAACCTTATTGGTCTCCCTTGCAGACCTCCAGATCCAGTCCCCATCCTACACACATGCCATTCCTTCATTCCCTTTTCATCTCTTCCCTTGAAATGTTATTCATCTAGTACGTGTACACACACACTTTCATATTTTACATAGCCACCCATACACACGTTGCTAAATATTTGGACCAAGACTTTGAACTTGCCTCAGTATTCTATGGGAAGCCAGTGTAGAGAGTGGAGGACAGGTGTGATGTGTTCATGGCAGCTTGTATTGCTGAGGAGATGTGCTGAAGCACTATATACTAGCTGGCGTTTCTGATGCGCAGAAGGCATCATGCTCAGGCATATCGTTTTGCTGTAGTCCAGCTGTGAGGTGATGAAAGTATGAAATGGTGACATCCTCTGTCCAAAACTAAGTCAACAGCTTCTGCAAACTTCTTGACTATTACATAATTATAGCAATTTGTATGCCCAAGTAAGCAAGTAGCAAGCCAGTTTTCATGCTAAAGCTTGTTTACATATATTTGTTTCTCTAAAATATTAACCAATTGGGTTGAAATTGCTCATGGCTGGTGTCTGAGTGAATATGGGGGGAAAGGGGTTTTGGGGCAGTGGAGAGAATTATGAGCAAAATCCCTTCAGGTTCTAAATTATGAAATTGTGGAAACATTTTTTTAATAATGGGAAAAACATAACACATCTATAGCCAAAACAGCTAATGGTTGAATCTTGAAAGCTGACTTCAGTGATATGTAAAGACTTCGGGGACAAGGGGAAATTAAAAAATGACAAGTGCTTGACATATCACTTCTAAGCATGCTAAGTGAGCATCAACTACATTTATTGTAGAGCTTAGTGAAACTCCACCCATTTTGTGACACATTCTCTCCAACAGCCCTGATAAATGGGCTCAAGTTAAGTATGGGACTGTTAGGCCACTGTATGATGGGGGTTATAAAGGGCTCATTGAAACATACATTCAAAAGAAAAAACCCTACCTGAACATGAGGAACAAGAAAAATGTGCAACTCTACAATTTTAGAGTCTCTCCACTGCTCAGTTGCATTCAACAATATCATTTACATTAAAAATAAATTAAGGCCAGGCTCTAAGACAAGGAAGGCCTAAATTTAGGCTCTTAAATCTAGATTTAGGCACTTAAATACTGTAACTAGAACAGATTATCAAAAGTGCTCCATACCCAGCAATTTCCACTAAATTTAAGTCACTCATTTTTTAAAATCTTGGCCTCATTTTCCATCTTTAACTATTGTGCCCAAGCAGCTGTCACAATGCAGCCAGATGTGCTGCTGCTTTCTCATTTTAGCCTTACAGAAATTTCTCCAGCCAAGCAATAGCAACATCAAGGGTGGAAACTCACTTTACCCATTTACATTAGTGCGGTATGAGCTTCATAGCCTAATTCAGACAGAAAGTAGCTCAGAGTCAAGGATTCTCTATGGGAAATGCCCTGCCACTAGCCCCCTCTCTTTTAAACTAGGGGGCTGACAGCTATAACACCTTCAGTGATTGCAGTTATGGCAGTACAACACAGGGAAATGAGAAGTGCCTCAAGCAGGCAAGTCTCAAATCATTTAGGGCTTCATATTGCATGTTAAACAAATTCCCTAAAACTCCATCCAAAAATGTATAGGCACCCAGTGCAATGCACAGAACATAGGGGTACGGTAAATGCAGTATGAAGCACAGATTAATGAGCAACTGCATTCTATACTAACTTTCAGAATGGCTTTAAGGTGAGTGCATTTTCTAGTACTACCACTTCAGGACCAGATTGTTTTTTAAAGCCCTGGCCTGCATTCTAGGACACTGAGGAGGAGCAGTGCTGCAAAGAATACCCTGGTGTTCTCCAGCTTAAAGTGTTGCAGAAGGTCTGAATGTAAGCAAACTTCCTAAAGCTTTGTTACATGGTGCATTTTGTCCCTTTCGTTCCACCTTACTTTTTTTTCTCTGCGCTAATGAACAATAGAGTTGGGGCAACTGATCAAGAACAGCTGGGGCAGTGGCAGAGAACAGGACTTTATGTGTTTAAATTCCTGAAATATTGAAGGCAAGAAAAAAGCAACGTAATAGCAAGGAATCATCTTACTTAAGACTTTTTTTTGAAGTCTGAATGTTTAGCAAATGTTTATGTTTCTTACCTTGAGATCACTGATATCTGTATTTTAATTGAAGACATTAGACAGGAAACAATCCGTCTGGCCCAGGCTTAACCAGCTGTGGAATAAACAACCTCAGAAATGGAATTCTGAAAAGTGTTCTCATTACCTTATGCACCCTGATCCTTGGTTGTACTACAGTGTTTTCTCTTTTCTAAGGTTTAACCCATAAAAAGTGAAATACATAATGTTCCTAGTTTGAAACCATCATATAGCAAAACAAATCATTTTCCTCAACTCAAGCGTAATTCTAAAAGATACCAAATGAGACTAGTTTTCTTCTGCCCTGGATTAGTTCAGCATTAAATATTTTCTGCATTTTTTGTCACAAAATAGGAAAATAAATTGTGTGTGTAATTTACTGATCAATAAATGCCTGTCTGTAAAGCTCAATATTTTGCTCTGCACACACCCGTGATCAGCCCCATGCTACTTCTCAGTGTGACACTGACTAGAAGCAGAGAAAAGATAATATAGTACCTGGAGCACAATCATGGCAGGAGAGATTACAGGGATTTGGGGGCTTAAACAAATATTTACCAGTAAATCCTTAGCTTAATTTTGTCAGGCTTTTACGGTTAAAGCCCAACAGAAGCACCACTTAGTTTCACATACAGAGCTGTTCAAAACATTTTGAACAAAACTCAAAAAGAAGCACACCTCAACCAATCCAAGTTTTGTTACAGACCTGAAAGTGGGCCTCAGTTTCTGTATACGTCTGCACCTGGGCTGAATTTTGGGCCAACATAAGCTCATTTTTAGGCAATTCCCCTCTCCCATGAAGTCTAGGGAATAAAATATTTCCCCTTGTGTCATAACATAATTCCCAGATTTGGACCTTAGCGTCCAAAATATGGGTGTTAGCATGAAAACCTCCAAGCTTAGTTACCAGCTTGGACCTGGTAAAGCTGCCACCACCCAAAAAATTAGAGTATTTTGGGGCACTCTGGTCCCCCCAACAACCTTGCCTGGGGACCCCAAGACCCAAATTCCTTGAGTCTTACAACAAAGGGGAATAAACCCTTTCCCCCCCCTTCTCCCTTCCAGGTGTTCCCTCCCTGGGTTCCTGGAGAGATACACAGAAGCAAGCTCCGTGAATCTAAACAGAGGGACTCCACCCTCCCTATGTCCAGTCCTGGAAACACAAGTACTTCCCTCTTCACCCAGAGGGTATGCAAAGTCAGGCTTAGTAAATCTAACACAAAGAGATTTATCCCCTGACTTCTTCCTCCCACCAATTCCCTGGTGAGTTGCAGACTTAATTTCCTGGAATTCCCACTAAAGAAAAACTCCAACAGGTCTTAAAAAGAAGGCTTTATATAAAAAAGAAAGAAAAGGACATAAAAATGGTCTCTCTGCATTAAGGTGACAAATACAGGGTCAATTGCTTAAAAGAAATATGAATAAACAGCCTTATTCAAAAAGAACACACTTCAAAACACTCCAGCAAAGTACACACATGTAAATACAAAATAAAAACCATATAAATTACTATCTTATCTTTTGTACTTACAACTGGGAAACAGAAGATTAGAAAAGCAGGAGGCAGAAAAATCCTCTCATAGCCGAGAGAGTACAGGCAGAAGACCAAAAACAAAGGACTCACACACAAACTTCCCTCCACCCAGATTTGAAAAAGTCTTGTTTCCTGATTGGTCCTCTGGTCAGGTGTTTCAGGTTACTCCTTTCCAGGTAAAGAACATTAACCCTTAGCTATCTGTTTATGGCACCTTGATAATCTAGTTGAATTCAGGTTAAACTAACTGGGAATGAACCTACATAAAGCAAAAGAGAAAAGCAGAAAAAAATGGAATCCTCCCTGCAGATAGCCCTTTTATCCAGTGGTATAACTTTGCACCCATTTGAAATAGAGAATGTTCCCAACGATCTTGTTTGCAAGACAATCTATGGAGGTCTAAAGTTATTTTTAATAATTGCTGATGAATGCATGATTATCATTGGTTGCTGTTTTGTTTTTTCCTGTTAGAATCTTTTGCAACCAGTTAATTTATAGGAAACTGAGATCCCTTTTCCTTTTGTTGGTGACAGATATCAGTTCAAGAGTGTTGTCATATGGCTGAGATGCTGCCATCTTCCTCAAAAGTAATCTTGTGCCTCTTTTATTTTTGATATTTTTGGGTGTTATGGACTCTCAGTGCACATGGTATGCAACAAGAATATTTTTAGAAGAACTGATGGCTTAAGTGTGACTCTTCCAAATCGATAGTATCCTAATACCTCCTCCACTTCAGTTTGATTGGACCACCATGTTGTCAGCATCCAAAACATACATCAGACCTGATTTGCCCAAAAGCACTGGAGGGAGGTTCTGAAAGTGGAGCAAGCTAGAACTGTCAATATAAAGATTGAGGTAAAGGAAGAAGGCCTGTGTGCCTTTCTAATCAACAAGCCATCTAAGAGAACCCCGAGTTCAATCACTTAGGCAGGCAAATCATCAATGACAGACCATGCCAGTTTTGACCAGTCTTCTTACACCTGGAAAAGCCTGCATGAAGAACTATGTCTGCAATGTCATCGTCTGGTTCCTTGACTGCTACTCCTCCCCATACTCCATGTGAATCCAAAGCAGCGCTGCAGATATCGTATCTTGTGCTTCCTTTTTCTAGTTTTGATTTGTTTTTATTAGCTGAGAGACATCCCAGATGTTAATCATTTTAGAGTGTGAAAGTGTGGTTGTGTGCATGCATGTGAGTACGAGCACCTGTAAAGCCCTCAAATGGAAGGCACTAGCAAGACATTCCCTTATAAAATCTTCACTAAAAGTGTCCCTGTTTTGTAGAAGTATGCTAAGAAGCCTTTAAAACTATCAGTGGTAAATTGTAAAGTGAAGCTTCTGTTGATCAAAGAATCTTAGTAATGTCTGTATCAGCGTTTGGGGAGAAGATAAGGTCAGCCAGCACAAGTAATCAAGGGCGCTGGAACAATTTGTATAGTGGGGGTGCTGAGAGCCATTGAATTAAATTGTCAGCTGTGTATATAATGGAATCCACTTTAAGCCAGGGCCTGCGGCAGCATCCCCAACATCCCTAGTTCCAGCATCTACGCATGCGATAGTAAAATCCAAGGAGGAATATTTAATCAGCTTTGAGTTTGTGATTTAAGACATAAACAATAATTTGGTTGCAATATTAAAATATACAACTAGCTAAGCTTTGATTGCACACCATTGGCAACGTTCTTGTGGTCTATAACCAAACTGACAGCCATCTCCCTGGATTCCTTTCTAGAATTTGTAAGGATTGATTATCTGCTGCATTAATCTGATTGTTTGACTAAATTGATTTTAATTGCAATCCAATATGCTTATTTACTTGTTCACTTGAACTTAAAATGATTTTGATTTGATGTCTGTATTGCTCATTTTGGCAGCATTTATGTAGTTTAGTAATGATTTTGTCTTGATTTTATTTTTAATAACTTTAATAAAATGTATGAAGAGGATATTGAGTCATATTTTTTTAAATCAGCAACACAGGCCAGAACCTTTGAGAACTAGGTGAACATCAGCCAGTCCACCTAGGAACCTATTCAGCTCCCTCTCTATGAACCCTATGTTCTCACAAAGTAAATTTTCCCATTTTTCAGGGATTCCCCTCTATATAACCATTTAAAAAGAAAAATCAGCTAGGTCATCTTTATATATCTTTAATATATCTATGTGTCAATCAACAAAGCATCTATCTCCATATTGAGATTTCAGGAGCAGGCTGTGTTCTCTTTCAGTTCTGCTGCCATGAATGGCAGTTTCATAGACTAGGCAGAGAAAGATTCTATATCGTGGAGGGGATGGAATGCCTGTGGGTGAAGGTTCTGTGAATGTTGAAAGAACATGTTTACTTTTTTTTAGGGAATTCACATTAGCTTTGAACCCAGGAAGTTCATAGAACTTCTTTGAGTGGGAAAGGCAAAAAGGTGCATGCACGCACACACGCACGGTCTCTCTCTTTCTCACACACATTTTTTTTCTTTTCCTTTTTTCTTTTATTTTGGGGGTGATGGTGTTGAGACAAAAAAATGGTTCTACAACCATTGCAAAGAGAGTGATTCAAAGGAGATTACAGAAGAATTAAAACCTGGAATTAGAGTGGTGAGTGATTGAAAATGAAGTCTGGTCCCCTAGGATTCTGTGTGTGCCTAGTGCTCTCTGTTTGAAAACTCTTTATCGACTGTAAATTCTTCAGGGGCAGGGTCTATATTTGTATTATGTACTTTCAGAGTCAATCACAGTAGGGCCCTGATCCTTGATAGAAGTCTAGTTGCTTTCATAATAGAGATAAATAAACTTGATGTATATGTTTGTGGCTGAATAGCTTGGGGCTATGAGTCATTGTTGATAGAGGAGTTAAGGCAGATTAAAGGTCGTGGACTACATAAATTGTGAGCAGTAAATGAGGATTTTGAAAGAGTTCTGAGAGGGAGAGGATAAAGTTCTTAACAATGACAGGTGCCAATAAGTTACTAGACTCTCCTGAAGAGATAAAATAACGGAGGATATAGAATGGGATTGAAGAAACCAAGACAATCCATCTTGGAACTTGTCTGGATTCCACTGCAAGCTGTTTTCCATTTTGAGAACAGGGGAAAGAATAGTGAGAGGGGTAAAGAAGCAGTGACAGCTTTTTTCTACAGGGTGTTTAGAAAAGAATAGGAATAGGAAAACATGAGGTCATGTGTCTTTCTAATCTATCATGTACCTATCATTATAGTATCTAGGTACTTCTGATTTATTGAGGGAGAATTAAAAGGGCTAAATGAGTATAGTCTGGACATGAATATTGGGACATGATAATAGGATAACAGTCTGCAAACATCTGAAAGTTGTAAATACCAAGGATGAAGAGGAATTATTTAAGCAGCCACATGTGGGTATAATGGTTAATGGAATAAAGAAAGATAAAATATAACCTGTATATTTTGATAGTACGATCAAGTAGATGATGGAATAATCTTCCAAGACTGAAAGACTCATCGCTTGGGACACTGAAAACTAGACCGGAAAATGCATTAACAAATGTACAACAGGGGAAAAATCCTGCATTGGTAGGGAATTGACCTAACAGAAGATCAAAAAAAGAGGTGCTATAATAGGCTAAAAGTATATACAAAAACTTAAACAGAGTTGGTAATCTATATAACCAAACAGAAGACACAGTGTTTTGCTTCTCTCTTTTATTGCAACCCATCTCAAGGTCAAAACGTTCACGGAAAAATAGAAACTTACAAATTGTGTGAATTGTCTTGTTGCACTCATAAAAAGACATTAAAGAGAAATGACTAGAGTTCTCCACTATATCTGCAATATTATTCACTGTCTTTATTCTGAAAATATGTTGCCATTTTGAAGTAGATAAAAAGCCCAGCATAATATTTGTTCACATGTTTTTATAACATTCCAAGCAAAACTCTACTTTATATTTTTTCCAGATAAGATGTTTTCAGCTCCATTTTGAAGTGTCCAATAAGAAAACATTTAACAACTGTCACTGGACTTTGAGTTGATGCTTTCTGTAGTTGTCAAGATGTTGTGGGACTGGAATACAGTTTTGGCAGAATTGCACAAACATACTAAAACTGTTCTCCAGGTTATGCTGCATCAATTCATCTGGATTAGCAAAATACTTTGACAATAATGGCAACTCATCAGCTGAAACTTGAGCATCTAATATTTTGGATTAAAAGAGTATAACCTTTAAAAAGCAAATACACAGAGTTATACATCTTAAAAAATCATCCTTTAACCAAATTGCAACATTCTAAAAGTTAATGCAACTTTAAACCAAAGCTGCAATATCTGTATTTTCAATGTCTGCTTATCAACACTTGTCAAGTTTAACTCTTGCAACACACATAGAAAATTAAACTTTTTATGTATTCACTTCTGCTATTTTCTGCATATATTATCTTATAAATCAGTTTTGGATTAAAAAAGAGATACACAATTGCCAACCAAAGTAGTCTTCAGTAGCTGGAGAACAAATATGAAAAGCATAGAGTACAATGCTTAAAATATACGATTTAGAGGATGCCAGAAGAGCATCCAGAGCAATTATTCTCTTCTAGAGTAAGAATCTTGCAAAGTGATGCACGTGGCTGGACCCTTCCGCCCACATGGAGTCCCACTGAGGTCAGCTATGCCCGTGCTCTTGCTTTGCAGGAGTGGGATCCACATTAGCAACTAAACACTACATTGGAGAAAATCAGCATTGTGGCTTTTATTTATTAAACTTTCCTTTTTACTTGAAATTTCAGAATTCAGTAACATGACAGTATTGTGAAAGGAAACAGGTTCATTCAGAAAGTTTAATTAAAAAAAGAAAAGAAAAAACAACACCATTATTTTAAGCTATATAAACATGGCCTTATAACTGATTTCCCACAGCAGGTGTCTTGTATGCAGCATTTGGTTATCTGTGGTAAATTAAAGCGCTGTTAGCTCACTTATTACAAAAATGGCAAGGTGCAAAAATTGAGAAATCTATACAACATCTTCTACATGACTATTTAAGGAAAAATCACTTCTGC
Organism: Gopherus evgoodei; assembly: GCF_007399415.2. NCBI lineage: Eukaryota > Metazoa > Chordata > Testudines > Testudinidae > Gopherus > Gopherus evgoodei. Next base: position 68,633,206 of record NC_044327.1, on the reverse strand, counting down.
AGGTCTACAACATAAAACAAGAAAGATTGTCTACTTGAATAATCATTCAAAAGTTACCATCATTTATTAAGATTTCCATTCAAAAATGAATTTCAAAATAATGATTTTTGTAATTAGCAAAATGTTTAGAAGAAAATCACAATTATTTGTGGATTCTTATATTACTGTGCATCCTAAAACACATGGGTGACGTCAGTCTAGGTAATAATATGGATTAAGATTAGCTCCCAGTTTCAGCAGAGGCCTATACTGATCAGTTACACCGGTACTAGCACTGAGTTATCACTTACAAACCAAAGGAAACACACGACTGAGGCAAAGGGAAGAGAACAAAAGAAAACAGGCTCAATATCTTATATAACTCAAGCCATCCACAGAACTAGTAGGAATCCACTTCAGGAAATCTGCCAAAGGCTTTTACATTGTGTTTATGTGTACAAAAAGGATACAATGCATTTCTTAAGATTTGTTCTCAACATTCGTACGTAGTTATACAGTACATCAAAGTCAGTGTATAGTTAACTCCGTTTTACTGTAACATGTGTAAACTCACAATTATATTGCATCATGAAAGGTTGTGAGCCCTCTTCAATGTCTTTAGGGATTTGCAGATTTTTAGGATGACAATTAACAGTCAGAACAGTTATATGAATCTAACTACAATTAGAGAGTCCAGTTTCTGTTCCAAAATTTCCAGGAGGGGCCACCACCAGACATAAAATGTTCTTTGCTTTAAGAAACATTAATTTTAAAACTTAAAAATAAAATAAAAATCTCTTTTAGAACAATGGACTCTTGAACATATATTTCACAGAAAGCAAAATGAGATTTAAAAACATGAAAAGGTTTAAAATATTCCTGCAACATTGTACAACCAAAATCTGCAGTCCCCATTACACCTGCTGAATGCTTTAGTCGAACTGTGATATCACATAGGTCGTTATGAAGCAGAAGACATACTGGGTGTCCAGCCCATTTGATAAGCCCGTTCCAAGGTCCTCTTGCAATCTTGCAGTACAGTACTGAAGGTTATGTGTGGGTATTGCTGCACGAGCTGTTCCACCGTTGCTTCACTCACCTACAACCAAAGAAAAGATTCTATAAATCACACTAAGTAAATACAACATGCAACCTGATATGGACAACAAAACATATCAGTTTTTGGATTTCTGAATATGAAGCAGCATGACTCATCCTGCAAGCCTTCTTTATGCTGGAAGGACTTGCAGAATTGGACCCCTGTCTTATAATGTGGGTTATTTGAATATAATTAAGTGTGGCTATTTTTTATGACAAAAATGAGAAAAATCACGGCTCCACCATGACAAAAAATGCTAGTCATAAGTTAATACCATTGTTTGTGGTGGAAAATGATAAGGAAAGTCAAACACACCCTTTATTTTAAAATAAGCATTGTTTTTAAACCATTTGACAATATTTACCAAACAGATTAAACCCCTTTAAGATTCCATGTGCCACTACCCTGGACACTCGGGAAAGCCAAAACTGCAAACATTCAAAGACTAGAATATCTTGTTCAGGACTGCACTGGCCAGAGTGACAAACATCTTCATTAGAAGTCTTTTCACAGACAAGTATCCATTCAAACTCTACCAACTAGACAGAAGTTTAAGTGTAAGATTTTCCTGGTGATAGAAAAATGAGAAATTGGTTGTAAGAATACTGAAGATAAGTGAAATAAAAACAACTTTGGGCATGATTCTGATACCCTTACTTACAAAAAGTGATAACTCCGCGATTAGCACCTTTGAAATGGTACTAATCAATGTTAATAAGAGTATGGAAATCTGTTAATGAAGAACATAAAAACATATGATTACATAAGGAGAAAACAATAAGAACAAATTTTATTGGACGTGAACATCATACAGTAATATGGGTCAGCACTTCCAAAGGTTAAAGAGTTCTCAAAAATATTTAAAAGCCCACACAGCTCTACATATACCTTTGGCGGCAACTTTTGTTTTTAGCCTTTAAGTGTAAAGCTAACACAGAACTTGGTAAGACACGCTGAAATGGTAGGAATCAATAATTAAAACATATAAGACTGGCAGGTCAGGAATGTCCCCGCTAGACCTCAACCATCACACCACCTTTATTCTTGATTAGACAAGGCAATCAGACAGGCCTAATTAAACCTAACACCTTTACAATTGCAATGCTGTGAGGGGATTAATTTGTCAATTATTTTTAAGCTGATTGCAGTTCATATCACAGAAGTAGACAGCTTCCTTCATCCTTTAGATAAATAAAAGATTAACCTAAGAATCACAACTTTTAGGTAGCTTTCTTTGAAATCTTTATTGAACACTTCGGCATTTTTAAATGCATCAATATTTCATTTAAATACTGAGCAGCCTACACTGAGAGGATGTACTGGTAATACAATCCTCCACTTTTCTTTTCTAGTGTACAAGATTGACGACAAAAAATGAAAAATAATGTTTGCTATCGTCAATGAGATCCTTCTTGGAATATTTAAAGCATAATGACTACAACATCTAATAAAGTACCCCCACCTCAAAAAAACCAAGAACTATAGCAGGAATTGCAGAGATTGAACAGTGATTGCACTCTCTGTCAGGGATAAATGAAGAGTTTAATCTCCAGTTCTTCTGCTTTGATAACAGAAGCACTCAATCTTCATTGGAAGCTTCATCTATCTGAGGCTGACTTGGATAGAAAACTGGTTTAACTTCTCCTCCAGGTAAACAGAGAAAATGCAAGCTCTGTACTCTTTTGGTAAACAACTATGTTAAAGTAACACCTGTGGGTGCTGAAAAATAAGAAGCATTTTTTAATAAATCCAAAGGAAATTAGAGGTAGCATAAGACCTCCAGAATATTTGACACTCACTGATGAACACAAACTTTTAAACTAACAGCAACATTCAGCAGAAATGCTTCTTGGAAATACTCTCCATAACTCCATAACCATTTTGTCCTATTCAGAACAGTCAAAAAAACGTTTTCTTTCAGCCAATACCTTTCAGGCTTTCTGAAGAGAGCCAAGATAGAGTACAGAATCCATCACGTTATAATGTCTCACCTCCCTCTCTGGAAAACTAAACCTGAATCACTAGATTAAAACCTCAAATTACATGACTTTTACATTATAGTTAATGTAGCCAAAATGAAGAAGCTCAGAAAGGAAAGTCAGTTATTTTCACCTTCCTCGCTGGGAACCCAGGTAGCAGTGTTTACACTCATCCATTAAACTTTCTTTAAACAGTAATGTGTGGATGTTATTGTGCTCACTCTCAAACAAGTTGGGGTTTCTTACTAGATGTCATGGTTAGGGTTTAGTGGGGCAATGTGTATAATAGTGCAAACAGATTTTCATGCTATAGGGAACAGACAAATTCAAACTAGACACAAGGCACACATTTTTAACAGTGGGAATGTGTAACCACAAAGTGGTGGATTATTCATCTGTTCAGGTCTTCCTATTGAGATTGCATGCTTTTCTGGAAGTCATGCTTTGTTAAACACAAATTACTGGGCTCAATACAGAAGTAACTGGGTGAAATATAATGGTTTATTATACACAGGTCAGAGTAGATGATCTAATTACCCCTTCTAACCTTAAAAATTTATAAGAAACACTTAATACTTGTCATTAATGCTATATGTGTCTTTATAGGTAATTATACTTGCTGGCTTTTATGTGCCACAATATAGGAATATCTTATAAGTGGGGGAAAAAAACACACACGTTTGTTAGCAATTGTGGTTACCATATGGGCAGACTGTGGTCCAGCAAGTATTGAGAGGAAACCCAAATAGGACCACTTGGGAGCGAGTGAAATTGAAGGTTATACAAATCTACCGTCTGCAGGAACAGACAGTTCTTGAAGGTAAGACAGTAAAGCCAGGGGGCAAGCTCAAACATAAAAGGTTATTGCACGTAGTTGGCCTACAAGATAAACCTGAGCACGTAGGGGCCTGGTAAAAACACCATGGAAGAAGAGCAAGTAGTACATCACCTGTCTCTCAATCAAAGTCTGAATGTGGACAAAAACTTACAGACAACTACTTTCCAGGGCAGTCACAAGGATTTCTAGACACTTGTTTTAAGGCCATTTGAAAACCTTAATTTTATTATTCAAACTCAAAGTATAAACCTTAGTTGCTATCAGTAAGTCTGCAGTTAGGGTTTCTCTTATGTTCATATTTGGAACCTTTAAAAGTCTGGAAAGAAACCACTTTGAGCTTGAAAACTGGCAAGCTTACTCTCATGCCAGAGGAGAATTTTTTCCCAAGGTTTCATAATACATGATGAAATTGTTTGACTTAGTTAAATATTTAGTTGTTAAACCCTTTTCAAATTCATTTTAATAAAAGTAATCATAAACATGACAAAATTATATTAGACAAGATAAATCAATCCACTTTACATCACAGTAAAAAAAATGATTAAAAAACTTTCAGCTGTTATAAAAACCTATGCAAGTTCTAGGATGAGAAAAAAATGTATTTGAAAAATAAGGCCACAGACTATTCCCTCTGAAACCAAATGGAAATCTTGCTATTTACCACCAGAAAAACTCAGACCAGATCAGATTCTAAATCATTAGCAGTTATAAAGGTTCAGTATCCTACTCAAGGGAATATATAGTACATTCCACAAAAGGAGGTAATAGCTTTAAATCAAACAGATGTCAATCATTTGGTCCTTGTCATCCGGTCCTCTAATGTTAAATTCAGATACCACAAAGCATTTTCATCATTAAAATCATAAAAAATTAAGCTTCTGTGTCTTTGATAAGATGTAATTTGCCTGGCAAAAAACCAGAAACCTCCAAAAATAAATCTAGCACTTAAAGAAAGCCTGTATGACGTTGGACACCAAGGGAAAAACATGAATGTTTACATCTTCATGTTAAATGTTATATTTTTTCTCCAACCAACTTTCATTAATCTCCACCTATTGAAATGTCAAAAGAAAGGCTATTAGCTGAAGATAAATCAATTACATTATAAAAATACATTATCATTTATTTGTATTTCAATACAATGTGATAGGTGCTATCTGCACATAAGGAAAATAGTCCTTGCCCCTAAAAGCAAGATCAGTGAATTGATGCCATTAACAGCTGAACTTGAGGGTTAAAAAGCAACACCGAATTTAAGAAATGAACAGTAAATTCAGGCAGGCCCTCCCCACTCAGATGTCAAGGAAAATCCAAAAGCCCCCGACATTCAGGGACAGCTCTATGTTTTTTGCCGCCCCAAGCACGGCAGTCAGGCGGCCTTCGGCTGGTCACGTGGATTCGGCAGCGTTTCTGCAGGTGATCTGCCAGTCCCGCACCTTCAGCGTACCCATTGCCGAATTGCTGCCGAAGCCGCGGGACCAGCGGACCTCCCGCAGGCATGCTGCTGAAGGCTGCCTGACTCCTGCCCTCACAGCGACCGGCAGGCCGCCCTCCACGGCTTGCCGCCCCAGGCACGTGCTTGCTGCACTGGTGCTTGTGTTACCCGGGTTTCTTTCAACCCAAAGCTCTTGGTAACTTTTACTCTATGCGAGGAGGTGTCAGGAAATAAATCAGGGGGGAGATGGTCATCTGACCGATAGATTGCTGGCACAAACGGGACAACACAAGAGTGCTTTCACTTAAAGCTAAAATTTACTAGTCTCAAACACTTACACACGTCTGCAACAAGATTAGTAAAACACCTCCAACCCTTGATAATTACCAAAGCTGAGTGTGGCTTTCGATTGACACAGCAGCAGCCCGTTTGCCACTGGGGAACACAAGATGCATCCAGAGAGAGAGACCAGTCCTGAGGAGTCCCCAAATGAGTCCCACTATCTCAAGCTTTTTCCCCTTATTTATACATTAGTAATAGAATGACATGTCCCTTAACGAAACCTTGTTAAGTAAGCATTTCAATGATCAAGCAGGAAGTTCCTTCTGATTAATTATTAACCAGGTGTGGGTTTTTCCAGAGCCTGCAGCCCTGAGACCCCAAGAGACATTCCTGGGGCACATCCTGCTCTTCTAAAATGTATCAGCAACTTCAATACAATTCTTATCAGGAAGAATGCGGGGTCAAGCTGCCCTTTCTGTCACAGCCAAACCCCACTCCCCTCCTGCCTTGATCAAGCTGCGATTGCTGAATGGCCAATTTACAGCTTGCTGACTAGGGCGTCTTTAACAATAAGCCATAGTGGTTTCAAGCACTTTACTGGTTTGCCAAAGTCTCCCTGTACACCTGGAGCTGCCCCTGCCGACATTGTTAGATTTTTCAGTAATTCTCAAAAGTCTCAGTTTTTCAAAAAAATGCTTCAGGCAGTGTTCTATATTGGACTCCAGAGAGAGTTTTACTACTATATTCTTTAACATCTATATCAGGGAATTGTTTCTAGGTTTTTTTCCTCATTGCTTCTATTATGCCCTCAAGATAAAGTTAGTCAAATACATCATATTTTGATCCAAGAGAATCAATTTCTGATTTAAGCCCCGCCCCCCATTAGCCTCAAAAATCTTCTTCAATGAAATTAAGGGCTGCAGCTGATAAACAATCAGCTGAATCTAAAAGTTTTTCAGTGAAGTGGATAGCAACATTTGCCAAGAGCAGACAGTGACAGAGGTAATGACAGACCATCTATACCTTTCTGGTGTCAAAGCTGTAATTGCTGAAATCTCTGTATCTACAGAAGTACTAGGTTTCAGTATAATTTAGGCGTCATTATAAAATTAAACTAAGTCTCCAGGGACGATAACCTGCCTTTGCTCTGGACCCTTTATGCTGAGAAAAAGGGCAAAAGTGGTGTAAAGGGTCCTAAAAACTCCAGTTCAAGAATGCAAGAGGATTCCTCTAGTGGAGTGTTTCCCAAACTTGGGACGCTGCATGTGTATGGAAAGCCCCTGGCGGGCCATAAGGAGTATGTCAGGGGCAGGGCTACAGCACACAACCCTGAGGAGATTCTGGTCCATGCTGTGGTCCATAAGGGAAGCCTTGGATGACTACTGAAACTGAGACAGGTCCAAGAGCTCTCTAAGGGTATGTCTTCACTACCGGCTGGATGGGTGGGCAGCGATCGATCCAGCAAGGATCAATGTATTGCATCTAGTCTAGATGCGATAAATCTATCCCCGAGTGCTCTCCTATCGACTCCTGTACTCCAGCTCGGCGAGAGGTGCAGGCAGAGTCAACGGGGGAGCAGCAGCAGTTGATTCACTGTGGTGAAGACACTGCAGTAAGTAGATTTAAGTACATTGACTTCAGCTACGTTATTCACGTAGCTGAAGTTGTGTAACTTAGATCGATCACCCCCCAGTGTAGACCAGGCCTAAGTTACACCAGGGACCTCACCAACCACCAGAGTAGCCCAGGAATGAGAGGGTGCAAAGGTGGCTTAAAGTCACAGCTCCACGCTTGGTCTACACTACCAATTTATATTGGTTTAACTACGTTGCTCAGGGGTGTGAAAAATCCAACCCCTGGTGTAGACAGATGTCTTCTCCCTTTCGGGGGCTTATCTACACTTCCAGTGCTGCAGCAGCGGACCTTCACCAGTGGAGCAGTCACTGTAGCACTCAGTGAAGATGCTACCTACGCTGATGGGCGCACTTCCCAAGAGTGGTAGCTATGTTGATGGGAGAAGCTCTCCGGTCAACATAGCGCTGTCTACACTGGGAGTTGAGTCCGCATAACTGTGTCGCACATGGGAGTGGACTTTCCACCCCCTCAGCAACATAATTTTACCTGTATAAGTTTGTAGTGTAGGTCAGGGCTGAGAGGTGTAGCACAGAATCTCACCTCAGAAGTTTAAAAAGTGTAGTACTGTGCCAGGGCCGGCTCCAGGCCCCAGCGTGCCAAGTGCATGCTTGGGGCGGCATGCCGCGGGGGACGCTCTGCCGGTTGCTGGGAGGGCAGCAGGTGGCTCCGGTGGACCTCCCGCAGGCACGTCTCCCTTTCCTGCCCCTCTCCTTTTCTCCCCCCAAGGTATCTCACATAATACCCTTCTCTTAGACTGGAACTAAACCCAAATCAGGAATAGAGTTATATAAGAAATAATTGCTGATTATCAATAAGAATAAATTCTTACCATATTTGTAATCCATATCAGCATTCATTCAACAAAATTTATTATAAATCATCATCATTAAAAAAACAAGGATACAGCTTAATAAAAATAGTATTTAAGTCGCACAAATCACTGTGAGAGAGAACACTTCTGTTAACTCAAATCTTAAAAAACTCCTCAAATGATAAGATACTTACAATACCATTTTAGTCCAGAGATATAAAACTGGAGTTTCTTAGGGGAACATGTTTATGCTCATTAACTACCACGATTGTCATAGGGAGATGAGGTGTTGGAGCAGCAACTCATGCAAGCAAGGTTCAAGCAAGCTTCTGTGTGAGGCTATGTAGCTCTTGCATAGGAACACAGGCAGCTGACTATGGGGAATGCTGATGTTAGGAGCTCTTCCCTTCCAGGTTTCACCTCCCTAGGCAGCAGAGCACTGGCTTCAGTGTCAGGGCACCAGCAGATTAAACATATTGTCAGTTGCCTAACTCTACTGAATACCTATTATTCAAAAGTAATATTTACTTGTCTAAATTTTATAAAGCTCTTAGTTTTATTTAATACCTACTGCTCAGGAGCATAAGAAGTATTTCTTCTATAACTATCCAGTGGATCAATTTTTAAATATTTCTTTTTTGCAAGTAATGTTAGAGATATTTTAACAGGTAAGCATAGCATCAAATGATGAAAGATCATGAATTGAGCAAAGATGAGTACAACGGCCAGGGTTAAAAGGGCACAATTGCCCTATTTCTGCACAGCTACATAATAGTCATATCATGAAAAAAGAAAATGGGCTCATTTTAGAGATCACTACTCCATGCATTGCAAATGGATTGGGTCCAAAAGGCTCCTATTTAAAGTTTTGGTCACTCCAGCATTGTTGTTTTTTTATTGGACAGTCAGGTATACGGAAACGGTACATGCAGCTTTCTCTCTGCATGCTCGATGGTATAATATGGAAGCCCATTTTTCCATGTTGTGAGTGTAGAGGGAAGTTTGTCTTTATATCATGGGGTGAAATATGCCATGAGTCCACAGTACGGAAAGAACTTCAGTTATTGAGTCATGAACTAGCTTTTGTTAGACATACTTCACAAACCCACAACCTCTCCCATGTTTTAAAGATGGAATCCAAAATTTAGAGGGAATAGAGTTATAGAGTAGTCAAGTTTATTCACTCTTTTTCTCCTTTCTCCAGCTTTAGTTTACTGTTTCCTCAATTCAATGTTTTTTAAAAGTATACTTAATAACAAATGTTTGATTTCCCCCCCCCAGCTAATAGTTGAATGAATAACAATCTCAAGTGGCTCAATTATAACTGTTGCCTATAGCCACAACAAAATGAAAGATTTCTGGAATCATTTTGTGTGAAGTGCTATGCATTTGATCAGTTAAGGCAGATATGTTCCACAGAGTTTAAAAGACTGCCCTAATGCCCAGAAGCAGAATCTTTGCTTAGGACTTCTTTAATAATAAAATAACAGCACTAACTATATTAATACAACATTCTACAGTCTGAATAAATTCCCTTATGGTTTAGACAAAGAACGCATTTTGGCTTAACTGATGTAGTTCTTTTACAAAATCATTATGTTTGTGGATTGATGATTAATGCAATTGACAAGTCCTGTCTCCTCCAAAATATTGATGTAACATGATTATCATGACATTCAAACCACTTAATTTTGTACTGCAAAGATTATAGCAATTTATTTCCCAGTTATGTGTGGGATAGGAAAAGGAGAAGGGGTAGAAACTATGTATAAATATAAACATGTCTGATATTTTTGTGCTCTAACATGAAACAAACAAAATACACAAATTCCATAATTAGTTCAAGCACATTTTGAGGTTTCAGAAAAGAACTGACATCATGAAACGCCTATTGAGAAGTTGTGGCAAATCTACTTTTGGAGTATGTGTCCCCTTCTTCTGTTTCTTTCAGCTCACACAGAGATGCACATCCCTGCAGGGACAAAGGCTTTGTTGAGAAGTTGCTCATGCATTTGAATGCTATTGCCTCAAACAATCACTGTGGTCTCTTGGAGAGGACAAAGGTTATTGCAAATTAACAAAATAATCAATTTCAGGTTCTGTAGCGTACATAGTTCTTGAAAACCCCACATTCCAAAGCTGGCTGTGCTAACCATTATCTCCGACATCTCCAGCAATATCAAGTATTATATTCCCATAAATTCCAAAGATGTTTCATTCTCAAGTCTCCAGGATTATTAAGAGCCTTTTACTTTTGTTATTTTGTAAGAGAAGCCTTAGTGTTTTTGGTTGTTTGTTTTGGTATGTTTCAAACAAAGTAACTAATTGCTTCTAGATACAGACTGTGCAGCACTTGAGAGTAAAAATCTCAAAAATATTATAAATATTTCAATTATAAATATTTTAAATTATTCACAAATATTTCAAATGAATAAAACCCCCAAACTCCATAGGCTGTTTTGTCCTTATTCAGAAAAATATTTCTTAAGTGATGACTACCCAGTGAAACGATGGTATTTATTTATAAACGATGGACTTTCTTTCAACTTCTTGAAATCTTCATATTAATAAGATAGTGATGGCTGTTTTGCTTTGTGGAAAACTATGGATTATCAAAACTATCCCCTCTGTTCCATGAGGATATTACTGTAATGTTTAATAAGCTGGGAGACATTTTAAAGTAAGTGGAAAAATCATTTAAAAAATGTCACAGTTAACAGACATCATTGAAAAGTTACTCGGACAATATTTCTAGAAAATATTCCCTCACTTTTTGTGTTCCACACATAATATTGGTTAGTTCACATTGCCTTTTCCCTCAACAGTGGCCTGATCCTGAAAACACTTACCAATGGGCTTTAGACCTGATCACATTGACATGAATGATCTTTCTGATGACTACAATTAGAACTGGATCAGGCCCTTGGTTCTTACTAACATGAATAGGCCTACTGACTTGTGTATGCTTGTGTAAGTGTTTGAAGGATGGAGTCCTTAATGTATCCCATTGTTGAACTTTGCTGTCTACATCTTTCACACATTTTGGAAATGAAATAGTTAAACTAAAGATACGTCAACACACAGTTAACTTAAATTCTCTTCCTGCATGTTAGCAGGCACTTTCAGTCATGCACTTAATGTGTAAGCTATTCCAGTTAGCTAAAAAAAGAATCATTTATTGTTCTGTCTTTTAAAAAGCTCATATTGAAAATCAAAGGGCAAAGTGAATACTTTAAAAGACAGTGGGGTCTTTATCAGGGGAGGGAGGATTGCTGTAATTTCATTCTAATAGGGTTCACTGGTCTTATGCATCTGATATCTCTATTATTCATATTACCTCACCCACCTTGTCTCTCTCATAATTTATAAACAGATATATCAATGGAAGCTCTTCCATTTCACGTTACTTCAAAAATACAAAGAATTTTCTTAAATATGCAGCAATGTCATTTGAACAAATTACAGTGATTTAGGGGGAGAATAAGTGCTACAGACTTTTTAAAAAATGGGAGAAAAATAGATTTTGCAGTTCTGAAGATCAAACCATAATTTCATTCTAAAAATGATTTTATTTAAAGTGGAAGTAATTTGTCAGGGATTTTGATCTATTTCAAGTTAGCTTCTATTAGCTTTTTAAAATGGTAAGGCCAATGGCGGTGCTAATTATATTAAATCAAGCCATGGCCCTATATTCTTGTAGTAGCATTGTTGACTAATAATGGTTTGGCCCGGATAAACATCCAGCACCTGTGATCCTATCTCCCTTCCACTCAGTTCATTTTCAAGCAATCTGTGTAAGTAGCAACAGACCATGCCAAAAGGTTGAAAATGTTGCACAGACCAGGCTTATTAATGTATACAAAAGCAGGACATTCTTTATGCACTGAGGCATCAACTTTGTTCATAAGTTGGTGTTTCTTTACAAATGACATTCTTCATGAAAAAAACATAGGTAGTGCCTCATCACACTAAGGATTTGCAGTTCAAATGTGACTTAACACCTAACCATATTTAAAAAACACTCTTAACAGACTTTTTTAATTTTAGGGCTCAGTTTGATCTTTTTTTCTCTTGTAATTTCATAAAAGGGTTTGTCTTTTATCAGTTGTATTGATTGGCACTGTATATGTCCTAAAATCTCAATTAAGTATTGATGGAAAATATATTTTGCAGATGATCTAAGAAAGCCTCTGAGATAAGTTATACGGTCTCAGAAAAATTTCTGTTGAAAAGTAACTTAAAATTCTTAAAAACAAAAAGCTTGGGAAAAGCCAAGACTATGGTGAATTTAATGAAAGAAACTGGTGCACTCGTTCACAGCCAACTCTGTCAATTTAACTTCACTTCAGTGTCAGACTGGAGGTGCTGAGTTTTGTCACTATAGCTGGGGGCTGGGTTATTCAATGCCATTTTCTGTATATTTTCAAGAAATGTTTGCTGCATTTTAACACTAGCATTTCTGACAGCCATTTCAAAAAACACCATAATATTGCACAAAGAATCCAGAGTTGTGAGAATCTGTGTTAAGAAACTCACAGCCTCTAACTGAAGATTATTATGACAGATAGTCCAACTAACCAAACTGTCAGTCAGGAAAATTAATGAAGTTTTCATTCAATATTTCCTAGGCACCGTGCAAGAGGGTTTTTTTAGGAAAGATAAGGGTTCAAATTGCCATAATGTAAAGCCTGATTGCAATGTTATAAAGGACACTGGAGAAATTAAATAAAATCATTAAAACACGAGTTCCAGCAATAAATGGGTTAATTTAATGCTACCCAGTTTGTCAAATTTCCCTCAATTTGAATCACGTTGGATTTTTTTTTAATGAACTGGAATAACTACTTTGTAGGGAACTTCCTGTGTCAGTCCTGTGTACACTTTAGGGGTACAAATTTAAAGAATCATGTTTACAAAAAGTAAACTAGAAAGCTGAAGACTTGGGTCTTTATATTCACCCTGACATACTGCTTGAAATAGTAAATAAAGATCTCCAAACTAAAGGTTAAAATGTCCAGCTCAAATCCTGAACAGTGAGTGTTGGTGTCTGAAAACCGTTATCTGCTATAATTTCTCAGAAAATATATTTGGGATCATGTGACTGAAATGACAAAAAAGCATAAAGCTCTTGGGGTAGCATTAAAAACAACTAAACATTAAGGACCTAAAATTGAGAAACCCTCAAAATGCATTCACAAGAAAATTTCTAATGAAGTTTCCTTGTAATAAATCACAAACGAAACTGGATTTTGAATGAAAAACCCATGTTTAAAGAAGAAAAGAAATGCTGACATTAAAGAATGATCATATTTCTCTCCTCCCACACACCTTTCTAATAGATTAAGGGTAGCACAAAATAACAGGCACTAACTTATAATATTAAAATATAAAATGAAGAATTGTTAGTAGTAAGATTAAGAGTTTTGATACCTATATTTTTAATTATGTTTATTTTTGTATAGTGAATGAATAGATGAGGTAACACTTAGACCAAGTCCTTGCTGGCATAATTATGGTTTTCCCAATTCTTTTACATAGAATTGCTAATCTGCTTAATATGCTGTTGCTGAAAGAACAAAAGTAACCTGTTGAAAGATGTAAGTAAAAGATACACAAACATAAATAAAAAAAGCGTTTTTCTGGGAAGACCCAGGACAAGGTGACCCAAAAACAATATGTTGTATGCAGTGTTCTTGCAGGGAACTCCACAGACCTCATTCGGGTGGATGGATAGCTCAGTGGTTTGAGCATTGGCCTGCTAAACCCAGGGTTGTGAGTTCACATTTAGGGATCTGGGGCAAAAATCAGTACTTGGTCCTGCTAGTGAAGGCAGGGGGCTGGACTCGATGACCTTTCAAGGTCCCTTCCAGTTCTAGGAGATAGGTATATCTCCAATTATTAATGACCTGAAGGGAATGGAATTCCCCACTAGATACCATAGGTATGCCAGGGGACCGCAGTGCAGCCCATCCATGAGCACTATTTCTGCCTCTGGGCTGGAACTGTGACCATAGCTCAATTCTGCCTCCTATGTGGGGCGTTTGAATAATTGGAAGCTCATAAATGTTGCCCCTAAAATCTACCTGTTGGCCTCCCTGCTCCCTCTCTGCTTGTCTATCTGGGGCTGGCACAGAGCTCTTCTTAATGGCATGCAGGAGGTGTAGATCCCTCTGCCCTCTCATGGCCACTCTGCGCACAGAAGGGCTATGGGGAGCTGAAGTTGGCTTTGTGTGGACTCCTACACCTGGGAGGAGTCATCACTTCTGTCTTTAGCTTATTAGTGTCTGAACTCTTATCCTGTTAAACAATGAAAAGAGATACGGAGAATGATTTAGGAGCCTAAATTACATTTTCCGTAGCTACTTAGACACTTAGATAATTAAAGGTATTTAGGTGACCAACTTCTGTGGGACTTAGTTGTCTAAATATCTTTAAAAATATGGCTATTAGGAGCTTCTCTCTCATTGAAAGTCAATGGGATTTAGGTGTCTAACTGCACAGGTCACTTTTGAAAATGGGATTTTGGTACTTAAGTCATCTAGATGCTTTCAAAAATCTTTACCCATTGGCAGTAAAAGCTAAGTTTATCAGTAATGCCCCACTCCCCTTCCTCACCGCTACAACTAAAAACCTGAAGAAATTCCTGTTTCCAATATCTACTAATATATCTAGAGTTATATGGATCAGACCTTTAAGGGGAACTGTAGTTCCCTTAATGTAATTATTTTTCTAGAAAAATGTATGTCTGCTGAATATTTTTACATTACATTGAACATTTTTTTTGTCCAAGCAAAAACCAAGAGCTGTACAGCAAAACTACTACTGCTAATTTTAAAAGGATTTAAGCATTATTTTAGTGGCCTTGGGCCTTATTCTTTTATTGATTTGACTAAATAATGAACTCTGGTGTTAGAAGATTGGGTTTAAAATGCTACAACACAAAAACCTCAACCTAAGTAACCTTCCTCATTACAAGGATATAACGTTAAGATTGACATTTCTCATGAGCATTGTGAAAATGACATTTATTTTAAAGCAGTGAATATTTTGCTCCTGAGCTGTGCATGTTATGAGGCGGGGGCAGAGGGGGGAGGAGGAGGAGGAGAAGGTCATGGCATTGGCAGTTTGATGAGAAATGAATTCATTTGATTATTTTCATGGTGTGGATCAATAACACTCTGGCTGAGACCCATTGCCCAAAGGCAGTTAGATAATCAATGGAATCAAACACAGCATGCCTTTACCCAGCCGTCTTCTCTGATCTTTTCTGGGAGGACGCGTGATGCCTGTGTAATTCTAATTTATGTCAATTGCAAATCAAAGAAATTCCAAGAAGATTTAGTCATAGGGTATTTTAGTGATAACCATTTAAAATCTATATATATATGTTCCTTATTCAACTTTGTGTTTAAGTGCTTCTCTCTTGAATGAATGGAAATTCCTAGAAAAGCATAAAACACAGAAGCTACCTAGTACTGATTTTGATTTGGGGGTGGAAGGCTAGACAGAAGGGGCAAATCTTCTCACCTCCCCCAGACTGCAAGCTCTTACAATGTAAAGACAGAGATTCCAATCAGACAGACATGCAAATAAATCTTTCGCCACACTCCAAGAATTTCTTTAATGATGCCCCGGATACCCGGATGTTGGCATTTTCAACCTAGATGAGCAGTCATTGGAAAAAATTAGTTCTGCACAAAGCTGGAAAAAAAAATGAAAGAAATGATTTTGTTCTGTAACGTCTCTATTCAATTGCTGTGGGAAAGGGGTTGTCATCTTATACCTGTCAATTTCACATTGCCTTTCAACACATGAAATTCAGAGATATTGCTTCTAATATTCCTTCTTAGTTCACTCCTTCTGAGGCTGCTACGTTTTTTCCCACAAAGGCTCCACAAGAAAATAAAATGGTTCCCCAGTGGTACTCCTAGCACCACAATGTTCACTATACAGAATTCATATCTCAGAAAGCTTTGGTGACCCAATATTTTTTTTTAATTAATCCTGAACACTTTTTCCATCTGTCCTGCACCTTTCTCAGAGATTTTTATTCTTGCAGTTCAGTTGCCTTCCCAAATGTTGCACAATCTTTTTGAAAGAAACTAGGAAAACATAAGCCACCAATTACAGGAATACAGGCTATGCAGTACATGTGGTTTAACTGATGTTTGATGTAGTAAAACTTGTTTTCAGCATCAAGGCAATTGATTGTCTATAGCAGCTGAAGACCAGATAAACCTATTGCTCTTATTAGATCCCTGTTGATTGTACAAGCAGTTTTAACTAATCCACAAAATAAATATATGTAAAACTGATCAGGTGGTTCAGGGTCAGCTCTAATTCCCAAGGTCAAGTAACCCTTTGAACAATTTCTAAGTACATAATCTTAGCCCAATTCATCAAAGGCAACTCACACACTGTTTTCTTCTATGGGCTCTAACAAAACACTAAAGTTTAGGAGATTAAGTAGAGTCAGCTTCAAAAACCAGAGCAATTCCTCTAACATGCTTATCCTCCCCTCAATCTGGAAAACTACAAAAGATGAGGCTGTGTGATGCTATTTAAAACTTTACAGTTGAGCTGGAATTTTTTATTCATTGCTGGTTGAAATACTTTCCCCTACTGCTCTCCGCATCACAATGAATTCATAGCATAGTTGTCATGCACAGATTGTTTTATGATAAAAAATTTGTTCTTAAACTTGTACCCAACTAGGGCTGTGCTTGTTTCACAATGGGGTTCACATGCTGAACTTTGGTTCACAGGAGACTGAAAGAGAAACAATCCCTGCATGTTCACTAGGAGATTTGAGATCAGAGGTCTCAAACCTCCAAGGACTCACAATCATCTCATCCCTGGTCTCAAGGACTCTGGGACCTTCTCCTCTTAATTGAGACTTCTTTGAGAATGGAATGAAAAGGACTATGTGAGGGGAAAGAAAGGAGGATGGTTGTTGGAGGGAGGTTCACTATTTTAACAGATGTGCAAACAACCTCTGCCCCATGTTTACCAAATTTTTGTGAGTGTGAAATGAGCAGAGATGAGTGAATTCTTATAAAAAAAATTTTTTTTGTGCTGAAAAATATATTTTTCAGGTTCCAAAAATATTCACCAAATTCAGGTTGAATTTGACAAATAGTTTTGGTTGGGAATTTTTTTTTGAAGAGTTGAAACAATTAGTTTCTTTTTTAAATTGATTTGAAACAGTGATTCAATTTCAAATTTGGCCTATTAAAAACAACAGAAATAAAACATGAAAAGCACGTGAAATGGCTGAATCAAAACAAAAACTTCAGAGAAATTAGTTTGAGTCAATTCAAAGTGTTTAGGCTGATTTGAAACACAACTTTTGGGTTTCTGATTCAATTAAAAAATTAGGAAAATGCTGTTTTTAGTTAAAATCGAACCAGATACGTTCCCCCCAGATCATAGAATCATAGAATATCAGGGTTGGAAGGGGCCTTAGGAGGTCATCTTGTTCAACCCCCTGCTCATAGCAGGACCAATCCCTAACGAAGGGTATGTCTACACTATGAGATTATTCTGATTTTACATAAACCGGTTTTGTAAAACAGATTGTATAAAGTCGAGTGCATGTGGCCACACTAAGCACATTAATTCGGTGGTATGTGTCCATGTCGAGGCTAGCGTCGATTTCTGGAGCGTTGCACTGTAGGTAGCTATCCCGTAGCTATCCCATAGTTCCCGCAGTCTCCCCCGCCCATTGGAACTCTGGGTTGAGATTCCAATGCATGATAGTGCAAAAACAGTGTCGCGGGTGATTCTGGGTAAATGTCGTCACTCAATACTTCCTCCGTGAAAGCAACGGCAGACAATCATTTCGCGCCCTTCTTCCCCTGGATTGCCCTGGCAGACACCATAGCATGGCAACCATGGAGCCTGTTTTGCCTTTTGTCACTGTCACTGTATGTGTACTGGATGCTGCTGACAGAGGCGGTACTGCAGTGCTACACAGCAGCATTCATTTGCCTTTGCCAGGAGGCAGAGATGGTTACCATCCCTATTGCACTGTCTGCCATTGTAAATTGGTGATGAGATGATGATTATCAGTCATTTTGCACTGTTTGCAATTGGAAATTTGCGATGACGGTTATCAATCATTTTGTACTGTCTGCTGCTGTCATGGGTGCTCCTGGCTGGCCTCGTTGAGATAAGCCAGGGGCGCATGAACAAAAATGGGAATGACTCTCCGGATCATTCCCTTCTTTATGTTTTGTCTAAAAATAGAGTCAGTCCTGCCTAGAATATGGGGCAAGTGTACTTGAGAGCCAGACAGCACAGCCGCTCCGGGTCAGAGCCCCAGAGATCTCACAGAAATGATGAGCTGCATGCCATCCTAGAGGGTGCCCCTGCAACAACCCCACCCGTTGCTTCCCTCCTCCCCCAACCCTCCTGGGCTACCATTGCAATGTCCCCCTATTTGTGTGATGAAGTAATAAAGAATGCAGGAATAAGAAACACTGACTTTTTAGTGAGATAAAATGAGGGGGAGGCAGCCTCCAGCTGCTATGATAGTCCAGGCAGGACATTAAAGGGGGGGGGGGGCGCAGCCTCCCGTTGCTATGATAGTCCAGGGAGTACAGAATCTTTTCTTTAGACACGAAAGGGGGGGGGGGCTGATGGAGCTCAGGCTCCAGCTTCTATGATGAGGACGGTTACCAAGCATTTTGTACCGTCTGCCAGGAATGACAGGGAGTCATTCCCATTTTTACCCACACGCCCCCGGCCGACCTCACCGAGGCCAGCCAGGAGCACTCACAGGATGATGACGGTTTTCCACCATTTTGTAACGTCTGCCATCAGGAAAGGAAGGGGAGGGGATGCTGCTGTTCAGCGCCCCAGCACCACGTCTACCAGCAGCATGCAGTAGACATACGGTGACACTGAAAAATGGCAAGAAACGATTTTTTCCCCTTTTCTTTCACAGGGGAGGAGGGGAAATTGACGAGATATACCCTGAACTACCTAGGACAATGTTTTTGACCTTACAGGCATTGGGAGCTCAGCCAAGAATGCAAATGCTTTTCGGAGACTGCGGGGTCTGTGGGATAGCTGGAGTCCTCAGTCCTCCCTCCCTCCCTCCATGAGCGTCCATTTGATTCTTTGGCTTTCCGTTACGCTTGTCACGCAGCACTGTGCTGAGTCCCTGCTGTGGCCTCTGTTTATCATAGCCTGGAGATTTTTTCAAATGCTTTGTCATTTCATCTTCTGTAACGGAGCTCTGGTAGAACAGATTTGTCTCCCCATACAGCGATCAGATCCAGTATCTCCATTACGTTCCACGCTGGAGCTCTTTTTGGATTTGGGACTGCATGGCCACCTGTGCTGATCAGAGCTCCATGCTGGGCAAACAGGAAATGAAATTCAAAAGTTCGCGGGGATTTTCCTGTCTACCTGGCCACTGCATCTGAGTTCAGATTGCTTTCCAGAGCGGTCACAATGGTGCACTGTGGGATACCGCCCGGAGGCCAATACCGTCGATTTGCGGTCACACTAACCCTAATCCAACATAGCAATACCGATTTCAGTGCTACTCCTCTCGTTGGGGAGGAGTACAGAAACAGGTTTAAAGAACCCTTTATATCGATATAAAGGGCCTTGTTTTGTGGACGGGTGCAGGGTTAAATCGGTTTAACGCTGCTAAATTTGGTTTAAACGCGTAGTGTAGACCAGGCCTAATTCATCCCAGTCAGGGCTTTGTCAAGCCTGACCTTAAAAACGTCTAAGGAAGGAGATTCCACCACCTCCGTAGGTAACCCATTCTTGTGCTTCACCACCCTCCTAATGAAAAAGTTTTTCCTAATATCCAGCCTAAGCTGCCCCCACTGCAACTTGAGACCATTACTCCTTGTTCTGTCATCTGGTACCACTGAGAACAGTCTAGATCCATCCTCTTTGGAACTCCCTTTCACGTAGTTGAAAGCAGCTATCATTCTTCTCTTCTGCAGACTAAATAATCCCAGTTCCCTCAGCCTCTCCTCATAAATCATGCGTGCCAGCCCTCTAATAATTTTTGTTGCCCTCCCCTGGACTCTTTTCCAATTTTTCCACACTCTTCTTGTAGTGTGGGGCCCAAAACTGGATACAGAATTCCAGATGAGGCCTCACCAATGCCGAATAGAGGGGAATGATCACATCCCTCGATCTGCTGGCAATGCTCCTACTAATATAGCCCAAGACACCGTTAGCCTTCTTGGCAACAAGGGCACACTGTTGACTAATATCCAGCTTCTCATTCACTGTAACCCCTAGGTCCTTTTCTGCAGAACT
This sequence comes from Gopherus evgoodei, assembly GCF_007399415.2. Lineage (NCBI taxonomy): Eukaryota > Metazoa > Chordata > Testudines > Testudinidae > Gopherus > Gopherus evgoodei. Next base: position 68,612,857 of record NC_044327.1, on the reverse strand, counting down.
GTTGCCTAGCCACTTGGTCCGTAGTCTGCAGCAGTGCATGGGATTCTTCCGTCCTAAGTGCAGAGGACTTTGCACTTGTCCTTGTTGAACCTCATCAGATTTCTTTTGGCCCAATTCTCTAATTTGTCTAGGTTCCTCTGTATCCTAGCCCTACTCTCCACTGTATCTACCACTCCTCCCAGTGTAGTGTCATCTGCAAACTAGCTGAGGGTGCAATCCATGCCATCCTCCAGATCATTAATGAATATCTTGAACAAAACTGGCCCCAAGACCGATCCTTGGTGCACTCCGCTTGATACCAGCTGCCAACTAGACATGGAGCCATTGATCACTACCTGTTGAGCCCGATGATCTAGCCAGCTTTCTATCCATCTTATAGTCCATCCATCCAATCCATATTACTTTAACTTGCTGGCAAGAATACTGCAGGAGATCGTATCAAAAGCTTTGCTAAAGTCGAGGAATAACACATCCACTGCGTTCCCCTCATCCACAGAGCCTGTTATCTCATCCTAAAAGGCAATTAGGTTAGTCAGGCATGACTTGCCCTTGGTCAATCCATACTGACTGGTCCTGATCATTTTCCTCTCCTCTTAGTGTTTCAGAATTGATTCCTTGAGGACCTTCTCCATGATTTTTCCAGGGACTGAGGTGAGGCTGACTGGCTTGTAGTACCCCGGATTCTCCTTCTTCCCTTTTTTAAAGATGAGCACTACCATTAGCCTTTTCCCAGTCATCTGGGACTTCCCCCAATTGCCATGAGTTTTCAAAGATAATGGTCAATGGCTCTGCAATCACATCCGCCAATTCCTTTAGCATCCTTTGGATGCAGTGCATCCAGACCCATGGACTTGTGCTCGCCCAGCTTTTCTAAATAGTCCTGAACCACTTCTTTCTCCACAGAGGGCTGGTCACCTCCTCCCCATACTGTGCTGCCCAGTGCACTAGTCTGGGTGCTGACCTTGTTCATGAAGACAGAGGCAAAAAAAGCATTGAGTACATTAGCTTTTTCCACATCCTCTGTCACTAGGTTGCCTCCCTCATTCAGTAAGGGGCCCACACTTCCTTGACCTTCTTTTTGTTGCTAACATATCTGAAGAAACCCTTCTTGTTACTTATAACATCCTTTGCTAGCTGCAACTCCAAGTGTGATTTGGCCTTCCTGATTTCACTCTTGCATGGCTGAGCAATATTTTTATACTCCTCCCCGGTGTGGTGTGCTTTCCTTGGAGACAAGCTTAAATGTGTTTCTGACCACAGTGTGATTAAAGTGAGACCAGGTCTGATTTTGAGTACTTCTATAGAATTGTACAGCTCACACAGCTCTGCATCCAATCAATGTATGTTTTAATTACGCTTTCCATCTCTTCTTTTTATAGAATGGAGAGTGAAAAGGAGGAAAAAGGAGGAAGGAAGAGGAAGAGACTTTTTTTTTTTTTTGGATAAATAGGTTTCATTGTTCTTATTTCTGACTGAACCCAAGAGGTTGTAAATGAAGCTAAAAAGGAAAAAATCTCAGATTAAGAAAGTTTGCATTTTGATACAGTTTAAACATTCAGTATATCTTTATTCAAACATTAATACTCGAAAATACATTTAGATAAATACATTATTTCTATAAAGCAATATATATTTCAACTGGGACTAAAGATAATTATGATATGAATGCTCTGGCTTTTTTTGTTTACCCTCTCTCTCTCTGATTAGTGTGCCTATTTTCTAGCCTGTCCCACTAAACTCTGACATTTTGAGTCAGGACTTCCTGATGTGAAAATTCATTAGCTCTAGCGTAGGATAATCCCAAATCCCTACTTTCCTCAAAGCCTCCCAATGCACATGCCATAAAGTTAACCTGCCTAAACCAAATTCAGGTGGAATGTTCATATCTTAGATTTACCAAATTTCAAATAATTGTAAAATTATAGTTAAACATTCGATTTACAAAATTCATCTTTACAATTATTTTTAATGGAAAAAGAAGTAAGTGCTGACAATTTTAAAATACTCTATGTGACTAAGTTTTTTATTCCAAAAGGTCATGAATTCAAATTCTCATAACCTTATCTCTGCATTCACATTAAATAATTTCCTTTGAAAGTAACACTACAGCATTTTTACTATTCTTCTACTTCTCTTTTTTAAGACAGACTATTATATTAATAAATATGACACATCAATCATATATCAAATCAGAAAAGGATAGTTTGTACACAAAACTTGTGTTAGCGCCTCAGGGTAAGTAGCCTAAGGATGCATGTCAGAAATCTAGGTCAGCAAAAATCTATCATGCTCTCTTTTTCTCTGCGGCTAATTCCTGTCTTAAACCTGCAAATATAACATGCTACAAGAATTATCACCATAACAATGAAAGGCAAAAAAGATTACCCATCTTTCCATAGCTGTTGTTTAGATGTGTGGTACATGTCCATTCCATTGTAGGTGTGTGAGGGCCTTGTGCACAGATGTTAGAGAACTTTTCCCCTCAGTTGTACCCATCGGGGCGGCTTGAGTGCCCTCCACCACTACACATCAATGCATGCTGGTACAAGAGGATGGAGCTGACCACATCCTACCTCAGTTCCTTCTTACCAGATAACATGTAGCTCTCTGATGTTTATGAGTCAGATCCTGCAAGAACCAGGTTTGTAGAGTTCTGATGTGTGCCCCCAACCTAGGGATGAGGCAGCTGTGACCAAAATGAGCTCTGGCTGTGGAGAAACAAAGGGAACACCGACACAAACATCCAAAGGGCCTGTCTACCAGTCCAGAGAGGGCAAAATTACCCCTGGAACATGAATCACTCTGTCTAGACGATAACGACAGGAGATATACACTGATGCTAGACATACTTGAAGCCTTGAGGCATAGTCTCGCATGTCACAACACATGGGGACATGTGCCCATGTTCCCCAGAAGTCTGAGGCAAGTGTGCACTGCAGTAATTAAATGTGCTTTTAGCACCAGGCCTTGGAGTGTTTGGAACCTTGCTTGGGACAGAAATGCTCTGGTTTGCATAGCCTCCAGGAGTGCTCCAATAAACTCTTTGCACAGGTTTTACAACTGGATTTGTTTTGACTGAGTAACAGACCCAGGGCACTGAAGGTGCATTCAGTGATGGTCCTGCTGGACAGCACTTGACAGTGTCACCAGCTCCTCACCAAGCAGTCATTCAGATAGGGGAACACATGGATTCCCTATCTTCGCAGATACACTGCTACTGGCACCATGCACTTTGTGAAAAATGTGAAGGGATGCTGACAGGCCGAATGAAAGTATTGTGACCTGGTAATATAGTTCAATTTGCTATGAACCTGAGGAACTTGTGGTGCTCTGGCCAGATCTCTATATAAAAATAAGTGTCCTTGAAAGTTGAGAGCATCACCCCAGTCGCCCTGTTCCAGGGAAGGAATTATGAAAGTCAGGATAACCAGGCAGAACTTAATTTCTTCAGGTACTTGTTTAACTCTATTAGATTTAAAATAGGTCCAAGACTGCTTTTTGCTTTGGGAATGAGGAAATTGTTGGAATAAAAATTCTTTGCTCTGAAGAATAAAGTAACTTCTTCTATTGCTCACACTAATGCAGAGATTGAACCTCCTGCTGAAGAATGGTTTTGTGAGAGTGGTACCTGAAGAGAGATGGGAAGGTGAGTTAGAAGGGGGAATAGAAAAAAATTGAAGGGAATACTCCAAATCCACAGTGCTTAAGACTCAGCAATCTGATGTGATGTTAGTCCAAGCACAGAAGAAGTGGGATAGATGACTGACGAAGGTATGGGTAGGACACATTCAATTTATTGGTGTGCTGCCCTTGATAAGCCTGTCAAAATACATGTTTAGACAGGGCTGTTTGTCGAGAGGACCCTGCAGTCACAGATGATACCTTTTTCCTTGGCAGGTCTTGGGACAGAGGTATAAAGCTCTGATATCTGTGAGCCTGTTGGGGCTGAAATTGATTCCTCTTCATTGCTGATATGTAAATTCCAAAGGACTTTAGTGTTACTTTGAAATCTTGTAGGCTATGCAGCCTGTTGTCCATCTTTTCTGAAAGGAGGGACAGATCCTCAAATGTAAATCCTAGATGGTCTGCTGTACTTCAGGAAGGAGACCAGAAATTTGCAAACACAAACACCTCCTCACAGAGATAACAGATGTCATGGAACAAGCTGCTGAGTCCACTGCATTCAAACTGTCCTGAAGAGCTGTCCTTGCCACCAGCTTACCCTCTTCTATCATGAGAATGAACTCCTGCCTGGAGTCCTCTGGTAGCCTGTCTTTAAACTTCATTACATTTTCCCACAAGGTGAGTTGTAGTGACTTGGGGGAGCTTGCTGTTTAGCAATTCTTAGCCATAGACCTCCTGTTGAATAGAGTTTACAACCGAACTGGTTCAGCCTCTTTGATTCCTTACTCACTGGCACCAATGCTTGGCAACAACGCCTGCCTCTCCCACTCATTAGTTGCTGCCATCACCAAAGGGTCTGCGGCTGGGTGAGAGTAGAGGTGTTTGAAGCCTTCAGAAGGGACACAGTATCTCCTCTCTGCCCATTTTGCCATAGGCAGGTGGGAATACGGGGTCTGTCAAAGCATTTTAACTGGTTCCAGAATTGCTTTGTTAATCAGAAGCACCGCTCTGGAGGATCCTGCAAAAGCTAAAATATCCATTATCTTGTGGGATTTCTCGCAGACCTCTGTCACTTGAATGTCTAAAACCAAGGCTATCCCTTTAAGCAGTTCTTGGTGAGCTACATTATCCTCTGGTGGTGAATAACACTGCTCTACAGCCAAAATGCTTCTGAAATAAATGTAGTCCAACTTTACTAATTCTGGGTCACTGAGAACGAAACTGATGCTTAAAATTGTTGATTGGCTCTAGTTTTCAAGGTATGCTATTGGGTCAGTATATACGACCCTTGACTTGGGAATGGCGGAGGATAAGTGAGTTATAAAGGGAAGGGATCTCAATTTAAACCAGAAATGACTAAAATACATCTTTGACTGGATCTATGAATAAATCTATGACTGGGTTTGGACAGTACTTGCTTTTGAGGCAAAACAATGAATGATGCAATCTGAAGCTGGTATTGCATCATACATGATATGAATTGCATCATGTTATTCCTAGAAGTCATGGATGATGCAATCATAACGAAGCTTACATCACTCTGCTGAACAAATTGCCCTATATCAGCTCTAGAAATCATACAGTGTCATGCTCTCTTCTTTGTCAGTGTTTGATTTTGCAAAGGGACACATTTCTGTTTAGCCAAAGTGAGCAGAGATGCCTTGTCCTTGTGTGAACAGTGCAGATAACTTCTGCTATGTTTGTGGTGAAGTGACTTTTGCATCACAAAAGCGCAGCATAACCACTATGGTTAAGAAAGCCTATCACCTTTCTTTTGGCTGCAAAATTAGAGATCAGGACAAGAGGTGGGCCCCACACATATGCTCCAACACTTGTGCAACAAATCTTCACCAGTGGTTGAACAGGAAAAGGAAATCTATGCCTTTTGCAGTGCCAATGATTTGGAGAGAGCCAACAGATCATACCACCAATTCTTACTTCTGCATGGTGCCTCCAGTTGGGAAAGGTGTGTCAAAGAAGAAAAAGTGGACTGTGCATTATCCAAACATTCCATCAGCTATACACCCAGTACCCCACGAAGAAGGACTGCCGGTTCCTGATGCACCAGAATCATTCTCACTTGAGTCAGACGAGGAAGAGGAAGAGGATGAAACTTCTGGTCCTGAACCATCAATGTCACAGGACCCACATTTTCTCCCATCCTCCTCCTCTGAACCACACCTCATAACACAAGGTGAACTGAATGACCTTGTCAGGGATTTGGAACTACCCAACAGTAAGGCAGAGCTGTTGGGCTCCAGACTACAGCAGTGGAATCTCCTGGCAGGCTATCAGGGCAAATGGAGCCCATCAATGCTTGCAGACTATTGCTGGACAGTGACAAGAGATGCTCCATTTAATGAATACAAGAGACAAGCCAAGAAGCGCCGAGTAGACAGCGAATAGGACTAAACTATGTACATAATAGCTTTTTGCCTTTTGTTTCATAATGAAATTTATTTATATAACCCTTTTGCTGATTTTTAACGTGTTACATAAACAGGACAGGTGAAATCTTATCATGTAAAGCAACCATAAACACATGAGAAGACCTAGGTTTACAATTTATGATTAAAATTCTACTATCTACATAATATTCATAGACATAAAATGTAAAAACTTAAATATCTTAGAAACAGTAGCCAATCAGTTGGTTTAATTGTCATATTTGAATTCAGCACATCAAAATACACAATAAATAGCACATTTTATCTCTGAAGCAGACGACTTCTCAAAAATTGTAGACCAGTGTAATTGCTCACAATCTCTACAGCCTCATCTTGTAATGAGGAAGAAGCTGCTGAGGCAATGGCTGATCTGTCTCTTATGGTGGAGGAGTTGTCTGAGCAACTTCCAGTTGCTTGGTGCCTGTACTGGTACCATGCATCCGAGAACACTGTCTGTGGTGCCAACGATCTCGGTGAACCCCCAATGAAGTCAACTCAGACAGGTGAGGGGAGATCCTAACAGGGAGAGGGAAACCCCATGATGTCCAGAATGGCCATTAACATGTTGACAGTGGGCCCCATGGTTGCAGAGGCCGTTGATCCTTGTGATGTGCCCAGTGTTGGGACTGCTGGAATATCCATGGACCACAGGGCTCTGATGGAGGGTAAGCTTTCCAGCAAGTATGGGAGAAACAGGCCCCACTTCTGTATCTGACAAAGATGAGTGAGTCCTGCGATCATGGGGGAGCAGAACCCATGTGGACAGGAGACAGGTAAGCCAAACCTATAGATAGGGTACCAGGGACATTGAGGGTGACTTGCCCCGGAGCGTATCGGCCTCCCAGGTACCAGAAGTGGGATCAGTACTATATGCGCTTGCAGAGCTGGCATAAGTACTATAGTTATTGGTACCAGCTGGAACACTTTCTGCATTGCCAGGGACACAGGTACCAAGAGATTAAGTAATTCTCTGGTAGTAGCGTATGCTCCCAGCATCATCTGTACTGGGATGGGATCTTGGGTCTGATGGGTAGAAATTTCAGGGGGTGGCCTTGGTGGACCTGGCATAGGTCCCAGAGTCAACAGACTCTTTGCAGCAAAGGAGTGCTCCACTTCCCCTCAGTTGCTCCCAGAGATCTTGCTTTTAGCTGGCCTTGGTACTGAAGGTCTTCCTGGACAAGGTACCATGTCCTTGGCAGATCTGTGTCTCTTCTTTGGTACCAGACACACAGAGCATGATGCTGAAGACATCTCAGTAGGGGCACTCTGTACTCATGGTGCCCCACTTAGAGTATACTCTGGACCCCAATGGCTCTGATGGAGATGTGCCACCTCCATAAGGAGACACTTAAGTTTTGTTGATCTGTCTTTTTTTGAAAGAGGATTAAATCTTTTGCAAATTACACAAATTTCAGGCAGATGGGGGTGGGTCACTGATCGGCACTGGTCTGGCACATGATTGGCAGGACTTGAACCCCAGAGAGTGAGGCATGGCACCAGTCCCAGTCTCGATAATCAAATTTGGTCCAAAAGTGACCTAACAACTAAAACCTAACACTAACTATACATTATATCTAACTACGTACTAAACAAGAAACAGACTATATACAAAGAGTGAGGGAAATAAACTTGTGCTAGCCAGACTGCAAGCACTCCAACAATCATCACTGGTGGTAAGAAGGAACTAAGGGGGATCGGAGGTGGCTCTGCCCTCTTACGCTAGCACACAGTGGTGCCTAGTGGCAGAATGTGCTTAAGCCACCCCAAAGGGTACTGATGAGGGAAAATGTTCTCCAACAACTGTGTATAAGGTGCACACCCCTAGATTGGAATGGATATGTGCAATCACTCGAAGAAGAAAGATATTTTTATAGGAAAATACAAAAAAGTCTGGCTCACACATTCCATACATACACTCAGATGCCTACATCCATTTTATGCAGAAGCTGCTTACCTTATCACATCTCATCAGCCCTAAATATCTGAGAGACTTGCTGCTTTGTGCAATTTGAGTGGCTCCCTGGTCAGTAATTTCTTTACACCATCCAACATCCACTGTCTCTATTGTCATGCTGTATCGTCCAATGGCTATCAGGGCTGTAAAAACACGAAAGACAAAGTACAGAAGTTAATAGCAGAGATGGAGGAACTAGTTTAAATACACACATGCACACACTTGAAATAATGCAATTATAACTAAACTACTCCTAGAGCATTTTTCATAATTTTTCCTGGGAGCTAAGTTTAAAATATCCCTTAGAAATATGCTGTACAGCACATATCTTTCTCTGCTTATCTGCATAATGTTTTCCTTCTGATAAACATTTTCTAAATTAATACTTCACTTCTACATAACAACCTGTATATTTCCAAATTAGGAATTAAAAACATGAATTTAATATTTAAAAATATATTCTAGTGAAAGAAAGAAAATGTCTTATTGTGAATTACGTATAATTAATTGGAATTCTTTCTCTGAATTATTTACAGAAAACAAATAATGTAAAGTTAAAAATGTCAAGTATCAGAGGGGTAGCCATGTTAGTCTGGATCTGTAAAAGCAGCAAAGAGCCCTGTGGCACCTTATAGATGTTTTGGATGCTCCAAAACGTCTATTAGTCTATAAGGTGCCACAGGACACTTTCCCACTTTTATGTTAAAAATGATCAGTGAAACTCAATTCAGTTTCAGTTATTGGAGCATTTCCCCTCTAAACCACAAACAAACAAACTTACAGTTATTTGTATTATCTATTGTCAAAGTGCTACAAGATATATTATCCCACTAGATAAGACAGATGCTTCTACAGATCTGTAAGCAGAATTGTATACTGTATGGACTCCTTCAATTGATCTGTGAAATAACTATAGAATACGAGACAATTCCACCTGACTCTCCTGCAAGAACAACTGAGATTATATTCCTTTTATGAGCAAACACTCTGCTACAGGGTTGCCAACATGATAAGCAATTACTACAGGAATATTCAGAGCATAATAGGGTAATTTTTGACTCATCAAAAAAAATAATATTTTTTAAAAACCACAGGTAGCGGATGTTGTTCAATGTGCATAAAAGTTTATATAACAATACACTCTATAGTACACCACTATTCCTTTTCATAGCTTGTACTGATGCTGTAACAACGGTAGTTTGCTGCACCGTAGAATTGTCTTGTCAGTGTCAATTTTTTAATGAAAATAAAAAAAATTGTGAAAAATGTGTTACTCATGGCATGTCTCAGATTTATTGTTATTCATGACTTCTGCTTGTTTTGAAATATGGATCTTTTTAAACTTAATACAAAAACACATAGTAACAGCTACATTTTTTGAGGAAAGGAATTACAGTTGCGTCCAGTTATAAACTGTGAAGTTAAGTTTCTTGCTGTACTTCCAATGGGCATATCAGCTTCTCCCATATAACATTCTTAATGATGAACATTTTTATTTACCAAACTCCACAACCGTTGCAGCATATTTCCTCTCTTGCATTGCAGAAGTGGTTCAAATATGTAACGGGCAGGAGGAGCATGTTCTAGCTAGTGTGAAGAACTTGCAGGCTTTACTATATTTATGAGTAGCCTGTCTTCTTTGATCATCCTCCCAGCATCTCTAACCCCCAAATTAGCAGCTTTGTTATTTCCAATGCCATGCTGCCGTTGTCCTGTTCTCTCCAAGTATGTGTGGAAATGCTACAGTATGTTATGCTGGGGATAGGGTGAAACCTTATGAAGCTGATGAGTGTAACAGTCATCCTTCATTAAGGATAAATGTAAGGAGTGAAGCTCCTTTTGCAGTTAAATAGCAGAAACAATAGAAACCACTGCCCAAAACACAGGCCATATGTAAGACTGGTCAAGAGCTGTACTTTGTGGGCAGAGTTACTTTATTGAGGGTTAAATGCAAATGTAGAGGGCTGGGTATTGTTTTGGTGGAGCTGAGTGTGTGTATGCGCAGATGCAGCCAGACACACCACAGAAACAATGAAGACGACAGCAGGAAGCCAAGGACAGCCAGAGAAGCTCTTGCAGTATGACACTGATAGTAAGTTAAGAGAAAGAGCTTTTTGGAGAGCGTGCCGATGAGGCGGCTTTGGAATACTGAGAAAGGAAACTTTCTTCTGTTGTTGGATTCCTACTGTGTGAATGGTAACAGGCCTTTTTATATATTCTTTGTAAATGAACAGGATTGCATCACAGAAATCCTGACTCTGTCTCCTCCTAATGGAAACAACCTGTCAAGACCCCGAAAACTGGCTAACCAGCTAAGCGAAAAGTGGTCACATTAATTTAATCCTGTAACTGGATTATCATTAATTTATTCTGCAATTTGTTGCATACATTAAGACTTGGTTTCATGGGCATACATGATGTAGAGCATCAGCACTCCAGTTCTATTCTGAACATTCCCCAGGGGCCATTCCTTCTATTTCTCTATCATCTCCAAAAATTACACCTGGGGGAATTCTGTGCCACTGAGCAATGCAGAATTTTTCAGAAATTAATGTTGTGTGTGCAGAATTTCCTCCCACCCTACTCCTCCCCCAGAAATTGGCTGCAGAAATGTTGCCTGCCACCAGGGGCCACTGGGCCCGACACAGCCCAGCTCGCAAATAGAAGGCAAGACTGAGGGAAGGGGGAGGGAATTGGAGGGTTCCCAGCAGTTGCCGTTCCTAGCACGCCCTGAAGGATGGAGGTGGCAGCATGCAGGAAACTGTGCAAGCCCAGTTCCTAACACCAAGCTGTTTCTCCCTCTGGATCCCTGGGTCTATCATTGTCTGGGCTGGGGAGCGGGGAGGGACGCAGCAGCTGGGCTCGTGGGGATCGTGTCAGGGTCTGGGCTTGGGGAGGGGTGCTTTTGGGCTCTGGGCAGGGGGAGGGGGTATCTCTCGAGGGAAGGGGGTGTAAGTGTCTGCCTCTCACCCCAGCTGGGCTCTAGAGTGGAGGTGGTATAGAAGCAGGAATTGGGTTGTTGTAGGGGTTCTTTCACGCTCTACTTCTGGGGGAATTTTTGTGTTTGTATGTATTGTTACAGACATACTTGCTGACAGGTATTCTGAAATAAATTACTAAAATAATTGAAACTGGTGTGATTATATAGTGTTATTTTGATAAATAACATTTGCAGAATTTTGCAGAATTTTAATTTTTTTGGTGCAGAATTCCCACAGGAGTAAAAAATGTACTGCTAACACAGAGTGGCTAATAGCAAGTGATATGGTGGTAGGAGAGTATATAGCTTTGTTGCATTTCTCCTCAACACAGTCCTTTTATGTGTCATCCATATGAAAACAGAACAGAGAATTATAAATTTTCTACAGAATTTTTAAACCAATTTAAAAAAATTAGAGTAAGGATATATTTCTCTAGGAAATTCTATAGGTTGGTTTAAAACCTTAGAGAAGGGATATCAATAAGACAAAAAGAATATTGTCAATTTGAAATCTAATCATTTTCAAAAAATGAGTTACAAGTCATTTCAGGTACTACAACTGTCCTTGATTCTCTCTGTCAAATTTTGCAATATTATAATTAAGGCTGTCTTTCAAGGAAGTCATGGATTCTGTGAAGTTCTGTGACTTCTGCAGTGGCCAGTTCTGGCTCAGGGGCTGCCCAAGCCAGGCAGCACCTGGGCCAGCAGCACCAGCAGTTTGGTGTGCGGGGGGGGGGGGCTCAGGGCTAGGGGAAGGGGATTGGGGTGCTGGATAAGGCTTACCTTGGGGTGGGGGGCTCCCTGGCTCCCACTGGCATGTCCCTGAAACTCCTAGGCAGTGGGGCCAGTGGGATCCATGTGCTGCCCATGCCTGCAGGCCCCAAACCCGCAGCTCCCATTGGCTGCAGTTCCTGGCCAATGGAAGCTGTGGAGCCAGCACTTGGGGGGGGGAATAGCGTGCAGTCCCCTGACCTTCCCTCCCCCTAGGAGATGCAGGAACACATGGAGCCAGGTAGGGAGCCTGCCAGCCCCACCAACTCCCTCCCCCCCAAGCACCAACACAGGTCCTGTGCTGCGTGCCACCACCTGCCCTGCCCTCCCAACACCAGCGGGTGTCCCAGGCTGCCCCCCCCCGAGCACCCGTGACCCCTCACCCAAGTTTTAATTAGGGGGTATGTAGTAAAAGTCAAGGACAGGTCACGGGCCATGAATATTTGTTTACTGCTCGTGACCTGTCCATAACTTTTAACAAAAACACCTGTGACTAAAATGTAGCCTTAATTATAATCCATATTTTCCTATTCTTAAAAGTGTTTTTTTCCTCCCTTGCTGCTGTGTGGAAGGCCAACAAATAACAGAAATACTCTCCAGAAGAAACTTTTATATCTGTTAAAACAACTGGAGTGGTGTAAAGAGGTCATAAAACCAGCAAATTGGGGTGGAGGATAATTCTCTCAATGCAATCACTGTGGAAACAGCCATCTTTTGAGGCCTTGATTCTTATAAGCCTTAGAATGGGGTATGCCAGGGGTAGGGTCCAGTGATGAAGAGATTCCAAGCAGTGCTCTGACTCATAAAGGAGCTAAAGAAGCCTGCAGTAACTTGGACAGGCCCCCCGTGTTCTCTAAATCACACCTGGCATCACTCCAGCCACCCCAGCAGTCCAGGATCACGAAGGTAAAAGAAGGCTAAATTCCACCCAAGAGGCAAGGCACAGAATCTCATCCAAAATATTGCTAAATACATAAACTAAACAAACTGAAAAAATAGAGCAAAATATTCTCTCTCTTTTGCTTATAGGTGTTGCTTGTAACAATAATAGGTAAATAATTTCAGAGAGAAGTGAGATCTTTACATTGATTGTTTCTCTTGGCTTACTGAAGATTTTGAGTAACATACTATTTTCTCATGGCTCTATTGTAGCCGGCATTGAATGATATTTACATGCCAGATGTGCTAAAGATTCACATCCCTTCATGCTTCATCCACCATTCCAGAGCACATGTCCATGCTGATGATAGGTTCTGCTCGATAACAATCCAAAGCAGTGCACATCGACATATGTTCATTTTCATTATCTGAGTCAGATGCCACCAGCAGAAGGTTGACTTTCTTTTTTTGTTCTGTAATTTCCTCATTGCTCTTTTAAGACTTCTGAAAGCAAGCTCCACACCTCATCCCTCTCAGATTTTGGAAGGCACTTCAGATTCTTAAACCAACTGCTGTAGGGCTCTTTAGAAATCTCACATTGGTACTTTCTTTGCGTTTTGTCAAATCTGCAGTGAAAGTGTTTTTAAAATGAACAACATGTGCTGGATCAGTATCCAAGACTACTATAACAGGAAATATATGGCAGAATGTGCATAAAACAGAGCAATTCTGCCCCAAGGAGTTCAGTCAGAAATGTAATTAATGCTTTTTTCTTTTTAAATGAGCATCATCAGCATGTCCTCTGGAATGGTGGCCGAAGCATGAAGGGGCATACGAATGTTTAGCATATCTGGCATGTAAATACCTTGCAATGCTGGCTACAAAAGTGCTATGCAAATGCCTGTTCTCACTTTCCGGTGATGTAAATAAGAAAAGAGCAGCATTAGAATCATAGAAGATTAGGGTTAGAAGAGAGCTCCCTTAAATGTAAAGAAACTTGTTTGTCTTAGCGATTGGCTTAACAAGAAGTAGGACTAAGTGGACTTGTAGGCACTGAACTTTTACATTGTTTTATTTTTGAGTGCAGTCATGTAACAAAAAAAATCTACATTTGTAAATGGCACTTTTATGACAGAGATTGCACTACAGTATTGTATGAAGTGAATCGAAAAATACTATTTCTTTTGTTTATAATTTTTACAGTGCAAATATTTGTAAGCAAAATAATATACACTTTGATTTCAATTACAACAGAATACAATATATATGAAAATGTAGAAAAACATCCAAAATATTTAATACATTTCAATTGGTAGTCTATTATTTAACAGTTCAATTAAAACTGTGATTAATTGCAATTATTTTTTTAAGTTAATCGCATGAATTAATGGCAATTAATTGACAGCCCTACAAAACACATATTAAAAACAAGTGCAAGAAAGCTAAGTAGTTGTTAATTTATTATATTTATTGGTTTCTTCATGGAGAAAATTCTCTATTTCTATGATCATTTATTTTTAAGCAAAATAATAATAAAAACTCATGGAAAATGGGGCTTTTTATTCTTAACATGTATGTTACTACAATTTTTACTATTATTTTGCCACATATATATTTTAACAAACAAAATGTTTGAACTTCTTGACATCTTCTTGCTATTTCTGTCTGCTGTCAAAGAATAACTACCTACAATAAAATAAAACAATACTTGGTTACTCTGAAGAAGAAAGGCAATAACTTAATAATAGACTATATGATTAACACCGTTCATCATAAGTTTGGCTCAATGCATTGTTCTATGAAAACTCTTAATGTATTCATGAAGGCAGAAAGGTCAAAGGTGCATTTCATTATTAAAAACAGCAAGGCTTAAAACAAGGGGAGTGACAACATAAATGCAGCCACAATAGAAAAACACAAAAAAGAAAAGCAGCTAGCCAGCAGAATACAAAAACAAACAAACAAACAAAACCTCACAACTATAAGAGTAAATAAATGAAAAAAAATCTAATGTGAAATCAGTTAAATTTAATAAGGGACCACAAACACTGAAATGCCTTAATGATAATCATGTGGTTGCTGCCATGAGAGAGCAGAGTTAAGGTTTAAGAGTGCTGTATTTCCATCCCTTAACATATTTGAAGTTATTTTAAATTTGTTTCTTAACTCCAAGTTTAAAATATTGTTGTTAGAATAATTACATCTCTATAATTAGTATTTAGCCTACATTACTGATACTTGTCCTAAGCTGAACTCCATTTTAATGTATTTTTTTATCTGGGAAAACTATAATAAAAACACACTACGATTTGTATCATTTATCCAGGTAAAGTGACTGAACGTCTAGTGGAACTGAACAAAATTACATCTCTTTAAAGAAATACTTTTACTAAAATGCACCTGGTCCTAGCAGAGCATTTCTTATATTAACAAGACATACTTCAGTTTAACTGAAAATAAACCATTATGAAATCCAATTGTACTGCTGTTCACTTCTTTCCATCAGCTACACATTGTATATGAAACAAGCACCACATTAGCCAGCAACAGGACAGGATTTGAGAAAGATGTCTTCAAACATTGGTCATGACTGACCAAAGAAAACCATAGCACTATAAATATATATACATTCATTTAAAACAACTTCCTGTTGGTTTATTAGATCCAATTCATCATTAAGCCTTTAAAAAGACAAGAATTTAAAATTTTAAGCTCACTAAAAGCTTAGATATCAAGTAGAAACCAATCTTTCCACTAAATCATACCAGGTAATGGTTTTCTTCTTATGGTACTTGCCATTACAATTTATTTACAGTATGTATAGCTGGCTAATGTACTCTTAAAGGGTTTGCGATAACCATCTACAAGCAATTGAAGGGCTTAAGAACAAAGAAGGGTGAGGATTTTTTCAAGATGGTCCAGGGGGAAATAACTGGATAAAATAGGAGGAAAATGAGCAAAGGAAAATGTAGATTGAATATTAAGAAAATTTCATAAGAGTCAGATCTGCTGGACTGTGGAATATTCTCCCAGGGGAAGTTGTAGAAGTCTCTTTCCTTGAGTCATTTAAAAAGTGAGTGGACAAAGCTCTGGAGAGATTACAGAGAAAATGCTGTACTGGCAAGGATCAGACAAGAGGATTTGAAAGATCTTTTTCACCGTCAATTTCTATTCTATTAAATTAAAAGAAGAATGATATAAACTATGAAGATAAATTACACAGATTTCAGTGCAGTAAACTGATACTACATACAATGTTTTGTGATATTGCATTTCCACTCATCTGTGGAATATCATTCAGAAAATTAAGTAATTCCTTGATCTTAAAATAAACTCTATTCACTGGGGAAGTACACAGCTTAGTAAAAGGGATGACTTGCTGAAGCTGATTTTAAGTTTACCATATACTAACATGTTTACCAATTAAAAGGATAAAAAATAAATAGCTTATCTATCTTGCATGAATGTATTATAAATATGCACGAAACACTGAATATACATTTAAAATAGAAAAACATTAGCTTACATATGAAAAAGAACCTTCCCTTATGACTAACTATTAGTGGAGCATAGTACTCCTGAATAATGCATCTTTCAGTCCTTCAGAAAATATAATTTTATTTATTTTCAACTTCTAAAAATGCACCCATTGTAACCCAAAAGTCATTGTTCAGGCAAAATTCCTCACTGACTGCAGGTACTTTGTCTAAATAAGGCCAAGGACAACAGAATTTGGCACCTCTGAATCAAAACTGGATGTCATGCGCAAAAGCTCAATTAAAAAGGCTTTGCTTGCAGGAGCCTTACCCTCCGAAACTTGTGCTGAACTGCCGTGATAACTTACATCAGGGGTCGGCAACCTTTCAGAAGTGTTGTGCCGAGTCTTCATTTATTCACTCTAATTTAAGGTTTTGCGTGCCGGTCATACATTTTAACGTTTTTAGAAGGTCTCTTTCTATAAGTCTATAATATATAAGTAAACTATTGTTGTATGTAAAGTAAAGAAGGTTTTAAAAATATTTAAGAAGCTTCATTTAAAATTAAATTAAAATGCAGAGCCCCCCAGACCGGTGGCCAGGACCCAGGCAGTGAGAGTGCCACTGAAAATCAGCTTGCGTGCCGCCTTCGGCACGCGTGCCATAGGTTGCCTACCCCGACCTACATCAATGTGGCAGGCTGCAGCTTGCCAACCGAACCCCATGTGGTCTAATTGATCCATGCTGTGCAAAGACCAACTTGTTATACCCATAACCTGTTTACGAGTCTCAGAAAATGTTAACTGCTTTTCTCGACAGCACACTCTCTATGTGAGTGGTCTGCTGCTTTGGTCACCCTAGAAAGTAAACCAGCTAGTAAGGTGTTTTTGTCCTTGTGAAATGTGTGAAAAAATTATAAGACGACCTCATAATATTTCAGTTGCTTCTGTACACATTGAAACCTGTACGCAGGTTTGAAGGTTGTCCATGACTAGACTAAAGGTTGCTTCTAAATCTACCAGATATACACTTACCACCAGTAACCTAAGCATATGTGACATCCAGGCTTAATTATTGCAACTCATATCTATAAACAAATCTGAACACTGTGAAAAAGTTCTAACTAGTACAAAACACAGCAGCCCTTCTGCTAATCAATACAGGTCACTGTGAGCATACCACCCCACTATTTCACACTCTGCACTAGCTTTCCAAAGAATAAAAAGAGTCCAATTCAAGTCCTCTGTCCTGTAGTCAAAGCCCTCCAAGGCTACTATGGTTCTAGCTACATGAGAGATCTAGTCTCCTTCTGGGGTTATGATCTACCATGACAGCTACATTTCAGTGGAATCACTGACCAGTTGATTAATAGGGAGGCTGATGAACTCAGGAGCCAGAACTTTCAAAGAAACTGAACCTCCACTGTGGAGCTCACTAAAGTCCTGATCCAGCACACAACTTAAGCATATGCTTTCCTTTTAAACATGAGTAACTCCTATAAAATAAAAAAGGACCATGGATTTCACCACTCATAACTTGTTTTCCCCACAATAAAACTTTTTAAAAATGAATTTTACTATTTCCCCCACAGCCTAGGAAGGAAAACAGAAAGAGAGAGATTAGTATTGTTATTTCCAGTGTTTAATATTTAGAATGAGCTCATAAAATATGGTGACAAAGTAGCTAGGTAGGAAGGGATAGCTCAGTCATTTGAGCATTAGCTTGGTAAACCCAGGGTTGAGAGCTCAATCCTTGAGGGAGCCATTTAAGTATCTGGGGCAAAATTCTGTTTGGGGATTAGGCCTGATTTGAGCAGGGGGTTGAATTAGATGACCTCCTGAGGTCCCTTCCAACCCTGATATTCTATGAATTCTATAAGGTAGATAGAAAGACAAGAGAGATAGATAATCCAGCTTTTGTCCACCTAGAAACATTTTTATAATGGAATGCTATACCATCTCTTTTTGGGTGGGAAACCTGCTTTTTAATAAAATAAGTATGTTTTGTATTTTCTGTAGGCCTCACCTGCCTCAGCCTGCTTGAGGTCTCCTGTGATCATTTTATTGTTATATCTTTGTGCATGTGTGACTGTGGGCAACATTTCTTGAGAATGAAGTATGGGACTGCAATCAAATGCAAAAGGAATATAGGGGCATGACCACACTGGGAAACCAATCTAATATGATGCCTTGAGGAAATGAAAAGGAAGAGAGTCAGACTGTTTCCCTAGAGCAAGTCTATTTTCTCTAGGAGATTAGCAAATCTGGTTAAATTCCCTTTATCTGAATGCATAGTTTGACCTTTGCTTGGAAACTAGGTGACAAATCACTCAACCAGTGGGAATGCAGTAATTTTGATTAAAAATCTGTTTGGAAAGGATACAGTATTTATACATCTTTAAAACAAAGAAAAATGTATCTAGTTAAGTGTATTATAAAAATATTCTGTCTACTTAGGATACATTATGTTAGCTAAAATAACCTTCAGTTTCTATCAGAGTCAGAAGGTGATCCAGGGGACTAGAAAAGAGCTAATATCTTCAAGAAATATGGAAGGGGAGACCAGTAACTATCAGCCAATTACCTTGATATCTCTTATGGGCTGAATATTTGAGGATAAAATAACATAGCCAATATATTAATATTGGGTAATAATCAACAAACACCACAATTTTATCTAGAGTAACTTATGCCAAACAGATTTATGACTTACTTTGATATAATGCCGAGGGCTGTATATCCTATCCTAGGTGTCCCCAAGAGCACTAGAGGGGGTAAAGAGAGGCCAGGAGCAACAGCCAGAGCCTTCATGAGAATGTTTGACTTCTCAGGCAGCACTCATCTGCACATTTTCTGCACCAAGTAATACAGTTTTCATCTGAGCGCAGCATACTCTGATTTGTGCCTGGCCAACTCTACTAGTTGGGGCAGAGAGAACAGGTCATGGCTCCAAGCTTATCTTGCACCTTAAACTCCTGGCACTGTCCACAGGGGCACTGAGAGTATCTTTACACTGCAATTAAAGATCTGTGACTGGTCCATGTCATCTGACTCAGGCTCACAGGTGACTGCAGGGCTGTAAAACTGTAGTGTAGATACTCAGGCTCAGCTGCAGCCCAGGCTCTGGGACCCTCTTCACTCCCAGGATCCCAGAGTCTGGGCTCCAGCCCAAGCCCAAATGTCTACATTGCAATTCCAATGGGGTATGTTCCAAATGGGATTCTTGTGCCCCCTCACTTCTCTGCACGTACATTTGAACAATGGCTGGTCAGAATCTGCCATACTTCAAGAGGCTACAAGATGCTATTAAAGACACCAACTAGCTAACAGATGATTCAAGTTCCACAGGAGGCTATTTGGAAGACTATGTTATCCTCTATCATGGATTAGAAATGACTAAAAAGTAGCAAACAAAGAATAGGGATAAAGGGTCAATTTTCAAGATGACAAAAGGTTAACAGTGGTGCTCCAACAATCCATATTAGGACCACCGCTACTTAGTATACTTAAGGAACTGAAAATGGAGGTGAACAGTGAAGTTGCAAAACTTGCAGATAACACAAAATTATAGAGTGTACTCGAAGGGAGACTTTGAATAACTCCAGTAGGATGTAAGAAAACTACGTGACTGGAAATTCAATGTTGAGAAATTAAAGGTAATACACATTGAAAGGAATAATTTGAACTACTCATAAACATTGGTAAGTTCTAAATAAATTGTAAAAATGCGGAAGAAAAGACTTGTGTGACATTTTGGTCATCTCAGTACAAAGCTTTTCTCAGTGTGCAGCAACAGTCAAAAAAGCAGAGTATTAGGCTGTATCTCACATTGAGAGATAAAATACATTAAATGCATTTCCTTTCCTGACGATACTTGTTCATGTAAGCAACTTCGGTAGTCACAGGGATGTTCTGTGATTGTGAATGGAAGGAGTTGTTCATAAGACAATCTGCCTATTAAATAGTGATCCATACTATGAAAATGTCTGAGAACTCCTAGATCAAAGGAACAGAAATATTTCCATATCAGGAGAGATTGAAAATATTAGGACTCCATAGATTAGAGAAGAGATGATAAACATGTCTAAGTGAATGGTATCAGGAAGGTAGACTGGGAGTTCCAGTTCATCCTCTCTCATAATACAAGAGCAAGAGAGATCCACTGAAAAGGAAAGACAGTACATTTAAAACAGATAAAAGGATTTCACTTTACTTAAGCAACATGTAATTAACATATGAAGCCCATTGCCACTAGATATCACTACATCCAAGAGATAAATAAGATTAAAAGAAGATTTGGGCATTAATACTGATAATTGTAACATTCACATTTACATGATATAGAATAAAAAATAAGGGCTATAAACCTTCCTGGCTGTGATGGGTTGGATCACAGAACCCCCCTTGGGAGCTGCCACCCCATGTGCCAAGACTACTTCTGCCCCCTGCTTTCCCTGCCAGCTTGGGACCCCAGCACCCTGTCTTGCTGAGCCAGACACACCAGTTTATGCAGGGCAAACTCATAAACTGTTTGCCCTCTATAGAGAGATATGCACATTTGTTTGCTCTCCCAGGTATTAATACATACGTTGAGTTAATTAATAAGTAAAAAGTGATTTTGTTAAAGATAGAAAGTAGGATTTAAGTGGTTCCAAGTAGTAACAGACAGAACAAAGTAAGTCACCAAGCAAAATAAAATAAAATGTGCAAATCTATGTCTAATCAAACCGAATACAGATAATCTCACCCTCAGAGATGCTTCAGTAAGTTTTTTCTGCAGACTGGACACCTTCCAGGCTTGGGCACAATGCTTCCCCTGGTACAGCTCTTGTTCCAGCTTAGGTGATAGCTAGGGGATTCTTCATGATGGCTCCTCTCCAACCTTTGTTCTTTTCCACCCCTTTATATATCTTTTGCATAAGGTGGAAATCCTATGTTTCTCTCTGGGTTCCCATCTCCTCTTTTTCAATGGAAAGACAGCAGGTTAAAGATGGATTCCAGTTCAGGTGACATCATCACATGTCACTGCAAGACTTCATTGCCCATTTGCCAGCAAACAAGTATACAGGAAGACTTACAGGTGAAACACACTCATCTGCAGACAATTGTCCTAGTTAACGGGAGTCATCAAGATTCCAAACCACCATTAATGGTCCACATTTTGCATAATTACAATAGGCCCTCAGAGTTATACTTCATATTTCTAGTTTTAGATACAAGAGTGGTACATTTATACCAATAGGATCATCACAGTCGGTAGATTATAAGATTTGTAATGATACCTTACAAGAGACCTTTAGCATGAAGCATATTCCAGATACATTATATTCACTCATTAGCATATTTTTATAAAACCATATAGACCGCAGCGTCACAGTGGCTTCTTGGCATCCACTAACTGACAAGTGTTTGGAAGAAACTTCCTCTACTGGAAGCTTATTCCATAGTTGTCAGTTAAAGGTATTCTTACACCTTCCCATGAAGCATCTGGTACTGGTCTGTCTGCTTCAGTACAGCAATTAGACTCATAGACTCATAGGTCAGAAGGGACCAATATGATCATCTAGTCTGACCTCCTGCACAAGGCAGGCCACAGAACCCCACCCATCCAATTTTATAACAACCCCTAACCCAGGACCGAGTTATTGAAATCCTCAAAATTGGTTTGAAGACCTCAAGCTGCAGAGAATCCACCAGCAAGCGACCTGTGCCCCACGCTGCAGGGGAAGGCGAAAAACCTCCAGGGCCCCTGCCAATCCGCCCTGGAGGAAAATTCCTTCCCGACCCCAAATATGGCAGTCAGCTAAACCCTGAGCATGTGGGCAAGACTCACCAGCCAGCACCCAAGAAGGAATTCTCTGCAGTAACTCAGTTCCCATCCCATCCAACATCTCCCTGCAGACCATTGAGCAGACCTATCTGGTGGTAATCCAAGATCAATTGCCCAAATTAACGATCCTATCATAACATCCCCTCCATATACTTATCAAGCTTTGTCTTAAAGCCAGAAAAGTCTTTTGCCCCCACTACTTCCCTCGGAAGGCTGTTCCAGAACTTCACTCCCCTAATGGTTAGAAACCTTCGTCTAATTTCAAGTCTAAACTTCCTAATATCCAATTTATACCCATTCGTCCTCGTGCCCACATTAGTACTAAACTTAAATAATTCCTCTCCCTCCCTAACGTTAACCTCCCTGATATATTTATATAGAGCAAGCATATCTCCCCGCAGCCTTCTTTTGGCCAGGCTAAACAAGCCAAGCTCTTTGAGTCTCCTTTCATAAGGCAGTTTTTCCATTCCTCGGATCATCCTTGTAGCCCATCTCTGAACCTGTTCCAGTTTGAATTCATCCTTCTTGAACATGGGACACCAGAACTGCACACAGTATTCCAGATGGGGTCTCACCAACGCCTTATATAACGGTACTAACACCTCCTTATCCTTGCAGGAAATCCCCCACCTGATGCATCCCAAAATCGCATTTGCTTTTTTAACAGCCGTATCACATTGACGACTCATAGTCATCCTGCTATCAACCAGTACCCCAAGGTCCTTCTTCTCCTCCGTCGCTTCCAACTGATGCGCCCCCAACGTATATCCAAAATTCTTATTATTAATTCCTAAGTGCATGACCTTGCACTTTTCACTATTGTATTTCATCCTATTTCTATTACTCCAGTTTACAAGGTGGTTCAGATCTTCCTGAATAGTATCCCTGTCCTTCTCCGTGTTAGCAACACCCCCCAGCTTTGTGTCATCCGCAAACTTTATTAGCACATTCCCGCTCTTTGTGTCAAGGTCAGTAATAAAAAGGTTAAATAAGATCGGTCCCAAAACCGATCCTTGAGGGACTCCACTAGTGATCTTCTTCCAGCCTGACAGTTCACCTTTCAATACGACCCGCTGGAGTCTCCCCTTTAACCAGTTCCTTATCCACCTTACAACTTTCATATTCATCCCCATCTTTTCCAATTTAACTAACAGTTTCCCATGCGGAACCGTGTCTAACGCCTTACTGAAATCTAGGTAAATTATATCTACCGCATTTCCTTTATCTAAGTAATCCGTCACCTTCTCAAAGAAGGAGATCAGATTGGTTTGACACAATCTACCTTTAGTAAATCCGTGTTGCAATTCGTCCCAATTACCATTGACCTCTATGTCCTTAACTACTTTCTCCCTTAAAATTTTTTCCAAGACCTTACATACTACAGACGTCAAGCTAACAGGCCTATAATTACCCGGATCACTTTTATTCCCTTTCTTAAAAATAAGAACTACATTAGCAATCCTTCAGTCATACGGCACAACCCCTGAGTTTATCGATTGCTTAAAAATTCTCACTAACGGGCTCGCAATTTCACGTGCCAGTTCCTTTAATATCCTCGGATGGAGATTGTCCGGGCCCTCCGACTTCGTCCCATCGAGCTGTTCAAGTACGGCCTCTACCTCAGTTGCGGTAATATCCACTTCCATATCCACATTCCCATTTATCATCCCTCCATCATCGCTAGATTCCTCACTAGTCTTATTAAAAACTGAGGCAAAGTACTTGTTTAGATGTTGGGCCATGCCTAGGTTATCCTTAACTTCCATTCCATCCTCAGTGTATAGCGGCCCCACTTCTTCTTTCTTTGTTTTCTTCTTATTTATGTGGCTGTAGAACCTTTTACTATTGGTTTTGATTCCCTTTGCAAGGTCCAGTTCAATGCGGCTTTTAGCCTTCCTCACTTTATCCCTACATGTTCTGACCTCACCAAGCTAGCTTTCCTTACTGATCCTGCCTTTCTTCCACTCCCTGTAAGCTTTCTGCTTGTCTAATCCCCTCTCTGAGTTGCTTGCTCATCCAGTTTGGCCTACAACTCCTGCCCATGGTTTTTTTCCCCTTTCTTGGGATGCAGGCTTCCGACAGTCTCCGCAGCTGCGACTTAAAGTAATTCTAGGCCTCCTCCGCATTTAAATCCACTAATTCCTCTGTCCAATCCACTTCCTTAACTAATTTCCTTAACTCTTTAAAATTAGCCCTCGAGAAGTCGAAAACCCTAATCCCAGATCTACATTTGTTTATCCTTCCATCTAGTTTGAACTGAATCAGCTCATGATCACTCGAACCAAGGTTGTCCCCTACCACCATTTCTTCTACGAGGTCCTCACTGCTCACCAACAGCAAATCTAAAATGGCATCCCCTCTCGTAGGTACTTCAACTACTTGATGAAGAAATCCATCCGCTATCACATCCAGGAAAATCTGACCCCTATTATTCTTGCAAGCACTCATCCTCCAGTCTATATCCGGGAAGTTGAAGTCCCCCATAATCACACATTTCCCCTTTGTGTTTACTTCATTAAAGACATTAAAGAGGTCTCTATCCATATCCCAATCAGATCCCGGCGGTCTATAGCACACCCCAAGCACTATCTCAGGGGAAGCTCTAGTTGCTTTTTTACCCAGTGTGATTTTTGCCCAGACAGACTCTGTCTTATCCATTCCATCGCTTCTTATTTCACTACAGTTAATTTCATCATTGATGTACAAGGCTACTCCACCACCTTTGCCTTCCTTCCTGTCTTTTCTAAACAGCACATAGCCATCAATACCTGTGCTCCAGTCATGAGTACTATTCCACCAGGTTTCAGTTATCCCTATAATATCCGGTTTCACTTCCTGCACCAGTAACTCCAGTTCCTCCATCTTGTTACCTCGGCTCCTCGCATTAGTGTACAGACCTTTTAATTTTCGGCGTTTGGCGTCAGTGACATTCTTTCCCCCGTCGTGCACGGACCTTCTACCACCAGCATCACCCTTTACTCTGGTTTCTACTCCACTATTCCTCCTTGGATCAATTCTTGGGACCGCAAGGGTATCCCCTCTCTCTTTGTTTACTTCCCTCTCCAGGTTATATTCTGGCGTGGAGATCTCCCGAACATCTCCCAACCATCTCCCCCAACTTCCTAGTTTAAAGCTCTCTTGATGAGGTCGGCGAGCCTCCATCCTAGAATTCTATTTCCCTCCTTGCTTAGATGAAGTCCATCCTGAGCGAACAGTCGTCTATCCGTAAACGCTTCCCAGTGACCGTACATCCCAAAGCCATCCTTATAACACCACTCCCTGAGCCATCTGTTGATTGCCATAATCTTGTCACTCCTTCGTCGCCCCGCTCTAGGAACCGGCAGAATCCCACTGAAGATCACCTGAGCCTCGATTTCTTTGAGCGTCTTCCCCAGTCTGGCATAGTCCTCCTTGATACAGTCCAGCGAGTAACTAGCCGTATCATTCGTTCCCACATGAAGGATAATCAACGGATTCTTTCCCGCTCCCGCTAAGATCGTATTCAGCCTCAGGTCCACATCCTGTATCTTAGCCCCTGGCAGACAGCACACCCTTCTGTTCTCCCGATCAGGTCTAGTTACAGGCCTGTCTACTCTTCTCAGTAAAGAGTCTCCAATCTCGTAGACTTGCCTTTTCCTGGCGACAGTGAGATTCTGCAGTCTATCCCCCACAGCAGCTGGCCGCAATTCCTCTCGATTTGTGTTCGCCCTTACAATCCTCCTAGGGCTCGTACTCGGTGTCGCCTCCATTGACACCTCCCCTCCTTCTGCAGGACTAGCTGCTCGCCTCTTCTTCCTCGCCCTTTCTCCTTCAGCAGCCTGCTGTGCTCCATTTTCATTTTCCAACTCAGCAAACCTGTTCCTGAGTTCTATTTCTCCATCGCTGGCCCGTCTTTTCCTCTGCCTGGTTCTCCTAGTCACATGCTTCCACCATCCACTTTCCTCACCCAGCAGCCCCTCCTCAGAGTCCTTTGGTCCTGCTTCTATCCACTCGTCTGAGCTTGTCCCTTGTGCCTCATCATGTCTGTGTTCCATCATCTGCTCAAATCCCCTTCTAAACTCAGCCAGAGTTTCCACTTGCATCTCCAGTCCCCTTACCTTTTCTTCCAGCAGCTCTATCAGGCAGCACTTCATGCAGACGAAACTCCTTTCAGGTGCCCCCTCTAGGACCATGTACATGCCGCAGCTACCGCATCTGGTCATCCTCAGTGTGTCTGCACCTGCTACCTCCGCCTCCATCGTTCCGTTCCAACTCTGTGCCTAGCAATCCACGCCTCACACCGCACCGCAGGCCACCAACAAGCGCTGGGCTGCTGGCAGACCCCTGCCTCTTCCCTAGTCTGCCTTCCTGGTTCCTCTGCCTTGGTCTCCCCTGCAACCTCCCCCTGGGCACTCCCACTGAAACTCCCCTGTTAGCCGCTCTGTTCGCCGCCTCCTGTGCCGCTGCATATGTTCCTGGTAGATAAAGGGAATGCAGTGGATATTGTATATTTGGTTTTCAGTATATAGAACATAATATTTCTAAAACAGCTGGATAAATACAAATTGGATGCAAATGCCATAAGCAATTATTACAAAATGGCTGATACAATTAATGATTCTTTTATTTTTAAGACCTTAAAATGGGGAACAATCTCCAGTGGGAATTCTGCAGGACTTTCTATTAAGATCCATAATATTTAACAGTATAGTAAGATAACGGAAGGAAGACATTTGACTGATTCAATTTGCAGAACACATGAAAATATGATGGGTGACAAATACACAAAAGGGTAAAAATAACACAGGAACTTACAGTAGGATGTGCTATACTAGATCAGACCATTGGTGCCCCTCATCTGGCATCCTGTATCTAACAAAGGACATGATATATCTAGCAAAAAATCACAATTTCTCAAAGAAAAGGGAACTCATATATACAAACACATACAAGATGAATCTAGCCAACTGTGCAATGCTGTATATAGAATGAAAAATGTCTTAGGAACATAGCAACTGCCATACTAGATCAGATCTGTGATCCATCTCGTCCAGTATCTTGTCTCCAACAGAGGTCAGTGCCAGATGTTTCAAAGGAAGAACCCTACAGTGTAAGAACCCTACAACAGAGCCATCTTTTAATTTCTTTGAATGTCCCCTTATGTTATGAGTCAGAGAGAATGGAAGTTTCTGATCTATCTTCTTTATGCCATTCATTATCTTATCTCCTTTTATTGTGTCCCTCTTATTAGTCTCCTTTCTAAATTCCAATTTTTCCAGTCTCCCTTCATATAAGAATTTTTCCATGCACTTGCTCATTCTTGTCACTCTTCTCCGAACCCCCTATCTTTTTAGAGATAGGGTAACCAGTACTGCATGTAGTATTTCAGATGAGGCCACAGCACTGATTCATATAAAGGTATCATAATATCTTCTGTATTATTATTCTCTATCTCATTTCTTATACATTTTAACTCCTTGTTTGTGTTTTTGTTCACAGTGCACCCTGCATAGTGACAGTTCAATAATTTCAAAAAGTTCAAAGCTGGTATTTATCCAGCTTCTTTCCTGAATTGATACAGTTAATTTTGAACTCTGCAAGGTGTATGGGTAGTTTACATTTTTCATTACATTACATTTTCTAATGTGCATTATTTCACCTAGCTTGGTGAGATCTCTCTGATGTTCCTGACCATCCTCTTAGTTCCAATTTCCTAAATATATTTGTGCCATCAGCAAATTTTGTTATCTCACTATTCATCCCCTATTCCAGATTATTAATATAATAAACAACATTGAATTTAGCTGGAACCTGGAGGTATTCATTTGTTTACTTTTTGCCATGATGAAAACTAACTAATTCTACTCTTTGTTTTCTGTCTCCTAGCCAGTTTTTAATCCATGACAATACGTTGCCTCACAGCCTGTAATTACTTAACTTCTTTAGTAGCCTTGTGGGACTGTCAAAGGGCTTTTGGAAGTCTAAATAAATGATGTCACCTGGCTTATTTACTACTTTATTGATATATTCATTTATCTACTACTTAATTGATATATTCAAAGAAATCACATAGATTATAGATTTCTAGATTCCCAGGCCAGAAGGGAGCATTGCAATCATCTAGTCTGACCTCCTGTATAACACAGGCCATAGAACTTCCCCAAAATAATTCCTAGAGCAGACCTTTTAGAAAATCAACCAATCTTGATTTAACAATTCTCAGTAATGGAGAATTCACCACAATCCTTGGTAAATTGTTAATTACTGAGACATGATTTTATTTTGCAAAACCCATTTTAGGTAGATCTGATCATATTATTATCTTCCTTGTGGTTAGTTATTTTGCTTTTAATTATAATTTCAACCAATTATCTAGGTACAGATGTAAAGTTTACTGGTGTATAATTCCCAGGATAACCACTACAGACTTTAAAAAATATAGGTACAACATTTGCATCAGTACAATCCTCTAATCCTCTGTGCCTGTTTTTAAAGAGAGATTGCATTTTTTTTTTTAGTAGTTCAAGTCACTTTATACTTGATTTCCTTCGTACTTGGTCTTCCTGCAAAATGATCTGGAAAGACTGGAAAACTGAGATGCATGCAACTGGATGAGATTCATTACTAAACTTGTAAAGTCATACAGCTAGGAAGAGGGAATAAGAGTCTGATCCAAAGTCCACTGAAGTTAATGGAAAGACTCCCACTGAGGTTAATAGGCTTTAGATCAGGCTCTAAAGTAGCAAGTCTGAGAAAGAGATATACCTCTACCCCGATATAACGCTGTCCTTGGGAGCCAAAAAATCTTACCGCGTTATAGGTGAAACCGCGTTATATCGAACTTGCTTTGATCTGCCGTAGTGCGCAGCCCCGTCCCCCCCCGGAGCACTGCTTTACCGTATTATATCCGAATTTGTGTTATATTGGGTCACGTTATATTGCGGTAGAGGTATACATAGCAAATTAAATAGGAGCTTGCCATGCAATGCAAATTGGAGGGGGAAAAAAGCTGAAAACTAAACAGATACACAGGATTACATATAAAACTAAAATGACGAAGTGAAAATATGCATAGCACTGAAGTGACATTGTCTAGTTCACAATCTTCATGATAATGCTTTCTGCTTTGAAAAGTATTTAGATCATTTTTAAAATCACGCGCACACACACACACACACACACACACACACAAAAGCTGCAAAGTCCTCCATGGTTTGTAGCAAGACTTTTAAATTGGAAAGGCGATAATCTTGGGTGAAGGAGGTGCCTTTTGCTCCTCCCATGCAAATCTGTTAGATTTGGCTTAGTTCTGAGCTGCTGAAAATCATAATTTCCCACTAACACCTGTTCTGGCTTGCTGCCACAATCCCTAGATATTATTTTAGCATTGTGCATGTAATACTTTGTTTCAGCGTGCCACACACTGCATATGATTGGTGCCCAAAATCTTAAACATTCTTTTGCATGTATGCACAAAAGAGCAAAAATAAGAAAGTAAGACAACTTATCTCTGGTATTTCCTAACTTCCAGTGCTTGACTGTG
Source organism: Gopherus evgoodei (assembly GCF_007399415.2). NCBI lineage: Eukaryota > Metazoa > Chordata > Testudines > Testudinidae > Gopherus > Gopherus evgoodei. The sequence goes on along the minus strand of NC_044327.1, from coordinate 68,583,375 downwards.
CAGTGTAAACAACAGTGCATTAATGTAGGGGTTTTTTTGTAAATAATATATAGTACATATACTCTAGAAAGAGAAGAGTCAGGAGATATATAAATACAATCTATAGAGATCTTCCAGATTATAATGAAAATAAAAGAAATAAAGTATTCAGTTTCAGATGATGGTAGAAAAAAGAGCAATAGCTTGAAGCCACAGGAAAGAAATGTTTAAGCTTGACATTAGGAAAATAGTCTTAACAATAGCAGCAATTATAGGAAATGGAATACATCACCAAGAGATGTGACTGAGATACTGTTATTGAATATTACCAAAAAAAATAAATCAGATGAAATGGGAATGATGAGTAAACCTATACAATTCAGGATACAGACTACATAACCAAAGGAAGGCAATTCTGAGCCTCCAATTGCTTACTGCTAATATTTTAAAATTTTTGTTTCATATCCCCCACAATTTGTAATATCCTCTTAACTTTGTGGAAAATAATGTGTCTTTACCCAACCACCAATTTTGTCCTTTTCTATCCTAGAACTGTCATTTTCATTAAGATGGAGCTAAAATTAACATAGCTATTTTGCTTAGAAAGTCTCTCTCAAGGTTTATAAATTAAAACAAAAATGTATAATCTATATAACTGAAGTATGTTCACCTCCTTTATTGCTCTAACGATCATGCTACATATATGCACAACATAAAGCTGCTGCCTAAGGTGGAGACCTGGTCACCAGCAACGCCCTTTAAACACATAGAAGAGCTGGGGAATAGGCAGACAGCAAATGCTGTGAAGACATCTAAGAAACTCCAGTGCAGTGGGATCATCAGCATACCCCCTGATGATGGTGTGAGCTGCACTCAGAAGAGGACATTACCAGGGGCTGGTAGGTAGATATGACGTAAATCTGGACAGTGACAGCATTAATTTTGCAACATCTTATATTTATGCAGACACCCAACTAATTATGCCAAAACACATTTCTACACCAGCAACATTCATTGACGCCAGGACAGCTCTGGGAATATTATTCACAGTTAACTGTTGTAGCATAATCAGCAAGGGTAGGAACATTGTGTTTTGTGGATTACGCACAAAAGGCTAAACAGAGGTGTTCAGAGACCGATGCACCATTATGTGCCTACATTTGCACGTAAAATTATAAAATCTGCAAATGCAAATCAAGGATTCATACTTGTAAATGGCTAGTTAAGTGTTATTAGCCATTTGGAAGTGTAATACTTGATTTAAATGTACCCTAATGCAACTGCACATGGATTTTCTACACCGATGTCATATTTTGAAATGTGGTACTTAAAATAATTCTGTTTCATAAGTCTTATTTAAAAAAACATAGACAATTACATTTTATGAAGTGAACTTCACACTATGAGTGTACCAAGCGTGTTGATATTTTGATTCTTCCCTTTAAAAAAAATCTTTTGAATTTAACACATGAAACTAAGTTTTAGTTCCCTACACATGACAAAAAGAGACAATAAAATTAAAAGTTCTGGTTGAGAGCCTGTTCTAAATGTTTTCTATTGTGCCTACATATTACTTAGGTCCCAGGTTACAGAATGAAGTTACATACTACATGTGGTGCAACACATTTATACAATCAGGAGAAGTAAGCACAAACTGTCAGACTTAATTTTGAATTTTCCTGCTTTTGTCACTGTGTATCACTCCAAACCTCAACGTGAATTAACTTTAGCAAGGGTTCTGTGTTTGTTAACCTTATGTTTGGTCCATTTCAGTCCAGGTATACAGTTCTGAACTGGGAGGGATAGCCAAGGACCACGATATTGTATTTTGCCATTAAGTTAATTATGATTAACTAAGCCTATATTGATCTCATTTGCTCATATAAATCATTGTAAATGGATGTTTAGAGTGAACACTACTGAGACTCTGGAAAAAATATACAAAAATTTAAAAGGGCTTCATACTGTGAATCATCACAGACTCAAAACTCAACTGAGAGACTGTATTAAATACTTTAGAGGTGTCTTGGATACCGCAACAGAACAACTGTAGCCATGTTTCCATGAAAAGAAATAAACCGTTTATTACAGTGGGTGGGCAGTGGACTCATCAAATTGCTTTCAAATAATGACACCTACAGTACCTATGCAAGATGTTCTCAGCTGAATGGTTACATGTTATTTCTATCTTCCTTAGAATAACAACTTTTCCAACATTAATTAGCTTCAATGCATAATTAATGGAATAAAGCTCCATGAAAGTAGCTGAGTGTAATCACTTCGGGAACTCTTTGAACAATAATTAACATGATGGAAATGCAAACAAAAATGTTAGTTCCTAAGAGCTTGAAAAACACTGTTTTTCTTTAAGTATTTCTTCAGTGCACTTTGCATTCAATAGCATAATCTCCGTTTCCTCAGGATGCTCACTACTAAGGCCTGAGGGACCCTATGGGAAAGCACTTAAAATATGGCTAAATCCTTCCTCAACAGAAGATATATTAACACCAAAACTGATAGCTTTATCAGGTTTACTGGGTATTTAGACATTCAGCATGGCATTACTGTAACAGAGGACAATGCTTGAGTTCATTCCAACTAGATGTCCATTTACCAGTACCTACATTCTATGGGGACTATCGATATGATAGGTACTTTATAGATACTCATCTAGTTATAGTAACTGGCTAACTAGGGGGAGAGAGAGAAAACAAGGTGGATGAGGTAACTTCTTTTCTTGGACCAACTTCTGTTGGTGAGAGAGATGAGCCTTCAAGCCACACAGCTTGTCTCTCTCACCAACAGAAGTAGGTCCAATATGAAATATTTTACCTCCCCCACCTTGTCGCTCTAATATCCTGATATCGACACAGCTACAACTACACGGTGGGCGGGGGGGAGAGGGGGAGAAATTGCATATATAGTATTGGATTTGCAAGATACTTCAGATTGAGTTTTTTAGTTATTTGTTGAGGTGCTCTGGTGGAAGCATTCAATGACCAAGAAACAAGGTACGTACTTGCAGTGGTTAGGACAATGCTAGGGACAGAAACATATCTAAGTTATGTCAAACCCTAGAATTCATTGTGTAAGGTTTGACAGCAATCCAACCTTACACAATGTGGGAAAACAAGGAGATGTGCAAACTGGAACTTAAGTCCAGGTTCACAAATCATTTGTGAACATAACAAAACTCTAACCCTCTCTGATCTGGGTGATTGATTTCAATGTGAATGTTTTGCACAGATCTGTTGTTACCCTTTATTTTGTGAATATCAGAAAGATTATCACTAGAAAGAGATGCTTTAGTCCAGATTGTGGGATCAAACACAGCGCCCCCATTTTCTTCTTAATATGGCAAGAAAGAATATTAATGCTTCCTTCAGATATGGGGGGATATATTTTGAATTTTATTTTGGACAAGAATATACGGCCACTATATTTGTCAGGTACAGATGGTGGAAATTATTTATTTCTTCTCAGCTGGAGTTGGCAAGGATTGCAACAGTACAAGAAAAATATTAAAAAAAAAAAAAAAAAAAAAAAAAAAAGTCTTTTGTGTCAAGTATATTTTAAAGTTAAGGCAGATATGCTCCACAGAGTTTAAAAGACTGCCCTAATGCCCAGAAGCACAATCTTTGCTTAGGACTACTTTAATAATAAAACACACATCTGAGCATGCAAAATGGATATTTTGTGCATGCAAGTAAATATTGTAAAGATATATTGTGGGTACAGATTTTTTGCTATTTTTTTTTTTTTTAAAGATTAGCCCTTTAAATGTAATATTATGAAAGAGCATTTAGTCTACATTTATTCTATGATATTTTATGACACCTAAATTATTGTAAAAAGGTAAGGTGTGATTTGCCTGTATTTTTAGAGTCTCTGAATATCAAATACTATTTGATTCCCAGAGCACAGCAAATATGATTCCAGATAAACAATAATTTAACCATGATTTTGTATCACCTTTCATTAGCTTATTCTACCATGATGATGAGTCATTTACAGAACAAGTTCTCCTTCTACCAATGGAGAAGAGTTAAAACATGAGAGGCAACTCCACAGCTCTGTCAGGACCTTCAATAATTTCTTCATAGGCAGCTTATACTTCTGAGATTTTCATACATACTTATCCAAAGCAGAATGTGGACAGTAAGCAGGTAAACTGCAAATTTTCTTGTTAATCGTAAATGTATTACTGTGTGAATCGTAAGTTCTTCCACTGTATGGTAACATTGCTAATGATTGTTTCATGGACAGATCTGGGATACAAAAGTAGAGAGCTACAGTTAATGTTACTGTTAACTGTCCAGAGATGACAGGTCTTGTGGGCTGACAGCACCTTCAGGGAGGGAAACAGACATAGAGACAAGATGGTAGAAATCAGAGTCTGAGATGGAAAGGTGACATAGCAATTAACACTTATAGTTTATTGTTTATAAAGAGTATTTGTTATTGGTTCTTCCATGACTCAGCATCAGTGGATTCTTGTACTAACTGAATCCAAATTTGGTATTCAGCACTGCTCTATTTTTAAAAATATAAATCTGTTAAAGACTAACAAATCCATAATTGTGAATTTTGGGGGATAATTTTATCCCTAACAATGAATAGTTTTTACACTTTTTATATCTAAATGAAAACTTTTTAAAAAAAATAAACGGGTGCCTATTTAACACCAAATTATTAAATTAATTCTTAAAATTTGACCTTGAATTAAATATTAACTAAATCAAACAGATAACAAAAAATGATTGAGGATTATCAGCTATGTTACTTGAAGATTATGGACTATGAGCCAAAGTCTACAGTCTTTTAACGGGCATTTGAAGTGAGGATCACAGGATTTAAACTATATTGTTAACTGATATTGAAACAGTTTTAATACTCAACAAGTATTTAATTAAAGTACAGTTTCCTTATTAAACCAAAATTAAATGCATACACTACAGAAGCATATTTAAGGTTTATAGTTGAAAATTTGTACAAAATTTATATCAATGGTGTTTTTCTAAAATGCAGAAGTTAAGCTTATCTGGCTATGCTGGTCAACTGGAAATCATTTCCTTTTGCCAGTTAATATAAACATAAGATCACAAAGGTGAAAAACTATCTGAGAATCTAATTTACTGGATCACTCACCTTATAACTTAATATTGGGCCACTGGCTCAACAAAGACCCAAGGCTAAACTAGAAAATCATTTTTTGGAAAAGGATGTCTGCTGGTTGAAGAGAGGGAGAGTTTGTATACATATATATAGATACACTACATTAGAAGGAAGATATGAAAAAAACCCCTTCAGTTTAATGTCAAGCTGTAAGTGTTCAGGAAAAACTGGCATTTAGAAAAGCAGAATGTATAAAATATTGAAAATGCAAAGTAAAAAATGAGTCCAAACTGCCATATAACCACTATAACTCAGTGATGGGGTTTCTTTAAACTTTCCTTGACAGCTATTTATTTTCTACTTGTTTTGTATGCTGTGGCAATACAAATAGAATGTTTCCTTTTCTTGATGGCAAAGCACAACAGATAAGGTTTTAAAATTATATTTGGCAGATGTTCCACATAAGTTGTAGGATATGGACTGGTGGATCTGTTCTCTGAGGCAGGTTGGGAAGTGGCTAGGAGGGCTTAAAGCAGTCTCAGATAAATACTGTCCTGTCATTACCCAGTGATGGATTGTCATTAGCTTGTAATGACAATGTATGGCTTGGATAGCTAGTGACCAGGCTGCATCACAACCATATTAAGCTCTCTGTTTGTCTGGTTCCATGACCCAGCCTCCTGAAGTCTTGTGAGTGCTTTCAAATTCTTCAAAACAAAGACAAGAGAAGACCTATCAAACTCTTCCTCCCAAATTAATAATAGCTAAATGGTACTGCTTACTTTTAAAGGAAACTAGGTTACTCACCAATAACTGAGATTCACTGAATATCTTGTCTCCACAGACCGCACTCTTGGAGTCATATGTCCTGCTACTAGGGTGATCAGGTGTCCCGATTTTATAGGGACAGTCCTGATTTTTGGTTCTTTTTCTTGTATAGGCTCCTATTACCCCCCACCCCTGTCCTGATTTTTCACACTTGTTGTCTGGTCACCTTATCTGCCACCTACAAAGAAGAGAAGAAGGAAAGGTTCCCTTCACCTTCAGACACTAACAGTTTCAGATTTAAGGTCTAAAGCCAGTCTTGAGCACATTTTTTTTCATCCTACTTTTGAATCTCCTAGGAATTCTTTTTCCATTTCCTTCTGGGAAAAATGGCCTTCCATTTGGCATGTATGTCAGTTAGATAAGTGAGCTCTTATGGTATCTTCTCCTTTCCTTATCTTCCAGAAGAACAAAGTAGTTTTCCATTTTTACGCCAAACTTTTCTAAAGCTTGAGTCTTAAGATTCCTTTGAATTAATCTATTTTATATTAGTATTTTTGCCTCAGATTCGTAACTCCCTAGCAGCTAAAATTCTTCAGAAATCATTATGCAAATAGACTTTTTTGATACTGAGAATGTTCCTTGTGATCCATGGTCTTAGAGTAGGACAACAAAACCTAAATATATTTAACATAGTGATAGAAGTACTTGTCCTTGTGTGTTAGGTAAAATATGTATTATAATTTTAGAGTTTTTTCCAAGGGTGGTTATAAATAATAGCAAAATTACCTAAAATAAATCATAGTAGTGAGGCAAATTGGCACAGACTACATTTTTGTAGGTGGGGTAGGAGGAGGGGCCAGGGTGTTTGCTTTTCTGTAATCGGAAAGTTGGCAACCCTACTTCTATATGGTTTAAAGACTCATTCTATCATACCTATGGCAGCTTTGAAGACTTGCCTTGGTCAAGTTCCAATCTCTGAGGTCTCGAAGGCAGTTATAGGTGGTGGAGAAACACTTTTACTCCTTAAATAATTCCTTTAGTTAATTTACTCATATTATTTGGGCATGAGTTTAGAACTTCAAGAGGAAGAGTGCTGTTATGGACTGTATTCCAGATTCTAGTCTACAAGAATAAACCACATAGAGCCATGGAAGAGAAAAAAACATATGTCACTAGTAATTGAAAATCTCGAAATATATGATCTCTGCAGATAAATTCACTCTTTCCTAGCATGTCTTCAGAGTTTATGAATTCTGGATGGGAAGTAATGGGGCTGGACTGTTGTGCCTGCTATTACAGATGGTTTAGTGGGCATGTGTCAAGACCCCGGTCTAGGCTCACAGTTCCGGGATTTGAGATTCCAAAGGTGTGGATGTATCAAAGCAATTTTCTTGTAGAAGAATTAATGTTGAGAAATTATTTCCAAGTTGCATATAATTTGTATTCCAACAAAAACCAAAACAGTGCATATTTAACTCACGCTTGTGCTCTCAGGGACTACTGCCCAGGCATGAAAAACAAAAGGTCAGCACAAGTACTTTTAAACTTACATCCAGAGTTTCAGTTTTCTTCAATAGCCAGGAAAAAAAATGTGAAACAAACTTTCTTCAAGAAGTTATAGAAGTAATTATTTTTTTCTGTCTGTTGGTCTGAAGTTTCAATGAACATTGTTCAGATGGCAACCGTCCTAGTGCAGATACACTGTATTTCAGCACTGAATACACCTTTGTGCATGTAGTGTAAAAAATAATTTTGATCCCTGCAATGGATCAATACCTCTTTGTTTTTCCCAGCTGTGAGCACAGTTTTTATTCTGAACATGTCTTCTGTCCTATTATATTGCAGAAGATCTGTCCCCAAACCTGAAATGGACTTCCGCCACATTTTATTGTTATTGCTTTTTGCCTTACTTTATCTCTCTCTTTGTCTTCAGTCATATTGACAATAATTGTTTCAGAAGTTCAAATTGCTTTTCATCCAAAACAGTACTTGTGCCAAATCTCTGTCTTTACTTCTGTAAACCTTTATCCCTTGCATTTAAACTTTTCGGTCACTTTTGTAAAAAATAATGCTACAGAGCACCTGCTTTGTAAAATCTATTACTAGCTAAGACATCAGTCAGGACACTAGCTAGCTAACCATGTCTGCCAGATGAGAAATCTACTTGTGATACCTTTGGAAAGCTGGAACAAAATCTAACCATTTCAGATATTTTCTCCAACTTCTGCTCTTTCCCGCCCCACCTGCCTTTTCTGCGGCTAGCATAATCTAAAACTCATGAATAGTGCCACTGCTAGCATAACAGGGAGATTCCTATCTCTGCCCATTATCTCGGTCACCATTATCCCTCCCCCATGCCCTACACATCCCCTCCCCTCATGAAATTGCTAAAGACAGAGGAATCTCTGTGGCACCCCTTGATATCGCCTACAGATATGACAAACAGCATCATCATCATATGCTGCGCTCTCTCACTGGGTGTATAGCTTTGCCTACAGAAGGTATGAAGTGCCTCTGGTTACCACGTTCTAAAACTCTAGTTAAGACAAAGCAAGTATACCCCAGACTTTTATTCAAGCAGTTTAGCACTTTCTAAAGTACAACTGTCTTCAAATTTTGAAAATCTCTACAGAGCATCAAGGTCAGGTCTTCTTTCTTGCAGAGAATAGGAGATGCCAGATAGGGCTCCCTGCTGTTAGTTTGTTAATATTTGATGGGTCTCTTCTGTTGAGTTCATAGGGTTGCCAGGTGTCAGTTTTTTGACCAGAATGTCCGGTCAAAAAGGGACCCTGGCAGCTCCAGTCAGCACCACAGACTGGGCCATTGAAAGTCTGGTTGGCAGCACAGAGGGGCTAAGACTGGCTCCCTGCCTGCCCTGGTTCTGCATGGCTCTCGGAAGCAGCAGCATGTCTGCCCTCGAACTCCTAGGCACAGGGGCGGCCAGGGGGGCTCTGTGTGCTGCTCCCGCCCTCAGCACTGGCTCTGCAGCTCTCATTGGCCGAGAACTGCGGCCAATGGCAGGTGCGGGGGTACTGCCTGCGGATGGGGCAGCGTGCGAAATTGCCTGGGTGCACCTCTGGCTAGAAGCCGGAGCAGGGACATGCCACCGCTTCTGGGAGCCATCTGAGGTAAGCACTGCCCAGAACCTGCACCCCTTACTCCCTCCTGCACCCCAACCCTCGTCCCAGTTTGGACCCCCCTCTTACCCTCTGAACCCCTCGGCCTCAGCCTGGAGTACCCTCCTGCACTACGAAGACTTCATCCCAGGCCCCACTCCAAAGCCCACACCCACAACCAGAGCCCTCAGCCCCCCACGCACTCCAGCCCCCTGTCCCAGCTCAGAGACCCCTACCACACCGTGAACCTTTCATTTCTGGCCCCACCCCAGAACTCTCACCCCCAGGTCGAGCCCTCATCCCAATCCCCTGCCCCAGCCCAGAGCCCCCTCCTGCACTCCAAATCCTTTGGCCCCACCCTCCAGCCTGGATCCCCCTTGTGCAGCACAAACCCCTCATCTCCGGCCCCACCCCAGAGCCCACACATCCAGCTGGAGGCCTCACCCCCTCCTGCACCCCATCCCCCTGCCCACGCCCAATGAAAATGAGCAAGTGAGTGAGGGTGCGGGAGAGCAAGCGATGGAGCGAGGGGGGATGGACTAAGCAGGGTCGAGGCCTCGGAGAAGGAGCAGGGAAAGGGCAGGGCCTACGGGGGCAAGAGTGTTCAGTTTTCTGCAATCAGAAAGTTGGTGACGCTATGAGTTTAGTGGGAAGGAAAATGTAGATAGCTGGAAACTTGAAGTTCAGTAGAATTATGGAGACAGTGCCTATCGAGAGGTATCAGTATTAACCTCTTCCAGGCTCCTCCTGATATAGATACTCCAGATTTCTTTTAAATGAAGGAAACCCACAACTGATCAAATCCCCAAATTGTGAACCCTCCCTATTTTGGTCTTGTAAAGAGTGAAAGTATTGAATGCTGTCAAATGCTACCGGTGTGGTGCTCTGCTCTGTTCAATGTTGATATCACTCGGCTGCGTGCGTGTGTTCCCTCCATGTGCTGTCCCAGCTCTGCAGATAGCTGACACAGCAGACCCGAAGAGAACCCCCATGACCACAGATTCTAGTAAGGTACAAAGGCACGTCGGCCAGGTTTATTGCCGTATTGGACACAATGATAGTTCCCCTAGATTGTTACTCTAGTAGAAGGCATACTACTAATATGTGCCCACGGCCAATGGACTCGGTTCAGTCAGTGGCGGGACTTTCCACTGCCCCCTCGGCCGGACACAGACACCGCCGCAGGGATGCATTCTTATACACAGGTACAAACAAGTTACACATCACTCCTGACGTATTAAGGTGCAGCCCCTCCACGAAGCCAAGTATAACCCCTCTACGTAGTCAGGTGCCGCCTCTCACCTTGTACATGTTGGTTCGAACAAAACAACTCTATCCATCTTATTACCCTTTTGGCCTTGTCATTGGGATGGGTCAGCCTGTTCCTTGTTATCTGTGGAATGTTCCAGTATAGGGTGTTCTGGTATTGTGTTTATACTTCAACATACTAGGTGAATATATGTTTATACAACATCAGCCCTTTCCTTGCCAGTTTCTGTGAGCAAGGCCTGCCTCTAGCTCACAGCTTATCTTTGCTTTTAGCAAAGTCTTGACCATTACTTTAGTTTAGGTCTCAGGCCTCAAATCGGGCCTTCGATACCAAAGTTTCTGGCTCAAGGCCTCTACTTATTACATTGAAGACTTCCAATTTTCTGAGATTAACAGATAAAAACCTTGTATTAACTTATTTTCCCTGCAACATGCTAAGAACTTAGTCTTGGAGTGTGATGATAGCTACATCACAAAGTCATAGTCCCTTTTTTCTAACAATTCATTTACTTTTCCAGGTCCCACTATCCTTTCCTTACAGTACTTCAAGGAAAGAAAAAGAACCCCATTTTAGAAAAGATACATTTTATATATACTACAAATAAATATATTATGTATAATAGTAACAATCAAAACAATTGTTTATATGAATTACAATACGGGAAAGCATGTAAACCAAATTGTTTTAATTAAATATTCCTTTTTCTAGGAAGTCAACATAAATAGTGGTAGAAAGCCAAAGAATTAATACTCTTAATTTTCTTAGCAGTAATAATACAAAAAGTTAGCAAAATGGTGGCTGAATCTATGAAAGAAAGTGAAAGGTGATAACTACTATGGCATAAAACAGATGGTCCCTATAAAAGATGAATAAATAGTGCAGCATGGAAAAGCATAATTCTTAATTGCAAGTACAGACTGTCCAAGTACAGGCTGTCAAGTTCAGGGTGCATATTTTACACAGGTGTGTTGCAATCTGAAAATTAGAGGATCAGTAGTCTGAATTACACCAGGTAAAAATTTTTACATGTATTCCAATAGTTTGACGTAATGACAAAACATGCACAAAATATAATAGTGTCAAGAAAATGTAGAGCTTACCCAGACAGTTATTCTGTAAATCTGCAATTGTTTGGTTCCATTTTGTGTATCATGCAAAGTTATTTTACTTTGTTTTTAAATTTACAAATATATCCTTCAATGAGCAACTAACTTATTTTTTTGTTAATCCCACCCATTTTGTAATAGCCGGATTTGGGCTGGGGTGAAAGGAATGTTTACTTAAGAACAAAAATAAAGACATTTGGACCTGATTCCATCTCTAGTACATTAATTTTATGCCGGTGTAAATCGAAGTTAATAGAGTTATGTTGTGTAAACCCAGTGCAATGGAGTGGAGAATCAAGCCTCTTATTTGCAGAAAGTATTTTCTTTTGCAGACAATCCATTTGAAGTGTGCATAAAAGCATTATCACATTAGGCCTTTGGAAAGGTCGGCTGCCCTTATGAAGTATATGGATTACAAATTTTGCTATCTCATCTGAAATAGCAAATGGAAGGTCTGATCATTGTATTACAAAAAGCAAAGAACACTAAACTTATTTATTTGTCAGATGCATAAAATGCACTTATCAAAATCTCTCAATGCATGGACCTTTTAAAATAACACATAACAAAAGAAACTATAAATCAAAGTCACTCAATGTCAGTTGAAAGACTCAAAGTTCCTAATTCAGGATAAACCTCCCCCTGAGCCCATGCCAACTGTTGGACCAGTGGAGAGAGAGAATTCCAGAATTCTGGAAACCAAATGCCTTTTAAAACTGTACGCTGTAAACCTGAGTGCCTCTGAGATGACCTCAGCTCCTGGAATAGTTCAAGAGAAGGGGGGCTGTCTCTAAGGAAATAAGGATGAAACCATATAGGGCTCAATAGGTAAAACCAACATCATGAACTGCATCTGGAAACCAGCTGGAAACTCTAGCACACTCTGGAGCACATATCATATAGTCTCTGAATGAAACACCATTAAATTAGTTGGCAGCCACATTCTGTACTAGCTGGAATGTCCGAGTGGCTTTCAGATGTAGCTCCAAGTACAGCACATTGCCTTAATGTGCTTTAAAGTTGACAGATGAAGACAAAGGTTTCATAGTTTCATATAATTTAACGCCAGAGGGGACTATTAGATAATCTAGTCTCACCTACTGTATATCACAGGCCATTAATTTTCACCCAGATATACATATACTGAGCCCAGAGACTTAAGTTAAACAAAAGCATTTCAGTCTTATAGAGACTAGCCTATGTGCTATGCCACAGACATAGTACAGGAGAGATGAAGGTGCCACCAATGGCAGGCAATTGATGGGAAACGGGATGCAGGAATGAGCATCCTCCAGCAAGAACTCCATTGCAATAAATGAGAGAGGCGAAAAGCTAGGATAGCAAAATACCATTGAGACCACAAAACGTTTTTGTACTGATTTTACAATGAGAGGTTAAAGAGGTTTAGGAGCAAACACTAAGCTCTGAGTGGATTTTTGTAGATTAACACGGATGTTAAATTTTAATGTACCGAGTAGCAAACACAAAGCTTTGTATGACACACAAGATTTTGGGAGGATTTTTTTAGAGCTGAACTTTAATGTGGCGAGAGCCATAACTGAGAAGAAAGCTTGCAATCTCCTAGCCAAATACATCATTCTTGATTACTTGCTAATATTTGATCAATTCAAAGCAGCCATCAAGCCAACAATACACTTACATTGAGCACTTTACTAATAAAGGGAGGAAAAAATGTACCACTTTCACCATCTGGATGTTTCCTCTAAGCAAACTGGCCTCACTTTTGTCTAGTAAGGGCAGAGAATCAACCATAGAGCCTTCTTTGCGTACATCTACACTACACGCTAAACCCAGGCTCTCACTCAGGTTTATGGCCAAGCCCTGTTTCCACCCACACACAAATCCTAGGCTCCTAGGGGAATAGGTCAGAGCCCAAGTTCCACGGTGACTTAGATACAAGCTCTGTCATTTTGCAGTCTGGACAAGGCTCAAGCCACAGACCTGAGACCGAAGATCTGTGTAGTGCAGTATGGATGTGTTAGCACACTGTGAAACACAGGTCCAGCAATTATAAGTCCAGGTTTACAATGCAGAGTGGATGTTCAAACGAAGCCTTGGAAACACCAGGTACAATTATATTGCAATAAAAAAAATGTGGCTCCGAGTCTTAGAGCCCAGGTCAAATGACTTGGGCTTGGGCGGCGAGGCTAAAAATAGCAGCACAGACATATGGCTCAGGCTGGAGCCCAGGCTCTCAGACCCTGAAAGGGGTGGGTGGGTCTCAGAGTCAGGACTCAAGGCCACACCCAAAAGCACACTACAAGTTTATAGTTTCATGAGCCCGAGTCAGCTGACCTAGACCAGCCCTGGCTCTGCTGCAAATCTTTTATTCCAGTAGAGACGCACCCACTAAGTCCATAAGCCCAGGTCCCACAGTCTTGGCTAGACACCAGAAAAGTAGAGACACTGCTCCACAGAAATTCATGAAAAGAAGATGCAGGTTCCATTGCAACCCAAAATGACTCATCCTTAGGGAATGCATACACACAATGAGTCGGAGGGATGGCAGAATAGGGTCTTGTGACACCCTACATGAAAGAGTTCTCAGGACAGAAGAATAATTACCTACTTCAGAATCCTCTCAAGAGAAAAAAAGAACGAGGTCAAGGTGTACTGTGCTTTACTTATCTTATCTTGAATGTTTCAATGAACATAATAATGGGCCTACCTGGTCAGACAAAAGGTCCATCTACCCCGGTATTCTGTCTTCCGACAGTGGCCAGTGCCAGGTGCCCCAGAGGGAATGAACAGAACAGGTAATCATCAAGTGATCCATCCCCTGTCGCTTATTTTCAGCTTCTGGCAAACAGAGGCTAGCGACACCATTCCTGCCCATCCTGGCTAATAGTCATTGATGAATCTATCCTCCAGGAATTTATCTAGTTCTTTTTTGAACCCTGTTATGGTCTTAGCCTTCACAACATCCTCTGGCAAGGAGTTCCACAGGTTGGCTGTGCGTTGTGTGAAGAAATACTTCCTTTTGTTTAACTGCCTGTTAATTTCATTTGAGGACCCCTAGTTCTTGTGTTATGAGAAGTAGTAAACATCACTTCCTTATCTACTTTTTCTACACCAGTCATGATTTTACAGACCTCAATCATATCTCCCCTTAGCTGTCTCTTTTCCAAGCTGAAAGTCCCAGTCTGATTAATCTCTCCTAATACAGAAGCCATTCCATACCCCTAATCATTTTTGTTGCCCTTTTCGGAACCTTTTCCAAGTCCAATATATCTTTTTTGAAATGGGGCAACAATATCTGCACAGAGTATTCAAGAAGTGAATGTACCATGGATTTATACAGAGGCAACATGATATTTTCTGTCCTATTTTCTATCCCCTTTGTAATTATTCCCAGCATTTTGTTCACTGTTTTGACTGCCACTGCACATTGAGTGGATGTTTTCACAGAACTATTCACAACGACTCCAAGATCTCTTTCTTGAGTGGTAACAGCTAATTTAGACCCTATAATTTTATATGTATAATTGGGAGTATGCTTTCCAATGTGTATTACTTTGCATTTATCAACATTATATTTTGTCTGCCATTTTGTTGCCCAGTCACTCAGTTTTGAGAGATCCTTTTGTAGCTCTTTGCAGTCTGCCTGGGTCTTAACTATCTTTAGAATTTTGTATCATCTGCAAATTTTGCCATCTCACTATTTACTCCTTTTTCCAGATCATTTATGAATATGTTGAATAGGACTGGTCTCAGAACAGACTCCTGTGGGACACCCCTATTTAACTCTCTCCTTTCTGAAAACCGACCATTTGTACTTCTCCTTTGTTTCCTATTTTTTAACCAGTTATCAATCCATGAGAGCACCTTCTTTCTTAACCCGTGGCAGCTTACTTTGTGTAAGAGCTTTGGTGAGTGACCTTGTCAAAGGCTTTCTGAAAATCTAAGTACACTATATCCTCTTGATCCCCTTGGTCCACATGCTTGTTGACCCCCTCAAAGAATTCTAGTAGATTGGTGAGGCATGATTTCCCCCGGTGAAGTATCCTCAGTGTGAGAGGATACCACAACATCATCTGTAAGGAGGGACCCAACTATGGGATTGTTGTCCTCTGCTCCAGTTAGATGCTCTCCTTCCCTGGACTTTCAGCCTCTTCAATGGCACAGTGGTTGTTAGACTGGGGCTGGGACTGTTCTACTGTGTCCCAGAAAGTCTCATCTATGTACCTCTCTGTCTCCCTCAGCTCCTCCAGTTCAGCCACTCTGGTCTCCAAAGCCTGTACATGGTTTCTGAGGGCCAGAAGCTCTTTGCACTGAATGCACACATATGCCACCTGCCCATAGGGCAGGTAATCATACATGCTGCACTGGGTGCAATAAACTGGGTAGCCCCCACTCTGTTGCTAGACTTCTGCCTGCATTCTCTTTTTACTCCTGCAGCTGGTTCCTTTGCTGTTGTTTTGTTTATATCAAAGGGGTTTTTTGGCTTTTAAGTTTTAAGAATGTTGAGTTCTAGCCCCTGGTCACACTCCCCCTCTAAACTCCCTCACCAAATTCCCTTGTTAGCTGCTCCTGTTCCCTAGCTCCTCTGGTTGCTTAGGAGCAGGCTTTTTAAAGCCCTGGTCTCCCTGAATAGTTCTGCTCCCTGGTTAAGGGTTCATGGGTGCTAAAAGGCTTAAGGATCACAGCATCATTAAGAAGCTCTCAGCCTTGCCTAGCAGGCCCAGCACACATACAGTCAGCACACGGTCCCCTAAACAGACAAACAAAGAGCACATGGTATATTTCAGTCAAGCAGCAAGCACACCCAAACACAGATATACAACTACAGACAAGAAACTTACCCCAATTATATGTGAAGTAATAAAATAATGCCACCAATTACAGATGGAGTAATAAAAATAAAACAGCTATATAAGCAAAATAATAGTAATAAATTTGGTGTCCAGTTTTAGTAAATGCCATAGTATTGCTGCAAAGTTTTCAGTAAATACTTTAAAAAGATTAATTTTGTTAAAATTAATAAATATTCCACATTGAAACATTTGTACATTTTTCAAAAAGCAAATCCATAACATAAAGAAATCTATTATAAATCAGCTGTGCATCTCTCTACATCAATACATATATATACGATGAAGTCTTCTGAAATAAGTGCCTAATCTGGCAATAAACCCATTACAAGGATATATTGAGTGTTCAACAAGGCCAAGTGTTTAACAGGTCTCCATAGTATAATCTGTTAGTACTGGAAGATTTTGCTGTGACGATAAAGCCACAAAAATTACTGCATAGCTACACTAGGAACTGTATGAGTTCCTTGAATCAAAACTATTACCAGAGTGCTTTGCCATTTTCATAGGACCCATACACAGATTTCACAGATTCCCTGAATTTTATATTAGGTATTTAGCTGCATCTTATCTCCCCAGCATATATTTACACTCACAATAAATTAAGATCAGAAGTTCAGATGTACTGCCAGCTTTATCTACGCTGTCCCAGTTTCCAAACTCTATTTCCATTGGGGTTACAAACCATTCACATAATAACTTCATTTAACATGCTATAAGGTTAACAACAACTGCAATCTTTTAGCTATCAAGACTAAATTCAGATAAATCTTGCACAGCCTAACTAGGTCTACTATATTTAGCAGTTTTAATATAAAAAAAAAATAAGTGTCTAGGGATGTTAGGAAACCATATTTACATAGAGTATTTAATTGTTTTCTAAATGTATTTATCTAGTAGTAGAGTACAGCAATTCTGCTAAAAGGTTGCAATGGAAAATCCATTTTTAATATAGTGTTATAGAAATCTCAGTGATGCAATATTCTTTAATAATAGCTGAGACATTATGTTTTTGCTTCTCTCTCTCTCTTTTTTTTTTTTAGTTTTAATAAAAGTAAAAGAAAAACTGTTGAAAATAATACCTAGCACATCCTGGAATGTGGAAAATATGTTAGTTCTGAAGGAAATTAAGGGTGTATTTTCTCTGAATTATTATAGATCAGATATGCTGCAGAAATAATTTGCTGGTCACTGGGGTGGCGATGCCAGGTGCACAATTCCCATAGCAGCAACTGTCAGTTAATATCCATGTAACCATCCTCGATATAATACATCATCAGGAAACCAATGTCCTCAAGCATTCAATAGGTATAAGAAACCTTTCAATTAGAATACTTTCTTAGACTATTGCTCACTTCAAACAACTTCAGGGAGAGATAGGTGTCTGTTTTCATCTTGGTTAAGAGGCTGCAAAGGTCTCAGAAAAGATAACCACGTCAAGGAATGCCCAGGTGGGCATGAGGCTGAATAGACCTTGAGAATTCAACAGACAGCTTTGGTACTAATGTTCCCCAATGATGCATAGGCTAAAAATGAAACATCCCCAGTGGCTGAATATTATGTAAAACAGTTCTGTCTACACTTTATGTCAATAAGATAAAGCTGACACTCCTTTTCTTTGTATTAATGTTTTTTGTTGGTAGTTACTTGTTAAAGCAAAAGTAAGTGTGTGTCACACACATCTCAGGAAATGTTAAAAAAACTGGTTATTCCATGTGAAAATTTTGAAAAGAGTATACCTAAGAGCCTCATGCAGCACTTTATATTCAGACTAACATTTCCACTGATTTCAGTGAGAGTTTTGCCTGAGTAACAAGGACTGATCCCACAAGAGTTATAGGGCTGATGAATATGGTGCTTGGTTACTTGCAGCATTATAGTTCAGTGAGAAAACTGTGCTTAGCCTATGTAATAAGACATGTAAGACATAATGTAGATAGAAAACATCAAAAGCATTCTATGTCTGCAGCTGTTCCTTACAAGATCCTCTGTGCTCACTCTCACCTAATGTCAGTTCTTCCACGCTGCTCATAAAGCAATACTTCGGAGTGGCAATGGGAGCATACCGAAATGAACACTACAAACACTGAGACAGATTCTAACCTGGAGTAATCTGGCATAGGCCCACTGACTTCATTTACATAGCCAAGGATCTGGCCAGTCTTGTGCATGCATAGGATTATACTGAAGCCATTACTTCCTGACCACATCCATCTTTATCTCCCTCCTCCTCTCCCCCCCCCAAGACATTTCCCTTCTCTCCATTGTAGGCATAGAATATTATTTGCATTAAGGAGTACTGTGCTCATATCCAGAAGTCTCTCTGTCAAGGTGCTGAGCAAAGCAGCTGTTTCATTGAGGGCTTCTTCACACCCCTTTAGTCAGAGCCTAGCAGTATAGGGATGCATAGCAAGTTTTTAATGGGTGGAAATGCAACGAGAAAATAATAAAAAGTAAGTTCCAAGAGATACATTTTTCGTTTTCTTGAAAAAGGATGATTTGGCTTTTAGTACTGGAATAATGAAGACAATGGCACATCAAAAATTTAAGAAAGTATGTGACTGCTTGCCCAAGTGTGGAGAGTAGCTGTATGGGCACCACTTACAGCCAGTCATATCAGAGTTCATAGCCAAAGGCTTTAAAAATGATCTTCAAAGGGGAAAATGGTGTGTGTGTTTTAGCTTCTTTCTGATGCATAAAGGCGGCCTGAACATTCTTATAATAAAAGAACAAATGGTTCACCCTCTCCTCCATCAGAAATTCACTAAAGAACTTGTGAAATCAAAAGAATCAAGAACAGAAGGATGAGCAACTGAGAGGGAAATAGATTTTCAGTGAGGGTATTTCAAACATGTTTTCTTATTACCTGTTTAGTGCCAGTGACTAATGAACATTCTGTAGAAAGGACGTTTTATTAAAGATTTAGAACCCCCTAACCTTTCAGTTAAAAGAACAGATGCTCTGAGACCCCCCACAGATATCCTACAGCAAAAACAGATGATTAGATTTGACATGTATGATATTTTAGAATAAAAACGAACTAATAACTCTTTATACATCAAAGAATAAAAAAAGATAGCCCACTGGAAAAATATTTACTGCTCACCTTTAAAGGGTATCTTAACTGGTGATTCTAATTTTACTTTTCTACAGTCTTATCCTTTAGATTCTGGTTTTAAATAAGCAATACTTTTAACAGTTCTTTCAATAGTGGTTCTTTACTGCCATGACTGTAGGACACTTAAATTAAACTAGAAGGGTCTGTAATTTCCTCAGACTGGGGATTAGAAAGTACATATAAAATAAGTTTAAATTGCCTTAATGTAAATAGTTGAAGCCATTTCAACAGGGACTTCTGGGGAATAAATCTGTTGTGTGTGTGTGAAACAACTTTCACAGATAAAAAACCCATTATTTATTATACTCATATGTGGAAAAGCACCAATGCAACTTTTTTTTTTAATTTCCCAAATTCCTGGTTTTGTTTGTTTTTATATACTACCTCTCTTTCACAGATACTCATACCATGGCGATGATGTCAGTATAAATGCCTAAATCTGATTAGATAAAACAGACAAAAAGTCATGAGAAGAATTAAATGGAACCTAAGGGTAGTTCAATACACATAAATGCCTAAAACTACCATGGATCAAGGAAGCTGCAGTACAAAGATAAGGGACCTTCACATGGAAGCCACAGCTTGAAGTATATTTGGGAAGCCAGCAGTTTTGGGGGACTAGAACCACCTACCTCTTCCACAAGGAAAAAACCTGCCTCCATGATGGAAGAATGCATAAAAATTCAATAAGCTGATACAACTCCTCTACATAGGTTACTCCAACATATGGGAGAATAGGACATATATACAGTATCAAAGAATCAGGATTTTAAAAGGAACAAATAGACCGAATTAATGATCAATTGAGAAAGTTTTAAAATATTTGGGAAATTTTCCTGGAACATAAAAACAATTCAAATGTAGGAAAAAATTAAGTAAGTACAAAAGACAAGTGAAGATCTCAGACTTCTATATTGCCTTATTCTCTCTCTTCCTCTTCCTTTTACTGTGGTCGTCTCTCTCCTTCATCCCTTCTTTGAGCTGCCTGTTGTAATTCCAAAGTTTATATATATATATATATATATATATATATATATATATACACACACACACACACACAATCTTGATTCCAAGAGATTCTCCGTTCGACTTGTCTCTGTGTTAGTATTACTGTGCCTTTGCTCTCCCAATTGTATTTTATAGATATATACACAGAGCGATGGACGAGGGAAAGATAGAGTCAGTGTAATCTTCAATGAAATGAATGAAAAATATAACTGTTGAAATGTCCCCTTTGGCCACAGATCTGATCACAGGGTAACTACACTGAAGTGCTACGCTACAAGAAGCCCTTTTAGTTACATTCATACAACAGCAATAAGATGTCAAAGACTGCAAAATGAAGTTTTCCTTCTGCCCTCTGTTCATACTGTTTTATTACAGGGTTGTTCTGGAGTGATGAACTACTGGCATGGAGTTTTGAAAATTGTTTTTAAAGTATACAGCTATGTTGGGGCCCAATTCTGCTCCAAAAGCCAATTCCATAGATTCCATTTTCTCTCGAGAGCAGGATCAGGTTCTTATTTTGGGAGTGGGGGAAAGAAGAAAAGGATGAACAACATCTTCTTTGTCTACAAAAATAAGAAAGATATGCCACACACCTGGTGTTGGTATACAGTATTACCAACCTTAGCACTGTTCTTTTCCCGCTTATAACACGATATCACAGACAAAACCCAAAAGATGCTATTCCACAAAGTTCTTTAAAAGAAAATGATCCTTCAAATACACGGGATAAATGTCAACTTATTACAAAATGCAGTTTCCCGTTAAATATTATAAAAGCAAAATTAAAAGCTACAATAATATTTTGATGTGATTATTTCAGGTGTTGTATATGATATCTGAGTACTCTACTCCTCATGAAGTGAAGGGTTTACCTAGTATGATTGTTTTGCCATGTTTTCATTGAGTGCACCATCTTCTGAAGTTCACTGATGTGTATAACTGAGTGTCTTCTTACAGTATATGACAGAGATAGTCTAGGAGTTACAGAAACACATTCTTCACATAGGAAAAATTCCTCTCCATTTTTAATTTGTAAATATAATACATAAATAATAGTATTTGGTACTTTGAGCCTGATCCTGAAAGCGTTTACTCATCCAACTAGTCCCACTGAAATCCACACTACTTCCTTTCTTGTTCCCATTTTTCTTTTTTCTTATTTATTCCCCTGCTTCTGTCTTGCCCCCTCACTTTATCTCTACCCACAAAACAAGACCAACAATAAAACATAAAACTAATTATATTGTGTCAATCCTCATCATATTCATTTGCCTACGTTACATTGCCATACACCACCCTTCATCTGTTCTTGTGTTTTTTAAAATTGCAAGCTCTCTGGAGCAGGGACTGTCTCTATCTTTATTAGCGCAGCACCCAGCACAATGTGACCACAATCTTGATTGGGGTGTTTGAATGCTACTCTAATATAAATGTTTAATTAGAATAATAACTGACTGAGTAATAAGGGCTTGCAGGGTTGATCTTTTATGTAATGTCTTTCATCCATGGATTTCAAAGCACTTTACAAAAAGTGACTTATCTCCATTTTTAACTGAAGAACTGTAGATGATGTTAAGTGGTTTGGCCAGGGTCGAGAAGAAACTGCAAGTTTTGATTTGCCATCATTTCAGCTAGTCATTACTCAAGCTACCTCTCTTATATATATGCTAAAATCTTCATATCATGTTTCAGTTCCATGAATTATGCTTAGGTTACTAAAAATTGTTCATAGCTCTTCACGATTCCTTATTTACTATCACATCATTTTCTTTCGTGTGTTTAATTTCAACATGCTGATATACCAAAGTTTTCCCACAGAAAGCCCCAAAAGTATGGCGGGAATTACAAAATATCACTTTTTTCTTTAAAACTGAGCATCACTGTTTTGCAAGTGTTATCACTCTTTCCATGTAACAGCATGAATTATACTTTTTTCCACCTATTTATTTTTTTACTGAGCTTCTTTGGCATTTAAGTGTAGAAAAGAAAGTATTTGAGGGTTGCATGTGTCACTCTCAGAGATATGAAGTTCCGATTGCCTGCAGAGGCCATTTAAAAAACCGTTAGCGTTGTCCTGGGAGAAGCATCCCTTGCACATACTCTCTCTCATCCATAACAAAAGAGATTCTAAATAATAATAAGTGTGAGAAAATATTGTTTCTCTTTGACCACTGGTGTAGGAAACCTGGATGTATCATAAAGTCTGGTGAAGAGGAGAAGCATGTAGAGGCAAATAATGGAAAAATAGGACACCTATGGAGCATGTTCAAACTCTAGGGAGTAGCTTTTCACTAAGATTAAAAAGAGAAATGAAATGCAATCCTTTCACTAGCTTTGCAGAAAAGTAAGTATACAGTAGCAATCCGTTCCACTATTGGTTCTAAAACGTTTATTCATTTAAACCTTTAGTCACATAAGACAGTTATGTTGTATAATTTGGTTAGGGAAGCAGCAAGTTTAACTGATTTTTAAAAGGTTTATTCTTATTATTGCATTTTATCTTTGGGCTTCAGATACTGTCCTTTCATCTTGCAACAATTTTATTTCTTTTTAACAAGTATTAATATTTACACATGAACTTAAGAGTCAGAGACTAAAGGATGGAATATCTTTACAAAATAATTTCAGCTCTGTTGATCAGTGATATAAAAACAAGACTGCAGTTGCATGGAAAGTTCATATTTTCAGAAAATGGATCTCTTCTCACTAACAGGCTTACTGTTTATTCAATATCTGATTTCTACAAAAAGAGCAGAAAGCATTGTAGTTCAGTGTACTCCTAATTTTAAAATGACCATGACATTTCATACTTCATTTAGTTGCATGCCTCCTTCCAATTACAGTAATTATTATAACTGCATGCAGGTGCTAGTTTCAAATATGGCATTTCAAAAAAGTCCTCTAATTTTTTCCTCTACCAACATCTCCAGAGGGCTTCTTGTGCTGGAAAAAATTTTGTTATGTGCAGAAACCACAGAATCTCTTTAGTTTTGCTGGACTGAATAATTCGAATCTTGCCTTGTCATGCACTGTCTTTTACAGTCTACCTTTCTGAACATAGTTCAATGAAGGACAAATAATACAAGGCAATGAAAGGTGAAATTTCTAATATACAGTACCTCAAAGAGTCTTGCCATATCAGTGGTGAAAAGAAACTCAACTGTCAGTATTGAACACTGTGAAGCCTAAAAAGACACAATACCCAGGGCCTTTAGATACTTTGTTCCTAAATGGCTTATCTTTCTATTTCTTTTCTGAGAATGAAGGGAGTTCAGAAAGTGTATGTCAAATCATTTTATAGTCCCTCATTCCTGTCAGCCACAGCTTTGTGCATTTGACATAAATTATGTCCTGGATAGCTCTTCCTACAAGCACAAGTGAATTAACTAGTTTGAGTGTTTCGTTCAGTTAGGTTTACCTTACAATTTTACGCAGGTCTATCCTGTAAAGAAACACAAATTTTGAGGATGTCTTTTACTGTAATGCAAATGATCAGGCAGAGGTATATTGAATGCACATGTTGAGCAACATGAAGTAATTCTTGCTTTGGGACCAGGGGCGGCTCCAGGCCCCAGCACGCCAAGCGTGTGCTTGAGGTGGCATGCCGGAGGGCGCTCTGCCGGTTGCCGGGAGGGCGGCAGACAGGCAGCCTTTGGCAGCATGCCTGCGGAGGGTCCACTGGTCTCGCGGCTTCGGTGGACCTCCCACATGGCATGCCGGAGCCGCGGGAGCAGAGGACCATCCTCAGGCACACCTGTGAGAGGTCCACTGGAGCCGCGGGACCGGCAACTGGCAGAGCGTCCCCCACGGCCTGACGCCGTGCTTGGGGCGGCGAAATGTGTAGAGCCGCCCCTGCTTTGGACTGACACTTGATACAGGTTTCTTTAAGCAGCTGCTGGATATTTGGGACAAGCATCCTGGCTAGTGCAAAAAATGTGGATCATACCTTCAGGAAAGACTATCAGACTCAGAATAACAGTTAAACAGAATCTGATATCTCAAGCATCAACGGGATCAGCTGAGCGATATTTCCAATCGTGCTAAACAGATTTGTAAAGTTGCAAGACTCACTGGCTTCCCTGGATGGTCTATTGACCACAGTGGTTTCAACAGAACACAGTACAGAAATCAGCAAGGACCAAATAAAGGAAAAATATTGTAAAATTATTATGGACAATGATCTGAAAGTTACATTGGGCTGAACAAACAGTTAGAAACAATTGGATAACAAATCTATCCGAAATCTAATGGGACTCCTGAATTAGAATGTACTGTAGAGGATTCAATATACATTGAGAAAAACTATCATAATGGAAATTTGAAACGGCAGTAGAAAGTTAGAGGGAAATGTGATTCTTACAATTTCAGATGTAACAGATTGCTGCTCTATTTTGACAATGAAATAGGGACACTATTAAGGGCCCAAAAGCAAGCTATTCCGATGGGCAGGAAAGATAGAAAATGTGGCAAAAGACCACCTTGGCTTAACCATGAGATCTTGCATCTTGGGGGACTTGTGGGTTTTCTCTGACAAAAAGTGAACTTTAGGGGACATCCAGAAATGATGAGAATCCCAGGGAATCTGTGGGAGGTGAGGACTATTTATGGGGAAGCCCCATGGCTGATGCTTGCTCTTCTCCTGGCAGTGCAGGTTCAGTGGAGCCAAACTGCTCCAGTGGAGTTATACCAACAGTGAAGTGGCCAACAGTCTGCAATATAAGTTTAACACTATGTTAAAACATGTTAACCTATCTTTTTTCTAAAATGTAACTTTTTTTTTTAAATGTTAGGGATCTCCAAAAGCAGGTTAATGCCACCACCCACTATTTCCCACCCCCAACAAGCTTGTGCTAAGCACAGTTCAGCCACTCAGGAGAATCTGGGTTCCTGTGTGTGCATTCAAACACATTTTTCACTTACTTCAATTGACAAAAGTAAGTTTTACTGCTTTTCACTTCTGACAGCACCCAAGGTGGATTCTTTTCTGGTTCCCAAATGAATCAAATTATTTAAGTAAGGTTGTGCCTATAGGAGAAAATTTGCACTGGTTTAAAACGGATTTAAAATCAATCTAGTTAAACCAGT
The DNA here is from genome assembly GCF_007399415.2 of Gopherus evgoodei. NCBI lineage: Eukaryota > Metazoa > Chordata > Testudines > Testudinidae > Gopherus > Gopherus evgoodei. The sequence goes on along the minus strand of NC_044327.1, from coordinate 68,557,978 downwards.
GCAGACCTCTAATGTAAATCCACTCAGACCAATTAAGCCCTCACTTAAATTACTTTAGCTTTATTCAGTAATTTACTAACTCCAGCTAAGACCAAGTCTACACTACACACCTATATCGGTATAACTGTGAAAAGGCCACACCCCTCAGCAACATAGCTATACTGATTTAACCCTCCATGTAGACAGTACTATGTCAACGGGAAAGCTTCTCTCGTCAACACAGCTACCACTTCTCAGGGAGGTGGATTAACTACACTGACAGGAGAAGCTCTCCCACCAGCATAGGAGTGTCTTCACTAAAGCACTACAGTGGTGCAGCTGCAATGATGAAGACAAGTCTTAAACCATATTAAACGAGGGTTAAATTGGTCTAAAAATATTTAAATTACAGGTTCGCCCCTGTTTAATTGGATTCATTCAAAAATAATTCAATTAAAGCAGTATAAGTTTTTTTTTTCAGATAGGCATGGCTTAAGTTCCAAATACATTCCCACTGTATCCAAACAAATTTTTCCTTCACTTACTCTTGTGCAGCCCCACTGAAGGCAAGTACAGCATTTTGCCTGCAGAAGGCTTGCACCAGAAGCCTGGAAGAACCCAGCTTAACTTTCAGATCCCAGAGGACTGTGCAGGACTGGCAGAAAACAACCCACCATTTTTTTATTTGTAGACTGAGCAAATCTGGCATGGAAATCACTGAGACCCAATACAAGTAGAACTCTATAATGCCATTTTTACAAAATCGCTTCTCAGAGCAGAAGTACATTTTAAAGACACAGTGTTGATTCCTCCATAGAGGGGTGTTTCTCTTATCTTTAAATGCAATTATCCTGGGATTTTTTACCCATTCCTTCACATTTTACTTATTCCAAAGCCAACTCTACAGCCAGGGCTGGCCAATGGTATACCACATTGTAACATGAACCTCTCACCCTATACAAGATGATAAAAAAGTTACCCACTCCCAGCTTCTTTTGAGGAAGCTCTGGGAGCACAACATCCCTGGCAGCCAGACTCAGAACTGATTTTAATGTATATACATTTGCCAGTTTAAGATTTTAAAGCAGCCTGCAACACTCAGAATACAGAGGGTAACCACAATAGATCGTTTCTAATTTCCATTAATTGGGGAGCGAGAATCCCAGAGTAGTCACTAAACTAACTCAGAGGGCAGCTGGTTTAGCCATATGTTCCACTTCAGCTGCTTTTGCTTACTTTCTAGGTGTTTGTTTCTTTTTGATTTGGCAGCTTCTTTTTCCTCTTCATAAAGTTTACTAGTCTGGTAGCACAATTCCATGCCTCCAGCTGAAAAAGTACTTAAATGTCTCTGCCTTTCTGATCACAGTTCCACAAGATGATTCAGCTAAGACATTATTAGCATGGTGTAGGTTTGTATCTCTCCCTGGACACCTGGGATCATCACCCCAGCAATTTGCTCAGTCTTTGCTGGCCTAATGTCTGAAATGAACTTTTCTAGACCTTAATACTTCATAGCAAATGTGACATTAGGCTAGTGGCTGCATACACCTAAAATTGAAGCCTTAAGAGAAACTTAACTTAATAATATGTTCAAAATGAACCAGATATTGTACTGCACTTCAGCTTTTATAAGGAAGACAGAAATAACTCCAGTAAAATAAAAAATCAATGTCTGAAAGAAATTTGTAGTTGTTGAATTTTACTGCTACAAAAAATAAAAAGGCATAACTAAAGTTTATAAAAACATTCTGCAGTTTAAATTGGTCTGATTTTCTGATTTAGTAAGATTAAAACACATATCTGCAATCTATTCCAAGCTCTCCTGGAGGAGAGACAGAGGGCAGCTATTTTAAAGCAACCTTTTGAAATTCTGAAATATTTGTGCTATTATACTCTTCCCAGTGTTTTTGCTAAAGACTAAATTATTGTCAAATTGTCAGGAGATCCTGTGGTTAGGGTTAATGTGGTGGGCTACTGATTGTATCAACCAGTATGAGGGACAGTATTGTAAATGCAGACACCTTCACTGATCCTTCTGCAAGCTTAAAAGTTTAGTGTATAGGCAGTTTATCAAATTAGAAGTGTACAGAAATTCAGTTTCCAAATGTTTCTAAAACATTTTTAAGGATGCTTTTTCCTCATCGAGGTATTATTATAGAATTTTAAAAATTGCTAAGTAGTTGACTAATTGCCTTCAGGGGCCCACCAAGGGCAGGCAGGTTTAAGAAACTCCAAGAATTATCTATCGATCATTAAATTTTCTATTACTTTGATATGTAAACAATTACTGATACTTACATGAAATGGATACCATTTACACATCCTTAAAAAAAAATCTTTCCTCCTCATATTTGCATGCATACTATTTGGATGTTTTGTTTTAATAAAAACTGTGAAGTTAAAAGCTAACATTCGCTAGCAATGCACTCTAACAAACATCTAATGAAAACTTTCACAGGCTTACAGCCTTTCAAAAGAGAGGAATTATCTAAAAAGGATAAGTATATCTGCTGAGGTAACGTGCCATCTCTTCACAGGTTTTACATCTCTTTAATAGCAATTTTTTTCTAGTATGAATATTGCATTAACATTGTCCCAGATAAAGTCACTGAAAACATACTCAAAATTTTCTTACTGATGAATATTTTGCTACATTTCTGCTTCTCATTTATTCTAGGAAGAATATCTTTGATTTACTGGAAGGCTGTTCTGAAGTTGCAGTTTTATAATTTGTATTGATATGTCAGGTCAGTGCTTGCAATGAGACATCTTGATGGCTGTTATGGGTTAATGACTGAAACCAGGTGCTCCATTCAGCAGTAGGGATGGGAAAAATTTGGCTCAAGGATGTCCAGGGTGATGTCCAGAAAGTTTATAGTGAAAGAACCTTGGGTTTTCTGTGCTAGTCTTTAATATTGGACTGAGTGTAGCCTGCAACCATATCATGCTTGGTTGTAATACCATAAGATTTAATTAGCTACAGCTGTAAACAGACCTCCATGGAAAATCCATTAGTGTTTGTTTGTAAAACAAGGAGTGGGGATGGCTATAGATGTATAAGGTGATTTTCACTACTACAGACTGACATTACCAAGAAGGAAGCATAAGCCACAGGAGAAAAGGTTATAAATATAGGAGTTAAAGGCAGTCCTGTGGACTTAGTAGCTGATCCATGCATGATATGGAGATGAGTCCCAATACATGTGCCACTTTAGTTACTGACTACATATTTCTTTCACCAGCAACTGAGGACCAGTGAACTATTAACCCAATGGCTTGAATGCTCCTGGAGATCCCCAGATTGATTGTTTGTGACAGAGTTCTGAAGTATTTTGAAAGGACTGAAACTCTGCCTTTCTGCTCAAGCTCTAAAAAGAGTACAAGTGACGCACACTACATGTTATGGCCACTCCATAAAAACCAAGAAAACATCTGAGAGAAGATCAAAGGGGAATGTGTTTGTGTGTGTGTATATGTTATGTTGGAACCTTATATGTGAATATATATAATGGCAACAAAGTGGGAAAGTCTGTATAAGGAACACTAGTTGATCTACTGCATACCAGTTTCATATTGCAAATACTATTTACAATGTTTTCTGTGAGCATTAAATATTTGTTTACTAAGAAACTATATGGTAGTCTTTCTTTGAAGCTGACTGGAAATTATTAACACCTATTTATCAGTGTTTTATATACAATAGCCCTAAAATTTAACTCTGTGATACTTTTTGAAAAGTCTGATGTTCTTCAGCAAAGAATTAAGGTGCAGTACAGGAAGAAGGTTGCTATAAGAGTTATACATAATATTGTCTCAGCATTCCCTTAATTCCATTAAAACTGCAGATTAGTCAGAGTGCCAGGTGGTGGAGCCAGTGAATTTTCTGCAGGTATTCATTTTTCCCCATGCATGGATAAGAATGAATATATCTTACGTAGGTTGTAAGCTCTTCAGGGTCTGTAAAACATACGCCTAATGCTATAGGATATAACAAATGAACAAACAATAATAAACATTATCCCCCCAAATCCCTATCCCTGGGGGCAAAAGCTCAGGAAATTCCATACTGATGCTGCCATAGTTGAATGTAAAGGAAATCCACATGCCCTTCCTTAAGCAAGCCTGTGAAAATGCAGGTTTGTATACAGAAGACTGTACTTGAGCACCTCCTGCTGCTACTGTTTCCAGGAGAAACTGGGGTCAAAAAGTCACAACAGGAGAAAGAATGAGCACAAATAAAGCAGGAAAAATTCTGTGACATAACAGGTTCTGCTGCCTGTCCGTTGTGAATACAGGGAGGAAGACACAAAATAAGAGAAAATGCTTCATGAGTCACATTAAGAAATATAATTATGGAGTCACTATTGAAATTCTGTACATTTTTTTTTAAAAAGCAACAAAAATGTATTCGTTAATGCAGAAATGCACATTGTTATTGACTTGCAACTTTGACATTTTGTGAATCTATTCCAGTACACTATATTTTATAAATATGTAATTTCAGTCTTACAAATATCTGGTCTCCATTCTACCTTGCAGCTATAGAAAAGCACCTTTCATAACTACCGATAACAATCAACAGGTGACCAAGGAACTGTGTTTTACAGCTGCTTAGTAGTGATATATTAGCCTTATCTCCAAAGCACTGCCATGGCAGTTCTTTCCCATATGGGTATCCATATGCTATATCACTATTAACATATCCTCTAGCAAACAGCCATATGCTTAACTTTAATACCTGTATAATTTTAAGACTTCATTATATTTTATAGTCATTCTTGCTGGGCTTTTGAAATATCTATAGGCACTTAACAGGATGAGAATAATTGAAGTCAGATTGGACACTGTACAGTGCCTTCCGCTGAAGTGCTACACATTTGTGGTCACACTCAATACTCATTCAGAAGAGCAGGAGAAGTATTTCTCTTGCTTCCTTTTGAGATGCACCATATAATCTTTTTTCAGTTTCTAAAAATAGTGAGATAGGTAGCACTAGTACAAAGAATGATATTAAAAGGGCATTCATATTTAAATTTAGTCCAAAAAAATTCAAGCAAATTCAGTTAAACCTGCATCTCCATGCAGTCACAGTGTTGTTCCAAAGTACTGCAGGAGCTTTAGAACAGAGAGAGTGGTGATCTTATATGTCAAGATCCCAGCCACACTGTGATCCCAGGACTGCAAACTCCTCATCCCTATGTCCCTGGGGTATGGTGCTGGACGAGGAATGGACCCCCCTGAGATATCTCTCCCTCCCCTGCCCCAGGACTTTGGCCAGGAGAGCATATTTAGGGTTTGTTTTTTTTTAAAGCCCCTCAGGCACAGAGTGTTTAGGACAAGTAGGGTGACCAGATGTTCTGATTTTATAGGGACAGTCCTGATTTTGGGGTCTTTTTCTTATATAGGTTCCTATTACCCTCCAGCCCCTGTCCCGATTTTTCACATTTGCTGTCTGGTCACCCTAAGGACAGGGATGGGCAAATTATGGCCCACAGGCCACATCCAGCCCGCCAGCCGATTTAATGAGGCCCTTGAGCTCCTGCTGGGGAGTAGGGTCTGGGACTTGCCCCGCTCCTGTGCTCCAGCCATGGAGCGCGATAAGGGGCCACTCCGTGAGTGTGTGCCGGCACTCTGTGCAGCTCCTGGAAACAGTGGCATGTCCCCCCTCTGGTTCCTCTGTGTAGGGGCAGCCAGGGGGCTCTGCGCGCTGCCCCCCGCCTCTGTAGCTCCCATTGGCTGGGAACTTATGTAAGGTCTGTAGAACATACGCCTAATACTATACCAAATAACAAATGAACAAACAATAATAAACATTATTCCCCCAAATCCCTATCCCTGGGGGCAAAAGCTCAGGAAATTCCATACTGGTGCTGCCATAGTTGAATGTAAAGGAAATCCACATGCTCTTCCTTAAGCAAGCCTGTGAAAATGCAGGTTTGTATACAGAAGAAAGTACTTGAGCACCTCTTGCTGCTACTGTTTCCATGAGAGATGCACCCAATGGGAGCTGCAGGGGCAGTGCCTGTGGATGGCGCAGTATGCAAAACCACCTGGCCGTGCCTCTGCGTAGGAGCTGGAGAGGGACATGCCGCTGCTTCGGGGAGCTTCTTGAGGTAAGCGCTGCCTGGAGCCTGCACCCCTGAGCCTCTCCCATGCCCCAGCCCACTGCCCTAGCCCTGATCCCCCTCCTGCCCTCTGAACCCCTCAGTCCCAGCCTGGAGAACCCTTCTACATGCTAAATACCTCATCCCCAGAGCCTTCACCTCCAGCAGGAGCCCTCACTCCTCCCTGCCACACACACACCAACCCCCCAGCCTGGATCCCCGTACTGCACCCTGAATTCCTAATTTCTGGCCCCATCCTAGAGTCCACATCCCCCAGCCAGAACCCTCTCCCCCTCCTGCACCCCAACCCCAATTTCCATGAGCATTCATGGCCAGCCATACAATTTTCATACCCAGATGTGGCCCTTGGGCCAAAAAGTTTGCCCACCCCTGGTCTAGGAGATGCACTGAATCAATGCAGCTGACAGATTTCCTGATTCTGTTCTATCTTTGCATAGTACCAACCCTTTCTGGGGAGCACCATACATCTTGTGAGCATGGATCAGAAAAGTGGGCAAGCAACCACTGACAAACAGCATTAATTTACTCACAAAAGTCACACTGGGCTGGGATGATGGTGGTGATGGGGTGGGGAGAGGGAAGGATTCTGTGGAAAGTAGCTATTTCTCTTCACTATCACCACCACACAAGACTCCTACCTTTCCAACCTTTCAGAATCTGATCCCAGAGGAGCTTCCATGTGGTCAGATAAAAGAAAGAACATGCTTGTGAAGAAGTAAACTAAACTTACTGGAGATTTCTAAGTCACATTTTTATTATGGTCGATCCATAATGTAACTACAAATCAGTGTAAGCATTCATAAATAGATCTGATTAGCCAGATAGTAACTTTGCTAGAGTGCCTTTTAAACTTTTATTTTTTAGTTTTGCACAGTTTTTTATAATATTAAAATTAATTTTATCTTGTAAAAGGAATGCCTAGTTGGAAACTCTCTCCTGAGCTGCCATTTGTAATCACTTTTTAACTACATAAGAATTTATTTTATTGATCAGCAATTATATTTTCCCTGGCATTTCAATATTATGTCACTGTTTCTTGTTTTGGAGCTTGATTTGTGCCCACAGAGATCAGAGTAAGTCTCTTTAATTGATGTTTATTTAATTTGCATTTATAAAGAGGTGTAATCTCATGAAGATTTGTAGTTGCAGTCCTTTATTTAGAGATGTTTAACAATTCTCATGGTGTGCTACAAACTTAACTGTGCTGAGAAACTATTAAAACACTTTCTTCTGCACCAAAACTTGGATTTTTTTTAAGTGTCATAGATATTTCCTTCTTGATTGATTTATATCTTTATTTATCCAATTAGAGAACAAAATAGGCTGAAATATCAATCCTACTAAATCAAAAGCCCAGCTGGCTATTAGAGAATGTGCTTAATTTCCACTGCTGACACGGGGATGAAAAATTACATAAGGTCCAACATATTACAGATAGGGATAACTTGCACTGATAACTCATGTTTTCTCCCTCAAAAAATTGCCACTGTAGACTACGGTCATGATTGCTAGGTTTAACTAATGAATATACAGGTTTTATTTGTAGATAAGTAAAGATAATTTACTTACTCAATTGATATAAACAACCATTTTTGCACATAGCATCACTCAGGGAGCTTCCACAGAACTATTAATATCAGTAGAGGTTTGCAAAAATGGGTGCCAGGTCAACAAATTAAGTATATACAACCCTGCACTACAACAAACATGCCTGCATATTAATACTACCCACGGCTAACTTTTCCCATTTCTTTCTGTCTTTTATTTATGATATAGGAGGAGTATTAACTATACTCAAAAAGATCTATTTTGGGTTATTATTCTCAGGTCAGGGTGGGGCTATATAACCTAATTCATCATTATTTCATTACTTATAGAACTACTAGAATTTGTGTTATAAATACATTTTATGATTTCCAACATCTTCCTTTTTATGTTACGAGAACCATAGAAACAAAATAAAATATTAGCTTCAAAACACAAAAATCTCTATTAACAACCTAGCTGTTTTATTAAAAGCACAATTTTCCGATTTAATACATAGCCTATGGTATATTATTTCAACTGAGAGAAAAATATTTATAGTAAATATATTGTCTTCTGTCTTTTTTACATAAATATACTTATACAGTCTGATTTTTCACTTAAGTTTTTGATCAATCTTCTTTGCATTGTGTATGATGTATTTCATTGTAAAATTCACTATAATACGTAAAAAAAAAATCACAGAATTAGAGCAGCAAAACCATAGGTGTGAAAACCCTTTGCATTTTACTGTAGGAAGGCTCAAAAAGGAACACAGTCAGTGGCTTTCATTTTGCATGCTTTAAATCCAGTGTACATAACATAAAACAAATCTATACTCCTGTTGTCCTGAATGTTTCAATCCTGTAACCTTGAAACATGACAATACTATTCAGCTATACAAAAACAGACCAGGATTGTTAATTTTTGCATCTGCATCTCTGGAAACAATGATGTTTGTTTGTCCTTTATTGTTATACATATTATATTATGCTTATAATGTAAATGTAACTAAATGCAATCCAGTTTCTAAATGAAATAAACATTACATCTTTTAAATGCAAAGGTAAATTGATTTACCATAGCTGAGGCCAGTACAGAAGTGCCTCAATTGATTTTTTCCTAATTTACCAGAACAACAGAAGAGTACATCATAAGCCCTTTATCATGACATATTACTTTTCATATCTAAATAGTAATGTTACTGCTGAAAAAAAATGATAATTCACTGCACTGAAATCTGTCTTCATAACTCTCTGCAGTGAATCATGCTTCTGCATAGCTTGTCAAGCACGGGCAACCACAAAGCAGCAAGGGCTAAAATTACCCCAGCAACAAGGGGCACTGTTAATACTGTAACAAACATATGTCTATCAAACATAATTGAAAAATACAACTCAAGGGAAGTACTGGTTTGAGTTTTCCTCTCAACATATTTTAAGTGCCACAGAGAAGAGTCATCTTCTGTTCACATGTGGCATAAAACCTTACCATGGGCACTGCTTTAAGAAATTCTGCTGTTCTAACACTGAGAACAAGATGGTCGCTCTTTGTTACAGTAAACTGAAATATACCCTTCCTAATCTAATATCCTTAGTACATTCAGTGTTTTAATGTTATTGCTATTAGCCAGCATTTTATGCTGTTCCAATCTCATGTCTAAGTTACACGGCTTGATTCTGCTCCCATGGACATCAATGGGAGTTTTTGTCATCAACTTTCATCATTCTAAAATTCACAATTCTTGCATTTGGAAGCAAAATAAATATTTTTCAGGAGGGATGAAAGAGAAAAGGGTACAATTTCTATGGGTTGCCACTGAAGACATTTAATCACTTCTCAATATTTCTCATCATTTTAGCCTCTTTGTGGATCATTTGGCAAGTGGAATCAGTGATGTATTTACTACTGGACAGATTGTGCCTGGCCCTTCTGGTGTCACTCAGGGGGGATCACCTGTAAGATAAGTCCCTGTAATCAAGGGGGCTCTAAACCATTTACCTTGCTCCCTTTGGGGGTCCTCAGTGCCTCAAAATAATAAACTAATAAAAGAAAAGGGCAAGGATTACAGAGTAATTCTGCCCTGCTGATGTACAATTCCTCCTGGAGCATCCCACTGGTAGTGCTGCTCCACATCAGTCCCAAAGAAGGGCTGTGCAATCGAGCTCCGTGCATGTCTTGCCAAATGGTCCACTAGCTTTCATTGAGTGGTGCTAAGCAATCAAAAAGGTTTGGTAAAAATTAGAAAAGCATGACTCTGCAAGCTTAATGTGAACCCGAGGCTCCATTGTCTCCCATGATACTGCCCTTTTGCAATATTCTGGAGGCACAAAAGGATCATAAATTAGTTGGTTTCCCAAAGCTAAAGATTTCCCCAATATGGAGGAATCTTCAACAGGCACAGATCACATTCCACACACTTGATGTTATAACAAATCTTATAATACTAATACTTAGTATTACCACTGGAATTAACCAATTCCAAAATTCAGAATTTTGCGTAAAAAAAACCAAACTAAAACAGCCCCTCCCCTCCGTCAGCTTTTTGACAGGAAAAAAAATTCCAGTTGTGCTTTATGCCAAACCCAAACATATGTATATAAAACAAAGCATTTCTAAACTTTGAAAATCAAGCATTGCATTCCCCATATTTGATGTAGCATAAATTATATGAAAGTAGTAACCATGAGATATAAGTTTTACTTTTGCCACATTAAATGTATAATCATAATTCATCCATGACTTTGCCATCTGTGGTATTAAAAAACCAAACCTTATACAGAAAGAAAGAGAATATACTACAGTAAGCCAATGCACTTTTTAAAATGTATCACTCTCATTCATGTAGGACCTGATCTAAAACCATATTGTTACAGTTCAGATCAGCAAAGGCACTCACACTGGTTGCCTGTGATTTATAACGGGGGTGGGGAGCAGTCAGTAGAGTGTGCTGTGGAGCAGGCTTCCCCCAGTCTAACACAGCCTTTCTTTGGATCTTCAGAGAGAGTATGTTGTAATGTGCCCATTTACACTGGCTGCTGCAGAGGAAAATCAGATTTGTAGGGTGAAGAGGAGTTTGATGTTTTGCAGGCGATTTAATTTTGTTTTTGTAATTTATGGCAAGAGCATTGAGAGACTTGGATTTATTCTTTGTTTAAATAAATGAGTCAATGAAAGACTTTCCATTGACTTCATTGGGTTTTGGATCAGGCCCATGGATCCTATAAAAAAAACTTCAATAAAAATATACTCACACATGATTATATAGTGTATTAGAAACATACAGCATGTACATAATATATTATACAATATAATTATAGTCCTAAATGTGTGAAGGCCCAATTACCTCAGAAATTATCATTCCCTTTGTCCTACCACACTGCATTTCTCCCAGACTCTTTAGTTAATTTGAGAGTCAACATAATTAGCTCTGAAATTCACTTCTGCCAGAAATATATGTAAATCCAAGCCCAGCTATATTCAGTAAACTGCAAGACGCACCACCTTGCTTTTCACTACTGTGGCCCTAGTATTTATTTTACTAGCAAGATTTTCATTATTCCTCTTAAATTTATGGTGCCGTGTGGGATCATGATTATTTTCTTCCTGAATTTGGGAAATAATTTTACTTTAAATCTAAGACACATTAAATGCACTCAGATACTGCCATATTGGTAGCTTATAAATGCATTTATGTTTTATTTTAAATAGAAATGAAATAAATGTATACAATGTATGAAGTATATAGAAAGTAATGAACATGGCAGTTATGGAGCACACATTACACAGTTAATAAGTCTGGGCACTTAAAATATATATTCATGATTTGGTCAGTCAATGGAACAAACTGAGACCCATAGTGTAATAATATCCGAGTTCAGTGGTCAACATCTGTCAGCTATCTGTTTGTCTGTTACCACATGGAAAACAGGGATGCCAATTGATAAATGGTCATTGTAATTCCAGAAATAATATACAGATAGCAGCAATATTTGAATTCTAATAAGTTTTAAAACACTGCCTTTTTCTTTGTATGACAATATGCACATATTTGAAGGATGAACAGTCATTGAAGTAATCTTAAATAGCAGGAGAAGCAGCTGTGTCCTGCAACAAGTTGAACATGGATGATACTGCTAACACAATGGACTAGCTAGGTGTGAGCGGCACAGCATCTTTTGAGTACTCTATCTCACTCTGCAAAACCACGTTTTCTATCCATAGTAATAGACTTGGTATTTAAGTGCTCTACAGTTTCTCTCCCTACTCCTCTGATGAAATAAAATCTGGACGCTTTGGAAGGCATTTTTCCACAATACATTAAATTAAATACTGTTTAAGTGGCTAAGAACTGATCCTGCACAGACACATCACTGTTTATAGTGGCTATTATCTATTCTAGAATCACAAATGAATGTGTAAAACATGGTAGAACTAGTTGTATTTGCATATTTATCTATTATTATTATTATGTGTACTGATAAGACATAAGATTGATTCAAGATATCATTTATACTGCACCACACCCTCCTCAAACCTCTCCACTCGCTCTTTACTGCAGCAAGTTTCTAATTCACACTTCTGCTTTCTTCTAAAGACGGTCACCCCAATGCACCAACCCAGGGCTCCAACTTTATTTCCTTTTGCATTCATTCTCATCTTCCCTCTCTTCTCCATCAGTGATGCTAGCTTTGATATCATCTTCATTTCTTTCTACCTCTCGTCCTTTTCCCATGTTAACTGCCATGCAGAGAATGCCTTCGTGATCCTTTGTGTGTCAAGCCACAGTCTTCTCTTCATTCAAATACTTCCTAAAAAACTTACTTCTGTCATGCTGTCTATAAGTAAACTAATTCACACCTACAGCACATACATTTTCTTAGAGACAGAGTGTACTATGACGTCTATAGTTAAGGTTGGACCAGTGTTTCCATAAGAAGGCATTGTTTGCTGTTGCTTATATCTTTTTCAGCATTTTACTACCTTTTGTGCTAAAATTTTACAGGTTTGATGTCAGATTGGGAGGAAATTTATGAGTCAAAATTTGGGTTCAAATGTTTCAATTGTGCTGAAGGACAAAATCGATAACACACTTTCTCCATTATAGGAAAAAACCTGTGACTTATTGAACAGCTGTACAAGAGGTACAGAGGTGTCAGAAACTTGAAAATGATAGGGTGATAGCCACAGCTGCAAATACACCTTTTGAAGTTTTGGTGAAAACTGGCTGTGACATCTTTTAAAAATATATCTTATGCATATGCAATCAATTTGGTAATGCAATGTCTTAACAGTTGGCCAACAACGGCATGTGTGTGCACAGCTTAGGAGAGTTTGTGGGCACTGCTTTGTAAGTGAAGATGTGCAGAAAAGGAGACAGGCTCCAAAGTGTGACATCAATGTTTTATTTTCATGTGTTTGGCATGAATGCATTACTTATAAGCCTCAAAGCCACAGGTGAGTTATTCAAGTCATCCCAAATGAGTGATGATAAAAGCTTTATATCACATCACTGTATATTCTGTACATACCATATGTTACAGAAACATTTGTTCTAAAGGAATGTTTTAGGGAATTTTAAAAAATGTTATTGGAGCTATTTTTCATGTCTCTCTGGCAGCAAAGTCAGGTGCCTCAGTTACCTGAACCTTGCTGTATGCGCTCAGTGAGAGCCATAAACAATTTGAAAGTGACCCAAAATAGATTTTATAAACATAAAAATGGTAACACTTTAAAATCTCTTTAAGACACTCTTAGGGAATTTAAGGCAAATGCTGCTAGGTTCCATTGTGAACCTGGCAATTTCTCCTTCACAGTAAGATAAAACTCCTGCTTCTAGCCCTGCAGAACTGTGAAATATCAGACTTCAAAATCAGACAGTTTATATATAGAAAAGTTATTATTGATGCAGGACTGAAACTTGCCTGTCCTAGATCTTGGGCTGTGTAATTCTGATGGAAAATTTCATATTTGAGGTGGGATTTGAAGGGGAACAAACAGCAGCTGTTTGGAGTTGCTCAGGAGTTTGGAATGTTACAGTAAGTCCCTGGGCCATAGAATGAAAGAGAGAAATATTTCATCTCCACATATGTGATGTATGCATATATATAGCACCACAGAGTTCTTAATCTTCCCTCCACCCCAAACCCTGCCTTTCTAAGTCACTGTGGGCAACACCACACTCTTGCCTGTCGCTGAGGCCCATAACCTAGGCATCAACTTCAACTGGGACTCCTCACATCCAGGCTATGTCTCAATCTCACCAATTTTTTCTGCATATCAGGTCTTGAGTACAAGCTGTTTAGCCCACTTTCAAGTATATTAAGCTAAAAGGATCAAGGTACCCTTATAAGAGTGTACACACAGAGTTATTTAAGAATAGCAAGCAGGTATTGAATAACTCTATGTGCAGATAAGCCCTAAAATGTGGCCTTTCTCTCTGTCCAGAAGCTAAACCTGTCGTTCAGGCTCTCATCATCTCGCATCTCAAGTACTGCAACCTCCTTTTCTCTGGCCTTGACAAATGCAATTTTGCCACACTCATATCCATTCAGAATGATGCTGCAAAGATCATTTTTCTAGACTCTTGCTTTGACCATGTCACATTTCTTTTTCAATCCCTCCACTGGCTCCCCATCCTCTAACGCATCGAAGATGAGCTACTTGCTTCATTTTTAAGGCCCTTCCTGGTCTATCACCACCCGACTGTCATCTCTCATTCACTATCAAGATGTTGGCTCATGCCTCCAATTGGAAAATGATGCCAGCCTCCTTTGCCCACTTGTAAAATTTTCAAACAAGTACCTCTGTTCTTTCTTCTTTTCTTCTTGCTTTCCTGTTGCCCCTCACAGTTGGGAGGAGCTCACTATAGATATCTGCCAAGCTTTCTCATTATCCTCCTTCTAAACAATTTCCTTGTACTCTCTCATCTGTCTGTCTCCACCTGACGTGTCTTGCGTTATATTTAGATTGTAAACTCTTTGTGGGAGGTTGTTCTGTGTTTGTACAGCATCTAGCACAATGGGGTTCTGCTCCAGCAATACAAATAATAAATAATGATAATGGATTCGGGGCAGCAGGAGGAAGTGTTCCTTTATGAATGGTGAGCATACCATGTTGGACCATTTCCAGGGAATAAGTGAATCTCATCTATGGCACCAAGCCAAGTGAAAGGCTGAGAATTTAAAAACTGGATGATAAAAAACCTCAAATCCCAGTGATGACTGAACCTGTGATATTTTAAACAAAAAAGAACTTCCAAGCATGCTTGTGGCTATTTCCATCGCTTCACACTGACTGAGACATTCTAGGCTTCAGAGTGATGTTTTGAGGTTATTGTGCATGCTGATTGTACCTCTGTGTAGATGGCTGTGTTGATTTGTGTGGAGTTGTGTTGTGGTAGGAGAACTGTGGCTTTTTACAGGTGACAAATGTGGGTTGTGAGCTATGTGTGTTTGAGGTTATTGTGTGTGCAGGTTGTGTTCACTTGTGTCAGAAGTGGGGTTGTGCTGAGAAATTTGTGTTGACTTGTAAAGGAAGCGGATGAGGATGTGTGCTGCAGAGAGAGGCTTTATGTGTTTGGGGTTACTGTGTATGATGGTTGTGTTGTTGTATGGATGGTTGTGTTGATTTGTCTGTAGGGGGGGTTGTGCTGGGAGATCTGTATTAATTGTTGTGGGTGGCAGTTGGCCCAAGTAACCCACCATATGTGCAGTCTCACTCATACAACCAATGAAACTGTTTCATACAAATCAGCTGTAGCGTAAAGGTGGTGATTGATATCACAATGGTTTAGGACTCTTGGCATGGCACAGATACTTGCCTTACTGCAGATGTACACCACACAGGTGTAACTTAAAATTCAAAATGGCTCAGAACTTAACACATTGACAGAGTGCGAGATTTAAAATAAAATGTTTATTGAGAAGCTAAAGGTTTCCCCCCAGTACTTTATTCCTTTTGGTCTGAAATTAGTTTTAAAGAGTGAAAGGTTTTTGGGGCTGTGTCTACTTGTGTTTTTATACAGTGCCTGGTACAATGTGGCCTTGCTCCTAACCCCCAACTTGGCTAAAGGTAGAGTAAAAGAGGCAGTTAGAGACAAAAAGACATTCTTTAAAAATTGGACGTCAAATCCTAGTGAGGAAGATAGAAAGGAACATAAATTCTGGCAAGACATATGTAAAAGTATAATTAGGCAAGCCAGAAAAGAATTTGAAGAACAACTAGCAAAAGATATAAACTAACAGAAAATTTTTTTTTGTAAGTACATCAGAAGTAGTACAACCTGTCAAACAATCAGTGCGGCCACAGGGTGACTGAGGTGCTAAAGGAAGGCACTCAAAAAAGAGAAGGCCATTGCAGAGAAGCTAACTGAATTCTTTGCATCTGTCTTTACTGCAGAAGATTTTAGGGAGAGTCTGGCAATTACAAGCTGTAACCCTAACCTCAATACCAGACAATATGTTGGAAACTATACTAAAGAATAGAATGATCAGACACATTTATGAACATGAAATCTTGGGGAAGAGTCAACACGGCTTTTGTAAAGGGAAAGCATGCCTTACCAAGCTATAAGAATTCTTTTGAGGGGGTCAACAAACATGTGGATAAGAGTGATCCAGTGGATATAGCATACTTGGACTTTCAGAAAGCCTTTGACAAGGTCTCTAACGAAAGACTCTTAAGCAAAGTAAACGGTAATGGGATAAAAACAAAGATCCATTCATGGATTAGTAACTGGTTAAAAGACAGCAAACAAAGGGTACAAATTAATGGTCAGTTTTCACAGTGGAGAAAGGCAAATAGTGGGGTTCCCCAAGAATTTGTACAGGGACCAGGGCTGTTCAACATATTCAGAAATGCTCTGGAAAAATGAGCCAACAATGAGGTGGCAAAGTTTGTAGATGATACAAAATTACTCAGGATAGTTAGGTGCAAAGCTGATTGAGAAGAGTTACAAAGAGAGCTCACTAAACTGGGTGATTGGGCAACAAAACAGCAGATGAAATTCAATGGTGAAAATGCAAAGTTATGCACATGGAAAACATAATCCCAACTATACATACAAAACAATGGGGTCTTATGACAGTGTACACCACTCACAGCCTGACTGGCACCTCCTGTTGGCCCTCTTGGGGATTACCGAGAGGCCAACACCCTCGTCCATAGTATGTGCACCATAATTTGATCTCCACCATCTGTCTGCTGCCCCTCTCACAGCCTCAGGAATTGCAGTGTCCTCTTTATGGCTCAGCACTCTGGCTATGTCACTGTCTGTGTTGCCCCCTTCCAGGGGAATTTAATTTCCACTCCAGCCACATCCACATGGCCACTGCAGTTACTTGTCCTGCCACTTCCCTAGTGACGAGTGAGGGGGGACCCGACCCTGCCCAGTACCCCAGGTCCCAGCCCAAAGGACCCTCCAGAACGCAGACACTTACTGTATTCCTTGACCTCTACCATTGCTACATTTCCCTCGGAGACATTTCTGTGGCCACAGCACTCTCCTTAGTCTGAGCAACCCTCCAGAGCTCCTTCTCGTCTCTCCGGGTTCCTGCCTGCACTGGGGAGGCAGGAAGGAGCTGCCGCCTACTCCAAACACAGTCCCCACTCCTGGAGCTCCAGGCAATATTGACCCTGCTCTGCTCTAAGGCTTTTTTTATATGGGCCTGCTGGGCCCTGATTGGCTGCTCCTCACAGCCCCTCTCCTATTGGCTACTTTCCACACAGCCTCCCTAGGGCTCCATTAACCCCTTCTTTGCCAGTGTTGGGAACACACTCCATCAGAGGTCTAAGTTAGCTATTACCACCCAAGAAAGAGATCTTAGAGTTATCACGGATAGCTCTCTGCAAACATCCAATCAATGTGCAGTGGCAGTAAAAAAAAAAGCTAACTAAATGTTAGGAACCGTTAGAAAAGAGATAGATAAGAAGACAGAAAATATCATAATGTCACTATATAAATACATGGTACGCCCACACTTTGAATACTGTATGAAGTCACCCAAACTCTAAAAAGATATATTAGAATTGGAAGAAAAGGCAACAAAAATGATAAGGGATGTAGAACAGTCTCCATGCAAGGAAAGACTAAAAAGACTAGGACAATTCAGTTTAGAAAAGAGATGACGAAGGAGGGATATGGGAAAGGTCTATAAAGTCATGAATGCTATGGAGAAAGTCAATAAGGAAGTGTTATTTACCCCTTCACATAACACACGAACGAGAGATCACCCAATAAACTTAATAGTAGCAGGTTTAAAACAAACAAAAGGAAGTATTTCTTCAAACAATGCACAGTCAAGCCTGAGGATGCTGTGAAGGCCAAAGGCATAACTTGGTTAAAAAAAATTAGATAACTTCATGGAGGACAGGTCTGCCAATGGCTATTAGCCAAGATGGTCAGGGATGCAACCCCATGCTCTAGATGTATCTAAACCCTTGACGGCCAGTAGCTGGGACTGGATGATAGGGGATGGCTCACTCAGTAATTGCCCTGTTCTGTTTATTCCCTATGAAGCATTTGGCACCAGCCACCCACAGAAGATAAGATAGATGGACTATTGGTCTGACCCAGCATGACCTTTCTTATGTTCTTAACTGATACCATGGCCCCATTGTGCTAGAACCTGTACAAATACATAGTGAAAGACAGTCCTTGTATAAAGAGTTTACAATCTAAATAAACAAAAGAGACAAAAGATGGGAAGAGAATTAGAAGTGACTTATCAAAGGTCATATAGCAAGTCAGTGCCAGAAGAGAACCAAGGTCTCCTGGCTTCCAATCCAGAGCCCTATTCACTATACCCTAGTTATCCTGATAAAATGCGTTACTGTATGAAAATCAGACCTACTGCTCCAGTGGAGAAAGTTGCAAATTATTTATCAGACCCCCATGAGATATGTTATTACAAACATACTTTTTCTTGTCATAAAGTGACAAAGTAAACCACATGTGAAGTACCACCTTCAAACACTCCAAGAAGAAATGCTAGAGGTTGCCTAAGAGCTACTTAAGTCTCACAGGAGCTAATGAAAAATGTACTTTCTATCAAGGCATATTCCAGTTTGCTCTACTTCCTGACCAAATACCTCATTTCTAAAAAAACTTCCATTTCAAAATAAGAAATTTAACTTTACAACTTCAGATACTCATGGACCTTCTTCTAAAAGCTATGAAAGATGAAGATTTACAGGCACCAAATAAGCAGTAGGTTTAGAAGCAGGCCTAGACCTTACAGTTGCGTCTAGACACTACAGACAAGATTTTCAAACACAAATGCTTAAAGTTAGGCTCCTAAATCCACATTTAAGCATCTAAATAAATAGCATGATTTTACAAATGTTCTTAGCTGACTTCTCTATGAAATGAGGAATGATGAGCACTTTTGAAAATAAGGTCACTTTTTTAGGTGACTATATGTAGATTTAAGAGCTAACTTTAGCTACCTGTTTAATTAAATTGTGGTTTAAAGTGACATGTGCATTAGAAATACCTGGATTAGATTAGATGGATAGACACGCCCTAAAATATTACAGCATCTCTCTAAAGCTTGTGCTAATCAATTATTTTCACTTAGATGGTCATCTTCAATTCAATACTTTTTTTGATATAAATATTCCACAATATGTAGCATTGTAATGGCATGTTTGGCCTTTGTGCATTGAAGCTCCAATTTACACTGGGATCACATGTATTACAGATCTTTTCATTGTATATACTAGGTGTTGGATTTACATAAACAAAATACTATACAATATTCATTAAAATGGAGGAGAGGAACTCATAAGATAACAGAAGACTAAGAGAAGAAGCTACAAGGAAAAATGGCTTGGATCACAAATGAGCAGAAGGGGCAAATGAAAAACAAATCTCAGAGAAAGGGAGGCGGACAGAAAAGAGCATTAATTTGAAAAGAATAAGTGAACATAGAACAAAAAGTAAAATGGAGAAAATATTTTCCTTATTTTGATTTGTATCTGTGCTTAACAAATAATAAAATAGTAATAGTAACAATTGTTGAATATTAATTTTTCAGGATAAGTTGTTTTCCAGAAATACATGGTATAGATAAATTAAATGTCTTAAAATAAGTCAGGAGACTGATGAAAAACACTGACCATTTTTCAAGTATAGGACTTAACAGAAGCCACATTTTTACAGCTCCAAAAGAGCCTTTTTATTTTGCAGTAAAAAAAGCACATGGATATAATCACTGAAAAAAGATTGCACATATGGAACTACACATCATTATTACGGCCAACAGACCACTATTCATTTGAAAATGTTCTAAAAGGGTTCACTTTTTCTTCTATCAATGTATATCTGATGACCTGTTATTGGCACTGAACTATAAAACAGTTCATGTAAATATAATGGCAGCATCCCTTACTACCGCATCACAGCAGTGGCCCTCCTGATCTTTTCAAGGCATTAGGAATGCCTTCTCTCCCCATGATACTTATTGCTGATATCATGCTGTTATTCCTGCCCCTTCATCTCTCTATGTCAGTTCTCCTTGAAGAATCAAGTTAACAGCAATGCTGATGTTGCAGAGACTAATGCAGCAGCAATTTACAGGGTAACAGTTTGTCTGTTTGCCTCTTTTCCCCACATTTATTATTTTATTTTGGTGGTAGCAGGGGAAGTTTTTAAAAGGAGTTTAGTTTTATTTTTTATTCCTAGGATTCAACTTTAGTTCATTCTTTGTGTCTGAAAACCAGGGAAAAGACAAAACTAAATTGTAAAGTACGGAAGTTTGCCTTAAAATTAGTCAAAGGGGGACAGAAAAATGAACAGAACTGTATGGTTAAGGTGGTGATTGTGTTCCCCACCTTGATTATTTGAAATGTTGCTGCAATGATTTCGAGCACCACCACACTATTGTTAACTGTCACTCCATCAGAGCTCTTATGAATGGGAAATCATAGCACTATGATACCAGGCATTATCTTAGTATCACAGCAGCACATATGCAGACAAACACTGATATTAGCAATCTGAGCTGGTACCATAATGATAAACACTTCCAAATACAACCAACTTCCTATAGGATCTACTTACTATTACTCTGGGTCAAATCCTGGGCATCTGTGTATAGCCTAAGTAAACAGGTCCTCTGAGTGGAGGCTTGCAGCGGGATAGAATCCTCACTTCCAGGCCTAAGAGCTCTTCCACCACTGCAAAGTAATGGGAGCAGTGGGAGGGGAAGTACAGTATGAGAGCTGCAGTATTGCTAGTGCATATATGTTGCTGCATGGTCCTGGCCCTGACAAAGCCCTGGCTGGGATGATTCAGTTGGAGTTGGTCCTGCTTTGAGCAGGGGGTTAGACTAAATGACTTCCTGAGGTCTCTCCCAATCCTAATCTTCTATGAATCTGTGACCCAAAAACTCTATTTTCTGATAGTGCTGATTCCAATCCCAAAGAGAGAAGTTCTACTGTACATAGAAAGTGGTCCATTGCATGTATTCCCACTATCTGGCCACAGTTTGCACAGCTAACCAGTATTTGTTCCTCTGCTAATCCGGCGTTCTGTGTCTCCACAGGGGGCTGCAGGACTTCCTCCAATATATACATAAAATTTAATCCAAACTATATTAAAAGAATGGTAAGGTTGCAAAGACAAGCACTCAAAATTAGGAAATGCCACCATTGTCCATGCAACTTTAATGTAGATCCCTTGTCTGTACGCATTACAATACCATGTTTAATCACACGCTCCCATTTTTTTCCCACAGGACCCTTGCCTCACTCAGTAACCTGACCTCAGTTCTCCAGTATGGCATTCACCTGCCTTAATCATGCAGATTCCTGTCTCATTCAAATCATGCCTTCCAACTTTGCAACAAATGAGGCAGACAACAGGCTCATTCACTATACAACCCTGATTTGTTCTCAACAAATGAGGCTGGGGTCTTGTGGGGGAAAAATATGTTATCTAATTAAAGGCTATATCATAATACATATACCCCAGGGGGATGAATTAAGGTTGTACAAATAACCTTAATTCAGGCATTTACTAACTTTTCAGTGCTTGACTTTGCAATGTTAATATTCTATCAATGTTGGGATTTTATGTAATTTCCTAAGTATTAAAAACCTTTACAGTTGAAGAAACAAAAACTTCATTCTGTGAAACCAAGATTGACACTCCCTGCCCCATGAGTCATCAGCGGGATTGTGATCGTTAGATCCATAGCACAGTCCTCTGCCACAGTCCTCGCTAGACAACAAAGGAATCTCAGACTGACTCCTGGGTTCAGTTCCAAGTTCTGCAGGGGAATATGCCCTAGTGATTATGAACCTTTCTGTCCCTACCTCCCCAAGACTCTCCCTGTACCTTGGCCTGCTACTATCCATCCTCTGACTCCTGACCTATCCCTCCCTGCCACACACACATTGGATTCCTCCCCCATCCCTAATCTCTCCCTGTGGCTCCTGTCAATGTTTCCATCTCTGCAACTATCCTCTTCCCTCCACAACTCCTTCTCTCTCGTGCTCTGTTCCTACCTTTCCCCTTCTTCTGCTCCTGCCCCTCCTCCCAGTTTGCTGTCCCCATCTGCTCTTACCTGTCTCCTTAGGATTGCAACCTTTTAAATTGCTAGTAACTGGGCCTCTGAGGCCCTGCCCCACCTCTTCCCCCAAGGCCCTGTTCCCATCAACCACTCCTCTGCCTCTTTTCCCCCTTCACTTGCTGGATTGTCTCAAGGAGACTGTCTGCAGGTAGGAGGTGGGTTAATGACCTGGTGCCTCCCCCAGCCTTGTGGTAACCAGACTTTTGGTTCGGGTGCCATTTAGCATTGCCAGGTTCCCTTTTTGACTGGACTTTCCAGTTGAAAACCAGGTGCCTGGCAACCCTAAATGGCACCCAGACATAGAAGCCAAAAATCGGACTGTCCAGGTAAAATCTGAACTGGTGGCAACCCTACATGCTCTGCCAGCTCCTGGTCCTCTTCTTTTCTGAAGCTTCTGCTACCATTTCCCTGCCAGTCATTCCTCTAAGAAGTCTCTACTGAGCTTGTGCAAACAAATATTTTTCAGAGGTTACAACTTGGCCAAATTTGGGTACATTTTTACAAGGACAGCAAAAGGCATATATCTATGACAGCAAGGCAAATCTCCAATGCTAAATTTCAAGGTTCTGCTCTAAAGCATAGAGTGGAGAGAGCTTCTCAGTGAAATGACTGTGATAATTTTTTTTAACATGTGCAAAATCATGTATTTTCCCTAATCTCATTCTCAGAAATGGCTGAAGCTTGTTAGCTGAAACTTTCCAAAAGTTCAGCTGGAGGCAGACACCAGTCATGGACAAATTCAGTTCAGACTAAGTTATAAGCAAATGAAATAGGGTATTATAATGGAAAGTGTCATGCAACCTTAATTATAGCATGGGTTACCTCTGCCACCTATGATCAGGAAATATTAATAAACTCTAAGTACTCTCCAAGCATATGGGGAAATTCATTAACTACAAATCTATATTATGCAAAACAACTCTTCGTCAGTGAAAACAAAACACTATTTGTCAGTCAGTCATAGAATTTATGATTTGATCAATTACATTTGTGCTTTCAGAACTTAATTTGATTGTTGTAGTGAAACTAGTCTCTAAATGAAATCTGGACAATGTTGCTTCACCTTGTGTGAGACCCATTTCAAAGCACGACTAAACGTTCTATCGTCTAACAGGAGTAACTTCAGCCTAAAGCTATTATAGTACAATGTGACAGCAGTCTGCTTAGGAGATGAATGAGACTATCCTATTGATAAGGTCGCAATCGATCCGAGGAAGACCTTTTTAAATTAGCAAAGTGTTGCGGCACTTTAGTAAGTGTCACCAACAGCCCTTCTCCATGAAAAATGCACAGAGAGAATGACAGAATATGAGCTGTGCCTTATTTATTCCAAATTCTATTCTTTCAATGCTACTATACTTTTCCCCCCCTCTTCACATAATTTCTGCATCCTTGTTCCTAATTTCCCTCTAAAATAACCTCTACAAAGAGCAGTTCTTTAGTTGCCACATGTACCAACTAAAAATCAGTATTCATGTGTGTCAAAAAAAACCACTAAAAGCAGATGTACCCAAAAATAAAACTTTACCAGTCAATTATAATCACATCAAAATGAAAATAAGCAAACAAACAGAGTACTCTAGTCTAAATGACCTACATTTCAAGTAATTCAACAAATTTAAAAGGAAGGGAAGTGTGAGATCTCACGTAACTTGACGAGAAAAGGGGATGTTCATCTTTAGGACCTTTCAGATAAAGGACTGTTCCTGGGAGTTGCTGAGCATTTTCATCCCCCCTTGACTTCACTGCACTCAGCACTTAGCAGGATCTGAAGTGTCGAGACTGGTATGGTAATGGTGATTACATAAAGACTGAAAAAAACTGGATAATTTAAGAAGAAATAAGGTATAAAAGAAAGGAAAGCTTGAATCTTTTAATGCAAATTGCACTAACCTCTTTCGTAGACTTTAGAAGAAGTATTGCCACAAAACACTAAAGCTCCAGTTAAGTTGGTGCTTTTCAAGTTTCCTTTAAATTTTTTTTTATTTTTGAACACAGAAAGAAGAAAGATGAAAATGCCAATTGCTGAGGTCAGACAAGGACATGATTTCTGACTGAACTCAACACACCGATAGTGAGTAAACTGCACTTCAACACGTTAACTTATGTAAAGCTTTGATGCCAAGTATGTATTCTATAAAAGAAGAGAGTTAACTATTTACATATTAAAGGGCAGCATCAACTTTAAATGTAACATGTTTCTGCTGTCTTAATTACATTTGAAATAACCTCTTGTTGATGTTGAAACTTTTCAGTTTTGCTTCTTTGAGTTTTATGAGTATAACATGTGACTGTTGTCAGTCTCAGCTCAGGAAAGTCCTAAGGCTGAGTAAATATGAAGTCTGAATTATATCTCTCTCTTCCCAGTAGATGACGTGGTCAAATCAGGTCAAGTCTCTTACTTGTGCATCATTTGAAAGCTTACACTGCAATTACTGATCCTCTAATGTTTCGTCTAGGGCCAAACAAAAGCTCTAAATCTTAAAATACATAGCCAGGTATACCAATACACAACTTAAGTAATACTCATATACATACATATATATATAGTCTGGTTTCCTTAAAAGCTGAATAGATTATGCAAAGACTATTTGATGACAGAACAGAATGTATTTATAGTAAAGCTGAGTCTGTCTTTTTAATCATTTTCCTTATTAAATGCAGGAAACTATGTTAATACAACAACAAGGTCATACAATTAAAATAAGTCACAAAATTTAACTATAGCAATATTAACTCAGGCTACGTTGCATACTCTATTTTACTGTATACTTTTAACAATATAAACAGCAACATACATTTACTGCTTACAATAAACATAAGATATATAATTAACAAAACTCTTTCTTGGAATAGAAAATACTACTTAGAAGCAACTTGACCGGATTAACATTACTGTAGAGCTTTCACTTTCCCATTTCCTTTTTAAAATTTGATATGCTGACTGCTTACTCCCTGAGGTTAGAATGAATCTTCCCCTCTGGACAAGTTATTCCATAAATGTCTATTTCGAGTATCTCTGCGCCTTCCTGAAAAGCATCTGGTACCAGTCACTGATAGAGTCAGAGCACCAGAATGTACTGGATCGCTGGTCTGATCTGATATGACAATGCCTATATTTTTAATGATGCAATCTCAACATTTCATTAGCATTGTAGCATATTGTTTGAGCACAATAAAGGAAAAATGAAAAATATAGTGACATGCACACTTCTTGTACAAGGTATATTTCTTATAAGTAGTCCCCTTCTGTCTCTATCAACACACTCCTTTGAGCACTATTAAAAGTGACATGTACAGAATTATTTAAAAAACTAGGCTTTGGGATTTTTTTTATTCTTGATGATGACGTATATACATAATACCTCATAAGCTTTTTTCTGCTAGTTTTTTGACCTTGAAAATATCAGTAGTTAAAAGTTATTCCTAGTGTGGCTGGAGAAACTCTGCAAGCTCTCAAAAATGTTTGTTAGCTCTAACATCTTACAAAACTGGGTGACTGGACAACCAAATGGCAGATGAAATTCAATGTTGATAAATGCAAAGTAATGCACATTGGAAATATAATCCCTACTATACATATCAAATGATGGGGTCTAAATTAGCTGTCCAATTCAAGAAAGAGATCTGGAGTCATTGTGGATAGTTCTGTGAAAACATCCAGCAGCTGTCAAAAACATTACCAAAATGTTGGGAATCATTAGGAAAGGGATAGATAATAAGACAAAATATCATATTGCCTCTATATAAATTCATGTTATGCCCACATCTTGAATACTGCATGCAGATCTGGTCGCCCCATCTAAAAAAAGATATATGGGAATTGGAAAAGGGCAACAAAAATGATTGAGGATATGGAGCACTTTCCTTACAAGGAGAGATTAATAAGACTGGGACTTTTCAGTTTGGAAAAGAGATTACTAAGGGGGATATGACAGAGTAGACTGGTGTGGAGAAAGTAAATAAGGAGATGTTATTTATCCCTTCACATGACACACCAGGGATCACCAAAGGAAATTAATAGGTAGCAGATTTAAAACAAACAAAAGGAAGTATTAATTCACACAATGCACAGTCAACCTGTGGAATTCTTTCCCAGAGCATGTTGTGAAGGCGAGGACTATAACAGAGTTCAAAAAAGAACTAGATAAGTACAATGTCTATTAGTCAGGATGGGCAGGGATGGTGTCCCTAGCCTCTGTTTGCCAGAAGCATGGAATGGCCGACAGGGGATGGATCACTTGATTACCTGTTCTGTTCATTCCCTCTGAAGCACTGGCTACTGTTGGAAGACCGAATACTTGGCTAGCTGGACCATTGGTCTGACCCAGTATGGCTGTTCTTATGTTCTTATACATAGTGTGGAGAAATGTGCAATTCTATATCCAAATAATGTGAGCAAGGTTGAGGAAGAGAAGACATGACAGAGTGGAGATGGTGAGCAGCCAAGGCTAAGTGCTTAACTGGAATACAGTGTACGTAAACTATGTGGGTAATAGCTATCTTTAGTTTTTTTAGTTACTCCTTCTACTGATCAAGAGCAGGCACTTTAAAGTCAGAGCAGGGGTTGCTATGATGAACGCCACCCACTGACAGACATGCTTCCAAGGATTCCCATGAAACATTAACGCTCACATCCAGCTGCTAAGACATCAGCCAGCAGTGGCTATGCCTTTCAACTTACTTCACCTTACTGAAACGGAAACTGTTGTGTTCAGAAGCATTACTGGTGGCTCATTCCTGCTGTTTCATAATTTCCATCAACATTCCTGCAGGATCAGGACATTACCACCATACATAAAATAGAGAAAAGTAGGCAACAAGAAAGGTGTGCCTTATACATATCTTTACAAGCTTTAGTTAGCTGTTTTTCTAGCAATCTGTGGATATTTGTAAACAAATACTGCAGATATAGAGTTCTATATTGCATGCAATGGTATATCTGATTAATTTATTTTCGCTTGACTGTGGCAAAATATGAAGGAGTGACACTGTGAAGGTTCTGCTATTTTCACAAATCACAGTAGCAAAGCTCCACTGCTTTTATAATATGACTTGACCCTCAAGAAGGAATTAAAGCCTCTAAAACCAATAAATGAGTTTCAAAGTTCAAGAGCAGTATCTATAACAGTAAAATAAAATAACTCAAAAGCTTTAGACTAGGGAAAATGGATCTTCAATGGAATTCCTCTTGTGCTTCAACGTTAGGCACATACTTAAGTACCTTACTAAAACATGGGTATAGATAGAGACCCATGAAATCCTTGTTATATATATTTTTTAATTTCATTTTTTGTGAATTTATTTTGTTTTATTGTTTTTTCCACGTGAGGGTGCAGAGGAAGGGAGGGTCCTGCCCGGGGGGGGGGGGGGAGGGTAGGTGGGACCCTTGACAGGTGGAGTTTGCAGAGTGAGCCCCTCCCCCCTATATTCACCCTGCTGCTCCTGTCCTGCCAGGTCACAATGCCACATATTCAAATTTGTCTCCGTTTCCTAGCTGCGCCTCAACCCTCTGTCACGATAATGGAGGAGTGGCCAGGCCAAACCTGAGAGGTACTGCCACCCCATGTGCCAGGCTGCAGTACCATTCACTGAACTTTGGCTCTGCCACCCTTTCTTGATCATGATGGGAGGTGGCTGAGCCAAATTTCAGTGGCATTATGACCTGGAAGGACAGGGTTTAGGATGCTGAGGTGAACAGGCCAAACTTGAATGACGCTGCAACCCCACACAGGAGATCACAACACCTGGAGCAGGGAACTTGGCCCAGCCCTATAGCACAGGAACAGCTGCTACAGGGTCACTTTTAAAATTTTATTTTGTTTTATAGGTTGTTTTTCATTTTTCATTTTCTGTTATTTTGTATTTGCAAAAGACACAGGTCTCTAGATATAGGCTCTGATTCAGCATTGCCCTGCAACACTGTGGCAGCACAAAGTAACCTTAAAGCTAGCTTAAGTGGCTTTCTAAGTATTCCCCTGGTGTAGGAGAATCCCTGGGTGACAGAGCTTCTGTAGCTGGCTCTTCACCACTCCCTCAGACCCTGGGTACAAGGATATGTCAGGGAAGAATGTGTTTGGCGCACACTACCCTCCAGTAATCATAGAACCAAAGAAATTAGGGCTGGAAGGGACCTCAAGAAGTCATTAAGTCCAGCCACCTATGGTGTGGCAGGACCAAGTGAACCTAGATCATCTCTGAGAGGTGCTTGTCCAACCTGTTTTTAAAAACATCCAATGATGGGGATTCCACAACCTCCTTTGGAAGCCCATTTCAGAGCTTAACTACCCTTATAGTTAAAAAGGTTTTTTTGTACTATCTAACCTAAATGTCCCTTGCTGCAGATTACACCCTTACTCCAATATTTCTTGTCCTACCTTCAGTGGACATGAAAACAATTGTGTGCAGTGTAGTTGTAGTGGTGTCTGTCCCAGGATACTAGATAGACAAAGTGGGTGGGCCATGGAGAACAACTGATCACTGTCCTCTTTATAACAACCCTTAACATATCTGAAGACTGTTATCAGATCCCACCTCAGTCTTCTTTTCTAAACACTAAACATGCTCAGTTTGTTTTTTTTTACTCTTTCCTCATAGGTCAGGTTTTCTAAAACTTACACATTTTTTATGCTCTCCTCTGGACTTTCTCCGACTTGTCAACATCTTTCCTAAGATGTGGCACCCAGAATTGGACATAGCACACCAGCTGAGGCCTCACCACTGCTAAGAGCAGCAGGACAATTACCTCCTATGCCTTATATACAACACTCCTGTTAATACATCCCAGAATTATAGTTAGCCTTTTTCACAGATGTATCACATTGTTGACTCATATTCAATTTGTGGTCCACTATAACCCCAGATCCTTTTAATCAGTACTACAAACTGCCAGTTATTCATAGAATCATAGAATATTAGGGTTGGAAGAGACCTCAGGAGGTCATCTAGTCCAATCCCCTGCTCAAAGCAGGACCAACCCCCAACTAAATCATTCCAGCCAGGGCTTTGTCAAGCCAGGTCTTAAAAACCTTTAAAGTTGGTGATTCCACCACCTCCCTAGGTAACCTATTCCAGTGCTTCACCACTCTCCTAGTGAAATAGTGTTTCCTAATATCCAACCTAGATCTCCTTCACTGCAACTTGAGACCATTGATTCTTTTCTGTCATCTGCCACCACTGAGAACAGCCTAGCTCCATCCTCTTTGGAACCCCCACTTCAGGTAGTTGAAGGCTGCCATCAAATCCCCCCCCCACTCTTCTCTTCTCCAGACTTGTGTTTCCTCAGCCTCTCCTTGTAAGTCATATTCCCCAGCTGCCTAATCATTTTCATTGCCCTCCGCTGGACTCTGTCAAATTCCTCCACATCCCTTCTGTAGTGGGAGGGGGGCTCAAAACTGGACACAATACTCCAGGTGTGGCCTCACCAGTGCCAAATAGAGGGGACTAATCACTTCCCTCCATCTGCCAGCAATACTCCTACTAATACAGCCCAATATGCCATTGGCCTTCTTGGCAACAAGGGCACACTGCTGACTCAGATCCAGCTTCTTGTCCACTGTAATCTCCAGGTCCTTTTCTGCAAAACTGCTGCTTAGTTAGATGGTCCCCAGCCAATAGCAGTGCATGGGACTTTTCCTTCCTAAGTGCAGGACTCTGCACTAGTCCTTGTTGAACTTCATCAGATTTCTTTTGGTCCAATCCTCCAATTTGTCTAGGTCACTCTGGACCCTATTCCTACCCTCCATTTTGTAGTTGTGCATTTGATTTTTCCTTCTTAACTGAAGTATTTTGCATGTCTTCATTGGAATTTCATCTTGTTGAATTCAAACCAGCTCTCCAATTTGTCAAGGTCATTTTGAATTGTAATCCTGTCCTCTAAAGTGCTTGCAACCCTTCCCAACTTGGTGTCATCTGCAAATTTTATACACAGTCTCCACTCCATTATCTAAGTCATTAATTAAAATATTGAATAGTACCAGACTCAGGATTAATCCTTGTGGGACCTCACAAGATATGTCCTCCCAGTTTGACAGTGAACCATTAATAACTACTCTTTGAGTCTTTCAACCAGATGTGCTCCCTCCTTATAGAAACTTCACCTACATCACATTTCCCTAGTTTGCTTATGAGAATGTCATGTGGACTGTGTCAAAAGCCTTACTAATATCAAGATATATCACATCTATTGCTTTCTCCCTATCCAATAACCTATTCACTAACCCTGAATGAAATTAGGCTGGTTTGGCACAATTTGTTCTTGACAAATCCATGATGGCCATTCCTTATCCTCCAGATGCTCACAAATTGATTGTTTACAAATTTGTCCAGGTATCAAAGGTAGGCTGACTGGGCTATAATGCCCCAGTCCTCTTTCTTCCCCTTTTTAAAGACACTAAGTTTGCCCTTCTCCAGTTCTCTGCGACCTCACTCTCACTGGGAACTCCATGAGTTCTCAAAGATAATTGCTAACAGTTCTGATATTGCTTCAGTTAGTTCCTCAAACATCCTGGGATGAATGTCATCAGGCCCTACACTGACTTGAATACATCTAAGTTATCTAAATATTCTTTAACCAGTTCTTTTCGTATTTTGGCTTTAATTCCTTCCCCCTGGTTGTTAATATTAATTGTGTTAAATAACTGCTCACCATTAATATTTTTAGTGAAGACTGAAGTAAAGTTGGCATTAAACCCCTCAGCTTTCTTGATGTCATCATTTATTAATTCTCATTCCCTGCTAGACAGAAGATCTACACCTTCCTTTGTCTTTCTCTTGCTCCTAATGTATTTAAAGAACCTCATCTTGTTGCTGTTTATGTCCATTGCTAGGTGTTACTGATTTTGTGCCTTAGCCCTTCTGATTTTGTTCCTGCATGCTTGTGCTATTCTTTTGTACTCCTCCTTTCGTAATTTATCCATGTTTTCACTTTTTGTAGGATTCCTTTTTTGATTTTCAAGCCATTAAGGAGCTCCTGATGGAGCCATACTGTATGTCAGATACTGCAACAGTTTAGGGTGCTGTTAGCTTTCAGGCAGCCTAAGTTAGTAAAGCCCTTACACAACTCCAGGAATCAAGGAAGTGCAAAGCCACCTGTGATTTTTGCAGCCTGCCTTGTATGTCCCCCCTTATCTTTAGATCATCCACAGGCACAGTTCTGTCTTCATATCAGCCAAAAGGAAACAAGAAAGAACACTATGAAGCCCCATGGTTGGAGCCTGTGGCTACACTTTAAAAAAGAAATATAACGATCAACAAAGTAAGGTAGGGAGAATGTGTTTTGTCAAATCAGAAAGTAAAAGAACTGTGGAGGATTTTGGACCTTATCTCATACTTTGTCTGAAATAAAGGCCTTAACAGTGTTTATTTTAACAGCTTATTTCTGGTTACGTCAATTGAACACTTTAAAGTAATTATAGTAAAATTACTAAATATAACAGTTTTAGTTGTGTTGGTGTAGTACTGATATTGTACTTTTAAACATCTGTCTTCAATAAAAAAAAATAGAAAAGTTTGATTAAGAAGGAAAGAAGAGAGACCCCTCTAATAATCACTATGATCCTATGGGAGGGCAGGATACCAGCAACCCTTTAGCAATTGGTTGTTTGACACTTTTTTTCAGAAGTAATCTCTTAGTGCTGTCAATCCTACCAACCGATCACCTTATTTCAGGAAGATTACTGAGAAAATCATGGCCAACAGTTCAGGTGCCATCTGGAGTCCTCAGATTTTCCTGATTTATTTTAGTCATGTGTTGGCCTGGTTATTGCAGAGACTGAGCCTTGTTGGTTCACTTCCTAGCCCTTCCTAGTGATGTACAATGGTCAATGTCCATCTGTGAAAAGCCTTAGGATATGTTTTCACTGCAGAGTTAACTCAGGCTCCTACTCAGTTGTCACCTCTAACTTCCCTCCCACCTACACACAAAAGCTTCTCACTAGAGTTTGGAGGTGCTTTAATCCCATGTTAGCTGACCCAGATGGGGTATAGGTGAGAGTTGGAGTGCCACTTTCACTTAGGCTGGTAACCCACCCCCTTTACTGTGAGGATACAGGCCAAATTGCTTCAAGCTGACTGTCCTCTTATGCCTTCCCACAATTCTTCCTGTGTGCCCAGCAGGACAGATAAATTCTGCTAAAAGTCACAGGGAAAGAATTAGAGCAGCTCAGCTTAGTGCAGCACAAAGAACCTCCCAGAAGTCCTAGTGACACACAGAGGTAACCACAGCATCGAGGACACAGTAACTCATGTGCAGCTTTGGAGTGTAGCTGCTCATACCCCAGGTAGGCTAACTTGGGTGCCAATCACTCAGACTAACTCTACATTTAACATACTCATAGATATCACTGGTGGAAAGGTTTTGTTGACTCCTCTGTGGACCCTGGCCCGAACAGGTGAATTGTTAGAGTGGTTTGTCAGAGAAGTCTTAATACGATGTTTGTAATTAATTATGGACCTGCCTCTAGGAATTTCTCTTGTGGAGTTCTGGAAGGATACATTGTATCACTCTTCCTGTTCAATATGTATATGAAGTCACTGAAGGAAACAGCATGATGATTCGGGTTTGCAACATTAGTAACTTAATAACAATTTAATACAAATAATTGTGTACAGTAGCTTTAGAGATGTCATAAAAACAAATTGAAGAGTTTAAAAAATGCTTGGAAAAGTTTGCAAATATGTCTAAAAAACAAATACTAAAAATAAACAATGCTATGTTCTCTCTATCATAATCCAAAATATAAAACACTGATCAAAAACAAACAAACAAACAAAAACAACAATTCACTAAACACAGGAATTGCTCCAGGCATCAAAATCTCTCTTTTCAAAACGTGTATCAGTAAACTAAGAAACATAAATATAAGGTTTAGCTGTAGCTTTTATGTTTTCCTCCACTGACTTCTAGTTGCCAGTTAACTATTTATTTACTGCATAGTGTGGTGTAGAGCCCCATATCCATTCATTTCTAGCAAGCTCGAAACTATGACCCCATCCCCTCAATTTAAATAAAAAGAAGGCACCATTCCTTCCACCCAATCAAAATCATGCAGACAAAAGCTTTAAAAACTCAATCTCTTTTTATGTGGATTTGGTCAGGGATGACTGGCTAATTGGGGGAACACATGAAAGCACCTCACATCCAATTAGCACTTCAGTACAATTAAATAGTGGAGGCTTTGCTATTCTGCAGAGACATGGCTTTGATCTTGCAGTGAAAAGTGTCCTTCCTTAAAGCTGCTGTTTTGATTTTTCCACAGTAATTAGCGCTAATTGTAAACTCATGCCAGACCTGATATAAACAGAGTGTTTTGCTGCATTTGACACAATGACCTTAAATCAAAGTTCTCTTTTGTCTACATTGTTTTTGCTTATTATAGGCCTAGCTACTTTGTTCATTATTAGAAGCACAATATGTAGGAACATACTAAAGTTAGATTAAACACATTATATGAGTTTAAGAGCTTGTGTGGCTCTTTTCACTCAGGTTTCTTAAACTTTGTTTCCACAGAAGAAGAGAAGGGAATTTAATTTAAGCAACACATTGTAGGGCTCCTTCCCCAGAACAAGAATAGACTAATTTGGCCTCAGGCCAATGCTTTTCCTACATTTACAGAGTCTCCCCAAAGGATGTATTGATTTAACACATCTCATCTGCTTTGGCTACACTTCCTTCCAGCTAGCACTTCCTACTTTTGAAAATGCACTAGCTGGGTTGTATCACCTCTGTCTTTATCAGAGAAAAGGTTGTGACTGCCTTCTCTCTGCCACAACGTCCCCTACAGTGGACTTTTCTTGTCCATAGGTTACACTAGCAAAAGAAGTCCCAACACAGGGCTGGAACGAGCCCAAACAATATAATCAGCTGCAGTAAAGTCTGCTGCAAAGAATACGCGCCATAGGAGAATTATTTGAAAATTTTTTTTAAATGCTCAATTAAAAAGCATACATTCTGCATATGGGATGTTTTGAATAAAATGGACTAAATCATATATATTTTACATATGTATACACACACATGCGCATACACATGCGCATACACACACACATATATATATATACACATACATACATCTATCTATATATATGAAACAATATCGTTCTCTTAAATAAAGCCTATTAAAAGACCATAGCTCTTAATAGAATAAGTTTTGTTCTCAAAGCTACTTTTTTTCTACATATTTCACTATATGCCCTCAAATTTCTCTTCATTTGAGAAATATTATTGGTTCTACTGGTTAAACATAAGGAGCCTCTCACACTCCTTCAAAACAGAAGAAACTTCTAAAGTGCAACCACTGTAAAAGAGTATTTTGTGAAATCAGCTATACCATATGTGTACCGAAGTTAAGACACACACAGTGCACCAGGATATCTCTGAAAGGAAGATCAGGCTCAAATATATAGTTTTGATGTTCTTGCCCTGAAACTCACCTACTTCTCCTTTGTCTTACATTTTCATCTTAGGTATCTGTTGTAGGAGACATACGAACTTATACAAGTCACAGTATTTACATTATTACCACAGTGAGTGGCAAAACTTAGAACAGAATTTGTAGGAGACATTTATTTATAACTCACATTAAAAACAAATTGTTTGTTGACTCCAATATCATAATCAGCAGCTACATATTTTTCTTCCAGTTCTTCTACATTTTACTAAAGGTGTTTGGCCTGACATTGTTAATGGCTCTGAGAAAGCTTTTATCTCCTTGTGGTCATCCACTTTGATATTCCAATGAGACTATACAAGTAATTTGTTCTTTGGATCCAGGTGCTAACTCTGCTGCAACAATAAATAGCCGAGTTGAAGAGCCTCAATGTCGCATTGCAGCTTTTCACTTTGATTTCATGTTGCATTACACCATCTCAGCCTTGCATCACTGGAGCATAATTAGATGTGGATGCATGTCAAAGTGGGCCATGTAACTTCAATATAGGTCCCAGTGAATAATCTCAGTACAGAAAACAAAAGCTACTACAGTATACTGGCACTGGTTAGAGCAATACAGTTCTTTCTCAAATGAAATGGCAATTTAAAATCTGCCAAAACATTATGATGTCTGTCAGTTTTTATGAAAATCTCTATGCTATCTCAGAAACATTTTCTCAGAAACAAGCACTGACCAGTTTTGGTTGGCTAAACAGTACTCTTGTAAGGAGATACAGTATTTTGCTATTGAGATTACTCACAACAAAGACAGACATATTTAGGGCCTAATGCTGCAGCTTCTGACGTCAATGGGACGTCTGCCATTGCCTTCATGGAAAATAGAGAAGGCCATTAAAATGTAATTTTACTTTCACTCAGTCTCAATTATACAATAATAGAATGACTCATTTAAATGTCCAATTTATAACATTTTAAGCATTTATAAACATCATTAAAACAGCTTGAAAAAATAATTAAATTTTAGGAGCATCTTTATAAGTAACATATACCCTATGTGAACAAGAACTGGTCTTGGAAATAAACTCAAATGGCACTTTCTCTCTTAATTTTGAAGCCAAAAGCGCATCACCGCCAGTGACACTGGTAAAACATATTTACAAAATTAAATGCTTTGGTAGAATAGTGAATTAGACTGCAAGTCTCCACCAGTCGGATCCACCTCTTCCTTTCTCAGGAAGCCCCCATCCAAGAAGACAAGGAGGAAAAGCGGAAGAGGGAAAAGATCACCACCTTCCACATAACACTCCAAAGTGAAGATGGGATATTGATGCCAGGGCTAAAGGGGTGAAAGGCCCTGTGTGGGCTTCCTGGATGAGCCATAGGGGAATGGAGCAAATGAAGAAGGGAGAGAGGGCTTAGTGCAACTAGGAGTCCAGGCCATTTGGACTGACCTGTATGGTAGATGGACTTTGGTGTTGTGGGAAGCAGAAGGGCCTTGGGGGCAGTAAGGAGCAGTGGAGCAGCAGTGAGCAAAGATGGAGGCTGAGGGAGGAATTTGGCAGGGTGATGTTTTATTGGCATGTTTATTTGGGGGGCTATACAACAAAGGATGGGGTTATTTGAGAGATGGGGGTTGGTGTAGTGGGGAGGAGAAATGAGTGGGGACCATGGAAAGAGGAGGTTTTATACTGGGTTTTGTGGGCTTGGGGCAGTGGGTTTATTTGTGGGGGTGGGAGAGGATTGGGGCAGGTTTAAGCAGGGGGAGGGGGGCTGGGTGAGGGTGTTATTTGGGGGGCTGGCAAGGGTTGTGGGATGGGGATTCAGGTGAGAGCTGTGGGAAGGATGCAAGGTCTATGGCAGAGAGCTGTGGGAGGGAGGAGTACAGGGAACTGTCTGGCTCCCTCCTCTGCAGCCCCCTTCCCTTCTCTTCCTGTCTCATTCCGTCCCTCCTTCCACCGCTGATACTAGCCCCAGCTCCACTCCAAAGCAGCAGGAAGGAACAGACTTGCTGCTGCTGCTGCTGCAGGGAGGGGACTGGCTTGCTGGGTGCTGGCTGCACTTGGGACAGATTCCATCTGCAGCATTGTGATGCAGCCCTTGCGGACTTGCCTAACCACCAGTGTCTGGAGACTCTCCCTGCTCATCCTGCTACTCCAGTGCCCTTGGAGCTGGAGCTTCACCTGGCAAGCTGGGATGTGCAGGCAGGTGACTCAGATTTAAGCCCCCTCTAGCTCAAACTATCTGATGCCTGTGCCCCTTTGACCACTCCCATTCGCAACATCTCCCAAGGCAACCCAGCAATGAAACTTCAAGGAAGAGAATGAGCCTCAGAGGGAGCCAATGGAAGAAGATGAGGGGCAAATTCTGAAGTGTCAGAATGTCACCAAGTGCCAAATGGTTGGGCCATGGCCCAGGTGGCTCCCCAGCTTTATGGCCTATGGAAAAGATGCATTTGAAAATATTTGCATGTAATAAAAAGTTAATTAATGCAATCATACCCCCTGTATTCCAGGAGGTGGAACAAACCCCCACAAGCTGCACCAAATATAGAGAGACATACCCCTTCACCATGCCATCTGACTACCTGGGATCAACACCCAAGCAGCCCTCAACAGGACCCTTCCTACTCTATCAACCGTAGACAGAGAGAAAAAGCAAATTAGAAATTGGAATATATGAGTAGAATATGAAAAAGCCCACAAAGCAATTTTGTAGGGTCAGTTTTGGAATCCTGAAGGCTAATTTTGCCTTCAAGATCCCAAAGCTGACAATCAGCCATGCCTTTGCATCACAGGAGATCCAGCAACTAGTTTAAAGATGAGGCTGAAACAAGGATCCCTCAATGAAAACCCCTGCCTGTGAAGCAAACTGTATGCATCCCCTACCCAAATTCTATCAGAGATTAGTCACCCACTCTGTTACCCTGTACGAACTCCTCCACCTAAGGGTCTACACAGTCTCAGATGTAATATGTAACTTCCGTCTTCTTCCTCCCCACACATGCAGCATGGGGGCAAACAAATAGGTGGGAGAAAGTGAAGCAGCATGCCCCACCTGACAGAGATGAACACTGGAGTAAGGAAGAGGCACCTGGAACACAGCAACAACTCATCCTGGCTGAGATATCCCTTCCCCACTCCCTGCAGGTGTCTTTGCTGTTCCCGGGCCCCACTAGCAGGGTGCACATTCACTAAGCACGAAACATGAACATCTCAAGGTATAATACTGAATGTTGTTTACTGGCTTTTTACAGCAAAAGTAGAAACAATTTTGGGCTAAGAAACTAATTTGCTGTATTTAAATATCCTTGTAGACAGAGAGATAAAAACAAATAAGAAATAAGAATCCATTGGATTGTGGATCTTACTTGTCTCAGAGAGAAGAGAAAATATAATACACCATCAGGATTCTATGACTGACCTCTAATATGTTAATATTGCACAACTAGCCAGTTATAAAACCAGCTGTGAGACTTGAGTGCACAAGCAGAGTACTGGATTTTACATAATACCTGTTGATAAATACATGCAGATCTGAAACTAAATTTACCTCAGTTTAGAAACACCATGAACTTTCCTATCACTGCATGTATTATGGGAAATATGCTGGAAATATTCCTTACAGGAGCTATCTCTGTTCCTGATATGTGTGTGCATTTTCAAAAGAAACAGTAAACCTTTTTGTAAATAAGAGTCTAGCATCTGGTTTCTGTGTTTTTAAAGTTACTGTTTGGTATCAGTCTATCTTTTAGTACTTTTATAAGCAGCAAGAAGGTACTCACCGAACCATAAATCCTTCCTAAGACATAGTGTGGGTAGTTTGGTCGAATTGCAACTAATCGTATATTTTTGTTCAAATGAAACTCTCAAACTTTTTAGGAAAGGAAAGCTATATTTCTTGGCATATACAGGTCTGACTACCCTATGAAGGTATGCAATGTAGTTGTAGCCATGTTGGTCCCAGGACATTAGAAAGACAAGATGAGTGAGGTAATATCTTTTATTGGACCAACTTCTGTTGGTGAGAGAGATCAGCTTTTGAGTCACACAGTGCTCTTATTCAGGTCTGGGAAATGTACTCCCAGCATCATGGCTAAATGAAAGGTGGAACAGATTGTTTAGCATAAGTAGTTAGTACGTATTGTAAGGGATCACTCAGGGTAGAGTGGCCCATGACTCCAGAGATGTTAACGGACCACTCTATTTTGCCCATTACTCACCTTTCCCAGACCTAAAGAAGAGCTGTGTGCGGCTCAAAAGCCTCTTTCTCTCACCAACAGAAGTTGATACAATTATCTCACCCATCTTGTCTCTCTAATACCTCACATAGATAAGTGTTAGTACAGT
Organism: Gopherus evgoodei; assembly: GCF_007399415.2. Lineage (NCBI taxonomy): Eukaryota > Metazoa > Chordata > Testudines > Testudinidae > Gopherus > Gopherus evgoodei. The sequence continues at coordinate 68,519,037 of NC_044327.1, read as the reverse complement.
GAACTCCAGAGGCTGAGGGGATTGGGCCTAAGAGACCTCTTTAGTTATGCCTTCCATGTTTAGTTCGAAAAAAACCCCACAGTCTCTTTGGCCTTTATACAGTGTTTTTTTAATGTTATTTCTGGCTATGCACCAGATGTGTGACTAACAGAGTTAGTTGGCCTATTTCTTAACCATTGCTGTCTTCTAAAATGAATAAGGCCTAGTACCAGATTCCCATAAATTACGTCTGAGAGAAATTATACTTATATTAAGCATGTGAGTGATCATTTGTCTATAACAAAATAATCTAATGTGGGCAGACAGAACTGTAGGGAGTTTACATTTATTGTCATTATCATAAATGTGTCTGTTCATATACAAAAAATGTAAATTAATCCTTTAAGTTTGGATTTCCAAATCTACAGAAATAAGATTGGTTGTTTTTCTAAAAGGTATGCTCTAGTACAGAGGTTCTCAAACTATGGGGCAGGCCTCCAACCTCTCTCAATAAATAACACAGCGTTAAAATATACAATGAGAACAGAGAAAGAGAAAAACTAAAAAGTGTAAGTAAGAGTAAATATAGATTTTTGCAAATGAAATTTCAAAATAGATACACATTTGAGAGGCAGAGAGCTATAAAAAGCTATTCCATGTTGTAGGAGCTGCAGAGGGTTTGCCCATTAGTAGCATCCAGACAGTGTGTGTAGGAAGAAACAGAAAAAGTGTCAGTCAGGCACTATGTGGAAGGAGCAGAAGGGTGGAAGGCTAGAGTAAGTTCCAAAGAAGGCAATTTTGTTCCCTTCATTTAAAAAAAGAGACCATTTTAAAGCATTCATTTTTAAGAAAGTCAATTATCTACATTTAAACAATTCTCTAGGAGCCCATCTGTTTTTACTTACTATTTTTTATGGTATAGGAAAAAAAATGGACAGCAATAGCCTATGTCAAAGATGTGAAATTGCTTAAGTTAAGCAAGAGAAGAAGAATTCAGAAGTATGTGCTTCTTTCATCAGTCTCAAATAACCAAAGACAGGGTTATGGCAAGATGAATGTCCCACAATAGAAAAGATGCAGTCTGAGTTAGACTATATAAGAGACAGTAGAAAATAAGTAGTGTACAATTATAGTTTTTATAGTCTGCTTAAAAATACATTAACACTTTCCCACAAAAACCAGGTGGGAAAATGAAAAACATGCCAATTTACTGATTAGGTCTAAAAAGCTTCAGCTTTTTCCCCCTTTTCCATTTTATTTCACAGTCACTCCTCTACAGCACTACTGCTTGTTAAACCAGCCATGGTAATGATTAAAGCTAGTTGGAAAAATTTTAACAAAACATTTTTTGTCAGAATTAGACAAATTCATCAACATTCTGCAGCACTGTGTGTGACCGTTCTGACGCCAAATGGATGGGTGCCCAAGAGTTATAGGGATCCCCTGGGTCTGGAATTTACATCCTAGTTCACCAAAGAGTATCGTGTAAGGTTTCTACTGAAAACATGTGTCACACTGGTTAACATAATCTTTGTGAAATGTACACACATACAATATGTAAGGAGATAGGTATATATATATTGGACATTATGTTCTTAGAGCCTTGTAGTTAAAGGCAGGTTACCCAGAGCATGCCTTTGACAGGTTCCACCAGACAGAAGGAGGGAGACGTTTATCTCCCTGGTTGACCACTGGGATTCTGTGTCTATGAAAGTCTATTTGCAAATTGATTCAAATGTTAATGCAGAGAATCCAGGGACTTCAGGAGAAGACATTTACAAAAAGAGATGAACAGTACGTGAGGGTGAGGGGTGCCTGTTTACGGGTGAAGAACAAAGGACTGGTCTAATATATCTAAAGGTGCAGAGAGATGTCCTGGCATCCTTCATCTGAGGAGCTAAGGTGCCAGCAGGCTTGGTCTTACGAAAGGAGCATCTCAGCCTTCATGGTTAAAAAATGCTGTGAGAAGGACTTTGGAGGTACGCAATACCTTATTAGACAAGAGGGCATCTTGTTAAATTTAAGCTCTAGAACACATTTTATTTTATATGTAACTGTATATTTCCACTATTTCTATTTGCCATCATTTGAATCTCTGTTAAATAAATTTTATGCTTGCTTTTTCTATAAACACATCCAAGTGGTGTGCACATAAAGCAGAGCTGTGGTCTAAAGTGTAACTATTTAGCTGTAGTGTACTGTTTCTTTGGGAACAGTGGGCCTGGTAATTGTGCTAGTGTCCAGCGGAGCGGGAGCTGGCTGCTGCAAGGGGATGCTTGGAGGGTTGGAGTGTACCTATCGCTAACCTGTAGCAGGGACAGCAAAGCCCATGGGGTCTGAGAGGGGAGTGCTTGTGCTGCATGTGGCAGGAGGTGTCAGGGAGTTGACCCTCCCTGCAGGCACAGACTAGGTTTTCTCATGCTAGGAATAGGTGATAGTGAGGTTCTCATAAACCTGGGTACTGCTGGGGAGCGTCATACTGTGTTGATTTTGAAATACTGATGGAAACCAGGCAGGTGTTGGAGGGAAACCCACGTGGTTTCCTGACTGCTTGTGTTCCTGCCTCCTTGGCAGCCTGCTTAGGAGGCTGCTGTGGAGCCAGAGCTTTAAGGGTCTCCTGCTCCTTGGCAGCCCAGGCTCTTGACCCATTGGCAGCCAGGGATGACCAGTGCTCAATTAATGAGCAGCTATTCAATATTTCATTTTATCCTTATTGTCCAATATGTGACCCCAAGCCTTATTTACTGCACGCTGCTAAAACGACAATGTCCACATGGGCTTTTCAGTGGTGCTCTTTGCTATAGGATCGGAGCACTTCACAAACATTAATGAATTTATCTTCACAGATGTTCAACACTTCTGCAAATCGGATCCCAGATTCTCAAACTGGAAACCCAGAAAGTGAGGAACACACAACTAATGACCCCCCGTGAAAAGTTTGGTTTAAGTCACTTGTTTAGAAGCAGACGGGAACTCTGAGGGATTGAATCCAGTTCTCCAGGGCAGCATTCCAGTATCATGGGACCTTCTGTTCTCTTCTTGCAATTCTCTGCCTCATTCATTGCACACCTTCCAACTTCTGCAACAAGTAAGATATGGGTCCTACAGCCTCTTTTTTTACCCATACAGATTCATCCCCAGAGCAAGTCTAACCTGTGCAATGAATGAGGCAGCGGTCCTGTGAAAAAATATGTAGTTAAAGAGTGTATCAATGCATACACACAAGGGGGTCAACTTACAACACAACCTTAATCCTGGCATTTCCAAACATTTGGATGCTTGACTTTGTACCTTAAAAATGTTCTTTTAACATACAATATTACACACAAAAAACTCGGTTATTAAAGAAAAAATTGAAAAAACCAATTTCCTTCGTGTGACATATTGACACCCATATGGTTCATCAGCAGAGTTGGATCCAGTCAAAAAGGGAACCTGGCAACACTAAATGGCACCTGAACCAAATGTCTGGTTACCACAAGGCTAGGGGAGGCATTAGGTCATTTGGAGAGAGGGATAGCTCAGTGGTTTGAGCATTGGCCTACTAAACCCAGGATTTGTGAGTTCAATCCTTCAGGGGGCCATTTAGGGAATCTGGGGCAAAAATCTGTCTGGAGATTGGTCCTGCTTTGACAGGGGGTTGGGCTAAATGACCTCCTGAGGTCCCTTCCAATCCTGATATTCTATGCAATGTGTGTCAAACACAAAATTAGGGACACATCAAAATAATGAAATAGGAAAAGTATGAAATAACATGGATTTAATTTTTACATAATAATAAAGATGGTTTAGTATTTCTGATGTTAAAAATTCAGAGTAAAGAAAGTGGTCTAACATCAGATCTCTATTAGTTCTAAGATGAGTGGTGTTTCTTATAAACAGACAGAGAACAGAAATATGTTGTAGTTTGATACTTGTTCCAGCTCCTGTAACTCCAAGCATTACTTGAATACAAAGAGAGGAAAAAATGTGAGATCACAGGTGTGTCAGTTTTAAGTGGTGCTTATAGCATATAATATACATATGCTCTCATTTAAAAATCAAAATATGAATTTGTTTTGTTGCTTTGTTTGCAGAAGAGCACAGTTAAAGATTGTAGAATCTGGTAACAGCAATACAATCTGTACCATTCAGTATCCATTCAAAAGATGCTAAAGTAAGGTGTCAAGGAAATGGTATCAATTAAATAGCAAGATTGTCCTTCAGGTTTTGTAGATGGATGTTTCATTTTAAAAGACTGAAGCCCTTGGTTCAATGCGTACTTAAAGTTCATTGCCATGGTTTTGTTGTCTTTTAACTTGTTGTGAAAAAAATTTAATATGTAAATACAGAAATTCACTCCATCAAGAGTCTGAAAAAAAATTGGTTGCATGTTGAGTGTACTGTCACTATTAAATAATGCTTCTGAAATTACGAGGTTTCAGCCTTTCAGCTTATTGAAAATTTCTATTTAATTGATGGGAGTCACGGACAACATTTCTGTAAGTCATTCTTAATTAGCGTATGTACTGATTATAATGTCATGTTCAGAAACAGAGCTCAGTCTGTCTTCGTGTCATATTTAATAGATTTCCAATAAACAGTTTAAAAGCACTCCTTGTAAGAGATGAATTATACTGATGCTCTGTCATGCCTTCATGGTTAAGGGTCTGTCAGTATGTCCATTATAAACTCTTTTCACTGCCTATTATATCAGGTATAACATTTCAGAGTTCAATTTATGAGTGTTCATTTTTAGACTGTAAGCACTTTGGGGCAGGGATGTGCTTTCCTCTGTGTGTATGCACCTCGCAGTGTGGGCACCAGCAGAAGGTAGTAATAAATAATATGTGGAGAGTTAAATTTTAAAAAAACCTCTAAGCAGTCTTCAACTAATCCTTGGCACTATCAAGTAGCCTAAACATCATGTAGGCCTTGATACAGATTATGTATTCTCAAGGAGCTGTTAATATCTATCACACCAGGGTCCTTCAGATCCAGTGAATGTCTTGAGTAAGGAAATTAACACATGCAAACACAGGGCTGAATCATATGAGGTGCTGAGTTCTTGCATCTACAGCTGAACTCAGTGGGAGTCAAGAGATGCCTTAGTGTTCTGATTAGTTAACAGATGTTGCAGGAGCTCAGCTGCTGCTAAGCATTTTTCTGGTTTATATATTTTAGAAGATAGATTTTTCTTCTAAATTATGTTACATATAAAATAATTACAACCATATCTAAACATTGTAACTTTATTAAAGCCTGCAGAAACATACTGGTATTGATTAAGTGTTTGACTTAAGATTCAAAAGTAAGAAAATTCTTAACTGAAGCTTGCACATCATTCTGCTAGTATGGTAAGGCAGCACAATGAGTAGTGAATAAATTTAGACACTTCAGAGTCAAATATACTCTCTATGTACATTGAGATAACTTAAAGGTGTCCAGGCTGAAATGATACCATTAACAAACTTTTTTTCTGTGAGGTAAGAAACATAATACAAGATTCATATGCAATTTTAACTAGGAAGCATAAAGGGTTGAAATAAAAGTCTTTCTTTGGAAGCATTAACTGCAGACTGACTTTTGTTGTGGAACAAATTAACATGGGGTCAACTATAGCCCACTATGTCATAATGCCAAAGATACAAACCAATTCCTTTTCATGGAGTTTTGCAAATGTCAAGTTCATTTTTAACCTCATGGACCATTACAACTGCTTTAAACCAAAAGTGACAAAATGGAAATGAGTAAAAAAATAAGTTTTTGCAATCCACTTTCCTTAACATTTGATAGTCCATGTGAAAAAGGATTACTTTGTGACAGAACAAAGATCTTCATGAACCAAATTAACTTGAAAGAGATACCTCAGTCTGGTATTCCTATTTCTGTTTTTAAAAGCATTATATGCACCTTTATAGCAACTTGTGTGTAAAGATGATCAGCCCTCATATTTCTGGTATCAGGATGCCATGGCATGTTGCCAAGTGCCTCAAGAGAAAACTAAAAGCTCAGCACAAGTGACACAGATGGTGTAGTTATTCCAGGATTACCAAAGAGAATATTCTAATGTTTATCTTGAAAGCTCTTCGTACTTTGATGTATGTTAGAGACCATACTAGAAGCAAACTAGTTAGTAATGCAGAAAAGAGCACCACTGAGGGCTTGTCTTCAATGCATTGTTAGCCTGAGAATAACTCGAGTTTTACACCAAACCCAACTCCAGTCCACACACACAGTCTCTAGCTCAAGTTAAGTTAAGCTTTACGTTAGCTGGTCCATCAGATAGGGTGAGTGGAAGCTGGAGTGTCGCTGATTCTGGAGGTCATAGTGCAATAGGGATACAGCAGCCTGCTGACATGTCTACACTTAAAACATTGCAACAGCTGCATTACTGTAGTGGTTCAGTGTAGACCAGTGGTTCTCAAAGCCAGTCCGCCGCTTGTTCAGGGAAAGCCCCTGGTGGGTCAGGCCAGTTTGTTTACCTGCCGCGTCCACAGGTTCAGCTGATCGCGGCTCCCACTGGCCGCGATTCGCCGCTCCAGGCCAATGGGGGCTACAGGAAGCGACGTGGGCTGAGGGATGTGCTGCCCACCCTTCCCACAGCCCCAATTGGCCTGGAGCGGCAAACCCTGTCAGGGCTGGAGCGGGTAACCACCCCACTACAGAGTGCAACTGAAACCGTTACACAGTCAGACTTATACTGGGAGCTCTACTCTCATGTAAGTCAGCAATAAAGCAAGTATGGAAGCAAATAGCAAAGGCAAGGAAATGAAGATCAACAATTCCTTGAGACCCCCCTTCTCCTCGACCAGACCTGTTCCTTCCTTTCCTGCAAGATGGCTGAGGCAATCCTGCTCTGCTGCCCCTTCTCACAGCTGACCCCAGCCTCCTCCCATAACCAGGGTCCACCAGTTCACTCCACACACCTTCCTCTCCAGGGAGGTGCTGAAGCTCCAGTGGACATCTCTATAAGTAAAAGAGGGTGCTGAGCAGAATTCCAGCTCATCTACTGTGACTAGGGAAATTGTGCTACAAAAGGAGCACTAGGAGTAGAGATAAGACACCTGCCTTCAGGAAATTACTAGCAAACCAGCTGGGGGTAGCACTGTTGAAAAAGCCACTGTAGGCATGGGAGGTTGACTGGATTGAGAAGACTGCTACAGCTTTGAAGTGACACTGCTGAGAAGTGAAGCAGAGAAAAGAATTGCTAAATTGAGGATGCCAGAGGGAAAACTTTAGACACCTTTCAGTCTCCTTTGAGTGCACGCTCAGGTGACAGACCTGGCCTCCAGGTGCACTCACTCTGGGCACATCCAAGCAGTTCTTCCATTCTTGGATTGGATCTGTGGGCTGCAACTTTGTTAACTTGAAAGAACCATCTGGATTTGACACCTGTAAATCTTTTCACTCTGGGAGCCTATGACAACAACTAATTACAGTGATTCAAAAACAGCTTTGTCAAAGCAAAGGGTTATTTGTTGCTTCATCCAAAGGTAGAGAACATACAGAGCAAAAGGCTAAAACCAAAAAAGGCCTATATGCATGGTCTTATCTACACTTTAATATCTCCTTGCCAGCTTCTGAAAGTTCCTCTCAGCCCAGTTTCCTCCATCTCTGGATTAGGCAAAGCAGACTCTTTTATGGCACTTCTGTGTCTCTGGCATGATCTGCATTTAAAACTCAGGTATGGTGCTTAAGGGTGTGAAAACGCAACACATTGGAGTGCTGTAGTTAAGCCAACCTAATCCTCAGTTTAGACAGAGCTAGGTCAATGGAAGAATGCTACCTACTGTCGCTCTGGGAGGTGGAGTTCCTACAGCGATGGAAAACCCCTTTCCCTTTCTGTAGTCTGCTTCTACACTATGGGGTTACAGTAGCTATGGTTCTGTAGCTATGCCACTGTAGTACCAGTAGTGTATACATGGCCTCAGAGTCAATCCCACTGACAATCCACTCCCCCCTCCCCCTGCTTTCTACAAGGTGAATCCTTTAACTAGCCAATGTCTTTTGTCTCTGCCTCCTCTCAGCTTTGGCAAAACAACTGTGTTCCTTTGTTGGCACCAAGCAGGTAGCTTATTTACAGCTAATATCCTGGCTATTGTTTGAATGTCTGCTTGGATGCTCCTTATCTAGATCACTCTTTTGCCTTTCCTGTTTGGTTACCTGTTGATCTCACCCTGTAGCAAGTAGTCCATCATAAACAAACACGCAAAGGTACACACAGTACACCACTACCTCGATATAATGCCACCCGATATAACATGAATTTGGATATAACGTGGTAAAGCAGTGCTCCGGGGGGTGGGCGCAGGGCTGCACATTCCAGTGGATCAAAGCAAGTTCAATATAATATGGTTTCACCTATAATGTGGTAAGATTTTTTGGCTCCCAAGAACAGCGTTATATCGAGGTAGAGGTATATTCATAAGAAATGTGACAGCTATTTCTAAGTTCATCGCGGGAGAAAGAAAATTGCTGAGTTGGGGCCAAGTGAACAGTGACTGAGCATGGTATACAGCCTAAATAGGTTAATTGGGGTGTGTGAGACAAAGTCAGGAATTGAGTAGTAAGTGATCAATGGGTTGGGATGGTTGGCTAGTTCTGAGAGAAATAAGTTTGGAATGCGTGTGTATGCAATATGGTGTGAACTGCTGTGAACTGTCAGTCTGAAGGGAAAAGTGTGTGCAAAAGTGTATGTTAACGAGAGAGACTATGTTCATCTGAGGTGGTGTACATGGGAAAGATATCCAAGGGTGAGAACTTGCAGGCATGTTTGAGCACATGAGAGAAAAGTAGCCCTGGTGTGTACCTACACGTGCTGAGAGTGATTGTATTAGGGGTGCCTTGCGCAAATTTGTTATTATTTCCATTTATTTTATAGACTTTTCTATGACACTCATAACTGTAATACAGCCTTCCAAAATGATCAAAAAACCATACCAGCCTTTGCAAAAATCTACTAACCCATCCTTAAAATAAACATATTATAGAATGTACTTGATACAGTTTATATGGAAAGATATATAGCACTCATTGAAATAAAGCCATTCCTCACTCTAAATGAATCTATTGAATCAATTACCATACATTGTTTGTTGACAACATTCATCGAAACAAATATCATGAAGCAGACTTGATATGTCAGCTATTGAACCAGATATATCAACTTCTAGCATGGACACTTATGTTTTGAACCTGATTCACCAACCTTCTTAACTTTCTAGGCAACTAAGAGGAAGATATTGTTAGAAAATATTGATGTGAACAATGACTCTAGAAGATGAGCCATGTTCTTATGTCTTCTGACCTATTGTAGGAAGTAAGCACTCTCAGTAACAGCTTTGTGCTTGGTTTTCCTTTTCAAAACAAAAAGCTTAAAGCGCCAGGCAAAGTAGAAAGAGCACTGCAACCAACACTCTGAAGGTACACCTACACAGAACTGCCCCCACAGGACCAAGGCTCGGAGCCCTGGTCAACTCATCGGGCTTGCACTGCGGTGCTAAAAACTGCAGTGCAGACATTTGGGCTCAAGCTGGAGCATGGGCTCTGAAATCCTCCTCCCTCACTGGGTTTCAGAGTTTGGGCTCCAGCTCAAACTCATGCTGCTATTATTAGCCCCGCAGCACAAACCTGAGTCATGTTGACCCGGGCTTTGAGACTCGCTGCCGCAGGTCTTTTTTTGCTGGGTACACATAACTAAGAGACCTTGATAAAGCAACTGGAGCGTAAAATATAAGTGATTCAGATACATTCATTACCTTGCCTAGAAGCAAACATGGAAACTAGCAAAATAAAGAGTGTGACTTGTGATCAGTAAGATCAGGTCCGGCTCTACCTTTTTTGCTGCCCCAAGCGGCGAAGCAAATGAAAAAAAAAAGCGGCCGCAGCAGTGCCGCTGAAGAAGAAAAGATGAAAAAGTTGCCACCGAATAAGAAGAAAGGAAAAAGCTGCCGCCAAAGAAGAAAAAATGAAGAAGCTGCTGCCGAACTGCTGCTGAAGAAGAAGAAAAATAAAAAGCTGCTGCTGAAGAAGGGGAAAAAAAAAAGTCGGAATGCCGCCCTAAGAACGGATGGAGTGCCACCCCTTCAGATTTGCCAACCCAGGCACCTGCTTCCTTAGTTGGTGCCTAGAGCTGGCCCTGAGTAAGATTCATGTCTCTATTCCAGTAGTCACATACAGGCTTTACTGGCTTTGGCCCTGACTTAGGTAAGCTCTTCAACATGTGTTTAAACCCATTCCTATTCAATGCTGCATTTAAGCATGTGTTTAAGTATTTTCCTGAACCAGTATGCTTCCCTGTACTGGGCCATACTGAACACGAGAAGGAATGTTGATGTTGTCCGGTGATTGTATTTTATAGCACTTATTAAATGCATTTTTTAAAAACATGAATGTTAAAAAGAATAAAAATAGCATGCTCTCTCCAGTAATAGAGGAACTGACCTTAGTACAGATCATTTATTCATAAGAAAAATATTTTTCACAAAACTAGAAATGCATCTTCTCTCTTGTTAGTGAAATAAGCTTTTTTTATTTGTTAAATACATTTAGGTTTTATTTTATTTTTTTTTTATTTGTTACCATAATCCAGTAATGCTGAAGCATCAGTTGACGATATCTTTGCAAACTGTTCTGTTTTTAAATGTATCTCATTGTCGGGATTCCAGACCACTTAATTTAATATCAATCACATTTTTCAAGTTAATACCTCTGTATTCCATTGAGACCCTAACTTGTCTCAGATATTACAGTGATGAATTCCTGGCATTACTAAGCGGTGACTTCACATTTCCACTCAAACAATATTTTAGGGGGGAGAAATTTTTAAAAAAAACTTGCGACAAATCTTTTTAGCTATTTGTAATTAAAAGAGGGCAGAAGTATCATGGAGATTTTAAAATAAGTTTTGTGCTTAATACTCTAATTATTTTCTTTAGTACTTTCTTTTTAAAAAAATTATACAGAACTAATAAGTAAAAAAGAATGGTAACTGGCAGCCATAAATACAGCAGATAACATATAATATCAAAAAATATTATATGTATTATTACTCCAGATATACAATAGACTTTGTTAGTAAGGTTTGGGGCTAAATGGGACCTTAAGTCATGACCACGCATGAGGGTCAGTACAGAGCTGCACCAGCGTAGTGGGAGTTCCAATGCACAGCGTCCTCCAAAGATGCTGGAGGGCTGTGCAATTGTAAAAGAGTTCAACATTCTCTCCCATGAACTACTGACTGCTGCAGAAGTGACTGGGACTCTGACCCTGTCTTCTGCCTTCTCCTTGGCATTGGCTACAAAAGAAATGGCAATGCTGAGTCTTTATGTCTGTCGGAGAAAAACATAGTTCTCACTCTCTGGTTGGGTGCAGCAAAGTCAGAAACATTATTCTCAAGCAATTGCATGGAGGGAGAGTGCGTGCTAGGACACAGGGTTTCCCCCTCCTAGGCAGGTCTCTCTACAGGTAAACAATTACAGCAAGCATTTATACTTTTTGTTACATACAACAGTAAGCAACAGCTGCATTTTGTTTATACATATGTCATATTGATATCTTATTTTTCTCATTTCTATTTAGACTACAGTCTACATTCCATATCTAACACAAGGTCGCAACAACTTTTCACACAGTTCTCTTCCACTCGCCTCACACAATCCTCGCTTCTACAAATCTCACGTTATTAGGGTTACAGCTAGCCTGACTCTTGCTCACAGAAGTGACTGTCTGCATTGAAATCCCCTTCAAATCCCTGTCAGTTCTTGCTCTACTTCCACATGCCCCAAGAGGGAATGAGGAGCTTCTAACCTCTAGTTGTACGCTATCTGGAGGCAGGCACAATCTGGGCCATGGGTGTCTTAATTTTAAAGGATTAAGAAGCAGGGAAAGCAAGGATCAGAAATGAGGTAAAAACTACTTGTTACATTGTGAGAGTCTGTCTGTCTTTTATGGTCCATGCAAATGAATCATAGGTAAATCTAACAAACAATATAATAATTACACACTGTATGAGACAGGGTAAAGCAGCACAAGGAGTTAAAGCACTGTTTAAAAAATGTCTTGTAACCTTTGAAGCCCAAACAGAGGATATTTTATAGTTAAGAAACAGAGGTGGAAATGTGGAGATATATATTTTATTTCTGATCTGTAGCGTCATCTTGGTAAAGACAGTTCTTTCTGTTCCTCATCTGAAAACTTGAGCGATTTATACTTTCCTACATTACTGTCATGTTATAAACTTGTTAAGACAAGTTCGCTAATGTTGGTAAAGAACTTTGAGATCCTCCAATGGATGGTGCTATGCACATGGAAAGTACTAATACTATTGGCCTAGACATTTTCTTCTCTACAAGTTATATATGATAAACGTAATCCAAAAACTGGAACTTCAATTTCTTACGTTTTTCTTTTTGGGGGGATGGGAGGGAGTGGAGTGAAAGAGCGGTGGCAGAAAATTCTGAAGTCAATCTCCCCAACTGAATAGCTGGTAGAGGAGAGGCATGGGATTTAAAAAATAAACTGGGAAGAGGGGAGAGAGGAAGAGCTTGCAATTAAAAATTTAATTATTATTCCCATTTTTCTACTCCTCTCCAGTCATCCATTCTTCCTGCTTTTCTCCTTCTTCCCCCTGCTTTTAATGCTCCTCTTGCCTCCCCCAAGATATCCCCTCCCCTCTCTGATTGTGTGGTAGAAGCTCATTTCTTATGTAGGTGTGGTGCTCTCCTGCCTTTCATACCTTTATTCCTTCCAAGTCCAAAGATTGCCTTCCACTACCAGAAAGGGAGAAAGGTAGAGGTGGTGGTAAAGTGAGCTGGGGCTCGCATCAACAAGGAAGGTAAATTTCAATCCCTTCTTCAACCACCACGCTGCTGATTGGCTAAAGAAAAGTCTAGTAACAGTAAAACACTCTGCTCAGTACAGACAACCACCATTCAAACAGGGCAGGATACTCATGTCAGGGGAGATTGGGGGCTTTAAAGTGAGGCTAAAGATCCAGCAAAACACAATTATTGGGGTTTTCAGCTACTACTATCTAATGCTATTTTATCTTCCAAACACACAATCTACAAGTGTTGATTCCATTCCTAATTTTGTTAAAAGTTTGTCTCCCAAAAGTCCCAGAAAAGATGGGTTTTATACTCATCATTAATGCACAGCTTTGCAGGATATAACAGAGAGTCCTCTGTTCCCAGCACCATATAGAAGGACTTAAGTGGAATCAGCTCCTGCTGTTTCGCCTGGGCTGTTGGGCTGACATATTGGTCTAGGGAAATCCTGTTTTTATACAAAACAGTAGGTTTCTTTTCTTGCCATGAAAATTGTCTGTTCCATTATATAGGGTGTTCTAAAAATTACCATGCTTGCTTTTGATAAAGAGTTATTTTGCTGCCTGAGAGGAATTTGGTAAGCTTTCTCCAAATAAATAGTCATCCATGATAGCCAAAATCAAAACTTCAGGGAGTCATTTTTAACAAAGCAAACAGGGTGCTTCCCTTTGTTGCCCTCCAACAGACCTATCAGCTGCACAGTTTGTGTCTGCCATTTGTATCCACATTTTCCAGTTTCTACTGCAATGATGTTTTTCTTTCTTCGACTAATGCAAAAACCTTCTTACATTAGTTTGCACTGACTTCTGCATGGATCATATAACCCACAACCATGTCCAGTCTTCCTTCTAAACAGATGAGTTAATCTAATTTGGAGTCTAAAGCAGAGGTGTCTTGTGTGTATTGCCACTTATCCTGAGTATTTTCTTTCTAAGTGATTTCACAGAGATTTACCTGGGTCCAGAAGAGTGCAGAAAAAATGCCTCCCACATACCTCATCTCCCACTGAAGGCCTGCAGAATTGTTTGCTAGGTTCTTCTCAATATATAGAGAGTTTCTCCTCTGGTTTTCCACATCTTCTCAAACCGAATAAATCTTTGTCCATGGAGCTTGCTAGCAAGCAGCTTTCAGTTAATTAGAGGGCAACAGATTAAATTGTGAACTTTCTTGATCACAGCACTTTTATTCCATTTATTTCCTTTTTCTTTTAATTTTTCACTCTTCATTTCCCCTTTAAAATGTCATATTAGTAATTGCATTTTCAAAAGAGCAATTACATTTAACTAATAATACAGAATTGCTCTAACACAAAGAATGGCCATATTGGATCAGACCAATGGTACATCTAGCCCAATATCCTGTCTTCCAGTAGTGGCCAGTGCCAGATGCCTCAGAGGGAACAAGAACAACATAGTTTCTTGAGTGATCCACCCCCTCTCATCCAGGCTCAGCTTCTAACAGTTAGAGGGACACCCAGAGTATGAAGTTGTATCCCTAACCGTCTTGGCTAATAGCCATTGATGGACTTATCCTCCATGAACATATCTACTTATTTTTTAACCCAGTTATATTTTTGGACTTCACAACATTCCCCTGGCAAAGAGTTCCACAAGCTGACTGTGTGTTGTATGAAGAAGTACTTTCTTTTGTTTGTTTTAAATTTGTGTTTATTAATTTCACTGGGTGATCTCTGGTTTTTGAGTCATGTGAAGGGACAAAGAACATTTCCTTAATTATTTTCTCCTCATCATTCATGATTTTACAGACCTCTACTATATCTCCCCTCAGTCATCTTTTTTCCAAGCTGAACAGCCTCAGTTTTTCTAATTTATAATTATACAGAAGCTGTTCCATATCCCATATCATTTGTGTTGCCTTTCTCTGTACTTTTTTTTATTTTAATACATCTTTTTTGGAGATGGGGCAACCAGAACAGTATGCAGTATTCAAGGTGTGGGGGTACCATGGATTTATATAGTGGCATTATGAAACTTTCTATTATCTATCCCTTTCTTAATTGTTCCTAATATTTTGTTAGCTTTTTTGACTGCCACTGCACAGTGAGCAGATATTGTCACAGATCTAGCCATGATGACTCCAAAACTTTTATTCCTTTTTTCAATTTTATGCGCAGCTTTAAAAATGAGCCTATTCTAGTGCACTTCATTTTCATTTTTTACCAAAAATCTCTGAAGAATTCCCAGGTTTTTAAAAATCCAGTATTTCAATTTTTTGATTTCTACCTGGATTTTGAACATGCCCAAATTCCCGTTTCAGTTCCCTGCTCGCAGACTCCCCAGTGGACAGTACATTGTGCCTGTGCAGGGAAGGGCAACTGCTGGCTGGCGGTTGCCCACTTCCTTCCCATGACAGCTCCTGAGAGCAGGTAGGCTCTGAGATGAGTCACTGCCTTGAGAAGAGCCCAAGGGCCCAGAGCCCTGTCCACTTCATCACCAGAGACCCCTCCTGCCCCCCCGGTGAACAGGTTGCTCCAAACACTCTATGGCCCTGAGGAGCAGAGGGCATGAGAAGGAGGGTAGTGGCAGCCTTTCTACTGCTTGTGGGTCTTTGTCTCAGGGCTTGTCTACATGGCCCCACAGTTCAGAGTATGTAGCGTGAAATGCAGTGTGCACCAAAGTTTTGCGCTGTAACTGCCCAGTGTGGGTGCTGCTGGTGCAGCCTAGAAAACACCTAGTTTGTGTTTGATGAGGATTATGTCAACATGAATTAGGTACTTTTTAGATTGCACCAGCAGCATCCACACAGGGCAGGTACAGCACAGCACTTTGGAGCACAATGCAATTCATACTGAACTGAAGCACAGTGTAGACATAGCCTCAGTGACTGGGATCTGAGCCAATCCATGGCCCATGCCTCTGAGAGGAAAGATGATGATTTTGGGATCTTTGAGTATCAGGCACCTCCTCTTTCTGGTAGGCACCACCTCCCTTCATCCACTGCCGCCCTGCTAGCCCCCGTGAGTAGTTGAACCCAGGGAAGTGACCAAGTCTGCAGGAGAATGAGCCTTGGGAAAGACACTTTGAAAAAACTACTGCAAGCCTACACTAGCCTGAACTTTTGAAATTCAGAATGAAGCCCCTTTTGTCAAGTGTATGTGCAAGTCATCAACAGTAAACTTTTTGTTTTAAAAAGTTGCTTTACTATTTTAATGGGAATTAGAGACAATGGCTTCATAAACAAACTTTTACTTTTCTCTATTTGTTGTTTTGTTTTTCTTTCCTCCTATCCCCCCAATATTAACCCTGATATTTTCATGGAAAACTGTGATGCTAATTTTTTGCACTGATTTTCACCTGTTTTTTAACTTTTGAAATAAACATTGAATAATCCCTGGGAAATTAAAAATAAAACAAAAACCAGAAACAGGGCCTTAGTTTATTCATCCTACTAGTATCAGTTACTCAGGGGAGGAAGGGTTACAGGATCAAAGTCATAAGTTATGGGTGGGTATAAACAGCAAACAGCCTTAATATTAAGTAGAGGGTAAACAAAGGGGGCTAAAGTCGAAAAGGAACTTCGGTGTGACAATGCTAGGGTGCCTAGAAAATTCCTAGGATTCACAAGGTCTGAGTTTAGTGCTTAGGATCCTTATACAATGACTGAGCTCCTTTTAAAAATAAAAATAAAACCCTCTCTTGGAGTTAGGCACTTACAACACTCTTCTGCAAGAGGCTGGGGAGGAGAGGCTCCCTCTTAACTTTTAGCCTAGTATTTGGGTATTCACCATGGACACGGGAGACTCCTGGTTCAAGTCCTTGCTCCACCATAAGGTGAGAAGAGACCTGAACAGGCATTTCCCTCAATCTCTCCTGTTGAAGCTATTCCACTGTGGATAAATACTTTAAAAGGCATTGGGGCACAGAGAATGAGTCTGGGTCTCTCACCTCCCAGGTGGGAGTTTTAACCACCAAGCTATAGAGTCACTCTTATACTTATTCTTGCTCTCTCTGGACCAATGACTCTTTCATTATATATACAAACATTTTTTACATTTAAAGCTAACAGATTTACTAAACAAAGAAAGTATTATCTGTACCTAATGAATTGAACTGATAGTTTTTGGTCACCAGTTCTTCAAGGATTTAGAACTAGTAGATCTCATTCTCTCATGCCTGGTCTTTATTCATAGTTTGGAATAGAAAAAGCAGAAAAGCTTGTTTTCCAACTCTCAGTTGATTTCCTAAGGTTGAATAAACTAGTTATTGAACTGAACTAGCTGAATAAACAGAAATAAAGAAAATACTCTCTCAAACTGCCAAAGAGGCTAAAGCTGTCAAATGCTGGTTTAGCACTTCAATAAATGCTGATTCCAGGTACTTAGTGACTTCCTGGTACTTTGACTTTCTTTAAAACGTGGCAGTAATAGTTTATACTTTTTTTTCTTATTTAATTTAAATGATTAATAGACTATAAGTAGTTTAGGCTTTAATA
This sequence comes from Gopherus evgoodei, assembly GCF_007399415.2. Classification (NCBI taxonomy): domain Eukaryota; kingdom Metazoa; phylum Chordata; order Testudines; family Testudinidae; genus Gopherus; species Gopherus evgoodei. The sequence continues at coordinate 68,501,797 of NC_044327.1, read as the reverse complement.
TAGGTTGTCAATTTTAAATTTATTTTTTCATAGTTTTTTTAAAATATACATGTATTTAACTTAAATAAAAAAATTGGTTTTTAATTGATTCTTGTCTACCTTGTTTTTTAATGTTTAAACCCAATGGGATGGTTTGATGTAATCCAGACATTTCATTCTATTTTTTTAATCAACCAAGTCTGTGTCTGTAAAATTTGCATATACATTTTAAAATTAGTATACAATTGGAGGACTGAGTTACAAATTATACTTCCTGGCCTTGGCACAAGCAGCTAAGTTTGCAATTGTAGCTAAGTATCAGAGAGAGGGAATTTCACTCATAAAAGCCATCTCCCTACCATTAGAGGCCATCTTCCTCTTAAAATCAAATCAAACTGTCTTTTCTATCGGTAGCAAGTAATCAAATTGTACTTTATTTTATCCCAAAGCCTGCTCTGTTATAGTTAGCAAGTTCAACTATTGCTTGTCTTTCTGGCAGAAATAATTGTCTTTGAAGTATCTGACTGGCAAGAGCTTGCAAACTTTAATCTCTTAAAATAAAAAAAACCTTCTTTCAGCTGCTATTAAATTTGCAGGTCTCTAAAGTTGCTACATAGACTACTCTAGCTTGGCTGGAAAATCTAGCTATTGATTGCCTTATTTGCAAAACTAGGTGACCAGAGTTGAAAAGCCCAGATCCTCTCTCCACACTACCCTATCATAAGAGACCACAGATCAGGTTACTATCAAACCACACCTTCAAATTGAGCCCAAACGAGGAAAAAACAAATAAGTGAGAGTCAGACACATTAAAAGCAAGAGGATAAGAATAAGAAACCCTGGCTTATCAGTCTCAAACGGAACAACAAAAAAAAAAAGCATAGCAGCAGCCACAATAATTCACTTTAATTTACTTGAAAACAGTGTTTAAGTAGTCTGAAACAAAAGAGGGAGCTCTCACAGCACAAACCTAGGAGGTTGGGGAGCTGCATTTTTCCTCTGTTTCCCCACACTTTAACCCCTGCTTGAAAGAGTGAGAATTCAAACACAACTCAGAAACTGAGACAGCCATACACCTTCTTGTTGGACAAGCAAACTGAAGTCTTAGTTGCCTGTGCACTCCCCATGGCCATAAATCATAAACAAGTATGGCAAGAAAATGATTTGTAAAGGGAAAACACACCATTGTGAGGAGTGTGATCCCAATTAGGAGTCTCCATTATTTTCAAAATGCACTTGTGTATTTATTGATTAAAGAGGTTGGTAGTTTTTATTCTCCTAATAGCATCTGAACAGAGTGGTCAGTTAATTTTCCCCCTTAATCGTCTGACAAGGTGCAATAACATGGCATGGAAGGAAGGGTAAGATCTGTTTACTGCAAAACTGATGGGTCTTGCCTAGTAGAACAGAGTTCAGTTGTCTCTATATTATCAAAGAGACACAATGGAGATCTCTCAGTAGCTCCTAGTAAAATCAATGGCTGCTATCTTTTATCCGAATGAAAGATGTAGGTATTATTTTCAGAGTCTGTAGCAGAAAGGAGATTGTATGAGTGGTGCGGCCAGCTCCAGGTTTTCTGCTGCCCCAAGCGAGGAAAAAACAAAAACCAAAAAAAATGGCAGCGCGATCGCACCGCTCCACTCTTCAGTGGCAGGTCCTTCACTCCCAGAGGGACTGAGGGACCCACCACCAAAGACCCGGACGTGCCGCCCCAATAGCGGCCGGAGTGCCGACCCTTGGTATTGGCCGCCTCAAGCTTCTTTAGTTGGTGCCTGGAGCTGGCCCTGATGACATGTTTAAGCTTGATAGAGGAGCTCAGCTGCATCATATTTAACAAACATGCATTTTCATATATGGGCCTAAGTTCTTGAGAGAGTTGCTTAGATGTATAAAATGTACTACATATTATGTGGGAACGTGATCATATGCAAAGAATATTGATGACTTCAGGCTAATGAAAAAAATGGGAAAGGAATAATACTCAGTTACTATGTCTAGCACAAAATGTTCAGACAAGCCCAAAACCTTTTTGTTGTAAAAACGTAAATAATTGTAGGCTATGGATTTATTACAGTTATCTGATATAAAAAGATTTAAAAAATAAAATTAAAATCCGCAACCTGGATTTCAAAATGGTCAGACTATGTATAATTTGTTGGTTTTCATAAATCAAGCACTTGTGTCTTTTAGGACTTCATTTATTTCCTTTACTATATTCACTTTCAGATGTCTCCTACTGCAGGATTCTTTTTTGTTTGTTTGTTCTATTAAGACCCTGTGCTTGCATATTTATGGATCCCTTTTATTAAGCTTTTGGCATTTTGTAGTTAGAAGTAACGTGGTTCAACACATACAGTTAATAAATAAGCAACAACATAGCACCCAATGAAAGAGAATTGCAAATCAAGTAATGTTGTTAGCTAAGCTAGGTTAGAAAGAACCTTGACATTTCAAAAGGTAGAATCATTCCACTTGACTTATGAAGAACTTAAATATATAAATTAAAAGCTACTTTGAACATAATTTTTTTTAAAGGCAAACTCTTTAAATCTTGAAGGCTGACCAAAGTAGGTCCTTGATGTCATTTTTATTACTGAAAGCACAAAGCCTTTCAGCTTTCTTATTAAATGAACTATGTCCTCTTCAGCAATAGCAACACAGCTTCTACATTATATTGCAGTTTGATCCTGAAAGAGTTCTGTAGTTTACTGTGATGGGAATAGTTTTTTTAGCCAGAGCATATTTCATCATAGGGGAAAATATGATCAAATATAGTTAAGAGTCAGACATAAAGCAAGTCCACAAAAATAAAGAAATGCAGAGCTAACACTATCAGTTCTCTAACTTGATTAGGTATCATGGCAAATATTTTCATTTCCTCCACTGTTTTGAGACAAGCTGATAAAGAAACAGATGTTGTTATAATAATATGGTTGATGATTATGCCAACAGCATGTTCCAGCCTGCAAAAGATAGGGTTCCTGCCCCGACATTATTTCAATCTAAGGGCTCAATTCTGCAGACACTTACAAATGATGGGATTACCCACATGCATAAGTGTTAACAGGATCAAGACCCTGAAAAAAATGCCACAAGACAGAGGTGCAACACAGTGAGACAAAATTATTTCCATAGCCCCCTTTGTACTTGGGCATGCTGCAACCATTTAACTAACTTCATTTTGCTATTTTGGGAAAATGTGCAAGATGCTAATATAATGAATTTTTAATTAATTTTCTGATAATATTCCAGTAAAGCATATCAATTTTTCTTAAGCATTTAAATTAGACTGTTTTTATGTCTTTCCTCATTATACCATCCATTCAATTATATGAATTATTCATTTAAATTGTGATTTTTTTTTCTTAAATTTGGATAGTCAGTTATATTTCAAATAATTTTTAGAAATCCATCTCATGGTTTAGTGTACAGACAGTTAAAGAAAGATTACAATGAGCCCCATTCTCAGGCAGTGCAGCCTGAATATTATTAGAATTCAAAAGACAGCTGAAATGGATAAAATACTTTGAAAACATACTAATGTAATGCACATTAATATATATCTTTGTTAAAATTTCACTTCAATTTGGTTTGAGCATCAATGTTAAAACAAATATGTTAGCTGCTACGAGGGATAAGAAAATAGATGCCATTTCAAAAATTCTTAACTTTATTCTGCTTTATTGATTCTGAAGAAAAATAATCACTTTTATTTAGTAACATTAAAATGGTACTGTACGTGCAAATAATTTAATAAATTTAGTTTACTACTATATCTCTGGCATTTGACCTCATTTAAATAAGAGGCAGGGGGAAATAAAATTGTCTGCAATAATTTAGAAGAAAGCAAGTACAAACTAAATTGAAATTCATATATTTTGTCAGTTTACAGCAGGATGCATCTTGTTGCTTGTGCAGCTTCATCATTTTACTGAGTTCAACATAAGGACCAACAGAACGGTTGATGAAGTGGGTTGCTTTTTGTTTCTTTAACTTTTAGTTCACTTCAGAAAACTGTAAGAGTAGTTGAGGTATGTTTTCTAACCACAGAAGTAGGTGGAGAATCCTTCAAGTAACTCCAGCAGAAAGGAGCATTCAAACACATATTTCTAATGCTGTTAAGGTAGACTTAGGTTTACTTTTAATGTAACCAATCTACATATTTTTCAAATTAATATAAATGTTGGCTACTGCTACACAGTAAATTAATAAATGATTTGAAAAACTGAGCCCTCTATGTGCACAACAGATTACAGAATTATGAAATAGGATTACAATGATGAATGAACATAAAAACATAACTGCTAGTGTCTCTCTGTGTGTATATATAGAATAAAATCTTTAAAATATTAAACACAAAATTTAAGTTAAAGGATATTATGCTAATAAATACCATGGCAAGAAACTGTGTTTCTGACCCCACAGTCCTGGCAAAATTCCCATTAACTGCAAATCACATATTTGATATTTTGGGTGTCCCCCATCCCCTCCTGCCCCATCTTGGTCTGAAATTAACAAGTAGTGTTTGAAATTGAAGATGAGCCACAAATCTGAAGTGACAAAACATTGGCTTGCTAACTTCTGGATTTGTCGAAATGTAGGAAACATTTTGTAGTGACTCTAACATTGATATTAACATATATTTAATTTTTGCCATTAGATATCAGTTCTGAATTTTAAACCAGCTTTAATTATACCATTCATGAATATTTTTGCAGTATGGTAGCAGACTAAAGAAGCAGTTGATGCACTATACGCAATCTAGGTGTTAACATGTTAACTGAAGAAAGAAAGCTTTACATTATTTTTAAAAGGTCACATAAAACTGCAAAATGTATTGAAAGATCACATGAAAACAGAACTCACATTCTGGGTCAAACTAAAGTTTAGTTTTAAATTATTATGTCCTAATACAGTAAATGAAAAGATGGGACTCCGAAAATATATTTGTGATCACATATAGTACTGAACAGAATCAGGTCACTGCCATTTTTTTTATTAGATGAGAATAATATTGTCCTTTTAGTAGTCAAAAATGATGCACATTCAGAAAGCTGTAACATATTCCATTGCCCAGAATGACAAATATTGTATCCTTAGAAGGCTAACTGTGAAACTACTCAGTAATTTTGTGCATTTTTTTCTTTTAATTTATTTTGCTATCATGTCCATTTCCAATTGCGTCTACTTTCCCATCCATTCAGCACAACAAACCCTTAAACACTGTGAAAGTTCCTTTTAGAAGAATTTAAATGCAAGCCTCAATATCTGTGGATGTCTCTTACAGAGAGGAACTGGAAGGAAAATACAGGATAACAGTCTTTTGCATTTAGAATGACCACCTCAGAAGAAATGGAATGCAAATCACAGGTGGGAGACTACTGCTCTGTGCATACTGATCCCAAAGTGCTTCTACATCAGGTTCCTCTAACTGGCCATTATATTGTACAGTGTTTTGGGATGGTGCAGACTAAGGGGTGCAGTTCACCAGCTAGCAAGACAAAAAAAAACCTTAAAAATTCAGTTTACTTCATTGCTCAAGGAGAAAATCCTTCATTATGTACTGCAAGATAAAGGATTTGCAACTATATAGTGTTTGAAAAATATGTTATTGCTGTAATTTATCTCACTGTATGGGGCTTCAAGATGTACAATGGAATTGTAAACCAACTTTTAAAGAAAACTTCACAGAATTCTCATCACATTAAGAGTATTCTTAAAAGTTAAGTGGAGAAAACAGACTGTTGATAGTTATGAATTACATATGAGACTGCCAGTCTGTTGAAAAGATTTGTTTTGGTTTTGTTGTTGCTTCAGCTGTTAAGATTAGTGTTGACAAAGTTTTAATTCAACTTTTTAAAAAAAATGATTAATAATGAAACTCTACTTAGGTGAATAAATATCAATCCACTGCTTGAGTACTAATGCTAAAAACAAGGAGCATTACAAATTAGATCTCTGATTCTGCAAACATTGACACTCGTGCATATGTTTAACTTTCCTCACATGAATAGACCTATTGGCTTCATGTTCATAAATGTTTGCAAGATTGTACTCAGACTACATAAAAATACATTACATATATATAAATGACCTAGCTAAGGTATATAATGTATAATGAATTTTTCTAGTTTCAAGTTAAGGGGAACTTAAAAGGTTCTGAAGTATGCTGTTAATTCTCTAGATTTCCACACTCTCATTGGACGGAAGGAAGATTTCAGTTCTTACATGATTCTAAAACAGGGGTGGACAAACTACAGCCCGGGGGCCGCATCCGGACTTTCAGATGTTTCAATCTGGCCCTCAAACTCCCACCAGGGAGCAGAGTCAGGGCTTGCCCCACTCTGCGTGTGCTGTGGCTACGCGTGGCTCCTGGAAGCAGCAGCATGTCCTCCCTCTGGCCAATACACACAGTGGAAGCCAGAGGGCTCAGCACGCCCCACCCCAATCGCCACCTTCGCAGCTCCCATTGGCTGGGAACCATGGCCAATGGGAGCTGCAGGGACGGTGCCTGTGGATGGGGCAGCGTGCAGAGCTGCCTGGTGACTCCTCCATGTAGGAGCCAGAGGGGGGACATGCAGCTGCTTCCGGGAGCTGCGTGAGGTACACATCACCCAGCGCCCGGACCCCTGACCCACTCCCATGCCCCAACCCCCAGCCCTAGCCCTGATCCCCCTCCCACCCTCCGAATCCTTCAGTTCCAGCCTGGAGCACCCTCCTGCACCTCCAACCCCTCATCCTCAGCCCCACCCCAGAGTCTGCAACCCTAGCTGGAGCTGCACCCCACCCCCCGCACCTCAACCTCCTGCTCTAGCCCAGAGTCCCCTCCCGCACCCTGAACTCATCATTTCTGGCTCCACCCCAGATCCCACACCTCCAGCCAGAACCCTCACCTCCTCCCACACCCCAACCCCCAATTTTGTGAGCATTCATGGCCTGCTATACAATTTCCATACCCAGATGTGGCCCTCAGGCCAAAAAGTTTGCCCACCCATGTTTTAAAAGAGAGAACATTGTAGTATTTTTTTTAACTTGTTAGCTGCTATATTTATTTTTCCAAGGGAAGTATCATTAATGAGTATAAGATTATACAACTCTCTCTGTAGTTTACAGATCACTGTAGTAAAATTTGCAAATCATCAAGGCAAAATAACAAAAAGTAATGGGCTCTCTACAGAACATCAGAGATACCTACAGTTCATTTATTTGTGTCTTCAGTAGGTGCCGACTTTTGAGTTCCCAAGTAACAGAAGAACAAAAGAAGAATATAGACACAAAGTACTTTTTTGAAAAGACAGAGTCCTGTGGCACCTTATAGACTAACAGACGTTTTGGAGCATGAGCTTCCGTGGGTGAATACCCACCCACGAAAGCTCATGCTCCAAAACTTCTGTTAGTCTGTAAGGTGCCACAGGACTCTTTGCTGCTTTTACAGATCCAGACTAACACGGCTACCCCTCTGATACTTGATTTTTGAAAAGAAAGACTCCTTGGAAAACAACAAATTTCAGAATTAAAAAAATTACAGAAACAAAGAGAAAATAACACTGAAGATGAAAATATAGGCCCTGATCTTGCAAAGGTTTATTCACATGTTTAATTTTATGAGAGCAGAACTCTCTTTTTATTGTTTCCCAGTCTAGGCCATAAAAAGGAGGAAAGAAACAGAGGAGAAAAGTGTGTGTATAACTGGTAAGGAAAACAGAAATAGGGAAAGACCAGTTTTGAGAAGAAAACAAACAAGGGAAACAATGCAGCAATTTAGCATTATTTTGAGAGAAGCAGTAAAAGCCATATGTATTTAAAATGACAGAAACTGAGGGAGAGCTTGCATAATCTGTAATACATGAAGAGGAAATCTTTTTGACTTGCAAATATATTTTCTACTGATTTTCCTTTTTCGGGCCACATCTGTTGGGAGTTTATCTATATTGACCAAAATTGTGTGCCCTTTCCCAACAGGTATTGAGGTGTTGGGTCTTCTTCCACAACCCAACATCCTTCTTTAGGGACCACTTATTAGCATATGTGCAACATGCCTTAGATGGCACATGACCAGGATTCATCAGCGAATTTGGTCAGCTGGTTGGATCATTAGCTTCCCCGTGCAGGAGACCCTCTCCCCCTGAAGCTTCACTCTGCAGTTACCCTTCTAGCTCTGCCCTTGCAGCAATCCCTCTGACCCTTTATGATCCAGAGGCAGCCCTTCCCTAGCTCAACTGGGAGCACCTGCCCTAGCACAGGAGAGCTGGACCTATTTTTAATCACAGAGGCAAACTGCCCTGTGACAATTTCTTAATATTTAAATCAAGTTTACTCAGGCAATATTCGATCTGTGAGAAAGGATACATGCACACTTACTGCTTTAGGCACTTTTTTAACAAAGAGGGACATTTAATCCTTTAGGCAGAATTTATATGCAAATTCCTTTAATACCAATGACATATATATTGAATCTATAATGATATTATTCTAACTTTACATTTTTTCATCAGCACTTGTATTTTAACCTTAATTATACTTCATTTTTTCTTTTAAATTAGGAAGACAAAATCTTTTTCTTTTACATTTTTTCTTTCTAATTAGGAAGACAAAAGCTACTTGAAATAATGATTTATCTTGTGATAATGGAGCACCGGTATTTGTAAATAGAGCCTACATCTATGAAATACTTGAATGAAACTTCTCTTCCCTGCCACTCAAATATAAAAGTCCTCAGGAGCAGTACATGTATTGGAGGATGTGAGGGGAAGAATTGACATAAGGGAGGAAGGACCCTCATTATTATATGCACTAGCGACTAGCTAGAGAACAAAAAGGCCAGAAATCTGGAATTCCTGAGCTTATGAGTGTTCAGAATCTTAAGGGATCAACAGAACATTACACTAGCGTTCACTGTGCCTGAGAAGTCCTGTGCAATTAACAGCTAGAAGTGAGGAATTCTTTAATTTTTGCCAAGTCCAGAACTATTAGAGAATCAAAATGAAACAAGACAAGCACTTCAGCTCAGTTGTATCTTTTGCAGTGTACAAGTGACAATAAGTATACAGGTATAATGGTTAGAGTTGTTCAGGCATTTTTTTGGATGAAACTTTTTTTTTTTGGTCAGAAAATGCCAAGTCATCAAAACCACAGCTTTTCATAAAAAAGTTATTGGTTTTCACAAAACTTATTCCAAAAAGGTTTCTCAAGACCAGGATTGAATTTTCTGGTGAAAGCAAGAGAGACTGACTCTATAACCCAAGATTATCTTTTCCCATAGCTGAGAAAACCAAGCTTTCTTAGTAACTGCCTGGATAGCACAGTTGTGAGATCATGAAACCCTCCTCCTTTCACACCAGCTTGTTTCATCAAATCTTTTAATTTCTAAACACAAATCACACCTTTGTGTTTTTCTCTGTACCAACACTATGCACCATCATTAACCTTATAAGTAATATTTTACTCCTGGAAGTATTCCTTAGAAATAATTCTCAACACCCAGGAAATCAGTAAACTACAGAATTAGAGTGGAAAATTGAAAAGACAGTTACACAATTGTTTATGTGATTGCTGCTTTCTCTCACAGCTATACATCTTCACATCAACCTAATCCATTTGAGACACAGTCTCCCCACAGCTAGGAAGTCCAACTTTCTTACTAGTTCTTAGTAAAAGATTAAATACAAACCCTCTAAGTTTAAATAAAGTTAAGGCTGAGACACAAATCAACAAAAGGCAGAAATTCATAGATAACTCTGACAGTCCATGCTTAATTCATAATTGTTTTTAAAAAGGTAAAATGGCATGAGGAAATAATGTCAGCTTTGACTTCATACAGGTGTTTACCATAGAGATCATAGTGGTTCATTCACGTATGTTGCAGACAGCTTCTCTAGTAACTCTGTCAAGTAATTGTATGCCTAGCCAAATATTTAAAACAGTACTTATTTAAATCCTTATTTAGTATCCTAATGATTTGTCTTATGATGTGGCATTATATTAATATGTATATAAAGATAAAAACATTATGAAATAAGTTAACATCCCTAGATTTTAATACTGAATGGAAGAGAAGTTTTAAATCTCAAGAACTAATTTTCAATAAGCATTTCAAAACAAACAAAAGAATCCCTAAGTGAAGCCTTTTTTGGTCAAAAAAGGACAGAGAAACATCAAACCAAAACACTTCATTTTTAGCATACAGAGTAAAACTGAAAAACAGCCAAAATGATTTTCTTTTTAAAACCAGACATGTATGTTTTTATAAAATCCAAATAATTTTGGCTGTGTTTTCAATTATACATATTCATACACACACACACACACATCCTTAAAATAAAATAAATGTATTTGTGTGTGTATGAATGCATATATATAAAATCACACACAAATACATTTATTGCAAATAAATTTATTACAAGGTTGAGACTTTATATGGCAAGTGTTAACATCGGGAAAAATTTTACAGCTGAGCTATATACTTGTGAGAAGTTTATAATAGAAGTGCTGACACACTCTTAACTGTAGCAGTGGAATAAGCAACAATATATTTCCTTTTTCTTTGCAGTTAACAACTCTTGGCATCTGCTGCCTATTTCAAATCCATCTTGGTTTCCTTTTTTTGTTTTTCTTTTTGTTTAATATAATTAAACGTTAAAAAAAAAAAGTCCTGTGTGGCTGTACTGAGAACAGAAAATCTACTAAAACAGGTTTTGGAGATTTGTTGGTGTCCAAACACAGCCCAAGAGAGTCTGATGCCCTCCACTACAGTAATTTTTTTAATCTCATTGTTCTGTACTTTATTCCACCAAATTAAATTCCATGGTGGCAATGTGTCAGATAAACTAATGTTGCCTATGACCGTATGTTACAGTAGAGAGAATTTTAATAGACTTCTAACGTTCAATATGAAGGCAAATATTTCAGTGCACTATATTTAGTAATATTTTTCAAATAATAATTAAATAGTATTAAATTTTCAATATTGCTTCTTTTATTTTCTCACAACATCTTATTGTCAAAGTGAAATCAGGACAACAAAAACTGCTAAATCTCACATTTCATAGTCTAGCTTTCTTAGAGTACATGTAATTATTTCATACATCTGTCCCTATATTAGGTATTAGTTATGGGTCAACAATCACAATTAGCACTAATCTCTCTTTCTTGTTTGATGTCTCAAATTAAGGTGTGCTTAAAACAAGTTGTTCTAATAACAATAATATTTTGTTTAGCTATGGAATTTGCATTTTTGCTAACTGAACCTTGAGACAATTAGGTTCTTGACACCAGCAGTCACAATTCCACTAAGCTAATTGCTAATGTATCAAGAAACCTGGGCTGGGAGTTTCAAGGGAGATTAAGGGATTTATGCATCTGAATTCCAATGAATCTGAATGGAATATGGGTGCATAATTTCCTTAGTCTTTTCTAAAAATTCTGGTTTTATCTTCAAAATTAGTTGGGAAAACAGTGTTTCTCAGGTGTCTTGCTAAATATATATGGAAATCTGTATAGTCACAATTAGCAAATAGTCAAATTTTAAATATAAAAAGCAGGCATTAATTGTGTGTTGAATCTACCAAACCTACATGAACCTAGTGCATATGCTAATATCCTCAATAGACTACCAGGTAGATTAAGCAAGAATGGATGTTCACATACAGTCATTCCCTCCCAGAACTTTGGTCAGCGTAATACGATACTAAAAATTTGGCTAAGACATTACTCAATCTCCATTTTGCCTGACACCTATCCTGCAAATTTATAGAATAATATGCTTCCACTAAGAGAGAAGCATCTGCCATTTGGTGTGGCCTGAACACTTATGCATAGTGAAATCAATAGCATAATAAGACTATTGGGAAATTTCTTAAATGAGACCACAACAGATCATTCTAGTAATCACTAGCAGATTTCTCCTACTTGCCAAATGTAGCAGGATGTGTTCAGGGGGAAGGGTTGGCTGGTTCTCTTTCCTCCCATATCCTACTGTGGCACTACAGTACTGAGCTCTGCTGGTGAGAGGCTCCCTTCTCCTGAAGGACCTCAGGAGCTTTGCAAGGAGAGTGGCACCTTCCTTCCCCACTTAAGTAAGAGTTCCTGAGTTGCTCACAATGGCTAAGTGGTGCTTATGAGCACTGCTTTGCTACAGCACTCATCACTCATGATTTTTAACACAAAACACAAGAAGAATGGAGCTGGGGGGGGCTGACATAACATTTATTTACTTAGTGGTGATGAGGGTTACGTTTGAGCGAATACTGATAATATACTAATTCAATAATAATGTTAAAAATTGTTCAGTGCCACAGTTACCATACTGAACAATTTACTAATACTATTACTGAGGCAATGAATTTATTAGTAGTATCAGCCTCAGAATCTAGTATTAGTAGCACTTGCAAAAGTTGTTTGAAAAGCCTCAACAACTACAAGGTCAAGAACACAGATGATGTAAAATGACTACAGAATCTTATAAATTTGGGATGGACAAACCTTAAAATATTTAATGGAATAGTGCAGTTTGGATAATTATGGTATCTAACCAATCAAACCTATGCAGATACTCTCCTATCCTCCTACCCATCCTCCCACCCAATACTCTTCCCATGTCTCATTTATTCATAACCACTTCCTCTCACTTTCCATTCAAATCCAATCCAATACATTCACCTGCCTTCCTTTCCCCACTACCTCACTAGTTTGGTCATACTGCTCCCTTGTCAGCCCCTTCATCCAAAGAAGGTCCTTAGAGGGTGATGTGAGTTCACTAGGTTGGGATGAGTGGCAGGATGCCATGAATATAGGAATTCCTCTATAGGAATTGCTTCCAGGCAGATACAGAAAAAAGGTTTGAGGATATGGCATGGCTAGCAGATCTGCAACTACATGAAGGGAGGGAGGGGTTTCAAACAGAGCAGAGGCTACTACAACCCCGAAACTGCAGCAGTAGCCATAAAGTGACTTCACTGTCATTTTGCATCCTGAGGAGATTCTTCTCCCAAAACGCAGGGTCACTGTTTCCCCTGCACCAAGCCACTGTTCTCATGCTAGGTGTGCAGTGGATGTGATTTAGCATTGCATGGCCCTGCCTCTTTTCTGAGCCAAAATAATCTCTGATTTCAACTCTCAGATCCCAGAACAGTGCAAGATTTGAAAGGAAGAACCAGTCTGAGTTCATTAAAAAGACTAGATATCTACTAGACACTGCAAATCTCCATTTAAACTAAGGGTAAAGAAAGAAGGAAGAGCAGGAGGCAAATTAATTCAAATCTGAGTGTTTATCGATCAACACTCTAACTCTCATCACAGAGATCAATCAACATTTTTCAGTCAATTTTATATGAAGGATAAATCTGCAGCTCTCTGAAATCTAACAGAGTGCCTGTCCTCTAGCTTCTTCGTTCTAAATCTTCTGTCTAGTGTCACCAGGGCCGACGCTTGCATTTAGGCGGCTTAGGCAATCGCCTAGGGCGCCAGCATTATTAGTGGGCGGCATTTTGCCGGAGGGGGAGGCAGGCGGCTCCGGTGGAGCTGCCGCAGTGGTGCCTGCGGAGGGTCCGCGGCTCCGGTGGAGCTGCAGCAGTCATGCCTGTGGACGGTCGGCTGCTCGCGCTGCTGTGGTGGACCTCCCACAGGCACGACTACGGCACTCCACCGGAGCCACGGGAGCAGTCAACCGTCCGCAGGCAGGACTGCGGAGCCGGGGGACCAGGGCGCAGGGCAGCGAAATGGCCGTGCGCCTAGGGCACTCAAACCCCTAGCGCCGGTCCTGAGTGTCACAACAACATTTTTACAAGTATCACAAGGTAATTTTCACTTTTTACATCTCCATGTAAAGTTTCAGTAGATCAGTCCTGACAAAGGGTGAAAAACAATAGCCATTTTACATACCATAGTCGGTAATCTTACAGGATACCAAATATAGCTCTTTCAGGTTCTGTCCTTCTTTAGCAATGACCTCCACACATCTGGAATACATACAAAATAAGATTCACAGTTGCAAGAATTCATTTCATATTAAATCAATAAGGACTCATCCACAATGGTAACACCACAAGGAAATTCTGAATGTATTATACAAAACTTTCTTCTTTTTGTGACCTTCCCTAGAACTCTTTCAATAGAATTTATTATAGCCACACCTTTTAAACTCAAATGCTAAAAAATTAGACACATTTTTGACTACTAAGATTCTCATGTCCCAAAAAGCTCTGGACAGGCAAAACATTAAGTTATGTTGAATATTTTCATATCACTAGTATGACAATTTGGGGAATGTGTTCATGTACAATTTATTGATTCCAATTAGAGATTATGTGCTCTCTGTATATTTTTTTGTCAAACTACAAACCCCTTTTTGAACATAGGGCTTGTCTGCCTTCTCTGTTGTCTTTTTACCTCTATGTTGAACTGGAATTCCGAGGGGCAGCGATACAGTGCTAACAATGGAGAATCATTAAACCCTTATCGTCTTCTGTTTACATGGAAGCACAGTTGGACAAAGAGTTGGCTGCACAGAAGAACCAGTGTACCAGTAACAAAGCAATGGATCACTATATAGGGACCTATGATCACCTGATCAGAGGGTTGACAAGGGGACTGGAAAGATGTAGATGAGACCAGAAGCAGAAAGCTGGATATAGGAGTAAGAGAAGGCTCCATGTTTTGGAGGAGAAGCCATTTGCAGGGATGGGAGAAAGGAAGGATCCTGGGCACCATAGAGGACTCTAACATAAGCCAAAAGAACGCTTGAGGGTGGTGAGGAAACTGAGGCAGGGATATGTGTCTAGGTGTTATTATTTTGACTGGATCTGTATATTTCTTGTGTTGTCTAAATCAAGGGCAATTGGTTTTGGAATTTTGGCATGTGCTTCAACTATCATATGTCCCTAGAGAAGTAAATGGTAAACCAGAGTGCCTATAGGGTTGGAGCTTTGGGAAAGGGTGCACTTAAGGAACTGGGATGTTTTGTGGCAGAGAGGTCAACACTATCCTGAGAGCCTAGGGCAGCTGGGCCATGAGGTCCCACTTCCATGAAGGGATAACAGTGTCTGTGCCTAGGAAGTGTGAAAGAGAGGCCAAAGAAAGAGACAGACCAAGGTAAGGTTAAAAGTACACATGGTCTGACTTGTGTGGACCCAAACTCAACAGCCTGGTGGGACTGTGACAACCGGTTTCAAAATATACATTACTGCAGTTTCAATATACGATATCACTTAGAGGTTATTTGGAAAAAAAGAAAATGTTACAGAAATGTTTGGTTTCTGTTGTAAAATTCAGTGCAAATATCGGATACAAGATCTGCTTCATGCAATGTTTAAGCTTTGAGAGATTTTGCAGACAAAAAGTGTAAGCTACATTACAATAGCGACATAGATTATACCGGCCATTATAAATTTCGGGCTGAAATGCGGTTTTATGTTTCTACAGTGATTATTGCAGAGATCAGCATTCATCAGGTCATGAAATAGCATGTACCATTTGTGTTCCAATATGTTGCTATAGAAGGTCTAATTTATGAGAATGAGGTTTGAATTTCTACATTTCTGTTTGGTCTGTCACAACTATATAATTAAACAGCTCTTTATCTATGACTTCTCTCAATCTTTAACCTGTAAGTACAAAAAAAAAAAGGAAAACAAGAACTAAATATGTTGTAAAATATATGTTTCATAGATTCATAGATTCTAGGGTCAGAAGGGACCCATCTAGTCTGATCCCCTGCACAAAGCAGGCCACAGAACCCTACCCATCCAGTTCTATAACAAACCCCTAACCTATGCCTGAGTTACTGAAGTCTTCAAATTGTGGTTTGAAGACCTCAAGCCACAGAGAATCCACCAGCAAGTGACCCATGCCCCACACTGCAGGGGAAGGCGAAAAACCTCAAGGGCCTCTGCCAATCTGCCCCAGAGGAAAATTCCCTCCCGACCCCAAATATGGCGATCAGCTAAACCCTGAGCATGTGGGCAAGACTCACCAGCCAGCACTCAGAAAAGAATTCTCTGCAGTAACTCAGATCCCATCCCATCCAACATCCCATCACCGACAACTGGGCATACTTATCTGCTGATAATCAAAGATCAGTTGCCAAAATTAGGCTCTCCCATTATACCATCCCTTCCATAAACTTATCAAGCTTAATCTTAAAGCCAGATATGTCTTTTGCCCCCACTACTCCCCTTGGAAGGCTGTTCCAGAACTTCACTCCTCTAATTGTTAGAAACCTTCGTCTAATTTCGAGTCTAAACTTCCTAGTGTCCAGTTTATACCCATTCATTCTTGTATCTACATTGGTACTAAGCTTAAATAATTCCTCTCCCTCCCTAATATTAATACCTCTGATATATTTAAAAAGAGCAAGCACATCCCCCCTCAGCCTTCTTTTGGCTAGACTAAACAAGCCAAGCTCTTTGAGTCTCCTTTCATATGAGACTCCATTCCTCGGATTCCATTCCTCGGATCATCCTAGTAGCCCGTCTCTGAACCTGTTCCAGTTTGAATTCATCCTTCTTAAACATGGGAGACCAGAACTGCACACAGTATTCCAGGTGGGGTCTCACCAGTGCCTTATATAACAGTACTAACACCTCCTTATCTTTGCTGGAAATACCTCGCCTGATGCATTGTAAAACCGCATTAGCTTTTTTAACGGCCATATCACATTGGCGGCTCATAGTCATCCTGTGATTTACCAATACCCCAAGGTCCTTCTCCTCCTCAGTTGCTTCCAATTAATGCGTCCCCAATGTATATCTAAAGTTCTTATTATTAATCCCTAAGTGCATGACCTTGCACTTTTCACTATTAACTTTCATCCTATTACTATTACTCCAGTTTAAAAGGTTGTTCAGATCTTCCTGTATGATATCCCGGTCCTTCTCCGTGTTAGCAATACCCCCCAGCTTTGTGTCATCCGCGAACTTTATTAGCACATTCCCGCTTTTTGTGCCAAGGTCAGTAATAAAAAGGTTAAATAAGATTGGTCCCAGAACCGATCCTTGAGGAACTCCACTAGTAACCTCCTTCCAGCCTGACAGTTCACCCTTCAGTACGACCCGTTGTAGTCTTCCCTTTAACCAGTTCCTTATCCACCTTTCAATTCTCATATTGATCCCCATCTTTTCCAATTTGACTAATAATTCTACATGTGGAACCGTGTCAAATGCCTTACTGAAATCGAGGTAAATTAGGTCTACCGCATTTCCTTTGTCTAAATAGTCTGTCACCTTCTCAAAGAAGGAGATCAGGTTGGTTTGGCATGATCTACCTTTAGTAAAACCATGTTGTACTTTGTCCCAATTACCATTGACCTCAATGTCCTTAACTACTTTCTCCTTCAAAATTTTTTCCAAGACCTTACATACTACAGATGTCAAACTAACAGGCCTATAGTGACTCAGATCACTCTTTCTCCCTTTCTTAAAGATAGGAACTATGTTAGCAATTCTCCAGTCGTACGGTACAACCCCTGAGTTTACTGATTCATTAAAAATTCTCGCTAACGGGCTTGCAATTTCATGCCCCAGTTCCTTTAATATTCTCGAATGAAGATTGTCCGGGCCCTCCGATTTTGTCCCATTAAGCTGTTCAAGTATGCCTTCTACCTCAGATGTGGTAATATCCACCTCCATATCCTCATTCCCTTTTGTCATCCTTCCATTACCCCTAAGCTCCCCATTAGCCTTATTAAAGACTGAGGCACAGTACTTATTTAGATATTGGGCCATGCCTAGGTTATCCTTAACCTCCTTTCCATCCTCAGTGTGTAGCGGTCCCACTTCTTTCTTTGTTTTCTTCTTATTTATATGGTTATAGAACCTTTTACTACTGGTTTTAATTCCCTCTGCAAGGTTCAACTCCTTTATAATTTAATTATAACTAAATCTGGATTACTCTCTCTATATATGTTATGGTTACAACTGTATTATTTACACAGTATCAATCACGTAATGAAGTACCATAAAATGTATTTTTGTCCTGCTAATTTTAAAACATATTCATTGCTCATTAGACTAGCTGTGATAGCCCGCTGAGTGGGTAACTTTCTACACAGACACATTTTTAAAAGAGGATTTTTAGCAAGATGGATTGTAACGATTCCTTTAGAGCCAGAATGGGTCCTCTTTAATTTGCAGGTCATTGACCCAATAGACTGCTACAGCTCCCAAGTCAATCCAGCTGCATTACTCAGGATAAAAATATTTGCTAACTTTAAAGTGAAAATATGTATTCTTGAATTTTCATAATCTTTAGGGGGAAATACATTTATACCCTCAGGAACACACTCCACACAGCAGCAGCGGGAGCAGCAGAATATTCCCCAACCTGATTTTACTGTTGATGCTGACAATTTGATTTCTTAAAATCAGAATAGCTGTTAGAATTTACAGTGATAACAGCATCACATACTTTCAGTGTTGTCTGTCCCCTTCCCTCTCCTCAAATCCTGAACCAAAACCTACTTTTTTTAACTGCCTGTGGAGGTCGCTTTGACCTTGATTTCCTTCACCATGTTTACATCATGCACCAAGTCACATTTTTAATAATTTTTCTATTTTCCTTTCTAAAATTGGGTGAACATAGTATGTGGAAAGCTATTAGAGTGGCAGTACTGGAGAGTGAAGTCCTCTTTTCAGCCAGAGAGCAGAGAACACAAAGGTAGAAAGACTGAAAACTTTCTTACCATGGCATCTCAACTTTGACTTTAAGTAAAAATTCTAGGGGAGAGAGGATAATACAGTCTCCATGTCCATTCCAGTTCTTGTCTTGTCTACTGAGACTGCCAACAAGGGCACCTATTAGCATCAACGGTGGTGGTGATTTTCATTCTGGGAACTGGACTGAGACCAACTCTTTTCACATTATTGATTCTTTGAACCATGCAAGTTCATCGGGTTACTTTTATACAAATCAGAAACTACATAAACAGTTAAACCTTCTTATTCTATAAGGTTTATGAAATGCATTTACATTTTTGGAGGACTTCATTTTGGGAGAGGAATTTGTTGCCTTTGTGAGGTAGCACAAAAGTGATTGAGTTTTAAGAGAAATAAATATAAAACTTTGTATTGTATTCCATGATAATACTGTTTTACTGCACACATCCGTAATCTGAATAAAAAGAAAATGATCCTCCTACAAACTGAGACTAGATACATTTTAACAAGAACTACTTGCAGTCTACCATACATCTGCAAATTAGATATCATTAAAAGCTGAATAGCCCTTTTAATTAACAGGAACATTTTGATATGTTGTCTATTAATATTTATGGGGTAAACCATGAGGCAGAGAACTGAAGTTCCAATCCTAATTTGAAAATGTTTTACATACACTACACTTTGGGTCAACTTCTAATTTTGGAAAAAAATATTTACGTCTCATTAGACACAATAATATATTCTACAAGGTTTAGAATTTTTTATAATTATGTCAGGTGTTTACCAAGAAAAGATTAACTGGGCAAGCACACAGCATTATAAATTAATCTTGAACATTACTACCTGAAGAGAGTCAAACCAAAGAAACAACCTAGTTTTTCATTTTGTTGTCAATTATGAAAATTGCAAACACGCCATGTTCAGGCCAGGTGAAGGCAATCCATTCTCCTAAATGGCTTCCTCCTACCATGTCATGGCCCCACATGTCTTAGGAATGGCATTAGGAGAGGTTTCTGGGCTTCCCACCACTAGTCCTCTTTGGGTAGTCTGGACTTCCCCACCACTTCCTGATTTAGGCAGGCTGCGGTTTATTGCAGAAGAGGGAAGTCTCAGCCTCCATTCATTTAAGAATCTGTATGGGTATTGATGCCAACATCAATACCAGCAGAGCCATGACTGGGTAATGGCAGTGAAGGTCCCCTTTCCCATAAAATCCTGGGCTGTGATGGTTGTCAGTGCCCTCCTCCACTCTTGGAAGGGCAGTATCAGGAGCACCCAATTCTGGAGGCAATTTATGTTTCTCAGAACTGTTTTTCAGGTTGACTGAAGACTCAGGCAGATGCACTGCACTAATTTACACTCAGTTTATATTTTCAAACTTTTCTCCATGAGCATAAATACAAGATTGCATTATTTTTAATGAAAGCTTAAATTTTAACATAATCACGAGTTCACTAACTAGGACCCAAGGGACTTGCATATATTGCCTATTCCTTAATTTTCCCCAATTGTGCTATTCTAACTGTGAGAGTTGAACCCCCATTGCATGGCTTGTGGAATCCTTTAAGGTTTTCTGAGCAACTCCACAGAATTTAAATTGAAAACACAGTTCAACTTTCTATAATCCGAGTGAATTTTTCACAATTTTCAGCTGATTGCACTACATTTGAATATATAAAACCCATTGTCAAAATGTGCCCATTTTTTGTTTTATGAAAACACTGAATCACCTGGGGCATCCATATAAATTAATTGATCACACATTTATTTGAGAGCATGCAATCTTTAACATAGCTAGAACAATACTACAGAAAGGCTTAAATTTGCTGTCAGCTGCCTGCTATGCTCCACCATTTAATTTTCACTTTTAGTTCCCTTCTGTAGCTCACTGACATGTAAATTAATTTGTAGGGATATCAAAAACACTTTAAAACGCCTCCCCCACATACTAATCAACTTGTATGGGAAAGAATACATATTACAGTTACGCTGGTGAACAAGTCCCTTACAATATGAAAGGGAGAGGGGAAAGTAGTTGTATATTCATTGCCTCTACCTTTATTAATCATTGTTAAAAATGAAATCAAAGAAAAAGGGTAAAAGCACCAAATGACATTAACCTTTTCTACAAAGTAAGGATCAAGTCATATTTAGTCTGTTTGCTATAATCCATCAAAAAATTACCCCAGATTATAGCCATATCTGTCTTTTTAAGACATTAAGTTTATACTCTAGCTGATTTGTACCAATCTTCATAAACTGTTAGATTTAAAAAAAATATTATTTTGAACAATTCATTATTTAATGTCAATTTATTTACAGAAAGAGCAAACATTTTGGAAATAGGAGTGAGTCTTGGAATAATGAAAATTTTTTTTGTTTTTCCCAGACTACGAAAATACACTCGACATGTACATATTCTTTTGAGCACCTCTAGGCCCTCAATTTTATAACCACAACAATGAATTGTTCCTAATCAAATTCAATTAGTAGAGCTTACAGAATAGTAAACAAGATACTCAGGAACTGAGAACACTAAAAATATAATCTTCTGAATTGAGCTGTGACTTTTCTAAAGAAAGAGAACTCTTTAGAACCATCTAATGCATGAAAAATTCCAAATGAAGAGTGAACTATAAATCATGTGTTTTGGGGGAGGAGTATAATTATTCATTCACTCAATCTGACAAGGAAAAGACCTTGTGCCATCTTGCCAAGCCTTTTCCACATCCATCTTAAGTTTTATGAAGACTACTCTCTGACAGTCTGATATGCAGTTAGTTTTTATCAAATTTGATAAAGTTGGTATCCTGAACAAGTAAATGTACAGAGCTCAGGAAAAGCCAAATAGCACAAAATGATTTCACAGTACAAAATCAATCAAATAATATTTTGCAGAGGAAGAAAATAACTAATGTAAATATGAAGTGTTACAATACGAAATGTGTCATGAATTTGTAGGCAACCAGAATCTGTTCAGTAACGTGATGATGAATGGAGTTTCAAACTCCCAAAGTTCAGTGGTGTTCTCAGGATGGCAGGATCAAAACTGCCTCTTGCACCTATCAGTTAAAAATGCCTTCATATTTCTGGAAAGTATGAGAACTTGACAAAAAACAACTGCAATACTGTTAAAATCTCAGCTTCCTAAATTAGAAGGACCACTGTTGACAAATCCTGGAGATAGTGTGCAACAGTGCACATGTATATTGTGCTATATCTTTACTCAGCCCTTCTCAATTCTACATGCACAAGCAGGAAGAGTAATGAAATGTTGAAAAAATCATTCCTTTAGAGTGTCTGCAAGGCAAATAGTCTCCAAAAACTGTCATCCTCTCAAGAACTGTGCTGACAGTGTAGCAGAAAAACAGCATGATCTGGACACACTCAGACCAAAGCAAAAATTGAGGTCTATTGGTTTTGATGGTACCCATATAAGAGTACACACAACATGTTTAAACATTTTATGTTTTTCTTATTTTGCTCATAGTTTGTGCAAAATTTAAAGAATAAAAATAATGTTTAAAAAAATCACAAATTTAGAAAATGAATCATCTGCCATGACAAAATATTTCTTCTCTTTTCCTAGGCAACAAATCACTAAACCCTCTGACTTAAGTGAGTGGTAATGGTCAATAAATTAAACTGTGTAAGCTTCACAACTATCAAAGGCATTCAAAGGAGTCTTTAATTATGAAAAATAATTGTCTATTCTACATAGATACCTACTTTTTCTGGTTTTGGTCTACTTCTCAAAAGCTTGGAACATGGCATTAGTGACAATTTAAAGGAACTAATGAGGATATATGACTACAGTACTTGCAATAAAAGTGTTCCTAGGAGACATTGTTACCGTTTGTGATGCACTTCAGGCCCAAGAGAAGCTATTTGGAACTGCCATACACTAGTTAGGAGATCTCACTTAAAAGAACTGAGTTTCAACTACCGTAGAGGTGTGAAAAGAAATCATGCCATTAGAGACACATTAATACATGGCTTGATGAGATTCAAAATAACATCAGAATGTGCAATTATTTTCAAATTTCTAGTAGTTTTTAAAATTAAATGTCTTTAGAATTTTTGCTACCCTAACTGTGTGGAACACTAGCAATTGATTTGTATTAATTTGGGGGACTGAGAAACAGAAAAGAAGGGGACAGTCAGCTATTTGTCTCATTGTCTGGGTATACCACAAGGAGGACAGGAGACTTGTTATGGGTTCTTATCAGGCCACAACTTTATTATATAGATGTCTGGGACTACCTGGCAGATAAAGTGTACAGTGCAGGCAAATCCATGCTTATTCAAATCAATTCTCCAGGGCTTCCACCAGCACCCCTTTGTTTCTATACAAGTCCCCCAGCTTCCCCATGGCTTGGACCTTAACATCCACCAGCCTCACAAGAGGCTTAAGGAGGGCTATGAGAATGGAGGGGGGGAGGCTCCCTCAGGATGAGTCCCTGAACCCCTTCACCTATTCTGTTTCTTTATCGAGAAATTCTGTTTCTTTATCGAGAACCTCTTTTTAAGTCCTTTACCAGGCCATTTATCTGGTCACTGTCTGCTCTCCCTATGGAGTACGTGCACTGAACATCCGCCTAATATTACAAACTAAGTTGCGACATATGGCCTACCACCTTTTCTATTCACCAGAAAAGGTCCATCCTCACACTCGCTGTGAGGAAGGCAAAAAAACCACACTCCACCAAAGCCAATTCTGGTAGCATGGGAAAAATTCTTTCCCAGCTGCCCTTTAAAAGGGGCGACTAGCGTAATGCCCACAGCAGGTCCAAACCCAGCCTGCCATTCGCCTCTACTTGCTGCCTACTAGGGGAGGGTGGGTCAGTGCTGGCTTCCTTGCTGCTTTCACATTGAGACTTGCCCCACCCACATTCCTAAGGGTGGGGGTAGGGGGGGTGAGTCATTGCTGCAAAGTTGACCACCGAGCACCTTTTGCAGCAGTTTCTGACCTTCTTCCCCTCTCTCTCTCTCCCCCTGCCCCCAACCACAAAGCAGAGCTGTCTTTCTTTGGGTAAGCCCACACAAATTCTGCCTCACCTTTAGTTGTGGTGCAGTCATTCTCCTTACAGGCCTACACATTAATAGTACTGGAGGTGGCTTTCCCACTTGACTGGAAGTAGTAGGTGCTGTTACAACAGATTTACAGAATAGCAGCAACTGTGGAAAATAATAAAGATTTAGGACTTGTTTGGATGTACCTTGAGAGAAAAGTCCACAACTAGGGATGCTAGAGATTGCAAGACAATTAAATGCTACATTTTATCCATTTTCTAGAAGCTTTTGAAACATGGATGAAACATGAAAAGAGGCCATCAAGCTTTTTAACAGTAAGAACATCAAGCGTCACATCTTAAATTCACAGGGCCAATATCTCCTCTGAATAAACAAGAGCAATCAATTCCACTGACTACAATAGAGTTGGAAAATTTTTGCCAGCAGTGACTTTTGCTTATACTGAACAAATAAATAATGCCTTCCTTTTTAAACATTTTAGTTTTGCTATTGTATATTATTAGGTTAAATGACAAGGATGTAATATGAGGCTAGATAGGGGCTAGCCCTGCATGGACATACAGAAGAGGGAAGGGAGGAAGAGTGCGTTATGGGCCTCTCTTTCTACCCGGGGTAAGTGACAGCCAACATCTCAGTTCTTGCATTTCCAAAGTACAAGCATCAGGAGAATCTCTTAGAGTCACCAGTGCTAGAATTACCAAAGGGGCCAGAGTGGGACAGGACATGGCCTGGCTCTTCATTCTATGCCAACCTGCAAAACTCAGCTGCTGTAGATAGAATGCTCATTGCACACTTGGCTGCACCTTCGTCATTTATTAAGGTATTATGTCTCCATATATGCCAGATGGCCTGATTCGCCTCTCACGCTGATGTAAACCAAGAAGTAAATAAGAGTAGACTAGTGTAAGTGACATGGAAATCAGGCCCTAAGGAACTGCTGCCAGGATAGTGCACTTCCCCACCCACATTCCCAGACTATGTTTTAAAAAACACAATAAAGCACTTAATTATTATGCCCTCTAAAGGATTTTAAAAAGGAAACCAGGTTATTTTGCTCAAAGAGCCGCTCTCCCTCATCCCCTCCACTTTTTCTGTATGCCTATCAATAACTGATTTAAACAAGATCTCCTTTTAAGTACAAGATTGCTCTTTAGTAACTTAGATTTATGTTGCTTAAGGTCAAGACTAAGTGCTCTTTAGTGCTTTCTTGAGAAACCTGCATACTACTTGCACGTTGGTCAATTTTATTTATGATTTAAATGGATAACTCTGTGTTACATCTGGGAGATGGCAAGATACAGTTGTCACCACCACAATCTGTACAAATGCCTTTCCACATAATTCACACATTATGGCATTCCCCATGCATAAGTATAAGGAAAACGATGGTAATATTACCTATTTGTAATGGCAAAACTGTAAAAATTTTAGTGGTGAGCATTGAATAGGGATTAGAGCCAGGACTTGGGAGTCAGGATATCTGGATTGTATTTCTAGCTTTGCAAGCAACTGTGAATTTGGGTAAAACACTTCACCTCCCTTTGGCTTGATTTAATTTATAAAATGGCAATTATACAGTGAGGATAATTCATGCTGAAAAGGGCTTTGAGATCCTTAAATGAAAGGCATTTTTTAAGTGCCAAGTATAATTATTTGATCTCATACATGGAGAAAGATTCAGGGATCTATTAAGCATTGGTGCATCATCTCCTATGGGTGCAAAAAAGATTCACTCCTGAGAATGCTAGACAAAACTCTTCCCTAATAAAAGTAGGGACAGACAGCTTTAAACTCTGGCCAGGCACAGAACCTCTCCTAACAAGGTTGGTTCCACTTCCTTCTGCCTGTTACATATTATTAGGGAGACAAGCTGGGTGAGATAAGATCTTTTATTGGACCAACGTCTGTTGGTGAGAGACCAGCTTTCAAGAAAGAGCTCTGTGTGGTTCGAAAGCTTGTCTCTCTCACCAACACAAGTTGGGTCAATAAAAGATATCACCCATCCACCTTGTCTCTCTAATATCCTGGGACCAGCATGGCTACAACTAGTCTGCATCTTAAGCATTATGACAGTTTACTTCAGACCTCTTTGTGGCGCAAGAGTTTAAGAGGCCTTCATATATAAGAATAATTTAGAATCCGTGATGATGGGTTTAAGCTTTTTTGTTAAATGCTTTTGTGTCATCTTGTTTCGGGCATATTAGTAAACAGAATACTCAAAACCAGCTGTTCTCTACAGCAAGTAAAATGATCTTGTTTAATGTGCAGAAGCTGTCTATAAAGGGTATTGCATTATACTTGAACCTTTAAAAATGCTTTTCTAAAATAAATATTCTTCTAGAAGAGTGGAGTGCATTTTTTTAATGAAATAGGAATGAACAGAAACCTTCACCCAACACATAACACTTTGAAGTTTTAAGAAAACTAATCAAAATGTTCTGTGTTCATACAGCGCAGGTCTCAGCAAGGACCTGTATCTAAGTACCCAGACCGACCTGGAACAACGCTTCCTCAGCTCTCGTCCACTCACGCCCCTTCTCTACCTATGCTACATTGATGACATTTTCATCATCTGGACATATGGGAAGGTGGAAAAATTCCACCATGATTTCAACAGCTCCCACCTCACTATCAACCTCAGCCTGGACCAATCTACACGGGAGGTCCACTTCCTAGACACCACGGTGAAAATAAATGATGGTCACATTACCACCACCCTATACCGAAAACCTACCGACTGCTATGCCTACCTTCATGCCTCCAACTTCCATCCCGGGCACATCACAAGATCCATTGTCTACAGCCAAGCACTGAGGTACAACCGCATCTGCTCTAACCCCTCAGACAGAGACCAACACCTACAAAATCTCCACCAAGCATTCTCAAAACTACAATACCCGCAGGAGGAAATAAGGAAACAGATCAACAGAGCCAGACGTGTACCCAGAAGCCTCCTACTGCAAGACAAACCCAAGAAAGAAACCAACAGGACTCCACTGGCCATCACATACAGTCCCCAGCTAAAACCTCTCCAACGCATCATCAGGGACCTACAACCCATCCTGGACAATGATCCCAGACTTTCACAGGCCTTGGATGGCAGGCCAGTCCTCGCCCACAGGCCACCTGCCAACCTGAAATATATTCTCACCAGTAACTGCACACCGCACCATAGTAACTCTAGCTCAGGAACCAATCCATGCAACAAACCTCGATGTTAATTCTGCCCACATATCTACACCAGTGACACCCTCACAGGACCTAACCAGATCAGCCACACCATCACCGGTTCATTCACCTGCACGTCCACCAATGTAATATATGCCATCATATGCCAGCAATGCTCCTCTGCTATGTACTTTGGCCAAACTGGACAGTCGCTATGGAAAAGGATAAACGGACACAAATCAGATATTAGGAATGACAATATACAAAAACCTGTAGGAGAACACTTCAACCTCCCTGGCCACACTATAGCAGACCTTAAGGGGCCATCCTGCAGCAAAAAAACTTCAGGACCAGACTTCAAAGAGAAACTGCTGAGCTTCAGTTCATCTGCAAATTTGACACCATCAGCTCAGGATTAAACAGACTGTGAATGGCTTGCCAATTACAGAACCAGTTTCTCCTCCCTTGGTTTTCACACCTCAACTGCTAGAACAGGGCCTCATCCTCCCTGACTGAGCTACCTCATTATCTCTAGCTTGCCTGCATATATATACCTGCCCCTGGAAATTTCCATTACATGCATCTGACAAAGTGGGTATTCAACCACGAAAGCTCATGCTCCAAAACATCTGTTAGTCTATAAGGAGCCACAGGACTCTTTGCTGCTTTTAAGTACCCAGAGTCCCATCACAGGTGCTACTTCTGATCACACTGAACACTTTCATAGGTTCATTTTAGGGCCCAGAAGGGACTATTGTGTTCATCATCTGACCTTCTGCATAACACAGGATTTCCCTGTATTAATTTTTGCTTCAATTCCAATACTTGTGCTTGAACTAAAGTATCTCTTCTAGAAAAACATCCATTCATGATTTTAAAATTTCCCATGATGGAGAATCCACCACAGCCTTTAGTAAGTTGTTCCAATGGCTCATTACCCTCGCTGTTAAAAAATATGCACATCATTTCTAGGCTGAGTTTCACAAAAAACTCTGTTCTCACTAGATTCACAGCTCAATTTCCAGACCAAATAAATCTGGTGAAGCTTTAGAAAGCAACTAAACTTCTAAATCCTTATCTTAACCAATTCTATTCAGGTTCACCCATCAATATCGCTGAGTTGGTATCTACTGTAAAACCATTACCATAATTGGGCCAATTACTGTTACTGATTGTGCCTCACAGAAATGGAACCCAAACCCCCAGAATTTTAATTCTTTCCACCCTTTCAGAAATGAATACAGCAGAACATAGATTCATAGAGTCATAGACTTAAGGTCAGAAGGGACCATTATGGTCATCCAGTCTGACCTCCTGCACAATGCAGGACACAGAATCTCACCTACCCACTCCTGCAACAAACCCCTAACTTATGTCTGAGTTACTGAAGTCCTCAAATCGTGGTTTAAAGACCTCAAGATGCAGAGAATCCTCCAGCAAGTGACCCGTGCCCCATGCTGCAGTGGAAAGTGAAAAAATTCAAGGGCCTCTGCCAATATTCCCTGAAAGAAAATTCCTTCCCGACTCCAAATATGGCGATCAGTTAAACCCTGAGCATGTGGGCAAGACTCATCAGCCAGCACTCAGGAAAGAATTCTCTGTAGCAACTCAGATCCCACCCTATCTAACATCCCATCACAGACCACTGGGCATATTTACCTGCTAATAATCAAAGATCAATTAATTGCCAAAATTACACTATCCCATCATACCATCCCCTCAAACTTATCAAGCTTAGTCTTGAAGCCAGATATGTCTTTTGCCCCCACTACTCCCCTTGGAAAGCTGTTCCAGAACTTCACTCCTCTAATGGCTAGAAACATTCATCTAATTTCAAGTCTAAACTTCCTAGTGTCCAGTTTATATTCACTTGTTCTTGTGTCCACACTGGTACTAAGCTTAAACAATTCCTCTCCCTCCCTGATATTTATCCCTCTGATATATATCCCTTTTCCATATTTATAAAGAGAAATCATATCTCCTCTCAGCCTTCTTTTGGTTAGGCTAAACAAGCCAAGTTCTTTCAGTCTCCTTTCATAAGACAGGCTTTCCATTCCTCGGATCATCATAGTAGCCCTTCTCTGTACCTGTTCCAGTTTGAAACAAGAGAGTTTTAACTAAATAGAGTGGAATCACTACTCTCTCAAACGAACTCACACAAAAACACAATAAAAGACAAAAACACCTTAGCACCCTGGGCAAACACGTCTCACAAAATGATCACTCTGAACTCTTATGTCATGCAATACTAACAAACATATAGGAAATGTTCAGCATACAAATCTTATATGAAGTTCAGTACCCTACACCTAAAACTGATATGAAATTTCTGTATAAACTTACAGCTCTCGATTTGGACTGAAATACTACTATAAATCTTGATAGGTGTACCGCAGTTGTAAGATGTTTCACTCACTTTAAATCTAGAAATGATGTATAGCCAGGCTGCTGTGACTCTTATAAAATGTCTAAAGGCAAGATTTCAGGACCTATTAATTAATCAATTAAGAATTTCCTTCAAGAAGGTTGCCTATCTAGTACTCCTATCACTAGTACATTACTTGAGAAAAATGCCTGATGACGCTGTCTCTGCTTTATAGAATATAAAATTACATCCGTAATTCAGAAGTGATGCTAGCAAAATATTTTCTTCTGGACTAGGATGGGAGAGTTTCTTTCTTTATATTGTGATCTTAGTATGCTGCCAATTGTGTTTTGCAAATACATATTTTAAATATTGCCTAGTATTTAAAAATGTCTGCTTTTCCCAAAGTCCTAAAATGAATAATGAAATCTTGTTGAGAAATTATGTAATTAGACAGAAAACCAAAGGATAAGTTTTTTTAAAGCTATATTTAGGTAGTGTGACTAATTTGCCCCAATTGGAAACTTTATCATTGAGTAGTTGTAATGAGATACAGAAGAACACAGATTGTATCCCTGAATCAAAATAATTCCCATATATAAAATATAAATATAATTAGGAAGGCTAAAAAAGATTTTCAAGAGCAACTAGTCAAAGTCTATAAAAGTAATCGCAAAAAAAAATGTAAGTACATCAGAAGAAGGAAGCTTGCTAAACATCAATGGAGCCATTAGACGATGTGCTAAAGGAGCACTCAAGGAAGATAAGGCCTTTGCTGAGAAACTAAATGAATTCTTTGCATCAGTCTTCACTGCAGAGGAAGTGAGAGAGATCCCCACACCTGAAACATTATTTTTAAATGACAAATCTGAGGAACTGTCCAGATTCAGGTGTCATAAGAGGAGGGTTTGGAACAAACGGATAAATTAAACAGTAATAAGTCACTAGAACCAGATGGTATTCACCCAGGAATTCTCAAGACACTCAAATACGAAATTGCAGAACTACTAACTGTGGTATGTAACCTATCATTTAAATCAGCTTCTATAGCAGATGACTGGAGGATAGTTAATATGATGCCAAGGCTCCAGAGACAACCCTGGCAATTACAGGCCAATAAGCCTAACTTCAGTACCAGGCAAACTGGTTGAAACTATAGTAAAGAACATACCTATTAGACACATAGATTAACACAATTTGCTGGGAAAGGGTAAACATGGCTTAAGGGAAATCATGCCTCACCTATCTACTAGAATTCGTTCAGGGGGCAACAAACCTGTGGACAAGGGTGATCTAGTAGTGGATATAGGATACTTGGATTTTTAGAGAGTCTTGGACAAAGTCCCTCACCAAAGGTTCTTAAGCAAAGTAAGCTGTCATGGGACATGAAGGAAGGTGGATCAGTAAATGGTCAAAAGATGGGAAATAAAGGATAGGAATAAATGGTCAGTTTTCAGAATGGAGAGAGCTAAATAGTGATGTTCTTTGGGGGGGTCTGTACTGGGACCAGTGCTGTTCAACATATTCATAAATGATCTGGGAAAATGGGTAAACAGTGAGGTGGCAAAATTTGCAGAGGATACAAAACTATTCAAGATAGTTAAGTCCAAAGCAGACTGCAAAGGATTACAAAGGAATCTCACAAAACTGGGTGACTGGGCAACAAAATGGCAGATGAAATTCAGTGTTGATAAATGCAACATAATGCACAGTGGAGAACTGCAAAATGATGGAGTCTAAATTAGCTGTTACCACTCAAGAAAAAAATTGGAAAACATTCACTCAATGTTAAAAAAAAACTAACAAAATGTTGGGAATTATTAAGAAAGGGATAAATAACAAGACAGAAAAATCATATTGCCTTTATATAAATCCATGGTATACCCACATCTTGAATACTTTATGCAGATCTGGTTGCTCCATCCAAAAAAAGATATATTGGAATTGTAAAAGGTACAGAAAAGGGCACCAAAATTATTAGGGATATGGAACAGCTTCCATACAAGGAGAGATTAATAGGACTGGGACATTTCAGCTTGGAAAAGAGTCAGCTAAGGGTGGATATGATAGAGGTTATAAAATCATGACTGGTATGGAGAAAGTAAATAAGGAAGCGTTATTTACTCATTCACTTAACACAAGAACTAGTGGTCACCCAATGAAATTAATAGGCAGCAGGTTTAAAACAAACAAAAGGAAGTACTTCTTCACACAGCACACTGTTCAATCTGTGGAACTCTCTGCCAGGGGATATTGTGAAGGTCAAAATGATAACAGGGTTAAGAAAAAAGGACTGGATGACTTTCTGGAGGATAGCCCCATTGATGCTATTAGCCAGGATGTGCAGGGATACATACTCTGAGTATCCCTGGCCTCTGTTTGACAGAAGCTGGGAGTGGATGAGAGGGAATGGATCATTTGATGATTGCCAGTTCTGTTCATTCCCTCTGAAGCATCTGGCATTGGCCACTGTTGGAAGACAGGATGCTGAGCTAGATGGACCATTCTTATGTAAATCAGTTAAAATCTAGGTACTAGATAGGCAAACAAATTCTTGTGGATTCTATTGCTGCTCATTGGCAGGTAGACAATTTCAGTCAAAGACCCTGAGACTAAACAGCCTATTCTGAGGAAATATCAACTTCCAAATAATTATTAATAAAGCACTCTAAGTCACTAAAATGGCAAACCCATCAGTTCTCACTTTTCCTGTGGTAAAATGGTTCTGTTAAGAGTCAAAGCAAGCTACACGTACAAAGTTGTGAAATCAGAGAAGAAATAAGTATCAAGAAAACAAAAGCTTGTGCTTACTTTTTCCCCCAGACAGTAAACAACTCTGCTGATGTCTGGTAGTCAGTAGGAGTAAACAATACTCCCAACCTTCAACATGCTGCTTTATATTATTCAAAATCTAATTCAGTGTGGTTACTATTTACCAAGGCTAGTGGTTACTATTTACTTAGGCTATACCTAGGAAATATCGATTGGGATATTTGAGAAATATTAGTCTCTCTCTAACTCCTAATGAAATATAGTTCATGCTGCTTAATTTGAAGCCCAAAACAGTTAAGTAGTTGATTATTTGCAGGACAGACAGACAATATTGTTGCTCAAAGACAGGGAAAGCAGAACTCATTTTGGATGCATAAGTAACCTCGTTCTATTAAATTATAAGTTCAAATTTGTTGTATCAACCAAGCAAAGTGCTAACAAACTTCAACAGGACTTTATTTTTAAAGTGGAAACCTCTTTACCAAGTTGCTGCTGCATCCTCTGTAACTCTCACTCTGTCTCCTCAACTCGTCTCCCCTCCTTCCTGTTTCCTGTCCTTTCAGACTCCCAACAGCCAGTGCTCCCAGTTCTAATAATTACAAACAACATCTAAATACCACAAAATTATTTTGCATATAGGATCACTCAGATTCATACTGATCTGTCTGCATGATAGCAGAATCATGTCTATTGGTGACAATGCAGAGCTTTCTCAGCTTATGTTTCTATCAGTCTTTATATTTCAGTTTTTTACAAGATGTTTAGTACATTGGTATCTGAGAACTGGACCATATTATGATGAAAAGTCAGAGTCAAGAACAAATGGCATTTTCTCTGTTCATCTTTACCAGTTCATTAAGGGCTTTATAGGTTAGGACCAGATCTTTGAATTCTGTTCTGAAATGAATGGAGAACCAATGAGTTTACAAAGCAGAGGCAATGTCTACCACTGTTTTGCTATATATGCTGCATCTTCTGCACCAACTTCAGTTTTCTTTTGATACCTGTAACCTTTAGCCTCTGGCATTACAGAATGAGTTTAGCATGAAAGTTGCTGGTCCTCTCCTGAAAAAAAAAAAGAAGATGCAGTTTCCTGATAAGTCATTGATTGAAAATTCCTCACTACAGTAGCAATTTGAGAGTCTATTACTCCTGGAGTAGTGATGAGTCCAGCAAAAGCCTAAGGCTTCACACAAACTTGATGATCTGTGGTCTAATGACACTGGTCACTGGTGAGGTCTGAGTCTTGACAAGGTCTTCAAATATTTTCCCTTCTTATCAGCACCATTTCTGTTTTTTAAGAGGAATTTCAGTCGCTGTTACTCTGAGATTCTGGAGATCCCAGAGCACATTCAGGTTGTAACATGCAAGTTGGATACTTGCCTGTCTTGTCTGATGAAGGCATGCCTTTGGGCATTTTTGGAATCAATCATCAATATTTTGCTGTTGGAAAGCAAGATTCCAGTATCAATTAAGGAAATAATTATTACATCTTGGCTCAAGATAATTTCTTTCTGGCTATGCACAATGATCAGGCATCAGTGCTGATTCTGTTATATGTATCTACTATCTTTAACATGACCATGTGGTTTTGTAGACATAATGATGAGAGTAGCTCCATTCTTTTCTTTCTTAGCAAGATCCTAGATGATTTTGTTTATCTGCACCGAGAATTCTCTCTTGTTGGTTTCACCAGTTTTAATTCTGTCATCCTCTCCTATTTAGCTGGTGTATGAGGCTGCTAGCAGGGCTAATAGGGAGGTATGGGCAGCAGTGTCTTCAGAATATGGATGAAACAAAGCTCTACAGCTCCATTTCATCTAATCCATCCAGTGTGATTTACCTCAGTCATAACAGTGCCTAACCAGGACTGGGACATTGACAAGACTCAACCTAGATTTGAGTTGGGTAATGCTTATGTGCTGAGTGAAGTGACCAGAAGACATTACAGAGATCATGTAATCATCTGGTGTGTGTTACGGGTCTCCCTTTGTCCCCAATCCTTAGAGGAGATGAATGTGATGGAGATGAAGCCCAAGTGAGTGAGCTTTAGACTTTTAGCTCTGGAGGTCCACAGTTTAACCCCCTGGTCTGCCAAGATTGCAGCCATCATAATTACATGAGAAAACAAATAAAGGATATACCTAGCATTTGTTTCTCAGGTTTACAGCACAGATGCTTTGCTTGTTCTTAGCTGCTGTTCAGGTAGCAGTGGCTGCCAAGAATGTATTTTATCATCTGTGTTCTGCAAAGAATTTACTGATATATTTATCTAATCAAGATTAAACTATTCCAACTGTCTGGACATTTCAATTAGGGCAGAATGTGACTGTTTATTACATGGTATTTCCTACAAGGGAGTGCTTGACATGATTTTTGTCCGCAATTTTTATTGTTGGCTTTCACCTGCAAAGTGCTAAACGGTTTGTGCCCCGGCTAATTTAGATATGTCCTCTTTCTTCATATCATACCAAGCCAAGGACTGTCCCATTAATACTCAGCATGAATACCCACAATAGCTACACTATACTCAGACCTTGATTTGTTGTGCACCAGTTTCCTGGAGGGTAGGAGACAGAGGAAATTCCCTGCTGGGACATTTCCTTTTAGCCAGGTTACAATTTATCAGTTTCACCTTAGTAATCACAATCTTCAACAGTCCTTTTCTTGTCAGTGGTCTATATCACTAATTTGGGGTGGGAGGTCTTTGTGGAAATTTTTTTGAGCACTGGACAACTTTGCCCTTCCTGTTGGCATTCTTTTCTCATCCATTTTATCCTCACCCATAAGAATTTTACATTCAACAACAAACATTTTGTCCAAACCATAGGAACAGCCATGGGTACTAGGATGACTTCTCCAAGCTCATCATCAGAAGCAAGCTCCTCCCAAACCAGGAGACCAAAAAGGCACCAGACCCTGAAAGAAGAAGAGATGCAAAACCTACGGACATAGGTTCACTGCTATGATGATCAACCCCTCACAACACAGCTTTCATGATTCATGGGTCCTACACATGCCTTACAACACATGGTGTACCTCATCCAGTGCACTCAATGCCCCAGTAATAACTATGTGGGTAAAATCAGACAAGCACTATGATCTCATATGAACTCACACAGAAAAATGATAAAAGATAAAAACACCACATCACCTGCAGATGAACACCTTTCACAAAGTGATTATTCTATATCTGACCCCTCAGTCATCATCCTCAAAGGAAACATGCACAACACCTTCAAAAGAAAAGCCTGGGAGCTTAAATTCATAACTTTGCAGGACACTAAAAATTATGGACTGAATAGACAAACTGGATTTACAGTTTATTACAACAATTTATAATTGACTCACAATGCCCCACAAGCTGCCTTCCCCATCTCCACCTTTCTTTCCTCCCTGTAACTGCAGGGGTGTTAGTGGGCATTTCACCTTGAATGTTAACTACTTATGCTAAACTATCTGTTCCACATTGTATTTAGCTGTGACACTCTGTATGTTTCCCAGACATGAAGAGCTCTGTATCAGCTCATAGTCATGTCTGTCTCACTAACAGAAGTTGGTCCAATAAAAGATACTTCCTCACCTACCTTCTCTCTCTAGTATCCTGGGACCAACATGGCTACAATATCACTGCATATGAAATTTTTTGGGTTACTTTCCTTACAATTCTGGGCTTTGCACTCATAAGAAAGACAATTTAGCTAGATTTCTCTCCCTCTTTCTTAACCTACATATAGTTTTACATATGGATGTGGCATACAAGCTTGGTGTTTGGAATGGTTTACAGTACATCAAGTCCCACATACTGATGAATAATAATTCTATAAATTTAAGTAGCACTTTTTACCTAGAAGATCTGAGTCCAAACAGCATTTCACACACACCTGCTGAACAAGAGACCACCAGCTGAAATGCAGCACAAGTTTAAATGCAGCAAAGACAAGTTTAAATAATATCAGCAGCACCTAATAATAATTTAGGTCTGGAAAATGATGATTAACTTACAGCATCAAATATAGCGAAACAACAGGTAGTTTGCAATTTAAATGGCTAGCATGCCACTTTGCTGAGATACCAGTGCTGACACTCCTACATAACTCCTAGTTAAAAGTGTCACGTGTGTTCAAGGGTCTATGTAGTGGTTTTTTTCTTTTTAATTTTATCTGAAAGAAGATACTCTATCACCATAGCTTCCCCTACCAAATAATCACCATGACTGCAGCACCTACACTGGGGGCCGTTTCTTAAATTTTAAATAATTTTAGTGCTCGTGGACAGCCAGCCCAGGAGACTTAAGCCTTCTGTTTATCCATATAAGATCTAAAGCAAAGTCAATGGCAGTATGACTTAGACCCACTGCTCTATTAACCGTGCCTTAGCCTTAAACTGTGAGATAGAACTTCAGTCTCCATGTCCAACAACTTCTGTCCTCCCTACCGAGAATGGCATTACTTGAGACACTCGTGGGCAATTATAAGGAAACTATGAACTCATTTTACTTAGGTCACCAACAGTCATTAAATGATCGTGATTTTTGAGAGCTACTCATATATGGTTATATCTGAACAGTGGTGAAAGACTAGTGATGAAAGATTCTGTATCTCCTTACCAATTCTCACAAACATCCAGTTACACTAGTTTGGCATTTATGATCTTTCACTGAAAACCAACTTGGTTTTGTTTTTACCAAAACTAACTTTGCTTAATTTATGCCAGCTGACAAGATGACAGCCTATGACATATTTTCAGGCTATGTAGGGTACTGTACCTGTATAGCAATGTTGATGTTTGTCTGAGATAATGGGAGTATTATTAAGACATATCTTTACACACTTAGAGGACTGATTCCTCGTGCAATCTGGGAAATTTCCTCTACTTAGTAAGGGAGGAGTTGGGGAAAAAACAAGAATAACTTTCTCTTTCTTAAGCAATAAAAAAGAATTTATATCTACACATCTTTTAAAGAACATACAAGGCAGGTAGGTAAAGGTCACAAACCTCTGTTGTTACTGGAATAAATCCATAGAATTAAAGTTATTGAAATATTCTCAAACTACTGAAGTCACCAAATAAATAAAAGAAAGATGTTTTGTAAAGATTGCAGAACTTAAAAAGCCTGTTTTTTTGTTATCATAATTAAATACAGAACAAAAAAGATCAAAGAAAAGGAATATACTGTCTGGTAAGTTATCATTCTGTTTTAAATTTTGTTTATACCTCACATAAAATGATCCACTTATGATCTCAATGATTTGTGTGAAACAGTCAAACCTCAATCATTTAAAATAATTCTTTGTAGGCATCTCTCCCCAATAAGATCAAGGAAAATAGGAGTGGTCCCAAATCTTTAAAAACACTCAGTTAAGGGTCAAAGACATATTAAGGTTGTTGATAACTGCTGTTAAGGATTCTCAAGAGCTACAGTAGTATACTTTGAAAAGACAAGGGCAGTGATGTAATTAACAATTATTAACGTGAATTATAAACCCCATTTACAATATGTCACATTATACATGACTGTATGGGGTGAAGGTACTTAGCAAAGTACTTATTCCTATCTCCTAGAACTGGAAGGGACCTTGAAAGGTCATTGGCCTGCTAAACCCGGGTTGAGAGTTCAATCCTTGAGTGGGCCATTTAGGAAACCGGGGTAAAAATCTGTCTGAGGATTGATCTCCTGAGGTCCCTTCCAACCCTGATAGTCTGTGATTCTGTGAAAGTACTATAAACTCAGAATTACTGGATAGACAGACAGATCCAACAGGGAAGGAGTGCATGTAAAGTTATTGAAACCATAGATCAAAGTAAATAGCATACTGTAATATATTTACCAAGTAATGATGTAAACTAAAGAAGAATACATTAGACATAAGGAAAGACAGATCATCTGATATGGAAGTTGTTGAATTTTGAGCTAGAGAACGTTTAATTTGGAGAGAGGAATTTCTCTGGCTTTCCCCACTGAAAATAAATTTGTGGCAAAAGAATCACTTGTGTAGAACACTTTGTATACAAGAATCCCTGGGTAAACAGTAGCATTAAAACATCAGACAGAGATAAAACCTCTGGTTTTACGGGTGAGTGTGATCTAGTAGTTGAGAATCAAGACTGTGTTTCTATTGCTATCTTTGCCACTACTGTACAACCGCATGCAACTTTGATCAAATCCCTCAGATTATTTCACAGAGGTATTGTGAGGCCTAATTAATTCACCCCAAGTGCTTTGAGATTCTCGTTTTAAAGGTTCCACGTACGTGTGAAATAAGATCACCATCGCATATCATTGCAATGTAATACAAGTACTTGATCACACAATCAGCTGTACCAGCACTATGAATTAACAGAATCTTTTTAAAAATCAGCCGTGGAGTCAAGCAGATATGACGGATATGGCAATTTCCTGATATATGCTGGAATAACCCCACTGAATTAAGTGGAACATTATGGAATTAAATTAAAATTTATTGAATTAAGTTAAAGTATCTTAGGCATTGGTAAGACGTCATTAGGTATACTGTGTACAATTTTGGTCACCCACATTTAAGAAAGATTAATTTAAACTGGAATGGGGCACAGAAAGGCTTCTAGGATGATCAGAGGAATGGAGGACTTGTCTTATGAAAGGAGACTGGAAGAGCTTGCCTTGTTTATTCTTGCAAAAAGAAGGATGAGAGAGGATACGATTGCTCACTATAAATACATGGGGAGAAGAGAGTGCCAAGGAGGGTGACAAGATATTTAAGATAAAGGACAATGTTGGCACAAGAACAAATGGGTATGAACTGGCCATGAACAAATTCAGGCTGGAAATTAGAAAACGGTTTCTAATCATCAGAGGGTGATGTCCTGGAACTGCCTTTCAACAGGAGTTGTGGGAGGCAAAAAACTTAAGTTTTAAGAGAACTAGGTAAATTTGTGTGCAACTGAATAATGGTCGAGGGCGTGGCTCAACAGCTCTGAAGCTCACTTTCAATTTATGTCTTATGTTCCTAAAGCAGGGACCCCAAAGTCCTGGCCCATGGAACATCTGCGGCCTGAGAACCTCCTCACTGCAGCCCACGGAGGAGACACGCATGCAGACACACCGCCAGCAATGTCTGCTTCAGGCATCGGCCCCTGCAGTTCCCATTGGCTAGGGGAGAGGGACTGCAATATCATCACTAGTTGCCAGGCAGAGTCAGCCATGGAGGCAGCGTCACTTTTTTCCACAATGAAAATAAACAAGTCAAAATACCGAACACAACTATCTGATACACACCTTGCTGCAACTCTGAAGGTTTCAACTGCTCAGTCACGGAGGCCAAATATCAACAAACTGACATAACTGAAGTATTGCCAGGTGTCTGGCAAACACTAAAAACTCTCTGGCAGGCAAAGAATTGTATAAAGTTGTAAGACAGTTTTATTATGTCTAAGAAATTTGAAATTAAAAAATATAATATAAACGTTTTCTTGTCTGAACACCATCTTCAGTGACATAATTGGCTCACTGGGAGGATTTGAGGACTGGCACTGGCCCTAAGGTAAACTGAGTCTGAGACCCCTGTCCTAAAGGTCATGCGTCTGACATTCACCCAGCCAATGGCAGAGGACAGGAAGTGATTTCCCCCACCCAATCTATTTTGGGATGCTATTTTTATCTCCTCCTTCTGAAGCATAAGTGGTGACTATGGGTAGAGATGGGACACTGGGTGGGGTGGGCTTAGGCTCTGAGATGGTACCGAATATTCTCTCTCTCAGGTGCTTGGCTGGCTAGTTCTTGTTCACATGCTCAGGGTCTAACTAACAGCCATATGTGGGGTTGGGAAGAAATTTTCCCCCAGGTCAGACTGGCAGTGATGTTGTGGTTTCCGGTGGCTCTCATTTATGAACAGGTATACTGGGTCAGACCAATGGTCCATCTAGTCCATTATCCTGTTTTTTGACAGTGGCCAGCGCCAGTTGCTTCAGAGGGCACGAACAGAACAGGCCAGTTTCTAGTTATCCATCCCCTGTTGTCCAGTGCCGACTTCTGGCAGTTAGGGACACTTGGAGAATGGGGCTGCATCCCTGACCATCTTGGTTAAGAGACATGGATGGACATATCCTCCATGAAGTTATCTAATTCCTTTTTGAACCCAGTTATACTTTTGGCCTTCACAACATCCCATGGAAACAAATTCCTCATGTTGACTTCGCCTATTAATTTCATTGGGTGACCCGTGGTTCCTGTGTTATGTGAAGAGGTAACACTTCCAAATTAACTTTCTTATATCATTCATGATTTTATAGACCTCTCATATTCCCCCTCATAATCTTTTATTTTCTAAAGTTGAACAATCCCATTCTTTTTAATCTCTCCTCATATGGAAGCTGTTCCATATCCCTAACCATTTCTGCTGCTTTTCTCTGTACTTTTCCCAATTCTAATATATCTTTTTTGAGATGAGGTGACTAGAACTGCACACAGTATTCAAGGTGTGGGCATACTATGGATTTATATAGTGGCATTATGATATTTTCTGTTTTATTATCTATTCTTTTCCTAAAAATTCCTAATAGTTAAGTTGATGTTTTCAGAGAAATATCCACGATGACCCCAAGATCTCATTCTTCAGTGGTAACAGCTAATTTGGACCCCATCATTTTGAATGATGTTGGGAACATGTTTTCCAATGTATATCACTTAGCATTTATCAACATTGAATTTAATCAGCCATTTTGTTGCCCATTAACCCAGTTTAGTGAGATCCCTTTTCAACTCTTCACACTTAGCTTTGGACATAACTATCCTGAATAATTTTGTATCATTCAAAAATTTTGCCACATCACTTCAGTCTCATTTCAGTTTTGAGTTTAGTGTGTGGGCGCTGGGTGGTGCTGGTGGCTTGTGCTATATAGGAGGTCAGATCAGAAGATCTAGTAGACCCTTCTGGCTTTAAACTCTATGATTTTCTATGAGTTCATTTTAACAAAAATGTCAATGTTCATAACTTCTTGAGGTTCCTTCCAGCCCTACACTTCAATGATTCTTTGTATTATTGTGGAATTGTAAGTAACATCTCTAGAGAGAAGTCCTGACTAAATGTAAAACCTGGGCAGTGTTATGAGCTTCAAATGACTATTTGAAACAATGTGAACTTTTAAAGTTAAGTGGGTGTCGCAGGAAATCTCTAGGGGGGAAGTGTATGCAAATGTAAATCCTCCAGTTATGCAAAAACCCAGACTTTTGAAGCTATGCCCTAAGGAGAAACTCTCAGTCTATGAATTTCTTATGCCAGATCAAAGACCCAGGTTTTATAAAGGGGGGACCAAACTATTCAGGAATGTTCTTCTTCTGAGGTAACAGCTGTTGTGAACTTGTGACCACAGAAAAACCACTTGGTGGGTTTTGAAGCACTGTTCACTTGCCAGAGGCCTTGTTAGGGGTCAGGTGATCTCTGGCAAGCTTATTAGCATCAATGTAGACTCTTTAATTGTTCTAAATATGTTTTCTATGTAATGCTTTTACCTTAAGAATAAATGTGCTTGCTTAGAAAGAGCTCTGTGGCAACTTTACTGTGGGCAGTTACAATGTTTATATCCTGAAGTGGGAACATGAGGAATCTCACACTCCTTCACAGCTCTCAGTAAGAGTCAGCAGAAAGCATGATTCAGCTGCTCTTTAAAGGAAAAGCAGGTACATCATATAGTCAGGCATGTGCCAGATCCAGCAATAATAAAACACTGCTTATTTCAGAAACTCATAATAAATACAGCAAACAGGACTTTGCTTCTATAGATTTTTTTTTTAAAACACAGTACCTACTGTATCAGAGGGGAAGCCGTGTTAGCCTGGATCTGTAAAAGCAGCAAAGAATCCTGTGGCACCTTATAGACTAACAGACGTTTTGGAGCATTAGCTTCGTGGATGAATACCCACTTCGTCGGATGCAAGCATCCGACGAAGTGGGTATTGACCGACGAAAGCTCATGCTCCAAAACGTCTATTAGTCTATACGGTGCCACAGGATTCTTTGCTGCTTTTATAGTACCTACTGTACATCAGTTCAATTAATCCTGCAGTTTTTAAAAAGAAAATCTTTGTTCTTTTTGCAATCAAAATATCAGTGTAATTCCCTTTAATGTACTAAAAGCAGACCCTTTAAACATTTATCACTAATTTGATATGAGTACATGTTAATTTACCTATAATAATAAGAATGCTTTTTATATTTTCACGTTCTTGGCCAGCACAATTAATTAGGCAAGTAACACTGTCTTCACAATAAAGCAGGAGTCGGCAACCTTTCAGAAGTGGTGTGCCGAGTCTTCATTTATTTACTCTAATTTAAGGTTTTGCGTGCCAGTCATACATTTTAATGTTTTTAGAAGGTCTGTTTCTATAAGTTTAATATATAACTAAACTACTGTTACATGTAAAGTAAACAAGGTTTTTAAAATGTTTAACAAGCTTCATGAAAAATTAAATTAAAATGCAGAGCCTCATGTACCAGTGGCCAGAAACTGGGCAGTGAGAGTGCCATTGAAAATCAGCTTGCGTGCCGCCTTCGGCGCGCGTGCCATAGATTGCCTACCCCTGCAATAAAGCATCATTGTACATTAGCTTACATCAGCTAAATTGTCCTGTGCAATGATTTAAACAAATAAAAACCTTCAGGAAATTAGAAAGAACAGTTCAAATATCCATTGACAAACAGAAAACACTCTTGAACCACTACAAGTGGTAACTCCTGAAATGTAATGGAATAATCCTGCTAGTTAAGTGCAAAGTCTGAAAAATGAATGTAAAAAAGGAAAGTGCATTATGAATGTGATGAAACAGACAAATAATATGAAAAACAGCAACTGGAATTTCAGTGGGAATGAACCCATTAAATGCAAAGTAACACACTGAGGAAAAAATAAGTCAAAACACAGGTATAAAATGTTAGGAAAATTGTGGAAAGCAGTAATGGCAGAACAGCATAACATTATAATGTTTGACCAAAGATGGGTGGGCAACCAGAAAGAGGTTGACACATTTGGTGTGAATTCAGAGAAGAGCAATAAAAATGATTGTCTAGTGGGCTGACTTATCAAAAAGATGAAGATAAATAAATAGGTGTAGCTTGTCTAAATGATTACTAAAGAGGATTTAGGAGCCTGGACGGCTCGCAGTGTACTGCTATTTGATGGAGAGAGGGAGAAGGATGAGCTTGTGGTAAGAGGCGCTGTAATGGGACTCAAGAAAAATGGCTTGTCTGACTTTGGGCAATTCACTTCACTCCTCTGGGTGACAGTTCTGCATCAGTGAAATGGGAATAATGAAATTTCTCTATCTCATTGGGGTGTGTGGAGGATAAATCCATAAATACTTGGGAGGTGATCAGATGCTTCAGTGATATAGGTCTTCTAACTACCTAGACACTTAAGTCCAGATTTTTAAAGGTATTCAGGCATTACTGCACTCAGCATTGCAACACCTAACTCCTGTAGGAGCCTAAAGCTCATTTTCAAAAAGGATTTAGGCCATAGGAGCCTAAATTCCATTAACAGTCAACTCCTACATGTCTAAATCTATTTTAAAAATGACATTTAGGTTCCTAAATCAGTTAGGAGTAGCAATGCTGAGTGCAGCTATGCCTGAATATCTTTAAAAATCTGGGTCCAGGGGTAATCAATAGGCAGACCACGGGTCAAATCCGAATGCCAGATGTTTTTCAATGGACCACAAAATCTTTTTATTTATGTATTTATGTATTATTATTACCATCATTATTGTTAGTATTTCTGTATTATTTTCTCTGGACCTTAACTATACCTTGACCAAAAAATAATTCATTAACCCTGTCTGGGTCTATGATGATACTCCAAGGGTTTATAAATAGGATGGGATGAAATTCAGCAAAAGAAAATTCAGGATGGGTATCAGGAAATATGCCAAGGAATACTTTCCTAAACATAGTGGTCATTTAAAACTACACTATAAAAATACATTTGAAATGTACCATAATGAACAAGTTAACAAAGGTAGGGCAATGGGCTATAACTAACAGAGAAATCTTTTCCATCGCTAATTTTGATGACTCCATAAATGCTATAAAAACTATAAACATATGAAGCATTTATTTAAGAATATTCTGAAAAATAGTGTTCAGAGTAAGTTATTATTAGAAAGAAACCATATTCAACAGAAAATAAACCTAATAATGCATGTATGGTACTAGAGGCTTCATGCAGCCCACTATATTGATGTATGCTCAAAAGACCATTCCTACTAATGTTATAATGGGTGAACATATAGGCTTCCTGTCCCACCAACACCCATTTCATTTTCTGCTCCTTCAAGCAAGTTCGTCATAAGGAGTGCTGTGGCTCAATGAATTAAAGCAATCTTTGCTACTTTGAGGAAAGAGTTTTGACTCCCCGATAGGGTATTTTTTATTTTATTTTTATTTTTAAACTTTTGTTTGCTAGGGAGAGGACTGTAACCCTCATGCAGCCACAGACAGTTCAGGAAGTATAGGGACGCTAGTGGCGGCATACAAACAAGAGCAAGGATAATTGCAGAAATAACTGCTCTGATGGTACTCATCTAGCAAGTTCATGCATCCATGAAAATAGATGCATGCAATTAAATGTTCCATAATTTTACTCAAAGAAAGCATGAGGAACATCTCTGACGTTAGATCTGTTTTATAGGTTAACACGGGAACAAATATTTGCAAGAAATTGTTAAAATATTTGATATTAGTTGAGTTAAAAAAACCTGTAAATCACAAACAATCTGGACTTTACAAAATTTTAATTTCCCTTTCAATTA
The DNA here is from genome assembly GCF_007399415.2 of Gopherus evgoodei. NCBI lineage: Eukaryota > Metazoa > Chordata > Testudines > Testudinidae > Gopherus > Gopherus evgoodei. The sequence continues at coordinate 68,457,045 of NC_044327.1, read as the reverse complement.
CTATAGAAACAATATAAAGCCCCTCACAGGGTCTGGACTAAATGTTAGAATGGCTGACATTCACAATTAGTGTAAACTTTCCCACTCTTACAGAAAGCAGTATACTCCCGATGCTGGCGTTCCAGCGAGGGTCAGTGGGGTATAGTAAAAAGACTGGTTATAATATGACACATTAAGGATTATCTAATTGTAGTTAAATCCAAGACTTAGGTTTGTTTTGCTTCATGCAGTTAAGATTTGAGAAACAGCAAAATTCTCCATTACATACCTTAGTTTTACTGTCATACCAAAATAGATTTTTAAAACTTTCAAAACCAAAAACCACTAGTGTTAGTTCTGATCAGTTTGTTATGTTATGTTAACATAAAAAAAAACAACAGAAAGCAAGGGGGAACCAGTGACCAAACTGTGACTCTTCGGTCACAATTCTGTTTGTGTTCTGCTTCTGAGGCAACACAACTACGTACTGCCCCTTACTCAGGGCTGATTGCAACGTGGTAATCTTGTCCTAAAAGAACATTAGTTAATTCAATGCTTTCCCTTCATATTTATCATAATCAAATAAATTCATTTACAAAGCACTCCCATTTGTTGTAGAGATACTAAAATAAAAAAAATAATAAAACAGCTATGAATTATTGAATATCGCAGCGGTCGGCAGCCTTTCAGAAGTAGTGTGCCGAGTCTTCATTTATTCACTCTAATTTAAGGTTTTGCGTGCCAGTAATACATTTTAATGTTTTTAGAAGGTCTCTTTCTCTAAGTCTATAATATATAACTAAACTATTGTTGTATGCAAAGTATATAAGGTTTTTAAAATGTTTAAGAAGCTTCATTTAAAATTAAATTAAAATGCAGAGCCCCCCAGACTGGTGGCCAGGACCTGGGCAGTGTGAGTGCCACTGAAAATCAGCTCGCAGGCCGCCTTCGGCACGCATGCCATAGGTTGTCTACCCCTTGAATATCGTATACACGTACAAATAATTAAATATATAATACCAAAAACTGGCAGAACTAATAAAATAATGGCCAGTAAAGTTGACAGTGTGGTAAACTTTTCCTGGGATACAATACTAAGCAAATCTAAGGTAATAAACAAACATATCTGAAATGGATGCCAGTGTGTAGAATCCGATAGCCTGAACTGAAACTGCATTATATAAAAATAAATAGTACCACTAGTAGTTCAAGAAAAATATGTAAATCTACACTGGGATTTTATGTTACCGTTATGATATAAATCAACTTGAAACATTCAATAGTTCAGTTCTCTATTCCGCCACAAGAAAAATTATTCAGATCCCTGCCTTGTTAACCATTCCCACAAATCTCAAAACACAGCAGTAGAAAATCTACAATTTCATTCTTCAGATAAATCCTTTGCACAGTGCTGGTTAAGCCTTGACACACAGAGGTTGTCCCAGTGCATACTGGTGTGAATTATTGGGGGAAAGTACACACAAAAAGCTAGAGGGTAGATGGGGAAGAAAATTAGATATACTAAAATACAACAATTTCTAGAGATCTGAGTTCACCAATATGTACAAAGTTCCATATCAGCAGATTACATAATTGCACTCAAAACTTAAAACACTACTACTATTTTAAATGAAATTCAATATCAACAAAAGAAACAGGAAAAAAAATTAAATATAAAATCCTACACAGTGAGAGTTAGGAATTCTTAATGTTCAAATTGTCACCTTAGAGACACATCTTTACCATTTATGCAAAGGATTTATTAAGGAATAAGGAGGAAATGCAGGCAAGCATGGTGTAAGGGAAGAGACTGAATGTCTCTCCTTGCTAAACAAAATAGATGTCATTTTAAAAACGGCAGGCAGTAAAATATAGGAGTGGATTAAATTAGGGTCAAGTATTGGACATGCTGAAACTTCTGAAAAATGAGCAATGTAATCTTAGATGTTCATCCTAAATGTCTTGCTGATGTTAACATTTTTCAAAGAGAAAATTGGTGGTAATGTATTACTTGGTCATCAATCAATTATTCAATATGCAGCAACTAACAGGAACTGTTTTAAATCACTTAAAGAGCACCAACTGCAGAAGCAAAAAAAATTTTGTGCTCACACTTAGCAATTATAGGAAATTACAAGTTGGGCTTCTAAAAAGATAGCAATTTTGGCACAAAAGGGTGGTAAACAATCTATAGACATATAACTAATTTGATCCTGATAAATCTTTTCTAAAACAATAATCTTTGGACAGATGTATCATAGTTTTTTTAAAAAAGCAAATATTGTCATTAAAATTATGTGGATTAGAAGGAAATCAACAAATTTCATAGATTGAATTAATGACCAATATACAGAATTTCCACCAAACAGGAAAAAAAAAATCACAGTGGGACTGAGTAATTTGGAGGGTTGGTAGTAGGTTATGGAGTTGTTCTCTATTAGATTACCGGCCTGAAACAATTTTATTGAATAGTGACTGAAAGTTGCTACCATCTGATCTTGTTTGATATATGTAATCAAAGTTAGTGAAATCAATCTTCTCCATATTGCTGATATTATTACCTGTCACAAGTGTTACATTCTTGTGCAGTAATGAGGCTTCTAGACAGAGACTTAGACCTTTAGACTCTCTTACAAAGTTGTTGAACCATTCAAAAAACCTTTGAAAATTATGAAAGCATTTTTTTTTTGCCAGTAGGTTCTGAAACACGGCAATATTTTGTTATTGAAAATCTATAAATTTTTTTATCCACATGAGGCGGGATGGTCAATGAGCTACACCACAATTTTATTGCCCTGCAGTCCAAGCCTGCGAGCTCAAGTCAACAGACTAGCACTCCTAAAATATACAAGCATGCAGATGGAAAAAGAGTGACACCAGGTTTTTGAGAGAGCAATGAATATGGTTTTTCAGTCCACAGGCTTTTTTTTGGGGGGGGGAGGGGGGGAGGGACAGATACACAGGATGTGCAAAAGTTTAGCATGTGGCTGTTTTCATTTCTAACATTCGCTGGACATTGCCCGTCTAGAGAAACAAATGTTCCACAGTTCAGTAGTACCTGTTAAATATCTTGCTCTGGAACAATCACAAGGATAAAGAGTATTTGATGTATCTTTACATTAAACCAGATAGCCTTACTATCTCAACTGAAACGTGGAAGGATAAGTTCTTTTTCCCATTTTTCTTTGAGACTGAAATTGAGAGGGTGCAGCAAAGCTTTAATTCACCTATAAACTATTCCTACGAAGTGATTCCCCTCCCCCATATTTCTTAACGTGTTCCTCTAGAGATCAGAGAGTTGAAACAAAGCAATTGTCTTCTAGCCTTGCATGAATCCTTGAGCACAGCCTCTGAAAGAAGAAACTGTGAGATAGTGGCAGCTGGTTTTAGTTCTACATTACTCCTGGGGGAATTCTGCACCATTGTGCAATGCAGAATTTGCACAGAATTAATGTTCTGTGCAGAATTTCATGTTTCCCTGAAGAACTGAGGAGGCAGAGCTGCTGGCCACCATGCCGTGCAGAGCTCAGCTTTCCAGCTCACAGTGAGCGGAGCACCCAGCCTGGTGCGGGATGGAGGCTCAGCACACTCTGGCTGCCAGGCTTGATCCTCATCCACCCAGGGACAGAAGTGGGTCTGGGAAACACAGCTCTGGTAAATGGTGAGGAAGCGCATGACAGTAAAGAAGCTGTGGAGGGGGGGATGCAGGCGTCTGGGCCAGAAGTGCCCGATGGTTGGGTTCTGAGGGGGAGGAGGGTGTTTGTGTCTGAGCTGGGGAGACCCCATGGATGGGCTCTGAGAGGACAAGGTGCAGGTGTCTGGGCTGGGGAGTGCTTTGTGGCTGGGCTCTGATGAGAGAGGAGCGTAGATGTTTGAGGTCTGGGGGTGCCCCACAGATGGACTCTGGGGGGGCGTGGAATGCAGGTCTCTGGGCTCTGAGGTGCCCTGTGGCTGGGATCTGTGGGTAGGAGGCACAGATGTCTGGACTGTGGGGTGCCCCATAGCTGGGTTCTGGGTGTGTGCGTGTCTGGGCTGGGGATTGTTCTGTGGCTGAGCTCTGGTGGGAAAAGGGTGCAGATGTTTTGGCTCTGGGAGGCCCCTGCAGCCCCCTCCAGTACCCCCGAACTGGAACTGGGCTGTTATAGCTGTTTCTTTAACCCTATACTCCTCTGGATTGTGTCTGTATTGTTGATATACTTGTTGACAGGTACTTTGAAATAAATTACCCAAATAATTTAAGCTAGAGTGATACTTTTGTGTTATTCTGACCCCCCCCAAAAAAGGCAGATTTTTGCAGAATTTTAAAATATTGTGCACAGAATTTTTTATTTTTTTTGGCACAGGATTCTCCCAGGAGTAACCAAAGGAGGCCAGTCTATCATCTTGCTTTATATTCTTAATTTTAATTAATCCTTTTTCTATCCAAATGGTCTTAAGTTTGGAGTTGGCCTTGACCCTGAGGCACAGGTTATCCCACAATGGTATGAAAAATGAAGGAGTCCATTATTGTCTTGTCTTTTTTTTTTTCCCCCTAAATCAGTGTTCCAGGAAACAGTCATTAGTACTTACTTGTGACTGCACAGAAGATCATCTATGATTCTAGTAAGTGTCATATTCTGGTGTCTCATATTGAAAATTTCTCACCTTTGATAACGATTTAAATTAAGTAATAAGGCGATAAGCGAGTATAAGAAGAACAAAGCTTAAGAAGGTCAGTGGTTTCAGATAAATATTAGAAAGTTTGCATTTTTCTTCAAAGCTTAATTTTTACTTGAAAAATATGACACTGCCTCTTTTCCCCTTACATGACTTCCCTCACAGACTTCTTAGCAACATGAAGCCCATGACAATAGCACAGTGTCTTTTAAAGCACCTGTACCACAGCAAATAATGTTGCAAGGCCCAACAGCTCTAGCAGCCTCTTTGCTAGGACCCTACTGCCCCATAAATCAAATTACACATACTCCTTCTTAAGAATGTCCCAAAATGCACTGCATTATAATATGTGCCATGTTTCCAGTCAGATGCACCGTGGATCTATAGAGAACAAACTGGGGCTGGGGAAGAGAGATTTGTCATTTTCACTTAATAAATCAACTTTAGAACAGCCAGAATCACATCAAAGAAAACTCTGTAAAATATTTTATCTAATCATCCTATTATTTTTACATATACTTCTAATTACTTCTCTCTCAAAATGAGGCCACAGCTCTATGCCTTCCTTTTTCTATAATGCAGAAAGGTACACAGTTGCAAAGATGTTTTGTAAATTTCATCAAGCTGTAACACTCACAAACTCTCAATGAAGTATCTTCAAATATATTATAGGTAGGACAATAAGAAATTACTTTTTCATCAATTATTTCATCACAGCACAATAAGAAATTACTTTTTCATCAATTATTTAATCAATTATTGCAGTGGTTATCAAAACAAACTTAAGAAATAAGCTACCATTTGCTGTGCTCCTTCCCATTGCATTTGTTCCTATTCTAGATCATACACTTAGTGACATAAATGTATAGCAGGTTATTAGTCTATTACATCAGTTTACCTTTTAAACAAAGGATTGTCTTTAAATTTCTGACAGTCCTATTTTTCTTGGAATGGATAACTGGAATAAATTCAGATATTTAGCATTTAATTTTACAAGTAACTTCTTTGTGTTTTTAATAGATTAAGTGTCAGCAAAAATGTATATTTGAATTAATGAAGGATAGTTTGAACCTGTGGATATATTCCAGTACTCTCAGTTCTAATTTAAGTAAATACTCACAATATCAGTGTAATATTCAGGTTCGTTAAATGTTTGTTAAAGGTGTTTTAGCAAAGCATAGTGTAATTAAAATAGTGGTCTCTCTAGTGCTCAGATAAGTTAAAACTCGTACATGACCTCTGAAAATTAGGCTGTGATCAAAAACAAAAAAGTAGCTATCATTCTCTAGAAGTAAAAATGCATACATTTGAAGGAAGTAAAATTAAAATATACAGACCTTTCCTTTTGCAAACGAACAAACAATCCCACAGCCCCCTCATTGTCCAGCTATACTGAAAGAACGACAGAAGACACTAGATATGGGTTTAATCAGGCCGCAACTTTATTATTAGATGTCTGGGACTACCCGGCAGATAAAAGTGTACAGTGCAGGCACCTCCATGATCATTCAAATAGCTACCCGGGGCTTCCTCCAGCCCCCTTTATTGTGCATCCAGGTTCCCCAGCCAGTCCACGGACCTTACCATCCACTCCTCTCCCACCCCCCCCCCCGCCCAACCATTGTGGGGGGATTAAAGTGGGCTTTAAGAAAGGAAGTTGGCTCCCTGCCGTTCCAACCACAGGAGCTCCCAAACCTCCCACTGTTCTACTCCTTTAATCAGCACTTCCTTTTCTAGTCCTTTACCAGGCCATTTATCTGGTCACTGGATGCCTTCCCTATGGAATACCTGCACTGGACATCTGCCCCACACTTACAAAATAAGTTGTGACATACAGCTTAAGCACTTTTTTCCTCACTGTAATAGGTCATCCCTGATACCCGCTGTGGGGAAGGTGAAAAATCCACTACTCCACCGAAGTCAATATGGTGGTGAGGGAAAAATTCCTTCCCAACCCCCCTAAAAATGAACGACTAGAACAATGCCCACAGTAAACACAACCTGATAAACACACCTCTAGGGGAAAAAGGGTGGATGCTGCCTTGCCTGCTGCACGGAGAAAGGGGTTTCCAATGCCACAGCTTGCGCCTTTAAAGCTTTCTGCCCTTCCCAGGGGGTGAGTCAGTGCTGCAAAACTGACCACCCCTCACCTTTTTTGCAGTAGTTTCTGACCTTGTTTCCTCCCCCCCCCGCTGCAATAAAGCACTGCTGCCTTTCTCCAGCAACACTGGACAATGCTACCACCACCCCCGCCCATTAGATGCGGTGCAGTCATTCTGTAGCTTCATTTGGTATGCTTTATTACGCTACACTGCATCTAGAAACAACTAGAAGAAATATTCAAACAATAATGAATAAAAAATGGCCTTTAATTCCCTTTTTGTAGCTTTTGCCATTCATGTGTTATTACGTTATATTAAAGAATAAGTAAGCATAGTAAGACAAAAATCAAGCCACATGGACATTAAAATAACTAGCAATCCATATGAAAACAAGTATAGTTAACATCAACATAAACAAAATTCATCAGCTGCAACAAAACTGCAACTTTTTAGTGACTGTGCTAATTTCAAGTCTTTTCTTCTACCGATTGGTCTAAAGTGCTTTAAAAAGAAAATAAATTAACTCCTTCCTCTAGATCTCCCAGTACCTACTGTCTTGTCTTTGATGGAGACTAAGTTCTTGGGGATTGACACTATTTGTACAACTTTGAACAAACTGTCAGCACTTAAATAATTAATTACAACAACAACAACAAACTATGATAAGTGCACTCTGTGGATACTGACTCTCTTTCAGCGTCCCCAAGAAGTCATTAGGTGTCTTCCCCCATAAATATTTAATAGCAATTTGATTTTCTGGTACTTCTAGTGACTAAAATGTTACCTTGAAAAGCTTGTGGAAACATAGGATTTTTAGATAAAGACCAAAGAGGGATATTGCTTATATACTTTAAAAGTTTGAGCACTTTATGTCAAATGATATATGCTGTTGTTATAGTTCTATTCTGAGTAATGACTTTAATTTCATTTTTTGTTGAAGTAGACAGAATATTGCTTGGCTAGTATAGAGCTGGAAGTGTCTTAACTAGTTGATATATTGTAGAAGAGTGGCCATATTGCAACTCAGATATTAAAATTATAATTTACCTATCCAGAAGAACAATTAAAAGAAGAGCCCAGAAGGTTACCAATACCCAAACACAATACCAATATTTTTAACAAACTCTTGAAGTAAAATCCTGGTGTCATTCAAGTCAATGGCAAAGCTCCCACCGTTTTATTGTTCCACAGGAATATGTTCAATAGTCTGTCAATACAGAGAAAGACTTGTGTGCATAGTGAAAGCCCCAAGAAATATATGCAACTTAGGAGGGATGTTCCTCTGAATGGCATTACTGCATTCTATTGGAGTACGTAGCAAATATAATTTTTGCAGTTATTTTTCATAAGTGAATCGATTATGGAAGTGACATTCATGGACATAGTTCTGATTGTGTTATTTTGTTTTGCTAACCCTATCTGAACACAATGTATGTATATATATTTACACTGTGTATACATTTTTCGGGTGTCCTCCTTACAGGTAGGTTCCCACAAGGATTCCTGGGGCACTGTTATTACTGGAAATAACACTGAGTCTCCTCACATTATTTACAGACTAGATTTACCTCAATGTGCATTAGAATCTGAAGGTCTTTCAGGTGAACAGCTCCCCAGATAGAATAGGATGTCTTCCATTAATAAAGAAAGTACATGGTTAATAACCCTTAAATTAAAATCTTATATGTTAAAATCATATTTAATAATTTGTGCTATAGGCTCTATAAAGATGACAAAAAATAGAGGGGGGACAGAGGACAACCCCATCTCATTCACTGTGATCTGAAGTCTCTGCAAATGGGTAGTTTTATTCCGCCTGTTGCTTTCGCTCTACGGCATGCACTTCTCAACCCAATGGGAGCCTTTCTATAAGTGTCCCACAGGATCTGGCCCCTGCAGATTTGAAGAGGGATAACTAGGAAGAAGGCTGTTTTTTATAACATTCTCTCAAAGCCTCAAAGAAAACCTTAGGACAAGTTAATATTAATACAGTTGGCAATGAATTGTGTGTGTTTCCCCACAAAGACTTGGATCCTCCAACAATGGGGGGCTGCAGGACATCTGCTTTACAAACTCAGGGGAAGAAGAGGCTGGGAGACAGTTTGAAGGTACAGGTCCTAGACCATAGTATATCCTTGAGAGCTGCATATATTTTGTGAAAACCACAAGCTCTGTGGGCTAACCACTCCTCCACTTCTGTGAGGGCCACAGCAGAACCTCCACATTAGATGGGAGAATGAGGAGAAAACATTTAAAGTGTCCAAACTTTGTAGCCTGATTTTCCTTGCCACTGTACAGGACATATCTGTCCCTAAATTACTAAAATAGTATTCCAGATATTTGCCTAACATTTCCTGTGCTTACTAACTTAAAGGCAATACATAAATAAATAAAACTCTTCAATGAAAACCTCTGCAAAACATCTTACAATTAAAAAAACGGCCAAGTACAATGTATCCAGATCTCCCTTTGGAGAGTCATCTTTCATTTCCCCATTTCTTCTCCTTACAAATTCTGTCAAACCCTGGCAATGTTTAATTCAGGATAAGTAAGACTATATGCAGCTCCTCTACTGCGAAGTCAATACTGGTACACTTACTCTAAAAAAACAAACAACTATTGCATATATATGCTCCACAAAAAACATCTCCTCATGCCTCCTCTTCCTTGTGCATGTTTTATCCTAAACTCCATCATTCAAATTCTAAGCTTCCTTGATCATGAGCCAATGTGTTTCCTGTGAAGCTACAAGAAAAAACTTACGGGCACTACAAAATAATGTTCCACTGATAGCTACCAAGGTTGCTGGAGAGCAACAGAAGTCATATGAATGATTCATTTACACTATTCTGTAGCACTCACAGTCCTTGCTAACCTGAATCCAGGCCTGTGATCCTCTGACACTGATGTTGGTGCCAAGCCAGTGGTTCTCCAAAGATGCCATTCTGAGAAACATTTTGTAAGAGAAAGATCTTCTCATGGATGCAACTCTCCCTTAATTGATCTCCGTTCTGCTAGGACTGTTTCACAAAGTTTCACTCTGCAGATAAACTGAAAGGTCTCAAAGACCAGTGGCTGTCCACTGACCGCAGTTTGAGAACCAGCCGCTGTCAAAGCAATTTTTTATGTTTTTCATGGCTTTTATTTTATATAAATTTTAGAAGGTTGGAAATAGTTAAAACTGGCAGAGAATAAAGTATCTGTTAATACATTCACACTCAGTATTTTATTTGAGGGAAGACTAGTTCGTTATATTATTTTAAATAGATTATTTGAATTTTGAAACTCTATATACTATGTTCCCTAATTCCTTCTTTTACTATAATAAATCTGAAGAAACTATAGATTATCTTAAATAATAAGACAAAAGAATTCTACACACTACCAAGTCATCCTTTGAAATCCACATATAACTTAGTTAAAAAACACATTGTTTCAACACATACTGTTGAGCCATTTTGACCTGTTTGTTGGACAAATCAATGTTATTGTTTGACTAAAGCACATTATAATTGCTTAATTTTATTTTAAATTCAGAGATTTAAATAATACATACAGTACAATATTCTGAGAATACTTTCTTTGTAACATACAGTCTCAAAATTCAAGCAAAACAATATCCACTCATCTCAGTCTTCTATTATAGGAATGTCCTCTGAGTAACAACATTTAACATTTAAGACCCATTGCATAGTACATGGGAATACTGGAGAAAAATATTTCTAAGATAAAAATAAAAATTTATTATATTTTTCCATGTATATGTTACATTTAAAAGACAAATAGCACTACTTTTCTAAAAAGGCAAAATTTATGGCCCACAAAGGCTTCAAAATAGTTTCTTTTCAGAATAATGAATTATAGATGAATAAAGTAGTGTGAGAATTTTAGTCTCACCATCATAATAAAGCAAAAGCAGTTTCACATAATGCTGTGTATTGTATGTTACGTTTCTGTACAGGCTAAAAAGTGTCAATAGTAGTCTTACTATGCAAGAGTTTATGTAAAAAGAAAAAATCATTCAAACCCTCTTCATGAGCCCAACCTCTCCACGTGTCAATAGTAGTCTTACTATGCAAGAGTTTATGCAAAAAGAAAAAATCATTCAAACCCTCTTCATGAGCCCAACCTCTCCACATTTTCTATTATTTATAAAAAAAAAATCCTTCTATTCTAGATGAAAAAAATAATACTTAACACATAAACAAGCTACGTTAAAGATGAATGGCAACTTGTCAGAAATCACTAATGATATATGAATACATATGGGTTGAATTTCACTTTATTGTTTAATTCTTTATATAAAAAAATATAACGGTCAGTTTGTGGCCACCCTTACTCTCACTAGTGAGCAGTTTGTCATGACTAGCTCCCATTGGCCTAAGTGGGTTCCAGTCACATGAATAATTGCTCATTAATTTAAGTAAAAGTTCACAATCTCTGAAGATTCATTGTAATTTTAATGGAAATATTAACTATTTATGATTATTTTTCATTGCTGATTGATTTAAGCAAGCAAGAAAGAAGAGCAGCAAGTATATTACAAAAAGGTGCAAAATCTATTACCAGTGTCACCTCAAGATGGCATCTCAAGCAGGCAGAGCCTAGGAGATTATCAACACTTATGTTTTCCAATTTGATCCATGAATATTATTCATTATTATTCTGATATATTTGTTTCAGTGTAGTACCTAAAAACCCTAGTAATGGACCAAGATAGACTGTGCTAGGTGCTGTACAAACAGACAAAAAAGTGGTCCCTGCCCAAACAGCTTAGAATCTGAGTATAAGACAAAGGACAACAACACATGGATACAGACATACATACCAGGGAGTTCAAGGAAACAATTACTGTAGATTTTAAAATTACAAACAAGCATTTTACATTTTAAAATGAAACAGATGTAATTTTATGCTGATTTACACAAAGGAGTGTAGGCTAATGCACAAATTGGACCAATATTTTAAGACTGATTTTCCTTCAATTATGTGGTTTCCCTTCAATAGTTAACACCATAAATAGCTATGACCTGTAGAATAATGGAGGCAACTCATTGAATCCCGATTGTTGCAGATAGTAGAAATGATTTTCAAAATAATTTGTTGGAATATGTAACTATTTTTAATACTTGATTTTTAATAACTTGAATCTTAAACAAACTGCTGTTTTCCTTTACAGTAATGCTCTAGCTTTGACAGAAACTAACAAACAAAATGAAAGCAGAAAGTTGACTCTAATGCTTGCTTGTGCTTCAGTATTGCAATTCATATGTTGCAACACTGCATATACATTATATAGAACATCACACACAGATCTATGATTCCTGCAATACCTTTTAATGAAGAGAGAAATTAAGTTGTGGTCCAAGCCATCTTTGACACAGATTATGGTGGAAACAAGAGCCCTTCCCAATAGGATTGAAAGCCTCACACTTGGACTTTGAAGTTCCATGACCCAACACAGAACAGATGGGAGTTTGGAAAAATGTGATTTCTCAAAGATTAAGTGTCAACCGACCTTCCTAAGCCAAAGGGGCTTGGGTCTATGGAACACTCACTCTGTTGTGTCTGAGGGCTCCCACTATAATCACAGGATGACCAGCATGTTGAGACCACAGGAGCAGGACTGTTAAGGCCAATAGGACTGATTACGTGAGTGAAGTCATCCATGGGATTAGGTGTTTGCAGTACTGGAGCCTAAGACACTACTGTTATAAATTGTCAGTATCCAATAGAGGAGGTCAGAATATTGTAGGGATTACCATCAGCTCTTTTTTCCATAGTTGCCAAAGCATTAACCTTTCATGATAGTTTGCTTATGTTCAAAAAATGGTGGCCTTCTTGTCCACTTTGAAAACTAACTGGAGTGTGTTTTCATTGACCCCAGCTGTTGATAGTTCAGTAGTAATCTTAAACTTGTATTTTCTGAGTTTTAGTGACCCCTCACCACAACATCAAAAGACATGGTCTGAATAAAATTCATACTAAAACAAATGTCATTCCCTAATATACATTTTGAACACTGCAGGAGATGTTTGTGTTTTAAAAGCCAAACCACCACAACAAAATAAAAAACCTGTTTCCAGTAGGATTTTTGAGTGGGAGGGGAGAATACCCATGAAAACTTTTCAATTAGACTGAAGTCATCAAAAGCAAGATATAGACCCCAGTTTGATCCAACCATGATCTTTGAAAACTATTTTAAAACATTTATTGTCAGAATTGTACCCAAACTGTTTTTTTTTTTTAAAGACAAGTAGTAGACTCATGGAATTTGGAGTTTTTAATAGAAACACTAAAACTGCCTTAATTACACACAGTTGTAATAGGGGCTGTTAGGCTACTCCACTCAGAGAATGATGAAGGAAAACCTTTGAACAATATCTAATTCTAGCGAGAAAAGGATCAGAAGATAATTTCTAAAACAGATGCTCAAAGGTGTGAATGTTTTGCAAAAACCTATAGTTCAGTTCTTAGCTGAATGATAGTGGAATATGTTTTGATCCTTTTCAGAGCAAGAGTGCTTTCTGCCCCTTTTTTCCAGCAGAAAATAAGATGTAAAATGTTCACATCATGGTGTACATATTATACAATTTATAAAATGTATAATCTATTTTGAAGTTTATTTCTCCTTCATGGATCTGTCTGTTACAGCTATCCCCCAATTCCATTTTGTTTCTTACAGCTGTTCCCATACTCCATTTTGTTTTTGTTCTCCTCCTGTGGCCGCCCTTCCCTGGCTGTTAAGTTGTTTACCAGGGCCACTGCCCTTCTCAAAGGGAGGGCCCCTGAAGTTGTTTAACAAGAGCCATTGCCCTTCTCAAAGGGATGGCCACTTGTGCTGCGTGCTAAATGGGACCACTGCCCTGTTCAAAGGGTTAGTCTTGTTATCACCTCGTTTAACCTGGGCTTGGTGTAGGGCAGGCAATGTCCAGAACTGCAAGACCTATTGTGTTTTTAAGATCCTGGGCATGAGTCATAGACCTCATGTGCTTTTGAGTCACCTATTGCACAGGACTCTGCCCAGACATATTTCTGTGCTTAACCTGCAGTTTTTCCCTGTGCCTCCTCCCCTGTGACAGAGGGAGCCTATCAGGATTACTGGCGGGAAACTGCCTGAGTTTGCCTTTAAAAACAGACATTTTTGAAACAAACATCAGAAAGGTTCCTGCATTGCTGCCTGGTCTGATCAGCCAGAGGTTCTGGGGGGTCCTTTCTCCGCTCTCGTTTTATTTTTTGAGAGTACTCCCGTTTTTTGAACCCCCCCCACGAAGAACGAATTGCTGCCTGAGAAGTCTCCTGATTATCGAGACCGTACTGAGCCTTCTGATGTTCTTGCTGCTTCTGCCTTTGCTGCTACCTTGGGGACTGGTAAGAATCCCTCTGTGAAACTTTCCCTACTTTTATTTTATTATTTTAGCTGCTCGCTCTGTTTCCCCAGCACACAGACTCAAGCTAAACCTTGGTCTGTGTCTTGAAACCTCTCTTAAACTCCGCCGTGCTTTACTGCTAAAAATAAGTTTGTGCCGCTGCTAAGCTCTGCTCTGTGGGCATTGCCTCAGGGCTCTCTGCTTTCAGCTGTATCCACTGTTGCAGCCACCATCCCTTGGCTTCCTTGGGAGCTGGATCCTGGGCATATACCACTCTGCCCTCTGTGACTTCCCCATAGCATAAGGTGCACCATAGGTTTTGTTTTTTTAGTTTAATAAGTCATAGTTTGTTAAGATTGTAGAGCTTGTAAATTTCACCTGCCTTGTTATAGTTTACTGTTTTGTTGCTCCGTATAGTTGTTTGTTATAGTTTTGCTTAGAATAGTGATATTTGTTGTTTTGCCTAGTCGTTGGTTAAGATAGATAAGGTTTTTGCTGCTTAAATTCATCTTCCCGCTGTCCTGATCTCTCCCTGAACTTTCCCGTGTCCGTTTTTCCCCCGCTCCAATCTCCCCCTCTGTGTGCTTCTCCGTGTCTCCCTGTTATAACCCTTTGCTGCTTTTCCCCCCCGCATCTGCACTCTCTGCGAACTTCCCAACTCCTTGCTGCTTCCCCCCCACGTCTGCATCAGCCTCCGAACTTCCCAAACCCCTTGCTGCTTCTCCCCCTGTATAACTTCCCAAACCCTTTGCCGCTTTTTTTTCCCTTTGTTTTCGGTGTCTGCTTGTTGCTTAAACCTCTCTCTAGCCCTTCTTTACACTTCTCCGCTGCCCCTCCCCTACCGAAGATCACCATCACACTGCTCCGTTGTTCTTACCCTGCAGGGCTTCAGAGTCTTTCGCTGCTTCCAGCCGCACTCTCCTCTCATCAGTTGCCACTAATCATTCACTCTCCTCCCCCCTCCTGTTCCTTGACCCAGCCTTTAGGTACACTCTTGCAGATTATCTGCTATCCTAGCCTCACAGATTAAGTCATTACTTTTCTTTTATACCGTTACATTGCATAATTTCACTTATCACCCATATTGTATTATTGCACTGTGATTCACATTTTACTTGTAATTATAACACCCCATTGGTTGCTTCCACTTTTCTGATATACTTTGTATTTGCATTGATACCATTGTGTTACATTGTGTATAAGGCCACTAATCACTTAATATATTCTATCTAAAATTGTTGACCATTTTATATAGAAGCTACCATTTTATTTTGCATTTCTTTTTGATAAGCTTATTGACTGTACTGTATCCCATTGTGCTGAACCCCACTTACTGTACCCCACTGTTAGAACTCCCTACACTGTTCAATAAGAACCCCCCCCATCATTGTCTATTGTAAACACCCTATATACCCCATCCCATCGTATTTCATTGCTAAATTCCCACCACTTCCTTTTTCCTTTAATAAAGAAATTAATAGGCACCCCACCTGTGTGGTAATTGCTCCCCAAGATCCCATATACCTGCAGGCAGGGACAGGATCATGGCTATTCTTTGATGAATATATATTTTAAAGCACTGTTTACAATTTATTACAGCTCTAGCTTCTGTCACTAGTCAAGTATTTTGTTTCTATGTTATCTGCAATCCTACCGCTTTTTAAGTCACTGTATTTCCAACGTGGAGAAGACTAGATGCTTTATATCAGCCACTACACAATTACCAATGGGAATATGTTGTACAGCTCAAATATCTGAAGGTCATATTTTTGTTGATTGAGATTTTACCAATGGATTAATTTAGGGAATGGCCATAAATAAACAAGAAAAAAGAATAAAGCAAGTAAAGGATTTAAGTGAAAGATGAAAAGTATCTTCCTTTTGCCTAAATAATATGTTAACATGTCTTATGAGGAAACTGAATTGTTCTTTTGGCTCCTTGACTACATTACTACAGACATTGCTCCCTATTTCCTTAACACAGCTTTTCATCAATACTAAAACTCAGTAGCCTTGGTCTGGCCTAACTTCAGTCATTGAACTGGTTTTGTTTTTAGCTTTGTTTAGTAAGACAATGACACTATTAAACTAATTAAAGGAAATATGCATACACCGTATACTGTGGGTGTATTGTATATTGTGCAACAAACTGATTAATTAACCAGTCACCCAGTTCTCTGGATAGCTCTCTGCTTAATGAGTAGTAACAACAACGAGGCATGCTTGTGGCACCTTAGAGACTAACACATTTATTTGGGCATAAGCTTTCGTGGGCTAGAACCCACTTCATCAGCTGCATGGAGTGGAAAATACAGGACCAGATATAATTACATGAAAGGATGGGAGTTGCCTTACCAAGTGTAAGGTCAGTCTAACGAGACAAATCAACTAACAGCAGGAGACCAAGGGAGGAAAAATAATTTTTGAAGTGGTAATGAGAGTGGCCCATTTCAGACAGTTGACAAGAAGGTGTGAGTAACAGTAGAGGGAAATTAGTATTGGGGAAATTAGGTTTAGGTTTTGTAATGATCCAACCACTCGCAGTCTGTATTCAGGCCTAATCTGATGGTGTTCAGTTTGCAAATTAATTCCAGTTCTGCAGTTTCACATTGGAGTCTGTTTTTGTTGAAGAATTGCCACTTGTAGTTCTGTTATTAAGTGACCAGAGTAGTGGCAGTCAAAACAACTAACCGAATATTAGGAACCATTCACAAAGAGATAGATAACAAGATAGAAAATATCATAATGCCTCTATATAAACCCACACCTGAAACGCTGTGTGAAGTTCTGTTCACCCCATCTCAAATATATATTTTAGAAAACACAGAGAAGGGCTACCAAATGATTAGGGGGATGGAGCAACTTTCATATGAGGAAAAGTGATGACTATGATAGAGGTGTACAGAATCATGAATGATGTGAAAAAAAGTTAAGAAAGGGTTATTTCCCCTTCCCATAACATAAGAACCAGGAGAACAAAATAAACAAAATGAAGTATTCCTTCACACAATGCACATTCAACCTGTGGAACCAGTTGCCAGGGTATGTTTACTCCTGGGGGAATTCTGCACTACTGCACACTGCAGAATTCATACCCCCCATTGATATTTTTTTCTCAGTAGAAAATACATTCTACTGGAGAGGCACTGCAGTTACACCATTTGCCCATCAGAGGCTGCTGGGGTGTCAGAACAGAGGGCAGCCAGCTCACTGATGGTAATAACTAGCAGCTAATAGGGGGAGGAGGAAAGGCTGCATTCCTCACAGCAGCACTGGGTGAGGAAACACAGGATATTGGGGACAGAGATGGGCACATGAGGCTGCTGAGGGCCACATATACTGGGGTTCAGAAGGACTAGTGGGAAGTGACAGACTAGGGGGGACTGAATGGGAGTCAGGGTGCAAGGACACATGCGGATGGGGTTGGGGGTGGCTGAGTGGGGGTCAGGGACACATGGGGACAGATAGTGCAGGGATACAAGGACGGGAAGAGGGTGGCTGAGTGGGAGTGCTGAGACACATCACAAAGGCGGGAAGGGGGGCAAGGTCACATGTGTGAGGAAGATGCAGGGATACAGGCAGGGTGCAGGGATACTAGGAACAGAGAAGGATGTGCCTGAGTGAATGGAAGATTCTATGGGTCAGCCAGGGTCTCCATGGGGGAGGCTCCCCAACTCCCTTACAATCCCTCCTTCACTGCAAAAAACAAAACAAAACCAAAAAAACCCCCAAAAAAAACCAAAAAAAAAACCTGTTCCGTACTTCTCGCACCCACACCCAACATCCTTCCAAGTTTACTCCGAGGATCCTTCCAGGCAATTACTTCCCTCTCCTTCAGCTCCAACATGACCCCAGACTCCCACAAGCCTTTTCACTGCTTCCAAGGGGTGTGAGAAATACATTTCTGTATTGTAGTTTAATTGAATTTTTATTCAAAGTTCTGTATTAATATGTCTTGTAAGGAATCTATTTGTCAAACATTTTCTGAAACTTTTTTGTTGTCTGTATCATTACAGACATACTTGCTGACAGGTATTTTGAAATTACCAGAACAACTGAAACTGACATGATTATATTGTTATTTTGACAAATAAAATATGCAGAAATTTAAAATATTGTGTGCAGAATTTTTAATATTTTGGCACAGAATTCCCCTAGGAGTAGATGTTGTGAAGGGCAAAAATATAACTGGGTTCAGAAAAATAATCAGATAAATTAATGGAGGATAGGTCCATCAATAGCTATTAGCCAAGATGGCCAGGGATGCAACCCCATACTCTTGGCGTCCTTAGCCTCTGACTGCAGAAGCTGAGAGTGGAAGACAGGGCATGGGTCACTCAATAATTTACCTGTTCTGTTCATTCCCTCTGAAGTATCTTGCATTGGCCATTGTCGGAAGACATGATACTAGTATATTGGCCTGACCAAGTATGGCTGTTACGTTCTTATAAATTAGGAAGAGAGAAAGAGAGAGAGAATACTATGCTGCTAATTATGAACTATCAAGACAAGAGAAGTTCAAGACCTGAATATGTTCTCATGACTTCATACTAATTATGAGAGTGAAGCTTTAGGGAAATTGTGATATCATCAGAATCCTAAAATGTTTAAATAGCATTTTTCACAATTTTTTAATGTAATTCCTAATTTGTCTTCATTATGGTGTTTTAATTATTCCATCTCTTATACAAGACTCAGAAGTTTTTTACAAATGAAATTTATACAAGATATATCACTCTTTATAGATGTATTTATTATTCTGCTGGAATTCTGCACCACTGCACAATGCAGAATTTGTACAGAATTAATGTTCCCTGCAGAATTTGTGATCCCCTCCCAGCATTCCTGCCTGTACTTCACACCTGGGGCTGAATGAGTGAGCCCCTGCCGCCCAGGGCTGACCAAGGCAGCGTGACTATATTGTATAATTTTGACAAATAAAATATGCTGAACTTTTAAATATTGTGCACAGAATTTTTACTTTTTTGGCATAAAATTCCCTCAGGAGTACTTTATATAGGTACAAAAGAACCTTTTAAGAACACGTACTTCTGCCCGCTATCTTTTTTTAGAATTTTATTATTATAATTATTTTATTTTTGGATTCTTCTTATTCCTGGCTCAATTATGAGCAAGGTCATTGTTGGTTAGGGGACTATGTCCCAATACTATGATACTGATGGAATGTCACCAACATGAATTCTTTTTCCGTTGCTAAGTTTAAAACGTTATGGGCATTGTTTAAAATGCAGAAGGAAGCACTTCTACATGAGAATAAACTTTTTAATCTCCAAAAGCATCTGTAGGAATTACACAGATGGACAGAAGAACTCTAACAAGACAGGTAGGCCTCGTATTTAAATATTGAGATTATTATAGTTATTATGAAGTTGCTTTCCCTTTACAATTAACAGTTTATGGCAAAGCCAAACCAATCAACTGGAAGCTCTGTAGGCCCAAATTAAGGAATTTGTATGAGATATGGTTATGAAGTAAACAAGAACATTACTTTAGTTATTATATTTTAAATGAGTTGTTTCTAATTTATACTAGAGTCAGAGTGCTGAAACCACCTGACATCTGATCAATAATGTCTCATTTTTATTTTGTACTCCCCCATCTGTCTATATCCATCTGTTGTCTCTTGTCTTGTACTTAGCCTGCAGGCCAGCTGACAGCAATTCCGGGCCCCAGGGCATAACAGTCAGTGCCCCCCACACACACACACACAAGCCATGCCCGCGCAGAAGCGATGCTCTTGACATTTAAGCGGTGCTGCGCCTGCACTGGCTGGTGCCCAGTGAGCTGTTGGCTGTGCTGCTGGGCACGGTCTTCCAGCACAGCCAGGGCATCCACATGCCCGCCTGGTAGGCTTGTCAACTGTCTAATTGCGCAAACCCAAGAACTCTTGCCTCTCCCTCTGCCCCGCCCCTTCCATGAGACCACACCCCTGTCCCACCCCTTCTCCGAGGCACCAGCCCCTGCTGACTCCATCCTCCTCCCTCCGTCACTCACTTACCCCACCCTCACTCACTTTTACCAGGCTGGGGCAGGGGGCTGAGGTGCAGTTGGGGGTGAGGAGTCAGACTCTGGGAGGGAGTTTGGGTGTGGGAGGGGGTGAGGGGTGCAGGCTCTGGGAGGGGGTCTTGGAGGGGGTGAGGGGTGCAGGCTCTGGGAGGGAGTTTGGGTGCAGGGCTCAGGGGGAATTTGGATGCGGGAGAGGGTGCGGGCTCTGGGAGGGAGTTTGGGCACAGGAAGAGGCTCGGGTGTAGGCTCTGAGAGGGAGTTTGGGTGGGGGGTTCAGGCTCTGAGAGGGAGTTTGGGTGTGGAGTGTGGGCTCTGGGAGGGAGTTTGGGTGCGGGAAGGGGCTTGGGGTGCGGGCTCTGAGAGAGAGTTTGTATGCGAGGTGCAGGCTCTGGGAGGGAGTTTGGGTGTGGGAAGGGGTAAGGGGTCAGGCTCTGGGAGGGAGTTGGGGTGCAGGCTCTAGGCTGGAGCAGGGGTGCAGGAGAGGGGCAGGGGGCACTTACCTTGGGCAGCTCTCAAAAGCGACAGGCACACCTTCTGGCAGCGGCTTCTAGGCAGGGGACCAAGGGGGTCTCTACGTGCCACTGCCCACAGGCACCGCCGCCGAAGCTCCCATTGGCCGCAGTTCCTGGCCAATGGGAACTTGGGAGTCGCGCAGAGACCCCTTGTCCTCCCAAGGGGCCACAGGGACATGCCAGGTGCTTCCAGGAGAGGTGCGGCGCGAACAGGAAGCCTGCCTTAGCCCTACTGCGCTGCTGGTGGCTAAGGGCCCCTGGGCCCTTTTAAATTGCCTGGGCCCCTGGGCAATTGCCCCCTTTGCCTCTTCTGTTGGCGGGCCTGTTAGCCTGTAAACTCCTAGGGGCAGGGGCTGTCTTTTTTGTTTTGCATGTGTACAGTGCCTAGCATAATGGGGCCCTAGATCATGACTGGGATTGCTAGACATTATAATAAAATAATAATAAAAAATAAAAAGATCAGGAAAAACACTACATATTTTGTTTTTTCTGGGGCCAAACCACAAAGTTAAATGGAGACAGATGCAATTTCCTTTTGTGAAGTACAAGCAGACAAAATTTAGAATATGGCACTTGGTCTGATTTGCATATAGGAACACTAAACAAAATGCACTAAGACGTTAACTAATCACTTCCACACTGTAATACTATTTAAAGATATTGAACAGGTATACCCAAACTCCCTCCCAGAGCCCACACCCCTATATCAAGAACAATGTTATCTATATACAAGACTTGTCCTTTGTAACTCTCAGTTGTACATATTCAAAGCCTATACATGTGTGGCACGAAATGTCTGTTAATAGCGAACATAGATAGCATCACAATCTAAAGAATGTCATATAAGGTGTACGGAATGTTATAAAGCTTCTGAAGGGATATTAGTCCTCTAACCTCAACCACTGACACACTTGTAAAATCATTTTACATCAACTCCACAGTACTGAAGACATTACAGAATTGCTGGAGGCAGTCCAGGCCTTATCCAATGCTGATTGTATCACTAGACTTGCAATTGTTGTTGTTGTTGTTTTAAAAAAACAGAAAAATGTGAAGCTGACAAATGCAAGAACTAAGCCAAAGAATAAAAGGGTAGGAAAACTATTTTCTTTACACAAAAATTCACTTTGTACTAGTTCTTTTCATTTTCACTTAGTACAACATTAATGACAACTTGTGCATACCTCAGGATGAGAATTTATTTTAGTACTCTTCTATGTTACAATTTAGAAATGATAACTGTACTAGGAATGTGTGTCCGTAAGCAACTGACTAAATGGCAGAGCAAATGAGAGGCCATGGTCTTTAGATCTGTAGCTAGTAAGAGAGTCTCCAGAAGCGTCCTCAGAATATAGAACAATTGCAAAAGGAGGAGTTTGGCATTCGTACTATAAACAAATTTATGAAAATGTTTAACAAGAGGCTTGTGCATATAGTACGCTATCTACTGAAAAGCCTAGAAACTGAACCAAAAGTTACATCAATAAACTTCTATGAAATATATCGCATTGTAAATTTAAAAAAACGTAAATGAGAGTAAAAGTTGGTAAATTGGAAAACTGCTTATTAATGTGTAATTTGCTAACTCAGTTAGATCATACTTAAGTTTAAAAAGCAACGTCAACTTATTCCAGACACAGCATGCCTATTTTACAACTGTTAATGACCTGCTATAGCTATTCCTCTTGAAAAATATGGGCTTCTAATTTCTAAAATCATAAGTAGTGATTGCTTACCAGTAGCATAACTGGAGTTGGTTTCTTCTGTTCTTACTTTTCATTTATTGTGATTTGGTGTGATGAAGTTGAAAAGGGACTATAAAAGTTTGAAACCCCAAATAAAGATGAGTGTAAGGAGAAAATATATTTGGGCTTTGGCTCTAAAAACTATCACTTCATAAATAAATGCTAACCATTGAATGACACTGTAAGCAAGAAGGGTAGGGTCAGCTTTATCATCTCTTTAGTCTGATTTTTTATGCATCGATGATAACACTTCAGAACCCTCAAACCAGCAGGACAAACGTATTTTGTTTAACCAATAAAAGAAACTAAAGAGTACCATTTTTTTTTAAATGATAGCCCATCACTTGCATTTCTTTCCCCCAAAGAAACAACTATATTTAGACCCATGTATTCAGAAAAGAGATGGTATTATGCTTGATTACTTTAAGATGGCAAGATGGTGGTTCTGAAGGCTGACATTTTTAAAAGTAAATAGTGATTTTGAGTTCCAATATAAGACACCTTAAAGAAGTCTGACTTTTATGAGGTGGGTGTACAATATTATCTGAAAGAAAGATGCCTCTAAGGAAATTCCCCTGAGAAGCTGCTTTTCAAAAGTCACAGTGAGCAACTGATAAAGATTAAAATCTGGCAAAACAATTTATCATTGGTTTAGTCTTTGCTGCCCTAAGGGACTAAAGCAACATAAGAGATTCAGTTCTCTAATCAGAGACTGATAAAAATGCTGGAGCAACTTGCTTCTATTTATAGTGGGCCATGTCTCGTCAACATCTGCGGTAGACCAGACTAAAGGAAAGTAGATTATGCTGCTGCAAGTGAATTGGTTTGAGTGTTGCCTAGCCCTAACTACAGATGCCACTGGGTGGTGATTATGGGAAAATATTGGCTTTTTAATGGCAACTTTTAGAGGTATGGTGACCTTACAAGTCAAACACAGCTCTAAGCTACCTTTGTTCCTGCGGTTATCCGGGTACCAGTTTGGCTCAATGCAATTTAGAACAGTTTTCAAGTTTCTCCAAAGAGAAGGATTGCCAAGGTACTCTGGTCTGACACATCCTATACACTGTGGACTACAATAAGGGTTGGCAAGGAGGTGGTGTCGTTTTAATTTAGTGCCTTGTGTCTACCTGGAGGCTTTGTAACGGCCTAAACAATTTGATATCTTAAAGTCTCCAACATTAAGAAAAGTGGCAAAGTGATGTTCCTAGTGGACTTCACTGAGATTTTGGCTTTTCTTCCCCCCTACAAGGAAGCTTTACTTTGGGTAGGATCAGCTAAAGGAAGCCCTAAGGCCTCTTTACTCACTCCAGAGCAGCACAAGATTTGCTGTAGTGGAGGCTGGACTTTGGCCATAGGTATCTAAATATTAATAAAAAGTACTATGCATATATTTAACAGTGGAGCTGACTTCATGTTGTATTGTGAATTTTACCTTTTCATTTCCTGACATCTTATATTTCAAGTTACTACCATGATGCTCCATTAATATAGTTTTGTTATTTACTTTCCTTTATTTTTATATACATCAAAGAGAACACAGAAACAAAAACAAACATATTGCTGTGGCAATATGGATTTGTGCATGAATCTGTATTATAATTTACATAATTTAAATACTGATATTATATAATACATATATGCAAAGAAACCTATTTTTTGTGCTGCAGGCAATTTAGAAACAAAGTCTAAGACAATGTTTATTGAAGATTTGCAAAAATAAATTTTAAATTGCTTATAATTTCATTATTTTAAAATATGTTTTCCAAACATAGCATTTGTCTCAGTGAAGAACAGCCATTGGCTTGAAGATTGGCATTTTAAAATTAATCTGTTTTTTCTGAATGCTATGCACAAATTGATCAGTTGTTTTAAAATACTTGTATTCTCTCTTTTTTAATAATTCTAAATGACATTTGATCATATTTTCATCAAAATAAAGTCATCTTTTGTGAGAATTTAAGCATGGACATTTCAGCTGTAAACTAGAATTTGAGGGACAGTCATGATCATGTAAACATAGGAATTCATTTTTAAAAAAGTTGATTTTCAACCTTAGCTACAGCTTTCAACACCACGAAGACTACAAGACAATATAAAGCTTATCTAATATATAATTTGTATATTATAGAAAGGTATTGTCAAATATTTTCCTCTTGATTTCTCTATGACATTGATATTTTTAAAAAATAAGTGGGATATGATTGTTGTCAGTGACAATTCATCTCTTTCTTTTCAAAGCATATAGACATGAACCGATTATCCACTCTCCAGGTCCATTCAAACTTTGGCATCTTCAATGACACTGCCAACAAAACTGCTAATTTGCAACAACTCTGATGTGGACACATGTCCACTGGAGTATGACCACACTCATTACTCAGAGGTCACAGAACAGCCTGAACACAACAAGTACTTTTGGTCAGTAAGGACCTACCTTGAATTCAGAGTAGTGACCAAGACACCAAGAGGTGAAAAACCAGTGCACAAATGATGAGTCATCTAGTTCCCAGCAGCTTTCATCATAGTTTTATTTCCCTGAGAGGTGGGGGTGAGGAGTGGAGGTTGTTTTTCTTTAGTTGTTTTTTTTTTCTTTTTGTAAGTGCCTTTAGAGAAGTTTTTATGTCACAGCTAGTTAAAAATAAACACTACTTAACAATACCCTGCAATTCCATAATGTGTACTAGACCCAGAGAACCTAATTAAAGGCATAACAATCTGTCTTTAGGAACACCTGTTTGCAAGAGTTAGATATGCAATTACAATGGGACTACATAATCATTGTGGTCATGGTTTCTATAGCTATTTGGCAGGTGCAAACAATGAGGTTTTATGGCTGTATACTGCATTTTATGATGCATTGTAGCTGGCTGTCTTTTGTTGGTTGTATAGCAATTGCAATGGGACCTAATTTACACAACAGTTACTTAGGAGTAACTATTTTGAAAGGTAGAGGGAGATTAATTGACTATGCTCAAGGAATACAATGTTGTTTATATATTGTTGTTCACTTCAACCTAATGTCCCTAGAGCACATATCCAGTTAAAAAACAAAGTCAAGGTACAGGTACTAAGCATAGGTTTCTATATTAGTTAACAGTTTGTGTATGTAACTGAAAATATACTACTCACTATAGGTAAGCACTTGGTTTGTTTGGTGCATTCTTGAGATGCTGTGAGGAAACTGTAGTGGTTCTGAAAGTGTGCATTAATGCAATTTTATGACAAGATATTAAAAAGGACAAACTATTTATCCTGGTGAACCAAGGCCTGTAGATAGGGGTCTATTAAATTAGCAAGCCCATTGTTAGCATTCAACAGAAGTTCTATGTGTAAGCTTCAAAAGGGTTCCAGACACATGGGGAAAAATATCCTCCATGTATAATGTCTGTATGTGATAAACATAGAAAAGACAGGTTATCAAAACAGCTAGATATTGTCCAACCAAGATATTTAACTGAAGAGAAAGCCCTAACCCCTGAGTTACATATCAAACTGGAGTTTTAAACTTGTTCTGAAACAGAGATAAGAAATGTTCTGTTTTGGAAAAGCAGAGGAAGAGCTCTGCAGAGAGCAAGAAAGCATTATGCAGGTTCCAGCTGAGGCTCCATAGTTAGGGCTGAATTCACCTTTGTACTTAAAGTAGGAATTCAATCTTTTTATTATTTTTATGACGAAAAATTCACCACATCCTCCCCAAAATTACAGCACTTACCCACTGACAGAATGTAGAAGTAAATCTATAAATAATTAGCTTTTGAGTTAAAATTAATTTTAGAAAATGATCCCTCAAGAAAATTTGGTTTACTCTTTTAATAGTAATAGTGCTTAACGATCTTAATAGAATGAATTTCATATAAAGCACCTTAGGGTTATCTAGAGCAAAAACTGGACATTTTGCTTACGTTGGATATCTATGTCCTTCTTGGGTTTGCTCATCTGTCACTTGACTAGTACAATATTAGAAGATGTGTACCACTTACTAATTTTATCTGAATTTTATTACAAATTCCCAAATTTTTTTAGTTCACTACATGCCTGTCACCTTCACTAAATTTTAAATAAGTTTGGCATAAAGATAATTCTCATTACTCAAAATCTTCATGTCTAGAGCACAAACGATATGGTCCTAAACTATACTTTTGTGAAAGATCATATATTACAAAGACTTGAAAATACACATACATGTTTCTAAACCAAATTAACATTAAATGGTACATTTTTTTCCTTAATGCTGCACAATTTGAATTAGGAATGAAAGGGAAAATCTATCTATAAGTGTGCACCTGAAGTTTTGACCTTTCATTTCACTCTGTATGCTAATACAGGTTAGGAATCAGTTTTCCAAATCATCAATATGGAAATTTTAAACAAAAGTCTGCATTGAGAGCTAAAGAAGCAACTTTGTAAACATAAAAGTTTTCACACTGATTTTCATAAAAAAGGTTGAAAACTCATTGTTTTTAAAAGTTTCTGCTCAGCAAGGAATTTATCTTTTATTTTCCTATAAAGTTGCTTTCTTCTATGTTATCAATAAAAACTAACACTGACCTTCCTCCTAGAAGGTTAAACTTCTAGCTTCTGTTTGAAACGCTAGAGTGCCTTTTCTCAAAAGAAATGCTACATATACGTGCCGCCAGCAATGAGAAAGAATACACTATTGCTCCGACCCTTCATTAGTCAGAGGATCTTGGCAACAGCAATGCTCTTGTATACGATCTCTGCATGAAAAACTGTTTTCAAAGGTAACCTTGCCAAGGGCTATGTTCTGTCTTGGCAAAAGGAAGCAAACTTTACTTTTCTATCTATCAGCTCACTCTGCATGAGAAACAGGTGTTATAGTAGGAAATGAGACTTGGAGCAGGAACAAAATAAAATTTTCTAAAAAGAAGTTTAGTTTGAAAAAAACTGGAGCTAATAAGCCTACGGGGCTTACATGTTTTTGCAAAATGCAAATCATGAAAACTGGTTAAGGGATTAAATGCTCTTTTGCAAAAATGACCATGGAGATTATAATCATTAATTAAAATCATGTAAATAATGTTCTGAAAGAACTCTTCCTTTTTATCTCATAGGTTTCAAACGGCCTAATGGTAAAAAGGTTCAGTCTCAGAAGAGCTACTCTAATTAAAACTAAAAATCCAGTATAATTAATAAGTGTGAGAAAACCTGCAAATCTCATCCACTTAGCCAAGGCAAATTTTTTAACACAGAAATCAAATTATATACTTGAAAATTATATCATCATCTATCAGATTAAATACTTTAGTATATATTATATCTACATATAGTTTCAATCCGTTCAATAAGTGTCTTTATCTGATTTTTTTTGTAGAAATGTATTACCACCAGTCCCTAAAGGTCTATACTACTCTTCTTTCTACACATATTAAAATATCTCCCAACAGTTGACTGTACTAGCATACTACAGAAAATAGACCAAGTGCAAAATAATTAGTAAAATGTCTATATATACCATATCTCTCTACAGTTCGTCACACAGAGACCTAATATATGATAAACTATTCACTACTTATGAGGATAGATTTTCATTTCAGTTAGTCACATAACTTTTTAGCACTGCAGATCGATATTAAAAAGTTCTAATTTATCTTGGGAAAAGCAAGATGGGAAAGCAATATAAACGATGTCTGTTATTGTTTTCTCCAGATGTCATTACTTAGCTCTATCATTTATTTTATGATACTATTTTATATTTTGTGAATACTTTTATCAGATTATCTATATTAACATTTATCAACTAAACTGCAGCAATACAAATGTATGAGTTTTAGTTGAGTTTATTTTGTTTCATTTGTTATTCATACTAAATATTTTCAGTGTATTTAGAAACCCAGTAAAGTCACTTTGTTTTTTTACTATTGAATGGATTATAATATAATCCAGTGATTCACACAGTAGAGTATATATAAAAAAGGAAAAAGTGTAAATACATGATAGCCTAAGAGATTCATATATGTAATTGAATTTAACCTATGTCTATACTCGAAACACTACAGCAGCATAGTTGCAGCACTGCAACTGTGTCACTGTAGGACTTCAGTGAAGACACTTACAACACTGACAGGAGGGCTTCCCCCATCTCTGTAGCTAACCCACCTCCCGAGAAGCAGGAGCTAGGTCAATGGAAGCACTGTCTATATTTGGATTTAGGTCATCTTAATTAGGTCTTCTGGGGATGTGGACATTTTACACCCCTCAGCGAGATAGCTGGGTTCATCTAATTTTCTAGTGCAGCTCAGTTCTTGACCTGTCCTAATTTTATTCATTATCTTTTTACTTCGAAATATTCTGTCAAACAAGAGAGGACCTCGGCAATAACAGTATACAAGACATTAAACCCTCATTCAAATATTTAGCCTATTTTCATGTAAACATGAAAATATTCACTGTGTAGCTGTGTCTCCTTTGAATTTCAAAGGATATTTTTTAGGATACGTTAACTGCTTTTTCCCTGCATATGTAACTGGACCCTTTTTGATTACGTTACTGGGGAATGTACAGTTTCTAAAGGGAGAATTAACAGACCGGAAGGTACAGTACAGTTCTTATCCTAATATGAATTGTATTCATATTTGATAAAAACAAATTATGTTCTCTAAAAGGACAGATTAAAGAATTTACCTTAAGGTTTATATTGAAAGCTTGTTTACTGTTCCCATTTATGAAATTTCAATGT
The DNA here is from genome assembly GCF_007399415.2 of Gopherus evgoodei. Classification (NCBI taxonomy): domain Eukaryota; kingdom Metazoa; phylum Chordata; order Testudines; family Testudinidae; genus Gopherus; species Gopherus evgoodei. The sequence continues at coordinate 68,427,957 of NC_044327.1, read as the reverse complement.
ATATTGCCAAACTGATCCCTTCAAATTCTCAGGAGAAACCACTTTACTTGAATTTCAGTGGATTATATAAGAACAAAAGAATGGCCATGCTGGGTCAGACCAAAGGTCCATCTATCCCAGTATTCTGTCTTCCAACAGTGGTCAGGTGCTTCAGAGGGAATGAACAGAACAGGTAATCAGCAAGTGATCTAAGGTATCATCAAGTAATCACTTTCTTGAGGTATTTCACAGGAATTAGGATGGCAACACCCCGCATTTATGACAGAAAAGGAACAGAATATTTATTCATTAATTTTAAAAGGAAAAAATAAACAAATGTAGTAGACATCCACTTTTGGCTTTTACTAAAAATGGGTGTTTTACTTACAAAAACTTTGAGAGATTTAACTGAAGTAAAATCTTGTTTAACTGAATTTCCAAATCAAAGCTTATTAATCTGCTGCTACCATGTCACAATTCCTCATCCGCTCTAAAAAATAAGATTCAGATAACCAAATGCAATAGTGCAATACCTTCTGTTGTAACTTCTACTCTATTCTTTTCTGGAGTAAACTCATCACTTGGTTAGCCCCTCTTTATCAATAATTTACAAAAGAAAATACAAAACATGAGAAAGTGAAGTTGAATACACTGATGAAAGACATTATAATGATAACTACTGTATATTTGTATATAATATGAAGTTCATCTTGAAACAAATCCAAATGCTGAAAAAGGCAATCAACACCACTAGATACTCTTGAAAGATCACAAATAAAAAAGTATTATATTTAACAGTTTAGCTTTTAACTTTTTACATGATATTTTTTCACCTCACATTTAAGTTCCTAAACTCAGCACTGACCCCTCTTATCTTCTGAGGTAACATTTTGATTGTCCGGCTATACAGAAAGATAGACAGGAGACATTTGACATGGGTTTAATCTGGTTTCAACTTTATTATTGGATGTCTAGAACTACCTGGCAGATAAAAGTGTACCGTGCAGGTAACTCCATGTTTATTCAGTAATTACCTGGGGGGCTTCCACCAGCTCCCCCTCTTTTTCCATCCAGGTCCCTTCAGCAAAATCATTGCCGGGATCTTACCAGTCTCCCACTCCATCCCAGGAGGGTTAAGGTGGGCTACAAGAATGAAGGTTTAACTCCCTGCCATACCAATCATAGGAGTCCTCAACTCCCTGCTCCCTACCACCCATTTGTTCCTTTAAATGTACACCTTTCCTATGAAGTACCTGCACTGGACATCCGCAACATGAAGGTGTCAGTAATTAGCTTGGCTGCCTCCCCACCAAAACCCATTCAGGTTCCCAGATATCTCTAACAGCCCCTCTTTTATATCAGCCAAAACAAATCAGCTCTGAAGCTTGACGTGGAACTCCAACCTCTGAGTAATTTTGGTTCCCCAGGATGGCGAAACTGCCGAGCCTCTTATGACTCCAAGAAATTTGACCATCCCTGTCAACATCTGTTGTGCCTTGTCCACCCAGGTAGCACCCCACAGCTCCCAGCCAGACCCTGCGTTAATACACGTCTGTCAACATGAATCTGCTTTAAGTCCCTTCTTGTTCTGGGTAGTAATTGAACTCTTTTACACATTCCCAAATATTCAACAGTATGTATAGTACACTAAGATTTAAAATCTTAAACTCTGGGATTTAATATAAAATTTTATCTTAGAACATATGACAGTCAAACAATACCATACAAGAGGTTATGGGAAAAGCAAATACAATGTTTGAAGTTACTGAATATTACTTGAGGTATAATAGAAAAAGTCTAAAAATGACCTCAGTAACAGCATCCGACGAAGTGGGTATTCACCCACGAAAGCTCATGCTCCAATACATCTGTTAGTCTATAAGGTGCCACAGGACTCTGTGCTGCTTTTTCAGTAACACTGGTCACTGTAAATCTTTACTATAAACTACACAGGAATCACGAGGAAACTTTGTGATAAAGGTGCAAATCTCTGACCTTGTTACAATCAGTAATTGAATTTCAATTTGTACCATGAGTGCTTAACAGTATTCTGAAGGTCATTAACAGTAGCTGAACACTGAGTTTACCCAGAGTCAATACATATCTGTTAAAATCAACATAAACAAAGCATTTGACCTGGATGAGTAAGTATATAAAAAACCAGATTGTAGTCTTATAAGGAATTTAAGGTGTTGTACTATCCATGTGTGACCATCAAATCCTGGATATGTCAAAAATAAAGCGGTCTTACATCACTATAGTACATGCACAAAGAACAATCAGTGAAACTAAACAGCAACACTCAGAAACGCTTTCCTTCAGTCATTACTCCATCCAAATTAAGTACCATGAGACTCATGAGTTAACCAAGAGACTGGGATAAACCACAGGGAAAACACTCTTCTATACAAACAAGTTCCAAAGGTATCTCTATATTTTTAAAATGCAAAATTAATTATGCACGTTTGATTGTTTACATACAAACCTCATAAATATTTTGAAAGAGAGTGAGAAAAAATAGCAATTCATGAACTACTTTTAAAAGAGTTTTGTACTATCAACAGTTTCTCTCTAGGAATGCTGAGCAGTACATATTAGGCATAAATCTTGCCATTAGGGAGCTAATGCAGTAGGCAAAGCTGTCTGAGTTATCATTTTCCCATGATAGGATGCCTTTTTCTTTTTGGAATACGACAATATTTCTGAACTATTAGTTTAGATTGTATGTATTTATTTACATCATGCAAAGGAGGGTACTGTTGAAACTCATCTTGCAAAGAAGGAATAAACAGACTTCCAGTGCTCTTACTAAGCTTCTCACTGGGCTTTAAAAGCTAGAGACAATGGCTTATATTTCTTATCATAAAGATCAATAAATCTGAAACATCTATAGGCTATCGAAACATATGGAAATAGATCTCTTTGTCCTCATAAGCACATTAATATCAAATCAAGATGTCCAATGCTTTGTTTGCACTGATCTTCTGCAGCCTTATTTTTACCTTTATTTTGCTCTCTTTATTTTCTTCAATAATCCCATCATCCTATAAAACATCATGTCACACCAATCATCCCTCCAGAATCCATCAATATCACTCCAAGTGTCAGCCGGAAGTGGTTACTCAAGAGCAACACGAGGCACACACCTTCTCTGTAGTACTTTGGCTCTGCTGGACCAGGAAGCTTAGGGTGAGTTTGAAACTTGAAGAATCCAGTCCCTTGTTCTCCTCCCAAATTAAGTCCCTGTCTACACTACAAATACAAACTTGTTTTTATAACCAGTTTGTGATATTCTCATCTGATGTAAGAAATATGGTTGAATCGTGTTTACAACACAACCAGGGATCAACCATGTTTGTATCCTCTACCCCGATATAATGCGACCCGATATAACATGAATTTGGATATAATGTGGTAAAGCAGTGCTGGGGGGGGCGGGAGGGGGAGGCTTCACACTCTGGCAGATCTAGGCAAGTTCGATATAACACAGTTTCACCTATAACGTAGTAAGATTTTTTGGCTCTGAGGACAGCGTTATATCGGGGTAGAGGTGTACTTTCATGACACTGCCTAACTGTATTTGAATCAGTGCATCCTCAAAACATTGGGAGTGCTATGCCTTAATGCCTCAGTAGGGAACAGAATGTCCTGAAGACAAACACAAAGCATCACCAGTACCAAATATAAGCAGCGTGTTCTGTGAGGACATTTGGAAGACCAGATTAACACAGGCACAAAATTGTGTGTGTGTGTCTTCTCCTGTACTAAAAAGCTGCATTGAACTTGGATACCCGAAAGTAATCATGTACCAACCTGCTGGCAAGAGATAAACACATGATTACCAACCAATACTGACTGTGTGTGGACACAAACCAGATTCAGGGTTATCCATGTCATTAACTGGTTACAAATACTGTTACAAGTTAGAGTAGAAAGTGCCTAGATGCAAGCTGGAACAACATTCTAGGTATTGCTTAAAATAAGAATCCCAAGCTATCTATCTTTCTTTGCAATGCCTATAATTTCCCTACTTCTACTTGACATTCTCCTGTTTAACATCCAAGAATCCCACTAGTTCTTTTGGTCACAATGTTGCACTGGGAGCTCATGTTCAGCTGATTATCCACCATGACTCTCAAATCTAACGTCTAGAATTACAAGAGGTATCAATTCTATATTTTAATTTCTTTGCTGACAATCGGCTGTGACAGCATTCATAATCTTTAGGCCTAGGTCAAACTAATTAGTAGTTATTTTACTATATTTTGAAAATGGTGTTTCCTTCACAAGGAAAGGAAGAATGATTTAACTGTGTAGAAGGCTAAATTCCTGTACCTTACCTAAGGCTCTGGGAAATCTGTGGAAGCTGTACTTAAACTCTGGACCAAAGCCTCATGCTTTCTAAGGTAACATAGTAAGGCAAACTGGAAATTTTGTGGATGCTTCACTGAAATGTAAAATAATGGAGGTGTTTGCTGACTTACATATGAATGTAAATAATAATATAATTACCATCACCTCTCTATTATTTGCACTTTAAAGTCAGTGTGTTTTACTGCGTCTCCACAGCTTCAGGCAGAGATTTCCATACTGACAAACCTATTACTGCTTTGTTATAGAAGCTGCTAGGTGGGAAACTGGAGAACTTGTGTAAGGCGCAAATCGGATTTCTGGAACCCAATAAGGTGGGGGAGGCTGTTTGGAACTGTGGGTAACCATATTAGTTGGATGTTATTGCTAAAATAATCAGCAGTGAAACACTTGCCATTTAAATTATCATTAGATTTCAGAACTAACACCCCCTTGGATGGATGACGGGTAGTTTACATTTCTCAGAGCTACTGTTTCAGGATGTCTGCAAACTCAAGATGACATCATGAGGCATCAGTTTATACTTTTATTTTAAAGATTTTCTTCACAACCAGGAGGAAGAGTTTGTAGAGTTCAGCTGCCACAAGAGGGGGCTAAATGGGAGAACTTTTCTCTGTTGCTTTCATTTGGCAGCAAGGCCTGCGCGCAAACCTCTATCTAACCAGATCCATCTGGTAGAGAAATGGGTTGTTCAGGTCATCCACTCATGAGCCTTCTTCCTCTTTACACTGGCTCCTCTTTTCCCTGCAACCTGCTAACAAAACTCCAAAGGAATTGTATTGATAGGGCTCTCAAATCTGACAGCTGCTGAAGGAGTCCCCTTTATGGCAATTTCTCACCATAGAGAATGAGTGAGTAAGTAGAGTGGCACAGACAGATAATACAGTCTGGGCTGTATTATATTTTACTCAGGCCATGTCTACATCTAAAATTTTGCAGCGCTGGTTGTTACAGCTGTATTAGTACAACTGTATAGGGCCAGCGCTGCAGAGTGGCCACACTTACAGCAACCAGCGCTGCAAGTGGTGTTAGATGTGGCCACACTGCAGCGCTGTTGGGCGGCTTCAAGGGGGGTTCGGGGAACGCGAGAGCAAACCGGGAAAGGAGACCAGCTTCGCCGCGGTTTGCTCTCGCGTTCCCCGAACCACCCTGCAAACCGCAGGGAAGGAGACCGGCTTGCTCGGGGGTTCCGGGAACGAGAGAGCAAACCGGGAAAGGAGACCAGCTTCGCCGCGGTTTGCTCTCGCGTTCCCCGAACCACCCTGCAAACCGCAGGGAAGGAGACATGCTTGTTCAGGGAACGCGATAGCAAACCGGGGAAGGAGACCAGCTTCGCTGCGGTTTGCTCTCGCGTTCCCCGAACCACCCTGCAAACCGTAGGGAAGGAGACCTGCTTGCTCGGGGTTCGGGGAACGCGAGAGCAAGCTGGGGAAGGAGACCAGTTTGATTACCAGAGGCTTCCTCGGTGATGCTGGGATACCTGCTTATTCCACGGAGGTCAAGAAAAGCGCTGGTAAGTGTCTATACTTGATTACCAGCGCTGGATCACCAGCGCTGGATCCTCTACACCCGAGACAAAACAGGAGTACGGCCAGCGCTGCAAACAGGGAGTTGCAGCGCTGGTGGTGCCCTGCAGATGTGTACACCTCCTAAGTTGCAGCGCTGTAACTCCCTCACCAGCGCTGCAACTTTCTGATGTAGACAAGCCCTCAGAGCTCATTCTGAACTCTACATTGTTGGTTCAAGAATGATGCTTGGCTCCAACAGGGTCCCACCCAGCCCTCCAATCCTTCTCCTGCTTCCCCAGATCCAAACACCACCATCTGCAGGTTCTGTGGGCAGAGAGACATATGGACATGACTGGTCACACTATTGTGCATTTGAGAAGTGGAACCATGTGGGACAGTCACCTATACATGGGGTTCTTTGTGGAATGACTAGATGCATGAAAATATCTTTCAGAGCACAATTCAGAGGCAAATTGAAATGTATTAAATATTTTTGGATGTTTTACCACATTTTCAAATGTATCGATTTAAATTACAACATGGAATACAAAATGTATGCTGCTTACTTTATATTATTATTTTTATTACAAATATTTGCACTGAAAAAATAACATGATAAAAATGATAAAAAAGAAACAGTATTTTTCAATTCCCCTCATACAAGTATTGTAGTGCAATCTCTACTGTGAAAGCGCAACTTACAAATGTAGATTTTTTGTTACATAACTACACTCAAAAACAAATCAAAGCAAAACTTAAGCACCTAACAAGGCCATTCAGTTGTGCTTCTCTTTCAGCTAATTTCTAAAACAAAGAAGCTTGTCTACATTTGCGGAAGATAATGCTGCCCACTTCTTATTTACAATGTCACCAGAAAGTGAGAACAGGCATTCGCATGGGACTTTTGTAGCCCGCATTGCAAGGTATTTACGTGCCAGATATGCTAAACAAGCCTTCATGCTTCGGACACCATTCCAGAGGACATGCTTCCATGCTGATGGTGCTAGTTAAAAAAATAATGCGTTAATTACATTTGTGACTGAACTCCTTGGGGGAGAATTGTATGTCTCCTGATCTGTGTTTTACTCACATTCTACCATGTATTTCATGTTATAGTAGTCTAGGATGATGACTCAGTACATGTTGTTCATTTTAAGAACACTTTCATTGCAGATTTGACAAAGGCAAAGAAGGTACCAATGTGAGATTTCTAAAGATAGCAACATCACTCGACCCAAGATTTAAGAATCTGAAGTACTTTCCAAAATCTGAGAGGAATGAGGTATGGAGCTTTCAGAAGTTTTAAAAGAGCAACACTCGCCCTCCTCAAAAAAAAAATCAACCTTTTGCTGGTGGCATCTGACTCAGATGATGAAAATTAACATGCATCGGTCAGCACTGCTTTGGACTGTTATCAGGCAGAACCCATAGGACTGAGGGGACCTCAAGAGATCATTTAGTCCAGTCCTCTGCATTCATGGCAGGACTAAGTATTATCTAGATCATTCCTGACAGGTACTTGTCTAACCTGCTCTTAAAAACCACAACCTCTATAGACAATTTATTTCAGTGCTTAACCATGCTGACAGAAAGTTTTTCCTAATATCCAACCTAAACCTCCCTTGCTGCAATTTAAGCCCATTGCTTTTTGTCCTATCCTCAGAGATTAAGAACAATATTTTTTCTCCCTTCTCCTTGTAACAAACTTTTATGTACAACATGGATGCATGTCCTCTGGAATGGTGGATGAAGCATGAAGGGACACAAGAATCTTTAGCGCATCTGGCATGTAAATATCTTGCGACGCCAGCTATAAAAGTGCCATGCAAACACCCATCCTCTTTTTCATTGTACACAAGAAACGGGCAGTATTATGTCCTGCAAATGTAAACAAGAGTGTTTGTCTGAGTGATTGGCTAATAAGAAAAAGGCCTGAGTGGACTTGTAGGCTTTAAAGTTTTATATTGTTTTACTTTTGAACGCAGTTATTTTTGGCACATATTCTACATTTGTAAGTTCAACTTTCATAATAAACAGATTGCACTACAGTAGGTGAATTGAAAAAATACTATTTCTTTTGTTTTTTACAGCACAAATATTTGTAATTAAAGTTAAATATAAAGTAAGCATTGTACACTTTCTATTCTGTGTTATAACTGAAAACAATATATTTGAAAACATCCAAAATATTTTTTAAAATGGTATTCTATTTTTGTTTAACAGTGTGATTAATCACGATTACTTTAATTGTGCAATTAATCGTGATTAATATTTTTGATCACTTGACAGCCCTAATTTTAATGAGTTTGAACTAATACTTTAAATAATGATTTTACTTTCATATTTTTCTGCATGCAAACAACAGGCATTTGTTAGAAAACAAATGTATTCTTTGACTTTAAATTTATTCTTAGACAAATATAGAAGGGCCATAGCAAATTCAGGAGTCATTCTAGACATAAAAGTACCATATATAATACATATTATTGTAAATTTCATTTTACCATTGAGGTCACAAGAATCATGTCCCTAACAGTCATAAATTTCTATGCTATTTTCCAGCTGTAACTATAATTAGTGCAAGAAGTTTGTTCCTAAGGTTTTTGATGTAAATTAAGGAATGTTAGCAATTAAGAGAGAGAGGACTATGCCATCCTTACATCAACCACTTGTTTCAGGGCATATTTGAAGGAGGTGGCATTCAAGAACCTCTTCAGAACTTTGCTTGAAATGTTTGATTATGAACGGAATACCACAGTAAGAAGACAAAGAAATTCAGTTCAGATCTAATGTTCACTGGCCAAGATTTAATTTCCAAAAAGACACAGAGGCTTCTCACTGAACAATGCCTGTGTTTAGCTCATCATACTGAGACAGTACTTGTGCCAGCACACTTCAGCCTTTCGAAGTTCCACTATTCATTACAACACACATCAACATTCTCCAGTTCCTGCCAAGGTTCAGACAGAGCTCATTCAGTGTAAGTTGAATGTTAGGTTCAATCAAAGGAGTTCAAGGAAAATATGAACAAGTGTTTTGTATGCAGAGCTCAGCTGTTGGCAGGGTATGTTAATGTAGTACTGTTCCCATTTAATTCCTCTCCTTAGGAAGTGGCTTTTGAACTAAACTGAGTTACCTCTCTCTTGAATTTCAACCAATATAAATGGGGGGAAAGTTTTTAATTACTGAATAAGAAAAAAGTTTTTTTTTTAAATTAACTTTCCCTTCAACATTTTCCTTGCACAGGATAGCATGCGGACAAGGAAAAGTCAGATAACATCCGCTCCTTTTATTTTTTTAAAAGGAAATAACAGAATCCAAGAGATCATCTTGAGGATTTAAAACAAACTAAATTATACATAGAGTAAGTCAAAGCATCTAAAAAACATTGCTCTAATATAAAACAATTTTTTTAAATGCATTAAATATAAGGTGTGTCAACTGTAGTGAAAATACCCACCATTCATCAATAATGTATGTCCAGTAACATGCACCAAGAAAGTAACAGACTGCTGAATGACAATGCGGAACTGTCAGAGTTAGCAACTACAGACTAACAATTGCTAGTAATAACAATAAATACTAATAATAATTATTAGTAGGAGTTTTATATTACTCCGGTCATGCTTTTGAGTAAAGGAGGAGTTGAGTTTTATACAGAGATTCCACCATTTGTTATGCACAATGAACACAGTGGATCCTTCCCAAAACTAAAACATGTAGATACTTCGGGTAGAGAATTAATTTTCTGAGAATTTAAAAGTAAATGATTAATGATTAAATGATTTCTGAGAATTTAAAAGTAAATGATTAATTTATGAGTTAAAATTAATTAAAAATGGATGCTTAATAAAATTTAGCTCTTGGTGTCAGGCCACATTTCGGGCCTAAAGAAGAGCTCAATGTGGCTCGAAAGCTTGTCTCTTTCACCGCAGAAGCTAGTTTAATAAAATATATTAACCCACACCTTCACCTCACCATGGCAGCTGGCACATGCGTTCCGAGTCCTGGGCCGGTGTGTCCACTGGATGTTTCCTGTCTGCTCCCTGGCAGCTAGCTCAATGTTGTGTGCAGTAGCCACTCCAGTCCCTCCTTGGGCCCCACTCTCACCTCCACTCCTTCCCCAGGTACATGTGTGGGGGGAGCAAAAACATACCCAGGTTCCACTCTTGCCTCCAAGAGATAGAATGGGGCAGACAACACTGGGGTGTGTGGAAACATACATCAGCCACCCACAAGATTTCCATTGTGGGGATATGAGCCACCCTGCCCCTCGGTTCCACTGCCCCTGCCTTTAAATAATTGATATGCACACAACCTGAATGCCAGTTGAATGTACTTTTTACTCTAGCAATAAAATTAATACATCAGTCTTATAAACATACTTTTCTTTCATATATTATTATTTATATCACCTAGAAGCCTTAGTCATGGACCAGGATCCCGTTGTACTAGGTGCTGTACAAACACAACAAAAAGATGGTCCCTGACTGAACTGCTCCTAGCACAATGGGGTCCTGGTCTATGACTAGGGCCTGTAGGTGCTACAGTATGACAAATATATAATAAATTAAGTATAATACATAAGACAAAAGATGGATAGAGCCAGGGAAATCCAAGGAAACAAGACAATGTTTGTCAGCACAACATTGCTTGGTCTCAGCACACAAGCAACCTAATCATTGAAGAAGGATTTGCAAGTGGATAATGAGGTAGCTTTGTGGATATTTTTAAGGATAATTTGTCTTTTTGTGTTGGATTACTTTCCCAAAATAAGGGTTACAAGGGTATAAAAAAGGACTTCAAGAAAACTGTTGATTATTAATAGAGAAATATCTGTTAATAATATACTTCCAGTCAAAATATACACGACCTAGGCAAACCAGAGTTCTTAGTGTTGTAAATGCCATAAACAGTCAGGAGCTGCTTTAAATGAAGTACCTCTTTTGACAGAGCCCTGAGCAACACTCTGCCTGAAGGAACTGAGATTAATTGCAGCTTTTCAGAGAAGTTAAAAATGTGAGTGTGTCTCCTGAGTGGAAAATTTGTGGAGGAGGAAAATATGGAGGAACGCCTAGAATAGAAAATCAGTAGGAAAGCTGTATTCCAGTGCAAATATTTGGGGAAACATACTTCAATCTAGCTTTCTGGTTTTAAAAAAAATAATTAATTGAGCACTGGTTGCAATCTATAAAGACAATCTGCAAAGACATAAATGAGAAGTAGCTGTAGGGGAGAAAGAGAGTGACTGTACACACCAAGTAACACTCATACTTATTATTTTTGGCTTTCCCCCCCCCAGACAATTTTTACATTGGCAAAGGGACAATCAAGATAAAATCAGCTTGAACTTATACTAAAAACATAGGTAAGCAGCCAAGACAAGTCCAATATTAACTTCAGAATCCAGAGTATCTAATCAGTACTATTAACATATAAGTGCTGAAAGCAATTAACTACGCCAATCCTTTCCCCCAAACTGACAGAGCTACAATATCTGCAAAGGAAATACACTCCTCCCATTTTGTTCTCTCCTCTTCATCCCTTCCTATAGGTCCTACCAAATACTGAACTATACAGAGGCCATTCTTTGAATACTACCAATTTAAAGAAATTTGCCCCAAACCTACTTTGTATTTCACGCAGCAGCCTGGAATTAATCTTTATGGCTTGAAATTTATGATAAAGAAGCTGATATCTTAGGGCTAAAAATGGCAGTTTTTAATACAATAGGGATGGGCTGCATTTAGTTACAGTTTAGTTCTAATTACACTCTAGCCTATCTTTTAGAAGCTCAGACTTCACTCAAATTCATTTTGAGCTACAAGTTTTTCTGTTTTGAGCCACAGCTGACAAGTAATTTAAAATAAAATATTTTTTGAGTCTTTGCATTATGAAAAATATTTTCCCCATATGTTTCAATCAGGATTTTGTCCTTGGCTAGCTCAAAACAGCAGAAACCAGAATGTTCAAATTTGACTTGTCTGTAGATCTGGTTAAGACTTAAAAATGCAATGTTAAGATTGAAATATCAATGTCTTATACTATGCATTATATGTTAGTTATATTATATAAGGGAAACTCCTATTTGCATTATTCACGCATGTAATACCACTCAATGGGACTATTAATACATAAGAACAGCAGGATTTGTATTGAGTGGGAATAGCAACCTTCTGCACAAAGTAATGCCAAATGTGAAGGCCACTATATTGACTTTCTGATTGTTTGTACTGTAATAAATACTCAAGGATAAATGTAACAGAAGAACTGGCACTTCATGATGTAGTTAAAAATTCAAGAATTTTTTGCCTATATCAACTCTAAAGAACTGCACAATTGCCTATTGATTTATTGTGCATAGTAACCTTCACAATTTGCTTACGCTTAAACTACTTTTGATTTGTCAGTGATCAGTCAATCCCACTCATAACATTCCCAATAAGTAAGAGTCTTTGGTTTTAAAATCAATACAAATGTTTCATAATATCATATATCTTAATTGAGATTTATTGTTATAGATGGACAATTATACATATATCACTAAATGGCTGATTGAAGCTAATCAGGCAAGAAAATGATTGTATAGCCTATTACAGGTAAAAAGATCCTATATTCAAAAATCTAGCAATTTTAGTACATGATGAAGTATGATAGTATGACCTTTATGTTATCCTCACATATAGATTTTGTTCCTTGGAATATAAAAATTTAGAAAGGCATCTTGTATGCAATAATGTATACTGATGCTGAACATTGTATGCATGCACAAACGCAACCTTATATCTGTTGCAAATTTATCTAGATTTATTGAGCCCAAATATGGACCGATGTACTAACTTTGTACTGAAGTACCAACATTGGATGAAGTGAAGTGTGCCATCTCTAAACTAGAAAATGGATGTGCAGCCAGTGCTGATGGCATTCCCATAGAGCTGCTAAAGTGTGCTATTGATTCTGTAGCAGACTCACTTCTGGCCATCTTTTGTCTGGTGTGAAGAACTGGAAACCTGCCAACTGCCTGGAAGGGCAGGGGACTGAGCAGTGACTAAGAGCTACAGGCTGATCACCTTGCTCTCTGTTCCAGGGAAGATGTTTGCGCATGTTTTTCTGGCACGCCTGGAGCCTTTGCTACATCGGAAGAGTTGTCCCCAACAGTCAGGCTTTATGAGGAACAGGTCCACATTATATGCCATTTTGTCCCTTCACTTTTTGTCCGAGATACATTGTGAGTTCAGGAAGCCCCTGCACGTAGTGTATGTTGATCTTAAGGTTGCATTTGATTAAGTAGACTGTGTCGCGTTATGGAAGGCCTTAAAGGACGTAGGTGTCCTACCACTCTGCTGGACTTGATTAGAGAGCTGCATAATGGAACCACTGCCCATGTTAGTCTGGGGAACCGGATGTCAGTGCCTTTTAAATCAGTATCTGGTGTTAGGCAGGGTTGCATTCTGGCCTTTGCACTCTTTTGTCAGGCAATGGATTTCATAATGCAGCATTCCATCAGGTCCATAGGCATTGAGATCGGTGATCTCTTGCTCGCAGACCTCGACTACGTTGGTGTCAGGTTTCGTGATGCACTCTACCATATGGAGGAGGAGTGAGCTAAAATTGGTCTCCATGTTTCATGGTCAAAGACAAAACTGCAAAATCTAGGACCAGGTCCACCTGCAACTCCAACCTCTTTGAACAATGAAACCGTTGAATCAGTTTCCAGATTTTACTATCTGGGTCCTATACTTCACAGCTCCTCCAGTTCTCACACAGAAGTTCCCCATTGGATTGGCATCACAGGATCTGCCATACGCCGTTTACAATGGATATGGAATCAACATCATCTTAATATGACAACCAAGTTCAGGATTTATTTGACCTGTATCCTTCCCGTACTGTTATACGGCTGCGAAACATGGACAATATGCTGCGCAGACTAGACAAAGCTGGAGGCTTTCCACACAAAGTGTCAATGTCATATATTGGGCATAAAGTGGAACGATTTCATCTGTAATGCAGATATTTATGGTAGTTTGGGTCTACAGACTACTGGGGCCACTGTCTGCAGGCAACACTTTCCGGACATGCTGCAGGGATGCCACAAGACGTTTCAGCGAACGCCATTCTCCAGGTGGCCTGTAACATCCACGATAAAATCCCACCAAGCGAGCGGTGGAGGAGGCCTAGAGGCAGACCCCCTATTACATGGGTTCATCAAGACTGTTCCGATGTTGGACTCTCAGGCCATCAAGCCTTTGCAGCTGTGCAGGAATGGACCAAATGGTGAACGATTACTACAGCCGACTGTCTGGCTAAGCGTTGAAGAAGAAATATGGACTCCTGAAAGACCATGGATTGCTAATCCTATGGACAGAGCTAGTCACAGTTAAACAGATTATACACGTAGTAAGTAGCAGAGAGGGTGCAGGGAGCTGCTTATATCTATGCACAGGCCCTAGGCCCAACCCCACACCTACTGCCAAGTGTGAGGAGAATAGCAGTGGGGAGTCTTTTTACATGTCTTTTATATCTTTTGTGCAGGTACAGTATATGCTGCTGTGGATCAAGTTGCCTTCTGGGCTCCTGGGCACCTTACACCTTATACAGCTATATCATACCAACCCTATTGCTCACATGCTCTCTTCTCCCTCCCCATTTCTTCAGTGTTACACTGACTCTCAAAGCTATCGTTTAGCTCAGTAATTACAGATGAAATTATTTACCATTGAGTTGTGATGGGTTTCAATTTATAAATAAATGTTCAATATTCAATCTCTTCCAGACTGAATTTCAGACACAGAGTCCACAGAAGCAGGGCAAGATAATTGTGTTTGTTTACACATTTGGGTAATATAACTCATTTTTCTACTTAATAGATTCATGGTAGGAAATAAACATATTCTAAATTTAAAACTTTGTATACAGTTATTCCTGGAATTTTCTACTAGGTAACTGAAACATGTAAATGGTAAGTATCTTTTAGCATTCCAATATAAGAGTTCAGTTATTCTAAGCAGATTTCCCTTGAGTAGTTTCTCAGTAGGGCCATGGAAGAATAACGCATCCACTGTGTGCTAGACAAGTATATTCACTAGCAACAGCAATTTGTTACAATATAAACTGAAAATCTGTACTCATCTTCACCAACAGGTTAAATAATAGCACAAAGTTGGAAGAGAACTAAACATTCCTGGTGACATTTATATTGTAATATTAATAAGAACAACATTGAGAATTCAGTGCTGGAAAGCAAACTGGGACACCTCCATCTACAAGAAAAGTGCTAAAGCAGCTTCTGCTGATGGGAATGATTAAAATGTTTTTTTCTACCATCCACTTAGATACACTGAGCTGCAGCTGCCATTGATACCCAAGAGCTGCCAATTAGCCCATTGTATTGTTTAATGTCTGAACATTCTGAATATATAACTTTACTTGGATCATAATATCCAAATTCACCACTTAATGTTGTATCATTCTGCCCTATAACTGTTTAATCTATTTACTTTAGCTCTATTTACTTTCCTTTTGTTCCATCTTACTCCTTAAATGGTACTGTGCTATATGCCTATGGGAGGACACAATCCCAAATTTTGATTATGGACAACTCATGAGCCA
Source organism: Gopherus evgoodei (assembly GCF_007399415.2). NCBI lineage: Eukaryota > Metazoa > Chordata > Testudines > Testudinidae > Gopherus > Gopherus evgoodei. Next base: position 68,412,487 of record NC_044327.1, on the reverse strand, counting down.
CAGACCACTAGGTGGTGGTCCAGAGCTGACTGTTACATGGTGCTAACTTTATTCCTTTACTTATTTTTCCTTCCTGATCCATAAAATTAATCTCTCTGGCTTTGTATAACTTTTTTTTTGTATAAACATGTTTTTTAGTATGTCCCTTCCTCATCTCTATCACACTGTTTTTTCCACTACATCATTCCCTCTCGAGTCAGCATGGGACAAATTTTTAAAAGTGATCAAGTAAAAATGCATGGAAATCTCAGTTTGTGCTTATGTCTCACGTGTTCCACTTGGACACACTTTTAATATCGTGGTCCTAAGTCCCCTCAGTCCATTCTATCCCTTATTAACTTCTGTCACTCCTCCACTGTGTAGGCAAAATTTTGTTTTGTAAAATATCCCTTTTCATGTTGTGCATGTATTTTACTGTATATACATATTACTTTATATTCAGTATTTGTGCTATAGAGCCAGATGATCCCCTTTATAGTAAAAGCAAAGAGCAATAAATTAGCAAAGAAATTAGCTACATACATATTGTACCACCAACTCATAAGGAAAACGACAGCTTTGGTGTGACAAGAAAAATCAACTGTAGGTCACAAAACTGTGAACACTGTGCTGGGAATGATGCAAAGCCTGCACTATTACCTAGAGGACTGCATTAGTAGTAGTGGGAATATCATACAGAATATGCAGTGAGATAGATCTGTCATAGATATGGTGCCCTACATTCAAGTACATAAATTTGAATATCAAATCGTGAACACCCCAATGCATTTGGGTTCCATGAGAACACTGGAATTGCATATAATAAATAAGTCATCATTACAATTTGTTACTAAGCAATCCACCAAATATACTTTGAGTCTAGGAGCAATGATCCCACATCCTCTCCAATATTGGTTGCACTCTCCAGACATCATCGGGGTCAGGGGGAAGGGGGTTGGGCGGTTTCTCCATTCTTAATTGCTTTTGAAGGGAAAAATATTGAGAAATGGATGTGGCCCTAACTGCAGGAATAAAGCATCAAATTATTAATATAGAAATTACTATGACACTGAGATCATGTGATGTGTTTAAGGAAGTGTATATGCTATGCATAAGGCTGTAAGTTTGTCATGGAGGTCATGAAAGTCACAGATTCCATGGCTTTCCGTGACCTCTGCAGCGGCCAGTATGCCTGGCCTGGAGACCACCTGAGCATCTCAGGCAGCCTTGGCCGGTCGCACCAGCTGCTGCTGGGGCAGTCTCAGGCCATCGTGACCCGCCTACCCCAGCAACAGCAGGAGTTTGGGGCACGGGACCGGGTGACGCAGGCTCTGGGTGGCACTTACCTTGGGGACATCCCCCTTCCTCAGCACCTAGGTGGAGAGGCCAGGGGGTTCTGTGCACTGCCTCCACCTTCAGCCACCTCCGCCACGGCTCCCATTGGCCGCGGTTCCCGGTCAAAGGGAACTGCAAAGCTGGGGCAGAGGCAGTGCGCAGAATGCCTGGCCATGCCTCCAACTAGGGGCCAAGGGACAGAGATGTCACTGCTTCTGGGGAGGCGTGGAACCAAGTAGGGAGCCTGCCATGCCCCCTCTCCTGAGCACCTGGTGCGCTGCCAAGCAGCCTCCACAAGCATCTGTGGTACCCTCAGGCTGCAAATGTAAACAAACTTGTTTGTCTGAGAAGCAGGACTGAGTGGACTTGTTGGCCTTAAAGTTTTACATTGTTTTACTTTTGAATGCAATTTTTTTTTGTACATAATTCTTTATTTGTAAATTTGACTTTCATGATAAAGAGCTTGCACTACAGTACACCAGACCCACCCTGGAACGCATGTCTATATAGCACGAATTTGCATATAACGCGATCGTCACCATGGACCCCAAATTTAATTACTTTAATTGCAATTCATTTTAATGCGGTCCTCACTATAATGCAGTCCCCGTGTTAACACGGTACTGCATATGGATCCCAAATCCTGTGTTCTAGTGAGGGTAAGGTGTACTAGTATTAAGTGAATTGAAAAATATTATTTCTTTTTTTTTTTCCAGTGCAAATATTGGTAATCCAAAATAAATATAAAGTGAGCACTATACACTTTGTATTCTGTGTTGTAACTGAAATCAATATATTTGAAAATGTATAAAACATCCAGAAATATTTAAATAAGTGGTATTCTATTATTGTTTAACAGCGCGATTAATCGCAATTAATTTTTTTAATCACTTGACAGCCCTAATTTATAAACAAAAGTAATGCAAACTTCTTCACTTTGTCCCCCACATTATTCTACAACAATAAATGGACTATACAGATAGTACTGAAAATGAATTTATTGAAAAATGTTTTAGTGTGTGTAAACAGTAATTTGTATCATTCGCCCAGGAAAATAATTTTCTCAGTGTCATTCTTCTAGTCTGTGTAAGTGCCAATTTATAGGAGTATACAATTCTAAATCTCTTCACGTGCATCAATTATAACTTATGTAGCTCCCTCAGCAGCATTTAAAAGACAAAGAACTGAAAACAATATTCTGCTTGCTGATAGTACAACAATCTAGCTAATATAGCTTTGGAACAATTTTGGTAGCTGTTAAAAATGGTAAATACCCTTTTCCCCACAGGCCTGTCTGGTTCAAGGAACTGTCCCAGCTCACTGGTTTCAAATCAGCTGGAAGTGATTCTAATCTATTCTCTTCCATGTCATATTTATTCCAAACTGGCAAGCTGAAATCAGCATTAGTCCATATCTCAGAAAAAAGGGTAGGAAATAAAACTGTGTGCATTATTGCTGGATATTATTCACTTCATAATAATACATTCCTTCATCATCATCCTTTTATTCTTAAAGACTCCTCCTCTAATCAGATGCTTTTAGTGCTGTGCAAAACAGCAGGAACATTTAAATTACAATAAAAGAATTATAATAAAAACTACTCATTAAAATTCAAAACAAATTAAATGAATTTGAAAGGGTCCATTACAGGAAAAAAGGGGGAATAAAGGAGGAAAGAGCTGCCAGATCGCTGAGGGGGGACCAAAAAACCCAACCACTAGAAGCAATAGTTATACAAGATCACAAAGGCATTCATAAAAGATTTCTGTGTGAATTGATGTAGCTATTATAAAGATGGGGTATCTGGCATCTAAAGAGGACAAGGACAGGGCTAAAAGGAGTGTCCCATCTGAACAACAGCATCAAACTCAGAGACAAAGGATTCATGTTCCTAGGACAACAGGCAATTACATTTTCCTGATGGCTGGCCTTAGAGTAAGGAGATTTTTCCAAGCATACGGGAAAAAGGAATAAAAAAATCCTTATGTGGAGAAAAAAACTACTTTCCTTATACCATTCTGCACACCAAATCAGGGCCCCATATCACAAGCCTAGCCCCTATGGTCACTATGAAGTAGTCAGGTTTCTGCAGAGAGATACAGGCACCACTAACCATCAGGATAGGGGACCTTTCACAGAAAGATGTTTCAGGCACATGGACTATGGAAAAGATTGGTCTGGAAGGTCTAGAATCTCTATGTAATAAACTCTGGGACACTATCAAGAGGGTACACTGGTCAAAGCACCACCACTAATTAAGAAATGTGATACATCTGCCTCTTTTCCCAAAAACTTCTCAGTGGGAATGAATAATAGAACTGTTTTTTCCCAACTCTCTCTTGAATGAAGTTGGAACGAAACAATAAATTCCCTTGATAATTTCTCCACTATCAGTCCGTAGGTGATCTGTTATAGAAGGAATGCCAAAAAATCAGTATGGACTTACTACATATATGGACAAGAAGAATTAGAGGACTTAAGTGTCTCCTGAGAAGATACATACCACCTTTGATTTCAGTATGTTTCTAACAGCCTGATCCAAAGTCCCAGAAAGAATCCCATTTTCTTCAATGTGAGTTTGATCAGGCCCTTGGTATCTGGTCTAAAGATCCTTCAAAGAGTAACCATCATAATGTGCAAGGACCATGATCTAGAATTTTGCAGAATTCTTTCCTCCTGTACATGAATGTTATTATGGTGGTGCTTGCTACTGTAAGATATTGAAAAAAGTCTTGAGCCATATCATGGAGGTAACAGGACACTAGATTAGAGAGTCCTGACATTTATAATAGGACTGAGACACAGCTCTGTTAGAGGAAGACAGAAATTCTTCCAATCACGCCATAATGAGCATGTCAGCCACAAACTTGTAAGATCTCTTAAGAGATTTTATTTCAAGGGGATCTTGAGGGTTATGGCTCCTTCAAGAGAGATACAAGGCAATCAAAGAGACACAGGAAAGGACTAAAAGTCATACAATTTAAGTGTCAAGTATCAGAGGGGTAGCTATGTTAATCTGGATCTGTAAAAGCAGCAAAGAGTCCTGTGGCACCTTATAGACTAACAGACGTATTGGAGCATAAGCTTTCGTGGGTGAATACGTCTGACGAAGTGGGTATTCACCCACGAAAGCTTATGCTCCAATATGTCTGCTAGTCTATAAAGTGCCACAGGACTCTTTGCTGCAATTTAAGTGATGCCTCTGTCTACCACTCACATCACAGCAATGAGCCAACAATTCCAATCTGGCGTATCCGGGCTACAGAAACAAATTACGTCGGAAAATGCTTTCAGAAACATATCACATTAATGAGTTATATAGGCATTCCCATAAGAGCTGGAATTTCCATAAACATACATGAATTTTCTTAAACGAAAAACTCAAATGACTTTCACGGTGCTTTCCATGATAAGTAGGGGCTTGGTCTAGGATTTTTAGTTGAAGTTCTCCTTTCCTCCTGTGTGCCAGTTAACTGCTTCTTTCCAATATAGAGATGACTGCATGTCAGTGATGTTGTATATATCTAAATATTTGTGACGGTCTTATAGATCTTTTAGCATAAAAACTACTATAAAATATTACCATTCTATATCTAATACCAATGCATGAGGGAAAAAATCTATGAACTGTTTCCTTTTCCTGTAAAATACCAGAATTCCTGCAGAAACCTCCACTATATGAATTTTGTGGAAAATAACAATCATTATGACTTAATTTAAATCTTTCAGGAAGCTGTTAACCTCTGTGGACTCCTAAAGCAGTAATTAAGCCCAGATAGATGTTTATGTACTCTACATTTAAATGCTATGACACTTCCAAGGAAAGACATTTCAGGAATGTTAAAAGTTTATCTGCCAAATTTCAAGGGAGAATCATGTGTAAATGATATTTTTTTTAATCTATAATCTCTTCACAAGAGGCTCATTACCTTCATCCTTAAAATGCAAAGACAGGGCTAATTCAGTCACTCACTCTTCTCGAGTTTATTATCCATTGTCTCATATCTCTCAGAAAGCCCACACAGCAAAATTATGCTTATTTACTCACAGATAGCTCTGATATTTCTCTAGTTTATCATTTCTAACAGGAGATGCTTTCTACCTAAAATCTGCAGAGTCATACTGTTATGGTCTGTTAGCCTAACTAGTCTATGGTTTAATGGTAAAATATTGGTTTACAAGATTGACCGTGGGGTGAAATAAATGAAAAGTTAAAGGGTTAATGTCACATTGATTGTAGTTGCCATCTTATTATAACTTGCCCTGCGGTGAGTACTACTGTAGATTAAATACATACATATTATATATATCATTTTCAATGTTTAATGAGATGTTGATCTCTTATCACTTGTTAAAGAATGTTACAGAAGAACATTTTAGTATGCAGCTGCTGATGATACCAATGATGAGGTTCAGCATGTAAAGTCACACACTCAGAAAAACAAGTTCTAACAAGTCATATATGCTTTAAGGGGCTAAAATCATCAGGATTATTTTAACAAAAAAGCAATGTCTAACAATGCCGAACTATTTCAAGGAGTATTATTACATTTATGTTTGATTAATATCTGAAAATTTAAATCTCTTCAGAAGGTGATTTAAATAGTACACTTTTCTCATCTGATATTTAATAAGATATGATTAGTTGCTCTTGAGAGTTTTTCTGAATGGATTATATCATATGGCTTTACCATAAAACTCAAAACTAACTCTAAAACGCATTTTTTTTGTACAGGGAAGGCTTATTCTTCCTAATGCAAGCTATGAATCTTGCTATGAGAAAAAACTAGAATCATGAACTGGATTCTTATCCATTTAGGATTCACTCATTCATTGGGATTTGCTAGCATGGACTTCTGCATCCATGCAGGGTTCCATTGCTTTCAATGGGTCTCCCCACAGTTGCAAGCATCCTTGCTAGATGAATCTGATGCATGACTAATGCTTAACTGTAGCAGTGCAACCTATCTGGTATTAAGAAACTGCCTAACTCTTCTGACTTTGAGTATGTGCAATTTAAGGGCCTAATGCCGCAACCACTTATGGCTAAGTAGTATTTGCAGGTTTATACCCTAAAATAGCCCTAGAAAGACAGAGATTGGCCACAAAGGTTGTCATCCTTTGGCTTGTCCTTCACATTACCAGACTGTAACAATTACAAATGCAATCAGACTATCCGACTGCCATTTAGACATGATTTTCTTGGAGACACATTTAGTAGAACCTGTTACTTGTTCCAACAGAAACAAAATGTTGAATTAACTCATTTTTTCATTACATTTTTCTCCCTCTCCATCATCTCAGATTTTTATATATATACACACACTCTACAACAATATAAGGGCAGAAAGAGAATCTTCATTCATTTATCATAATTCAGTGCATATGCAAAAGGATTCCAGGGGCAGAGGTTCAAGAGTGTTTTTTCTATCAGCGTTAATTATTATTATTTAAGTCAGCCTGCAGTTGCACATCTCCAGTTTTCAATTACCTCTTTATTTTACACTTTATTTCCCTCTTTCAAATGCCTTCCTTCCTTTGCATCCAAAATACACACCAGCTCAGAGACTAGTTTGGCTGGAAGAGCAAAGCATCTGCCTCTTCCAAAACTAATCATAACGCCATCTTAAGACATGGACACTGGGGTTCTGAATGGAGGTATAATGTCATGGTTTATCTCCTGATAAAGTAGCCTGTAATTTCTCTCCATCTCCACTCTGGAAGTGAAAATCCAAAGATTAGGTTCTAGAAGTATGAAGAAATACCATCCAGGTATATTTTATCTTCCTTTCTAATTATAGCGATTGATTTAAATGTAACCGTTTAATTCCAACCAAGAGGATATTTTATTAGTTGATCTCATGCTCTTACTGAAAAAAGAAAACTAGAGATTGGTGCTCTTTGTTTCAGGGGTTCATTTAACCATCACTTAAAACCCTTCTAAAATCACAAATCTATGAACTCTGATGACCTAGAATTCTGATTGGCTACAGTGAAGCTGCTGTAGTGATTATAATATTTATAGTTAGTAATGCTGTTACAAAGACAGCATGGATGATTCACCATAGATACAAACTATAACTTTCAATTACTTCAATTTCCTATAAATTGGTCCCAGAGAGAAAAATAAAAACTCTTAAGTAAAAATATAAGTTTCATTGAGTTGGCATCTTGCCTAGCTCTGCTACATTGAATACACCTCAGATCAAATACTTTGATTCAACAAAACTTTTTAGTGCGTCCACAATTTATCCTTTGATGTACCAACAGCACAACTCCTAGAAACAGTGTTTCAAATAGAAATTTCACAGGACTTTACTTGAAAATAATGTTAAATTATTGTGGCATAAGCAATTATATCAATTTATTGAAGATTAGCTATTGTTGGCAGTTTCCAACACTTTAACTTTGCTTACCAAAAAAGTATTAACAGTAAATATATAAGATCTAAACTACAGCATTGTTAAATGTGTTAACAAAGATATCCATCATTAATAAATTGCTACTAATACTGTATCAAAGAGAAGATATCATCCCTATGTTGTGCTGGCCCACACTTGTTTATGAAATAGTTTTTGAACTATGCAGACAAAAATCCCAACTGCGTTAACTAACCCAAGGAACTATGCTACTTCCTACTTCTGCAAACATATGACATTACGCAATCTGATTTACAGGAAACACATATTATTGTAGCTCACCATACAAAAAAGCATACAAAGAGGCTCCTTTGACTAAATTACAAAAACACAAATCAACTAAAACTAGCACAGCTTCCAAATAAAACATCACACCCAATGAAACTACTTCAAAACTCTCTTCAAACTTCAAAGCAGGCTGTGAAGAGTTACAAAGGGATCTCACTAAACTGAGTGACAAGGAAATTAAACAGCAGATGAAATTCAATGTTGATAAATGCAAATAAAGCACCCTGGAAAACATAATCCCAACTATAAGTATAAAATGATGGTCTCTAAATTAGCTGTTACCACTCAAGAAAAAGATTTTGAAGTTACTGTGGACAGTTCTCTGTAAACATCCACTCAATGCAAAACAGCAGTCAAAAATAGTAACAAAGTTAGGAACCATTAGGAAAAGACAGAAAATATCATAATGCCACTATGTAAATCCACAGTACCCTCACACCTTGACTATTGTGCGCAGTTCTGGTCACCCCATCTCAAAAAAAGATACATTAGAAATGGAAAAGGTACAAAGAAGGGCAACAAAAATGATTAAGGATATGGAATAGCTTTCACACGAGAAGACTTGTACTGTTCATCTTAAAAAAGAGAGGACTAAGGGGAGATATGATAGAGCACTATAAAATCATGAATGGTGTGGAGGAAGTGAATAAGGAAGTGTTCTTTAACTCTTCACGTAACACAAGAACCAGAGCTCACCCAATGAAGTTAATAGGCAACAGGTTTAAAAACAAACAAAAAAGGAAGTACTTCTTCAGACAATGCACAGTCAACCTGTGGAACCTGTTGCCAGGGGATGTTGTGAAGGCCAAAAGTATATCTGGTTTAAAAAAAGAATTAGGTAAATTCAGGGAGAATAGCTCCATCAATGGCTATTAGCTAAAGATGGTCAGGGATGCAACCCCATGCTCTGAGTGTTTCTAAACCTCTGACTGCTAGAAGCAAGGATTCGACGACAAGGGGTGGTCACTCAATAACTTGCCCTGTTCTGTTTATTCCCACTGAAGCATCTAGCTCTGGCCATTGTCAGAAGATAGGATAATGAGCTAAGTGGACCACTGCTCTGACCTAAAATCGTTGTTCTTACGTTCAAACAGAATAAGCGCTGTGGAAAACGAAAACTTTAGTGAAAGATTCACCCACACTTTGATAACCTTTATGTGACAAATTCAAGAGAAAGATAATTCTAGAAATAATCTGGGGGAAAGCAAAAGCACTCTCTGTGAACCTGCTTTTTTAGTTATCTAGAAAAATTCTGTGGTCACTTCAATATTTCCTGAAAGCAATAGCAAAATAAGATAAATGGATCAAAGTCATTTTACTCTACTCCCCACCACAAAAAAACAACATTTTCACCCTTTTCTCTTGACAGTTTTATGAATGATTTCAAACTCCTAACTTTAGCAGAACTGAAAAGAGAAAAATGTTTGGCCAAAGAAAGAATAAGCAATAAAAATATAAATGGGCTATAAATAAAATGCATATGTTAAAAGATATTTTCCCAAAGTCTGAATCAAAATTAATCATGCCATAATTAAAGGTTGTATTACCTTTAATTTCATCCAGGCTAATTTAAAAGCAAATATTAACAATGTGAAAATCAGGTGTGCCCCATAGTGGGTTTGTGTAGTTTGCATGTTTCATACTTTGGATATAAAGCAGTACTGCCATATGTTCCAAATGTATATCGGAACAGTTGTGACAATTTATTTTTTTTTAATTGTTTTATAACTTTATAAGAAGAAAACAAAATAGACCACTATCATGCATGTTTGAGTAGATAAGGTCATTTCTGTTACGTTGCTCACCTTCATATAATGAACCACAATCTAACATGCATTTTAAGTGAGTCTAACAAGATAATTAACTAGGATTCAGACATCCTGAAATCTATATTGTCACAGGGAAGGGAGTACATAGGATCTGAGGTATTAAGAGAGAGACCAAAAGGAAGACCCAAGAACCTTTTGCACTATGGATGACCAAAAACACCCCAACCCTGTTTAATATTAGTAGCTGTTTAACCCAGTTGAATATCAAATGTTATAACAGGGTTTGGTCACTCTCGCAAGGATGGAATTAACCATATTTAAAAACAAAACAACCCTCCCACCCCCTATACTTTAGCCTTGGTGGATAATACATGTGGAACTGTTTGTTTTTAACCTTGATAGGATCATGGAATCATAGAATATTCGAGTTCGAAGAGACCTCAGGAAGTCATCTAGTCCAACCCCCTGCTGAAAGCAGGACCAACACCAACTAAATCATCCCAGCCAGAGCTTTGCCAAGCCAGGCCTTAAAAACATCTAAGGATGGAGATTCCACCACATCCCTAGCACCTATTCCAGTGCTTCACCACCCTCCTAGTGAAACAGTGTTTCCTAATATCCAACCTAGACCTCCTCCACTGCAACTTGAGACCATTGCTTCTTTTCTGTCATCTGCCACCACTGAGAACAGCCTAGCTTCATCCTCTTTGGAACCCCCCTTCAGGTAGCTGAAGGCTACTATCAAATCCCCCTTACTCTTCTCTTCTGCAGACTAAATAACCCAAGTTCCTTCAGCCTCTCCTTGTAAGTCATGTGTCCCAGCCCCCTAATCATTTTTCTTGCCCTCCGCTGGACTCTCTCAAACTTCTCCACATCCTTTCTGTAGGTGAGGAGACCAAAACTGGATGCAATACCAGTGCCGAAAAGAGGGAAATAATCACTTCCCTCCATTTGCTGGCAATGGTCCTACTAATACAGCCCAATATGCCGTTGGCCTTCTTGGCAACAAGGGCACACTGACGACTCATATCCAGCTTCTCGTCCACTGTAATCTCCAGGTCCTTTTCTGAAGAACTGCTTCTGCTTAACCAGTCTGTCCTCAGCCTGTAGTGGTGCACGGGATTCTTCCTTCCGAAGTGCAGGACTCTGCACTTGTACTTGTTGAACCTCATTAGATTTCTTTTGGCCCAATCCTTCAATTTGTCTAGGTTACTCTGGGCCTCATCCCTACCCTCCAGCACATCTACCTCTCCCCTCAGCTTAGTATCATCTGTGAACTTACTGAGGGTGCAATTCATCCCATCATCCAGATCATTAATAAAGATGTTGAACAAAACCAGTCCCAGGACCGACCCCTGGGGCACTATGCTTTATACCAGCTGCCAACTAGACACTGAGCTACTGATCACTACACACTGCGTCCAACAATCTAGCCAGCTTTCTATACACCTTATAGTCCATTCATCCAATCCATATTTCTTTAACTTGCTGGCAAGAATACTGTGGGAGACCATATCAAAAGCTTTGCTAAAGTCAAGATATATCACATCCATCGCATTCCCCATATCCACAAAGCCAGTTATCTCATCAAAGAAGGCAATCAAGTTGGTCAGGCATGACCTGACCTTTGTGAATCCATGCTGACTGTTCCTGATCACTTCTCTCTTCTCCAGTTGCTTCAAAATGGATTCCTTGAGGACCTGCTCCATGAATTTGGCAGGGACTGAAGTGAGGCTGACTGGTCTGTAGTTCCCCAGGTTCTTTCTTCCCTTTTTTAAATATGAACACTATATTTGCCTTTTTTGAATCATCCAGGACGTCCTCAGATTGCCACAGCTTTTCAGAGATAATGGGTAATGGCCAATGGCTCTGCAATCTCATCATCCAACTCCCTCAGCACCCTTGGATGCATTAGATCTGGACCCATGGACTTGTGCATGTCCAGCATTTCTAAATAGTCCTTAACCTGTTCTTTCACCACTGAGGGCTGATCACCTCCTCCCCATACTGTGTTGCCCAGTGCAGCAATCTGGGAGCTGACCTAGTCTGTGAAGACCGAGGCAAAAAAAGCACTGAGTACTTCAGCTTTTTCCACATCATCTATCACTATGTTGCCTCCTCCATTCAGTAAAGTCCCACCCTTTCCCTGACCTTTTTATTGCTAACATAACTGTAAAAACCCTTCTTGTTACCCTTCACATCCCTTGCTAGCTGCAATTCCAATTGCGCCTTGGCCTTCCTGATTACACCCTGTATGCTCGAGCAATATTTTTATACTCCTCCCTAGTGGATGGTTTGGTCTTATCCCATCTCTAGATAGATAGTTTGGTCCTATCGCAACAGAGAAGACCAAACTGCACCGTAACACAACTGAAACTTAATCTTGCTAAATAGACATGCTTATACAGAGGCAATTTCATATTGCAGATAACTCACACACTCAATACACACAAGCAATGTGTGCGCTTTCTAGGAAGTCTCTGTGTTTATCACCATTAAGCGCCTGTTTTGGGGGAAAAAAATTGGTCTGTGTGTATAAAAAGACTTCACAACAACTTTGTAAATTTATTGAAAATTGAAATAGCTTTTCATTGTTAACACCGAACGAAAGTTATTTTGAAGTGACAAAGATTTTATGTCACTAAGACAAAAGATTTAAGAGAAAAACGAGAACGATTTAGACTCTGATGCTACATTTATGTGCACGTTTAACTTCAAGCACATGACAAGTTCCACTGAAGACATGGAAATAAAGCTATGTACCTGCCTAACTATTTGTAGATTCGGGGCCTTTAATTATTCTGGTTTTTTGACTATAACAGATTAGTAAAGTTAAAATAAGACATCCTGCCAACAGTGGCATTTAAGAACACTGCAGTTATAATTTAATTCATTATAAATTTTAAACAAAATTATAGCACACTGTCATAACCTTAGTCCCAGATTTGGACCTTAGCGTCCAAAATATGGAGGTTAGAATGAAAACCTCCAAGCTTAGCTACCAGCTTGGACTTGGTACTTGCTGCCACCACCCAAAAAATTAGAGTGTTTTGGGGCACTCTGGTCCCCCTGAAAAACCTTCCCTGGGGACCCCAAGACCCAAATCCCTTGAGTCTCACAACAAAGGGAAATAATCCTTTTTCCCTTCCCCCCTCCAGGTGCTCCTGGAGAGATACACAGGCACAAGCTCTGTGAATCCAAACAGAGTGACTCCCCCTCTCCATTCCCAGTCCTGGAGACAAAAGCACTTTCCTCTTCACCCAGAGGGAATGCAAAATCAGGCTAGCAAATCCAACACACACAGATCTCCCCCCTGATTTCTTCCTCCCACCAATTCCCTGGTGAGTACAGACTCAATTTCCCTGAAGTAAAGAAAACTCCAACAGGTCTTAAAAGAAAGCTTTATATAAAAAAGAAAGAAAAAATACATACAAATGGTTTCTCTGTATTAAGGTGACAAAATACAGGGTCGATTGCTTAAAAGAATATTGAATAAACAGCCTTATTCAAAAAGAATACAAATCAAAGCACTCCAGCACTTATATTCATGCAAATACCAAAGAAAAGAAACCATATAACTTACTATCTGATCTCTTTGTCCTTACACTTAGAAACAGAAGACTAGAAAGTAGAAACTACTTCTCCAAAGCTCAGAGAAAGCAGGCAGCCAGAAAACAAAGACTCAGACACAACTTCCCTCCACCCAAAGTTGAAAAAATCCGGTTTCCTGATTGGTCCTCTGGTCAGGTGCTTCAGGTGAAAGAGACATTAATCCTTAGCTATCTGTTTATGACACACACATTTTCAAATTTGTTTTAAAAGCCTCAACTTGATATTAAACCGAATGATTTAAATAGATATCATGGTAAGCCACGTTGTACCAGAAAGTAGCAGTCTTTGAGATAGCTTGGGTCAAGCCAATTGAGAGATTTCAAGATCACCATCAGATCCTTGAAATGATCCAGAATTCTGTAGAATTCTATCAGCATCTATAGAGTGCATGTACTTTGATGACGAGAGAGAGAACACAAACAATCAAGCCATGATCCATACAGTAAGTAGATGGACAGCTGCTTGTTACAACCTAGAGCATCAATACCGTCACATTCATACCTCAATATCACAACTGCATGAATTATTGTGGCCAGATGCGTTTATCTCAGGATATTGACTGAGACCACTTAAAGATGGTAGTATGAGATATAGTTGTGTAAGTATTAAAAATGAATGTTTCTAACTACATTTAATAACTCACTTCTTCAAATGTATCTTGCTATTGATGACTGGCAGCCCAAGTGGAGTGAAAATTATAGGAGAGACTAGTCAATTTTGCAAGCACACAATAAAGCTTGGAATCCCTACCAATGAAATCTAAACAGACAATTTGAATTTGTCACATAATCTCTGTGCTACTCTTAGGATAACTGAGACAAGATTTGACCAGCTACAAGATTTGCAGTGTCAAGGCATTCTGTCAATTTTCAAATCAGGAAGCAGTAACATACAGGGGAAACAGGTGATCCAAGAGAACAAATAGACACAGCAGAGTAGCCATACACCAATGATTGTTTACATTTGTAACAACTACAGGTGGCAGTTTGAAGTCAGGAGGAATAGTCAGATTTGGGAAATGAGAGACCATGTTAGACAAGTCTGGAATTCTGAATATGAAAAGTGTGGGAATGAACAGAAGAGGGTTGGGAAATGATTGGAAGTGTGCTTTTTGCCAGGTTTAGGTTAGGATTTTTAAGGTTCATCATATTAAGATGAAACCACTTAAGCTAAAAACAGAGAACAACTATAGCTGAAGGTCCGGGAAGTAGAAGTGATTACTGGAAGCGTAAGTAACGTTATTCAGCATTTAAGGGACAGCTTTAGGCATCAAGGACAACAAAGAGGAAACATGCTGCTGGTAGCATAATATCCACCAGCTTACCCAGGTGTAGTGGGGCAGAGAATTCAGAGCCAACTAAAGAAATATGAGAGCAGCAAGCAAGACATCAGAGACCTAAGGTCAACCAAACAGGAGCAAAGAGCTATAGAAAGAGTCAGCCTCAGCTCACCCAGTGGCAGTCTGAGTCAAGGTTAACCAAACAGTGGCAAAGATGTAGACATCGCAAACTTGCATCAGTGAGTGAAAGTGCAAGCATGTAATGCAACTGCACTATATTCATTGTGGCATGGAATCTTTCTGTGGCTTTAGTTTGCAGAGAAACGATAAGTGGCCACCCTGAAGTACAATGTATGAATATTTTTTCCTGCTGCCATGGCACTAGGCTAGGCGATGCAGTGTGTGTGTGCATACACTTTACTCACTGCATCACCTACACACACACACACACACATCTATGAATGAGAGAAATGACACAGGGCAGGGGACAGTACAGCAGAGTACTACAAACAAGCTAAAAGTACCTTTTTAAAGTTTATATAACTTAATAATACTGCCCATGGACCAGATGCTGAGCTCTACCAGTGTCATTTTGGACTGCTGATGTAGGTAAACTACAAGGCTTGAAGGAACTGAAGCGGATTGGCCATACTACATTTTGCTCTTTCCTGTGTAAGGCAGACACCACATCTCTGTATGGAGGCATTCTGAGCCAACACAGAAAGTATAGCAGGCAAAATGGGGTTGTATGCAAAGTGCTGCGCGAGTTCTCCAGCTGGTGGAATGGTTCCTTAGGGGATCGTTCTAGTTGCTGCATGTTAGAAAATTATTTACTTTAATCTCAATCTGCTTTCTCTGATGCACATACTTTCCACCTCCTGCTGTTTACTTGGTTTACAAATTACTGATGTCCATAATTCACTATTTAACACACTATAAAAATAAATAAAAAATTCCAAGGCCTTTTAAAAAATGTTTCTGTCAATTAAATAGGAAGCTGGGGGTAGGAGAAGCAGAATGTGTCAGAGCACAATAGTTATTAAACCCTTATGATACCTCTTTTGTAGATAGAAAGTTAATCTTGTGGCTCTGGTAGCATCAGTAAACCCACCTCTGTTTTGCTTGTATGTTTTATCTCATCACCACTCCTCCTCAATGATTTACAGTCTAATTCTGCAGCTGGGCTTACATTGCTCCTCTGATCCTCAATCCCCTCCTTGCCTTCCCTCACTGCCGTTGCTGACTTGTCCCTTTTAAGAGTTTGATATATAAGAAAATTTATTTTTGAACATAAAAGCTTGGAACCAGCTGTTAATCAAACCTTGTCATAGCACACAGCAGCAGAAGTTAGGCTGCTACCACCACAACTTTTTAAAGGGCACGCAGCAGTGGTGACCCAAAAGAAGGGAGAACATAAAGTGGAATGATGCCATGACCACCACCATGTTCGCCAACCAGGGTGGACCAAAATACCATATGTACTAGCACTGGACATAGTCATGTCTGTCAGCATACATCGGAATTCTAGAAATTTATCAACTTTTCATGATTTCTGGATTGTTGCATGGATTACCCTGCTTGCTGCAACAGGGAAACAGATTGCCTAACTGCCTTTGGCTGTTTTAAAGCGGTCAGCCACGGAACATCATTTCATTGATCAGAGCTCCCCCTGCTGCCCACCACTAAGAAGACTCACTGCAAGGTTGGCTGATTTCTCCAGCCCATGGCAATATCCGGCCCAACAGGAGAGCTAGCAGAGGTGTGCAGCGAGTGGATACAGACTGGAGCATGTGGTTGGCAGCAGTGCCTTTTTGTGACTTTAGACTTTAAAATGATAAATGAAAAACATATGTTTCTATGGACATATGCACAGTTTCTTTCTGGACCTTTATGGTTCTTTCACATGTCTGTCTGGGACTGATGAGAATGCTATTTTAGATCCCTAAATAGCCAGTATGTATAATTGCCTGACTGCATGCTTGTATTTACACATACTATTACACATTTTTGTGCATAGACTTTCCCCGCAAAAAGCTCAAGACTGCAATCAATGATTGTAGCACCTGAGCTGACGCATGACAAAGCAACTACCCAACACTGTCAGCAGAGACTAACTAAAGCAAAAGTCTAACATGCCTTGAAAGAGACCTCACTCTGCCTCTCCTCCTGTCTCTGTCAAAACTTTATATATATTTTGCTTGTTTGGAACTGGAATGTGAGATCTTTTTCTTATTAATTTCCAGGAAGCAATGAGAAGAAAACAGACACTTGCTCCAAATCATACAAGAGTCTAAATCCAGTCACTAGTTGGCTGAAATACTCTGGGGAGCCTTAGGGGATCATCCTAGTTGCTGCACATTAGAAAATTATTTACTTTAATCTCATTCTGCTTTCTCTGATGCATATACTTTCCACCTCCTGCTGTTGACTAACATGGCTACCCCTCTGATTCTGGGGAGCCTTGGAAATCTTCTAATCCTTAACACTTTACTGTTATCACATTCACTTCCAAATATTTTTCAGCTCCCTTTCAGAGACATTCACCTCATCCAATATAACTACTATTCACAGAATATAGAATCATAGAATATTAGGGTTTGAAGAGACCTCAGAAAGTCATCTAGTCCAACCCCCTGCTCAAAGCACGACCAATCCCAAGACAGATTTTCACTCCAGTTCCCTAGGTGGCCCCCTCAAGGATTGAACTCACAACCCTGGGTTTAGCAGGCCAAACGCTCAAACCACTGAGCTATTTACCCCCACCCCCCATTTAGCAAACTTATTATTTGAGTTGCTCATCGTCAGGTATTTAAAGTTTAAAAAACACTGACCTAGACAGAGAATCAAAATGTTCTGTGATCTGTATCATAGAATTTTAAGACTGGAAGGGACCTCGACAGGTCATCATCCTATAAATATTTAACATCTTCTCACAATGATAAGAAGATAGCATCAGGAGGAATTAGAATTTTAATTACTCTAAATATTTGTATTTATTTATTTGTATACATCTTCAGAATTACTTCTCTCAACACGTCTTATCACTTTTGCACTGGTACTTGAGAAACTGTGAGGCTGCACTCTAACTGTAATTACTTTGCATCCAGTGTTTTGTTTCCCCTGTAATCTTTTTGCAAACAGTAATTTTTCAAAGACTGTTTTGGGAATTTTTTTTCCCACTTTACTCCCAGCAGCAGGTGATTCTTAAAAGGTGTTTAATGAGCTAAATCTGTATTCATACCCAGAATGATAAGGTAAAACTGTAAATAATTTGTGTTTGAAACTTCCAGATGCTCCTTATTTTTTTTTAAGTCAGCTCAAAGCAACAACATTCTGACACTCGAGAGACAATCTCAGTCCTCAAAACAGTGGGCTATTATAAATAAACACCAATTTGTTACAATATGTTAACTGCTTTGTCTCTAATGTCCACATAAATAACATTAATTGCAGCCTTTTAAAAATTAATTGCATGTTAAAAATCTAAAAGACAATGAAGAAAAACATTAAAATGAGTGGCCTTTTTTTACTTAAGAATTAAATAGAGGATATTCGCACCCAGATGCTCAGTATGAAATAAGGCAAAACAAAAATTTATGGCGACAGCTTCTAGAAATATTCAAAATTCTACCCAACTACTATATTTTAAAAGTAAGTATTAATACTTCTGACTTTTTCTGAAAGGATCAAGAAGATATAAATCTAGAGGTGGGAATGTCAATTCTTGCCTACTGAAGGCCCTTTTAGAATTATTTTTACTTCAAATATTTCCAGAGTAGAAGGGTAGAGATAATGGTCAGTTTTGTTAATATTTCAAGGATAACTCAGATATGGACAACAAACAGTCAGTCCACTGACTAGAGATTAGGTTTATACTTGCAAACAACCATATGCATTAGTCTACATATAGCTTTTTTCAATGGTTTACTTGCAATTGTACAACTTTTAAACTCTTTCTGTCTATCAGTTTTCCAGCCTTTCCAACTGACACATTTAACGACAAGTAACAATAAAAATGTACCCACACTCATGTTGCTTATACAGATTTGTTAATTTGCCTTGTTAATTTGCAGTGGCAGTTTTCATTAAGAAAATTACTTCACTCAAAACACCTGCCACCTACTTTTGTTATTTAAAAAAAAAAATAAAATCTGAACATTTAAGGTAGCACAGATGTGGGTGCTGCTCTTAGAGGTTCAGAAAGGGTCAGCAGATATAAAGTGTACTTTTGAACTTCACTGGCTTTCCATGAATCTGAGAATTTCCCATATTTACTTTATTTTACAGTGTAGATGGGCCATTTGCTCAGGAGAACAAACAAAAGCTCAGGTACAGCATACAATGATTACAAATATCCACAATGAAAAACATCAGAAGCAATGTTTACGGTACGATCAGAGTTTGTGCTCAAGAAAAGTTAAGGGTCTGTTAGGATTCTCAGCTATGCCTGTTATGAATATTTACTCCAGGATGAAACCTGGCAAACCTATTCTCTTTATTCATTTTAAAAAGCGATTACATGAAAAAAGCTTCTCTGCTCTGAATACTTTTTCATGTCTATATAATTAAAATATTGCTTTAAGATAATACATTGTATTTAGCTAACAATTAGGTCATAACATTCTATTATCAGTTTAGTATTTTTAAAATACTATTAGCAAATAATATACAAATCCACTTTTGGTTGTAAGTATTTGGTGGCAAGTATTCCCTCCCTCGTTACCCACAGGCATTGTCATCCCCAGACAAAGTGAAGTTAGCATAGTTCCACTATACAGGGATATTAGAATTTTAAACACGTTTATGTCTCATTGAAATGAATAGGATTGGATTACTCACAAGCTTAATTTTAAGCACCAACTTAAATCCTGTGTTGAATTGGGGCCTAATCCAGACAGAGCAGAGGAGGTGAGAAAGGAAACAGCATATTATTAACTACTTTGGAAATAGGTGCCCCTGTTGCACCATAGCTGGGGAAATAAGCGAGATTGTTTAACTATTTTTACTTATAGTTTTATTTGTAGTTTTTATTATTATTTTATTACAGTAATGCCTAGAGTTCCCAGTCCAACTGTGCTGGGCATTGTACAAAAAAAACCAAAAAAAGTTACTACTCCAAAGAACATAAATCTTAAGTATAAGAGAGGCCAAAATTAGATACCACAAAGAGATGGGGGAGTACAAGATAAAGACTGGGAGTGGTTGGGTCATTACAAAACCTAAAACTATTTTCCCCAATACTAATTTCCCCCCTACTGTTACTCACACCTTCTTGTCAACTGTCTGAAATGGACCACTCTCATTACCACTTCAAAAGTTATCTTTCCTCCCTTGGTATCCTGCTGTTAAGTGAATTGCCTCATTAGACTGACCTCACACTTGGTAAGGCAACTCCCATCCTTTCATGTATTTATACTTGGTCCTGTATTTTCCACATCATGCAGCTTCTGAAATGGGTTCTAGCCCACGAAAGCTTATGCCCAAATAAATGTGTTAGTCTCTAAGGTACCAAAAGGACTCCTTGTTGTTTTTGCTGATACAGACTAACATGGCTATCACTCTGAAAATTGAGACTATTATAAGCAAAATAGGCAGTGGTCACAGCACACCAACTCCTAGCCACTATCTAGTGATTTGGAAGTGTGACAGCTGAGGTTGCTTTTAAGGAAAAAGTGAAAGAACCCCAGTGTAGTGGAGATTTTTACAGGGAACTCTCCTAGAGGACAAAAAGGGTAAAAGTGTAAAGGTGCTTGTTGGAGCACACCTGATATCTATATTCACCATCTTAAGCTACCATTCAAATGTCAGAGGTTTAACTGAAAAACAGATAAATCACACCCAGTGCCCTGCTTTCATCAGTATTTTTGGTTATTCCTTTGAAGATATCATATTGCCTTAGTAAACCTAAGTGTCTAACTCCTGTTTTTTTGAGGAACATAAGTCAAATTTACTCACCTGTAATTACCAGCTGCTATCTTTTAAAAATAAACAAAGCCCTCTCCCCAAAATTGGTACTACTTCCATCTTAGTTCAGTAATTGAGTAACTTCCCTATATTCAGTAACTTACAAAAAAAAATCCTAGTGGTTCATCTAGCTTCTTATTTAATTTCCTAGGAATTCTGGGATGGATTCCATCAGTCCTGGTGATTTGCCAGTGTCATAACTTTTTCAGTAAACAATGTATGTTATTTTTCTTGAATCTGGAAGACATTTTGACTCACAAGCCCTGCCACAAGTGTTTACTCCTCATCAGTTTGATATTGACCATCTCCCTCCTGCCCTGTACAAAGTACTTAAATTCCTCCACTTTTCTCTCAACTAATTTTTTCTCATGGTGAAATACCAGATTTAAACAAATTCAACAAAAGATGAGAAATGAAAAAAAAGATTAACTAAGCCATGGTTTGCATAAAAGATAACATAGAACCAAGTAAAGCATACCCAATAAAAACAGCAGAATCTCACATTTAAGTTGTTACAGCCATAAGACAGTGCAAAGCTTTCAAGGAAACTCTTTAATAAAACATTAAGGGCTTATGCCACTTTGCCTGGCTCAGTTTGTAATCCTTCAAAAACTCTTTAGGTTAATTGTATCTAACTACCGATTACTTTTTTCTCTTTATAAAAGACATTACAGAAGCATTATATAATATGTGAAGAAAAAAACATGGTCAATTTAATGGACCGTTAACATCCTTCAGGCTTTTACAATAATTATATAGATATATTGTGAACCAGAATTTATGAGGCTAATCACCGCTTAAAGCATATATTTTCTATGAGATTTACTTTAAAGGTTACTCTAGGTCATATTTTCTTTGAGTACCATTTGTAATATGGTGTATAGTTGCTATTACTGTTGCATCTAGTTTCTGATTTAAAAAGTCTACCATAATCAAGCTTAACCCATGTAGATCAACTTCCTTATTGTAAAGTATCATGAGAAATAACACTTTTCGCAGGCATATTAGACTCATAGGTCAAAAGGGACCAATATGATCATCTAGTCTGACCTCCTGCACAAGGCAGGCCACAGAACCCTACCCATCCACTTTTATACAACCCCTAATCCAGGACTGAGTTATTGAAATCCTCAAAACTGGTTTGAAGACCTCAAACTGCAGAGAATCCACCAGCAAGCGACCCATGCCCCACGCTGCAGAGGAAGGCGAAAAACCTCAAGGGCCCCTGCCAATCCGCCCTGGAGGAAAATTCCTTCCCGACCCCAAATATGGCGATCAGCTAAACCCTGAGCACGTGGGCAAGACTCACCAGCCAGCACCCAAGAAGAACCATATTTAGGACCATGTATGGTGATTCTAGGGTATTTGTAGCAGTAACATGATACATACAAAATGATGGAGCATGAGCAGAATTTAATCCAGATTCACAGATCAAACCAGAGACTGTTTATAGAATAATATTTCTATTTATAGATTCAGATTCACAAACACAGAAACATGATCCAGAGAGAACCTTTTTAAAGGTTTAATAGAAAAGATATTGCAATTAAATGTGCCTCTTTTGTAAATCTAAACATATAAAAGAGTAGGACAATTTTGAACTAATGCCGTCTTTGAGTTAGCAAGTATACTGGAAATCTCATGTCTACCTGAATTTCTGTTCCTTCCCCCAAAAGATAGAATTATGGGTCTCTGGGACTGTACTTCATGTGCATTGTTTGAGCTATGCAGGACTGGCCTAACAAATTGGCACAATCATAGAAACCTTGTTATAAATACACCTGTACCCTGATATAATGCAGTCCTCAGGAGCCAAAAAATCCCACCACCTTATAGGTAAGACCGCATTTTATCGGGTTTGGTCCAGTACGGTGTACCAGCAAGAGCCAGTACGCCGCACCACACTGGTCTGGCTTCCCCAGCAGTGATTTAAAGGGCCCGGGGCTCCAACTGCTGTGGGGAGCCCCGGGCCCTTTAAATAACCACCAGAGCTCTGGCAACGGGGCTCAGGCGGTGATTTAAAGGGCCCAGGGCTCCTCACAGTGGCTGGAGGACTGGGCCCTTTAAATCACCACCTGAGCCCGGCTGCCAGAGTCCCGGTGGGGATTTAAAGGGCCCAGTTCTCCAGCTGCCACAGGGATCCCTGGTCCCTTTAAATCCCTGCTGGAGCTCTGGCAGTAGGCCTCGGGCAGGGATTTAAAGGGCCCGGGGCTCCCCACAGCGGCTGGAGCCTCTGGCCCTTTAAATCATCACCCAAGCCTGGCTGCCAGAGCCCCTGCGGAGATTTAAAGGGCCAAGTGGGAAGAGGCTTAGGGAAGTAGCAGCAACTAATTGAAAGGAGCAGTGTGTGTGTCTACTGTTTATAGGTCCCTGGATTGGAACCTGGAGTAGTAGGTGGGTGCACGTTCCCCTCAGTGGCCACTGATGAAGTGGCCTTAGCCCTGAGAAGGGGACAAGGCTCCTTTAGAAGCGACATCAAAGGGCTGAATTTAAAGGGCCTGGTTCTGGGGTCGAAAAGCCTAGTAAGAGCAAACGGACTATTTGTTGAACTCTTTGCTACCCCGGAAGGGGTTAATTTTTGACAGTGCAAACTAGACCACGATCTGAAGATCTGCTAAGTGGAGTTGACAACCTACAGGGAACACCAGGAACCGGAAAGGCCTGCTGTACCCCTTTACATTCCCAAACACGAACACAATTAAAACCAGTTACACCTCAAAATCATCATAGTCAAAAAGTCAGAGGGCTTCAGGCCAGAAGGGTCCATGATATCATTTAGGACCTACTATATATCACAGACATTTAAATGTCACCTAGTTTATTTACCCCTATACTGAGCTCAATACTTCAGGTCTGACTAAAGCAAGATTTGGCATTGGCTAAATCATATCTTCCAGAAAATCCAATCTCTAAATGAAGACATTAAGAGATGGAGAATACACCACTTGCATTGGTAGTTTGTTTCACTAGTTAATCAAGTTCACTGTTGTTAATTGTGCCTTGTTTCTGATTTGAATTTGTCTGGTTTCAGTTTCCAGCTATGGGTTCTTGCATTACTCTTTTCTCCACTAGATTACAGGGTCCTTTAGTAGCCATTATTGCCTCCCTGTGAAGGAGATTTATACACTGTAATGAAGTCATCTCGCACAGTATTCCAATATTGGTCTTACTAATGCCATAGTTTGGAGGTAAAATCACTTCCGTCCTCCTACTCATTACTTCCATGTTTATAAATCCAAGGATCAGATTAGCCCATTTTGCCATATTATTGCACTGGGAGCTCATGGTCAGTTGCTTCTCTACTATGACCGCCATAAATCATTTTTAGTCATTGCTTTCCAGGATACAGTCCTTCAGTCTGTAAAGTATGGCTTGAATGCCTTGGATCCTAGATGTATAACTTTGCATTTGGCAGTATTAAAATGTTTTGATGACCCAGCACAAATGAAAAATTAATACACTAATTCACTGCACCACCTATCCCCCAAGGTGATATTTATAATATGAATACACAGGAATAATAAGTGATAGCAGGGTGGACTTCATTTTATCGTTTTTCAGTACATGAAAGGAATTCCTTAGAGCTATAAGTATACAACAAATCCAATCTAGAATGAAATTATGCAAAAATACACAGGCACGCTGTCAACCAAGAATGAAAATATTTTCATGTTTCTACGGCAATGGCCATACCAGATTATATAATACTACTGGTAATTTGTAAGCAAGTGAAATGTCAGACGTTAAAAAGTGTCCAGAGTATTCTTTTCCCTTTCATACACTTAAATGTATTGCCTATATTGTTCCTCACAGTATGTTTAATACATTTATATAGTCTTTCTTAGCAGAAATTTGTCTTAATTCAAAATCTACTCCAGTCCTCAACTAAAATTAAATACGAGGAGGAAAGGACACCACAATGCAAAGGTGTTATAGTGGTAGGGGCCATATCAGTAGATAAGAAAAAAGAAGCAAGATATAGATAAATGGAAAAAGAAAGACAGTATACTTCTATGGTTCTGAAATATCTTTAGGAGTAGCATGTGTGTGTGTGTGTGTGTGTGTGTGTGTGTATATTAGATTACACACAAAAAACTATAAGAGTATTATCAAGGTTGCAAAGTCAAGAACTCAAAATTTAGGAGATGCCAGTGGTAAGATTGCCTGTGCAACCTTAATTTGCCTCTTTATGCATGAGCCTTTTGACAGTCTTGCCCATAGGACCTCTACATCCTCCAGAACATGGGTTGTACCAACTGAAAATGGGCTCTTATAAAGGAAAATGCAGGCAATATTGATGCTGCCATCTCTCCCTACAATATGCAATGCAATATATACATTAACTATGATATATATGCACACTATATTACATATCTTATAAACAATATTGTAATATATGCGTATACACTATTTCTACAGATGACATATCAAAGTCACAAAAATTTGGGACAGTATCTCTTCCTCTTTTTTTAATCTCTCTCTCTCTCTCACACACTTTTTCTTATTTACTTTATGGTTCCCATCATCATAATATCTCAGTGCTTGCATTGTGTTGTTCATTCCTGATGCAATTTAATTTTAGTTGAGGACTGGAGTAGATATATCTTCAAGCAACTAATAGAGTTGGACTTACAAAATGTGAATATCTGATATATTTCCTTTTCAGAAAACAAATTCACAGGAGTAAATTAAATTTAAAAGACTAGGGTGTCAGAATGCTTAACTGAGAAGAAATCCGTAAGATGCAAGAAATGTGGTATTAATAAGGCCCTACTTGAATTGCAGGATGATTGTCAAATATTGTGCCTCAGTTGAGGACAAGACATGGAAAAAATCACAGAAAAGTAATAATGATCCTTTATTAATTGCAGTATTTGGAAAAGTCAGAGAAGACCTATCTGTTTAAGAACAATATGCTGCAACGATATAAACATTCAAGTATTATGTTATGCCTCCTAATTTTTTTTGATAAACAGACATTTTGCTGCAACTATTTTATAGTCATTAATGCGTGGGACTGACATACTGAACCCCAGACTCCTGGGGATGACAGCCTGAGCCCCAGATACTATCAACTCACATAAAATGGGGTTCTACTGTACTAATGGAGAAAAAGTGTGTGTTGCAAACCTCAAAATCTATGAAAACTGTGGACTGTGCAAAATAAGCTAATTAAAATCAAAACTGCAGTTTAAGACTAATAGGTGGAATCCACAATTTTTGCAATTTTGCAAATAAAGTAGGGCTTTAGGTTTTAAGTAATTGTCTAGCTACAAAAGACCTAACAAGTGCACTTTCATTAAGAAAAGAAGATCAGACATATTTTCCCATTTGCCATGCTAAGTTGTAGTCTTTTCACTTTCCATCAATATTCTATAAAAGAGTATAATATTGCTCCAAATCAAAACAATGCACTGTCATGGTATAAATCCCCACTCTGAACCTTAGAGTCCAAAAGATGGGGTACCAGCATGAATTTCTCTAAGCTTAATTACCAGCTTAGATTCTGTAGTGCTGCCATCAACCAGGACTTGGCGTGCCTGGTACACTCTGGTTCCCCCCAAACCTTCCCTGGGGACCCTAACACCCAGACCCCCTGGATCTTAACACAAGGAAAGTAAACCCTTTCCCCCACCGTTGCCTCTCCCAGGCTTTCCCTCCCTGGGTTACCCTGGAAGATCACTGTGATTCAACTCCTTGAATCTTAAAGCAAAGGGAAATGCACCTTCCCCCCTCCTCTTTTCCCCTCCCCAAGAGGTAATACAGATTCAAGCTCTGTGAATCTAAAACAGAGGAAATTCCACCTTTCCCCCTCCCTTCTCTCTCCCTATCTCCCACCCATTCCCTGGTGAGTACAAACTCAATTCCCTTGAGCCTCAACAAGGGGGAAAAAATCCATCAGGTCTTAAAAAAAAAAGTTTTTAATAAAAGAAAGAAAAAAGTAAAAGTTGTCTCTGTAATTTAGATGGTAAATGTTACAGGGTCTTTCAGCTTATAGACACTAGAGAGAAGCCTTCCCCCCCAGCACAAATACAAATTAAAAATCCTTCCAGCAAAATACACATTTGCAAATAAAGAAAACAATCAAAAAGACTAAACCGCCTTCTACTGGTACTTACTATTTGAATAGAAAATTAGAGAGCCTGTAGGTATGTCTGGTCACTCTCAGATCCCAGAGAGAACAACAGACAAACAAACACCACAAAACAAAGACTTCCCTCCACCGAGATTTGAAAGTATCTTGTCTTCTGAGTGGTCCTCTGGTCAGGTGGTCCAGGTTTACAGCTTGTAACCCTTTACAGTAAAAGAGACATTAACCCTTAACTATCTGTTTATGACATGCACCTACTTTTATTTTCAACCACCGTGAATTACAGAGAGTAGATAACGAAGGACAACATTTAGGATCTCTTCACAAGGTACAGCCCAGCATCAAGAATGCCTTCCCCTGGCTTGTGAAAGTTTCACAAGAGCTCTGTTCTATTCTATTTGTATAGGAGTAGCTGCTAGCAATGGCTACAGTTAATGTTTTCTAACACTTACCACTATAAGAACCTGTTACCCTGTTGCTTATAACGTTGCCACTCTTGAACTGAATGGGTGAAGTTCTCTATGTCTGGTGTGTAGGCCTCAGGCTGTTTTTTATTTTAAAAGTTTCAGCCATTCCTCAGAATTAAGTTGGGGGGAAATGCATTATTTTACCTTGTTAAAAAATTCTCATAACCAACCATTTCATTGAGAAGCTCTAGTGCCTTCATGCTTTGCATCAGGGAAATGAAATTTGGCAGGTGCATCAGCCTGGATTCAGTGATGTGCTCAGTGATGTGAAAATCCACCCAAATTTAGCCAAGTTCTAAGTCTCAGAAAAACTATAGTTTGCACATGCTTAGTAGATGTTCATGTTCAAGAACAGCAGCTAAATTCTCCATAGATTCTATCCATACTACGCATGCTCCATCCCAGGACTTCAGGGGCTGAGCAACATACTTTGCTGTTATTTCTCCTGGAATCTAGGGACTGTTGTGGTACTAGTCACAGGAACTGAGAGCAGAGAGATTGACTCTCCAGTTCTCATCAGGATCCCATTGCTACTTCCCAGGAGGAGGAAGTTGCCTGACTGGAATAAAGAAAGAAGAACAGAGACAAGTGAGCAATGAAGGGGAGTAGCAGAAGGGGATACGTAGAGGCAAAGGGAGTGGCAGAGACAAGCTGTAGTGGGGGAGTGAAAAAAATTGTCCATGAAACCTTGACTTAGCCCCCTGTTGCAGAAGTTGGAAGCTGTATAGTGAACAAGGCAAGCTACAAGAAGAGAAAGGATGGTCTTGTGATTTAGGCAGTTGAGTGACATCCTGGAGAATTAGATTTATCCGATGTCTGTCAAAGTTCCTATATGTCACTGAACAAGTTACATAAATCAATTATCATCTCAGGTGTTGAACTTCAAACTATTTGTGTGTTTTTTATTTTACAGGTGCTCAGAGGGAGACACATGGATTCAGATTTGCAGAAGGTGCTACGCACTTCCATCTCCACCTGAAATCAATGGCAACTTTACACACATATTAAATGCTATAAACAGAGCCGGAAAAGCAGGCTCTTGCATCTTAAATTGGGGACTCAAAATTAATGGACACCTGAAATACTGGCTTGAATCTTTCTTGGTCTCAAATCCCCATCTGTAAAATGAGGATTAAAATATCTCCTTATTTCCCTCTGGAATTTTGAAGTTAAGTTCAGAAATTTTGAAGTTAAGTTCAGTGAGGCACTCAGATTTTATGGTGATGAGTGCTACAGAAAAGTCCTTGAGAAAATTAATAATTCTGTATTTAGAGGAGGGTTTGGATGGTATGCAGTGAATAAGGACTGGGCCACACATATTGAATGATGAGTATCAGAAGAAATACTGTACACCTATCCATTCAGGGAGTACCTCTATCATGTGCACAGAATGAGGCAGGGGTCCTATGGAATAAACAAGATGTGATTATATAATTGTAGACAATTATAACACATACCAAAAGAGGCTGAATTAAGGATGCACAGGCACTCTTAATTCAAGCATTTCCTAACTTTTGAATGCTTTGCAACCTTAATGTTCTTGTAATATAGTTTTTTTGGATGTTATATTTTGTATAGATTTTTACATTCTCCTCATCAATATAGTATCTAAATGCTATCCAACAATGTATTAAGCAATGTGACTAATATTTATCACATGTAGTCAGTCCTTTCTTCCGCCTTCTCCCCACGGGGCCAAGCATCAGCTAACAAGACCACATATTTAAATTTTAGTGGACAGATCGTTCTTGGGGGAGGATCCTTGACTTTGGAATTCACAGAACTGGAATTTACTGACTTTAAGACACAGAGCAAAGCTCATCTCTTCATAGGCTTTAGATGAGAGGCTGGGCAGCAGCGGCTGCTCCAGGCACCAGCGCTCCAAGAGCATGCCTGGGCGGCAAGCCGCAGGGGGTATCCTGCCAGTTGCTGTGAGGGCAGCAGTCTGGCGGCCTTCGGCGACTATTCGGGTACACTGGAGCCGCAGGACCGGCGGACCTCCTGCAGGCATGCAGCCGAATCCACAGGACTGGTGGACCTCTCACAGGCAAAAAAGCTAGAGCCGCCCCTGCTGGGGAGGAGTTAATTATCTGACCTATTAAGGAATATCTACACTGCAGCTTGGCACAAGCCTCCCAACTCAGGCAGACAGTTCTGCTAGTGGGGCTTAAGCAAGCACACCAAGAATAACTGTGTGCACGTTGCTGTTCCAGTGGAGACTGGGACTAGTCAATAAAACTCAAGACTAGAATATTTGGTGGCTTGAGCTCAGGTGGCTAGTGCTAGTCTCTGCTAGAGTTGCAAGTCCACACATAGCTATTTTTAGCAGGCTAGCTCAAAGGCTGCTAGCATGAGTTTGTTGATCTGGGCTAGGAGGCTTGCCCCAAACTTCAGAATAGACACACGCAGAAGTCACATTTTATAAACAAAGATAAATAAGATGATCAGGAAGGAACTGTACATGAAAATGTAGGAAAAGAGATTAACACACACTCAGTGGAAAAACAGTAAGAAAAATGAAGTCTTAAAAGTGCCAGTGAGAAGGGAAGAAATGATAACTTCCTCCAAAAGTCAGTGACTTTAAAGATTAAGCATTTCTTTCATTTGGATAAAACTACAAAAGAGAAGGCAGATGCCAGGCAATTTTTTTATTTAAGTACAGACAAATTAATTCTCCAGTATGTTCACTCCAATTTACTCTATGCAAAACAACCCCAACTGGATACCATTCTTCTTATTTGCAGCATGTTAAATGTCATTACATTTTCTCTGATCACGGAAAGAAAACGGATAACCTGTGACCTGGCTCTACCATTATCAAAAGTTTACAGCGGGGGTGGGAAAATTGGCAGTGAATACAAATGTACAGCCACAAGACAGTACCACCTACTTGTGCTGAAATATGGTTTTAAAATAACTAACAACATAAGAACAGAAGAATGGCCATCCAAAGATCCATCCAGCCCAGTATTCTGTCTTCTGACAACGGCTAGTGCCATGTGCCCCAGAGGGAATGAACAGAACAGGTAATCAAGTGATCCACCCCCTGTCGCCCATTCTCAGCTTCTAGCAAACAGAGGCAAGGGACACCATCCCTGCCCATAACAACAATCAATACTTAGTATTTATAAAGAGCCACATCAGTAGATATCAAAGTGATATTTAAAGTTGAGTTAGCATCATTACCCTCATTTTACAGAAGAAGAAATGAAGGCAGAGAGAGATTAAATGTTTTCTCAATAGTCAGAAATGTAGTAAAAGAAATGCCTGGATTAATATCCAAATCTCTGATTCCCCATCCAGTGGCCTATTTGCTGGACCAAATATCTTCCCAAAATTTCCCAGTTCTGATTCTTTATTTTAAAACAGATTTTTTCCCATTTCTTCTTCATTAATGCCCTGAGAATCAGAAGTGCAGGATATCCATAAATCTCACTGAAATCAATGGGAGCTGTGCAGATGTTTTGAAAATCAGGACACAAGATATTTTATCTTTCCATTTTGCTAAACTATTGAAGGGATTTCTGAGGTTACGAAATCCTGAATTCATGTCTGTCAAGCAAGTGATGGTAAAATGTTTTAAAATTTTGTTTCCAAAAGCATAAATTACATTCTGTTGTAGACTGGGAATGCTAATCATTTGGGGACTTTTAAAACTCAAATCTTTGCCATTCACTGCTAAATGAATTTAAAGCTTTTAAACTAAGATTCTGCCAGTTCTCCCCTGACTTATGGGCATACCTCATGTAACAACGGTGTCCAGGAATAGAAAGACATGGGCCAAAGTTTGAGTACAAACTGTTTAAAAAAAATATTGTAACTATCCCCACTGTGGGAAGATGCTGTGAGAGTAGTAGTACTTCCCAGTCCCCTGTGGAAGTTTGGTAGCCTGCTCTGTGGATCATGAGCTCAGACACAAACTCTATAGGAGATCCAAGTACAAAGAGGTACTGGCTGTAGTCCTTGGCATGTTTCCATAAACACTCTCACATTATGAGTAACAGACAATTATTTTGCCAAGCTGCCATAAACAAAAGCATGCAAATACCATACACACAATTTCCTTACCAGTTACAACAAAATAATCAACCCAACAGACCTTACCTAAGCCTTTAGAGCCAGTGCTCTAGAGGGGCATATGGGTAACAGTATCCCATAACATTTGAACACTCTCCTCCTCAATGTAGGCCACTGCCCAGTATCTTTCAGCTGTGGCTAGTACAGATGGGCAAAAATGTTGACAAATTGTTTATATGTTGAAAAATATAGTCTGGAGTCAACCAAAACTGTTCATGAATTTGGTCAAATTCATCTAATAATTTTGGCCAGGGAAACAAAACAAACAAACAAATTTTCCAAAACAGTTGAAAAGTTTTTGAAACAAAACATTTGAACTCTTTGTTTCTAAACAGCCTTTCACTTTGAAACGTAACGAAACTTAGCTAAAACAGAAAGTGCAAAACACTCCACATTTAGGGCTCGTCTACACTAGAACTGTACCCATGTAGCTGCGCTGCTGTAGCTCTGCTAGTCCAACTCTCTATGCCAACAGGAGAGAGCTCTCCCATCGGTATAATTATTCCACCTCCCTAAGCAGCAGTAGCTATGGTAGCAGGAGACCTTCTCGCATTTACATAGTACTGTCCACACCGGTGTTTAGGTTGGTGTAACTTATGGTACTAAGGGGGGTGGCTTTTCCACACCCCTAAGCAACTTAAGTTATAACAAAGAAAGTGTGTACAAGCCCTTAGTTTGACCAGAAACTAAATGCTTTTGGTTTTTCATTTCAGCAAGAGAAACCAACAATTTGTTGGTTTAGGTCAACCTAAATTCCCTCCCTTTTTTTATTTTTCAGTTTGGTGGCTCAGCTCAATAATTCACCCAGCTCTAGTGGCTATTGCTTGCACCTGCCGGCAACAGGTGTCACCCAGTTCTCATTCTTCTAGTCTCAGCTCTAAGCTTGCTGCTGCAGTCTGCTGCTCATGCCCTCATGAAAACCTCTGTCTCTCTTCTGAGCCTGGCCTCTCTAACCTTAGGATATTACTTCTCCTTCCTGTATTGTAGGAATGATGAAGCCCTCTACTAGCTGGCTCCTCTCCCCCGCATCAGAAAGAAGGTACCTAAGTGATGACCCACCATTCAACAACATTTATTACAATATGTTAATTAAAATGACCCGTTGATTTAAAGGTTCTACAATGGAGGATTCTCCCAAAGTGAGGTTTCTACCTAGATTATTCTGGATTCTGCCTAGATATGGTTATCTGATTATCACTGTGTCAGGGACTGTACTGGCTTCCTACTAATTTCTGGGTTCAATTCAAGTTGGTGTCAACTTTGATCAATAATGCCCTCTCTACTTGGTCCTGATTAGGAACGAGATCATCCCATGGTTTGATATAGTATTTTGACCTTCATGGCATGGTAAAAGGCTCATCTTTCCTCTCAAGCCTGGTTTGTGGTTGGTGGGTTGAGAATCAGTTTATTTTGAGGGAACATCTGTTCTTTTTTACTATGACTGAAAATTATAGAAATGATGTCTTAATTCTTGTATTCAGGTTAATTCCCACTGAAGACAGTGAGGGAGAACTGGATATGGACTCAGGATTTGTTTCAAAATATAGAAATTTGCAACCACAGATTGTTAAACAATTTTTATATAACTTTGATGAAGGTTTCATCTTCCCATGCAAGAATTAAATTACAGAAGAATCTAATATCATCTATAAGAGGAACTTAGTTTAGTTTGAGCAGTCTAAATAAAATATCTTGACTATAACTACAACTATCATAAATACGAAATTGGGATCTCAAACTTTTTCTTTTCTATGAATCTGCATCTCAACAGCCTATCCCTTTATGCACCACTACTTGGCAATTATTTCTAACTTTATATATCATTCATTGTCCTTCCATTTGCTGAATACCTTGCCCAGACCACACCTCTTTAAGGCTAATTATTTGATTGGCATACCACTCCCCATAAATGAAACAATCAGCCTAACAAAGAGACCTTTATGTGATCAGAACTGCTCTGAGGAAGAAACACAATTTAAGAGCAAAAGAAGTATGTTTCAGGGCTATCTTTTAACCTGAAGGAACAGTACCCATATTAAGTAACCAATTACACAGACACTCAGTTTTGCATTGTTACATGGCTCCTAGGAAAACATTTCATACTTTCTGGGCATAAGGATAATTTTTTTCTCTCCATCTGCTGACCTCTTTCTTAGTGGAAGGAAAGGAGCAGGAAGAATCTCTAGCACCACAGCTAAGAGATGGCTGCCAGTTTTCCCACACACTTTCCCTCAGAACTGACTCAAAATAAAACAAAAAAGTATTTTACCATATAAAATAATTTGATGGATTAGTCTAATTCTCTACTCTTTGTTTTTTTGAAAAAGACTTGTTTCAAGATGTTGAGCTACTTGAAGAGCTCCATTTTTTGAAGGAGTCATATTTTAATTATTTCAAATTAATGTATTAAATATGAAGGTTATATGAGGTGTGTCAAGTCTTAATAATAATTTCACTGAATATATCACATCTGAAAAAGTTGTAAACCTAGCCCCATGTTTTCCCCTATATTTTGTAGAGTAACAAACTATCACAAAATCTCACATTTCTTCTTAATGCTCACTCTTAAATCTGAAAATTAACTCATTTTGCCTAGGTTTTATAATGCGTGCTGTACATGATTTCATTATCTCTTTTAAATCGTCATGAAGGGAGACAGAGACTCAATTGCCAGTACTACTTCCCATCAAGTTGAGGAAATATGATCTTCCTGCTCTCCCAATACTTATGTAATACCAATGCATGGATGATAAGCAGCTGGCTGAATCTAAACCCAGGAAACTGATGTTGCTAGGAAGATAAAGCTGGTTTTGAACAATTAGCTAAAAGTGTCTCTTCTCACTTCATTAAGGGAGACCCAGTTTATAACTAACACTATAAAAACCTTCTTCAAATGAGTCTGCTCCCACTATTGACTTGGGAATGATGATCCAAGTTTTTGGGATCTCAAGGTTGATTATTGCACGTGCCCTACATCTGAGAACAACTGAGGATACTCTATCAGCAAAATTTGTAGGTGGGAGAAACAAAAATGATTAAAGGTCTGAAAAACATGACCTATGAGTGAAGATTGAAAAAATTGAGTTTGTTTAGTCTGGAGAAGAGAAGACGACAGCGGGGAGGGGGGCGGGGGACATAACAGTTTTCAAGTATATAAAAGGCATTACGAAGAGGAGGGAAAAATGTTTTCTTAACTTTTGGGCATAGGAGAAGCAGCAATGGACTTAAGTTGAAGCAATGGAGGTTTAGGTAGGACATTAGGAAAAATTCCTAATTGTCATGGTGGTTGAACATGGGAATAAATTGCCTAGGGAGGTTGTGAAATCTCCGCCATTGGAGATTTTTAAGAAAAGGTTAGACAAACAGCTGTCAGGGATGGTATAGATAATACTTAGTCCTGCCTTGAATGCGGGCGACTGGACAAGACGACCTCTTGTCCTAGGATTCTATGATTGTTTTTATTATTACACTGGCTCCCTACTAAATATCAAATCTACCTCCCCTCCAGGTCTGCAATTCTTCACATCAGTTACACTCCTTGAGGACAGTGTTGTCCACAATAAAGGTAAGGCATGAGAGAGCTAGGGCCAGAATTTTTCAGTAGCTAGCCCTCAACTCTGGAATTCTTGTTCTCAAGAAATCAAAGCAATCTCAACTCTCACCACCCTTGGATCCAAGTTAAGATAAAGGCCCCCAAAACAAACAAACCTAAATTCAAATACCTTTCCCTCCCATTCAACAGGAGAGATTGGAAGAGAAAAGAAGTAACTAATTCTGCATAAACTACCCAATTCTGTTTTCTTGTAAGATGCTCAAATACCACAGTGACAAAGAAGTATTAGATTAATTAGGGCAAAGTTTAGGGCAAAGAAAATTAACTTTTCATGGTTTCTTTTTGAACCAAATATATTAAAGAGTTTATTTTTCCTTATTTAGTTCTTTTGGTTAATGAAGTTGCACATTCTTTTACCCACAATGGTCAAGTGTTAGAATTTCTTTACCTCTGCAGAGTGGTGTCTACAAAATAAACACATTGTATGTGCATCAATTTTTGTTCCAGACAAGCCTTCATCCTGTTGAGAAGCAATTGTGTCAATTCCACAAGTAGCCTTGAGAATGTGGGTAAAGCTTGTAGTTGTAACAGGAAGACAGAGGTGAAAAAGCAGTGACTTAGCTTATTGTTTTAATTATAATTAAGGCTACAAGTTGGTCACAGAGGTTACAGATTCCATGAATTTGTGTGACCTCCATGACTGTAGCCTTGGGTGGTGGGGCTCTAGCTGTCAGCAGTGGAGCTCAAGCTTCCATGATGTATTGTTTATTCCTTGCATCCTTCTGTGACTTTTACTAAAAATATCTGTGACAAAATCTTAGCCTTAATTATAATATCTTGATTTGTACACAGACTAAGTAAATTTCTTCTTCCACCAGCCTTGATCTTTTAATCCATTCTATCTGGTGCCAGGCTCCTCTCCTGGAGTAAATAACAAGTATAGCAATGCCTAGTAAGGTTTGGATTTAACCAATTATTCCATGAAATCAGAAATCAGAGAGCAAGAGATGGACACTGAGGCACAATGGTAAAGCAAACAAACAACAAACAACAACAATAATAATAATAGAAAAAGGCAGCTGAGCATCTATCTCCCGTTTGTCTCAAAGGATTTAGCTCCAAATATGTACATACATACACTTTATAAATAACATTTAATTAGTTGTCACAGTCAGTCATGTTATATACATTGTAAAATAAATTCAAATACTTTCCAGCATTCAGTACTGTGTATTTCTGTATTCTTGAGAGACAATCCTAGATATCTCTAAAAACATATTTTATAATAAAAATAGTATAAATCATTTTCATGAAAAAAGTTATCAATTGCATTGCCTACTAACATTACTTAGATTATATAGAAGCAACCATACCAGTACTAGGTCATCCATAAAAAGGTTTTTAAAATCCTTGGGTCTTATAATTAGTGATGATTCCATAAGAATACATAATTTAGATTCCATTTCATGTTCCCCAGATGAACTTAAACTGGATTCTAAGCACCAAATATGCTTTTTGTTGATTGTCCCGGACATCACAGGAAGACAGCAAAAATGTGTTTTAACTCGGCCACAACTTCATTAACATATCTGGGAATTATCTGGAATAACTTGTTAAATGAAAGTAAGCCTTCCTTTGTAACCCATTCCATATGGTGGAGGGCTTCAGCCTCCCACTCCATTAACTGGCCCCAGCACCATATGTGCTGGAACTAGGGGTGCTGGGGTTTTAGCAGCACCCCCTGACTTGAAGTGGTTTCCATTATATATGGGATTTACAGTTTGGTTAAATGATTCGCAGCACCCCAACTATACAAACTGTTCCAGCACCACTTCTGAGGCACATAATAATGGTCATATTGGGTCAGATCAACTGTCAATCTAGACCAGAACCCTGTCTTCCAACAGTGACCGGTGCCAGATGCTTCAGAAGGAATGAACAGAACAGGACATTTTATCAATTGAACCCAATCCCCTGCTCTTTATACAAGGATAAAGGGGGTAGGGAAGGGGTGTTTTTCTCACTGTACGAAACATTAGGAGCTCCAATCCAATTCCTCACCTTCTTTAGGAGATGCCTTCTTTTAATCCTCTTCCAATTCTGGTTTATCAGAAAATTTGAACAAGTACCTGCACTGGGCACCTGCCAAGTTGCAACAAAATGGATTTTACAATCTAACCTACCTACCTACTCAGAGTAAGGCCAACAAAAACCAAATCCACACTACACAGGCCAATCTGGCAGTAAGGGAAAAATTCCTTCCCAGCCCAAAAAAGGCTCCAAGCATAATATCCAGAGAAAGGCCCCCAAACTCTAATCTCAAAAGAGGATGGGGATTTTTATTCCCTGCGCAGAATAGGGCTGGGGAAGGGCTTACAAAATTGATGCACAGGAGCCAATAGGCTGCCAAACCAATCAGCCACAGAGGCCCCTTTCTCTCCTCTTCAAACTTGCAAGAAGTAGGTGGGGTTTATTAACCTTAAAGAGGCCAAATGCAAGTTTTGTCCCAAACAAAGAAACCTCACCGTTGAGGCTGTGGAGATTATAGGTTATGATAAACTTCGTGTTGAGATTATGAAAAAACTCATAAAGAAGTCTATAGGCCATGAAATAATGTACAATAGAGAGTGTTTCTCAGCAAATGCATTATAGTTACAGAATTCTGAACTAACTGAATGTACATAACAATAGACAGAAGAATAAGTGTTACATGGGGGGGGGGGGAGAGACACGACACGACTGAAAAAAACCCAAACAAATCCTCTAACTTGGTACATTATTGTCCTACCAAAATGAGCTAATGAAAATACTTAGGACTTTTGACCTAATCAGAAGTTCCAGAAATCACAATTTATTTCTAAAGTACAGATATCACCTATACTTGCTAAGCCAATAAAAAATGCATTTGGAAATAAAGTCATATATTGCCATGCTTAGGTGAAGCAGTCATGATTATATTTATTATACAAAAACTAAATTATCCTTTTTTTCCAATTAGATAATGGAATTTGTTAACACTTGATCTAAAACATGGACAACTAGAAAACAAAATGTGTAACACATTTACTACCATTCACTAAATAGAAAAGAATTTTCTTTAATCTTGTTCTTAATTACACTAAAGAAGGAAGCTGTCCTGAAAACTGTTCAGAAGGAGTTTAAAATAAAAATAATAAAATATAGAAAGACTGCTACCAATACACTAGACTTGTTTCGTTTGTTTTGTTTTTAATTAAAAATGAGCAGAGACAAAGGATCTGCTCCAGGTATAAGATACAACAAGATTAAGCACACAACATAGTACCAGTTTTTGATGCATTTTATATTAGAGTCAACGTGCTAACGTCAACGCCTTACAATAGCAATGAAAGAACCAACAGACAAATATCATCAGCACCATGGCAAATCCCAAAGGGATGTAGTCTCCTTGCAGGTCAAGTGCTACCCAGATCAATCTGCAACTAGGTTCTTAAGACTGTCTATACAAATACATAATCCATAACTGTAATTCTAAGAAGTTTAGCTATCACATTCTAGACTAGGAGCAGGGGGAACACTGATACACTAGAAGCCAAACTGGTCTGATTAGAGTAATGAAATTTATTTATTTTAAATAAGAGTATGGAAAAAGTTAAAAATTCCACACAAATATGAAAACATGCTGTCCATGTATTTCCATTAATAATCTGAAATGTCATTACTGCATTCTGTTTGTTTGAAACGTATGTTGGCCAATACTGAACAATTTACAACATGGTATGAAGCTTTTCTTTCTACTACCCAAAATGTATCTGAGCTAAATTCAATGACAGAAGGTACTTCAATAGATTTCAAGGCCAAAAGGCACCATTGTGTTCATCCAGTTTGACCTTTTGTATTCCACAGGCCACAGAATATCCCCAGAATAATTCTGAGAGCATATCTTTTAGAAAAACATTCCATCTTGATTTTAAAATGGTCAGCACTGGAGAATCCACACTAATCCTGGTAAATTGTTCCAACTGATTAATCTCACCACAGAAAATGTATGCTTTATTTCTAATCTGAATTTGTGTAGCTTCAACTTCCAGCCATTGGATATTGTCATGCCTTTCTCTTCTAGAGTGACCAGACAGTAAATGTGAAAAATCAGGATGGGGGAGTGGGGTAATAGAAGCCTATATAAGAAAAAGATCCAAGAATCGGGACTGTCCCTATAAAATCAGGATATCTGGTCACCCTATTCTCTGCTAGACTGAAGAGCCGATTATCAAATATCTGTAACCCATGTAAATACTTATAGACTGTATTCAAGTCACCCCTTAACCTTCTCTTTGTTAAACTAAATAGATTGATCTCTGAGTCTATCACTATAAGGCATGTTTTCTAATCCTTTAATCATTGTCATGGCTCTTTCCTGAACCGCCAATTTATCAACATCCTTTTTGAATTGTGGGCACCAAACCGGGCACGGTATTTCAGCAATGGCCACACCAATGCTAAATACAAAGGTACAATAGCCTCTTTACAGCTGTTCAAGATTCCCCTATTTATACATCCCAAGATCACATTAGCTTTTTTGGACACAGCATCACACTGGGGCTCACAATTATCTGATTATCCACCTTCACCTCCAAAAAATGTTTCAGAATCATTGCTTCCCAGGATAGATCTCCCATCCTGAAAGTATGGTCTTCAATCTTTGTTCCTAGATGTATTCATTTAACTGTATTAAAACACACATTGTTTGCTTTCACACGGTTTACCAAGTGATCGATTGTTCTGAATCCATGACTTGTCCTCTTCATTATTTACCACTCCCCCAATGTTTGTGTTATCTCCAACCTTAATCAATCATGATTTTATGTTTTCTTTCAGATCATTGATAAAAACATTAAATACCATAGGGCCAAGAACAGATCCCTGCAGGACCCCACTGGAAACAGATCCATTTTATGATGATT
The DNA here is from genome assembly GCF_007399415.2 of Gopherus evgoodei. NCBI lineage: Eukaryota > Metazoa > Chordata > Testudines > Testudinidae > Gopherus > Gopherus evgoodei. The sequence goes on along the minus strand of NC_044327.1, from coordinate 68,372,711 downwards.
CTCCATTTACAGTTACATTTTGAGACCTCTCAATTATTAAATGGATTTAAAGCTGGCTCTGTGCCATGTTAATTATATATTGTTCTAGTGTTTTAACCGAAATATTGTGGGGGTAACATGTCAAATACCTTAGAGAAGTCTATTATCTTAAATCAAGCAACTGTATAATCTCATAAAATAAAAGATATCAAGTTATTTTGACAGAATCTGTGGTCCAGAAACAACACTGATTTGCACTGCTTACATTGCCCTCCTTTAATTCTTTATTAATCAAGTCCTGTATCAGATGCTCCATTACCTTACCCAGAATCAATGTCAGGTTTACAGGTCTATAATTAGCCGGGTTATGCATTCGCCTTTTTTTTAAATGGCGCATTGGGAGATATTCACTCTCTATCAGTATAATCTGAGGAACTAAACCCTGAAAACCTAGCACAACTTAATATAATATGTCAGTTTACAATAACACCATTACATTCACACTAGTTCTTTTCTACAGTCTTTTCAAAGTGTTCACCTCTGTCACAGAAAACCAATCCTTACTTCATAGGAATTTAAACAGATTCGCAGAGGGGAAAAGAAGGTGAATTATCACATAAACACCCGCACCGGCAATGTTCCATAACCATTTTACAAAGAAATTAATCTCTCCGGGGTTTGTAACTGCTACTGAGCACTAAGTCTTTACAAAACAATAAGTCTCCCAAATAATGCTGAAAAGTTTAAAATACTACGGTATAATTCACTATTTTATTTTTCTATCTACAAAGGGCTGAAATATATTCTGACTATGGTCTGACACTGTGTCAAACCTTTTCCAGCGAAGAGGGTGAGAAGGGAGGGGAGAGAGGAAAGAAGGGGCGGGAAGACCCCTTGTAAAGTGTTTATGTTAGAATCATGACAGATTTTTAAATTAGAAATATTAAATATATGTAAGTTTTAAGAAAGGTTAGATTTTCATTCTGTCTGCAAATTGCTACATCTACCTAAAATTGGACATGATAATTGAACAATACCACATATTTCTTCTAAGTGTTCATAACATTTGGTTGGCTTTTGAAAAGAAAGATACTGGGAGTCAAGGATTACTACATTATGCAGAGAGCAAAAGCACCTCCTTTCTACAATGTTGGCTTTAGTCCTTGGAAATGTCCTGATAAAATCATTTTGGAGCTGAAGCTTCCCAGGCCTGGAGATTTTTTTTAAAAATGATTGAGCCATTCTTTAAGCCAAATTGCAGGACAAGTAGAAAATATGTGAGAGAGTATGTGTGAGTGTTTATACACACACATACACACACACACACACACACAAAAATGTTGGGAGAGATTTTCAAAAGAGACTTATGCTTCTAAACCTCTTAAGCACTTTTTAAAATGCCACCCATATTTATTAACAGCTCTAGAGGCAAAATAGCTGAGGATAGAAATTTCAAAACTGCTTTCTCAGAAGGGAAGTGTGTTTAAGTATTCTGGTGAAGAATGGTTTTGGTTTGACCAAATAATAAGTCTCTGAACATTGCATTTCAGGAACTAGAAGAAGCCCTAGCCTCATTCACCACATATTTTCTAAGCATGCTCTCATTCACTGTGCACCTTAACTACTGTAATGAATTGTAAGTGTTTAGAAAAGGAATACAGACATCAAGAGCCCTTGCTTCATTCACTGTGCCCCTTGAAATATAAAAGCAACTCCATTCCTAGAATTCAGTGAAGATTCTCATCCTCAAAACTCTTACATATAGCATAAACAATAGAGTATTCTGGCAAGGTAGCATCAAACAGATCTAAACTATGGAAATTGTTTTTTCTGTTTTAAAAAACCCTAAGAAATTATATTTTTAAAGCTAAGTTAAGAGAATATTAATAATATAGTAATAAGTGTTCCAAATTAAGAAAACAATGTAAAAGTTGTGCATGAAATTTTAACTTTCCCCCCTTGTATTTATGGTTTACCATACAGTCTGTAATTCTATGATCTCATGTTATCATATCATATTATTTTCTCAAACAAGATACCAGATTTTTTCTACAAAAATCTTATATACATATCTAACTAGTATATCTTATGAGATCAATAACTATTTTTGCATTCTTGCTTACTTATACTATTTTCATTATGCACATGTAACCAAAACTTTGCCTTTCTTAACATTTAAATCAACATGGAGCTGAACATAAGGTTACTTAGGGAATTATATTAATTTTCCTTATTCATGCCCATTCACTTACTTAAAAAAGCATCATTTAGGGGAATTTTTAATAAAACTGTAGTACACTGTCAAATTATTTTTTTCCTAATTTGCTTTCCACCAGTTTTTACTTTCAGACACTCCTCTTGAAATGCCAGATGGCTTTGGCAAGAGAAGCTGTACTGAAAAGTATGCCTTCACATTTAAATGTAGTGAAAGTGTAGTAATTTTTCACAGAAATTTTTAGTAATTTTTCACAGAATCTTATACTGAAAAGTAAATATTTTCCTCAAAATTCTTACGTTCCTGGAAAAAAAAATCATATTTCATGATTACTGACATACCGTAATAAGTTTAGAGCATGGCCTCAGATTTAAATTTGTTAGAATTGGGGGCAAACAAGACAATTATATTTTAACTCAAACACATTCTAAAACATTTAGAAACTCATATTATAGCCTGTATTTAATCTATTGCAGCAATCAGTAAGTCAAATGACTAAAAATTTAAGTTTAAATAATATAATATATGCCATCCACCATAATTGTGTTGTCCTATAATTTCTTTAAAAGTATTGAATATTTATGAGTTCCAGATATAATCTATTAAAATGTGGGTTTTTATTTGTTTCAAGATATTAAGTAACTTTTTAAGATAAATACAGTGGGCCAATTTTAATCACACCAGTTTTATAGTAATGTAATCCTATCCACAAGGTTATTCTATCTACTACCCAAGATCCACAAACCTGGAAACCCTGGACACCCCATCATCTCTGGCATTGGCACTCTCACTGAAGGACTGTCTGGATATGTGGACTCTCTACTCAGACCCTATGCCACCAGGACTCCCAGCTATCTCTGATACCACTGATTTCCTGAGAAAACTACAATGCATTGGTATCATAACCTAGTCCCAGATTTGGACCTTAGCGTCCAAAATATGGGGGTTAGCATGAAAACCTCCAAGCTTAGTTACCAGATTGGACCTGGTAAAGCTGCCACCACCCAAAAAATTAGAGTGTTTTGGGGCACTCTGGTCCCCCCAAAAACCTTCCCTGGGGACCCCAAGACCCAAATCCCTTGAGTCTCACAACAAAGGGAAATAAACCTTTTCCCTTCCCCCCTCCAGGTGTTCCTGGAGAGATACACAGAAGCAAACTCCGTGAATCTAAACAGAGGGAGTCCACCCTTTCTATTTCCAGTCCTGGAAACACAAGCACTTCCCTCTTCACCCAGAGGGAATGCAAAGTCAGGCTAGTAAATCTAACACACACAGATTTCCCCCTGACTTCTTCCTCCCACCAGTTCCCTGGTGAGCTGCAGACTTAATTCCCTGGAGTTCCCCACTAAAGAAAAACTCCAACAGGTCTTAAAAGAAAGCTTTATATAAAAAAGAAAGAAAAATACATAAAAATGGTCTCTTTGTATTAAGGTGACAAATACAGGGTCATTTGTTTAAAAGAATATTGAATAAACAGCCTTATTCAAAAAGAATACAATTCAAAGCACTCCAGCAACTATAGACATGTAAATACAAAAAGAAAAACAATAGAAACCTTATTGCCTTACTATATTGTACTTACAACTTGGAAACAGAAGATTAGAAAGCAGGAAACAGAAATCCTCCCATAGCCGAGAGAGATAGATTCAAGACAAAGGACTCAGACACAAACTTCCCTCCACCCAGACCTGAAAAAGTCTGGTTTCCTGATTGGTCCTCTGGTCAGGTGCTTCAGGTTACTTTTTTTTTTTTTTTTTTTAGGTGAAAGAGACATTAACCCTTAGCTATCTGTTTATGACAATTGGTGATCTTCCAGAAAACACCATCCTAGCCACCATGGACGTGGAGGCTCTCTACACAAACATCCCACACACAGATGGAATACAAGCTGTCAGGAACAGTTTCCCCGAAGACGCCACAGCACAACTGGTTGCTGAGCTCTGTGACTTTATCCTCACGCACCATTATTTCAAATTTGGTGACAATATATACCTCCAGACCAGTGGCACCACTATGGGCACCCGCATGGCCCCACAATATGCCAACATTCCAGGCTGACCTGGAACAACACTTCCTCAGCTCTCGTCCACTCACGCCCCTTCTCTATCTATGCTACACTGATGTCATCTTCATCATCTGGACCCATGGGAAGGAGATGCCAGAAGAATTCTACCATGATTTCAACAGCTTCCACCCCACCATCAACCTCAGCCTGGACCAATCTACGTGGGAGGTCCTCTTCCTAGACACCATGCTACAAATAAGTGATGGTCACATTAGCACCACCTATGCCGAAAACCCACCGACTGCTATGCCTAACTTCATGCCTCTAGCTTCCATCCCAGACACACCACACAATCCACAAGCGCTAAGGTATAACTGCATTTGCTCCAACCCCTCAGACAGAGACCAATACCTACAAGATCTTCAGCAAGCAGTCTCAAAACTATGATACCCACACGAGGAAATAAGGAAACAAATCAACAGAGCCAGACGTGTACGCAGAAACCTCCTGCTGCAAAACAAGCCCAAGAAAGAAACCAACAGGACTCCACTGACCATCGCCTACAGTCCTCTACAACCCATCCTGGACAACGATCCCTCACTTTCACAAGCCTTGGGAGGCAGGCCAGTCCTCACACACAGCCAACCCGCCAACCTTAAGCGTATTCTCACCAGCAACCACACACCGCACCACAGTCACTAACTCAGGAACCAATTCATACAACAAACATCGATATCAACTCTGCCTACATATTTACACCAGCGACACCACCACAGGACCTAACCAGATCAGCCACAACATCACTAGTTCATTCACTTGCACGTCCACCAATGTAATATATGCCATCATATGTGCCAGCAATGCCTCTCTGCTATGCACATTGGCCAAACTGGACAATTGCTACGTAAAAGGATAAATGGACACAAGTCAGATATTAGGAATGGCAATATAAAAAACCTGTAGAAAAACCACTTCAACCTCCTTGGACACAAAATAGTAGATTTAAAGGTAGCCATCCTGCAGCAAAAAACTTCAGGACCAGACTCCAAAGACAAACTGTTGAACTTCAGTTCATTTGCAAATTTGACACCATCAGCTCAGGATTAAACAAAGACTGTGAATGGCAAGCCAACTACAAAAGCAGTTTCTCCTCCCTTGGTGTTCACACCTCAGCTGCTAGAAGAGGGCCTCATCCTCCCTGACTGAACCAACCTCGTTCTCTCTAGACTGATTCTTGCCTGTATATTTATACCTGCCACTGGAAATTTCCACCACATGCGTCTGACGAAGTGGGTATTCACCCACGAAAGCTTATGCTCCAGTACTTCTGTTAGTCTATAAGGTGCCTCAGGACTCTCTGTCGCTTTTTACACACCAGTGTAGTTACTCATAATTTTAGCCAGCATGAGAGTAGAAACAGATCAACTAAAATGAAGAACCAGAGAGAAAGCCTTTTGACCACACAGCAAATATACATGAATAAGTAAGTTCCTGAATATCCCTTTACACTTTTGGTAACACCTTATATATTAAAGTTCCAGGTAGTACCTGCTATCATGGTAGGAACTGTGAAAACAGTCCCTTTTAAAATGTAGCCAATACTAGAACTGAAATCAATTAGTACTATTCCTCACAGCCTTTAAGAAAAGGTTAGAAGACAAGACTCCATAATTTCATTCTTCACATTGTTAAATATATAAGAATAGGAGGTCAAAGAGCAATCTGGAACATCCATTTCTACTCATTACAATTGCCAGGATTAACAGTACATGAATCCAGAAAAACAAGAGATACAATGAAAGGATGTGCAATTAACAGACGTTGCTCAGGGTTACCTCTCCTCTACAGCACCAAATGCCTATAATGAAGTGAGTCTGCTACCAAAGAAGATTAGATTTATATATCCTAGAAAACATGTTATACCCTGATGAACAGCATAAAATTGACATAATGGCTCTTCGGGGCTATAAATGTAGCTTTTCCCTACTTTAATTGGTGATGACTAGATTGACCTTTTCTCTATAATTATAACTACAGTACAGCAATTAGACAAATCACCATCTCTATCGTTTCACATACATATTAAATAAAAAGCAAAGGAAGTGGTTCTCAGTCACCAGTTTAATGCTGGTGTTAAAGTACAACTGCATTTTACATTTCCACTCATCTGGGCAAGGTTTAATTTCTAGCAAGAAATAATTGTATTTGGGATGAGAAAATTCTATTACATCATATAAGATAATGAAAAGTAACAAATATGTTAGGAACACTCTATATCATCTATCCCCCAACGCATCCCTTGATCATGTAAAGGTGAACACAGCTTATTGTCACTATTACCATATTAAAGAGATTTTTTTTATCATTTAAATTTTTCACATGCCCTTTGGCTCATTGTAACTGATGGAAAAGGCAGAATCCACATAAAATCAAAAGTCTCCATTATTAGGAGTACATATTGAACAAGGACTAAGTGTCCAAAAAAATCCAAAAAAAGCTCAGATTTCTCATGGATTAGACTGAATACATGATACCTCTATATTAAAAATTGTTTCCCTCTCCTACTAGAAAAGCCATTACCAAGTATTACTAAACACATAAGAGAGGGTATCTGCCCATTAAGCTCTCCTTTTTTATTAAATACTGTATCATACAATTCTCTAAAAATACTGTAAAATAATAAAAATATGCAGCATTTAAAGATATACACAAACATATATTAGAATTGCTACCCTCAGTTTACAGACGGGGAAACAGAGAGGTTAAGTGACTTTCCTGTAAGGCTGTGTTTAAGGGTAGACTAGATTTTAGTCCTCTTTATAAACTGACTTGCTATGTGATCTTGGGAAAGTCACGTAATTTCACTGAACAGAAGTTTCCCAATTTGGAAAACAGAGCTAATGAGATTAGCTTCTTTCATAATGATGTTATGAGCTGTAATCAAACAATGCTTTTACATAGTACTTTGCAAGTAAAGTATAAATGTAAAGTCCTATCAGTGGCACAGGCAGCATGTGACTCGGGGACTCCCAGTCCTATGTGTTCTCTACACTATGTATTCTCCATGCAACCTCCTCTTCAAAAAGTCACAATAAACCTTCTGAACAAAATTTTGTGTAATAAGCTTTTTTAATTTATCATGTACCTCAATGTAAACAATATTCAGTATCCTGAAATTTCACAACATACTGAAATATCTGGAGTACCAAATTATGTGAAACAATTGTAGGCAAAGCATCATCATCTGGAAGTATCTGTGTATCATAACACCTCTATATTTGATGAAACAATTATTTTTTCCTATAAACAGATGATTTTGGCTTGCCCCTTTTCACTCTATACATGTAATTTATATGAGTACTGAAATTCAAATGGTATTTTGAATTGGGGGGCATAGGTGAGGAGGTCTCTTACCTAAACAATCTCAGAAAAGGATTTCAAAATATGGTAATCTGACACCATATATTTTTGTTTTAAATAGCTCATGTTTCCTGCAATCCCTTTTACAATGTAATAGAGTAGTATATGTTTTACATATTGATGAGTTTACTCATGACCACATAACTTGGGATAGCGCAAGTTATTTTGATGAAGGAGCCTGTTTAACACGGTTACTCTTCTGCCCTTTGCTGGTAGAGACTAATCATGACCAGCAACAGGCAACATGCAGAGAAGAATGCCAGCTATTAAAGCATTCTTTGCTGGCTGATACAGTGACTGGCATTATCAGCAGTCTCAAAAGAGGGTGTTTACTCTACCCTGCAGACCAGAGGTACCGTACTCAATGCACTAGTTAAAAAGAAAAAACAAGGTGAAGGAAAGTTAGTGATAAGATCAGTTCTCAAAATAAAATGGAAAGGCCATTAAAGCTTTTTAGCTCAAATCTGATCAACAGAGATTAAAAACTGCCCAGAATTGAAACTGAAGAAAGTAGTATCTGATGCCATCACGTTTTCCACTGAGGTTGAGCGGGTGGGGGAAGCCTGAGGGTCCCAACTAGGGCCTGATTCTTCCCCCAGAGCTCTCTGTTCCTATCTTGGTCAGTTTCTACTCCTTGGAACTGTTTCCAAACGCAGAAGAACTGTTCTTTTTTTTCCCTGTCCCAAACCGCCATGGCTTGCCCAGTGCCGTAACAGGCACTACGTTAGGGTGACCAGATGTCCAGATTTTATAGGGACAGTCCCGATTTCTGGGTCTTTTTCTTATAAAGGCTCCTCACCCTCGTCCTGATTTTTCACAATTGCTGTCTAGTCACCCTACACTAAATGCTTTGTGCATAAAAATACATTCAACTATCTCAAATACAGCACCGTTCCTTTCCAGACCTAATTATTTCATTCTTATTTACAGGAAGTTTATTGCTTAAACGGTAACAACTTACACATAAACCAAAAAGATCCATTATTTATTAATAGACTCTGTTGGTCTGAGCATTGCTTTATATCCATATTAAGATACCTGCTTCAAAAGACAGTCCCCTTAGCACACATCTTTTTAACAATATGATTTTTATAACTCTACTACAACCTATTTCAAAAATTCAGGACAGGCTTAGAGGTTACATTCTGTTACTTTTAGACATGTCAATAACCAAATCTAGAAAGATGCCAATAAAAACTGAATAAACAATTACAATTATAATAAACCTGTACGCCTCAGGGCCAAAAACTAGGGCAAGATCTAGTGAAGTAAAATCAGCACCTGCTATTGTTTCTTCCCTGGCAGTTTGCCGTTTGGCTGTCAATATTAAAAAAAAAAAAAAAAAAAAAAAAAAAAAACCTCAGTGGAGTTTTTGACAACACTTATTCTTTTCTCTTCTTTTTGATATTTGTAACACGAGATTATGGGAAGATATTGTATTATAGAAAAATGGCAAAAACAAAACAATTTGATAAAAATGCATTTTTAAAAGAGTGATTATCTTCTCATTTCTGAAAGCTAAGCACATTAAGTTACAATGCACCACAATGTGATTTCATGCATTCACTAAATGGACCTCGATTACTCCTGGTAGAATTCTGAACACTCCCCCACCATCCCCCCAAAAAATCTGTGCATAGTATTTTAAAATTATTCAAGATGCTGTATATTTTATTTGTCAAAACAACACAGTATAATCACACCAGTTTCAATTATTTTGGAAATTTATTTCAAAATACCTGTCAGCAAGTATGTCTGTAGCAATACAAACAACAAGAAAGAGTGAGGAAATGTTTTTTGACAAATAGATTCCTTACTAGGCATATTAATACAGAGCTTAGAGTAATAGTTAATTTAAACTACAACATAGAATATTATTTCCCACAGCCCTCAGAAGGAGGTCAAAGGTCAGGAGTAACAGAAGAACTGAGAGAGAAGGAAGTAATTGCTGGGAAGGAGCCCAGGAGCGAACATGGAGGCTTGTTGGGTGTGGGTGGCAGAAGTATGGAGCAGTTGTTGCTTTCTGGGGGTGGGGGAAGGATTGTTAGGGAACTGAGGAGCTTCTCCCATATAGACCCTGTCTGGCCCTTAGCCTCTACCATTCAATCAAGCCCATCTGCCCTTGTCCCCATTTGATCCTGAACCCCCACCCCCCATTCAGTCAGGCATAGCTGCCGCTGTCCCCATGTGTCCCTGCACCCCCACTCGGCCACCCCCAACTCCCCTGGTCCCCACACCTCCCCTTCCCCAGGTGGCCCTGCACCCCAACTACCATTCAGCCCCTGACTCAATGTCACCACACTAGTTGTGTGCCCCCTCCCCGAGTCTGTTTCCCCCACTGTCCCTTCTGAACCTCATTCTGTGACATACACCCCCATCAATCCCATGGGCCCTGGTCTGGCCATCCCCCCCATATCCCATGCCTCCACGCCTGGCCCCTTGGGGAAGGTACTGTGAGGAAGGCAGCCTCTGCCTGCTTCTTCGCCATGGCTGGCTGCTCCAGTCCATGAGTCAGCTGCCCTCTCTTCTGGAGCCACATCAGACTGCATCCCTTTGCCTCTCCTTCAGAATCAATTATTCTGGAGGAGAAAAAAAAATCTATAGGGACATAAATTCTGCACTTACGCAGCGGCGCAGAATTCCCCCAGGAGTACTAGATGATGTCTGTGACTAAGAAGCGGTACTTGGAGCACAGAATTGTCCATAAAAATTGATTCTGAAATAAATGTTTTCTCTAATTTCTGTGTTATTAAATCATTATTTAAACCAGGGGTGGGGAACCTATAGCCCAAGGCTGGGATCCGGCCTGCTGTTTCATTTCATCCGACCCACAGCAAGTCTCTCAACCACTGGCCAGAAGCCTCGAGACTACGCACTGAGCTGAGAGCGCCGGCTCACCCCACTGTAGTGGGAAGCTAGGGTTGCCAGGCCATTAAAAGCCCAGTCAGCGCCGCACAGCTCCCAGAAGCAATCAGCAGGTCCCAGCGGTCCCTAGGAGCAGGGGCAATCAGGGAAGCTCCATGTGCTGCCCCCTGCCACCAGCTCTGTCTCTGCAGCTCCCATTGGCTGGGAACCAATCCCTTGCCCCAGCCCTGAACCCACTACTACACTCCAAACCCGTTGGCCCCAGCACACAGCCCCCTCCTGTACCCCAAACCCCTCATCCCGGCTCGTATACCTAGCTAGAGCCCTCACCAACTCCTGCATCCCAATCCCCTGCGCCAGCACGGAGCCCCCTCCCTCACCCTGAACCCCTCATTTCTGGCCCCACCCTTGAGCCTAGGAGAAGCCCCAGGCTCACTCACACACACACCAAACAAGGTTTTGTGTGATCCACAAGTGATTTTTTCTGTGGGTGAATGGCCCTTGATAGGAAAAAGGTTCCCCAACCCTAATTTAAACAAAAGAATGTAGATAGTGAAAATTACAAATCATGCTTAAGTTTTATTTTTCTAAAATACCTACAGTTTCGTCTTTAATTCATCTTAATTCATATTAAAGAATATAGGTTTATAGAACTTAAAGACAGAAGTGACCATTATAATCATCCAGTCTGACCTTCTGTATAACATGGGCCACAGTATTTCACCCAGTAATTCCTAGATGAAGTCCTTAACTTCTTGTTGAACTAGAACACGGCTTTTAAGAAGATATCCAATCTTCATTTAAAACGCCAAGTGATTTAGAAGCCACCACAACCTTCACGAAATTGGTCCAAAACAGTTAGTTACTATCACTGTGAAAAGTCTGGACCCTATTTTCAGTCTTAATTTGTCAAGCTTTAGCTCCCTGGTGGTGGAGGATTTTATTATGTCTTTTTCTGCAAGTTTAGATACTTTGAAATAAGTTCAAGACACACAAGCTGAAGATGAACTATTATCACAAAATGTTTTATAAAGACTAAGTGTTATAGAACTTGAGAGTATAAGAAATATAAAACAGAAGCAATTGTTTACATAAACTCTATTTTAGGCTACTCAGCACTATTAGCCTAACATTTAGTCGATACAAATGGGGAACTGTGGTACACAAATGGGGAAACAAGCCTTAAAAAGAGCCATGCTTCAGCAGCACATGAATCTTTAAGACACAGCAGCAACAGCAAGTACCATGAAAGATCTGAATTAAGACATCCACACCATTCTCAGTTTGCCCCATGACACTGAAGTACAGAATTGCACAGATATGAACACAGTGATGACAATGATGATGAGGATGATACTTAGCACTAATATTATGCATTACACTTTTAAGATCCCACAGAAATATTAATAAGGTAAGTATAATCAATGGTCGTTTTTAAAAAGTCTCAGTGAACGACTCACTAACATAAACCAAAAATAATTGATAAAACTATTAAAACTCTACAGCATCAATTGAAACATTTCTGTCAATGCATATTTTCACAATTATACAAAACAGATATAACTGACAGTATTCACTGTAATGACTCAGAAGTATTTGCATACTGTATTTAAGAGCAATACACTACACTAGCCAAATAATTTGTTATACACAATACACCTAGCAAATGTTTCTGCTACTGACCATCCTTATGAGGAATACATTTTTTAAAATGTCAACCCAATAAATTTTAAATAGCTAAATAAGTACATGTTGTACATCATTGAGCTTTAAAATTGTGTTCGTTTTTTTAAAATCAAAGACAACTTTTTATTTACGAAAGTGAAAATTTCAAGTATGCCATAAAACATCTTTGGTTTTGAGATTTGTACAAGTCTCCCAAAACAAGGTTATTTAACCAAGAACAAAAACAAACACTGTACCCAGATTATAATCTTGTATTTAAACTAACAATCCTGAATACATTTACTGCAAATTCATAGTAACAAAACTCCTAAAAGCAAGTTGATGACATATTTTTACCATATTAGCACATCTATTTATTTATGATCTATATTTGGCTTAGGGAAAAAGAACGAGAGCAGAACAACATATCTTTCCACCCACTCTTGTATTTTAGTGAATCTCATGAAGAATATTTTTAATCAGAATACTAGTTAAATCATTAGCTCCAATTTGGGCCATCCCATCCTATCCCATGACAAAATATTAAAGAGGAAGAATTAAATGTATGGAAAACTCCATGAATTTAAATGGTCAGCTCCCTGGGGCAAGGAATTTGTGGCCAAATGGAAGGGCAGGGGACATGGTCTCCACAACCCAGAACACTCATTATTTTTTGTAAAGATATTGTGATGAAATGTGCAGGATGTCCTTCTGTAATCTGCTTAATCTTCAACTGTTCCCACATTTTGTGCACATTGTGTAATTAATTGCAAAGTACAGGTGAAATATAATCTGTGCAAAATGTTTTTTTGATAATGCCAACTGATAGTGATTAAAATCTTGATGTTGCAAGGACCAGTATAATTGAGTACTTAAGGTTGAAGAGGTACATGCAGCACTATACATTGGAAAAACAAAACCTAAATTTCACAGAAATGCATGGAAGGCCAGATCATTCATCAAAACCTAGCTTTCACATATGTGGAGATCCCTCTTTTGAAATCCAATTATTAAATTTCTGAAGGACCTTATCTTTAGCCTTATAAATATGCAAGGATATTATGATGAAAACATGTTTTCTCGGCTCAAATTGATGAACTGAACCTATTTATTAGAAGAAAGCCTACTTACACCTGTCTCAAAAAATATATCAGTTTTGTCTTGGCCAAACCTATAAAAGGTTTACTGGCATTATGATCAGAAGCAGCATTAAGAGAAATACACTGCACAAAGCTTTGTCTAATTCAGTAACTGGTTGCTCTGCTTGACTTGAGTACATTTTGGCAAAGGATACTGTGCTAGATTATAACTGAATTTTTCTTTCCTCCTCTTTTCAAGAGTTCATTTACTGCTTTTGTACATTCTCACAAACGTAAGTCATAGAGAGAAGAAATTATAACTATGAAGTAATTAGATGAGGGAAAGTGCCAAGGACACACTGAACCTTACTTCCCTTTGAGTTCGAAAAAGCTATTCAAGATTTGCAAGGTTAAGCAGTCCAGGGAACAACTGGGCACGAAAGAGTGGCAGGTAAACCAAAGGAAAAAATCTTAAAAGAATTTTCCAAAACTAGGACTCCTGATTCAGAGGCAAAGGGAACACATCACTTAACCTGGTAAGCATACATTAAGCAACAATTTCAACCAAGAGAAATTGTAGCTTAAGTTAAGCAAATACAACAAAAGACAGTTTTCTCTAATCACTAGATCGCTGCCACTCAAACCTTTTGTTCTAATGAGTAGCAGCAAGTCTAAGTATAGTTAACCCATATAAAGATAGACATGAAATATTGGACCAGTATTGAATAGTTGTTAAAGATCTGAGACTCAGCAAACAGTTATTATTACTCACATAGGTTGCTCAACAATATAATTTTGTGCGGGCATACACTGAGGTTAAGTACAATAGTGGATCCATCAGTGTTTGAGTCTACCTCTCAGCGAACAGATTTAAGAAAACTAAAATTGTAGGAGACATGCTTAAAGTGCACCACGAAGTTACTTCATGTGGATGTTTAACTAGACCTTACTTTGATTTCAGCATGCTAATTATTCCATGCACACCAACAAAGTGATAAAAAGGACAGTTACTGTTCCTTAACTGGCATTCTTCGAGATATGTTGCTCATGTCTATTCCACAGTAGGTGTGTGCGCTCACCAAGTGCACTGGTGCCAGAAGTTTTTTCCTTCAGCAGTAGGGGGAGCGCTGTTGTGATCCCTGGAGTGGTGCCGCTATAGCATGCTATAAGGGGAGCCACACGATCCCTCCACCCTCAGTTCCTTCTTGCATTTCCCTACTGCTGAGAGAAAAACTACCGGCACCAGTGCATATGGCAAGCACATACATGTACTGTGGAATACACATGAGCAAGCACTCAAAGAACTTACCTGAATAAGAAAGAAAAAAGATTCTCCAAATCACTGTGAACCCTGATAAGATCATCACTGAGTTTTTTTAATTATTATACAAACTATGAGAAGGTGAAGAAATTCCCAAGAAGTTTCAATATTACAGAATTTTTGCGAGAGGTTTAGTGCATCATTCCACACTTATTTTTGAAGCTTTTACATTATTACGGAAAACGATGCAAAGGGCAAACTCTCTTATCAAATATTTCAAATAGCAAAAAAAACTTAGCTTAGCTGTGCCAAGTAAAACCAACCAGAACCCAATGGGTATATATTCAGGCAGCATATCACTGTCCATGCAACTGCAGCTACACTACCATTTATACTCATGTCAAGGTTTCCTTCCCCACTCTGAACTTTAGGGTACAGATGTCGGGACCTGCATGGACAGTTCTAAGCTTAATTACTAGCTTAGATCTGGTATCGCTGCCACCACCCCCAAGGACCCCCTTTTTCCCTGGATAGTCTTGAGGGACTTCACCAATCCCCTGGTGAACAGAGATCCAAACCCCTTGGATCTGAAAACAAGGAGAAATTAACCATCCCCCCACCAATCCCTGGTGAGTCCAGATCCAATCCCTTTGGATCTAAAAAACAAGGAAAAATCAATCAGGTATTAAGAAAAAAGGCTTGTAATTAAAGAAAAGAAAGGTAAAAGACAACCCTCTGGGAGAGATTGGCATACCAGCTACTCTCACAGAAAACAGATTCAAAACACAAGAGGTTGTTCCCCTGGGCACAAATTTAGTTACACAAAAAAAAAAAATACTCAAATACCCAATTTGATTCTACCTCAATTTGTGTAAGACAGGAAACAAAGAAATAAACATAAACCTATTTATTCTTTTCTAAAACTTACTACTCTGATCAGAGACTGGTTCCTTGATCTTTTGCACTCCGGCTGAAACTGAAACTCTCAAAGGAAAAACTTCCCTCCTTCCTTTTGAAACATCTTGTTCCCCCATTGGTTCCTCTGGTCAGGTGTCAGCTAGGCTAGGTGAACTTTTTAACCCTTTACAGGTAAAAGAGGCATTAACCCTTAACCATCTGTTTATGACAACTCGTACTAGCTCTCACACAGGAGCAGGGACTCACTTCCTAACTTGTGGTAGAGATGCAACCTGTGTATCACTCTGAAGTCTAGAATGTCCACAGAGATAGTATGAAGAGATGGAAACAGATAAAAATATGTCTGAGAGCTCTTTTTGTTTAGAATACCACCACAATCAATCATAACTGGGATTTGTGGTCTGTTAATTGTCCAGTTTTTAAAGTTCTCAAGGTCTCACTCACTCTGACCTCACGAATTACACCCATGCAGTGTATAGCTACAATAAGCCATGTATCCATGCCATGCCAAGAGTTCTAGACCATCAAGATATCAGAGATTAGTTAACCAATCATCAACCTTTCTCTACAGCTATTGTGCATGCAACAATTTCATTGGCTATCTGAGGGAGACTGCACATATTGTATATTACTTGGCCCAACTGACACATGTGCATGACAAAATGGGTTTTCATCCACTAGTGATAATGTAATATTCCAGATACATCATGAATATAGACCTTCAAGGAGATGATGACATCATCTCTACTGCAAAGGGTTTCTACATTTCTAAATTCAGAACCATTTAATGAAATATTGGATAATTTTATTTGACATAGAAAGTATATGTCCTTCTTTACCCTTCCAATATTATAAAGGAGTATGCACACATTTTCTACTCCCTAGCTATCCCCTGTTGCCTCTTTGTGCTGAGAGGGAGTAACATGACTTAAGATCACATTCCCTTTCGGCAGAGAAAGAAGAACTGAAACAAATTTCATGCAACATAATTGGGCTCATTCTTCTGCCACTCTGGGTTTCCTCCAGCCTGCAGCATTGCCAAAACTTGTCACAATTTAGGTCAGATTTTGAGGGGACTCTCAAACCTGCACATTAACAGCTAGTAGCTCAGACATTTCACCTGAGCTACTAGCAGTTTCCCCTTTGGCCAACAGATAGTATCAGACAGTTACTGTCTGCAGTACATACTCATGTGCTCTGAGCAGGACAGAGCCTGAAGCAGGTGTAGTACAGCAGAGATTTCAACTTTGGCAGCACCAGTCTCAGTCCCCTTCGCCCTGGACTCCTCATGCAGTACTGAAAGAAAAAGTTAATTGAAGTAGAAGGGCAGGTGAGGTCTCCAGCATAGCAGCTTCCCCTGGGGACAGAGGGGGAAGTAGGTTTGCTGGTTGGAGCATTCTAAAGAGAAGTGTGGGCACTGCTGGTTTAGGAGTTTGTCAAAAGGTGGGATGTGTATATGTGATCAATGCCAATAACCTCCTCTCCTTCAAATCCTTCCTTCAGACTCATTTCTAACTGACACCTACAAAAAATCATGACAAATTGTCATAAATAGGCAGTTAAGGGTTAATTCCTCTTTTACCTGTAAAGGGTTAAGAAGTTCACCTAGCCTAGCTGACACCTGACCAGAGGAACCAATGGGGGGACAAGATGTTTTCAAAGAGGGAGGAGGGAAATCAGTCTTTGTCTGTTCAGAAAAGTTTTGTGCTGGACTGAAGGATCCAGGAATCAGCCATGTAACATTTCTTAAAAGTAGTAAGTGTTTAGAGAAGGAATGTATTAGATTATGTTCATTTTCTTTTGTGACTTCGTTTTGCATAAGAGGGGGAATCAAATTGGGTATCTTTGTGTAACTAAGGTTTTTGCCCAGAGGGTCATCCTCTGGGTTTTGAATCTGTTGTCTGTGAGAGTAGCTTGCATGCTAATCTCACAGAGGTATTCCTTTCACCTTTTTCCTTTAAATACAAGTCTTCTTTTACAGAACCTGATTGATTTTTCCTTGTTTTAAGATCCAAGGGTTTTTTGGATCTGGGCTCACAGGGAATTGGTGGGAGGTGAATCAAGTCTCAATCCTGCTAGGAAAAGGGGAATAAAAACTGGGGAAATAATTTGGGGGAAGGCAGAGTTCCAAGTGGCTCTCTCCTAAGATTTGGAACACGGTTGGTGATGGCAGTTTACTGTTAACGTAAGATGGTAAATAATCTCATGCAGGTCTCCTACATCTGCACCCTAAATATTTGATGCAGATATTTATATTTAAAAAGTCATGTTATGAAAAAATATCCTTCTTGCATATCAGTCTTTGTTGATGAACCTTATAATCTTATTACAATAATCTTTGTCTTTCCTCCCCATTCCTATTCCACTATTATGTGTGCTCCTTCATTTTGCTTATATGTAAAATTTGATTTTGTGCTCTTTGAGGAAGACAGGAAAAGTATTCATGATTTTATGAACTGTAGGAAAGTGGTGTACACGTGTCCTCTTAATTACCTAAAAATTGTATGAAAGGGAGAGTATTTACCAAAATTGTTGATTCCAAAAAAAGACGGTTACTCACCTTTGTAACTGTTGTTCTTCGATATGTGTTGCTCATATCCATTCCAGTTAGGTGTGCGCGTGCCGCGTGCACGTTCGTCGGAAGATTTTTACCCTAGCAACACTTGGTGGGTCGGCAGGGCGCCCCCTGGAGTGGCGCCGCTATGGTGCCGGATATATACCCCTGCCGGCCTATCCGCCCCTCAGTTCCTTCTTGCCGGCTACTCCGATAGTGGGGAAGGAGGGCGGGTTTGGAATGGATATGAGCAACACATCTTGAAGAACAACAGTTACAAAGGTGAGTAACCGTCTTTTCTTGTTCGAGTGCTTGCTCATATCCATTCCAGTTAGGTGATTCCCAAGCCTTACCTAGGCGGTGGGGTCGGAGCGAGACATTGCAGAACGTAAGACTGCTGAGCCAAATGCGGCATCGTCTCTGGACTGCTGGACCAATGCGTAGTGTGATGCAAAGGTGTGGATGGAAGACCAGGTAGCCGCGTGACATATTTCCTGGATGGGAACATGGGCCAGGAAAGCGGCAGATGAGGCTTGAGCCCAAGTAGAATGGGCGGTGAGATGGCCAGTTGGGATGTGAGCCAAGTCATAGCATGCCCGGATACAGGACGTTACCCAAGATGAAATCCGTTGGGAAGAGACTGGCATGCCCTTCATGCGCTCTGCCACAGCTATAAATAGCTGAGGCGAACATCAGAAGGGTTTGGTCCTCTCGATATAAAAGGCGAGAGCCCTGTGGATATCCAGAATATGCAGCTGTTGTTTCCAACGCGATGAGTGCGGCTTCGGGAAAAATACTGGTAGAAAGATGTCTTGATTAAGGCAGAGACCACCTTAGGGAAAAATTCCGGGTGCGGTCGTAGCTGTACCTTGTCCTTGTGGAATACTGTATACAGGGAATCCACAGTCAAAGCTCGAAGCTCCGAGACTCGCCTAGCCAAGGTGATAGCGACGAGGAAGGCTGTCTTCCAGGATAGGTACAGCAGCGAGCATGTGGCTAGAGGCTCAAAGGGGGGACTCACGAGCCTAGCTAATACAAGGTTTAGATCCTAGGTAGGGGCTGGGCGCTTGACCTGAGGGTAGAGCTGCTCCAAGCCTTTGAGGAATCTGGAAACTATGGGATGAGAAAAGATTGAACTGCCAGTTTCCCCAGGACGGAAGGTGGATATAGCTGCAAGATGCACCCTTATAGAAGAGATCGTCAGCCCTGCTCCCTGAGGGACCATAAATAGTCCAAGATAATGGGGACCGATACACCTTCTGGGATGAAGTCATGCTGGGCGCACCAGTGGGAGAAGCGCTTCCATTTGGCGAGATGTCATCCGCGTGGAAGGCTTTCTGCTTCCCAGCAGCACCTGTTGCACTGAGGTGGAGCAACGCAACTCAACTCAGATTGGCTCGACCAGACAGCAGCCATGCTGTCAGATGGAGGGTCTGCAGGTCTGGGTGGTGAAGGCTGCCGAAGTCCTGCGTTATGAGGTCCGGGCAGAGTGGCAGAGGTATCGGGTCTGCCAGAGAGAGGTCGAGCAGCAGGGTGTACTAGTGCTGTCTCGGTCATGCCGGAGCGATCAGTATTAGCTGGGCTCTGTCCCTGCGGAGCTTGAGTAGAACTCTGTGGACGAGAGGAAATGGTGGGAAAGCATAAAATAGGAGACCTTTCCATGGAATTAGGAACGCATCCGAGAGGGAGCCCGGGGAATGACCTTGTAGGGAGCAGAACACTTGACATTTCCTGTTCTCTCTGGAGGCAAAGAGGTCTATGTGGGCAAAGCCCCACTTCCAGAATACAGAATGGAGAATGTCCAGACGGATGGACCAGTTGTGAGACAGGAAGGATCTGCTCAGTTGATCTGCGAGAGTGTTCTGGACTCCTGGGAGAAAGGAGGCTACCAGGTCTATTGGGTGGGCTATGCAGAAGTCCCACAGTTGAATAGCCTCCCAACAAAGAGGTGAGGACCCTGTCCCTCCCTTGTTTGTTTATATAATACATGGCCCTTGTGTTGTCTGTGAACGCTGCAACACAGCAGCCCTGCAGATGACGCTGGAATGCTCGGCACGCCAGTCGGACTGCTCTCAGTTCTCGGACATTTATGTGTAACGCCAATTCCTGAGACGACCAAAGGCCTTGAGTGAGAAGGTGCCCTAGGCAAGAACCCCAGCCGAGAGATGACGCATCCATTGTTAAGGACATGGAGGGCTGCAGTGGATGGAACGGCAGACCTGCATACACCAGGGATGGCGTCCGCCACCAGTGGAGGGAGCCTAGAATGCTCAGCGGGATTGTGAGTATACTGTCTATGGCGTCTCTGCCCGGATGATAGGCTGAGGCGAGCCAAGTTTGAAGAGGACGCATGCGCAGTCTGGCGTGCTTTGTGACGAATGTGCATGAAGCCATGTGACCGAGGAGGCCAAGGCAAGTGCAGGAAGAGGTTGTTGGGAAGCTTTGAAGTCTTTGTACAAGGGAGACTATAGTCTGAAAACAAGGTAGAGGCAAACTGGCCGTTTCAAGATTGGAGTCCAGCATGGCTCCGATGAACTCTATCCTCTGCATAGGCACCAGAGTAGATTTTTCTAAACTGATTATCAGGCCTAGACGCATGAATAGGTCCTTGATGATGCTCACATGACTGGTGACTTGTGCCTCGGAGGTCCCTCAAATAAGCCAGTCATCGAGGTATGGGAAGACATATATTCGACAACGACGTAGGGAAGCAGCGACTACCGCCATACACTTCGTGAATACCTGAGGGACCGAGGAGAGGCCAAAGGGAAGGACCGTAAAATGATAATGTTGATGATTCACCACAAAGCGTAGATACCGTCTGTGCAGGGGGTAAATTGCAATGTGGAAATATGCGTCCTTCATGTCGAGAGCGGCGTACCAATCTCCGGGATCCAGGGAAGGAATGATGGTTCCCAGGGATACCATGCGGAACTTGAACTTTTTCATGAATTTGTTCAGTCCTCGCAGGTCTAGGATAGGCCGGAGGCCCCCTTTTGCCTTGGGGATTAGGAAATATCGGGAATAAAACCCCTTGCCCCTTAATTCCCCCGGTACCTCCTCTATAGCTCCAATTGTAAAGGAGCCTCCGAACCTCCTGCAGGAGGAGTTCCTTGTGAGAGGGGTCCCTGAAGAGGGATGAGGAGGGGGGTTGGGAGGGAGGGGGTGAAAGAAACTGAAGATGGTATCCAAGCTCCACCATGTGTAGGACCCAAAGTTCCGAAGTTAATTGGGACCACGCAGGGAGGAACGGGGAAAGGCGGTTGTAGAACTGAAAAGGATCCTGGGAGACAATTGGTACACTGCTCTCGGGCACACCCTCAAAAGTTTGATTTGATTCCCGCTGTTGGCTTGGTGGGACCGGAATTGTTACCCCCTTGAGGTCCAGACTGATGTCTGCGGTTGGTACGACCTCGCCTTCTGGGAAAGTCTTGCCTTGGCCTAGGCGGGGGGTAAGGGCGCTGAAGTTTGGAGCAGAAGGACCGTCTTTGAGTCTGTGGCGTATGCATTCCCAGCGAACGCATAATTACGCGGTTGTCTTTTAGACTCTGTACTGTACTGACTCCTGATCCTTGGGGACCTCCGGAGCCGGAAGATAATGTGGGTCCGGTGCATGGGTAGGAGCTTCCTCCGTACCAGCTGGGGGAAGTCTGCCAACAGTGGCCTCTGGCACGCGGTGTTCTGAGGGACCAGAGCGTGATGGGCCAGCGGGTTCCCCTTGGGCTTGGTGATAAGCCCAAGGTGTCCAAAAGGACCACTGATGAGGTCCCTGGTCCGGGCCATGGGTGTGAGTATCCGAATCCCCATAGGAAGCACTGTCCGCATGGGATGAGACGGATGAATGACAAGAAGGCCACGGAGGAGCTGAGGCCGTTTGGGCAGGGTCTCAGCGTCCGTTCGATCCTTCTCCACGTGATACCAGAGAACAGTACCGGGAGTCGTACCAGCGCCGGGAGTGAGACCAGGACCTGCGACCAGCGCAGTGCCAGGAGGTTGACCGGGGCCTTGAATCTCCGTGCCGAGATGGGCTGTGAGAGGTACAGTGCCGTGAGCGGTGCCAGGACCTGGACCAGTGCCGAGAGTATCGGGACAGAAACCGGGATCTCCAATGGTGCCGCGAGTACGACCGGTACCTAGATGGAGAGCGGTACCAGGACTGCAAGCAGCGTCGGGACTGGGATCGATGACAGGACCTAGAGTGCCTGCGGGACCTGGATCGTGACCGGTGACGTTCGGTGGTACCAGGCGAGGATGGTCTCATCATGGTGGGCTTGCCTAATGATTGAACAACCCGCACCGGCGGTGCTGGGGGTTGAGGCAGCTTGGGCTCTGTCAAGGCAATCAACTCCCTAGCAGTGGAGAACGTCTCCAGCGTAGAGGGCATGATAAGCTCAACCACAGCATGTGCCAGGGAGCTGATAGGCACCGGACTCGACAGCTCTTGTGAGACCGGAATCAACGGTGCAGAAGACTTCGGTGCAGCAGCAGCTGACAGTGCCGGGTGGTCCGACTTAGTTGTACGCTCTGACTGCGGCGTAGATATGGGAGCCGCAGGAGTCTTATGCTTCTTGCTCCTTGGGGAGAGAGAGAGGTGCCGGGCAGGAGCTTGGGCCGGTACAG
This sequence comes from Gopherus evgoodei, assembly GCF_007399415.2. Taxonomy (NCBI): domain Eukaryota; kingdom Metazoa; phylum Chordata; order Testudines; family Testudinidae; genus Gopherus; species Gopherus evgoodei. Next base: position 68,350,130 of record NC_044327.1, on the reverse strand, counting down.
GCTGGTGTCGAGGAGCCTTCACTGCAGCTATGCGCTCTGGTGCAGAGGAGGCATTTGTCCCCAGTGCCGCAGTCGGTTCCAAAGATGGAGGAGTTAGAGCTGCCTCCATCAAGAGTTGCTTTAGATGAATGTCCCGTTCCTTTTTCGTCCAGGGCTTGAAAGCCTTGCAGATGCGGCACTTGTCTGCGAGGTGGGATTCGCCCAAGCACTTTAAACAGGAGTCATGAGGGTCTCCTGTGGGCATCGGCCTATGACAGGCCGAGCATGGTTTGAAGCCCAGTGAGCCGGGCATGGGCCCCGGTACCAGGTGAGGAGAAGGGGCTAACCCCCGATCCCCCTTAACTATATACAATAATTACTACAAAAAACTACGAAAACTAGAAACTAACTAGAAATATAGAAGATTGAACTATATACACAATAACTATTAGAAACGAGCAGACAGGTAGGGAGGTGGAGATCAGCTAAGTCGCGCTCCACTGTTCCAACAACCGACACAGGCGGTAAGAAGGAACTGATGGGCGGATGGGCCGGCAGGGGTATATATCCGGCACCATAGTGGCGCCACTCCAGGGGGCACCCTGCCAGCCCACCGAGTGCTGCTAGGGTAAAAATCTTCCGACGAACATGCACGCGGCGCGAACACACCTAACCGGAATGGATATGAGCACGCACTCGAAGAAGAATAATTACTTTTTAAGTACTTGTGGGAACAGAAAATGGTAAAAAGAAGATGGGGATCATATTTTGGTTATGGATGAGACCAAGTTAAAAATGTTTCAGTATATATAATTCTGGTGTATATAATGACAAGGAAGCAAAAAAACTTCAACGCATGAACATTTGTTATAGTAATAGGGTGACATGATATCCCGATATTATCAGGACCATCCTGATATTAGCAGCTTTGTCTTATATCTGGAACTATTCCTCTCTCTCACTCACACACACACACTGAAAAAAGTGTCCCAGTTTTCACATTTGCTATCTGGTAACCCTATATAGTAAACAATAGTGGTGGGTCCGTCACTTACCTATATCTGCTCCTGTAGGAATGAATTTGGGAAAGCTAATTAAAATTGTGGGGAAATAATGCCTGAAGTGCAAACAGGGTATCATACACCATGTAGTAACTGTGTAGGCATTCAGATGGTCCTTAATTTTCTTCCAGAATGCAAATTATTCCAGGCTCACTATCAAAGTGATCAAAACTGTTTTAAATGAGAAGAAAATCCTCAAATCATGACTTTGCTATCTGAGAATCAAGATTCAATCATCACTAAAAGTATGTTTTGGACTATGTGGGTCAGAAGAAAGTAAAGAAATTCCCAAGAAGTTCTTTGACGGATAAATCAGGATATTAAGCACTGTGATGATTTTTGGGACTCTGTACAGTTTATGAATTCTCTGTGAGATTTGAACTCTATATGTATCTTTACCAAGCTGCAAACTCCATTTTGAATGTGCAGCACTCATCAAGCTAGCATGAGTATCTCTACGTGAGCTAGGAATTACACCCCTAGCTCATAGTGTGAATGTATCCACAGATAGAGTGATAAAACACTCTGTAAACAATTTCAGATCCACAAAACTACATACCACAAAAAAATTCTGCAACTGTATCAGGTTCTCTAAATGTAAATTAAACAAAGACAGTCATAACTTTGCATCATTTCTCGGATTTAAGTTTTAACTAAAATTTCTCCCATTTCATGCCTTTATATTATATTGTATGTCTTGAAGCATGAGACAACATTCACAGAAAATAAAAATTCCAGAAGTAGAATCCATTCAGACTTTTTCATGTGTGTAAATGTTCCCAAAAAGTGATGGTTTTTAAAATTAGAGATACAGTATTATAAATTTGAAACAAAACAGTAAAAAAACTGCTGTAAGCCCACAACTGAAAGGAACATGGGTATGCACAGAGTAAACAATAGGTCTATAACATTCCAGAGTTACGACTTTCCAGTTAAAGCAGTTGCTTTATTCACAGTGGGAGACCACTATCAGGATCCTGCAATGACTGCATGAATATTTGAATGTCATCTGACAGGATCTGCTTGGTAATACCTCATTCAGTCCTCAGTCTAACAAGTTCACTGTTATGTCCTATTGATGGATGGCCGCCACGATTCACCATAGAAAAGCAGTTCTCTGCAATTTAATGACGTTTAGTATTTGGGAATAAATTCCACTTGAAGAATTATGGCAAGTAAATAAATACATTTCAAGGGTGCACTTTGCTTTGAAATCTAAAAATTTCTAAAGTCTCAGTTATAATAAGCAAGCCATTTATGATCCAAAACATTAGCCAGATTGAAAATATAAATATTAGATTCTCAAAAGCTGTAAGCCTGTACAGACAGTTAATGTATCAATTTATACTTACGTGGAAAGAATTAAAGAAAACAGCCTTCTTTTCCTTCAGCCCTAGTTAATGGAGACCTATAAGAGAGCTTTTGTCTCATGTTGGCAGTCCGTCAAATATAAAATTTATTCCAATATTTCCCCAGCCCACTTCTGTTTTTATACTTGTTCATATGTTTGATGTTTCTTAGTTGTGGTAAGCCATGCAACTTCAATAACACTGGCAACAGAGCTCCAAGGATCTGTTTGTAACAGAGCATCAACTCTTAAAATCTAAAAATATAGTTAATAATTTGTTTAGTGAAGTATAGGAAATGATCCAGGAACAAGAATCTGAACACCTCAAAGTGATGAAGAGCTTGAAACCCAGACCTGAACCCAGGTTTCAATGTCATCATTAGAGTTTCAATCTGCAACATGCCATAGCATCCGGGTTAAAATATGGAGTTGAATCTGCATCTGAATTTTGCAGTGTGGGCTCATCTCAAATAAAATCTTCTCCCTGACTTCATTCCTGAGAGCAGTAAAGATATAACAGTAATTTTAAACTGTCGAGCTAGCAGGAAAACACTATTATTAATATCCTTAACATAGTTATTCAAATATAGAATATTTCTCCTGTCCCTCCAAATATAGCATAAGTAACGTCACTCAGCAATGATCTCACACATGTGCATACCCACAATAGGAGGGGAAATAAAGAGACACAAAAGCATAACAATTTTAAAATATACAGTGAAGGAAAATAATTACAACTAAGCACAATAGAATACACCAAAATACGACAGTAAATCAATGGAAACATCAATTGTCAGTTCACTGTATTTAAATGTCAAATGCACTAGGTATATCTGGCAGACATGAAGCTCCTTTTTGTGCTCTCAAATATATCTGGAATGGCTTGCTGTTTTTGCTAACTTTTAAAGAAAGTCTATTTAAAAATAGTAGAACCTTTTATGGGCCAGAAGTAAAGGAGTCATAGATTAATGACTTGGCATTTCTATTTCTGAACATTTTTGCCTGAGAGGTGGTCAGAAAAGCAAACTAGTAATTTTATTTTTTAGTGCATATCTAATTGTAAACTGACTATACCAATTCCAATATAATATTTTGGAGGATAGGTTGCCGAAGTGGTTAATGGCTCATTCCAGCCTTTTTTCCTCTCTTATGGACAGAAGTTGCAGGGTATTTCCATAGAGCTGAAAGTAAGGCCAGTATGAAAACACTATGCAGTATCTGACTCTCTTTTGGGATGCCGCTACAACTTCTTTCCTAAGCAGCAGAACTTTCCCTCTATTAGAAGCCTATATGCCTCACTGTGGGGCAGAGCTAGCAAAGAACAGGTAGGTCTTGACCAGACCTCCCCACTAATTGCAATGATGCAACAGGAGAAAGACTGATTTCTATCCACAATAGAAATGCAAGTATTAACATTGGAGGGTCTTATGTTTCTCAACAGAAAATGTCTCCTCTTACCTCCATAATGACTCTGGAAGTAAGCAGTAACACCTCACGGTCCTCAAGGTCAAAGACTGTTTATGGTTATCTGCCTGAATCTCTTCCTCTTTTATTATTACTGTAAGCACCTGTGCCCTTGATATAGCATCATTTTAAGAGAGTGACTGTATTCCAAATCAGCTCACCAATCTATACAGACCCAGATCTTATTAGGAGAGGCCTTCTTTAAGACACAAATGAGGGTCTAGAGAAGGACAGACAAACTTACTAGTGAAAGGTGAGAGCTGAAAAACTACATTTGGGGAGGAGTCAGGGGTTCCTTCTGCTTCACCTAGGCACAGTCTCTCCCACTGTGCTCCTTTCCCTTAATCCTCTCCTACTTTCCACCACTACTAGAAGTGCTCACCGCTGCTCCCAAATCCTCCCTCAGGACACCAGCCTCTCTCATAATTTTCCACACACACTCCCAGAAGTCTGCTCTTTCACAAGCTTCAGAATCCGCTGCACTTTGCTAACACTTGCATTCCCCGTTGCTTAATCTGTACCAGTTGTGATGCAGCCTTCAGCTCACCATCCTAATACTACTAAGCTCCCTAAAAGATTCATCATTTCCTGATAACCTCCTCCCCACAACCTTCCTTAGATCACTACCTCTGTAGAAGCAGAAGTTCACATCTCCTCTCCTGCAAAGGTTTCTATTCTTCTTGGCCAGCCATGGATTCTGACCATATGAACAGTTCTCCCTATGTTCCCAGCGGATAAGTGTCCATACAAAACCACTACAAAAATTCAGGACAATTAGCAATCTCTGCTAAAAATGCTCCCAGAACTCGACTCACAGAGATACTATAAATGTGGATTCAAGGGATTTAGCAGAGCTGTCTGTGGCACCTTGCAGAGCTCCAGCCCATACTCCTGCCCACACAGTAATATTAATCACTCATTTATTATGAAAAGCAAATTCACCCACAAAAATTTAAAAAAGGAACATAATTTACATTTGAGCTGATATCCCATGCACCAAGACAGAGCCCAAGGCAAATTTAAAAGATGAATTATGCACCCTTCAAAAATGGTTATAACAGAAGCACTGACAGTCTCTAAACAATATAGTCAGTGCCGCAAATCATGAAGACAGCCATCAATTTTTTCTCTTTCCTTTTTAAATAAAGTATCCATGCTAGTTGCATGGTAAATTATAGGTGGTAGCCTCAAAATGAAACTATAATTACATTAAAGATTGTGTCTTGTTTTCTACGCTTCAGTAACAGATTTTTTTTAATTGTTTTGTACGTTAAATTATACCACTGCAAATATTTTATCTGTACAGGAATGATATCTATAAATTCTTTCAGTTTTCAGGTAGGTCTAAGGACTCATTTATAATATTCTGTCATTTTTCATACTTTCAGGGTCCATTGCACTCTGTTAATTTCTGTAAGGACTGTCACATAGAAAATAGCCAAGTCACACTTGCGTCAAATCTGCCATTTTTAATTACTACCAATCAAATCCAAGCAATTTCTTCTTTGGTTTAACATGCATGTATCTAACTTTTGAAATATTTTTTTATGCCACAATTCATAAAATAGTTTAGGCTGATGCTAAATCCCTTGCACTAAATTAATAACTAACCACAGGAGAGATTTATCATCTCAAGCTTCTTACATGAAAATTGTCGGAGTTAATCACCTTCAGCATATTTTCACTATTTACAAAGCTTCATTTATCATACATTTTAGCAGCTTGACAACAGTGAGCTATTTTAACTGCTTTCCCCAATTCTCAAGTATAGAAAGAAGAAGATAAAAATGATGGCAATGTGGCTTAAATATTTTAACACTTGTTATATATTAAATATTTTAACACTTCTGGTAAAATCCATCTCCACCAGAAAATGGTTTTTAAGGAGCTATTTATTTTAACACTAGTGATATGTAAAAGTAGAATTAAGAAGGGGACAAACATACACTTCCACCTCAATCACTGACAATATACTCTTGAGTCTATGTCTGATAAAACTTTAAAAACAACTATGAGAAGGATCTGTTTCAATCAAATGCTTGATATTTAAAATCTGTCTCCTATAATAGAAATTGATGTAAAAATGCCAAAGGGCCTCAATTCACAAGCACTTCTAATTGGCTGTAAAAAGAGCTTACTACTATAAGCTGACTTCAGTGGGACTACTCACTATAGTAAGCACTATGATTTATGAGAGGTGTTTGGGGAACTGGCCCTAGACTGTTTTTCAGTAAAACATACTTAAGTGGCTTCTGTACTTCCATCATCCAAAGAAAGCTCTGTGGAACGGCACTTTAATATGTACATTGTTAGAGTTTACAGAAATTTCATCATGGATTACTAAGAATAATCAGATGAAGTTCCTTTTACCTATACATTATTGCTCAATGAGAACAAAAAGCAAATCATGCAAGAAATACTTTACTGAAATAAAGAATGAATGACAACTCCTAAATCTGTCAGTGAAGACACTGTGTGTATAAACGTTACATTACTGTTATAATGAAATAGTGCAAAATATCTGCTTGGATATTCAGTAATCAGAACAATGCAGCTTCACAATATTAATTGATTTTAAAAGAAAACTGACATTGGAATTCCCTAAAACCATTAATGGCCGAGAACCTAAAGATGTGAACTTGCATTTTTATTTAAATCACAGAATGTTGGCAGAATATAACATGGAGGAGATAGTGAATCAGACATAATAATTTTGTCCTTTTAGTCTCCCATAAGTTCTTGTCAAAGAAGCTACCATAAATCAATGTTATGAGTATAGTAAAATCAGGTTTTAGGTTACTGTTGAAAAACCCCTAATAGTCAACACCTAATAGTCATGTGAAAGCTGCAACAGATACAGCTGACTTGGGGAAACAACAGAAGAGAGGGAATATAAACAAGCAAACTTTTTTGGCTATAATTAACTGACAGAAATACATCTGAAGTAGCAACCCAAAGAGCAATAAAACAATTGAAAGCCAACTTTTGTTTAATTACATATGTAGATATCTTATGAATATTTTTCCTGTTTACACTGCAGCAGAATTATAAAATACTCCAGAATCCTCAGGCCCCCTTCTCAGTTATATTCTATAATACACTGATTCACATAAAATTATTACTTGCAAAGAGAAAAAATAATTAAATAATCAAATAATGTACACAGTTTAAAGGTGCCAATCAGCATAGAACCTATGCACCATTAACAAAATAAAAGCTCCAAAAACTTATTCCATTTAATCAGGACAATTTCACATGTTACCAAAATATATCTGAGAGGAAAAAAAATGAAGAAAAATGTTATATATATTACATGCTCTTATCTATTAACACACCTAACATGCACTGAAGAGAAATTATCAAAAATTAAAAGAATAAAAATTAGTAATCCATTTCCTCCTAATCATAATACTATAACCAGAAAACAAAGAATATTCTGAATTCACTAAATACATTTATTAGCAGTTTTAAAATGCTATCTGACTAGAGCAATGCCAGTTGTAGAGGTTATTTACCTGGTTCAGAAACTGGAGTTCTTTGAAATGGGTGTCTTTATGGGTGCTCCACTTCAGGAGCACATGTATCCCAAGAGGCTTGGATTGGAGACTTTTGGTAGGACTGCCTGTTCAACCCGTGCATGTGCTCCAGACCTCCTCATGTCCCATACTGAGAAATCCCCAGCAAGCCAATCTTCCAAAAAGCCAGTACCCATGATTTTCTCTCTCTCTGAGGGCTACTAACACTGTGTTGCCAGCAGTTAAAAGTTACCACATAGCTCTTCCTAAGCAAGCACATTTATTCATAAGGTAGACGCATTACAGAGAAAACATATAAAAAACAATAAACATTCCCATATCCATGCTAAAAGTCCATCAGAGGTCATCCATCAGCCTTATGTGGCCCTAGTAAGTTAAAGTCTTTCCAAACCTTTATAAACCCCATACTAGTGACAAAGGGATTAAAGAGCTGCTGTGAGCAGGGCTGGCCCCTGTCCCTCCAACTCTATCATGTTGGAGCGGAATAAGGGCTTAAAAGCAGGAAGTTCCCAGCAGCTGGGAGAGAGCAGACAGGGACTCCTGGAAGCCTTCAGGGGAACCGCCCTAAGGCAGGCCATTCAACAGCGTCACCACCAACTCGCCTATAAGGAGACAATGGCCCTGGTATACTGATCAGGTAGGATAGATTGGGGAAGCTCCAAGGTCGAGGTTGGTACCTCTATCCCCTACTCTTTTTGGGGTTACGGAATCTGAGACCATACGAAAGGGACTAGGGCAGTGGGAGCCAATAGTCTCATCCCCTTCAAACATAAGTGGACTGTATGACCCAATTTGTATCACAGTGACTCACATATACGCAGATGGGGTGCCCAAAGCATTTTTCAGTTTCCATACTGTAGGAGGTGCCTATCAGCAGCCAGAGAACTGTGACACCCTAATGCAAGGGTTGGGGCCCCTTCTGGACAGAATGTCCTGTTTGTCTACTGAATCAGGAAGAAGAGCCCTGAGTTTAAACTCAGTCTATTTACCCAAAGTCCTTTCTTTGGTCTCTGGAAAATCCAGTGTGTACTAGTATATGAAAGACTTCCCAAAGGGTGGTGCCTTTCTTGAAGTATTTACAACCTAAGTAATTCACCTTAATCAGCTTCCCGCGCCCCCACCCCCAACACACACAGTTTTTTGTTCCTGGGGGAGTTCTGGTAACCACACCCCTGGAGTTTCATACAAATCTCTGGCCCACAGCGATACATAAACTTAATACAATATGGTCCCCAAAGACATTGCAGAGGATTGCAATATCTATCATATATGTATTAATCGTTAAGTTGTATAACTTATTTTTTTAGTGGAGGAGTTTGAGCATTTTTTTAAATTTAGATGGTTGTAAACATCTTACGAATATGTAGACATAAAAATGCATAATAGCAAGGCACAAGAGAGATGATCTTTTAGACAGAGAAAGAAGAGAATGAATTCAGAATTAAGAACTGCCAGTATTTACCTATAGTAATTCATGACAACTGTCATACAGTACAAAGTATAGTTATTCTTCTGGAAGACTACTATATCCCCTAGCCCAAGTGATAGTAAATGATAGGAAGAAGAAGAATATCAATGCTCCTGAAGTACCTTTCCACTTCAGTCAGATTAAAGACATGAACACACATAATTTACTACTGTAGCTACCACCAGTAAACAGAGCGTACATTCTCTTTCTCATGTAAGACTATGGTGCAAGGAAGGCTATGTATATTTGAATTTAAAATGTGTTTTATTAAAATAATGCTTCAACATCAAGATGTAGTAACTTATACTTTCTGAAGGAACAGCTTTAGTTTAATTACACGTAATGGACAAATTTTAAAAATTACAAGACCATTTTTAGGCATTTAAGGTTGTATCTAGCATCTACTAATTCTACATTTTAGTAGACACCTTAGAGTAACAGCTTAGTTATTGTCTTAGTGCCTCATTTTCCACCACTGCCAATATCATTTTAGCTGAGCCCATCATTTGCAACTTTGGGAGCACTAGCAAAGTGAGCTAGTCAGCTGCTGACATCATTTTCAGCACTTTATCATCTAGCCCTGGTTGCAGCAAATGCAACTGACAGTCTGAAAAGAAGCCTTACCTCCACTCAGGCTCCCAAAGTTATTAACACTAGTTCAGATGAACCCGTGAGAGCACCAATGGGAAATTAAGTTATTTCCCTATTGTAGTTCTGGCTCTAATAACAATTGACTTTAGGTAATAACATGGTAATACCCCCAGTGCGCTATGACACTAGTTGGTTTTGCCTCTTCATATAGCACCAGCCAGTGTTATGTTACCAAACTCTTTTACAACTCTACTGATACACGATTATAATATTATTTGGTACCATCGACACAGGCAGGATCAAACAGTGTTCTAATTATAGTTGGGGCACTACTGTGTTGTAACAGTGTCCCCTAATATTGACAATTTTGTCATGCAGATCGGTCCTTATAATTAATGGCTTGCAAAAATGTATATGCAACTGCCCACAGTTTTCTTAGGAGAGAAGTATTAGACAGAACTAAAAACTTTATGTTTCAACACTTGATGGATTTACTTAAAATTCAGCTCTGCCGAGTTCTACCTCTTTGCTTGCAGTTTCAGCTGTATCTTTTTAGTGGCAACTCTTCTCATACCAACTGATTCTGTCTTCTCTTATACAGTGGAAAAAGTACAACATGCTCTTGGCTAAGAGAAACAAAGTTACACCAATTAAAATTATTTGCCTCAACTCTCTAGTAATGATATAAAAATAAAAACAAAACCTGTACTGTTCCCTCTCCACTCAAAACTGACGTTGATCACAGTAGACATAGACAGAGCATCTGAGGTGCAAACACTACCAGTACAGTGTTTTGGTATGAAAGGCAATTTGTACAGCCTGTAATACGCCAAAGATTTCATTGCCATTCATGGAGGGAAGAACAAAAATTGCTCAAGCCCTGTACCAAAAATTTGATTGAAAATTACATCTCTCCTTTCCAGAGCACCCGAGTTTAAGATAAACTAAAAGTTCTGTAAAACAAAATCTACTTTGTGTATGCTATATTTAGTACATAGTTTTGTTTCATTTGGATACCTTTTAAACTTCTCTAGATGAATTAAGTAATATTGAAATTGACATGAACTGCAATTCCAAGTGCACTGTGACATGACTTTTACAAAAGTATAATAGATTATCTGCTGCCTGATCCTTGATCATTTACAGGTACAATACATAGCACAAGTTCACAAAACCTTTCTTGGAAAATGACATACTATGGGGCACTCTGCAAACATTTGGTAAACCACCACTTGCTCAAATCCTCCATTAAATTTTATTTCCAAATGTCACTATTTTTATTGAATCAACTGAAATTTGATGTAAAAAGAAAGCAAGCAGAAAACATTGGGGTCCATAGAAATATTTAAATAAAATGTCAGAGCATGTTACAACACCTAAGGTGCACAGAGCTCTCCTGTTTTTATCTTCAGATTATAAAGTATGGGATACAAAATAAATTAATAATGTATAATGACCATTTTCCCCAAGTCTGTCTATTAATGGAATTGACAAGAGTTTTTTATTTCCTTCACATTTGAAACAGGTAATAAGGAATTCTTTCCACATTTTATTTTACTTAAGTGATACATATACTGTGCAAGTTCAGAGCAACTTTGAACACCTACTCAGGTATTCAACACATTTAGACTTTCCTAATAAGCCATTTTAAAATAAACTATTTTCAAGTTCCTATTTAGCCCTCAGCTTCTGACAGACTGGTTTATTTGTCATGACAAGAAACCTATTTTCTTTACATATTAAAACTAATTCAAAGTTATCTTAAGTGAACATATTTTTCCTGTAGGTAAAAATGAAAATGAATTTATTTCTCTATGCTTGCCTTGAAGACACAGGCTTCTTATGACAAAACAGCTTTAATAAAACATGAAAAACAATCAATAGATCTTGTGTGTTTCTGCATGTGGAGATGATTTACAGGGTATACGAGACATGAGAAAGTCTTGCACGCTTAAGGCTTAAATTCTTGAAAACAAGAAATACCACAGTTGCAGCATAATGGGAGATGGCACTGTGCAGCCAGGAGGAATTAACACTGTAGATGTACTGTTGCATTGCCACAGTACTAATGATTTCAGGTTAAGATACTTTGCATCTGAAATGCAGTTTTACAAACTTTGAATAACTTTTGCCAAAGAATCTGCAAATGCCCCCTACCCACCTCAACGGGTGGAGGAACTTTATGGGAGTGGTGGTGAAAGGCCCAGCAGTGAGGGAGCGAGATAGACACTCACTGAGGGACACCAGGTAACTCCTCTGGCACACATTGACCAGTTTGGGGAGAGGGATGTTGATTGGCCAGCATTCCTCAGCTCCCAGGATTTAACCTGGCACAGGGGCAATGGGGAGCATCTTTCAACTCCGTTCTAGCAGCCCACCTTACCCACCCCAAACTAGGAATGGGAATCTGGCCTCGCACATGCTACAGGTCTAGTCAATTTCCCATTTGGGGGTCAGGAAGGAACTTTTTCTCCCATGGGCCAGGGAGTTTTATGCCTTCCTTGCACACACTTTCGAGCCATAGTAGGTTAAGTAACAATGCACTTGGTACTTAATTGAGGTACTTGGTCAAGTTCTTAATTCATCACAACTTGCATATGGTTTCCTGTGCAGTTAAAATAATAAAATCAATTCACAGAGGTGAAAGACCTGGGATTTTGGTGATGGGGTAAGTAAGACTTTGTGGCTTTCATGGAGCTGAGGTCCCCACCCTTCTGCACACTTTGTTCCCCTTGCAGGGGTATGTGTGTTGGATTCAGAGGAAGTTGAATCCTGGGGGTGCAGGCTGAGAAGAGTCTACCACACAAGTTACACATAAGGTGTAACACCTACACTGGAACCAATTAAATGCCTGGCATAGGATTGTATGGGTCATGGGTAGGTAGTGCTCCTCCCTTGTGCCTGCCACTTAAAATTCATCCATGTGTCTGTCCTCATTTCACTGCGGTTCCACATCAAATGCTCAAAGGCATTTCATGGTTATTCACCTTTATACCTTAAAGCTGAACAAGAAGTCTAGTTTTTGTCAACCAGATTACATGCAACTTTACCAGTATGTTTGGTGTGCACGCTTTCAACACTTCCAGAGTTTCACTTTTAATGTTTTGTTTTACACAAACAAATCCAAATCCTCAAAGTGAAACTCAGTAAAAAACAGTAAAACTACCTGGTTTGATACAAAATTGATAAAACCCACCTACCTACCTCCAAAACAACAACAGACCCTGCCCTTGTCTGCATACTTGGTGTTGTCTTCTAGAGGCATCTTATAAGCCTCCATCCAAACACTTTAGGAAATTGTGATTGTTCCTTTTTTGAACTTCAGGGAATGGTCAGTTTTCCCTATTCTCAGCTCGAAAGGGCCATCAAACATGAAAGACCATTTCTTCTCCAGTCTACTAAGAGATAGTACAATAGTGAGACTGGGAAATGATCCTCTGGATCCCAGGACTCCAACCACAAAAAGCCCTTCTCTCAAGCTGAGACACTCCAGAAAGAAGCACAAGACAATAAGGATTCCTATTTTAGAACATGGCACAGTATAAGAGATCCCAGCCCCAGAAAGAGAAAAATCCAATACAAAGAAGTACGTTTTGAGGAGCAGTTCCCCTACTTCTAATTAGTGGTTAGACCTACTACAAGGATTAATATAACACTCATACTCCCAACGTGCACCACTTTTATTTTATCTGAAATAAACTCATTTCCCTTTTTCAGAAGGTGGTAAGTTATGAATTTCACACAGTTACAATATACTGTGTATTATACCTTCCAAGAACAATATTCTATCCATCTCCTGCTTTTCTAAAGCATACCACCAGGGCCGGCTCCAGGCACCAGCCGAGCAAGCTCGTGCTTGGGGAGGCAGATTCTAAGGGGTGGCATTCCGCCCAATCCTAGGGCAGCACAGCCGCTTTTTTTTTCTTTTTTTTTTTGCTGATCCAGCCGCCCTGTAGGGGGCGGCGGCGTGGAGGAGGGGAGCACCTTGTTGGGAGCCGGCTGCGCGCTCTGTCTGCCCCAGCCAGTGCCAGGTCTGTAGCAAGTCCGGCAGGGCAGCCCGTGTCCTTCCCTCCCTGTGGACCAGAGCGGTGCAGAGCCCTCCCGGCAGGCGGCGTGGCAGGAGGGATCGCGTGGCGAGTGCTCCACTGAAGCCCTGGCCGCCCTCCTTCTCTCTCCCCCCGCACTTCCTCTTCCCCTCCCTCCTGCTGCCCGGGGAATGTCTGCAGTGCAGGGAGTCCCCCTGAACCCATGCTCCGGCCGCCCCGCAGGTTTTTTTTTCCCCTGCTTTGCCGCTCTGGACGCGCCGCAGGTTTGTTTTTTTTTCCTGCTTTACCATTCCGGACGCGCCACGGGATTGTTGGGTTTTTTTGTTTGTTTGTTTTTTGCGTTTGGGGCAGCAAAAAAGCCAGAGCCAGCCCTGCATACCACTACATTCAAATATCAGATCTTTAGCTGGATCAGTAACTTGGAGCCATGAGACTTCAATTTGGGTGCAATTTTAGGATGCAATCTCTCCATAAATTGAGCTCATAAATATTTAGGTTTAAGAGGAGGTGGACAAGGAGAGAAGAACACAGATTCTGACAATTTCAAGGAAGAGGGTATGCATTCTAACCTGCGGGGGTCCTAGCACGCACATATGGTAAAGTGATAAACAATCATGTTGCACACAAGTATGGAGAATCCCCAGGTAGTCTATCTGGTCTGACTTTTGATCAGGTAAGGTAAAACTCGTGAAAGCCAATCCTCGGATGCTATGGAAAGGAGAAGGCAACACCAGATTTCTAAGGGTTGGGGAAAAAAGGTTCATCAAAACTATCTGGAATGGACCTTTGGTGGAGCTGGAGTACTGAAGACACCCTTCAGTTGAGACAGGAGATCCTGGCTGGAAGAAGCTGAAAAAGTGTTCTCTGTGTCTCCTCTTCACATGCCCCAGCAGGCCTGTGGGTGTAGAGGTGGGATGGCTTTCACACTCACTCTCTGGTTTATATTATATCAAGGCTGTTGGTGTCATTTGAGGTACGCACTGGAACAGCCCTGCCAGGCAGTTTGGGGTGGTTTATCCCAGCTAGATTTTATTTATGAAATAAAGTTGCAGGTTCTGCATTTAACCATACTATGGTTTCTGCATCTCATTGTTTCTGATTCCACATTAAAACAACCAAACAAACCAAATAATTAAAAGTGGCAGATTCCCTTTATAGGAGCCCCTATACTAATGTTGTTCATCAAATAGATTAATAATAGAGGAAATCTAAAATAATTTCTCAAATTACATAGGCTAGGGAGATAGTGGCATTTGTGACCATAGCATAATTTTCCAGCATCTCCCTCTGGCCAAGATACAGATAGCTACAGACAACAGAATAAGGGAGGATGTTCTCATGAAGCTTTTTAAAACAATTAATTTAGTGTGCCAGACAAATATATCAGAAAATGTGGTATCTCTAGCCTACATGCCATAGAAAAGTACCTTTACTACAAAACAGGATGTGAAATTGAAAAAAATTGTGTAATGTTATATTAAAACAAAAAAATATATTTATATATTTCAACTATCTTAGACGCTCCAAGAGAATACTATGGCAGAGGTTGTCAAAACTGACTAGGGGATTAAGACACACAACGCACAGTGCAATTAATGGGAGTTGTGCATAATAGCCTAGAAGCTTAATTTTAATCGTTGGGAGGAGTACTTCAGTATCAGCCTTTTTTTCATATGCTCATCTTACATTTAGTTTATGCTTATGTGCTAAGGTTAATGTCAAGTGATTGAATCATGATTCTGGAAAAATAAAAATATGTATTGACACTTCATCTTACTTATGGCATAGTTAAAATTAATTCACATGCAATGCAGCTGGTGAAAGCTTTCTATTGTCTGTGCCAACGGTTGTTAATTCTTCAATCAACACAAAAAGATTTGCTTTTAGATTAATTTAAATAGTCATTTTCTGTTTTGTATCACAATTACATACTGATGATGAAAAATTGCAGGTAAAGCATTAAGTATTTATGAACAGAAATCAATGCATAACAACAAAGAATTAATAGACAACAGTAGTCACCTGAAATGTTTAAATACAACAGCACATTTTTTCTGCCCTCTATGGAAAAGATGTTGAACTTGTAATTAAACTTGATGTGAAGAATTAGATTTATACCGATTTATTTAAAAGAAATACTTCTTAATCCTGCTAAATAGTATGTGTAAGCATGTAATTAAAAATAAAAAATGACTCTGTCCTTTAAGTTTACATTTTTCTTCTACAGTTTTCCTCTGTTATTCTAAAATTTTCCATTGAGACATTAAGATAAACTAACTTGACATTGTACAATGTCATTATATATAAGAACTATTACAATTAAATGCAATCAAATGGTCTGAAGTACAACAATATTAAGTGCCTGAGTTAACTCTAAAATGTTCTTGCTTGTGTGGGTTTAAGTCTATCATGGCATCTGTTATTTACTTCACTGTACAGTGCCTATGTACTGAAATCTACATTAAAAGAGGTCTCCTATTTTAGATCACTGAAACACATTCTTTAGCTATAATGTAAGAATGATAAATGGAGTGACAGCTGTGTATCTGATGAGTGAGAACTTTCAGCAGTCTATTCTTGAAACATCACAATACAGCTGGTGAGTCTGGTTCACAGATTCAATAGATCCTTTCCAAATGAAGGGGGAAAAAAACTATAGTATTGCTCTATTACAAGTAAAGCAGTATTTACATTTGAGGAGGAAATGCTCATTTCCTCTCCTATATGTTATTTTTCACAGGCTTCTTGTTCTGACCCAGTTCACTATCATCCTTTCTTCCCTTGAATTTTTTACATATACAGTCAAACAATTTTTAAATCTAAACTTCTATTGTTTCTACAATTTTATATTCTATATTTTATTCTAACACCACATTACTTTGTTTTCCTTTCCAGAAGGAAAAGGTTGGTCACTGATTGAATGTCCCAATTCATGTATCCACATTCACATCAGGAAGTATGTTACTACATGCATTGTCCCCATTTAATTATCAAGGGAATTAACTACTCAGCCTAACGATGACAGAATCTGAGGTATAATTGGTATGCATGTTAGTGGTCTATGATGGTACTGTACATCACAAACATATGTTAGGCATTGAAAAATAAAGACAAAGGGAGAGCAAGAAGACCTTTATCCAAAAAGGTTTTACCGATTTTTCCATAAAAATTCTAAACCAATATTGATTTGGTACTGGTGTGAATTAAAAAGAAAATATCAGTAAAATTTAATGAAGTTAAAAATAAATTTGTTGGGCATTTCAAGAAAAATCAAAAAACTAATTAAGATAGTCACCCAAATATACACCAAAAATCTTACTTCCCACACAATATGTTTTTATTTCAGGTATATTTTTTAATGGATAAAGAAAAAAAGATTGTAAGAAGAGGTTTAAAAATAAAATTGTGATTGTGGTCATAAAGAGATATATATTATAATTGTTAAACAATGTCTTTATGGTTATATGAAATGCACTATGAACAACCACTGTACTTTACGGATATCTCATGGCTTCTACTTAAAGCCTCTATTTTCAGCATTTATAATTTCTTTTGTAGAAATTCACTCGGAAGAATTTTTTGTTGCTTTTCACTTCCAAGGAGTGGCTTTGATATATTTTCTAATTGTTTTAAAGAACTTCCAATTTTTTAGTCTCATGTTTTAACAATATTTTCCACCCCATGTAAAGTGTAACTTAAATTTCCCATGAGGTTTTTCTTAATTTTAAATACAAGATTAGCTTACAGACAGAAGGAAACAGGAACAATAAAAGTTATAAAGTCATAGCTCAAGTTAATCTAAGGGTAATTATTACTGATGCACACTATTTTTTTGCCAAAAGCCTAGCAGTATTACAGTTCTCCAACTTTTAATACAAGTTCCACAAACTGAACCTACAAATAAATTATCATTCCTTACATACTTGTGTTTTTGTTTGGATTTTATGTGCCCATGATCAATGTTCAAATGCTGCACACCTGTTTGCAAAAGTATTGAAAACAGAAATTCTATATCTCAAGCAACCAAATTAAGGAGCACATTCTGACTTTATCTACAAGAAAAACTGAATAATGCCTCATTCATTTATAATGACCCACTCTCTATTGTTAAAAAAATATGACGGATGCACCAGAAAATAAGGGTCAGATGATTTACCCAACATAGACAGAGACATCAGTTTTTAGGATTTCTTTCCCTCCAAACTGGTATGAATCATCACTGACTACAATTATTCAATACAATGGGTTAATTTTGCTCTTCTGAGATTTACTGCTGTTATATGGTATAATTAAATTACCTGTCATTAATGATCCAGTTCAGACACAGATTGAGGGAGCTAAGGTTTTTGCATCTCTTCACTATTTCCATCACAGTTTCATTATCCAGTTCTGTGATATGACGTAGATCCAGGCTGGAAAGGTTTCTTAGCTATTGAGAGAAATACAATAAAGAGGAACGTGTCTGAAAATGTACTAATATTCAGTAAGTACTGACACATTCTGTTATAAAAGCTTTTACGCCTTTCTGGAATCATGTGCAATATAAGAGACAGGCAAGATGCATTGCAGTTAATGAAAAGCCCTTCTCACCTTTCTGTAGAAAGACTTTAGAATAGTCAGAAACATAATACAGACATCAGCATGAGACAACCAGATTTTTCTTTAATTTGAGAAGAGTTTATTACCGAAAATGTAATACAATTAATACTACAGAGTAACTGTTTGCTAGTATTGTTAAATAGTCTAATGCTGAATTATCCTCACAGATATTGGTCTTCAGTATTTTCAACCAAACGCATTCAAAATTAGACTCTCCAAAATGTTGAGATTGACTAAAAAATTGGGAGGGGGGAGGTTTGTGGGATAGGGTATTTGCCTTCTGTTTTTTAAGCCTTTTGAACAAACTTTAGGTCACATTTTCAAGCTTTTCTTTGCAACCACAAGTGCTAGAGACCCTTTTTTTTTTTTTTTTTTTTTTTAAAAGAGCTGGGATGCAAATATAATCACTTAATTCCAGTAGCCAAAGCTTTAAGAAAATATTGTGAGTCTCGTGATAAAAACGCAAGAGTTGGCAATACTGTATCTTGTTATATCTTTGGACTTGTCTACACAGTCTAGTAATACGCACTAAGGTTGTGTGGTTTTTAACATCCACTAAAGTGTTTTGCATTAACTGGTCCTTGTAGACCTGCCGTATCCTTCCTTCACTTAAGTGCACACTGAGTATATCCTTTTTTTTTTTTAATTTTTAGAGGGAAATGCTAAAAAATATTAAAAAATAGAAATACATCAGGTTAATGTTAAAAGTTACCCAGGCTGTATCAGGGAACAGTTAGTGCCTACGTTACTGAGCAGTAAAAATCAACATCCCCCCAAGCGTGCATCCCCTATCCCACCATGTGGACAAGCCCGTTTTCTGCTGAAGAGGCCTCTACTATCTGAAAGCTTCTCTCCATGTAGGTATTTACAGAGAGCAATCAAGACCACATAACCTTCACTTTGATCAACTTAATTTCTCTGACCTGTCACAGTTTTCATATGGAAATATGATTTTCATATTGAAAACTTCCCTTTAAATCAGAGCCCTCTTTCAAATTCATTGGGATAGAAGGATACCACTAAAACACTCAATCTTCCTATAAACAGTAGCCGTTACTATTACCATAGTAGTTAACTGAACCCTAATTAAAGTAGTCAGTCCTACATAAAAAATTGTGCTGTCTGTTTATTGTGTTCTCTCTCTCTCTCTCTCTCTCTCTCTCTCCCTCTCTCCCCTCCCGGAGCAGGCAGCTTCCAGCTCATTCTGGACAGAATGATCTTGTATAAACAGTACTATCTTATTATACCTAACAATCTAAAATACTACATCTTACAATTGTTATATCTGGAGAATTTAAACAAATATCTGTCCACCAGAGGAGGGCTACACAAAATTCAAAGGCACACAGAACACAATCCTGCCTTCCTGGGAGTAGCACAATATGACAAATGATATAGCCTGGATAACTTTAACATTAACCTGATGTATTCCCATTTAATATTTTTTCATCATTTCCCTGTAAAAATAAAAAAGGATGAACTCAGTATGCATGTAAGTGAAGGATGGATATAGTAGGAAGCATATTTTGAACTAATGTACTCAAGTTGCCACAAACTCCTCAGACAATGACTCTCAATCCTTTTCTTTCTAAATATACTTAGTCATAGTAACTTCTAATGTTTAAAAAAAAAGCAGTCTGAAATAATCTCAGGCATACTCTGGAACAAATAATTGCATTTAGGCAATGACTGACATTTTAATTAAATTTACCTTCTCTGTATGAAAGAATAGTAATCCTATTCAGTGATTTAAGTCACCACCAAGGATTTGATTAAGTAAAGGTTCACAACTGAGATCATATAAATTGTTCACTTCAGTAGTTAAACACTAAGTCAAGATATTTAAAAGAAACTGGGGACTTAGAATGCAGGTAATCTTTAGAACTAATGTAACCATGTTTTATTCCACAAGGTCTAACTTTCTCCAATTTAAAGTTTGAAAAGAAATTAAATAGATATATTGCCAACAAAACTCTGCTGAATAAGAGTTAAAGTCAGGGACCCAGTCCCCAAAAATGGGTTGGATGGAAGATATTTCCCCAGAGAGTGGGAAAAAGAATGCTACCACCATGTTGCAGAGCTGTTTTGCAGAGGTGACCATATTTCCCAAAGGCAAAACGGGACACCGCACAGGGCTGGCCTGAGCAGCTACCCTGAGTCCTTCTCCCCGCGTGGGGGGCAGGCAGTCCTTAGGCGAGCAGCAACACACATACTAGATAGGGTGACCATATTTCCCAAAGATTGGGGCTGGCATTGCTGCTCACCCAAGCCTGCCTGCCACCTGTGTGAGGCCCGATTCCCTTCATATTTGTGCAGTAAAACTGCAATGACTCTGCTGCTACTGGGACATGGATTCACCTCAACTCAATGGTTCGATTAGATAATCTGACACATTATTGGCCTTAGTAATAATTTTGGGAATAACAGGACTTGTGACAGCCCACTGAAGTCTTACTTACACTAGTCATGAATTTGGATGATAATCCTAATTAATGGTTCCCTTCAAAAATTTTCTGCAAGCAGTGCAACTGGAAAACTCAATGCCTCCATTTAGTCAATCAACGGCATGCACAAACAAATCATTACAATAATGTTTATATTTCAATCCAAATAAATGTACATCCTGCAGCAATATTAGAAAAGATGTTCTCATCCACTTATAACTGAAGAATGGATCTATACATTATGACAGACTGTTGCCTGATAATAGTTCGCTGCTGTTTTCTGAATAAATGTTTTTGCATGGAATCACTTCAAAGCCCAGAAAGACACAAGGTCTAAAGAATAATCAAACACACATACTCACCCTAGCTCTTCCCTATAGGAGGGCTGCTTATCACTGATGTACCAGCATCCCTCAATTATTAATATATTGATGTTTTCATATGGTGCTCATCATCACTGAATCTGGGTGCCTCACAACAGCTCTGCGAGGAAGACAACTATCCTCTTATCCCCACTTTACAGATGAGGAACTGAGACACAAAGATTGCCCAAGTTAACACATGGAGTATGTGGTGGAGAATTAAAGGCAGATCTCCAGAATCTCAGTCCATTACCTTAGCCACAAGACCATCCCATGAAGGGTGAGTGTCTAAGGGTAGGAAATGACTCTGTTCGGCAATTCAGCAGGGCATGTGCACCATACCACAATAACCAAATATCCACTCCTGGAGGTAATAAGGGACTACATATGACAAGACGTGAAGGCCAGCCAAAAGCACTCTTTTTTTCAAGCCCCATTATGTTTACTCACAGATAGCAACGTTGCTGGCTCTTTTTTTCTTCATGAGTTTTATTATTATTTATTGATTTACAGTGTCCAAGAAAGAGCACCACTTAAAGATAAAAAGACACAATGTCAGATTTTCACAGGTGCTGAAAACTTCAACAGCTCCCAATGTTACAGCTTCCACGGACTTAAACTGGAGATTTGGGTGATCAACACTTCTGAAAAATGAGGCCTATGATGCCTACTTCAAGTGGCTTACAAGTGGGGCACCAAGAGGACAGGGTCAACTCAGGGAAGGAAGGATAGAGGGTGTCATAAATCAGAATACACAATTTCTCAGTAAAGTCTTTTTGCTCTGGACCAGGGGTTCTCAAACTGAGGGTTGGGACTCCTCAGGGGGGCGCAAGGTTATTAAATAGGATGTTGCAAGAGGTCAGCCTCCGCCCCAAACCCCGCTTTGCCTTCAGCATTTATAATGGTGTTAAATATATAAAAACATGTTTTTAATTTATAAAGAGGGGGGGTCGCACTCAGAGATTTGCTATGTGAAAGGGGTCACCATTACAAAAGTTTGAGAACCACTGCTCTGGACGGAGAGATTCCCCAAAAATTGAGATTAAATTCTAGCTCGTGAAATCATTAACAAAATTGCCATTTAGTTCAATGAAGCCATGATGTCATCCCTTGTTTGCACAGTCACTCCACGGCCACTTAACATTTATAGTATGTCTACACAGCAACTAGATACCCGTGGCTAGCCCATGCCAGCTGACTCGGGCTCCTGGGGCTTGGGCTGTGGGACTGTTTCTTTGCTGTGTGGACTTCCAGGCTTGGATTGGAGCCTGAGCTCTGGGACTCATCCCACAGGTGGCTGGAATGGGCCAGCTGCTGGTTTTCCTTTGTTGTGTAGACATATCTTTAGAGATTACCACCACTCCACCATCCCATTCAACATTATACAATTCTGTCATCATTTCTTATTAATTGTCATATCCTCTTGTTCACAGGTAGCCTACTTGGTTCCCTGACCAGTGGAGAAGCTTAGACTTATATTTATCATTGTTATTACTATAAATATTCAATGTACACTTCCTCACAGATCTTAAGGGATCCATTTAGCTAGTACGAGTAGCTAGTTCCAGGCTCTTCAAGCATCATTTATTCCAAGCTACTTCACCATTACAATCTTTGGGGCACTTCAGGTGAGTGAACAGTCTGTAAGGACCAGAAGATGGGACACATCAAACACTCTATCGTTAGGGAACGTGTATATATTTTAGGATTGACTTGAGCCTCACTACCAGTTCTCACAGACAGACTAGAAGGAATATGAGCCATGGGTAAAATATTTAAAACGCTTCTAAATAACTTAAGAGCCAAAGTCTCAATGACCTTCAATGAGACTTAAGTGCCTAAATTCCTAAACTGCTTTGAAAATGGGATTTAGGTTTCTAGATGACTTACACACTTTGGAAAATTTTACCCTGTAATGATTCATTACCAAGACAGCTCACAACAGTCAAGGCGTATCTCTCCACCCCAGGACCAGCGCTAGTGTTTTTAGCGCCCTAGGCACACGGCCATTTCGCTGCCCCGCGCGCTGGTCCAGCGGCTCTGGTGGAGCTGCCGCAGTCGTGCCTGCGGAGAGGGTCCACTGGTTCACGGCTCTAGTGGAGCTGCCGCAGCCATGCCTGCGGGAGGTCCACCGGAGCCGCGGGAGCAGCAGACCGTCCACAGGAATGCCTACGACAGCTCCACTGGAGCCGCGGGACCAGGGGACCCTCCACAGGCACTACTGCGGCAGGTCCACCGGAGCCGCCTGCCGCCCCCCCCGGGCAAAATGTCACCGCCCAATAATCCTGATGCCCTAGGCGATTGCCTAGGCCGCCTAAATGGAAGCGCCGGCCCTGCTCCACCCTTTCTGTTCTGAGAACAGAGCTCTCTCTTATCCAACACCAATTTCTGACAATCCACAGCAAGACCTTATCTCATGTGCTCTCCTTCAACAGAATATGTAACTTGGACCTCTGACTTCAGGGACCCCACCTCAGCTGCTATAAATGATCCCTAGACCAGGATGTGAGAGCCACTGACAAATGGCAGTTGGAGTGCTTTTTATGGGTGCATCTGATGGTGCAGCAAAATTTCCTAGGATAGTCAGAAAGTTTATATCTATCCTTCTTCCTAGTGTGTTCTGGAGTTGGTTGCTATCAAACACTCACAGAATTCCCTTTTATTTCAAAACCATGTCAATGGTAAAAAATGAGGCTCAACTGGGATTTAACAGGAACTCAACCAAATTACATGAGAAGGTATCAGAGGCAGGTCCTTGAACCAACTAGTGACTCTTATCTATAATATGTAGTACAAGCACAATTGGCCAGAAGTAATTATTAGTCACCATGGGAGCAAAGACCACAAAGGAAACAAGTGTGAAATGTTTGGTCTAACAACATATACAACTGGGTCAAACTGAGGTGGATTTTTCTGGAAAGTGAGCATGATTTGGTCAGCATTCCTTTTACCTTAGGTATATCAGGGTGCCAATACTTCAGCTGTCACTAACCAGGAGCGGATGCAAATCTCATCAGTGACTCTCACTGGAAAGCCATACCACACAATCGTATTTGCTAAGGATGTCCTCGTTACAAATAAGCCAACCATTATGGACTGTTTGAGGCATGGGAGAACCCAATAATATACAGACATCAGTGGTGGGTCTGTTGACTTCATTAGAGCCTAGTTCAGCTGAGCTACAGTGGAGCCTTGCCGTTTCTTGACAATGGGTGATATACAAATGGAAAGGAAAGGCCATATCCCTCCTGATCTAACTTGTAAGCACTACATGGCAGTGGCCATTAGCTATTAGTGAATTGTGTTAAATATATTTCCTGCAATTTTTATCACTAATTAAATTAGAGTGTAGTGTATGCTCTTTTGTCGTGTGCTCATGGCATTCTCATTTGACTTTAAAGTATTTTGTAAAGCATAAGTGCCACAATGTTAAGCTCCCTGTAAGTCACTAATACTATAAATGTATGAATAATTGGTAATACAGTAGCACTGCTACTACTACTTAGCATTTATGTAGCATCTTTAGTTTGGGATCTCAAAGCACTTTATACTTGTAAAGACTCAAAAAACTCTATGAAGTGGATATAATTGCATTTTTACAGATTGGGAAACTGAGACACTGAATTACAGTGGATGATGTATTCACAGTCACACAGTAAAGACAGTAGGAAAGATGGGAATAGAATCCAAGGTTTCTGGCTCCCAGCCCTCTACTCCAACCACCATATATGCTGCAACACATTATAAAGACTTAGTAAGGAAAAGCTATATAGAATTCTCACAAACTGTGTTCAGTTTTCCTTTTGTGTTTCATGTTTTACAAACAGAAGAAAGAACCAAATAACTTTACAATAACTCACAGGGTAACAAGGGACACAATGGACTAAGGATATTGTAGGTTTTTAGTTGCACAAGGTTGCAGAATATCTTGCAAAACATTTATTTACATTTGTAGCTGAAATGTAGAAGAAGAAGAAAATAATTGTCCATGAAAGATTTAGAAATATTGTCTTGAATCTTTTAAATAATATAACCATGCTAGAATCTAGGAATTAGTTGTTTGAACTGTACTTTGAAGATCTGCATCTGAAATCTTTGTGCAAAGTATTGCATTGAAATTATTTCATTAATACACAAATATTAACTATAATACAAAAACAAATTCCCATTCCAAAATGGGACTTAGAAACCACTCCAGCACCAAGAGACACGATCATTTCACTATTTACATATTTGCTCTTAGAGCATAGAACATTAAAAACCCTTTCTAAACAGTTGGACTTTTGATCTGTCAGGCATGAATCTTGAGTGCCCTAAACATACCAGACTTTTAATCATGGTCAGAAACAGACAGTGCAGAAACAGAATATTCTATTAATTAAGTTTTGCATCTCAGCGCATGAGAATGAGTATAATTCTCCTCTGCCTTCTGACAGGCAGCAATACCCTCTTACTTTTAGGATGACTGTTCCTGCAATTAATCCCTCTTTTCTCCAACACTTACTTCCAAAGCTCAAAACTACCAGCAGCAGTCAAAGTGAAGCAGAAGCTGAGTTCTGCATTCCCCCCTTCCCCACCAAGAAACGAAACAACTTTCTCTTACTCTTTGGCTATTTCTACACTGCACACTACCGGTGGTGGCAGGTTGAACATGTGTTACTACACCTCAGTGAAAAACAGGCTGCATCTACACTACCTTATATAGCTACATATGTCAGTGGAAGGCTCTGGCTGGGGGGAGAGAGTGAGAAGGGGTCAGCAGGAGGAAGATAACAGAGGCTTTCCTTGCTGCCTTTCCCTGCAGAGCTTTTCCTGCTGCCAGGGTCTTTCGCTGCAGAGGAGAAAGCTCTGGCTGCTCCCCACTGCTGGAGCCTTTCCCCACCTGTAGTAGGGAAAGACTCCAGCACAGAGAAGCAGCAGGACATTATATTGCTAAAAATCACAGTGTAGATGGGGAGAAACTGCTTGGGTGAACAGAGAATCCTGTAGGGTACACACCCGTGAATTAAGGAGTGTCTGCTAACCTAACTAGTGCCTCACCATCGAAAGTGCTAAACATACTTGTGCTTGAGAGGTGTGTTGTGTATGTACTCTCAACACCACCAAAAGGCATGCGCAGTGTACACAAACCCTTTCTCTTGAAACAGAAAGAATGGTACAAATGGAAGAATTAAAAACATGAAAGTAAAAAGAAAAAGAGAAAGCTAGAAAAGAAGGAAATAGCTGTTAATTCAATTCAATTTACACATATATGCTGTACCACTTGCACTTTACTTTCTAGGTAAAACTTTGGTTGCAGGAATAGAACTCATCCTTCTTTTGTTCCCACTTTGGTTTAAGATATTTCTGACTCTTAAGCTGTAAATTAACTTTAAAAAAACAGGAAGACATACAAATTAGAACAAATGTTTAGCAATCTGAACTATACTAACACTAGTTCCACCTCCTTCTGAAAATCCAGTGGACGGGAACTGTTATATTAAGAAACAAATATCCAACAGATGATGTTCCTGTATTTTCAACAAATCAATCCTGGATTGAATATCAGTCCTAGAACCCAGTGCTGAAGTACAGTGACAGTCTGTACAAAATGAAGGGTATGGCAGATGAGGAAAAAGTGTTGTCCTTGACTCCGATGTTGAAACTAAAATGTGCCTTTGGGTTTAGAGACACACTTGTAAGGGGGGAAGTCAGGTTCTCAGCCCTATTAATTTGACAGTTTGCAGTCTAGTATGTAGTGTGTCTATGACCTACATTAGAAAGGGAAATGATGGGTAGAGCAGTGCAAAATGAACTCTTTAGACCACAGATGGTGTTGGAGGCAGGGCGTTCCAAAGACAGAGCTACAGTTCGTGTAAATACCTAATGGTTTTGAACTAAAATACAAATTTTCAAAACTTATCATAAAAAACTTTTTAGTTCGAGACTTTCCTTAAGTTTGTTAAAAAGGAGATTTCATGGATGTTAGAAACTTTGTCTTCTATCTCGACAAACAGTGCAATGCTGAAGTTACAGAGATTACAATTTCTTCCACTGTACATAATAGATTTAGGGTTGAAAAAACAACTAGATAAATTCATGGAGGATAGGTCCATCAATGGCTATTAGCCACAACAAGCAGGGATGGTGTCCTAAGCCTCTGTTTGCCAGAATGGGAATGGGAGACAAGGAATGGATCACTTGATGATTACCTGTTCTGTTCCTTCCCTCTGGGGCACCTGGCATTAGCCAGTGTCGGAAGACAGGATACTGGGCTTTGATCTGACCTAGTATCACCGCTCATGTTCTGGTGGAGATTGAAAATTTCCACCAAGGTCAGCCAGCCTCAAAAATTCCATGGAGAGCTGGGCAAAAGATTTTCAGCAAATAGTAAATTAATCAACGAATGCCATTTCAGAGCAACTAAAACTATTAGTTGAATTCCACCTTAATTTGCAAATAGTTTCAGATAAATAAAAAATGAGGAAGAAAAGTTTGAAAAAGTAAAAATGGTTTGTTTCCAGTTCATTTAGAAAATGTCAGTTCAGATTGACTCATCTTGTTTTGTTCAACATAAATGAAACTTTTTTCAGCAAGAAAAATGTAGAGGGGAAAAATTACTAAGTTTGAAAGAAGCAGATTTATTTTTTCCTTTGGGTATTGTGATTTGGCCAGCAAACTGAAAACCAATCAATTATTTGCTCTACTTCCAGGAGAATTCTTTCAAAATGTCATTAACACAGAGGTTAAGAAGTGTGTGAAAAAGAAAACCTTGGAAACTATGCCTTGTTTAGTGACTATTAGAATTTCTCTTTCATTAATTAAAGCAGGACTGATTTTCAACTGATTATCACGCCCTCCTTCCCTATAGGACAACCTACCACTCTTATCCAGTGCATACAGATCACGTGTTTCTATCCAGGTATCAATGACTGATCATATTTAGTGTCTAAAAAGTCCTATCTTTACTAAAGCCACCTGTACTGTTACTTCAGAGAAATGAGTAATCATATGATGAGTTTACGATTCATTTTTTCAGATATCTACTGTTTTGGCCACTACTAATCCACTGCTTCAGCTGAAAAAGCAATTACATAGCCAAATAATATCACCCCAATTTAGATCTTGCATCCATTTTACACTTGTGTGATTCTACTGACTCTAATGCTGATTTATAAATGGATTTTTGGACTCCAAGAGGTGCTGCGCAACTTGGAGAAGCACATCCTTTGACCTCCAGAGGATTCAGCTAATATCCATTTCCATCCAGCAACCAGGGCCCCTGACTGACTCCTCCCCCCAGTGAAGGAACAGGTACCTCGAAAACTCTGGAATGTCAGGAGACAAATAATTGACTGTGGTGGGCTTTGCAAGTGGCTTAAAAACAAAGAAAACAGAGACCACCCCCTTCGGACCCTGAACCAGATGGCTGATGCAAGCACGGTGTCTGTAGTGGCTCTGCTGGAGAAAGTTGCTGCAGGTGCATTAGATAGCAAGGCCACAAGGGCCACAATACAATTGACTGTTACCTTGATTAACTCCTCTTTACAAACTCTGACAGGACAGTAAATGAAGCAGAAATGAGAATATCCTCTGTGAAAGATCAGGTACAAGGACTCTCTACCCAGGTGAAGGGAAGCCTAACAGACTTACCATCTCCTAAATGGCAGACTTTGAAGAAAGGGCTTACTGTAATAATTTGAGAATTACAGGAATACCGGAAGCAGCAGAGAAAGGCAAACCACTAGAATTTGTTCCCTGGTTTCTTACAGAAGTGCTCAGTCTGCTGTATGATTTTAAATATGATTTAGAAACACACATAGGTCCTGGGCTCCTAAGATGACCTGACAAGCCAAAGCCTCATGAACTGATTGTCAAATTTCTCAGATTTACTGTAAAAGGAAAAATAATGCAGCTAGCTCATGAAGACACAGAACTGTTTGGGGGATGTCACAAAAAACAATAATGATTTCTCAAGATTTAGCAAAAGATGTGATTGAATAGAGCTCAGCCTTTAGAAGAGCAAGGGAACTTGCCAAGCAGTTAGGGCTCCAATATTTTAAAGAAGTTTCCAGCAGAGTTCTACATCAAGGTTGGGTGATGACGTGTATCTGTTCCAAAAGCAATCAGAAGCAGAATATTTTTAAATAGCCTGCAATGAATTAAGCATCTGTTCTAGTTTATGCCAAGTTTACGCCAAGTTTACTTCCCAATCGGTATGTCTGCCCTACTTACACATCCAAGCTTATCCAGTGACTGGGACTAACTAACTTATTTGGGCTCTCTATTTGGGTTTTATTAACTTTTGGGACATAGATAACACATCTCATCAAATGAGTAAAAGTGAAGTACCCGTGAAAGGTTGTTAAGGGGAACACCTCATCCTAAATTGATCTCATAGGAGAGAATTGACTAAAGATTTATTGAAATTGTGTATTAACAATACTTAGTGCCTTTGTGCCTGTATTTGAGTTGAGGAGTCAATGAAACATTTGACAACATCCCTAACTGGATAGATCAATATGAAATATTTGTTTGTGATTATACAAGATTTATGTGTTAGCTCAGCAGAGAAGAGATCACAGCAGCAGTTCAGCTGCCTGTTGCTCTGTAGGAACCTGAGAGCTCTGATTCCATCTTTTAGGATTGGTCTCAGTGAGACCTTGCTGTAGGACCTCATCTAGCTACTGGTGGGTCCTCAAACCCTGGTGACATGACATTTGATGTGCTGCAAGGATGAGAAGCAGCTTTTCTCCTGGTATGTTGTCATGGAAAGATGCACAGGAGCCAAGCAATGGAACTCTGACCCATATGGGCTAAAGGAGCAGAAGAGAACAGCGGTTGCTGAGCTACATGGACTAGTGATTTCTGCCATCCCTATCAGCTCCTACTTCCTCTCTATTCCACTGCTTATTCCTTTCTCCACCTCCACTACCTTACTCTCCCTTCATACCTCCCCGGCTCCTCTTATTCCATCTTCCATTTCCCCTATTTTTTCTCCTCTTGCTTCATTCCCTCTCCCACTAAGCCTCCTGTCAACTTCTTCACTCCCTTTCCTCAAACTAACATTTTCTATAAGCTCAGACCCTGAGTCCATGAACACAGAGTATGAAAATTGTATGGAAGAGTCACTGACTGAATTGGACTGGGAGTTGTGCTATTTGGTGCATAAAATTACAAATTGTGAAGTAGCTGAATTTCTCCTGTCAGTTACATATTCATTTAATATGGGGAATAGAAATGGAATGTTTTGTAAAACAAAGGAAGGGGAGCAGCATGTGGCCCTGGGCAAACAATCCCCACAACATACATCATCTCTCACAGTGCTCCAAGCTGCACTACCAGTTATTTGGTGTTTGGTTTGGTAAACTGAAAAGATTACAATTAGGGGATAACACACGAGCATATACTTGACATTCCAGGTGAAGAAATATCACATTTGTGGACTCTGTGCTCCCTTTCTATCTCCTTACAATGTGCTATTTCTTTGCTGTCTGGGAAATATAGGATGCCTGTTTTTAAATAGTGGGTATTGATGAAGCTCCTGGCCTTGATGCTGTCTCTCTCTGGCCCGCACTCTCTAGAACTGATGATTGTCAAACATGTAATGCTGTAAACTAATTAAACCAATTGCTGCTTTTTCATTATGATTTACTTTTTAAAGTGGAGTTACCACTCAGGAGAGACTGAGAAAACACTACATACCAAAGAGAGCCCAGCCATGTTTGGCAATAGGTCACGTTGTTATGTATATGTTATGTCCTGATGTTTTTACTTTAGCCTGTCTTTTTGGGCTCTTCCTTCCCCCTCTCCAGAGCTCTCGCCTATATACCCTTATTACACTCATTCTTCCGCACCCCCTTTTCACCTCTCTCTAGAACACCAGTACTCAAGAAAATTACAACCTACATGAATGTGATTTGTATCAAGCTCCTGAAGGCGGCTGCAAATGTTGATGTATCAGCCCAATTCTCCTGCACCTACCCTATTCCCTGGAGGTTGGCAAGTGGCAATCTGGCAAGACAATCCAAAAATTGTGGAACAAACATCTGCAGC
Source organism: Gopherus evgoodei (assembly GCF_007399415.2). Lineage (NCBI taxonomy): Eukaryota > Metazoa > Chordata > Testudines > Testudinidae > Gopherus > Gopherus evgoodei. The sequence continues at coordinate 68,319,197 of NC_044327.1, read as the reverse complement.
GTTTTAGCCACAGATTCCTTCCTCTCCCCTTCTCTGTGGGGAGTGTTAAAAGAAAAAAGTGTACTAGTTATTATAGAAAGCAAAGGCAGATGTAGTGCTTTTTGCAGGAGATACACTTCACCGCAGATGAGGCTGCTAAATTAGAACGTGATTGGGTAGAAGCAGCAGTGCCTTGCTGCTTCTCATCCAAGTACAGAGGAGCAGTCATACTCTTGCATAAAGTGCTAGCAGTAACAAAGTCAAAGTCAACTTTAGATGATCGGGGGACAGATTTTTAATCCATAAAGTCATGAGAAAGGAATCTGAAATAATCATTGCTGTATGCTAGATGATTCTAAAAACGTTCATATATTATTTACTAAATTATATGGAGAACCCCACACCCCCATTATGATTTCTGGGGATTTTAATTAAGGGGTCAATCCTTTCATTATAAGGGTCATAAACTAACTAAAAATAGAATGGCCTGGAATTGCACATTAAAGTTCTGGGACTATGTGATATCTGACAGCTCATCCAAATGAGTAGGAACTATTCATGCTTTTCCCCAGTACTTGAGTCCTATTCCCATACAGATTGCCTTTGATCTCCAGGGACTTGGTTAATTCTGTAAAAGCAGCAAAGAGGTCCTGTGGCGCCTTATAGACTAACAGACGTATTGAAGCATGAGCTTTTGTGGGTTAATACCCACTTCGTCGGATGTTGGTTAATTCTGTAATTGATTCTTCCATTGACACCAGTTGCTGTCTCTGAGTATGCCCCTATAAAACTCTTCACATACCAAAATAACAGGATAAAAAATGGCCATTTAGATGCACATTTATTTCTTCACTTTTATTAGAGCCTCATTTCAAAGTTCTTATTGAAAAAGGAATTGGCCTGTTTCTGGAAATAAATGAACCTTCAACAGCTTCTAGCAGGCTACTGTGGGAGATGCTCAAGGTCTATTGAGAGGTAGAATTATTAGTTTTGCATCTGCCTAGAGAAAGGAACATGGAGAAAATATGAGGCCTCTTAAGAAAAAAAGTAAATGAGCTTGATTTTTCTTATGCCACAGTCCCATCTCCAGATAGGTTATGATCCCTGATCAATTGTAGATATAAATTCAACAGGCTATACTTGGCACACACTGAATTCACCCTACTTCAACCCAGGCAGGATACCTGGGTATCAGATGAAAAAGCAGGCAAGCTCCTAGCATACCACACAAGAGACAAGGCCTCTGCATGTAGAATCACAACCAGCCATGACAAACATGGTAAATTATATTTATCACAAATATATTAATAAAGAGTTCTTTTTCTATAAAGATCTGTACAAATTAGACACAAACTTTCCACAAGAGCTTTGGATCAATTTTTCAAAATATTAATGCAATATTAATGTTGAAATCTTGACACCCCCCAAACATAGGATGAGTTAATTGAGTGATTAAGAATATGAAAGTAGGGAAAGCCCTTGGGCCAGATGGCTTCTCAGTTACATTCCACAGATACTTCCTTGAACTTTTGTCTGACAAGATGCTTGAAATTTATTTAATTTAATTTAATTAATCACTTATAGAGGGTCCCTTCTGCCTATGATGAGAAAAGCCTAAATATCAGTTATTCCTAAACAAGGAAGAGATGCCACTATATTCCAGTTATAAGTCGATTTCACTTATTAATAGTGATGTCAACATATTGCCAAGAGTCCTGGCAATGAGACTGGAAAAGGTTTTGGGCTCTATCATACATCCAAATCAACTCAGGTTTGTCAGAGGCTGCCATGGATGTTAATCTTTGGCAAGTTATTGATAGTATAGCAATGTAATATGATGACCCCAAACCATATGCCATTTTAGTCTTAAATACAGGTAATTATTTTGATAAAGTGGGCTGCAGCTACGTTTTATACCGTACAAAAAATTGGATTTGGAGTTGTGTTTAGTTCCTGGATCCAACCGTTCTGATCTCACCTCACCTCCCACAACATAACCAACAATGTGACTTTGGCTACCTTCAGCCTCTACAGGAAAGGGTATCCTCTTGTTACCATTACTGTTTCATTTGGCTCTTGAACCCTGGCAATAGCCATATAGGCAGGGCCGGCTCCAGCTTTTTTGCCGCCCCAAGCAGCAAAAGTGCGGGGAAGAGATAAAACCATGATTGGCAGCAGTTCTACCGCGCCGCTTCATTCTTCGGCAGCAATTCGGCAGTGGGTCCTTCCCTCCAGGAGGGACTGACGGACCCACCACCGGATTGCCGCGGAAGACCTGGATGCCCCTTTCCATTGGCCGCCTCAAGCACTTGCTTCCTTCGCTGGTGCCTGGAGCCAGCCCTGCATATAGGCTCTTCCAACATGGTTCCATGGTAAATAAATTGATGTTATATGCAACTGTACCCTTTTGTATGTATCCAAGTCAGAAATCACAATTCCAGCCCTCTTATCACTAATTCAAAAACTTCTATCAATATCTGATTACAAAATAAAGGGGGGGGGGGTCAGAACTATTGGAAATCTTCCAGGTGAATTTCTATAGGCAAACTGATGCAATTATGAACTTATCTATAAAAGTTCCAAGAAATTATTAATAAACTGGTGATAATAAATTTAGAACCTGTACTCTCTCAGTTACTGACACAAATAGGTGGCATCCTCTCTTCCTGAGCCTATGGGAAAGTGTTAACACAATAGAAATAAATATTCTGCTTAGGCTCCTCTATACTCTAAGTGGCCTATCCACATATATTCCTTTGTCTTAATTAAGAAAATTTAATAGCATTATCAGAGCCTTCCTGGGGGAAGCTGGTCAATGTTCACAACTATTGTTTAATAAAACTCCAACTCCCTAGAGACAAAGGGGAAAGAGGAGTAGGCTCAGAGGCCAACAAAATTACTCGTATGCTTTTATGATGTCTCAGATGTCAGATTGGTTCCAGCATGCTAACACTATTATAATCATGTGGGTGGCAACTGAACATGTTTTAATGCATCCAATTCCCCCCAACCTATTCTGCCCTCATGGGTTTCTTGGCTCCTCTTTTTGTCCAACGAAGAAAAAATAAGCTGCATACTGTGGTGGCTGCACAAAGGATTTGGGCTATCCAAGCAGAGATGCAGCAATTTAATCCTTGCTAGCATGCAAAAGCACCTATTTGGGGCAACCCAGACTTGCAAATTGGGAACAAACCCATGATTTGGAAGAACTGCCTGAGCAGGGGCATCATACATTTTTCCCGATTAGTCAGTGATGAGGGCTTTGTCTCTTTTCTAATACTAAAACATCATTATGACCTGCCATCCTCAGTGGAGTGGCAGTACTTACAACTAGGAGTATGTCTACACTTGCAGAGTTTTTGTGCTGTAAGTTTCACCAGTGAAAGTAAAGCACTGGTTTGTGTACTCACTTAATTCCTCAGGCATCAGAGAGTGTTTATATTAGCAGCACTTCTGTCACTGATGAGAGCAGCGCTTTAGGGCAGCTATCCCACAGTGCAACTCTCTCCAATTTGATGACTGATCTAGTGGGGGGGTGGGGGGGAGTGATCCTGGGTCCCTGCACAGCCTCCTCTCCCCAAACACTGATAAGCTCCAGTAGCTCAGCATTGCTCCAAGCAGGGGATCGTTTGCTCTGTGGAGCGGGCATTGTCACCTGGCCAGATAAGTGAGCACTTGCCAAGAAAATAGGAAGGGGGGTTTCAAAGTTCTTGGGGCTTTACAGGGGGAGGGGTGGATGTCTGTTTACCTGGCAACACAGCAGAAGAGCTGCTGGCTAGATTGGTCACCTAGGCACGGGGGCTATCCTCTGGAGGCTAAAAGCTATGTAACAGGAGAAACGTGTCTTCACTTACACATCACCGCAAAAGCATCACCGGTAAGAGCCGTACACCTCTCGGGGAGGAGGTTTTCCTTTTGTGGTGAAACTTCTGAGTTTCACTGCAAAAAGTCATTGGCAAGTGTAGACACTCCCGTGGTTTTTGTGCAAAAAAAGGATTTTTTCTGCTTTAAATGCCAAGTGTAGACATGCCCTTAGACACTTGCTAATGTATCAATTAATCCAGATGCCCTAAGACTGCCAGAGGCCGCAGAACTACTGGGAACCTAGTATGGGGAGAGGATTTGTCACAAAAACAAAAGAATCCCAGTGGCAAAGTGTATAATTTAATGTTAAAAATGCTTCTGTGAATCTCAGGCTATGCTTAATACAACAAAAAAAGAAAAAAGAACCCTGATGCATGGGACTGTCCAATAGCCAGCCAGCTGTGGAAAGAGGTGAACACCAGAGTTAAAATAAAGCTCAGCTTTAGCTGTCAAACCACAGATGAAAGTTCCATCATAGGATATTTACGTGGTAAAATGGGATTAACTCTACCACAAAGACTTTGGTTCTTTAAGGCTGCAATGATCACGAAGTCCATGTGTGACACTCTGTACCTCAAAGTACCAACCTGGAATCCCCACATTCACCATGGTGACAAGTTTTGTACAAAGTATACCTTGTGAGGACGTATTTTAAAAGTCTTGATCTGTTGAACATTAATATCCTATTGAATAGTATAGTGCCATCATTATATGTGACGTTATGAAGCATTGCTATACATTACTGAAGAATGTTGTGAGGTTGGGAGACTCCCATAGCCAACCTTTCAATTCAACAAAGGACCAGCTAGACATGTGCTGATGGCCCATTAAAGGGAATCCACTCTCTCAATGGCCATCCCAGAGACTTCTCAGAGAGAGCACTTATGCAATGGAGACTGCCTGACCAACGGGAACTGCCAGGTACCTATGTCACAGCAAGCTGGAAGAAAATATAAAAGAGGGGAAGTGACATCATCACTTAGCCTCTCTCCCACATATCTCAACACTTGGAAAAATGATCTCTCTAGAAGACAAAGACTTTGAACTGGGAACGAGTGGTCCCAGGTTGGAAAGGGAGTCCAGTACATTAAGGAACTTACCCTGCTGTACCATCTGTCAGGATGAGACATTGTTTGATTCAACTCTTGCTTAGACTACAATTTTAGTTTGTAGAGTGCATGTTTGTTCTTCATTTTCTAAAGGTAGCCATCTCTGACCTTTATGCCTACCATGTATAATCACTTACAATCAATCTTTCAGTAGTTAATACATCTGTTTTATATTTTACCTGAAATTGTGTTTTGGTTGAAGTATTCGCAAAATTTCAGCTCAAGTTAACAAGAGCAATTGCATATCCACTACTAGTGAGTTTACACTGGCCAGGTTTCTGACCAGTGCAAGATGGCAAAGTTCTGGTGGTGCAAGGCTGGGGAGCTGGAGGGAACTGGCTGGAGTCTCTATTGATGGTTCATGAGTGACTGGGAGATCATTCATGTAAAACAGTTGAGTGTGGCCCTGCCTGAGGATGTCTGTGTAAGTGCAGTGCCCGTCAGAGGTTTGTAGCTTGACATCAGCACCACAGTGTGACAGACAGCCCAGGTTGGTAGGTTTTAGAAGGCTCAGCAGTCCCACAGTCCAGGTTACACCCCAGGGACCCTGTCACAGCATGATTTTACAAATATGGAGAGTAGACTTCCGCCCAGAACGCAGCAGCGGAATTCAGACCTGTCTGCGTTAAAGTGAAAGAAAGAACAATGTATTGCCATAGAGAGCAACTGTTTGAATACAAAGACATTTTAGATACCTTTGGATAAAAAATAGTGAGAAGGTTCATACAATGCCAGATCTCCATTTCACCTAACTGCCCCCATCTTCTCCTTACCTATTCACGTATGTCATTCTCTTATTTTATTACTATTACACCCCCTCCCTAATATGTTGTGTCTACATAGCATTGTCCAGTCTTGCAGCCTTGACAGGTGTAAAATTGCCTCATATGCATATTTCTACTGGAGAGTCCTTGAAGTGTGCAGTATTTGAAAACATATTCAACCTGTAAGTCATTTACTTTTTTTTACTTTTCACTGTTTGTTTAATAAAATCAATAAAGTCAGTCACAAAAACAATGCGAAGGGCATGTCTACAAAGGAACACTTAGGAAGTTAAGACAAATTAACCGAAGACGTGAATTTAAAGTGGATTAGTTAACAACACTGTAAACCCAAGCATACACGCTCTCATTCAGAAGCAAAGTGCCTTAGTTTCCTTTAGCTTAATACCCTGTAGGAACTAAAGCCACTTTACTTCTGAATAAGAGCATCCATACAGGGGGTTAATGCACTCTAAATTCACATCTACACTTAATTCAGCTTCCCTTTCCTGAGTGTCTCCTTGTAGGCATTCCCTAATAGAGCAAAATCAAGCCCTGTCACTTTAAAGCATTTCTAAAGAACTGCCATAAAAACTTGAGGTCACCAGGAAGATATGAATGGAATCTCACATTCTAAAATGCTGGGTACAAATATTGGACTTTACTAAAGATGGAGGTAAATGGCTTCTTTTTACATTCAGTGATTAACTTCAGTTATACTACTCATATGTATGGCTGTCATTACATAGTAATCATCCCTGGTGTGTTTTTTTTAAATAATGAAAGATGATCGAGTAGGTCAGGAAGAGATTGTTTTCCCACAGAATACTTTAATGATCCAGATGTCTACACGTTTTATTTTAAAACATGTTTACAGCCAAATCCTGCAACATGTTGCACTCTCAACTCCCACTGATTACAATGAGAAGTATGCTGAGCACCATGTATGATCAGTAAGGCTAATAAGTTTAGTCATGCGTAACTTTACCAAAATTCAGGGACAGGTCACAGGCAATAAATAAAAATTCACGACCTGTGACCTGTCCATGACTTGTACTATATACTCCTGACTAAATCTTGGATATTCTGGGGGACTCTGGGGGAGCAGCTACTGCTCAGGAGGGGGGCCCATTGGTGCTCTGGGGGGGGGTCTCTGGGGCACCTGCCAGTGCTGGGAGCAGGGGCAAGTGGTCTCCATTCGGGGGAAGGGGATGGCCTCGGATCTCCGCTTTGTGGATGGGCCGATGTGGCCCTGGGGTCAGTCGCACCTGTCAGCTGCAGATGTCATGGAGGTCCCCGAAAGTCACAGAATCCATGACTTTCTTGACCTCTGTGACAGACTCGCACTCTTAATGATCAGCTCCCTAGCAAGCACAGTAGAGACTACATTTTAACAGTTTATGTAATGAGAGACTCTAGCATCCTTTATTTATCTCAAAGTGTTTTATCTATTCAGTGTTTGTATATTCATACCAGAAAAACAGCACAACTACTGATGAGATGTGTTGATTAAGGTAATAATGTTACGCATACATCCTTTTCACAAGAACAAGCTCTGAAGTGCAGTGACAAAATGAAGGAAAATTGTACTAAGATTGCTGCTCCATGACAGCAGGTTGAAAATATTAACCAAAAAACCTCCAACTCATATTTTTCAAATGTCTGCTGAGGTATATTTAAAAGTTGAGCTGCACGTATAGTTGCCCCAAACAGTTAAGAGATTATGAGCTGAAAATGGAAAATTGCTTCTATGTTCTACGTTGCTCTTTTCATATTAATTACTAAAGTGTCATGTATAACGCACCATTTGAGGTTTTGGAAACTAATCATATGCCTAAGAGGTTCAGTTTTAATAGAGCCCTGAAATGCCTTCATTACATATAGCCATCCCTTGTGACCAATTCTGCAACATCTCCCTACTTACCTCCCCTCTCCCCTTCTACAATCAGACATTCACACACACACACCAGTGGCAGACAGCACCTTCTTTGTGCCAAGTGGTGCAGGACATTTCTTAACAAGATAGCATAGCTGCAGCTATTATCAGAATATGGCTAAACAGATATTATGACAATAACTTTATTCTGTAAAAGGTTTCTTAGATGAGGAATCACCTGATATATCGGTGATGAGAAAAATAAGACATGCCTAATTAGGATTAATGCAAAAGGAATACTTTAAACCAAATCATGCACTCAACTTCATCCATACAAGCATTAGGGAAAGTGTTCATAAAATGGTAAGATATTAGGCTACAAAGCCAGTGCCCTCCAAGGAAGTAGGCTTCAATATGAATACAAATCTATCTTGGGTTTATTAAATGTATTAGACAGAAGATTAGCCTCTAAAGGTTGAAACTCACTGACACCGACTCTAAAGAGAGTATATCTGGTAGAAGTGTATCCATTAAAGACCTGAGAAGCAGCCAGCATAGAATCACAGGAGGGAAAATGCAGACTTGATGGGGGACAAAGCAGAGCACGTTGGCAATGAGACGGGCAGTTGACTAAATGTCTTTGGGTTACAGGGAAACCAAATTAAAATCCTTGATTTCACTAAAAACAGCTGGGACCCTCTATCTCTCTATCCATACTGGGACAAACCCAGTAAAATGGTATGTCAGGTCATCCCCTATTCCCAGCAAAATTATTTGAGCTACTGCAGTATAGAAGCCGCTGTTACCAACTGGGTAGTGGGCAGTCTTATCTAATGGTCAAGACAGTTGCCTGGCATCGTGATTGGAGCAGAGATCACCAGGCCCAGTGGCAAGAGACCAAATCAGGAGCTGAGATACTAAATCCAGGGAGTAAAATGTAGCCAATAGCCAGGAATCAGGAGCCAAGGGTGAGAGCCAGAGTATCAACTGGAGTAGTATCAACTGCCTGAAACCCAGGAAAAAGAAGACAAGAAAAGAAAGGAATAGAGACCATACACAAGTAATGGCAGAAGTGGAGCTGAACAAGAGAACTCAGATACCCGAGCAGTAATCCAAAAACTAATCAGAAGGGACTTCTTGTGAGTTACCAGGAATAAACAACTGGACAGTCACTATACTACAGTTATAACCAAACAGTATGAAGCTTACTTCAATAGTTGTGTTGTGTACTTCAAAACGTAGAGGAAATGAAGAACAATAAGGAGGGAGCGTGATGGGGGTGAGATTTCAAGGTTGGAGGAGATTAGAGAAGATAGAGAAGAGATAGGGAAGGAGTCGTTAGGGGTTCTGTGTAATCCCCTCACCCCCAATAACTCAAATGATCAGACGGCAATCTATCCCTAAAGGTGACGGTCAACGTCCCCTAGTTGGAGAATGTACCTCCTTTGGATTGCAAGAGAAGTAATCCAAGTTCTTATGGGGAGAGTACAGGGATGAGAGTTCAGCAAAGCATAGTCATTTGGGGACTGTTTTACATGTTATGTTGGTATTTCATTTATCAATTTAGAGTGAAGGGAATGCAGAAGAGGGGAGGGAACTGGGGATGCTAGGCAGAATTTACATAAGAAGTAAATATAGACGTTTACAAACAGAAACTAAGCCATATTCAGGCACACAATAGTGAATGCAATATAATTAAAAACAAGAGAATCACTGGTAACACAAAGGTTCATTTAATCAAACAGCTGAAGAATCACAATAATTTCAGGTTTTTCAATAAGCTGAACAGTTACTTTAAAAGGAAGAGATGCTGAGAGTAACATCTTTGAATATCAAAGTGCTAAATCATGGTGTTAAAAGAAAAATGCCCTGGTAGAACTTAAAACTCAAACTCAAATTATTCTAGTTCAAGAAACTCATTTTCAGGAGGAGCAAATTATAAACATGAAAGGAAACTAGTTTCAACAGACATTTTGTCTAAAGAAAAGAAAAGAGGAGTGGGAATATTTGCTAAACATGTACTTTTTAGATTAAAGATCCATTTAAGGATAAGGAAGGATGATTTATACGGTTGAAGAACACAATTGCTAGGTTATTAATAACAGTGGACTCAGTGTATGCTCCCAAGCAAAAGCAAAAAAAACTTTTTAAAAGGACTTCTTTAAAACTGCAACACTCTAGGGAGGGGGAAATTACACTTGGAGGAGACTTCAATTCCACACCGACTCCTTACTGGGACAGATCTGTTAAAAAGACACGGGGTTAAGGAAGCAGATACAGCATTGACTTCTCTATGCCAACAATTCAATCTCTCAGACTTCTAGAGAAAATTGTACCCGGGGAAAAAGACTGCACACATTATTCACACCCTCATCGGTTATATACTAGGAGAGACAATGTTAATCTCTAAGTCATTAACAAAGCAGACAAGATCTGTGGAAATTGGCAACATTACACGGTCAGATCAAACACCAGTGGAAACAATATTTGATAACTGGGTTGGTCCCAAAGATCACTGTATTGGAAAATGAACTGCTTGCTACTCCCAGACAAAGACTGCGGTTGCAGCAATTGAAGAGTGAATTTTTCAATACTTCCAAAAAAATTATATGGACAATTTATTTATTTTTATTTTTTTTAAAAAAGACCTTCTCTGGGAGGCAGGTAAAGCAATATTTAGGAGTCAGTTGAAAAGCAGAGGCTCTCAATTGAAAGATAGAGCTCAAAAAAAAATAAAACTAGAACAGGGAAATGAAAAGGTTACAAGACATTAATAAAAACACAAGTTCAGGAAAAAAACATAACCGTAACTAATACCAGAGGGCAGTTGCATATGTTAATGGACAGACATCTCGGGAAAAGCCCATAGGTATACAAAGCAGTTTAATGAAAAAGGAAATAAAAGTGATAGGCAATTGGCTCGAAAGCTTACATTTGTGGGAACACATCAGGAAATAGCATGACATGTGAAGAATGTAATAGTATTTTTATCTAAACCAACTATTTCCCTAAAATCAGTTTTTAAAGAAATCCAGGGCTTTGGGAAAGAGTCTGGATTTAAAGTAATAATGCCAAATCTGAAATGTCAGCTCCAGAAAACACTTGGATACAAACAGGTAACAAATTCTATAAGATCTCAGAACTCAAATCTCAAACAACTCTATTAGAGACCTATGATTTAAATGCCGAACCCCTACTGGATGGGGATAAATGTTGGAGAAATTGTGATGAAAGAGGATATTTTATTCATACATGGTGGACATGCTCAATCATTAGAGTACTGGGATGCAATTCATAACCAAATATCACTCATTGTTAGATATTTATTACCAAATGATCCTTTGGTAATCTTTCTGGGGCTTCCTAGTAGAAATGACAAAAGGAAGTGAATTGACATCTTATCTGCTACTAGCTGCTTGGCTATTGGTAGACTCTCACTGGGAAGAGAATAACCACCCAACCATTGAGAAATGTTTCAAAAAAATACATGGGAGGTTGTGATGATGGCAAAAATTAACACACCAATTATGCACCCAGCAAAATAGCAAACTGATAGATAATTATTTGGTTACCTTTTATTCAGTTCTCAGACAAGCACATTCACCTACAAAAAAGAGAACAGCACACCTCTCCCTTTTTTACAAATTAACATGATAGACATACCTATCTATTAAATATGTGTATATAGCTATTTCACTCAGTTTAATAAAATCACTAGAAACAACACAGGGATTGTAATGACGCTCCTTCTGTAACAGAGTAACACCCTATTAAACAGAAATATCTGATAACTATAATCTTGTATGTCTCTTTAAACAAAAGCTAACTGTTGTAATAATGGTTTTGTTTCTCATATTTACATTGCAAGGATGTGTAAACTTAAAAATTCCTAAAGAAATAGTTAAAAAATAAAATCTCCATAGTGCATTACTGTGTATAAAAGCTCTTAATCACTCAATCCGCCACTAAGGGTGCTTCCTCCACCCCAAAAGAGTATAGAACCACTGACCAAATCCTTTTGACATCACAGAGAAGAACTGTTCCGCTGTTTTGTGGCACTATTTTTAAAATGATATTACAGCTATGAAACTGACAATGGTAACAATATTTTAAGTTACCATTGAGAGGAAACGGAAGAGAATGCCGTCTTGGGATTACCTTTCAAAAAATGTATCCTATGCCTAATTGTTTCATTACTGTGAATTATTTTAGGTAATTTTTCTATTATTTATAACCACCCATGGGAAAAAAACAACACTAAGATGATAACAAGTATTTTACCTAAGACACAAGAACAAATATTCTGTCTCTGTTAAATGCATTTAGTTTTTGTTTGTTTGTTTAATTTCATCATATTTAGAAGCAGGAATAATTTAAAGAAACACATACATTCTTTTGCAAAAGGACTATTTTTAAACCTAACGTAAAACAAAACATAAGAAATATATCATGATAAGAGCAATGGATTGAGAATCAAGAAATCTTGATTCCAACCCTGCATCTTTAACTTTCTTGCTTATGGCCTTCAGCAAATCAATTAACCTCATGGTATCTCTGTTTACTCTTTAATAAAACATGGATCGCAGTACTTATGTCACACACATACTTACTAAAGAGTCCTCAGATGAAAGGTGCTATAAAGGTGCAAAATATCATGAAACATGGAAAAAAAAACTCTTATGGGAAGAATTTTCAGTAAACCTTACATAAAAAGGTATAGCATGGAAAACAGAGAATCTAGTAGAAAAGTTTGGTTAAAGAAGAAAATTGGAAACCAGTTTTCTAATTAACCTAACATACAGAAGAACTGATTAACTCTACTTCCTTTAAACATGAAAGGTGTCACATCTTACAACCAATTTTGAAATTCAGCTGCTAGAGTGCAGTGAGCCCATTTTTATATACCGGACAATGGCTTTACCTCCCATTGTATGAGATATCTGGACTCTTGTTTGAACTATGGCTCAGAGGTAGAATAATTCTGATATTTTTCATAGCCTAAGGGGCAAGCTAGCAAGTAATCTCTTCGAAAAGGATTTATTCAGCAATATCAACCACTTCACAGCTGATGTATTTAGTGCAGCACAGTGGCTACAGTTTGCAGTGACACTTGTTTCATTGCCATCATTTCAGGTACTGGTAAACACTGTGGTTGTTTTAACTACTAGATGATGGCACTGTCCTATATGGCTTGGTCATAATTTAAGAGCACAAGATTTTACCCATTATCTTTGTGACTTGCACTCCATACGCTTTATGAAAACATGCTTATGAATGTGACTGATGTAACTGGAATATGCTTTACGCAAAAGGTCTCTTGTAAGGTATCATTACAAAGCTTATAATCTACTGAGTGTGATCATCCTATTTGTTTGCATGTATTATTTCAATGTCTCAGGTTAGGAGAATAAGATATAAACTTGTATTACTGATGTAAACATATTAAGTGGAAGCCGTTAAGGGTACTTCAGAGTCCAGGGCTGCCCGGGGGTAGGGAGGGGAAGTTGGGCAATTCGCCCCAGACCCAGGGGCCTGCAGGGGCCCCTACAAGAGTTTTTTGGGGCCCCAGAAAACTCTCGGGAGGCCCAGACCCCCGGAGCTTCTTCCGCTCCGGGTCTTCGGCAGCAATTCGGTGGCAGGGGGTCCTTCCACTCCAGGATCCGCCACTGAAGTGCCCCGAAGACCTGCAGCAGTGGGTCCTTCCACCCCGGGACCCCCCACCGAAGTGCCAGGTCTTCAGCAGCAATTCGGTGGCAAGGTCCAGGCCCCCTGAATCCTCTGGGCAGCCCTGTCTGAGTCAATGAACTGTAAATGACTCTGTTTACTTGCAAACCTTCCTGTGTACCTGTGCGCCAGCCCAGGAAGAATGGAGGCGCTGTGTGTGTGTGTGTGTGTGTGTGTGTGTGTGTGTGTGTGTGTGTGTGTGTGTGTGTGTGTGTGTGTGTGTGTGTGTCTTACAATGACATGTGACCATGTCACCTGATAATGAAATCCATCTTAAGTCTGTACTTTTCCATTTAGAAGGATTGTGGGGGGGTGGGGAAGACCCAGAGAGACAAAAGATTCCCACCTGGTGCCAAAGCTATAAAAGGGGGTGGAGCAAGACAAAGGGGCGGCCAGTCATGAGAAACCACCTAAAATGTCTCCTGGAACTAACAAGGACCGTACCAGGAGAAAGGAGTGGGCCCAGACCAGGAAGGAGTCTAGTCTGTGAAATAAACTTATTGGAACAACTCTGAGGGTGAGATATTACCTGTAATCAGTTTCTTAATGTATTAGGCTTAGTCTTGCATGTTTTTGCTTTATTTTGCTTGGTGACTTACTCTGTTCTGTCTGTTATTACTTGAAACTACTCAAATCATACTTTTTATACTTAATAAAATCACTTTTGTTTATTAATGAACCAGAGTAAGTGATTAATACCTGGGGACAAACAGCTGTGCATCTCTCTCTATCAGTGTTATATAGGGCAGACAGTTTATGAGTTTACCCTGTATAAGTTTTATACAGAGTAAAACGGATTTATTTGGGGTTTGGATCCCACTGGAAACTGAGTGTTTGGGTGTTGGAGTGATAACCGTAGTTGGACGCAGCCCCCATCCATGGCTTGGCCTTCCCCAGACAGAGGAGGGGCAGCCCATTCCCCCACATGTACTCCCCCTTTCGCTTTTTCAAATGCAGTCTGTCTCTGTCTGTGTAGACCTCCTGTGATGCCAGCTACCTTGCTCTTGAAGTGCAGGTTGCACAGTTTCCTGTGTGAACCACAAACACCAGCGGAAGTCCTCGCTGGTGTGAGGGGCTTGGTTAAAGCTATATTACCAATTGTATTCATGCTTATGAATATGTAATCAATATATAAGGAGTGAGATAGTATGAGTGTAAGAAAACAATTGCAAGATTTGAACCAAAATACTACCGTGTACAGATGATCAAGGTATATATGGGACTGTATATAAACCTACAGCAGTAACAGCCAGAGAGAGATGCCCACAACCGCAAAAACTCAGGACCAAAAGCAGTAGAGCCCTCCCATAGATCCAAAGGGACGCTGGGCGCACTCATCCCCTAGCGGTTCGATCTCTGAGAAGCTGGAATCTGGCCAGTCTCAAGGTATGTCCACACTACCCGTCAGATCGGTGGGTATGATCGAGGATCGATTTATCGGGGATCAATTTATTGCATCTAGTGTAGACACAATAAAACCAATCCCCGATTGCTCTGCTATCGACTCCGGAACTCCACCATGGCAACAGGCGGAAACAGAGTCGACGGGGGAGTGGCACCAGCTGACCTGTCACCATCCTCGTGGCCAGGTAAATTGACCTAAGAAACGCCAACTTCAGCTGCACTATTCACGTAGCTGAAGTTGCATATCTCAGGTCTACCCCCCCACCACACACACACACACACGCACATACACACACATAGTGTAGACCTAGCCTCAGTCACTAAGATCGAAAGCAACACCTGTGTCTACAGCCTGCCGGTATGCATGAGATGTGTGTGTATAATTGCGCAAATAAGGAAAGCAAGCACTAAATCAACCCTCAGTATTGCTTTAGTTTGACCATTGTTTGTGGTTATTTCTTGGCCTGATTCCAGAGAATGGGCAACATTAATCTGCTGAGTAGTTTTTAGTTAAAGTTTGCAGCTTTGGTGGCATGGCCCAGACCCTGAGTCTGTGTTGCAGCAGGCTAGCATGTATGGCTCAACAAGGCAGGGTTCTGGAGTCCCAAGCTGGAAGGGAAAATAGCCTCAGAGGAAATTTCAGCATGTCAGGTGACAGTCCCAGGTGCTGAAACTAATACCTGGTAACCCAGAAGCAATCACTATGAATTACTAGTAAAAATAACCCTAAAACCACCTAGCAACAAAGGCAAATTTACATTTAGGAGCTGGATATTATATATTCCAATACCATTAATTCATAACTTAAAGGCATTTATACACTTGTATGTACATTGGGAGTCAAATGCCTGAATTTCCACAAATCCAGATGAAAATATACCTATACGTATTCTGAACAAAAAAGTAGCAGCAATTCTTTCAAAATTATTTGAAGCGCTGTATTTTGACTTATGTCTACTTTTCCTTTATGGAATGGTATTCCTTGTTTTGAATTTTTGTATACATTGGTTACGTTCCACAGCAAATGCTAATTAAGTAAATTTTGCTACTGTTTAAAACATATCTGGTATTCTAAATTCCATAAAAGAATATGATTATTGTATTCTGAAAGCCAAAATGAATATGACAGCTACAAATGTAGACACCAATCAGACTATTGACTACATTTCTCTGCCAGTCTGAATTCTGGCATGCGGATATGATAAACTTCATTTATTAAGGAAAAAATCAAATTGAAAATATTAAGAAGAAATATGAATTAATATTAATCAGAGGAAGAAACCTAGTATTTTCTTAATATTAAAAAAAATGTATATTTTAAGATCATTTGGTGAAAGGAGATGATGTAATGGTCTTAAATAGTAGGGAACTCT
This sequence comes from Gopherus evgoodei, assembly GCF_007399415.2. Lineage (NCBI taxonomy): Eukaryota > Metazoa > Chordata > Testudines > Testudinidae > Gopherus > Gopherus evgoodei. The sequence goes on along the minus strand of NC_044327.1, from coordinate 68,303,107 downwards.
AGATTAGAATCAGGGAAAGGATGGTCCTGTAGCAAAAGCACAAGAAGTCATCTCTCCAGGACCTTAGACAGATTACTTAACCTCTCTATTCCTTAGTTTCCCTCTCGGTAAATTATATGTTAAATTAAAAGCATTCAATGCAACCTGAATGTGGTGAGGCTTTGTCTGGCCAGCAAGAAGAAAAGGCGTTGTGGCTCCTTTAAGGTAACCCAGAGGCAATGGGGGAACAAGGGGAAGGCAAAGGGGGTAATTACGTGAACCACATGCAATCAGAAGAGGTAGGCTCTGCTGGGACTTACCAGGCAAACGGGGGAAAAAGAAGTTATTGATAACCTGGTCCCTCCAGCAATAACCCTTCCGTACATTATTCATCCTTTGACAACACAGTGAGCATGGTTATGGTTTATTACCTGGGGTCGCTGTTAGCAAAATCTGATATTAAGCTGGATTTTTAACTGCTCCTTGTATATGGCTCAGATTTAAACCTTTTGGGCGTCTATTTTGATGGTCCATTTTATAATGATGCTCAATCTTGCGCTCAGCATTTGAGAAGAAGTTCTGCACAATGCTGCAGTGGAGAGTGACATGGGAATGGGGTACATGGCACACGGTATGCTACTTGAATGGCTTCTTGTCTGCAAGACAGGAAAAAGTCTGAGGAGCATGGTGGCCAAATTCTAGGCTAGGACTGGCAAGCTGGGAATAACACTAGCAGACAAAAAGACAGTGGGTCCTCCACTAAAATGACCTACCCAGGAATTGAGTAAGATATGCAGGCTGGCATACCTAGATTCCTCACAAAAACTGACGCTGCTTTGGGGACTGATCAAAGGGCTAGGTCAGCTAATAAGGTTGCACTCCATGACCTGCAGGTTATCATCATACTTTTTAATTTTAAATGCTGAGTTGTGGCCACAGAATAGGTATTTTGTTCTCAACTGTCAGCTGCTACTCTGGGAATATTTAAAGCCTAACCATTTCATACAAGAGTAAATAAAGAGATAAGGGAGGAATTATGTGGATGGAAACAGTTCTTGAATCACTTTAATGGAATTTATTTTGGAGAGAGGAACGTATGCTAGAGGCAGACTTAAAAATTCATTCAGATGCATCGGCCAGAGAAGAGGGACATAGGATTGGGAGGGTTGCTGCTTTATTTATTTATTTATTTTAAACCAGGAGAAGTGGTGCTGAGAAATGGTCCACTGAGTGAAAGGATAAGGGATAAGAAGAAACATAACCTTTCTGGAATTCTCTCCCATTTGAGTTGCAGTGACTCTTTGGGAAATGAAATCTGCAAACAAAAGTGTGAGTTTCAGGAGTAACAACCTGGCAGTGGTACATAATAGCCAGTCATGCAAGTAGTCCAGGGTTATGAAGTTGGTGAGGGAATTTCTCCTGTGGTGTTTAACTTATATGTTTTTCTGCTAAACATGTGCCCAGTATTAATGAATCAGCTATGCCAGTATCATCTCAATTACAGGTGGACTGATTCCAAGACCTGGCACAGGCCGCCAAGAACGAGGCTGAACAGATGCCCGTGGCTCTTTGGAGTATGACTGCTCTTGGAGTAGTGCAGAGATCAGTAACACCACAAACATTTAGGGCTTATGGTTTGGTTTTTAATACATTTATGCAAATTTCAGATGAAGGAGGGTCTGACTATCAACTGGCCTGTTCCCGAAGACCAGGTACTTCATAGATGGTATCACTGGTGCACCAAGGAGGCTGGTATCATCCACCATCTCCAGAAACTTATCAGGCCTTATGTTGTTAGAAGGATGAAAGGTTACCCAGAACCTTGTGGCAGGATCTTAGTAAGGAGATTCCTAGTAAGGAGCTCTCAAGACAAAGACCGTACCGAAGATCCTCAACATTCTATCACCATTCAGTTGCTTGGGGATTTAGTGAAAGTTATTCACTAAACATGCAAAAGTGGGCAGCAGGTAGCCTGTTAAAGGTTGTATTCCTCATAACATTTTCTGGAGCATATAGGGTCAGTGAAATGGTGACCAGAATAGCAAGAGATACCTTCAAGCATAGATATGGATTTCAGGAACTTATGTGGTGGTGAGTAATTGGTCATCTTGACTTTGAGGATGTTAAAAACAGATCAGGGAGAGGCTAAGTGAATCCTCAGTGCTACAAGAAGGGGGCAACCCAGGGATACAGCTTTGATGCTGGTTGAGGATGGACCTCTATTTCTTCATGGAGGTACCATTTGTAATAGTTTTGTAAAGGGTCTTACCATTGCAGGGTTCCCTGAATATGAATTCCGTTCCCACGTGCTCAAGATCGGGGCAACAATAATGGCAGCCAAGCTCAGACTAAGGGCTTACTGGATACAGGCAATCAGATGATAGTATTCAAATGTATACAAGACATATATGAGGCCCAGATAGACAGTCAGAGTCTAGCACTATGAATATTTTTACTATTTTTACTAGCTACCTAATTTCAGGAGCAAGAGAACAAGTCAAGTAAGCTAGAGTGTGTCTCTGCGGATGCAGTATTGTGAATTGGGTGCACATCAGGACATTTGCAGCTGGACCTCAGTGGTGAGGAAATCCTGAGCTGGCCTAAGAGGAGAAGAGGCATGCTTTGGGGCTCGGGGACAGCCACTAGACATGATTATTTTTCAACTCAGTGAAAATTATTTGGAAATATGTAAGGCAGTTGACTTGATGTTCAGGACTAAGACGGATTTGGGTAAGATCCAGGACCTTTGCTGAACGTGGTTATAATTTGGTCAATATGTTATAACAGAAGGTATGGCGAGGCATCAGGTTGACATGGCCAGAAGGTGCGTAAGTCAGGAGATGCCTAAACCTGTACATGAATGGGGAGGGTCTGTAATTACCTATCAGTAAGGCTGTGAGTCTATCATGGAGGTCTATCATGACTTTCCAGGACCTCCAGGACTTTTGCAGCCGGCAAGTGCGACTGAGCCCAGGGCCGCTGGAGCAGCCACAACGCCCCCCCCGACCAACAGCAACAGTCCCAGCCCACCCAACCCCTCCCCGAGCATCAGCAGGCACCCTGGAGAACCCCCACCCCCAGAGCCCCCCCAGAACCAGTGGGCATCCCAGAGCCCCCCATCCATAGCAGCAGCTGTGCCCCTAGAGTCCCACAGAAAACCCAAGATTTGGTCAGGGGTATATAGTACAAGTCAGGAACAGATCCCGGGGCCAAAAATTTTTGTCTATTGCGTGTGACATGTCCATGACTTTTACTAAAATTACCCATGACTAAATCTTACACATCAGGAAATATTGTATTGGGTACCCAAGTTATTTAGGGATAATGGTGTACACCTGTTTGACCATGTCATGGATATATTTTTTGCCAGTATTAGGGAGGGAATTGTTAGCTATCAGGAAATTGTTAGCTGGTCATAGAGTGAGGCAACCAAGCTGATGTCTTCCTTGGCAGGTTCCCAGTGCAGGTTCTCATTCCATAGGGGATCCAGTTCCCTGATAAACCAGAGTCAGAAATGGACTTACAGGAAGGTAACCCCTTAAGAAACTGGGGAAAGGGAGTTGGCGCTCCTAATATATAGTATAGTACTCAACCCCACTTAACCATCATACAAGAGGAGGATGGCAGGGTTTCAACAAGAAGCAGGAACCAGGTTGGGAATGAGGAAAGATGACAGCAGCCCTCCCATACCAATGGGAATGATAAAGGAAAGAATGACCACCTGCAAGTTATCATTGGGTATTTCTCAGACAAGTTAATAAAGTTTCAGCCTATTCAAACCACATCCCTTGCATCTTCTCTTTCTTCCTGCATAACCAGGAAAATACCTACATATCAGTAAAGACACTGAAGGTTAGTCCTATTTATCCAACTTAAGTAATTTCTCTCTCCTAATGCTGTTTACACCCTTCAGATGCCAGTACATGATTTCAGTATCGAACATGGTCATGTATCCAAACTTGACATAATTGATTCTTTTAATCTTTTCAAGTAAATTAGTCCCTCCAGCCCCTTTATTATTTGTAAAAGTAGCAAAGAGTCCTATGGCACCTTATAGACCAACAGACATATTGGAGCATGAGCTTTCATGGGTGAATTATTTGTATGGCTTTTCTGTGAATTCCTCCCAGTTCAATAACATTTTCAAGTACTGAGGTGATCTGAACTTAACAGAATATTCCAGAGATGGACAAAAGGCTTATGCAATTGCATTACAAAATAGTATCTGTATTTTTTGCAGCCATATTACTTTACAAATTCTTATCTCATTTGCTCTCCGATGTCACCTGCCACCTATAGGTCTCTCTCGTCACTACTGCTTACCAGTTTTCCACCTCACATTTAAGGTAGGATCCTATCCCAGAGCACTACCCTGCATAGCATGGCATGGCCTTGATAGAACTTGCATTCAGTTCCCTCCTGGTTTTCCCGATAGCTTATCCACAGTCTGGAGTTCTTAAAGTAACACCCTCATTCCCAGAGCTTAATTTAGTAAGTATACAATACAGTCTCCTTTGGTCCTTCATGGCCATACTTGAACACCCCCTTGTGGCTTCTAATTAAAGCTTGTACGGAACTCGGTTCCTTCCCATAGGTTAAGGGATTCCACAGTCGTCCTCCTTGGCTGTGAAGCAGGCAGGTAGGCTTCTCCCGTGGCTCCTCTCGTGGCTACCAGTCCTCTCTTCTCCCTTGGCTCTCTACCCCAGAAGGCCTGATTTTAGCCATATAAACAAAATCACATGACAAATTGGTTATTTTCTCCACCTGGAGACGTAACCTAAGTGTCACAAGTTGCGCTGCATCCCTCACAGGCCCAGTCATCCTGTGACATCCCTATTCCTGGTTATTTTTACTAGCTGTGTTAGATTGCATTTTCCTATTTCAATGTCATTGTTATTTCCCAGCTATATTGCTAATCTTGCATTTTTTCTCTGTCCTTGCTGCTGTTTTGCATAATCTCTCAATTTAATATTATCTGTGAATTTAATTAGTATGTTTATCCCCCTTTCACATAACTAAGGCCATGTCTACATCTAAAATTTTGCAGCGCTGGTTGTTACAGCTGTATTAGTACAGCTGTATAGGGCCAGCGCTGCAGAGTGGCCACACTTACAGCAACCAGCGCTGCAAGTGGTGTTAGATGTGGCCACACTGCAGCGCTGTTGGGCGGCTTCAAGGGGGGTTCCGGGACCGAGAGAGCAAACCGGGAAAGGAAACCAGCTTCTCTCGGTCCCGGAGCCAGCCAGCAAACCGCAGGGAAGGAGACCTGCTTGCTCGGGGTTCCGGGACCGAGAGAGCAAACCGGGAACGCCGCGGTTTGCTCTCTCGGTCCCGGAGCCAGCCAGCAAACCGCGGGGAAGGAGACCTGCTTGCTCGGGGTTCCGGGACCGAGAGAGCAAACCGGGAACGCCGCGGTTTGCTCTCTCGGTCCCGGAGCCAGCCAGCAAACCGCGGGGAAGGAGACCTGCTTGCTCGGGGTTCCGGGACCGAGAGAGCAAACCGCGGCGAAGCTGGTTTCCTTTCCCGGTTTGCTCTCTCGGTCCCGGAACCCCGAGCAAGCAGGTCTCCTTCCCCGCGGTTTGCTGGCTGGCTCCGGGACCGAGAGAGCAAACCGCGGCGTTCCCGGTTTGCTCTCTCGGTCCCGGAACCCCGAGCAAGCAGGTCTTCTTCCCCGCGGTTTGCTGGCTGGCTCCGGGACCGAGAGAGCAAACCGCGGCGTTCCCGGTTTGCTCTCTCGGTCCCGGAACCCCGAGCAAGCAGGTCTCCTTCCCTGCGGTTTGCTGGCTGGCTCCGGGACCGAGAGAGCAAACCGGGAAAGGAAACCAGCTTGATTACCAGAGGCTTCCTCCTTCCACGGAGGTCAAGAAAAGCGCTGGTGAGTGTCTACATTGCATTACCAGCGCTGGATCACCAGCGCTGGATCCTCTACACCCGAGACAAAACGGGAGTACGGCCAGCGCTGCAAACAGGGAGTTGCAGCGCTGGTGATGCCCTGCAGATGTGGACACTCTCAAAGTTGCAGCGCTGTAACTCCCTCACCAGCGCTGCAACTTTCTGATGTAGACAAGCCCTAAGATATTAAATAAGACCAGTCCCCAAACCAATTTCTGCAGCCTGACATCTCGCTCTCACGTTGCTATACTGATTAAAAAGGAAAAAAGGAAACAAAGGATGATTATCAAGAGTGATTTACATTATATATTACATAACACAGATATCCATACACACACTATATGTATGTACGTACATACACATGTAAAATATATGCTGGTGCACACAGGCAGGTGTTAAGTCCGATTTGCATCCACAATTTTATGTCTGCAATTAACTGAGGGCACAGAACTTCAGAAAGTTTTTCTATTGAATCTATACATCTAATCTGACTGACTGCCTACAAGAGATCTGACATTTCCAGTGTTTTCTTTGAAAAAAGATTTTTCACTCAGCATGTTTATGGCATACAGTCAAACATCGAAAGATAAAAAGTGGACTTTCCAAGACTTTTTTTCTTATGACCACAAAAAAATCTTTTTTTCATTCTATTCAGGTCTAGTTATTTTATAATACGTGCAAGCATAATACCGTTGATGCCAACAGTTTTGGTGATAATTAAGTACTGCAGCTACTGTACTTACATTGGTGAGGTGAATGACTCCTTTAGATGTAACAGAGCAGCCCATAAACCCAACATACTGCAGCTCAGGACAGTGTTCAGCAAATGCTTTTACCGAGTGATCAGTCACCTACACAAAGAAATAGAGAGAAAGCAGTTGAAGGTGACAGTTATCTACTCAACACTGAAATCTAGCAAGCTTCTGAGCAACAGTGGTGAATTGTTGGTTCAATAGTTCTCTTTGTCTTGACAATATGAGCGAGAAAGTATAGTGTGCCTACAGGTCTGCAGATATATATGTAAGGGATAAAAAAGAATCATCTCCCCCCAGCAAAAGAGAGAGACAGTAACTACTAGATGATGGACAGTGAATTTCAAATTTTACTACTGAATTTATCTGCAGGGGAAAAACAATCATTCCATCTGTTTTTCACATAACTATGCACAATATCAAAACATGAACAAATGAAAATTACCACCAGCTCCTGCAGACTCACACAGTCCCCATTATTGACTGTGCACAAAGTACATGAACTATGTTATATTTCAACAAGTTTTTTACTTCATCTTTCAAACAACTTCCACTAAATCTAAGCCATCTAGAATCAATATGGTTTTTTCATCTTAAAATACAATCCTAATTTCTTGTCAATGAGTAAATCTAACTAACAGAAGTGAATGTACAGTATTGTACATAGGCTAGCAATTGTAAATAATGTTTCCCATACCAGAGACTAATATTCCAATATAATCTCTGCTTCTTCCTCTCCTCCCCCTACCTCCCATTACAAACCAGGTGTACAGGCTACGTGTTTTGTTATTCTGGAATATTACTTTTTCTATATCTATATTTATCAATATATTTCCATATTACTGTATTTCTCCCAATGGTTTAATTAAGGCATGGCTTAAAATCAACCAAACACAATTTTCTCCATCACAGTTGGGAATTCAATTTTACTATCCAGACAAGAGAAAATTTACTATTTTTACTAGATTTTCTATTCTTCACTACAAATACCTATTTCACACTGGCTTTACCTGTTAAGAATCTCACTTTATAACTTTCTTATCTACTTTAAGCAGACGTTGAAAACTCACTATCCGTAAGTGCAGTACATTAAAAGCATAATATAAGAACATTTAAAAGAAATGAAGCCACAGGCATCAACATTCATCTGATGCAATATTAATCTCACCTTCAAATGTAATATGTGCCTGAAGCATATTTAAGATAAGGGTTGTATTAATAAATGCAAAATGGGCACTGTTGCCACTTGTGGGGATTATTTTAGTTTGTGTTGTTTTGTATTTCCCCCTAAAGACTTGTTTAAAGCAAAGAATATATAACATACTATAAACTAATCAAGTCTATGCTTTTATTGTCATGAAACCCCTTCATCATTTTTTCCCTTCTCATTTTCCACTTTCCCAGGCTGAATCAAAAGGATGTTCGTCATATGCTCAGTTAAAGACAGCAAAGGGCATAAAAGCCTGCTGCCCTAAAGTCATACATAGTTTTGCCTTTGGGACTAGGACTGAACCAAATGTATATATGCTGCAAAAATTACAGTGCTACAAAAGCTACCTGATTTTAAGTGCAGTAAAACATACATTTAGACACATCTTGTTTCCCGTCCCTTGAAAGTATGAGGATACTTCATTTTACACTATAATATTTATCTGCAATAGTAGAACGATTACTGCATACAGCATTACAACTTTATGTACAGCTTTACAGTTTTATATGTTTTAGTTCTTCTACAATAAATTACTTTTCAAATATATTCTAAACTTCACTTGTCTCAAGTTTTTCTCTTGAAACACTGAGCATTCTGACACTATTTCTAGTCTGTAACATTAAAGAGAGCTTAATCCCCCCTATTTTTCTTTTCACCTTCTTTTGATTGATCTTCTTTTGCAGTACTATTTTGCTATCTCCCATTCACAGGATGTTTTTGCTCCTCATTAACACACGAGCAACATTTCATCATTTAAGACCGTGCACTCAAAACAGTGCTGAACAACAAACAAATCAACTGAAAAATATTCAAGGTTATGAGAATTAAAATCATATATTTAAAATTTATTATTATAATCACTTTAATATGAAAAAAGTTAAAATGCACGTTATCAAGTGCATTTTTTCTTCTCTAACAGTTACTTCGAATATTTTTTGAAGGTTAACTTCTGATGTGAAAATGTTCACTTGGGTAAATTTTCCTTTCCAAGTACAGTATGCATATAATGCTCTTAATACAAGTAAATGTTGTGTGCGCACACACATATGTACTCTTTGCTGATAGGCACCTTAGAAAAGAATGCTGCTGGGTCCCCACAGAAAGATGCGACTTCTTGGATCATGAGACAAATTTAAATTCATGACATTTCTATGTGTAGAAAAGATGTTCTTGATCTTAGAGAATGATAATTCTGGAGGGAAATTCCACATTTTGGAGTAGAAGGAAAAGAACAATGTGGGAAATACAATACCATTTTTTAAAGCTTTCAAGGAGCATGAAAAGTTAAAATAAATTCTGGAGGAGATTGACCAAGACATGCAGGAATGAGCCTCAGACAGACAGTGATGGTGTGAAAAAGCAGCCCCACTTCAGAAGCCTTCCAATGGCAGGCTGTAGCATGACCAGTAAGCCTGCCTATGTTTCCACTTTCTTGACAGAGACCCCAGTAACTCCACACCATAGCTTTCCACATATAAACAGACTTTCATGTGCTTAATTTATTACCAAAAATCCCACAACCATAGTCCAAAATTCCCCAGTCCAACAGTCCACCAACACCCCGCCTCACCATGCCCTGGCTCTTAAGTATAGCTCCAGTGTCCCTCACCATGCCTGACCCAGGCCCCTCCAGTTGGGGTGCTTCTCTGCTTTGTTTCCTTTCCTGGCATAGTTCCAATTCTTATCTGGAGAGATCAGTGGGCTCACTCCTCCATTGTTCTCCTGCCTTCAGCCCTTTCTGGCCCTCCTGCTTCAGCTCTCTGGCTCAGAGAGCCAGCAGGCATCTCCTGCTGATTCTCTCAGCCTTCATCCCTCACCAGCCCCCTCTGCCTGTGGTTCTCTGGCCTGGAAGGTTTGTAGCTGACCCTTAGCTGCCTTTTGCTTTCTCCAGCCTGACACAACCCCAGTGCCCAACTTGGGAACTCTCACTGCTCCCTTCTTCAGGAGCATCACCTCCCTGAAACTCTTAGCCCAGTTCTGCTCTTCTTCTGAACTCTCTCTATTCTCAGGACTCTCTCATCTCACTCTGGATTTTGAACACACTCCTCCTCTGGACACTGGGATCTGCACTGCCCCTTCTCTGGGTTCTGGACTTTCATTTATAATTCCCAGGGACAGCCTTACCCTCACTCATTATACCAAACTATAGCACATCTGGACTGGACCAGGAGATCTGGGTCCAACTTCATTTGAGGGGCCATCTACCCTGTTACAGATGGATTTCAGTGGCAGTCTTCAACTTTATTAATTTGAGAACTTTGCACACATTCCTTCCAGATCAGGAAGCAGCACTGGAGGGATTTGGCTCCCAAAGGATCCAGTCACTGGAAATAAGACTTATGGGACCTATGTTCACTCTATTGATCGGTTACTGGGGTAGATAAAGAGTGTAAGAGGGCTACTGAAAGCCTGGGGACATTTAAAATGGGCGGGGGGACAATGATAGCCAATTGGCTGCTGTACTCCCCCCTTTACCTGGACAACGGAAGGCAGAGAAATCACCTCCCCCCCCCAATGAATATTCCTCCATGTATTGATACTGGAGGAGAGACTAGCTCTGGCACTCCCTCCTCCACCTCATCTTGGAGTATGAGCATCATTCCTTTTAGTCTGACCTCACATTCCCTCTTCCCTGCTGATATGGGGTGTGGAGTGTACTGGTGGCAAACAGCGGGTTAGATGGTCAAATATCATAGATTTATGATAAGGCTCCACAGTTTCTCACATTAATATAACCTCCACATACATGTAAAATATTTGACCTTTTTGCAAATAATAAAATTACTAAACTTTACAATGCTTTCTTGCTAATACATGAATGTACTCAACAAAACATTTTACACACCAAGTAATCTTTGCACAAAGGATATTTTCTTGGTAAAATAGGTTATTAATTGAGTGAACCTTTTCAATATCCTATATAATTTCACCCAATCAAATATTGTGTCTCACTCCTTTTCTAAAGCATGCAAGGCATGTGTTTTCCGGTCTCATAGAAATTATTTACATTATGCATGAATTGATTAAATTTTAGATAGGGTATTGCTAACATACACAAGTGCTCTTAAATATTTACTTACAAAAATCAGTACTGCACTGAAACAGTTTAACAACTTTGGACTCAGTTCAGTAACAGATAGCCTCCTTGGCTGCCAGTTAGCAGAAATTCCACTAAGTGTAGAGGCTAATTTGAATTTTCAAAGGGAAATTATAAAATTTCTTTGGTCAGCACTGTAAAAATCCTAGTTAACATTCCTCACCATATTTGTACCCAGGAGTTCCTGAATTTTTTCAGCCCAAACGCTATACATGGAAAACGGATATTTTAATGTTGCAGTGTCCAGTGAGTATGCAACAGATGTCACCAGACATTCTAAACATCAGATATTCTAACACACAGTTGCTCTCTTCCTTGGCTGTGATAAAAAATGAAAATCAGCTGGGACATGATTAAAAGGGACAATGGCTCAATTTTTTAAAGCAATTAACAAGACCATTAAGGACAGACATCTATGGAAAAATGGATATAGTCCTACAGTGTCTGGCCAGATATTTAGTGTTAGATGTATTTAGGGTGGCTGTTTTGATTTGGTATTTTGGGAGGGGGAAAAAGATGGATTGGGAAGTTTCTTTTTCAGATTAAAAAAAATACCCTTTTGGCCAAATACTGTAGCACTGCATCCAGCCAGAATCCTTGATAACAGTATCCCATTCACCAAACCTAACTTGGACATTGACTCTCTTTGCAAGGAGAAGTAATGTGTCTCCTGAAAAATACAATGTTTTCCTCTGGAGTTAAGTGTTTCAAAAATTTTGACGGTTATTCAAGTGGAGGTATATGCATCTTAAAAAAAGAAAAAAAAACCTATCTTAACCACAAGACCACGCTTCTTGCCTCATTCACTACACACTTATCAAGTTCTGCAACAAATGAACTAAAGGTCACTACACATCCCTGATTCACCCGGAGAGCAGGTCCATCCTGTGCACTGAATGAGGCAGAGGTTTTGTGGAAGAAATAGTATGTGATCATGTAATTAAAAACCTGTATCAAAATGCATATGCACAAGGAGGTCAAATTAAGATTGTATGGACAAGCTTAATGCTAGCATTTTCTAAACTTTCAGTACTTAACTTTTTGTCCTTAATGTTCTTTCATAGTATTTTGTGTTTGCTATTTACATAGAGAGAGATTTATATATAAACAGAAAATGTATATAGACAGATACAGATATATAAGAACATACAATGTACATATATAACAAGTGTAAGATTTCAGTGAGAATGAGAGAGAGAATTATAATATTTTTTAGAAGGAGCTAGTAATATATTTGGGTTGCACTTTATATGATAAAAATTTTTTTACAGTCTTTTATTCGAGAAGCTTCCCCACTTCTCCACTGCTACAAGTTCTTTGATATCTAGAAAAGAGAGCGCCCTCAGATTAAAGGAGTTCCCCTTCTTTGTCACATGAAATTCCATTCAGCTTTTGCTGAGATACAAAGTGCCAAAATCGCCATTTCATTTCTTTCACAAATGAGCCTAAGGAAAACACTAGCAAAATAATAACAGAACATGAAAATTCTAGGCCAAATTCATGCTGCTGCCAAAGCAGCAGCAGCTGTACTGGGAAAAACTGGGAAATCCCCAGCCGTAATCCTTATACCACACTAAATCATACCTGCCTACCTTTGGTGTTTAAAACATCCAATCCTGATGATGACACAATATATGAAGGCTGTTTACAGTTGCAGATAATGGAATTTGCTTTCATTTCCTTTAAAAAAGCAACTAAGAAATAACAGAAAGTTTGTGTTAAAATGTTATTTAGGTTGCAAAATCAAGCACTTGAAAGTTAGGAAATGTCAGATTTAGTGACTGTACAATCTTAATTCTGTGCCTTTATCTGTGTGCATTATGATAATCATTACTTATATGATCACATAATTTGTTTTTAATGAACCCCTGCATCATTCAGTCCACAGTATGGAAGCACAGAGTCAGAATTAAGGTTGCAAAGGCAACTGTAAATTTGGGATTTCCTAATTTCTGAGTGCTTGACTTTGCAACCTAAATAACTTTCTTTTCTTTTTCTTTCTTCACACGTAAATACACATAGTGCACATAGGTTAGTCAGTGCAACTCAAAGCAAATCACCATACAGAATATACTACAGTTCTACTAAAAATGTCCCCTTGTCAACAAGGGCACAGAAATTCACAACTAATCGCATTATGAAAGTACATTAATGCTCATCGAGGAATCTGTAATAATTTGATTGCCTATTCGACCTTTCATTGACTTTCAGTCATTCTGCCGTGCTCAATGCTAGTCTTGCTTTGAAATAGTCATATAAGCTGATGAGCAGAGATTTATAAGTTATGCACTAAAGCATTGTGAATGGGAAAGACATTGGCCTGGAACTAATGGCAGGTATTTTGCACCTATTAAAATGATCTACGATAAGTTAGGCCTGGCTTAACCATTTTCCTTTAATTTATTGGACTAGTTTCTATTATTGCAGTTCTGCATTATTTTATTCAGATTCAATATTTTGGATATTCTCAGTTGAATTCACTAAATATTAGTCTATTTGGTATTCTATTCAAGTTTCAAGTCTGCAAAAAAGATGAGCTCTGAAGCAAAGGTCATAATTCTAAACAAAAATGGAAATTTAAGCAGCTTGTTATTTTTTAGCAGAAAACTGAAAATAACTGACTAACAAAGTTAAAGAGAAGCTGAAACAGAAATAATTGGAAATACATAAAAGGATCTAATGTTATAAATAAAGCTTGGATTAAATAGGAATTGTGTTCCCTAACTTATACGTGCATATTACAAATTGATGTTAATGTGCAACATGCAATTCTTATTTTTTCAGTGTGTTCACTCACACACACACACTCACTCCTCCCTTAATTAAATTAAATTCAGCAAAAACACAGAAAGATTTTCTTTCTCCACGCAGAAAGATTTTCAGGGCTCATATATATGTAACGTAAACTAGACAGAATTTTTGTTGTTCTTTTAGTTGAATTCAGCTTTGTGTTTAAAGAAAGTTAGTGTTTTTAATGGTCACAAATTGACCAATGTAAGGAAATTCAAAATTCAAACTAAAAAACGTTTAATTAACTGGTGCACAGGCACTAAACCACACATTACCCAGTATGAACTCACCTGAGACTCATACATTACTGTACACAATCTCATATTTAATATCAGTTTTTTTAAAATGGAACCCAATGCATACAAACAAAGTAGGTCTCTGTCAGCTCACCCTGAAATCTTTCCTCCACAACAGTATGTTAGTGTGCAGCCCCCATCTAGCTGTGTTCTGTGTCACACAAGGTATGTGCACTCTAGCCTAGCCTGCACACTATGGAGGCACTAGGATCCAGGTGGTGCTTCCCCCATCCTTATGCCTACCATGTGGGCTTGGAGGAAAGTAGCAAAGTAGAGCTGGATTCCTGTGGATGGAGAGTGTTCTTTGTTATGCAGGACAGTGAGTTAGCCCACTGGCTTACAGGAACTATAACAGAGCCACTGGATTTGGAGACATCCACGCCTGCAGAGGGAGACTGTATTTGTCCCTGTAGCTATACTATGTGAGTATATACTAAGGGCTATTTTTTAAGGATCACTTGCAAAGAAAAAATTGTTTGAGCCCTTTTCTGCTTCTTGACAATGGATAAAGGGGGATACTTCTTGTCTTCAGTGGAAACAGGATTGGCCACTCATGTGCATGTATTTGCATCCATCCTTTGACCCTCACTGGTTGATTGAAATGTCATAATTTTCTAAAAGAAAGTACAAGAGTATGCTTTTCATAGAAATTCGAATTGGAAAAAAACTATTCTGTCATCTCAATAACCACTTGTTAGCATGACTATTCCCTTAGAGTATTCTTTCTAATGCTCTCTTGGCCTCTTATTAGGAAGGCTATTCTACAAACCAAGAGAAATCACTGTTAGAAACCTTCTTTCTGATAATTAGTCTAACATTTTCCTTTTCTTTTTCTTTGTACACTTATAAAAAGGTTATATAAGCTATCGTTAAATCCAAACTATAGCATTTAGAAAACACACTTCGTGTGTAATTACTTCTCTTTTTTTTAAAAAAAGGAAATTAAAGCAAATTCCATATCTGCAACTGAAGCAGCCCTCATATCATGCATCATATCAGGATTGGAGGCCTAAATTTTCACACTGCACTGCAGACCGTTATCACTTGAGCTACAAAGGTGCCTTTGAGGGGGGGAACTCAGAAGGCTGGAGAGCCCAACTTGGTCCAGCCTGGCCAGTCTGCCGCTTTCTCTGTTCTCTTCTAACCTGGATATATAAGTATATGAAAGAATTTCTGTCTATCCTTGGTGTTTAAACCTTTCAAGTACCTGTGAATTTATTTCCTGTGTAGTCATCATTTAGCTAACCTAAAAATACATGTATTTTAATCTTAAATAAAACCTACCATCCACTTAACTATTTCCATATCTCTTTCCTAAAATGCCTCCAACTTGTCTATCTTTCTGATAATGAAGAGCCCAGGAGACATCTCAATATCACAGAGGCTGTCACACCAGAATAATAAAAGAGTGGGATTATCATAGTCCTGTCCAATGACATGATACTTCTGTATCCCCAGCTGCATGGCTGTTTTTAGTTTTAGAATATTTAATCCAGTGTAAAGGACACACTCCCAAAATTAATCTAATTTTAAGATAAGAAATCACTCTTTTCTTAAGAGTTGCCGACACACTGGTGTCTGAGATACCAAAGTTATCTTCTTGCAGTTTTCTTTTATCTTGAAGTCTTAAGTGCATCCACAAGTTTGTGTAATTGATACTTATTACACAAATTCGGATTACCAATGGCTCCTTACCCCCTTCTCTAAACTCTGGATCAGTGGTTCTCAACCAATGATGTGTACACAGAGGTCTTCCAGGTGACACATCAATTCATCTAGATCAGTGTTTCTCAACCTGGGGGATTTGATTCCCAGGGATGTCACAAGGTGAGTTTAGGGGTGTTGCAAGTGCACGGCTGGCATTAGGGGGTGGCAAGCAGGACAACTGTCTGGGGCCCCTGCGAAGCTAAGTTACATGCTTCGGCACCAAGCAGCAAAGCTCGGGCTTCAGCCCTCTCATTCAGGGCTCTGGCATCAGACAAGACTCAAGTATCACACTGAAATCTAAGTATAATATTTATATTCCAATCAGTTTATTTTATAATTCTATGGTAAAAATGAGAGACATTTTTCAGTAGTAGGGTGCTGCGACACTTCTGTATTTCTGTGTCTGATTTTGTAAGCAAGTAGTTTTTCAGTGAACTGAAACCTGGAGTACACAAGACAAATCAGACGCCTGAAAGTGATACAGTAGTCTGGAAAGGTTGAGAACCACTGCTCTAGACCATATTTCTTTCCAAATATTTCAATGGCTTCCACTAATCTATTCATTAAGAAAAAGAAGAATTAGTATAAATTAATATTTTAGGATTATAGATTGAAATAATATAATTTGCCACATGACTTGTACAAATACCTTTCAGTATAGTAACTTCAGCCATGCTTCTGCTATTAATCTTCAAATGTTATTAGCAACTTCTGAAAATTATTTATAATAGCAATAGTCCTTAAGATCAGTGATTCCCACACTTAATGCTAAAGACTTTACTGTTATAACATTCACATAAGCCAAATAATAGTTAGTCATATGGTAACTGATGATAATGACAAGTGCTACCAATGATTTCGGCTACCATTCAGGCAATGACATGGTTGGATTTGGTAAAAGTACTTCAAACATATCACAAAAGCTATACACACATTTAAATTTTATACTTAAAATCACATATAACTAAAACAAATCTAAGGACATAAAACTAAAACCAAAAATCCACACAATTTTTCTTACAGAATTCACTACTGTGAACTTTGGAACAAATACATTTACACAATCTATAAATATGCCAGAGGAGAAATTTTCGGGAAATGGTTTTACCAGCTTTTATTACAAAGGGGAGTAAGGCTGCTTTACAACATATAAAAGAAGAAAATGTTTACTTATGACAACTACTTGCATATTATAAGGCAAGAGGTTAAGAAAATTGTTCCTGTTTCTGTGTACCCTTCTTATGAACAGAGACAAAAGCAGGAGTACTATTATAAATGGAGTTTACTATAAATGTACTACTAAAAATGAGTTCAGAAACAAAATTTGGTCACCACAATGCTAAAGCATGTCAAATTACAAAAGCATAATTAAAGATGAGACTTACTCTGCCATTTTGTCTAGAAGGATAAAGCAGTTGTGACAATTGCTTCAGTGCAAGCAATTGATCCACTTAATCGGAGAGGTTTATGGTCAATCCCTTATTATATAATAGCACTGAAAATATTTAGATCATTTAAAGTTAGATTAAAGAGCACCTTGGAAAAGTATTGCCTTCTCGGTAATAAACTGTGGGCATGGTAGTATTTTTTTTTTTTTTTAGTAGAATTTGTAGTAAACGTACTCAACATTACAATAACTGTCACCAAAGAGATTTTAACAAATGAATTAGTTGCTGTCATTTTGAAGTTCATATCTGAGCGCTTATCTGAGGAATGCAGAAAAATTACCTTGGAAATATATGAGCAATTATATTATACAATTCTGAATACAGTCAAACCTCAGTAGTCCGAGCCCCAATTAACAGAGTTTTAGTTATGAGAATGCCAACTAAAGACCAAGAGATTTGTCTGAAGCCTCAGTCTAAAGCTAAAGCTCTGCATACCAGAGCTCTTGTGCCACTCAACCCTGAAAAGCTCTTAAAAGGCATAGGAGCCAGCAAGTTTGGGAAAAGAAGCCTTTGGCCCTTCTGTCATCTCTAGATGCATACTTAAGGGCCCAGTTAAGCTTCTCTCCTGATTATTCAGAGTTTTTAAGTGTCATACTGCCACCACCAGCACTGTCAGTATTTTTGCATAATTAGAGATGTTTTATATTACATCAAGCTATATGGCTGGGAAAATAAGCGGTAAACTAGTTTGTAAATGAGCACTGGCACAGTAATCAAAATGTTTCTTTTAATATAGCTGATCCAAAGTTTTTCTATGAAGATATCAGAGCCTATCAGAAGAGGAGATACAATTGTGATAATGTCCTTCATAAGGAACTTCATAACTTGCTTTACAGTAAGGCAAAATGAATCTACCTTGTTACACTGTCAAGTTAAGCATATACAAAACAGCCTAATTCAAAAATTTGCAATTACCAAGTACTTTTTCTATATCAAACTGAGGAGTTGTATTTTTCACTTGTACATAACCCGAATGCAAGCATCAGTCTTACACATCTACCAAACATGGCTAACTAACTGTTACTGATGATTCCTGTGACAGTCCCTCTACACTATTACAAAAAAAAAAAAAAAAAAAGGATTGTGGGGGCTGAAGGCACAGAGGGAAAAGATACATACAGGCCACAATGTAACCCAAAAGATTAAGAATGGCTGCAACATTGGGCAAGTAGGTTTTTCAGGACTGCCTCTGAGTTTGGAGGGAGTGTGGGAGTTGGACGTAAAGGAAAGAGTCACACAAGAAATGTAATTTTGGATTTCTCAGGTGACAATGGGTACCTCTTCATCATGGGGGAAAAAATTCAGAGCATTTCTATCCACATGGTGCTATTTAAACAAGAACACTTCTAACATTGTTGAGGGTAATGGACAGGCAACTTGATTTTTAAAGGAGAAAAGAGCGCCTTTGAAAATGGAAGGCGAAGTCCTGGCTCCACTGAAGTCAAAGGGAGTTTTGCCATAGACTTCAACTGAGCTAGAGTTTCATCACAAGTGTTTTGGAAGTTCCTTTAGGGCGTAAGCCCAAGGGTGGAGAGAGTGAACAAGATAAGGGACTTGAGTCCAAGGTATTCAAAGTCAAGTGAGGGCCTAAAAAAAGATAATTCATAAGAAGTCCCTTGAACATTTCATCATCCTCCGGGTGGGACAAGAATTTGGGGAGTGAAGGAGCAGGCCATTTGCAGGGGCTACCAAAAAAATCTACAGAAGGTACAGAGATCCTGCCAGAGACAATATAGATCCTAGCACTGATCTGATGCTCTCTTGAGACTGGGACTGAAAAGTGACCTGATGGCGTGAGGAGAGAGTTACTGCTAAGAATCAGGGATGTGGTGGCCTAGGCTAAAGCAGGGAAGAGCCATGCCCAGAGGGAACCCACATGACATCCCTGAGTGAAGAGGATCACTGCTGGAGGTTCAGAAAAATACAGTAGAAGCTTAGAGTTATGAACACTAGAACTACAAACTGACCAGTCAACCAAACAACTCATTTGGAACCAGAAGTACACCATCAGGCAGTAGCAGAGAAGCATGCACACACACAAAGCACTGTATTAATACATACTACTAAAAATAATAATAAAAGAATATGACAAAGTAAGGAAACTATTTCTGCGCTTGTTTCATTTAAATTAAGATGGTGTAACAGACCCAGACCAGTTGGGTACAGGAGTCTGGTAGAGGGCAAATATACTGGTCTCTGGATGAGTAGTTTTCTGTTCCCTGAGTGACCAGAGCAGGGGCTGCACTAAAGTAATCAGGAACCTGCTAGAACCAATTAAGGCAGACAGTCTGATTAGATCACCTGCAGCCAATCAAGGCAGGCTAATCAGGGCACCTGGGTTTAAAAAGGAGCTCACTCCAGTCAGACGAGGAGGAGCCAGAGGAGAGGAAGTGCGTGTGAGGAGCTGGGAGCAAGAGGCACAAGGAGCTGAGACTGAGAGGGTATGCTGCTGGAGGACTGAGGAGTACAAGCATTATCAGACACCGGGAGGAAGGTCCTGTGGTGAGGAGAAAGGTGTTTGGAGGAGGCCATGGGGACGTAGCCCAGGGAGTTGTAGCTGTTATGCAGCTGTTACAAGAGGGTCTATAGACAGCTACAATCCACTGGGCCGTGGGCTGGAACCTGGAGTAGATGGTGGGTCCGGGTTCCCCCCAAACCTCCCAACTCCTGATCAGACACAGGAGTTGAACCAGACTGTGGGGAAGATCACTGAGGTGAGCAAATCTGCCAATAAGC
Organism: Gopherus evgoodei; assembly: GCF_007399415.2. Classification (NCBI taxonomy): domain Eukaryota; kingdom Metazoa; phylum Chordata; order Testudines; family Testudinidae; genus Gopherus; species Gopherus evgoodei. The sequence goes on along the minus strand of NC_044327.1, from coordinate 68,283,200 downwards.
ACAGGACCCACCAAGGTAGAGAAGGAACTTTGTCACAATGGTTAAAAGCAGTCTTTGAAACTTAACTATGCAGAAGAAAAAGCTGCATTAAGTCAATGTTCAGTTGTAAACGTTTGAAATAACAACCAAAACATTTTGTTCAAAATTACAAACATTTCAGAGTTACTAACAGCCTACATTCCCGAGGTAACTCTGAGGTCTTACTGTAGGGATATTAAAGAAGGTACTAACAATGATTCCCCCAAGTGACAAAAATCCCCCCAGGTTCACCAAGTTATCATAACCTAGTCCCAGGTTTGGACCTTAGCGTCCAAAATATGGGGGTTAGCATGAAAACCTCCAAGCTTAGTTACCAGCTTGGACCTGGTAAAGCTGCGACCACCCAAAAAATTAGAGTGTTTTGGGGCACTCTGGTCCCCCCAAAACCTTCCCTGGGGACCCCAAGACCCAAATACCTTGAGTCTCACAACAAAGGGGAAAACCATTTCCCTTCCCTTCTCCCTTCCAGGTATTCCCTCCCTGGGTTCCTGGAGAGATAAACAGAAGCAAACTCCGTGAATCTAAACAGAGGGATTCCCCCCTCCCCATTTCCAGCCTTGGAAAACAGAAGTACCGAGAGCTAATCTCTCTTCCCCCCTCACCCAGAGGGAATGAAAAGTCAGGCTAGTAAATCTAACACACACAGATTTCCCCCGACTTCTTCCTCCCACCAATTCCCTGGTGAGCACAGACTCAATTCCCTGGAGTTCCCCACTAAAGAAAAACTCCAACAGATTTTAAAAAGAAAGCTTTATGTAAAAAGAAAGAAAAATACATAAAAATGGTCTCTCTGTATTAAGGTGACAAATACAGGATTAATTGCTTAAAAGGAATATGAATAAACAGCCTTATTCAAAAAGAATATAATTCAAAACACTCCAGCAACTACACCATGTAAATACAAAAGAAAAAAACAATAACCCCTATTGTATTATGATCTCAGTACTCACAACTTGGAAACAGAAGATTAGAAAGCAGGAAACAGAAATCCTCCCATAGCCGAGAGACAGGCAGAAGACCAAGAACAAAGGACTCACACACAAACTTCCCTCCACCCAGATCTGAAAAAGTCTGGTTTCCTGATTGGTCCTCTGGTCAGGTGTTTTAGGTACCTCTTTCCAGGTGTAAGAGACATTAACCCTTAGCTATCTGTTTATGACACAAGTACAAAATTTTTTTTTAATTCTTATGTTAAAACTTGTAAGCTCCTGTCTGCAGAAAACACTGATTGTATCTGTGCTGTGAAAGATATTCTATTACTATGTAAAACTTACAAACAAGTTAATTGACTTTGTTCTTGAAGTAAATACTATGCTAGCCTTACGCTGTAATTGATACAATGTAAACAGACTCCCACCCTCTCTGATTACAGGGCCAGGAATCTCATAGGAATTAACACACACTCCAAAAGTGGTGGAGACAGTAAATTAAAATATGGTTAAGATATGGAATGTATGTTGATGAATGTGAATGGTTAGGGAGGTGCCAGCCTGGAAAGGATCCATCGGCCGAAGAATGTGTCAAGTGGACCACCAGACAACCCCTGGAGTGTAAACTGGGATCCACCCCAAACACCTGGAAGGAATGTGCCACTTTAAACAGTGTGGAGCCACCAGGAATGTGCCATCTGCTAATTGAGCCAACAACAGCAGAATGAAACGGTTCCCATAGACTGACGCCATGGCTACACTAGAGAGTTGCAGCACTGTAACCCCCTCACCAGCGCTGCAACTTAGGATGTGGCCACACTTGCAAAGCACTGCCAGCGCCGCAACTCCCTGGTTGCAGCGCTGGCTGTACACCCGGTCGAGCCTCGGGTGTAGCGATTCCAGCGCTGCTGATCCAGCGCTGGTCAGCAAGTGTGGACCCCACCAGCGCTTTTATTGACCTCCGGGGTATAAGGAGGTATCCCAGCATATCTTTTAAGCCTTTCTGGTAATCCTGCACACTCCACTGCCCTGGGCTCAGCTGACCCCACCTTTAAATGCCCAAGGAATTTTAAAAATCCCCTTCCTGTTTGCTCAGCCAGGTGTGGAGTGCAATCAATCAATCAATCAGCGACCATGCCTCCACTCCCCAGACAAGCCCCAGCATGGAACAGTTCCGAGCTGCAGGACCTCATCAGTGTTTGGGGTGAGGAAGCTGTGCAAGCAAAGCTGCGCTCCAGCCAGAGAAATTATGATACCTATGGGCAGGTATCACAGTCCTTGCTGATAAGGGGCCATGAACGGGACGCGTTGCAGTGCAGGGTAAAAATTAAGGAGCTGCGCAGTGCTGACTGCAAAGCCCGTGAGGGAAATCGCCGCTCAGGAGCTGCCCCCACAACCTGCCGTTTTTACAAACGGCTGGATGCCATACTTGGGTGTGACCCCACTGCCAATCCTAGGAGCACGATGGAGCGTTCAGAGCAGGGAGAAGTGGGGGAGGGTGTAGAGAAAGCCAAGAGTGAGGCTACTGGGGTGGAGAGACACACCCCGGAGTCCCAGGAGGCATGCAGCCAGGAGCTCTTCTCAAGCCAGGAGGAGGCTAGCCAGTCGCAGCAGCTGGAAGTTGTTGGTGAAGAAGAAGCAGAGGAGCATGCTCGGGGTACGGTTTGGGTAATGGCTGCCTGCATGCATGCCTACACGTGGAATAGCCCATTGATTTGCTCTATCACGTCTCTGTAATCGGCCTCGGTAACCTCTTGAAAAGTTGCAGCCAGAGCGTGGGCAATGTGCTTTCGCAAGTTTATAGGGAGAGCCACCGTGATCCTTGTCCCGGTCAGGCGAACTTGTCCGATCCACTGTGCAGCGAGGGGTGGGGGGACCATGGCTGCACACAGGCAAGCTGCATAGGGGCCAGGGCAGAATCCACATTGCTGTAGAAGACCCTCCCTCTCTTCCCAGGTAACACGCAGCAGTGATATATCTGTCAGTAGGAAACTCTGTTGAGAATTTAGGAATACTTCAGTGCAGGGCGCCAGGTTCGTGGTCCCCCCGCCCCCCCCCCCCGCCAGCAGGTCGCGAGCACCGCGGCGCATTCCGGTCTCCCCACCCCCCTTCCAGTAGGTCGCCAGCACCGCAGTGCGTTCCGGTCGCCCCACCCCCCTTCCAGCAAGTTGCCAGCACCGCGGTGCGTTCCGGTCTCCCCACCCCCCTGCCAGCAGTTCGCCAGCACAGCGGTGCGTTCCCCCCCCGCCAGCAGCCCGGCAGTTCCGCGGACCGCCCCCCCCCCGCCAGCAGCTCGCCACCTTCATGTTCCCTACTGTCCCCTGTGCAGGCCACCAGCTACCTCCTCTACCCAGTGCAGATAAACCCCAGTGAGCCATCAGTCAGTTCCCCCTCCCAGGTGAAGTCGGGGCAGAAACACTTACCATGCCTTCGCTTCCCTGGCCTCTCTGTGTTATGTTAGGTATGTGGGAATGATGCTACAAAAAGTCTACAAACTCCGTCACTGTGTGATAATAAACAATGTAGCCTCTGTGTATTACATGTTTCTATCTATGTTTTTTTTAGTGACCGTGACTAATGCAGCCGGATCACCAGCCTCACGTCGGTTGCAGAACTTCAGAAAAAATCCGCGGAAATCAAAAAAAGAATTGATCAAAGCAGTTATGAATCACTACAACAGAGAAAGTAGGAAGACGCAGGAATGGAGAGAGAAAATGTATGAGTGGAGGCAAACACAAAGCAGGAGAAAGGAATTGGCTACCAAAAAAACCTCAAAGCACATGATAAGCCTCCTGGCTCGCCAAACTGACTCTTTCGAGTTTCTCGTAGCCATGCAGGCAGATCTGTACCGTGGTAACCCACACCCCTCCCAAAGCTCTCTCTCTTGTTCCCCAGTATTTGCACAAAACACCTTTCTCCAGCAACCAGTTTCTTATTACCCCCAGCTGCCCCCAATGCCTGTACGGTCACCTATAGCCCTGATAACTACAACCCTTACCCTGTGCACTCCACCCCCATTACTCTGCAGTATAGTAATCCTGAAGTGCAGCAGACATTGAACAGCAATCCAAACAGGACATATTCAAACCTCTGAATGTACAGTCCACCACCCTAACCCCCCTGGCCTTTTATGTACTGTACTTTGAATAAAGGATTTTATGGCTTTTACAATACTTTTTATTATTGCAGAAAGTGGTAAATACTGTACCCCAAGGTAGAAAGGAGCACAGCAAAGGCACCAAATATTACTGTTGGCTCTCAGCATCAAATTGCTCCCTTAAGGCATCCCTAATCCTTGAAGCCCTTTCCTGGGCCTCTCTAGTAGCCCTGCTCTCTGGCTGTGTAAATTCAGCCTCTAGGCGTCGAACCTGAGAGATCCATTCCTCACTGAATCTTTCACCCTTCCCTTCACAAATATTATGGAGGGTACAGCACGCGGATATAACAGCGGAGATGCTGCTTTCCCCCAAATCTGGCTTCCCATAAAGACACCTCCAGTGGGCTTTCAAATGGCCAAAAGCACACTCCACAGTCATTCTGCACCGGCTCGGCCTGTAGTTGAACCGGTCCTTGCTCCTGTCAAGCTTCCCTGTACACAGTTTCATGAGCCAAGGCATTAAGGGGTAAGCGGGGTCTCCAAGGATCACAGTGGGCATTTTGACGTCCCCTACTGTGATCTTGCGGTCTGGGAAAAAAGTCCCGGCCCTCAGCTTCCTGAACAGGGCACTGTTCCGAAAGATGCGTGCATCATGCACCTTTCCAGGCCATCCTGAGTAAATGTCAGTGAAACGCCCACGGTGATCCACAAGCGCTTGCAGAACCACGGAGAAATACTCCTTGCGATTAACGTACTCTGATGCCAGGTGGGGTGGGGACAGAATAGGAATATGCGTCCCATCTATTGCCCCTCCACAGTTAGGGAAACCTATTTGTGCAAAGCCATCCACAATGTCCTGCACGTTCCCCAGAGTCACAGTTCTTCTTAGCAGGGTACGATTAATGGCTGTGCAAACTTGCACCAGCACCATTCCAACGGTGGACTTTCCCACTCCAAACTGGTTCGCCACTGATCGGTAGCTGTCTGGAGTTGCCAGCTTCCAGATTGCAATAGCCACCCGCTTCTCCACTGGCAGGGCAGCTCTCAATCTCGTGTCCCTGCGCCGCAGGGTAGGGGCGAGCTCAGCACACAGTCCCATGAAAGTGGCTTTTCTCATCCGAAAGTTCTGCAGCCACTGCTCGTCATCCCAGGCTTGCAGGACGATGTGATCCCACCACTCAGTGCTGGTTTCCCGAGCCCAAAGGCGCCGTTCCACGGTGCTGAGCACGTCTGCTACTGTCACAAGCAATTGAGTGTCTTGAGCGTCAGGCATTTCAATATCATCGTCTGACTCCTCACTGTCAATTTGCAGCTGAAGGAATAACTCCACTGCCATGCGTGATGTGCTGGTAACATTCATCAGCAAGGTCCTCAGCAGCTCAGGCTCCATTTGTAACAGAAATCTCAGAAATCGCACTGCAGACTCACAATGCCGCCAAACTGCTCGGAATGTGTAGCAAAGCACCACGGGGCATTGGAACAGGAAGCGGAAAGACCCGCACACTTCCTTCCCCTTCCCACAAGCCACAGCGCCAAAATGGGACGAGGTGCTCTGTGGGATAGCTGCCCACAATGCACCACTCCCAACAGCACTGCAAGTGCTGCAAATGTGGCCATGCTGCAGCGCTGGTAGCTGTCAGTGTGGCCACACTGCAGCGCTGGCCCTACACAGCTGTACCTACCAGCACTGCAGAACTGTAAGTGTAGCCATGGCCTAACACAGGAATTAATTCCTATAAAAATGGACTCTAAAAACTGAGGACTTTTGAGTCCCTGGTTCTGCTGCCAATCTCCAAGAGCATCAGGTGCATCTGACACAGACTCGGCTCCATCCTCATGACCAAGATACCTGGCCAGTAACTTGGCATGAGCAATTTCTAGGCTAGTAACTATAACACCTATACAGAACTTGAATGAATGATTGTGTGAATGAATGAATGGAGAGAGAGTGTGTGTGTGTGTGTGTGTGTGTGTGTGTGTGTGTGTGTGTGTGTGTGTGTGTGTGTGTGTGTGTGTGTAAGGAATAAGTAGTGATAAGAATAAGTAGTAAAACAACATTGTTTGCTTTTATCTTTTGCTTTATTATATTTACAATAAATGTGGCATCTTTGCCTTATCCCTCTTAATAAGATCCTTCTGGTTTTTATTATATTGGTATAACACTACTGTAAGTAAGAGTGACAGCCACTGTGCTAGAGAGAAGAGGCTCTCTCCAAGGTTCGGGAAGAGCAGTAATACCAAAGTTGTTAGTGGCCAAGCAGTATGACTCCTCGGTAAGGAGGGAAGAGAACCCACAGAAGTGAATTCTGTCATTCTTGCTAGAGCTATTAGAGGGTTGCTAGCTATACCCCTCACGCAGGTAGCAAAGAGAAGAGCTATGAACAGAGGCTTCCTGATTCAGAGAAGCTAAGATAGAGGCAGTTGCTAGCATGGTAAAGGGTCTCAACAAGGCAAGATGGCACCCTCCCTGAACAGAGTGGGGACGAATGCTAGGCAACGCACCTTAAGAACCCCTAAAGATGGAAGCTTTTGGGGGCTTTTGCCTTTCACAGCTACTGGTGCCATTACCACCTTACTCTATAAGAAGGATAGGAAGGAAGCAGAGGACTCACTGTTAAGAACTCTCTGCTGCCTAATCTCTCCCCCGTGGTTTTCTATTTTCCTGGCACACTCCTTTCTTATCCTCCCTCCTTTTCCAGAATTGGGAAAAGAAAAATGTAGGCATGAGAACAGAGGCATGCTTCATGCTTCCAGGAACAGGAGGCAAAGAAAAAAAAGAATGCAGATGTGCCAAGACCTTATATACAGGGTTTGCATAACCGATTTGTCTATTCACCTCCTTATAGATGAAGCTATAACACTGTATATTCGGGAATGCCCCTATTGGTTGAGTAAGAAAAGAGGAACATATATCAAAGACTAAATGAAACTTACAATCACAGTTGAGCTTGAAAGAAGCCTAAAAGAGATGCCGCCCTAGAAATGAGCATTCATTATAACATTTTTAATCTGAACTGTTAAATTGTTCAGTTTCGTTGAAACCCTTTTCTACATCAAGCTGCAACAACCAGTTTCGGATATAGAGGCAATTAAAGGCACCTTCCTCTAGCCTGCCAGGGGCACTCATTAACATTTATTTCTAATCTTTATTAATAAAGAAAGTTTTATAGAAATTGATCATGCTACCTTAAAGTGCGCAAATATAAAACTCAGAATTTAAAGTGGTAGTATTGGGTTAGATGGGAATACAGCTCTCGCACTCTCACACCACACACACACACACGGGGGCATATTTCCACCCAGACAAAACTGCTGAAAAACAGCTTCAATATACCATACATAAAAAAGACTTCTCAAATTTAAGTGAAATGTTCTCACAGAATTTAAAAGAAGTAGTACAGATGCTTACTTTTTACAAATGGCATACCATATTCAAATAATAATTGAAGCAAACATTCTGGGAATGCAACCAGTGCTGGAGTGACTATTTTAATTCACAAACCCCTACTGTAATTACAAAACACCTGCAAAAGATAAGGCGAGGACAATTTATCATTGTTCTTCAATGTACAAGACATCCAAATTTCATTAATGGTTTAGTTCCATGCCTACCTTATCTAAATGCTTTTAGTCACATCACTAATTTCTTAAGGCTCAGTACAATAGCTGGATAATTTAACTGTAGATTTATTCAAAAAGGCAACTCAAGAGCTCTGGGTTAAATCTGCAATACCGCCTAGAGCTTTCCAGTTTATTGCCAACTCAGTATTATAAACATGGGGGGGGGGGAGAGAGAGGTGGCAGGGGGATAACAGACTCCTGTGCTCTAGTCTCAGCAGGTAAGGAAATTACCCAATTTTCTTTTTAATTATTTGTAATATTTATATTCTCTTCATAATATGGGTTTATAAAACTTTTCTAGTTTTTTTTTACCATGCACAAGAGAAAAAAATCTTATAAACATGCAGTCCTTCATAAAACAGCTTATACTTGTTCAAGTGAGCTATATTACCATATGACAATAAAAGTTCTAGATTAACCAAAAAAATGAATGCTCATGTGCTAATTTAGTTGATTGTTTCAAAACAAGGAGAAAGTTATGCTGCCAAAATTGCAAGTCATCCCATTTTTGATCAACAACAACAAACTGAAAATTTTACTCCAGTGGACATTTTCAATAATGAATTTTACAGAAGACCTACATGTGTTCTAGTAACAGGACGTATGAAATATACATTAGAGATTAAAGCTGAAATGTAAACACTGAATACAACAAAGCTCTAACAAGATCCAGCGGCTGGAAGTTGAAGCTAGACAAACCGAGACTGGAAATAAGGAATACATTTTTAATAGTGAGGGTAATTTACCACTGGGTTGTGGTGAATTGTGCATCACTGATCATTTTTACACCAGGATTGGATTTTTTTTTTATGAAAAGACATGCTCTAGTTCAAACAGGAATTAGTTCAGTGAAGTCCAATGGCCTCTGTTATACAGGAAGTCAGACTAACAGGTCTGCAACGGCCCTTCCTGGCCTTCTAATCTATTATTTCTAATATAGAGCCAAAACCTGGAACTCAGGTGACCCTTGCTAATGGGAATAGTCCCACAGAATTCAGTGAAGCTACTCACATGCATAAGGACTAGGTCTATGACTAAGGGCTTGTTTACTTGAGGTGGTTAAATCAGATTAGTTCAAATTCATCTGGTCTGAAAACACTTGTGTTCACATGACACAATTCACTATAGTGCACTAACTCTGCATTTATCACAAACTCTGCAGTCCTCTTTCAAAATGGAAGATGTTTTATGCAAATCAAGTTAGTTTGGTCCATAGTTAATGTTTATACTATGATGTTGCGCACAACTTTGGCAGTCCTCCAAATGCTATCCCACATTGCTTTTGTAGGAGACCGTTTACATGCGTGTGTCCACTGCTCCAGCATCCAGGTTACAGGACATCCCCTTCCCTGTTTAAAAACTGGTGCATAGCCAGTAATTACTCATTTGTCCTAGATTCGAGTATCTCAGCATTGCTGTGATATTACTCCAGAAGCCCTACAACATGTCTCGAGCAGCCACGTTGAGTTGAGGTAAGACTCTAGATCTCACTGTTATCAGGGGAGAAGGGTTGGTGCTGGAAGCTGCCATCAGTATGAGGATCTTTTGTGGACATTGTTAAGCAAATGGCCATGAGGGGCCACAACCAGGACATCTATCAGTGCAGGATAAAGAGCAAACAGCTCAGGAAAATATACTTTAAAACCAAGGATACCAGGAAAAGGTCCAGCAGTGGACATGCGACCTGTCCATTTTTTGAGGTGCTGGACAGGATTTTGATCAACTACAAAATTACCCAACCCAAGAAGGTTGTGGACCCTGCTGCCGGATCTGCTTCCCTCACCCCCCGCTGTGGACAAGAAGTCATCACAGCATGTACACAAAGAGGTCAGTTCATAGACTCAGACTCAGACTCTAGGACTGGAAGGGACCTCAAGAGGTCATCGAGTCCAGTCCCCTGCCCTCATGGCAGGACCAAATACTGTCTAGACCATCCCCAATAGACATTTATCTAACCTACTCTTAAATATCTCCAGAGATGGAGATTCCACAACTTCCCTAGGCAATTTATTCCAGTGTTTAACTACCCTGACAGTTAGGAACTTTTTCTTAATGTCCAACCTAAATCTCCCTTGCTGCAGTTTAAGCCCATTGCTTCTTGTTCTATCATTGGAGGCTAAGGTGAACAAGTTTTCTCCCTCCTCCTTATGACACCCTTTTAGATACCTTAAAACTGCTATCATGTCCCCTATCAGTCTTCTCTTTTCCAAACTAAACAAACCCAATTCCTTCAGCCTTCCTTCATAGGTCATGTTCTCATGACCTTCAATCATTCTTGTTGCTCTTCTCTGGACCCTCTCCAATTTCTCCACATCTTTCTTGAAATGTGGTGGCCAGAACTGGACACAATACTCCAGTTGAGGCCTAACCCGCGCAGAGTAAAGCGGAAGAATGACTTCTCGTGTCTTGTTTACAACACACCTGTTAATGCATCACAGAATCACGTTTGCTTTTTTTTGCAACAGTATCACACTGTTGACTCATATTAAGCTTGTGGTCTACTATGACCTCTAGATCTCTTTCTGCCATACTCCTTCCTAAACAGTCTCTTCCCATTCTGTATGTGTGAAACTGATTGTTTCTTCCTAAGTGGAGCACTTTGCATTTATCTTTATTGAACTTCATCCTGTTTACCTCAGACCATTTCTCCAATTTGTCCAGATCATTTTGAATTTTGACCCTGTCCTCCAAAGCAGTTGCGATCCCTCCCAGTTTGGTATCGTCTGCAAACTTAATAAGTGTACTTTCTATGCCAACATCTAAATCATTGATGAAGGTATTGAACAGAGCCGGTACCAAAACAGACCCCTGCAGAACCCCACTTGTTATACGTTTCCAGCAGGATTGGGAGCCATTAATAACTACTCTCTGAGTACGATTATCCAGCCAGTTAAGCACCCACCTTATAGTAGCCCCATCTAAACTCTACTTTCCTAGTTTATCTATAAGAATATCATGCAAGACCGTATCAAATGCCTTACTAAAGTCTAGGTATATCACATCCACCGCTTCTCCCTTATCCACAAGGCTCGTTATCCTATCAAAGAATGCTATCAGATTAGTTTGACATGATTTGTTCTTTACAAATCCATGCTGGCTATTCCCTATCACCTTACCACCTTCCAAGTGTTTGCAGATGATTTCTTTAATTACCTGCTCCATTATCTTCCCTGGCACAGAAGTTAAACTAACTAGTCTGTAGTTTCCTGGGTTGTTTTTATTTCCCTTTTTATAGATGGGCACTATATTTGCCCCCGTACATATTTTTTTCAATAGCAACTGCTCCAGCCAGGAAAATCGGCCTCTGTGTCATGCTAAAGCCCTGACCATTGGCCGTTTTCAAGCAAACACCATAGAGGGCACATGTTCATCTACCTATTTTCCTTTCCCTACCACTCCTCTGTCCTGCCCAGCAAACGCTGCCCGCACTAACCTTGTTCTCCAGCTCAAAATGGTAGTCAGTCAACATGGCACAGCCACAGAATCCTCCCTCCCCATCTTCCACAGCAGATTCAGGTAATAAAACAATTCATTTGTGGGAAATTCAACAATTTACTCAGACAGCGGTTTCAGGAAAAGAAATTTGTTTAATGTTGTCAATTTACATGAAGTAGATGTGGCACTGCATGCCCATAAAGGTACAAAGACTACAGCTCCCCACTTAGGTATAAATGCCCTATAATGCTCATTCTTACAGGAAAAGAGCTTTATCTTAGGGATAGCAAAGCTCATAATGGCTTTTCACAGGCTTACACCAAGAAAAACTGGGAACACTGAATGGTTCAGACAATCATTGCAGAACCCTATCTATTTTTCTCTGCACTTTCACCATATCTGCAGGGGAGATAAAGCAGAATTTAAGACAGAGAAATTGCTCTATTGTGCTCCAACCGTTACGGAGGAAAGCTGCATGGTCATTTCGCCAGTATAGCTCCAACTCTCTTCCACTCCTGCAGCACTTCTGGTGGAACATGCTGATGAATAACTTCATAGCATATCTCAATGGTCTGTCCTTTTTGAATTAAGGCCATTCTCTGCCTTCTAGTTACTTACCTCTGAGTAAGTAAGTAGGACAGCCTAAAGGAGACAGATTTCTACCCAACTCAGTCCCAGATGCCCCTGCTAAGCCCTCTGACATCAAATAAGCAAAACTGCAAACTTAAACCAGGATCTTATTTCCCATTACCTCTTCCCCACCCTCTAAGGCACAAAGTTAAACTCAAAGAGCATATACTGTGCAAACAGAAATCCCATACAGCCCTCATGCACACACCATTTACCCTCTCTCAAGTTCCTCCAAGACTGGGAAGACTCTCGGGAAGGGAAAGTCAGAAATGCATATAAAAATGCTAACTTAGCCTCTCTATGAACAATATAAATATGAACGATAACTGCTTGTGGATTTTTCCCTACTCCCCAGCCACAGCACCTGCAGGACCTTTACCAACGGCTGAGTGGCTGGCTACTCTGAGGGGTGGAGGGGAATGGAAAACTCAGGATGAAATATTTGCACACCTTGTTACAGATTCCTCCCCTTCTCCCCTCCAAATAGCCCAAAAAAACAGAGAGGTGGTGGTTGTAGTTGAGGACAGAGAGAGAAAAAGACATGGAGTTTTCCAGAAAGATCATTGCAGTGGCTAAAGGCAGCATTCAAGTGACCAGACACCATGTTGCCATGACACTATTGAAAAAGAGAGGGAGATGTAGAGGCAACTCCTGGAGACAATATAGAGCCAGATTGCTCTACTGCAGCCCAGGCTCTTGTTAGGGCACCAGGAAATGCAATGTTGTGAACCAGAACCCAGTCATGTTCTGCAGCATCTTGACTATACAGTGTATTGCAAACACCAGCAACTCCTCCCCACTGTACCCCATCAGCTCTGCTCTCATGGTTCATTCCCTTCACAAACCCATGCTCAGAGCAAGAACAAGCTTGGGAGCCAAGCTCTTTTGAGCCATCCAACATTCCTGATAACTTCAAGCATCACCACTCAACATAAGAATGCCCAGAAAAAAGAGGCAGAGAGGCAAGGCATCTATTTGCTTGTGACTTGAATCCCCCCATCCCCTTGCATTCTTCTGCCCTCCACTGCACTGTGTCACCTGGAATGTTAATTTCATGTTCTTTTTATTAAAAGTTTATTTCTGGTGCTAAATCATAGACTGTTTAGTAATAAACGTTTAAAATTGCTTCATAAAGATGCATCAATGCATTTTACACAGAAAATCTGTACATTTTAATTAATTCATAGGGTTTTACAAAAAGTATCTAGGCACAGACAAGATAAAATAAGGACTGCTACAACATGCCACATCCACCACCCATAAATGAGACCACACTGCTCACAATCCATCCCAACCCCCCTCCATGGGTTAACAGCTGGATGTACAGCTGCACATATTCAGACCTGAGAGTCAATATAAGAGCAATAGTAGGCATCCCTTACAATACTGCCTTGGATGTTTCCATTTTCTACTGGATGTCTTCTTGGCTGCTCAAACTGCTGAGCAAGTCTCCGCACCTCAGTCTCCCCCTCACTAAGGCTGTCTCTTTAATCCTCACAAATGATGTGCAAAATACAACATGCACTTATAATCATAGATACTCTTTTTCTCAAGCTACCAACCTATTCCACTCCAGTGCAGTGTCAAATGAACACTTCACTGCCATTCTGCAACTACAGAGGTGACAATTAAACAGTTCCTTCCTTCTGTCCAAGTGGCCTGGGAATGGCTTCATTAATCAGGGAAGCAAAAGATAAGCCACGTTTCCCAGGATAACTGAAGTAATCTCCACATCTTTACTGTCCCTCATAACCCTGTGGGTAAGCTGTCCTTTAACCATGGAGTTCCAAAAAAGCCGAGTTCCAAAAGATCTAGCATTGTGGAACCTACCAGACCATTCTGCATATATGTTTGCAAACCTGCCACAGTGGTTAACCAGGCCTTGGAGCATCATGGAGCAATACACCTTTCTGTTTATAAATTCTGAGCTCTAGGGGAGCAGGGGCCGCAGAAGGGAGGCAGAAAATAGGCACATGGGTCCCATCAATTGCCTCACTATAGTTTGCACTCCATGAGTGCAAAGTCATCAATAATCTCCTGAGCATTACCGAGCATTGTAACCTGGTGCAATAGTACTATCATGGGAGGGACTCGCCTCAGTCTTGGGCTACTGCCAGTCACCATCTAGTCCCTGCTCACTGGGGTGGACTGTAGTATAATTGCCACTCTTCATTGGCAAGGAGGGTTGGACCTGCTGCCTCTGTCCACTCTTGGGCTGCCCCTCTGCAACCCCAGTACCCTTCTTGACCTTTAACAAGGCCTGCAGCCTGGGGGTTTTCCAGGCCGGAGCTCCCCAGCTCCTCTGGCCTTTCCCCAGCTTTGCTCCACTTTAGGTACCCTGCTCAGCTCCCAGAAGCCAGGCCCATCCCTCTCAACAGCTAGAGAGAGAGATTGTCTTTTTGTCTTCTGGCCCACAGCCCTCTTATAAGGGCCAGGACCATCCCTCTCCACATCTAGAGAGAGAGAGAGAGAGAGAGAGACTGTGTGCACTCCTGGCCCAGCTGGGCCCTGATTGGGGCGTGGCGACATCTGTGGCAGGTTCCCCAATCAGCCGAGGCTTGCTGCTTTTTCTACTAGTAGCCCTCTCACAGCTTCAGCCTTCTCCCAGGGCTGATTTCAAGCCTTTCAGGGCAGTAGCGGATGGCCACCACTCTACAAGTATCTTTTTCATGGCATCACACACTTGCATGGCAAAGGCCCTAACATTCAATCTCTCCATGCTGAATCAGTTGGCTACAGACCACTAGCATTCTGGGACGACCAGCTTCCAGATGGCAATGGCGACATCTCTCTCCAGGGGTATGAGGTATTGTGTGTTGGTGCCTGCCAATGCAGCTCCAGGGCTAGTTCAGCACATCTCAAAAAAGGTTGCCTTTGCCATCCTGAAATTCTCTCATCCCTGCTGGTCATTCACATCTGCAGACCAATCCTTTCCCAACAATCCACACTGGTTTCTCAAACCCAGAAACCTTGCTGCACAATGTGAAGCTGCTCCAGGAATCATCCCTATCTAGTACCAGTTGTTCAACGTCCTCTTCTTTGATTAAGTTATTTCAGAACCATTTACGAATTTATAGTGACATTTTAAGAGTTCAAATTACTGCATAATCCCACATATGTTTCAAGTATTCAATAGGGTAATTTTCAATATATGTAATGTATGTTAATTTCTGATGAAAATTTTCAATAGGAGATGGTTAAAAAAAGAAAGACATAGCGCCATTTTATAGCTACAATACCTAAAATAATTCCTGTACTGCTTCATTAGTATTTCTGTAACAGATCTCAGAATGATTTACATACTGCTTAATGGGAAATACTAGGCAAAGACTCATCAGTCCTCTCATTTGTTACAATGGGTCATCTCAGATTTTGCTACTGATTATAGCAATCTCGTTACATTTTTATCAGGTCTTTCTTCTGGCCAAGAGCAAGGAACATTCAAAGGATTTCTTCTGTTACATACATCCAGCCTCTAACAAAAGCTACCAAGATTCAATTCAGCTTCCTGTAGCTAAGATCAAATCATTTGAATAACTGTAATTCTATGTCACTTAGAGTTTTGTTAAAATACATTGTAAATACAAAACACTTTTGCACCCTGAGATACCTCATGTGATGCATCTGGTTTTCATGAAGGTCCAGACACTATGGGAATGTCTACACAGCAAAGAAAAACCTATGGCTGGCCCGTGCTAACTGACTCGAGCTTGCAAGGCTCAGGCAGCAGGGCTGTTTCCTTGCTATGTAGGCTTCCAGGCTCCAGCTGGAGCCTGAGCTCTCCGGACCTCCCACCCCGCAAGGTCCTGGAGCCTGTGCTCCAGCCCAAGCCCAGAAGTCTACACAGCAATTCAACAGCCCCACAGTCTTCTGCGCTGCAAGACTGAGTCGGCTGGCACAGGCCAGCCATGAGCTTTTCTTTGACATACCCTAGAAGACAACAATGAACAATTACATTTTCAGTACATTTTACTGACTGGGTTTATTTCAATGGAACAGAGAACTTATAGCATCCCCAAAAAGTCTACTTAGCATAGTCAAACTGTTTGTGGCATAGGTCACATTTGTTTAATCACAAATATTTCCAGAAGATAAAAATATGCCGGTGTTCAACTGTGAGAACATTTACTTAACCTAGTAAACTAATATTGTTGTCTTTTCTCAGATGTGAGTTTTAAGATAGTTTACATTATTTCCTGGAAACTGGAGTCCTTCAGTGTGAGAAAGAACATATATAGTGTAAAAGTTAAGCCTACTACAGTTGCTATAGATATAATCTTATAATTCAAGATTTGGTCAGGTAAAAGCGTTTCCTGTCCCTTTCTTTAAAGGTTAACCTTAAACAAACAATACAAGTTTATTTGATAGAAACAACTTTTCAAACTGACTTTTGTACAGAGAACATGGCACAATACAGATATCACTAATAATCCAACTTTCAGGACTGTAACAAAGGTACTTCAATAATTCAAGTGGCCAGCTATGTCCACTGCAGTCAGTCTTGTTTGCTAGGTAAGGTCCTGAATATGCAAACCACCTCCTTTCGGAATCTCTCTTCTTTTGGTCCTGTTCTCTCTGCCTGGATGCATCCAGTCAGTAAATCATCACATCACATCAGAGATTTGAGAGGCTAGCCACCAAAATTGGTGAGTTTCCCTTCCTATTTTGATCTGCTTTAACTGCTGACCTACTCAGAGGCTAAATTTCAGCAAATGAAGAGCATATGAAGTTTGAAAAAAATCATATGTACAGTCATCCCTCATGCCTTCAGAATTTTAATTATGACTTAAAGAAATAGCCCTTATATTGAACAGGACTATCAAAATGTTTTAACTTATTTCTCGTGAAACTGAAATAAAGTTCTAAAACTAATAAGTATTTTCTTTAGCTTATTAAAATATTGCTTTCATGCCAAAATGTTATTCATTTCAAGATGTTGTTTATTCTAGATTGTTAAATATACTGTTTCCAAAGCATAGCATTTAATCTTTCCTTAGAGTGCAATTATATAAGATCCTGCTAACATTTAGAATTGCAGAGAACTCTCTAAATGTTTTTTGCAGAATACATAGCACAATTGCACTGAAAATGATCTACAGAGATTTACAAACCAGATATATAGTTTATTCACTAAGGATTTTAGAAATCTATACTGTCTTTATTACATACTTTATCTCCTACGGCATGCTTTAATATATATTAAAGTTGTTGAGGAAAGAGTAGACATTGTTCTGCTTATCTTGATGAATTTTATATTATTGTTTTTACAAGTACAGGAGAGTTTTAAGATGGAAAAATACAAGAATTTCCAAATCCTAAGAAGTTATCCCTAAAATCTAGTACCCCAATTTGTTTCCTGTTACATCTTCTGCTGTCATTCATATATGGTTTTTAAAACATGACATATACATGTACTATTTTCTTCTAAATAACTTTTGAACAAAAGTTAATTTATCATAGTATCATTCTGACTAGTACAAGATGAAGACTATAAAACTACCAAACAACTCTGTTTTAGGCCAAATATATTCCAGTTAAATCTCAAGCAAGGTATCAGTTTCATTACCAATGATATTAGCTCTGCCTTGGGGGAATGGAACTATCAGGATTATCAAGTCTATTGTTGCTTGCTGTGAAAAAACTAAATCAATATTTTCCCATTCCATGATTGGGCTTTCATGATCTTTATCTCCTTTTCAACTCCATCAGTAAATATTCAACTGTTTTTCATACTCAGATGGCATGGTTTTTAAGGACAAGCTTTTAAAAGTTTGCTGCTTGGTTTACTACCTTGACCATTTATTCTTTGTTCACTGGTTCAGGAATGCTCACCCACATCCTTTCTAAAACTCTTAGTTTAACTCTTGAAAGTAAGATAGGAACAACTCCCAAATATCAGCCAGTGATTAAAAATCAACCAATCTTATTCTAAGAAAATGTAGTCATTTCCAACCACCAGCTGTGCCTAATAGCTATCCACGCTGTAATAACAAGCCCATTTGCTAAATTCTCTTGTGACATAGCAAGCACACCACCATATCTTTCTGTTCCATGTTATGAATATTACAGCCACCATTCAAATCACAGAACAGCTTGATCTTCCTTGTGCTAATAGTCCTTTAAATGTTCTCCACACAAATCTGACTGCCTGTTTAAAATAGATCTCAGAGGTATTATCTTTCACCTTTTAATTGGTTTCTACACACTCTGATCTGCTCTTATACATTTTCATGAAAAATTATTGGGTTCTGTATGCTATTTGGTCAAATTCCCTCAGTCAGTCTCCCAATGGATAGATGTTCTTATCACTGAAGACACCACCACAGCTGGCATCTTTAGTCCCAGTTTTACCAAGATGCCAGCCTGCTGGTCTGGACACAGAACTATCCCATCTTCTCCCTATATATGGTCCTTTCAGGACACAAGTTGAACTACGCTGACCTATGGTGACCAGACGTCCCCATATTTAGGTGTTCGTCCCACGTTCCGACTGATCTTTGTCTTTAGGTATTTGTCCCGATATTTCATTCCGCCGGCAGCACTCGGCTTTTTTTTTTTTTTTTTGCTCCGCCGATATGTACCGATATTTTCTTCCTCTCATCTGTCACCCTACGCGGACCAAGCAATATAGAGAAGACTACGATTTTATTTGTCTTCTACTTACGCTGTACAAAGAAGATATCAGTCACCAGGGCTGCCAATTGCATGTTAAATTCGTAAGGAAAAATTTAAATGATATTTTTAAATGCCTTCAGTAATCCAAGACAGGCAATCATTTATTTTGCTCGCCAGTCTCCTCCAATTCTTGGGTGAAGAATTTCTATTTTATTGTGTATGATCTTATTGACAAAGTCCAGGATTGCTGTATGTGTCTAAATAAAGAGTGAGACTTAGAATATACCCACAAACTCTGCACCACAGAATTTTCTTCTCCTGGGAAGTCTAACTGCAATGCATTGGACATTTCCCAAGATCAGTCTCCAAAAGGGGACAGTAGTATTGGAAAAATGGGAAACAAGTGCAATGTTTTATATGATGCTCCTCTGCCCTACATAACACAGGCCAGAGAACTCCAAATTTTTTCATCTTTCATTTCTGGAACTGAGAATCCGCTCAGTCAAACTGGAAGAATAATATCTCCCCCACACACATACACATTTACTTCACCCTCCCTAAATGCCTTTATATCTCAGTGATCCTTTCTCCAAAAGTTGGTTGAGGCTCATTCTAAACCCCAGAAATAACACATTCAAAACAACCTAAGTGGCCAGTGCAAAGCAACATCCGATTTTTAAATCCTCCTTGACACAATAGTAGACTTAGCAGCACTCAAGACCCTGCCTTTGTAATTAGTACTAAGCTAAAGTACCTATCATTGATCCCCGTGTGACAGTATGTTACCATTATATACCCTTGCCAATCTAATCTTAGCTTTTTTCCACTGGTACTACAAAATTAGAGAAATAGGCTTAATTATTCAAATCTTTCTTTATTTCTCTTACTTCTTCAACAGTTTGTGTAGAAAGGCCACTTATAATTTATAACAAAGGACTATGAAAGCAAGGAGAATCTCATTGTGTGAGCTTAGGCAAGTGTGTGAGTCAGTTACTGTAGGTAGCAAAAAAGAAATTCATACAACACATACACGAGGAAGTTCTCTTTCTGGCACTGAATCCTACTAGAATTATTTTGATTTCTATTTATCCTACATCGATTCGATCAAGCTCTACATACAGAAAAGCTGACCTTATCTAAATGACTTTAGAGACCATCCACTTGCCATTAAATTTTCAGATTTGTTAAAACTATACAAAGAATGACTCCTTTCAATTCAATAATATTTGATACTAGAATTGTTTGTCAAAGTTTTCTACAGCTTCTGTCAATTTATTTAGTAGTTGTAGCAGCTTTTCATTTGGTCTCCCAACTGTTTTCCTCTAGTTTGAATAGCTCACCAGGTCAGGAAATCATGCCAGGAAATAGTTCGCCATGCCAGGAAAATTCCCACTAGTTGCATGGCTGCACTATACAATTCTGGATCAAGATACCTCGGTGATGAATACAGTATAAGATCCTAAGGAAACAGGATCCCACTTTATTTCAAAGATATATTTATGAATAATTTGCAAACAATTAATAAATATTAATGTATGTTAGAAGCATGTTACAGCTTTGACCAGTGTGTGTTGCCAATGGTTTTTCAGCATATTGACCTGCTAAAATTGACAATTAACTATTAAAACATTTATGTATTATCCCTTTACTAACTACATATAAATGTATGCTTAAAATAAAAGTGAGACCAAGAATAAAACAGAACTTGTATAACTAAGGTTTTTCAAGGATCCACAATAATTGGTGAGTGCCGACATATAACAAATGTGTTATTAAGTGAAGAACTATCTCCTTAAGGGAAGCAGACATCTACTGAATACTGTAATTTAGATTTGCATTGAGCTAGCCATACTAGACTCCATAAGTGGACTTTGCTGTTTGTCATTACCTGTCATAAGTTAAGCAATTTCACTTACAGTGTTCTTTCTCCTTCTCTTCTCTTCTTCCCTCATCTCTTGCATTGTTATAATTCTTTGTCTTCATTTATCATCGGATGGTTTTAGCTTTATACTTAGGAATGTGAAGCCTCTAGTAACTAGGGCTTGGACGACATTTAGACATGCTACAATATGATTCAACAAGTGGATTGGAGATGGATCTATTACATTACACTCATGTGTCAATGTGTTCTTTCATGCAAGAAGAAAGCTTCCATAAGCCCGACTCTGTGGTGCATGCCTCATTATTAATAGCTTACAACAGTTTCCCTCCCAATAGCCTCTAGCTGCGATGACTGACCAATTTCACAATCATAGCTTCATAGAGTCCAAGGATCATCCAGTCTGACCTCCTGTATAACATAGGCCATAGAACTTCCCCAAAGTTCCCCAGAGCAGATATTTCAGAAAAACATCCATTCTTGATTTTAAAATCGTTAGTGATGGATATTCCACTACAACCCTGGGTAAATTGTTGTAATAGGTAATTAGTCATACCGTTGAAAATTTACACCTTATTTATAGTCTGAATTTGTCTAAATAAAGTACATTTTTATTTCAACTTGTTTCTTTAAACCTATTCTCCTCACCCTTAAGTTTAAAAACAAAACCAAGAAGGAAAAAGCTGCTTTTTTTCTATTTTAAGTATCCTTTAAAACAACACAGATGATTTATTTGTATACTTTAAAACCCTAGTTTTGTATATTGGCAGCAAAATTAAAAGCAATTGGAATTAACTGAAACATCTGCTCTGAAATACAAAGAGGACCATATGTTCACTTTGTTTTAATACTGGCTTTATTGCAAGTCCATATTTTTCAACTCCAGTGCAGTGTCAAATAGCAGCAAATATCACTTCTGAGAGATTTTTATACATCGGACCCAACTCATTCACACCAACAATGTGAATTTACTAAAAATTCTCTTCATATCATTTATGTGGAAAGCACCTATGATATACGGGGTTCTTGGCACACTTGTGTGATAAACACTTAACTGATTTTTCCCCCTGTGGAAGAAAACTTACATATCCTCAAAATAATTCAACAAAACCAAAAAAGGACAGCTGAAACAGAACAAAAAACAAACAAACAAATTGTTATTTATGCCTCAAAAAAAGCCAAAACCAAAAAAATCCCACAAGCTGACAATGCTCAAGCATCTTTCTGACTGGCAATTTGGTCATTAATGCAGGGTTATTTTTATAAACATACTCTAGTATTAAATTAAAAAGTATTAGCCCTGGCAACACTGGCAGTGTAAACATCAGTGCTAACTCAAACATCATCTAAAAAAATAACTCAAGTATAATGTGAAAGCTCTTCACTATAGCTTTTTTCTATAAGAACAGACCTAGGTGGTGTATAAAATATATTCCACTCTATTTTGTACTCATTTTAGCATATTTTACAACAAAATTTGTTTAAAAATAATGTGTTAAAAGAGTAAGGGATTAAATAGTGTGATTAATTTTTATGAAATGAATAAAACACTTAGGTTAAAGAGAACTAAGATTATATACCTCCTGACATTAATTCTCCATTTATGTCTTTGCTTTCATTATGCAAATTCACATAGGAGGGTAGGCAGTCCATGCAACTGGGAACGGGAAGGAAGGTGTTCACAGTACACTCTCTATATTAAGACATGTGGCACACTATGAAAAACAGAATACCAAAAATAAACTAATAAGGGGGCTGTAGTAAGATGTGGCCCTGAAACAAACTCATGTCAGAGGCCCAGTCTGAGGCCTGAAGCCTGAACCAAAGTACTTCCAGGCATTGCTAAGAAAAAACTGGGCTGTGAGCCAGAGGCAGGCCCCACTTAAAGAAGTTGGTGAGAAGAGGGCTGCTAGAAGCAGGTGCATCCACACAAGTGCTAATAAGAGGAACCTGTGCCAAGATGACATCCGAACACGTCACAGAGATAACAAGCAACAGGCAGGTGCATCTTAAAGACAGGGTCAAAAGAACAGCATGAGGGATAGATCTATCTGTTTGAAACAATTTGATCAAAGGAGGAGACAGCGCCCTAATGAGTCAAGAGGCTCTATCTCAATATGTCACTAGGGGTGAGTAATCTGTCCTGTAACTGTATAAAAGTAGGTCCCGGAGTGCACAACTTTGTCTGGCCTAGGGGGCAGTGGAAAGTCCTGCCACTGACCGAGCCAATCCATTGCCAAGGGGCCACAAATTCATAGTATGTCTTGTAGAGTCTATGGGAAACTATTACTGTGCTTCATTTGACAATAAACTTGGCTTGGGTTCCTTCGTACCTTACTAGATCTGTGGTCTTTGGTGGTTCTCTCGGGGTCTGCTGTGTCAGCTATCTGCGCAGAGCCGGAGCAGCACACAGAGGGAACACGCATGCAACCAACTGTTATCATCAAACAAGTGCAGAGCACCACACTGGTAGCTACTGACAACAGGGGCTTGTCAAGGTTTTTTTTTTCCAATTTGAACTTTAGCGTCCAAGAAGTGGGGACCTGCATGATCACTTCTAAGCTTAATTCCTAGCTTAGATCTGGTACGCTGCCACCAGCCAAAAATATAGTATTTGGTACACTTCCTGTTACCCCAAAACCTTCCCTGGGGAACCCAAGACCCAAACCCCTTTGGTCTTAAAGCAAGGAGAAATAAACCATGCCCCCCTTCTCCCCCCCAGACTTTCCCTTCCCTGGGTTGCCTTGGGAAGCTACACAGATCCAAACTCCTTGGATCTTAAAACAAAGAGGAATTAACCATTCCCTTCCATTTCCCCCCACCAATCCCTGGTGAGTTTAGACTCAATCCCCTGGATTCCAAAACAAGGAAAAATCAATCAGGTTCTTAAAAAGAAAGCTTTTAATTAAAGAAAGAGAAGGTAAAAATTCTCTCTCTAAAATCAGGATGGAAAATGCTTACAGGGTACTCAGTTTCATATAGCCTAGAGGGACTTCGTCCCCGCTCTCAGCTTAAGATTCAAAGTTACAGCAACAGAGGTAAAAATCCTTCCAGCAAAAGACACATTTACAAGTTAGGAAAACAAACATAAGACTAATCCACCTTGCCTGGCTATACTTACAATTTTGAAACATGAGAGACTGATTCAGAAAGATTGGAAACACTTGGGTGTAAATCTGGTCCCTCTTAGCCCCAAGAGCGAACAACGAACAAAACAAACAGCACAAACAAAGACTTCTCTCCACCAAGATTTGAAAGTATCTTGTCCCTCCATTGGTCCTCTGGTCAGGCGTCAGCCAGGTTCACTAAGCTTCTTAACCCTTTACAGTTAAGAGAGACATTAACCCTTAACCATCTGTTTATGACAGGGCTACTTTACAGGGAACTAACCAGAGTTATGGAAATTAATTTAACATCTCTTAACTGTGAGGAAGGCCACACAACTGAAATACAGCCACTTATTTCAGCATACAGACTGGGAAAGACAATAACTATCCATTCACAAACTTCATTTGCAGGTCTTGTGACCCACAAATACTGAATGGTGGATCAGCACAGTAATAGATACCATAGCCTCTCATAGCCCTCCTCCATCTCCTCTCTCTCAGAACTGGAAGGGACCCTGAAAGGTCATCAAGTCCAGCCCTCTGCCTTCACTAGCAGGACCAACTACTGATTTTTGCCTTAGATCCCTAAGTGTCCCCCTAAAGGATTGAACTCACAACCCTGGGTTTAGAAGGCTAATATGGTTTGATCACTGGCCTGCTAAACCCAGGGTTGTGAGTTCAATCCTTGAGGGGGCCATTTAGGGAACTGGGGTGTAAAAAAAAAAAAAGAAAAGAAAAAAACTGTCTAGGGATTTGTCCTGCTTTGAGCAGGAAGTTGGACTAGATGATCTCCTGAAGTTCCTTCCAATCCTGAGATTCTATGATATTTCTATTATTTTTTTATCCCCACTTTCTATAAACCTATTCAGAGCTGTTGGCAAACTCCCCGCACATCTCCACTATAGGGCTTATGTGGTGCAGAAGTTCTTTGTCAGCCCAATGAACAAGAGTACATTTTATCCATAGAAATCAGCATTGTGAGTGGGCAATGTGTACTTGGAATTGGGCATCAGCCAGATATGACTAATAAGGAGATTAATGAACAGATAAAAGGGAAATCATACCCTCTCAATTTCTATTCCTCAACTATGAGGGGCAGGCTCTATGACTGGATCTGAGGAAATTCTTTGCAACAAGCTGGCTAGTGGCTTCCTTCTCTCATGTAGGGGAGGAAAACCAAAAGTGAATTAGAGCACATTCTCCTTCTAGAAGGGGAGAATGTGAAAAATAATGTGAATGTGAGAATGTGAAAATGCAAGACGACCCATTTTACTGAGCACTATTGAACAGGTCACACACAAATAATGTAGAAAACAACTTGTGTTTGCAAGTGTGTTTTAAATTAAACTGGGGGGTCAGTCGGTCTCTGACACACAATTTTAAAAATATTCCACAGAATTTGGTGTAAAAACTTTGTAGAATTATCAACCTTTTCCTATAAATTGTCAGCTGGAAGACTTAAGTAACACTAACTTCAGCTTCATGCTACAGAACCCAATTTGTCTTACTGCTTATCTGAGTTATTTGCTGAATCTGTGTTATCTCCAACATGCAACATACACAGTACCGTATCTGAAAAGTTTTCTTTAGTCATGTTCATTATTTAAATCAGTACAAATCACATTTCTTTCCACTAAGATACATAATGGACACTTAAAGAGCCACTACATCAATGGAAAAAATTAAAACATTGACACTATTAACTTTTCAATGATATTGTTTTGTTTTTTGAGCTCCAACTCTGTGTAAATATAATGAATAGAATAGTATCTACTGATTTACACAAGCAATAAATCTTCTAGATCCTGTTTTTCTTAAAGTAATCAATTAAGTCAACTCTCAATGAATAAACACTAGTCCAACACTAGCCCACTCAAATAATACTGGGTCATTTTAAAGTGTTAGTAGTTCTTCAGCTGTGTAGCAATAGAAGAATTTTCTCCATCAGCTGTAGTCATAGGCAGAATAGCAAATATGTGATGATCTACACCATGCAAACATAGCAGGGTCTGAGAAGAAGCTGGCAATCTCTGTCGTCTCTTGGATATTTCCATCCTTGGTTCTATTTAACATCCTGCAACTCCTCTCTCCTCTTCCATTTCCTTTGGCCCCTTCTTCCTTCATTCTGTACTTTTCTATTCTACTCAGCAGGTCCAGATTAAAGAATTTTGGAGCCCTGTGCACAAGGAAACAGGGGATTCCCACCTTCCTTAAAGCACCCCCATCCCACACAGACCCCAAAATTCACCCCTCCTCACACCACAAACCCAACAACCCTCCAATCACCACTTCCTCTGACAACTATCACACATATCCCAGCAGCGCTCACACACGCCACTCCCCACAGCCCCATTGGCTACAGCCCCCAACATCCTGGACCCCAACCCACAACATCTCCACTTGCCTCCAATTCCGCACTCTACAGCCCACCAACATTCCCACCTACCCCATAGCACACCAACAACTTGCCCCTAGCCTCTCACCCACTATCCCTGTGACCTTCACGGCCACTCATTGGTACTCCCCAGATCAGTGCTCTGCACCCCTCCCAGGCTAGGGCAGCTCCATTCACTTCAATGGTCCACACCACAGTCACACAGCCCTTTACCACCCAATTTGGCCCAAACATCCCTCTGTGAAGATGGAGAAGAGACCACGCCGCATATGAGTTAGTGGCATTGTGACGGGTGCACAGGGTCGCAGTGCCACTCAGTTTTATTTTGGTTTTTATCCAGTGGTCAGGGAACTCCCTTCCTCTGAGATGAGGCATTGTACAAGTGCTTTGAGTGCACATTGGTTAATCCAGGCCTGCTACTCCGGTTCTTATACAATACCCTTCACAGCAGTCTGCTTCTATTACTCCCTTCCTCTGTCTTTGGTCCCCAGCTATGCCCATCTACTTGGTCTACCTTCTCCCTTGCCTTTAATGGAGTTCATTGCCAATTCCTATTCTAGCCATGGCAATTACTACTGCAGTATTACCCACTACAAGTATTCAACCATCATGAGTTAGGTCCCAAAAAGTAATGAGATTTGTAATTTTTAAACCACAGTTCAAAACAAAGTTTTAGTTTTCATTTGCCTTTTTCATTTTGACATTTCACATTTTCAGGCTTTTTTCTTTGCACTGGGATCTTAGCTTACCTACTGTACTCCACTTTCTTTTTAATAAATGAAAGCTGAGATTCTCACATAATCACATTACTCCAGGAGCTGGGACCTAGCACAAAATGCTACGTTTTGTAAAACTTAGCAACACTGCTACTGAAAAAGTCCATCAAGAACAGCTTCAGGAAGACTCAAGGTTGATCTTTAACATAGGCACCAGTGACTCAATCTTCAAAATAAAATAATAAATAAAAAGATGAGAATTGCTCAAATTTGAGCATAAGTGGAATAGAACCTATTGAATTCCTTTTTATTTACTGATTGCATGTAGTAAGGAACTATCAGACTACAAAGACAGGATAACAGGTATAACTGGGTCCAGCACTATAGTCTAAAAAGATTACATAATGGGTATGTCTAGATTAGGAAATCTGTTTGCTTTCAGCTGGGCTATCTTCATTCAAAACCTCACTCAACACCTAATCTGCATGAGGTTCAACACCATGTTAGCTGGTAATAATGAATCCTAGGCTGCAAACTTGATGCTCTTTGAACAGTCTACCAGAGTGAGAAAGATTACCTCTATATACTCAAACTACGTGTTTCTTAAAACTTGACATTACACTGAAGCTGACATGAAGATAGGAAAGATCTATTATTGATCCAGTTCACTGAGAAAAATATTGTGGGGAGAAGACAGGGAAAAACTTGAATATATGAGTCTAGACCTAGATTAGGAAATTTCTTGTTGGTTCAAGTAAATATGCCTAAATATGGGCCTCTCAGGCCTACCTTGAAATGGAGAAAAATATCATCCTGGGAAAAAGAAAGACTGGCCATTACTCATATGTTTCCTAATGTTCCTGCACATTACTTTCTGCTCTAGCTCTTGCACAGTCTAGCAAAAAAAAATTGTATGATGAGTGATCCATTTAAGCAACTTGGTGTATTTCCCAGTGGGCACATAAGCAAATACTCCCTGCCAAACTTAGATGTGTTATAAATAAATTTGTCCCACTAGAGTTGTGCTCATATACAACCAGTATGCATTTGGTGCTCCATAAAGGAACCTTAAGTAGTTTCCTGCATATCAGCACAATACATCCAAGTCCTTACATAAGTATTTTCTCATATTTCTTCCTTTTTATGACTATGTACAAAAATATAAAAATATGGAAGCATAACAGTCTCAATCTATGACAGGGAAAAGTACGATCTGCTAAACCTGAAATCAAGCCAAAACTGCAATCTGATGGCATTAGAAAAGATCTGAACAAGGTGAGAGGACACAGAATTGTTAGAGATTTAATTTTTGCCTGTGATGAAAATAAAGTGAGAATTACACAGCTAATGTGCACTGGTAGCAACCAATTACAATAATCATATATTCATAACTTAAATACAATACTTTGCACAATTAAAAATATCAATATTTGCAATGTTACAAGTGTCTGTTTAAATAATATGTAAACTATTTCAAGCATACTAGTAATCTCTTCAAAACATATCTAAAAAGTAAGTTGTCACATTAACTCATGCATAAGAACTTATGGAGACTAATTTACCAATGCAAATAAGAATTGAAAGTAAACGAATTCAATTCAACTAGTAGAACATTACGTTTACTTATTTTTGCACTTCAAACTTCTTATAAAAAACATAAAAGGAGAACAGGTTAAATCCAGTTCTAGAATGTAAGTTTCTGTAATGTACTACAGTACTTTCTTTATATATTCCATTAAGGATTGAGATGAATTTGGTTAAGTTTTACTTCTATATCATTCTAAAGGTGAAAATGCAAGTTATTTCTATACTGTTGAAACATATGTCAGTCCATTTTATTTACCAACACTGTCAGATTGTGACTCCTTGTCATCCTGTGGATTCCAAGTAAAGCAATGGGTGACATCATGGCCCATTGAAGTCAATGGCCAAGCTCTCATTCACTTCAACAGAGTCATGATTTCATGCAATGTATTTAAAGGTAAATCCTGCCTTGCAGCTCTTCTGCAGGCACACTAATTCTGCTGTAATGGAAAATTTGGAGCAGAGCAAAGGTTGTGCTGATTCACTAGCCATTTTCTACTGCAGAGCAAAAGTACAGGAGCCAGGGTTGGTACTAATGCCAACTAATGGCTGGTTTACTGCCATTCCATGCCATGAGAGTAAAATTCTCTTCTCTCTTTCTTTTCCCTCATGGAATTTTCAGAAGGCAAATGCACATCTAGCTACTAGGGACTCTATGCTGTAGAAGGAATTCATAGAGTCGGTGTTTAAGGCCAGAAGGGTCCACCAGATCATCTAGTCTGACCCCTTGTATCTCACAGACCATGAATACCCCCAGCACCCATGCACTAAACCCAACAAGAGAAATTAGACTAAAGTATTACAACCCATAGGAGACTAGACTATTATGTTCCACTGAAAAAGAATAGGAGGGAATGAGGTTCAACAATCCTTCAGGCCTCTGCAATGGCAGGGAAATAAGTTAAACGAGATATACCCATATAATCTTAGCAAGTGACCCAAATCCCATGCTGCAGAGGAAGACAAAAGACCCTGAAGGTCACTGCCAATCTCAGATGGGGGGAAATTGCTTTCCACATACAGATATCAGTTAGATCCTCAGCCAGCGAAACACCTGAGAGAATGCTCAGTGCCACCTTAGAGCCCTGGCCCACTCCGCCCTATGTCCCAACGCCAGCTACACTCATCCCTGATGCTTCAGAAAGAGGAGATTAAGAAAACCTCCCAGAATATGGTGGCCATCTGAAACCTTGAAGTATAAGCCTTAGGAACATAAGACAAACTAGAAGTGAGGTCCTCTAGCATCACAAGCAACCCTGTCATACAATTGTACTCTTAAATTTGTCCAGTTCTCTCAAGACTGAAAGTTATTTGCCTGCATAACTCCTATTGGAAGGCTGCTCTAGAACCTCACCCCTCTGATGGTTAGAAACCTTCTTCTAGTTTTCAGCCTGAATTTGCTCATGTTCAGTTTATAGCTATTTATGCTTGTGCCAAGATTAACACTTTGGCTTTAAAGGTATGAATAGAAGTGGAGGAGACAGGCCAGGAATAACATCCAGAAGCCTGGATGAATATAAACATGTACTAGTAAATGGGTACCCCCGGACACTTCTTAATGAAAAAAAGAAAAAAGTATAGTTAAATGCTTGATACCCAAGTTTTAATATCTCTCAAAATCTTTCACTGAAATGAACAGAGAAGAATCTTCCACTGAATGAACGTAAGAATGTTTTACATGTGTAGAGGTTTTCAATGAAACCACCCCAGTTTGCCATATCTCACAATATTTAACTTTTTCCTTTTGGGATCCTTAAAAGAGGAGAAAGTTCTCAAAACTAACTTACATGAATCTCTGTAATAGATTATATCACCTAGTACTCTGAATAAAACCCCATTTCTTGTCAGAGTGGCATGGATTCAATGATATCTACTGTCAAGAGACCTGACTGTACCTTTACTGTACATTACGAAGGTATTAGATTTGTTCCATCTCCAACACAAATCTGGTATTATCTTGTATTTATATATTTGTGTAAAGATGTATTTATGCCCTATGCACATTATTTTTGGAGGATGCACCTCAGCACAACCTTTCCTAAGTTTATAAAGTGTGTTTCTCATATCTGCCACTGTCATTGCGTTTCTATTACAAGAGAAAAGGAGCATTAAAGACAGTTGGCAAAAACTAAAAGGAAGGAAAACACATCTGCCCAGGTTGTCAGAGTTCTGGTCAGGCACAGGCCTTTTGCTTCTACTGGAAATGTTTTTTTGCCTGGGCACAAGTCATTTATTAGGGACTAGGAAGAGAGGAGGTTCAGTACTAAGTACTGATTGTCACAAAAACTGCTCATTACAATAAATGCTAGAATTATTACTTTGATGTGATTGTCTCATTTTGCAGCTGTCTTATTTCCTATCATTGCTTCACTGTGCTGAGGAAACTCCAAGGAATTGGACATGGCAGTTTATTCAAAACACTAGTATTTTAAATATATGAAAAAAGTATCTCAGAAACATCATCAAATCACCTCGATGGTATGTACAACATTTGTTATAAACTAGGAAAATTTGTAAAAATACTTTTTTTTTATATGATTGATTGTATTATTCGCTGCTCCAGGTACCCCAAACCAAATTGCCAGTTATTAAAATAACTTCTGTTCGTGCAGTTTCTTAATTCTTTCCTTGGTCCCCTACAGCAATAGCAATCTTAGAATAATACATTGTAAGTCTTTATGGATCAATAATGTGCAAGGATAAAAGACTGCAATCAAACTACCAGTATTTTTATCTCCCTATTTATAAGGCTCTTTGACAAGCTAACCAGCAGTATAACTTCTAAATAAAGGGGTGGAATTATCCAACATACATTTCTCACACACAGCACACCATAAACAGCATGAAAATCTTAAATAAGTTAATGATTCTGAACAGCACAGGATATTGGTGAACTATTTCTATCCCAATGCAGTTAATGTAATTTGCAGAGTATTCCAGAAAAAAATGTGTTTCAAGAATCTACTCAGACATCCTGGAATTATTTATGAGAGGTTATTTATGAGAAGAGCCTCCTTCATACTGTCAGGCTTACAATATCTTCACTTTAACAAAGATGTATTTTGTGTCTTTTAAGGTTTAAAGATTTTATCAATAGTTATACTTTGCAAGATGTTTTCCTCAGACAATTTATACTTCACTGATATTTTACTGTCAACATTTAAAGAATGTATTTTTATTTAAACATTACAATTTGCCTTGATATAAACCAAACATTGCTCACGTTAAAATGTACGCCATTCTGTCACTCAAAACCTACTCATGACATTCCTTCCTATAAGAGATCCGTTATTTTTAAAGAACTATATTATGTAAAATCATTTAGAAAATCTACTTTTGCATAACATTTTGTCTATCTACTTTTAGCAACCTATATATAATCTTTTACAGCATTTACTGTCAAGACAAACTTATGAGAAAGCTGTTCAGCTTCAATGTTTCTCTAAAATATTCAACTCCTGACAGTACAGTAAATGACTCTTAGAAAATAAGAAAACAAATATTAGTTTTGCTCACTGAAATTTAGATTGCAACAACAACAAAACAAAGATTAGTTTTACTTGAATTTAGCTTGATGCAAGCATTTAAGATCAACTACGCCTTGCAGAACCTCACGGCCCCTACCTAGCATGGTAGTAGGCACTGGGCCTTATGGAGAACTTTGAAGTACTGCACTGCTGGAGCCTCGTGGGAGCCCTGAGCCAACCCATGGACGTGCACCCCTCTGAAGTAGCCCAGCCAATGCAATGACATGGACAATCAAGCTGTATGTGTTAAGTATTGGGATTTTCCTAGTCAGTTATGCTTCAAATATACATATTCTAGCTGTAAAATTAAAAGAAAATCTAGGCCAACTTTTCTGAAATGAAATGTTTGGGTGCTAAATATATGCACCATCCTTTGGAACCTCTTTGGTGGGCCTTTAGGCATCTCTGCAATACAAATAAATACATAATAGGGGGAACAATTGCCAGTTTAGTTTAAATGCAATCAAAGAACAGAACAAATATAGTTCAAGTGCTCTATGCCAAAACATCTACCCCACAGTCAATGGAATCTTTTTTATTGACTTTTCAAATCACGTAGAATATGTGGGATACAATTTCTCCTGGGGCAGATATGTTACACTATTTAAAAAACAAATTATCAATTCTTCAGGGCAGTAATTATGTCTCTGTGTGTTTAGAAATTACTAACCACATTGTTGGCATTTCCAGAATACAAAAAGGAGCAGCAATAATAATACAGATACTGTATACTGAAAGTCAAGAGTAAATCTGAACAGAAACCAGAAATTTCTTAAACAAAGAAAAACTAAGTGAAACAAAATTTAGTTGCAATTTTTGCTCAAAAACCTAATTGAAGTTTAGAGATTTCTCTACTACATTCTTATTAAAAATTTTCAGTAATCTTAAGAAAATAATTTTTCATATAGTGAGTCATGTCTGAGCTCACAATCTAGGAACAGTTCAACAGACAGACAAAGTGTAGGAGACTGGGAACAACAGGCAATTTAAATACTGGCCTAAGAGAACTATCTATCTGCTCCTCAGTACTGCCAATTCCAAGCATTCAAAAGTCATGAGATTGTTAAAAACAGTAAATTGGGTTTCTTTTACTACGGGTTTTTGTTTTTAGTCCTTACAATACACTCAGTTCATGGTTGTAGGTTTCACTTTCCAACCATAAGAGGTAAAACCTTACTTTTTTTAAAAAGTTGAGATTCTAACACTGTCACATGACTCCAGCAGCTGGGACTTTAAGAAAAACACCAACCGCAAGACTCTGAATGAAGCCATGGGCACTGGAAAAACTGGCATGCGCGTGCACACCCCCCCCCCCAAAATTCAAGTTCAATTTCTGTTTTTCTCATCTACTATTTGGTAAATTTCTCAACAACAAGGAGCAGAATCCCTTGTTTTCCTTATTTTGAGGTTTGATTTGTCATCTATAATAGAAACCTAAACTCATGTCTTGGCAAGTACAGAAAGGAACAACAGATTTTCGAATACCGTACTTTGTTTTAAAATGTATTTATCTGTACGTTATATTTATAGGCCAATATTACTTTTAAAGTATTGTTTTACCTTTAAACATCTCTTAATTCAATCACAGAATCCCATTCAAAAATATTATTCTATTAGCTATGCTTTCATATATCTCAATTAAGCTACTCTGATTAAGGACCAATGCAACTTATTTAAAGGTTAACTGCAAACCAAAAAAGAAAACTGAGTTAAATATAGACCTGTGTGTCAAATAGTCACACAAATCAAATTGTTTGGACAGGACAGGAAAAAATTGTTTTTAAAAAAAATAAATATCTTCCCCACAAAAAAAATATTACCCAGCACTTCGCTATTCACTTGAGAATATATCATAAAGCGTAAATCTAATTCCAAACTTGCAAGCAATCCATAGCATATGACCACATTTAAGAAACACATTCATGTTATGGTATTTATATGCCAGGACAGTCTTATTTTATGTAATTTTTATATTACAGGCCACAAGCCTGGGATGGAGGGACTAATTTTCAGACTCAAAAGAACCCATTGTTGTAATTTGGCTGCTATGTTGAGGGATCTACACAGACTCTTCTAACCTGTATGCACATATAAATAAATATATACACAAAATGAGAGACAGAAGTGAAAAGCCACGGACCAACTGTGTGGTACTGCTAAGTGCGCAGTACTTATGAAATCTTATTTAAGAGCGTACCTTTGGACACTCATTTTTAAAAATTTTTTGCCTTAATAATCATTTGCAATTATATGAAGTATATAAAGCGGGAAGAGTGTAAACATAAAGAAGTGGAATTATTTAGGCTGATATAATTAGGAATTACGGATGAAAAATATTTGGCCGAATATCAGCAAAAAAATGGGCACTGACGTATTAGATTGTGGAATAATTTCACTGATAAAGTGACGTAAATTTCATTGTCTCAGACAATTAAAACTACGCTGGACCAAGAAACAGAAACATGCTGTAGGGTACCAGTGCTGTACAGGAAGCACTTAGATGGTGATGGGCACCATCAAAACCTAAGTCTTAAGGACTAGATGATTTAATAGTAATTTCCCATTTCTAATGTGCGAGATTAACAAATAATATCAGCAAGACGCAGATATCCAAAACTTCCCTTTTTTTTTTTTTTTTTTTTTAAGAAAAATGGAATAAGAAGTAGATAATCTGAGTTGTTCTACATGCACATCCGGCCTGTCCACAGTGTAAGATTTACAACACAGAGGTTATTAAGAGCTCACCCACATCCTCTGCCCTGCTCTCTCTGGATCTTTTCTGGGTAATAGGATAAAGACTGAGTGGGTGAGAATGCAAATGGCCCCACATCTAACCTTGTAGATTTTATCCAGAAAAGATAATATACCTTCCATATAATCATGTGTGATCACGGAACCCCTAGTAATGTGCCATTAATGGGATCTGCCAGGTCTGAAAGAGGTCTCTGCATCACTTTACCCTGAGAGAAAATTTTGCTTTCCCCCATTTCCACTGAAAAGATCATTATGCTAGGAATACTTGCTATTTAAGAAATACAACCTAAAAGGAAAAGGACTAACCTCTCAGAGACCCAAAAGCACTGATTTATTTACTGTACATTACTAATAGATAAGGGTTAAGCACTCACTTTGATGTCAGTAGTGAAAAAAATACACCTCCTTTTGTGCCTCATCTTAAAGAGCAACATATATTTTTAATGCCTTTTTGACAGAAGCAAATGTCAGTTCAGACTTATTCCATGCTGCCCTATGGATAAGATATGGAATGCATGTAAATATATTTGATATCTATTATCAGTCACACACTTCCTATTTCAAGCTTAAAAATAAATCAAAGCATTCAGTGGAAAGCCATATTTAATTAAATAAATCATAACTATATTAAGAAGGGAGCCATTTTCAAAGTAATGTGCTCAATTTTAACTCCTGAGACCTATTGACTTTAGAGAAAGAAAGAGAGAGAGAGAGAGCGCTACAAAAGCTTGAAAGATATAAGCAGGCATGGTGTATATCGAGGATGACTGGATGTATGCAAAGATGGAAAATACAATGAAGGCTTTAAACACTTTCTGTTTCTAGTTTTCTTCGGTCCATCACAACAGCAGCAGAGAATTTAGTCTGCCTCTGCTACTTATGATAATGTTCCCAACTAGCAAAACAGTACCATTTATAAGAATGCACCACAAAACCCATGATATACGTGAGATACATCAATGATATTTTCATCCTCTTGACAGAGGACTTAAACTCCCTCAGACATTTCCACTGTAACTTCAGCAACCACCACACATACATTAAAAACTCTCTCTGGAACACTCCTACCCTACCATCAACTTCCTGGACACCAGAATCAGCTTCAACAATGGAACCCACCAGATAACTATATATAAGAAACCCATGCATCACCACCATATTATTCATAGATCCAATAACCACCCCAAACACACATCAAGAAATCTGCTATCTACAGTCAGACATCTAGATACCACCAAGTATGTTCCAGGAAGAACATCCATGATATACACTTAACACACTCAAAACTTCCTTCACCAAACAAGGACACTCCACCAGAGAAGTAGACTGCATCATGGAACGGGCCACCCAAATATCCCAAGAGAATCTGCTTCGATATAGAAATAAACGCCCCTCCTACCACACACCATAGTTGACACCTACTACACCACACTGGAACTCATACAGGGAACCAAACAACTAGAACCCATACTCAATGGGGACCTCAACCTGAAAGAAAGAAAAAAAAAAAAGAAAAAAAAACAACTTTCCTGAACCTCCCTCTTCCAGTCTTCAAACAACCTCCCAACCTATCCAGCTCACTATCAGAAGCAAGCTCCCCACAGATTGGGACACACCAACTTAAACAGCACCAGACCCTGCCAAAACAACAGATGCAAAACCTGCAGACATATGTCCACTGCTACTATGATCAACACCCCGTGAAACACTTTCCAAGATCCATGCATCCAACACATGCCTATCACAACATACGGTGACACCTCATCCAGTGCACTCAATGCCCCAACAACAACTATGTGGGTGAAAACAGACCATCATTATGCTCTTGAATGAACTCACAAAGGAAAATGATAAGACAAAAACTGTATCACCTGTGGATGAACACTTTTCACAAAGACAGGTTTCAGAGTAGCAGCCGTGTTAGTCTGTATCCGCAAAAAGGAGTACTTGGCGCCACAAGTACTCCTGTACTTTTCACAAACAAACAATCACTCTATATCTGACCTATCAGTCCGCTTCCTCAAAAAAAACCTGCACAATACTTTCAAATGATGAGCCTGAGTGGCTACACTCATAACTTTGCCAAACACTAAAAATCACAACCTCAACACTGGATTTAGAGAGTTTATTACAATAATCTATAACCCAATAACACACACACAGAGCAGCTTTTTCCCCACACCTTCATTCCTCCCCCCACCCCACCAGTGACTCTGAGGCCAGGTCCACACTACAGCGTTAAATCGATTTAACGCTGTAACCGTCCACACTACAAGGCACTTAAAATCGATTTCAAGGGGTCTTAAAATCGATTTCTGTACTCCAGCTAAACGAAAGGAGTAACCCTAAAATCGATATTAATATATCGATTTAGGGTTAGTGTGGATGGAAATCGAAGTTATTGGTCCCATTCTTTTACTGAGCTACCCAGAGTGCACCGCTCCGGAAATCGATGGTAGCTTGGGACCATGGACGCACACCACCGAAGTAATGTGCCCTAGTGTGGACACAAAATCGATTTTATAAACCCTGTTTTATAAAATCGATTTTACTAATATCGATTTTAAGCTGTAGTGTGGACGTACCCTAAGGGTGTTAATGGGCCACTTCCATTGAATGGTCCCTTGAAATACATGTTAACTACTTATCCTAAAACATCTGCTCTGCCTTATATTTAGCTGTGACTCTGAGAATATTTCTCAGACCTGAAGAAGATCTCTGTGTAAGCTCAAAAGCTTCTCTCTCTCTCAAACAGAAGTTGGTCCAAGGAAAGATTTTTACCTTGTATCTCTAACACCCTAGGACTGACATGGCTACAACACTGCACTCTACAAGAATGTAGTTAGCTTGACCACTGGCCAGAAACACTAGCAGCACTCAAAATGACCACATTCCTGTAAATTTCACTTTGTTTCTATTCTGGAAAGCTGACAGCAGAAGTAGGTAAAGGATAATCTAGAGTACAAAAGGAAGACTGGACAAAGGGGAACAAAAAAGTATACATGAAAAGGGATTAAATTTCATTGAAATTATACACATTCATCAATAACTCCATAGGAATCTTAAAAGAAAAACTCCAAGGAACAGAATAAGTGTTCAAAAAGCTGGGACGCAAGTTCTACCCCTAGTTCTTCCACTGAACTGTTGCATGACATCATACAAGTCACTCTCTGTACCTCAGTTTCCCCATAAATGAAGATAACACTAATTTATTTCAGAAGGTTGTTATAAGAATTAATGATTATACAACAATGAAAAAGGTAAAGGTAAAGTTTTATCATTTGCATTAATCCATCATTAAAAAAAAATGC
This sequence comes from Gopherus evgoodei, assembly GCF_007399415.2. Lineage (NCBI taxonomy): Eukaryota > Metazoa > Chordata > Testudines > Testudinidae > Gopherus > Gopherus evgoodei. The sequence continues at coordinate 68,245,561 of NC_044327.1, read as the reverse complement.
ACCAACACATTATACTCCCATTCCACATGCAACAAAACTAAAAAGTTTCCAGTTTTCAAAATGTCTTTGAATGCTATGAAGAAAATCTGATAACACTTTAAAGACCAATTTATTCATACACATGGAAAATTATCTGTACCACAAATTTAAGAACAAATATTTTTAAAACCTCAAACCAGATAGAATTTAGCAGCATGGATTGCTAGCAACCTCTCTCTAGCATAAACCTTATTTTCTCTTTATTCTCCTTCACTATGAACCTATATCATGGACCTTGAACTAGAGACAATGTCACATTTCAGGATCTCATTCACTCATGCCTTCATATTAGTCAGCACGGATACTCAAAACATTCCAGTTTATGGCCTGGAGGATACCACCATACATTTGTGATAACATTGCATGAAGTGTTAGGTCTTGGCTACACTGGAGAGTTGCAGCGCTGGTAGTACAGCGCTGCAACTTACTCCCCATCCACACTGGCAAGGCACATACAGCACTGTATCTCCCTGGTTACAGCGCTGGTTCTACTCCACATGGACGAGAGGAATAAAGAGAACAGCGCTGGTGCTGCAGTGCTGGAGTGCCAGTATAAACAGCGATTAATCTTACTACACTGTAACTGACCTCCGGAATTTTCCCATAATGATTTTAACTGAAGAACTCTGTTTTGTTGTGAACTCGGGGCTCCGGGAGCTGCTTATCTAAAAAACAAACACAGCTACTGTTTGCTCGAGCAGAGGCAGGCAGGGAATGTCCACAACTAGTGTTTGCTTGAGGAGAGAAATAGCACGGCGGGGGGAGTCTGTGCTGCTTATCTGGTCTGAAGGCTATTTGCATTTAAGAGTGAATGAGAGAGGGATGGGGGAAGTGGTCGGAATTTGCAAGGCAGGGAGCTAACACGGTGTTGGCTCCAAAAATCCACTCCCCTTCTCTCTCCCGCACGCTCCCTGTCACACTCCACCCCACCCCCCTTTTGAAAAGCACGTTGCAGCCACTTGAACGCTGGGATAGCTGACTATAATGCACCAACACTGCTGTAAATGTGGCCACACTGCAGTGCTTTCCCTACACAGCTGTATGAAGACAGCTTTAACTCTCAGCACTGTACAGCTGCACATGTAGCCAAACCCTAAGGCAGTAGTGATTGTTTATTCACTTTTCTTAGGTAGTGTTATGTTTACATAGAACAGATTTTCCTTACCTTTGCATTACTTAAGATTCACAGTCTTTCCCAAAGAATTCTAGAATCTAATAATTCATTTTAAAAAGCCTGCTAGTATTCAAAGCTTTCAGATCCATTTTAGAATGTGAATTATGTATGAATTGTTAGCTGCTGGGAAAACTAAAACAATAAGGATCAGGAATTAATTTCATTCATCCATCTAAATGAGCTGTTAACTTTGAAGTATACTTAGCAACACTTAATGTCAACAGTGCTTATTATATTAGAAACATTCCAATGACTCCTGTTCGTAGCACAGCTCCAGTTAATCCATTCTATCCTTAGGAAGGTTCCAAGATTTGAATATCCAAATTAGTAAATATTCTCCTAATTATTCTGTTAAACGAGGTGTTTGACAGGGCCTTAGATATTAGTGCAAAAATTATCGTTATACTTTCATCAACTAAAAATTATTGGACATCAACAGTGTGGTGGCTTGCTGAGTTCTGTGACTTCTATAGCACACTCATTGCAGCAGCAGAGGTTGTTCAATTCACTTTTCATCTGTTTGTAATTATCCCAATGCATAAAAATTGAGTGGGGAGTGGAGGAGACGAGGCATCATTTTGTGTTTTAAATTGTAAGTTCTTGGCGGGGGGGAGGGAAAATACCTGCTTTTATGTTTGTACTATACTAACTTCTTCTAGGTGCTGCTGGAAACAATAACCCACCAACCATATCCAAACAATAACATGAGAAAATAGAAATAGAATCAGTTCACACAAATGTCTAAAAATCCTTGCCACTACTTTTTCCTGCCTAAAAGGCAAATATGCTTTTATAGCTCCTATCATTTCAGCTGTTTGAAGATATATAGATGAAAGTATATTGCAAAAACACAGCCAAAGGGCTATTAAAGGAAATCATAACATTACCACCTATACTAATGCATATATTGTACACGCACTTTATTTATGTTTGGATTTCAAATTCAGCCAAAAGAGCAAATGAGACAATGCATACACATGTTCCTGAACCAACTTTGCATAAATCATTTTAATATATTAACTGAATATTTATCTGTGGTTTGTTTTCTAATCCATGACAAAACAAAACAAAAAAACTATTTTATATTACCCTCAAGTATGCTAGACAGCTCATAGAAAACACAAAGAATAGGTCCTGTCCCATAACGTTTATAAACTAATGGATGGATTTGAGACAAACAAGAACATAACATATACTAGGAAGGGGAGCAGTAAGGAAAGACATGGATTTCAGATACACAATTATGATGTTGGGTGTTCATATGTCTTGATAGTCCTTTTGTCTAGTGAAAAAACAAACATATGTACATAAGTGTGTGTGTGTGTGTGTGTGTGTGTGTGTGTGTGCGCGCGCGCGCGCACTGTTTCTGTAGAAGCAATTCTGTAGGCGTAATTTGCATGAGGCAAGATGGAGGCTTGAACAACAGATTCTGAAGGACCATTCCACACACAATAGGCTAAGAGAGATTTGCATAGTTAAGAGACTAAAGAGGTCTGTTCTTTTTCTTTCCATGATTTCTGCTGGATTTTAGTTAAACTCTTGGCCCTGGCTTCTAAGGTGAACTTGCATAACCTATTTGAAAAAATCATGTATCCGATTAAACGTTTTCAAGAAACTAAAGAGGCATTTGGTCCGTCACACCTCTAAAAAAGGTACAATCTACCCAATATCTTCACCATTTCTTGAATCAATTAAGGTCTTTTAAATCTAATATTCGTGATTAACTCAATGTTATGGAACATTTTTCTTAGATTAAATATCTGAGGGTAGCACTGAAATCAATCACCTACCAGTGTATGAAGAAATGGATCTTGAAATTCATCAAAACTGACACTTGAGTGATTAGTTGTCATAGTTTTGTGACCACTTTCAAGATTTGTTCCCTCATGCCCTACCTGGTGACAACAGAGTTTGAAAAACTGTATCTTTGTCAAAGTGCCATCCGAAAAGGAGAAAATATGCCTTTCTGCTGACTACAGGGAAGCAATACTCACTGTTCGCATGCTCACAAAAAGGTGTAGTGGTAGATAATTCAAAAGAACTTGTTCACAAATTAAAGTGTCTGTTCTACTAATAGCACCTCAAACACATTTTGGTATGATTTCCTGATTGTGAAGTACAGCTAAGTATCCCCCAGACGTAAGACATTAAATCTTCTTTGTTTCTGGAAGCTATCTAAAAATCCAGAGACTCCATCCTGCATCTTATTATATATTTTTTTTAAACATATGAGGTTAAGAATGATTCTCCATTTGCTGATCTTATTTTAAAGTTAAAAATATCAAATATAAAGTAACTGATGTGAAACCTCAGTGGTAAACACTTCATGTTTGAGGGCACTCCTGGATTTTGATTGCTGGAAAAACCTTGGTTGAGACATCTCTTTCTATCCGAGAGCATACTACTCCCGCATGGTCTCCAAGGTCCAAGCTGTCTGACAGTCTTCTACTGAACAGTAAAAGCTTCTCCCTTATTGTGACTAGTCTTGGAAATTGAATTATAAAGATGTAGTTGCATTGTTAGTGAAAGTCTTCTGCCTAGAACCTTGGTGACTGACTCTTGTGCCATACTTAGACTGGGTTCCATCCTTAGAAAAATCAAATCACTTGTTTCCTTGTCTGTGGGGAAAGGTGACCTGTAGTCACCAGGTTATCTGAATACCTGGGGCGTGTTTTTTTGTTGTTTTTTTTTGTTTTTTTGGAAAGAGTTACCTTGTGAGTTACTCACCAAACAGACCAAACATCTGGGAAAAAAAAAATTAGAGGAACAAATTCCTGTGCTTGACCATCACCTTTCTATGTCACCAGCCATAACTGCTTTCTGGTCCCTATGTTTATATTCATGGCTTTCACAGAACAAATTTACATACCTATTCCTTTAACTAAAATAATTTAATAAGCACTATGCACAATTCCAGGAATAAGTTAGACTGTGCAGTTATTTTAAAAATTGTTTGTAATAATCAGTCAAGTTGTTGAAATGTATTAAGATATTTGTTCACTGACTACTCCAGTATTTTCATACAGTACTAAGTTCCAGTGTTTATAGTCCCAAACAATACTAGCAAATGAAGAATAATTCTTAACCTTGTATCTTTTAAGCTTAAATAAACCCCTTTTCTCTTTAGTTGGAACTTGTGCAAACAGCAGCCTCTCTCTCTCCCCAATACTCTCCCATTCAAACAAATATCGAAGAGCATCAATAAGTTGTTTGAATAAATTATATCAAGAAACAGTACACTGAAAAAGTGCCTTGAACAAGCTAAAATATTTTTAGAGAAGTACTCAGTTACAGAATTTATGGTTTTTCAGAAGCCTTACTCTCTTTTTCTAAATGACCTATGTTCTATTAGCTGTTTGTTTCAATTTACTATATACACATCTATATATAATCCCATTCCTTCACATAGAATATGCTCTATGTATCACCACCTACTAAGGTTGCCTTACACTGTGGGAAGATGAGACAGACGTGATGCAGAGATGGAGTGTGCAGGGAGAACTGGGACTGGCTGGACAAAGGACTGGAGAAGATGCTGGGGAAGGCGAGGACATTCCAATTGACCAATATGGAGGGGATGAGGAACATGGGCAGGAAGGATGACAACTTCGAGGCCAGGAGCAGGAGATAGATTGGGAAATATCAAGGAAGGAACTGGGACTTGCTGAGCAAGGACACAGAAAGCAGGGGGAAAGATCTTGGTGAAGGGTCAGAATCTGGGGGAAGAGAGGGAACATACAGGTAATCATAGCAGGGGCAAAGGAAACAAAAAGTAATGTAGAAGGAAACCCAAATGAACATCTTAAGGTGTCTGTATACAAATTCAAGAAGTATGAGAAATAAAACGGGAAGAACAAGAAATTGTAGTGAATAATCACAATTACAACGTAACTGCCACCACAGAGACTTGGTAAGATAATTCATGACTAGAATTGTGGTATAGATGGGTACAGCTTGTTCAGGAAGGACAGGAAGGGAAAAAAAAGGGAGGAAGTGTTGCCTTTTATATCAAAGATACATATACTTGAACTGAGGTTGAGACAAAAATGGGAGGCAGATCTGTAGAACATCTCTGGGTAAGGATAAAAGGGGTACAGAACAAGGATGATGTCATGGTGGGGGTCCTACTACAGACCACCAAAACAAGAAGAAGAAGAAGTGGATGAAGATTTTTAAAAACTAAAAAAATCATCCAAAGCACAGGACTTGGTGATGATGAGGGACTTCAATTATTCAGACATCTATTGGGAAAATACAGCATGGCACAGATTATCGAACAAGTTCTTGCAATATACTGGAGACAACTTTTTATTTCAGAAGGTGAAGAAAGCGACGAGGGGAGAGGCTTGATTTCATTCTGATAAATAGGAAGGAACTGGCTGACAATTTGAAGGTGGAAGGCAGCTTGGGTGAAAGGGATCATAAAACAATAGAGTTCTTGATTTTAAGGATGGTAAGAGGGAAAACAGCAGAATACAGACAACAAACTTCAAGAAGGCAGACTTCAGCCAACTCAAGAGAATTGATAGGTCAGATCCACTGAGAAGAAAGTTTAAGGGGGAAAAAAAGGGTTCAGGAAAGTTGACAATTTTGTAAAGAGACATTGTAATAGTTTGCTCTTGTGTCCTTAATAATGTATAGGAAAAACAGAATGTATGGCTTAACTAGTAGATGTTCAATTACCTGAAACTCAAAAAGAGCGTTATATAAAAAGTGGAAACTAAGTCAAATTACAAACAATGAACATAAAAAACCAACACCAGCATGTAGGGAAAAATTAGAAAGACCAAGGCACAAAATGATATTCAACTAGCTAGGGACATAAATGGTAAGAAAATATTTTACAAAATACATGAGAAGCAAGACGACGAACAAGGACACGGTAAGCCCATTACTCAATGAGGAGGGAAAGACAACAGAAAAAGCAATGGCCAAAGTATGAAATGCCTTTTTTGTTTCAGTTTTCACCAACAAGGTTAGCAATGATCAGATGACTAACCTAATGAACTTCAATGTAAATAGGGTAGGATCTGAGGCTAAAATAGGGAAAGAACAAGAATTACCTAGACGAGTTAGATGTTTTCAAGTTGCCAGGGCCTGACAAAAATACATCCTAGAATACTTGAGGAATTGGCTAAAGACATCTCTGAGCCATTAGCCATTATCTTTGAGAACTTGTGGGGGACGAGAGAGATCCCAGGGGACTGGAAAAGGGCAAACAGAGTACCTATCTAGAAAAAAGCAAATAAGGACAATCCAGGGTATTACAGACCAGGCAGCTTAATTTTGATCCCCAGAAAGATAATGAAGCATATAATCAATTTGTAAGCACCTAAAAAAAAATTAGATAAGTTAACAGTCAATGTGGATTTGTCAAGAACAAATCATGTCAAACCTAATATCCTTCCTTGACAGGGTAACAAGCCTTGTAGTTGGGGGGAGAAGCAGTAGATACGATATATCTCATCTTTAGTAAGGCTTTTGTACTATCTCACAAGACGTTACAACACTGCCTTTTATTTCTTTTAAATAAGCACACAGCATTCTCAGCAGACCTCGTATTCTGCCATTAATCTCAATGCATTCTGGAATTTTCCTCGCAGTGCACGGTGGAATACCTACCGTGACAGAGTCCTCTGGCTCCTGCTTCTGCTCCTGTCCACAAACAGCTCAGAGACCTTTGTGCTGGTCAAACACATTGTGTGGTTTACTTACCCACCACCTTCATACTATATACAGCTCTGATCCAACATTCCTAGGGAGCCCCAACTCCTGCAGCAAACAGGGAAGGTTAATCTCTCTCCTCCCCGATGCCTACTTTCCCCTTTCCACTTCCTTACTGTGCCTATTTGTAGCCTCTGCCTAACGCAGAGGCTCTTCCAGCCTTCTAGCTCTCCTCCTCCCTCAAATTAGGAACAGTTCTGTTTAACCAGCTCCATTCTGCATTGCTTGGTCGGAGCTGCCATGACCAGAGAGCTGGCTCAGCCGTTCTTGCCTAGCACTCTGATACACCTACCAGAAGTGTCAGAAATTCTGGGACTTGGGTTCAAACTGACAAATTCCCATAATTGCTGTCATCATTATCATTCATCTAGCTTTGGTAAACAAGCATCATTTTCAAACTGCTGTCAGGCTTTATGAAAGAAAAACTGCTAAGGGCTATGATCCTGATTATCGTTAATACAAAACAAGCTGATACACGTTTTGGCAGCAGGATGGCTTTGAATGAGTTGGGAGACATGGTGGTGCTGCACTGATGGTTAAAGGAGAATATGGATAAAATTGAGCAGTTACTTGTCCATGAACTTTTCCTGGAGCAGTTTCACTTGGAGTAGCCACTTCTGAGCTAGGCCAACTAGCAATGACTGGTGGGACACCATAGTGATGCAGACCTGAGATGACCAACAGTGGTGGCACAACTTCAGGACGACAGACTACATTCCTATACTTTTTGTTGGCTTATCCCACAGCTGGAGAGGCAGAATACCTATATGAGCACTTCCCAGGTGTGGAGAAGTATGTGGCCATTGTTATCTGGAAAATAACTATCCCAATTGCTACTAGTTTGTAGCTAATCAGTTTGGTTTCAGTAGATCAGCTTTTGGGGCTGTCATGGAGGCATGCATTGCTATCAAGTAGGTGCTGATGTCACAGCACAGAAGGCTGTTGATGGATTTTGCATGCTGTAGTTACCAAATTGTATTGGGGGCACTAATGGGGCCCACATGCCTATTCTTAGTCCCCAAAGCAACTCTCGGCATTCATAAATGAAAGGGATATTTCTCCATGGTGCTGCAAGGCCTGGTTGATCACTGAGGAAGGTTCACCAACATTAATGTGGAATGGCCTGGAATGGTCCATGGATCTTTAGAAACTCTGGCCTATTTTCTGCAATGAGAAATTAAACTTTTGCTGCCAGGACCACCATGGACATTAATTATGTTGTGATTCCTACTGTCACTCTGAAAAACATAGCTTGCCTATTTCCCTAACTTATGAAGTCTTTTACTTGGACTGAAGAAAGGACCTGTTTGACTATATCTTTATTAGCTGCAGAAAGACAGTGAAGTGTGCATTTGGAAGACTGAAGGGAAGGTGGAGGTGCCTCATGACAAAGGCTGGAGGCTGCTGAGTAACATCTGCCTTGCGTTCAAATGTGCTTGCTGCATTTTGTACCACATCTGAGAGAGCAGGAGATACCCTCCCATCAATGAGGCTGTGACAGAGATGGAGAAACTTTCAGAATATTATAAACAACCAGACAGGCTACCTCTGCTAAATATCACAACTGGTCAGGGACACCGGGTCATGAATGACTTGTACTCCTACTATGAGGCTAAAGAGTAATGGAGAAAAATATATATACTTTGGTGCAAGGATTTTGTGCAATGACTATGACAATTTTCAACCAAGCTGTAAATAAACAAACCAGAATTTCTGAATAATATATGTTACTGAACATAACAGTACAAATTTAAATCCAGTGACAACTTAAACCAAAAGTACATGCAAAGGAGAGAGGCTCCTAGTTCACATCTGCCCAATATGGCAGTGCCTTGACAGTACCCAGCACAGTTATTTAAATCCCTCAAGACAACTCCATTGTAATATAGCACCTAACATTTACTGGAAGAGGTCCCATCCCTAGCACCATCAGGAAGACTCTCCTCCTGGGATGAGGGTAAGGGTCTCACCTGCAACACCAGCACTGTCTCAGCCTCAGGATTTTGTGGATCAAATTAATCCTACCATGGATAGCCAATCTGCTTGGGTCCTAATCAGCAACCTCTGGGGTGTCTTCAGCGCTGTCCAGAATGTGTCGGTTTGATGATGGCCTCCCCCTGCAAAAATCCACTCCAGCTCCTTACAGCAGGCTCAGGACCATGCAAGTCTCCCCCAAGCAATCGTCATTATCCTCTGTTTTTGAAACTGTGCTGGAGCACAGGTGATGTCGTGCTGGGAGTCTACTACAGGCCACCTAATCAGGCGGAAGAGGTGGATGAGGCTTTTTTCAAACAACTAACAAAATCATCCAAAGCCCAAGATTTGGTGGTGATGGGGGACTTCAACTATCCAAATATATGTTGGGAAAATAACACCGCAGGGCACAGACTATCCAATAAGTTCCTGGACTGCATTGCAGACAACTTTTTATTTCAGAAAGTTGAAAAAGCTACTAGGGGGGAAGCTGTTCTAGACTTGATTTTAACCAATAGGGAAGAACTTGTTGAGAATTTGAAAGTAGAAGGAACCTTGGGTGAAAGTGATCATGAAATCATAGAATTTGCAATTCTAAGGAAAGGTGGTAGGGAGTACAGCAGAATAGAGACAATGGATTTCAGGAAGGCGGATTTTGGTAAGCTCAGAGAGCTGATAGGCAAGGTCCCATGGGAATTAAGACTGAGGGGAAAAACAACTGAGGAAAGTTGGCAGTTTTTCAAAGGGACGCTATTAAGGGCCCAAAAGCAAATTATTCCGATGGTTAGGAAAGATAGAAAATGTGGCAAAAGACCACCTTGGCTTACCCTTGAGATCTTGCGTGACCTACAAAATAAAAAGGCGTCATATAAAAAATGGAAACTAGGTCAGATCACGAAGGATGAATATAGGCAAATAACACAGGAATGCAGAGGCAAGATTAGAAAAGCAAAGGCACAAAATGAACTCAAACTAGCTATGGGAATAAAGGGAAACAAGAAGACTTTTTATCAATACATTAGAAGCAAGAGGAAGACCAAGGACAGGGTAGGCCCACTGCTCAATGAGGAGGGGGTAACAGTAACGGGAGACTTGGAAATGGCAGAGATGCTTAATGACTTCTTTGTTTCGGTCTTCACTGAGAAGTCTGAAGGAATGTCTAGTATAGTGAATGCTTACGGGAAGAGGGTAGGTTTAGAAGAGAAAATAAGGAAAGAGCAAGTAAAAAATCACTTAGAAAAGTTAGATGCCTGCAAGTCACCAGGGCCTGATGAAATGCATCCTAGAATACTCAAGGAGTTAATGGAAGAGGTATCTGAGCCTCTAGCTATTATCTTTGGGAAATCATGGGAGACGGGGGAGATTCCAGAAGACTGAAAAAGGGCAAATATAGTGCCCATCTATAAAAAGGGAAATAAAAACAACCCAGGAAACTACAGACCAGTTAGTTTAACTTCTGTGCCAGGGAAGATAATGGAGCAGGTAATCAAAGAAATCATCTGCAAACACTTGGAAGGTGGTAAGGTGATAGGGAATAGCCAGCATGGATTTGTAAAGAACAAATCGTGTCAAACTAATCTGATAGCGTTCTTTGATAGGATAACGAGCCTTGTGGATAAGGGAGAAGCGGTGGATGTGATATACCTAGACTTCAGTAAGGCATTTGATACGGTCTCGCATGATATTCTTATAGATAAGCTAGGAAAGTACAATTTAGATGGGGCTACTATAAGGTGGGTGCATAACTGGCTGGATAACCGTACTCAGAGAGTAGTTGTTAATGGCTCCCAATCCTGCTGGAAAGGTATAACAAGTGGGGTTCCGCAGGGGTCTGTTTTGGGACCGGTTCTGTTCAATATCTTCATCAACGATTTAGATGTTGGCATAGAAAGTACGCTCATTAAGTTTGCGGACGATACCAAACTGGGAGGGATTGCAACTGCTCTGGAGGACAGGGTCAAAATTCAAAATGATCTGGACAAACTGGAGAAATGGTCTGAGGTAAACAGGATGAAGTTCAATAAAGATAAATGCAAAGTGCTCCACTTAGGAAGGAACAATCAGTTTCACACATACAGAATGGGAAGAGACTGTCTAGGAAGGAGTATGGCAGAAAGAGATCTAGGGGTCATAGTGGACCACAAGCTTAATATGAGTCAACAGTGTGATACTGTTGCAAAAAAGCAAACATGATTCTGGGATGCATTAACAGGTGTGTTGTAAACAAGACACGAGAAGTCATTCTTCCGCTTTACTCTGCGCTGGTTAGGCCTCAACTGGAGTATTGTGTCCAGTTCTGGGCACCGCATTTCAAGAAAGATGTGGAGAAATTGGAGAGGGTCCAGAGAAGAGCAACAAGAATGATTAAAGGTCTTGAGAACATGACCTATGAAGGAAGGCTGAAGGAATTGGGTTTGTTTAGTTTGGAAAAGAGAAGACTGAGAGGGGACATGATAGCAGTTTTCAGGTATCTAAAAGGGTGTCATCAGGAGGAGGGAGAAAACTTGTTCACCTTAGCCTCCAATGATAGAACAAGAAGCAATGGGCTTAAACTGCAGCAAGGGAGATTTAGGTTGGACATTAGGAAAAAGTTCCTAACTGTCAGGGTAGTTAAACACTGGAATAGATTGCCTAGGGAAGTTGTGGAATCTCCATCGCTGGAGATATTTAAGAGTAGGTTAGATAAATGTCTATCAGGGATGGTCTAGACAGTATTTGGTCCTGCCATGAGGGCAGGGGACTGGACTAGATGACCTCTCGAGGTCCCTTCCAGTCCTAGAGTCTATGAGTCTATGAGCATTTCTTTTGTTGTGGCACTAGACCAGGGCCCTAGAGTGTCCCATTCTTTCTTTTGGTTTGATATCCTATCGTATATCTTGGCATTCTGGTATCTGGTGCTATGATGCGACTGGACTGTTTCCTCTCCCCAGAGGGAAAGGAAGTCCAGGACCTCAGAAAGGGAACAACTGGAAAGTACGGAGCACAGCTGCTGAATACAGCTACTGTATAACCAGTATGCGACTCTGGGTGCATGAACTCTCCAGGAGCTGCAATCACAAAGGGTTGGGCACGAGAATATAAGTAGCAAAGCAACATTAGGTCAAGATGACTGCAACAGAAGGCACACAAAATCAAATTGGCCCTGTCAACACTGTTTCTCCACTTTTGAAGTACTCCCTTCTCTTCATGTATCATTATATAATGTCTGCATCTGTAACTTTCACTCCATGCATCTGAAGAAGAGGTTTTTTACCCATGAAAGCTTATGCCCAAATAAATCTGTTCGTCTTTAAGGTGCCACCAGACTCCTTGTTGCTTTTATGGATACAGACTAACACGGCTACCGCCTGATACTCGACACAGGCTTATGCAGGTGTGCAACAATGCAGTAAAGGACAGCAGTCACAGTACTGCTAGAAGGGGAATAGCTTATCTGAATCCACACCTACACTATTGCAGAATAACTTCTTCTAAATTTGAGTAAATTCACTTTCATAGTAGATTAATGAACGTTGAATGTGATGCCAGAAAATTTCTGGGGACAAGTTTATCTAGATATAAGGCAATTGATTCTGAAAAATACCTGAGTTAACCTGAAATAATTTTCAAGTGCAGACCAGCCCTACAGTCTGTCGTCGGAAACTTGCTGGCTTTTATTCCAAAACGTGTTACATTTGAAAAACTGGAACTATTTTCAAAAACAGCCAAAGTCATAATGAATTCCAATACATTTTCAAGCTAAGGCCTTTAGTGGCTTCCATTCACGGGAAAACTGATATGCCTGGACCTGGATCTCTAAATAAGCTCTCCTCTCCAGAAAGAGGTTGGAAACATTGCATGTAGAAATTCCAGTCAGAAACAAACACTAAATAGCACTGGTACACCACAGACCCTGTTCAATAGTCCTAACCATTCTTCCCCCCACCCCTTAACAGCCCTCCTGCAAAACCCATTAACCAATCTAATCTCTCCCAACACAAGCAATTACTACATCGAACATTCATAATTCCTAATGACGAGGAAAGAAATAACCGAAGAGCTCACAGTGCAGTGCAAGAAAGTAAGCACTCAACTCAAGAGACAGTGTGCTCTGCTCCCTTGATCCTGAGGCAGCTCCTAGAGTAATTTAAGCAACCTGACATCTGTTCCAAGTTACATCATCTCCTAATGACCCCAAAGCCCTATAGTGTAGCTGGTCATCAGCTGATCATTTGGAAACACAAGCCATGCACCTTTATCCCAGCCATGTCTTTATGCTAGCGTTGGGGGTGGTGAAAGGATATTGCAGCCCTAAAGCACTGGCAGATCTCTCTACACTGGGGTAGTTTTCTCATGACAGAATGTGCCACTGCTGCAGAGTAAAGCTGCCACATAATATCCTAAGATCTGGACCAGTATTTCAATGTTTTATTATGGTTCAGCTTTCTTCATGTCTGTCATCATTCTCTGTCCACATATATAACTGTAGTACACAATATTTACATCCAGAGGTCAAGAACTTTAGGCATGTAGGCAATCAGATATATGTAGGATATAAGTGGAGAGAAAGGAATTTTCAGAATATAAATTAATGAATGGAGTTTTGAAAATATCACAATTATTAGGAACATTTGTCATCTAAGTGCAATCAATGTGAGCAAGAAAAAAATTCTTCCCAAAAGGTAGACATCTCATTTTCTTACAGACCCAAGGATCTGAGGAGTTGTATTAAAAGCCTAAGTTTCATGCAGCCCTTCCATTGTTAAATTCTTATGCCCTCAATGAGGACTAATTACTCAATATTTTTAGAGAGGTTTGAAAACAGGGAGCTATATAAGAGCTAAGTCTTATTATTCAAAGTACACTGACCAATCAAATAAAGATAAAGTATTTATTTTTGCAAATATCAAGTGCATTAAAGAAGTTCAGCGAGAGTACTGAAATGCAACTTCTGGAATCATCTTAAAATTTTTAATTTTCCATTTCTTTAATTTCATACAACACTTCTATGGAAATCATGACAGACTGTATGAATTCTGGTCACTACATGTTTTATATAAAACTAATGGTATTTATTGAAAAAAATTACCTTCCAACTAAAGACCAAGTAGAAAATGTCAGTGTAACTTTGATTTGTAGTATCTTCATATACTTGCAATTAAATCTTTTATATGTGTTCAATATATAAACTGCAAATTTAAAAGAATTTCCCCAATATTAAATCTCTACTGTGTGTTAAACACTTGCCTCCATCAGTGTTCTCTTTCCTTCTGCATTCACTTTCAGAATCTCTCCCTCTCTCCTCTCGCAATCTTCTTCATCTGTCCACAATGCATAGTACGCAGAAGCATAATCAACTTAAGTATTTGAGAATAGTAGTCCACAGGTTCTGTTTCTCTGAGTGCACCCTCAAGAAGCAGTGGGCTATCACAGTAGTGATTTAGGGTATTAACAACACTGCAAGTGAAGGTGTGACTGTATCACAGGTATGCCTATCCATGCTAGTTCAATCTGGCTAGCATAGATGTGGTGGCACCAGCTAGCAACCAAAGTACACCTCTACCCCGCTATAACGTGGCCATGGGGAGCCAAAAATCCCTACCGTGTTATAGCTGAAACCCCGTTATATCGGGGTAGGGGTGGCAGGGCCCCAGCAGTGATTTAAAGAGTCCTGGGCTCCAGTCGCTGCAGGGAGCCCTGCTGCCACAGCCCTGGCACAGCGGCAGCAGGGTTCCAGCAGTGATTTAAAGGGCCCAGGGCTCCCTGCAGCAGCCGGAGCCCTGGACCCTTTAAAGTGCCACCGGAGCCCTGCTGCTACCGCGCTATATGCAAATCCGTGTTATATCGGGTTGCATTACAGCGGGGTAGAGGTGTATGTACTCTGGGTCCGTAGCAGGCTTAAACTCTGGTTGCTAGTCCAGGTTGAAGACTGTACCATGACCTCTAGACCAGTGGTTCTCAAAGGCTCTCTGCCGCTTTGGCGGTCCGAGCTGGTTTGTTTACCTGCCGCGTCCACAGGTTCGGCCGATCGTGGTTCCCACTGGCCAAATGGGGGCAGCAGGAAGTGGCGGCCAGAACTGCTCTCGGCCCGCGCCACTTCCTGCCTATAATTAGGCAGAGTTAGGAATATAGCCCCAGATCTTTTGACTTCTAACTTTGTGCTTTAGGCACAAGACCATCCTTCGTGTAAAGAAAGATTCAAGTACTTGACCACACACACTGAAATAATATTTTTGTGATCTTGCAGTGATATCAAACACAAATCAGAAAACAAGAAAAGAAAGGCAAAGAGGTTTCATTCCAATCAAGTCACTTTCAGACATACTAAAAGCATCAGAGTTTTAGTGCCACTACCATGATGCTGCGTTAACACATGCAAAAATCTAGAATCAGTTACACTTTCTTTTAACAAATTACTTTTCTGCTTTGTCAAGAACCAAGTGTTTTTCACAAAATGTAGTATAAGCAAGGACATATTAAAGGAATTATAAGCAAGGACATATTAAAGGAATTATAAGCAAGGACATATTAAAGGAAACTGATCCATGCTTAAATTCTGTAGGTTGTAAATATATCACTATCGACAGAAGACAAAGTCATACATCATTATGTACGCTATGACAAGGTTCTCTAACAATCAATTCAGAATGACAGATAGATTAATTACTTTCTAGTTTTATCAAACTCCGCTGAAAAATGTGGATCATACGTGCAAAAGATCAAAACCTAGGCAGTCTACATCAAATAATAAAGATCCAAAAATCCATTCTGACTATTGACATTTTATGAACCCCTACCTCAGTGAACCCTTTCTGACAATGGAGGGTTTTATTTGTTTTCACCTTTTCTTATAATTCATGTACTGCCATAAAGAATTTCCAAAAAGAGTTGCTAGTGTCACATTAGCTCCCCCTTCTTCTTGTGACATATCTGTAATACCAGTCAAATACAGAGACAAAAAATTAAGGGCTTTTGGCATAAAAAAATAATTTTAATTACCACCACCACCACCAACAGCAAAAAGTATCTACTGTCAAATTAACATTTAGCACATCTGCAAATCTGAGAAGAGGAAATAGAAGGCCAATATACAATTATTACTTTAGACTATCTTGTTCAACTTATTTAAATAAAAAGAAAAATACTTTTAAAAGCAACATTCATAAACTAAGTGAAATAAATTTAACATCTTAAAAGTAAATCAAGAAACCACGCACATAGCAAAAATGGCACTTATAAGAGCTATACTACTGCCAAAATAAAATATTACAAACTATTAAAGCTCAAAAGGTGGGGATAAGAATAGCCTATCAAAACAGGTTGCCTTAAATAGTGGCTTTTAAAATAGTTACAATGATAGAAGCAGAGCGCACTTCACTAAGAAAAAAAAAAAAGGACCTTGAAAATATATTACAATATCATTGCACAGGAAATAGCAGCCA
The DNA here is from genome assembly GCF_007399415.2 of Gopherus evgoodei. NCBI lineage: Eukaryota > Metazoa > Chordata > Testudines > Testudinidae > Gopherus > Gopherus evgoodei. The sequence goes on along the minus strand of NC_044327.1, from coordinate 68,229,229 downwards.
CCTAAAAAGATTAAAACAATACTTCCAAAGTTCTACTGCTTTCCAGCAAAGTTATCTGTCATCCACATACAGTCAGTCAGATAAACATTGCAAGATGTCAAGTTATTTTACATCTGATATTCTTCACAATGGTTAATATTCCTAGCAAAATAAAACCCTATTTACAAATACAATATTTTAAAATAATAATTTAACATGAATAAACTACTCTTTTTACAAACATTGAAGTCTCCACAGTATCAAACCTAACACTTTAAGTTTATAATACAATTCAAAAATACTTGTACAACTCAGAAAGATAAAATGTAAATTATTGAGTACATTCAGGTTAATGTGTGCGCCATAAGCTAAACTTCCAACTAAACGCTACCAATTAAACTACTACTACTAGAACACTAAGATACTATTAGAAAACAAATTACTTTTACAGTGTGGTAACAGTACATAGAAGCTGTCAATAAGAAACCACGCCACAATTTCTGAGATCCATGCTGTTATCTTTACAAACTAAAAATCCTACTATGCATTTTAGATTGATTATATTTGCTATAAATAAAGTAAAACTACAGCTTTGAACAACCACCAGACCATGGCTACTCACATTAAAATGTCAGGAACTAAATCCAAATCATTAGTCATATATTATGTTTTTCTTCTATTGCACTAAGCAATCAAAATGTAGACATTTCCTAAAAAGGACAAATTAGTTCTCAGTGTAATAAATGGGTTGGCACTACATATTAAACTCTTCAAATCTTCTTAGTTAGCTATGTCCTACCTACAGTCTGAAAAATTCAAATAAAAAGAAATATTAAAATAATATATTCATGTAGAGGTCACTGGTTTTCTTAGTGAAGCCACGTTACTGAAAATGTCTGATCTTAAGTAGGAAAAATCTGTTTAATTTTAAATTGTATGCTATGTACTATCTCTGAGTTTAAATCTTTGCTGCATATGAGAATTTAACTTACTTTGATTTTCCAGTTATTAAAATTCATTACACAGGCATCAATATACATCAGTGTCTTATGTATGCTTGCCCAGAAATATAATTTATTTACACATATGCATTTTAGAAAGGGAAGATATGCCTTGAACTAGCTTTCAAAATCTCTTTGTTTACTACCAGAATTCTCAACATGCTTAGGCCTCAAAATTAAACTTCTTTTAAAAAAATTATGTCGTTTAGGGGACTAAAACACAACATGTTCTTAGTGCTTTTGGGTAAAATTAAATATACTGCAAGAATCATTAAGTAAAAACAAACCAACAAATCCATCAGTGGTTCTAATATGTATTACAGAAACAATGAAATATATAACCATATCATCACATATTTCAGGTTTGGAAGCACTGTGGTTGATCCTTGGGACCTACACTGTGCGCTATACTTTTTTGTTTAGTTTCATTTTTTAAATTGTTGATAGATGAAAACAATGAATTAAAAAAAAAGACATTTTAATTTAGAATATCCCATACAATTTAAAGATACCTTACATTTAAAGCCTGTCTTAATATTATCCCTTTAATATGAATCCAGACCATGGCATACATCCAAATGTTTGAAGACGACAGATAGTATAAATGTGTGTATTTAATTTGCACAGTGTATTTTACTGAAATGCAAATTTGCAGATATAAATTACAAATGGCAATGTTCTTTAATAAAGCAATGGTATCTAATCTAGAATGAAGATACACAAATATGAGCCAGGTGCCCACTGGTCTATTGTTTTTAAACACAACACATGCTTACATCTGTTTGTTTTATTGGAAGTGTTCACTAACTTTTCCATTGACAGTCTTGTGTAGTTTTCATTCACCAGCATATAAAACACAAAAATAGAGTCAGCCCTGGTAAATAAATTTGATTATACTTTATCACTATGTTAAGAATACTGTATAATCAATTATGTACCATATAACATTATTCTGAACCTTAAAAGCATATACATTAAATATATATATATTTTTTAAGTGTATAGGAAACAAGATTCAAAATACTGGAGTACTTCCCACACTGGCACTTATTTCTATACAAGAATACCAATATGCTTGCCCAAAAATACCAAAAAAAATCAAAAACCCAGCAGTTGTGCTGTAATCTGCAATTGTTAAACTCCTTTACGTCGAGAGTGCAAAAATGCTCACGTTGTTACTAATGATCTTCTCCATTACCAAGAGTGGATGTGCTCTTACTAATGTAACATAAAAAGAAAACAATTTAACCCAGGACAAAAATGTAGATAAAATAAGAATTTTTTAAGAAGCCACTAGCTAAAGTGCTTTTATATGAACAATCAATAGTTTAACTGCAATAATTTATTTATTCCAATTTTAAAAATAAAACACTGAAACATTTTTGAGTCGTATTGATACGAGCAGAGTATGAAAATGGACAAATAGTATGTAGAACCATTTTATTGCATGGTTAGCTTTTGTCAAATGCAAGTTTCCTAGTTAACTCTGAAATAAAAATGAACAGCCACATTTCCTAAATAAAGGGTAAAACGTACAAGGCTGTACCTATGATGTTAAAAAGGAGCTCAACTGTGCACAGCATTTCAGTGGATTGGGTCCTAAGACACTATCATTACTGCCTTCCTCTTATCCTGATGAGCCTATTTATCCCTCCCAGTTTCTTCCACATAAACCCTATTTTTATGAAAAAGTAATGAACCAGCACAGGTGATGAAAAAAGGCAGGATTTAGTTCATATTTTTACATATTTTTTTTCAATGCTGTGAACATTGTTAGTAATATTTTAGGCAAACACTCCTTGCCTACATTAAGGCTCATTAGATTTATGAAATACTGTGGTCCTTAGTATGAGAGAGTACAGAAAATGCCTCATTTGTTGAAGTCCTCTACCTTTTGTCCTATATGCTACCAAACAAATAGTGAAGACTACAGAAAATATATTCAAATGACTACCGTATGAGCTGAGGGAACTAAAAATCTATAACTGGGCATAGAGGCCTATTAGATTTTTTTACTTATTTAAAACAAAAAAGTTGTTAGAACTGAAAGCACATATCCCAAAGAAGGTCAGTATCTGAAAACAGTCAGTAGAACCTCATTAATGACTAGGAAACCCATTAAATATTGCTCAACTTTGTAAAGTAGCAAGTAAATTTTTTTTTTTTAAATTGAGCTAAAGCATCACAAATCAGTTTAATTTATTTTGACAAATTTAATTTACTTTTAATTATTTAGAATAAATGTCATTATGTTCTGTTGGTTTTTTTTAAATGAAATCTTTGTAATCTGAGACCTCATCACAGCCCTATGATTCTTAATCTTTGCTGAGAAGCGAGTATTGTTGGTGCTTTTTATTTGCAAGTCGTAAGAATGCTTTTGTAACAGCACGGAACTTAGTACCGTAGATTGCTTTGAATAGTAATTAGGTATTTGCAATGGCTTTTCCATAAGGCTGAAAATTGGCTGTAAGACATGTCAGTCTGTTATTACATTCTAACATCAAGGCTGTTTAATTTACTTTGGGGTAAGAAAGAGCAAAAAACACAATCGAGGACAGGATCCAAAGGTGAGCTGCACTTTACTAATGGCTTTCTCCGCACACATTTTCCACCATCCCCAATTTTTACAGAGAGTTTTAATTTGGTGGGTACTGCCCCATCCCTTACAATATTTCAAACATTTTGAATTCCCTTCAAGAGGAACTCCTTCCCAACTCCCAAATATTCTGTGACATAATGTCTCCATTTTACAATTCAGTGTTATCCCCCCGCAGGATAAAATCCCACAAAAATAGAACCTGGTTATTTTCATTTTGTGCATGCCAGTTGCAAAGTAAGACTTTGGCTGTAATAGATAACTTTACACTGATCATGCATGGCAAAGGAATGATAGGACCCCCAAGTATAGAATTAAAAATCTTACTACTTTACAACATAGAGCTTTTGAGGCAAAGATAGAAAACAAGATCCTGGCCCCAAGGAGCTTCCAATCTAAATTGCTTTCCACATTTTAACAAAATTACTTAAGAAACAAAAATAGTTCACATTATTTTCAGCTTCAAAGTCTAATTTTTCAAGTCATTGATTGCTTTAACTCAACCATTGAGCAACAGCCACTGAAAAAAGGGAGGACAAGAAACTATGAAAAAATAGAAGACATTAAGGTGTTTGTTATTGTGTATTGTATCTGGAAAAAAGCCCTGAATTTTTAATTGTTCTTATAGAAAACAAAAATGCAAAACAAATATGGTAATATGATTTTGTAACTGTTTCTTAGAAAATTACATATAAGGCAGAAGTATCAAAATATATATCCTAGTAATCTGAAAATTTAATAACTTGGTAGCTTTTTAATATTATACACAACAAGCAATAGTAGTCACCATTTTAACCAAAATGATATTAATTGCATCACCAGTTTCTAGCAATTTATGGAAAGGGTACACTGCTACTACTATCGTAAGAAGAAAACTTCCTTCCAAGAGCATATTCAGAGTATGAAAAAAAAACAGTAAATAGGAACAAAATGTTTGAGCCTTCAAGTGCAACTGTTATATTTCTTGATTTATCAAAGCTTTAAGTTTGGCATTTCTATTTATATTAGCATTTGAATTTAAAATATCTCACTGCTGCCAAGGGTTGTGATCCTTGTATTCAGCAGATGGTCAGTTTAAGTATGGGACTAGATGAGATGGTTGCTTGTTTTGTTTTCTAAATAAGATATTTAACAATCACCTTTTTGCAAATCTTTAGGATGCAAAACAGATTTCTGTCACTAAAACATGTTTGACCTTTATACGTTTTACAGATTAGGTTTTATGTCTACAAGTCCAATTATAAACTACCCACTGAATGGAGCAATACATTTTTAAATATCAGCAACAAAAAACACTTAATACAGTCATACTTAAAGTGTAATTTCTGGGAAGTCATTTACATTTTAAAATGCACATGGTGCTGTATAATAGTTTAGGCCTCGAAATATTCCTTAATTAATTATAAAAGACTGCCATAAACAATTCAGGGATTCTGATGGAGAGATGTTATTGCTTAAAAGCATTACAGCAGCTAAAAAATACTAGATTTTAATTTTAATTTTTCAGGAGAGTGTTAGAGTTCACAGAATTAGACCAGTCCTGCTACTCTTGAAATCATTGCCAAGACTCCTAGTGCACTCACTGGGAGCAGAACTGGTTCCTTTAAAAGTTCTGTGAAAGAGGTTCAGAATTATTTTACAGCAGCTCTAACCAAAATTCAATTGAGCTCTCACATTCCTCTGGCTATTTTAAAAACAATAACATTCAACATTATTTTTATTTTACAACACTAAAAGTAGTACTCTAGTGTGGAAGTAGTTTTAAATAGTTATTTAAAAATAATACATATATAATTTCCAGTGTGGAATTCTAAAGAATTCATTTTCTGACACCTAAGACCCTTATATTTTTGTAAGTTTTCCCTTACTTGAAATATGTTCTATTTATTGGTATTCACTATGCAAATGATAAGGTTCTCTAGACAATAAAATCAAAGGGCCAGTTCTAACCAGTAATAGTAGGTAAATACAGAGATCAGATTATATAAATCGAGTTCAAATATATTCTAACTGCTGCATTTGAAAAATGGTTCTAAAAAGACTCAAAACCCCACGCCCTTACCAAAAAAAAAACCCACTGAAACATCTTGCAAACTTTGCTAACAACATTCCATTTCACTATTACTGACCACTAAATTACCTCATAGCTAAGATGGTCAAATCTTCACTGTATCCTTAATTGCAAAGGGCATATTTTTTCTCCTGTAATAAATTTACTCTTTTGAAGTCCTGCAACTTCCTAGAGCTCATTATTTACCTCTTTTTTTATTTCCTCATTTTTCCCCAATTCCCTTTTCTTTATATTCATACCTTTTGTTTTCACTTTTCTTCTTCCTTTCTCTTACTATACCAGGCTGTTTTGTTATCTGTTCTCATTTGTTACTTTCTTTCAGTTGGCAGCATGTGAACCCTACAGTGAACGCCCCATTTAGTTAGGTCTGAGAATGTCAAGTAATTCTTGTTATAAAAGCCAGTTACCACCTGGAAAGGGATAGAGGGGGGCTTTAACCCACCAGAAAAGCCTGCCCAATAAAAGTCAGATTTCACAGCCACTAATTATAACTTCTCTTGGAAAGTTTCCAAACTCTCCCCCTCCCCACACACACACCTTGTTTGTTCAAAGCAGTCTAGAGAAAAAGATACTAAATTTAAGTAGGACCCTATAATTTAGGGGATCTCAAGGGTCTTTGGAATTCTAATGATTTAAATTGTCTTCTTCCAAGCAAATATCCTCTGACCTCCAAAATACTACTTGAAATGTGTGTGCACACTCACTCTCTCTCAAGCCCCCCTATTCCCCCACCTTTTAGAATTTCTACAATTATTTTTTACTCGCTTCTAAGACACACGCTTGGGAATTCAAGAGGCAGTTTGGTTTGGTCAATGTGCAGACTTCTCCCCGTCTTAATGTAAAGTTTTTATAAATGAGACTTTTATTGCATTATTAACTATACCTCAGCAGTCAAAACAACTTTAAGACACTAGTTTTAAATTCCTTAATGCAACAGTGAAAATTCAAGACTTAATTCTCTTTTATAAAGCTGATCAGAATTTTTACAGGCTACTGCACATACATATTTCTAAAATTGTCATCAAGTGACAGTTTGTATATTCCTATCCAAGGTGCTTATACCATTTTATGACACAGTATTTTAATTGTTGATTATTTTCACATTCCAGGCACAATACACTAGCCATGCTGAATAAACACCCTAATATTCCACTGGTACTAATGGCATGTTAATGACTGATAGCATAGCAGATATGGTTGCTGCACAGGACAGAAAGGTTTCAGCATTTAAAATATACCTGAAGTATATGTTAAACTGAAATAAAGTTACTTTTTCTGTCTGAAATTCCCTGGTTTTCTGAACAGTTAAGATACTTAGTAGTCAGCTCTGTGCACTGTTAGAAAAACTACACATTTTAGTAAAAATGCATTTTACAGCAACATAGGAGAATTAAGTGCTTTAGGCCAGTTAAATAAAAAAAACTGATTCATACCAACCTTTCTGCAAAAACCTCTCAAAATAAAGACAGACTCCCATTGACTTCAGTGGACTTTGGATGAAGCTTTTAATATAGTGGCTGTAAGCCGATCATGTCGGGGCTCGTCCCTCTCAGGCACGGCGGGGAGCCAGAGCGCCTCCTAGCACGCCGCAGTCCGGGTAGGCTTAGCCCCTCTGCAGGTGCTGAGGGGGGTACAGCGTCTGCAAACAAGGTAGAGCCCCGGCCCTCTGGCCGGGGTCAGGGCTCTCAAAGTAAATAAGCCCCAGCCCTTGGGCAGGGCGGGGCAGTAGCAGTTCAAGCTCAGGCCTCTAGCAGGGGCTGAGCAAACACAGTATCAGCCCAGGCCCTTGGCAGGGCGGGGCAGTAAAAGTTCTAGTTAGCCCTGGCCCTCTGGATCAGGGCAGAGCAGTGGCAGAGTCAAAGGGGCCCAGCCCTTGGTTCGGGCGGGGCACCAAACACAAGTCTAGTTAGCTCTGGCCCTCTGGATCAGGGCAGAGCAGTGGCAATAGGCGAGAAGAGGGGGAGTCTGCCACCCAGTTACGGGTGGCAGGGGGAACGCAGGCCCTCCCACTCCACTGCGTTCCAGCCTGGGGCCCTAGCAGCGGTCAAGACCCGCTGCGGTCAGTGGGGATCCTGGCCGCAACACACTGACATGGGTTCGGGCTCTTCAGGAGCCAAACCAGGGTCGGCTACCCCCGGGCCACTTCCAACCTCCCCCTCTCTGGGTACCTGGTCCTTGCCAGCGTCGTCTGGGGGGTCCCAGACCATGGGCTCCTCCGGGTACCGGTCGTGGGGAAGCTCAGGCCACTCCTCGGTGTATCGGGCACACGGCAGGTCAGGCCGACGTTCCTCCGGGTACTGGGTCTGAGGCAAGTCCAGCCAGCGCTCCTCTGGATATTGGGCACGGGGCAGGTCCGGCCAGCGCTCCTCTGGATAGTGGGCGCGGGGCAGGCTGGGCCCGGCGGGAGCCTGGGCACCAGCGTCTGTCCTCTCCGGCAGCCTGCCTCCAACTGAGCGCTGGGGCCGGGCTTTTATACTTCCTGTCCCGCCCCTTGACTTCCAGGGGGCAGGGACAGGCAGTGCTGACTCCGCCCACTGAGGCGCCTGCTTTGGCTCATCCCTCTCAGGCGCGGCGGGGAGCCAGGGTGCCTCCTTACAGTGGCTCAACAAAAAAATATTTTCTTACGGTGATGATCCTTTGTTATCTACTCCAAGACTTAAGGTGGATGACTGCAATAAGTTCTGAGCCTAATGAGAGAAAGAGATAGGCTCCTTCTCACTGTGTCCTGTGGCTGCAAATCATTTGATGAAAGGAACTAAACCAACATTCCAGAAAGCTTGAGAATTTAAAATTTAAAAAAAAAAAAAAAAAGTGTCAAGACACACAAAAGTTAAGGTTATTGTTTCAGTATCAACTTGGTACATAACAGGTAGGAGAGTTGTCCAAGTTCATGTAGAAATGGAAATCTTAACTGAATTAGGAACAGTATGTGTGATCATAATTTTACACATGCTGAGACATTCCAATGCTTCTAATGGAAGACTGGTGGACCCATCAACCAACTCCTCAAAATTATCTACCATTCCTAATATCTTAATTTACTTCCCCAAGGAACCAAGACTGCAGTTGGGACAATAGCCTTAAAAAATTCTTTCCAACACGTCAAGAAGGGGATTCTCCATTCTCTAATGATTGCACTACGAAAAGGATATAGTCATTTCCTTCCCCAAAGACCCCTGATCACATAAAAGTTGATATAAAATGGGAAGAGCTGTCATTAGGGAGGACCAAGAAGGAAGCCAAGGATGTATAATTGGTATAGGTAAGGAGAATGACTTAAGCCTAAAGCAAAGCAGCCAGGTACAGGTCAGAGAATGGATGAACAGCTGGTTTATGTTTTGCGGAATCAGTTTTCTTAATGCTTGCTGTCTGTGGTATTGTATCAATTTACATTTTCAGTGAGGAGAAACAGAAAGGGCTGATATTCTTCAAAAGAAACATAAGTATTAGGAAGTTTCAAGTGCAGTATATTAATGAGCTTCCTAATAATGAAATTAATGCATGATTGTGGAGTGCTCAAATATTTAGTACTAAACAGACACATATTAAGTTTATATAGCACAAAATGTAGTTAGATACTCCTCACTAGAATTTAGTTTGAAGTCCTCTTTTAGAATCTTCGAAAAATATCCTAATAACGAAGTTGTTTAATCATTGCTTTTTTACTTTAAGTGAGCAACAAAGAGTTTGGGTTTTTTTGTTTGTTGTTTTTAAGAACATATGTTTGGAATTTAGAACTTAAGATAGGTACCAAAAAGTGTAAAAATTAGTAGTGGCAAGTTTTAGCTAAAACTATGACCAAAATGCTTAATAGGTTCAGAGGTAACCAATGTGCAGTTCTGATTAGCTGTATTCACACCAAAAAAGTTACTATAATCAGGGAAGTGGTGTGTCTTTAGTAAACCATGTGTTCAGACATCTTTTTACCTATCCAAAGTTTATCTGCAGTAAATTCCCAGAACAGACTCAATGATGTCCTTATGATCCAATTTGGATCATAATAAGTGGCTACTCAGTTCCTGGGGCCAAAAGTTGGAAATACAAGAGAGGTCTTTAAATAGTGGAAGCAACTATGTGTTACTGGCAAACTTGCTGGTTATGGAGTGGGGGTTTCAAAGAGTAAACCTCTGGGAAAGCTTTGATTTTACATTCTAGGCCAAGACAAACAATATGGAGAAAATAAGGCTTGTGGATCACAATCATTCTATGGACTAACTCTGCATTTCTCCATACAGGTCACTATGTGCTAGAAATAAGTTGAGTAAATGATATATATATATATAAATATAAAATGCTGAGGGTTTTCTCCAGGCACACTTTATGGAGACTCACAAGATTAATATCCTTTAAAAACGGCAGGGGAATTTGACAGTGAACCAATACCCCTTTCAGTAGCCGGGGCTAGGGAAGGAATAGTTCAGACAAAATAATCCAATAGTATTACAAAATCAGCATTATTTAGTACCATACAGTATTCTACCAAGCTATTTGAGTAACTGAAATTAAATAAGTATAAATTTATGCTGCGTCCAAACTGTCTATTTCAAATCCAATAAATTTCATTTACGAGGCAGTTCCAATGCACGCAAAACGAGCATCTATTACATTAAGTATTTGGTAGTTTAATTTATAAAATTAGTGCCAGTTTCTTAGTGGGGAACTATAAAGATATTTAGTTCCCAATTTAACTTACATTTACTACTACTTAAAATATTTTACTGTAAATCAATTTTCTCATCTTAATTTCTCCTTGAAGCAGTAATTTAAAGACTAATGCACAAATTCTTGTAGCCCCAAAACAAGAAGAGCTAGGTGCATTACTTGTGATACATGACAGCACAGGTACACATTTGTTTGATAGACACTACACAAAGTTGGGTTGTTTGGGGATTTTTTTTGGGGGGGGGAGGGCGGGTCAAGGAGGGGTGTTCAAAAAGAGAAACATATTAACTGAATCCACACATTAAAATGACATTTTAAGAGGAGTCAAACTGAATGCAAAGCTCTTGATAATAATCCTCTAAATCTTTAAGACAAACTGAATATTATGAAAACATTAACAGTGGCTCTATAGTTAAAGCTGCATCGTTGCTTTACATTTCACTGAGACCTTAAGGATTTATCCTCTCTGGAGCTTAAACAGCGAGTTGCTTCAGTAAAAACATGTATAATGGTCACTTCTTTATTTTATCTATATAGTTCTTCTTCCAGAATACTCAGGGCACTGTACAAGAGGATGAAAACAATCGTAACATACCACCCTCTTAAAAATACTTACAAAAACAAAAATGTCCTGAATTTGCATTGGCTGATGGATTCTTAGCTGTAATGTCATGACATCAGATAGAAAATAAACAAGATTTAAAGCACTGCCTGACCAAAGTATTGATATATTCTCTCTCAAAAAACTGATATTCATAAACAGCCACAGACTGCAGTGATCATTTGTGTGTCGGTGTTTATAAGTAACTGACCATACGGGAAACCTGAACTGGAAGAGTAGCCTGAGGCTAATTCCCAGATTAATTTAAAAATGTAATATTTATTAGTAATTAATAAAAAATAGGGCTGTCAAGTAATTAAAAATCGTAATTAATCATGAATTGCTCTGTTAATACAATGCCATTTATTTAAACATTTTTGGATATTGTCTACATTTTCAAATATATTGATTTCAATTACAACACAGAATACAAAGTGTACAGTGCTCACCTTATATTTTTTATTACAAGTATTTGCACTGTAAAAAAAATAGTATTTTTCAATTTGCTCATTACAAGTACTGTAGTGCAATCTGTCATGAAAGTGCAACTTACAAACGTAGATTTTTTGTTAAATAATTCAAAAATAAAATGAAGTCCAAGAAGTTGAACTTCTTGTTCAGCCAATCACTAAGACAAACAAGCTTGTTTACATTTGCAGGAGAAACTGCTGCCCGCTTCTTGTTCACAGTGTCAACTGAAAGTGAAAACAGGAATTCTTAGGGCACTGTTGTAGCCAGCACTGCAAGATATTTACATGCCAGAGGCGCTTAAGATTCAGATATCTCTTCATGTTTCAACCACCATTCCAGAGGGCAGTTCCATGATGATGCTCATTAAAAAAAATGATGCGTTAATTAAATTTGTGACTCAACTCCTTGGGGGACAATTTTATGTCCCCTGCTCTGTTTTACCCGCATTCTGCCAAAAATTTCATGTTATAGCAGTCTTGGATGATGACCCAACACGTGTTGTACATTTTAAGAACACTTCCATTGCAGATCTGACGAAACAGAGAGAAGGTACCAGTGTAAGATTTCTAAAGATAGCTACAGCACTCGACCCAAGGTTTAAGAATCTGAAGTGTCTTCCAAAATCTGAGAGGAATGAGATGTGGAACATGCTTTCAGTAGTCTTAAAAGAGCAACACTCCAATTCAGAAACTACAGAACAGAAACCACCAAAAAAGAAAATCAACCTTCTGCTGGTGGCACCTGACTCAGACGATGAAAATGAAAATGCGTTGGTCTGCACTGCTTTGGACTGTTATCAAGCAGAACCCGTTATCAGCATAAATATATTGTGACGCCTTGCAATGAAAATGCCATTTCTTGCCTTCAGGTGACATTGTAAACAAGAAGCGGGCAGCATTCTCTCCTGAAAACATAAACTTGTTTGTCTTAGCAATTGGATGAACAAGAAGTAGGACTGAGTGGACTTGTAGGCTGTAAAGTTTTAAATTGTTTTGTTTTTAAGTGCAGTTATGTAACAAAAAAAATCTCCATTTGTAAGTTACACTTTCACAACAAAGATTATACTACAGTACTTGTATTAGGTGAATTGAAAAATACTATTTCTTTTCTCATTTTTACAGTGCAAATATTTGTAATAAAATAATATACACATTGTATTGTGTTGTAATTGAAGTGAGTATATATGAAAATGTATTGAATTTTTTGGATGTTTTTCTACATTTCAATTGGTACTCTATTGTTTAACAGTGCAATTAAAATTGTGATTCATCTTTTTAATCGTGGTTAATTTTTTGAATTAACCTTATGAGTTAACTGCAATTAATTGACAGCCCTAAATAAAAATTAAGAGACCATCAGAAGGCCAAATTTCTCCTCTAATAGGAATTTTAGATCCACTACAGAAATAAAATTTAGTTGTACAAAGTTATTTCAAAGAAAAAGAAATGAGATACTAACATTTCCTCTGTTGTCAAGTGTGAATGTTTTTATAATGTTTACAGTAAATTCTGTGATATCTTTCAAAGTTGAACTTTGGAATGTTAAGATCAGCACATGCATTTCAGCATTGCTTAGCCAAGATGATAACAATTATAGTTTTCCTGATTTTAATTAAAATTGGTTGGTTTAAATCTAACTTAACCTAACATAAATGTTTTATTTTTTAAAGTAAAAGAAATATTGAAGAGGCCCAATAATGACTAAAATTTATGGGAAATACATACTGTCAAATTTCCAGTTTAACTAGTGTTCAAAATTAAATCATATAAAAATATATAGAAAAGCTTGGAACCTGATCGATCATGTTTTTTTTCCAACAGACCAGTGTTAGCAATAATATAGAATATTTCATTAAAAATATAGTTTCTTTAAGATGGTATCAAATGGTTCTTCTTTCAAATGCTTTTCTTTTGAAAATAACTGTTTTCTTTTTTAATTTTCAATATTTTTGGATCAAGTGTGTTTGTATACCCGATATACTTTTGCAAAGGGGAAAACAAAAATATAGTGGTGATGTGCAATACTTAGAGATAAGAGAATATGAGAGTTATTTAATTTCAGTACATATATGTGAACATGTTACAGTTAACACCAGGCTTTACTAGCAGACTGAATTTCTTTTCCATACAATTTTTGTACAATACTTCCTTTTACATTACAAATATGAAGACATCCATCCATCAGAAATATAAAAATATTTTAAAGAATAATATTGAACTAGAAATAGAAGAGGATGCAAAAAAATGAGGCAGAAATTATCCTAATTGTAGGATCCAATGAAGTTCACTGAAACTACAGTAGCTTGTACAAACATGTATTCAATAGAATGGATATGGAACTTAAAATTAAACTCTAGGCAATTATAAAAAACTCATTTTCTATTTATAACATTTGTATAGTTAGCCCTTAGACAATAGATTTCTATTTGCTGAACAGACTACATGTTTAGTTGTTAGACTTAGAACCCCAGTAAGTGTTATCAATACACTTGAACTGGCAGTAAGTGATTTATATGAACCCTTTGTGTGCTTTCTATATACATGCTACATTTGAAAGTATTCTGTATTTCACACTTTATTTTATTAGTGTTACAAGCAAAAGTACTTTTGTGGGTAAATTCTTATTTTAAAAAAACTACTTTCTACCAAAATGTAGAAATCGAGATTGAAAAGACAAGAGATTACTGTGTGATTATACTAACAGCAGAGACAATTTCCAAATCATGCAATTTCCAAAGTAACTCCACAAGATAGAGTTTTCTCCCAACAATAGCATATAATCATTTTAAACAAGTTATTCTAGAAAGATTGGTGCGTTAAACCACGAATTGATTCTTTTCTGAAAAGTGTATATTAAATACTAATACACCAGATTGTTTTTTCACTCAGCACAATTTGTGCTACTGCAAATTTAATTAGCAAGACTAAAGCACCTAAAATACAGTACCCCAAGACTGAACATATTATTTCATACAGAGGACATGCAGTTGTATACCCAAATGTCAGTGTCACATAAAGCACCTTTAACTGACCCGAAAGAAAAGGGAAACCAAAATCTTCCCTTCTCCAGTTCAGTTTCCATCTTCACTCACTCACTGTACATCAAAGAGAATCAACTCAACCTGACACACAAGGACTGTTCCCCTCAATGATCAGGCAGGTGTCAAGGCCAGAAAAAAAGCCTGTTTTCCACAGCCCTTCACCTTGTTTGATCACTGGTTACTTTTAATCTGACACTGCCCTCACTCTAGTAATGACTTCCCCTTCATAGAACTTACCTCACATCTGTCAGATAGAATAAAGGGTATCAAACTGAGACCTGACAAGGCCTGTGGGCCATGAGATGTGCTGCCAACAGAACATTCCCTAGCTCCCACAATTTCCAATTCAGTTTCTTTTGTTCTGGTGGGTACTGGGGTTAGGGTACCAATGACAGATTATACGCAGAAAGGATTATACGCCAACTGTGAAGCCAAGCCTTCATCAATTTATATCTTTTCATCTCAGCTTCGTCACCTCCTTAAATGCTGTGAACTTCATGGTGGTTACTATGAAATACACATTCAACAAATGTAATAGAAAGTTTGTTTAAATCCTCCTTCCTTGGAAAACAATTTAACTACAGGACATTCAGTAGCTTTTAAGGGGTTTTTTTTTAAAAAAAAGGTTTCCAACTGATATTGTATGAGGTTGCTACAGGCCAGCTGGCAAGCGGCAATAGAAGTCTGGGGAGGGAAAGGGTTTAGGAAAGGGTGTTTTTTGTTTGTTTTTTACATATGTAAAAACAGTAATGAAATCATGCAGCTTTTAGCAGTTACACAGAAATTTCTTATAAGAGGACTATGCTCAGCTCATAGACTATGGAAGTTTCATAAAAGAACAGATACATGGGATAATTACCAATTTTGATTTTTATTCAGAGTTTAGTAAGGCTTTTTTTAGCAATAATTTCCTTTCAGGAAGTCTTATAGCACATATTATATACAATCTTTTTCAAAATCACTAAAACACACAGTATTTGGACACTATATCAAAGCAACGAAGAAAAATGATCAAAACACTATATGCAGGATGTTTAAAATCATTCTCAGACTCTTACATAATTATACAATAGTAACTTGGACACAATTGTAAATATTCAGATACTGCACTTAAAATTGTGGTATTCTTCAGTCTGGAAGAAAAGATTAAAAGCTCTTCTTCAGAGTACAAGTATAGCCCAGTAGATTTCACAGTTCCCATTTTATCAAGTGATTAATATGTGAATTTACAAATTTCAGTAGCTATAATTAGGCACCAAATCCATGAAATAAAGGTGGCCTGATTTCAAAGGGTCCTACTGATACTCAACACTTTTGAAAGGTAATGGGAGTTGAGTAAGCTCAATGCCTTTGAAACTCTGTCCATCTTTACTTTAGAGACTAAAAATGAATGTATGGACCACATTTTCCAAAATATTCAACATGCACAACTTTTCTAAGAGCTCAGCTCCTGGTTAGGCACTTAAATGATGTGGGCAGATTTTCAGAAGGGTTCAGCAACCAGCAGCTCCTAACAGATATTTGAATGGGAGTCGAACTCCACTGAAAAGCCAGCAACTTATTTAAGGGAGCTGCTGGGTGCTGAGTTATTTTCTAATCTGGCTCCAGAGTCTAACTTCTGGCCCAGATGTTCAAATGTGCCAGTCCTCAAGACACACAAACTGCCACATGGCCAGATCATAACTAGGTAAGCGGGGGTCACAGTCCACTGACTTGTCTGCAACCCACAGCATTCGTGGAGAGGAGAAAGAAGATATGGACAATGAGGCATCAATTAAAATTCTCATCCCAGGCATCAAGACAATCTAATGCAACAATGCACAATCACCACTTTAATATGTTGAATTTTGAACCATGCCCTTGCAAGATCCATACCAGAAAAGTAGTAAGGGGCAAAGGACAAACTGCCAGGCCACAACAACAGACTGCGTGTGTCAGATTGCTTGTGTCTTCCAAAGGAGACAATTTGGAAGGCAGCAGCACAACGAGCACATAATGCATTTGTAAGTAAAGCACAGGTCTTCACTTATCTAAATAAGAAACCAGTACAGTTTCATAACTGTGTGATGCATGACCAGAAAGGGTTAAACATCCTGCAGGATAGATGACTCAAATTCAGTGACTTAAAAACATATGGGGAGATAATGTTTGTGCTTCTGCATATTTACGTATATATTGGTAGAGATCAACAATGTAATCTAACAGTGTCTATGCTGTATTCTGTTAATTCAGAGATCAAAAGAACTTAAAATTTAAATGAACTGTAAACATAGGAAATCACTGTATTCATCTCTTTGAAATGTATAGCAAATCTGCAAATGGTGGAAAAACAAGCAACTGCCTTATGTTAATTCATGTAGCGAAGTACCAGTGATGGACATACTTCAAAGTCATCCTGATTGCCTACTGCAAGCCAAGGGACTCCAACCTGCCAAAGAAGGCCTGAAATTCTATCAAAGATCCTTGGGTCCTGATCCTGTCATCTCAAATATGCTTAAGCTTCATCAAGGAAAGTTTGAGTTGCAAGACTGAGATTGAGTTCCAGTTAAGCTCAAACACCCTGAATATGATATCAGACATTAGACTATACCTACAAACTAAATTCTAAAAGAACTCTTGGCAACTACAAAGCACACCATCTCTGCTATGAATCTGAACCTCAATAATTGAACTCAAGTCTGTATGCATATTGATCTTTTAAGCATACGCTCTCTTCTCTTTTTTAATAAATTGTAGTTTAGTTAATAAGAACTGGCTGTACGCATGTATATGGCTAAGTTCTGGAATACTCATTAGTATGGGAGGCAATGTGTCTGATCCTTTGGAACTGGTAAAACTTCTTTGTATGATAAATAAGATTTTCATTAATCCCCATCATATCTGACTTGGGTGCCTATGTGGAGGCCTGAGTCTGGGTTACTTTAAGGGAACTGTGGTATTGACTTCTGAGTAACCAGTGAGGTAATAAAGAAGCTGTTCGGTGCTGTCTTGGTAAACCTAAGTATTGGAATATTCACCAGCTTTGGGGATTGTCTGACCCATTCTTTGCAGTTCCCCCTAATTTAGTGACCTCAGCTGGCTTCCCTGGGACCCTGGTCATAAACTGGTTTAATCCATCTGTACTATTTTTTAATCTGTGATCCACGTAAATATGAAATCTGGAGGCTCATTTCCCATTTTCAGCAAAATTAAGTCAACCTTTTTCTAAATAAGTATATTTTAAATATGTGCAGTACTATTTATTTTTTATAAATAGTGTTCGCTTATTGGCAAAAAACTGTTCATATCAAAACAAAATGGAAAAGACCACAGGGTGTCAATACATGAAAATCACTGAAACGGAATCAAAATAGAACAAAGCTGCATAACACAAAACTGATCAGTACACAAAATATTAAGAATTAATTTAGAAAAGAAGGTACATTTTTCTCTCACTTGAAATTAGTTTCTGATTTTAAGTTCTTGCAAACAAACCATAGAAAAACACATTTTATTTAATAAACCATACATCTGTAAACCCTGGAGAAAGAAGATAAAATATTTGCATAACATAATAAAAACAAATTGAAGAGATGGAGATGTACACCTTGAGATTTCTGCATCTGGCAACATGTGTGATCTAAATAAAGACATCCCAGAAACAAAATATCATCATTCTGGAAGGAAAAAAGGGCTACAAACAATGAGACTCAAAATGAAAAAAAGTGACAGTTCTTGTTGTTCTTGCAGGACAAACAATGAAACAATTATAAAGCAAGATGGCATCCTACAGAAGGTAGCAGTTTTACTGCTAGACAAACAGTTCTACAAACTGACCTTGGACAAACATGGCACCAACATCTGTAAACAGAAAATAAATGGTGAAGATACAGCAAGCAGAGAAAACAAGCAGTCAAGAGAAAGTGTTCTTGAGGGGGAAAAAACATCACTACTGACATCATGAAGTATCTCAAGAGCATAGCAGAACAACAACGAGGGGAAAAATAAGTGTTCATGTCATAAAATGGAGAGAGAAGAACCTGTAACATACACAATTTTTTTTTAAAAGGAAGAAAGGCTTGTATGACTTCAGGCTCTTTAGCCTCCTGCATGTAGTTTTCAAGACAACACTAATATAGAGAAGCAAAATATAGCTGAGCAACCAAGGCACAATGAAGGTTTTATATAAGCAGCCTATAACAGACCACTTCCTCACAATGAAAAAAAATGGTGACAGCCATTATGAAACTGTGTCAGCATGCTGGCTAGGAAACCCTGAGCCAGACCTCAGTCACACCTGCTCCAATCAGGAAAGGGGAATTGGAGCTAGTTGAGTAGGCCTAGGCCTAAGTGGCAAATAGGGCGGGCCTCGTTAGCCAGAAGCTACATAATGGCTGGCAGGAAGGAAGCCGTGGGGGGGACAGGAAAGGGAGGAGCCAGGGAGTCAGCAGAAGCTAGCAGTCCCGGAGGCTGTAAGCCTGATGCTGTCGGTAGCTACAAAGTGGTGAAAACTTGTACTGTAAATAAAGAGGATGGGTGAATGCACCAAAGTAGAGGTCTCTGGCTGGTCTGTGGGTGCAGAAGCGGCCGAAGATAGATGGGCTCACCTGTGCCCTGTTAAAGAAACATATTATGCATATGGCTTTTCTTACACACTTTTGATTCAATGGGAAAGATTAAAATCTCTGCAGACTCAATTACATTTAGCCTCCGGGGAGGGATGATGGATAAAGAGATGAAAATGTGATCTTCACAATATGACGATAAAAAGAATATAAAAAAAGCCTGTTGATCATTCAGAAATACAGAAAGAAGTCCAAATCTTCATGTGGTTTCTCTAGGAACTCAGTAACACTAGAAACTGGAAAGGAAACAATATTTACAAGCATGAAGACAGAGCGTGTCAGATTAGGGAAGAAGTGAAGACACACTCAATTCCAAAAAAACTTCCCAGAACACCACAATGAAAAGTTTATTTGTTTAACAGAACAAAAAAATCCCCAAGTCATCATGAAGAAGATGACAGAACAATATCAATTTAACTTAGGCAATTGAAGACCAGAAAAGACAACATTACCAACTGATGGAAAGAAACCACTAGCAACATAGGCTGTATTAAATTTGTGAATATGAACCATCATGAGATGCACTCTGTTACCCCACTCCACTCTTACTTAGAAAAGGGTAGGGCTATTAAATTTTCATGAGGCGAAGGTATTCAAAACATTTAGGAGGAGTGGGGAAGGAGGTTAGTTCTGGTATTTGAAAAATTCAATCTAGTTAAAGGTGATAGTTAATTGTAAAAGTAGACAAAAGAAATGAAGATATAAAACATCTCAAAATTAAGCAGTTTGCTTCTATTTTTCTCTGTTAACTTCAAGATGTGGGGGTTTCTTCAATTTTTTTTGAAGACAGACACGAGGATGAGAAGAGACTCTCAAGCCATTCCCCACCCACCCCAGCAGTTAGCTAAGTTGGTCAGTGAGTGGGTTGATTATGGGGATGAGACCCATGTTCAGAAACCCAAGACATGCCTCCCCGGACAAGCACTTTCAACAACAGTGCTAAGCAAGGACCACTTCAGGAGCATTCCTCCTCCTTTCTTATGGAAAGGCTCAGGCAGGCTGAGAAACAGCACAGAGAATGAGGCTAAAGGAGGTGGAGCTTGAGGCTCAGTCCTTGCAAGAACATAATGAGCCAATGACTGGTCAAACATTCACCAATGCACTGCCAAAAATTCAACACCCAAAACCCACGATTAGAAAGGCAAGTGCTTTAAAACACATGCAGCCATAGATTTTATGTTTTACATAGTTTTAAAGGAAAAATAAAAAACCCAAATAGTATAATTGACTGTAGTGCACAAATTATTAAAATAGTATAAAAAACTTCAGCTACAGTTCCCAGAGCCACTTAAACAAGCCACACTGTTCACAAATTAAGGCATAAATGTAACAAATGTAGTCCCAAAATGTTTAAATGGAACAAACTGTCAACCATAATATTGTATTTTGCAGGGAGAACTTTTCTGACTAAGTATCACACAGATCTAATATCTATATAGACCATCCAGAAGATTCGCTATAAGCTACCTCTAACATAAGAGCTCAGAACGGATTTTTTTTTTTTTTAAATACCTGACTCTCCTTCAGCAAATGTAGGTGGTGCCTACAAGATGTGAAGTTATCATCTGTCAAATGTGGTAAAGTCTGCGGAACTCAGAAAATTAGAGAATCAAAAGAATGTACAGAAAGACGTAGACCAAAAGATTTTCGCAATCTGTTCTAAGCTGCAGTTGTTTGATATATCACCATGTTAGCGAAGTGTTGCTGAACTGCAACAAGAGTGTTCTCACTCCTGGTTCTCTGTGGCAAACTAAAAGCCAAGAGAGATTTTAGTGCTTTTGAGGAAACAGCAATTTCTTATGAAGTAATAGTTTTAGTGAATATGCGTATCAGATGGTACAATGTTTCTTTACTGATGTGGGAGTGGGGATGGTTCTGCTCCCCAGCTGTTTTGAAAGCTCATCTGTGGTGTGTGTGAGGGTACTTCCAAGCTTAAATTTTGGTTGGCTCTGCAGACAACTACTGGGCATTTTCGCCACATATGGCAAGTCTGGAAGGACAGCATGACCATCTCTGACAGCTGTAGCCTACCTGAATCTTTCCTGCAAATAGCTTTTTGGGTGTTAGGATGGTGGACAGAAAGTAGGGAATTAATTGTTAATGTATCATGCAAATGTCGATATTTTGTCTTTTTTCCCTTGAAGCCCTCTATTTCTGGATCACTTATTCACCACAGGAATGGTGAGGAATTTTATGAGAGGCCATTCAGTATTCATTCACTAGCATAATCAGACACTACTGCCTTAGTTTCTTTAAATATCCCTTTACCTTCCATCAACAGAATTTTGTACTGTAGGAGCTCGATGGATGCAAGCTGTTTCCTAGAACTCTGAATTCATAGTTAGGTTTTTACGATGTTTTCCCTTTCTTCTTTTATTTTTAAGGGATGTAATTAAACTAGGGTGGGGTCATCTTGGTATCCAAAAACACTACCGGCGATGTTAATTTAAAAATTGAATCCTAATCGCTATGAAACAAGGCACTAATCCTGGAAAAATGTGTGTCTTTGGTACTATTAGTGCATAAAGTTGTAACTGTTTGGAAGATTAGGACTGAGAGTTTTAATATAGATGTTTAGATATCAAGTTTTAGTTTAAAAATGTACTTCTAATTTAAAAAATGTATAGTTTGCAAAAAATATATACAAAAATAGAAAACTGGTTGCTGTTATTAACCATTGTCTTTTAGGAAATGTTTCTTATAACTTAATTTGAAATATATATTTATTTTTAACTACATGTGTGTCAATGTGAGGCTTATTAAGGAATGCCTAATTATCCTACTTTAGGGCACGGGAGCAGTGCTATTAAGATTGTAATACACGTTTTGGCATATTCTCATTCATTGTTTAATATTGGCCAAGTAATTAAAGATGAACAGGGTACTTGAGCATATGAGAGCTATTAAAGGAAAATGCACATAGAATAGTTATCCCTCCAGGAATGTTTAAGACCTGATATTTCTGGCCAGGAAAGTGTGTGCTTGATTACAGCTGGTTTCTGTTCTGCAGAGGATATTAGCTACACTATGATTCCTTTGTAGTATAATAATGTAACTAAACATAAGTGATTTTTAGCATGCTGTTTGAAGAATAAGAATTCAAAGATTTCATTACCTGTTTTTTTTAAAGATAAAATTTGGATCCAAAAATGTAGTAGTTCATTTTTGTTCAGTAGTTCAAATAGAAATTTTAATAGATTCCTCTTGAATTAAACATGCTTTTTATCTTTCTGCTGCCCGTATTTTTAGGAAACACTGGTTTGAAAGAAGATAAATTTAGATGCATAAATGAAAGGCAAAAGCCAGATTAAAGATTTAGATTCAGTGATTCAAGACTTTGCACCCAAAATAAATGTGTTCCTTTTATCTGGTAGTTGTGTTAATGATCTAATTCTTTATGTATCAAATCTGCCCTGCTGAAGTCAGTAGTATGCTGAGACAGTGTTTTCTGGAACACTGGGCTTTTACAATACTTAAACTGTTGATCAAATTGAAGTATAATTCTTATTCCTGGTACCGAATACTAGATTATTCCATAGTTCCTTGCTTTTGACAGATTTTATTATTTTAAAAGTAAAATTAGTTTTCAAAACAGTATTCTTTTTAGTAAATTTTTGTCCTTCAGATTTCTTTGGGGAGGGAATTACCCTAAATTATTTTCTTTGCAGTACTGGTGGGAGATGGGAAGCAGGGGAGATTTTATTTCTTTTTTTAATTGATTTTGCCTGTTTGGGAACAAATTCCACACTTCATGATTTTTGTTTTTCTCCTGATTTATATTTACCACCTAGGAAAATTAGATTCATGAATTAAAGTAGTAGGTATTATCATTCTCATAACTTACAAAAGCAGCATGTTTATAAAAGAAACTGGTTTTGGTTGATACATATATTGCAGGAGACAGTTTACTACTATTATTATTTATTATTAAATTTATTATTTATTCAACTATTTTTAAACTGAGACATTACTGAATAATTTGTGATGGTAATTTAGTTTAATGCCTCTAGTTAATGTGGCCAAATAGTGTAAGACCCTATTTCAGTTGCTTGTAACTTTCCCAAACTTTTTAACTGTTTGTTTGGGCTGAAGTTTTCCATGTCTCTCACTTGATTGTGTATGTGATGCTTCAGCAGTAAAGGTTCAACTGTTTTTGAAAACAAGGTTAGAGAAAAATAGGTTGTTTTGCCCATGCGAAATCCCAGTGTCGGAAGTGCCATTTGCTGTCCTTGTGAAGAAAATCCACTCAAAGTGAGTCAGTTTATAAGCCTCTGAAAAATGCTATTTGAACACATTTAGCCAAGATTTGTTATTGGCTGGCTGCTTTGAGCATGCCCCATTCCCACTCAGCAACTATGTGCCAGCTGGACTGTGCATGCACAGAGTGACCAAGCATGTTCTATTCCAGATTGGAAGGGGCTACCAAGCAATTGCTCCTCCCAGATGCCAAAGGCTGCTATGATTACTAGTAATCTGAACTGAGAAGTAGGAAAGTGAACTGGGTCTCTCTACTAGCACCCAGTAGGAACCACGTGACTCCGAGAGTTGAGGAGCAGAGACAGGGGAGGAACAGGAGCAGAGTGAGAAACTGAAGTCTGTGTAAACCATTAATGTACACTCCCTTTCAGGGCCTAGAATTGAGCTCAAGAACCTTTAATCTCAAGTTCCTCAAATGCCTAGTCAATAGCTGTAAAGCCCACTGGCAAAACGTCGTGTTTCTCCTTTTTAGTGGTCCCCATACATGATAACCATCTACTACTCCTATCAATCTGTGAATCTAAAAGTCCTAATTTTGTTGATAATGTGGGCATGGTCTGAATGCTTCTGCATTATGGATTTTTTTTCAGTTTGTTTTTATAAAATCTTAGTGGTTTTTTAATATAATTTCCTATGTTATAACGTTATGTTTGCAAAATCAAGCACTCAGATATTAGAAATTTGACATTGTTCTGACATTTCCTAACTTTAACTTTGTTCTAACATACACTTAAAAAAAAACCACACAACAGCACGTGCACACACAACTATGTGTAGAATGACTGCTCCAGTTTAAACAAAAATCTGGTTATAGTCTTAAAAACACTGAAGCACAGTGGATCAAAACCCTGTGCAAGTAAATCTTTCATTTAATGTACATTGGATAATATATGAATTGGTTTATGTACAGATGCAGTTCAATCCTGTACAGACTACATACACAAAGAAATTCTATCACTGGATCCATGCTTCCAAATGAGCCATAAAAAAACTGTAGGCATTTGAAACAGATTTTATGTCTATGTTTCCAAATTAAGGTGTTGTGTGTGCTGCCTTTTTAACTATTATTTTTTATATTTTAGTTCTACTGCCAGTGTTCTCAAATAGTTGTTCCTTTCTGGCAGCTGGTGGATAAGCAAGACAGTGTATGAACATGTGTATTGCTGCCATATGCTACTAATTTAGTAGCACTTTATTGAGAATATATTGGTTTCCATGTTGGTTTATGGAATTAGAGATGTACTGTTCTATAGTAAATTTCACTCCTTTCTTTAACAACCTATTGCACTTCCTTTTCATTTGCAAAGGGACTTAGATTCTTATCATTGCTAAATGGCTCCATGTTGATGGTTAATCAGTCTTTCCAAGAATGATGTTCAGGCCTACTAGTCTCTGCCTCAGTTGTATGGGGCCCTTCGAGATAGGTGTAGAGATCCAGGCTGGGTGCCTACACTAAAGAGCTTACAGTGGTGCAACTGCATTGAAGAAGCTCTCCCACCGACATAACACTGTCCATACTGGTGCTTAGGTCGGTGTAACTTATTTCACTCCGGGGAGTGGCTTATTCACACCTTTGAGAAACATAAATTATATTGACAGAAGTGGTAGTGCAGATATAGCCTAAATGTCTTCTAACTAAGGAATAATTCACAACCTTAAGACTGAGCCCATCTTAACAAGGTCTTTGCATATACAAATATTAATTATGGATAGTTTTGGGATTTTTTTTAAGAGTCTTTGAATTATTTTTCCCCTTCCTAGCTAATTGCATTCCAACTCTGCCTCTCTGCACCTCAGCCCTGATTGTTTGAAAGGTTCCAAGTACAACTTTATCCAATAATAATCATAACTGGTAGCTCATAAAATTCCTCACCATTCCTGTGGTGAATAAGTGATCCAGAAATAGAGGGCTTCAAGGGAAAAAAGACAAAATATCGACATTTGCATGATACATTAACAATTAATTCCCTACTTCCTGTCCACCATCCTAACACCCAAAAGATTTGCAGGAAAGATTCAGGTAGCTACAGCTGTCAGAGATGGTCATGCTGTCCTTCCAGACTTGCCATATGTGGCGAAAATGCCCTGTAGTTGTCTGCAGAGCCAACCAAAATTTAAGCTTGGAAGTACCCTCACACACACCACAGATGAGCTTTCAAAACAGCTGGGGAGCAGAACCATCCCCACTCCCACATCAGTAAAGAAACATTGTACCATCTGATACGCATATTCACTAAAACTATTACTTCATAACAAATTGCTGTTTCCTCAAAAGCACTAAAATCTCTCTTGGCTTTTAGTTTGCCACAGAGAACCACGAGTGGGAACACTGTCGTTGCAGTTCAGCAACACTTAGCTGCATACCTACCATTCTCTCCCTCTTCCTCCCACTTCCCCCCAGATTCTAAACCCCCTTTCCACAATCTTAACACACCTACCATAATTTTATACCAGATTCCAATGCTACTTAATGCTACTCATCAGTGACAACTATTATAAAAAGAAATTCAGGTGTACCACATTAAGTACCACTTCAATACCTCTCACATTCAGCACATTTCTGGCAATGTAGATTATGCCAAACACTTTTTATCTGGAGAAAAGTATCACCCGAGTGCAAGAGGTAAAGCATCGTTCTTTTCAGCTTCAATAGTTTCAAACTATCACTCATAAGCACAAGACTTCAACTCATGGTTCTATTAAATGATGAGGACAATTACATAAATACATAAATAAATGTCAGCACATATTATCTACTGTAACTCATTCAAAATCTATAATATAAGATATCTGAAGCAGTTGGTACTTCAAGTTCCTCAGGAATGCATAACACACTATGGAAGCCAAAATTCCCCAAAAAGCTGTCCACACCAGAAATGCTCTACATTTTCTCATGTCAGATATCTTAATGGAAACTATATAGGTGATATATTGTTTAGAACACTGGATTTAATTTGTTTACAAGAGCTTCAAGTTAAACTACTCCATAACATATAAAGGATGAAACATGTTTTGTTGCTCTATGTATACAGTCACTAAATAATTTGATGGCTGTTAATATCACACAGTGTTTTAAACATGTAAATAACATTTCAATGTTAAGTATCGTCTTTTTTCAACACAAAACATTCAGACAATTTCATTAAAAACTCACCCTTAAAATATTAATATTTCATCACTGTATATACTACAATGGTGCAGAATAACCTGCTGAAGCAGTGGGTGAGCCTTGTGCACCATTGAAACAACTTACAACTGCATACAAGTTATGAACACAGCAGACTTTGGTAGTGCAAAAAGACCTGCCTTAAGTGGTTCACGCATTGGCTAGCCCTACGTGGATACAAAAGGAAGGCTGCAGGAAGAAAGAGGCACAAGCAATATCAGTGCAGAGTGGCCTAGATGAAAAGCTACCGTTTCATGAAAAAAGGTGCTGGCACCAGCATTTACAAATGGAGCAGGAAGGGGTAATAGTGGAACTATGACTACACCTCCCTTAGTACCAGTAAGAATTGTTTTTAAAAGAGTGAGTTGCCACTGCAGTTTATACACCCTGGAAGCTGCAAGAGGAGGTCTGGATGAGACAATCAAAATTGCTGCTGCTGTAATATGTCTTCTGCACAACCTTCTCAGTGCTGGGCTGTTTATATCCTTGTACCTATCAGTGATTGCACTACAGAACAATCACCACAGTAGTTAAAAAGTTACAAACTATAATTCTCTTCAGTCTGGATGAACTATTTTAGAGATGTAAAGTCAAATGTACCAAAGTTTGTATATTTTATGCTGAACAAACATCTACTGAGGGATAAAGACCGAACATTAAATTTAACCTATCTGATCAACATTTGAATCCAAGCCAGAAGAAAAAAACAAAAGCCTAATGAATTGTATAACCGGGCAACCATTAATATTTTGTGTTTCACCTTTGTCAGTCACAAATTCAAACTAATTTAAAAATAACTTTGACAATAGCTTTTATTTTATTCTCAACCAACCATTTAAAGATTTTAAAAGTACCTAAGTTTGGTTATTGTTACTTCTACTGCTATTAGCCCTCCAATACCAATACTAAAATAAAATAATTAGTTGTCACATCAAACTAAATATTTTGGAGCATCACAAAAATATTAACAGAAGCAAGTTTTCACTGACCCTTCCAAAGTCTTAATTTCTCTTTTCGTCTGTATCTTTGTACAGCTCATAAATAATTCAAAACATACTTTTTTTTTGATTAGGCACATAGAACAAAAGTAAAGTTCACACAAGACCAAGAAACAAGTGAATAGATTAAAAAGCAACTTGTTTCCCCTTTGATCATTTTTATTGCATTTTACTGTAAGTGAGTAATTACAGTAGTTCACTCTTTTCAAACACTGAAGTCATCTAGGAACAGACATTTAACCAGTTCTGCACAGTAAACAAGTATTTCTTCTATTACACAGAGTTGGTTCTCCTAATTTATCTACAAAATAAGTAGGGCATGGGACACTGGCAATGCAATCTTTCCCCCAATTCCCTAACAGGTCTTATTATTTGGCACGCACTATCACATTCTAATGCTGCACAAAATAAGTACAGAATCTCTACATCTCAAGTGTTTATAAAGGTAAACAATCAGAACCAATCTCACTATGAAACCCAGAGAAAGATATTCCAATTTTACTTTTATATATATGTATCCCTCTTCTACAATATTGGGGTGGAGAGGACAGACTGACACAGATTAGGAGTCAAAGACTTCACACCAAAACAATCTGTAGGAGGGATGTGAAAACAGCAAAAAAGGCAATGTGTCTGGCATGTTGATGCTGGCATGGGGGACCATGGAAGAAGGCAAAAGGGAGGAGTGGGAGAAATCAGCAAAAGAGACAAAGCTACAATCATTGAGCAGTGGCATGGCAAGAAATGGAATCTGACATGGAATCCAGCATGAAGTTGTGCATGGCTTTGCAGACAAGGACAAGAATTTTGAAATGACAAGTAAAAGGTAAGTCTGCAAAGGGATTTGAAGAATGAAGCAACATGGCCTGATAAACAGGAGATAATTTAGCAGCTGTATATTTGGGCAAACTAATGAAGACTAATGTGGATAGAAAGGCCAAAGTAGAGGTTACAGTAATTATGGCAGTGTTTGACTGGGGTTTTGACCTGTACAGCACAGGAAAGATTGTGTGTTGCTGAAGTGGCAAAACATAGTAACAACCTGGAAGCCTGGCAAGAAGGAAAGTGAAGCATGAAATAGGAACACAAGATTGTAAACCTGGGTGACAGATGGTTCTGTTGCTCGTAACAGTGGAGAAAAGAAGCGAAGAGGTTTAACCTTGATTTAGGAGGAACTACCTCTAAAAACAAAACAGAATAGTTCAGTCTCCATGCCCATTCAGTCCGTGGCCTCTACTGTGCATATGCCAACAATGTTACCTGTGACCAATCATGCAGTAGTAACTGTGCTAAAATCATCTCCAAACATAAAATCAAAAAGGTCATGATTACACATGGTGCTCAGCTATTACGGTGATAGGTGCACTATACTGGCATTGATGGAGAGAATTTGTAGATGTTTCTTCCACTAAAGAAGGCATTTGATAGACTATGGAACATGACGTAGCACTGTTATACTCCCAAACTCTGAACTACTTATGGTGAAAATCAATATCTCCTTTGAGGGAACAGAAATCACTGAAGTCCGCTTGAGAAAACAGAGAATACAAGATCCTTTTAGCTTTGTGAAGCTAGGTTAAATTATGTTTACTGGTATTTGTTGGAACTGCTTGATTTAAGTAGGAAGACGTTTGGCATAATCTCGTCTGTGTTTTGTTCATATAAAAAGTCTATTTTATATTATCTTTGATGGATGCAAATTGCTACCATTTTAAAGAAATGATACCAGCAGTTATTAGGACTTGCTTCACAGCATCATACCTGTGATCTCTTTTCATCAGAAGGCACTACAGCTCACTGGAAGTAACATTAACTGTTTTGATTCATTGCTCACCTTTAAGTGAGTTGCTGAGAAATTTTAGCAATACAAAACAGGTCAAGATTACGACTGTGTAAATGTGGAATTGCAAATAATTAGCGTTTTTCAGTGGTCTCCAACTACAAGGTATGGTTACACTAAAAGGAAATACCTGAAAATTTCTTTATTTAATTTAGTTGTGATATAAGGAGCTAGCATCGAGTTTTTCAAGCTCGGGAGTCTATAGTTAGACACTGAAGTAAAAATGGATCGATTTTAAGCATTGTCTCTCCCACAGTGGTGTGTGGTTTCTGTTTTTTAAAATTATTGTAGTGGAAGCTCTAGGTGCTGAGCAACTCTGAATTACCAGGTCATTTTTATGTAGGTGCCTAATTGTGGGCTCCCAAGTTAGAAAAAATTTGCCCCTACCTTTTTACAGGTAGGTAAATGCTCCAAGGGACTAGACAAGCCAGGATAGAATGAAATCAGGAGTTCTAGTCCCAGCTCTGCCACTGATTCATTGTGTGGCTTCTCATAGGTCTCAGCCTCTGTGTTTCATTTATCTGCTATTCATAAAATGGAGATAACACTTAGCTAGGTCATGGGGCTTATTCAGAGGTTTACTGTTTGTACAGTGCTTTAAAGATAACAAGTACTTCAGAAATGCTAAAAGATTCTTTCTTCTTACCTAACCATATGTACCTGCGGAAACCCCCTTTTGTCACACTAATACTACA
Organism: Gopherus evgoodei; assembly: GCF_007399415.2. Classification (NCBI taxonomy): domain Eukaryota; kingdom Metazoa; phylum Chordata; order Testudines; family Testudinidae; genus Gopherus; species Gopherus evgoodei. The sequence continues at coordinate 68,199,248 of NC_044327.1, read as the reverse complement.
GAATTCTCATTTTATATAACTGTAAAATGTAATGACTTGATCATCCCTGACCTGGGTTATAATTAAATGCATATGTTCAAGCAATCAAAGGGGCTCCATATCTAGCTTGGGGCAGATTTTCTGATGGTATTTATATTAAAAGCAAGATACCTATACTTGAGATTATCCAAAGATGTATGATGTCCATTACATAATGCACAAACCTGTTAAACAATGTTGAATTATCCTGCTCGGATAGTTTGGTGTTTTTTGTAATAATTTCTTTCTGGTCATTTTAGTAATAAATCTCACAAAAATGGTGACTGTGGATCTTCCAGATAAATACTTTGCACTTTACAAATATTCTTCAGTAAAATATTTAGCTTCTGTAAAATAACTGTTCTAACAATAGTGATGCCCTGGTTTGGAACAGATTTGCTTAACACAACCTTTCTATTAGTTTAATTTTGCTAGCATTTCTCCTTGATCCATAAAAGCCAACAGTTCAAATTACCAAAAAAACAAAAAACAGAAAAGAAAAATAAAACCACACCACACCACACACACAACACAGCAATAATGAAATTTTAGGATTTTATTTTTAAATAAACTACTAATTACATTTTAGCTTCCTATTACAATAAAGGTCAATAGGATGTTTTATAAAAATAAAACATATGTTCTATAAAAACAGGGACAAACCTCTTCCACCTTACACACTTGATTAGTCCCATTACCTGCAGAATTAATTTAAATTACAATGTAGGACTCCATTAGATTACTCAGGTCAAGCAGGATTTAGCTCTCATTGAGCTTTAAGTTTTGAAATTTTCCATTTCAACGCCACTCATTACGCTATGAATGATATAGTAAGATATAAAGAATTTTAAAACTAGAACCCATTATTGAATTTAACATGTACAAGTTTATGTAGTGCTAATGTGCCTGCATTTTAATGACTGGCAAGTCTTCTGTCAACAATAATTAATACAAGCACTGAATCTATGCAACTGTATGCAAAATATATGCATGGTTCATGGCAGAATATTCAGGATCACACCACATTTACAATTTGACCAAAACATAGACATAGCTTTTACCAGTGCTTTGTATTCATCACATTTTAAATTCCATCTTATCTAAACCATAAAACCAGTTCTACTGAACGTAATCTTTTCTGTTATATTAATTTGCAATATTGCACAGCTCCTGTATAGGCACCAAGTTTTTTATGTATATCTGAAATATTTATAGCCAGGAATGTTGCAATGAGTTGACACCTGAATAAACAACACAAATGATATTCAGTAGCCTATACTTGTTTTATTAATAAATATCAAATGTCTAAATTATAAATTTATACAAAAATGTATCTGATAACTTAAATTTAGCGATTTGAAAATTATAAAATTAGGTAGAACCATTTCTTATTCAATTAATCTACCATTTATTACCTAGCAGAGCACTGAAAACATAATTAATATAGTAAAAAGAATGGAGATACAATGCACAAGCTGATACATATTACAATTTAAATTGCTTAGTTGCTAAAAAATACTGTATGAAACATCGTATAACGACAAAGTCATATAAGCCATTAAAAACCTCTTCAACTTAAAGGCAGTGTCTGCAGTGTACAAAGTAGTACAATTACGTAACTGAAGTTTTAAATCGTGGCCCTTAAACTTTATATCGTACAATTTTTAAATGGCTACCTTTAACCTTACAAAATAATTATAATTTGTACACTTTTTTGTACAGTATAACAAAGTAGCAATCATTTTGTGTGTGTATGTGTGTGTGTGTGTGTGTGTGTGTATAAAATTAGACTCAGAGGACTGGCAATGGGACATGGAGCCTTTCACTTTTCTATCAATGGCCCAGGTCTGTTGTAACTGAAGTTATCATCATTGACAGATGTTCGGTGGTTAATGTAAAACGAGCTGGTGGCTTCAGTCCGGTTCTTGATGCTATCAACTATCACAAAAGGGGCCTCTCATTGGTAGCCACAGTAATGATTGAACGAGCATGGAGACTGAAATACTCTCTTACCCATCCTAGAGGAATCCTCTAGGTCAGGGTTTGCAGCACAGGGGTGGGGCAGTGTCGAGAAGCTTGCACTGCTGCTGCTCACGTTGTACCTGTTCAGTGGACAAAAAGAGGACTTCAGTTTCCAGTGCTGTCAATCTAGCATGTTTCAAAAGCACTAAATTTATTTTAGAGTTGAATATATATATTTCACTTTATTTAAGCTTTGTTTGCTTGATAAAGCTGTTAGAATTCTGAAAAGTAATATTGGGGCTAAGTACTAAGTTAATTTATTAAAGATGATGAAAAACAAACAGTGACAATGTACATGAAAAGATTTGCTCCATTGTAAGCGATATCTTCCTCCTGCACATACCAAAATACCTTTTGAACAAACTATGCAATGTGAAAAAATGTTACTATAACATTAGAGCAGGAGGCACCTGAGATGCAACAGTGCTAACTATTAAGGAGCTATTGACTCCCCTGACAGCAAGGAGTTAAATAGGATTTGTTTAAGGTATATTAGACTTGAAAAAATAACCTAACATAGTTCTTCAGATACATTTTCAAAGAGCTTTAGTTTTTATTTTGTATTATACAGGACATATAATACGGTACATAAAAAATACACACAGAGAAATGTGCATGCATAGAAAAAGATATAAAATAAAATTAATCTCATTCAGAGTTTTTTTATTTTGAACAGGAACAATACAATTCTAGTCAGGATTTCCTCCGATTTCCTGAGGTACCACCTTAAGCTAGCTGTTGATTATTGATAGCATGTCAGTTCTTCCATGGAGATTTCCATCCTCTTTAGGCTGAATTCCCAAATACCCCATTATCCTGAGAAGATGTGATCTTTGTGCTCAATAAGCAACCATCAGCCTCATACCTTTCACAACTCACAATACAGACATATGACCTCAAGACAGGGCAAAAGTCTAATCAAGGAACAATAGTTGTTTCTCTCCAAAGTTGCCCTTAGTATGCGTGATGTTTAGCCTCCGCACATTTATTTGCTACTCCATATATTCCTTGCCTGGACAGGTTTGCTATCCTACATGATTAACTTTACTTTATAATGTAAAATTTCATTATGTTCTTTGCTGACATTTCTGGAAACAAAGCAATAACCTATATTTAAAAAGCAAAGCTTTTTTAAAAAATTGCAACTAAAATATGCCTATCTGTATTGCACGATTTAAATACTGTAGGTCAAATGGTCTGTTATGTGCTCACTATCAACATATTTTGAAATGGCTTTTAAAAGAAACAAACAGATCATCATCCAGTGATTGTATATGACAGGAAAAAAGGATATTGCAACATGCAGTATCAGTACAGTATTTAAAAACTGCTTGTGTACTGGCATTTCATTATTGTTATACTAAGGACACAAACTCCTGTTACTGCCATCTACAAAAAGTCAATACTGCCACCTAAAGGGCAATTCACAAAGTAAAGATGTGTATTTAGTACTAGGATATTTACAGAGAACTATCAGAAATTAAATATTTAACATTGGTTAAAAGCACTTGAACTGCTATACACAATATATTTAACCAAAAATCCAAGGAACATGGATATTTTTCTTTGAAATATTAACAAGAGGGTTTTTTTCCCCCCCATAAAAAACATATTTCAAAAATAGAAACTTCTTAACTGGATCAAAAGGCAAGGATTTTCATGTATAGTAATAAGCAAAGGATCAGACCGTAGCTGGGACAAAAGCTTTGCTGGCCTTTCAGTTTTCCTCTAATACACTTAACTATTTCACATCTTTGCACCCTAAGTGCAAAATCATAGATTCCACAACAATTAGAGCAAAATATTGATCTCAAGAGAGGACAACTTTCCAATAAAGTGCCCATGTTCTGGAGATCACTACCACACTAGTGCCTCACTTGGCTAATTCACATAATATAATAATTCTCACAAAGTGTATCATTCCACTTCTCAGCAAAGATCTACTGGAGTACCTTAGTGAAGTTTCATACTAAAACCATGTTACCTTTTAAAAGTATATTTCAGTATAGTCTCTAGTGTACTAGTAAATAAGTATTTAAAATTACACATACCACAATTATGTACACTGGTAGGAAGTAGTGGGAGACTTGCTCGTTGCTTAGCTGAAGGAAAAAAAAAATCTTCCTTTCCAGTAGCCATAGAAGGCAGAAGCAAAGCTGATTGGAAAACTGGTAAGGAACTAGCCCCCACTTTCCAAAGACCCCCTCAGTTCTTAGATGCTTCCAAAGCTAGCCCCTCTAGATTCTGCACCACAAAACAAAACACTAATCTCTTGACCATCCCCAACCAGCACCTTGCAAAAAAGAGAACATTATGAACAAGAAGAGATTTTAAGGCCAGGGTCGGCAACCTTTCAGGAGTGGTGTGCTGAGTCTTCATTTATTCACTTTAACTTTAGTGTTTTTTAGGTTTCTCTCTCTAAGTCTATATACAATATAACTAAACTACTATTGTAGGTAAAGTAAACAAAGGTTTTCAAAATGTTTAAGAAGCTTCATTTAAAATCAAATTAAACTGCTGATCTTACGCCACCGGCCTGCTCAGCCCACTCCTGGCCTGGGATTCCGTTCACCTAGGCTGGCAGTGGACTGAGCAGGGCCAGCAGCTGGAACCCCAGCTGGCAAGGGGCCGGCAGCCAGAACCCCAGACCAGCGGCGGGCTGAGCGAGGCCGGCACCCCACACCAGCACCAGGCTGAGCTGCTCAGCCCGCTACTGGTCTGGGGTTCTGTCCGCTGGCTCCTGCCAGCCAGGATCCCGGCTGCTGGCCCCACTCAGCCCGCTGCCAGCCTGGGGTCCTGGCCCTGCCCACACAGAGTGGGTACCTACCTTCTCCCTGGTTCTGGCCCATTCTCTTCCTCTTTCTCTCTCTGCACTGAGCTGAGGGTGGGGGTGCACGGTCTGGCCAGAAGCTAGAATGAGGGAGGGGGCTCAGGGTTGGGGCAGAAGGTTTGGGTCTGGAGTGCTTAACTGGGCAGCTCCCATTTGGGGCAGGTGGGAACGTGGGGGGGGGGTGTAGGAGCTCCCATGTGGTGCTCAAGGTGGGGATGTGGGGGGGCTGGGTATATGTGAGGAGTGCAGGAGTTAGGGCAGGGGGTTTGGGGGGGAGAGGGTGCAGGAGTCGGGCATGGTGTGTGGGGGGACTGGATATGTGTGGGGAGTGGAGTCAGGGCAGGGGGTGTGGGGGCATGTGAGGGGGTGCAGGAGTCAGGGCATGGGGTGGGAGGGCTGGGTATGTGTGGAGGGTGCAGGAGTCAGGAATGGGGTCGTGAGCAGGATGCAGGGAGCTGGGGTGCATGGGTCAGGGCAAAGGGCTGCGGGCGTGAGGAGGTGCAGGAGACGGGGCATGGGATGTGAGAGGCCTGGGTATGTGTGGAGGGTGCAGGAATCAGGGATGGGGTCGTGGGGGGGATGCAAGGGGAGTGCAGGGGTCAGGGCAGAGGGCTGGGGGGCGTGGGCTGGGATCAAGGGGGTGCTCCCAGCCCCCTGCCCTGAGTGGCTCACAGCAGAAAGCTGGAGAGATACGCCCCGCTCCTGCCTCCTTTCCCCATCTCCTTACCCGTCTAAGCAGGGAGGGCTCTGGGGCTATTCTTCTCCCCTCCCTCCCAAGGGCCATCAGCGGCAGGGAGGGAGAGGAGGCGAGGCTCGACGCAACACGCTGGGGGAAAAGGCAGGAGAGGGGGAAGCTTGGCTGCAGGCGGAGCCTGTCCTACAGCAGCAGCCAGCAGGACTCGGCTTGCATGCCATCTTTGGCACACATACCATAGTTTGCCGACCCCTGTTTTAACTACTGCATATAACTTTAACCATTAGTTACCTTTTTCAGGGAGGGCTAGATCTATGGTCCTATTCTGTCAAATGAGGCAATTTTTTCAGGTACACAACCACAAATTCTCCCAGTCTTTCAGAGCTAGGACCATAGATCCTCTGTGTGAGATCTTCTCATCGGGGAACAAAGTAACATCACTGAGATAAAAGACTCCCTTACTCTAAGCAGTCACACCACACTGAGCAGGGCCTGCCTGCCAAAGGCTGCATCAGCTGAAAACAGAGGAAAAACTAGTTGCAAACTTGGTAAACTATGGAAGGATGACCAAGTTGCAGCTTTACAGATTTCATTGCAAGGGTTCCCATATTTTCTCAGTCTATGACGCTGCCTTGTGCCTGTCTGGAGGATTGACTCTTTTTGCTCCATATGCCTCAGCAATGAGCCAGCATATTCACATGACACAGATGGTTTAGATGCCTTTGCACCTCCTTTCCTTATAGTCTCAGTTCTTTTAATATAAAGCTTTAAGACCTACTTTGCAATCGGCAAATGCCATAGATTCTCCTTTGGATGAAAAGGATTTGGACAAAAAGGAAGGCAATGATATCTCCTGAGTTTGATTTAAAAAACAAAAAACCACATTTCACTTTTGGAATAAAGGTGGGATCCACTCAAAACCACCTTATCTTTGTGGAAAATGTAGCAGGATGGATTAGCTGTTAATGCTTCCAGCTCGGACACCCTTGTTGCTGAGGTGATAGTGATCACAAAGGTCATTTTGATAGTCAAATATTACAATGAAACTGATTTCATAGCTTCAAAAGGTACCTGCACTGAGGCACTGAGCACAATGTTCAAATCCCAAGACAGATTTCTATGAGCTGTAGGGCAACACAGTAGCTCAATTGTCCTAATGAAGCAACATAAGTCCTAACGTGGAAAATGGAAGATTTTCTGGATACACTCAGAATTGCCACAGTGCAGAAACGTATACTCAAATGATTAGCTTGTAACCTGAGAACAAAACTATCCTGTAAAAATTCCCAACATGAGACACATGATGCTGAACCCATCTCCCTCTGCACCAAGGTTTGAAGCTAGAGCATATCCTAAACTAAGCCCCATTTATTGATTTTCTCTTAGATGCCAACAGAGTTTCAATAAGACAAGCTGAACAACCCTTTCATTTTAGAAACTTGCTTGCAAATGCCAGGCTGCTATCTTCTTGTATTCTGGGGGAAAACTAGACCATCAGATAATAAAACCAGACTTGGATTCAGGAACAACACGTCAGTGGAGACACCATTATTAATAACCTGGATGTAAAGTAACTCCTCACTTAAAGTCGTCCCAGTTAACGTTGTTTCTTTGTTACATTGCTGATCAATTAGGGAATATGCTCATTTAAAATTGTGCAATGGTCCCTCATAACATTGTTTGGCAGCCGCCTGCTTTGTCCACTGCTTGCAGGAAGAACAGTCTGTTGAAGCTAGCTAGTGGGGGCTTGGAACCAGGGTGGACCCGCAGCCCTGCTATCAGCTCCCAACTCCCCTAAGTTCCCTGTGCAGCAGCTGCCCAGCTGGCTACCAATTGTTGGCAGTTCAACTGTCCCTCCCCCCACTGCCACGTGCTGCTCCTGCCTTGGAGCTGCTCCCAGGAGCCTCCTGCTTGCTGTGCAGGGGAGGGGAGAATAGGAGGGCTGATGTCAAAGTGTCCCCCTCCACCCTACTCATGCCCAACAACAAAATGGCAAATGAAATTTAAAGTGGATAAATGTAAAGTAATGCACATTGGAAAAAATAACCCCAATTATACGTACAATATGATGGGGACTAATTTATCTACAACAAATCAGGAAAGAGATCTTGGAGTCATTGTGGATAGTTCTCTGAAGACATCCACGTAGTGTGCAGCGGCAGTTAAAAAAGCAAACAGGATGTTAGGAATCATTAGAAAAGGGATAGAGAATAAGATGGAGAAAATCTTATTGCCCTTATATAAATCCATGGTACACACACGTCTTGAATACTGCATACAGACATCGTCTTCTCATCTCAAAAAAGATATACTGACATTAGAAAAAGTTCAGAAAAGGGGAACTAAAATGATTAGGGGTTTGGAACAGGTCCCATACGAGAAGAGATTAAAGAGGCTAGGTCTTGTCAGCTTGAAAAAGAAGAGACGAAGGGGGGGGATCTGATAGAGGCATATAAAATCATGAGTGGTGTGGAAAAAGTGAATAAAGTAAACTTATTTACTCGTTTCTATAATATAAGAACTAGCGGCCACCAAATGAGATGAATGGGCAGCAGGTTTAAAACAAGTAAAAGGAAGTTCTTCTTTACACAGCGCACAGTCAAACTGTGGAACTCCTTGCCTGAGGAAGTTGTGAAGACTAGTACTGTAACAGGGTTTAAAAGAGAACTAGATAACCTTCATGAAGGTTAAGTCCATTAATGGCTATTAGGCAGGATGGGTAAGGAAGCCTCTGTTTGTCAGAGAGTGGAGGTGGATGGCAGAAGAGAGATCACTTGATCATTACCTGTTAGGTTCACTCTCTCTGGCGCACCTGGCATTGGCCACTGTCGGTAGACAGGATATTGGGCTGGATGGACCTTTGGTCTGATCCAATGCGGCCATTCTTATGACAGGGCTCAGGACAGAGAGAGCTTGCTGGCCACAGCTACTGTCTCTACTTCTTGATTTTTTTTTTATTTTTTTTATTTTTTTTTTTAAAAGGAGGCAACTTACTTAGACTGAGGTCAACATACTTAAAGGGGCAACGTGCATTTTCCTCTCCTCCCCCCCCCACAGGCTGTGTGTGCGTCTGACTGCCATGCTCTCCCCCCTTCCTCCATTTGTGCTGCCTTGTAGAGTGTGACGCTACATTAACAATGTGTTAACCCTTGAGGGCTCAGCCAAATGCTAGTTCATCATTTAGCAGTAAAGCATTCCCTGGGAAATATCCCACTTTCTTACTTCACCACCTCAACCAAGCTTCACGATCATCATTGCTGTGTACAGTATTAAACTGTTTGTTTAAAAATTATACTCTGTGTGTATAGTTTTTTGTCTGGTGAAAAAAAATTTTATCTGGAACCTAACCCCCTCCCCCTCATTTACATTAATTCTTATGGGGCAATTGGATTCGCTTATTTCACATAAAGTCACATTTTTCAGGAACATAACTACAACCTTAAGTGAGAAGTTACTGTAGAGAGAGCATACAGATCAAATTTGCAGATGACAAATCCAGTGGGGGTTGCCAAACCTTTAGAGTATAGAGTCACAAATCAGAGGGATCTTGATAAATTGTATGAGAACTGGGCTATAGGCAACACAATGAAATTCAACAAAGAAATGTCAAGCGCTACACTTAAGGAAGAAAAACCAAATGCATAAATACAGAATGTAGAATAACTGGCTTGGGAGCAGCATTGCTGAGAAGGATCTGGGAATTGTGGTGGATCATGACCTCAAAACATGATTCAGCAATGTCATGCTGTTGCACAAAAATAAAAATAAAAAATGCAATTGTACAGCACTTCTCTACTTGGCGCTGGTTATGTCTCAGCTGGAGTACTGTGTCCAATTTTGGCCACCGATGTATAGAAAGAATTTAAGAAACTGGAAAGGATCCAGAGGTAAGCGACAAAGATGATCAAATGTAAATCATATGAGCACAGGCTAAGGGAACGGGCAGGTTTAGTTTGGAAAAGAGGAGTTGGGAGGAGGGGAGGAAGACATGATAGAAGTCTTCAAATACTTGAAAGGTTGCCATAAAAAAGATGGAGTAAAAGTTCTCTCTCTCTTACCAGAGAGGGCAGGACAAGAGACAATGAGTTCAAACTACAGCATAGCACATTTAGATTAAATCTCAATTAAAAAAAACTTCCTAACTGTAAGAACATAGGACAATAGCGCATAGACCGCCTCAGGAAGTTGTGGAAGCTCCTTCACCGGAGTTTTTCAAAAGGAGGCAGGATAGCCATGTGTCTTGAATGGTTAAGACACAACAAATCATGCACCTTGGCAGGGGATTAGACTAGAAGACCCTTGTGGTCTCTTCTAACCATATGATTCTATGTTCATGAGGTCAGCAAACCAAGACTTCCTGGGCTAATGGGGAGCCATTAAAATCACGTCTGTTCCTCCTTCCTGATCTTTTGACTTTCCTTGGCAATGATGGGCACTGTGGGAAAAGCAAAAAGTAAGCCCTTTGACAGGACACATGCACCTGTGGCTCCTGGCTGTCTCTCACTTGAAAAGTATTGGTGACCCTTCCAGTTTGCTTTACATAGAAAAATATCCAGAATCAGAGTTATGAAAGTTTTGGTGATCAATCAGAAGGATTAATTGTGAAGACTCCATTCCGCCAAATTGATTCTCCTTCTGCTCAGCCAATTGGTTTTCATATTGCCGGTACCCTTCATGTACAAAGCCCTGACAGACTGTAGATGAGCCTTCTGCTCACTGCATCAATGATGCCACTTCCTTTTGTGGATCCTTTGACCTTGTACCAACTCCCGATAGTTTACGCTGGCTATCGTTGATGTCTTGTCCACCACTACCAAGATGTGACCATTCAGCAATGCTTCAGCCATTTGTTGAAAAGCACACTTTATTGTCTCACTTCCAGACAATGTGTGTTTTTCTTTCATTCTGAGAAGGACCAAATCCACTGAATCACTGACTTTCTCAGGGAACTCTTCCCAGCCTTTCATACTTGCATCAGTTATAATAGACCTTCCTGGCTCCCCCACAGCCAGCCCTCTCTGGAATCTCTCGACACATCCAGCAAATCAGTGAATTCAAACACAAGTAACGGAACCTTCACTTTCTGAAATGTAAAGTATCAGAAGATAGCAGCAGAAGGATACAAGAATGCCTGGAGAGTCCTCAGAGATATTCTTGCCCAAGGCACTATCCCTATGCAGGACACGATCATCCTTAGAATCATCCTAGGAACCATTTGGCAACAAGTCAGACCAGTACAGGTCATGCTTCCTTTGTAATCCACTCTGCTTGGTGGAGGACTGCTCTCTCCCTCCCCACCCCATTCTCAGACCATTTCTGGGACCCCACTGCCTTTCCCTCTTACTAGAGTTAAATGGATCAGGAAGCGGGGACCTGTTGTCTTGTTGTATCAGCCATTAGGTGCCCAAACCTATTCCTCCTCTTTTAGTAGATGTCTTCTTTTAAGATGCTTCCAATTCTGTTTTATCAAGGAACCTGACTACCTATGGAACAAGTACCTGCAAAGTTGCAACAAAAATGAATTTTATAACCTAACCTACTGACTGAGTCCCTTGGCTGCTATGGGAAAGGAAAGGGAAAAAAAATAAAAAAACCCACCACACCAACACCACAACCCCACTCACACTCATAACACGCTGCTCAGTACAATCCAGCAAGAGCAGAGTTTCTCAAACTGAGGGTCCCAGCCCAACAGGGAATCAACAAGACTATTGGGGGGGGGGGATGTCCAGATCACAAAATAATATTGTGACCACCTTTAGATTCTTTGCTCAGGTTACCATATTTCAAGTTCCCTAATAGAGCAGGGGTTCTCAACCTCTCTTTCTGAGGCTCCCTAACATGCTATAAAAACTCCATGACCCACCTGTGCCACAACTATCTTTCTGCATATAAAAGCCAGAGCCGACATTAGGGGGTAGCAAGCAGGGCAACAGCCAAACCCCATGCCACAGAGGGTTCCACAAAGGTAAGTTGCTCAGGCTTCAGCACCAGGTGGCAGGACTCAGGGTGGTGGGGCTTTGGCCGCCCGGGGCCCCAGTGAATCTAATGTTGGCCCTGCTTGGCAGACCCCCTGAAAACTACTTATGGCTGGTTGAGAATTGCTGAAATAGAGAACACTACTGCAGGGAGGTGGAGTGGGGAGGGTACAGCAGCAGCGGGTCTCCAGCTACCCAGCTCTGAAGACAATGCCACTGCCAGCAGCATTGCAGAAATAAGGGTGGCAATGCCATACTGTTACTTTACACTTTTTGAGAGGTTTCAGTACTGTTGACTTCAGGGATAATTATAACGTGCTCCATTTAGTGTTCCTATAAGTATGAACATTAATTTACTAATCACCTTTTTTGGGGGGAGGGAGGAAGATGCGTGAGGAATATTAACCAACTCATCTTCTACCACCTTGATCTACATTACTATTTCATTTGAAATTATGTAATATTTGCCTTGCAGAAATTAGCTCCAGCCAAACAAATAGCAGCAGCAGCAAAGTAAAAACCATATCCTCACACCAACGTGTTAAACTTGAAAGGCTAGTTCTAAAACAGTTTTTCCATTTATGTTCAACTACTCTGAGGTAGTTAGATGTCAGTTTTTACCCTACTATAAAATCAGAAACTGTCAGAGCACTTATAAAAATCAAGCCAACTAAACAAGCTTGGAGAGTGGAACGTTCGTTACTTTTTACTACATTATCAGACTGAACAATTGCCCAATGGTGGGGAAAACACCCTGCTTTGCCTGCATTTTCTCTCCTGTTTAAATAAAATATAAAAATAAGGAGGCGACACTCTAATGGGATAGAAACAAAATACTTCATATGTAGTAAGACATGTACACAAAGTAACCAAGTGACAGTGTAACTTCTCCCATCTTCTTTCTCTGTCTATTGTTTGTAACTTTCACTTAATACAGCAGAACCTCTGAGTTAGGAACACCTCATCAATGGAGATCATATCGTAACTCTGAAATACTTGTATCTCTGAACAAAATGTTATGGGTGTTCTTTCAAAAGTTTACAACCAAACATTGACTTAATACAACTTTGAAACTTACTATGCAGAAGAAAAAACAATCTTAATTTAAATGAAACAAGCACAGAAACAGGTTTTCTTACCATGTCTTTTTTTTTTTAAACTTCCCTTTTTAGTAGTTTAACACAGTACTATTGTGACTTGCACTCTATGATTTTATGAAAATGTTAATGTAACTGGAATATGCTTCATGCAAAAGGTATCATTACAAAGCTTATAATCTAGAGCGTGATCATCCTATTTATATAAATGTACCACTCTTGTATCTGAAACTAGAAATATAACTCTGAGGGCCTATTGTAATTATGCGAAGTGTGGACCATTAAGGGCGGATTGGAATCTTGATGCCTCCCATTAACCCGGACAATTAACTGCAGATGGTTCTGTTTTACCTGTAAGTCTTCCTGTATGTGTGTGCTGGCAAGTGGGTAATAATGTCACCTGAACTGGAATCCATATTTAACCTAGTGCTTATCTATGGGGGAAGGGGGGGGCAAGAGAACCTGGAGGGACAAAGGACTGCCGCCTCATGCAAAAGATAAATAAGTGGGTGAAACAGAGAAGGAGGCAGCCATCATGAGGAATGCTCTACCTACCCCTGAGCTGGAACAAGGGCTGTACTAGGGGAAAGGATTGTGCCCAGACTAGGAAGGCACCCAGTCTGTGAAAGAGACTTCTTGAAACATCTGAGGGCGAGATCTTATCTGTATTCAGTTTCTTATTGTATTAGACATAGACTTGCATGTTTTATTTTATTTTGCTTGATAATTCACTTTGTTTGGTCTGTTACTTCTTGGAACCACTTAAATCCTATTTTCTGTATTTAATAGAAATCACTTTTTACTTATTAATTAACCCAGAGTATGTATTAATGCCCAGGGGGGCAAACAGCTGTGCATCTCTATCAGTGTTATGGAAGGCGAACAATTTATAAGTTTACCTGTATACATTTTATACAGGGTAAAACGGATTTACTTGAGTTTTAGACCCCATTGGGAGTCGGGCATCTGAGTGTTAAAGATAAGAACACTTCTGTTGGCTGCTTTCAGTTAAGTCTGCAGCTTAGGGGCAAGTAATTCAGATCCTGGGTCTGTGTTGGACCAGACGGGCGTGTCTGGCTCAGCAAGACAGGGTGCTGGCAGGGAAAGCAGGAGCAGAAATAGTCTTGGCACATCAGCTGGCAGCTCCCAAGGCTGTTTCTGTGATTCAACCTGTCATAACTACACTTTTTTTGTTTGGGGTGTTTTTTTTTTGGGGGGGGGAAGGAGGAGAGAAGGGGAGGTCTCTGCTGCTGATTACTACTTCCAGTTCCAAATGAGGTGTGTGGTTGACCAATCAGTTCATAGCTCTGAGGTTCTACTGTACACCATTTAAACAGTCAGAAGTTCAGAGCAAAGAATTTGTCTATTTTATTTTTTTGTAAGGTGCCTCACATGCTTTTGGTGCTATGAACAGCTAGTCACCAAAAAAAACAAAAGGTTCTTCTTTCCCTGTTCTTACCCACCAGCCTCATAATGGAGTTACTCTGCAATGTAAGAAGCAACTGAAGTGTATTCATTGGTCCACATTTCATTGCAAAGCAATCCTCTCTCTAAAAAAGGAGATTTTACTACTGGATGGCTCTAATAGCACTGGTTGTTCCAAACAATTTGTTATAAGCAAAATCTTATTTACTCCACAGCAAGCTGGACCTAAAACTACATCACAACAGTGCTGCAAAACTGGAAGATTTTAAACTGACTCTGGATAAAAAAAAAGAAAGGAATTGTTTACATATGAAAATGAATAATGAAGAAATTAAAGAACCTCTGGTATTACTTTGATATCAAACATAATTTTAAGACATCCCTACATTTTCATTTGATATGCTACAGTTATTCAACTGGCAACCTACAACTGCATTATAAAAGCTGTTGGGAGCAATGGAGGTTTTGGCTGCTGGATCAGAGGCAGCTGGGATTTGTATGGAGGTGATCATGGAATGAACACATTACCTAGCTGTTTAAAGCGGTGGTTCGCAATCTTATTTGATCAGGCCCCCTTCTTTGTGTCTGTTGTTGTTTATTCTCCCCTTCCCCAAGCACATATACCATCATCCAGCTCTGAAGGCAGAGCAGAGACCAGCAGCTGCTGGCCAGGCGCCCAGGTCTGAAGGCAGCATGCTCCAGCAGCAACACAGAAGTAAGGGTGGAAATGTGGAAAATGATATTTGTAAATATCACTTTTCATAGCAGACTTAGTGCCCCAATGCCACACTTACTTCTGCACTGCTGATGCCATCCTGGGGCTGAGAGCCAGAGTCCAGCTGCCTCCAGGTGAGGAACGGGGTGGACGAAAAAAGAGACTGAGCACAGAGGCGGAGGTCCGGCTGCCTCCTTTATACCTACCACCCAGGTGTGCACCGCCCTTCCGCACAAGCCCCAGCCACCTGGGCTGACAGAATCAACCCCCTCACACACATACCACACAGCTCACACCTCCCGTGACACATTCCCATGCTCCCTTGCAAGATCTGCCCACATAGTTTGAGAAATGCCAGTTTCAAGTCATCTGAAAGGAAGCTTAACAATGCTGATGTTTATACTATGGTCACTAGGTTTCAGACCCAATCCCACTGAGAGTGGGGAAAGTCGCCACTTTCAGGTGTTTTTTCAGGCTGCCTGCAGACATGAGGTAGCTTCACTGGTCTACTACAACTACTATGCACTACTAAGGTGATGCAAAGCGGCCATAGGATTCTGACTAGAGGTGGCCAGCAAATAAATTCCTCCTGTACAGAAATTAGCTGCTAGCCTAAAGCCAGGGGGAGGATGGCACAGGAGCCGCTGTGCTGCCTCCACCAACCACAGCTCTGGCATAGGAGGTCAGAGTGACATTCCCAGGGTAGAATCTGGACTGTTGGATTTTGCCGCCCGCTTAACTCACCAGTTTGGTGTGCTCTATGCCGTTTTGCCACTTGAGCTGCCACTATGGCTACTCACCCCAGCCTCTAGCAGGTAAATCACCCCCAGACAAATATCAGAGCGCTACGTCCATCCATTCTTGAATTACAGATGAGATATTCAGGTGTCACCGTTAGTCCTAGTCTTGGACCCCAGAAATGTGCATCTTACACTGTTTAAGACCCCTCAAATCAGAGTAAGCTCATTAATTAGTTTGTGATTCCTTCTCAGGGTATGAACATGCACCAACCTTGGTAATATGTGTAGATTCCTCAAACTTCAGTCAAAAGCACACATGCTTAGGTAAAAATTAAAATAAGTATTAACTACAGAAAGAGATTTTAGGTGAATATAAGTGATATAGGCATAGAAAATCAGAACTGGTAAGATAAAATTGCAGCCTAATTCCTAAACTTTATCAAGCTAAATCAAATTTAAAGCAATAAGGTCTTTTTAATGCAAAAGCCTACAATAGTCTGTGCTAACTAGAAAGTTTTCCAGTTATGACCACTCCCCCCAGTTCAATGATGTATTTGTCTTCCAAATGATCCTGTTGCCTTCAGTATTTGTGATGGTGGTAGTGGTGATGTGCTGATGATGTCATTGTCCCTTATTTTATACTCTCCTGCAGGTGCTCAAAAAAATCTTCCCTACATTCAGTCCTTCATATGAATGCACTTTCTTGCTTACATCTTTTGTGTACACAAAGTTTGACATGTAAGTCTTGTGTTCACAGTTCCTTTCTTATTTTTAAGGAGCTGATCTATGGGCATTTCTGAGACTCAAATGTTTCAATAACAAACTTAGGGCAGAATCTCAATTTCTTATACAATGATGATACATACATTTCAATAGGACACTAATTGTCAGATTATGACTTTTCAATGGTACCTCACAAGGCATACTTTGTACGAATATATATCATAAGCATATACAAGTGGTGAATATGGGGGTACAGGTTATTTTGAGGTACAGTATGTCACAGCTGGTCACGGGAAAGGGCTGTTTAAAGTGGAGTGGAGCTCCACTATGTCTATCCACCACTAGCTTAAGATCAGCAAGGCATCTTATGCCACTATCATAAGTAAGAACAGCTCCAATTTATGCCAGGGCTGGATTGCAGAGTACCAGGGAGCTGCAACCAGCTCCTTGATGTTGCCCCACCTTCCCTGCATTAAGCCAAGCTCTGGAGCAGAGAAGAATTCAGCTCTCTGACTAAGCACGGTAACATTGCATCTACATTCTCAACTGTTATTTTAGCAAATGAAACGGCTAATTTTGGGGTTTTAAAATGACACCTCTGATTCTGGAGTACAATTCTGAAAGAAGGAGTGGATCCCACAGAAGCAGAATCACAGATTAAACTGTGATCACTGTTTATGAAATTGATATGAAAGCTGAACTTTTACTAATGAGTAGATTTTCACAGTAAGCTTGAAGCTTTCTGGTTTTGTTTGTTCATTTTTTAACATAACTAAAAGTCTGAGATGAGTCCACATGCAATCTCAGCCGCCAGGGAGCACTCTACTACTACATAGTTTCATATTAGAAGAAACAGCCAATGAAAGAGAAAGAAGGGAGTTGCTCTGCAATCTTATAAACTGAAGCCACAACAGAACTTTTAGAACGAAAACACCTTTTCTAAAGGCCTTAGTCCATAAAACAATCGCAAAGAAGAAAAAGGATATGTCTATACAAATTATGTGTCTTGCATTTTTTAAAATTATTTTGCTAAAGAATGTGTGATTTGAGGGAAGCAGTCGATGGATAAATCTGTCTACAATGTCCCTATTAGGGGATTAAAATTTCAGAAGAGTACTCTATAATGACCCTAACAGAAAGTTATAATTTCAGAAATCAACTGAATTGTTGTGTAGCAAAAATTCTTGTTTTTATGAAAATTCCCTAATGCAAATAGTTAGGCTGTCACAAATCAAGGACTATGATTTCAGGTGAGAAATATGAAAATACAATGGGTAAAGACGGATGCCGTAATTAAAATAAACAGCTACACAGAGGGTAAAATTACACAAGAAACTGCATAACCATATATTTACAGTGATTATGCAAATAGCAGCTAGTTACACTCTTTAGCAGTCATATATACATAAAATAATCTGGTGTGCACAACTGCAGTTACTACTTATTGAAATCTACATATGCTTTTATGCACAAACTGTGAGTCTTCACATCTGGGAGAGTTTGTTTTTCTGTGTCTCCTTGGAGTACTATCTAAGCCAAAAACAGCCGGGCGGGGGGGGGGGGGGGGAAGAAGGGGACACCACCTTTTTCCCCGCAAATGGATTCTGTAGCGTTGGGGGCTGCGGGAAGCAGCAGCCAACACATCCCTTGGCCCATGCCGCACCCCGCAGCCCCCACTGGCCTGGAACAGCAAACCGCAGCCAGTGGGAGCTGCAATCAGCCAAACCTGCCGACGCTGCAGGTAAACAAACTGTCCTGGCCCACCAGCCGACTTCCCTGATGGGCCGCATGCCAAAAGTTGCCGATCCCTTCTCTACTCTATTGCTTTCAGCAGTTGCTGGCTTTGATGGTAACAACTTGTCACTTCAGAGATGGCCTCCAATATCTAGGTCACAAAAGCCCCTGTATTACTCTTCAAGAAATGTTACTGTCACAGTTATATCTGCCTTTTATCATCTCAAGAACATAGCTCTACAGGAACCTGATTGTGAAATATAGTTTCACATTTCCAGATTAGACTACTAAGTTGTTGTACTTGCAAGCATTTCCGATCAGGCATTACAAAATCTACACATCTGAAACTTCAGAGAAAGTGGCACTGACTTCCTGTTACATTCTTACCAATGTGTTTAATTATTGTATAAGATTTTGAATGGACTTGACCTGTTCTTATCTTATCTATATGATGCCTAAACACATTTGATAAGAAATCTGTTTCTAGACTGAAGCAGCTTAAAAAAAAAAAAAAGTAGGGTAGATCATGCAAGTGCAAAAACATACACTTACCTGGAGTGATGTTAAATATGCTGTCCACCAAGAGGATTTATCAGTACATACCAAAAGAGTTTTGACATTCAGTTTGTCAGACAATAGCTGTGTTATCTATAGAGAACTGAAAACCTCAAATTGGGGAGAAGTTGTTTTAGCAACTTCAAAAAAGTAGCTATTTAGAAACAGCATTAAGAATTAAAATCTAAAGAAAATATTGATGCTGAAAAGTTGGAAACAGGATAGGACAAAGGACAGCATGAGCATTTTTAAAACTACATATATTTCAGCAAGTACTTACTAATTTGTTTTCCTGCATGTATATTCTTTGCAACTTCAGACATCCTTTAGCTATAATGGTCATTCCTTCATCTGAGATCTTGTAACACTGGCCAAAATGAATGTCTTTCAGTTCTTTGCACTTTGAGCCCAGCTGCAAGTAAATAAATTAATGTTAATACTTAAAGAAAAACAGCAAACATACAAGAATATGAACTTACTTGTAGCATGTTTTTGAAGCATATGCTTATCTGGAAAATACACTAGTACTATTCACAAACAAGAAAAAATGATTGTTGTGTTCCTGTAGTCTGATGCAACTGAAGAACCTGTAAGAAGGAGTCAAGTATCAGAGGGTAGTCGTGTTAGTCTGGATCTGTAAAAGCAGCAAAGAATCCTGTGGCACCTTATAGACTAACAGACGTTTTGGAGCATGAGCTTTCTGAGGAAGTGGGTATTCACCCACGAAAGCTCATGCTCCAAAACGTCTGTTAGTCTATAAGGTGCCACAGGATTCTTTGCTGCTCTGTAAGAAGGAGTTTACAACATTGCCTAGGAAAACCAGATTTCTGATAGGACAACTTTGAGCAGCCCAGGATGATTGAGCCCCACACCAATTCCAACACATTTGTTTTAATATATAATTTTGTTGTAAATACCAGTTTCAAATATATCTTCATTAATTCTAATCTTCCTTAAGCTTTGAGAGGCATACCTAACAAGAATAAAAGCAGAATCAACCAACTTCCTCTTTCATTCTGCAAGTTAGATACTCAAAGCTTAGTTCCAAATGGCAGCCAAGCCTTGAAAAACCCCAGGCATTATAGCCAAAATTTATAATAAAATGCCATGTTTGAGATAATTTAATCAATTGACAAGTAATTTTAACAGCTAGGTGCCAAAGTAACCACTGAAGAGAAAATGCACGAGTAGCCAAAACACGCTCCCACTGAT
This sequence comes from Gopherus evgoodei, assembly GCF_007399415.2. Classification (NCBI taxonomy): domain Eukaryota; kingdom Metazoa; phylum Chordata; order Testudines; family Testudinidae; genus Gopherus; species Gopherus evgoodei. The sequence goes on along the minus strand of NC_044327.1, from coordinate 68,179,505 downwards.
GTTTGTTTTCTAAGAACACACATGGAACCATCTGAACAAAACTCTTATTCATGTGTTTTAGAAGCTCCTCAGATATGGAAGTAAAGTTGTGCAGTCCCATTCAGGACTGCAGCTACAATGTGTTGATATATTTACAGATATGCAGTAATGCCTCTATTAAGGCTGAAATCAGTTTTTCACCTTTAATAAGGACTCAACTTCTTTATTTCATATATACAATAAAGCACATCTTCCCCAAACTTGCAGTACTTTGAGCTGTGGACAAAAGAGTTCTGGTGATTTTAAAATAAAATCTGTTAAATTTTTAAAATGTGAGAAATGTTGTTAAAGAGCTGGCTTGCTGTCCTTCAACTCAGTTAAGACATCAGCCACATTCAGCCAGTGTATATATTTAAAAAACTAGGTTGTAATTAGGAAAGTTAACACCTGTAGCAAATTCTGGAAATTTTATTATAAGCCTCCTGATAGTTAATATTTTACTTCAAGCCCGAGCTTATGGAGCTGAGAACTTCAGCTCTCATTTAGAAAACAAGTCTTAAGCCCTTACAGCTACAGAAAAAAGCCTGAAAGAAATGTGACATGTATCCTGGAGGCTCAGAAAGCAAAAGGCCAATAAAAAGAACCTAAACATTTATTTTTTAAGGCTCATGAGTTAAGACAAACTAATGATTTTTTGTGGACTGATGCGTTGAACATTTGATGTTGGATATACTGTTTTAATTATTTCTTCTAATATTCCCCATTATTTTTCATGTACTAAAAATAGTCACCATTTACCATAACTTAAAATTAGACCAACATTACTCAATGATATTTAAAACTAATCTAGAGAGGAGAAGAGACCAACAGTTTGGAGAACATCTTTGTGCAACTGTGAATTCCATCTGATTTCGTGAACACCAAGTATCCTTGTAATAGTCAGTGCAGATTAGAACCTCCATTTTGTAGCAAAAACAGACTGCAAGAGAAACTGAAATAGGGCCATCAACTTTGGACGGTCCTACTCTGGTGGTATAATGAGGGCTGGTGGCTAAGCCACAGACTTTTAAAGACCATCTCTGCCAGCACACTCACTTCCAGGGCTGGAGCACAAAAAACAGCATAAGAAAAGCAGCAAGTAAAGGTGTCACAGACTGATATTTAAAGAGAGACACTTTCTGCACCAGATAACCATACCATCTCCAAAAAGAGAAGATACACTGGAAGAGTGAGGGCTTGCACTCTTCCCAGGACAATAATCAAAACCCCCATGAACGCTCAGGAGTGTTGAGGACTCCAAGGAGGAATCACATAGGTTTTTGTTCTTTTGCCTATATCTGTATGTCTCCTGTGCTGTGTAAGTATGAAGTGCACGTGTTTTCTTTTCCAAGTGCCTTCTTTTCCAAGACTTGGCAGAACTCCTACTCTTGCTAGGCACTCCCCAATGTATTGTGTTCGGTGCCCACCTCATTGGGCCCTGTGGGCTTTAACACTCCTAAGTCTGAACAGAGTCCAGGCACCACCCTTAGCTTAGGGCCTCTGGGCACACTCAGGTTACAGATCCTCTGCACAGCACCTCCTTCCGAGAATGGAGACTCCGCAGTCCAAATGCTTAGGTAATAAGACTTGTGTTGACCCCTTCGGCTCTCCCCACTGTACTTAAGCACATCTCCCAGCAACCTAGGCACTTCTGGGTTTACAATTTAACACGTCGAGGTCACACAATAGTGAAAGTCAGCAAGGACACAGATTTTGCACTGTAGTCTAAAAATATCAGTAGCTTTACTTAGATAGCATGACAAGTACATGAAGCTACATAAGATAAACACACATTCATCAATGTCCCAGCCTCAGGTTCTTCACCACTCTGAAGAATTCTTTGGGCTTGAGGAGGAGTCCTCTGGGGCATCCATGGTCTTTTTCCAGCAACTCGTGGCTTCAATTCAGAATCATGAAACTAGGTCAGTTAGCTTTCTTTGACCTTGGTTGTCCTGCAGTTAAACCAGACCTCTTCTGCAGCCAGCAAAATATGCTCATCTCTTCCTCTCTCCTGCCAATAGCTTCTTGAATGTCTCTGAAAGTCTATCAAGTTTATATATTCACCCACCAAGACCAGGTTGTTTCTTTGTGCTGCTCCTAGTGATTTTCCACTCTCTTGTTCAGGGAAACTTGGTCAAACTACAGGTTTCAGAGTGGTAGCTCTATTACTCTGTATCAGCAAAAACGACAAGGAGTCCTTTTGGCACCTTAGGCTAGGTCTACGGGGGGGGGGGGGGGGTGTTTGACCTAAGATACGCAACTTCAGCTACGCTATTCACCTATCTTAGGTCGATTTACCTGGCCGTGAGGATGGCGGCAAGTCCACTGCTGCCGCTCCCCCGTCGACTCTGCTTCCACCTCTTGCCATGGTGGAGTTCCAGAGTCGACGGCAGAGCCATCTATTGGGGATCGATTTTATCGTGTCTACACTAGACATGGTAAATCGATCCCCAATAGATCGATCGCTACCTGCCAGTCTGGCAGGAGTGTAGATGTACCCTTAGAAATTAACAGATTTATTTGGGAATAAGCTTTCATGGCCTAGAACCCACTTCATCAGATACATGGAGTGGAAAATACAAGAGCAGGTATAAATACATGAAAGGATGGGAGTTGCCTTACCAAGTATGAGGTCAGTCTAACAAGACAATTCAATTAACAGCAGGATACCAAGGGAGGAAAAAGAACTTTTGAAGTGGTAATGAGAGTGACCCATTTCAGACATTTGACAAGAAGGTGTGAGTAACAGTAGGGGGAAATTAGTATTGTGGAAAATAGGCTTAGGTTTTGTTATGACCCAACCACTCAGTCTTTATTCAGGCCTAATCTGATGGTGTCCAGTTTGCAAATTAATTCCAGTTCTCCAGTTTCACATTGGAGTCTGTTTTTGAAGGTTTGTTGTTGAAGAATTGACACTTTTCGGTCTGTTATTGAGTGACCAGAGAGACTGAAGTGTTCTTGTACTGGTTTTTGAATGTTATAATTCCTGATGTCAGATTTGTGTCCATTTATTCTTTTGCATAGAGACTGTCCAGTTTGGCCAATATACATGGCAGAAGGGCACTGCTGGCACATAATGGCATATATCACATTGGTAGATGTGCAAGTGAATGAGCCCCTAATGGTGTGGCTGATGTGGTTAGAGCCTATGATGATGTCCCTTGAACAGATACATGGACAGAGTTGGCACCAGGGTTTGGTTCCTGGGTTTGTGTTTTTGTTCTGTGGTGTCTTGTTGGTGAGTATTTCCTTCAGGTTGGAGGGCTGTCTGTAAGAGAGAACTGGCCTGTCTCCCGAGGTCAGTGAGAGTGAGGGATCGTCCTTCAGGATAGGATGTAGATCCCTGATGATGTACTGGAGAGGTTTTAGTTGGAGGCTGTAGGAGACGGCTAGTGACATTCTGTTACTTTCTTTGTTGGACCTGTCTTATAGTAGGTGACTCCTGGGTACCTTTCTGACTGTCAATCTGTTTGTTCACTTCACCAGGTGGGTATCGTAGTTTTAAGAATACTTCATAGAGATCCTGTAGGAGTTTGTCTCTGTCTGAGAGATCAGAGCAAATGCGGTTGCATGTTAGAGCTTGGCTGTAGACAATGGATCATGTGATGTGGTCTGGATGAAAGCTGGAGGCATGCAGGTAAGTATAGTGGTCAGTAGGTTTCCAGTATAAGTGGTGTTTATGTGACCATGGCTTATTAGCACTGTAGTGTCTAGGAAGTGGATCTCTTGTGTGGAGTGGTCCAGGCTGAGGCTGATGATGGGGTGGAAATTGTTGAAATCTTGGTGGAATTCCTCAAAGGCCTCCTTCTCATGGGTCCAGATGATGAAGATGTCATCAATGTAGCACAAGTAGAGTAAAGGGATTAGGGAACAAGAACTGAGGAAGTGTTGTTCTAAGTCAGCCCTAAAAGTTTTGGCATGCAGGTACCCATAGCAGTCCCACTGGCTTGAAGGTATAAATTGTCCCCAAATCTGAAATAGTTGTGGGTGAAGTTCAGCCTCCAGGTTTGCGGTGATGGTATCAGGAATGCTATTTCTGATGGCTTGTAGTCCATCTTTGTGTGGAATGTTTGTGTAGAGAGCTTCTACATCCATAGTGGCTAGGATGGTGTTTTCTGGAAGATCACCGAAGGACTGTAGTTTCCTCAGGAAGTCAGTAGCATCTCAAAGATAGCTGGGAGTGCTGATAGCGCAGGGCCTGAGAAGAGAGTCTACGTAGCCAGATAATTCTGCTGTCAAGGCGCCAATGCCTGAGATGATGGAGCATACAGGATTCCCAGATTTATGGATTTGGAGTAGCAGATAGAATACCCCTGGTCGGGACTCTAGGGGTGTGTCAGTGTAGATTTGTTCCTGTGCTTCTTTAGGGAGTTTCTTGAGCAAACAGTTTCTTTTGGTAATCCTTAGTGGGGTCAAAGGGTAATGACCTGTAGAATGCGGTGTCAGTTGTCTAACAGCCTTTTTTTTTTTGGTCAAACTAGTTTCCCCACTAAAGAAATCTCAGGCCATGTCTACATCTAAAATTTTGCAGCGCTGGTTGTTACAGCTGTATTAGTACAGCTGTATAGGGCCAGCGCTGCAGAGTGGCCACACTTACAGCAACCAGCGCTGCAAGTGGTGTTATATGTGGCCACACTGCAGCGCTGTTGGGCGGCTTCAAGGGGGGTTCCAGGAACGCGAGAGCAAACCGGGAAAGGAGACCAGCTTCGCCGCGGTTTGCTCTCGCGTTCCCGGAGCCACCCAGCAAACCGCAGGGAAGGAGACCTGCTTGCTCGGGGTTCCGGGAACGCGAGAGCAAACCGGGAAAGGAGACCAGCTTCGCCGCGGTTTGCTCTCGCGTTCCCGGAGCCACCCAGCAAACCGCAGGGAAGGAGACCTGCTTGCTCGGGGTTCCGGGAACGAGAGAGCAAACCGGGAAAGGAGACCAGCTTGATTACCAGAGGCTTCCTCCTTCCACGGAGGTCAAGAAAAGCGCTGGTAAGTGTCTACATTGGATCACCAGCGCTGGATCCTCTACACCCGAGACAAAACGGGAGTACGGCCAGCGCCGCAAACAGGGAGTTGCGGCGCTGGTGGTGCCCTGCAGATGTGTACACCTTCAAAGTTGCAGCGCTGTAACTCCCTCACCAGCGCTGCAACTTTCTGATGTAGACAAGCCCTCAGTAGCATATCCATTGTTTGGTCAGAGCATAATCATTATAGTTAACAGTTCTCCATTGTCCTAGTCTGGCAGATATGCACTACAGCCCTATCAGCAAATGGTGGATTCCACATGCAGAAAAAGGCCCCCATAATATAACAAAAATCTCCTAACAGCAATCTGAACTCAAATTTGTAAATATACACATTTCCCAAATCACTACACCGTCACCTGTCATGCAGTCCCCAAACAGTTAAGCTATAAATTAACTGTGCACAAGGATGGGGCTCAGGGGAGAGCATGCATTAGCTCCTGGGGAGGCATGGAGGATTTTAGCACTAGTCTCAGGGCTGAAGGCAGTTGGACTACAGGATGCAAGCAGGGGTGCCAGACAGGGAGCCTGCACCCTGACACTGTGCCGGAGAGACCAGAACTGCAGGAGTGTCTGGATACTACACGGACTCAGGTGGCTTGAGAGGACAGGGAATCCAAAAGATGGGTCCAGTACAGCAGTCTGATATCCACAAGTAGGAACGCTACCTGGGCTGTAAAAAACAGATTCTAGACTGCCTTTCTATGATGATGTTTGCCATAAACAGTATCTCTATGGTTATAATCCTAAAGAATCCAATCAAGAATCATCTAATTGGATTAGTCTCCCAAACTCACCCATGACCACAGACTTGCAACTATGCCTGAAGTCACTCTGGGAAATGTTCTATCCATCTTTTCCTGGGTGCCAGAGCTTGGAAGTATCAACTACAGATCACAAGCCAGAGCCCCCCTTCCCCACTCCTCCAGCCAGGGAACAGAGCAGCCTATACCTCCCTCCTACCACTCAATGGGATAGGAGAAAATGCAGCACGTGGCAAGATCCACAGATACCAGTAACATGGGCACCATTGTGCTGGAGTTAAGGAGAGTAAAGACAGACCCCACAACACATACAGTTCTGACAAAATTCTCAATTCAATTGCCCTGTCTTCCAGATTTTCTCCAATCTGTTTGCAAAGGAGATTTCCACCATTGTTCCATAATGTGAACCTTCATCTCCCTTCTTACATCCTTTAATTAGAATTGATATAGGTAACTGACATTAAAATCATTAGGATCTCTCACTGAGGTGAACAAGATTGCTCCAAAACAATAAGAACTATTGTTTCAGGGCTCTGCAAACACAGATCAATATTGCTATATTGGTTACACTCAAAATTCAAACTTAGGCCATGTCTACATCTAAAATTTTGCAGCGCTGGTTGTTACAGCTGTATTAGTACAGCTGTATAGGGCCAGCGCTGCAGAGTGGCCACACTTACAGCAACCAGCGCTGCAAGTGGTGTTAGATGTGGCCACACTGCAGCGCTGTTGGGCGGCTTCAAGGGGGGTTCCGGGACGAGAGAGCAAACCGGGAAAGGAAACCAGCTTCCCCGCGGTTTGCTCTCTCGGTCCCGGAGCCACCCAGCAAACCGCAGGGAAGGAGACCTGCTTGCTCGGGGTTCCGGGACAGAGAGAGCAAACCGGGAACGCCGCGGTTTGCTCTCTCGGTCCCGGAGCCAGCCAGCAAACCGCAGGGAAGGAGACCTGCTTGCTCGGGGTTCCGGGACCGAGAGAGCAAACCGGGAACGCCGCGGTTTGCTCTCTCGGTCCCGGAGCCAGCCAGCAAACCGCAGGGAAGGAGACCTGCTTGCTCGGGGTTCCGGGACCGAGAGAGCAAACCGTGGCGAAGCTGGTTTCCTTTCCCGGTTTGCTCTCTCGGTCCCGGAACCCCGAGCAAGCAGGTCTCCTTCCCTGCGGTTTGCTGGGTGGCTCCGGGACCGAGAGAGCAAACCGCGGCGTTCCCGGTTTGCTCTCTCGGTCCCGGAACCCCGAGCAAGCAGGTCTCCTTCCCTGCGGTTTGCTGGGTGGCTCCGGGACCGAGAGAGCAAACCGGGAAAGGAAACCAGCTTGATTACCAGAGGCTTCCTCCTTCCACGGAGGTCAAGAAAAGCGCTGGTAACTGTCTACATTGGATTACCAGCGCTGGATCACCAGCGCTGGATCCTCTACACCCGAGACAAAACGGGAGTACGGCCAGCGCTGCAAACAGGGAGTTGCAGCGCTGGTGGTGCCCTGCAGATGTGTACACCTTCAAAGTTGCAGCGCTGTAACTCCCTCACCAGCGCTGCAACTTTCTGATGTAGACAAGCCCTTAGATTCTGGGGTACAACCTGGTAGCTTAAGAGAGGTGCCAATACACTGCACTGTCACGTACTTAATGAACGACCAGGGGGTCAAACTGGGAAAGGGCTAGGAAAGCATCTAAAGCTAAGGTCTCTTTGTACTTTTGCCTAACAACATAGTCTGTAGTTAGACAGCCAAATATCTATCATCAGACCAAAAGAAAAAAAAAAGTGTCAGTGTTGTGCAGGTGCCATCTCAATGGATCACTTTTTGTCTATGAAAAAGAGAGACCTTTCTTACAAAAGTTCCCAAATGGAGGGAAGAGTTTCTCTAACAAATGTAGAACTGAATTTCCTCATATAGGGAAGGTGACTGTTTTCTTTGCCTGTTCACACAGATATGGCTATAATGTTGTCACTAATGATAGCATGTGGCAGCCTTCTACTGAAATTATTGCCCAATAAGTTAATCACTGAGCAACCTGATTTAGACCATTGATACACCTGTGACATTCCTGTGGAGACCACTGATCCTGGACTAATCTGTGTGAGGAATCAAAGTCCACAGTCAAAAAGTTCATTTGCTGTGATCACCATTCCCTCTGGTTCTGAGATAAGTTGCCCACATCAGAACCTGAACTTAGTTCACTACGAGCTACAAGATGACTTTCCTTGCTTAAAAACATAAGCATGGCCATACTGCATCAGACCAAAGGTCCATCCAGCCCAATATCTACCGACAGTGACCAATGTCAAGTGCCCCAGAAGCAGTAAACTTAACAGGTAATGACCAGGTGACTGCAGCATCAATTTGCCCAGTTATATAGACTCTGTCCCACATAGTAGCTGTGTGTAAAAATTAAACATGATTGTAGGTTCACTTGTTTGTTTTAATATCAAGCCTTATACGTGCAATCTTTACAGTTCTTATTAACTGAACTATTTAAAAAAAGAATCTGAAGATTCATTTCACTTGACCAAACCTGCAAGACTCCAGAATCTTTCCTGATACAGATGATATCACAAACACCAGTAGTACTGGAAACTTGAATTCACGCAGTCTTTTAGGCAACTGTGATCTCAAAGTACAGTTGGGGAAATAAACTTCTTTTGATAAAACCAGTGTGTTGTGTTTTGTTGAGGTTGAAAATTCTTGACTTATTCCCCAACATCAATTCTCCCATCACTTTCAAAGGTCTGCTGATGCCTGGGTAAGCTTTGAAAAAAGTGATTGAATTTAGATTATCTAGCCTGTTTTTTTTGTTTTTTGTTTTTTTTATTAAAACACTAGGTAGTTGTGTAACTATAAGATCTATGTTCCTTAATGATTCATCTGTTCCTGTTGCTTACCCATAATACTGCAGAGGATATATAAGAGCAATCCAGGAATTGTTCTTGCTCAGGCAAACAAAGTGCGAAGTATTGGGGAGGTCTATACAAAGAGTTGGGGGTGGGCTATTAAGAGGTGGAAGGAAATATCAACACATTTATTTCCCATTAAAACAGACAGCAAACGAATAACCAGAAATTGTTGGAGGAGGGGCTGGAGAACTGAGACAAACTAGAAACTAGAGATGTTTCTTTCCTCATTGGTGTTTCCTATCCCCACATGCAATTCTAAACTCTATGGTTTTTCTCTTCCTCTTTACCACGGGTGTATGAAAATTTGTAACAATCTTGATTTTGAAACATAAAACGAATAATCATTCTACAAAAACAGATGCTTTTGAAGACTGATTTATTTTAATATGAAACAACAAACATTCATGGAAATTTCAACTTTCGACACAATATGAAAACTCAATCTATAACTTGGAAAAAAAAAAAAACAAACACACACCCACCAAGTCTCCCATTAATTAGCCAAGTTCTACTTTGAAGGTCTATTTTGCTTTAAATAAATAGATTTAGCTTCTGGAGTCTCCCAATGTTTGTTGTTTTAACTGCCATTTCAGAGGCAGAAATTAAAAAATATCTAGATGGAAAGGGGAGAAAAAAGGAAAGAAAAAAGTAGTAAAAAGTAACATCTACTAATTTTTAAAGTAGAACAGCTTACTATGTCCATTTAATAGGAAAATATCCCTTTAACCTGCAAAAGGGAAATTAGAAGCCACAGTATTTAGGGTGAAAGAATACAGAGCAAGAGAAAATCATTCAAATCCTGAGGCAAAGTTCAGAACTTCTGCATCCTTACCAAAAAGGCAAAAAAATAAATTATCAGCTCTGTATTCCTATAGGCCTAAATCCAGGGAGAACTCATCAAAAAATGCCCTTTAATTCTAGAAAGGGGAACTACACAAAAAAGAAGAAATTAGTGAAACAGAAATTAAAGGGTACAGCACAAAAAGTGAAATCCCTGCAAGCTGCATGGAAACTTTTTAAAGACGCCATAATAGAGGCCCAACTTTAATGTACATCCCAAATTTAAAAACATAGTAAGAGAACCAAAACAATGCTACTGTGGCTAAACAATAAAGTAAAAGTAGTAGCGAGAGGCAAAAAGGCATCCTTTAAAAAGTGGAAGTTAGATCCTAGTGAGGAAAATAGAAAGGAGCATAAACTCCGCCAAATGAAATGTTAAAGTATAATTAGGAAGGCCAAAAAAGAAGTTGAACAGCTAGCCAAAGACTCAAGAAGTAATAGCAAAAAAATGTTAAGTACATCAGAAGCAGGAAGCCTGCTACACAACCAGTGGGGCCACTGGACAATCGAGATACTGAAGGAGCACTCAAGGACGATAAGGCTGTTTCAAAGAAATTAAATTAATTCTTTGCATCAGCCTTCACAGCTGAGTATGAGAGATTCCCATTCTTTATAAGAGACAAATTCGAGGGAGTGTCCCAGATTGAGGTGTCATTAGAGGAGGTTTTGGAACAAACTGATAAACTTAACAGTAATAAGTCATCAAAACCAGATGGTATTCACCCAAGAGTTCTGAAGGACTCAGTAGTTCTGCCATTTCACATTTAACTGTAGTCTGTAACCTATTATTTAAATCAGCTTCTGTACCAAATGACTGGAGGATAGCTAATGTGATGCCAATTTTTAAAAAGAGCTCTAGAAGTGATCCTGGCAATTACAGACCAGTAAGCCTGACTTCAGTACCAGGCAAATTGGTTGAAACTACAGTACAAAACAAAATTGGCAGACAAACAGATCAACATAATTTGTTTTTTCTAAAGGGAAAGCGTGCCTCACCAATCTATTAGAATTATTTGAGGGGGTCAACAAGCATGTGGACAAAGGAGATCCACTGAATATAGTATACAGTTCTGAGATTTTCAGAAAGCCTATGAGAAGGTCCCTCACCGAAGGCTCTTAAGCAAAGTAAGTTGTCATGGGATAAGAGGGAAGATCCTCTCGTGGATAGCTAACTGGTTAAAAGATAGGAAACAAAGGGTAGGAATAAATGGTCAGTTTTCAGAATGGGGAGAGGTAAACAGTGGTTTCCCAGTCCCATTAAATATATTCATAAATGAGCTGGAAAAATGGGTAAAGAGTGAGGTGACAAAATTTGAAGAGGATACAAAACTACTCAAGACAGTTAAGTCCCAGGCAGGACTGTGAAGAGCTACAAAAAGATCTCTCAAAATTAGGTGACTGGGAAACAAAATGGCAAATGAAATTCAATGTTGATAAAATGCAAAAGTAATGCACATTGGAAAACAATCCCAACTACACAAATAAAATGATGGGCCCCAAATTAACTGTTACCACCAGGATGGATAAAAATCAATTACCAAAACAGCAAATATGGATGTTAACAAAACAAGCATATGTCCCTCACTTCTTACATTTATCTCCAGACTTCTTCTCCTTGTCCAGATCTATTCTACCTCCAACAATCTTCTATTCATTGAACTTTTTGAAATTTTGCACTTTTAGAGAGAGGTAAGGGATTGACCCTGTGTACACGAATTTGCAGAGGGACAACAGAGTTGAGGCCTGTTATTTCTCACCTCTATACATTATTTATTCATTTTAAAACATTTTTGCTGTTAACAAGCATGTTACCTCCGGAGACACAAATCCACAGTTTAAGAACTGCAAAACTAAGCATCTCCGATGGCATCTTCTAGACTGAGAATTGAGTCCCATTGGATAAATAGAAAAATTAACCTAAATAATCTTTACAGAAGTCTGTGGAACCCCATAAGATTGGGTCCCTAAGCCTGTATAACTCATGAATGAAATTGTTTTACGAAGTTATTTATGTAACTTCGTAAGTAAAGTTTTATGAATGAAAAGACATTCATTCATAAAACTGGTTACCCCAGTAACTGGCTAATTGACAATTAAGATGCTTGTTAAGAGCCATAGCTGTTCAGCCAGTTGCCCTTGTAAATTTCACTGTCAATCCAATTCCTGCTTAAATCACTGAGACTTGCACTGTTTCAGTATTGTAACTTCTGTTCACTGTTTGCCCTACTGTAATTCATTTTACAAAGCTTACTCCATTTTGTAAAAGCTTGCTGCAACCTTCATTTTTGCAAAACCCTGCTGTAATCTTATTAGTTTAATTTAGATGTGTGAATGAGGTATGTATGGAAGATAGAATCAATCTCCACCACTAGCCTGTCCTGATGAAACAGAGTTCAAACACCAATGGCTGAAGATACAGACAAGAGCCCTAACAAAGTAAGAAAAGTCCACCCTAAGAAGGAAATAACAAAAGGTACAACAGAAGGAAGATCAAACCCAGGTCTGAGGCTGAAAGTCACATCTTTAATTAACGGGTAATCAATCACACTGAACCCAAAGGCAGCATTACATAGCAAGACCTATAGACTCTTGATTCAAACTAAAGCCTACCAAAAGGATGGGTGAGATGGAAGACTTGGAAGGGTAATGTTCTGCTGCCAACATGGGAGGGCAGACCCAGTTCTTTCTGGCCAGTTAGCCACCACTAGCTACGATCCCAAGCTGTGAACGAAAGCTGTGTTCAGGACTGGTAACTATGCAGAAGCTGCAGAACGTGTGTGTGTGTGTGTGTGTGTGTATTAAGTTATTAGCTAGTGGTTATAGATCAAATTGTTATCAAAATAAATGTGGCATCTTTGCCTTGCCCATTGAAACGATCCTGGGTAGTTTTTTCTGCAAAACAAGCCATGGACTATTACAACTCATTTACAAAACTTATCTTAAACATTCTAAGACTATATTGTCTCATACTATAGAATCAGAATTTATAATCCCCATTCCATGATATAATGAATCTTCGTTAAAACTAGGAGTTTGAAAAACGGCTAGCCAAAAACTCCAAAGGTAACAACAAAATGTTTATGTACATCAGAAGCAAGATGCCCGCTAAACAACCAGTGGGGCCCCTCGATGATGGAGATAGAAAAGGAGTGCTTAAAGACGATAAAGTCATTGCAGAGAAACTAAACGAATTCTTTCCTTCAGTCTTCATGGCTGAGGATGTTAGGGAAATTCCCAAACCTGAGCCCATTTTTGTAGGTGACAAATCTGAGGAACTGTAACAGATTGAAGTGTCACTAGAGGAGGTTTGGGAATTAATTAATTAACTTAACATTAACAAGTCACCGGGACCAGATGGCATTCACCCAAGAGTTCTGAAAGAATTCAAATGTGAAATTGTGGAACTATTAACTAGGGTTTGTAACCTGTCCTTTAAATCAGCTTCTGCACCCAACGACTGGAAGATAGCTAATGTAACGCCAATATTTAAAAAGGGCTCTAGAGGTGATCTTAGCAATTACAGACCAGTAAGTCTGATGTCGGTACCGGGCAAATGAGTCAAAACAATAGTAAAGAATAAAATTGTCAGAAACACAGAAGAACTTAAATTGCTGGGCAAAAGTCAACATGGTTTCTGTAAAGGGAAATCGTGTCTTACTAATCCATTAGAGTTCTTTGAAGGGGTCAAAAAACATGTGGACGGGGGGGATCCAGTGGACATAGTGTACTTAGATTTCCAGAAAGCCTTTGACAAGGTCCCTCACCAAAGGCTCTTACATAAATTAAGCTGTCATGGGATAAAAGGGAAGGTCCTTTCATGGACTGAGAACTGGTTAAAAGACAGGGAACAAAGGGTAGGAATTCATGGTAAATTCTCAGACTGGAGAGAGGGTAACTAGTGGTGTTCCCCAAGGGTCAGTCCTAGCACCAATCCTGTTCAACTTATTCATAAATGATCTGGAGAAAGGGGTAAACAGTGAAGTGGCAAAGTTTGCAGATGATACTAAACTACTCAAGATAGTTAAGACCAAAGCAGATTGTGAAGAACTTCAAAAAGATCTCACAAAACTAAATGATTGGGCAACAAAATGGCAAATGAAATTTAATGTGGATAAATGTAAAGTAATGCACATTGGAAAAAATAACCCCAACTATAAGTACAATATGATGAGGGCTAATTTAGCTACAACAAATCAGGAAAAATCTTGGAATCATAGTGGATAGTTCTCTGAAGATGTCCACGCAGTGTGCAGAGGCAGTCAAAAAAGCAAACAGGATGTTAGGAATGATTAAAAAGGGGATAGAGAATAAGACGGAGAATATATTATTGCCCTTATATAAATCGATGGTACGCCTGTGTACAGATGTGGTCAAATCATCTCAAAAAAAAGATATACTGGCACTAGGAAAGGTTCAGAAAAGGGCAACTAAAATGATTAGGGGTTTGGAGAGGGTCCCATATGAGGAGAGATTAAAGAGGCTAGGACTTTTCAGCTTGGAAAAGAAGAGACTAAAGGGGGATATGATAGAGGTATATAAAATTATGAGGGATGTGGAGAAAGTAGATAAGGAAAAGTTATTTACTTGCTCCCATAATACAAGAACTAGGGGCCACCAAATGAAATTAATGGGCAGCAGGTTTAAAACAAATAAAAGAAGTTCTTCTTCACACAGCGGACAGTCAACTTGTGGAGCTCCTTACCTGAGGAGGGTGTGAAGGCTAGGACTAACATTGTTTAAAAGAGAACTGGATAAATTCATGGAGGTTAAGTCCATTAATGGCTATTAGCCACGATGGGTAAGTAATGGCTTCCCTAGCCTCTGTTTGTCAGAGAGTGGAGATGGATGGCAGGAGAGAAATCACTTGATCATTACCTGTTAGGTTCGCTCCCTCTGGGGCACCTGGCATTGGCCACTGTCAGAACACAGGATACTGGTCTGGATGGACCTTTGGTCTGACCTAGTACAGCCATTCTTAAGTAAAACTATCTTTAGATTGGATTTCTGAGGGGAAAAACTATTTCAATTAAAAAAAATCTAATTTTTTTTTCAAGTCATTGATTTTTATCCACCCTGACAGCTGGGCATGGGGGGGGGGGGGAAGAGGAGGAGGAGGACTGGTCCCCAGCTGGAGCGAGAGAGGGACCTGGGTGAGATAAGCACAGTGGGGCATCAGGGGAGGATTAGTCCTTACTGACTGGAGCAAGGAAGGGGCTGAGGGCAAAAACACAGTGGGGCAGGAGCTAGGGTTGGTTGTTGGAGCAAGGGAGGGGCCGGGAGTAAACTGAAAGCGCAGCAGAGCTGGGAAGGGGGTAAACAGGATCCCCCCTCACCCCTGCCCATACAGACCAGTACCTACCTTCTCCCTGATTCTAGCCCACTCTCCTTGCCTCTCTCTCTACTGAGCTGAGGGGGGGGGGGAGGGTCTGGAAGGGAGTTAGAGTGCAGGAGCAGGATGGGGGTCTGGCCAGGAGCTAGAATGAGGGAGGGGGCTCAGGGTTGGGGCAGGAGGGTGGGGTGTGGGGTGCTTACCTGGAGCAGCTCCCACTTGGTGCAAGGGATTCAAGTGGGTATGTGAGGGGGATAGAATGCAGGAGCTCCCGTTTGGTGCTCAGGGTGGGGGTGCAGGAGTCAGGACTGGGGAGGTGGGCTAGGGTTGTGGGGGTGCTCCCAGCCCCCTGCCCTGAGGAGTTCACAGCAGGGGGCATGCCCAGATTCCACTCACTTTCCCAAGGCCCTGCCCCCTCCTCTTTTCTTTTTTTTTCCCCCCTTCTCTCTCTCATATCATTAAATGTTCAACATCAAGGAACAGATGGGGTAGAGGACTGAATTTTCCATGGCCTCCCTCACAAAATATATCACCACTTTGCCGTTAGTAATTATCCTCTTGAGGGGAAAACCGGGCACTTCTCCCTTTTTGCAAAGTCCCGTGACCTCTTTCAGCTCAAGAAAACTTGTAAGTGCTGGTGACACAACAGATCTTTAACGGTCTCCCTGTCATAGCGGTAGGGGATGAGTAAAGGTGGGGGTGCAGTTTTAGGGCTCCCCTGACCCCCCCAATGCCTCTACACTTCAGGGGACAACAGCTGCTGTTGGAAGGGGCATTTCCCTCACTGGATAAGCAGCCCGATGCTCCCATGACTTGGAGGGATAGTGTGGCTGCTACTGTAGCCCAGGCTGGAGCTGGGAGGAAGGACACGGGTGCTGCTGTGCAAGGTCCCTCACCCCCATTAGATGTTGGAGCAAGGACAGGGCACCAAAGGCAAGGAGTAGGGAAATGGGAGGGAGGGTGCGGGGACCCCGGGCCAGGCAGGGGGCACAGCGGTAGGAGGATGGGGAGGAAGATCTGGGAAAAGGGGGCAGCCTTTAAAAAAAATTTATTTCCTTCCGGAGAAGCAGACTCATCCTGCCAGCGGTCCAGGCGGCGGATGCTGCTTCTTCCCCCCCTCCCCGCCGCCCCCAAATCGGGAGCAGGGAGAGAGAGCAGAGGAAGAGGAGGAAGAGGGGCAAGTAAGAGGCGCGGGAGGGGATGCTTTGCTGCCAGCAGCGTGCAACGGCAGGACAGAGCCCTGGGCACAGCAGCACCAAGCTTCCTGGGGAAGAAAGGCTGGGCTGGGGCCCCTTTGGAGCGTGGGCCCAGCACCAGTGGCACCATTGTAACTCTAGTATTGAGTGTATATCTTCTAAAAAATGAAACCTATGTCTGTCTCTGAGTTGTAAAGAATATGTATTAAAAGGTTATAACAACCAACAAGAATGCACTTTTATGTAGAAAGCCATGATTAAATGAAGGTCTTCTTGACTAGTGATTTAAGTCATGATTTAAGTCAAATCCACCCTGGTTACCACTCAAGAAAGATCTTGGAGTCCTCATGGATAGTTCTCCGATAATATCCACTCCATGTGCAGCGGCAGTCAAAAAGCAAACAGAATGTTGGGAATCATTAACAAAGGGATAGATGACAGTAAGACAGAAAATATATTGCCTCTGTATAAATCTATGGTATGCCCAGATCTTTAAGACTATGTGCAGGCTTAAACAGCTGGAATTTGGCTGTTTGTTTCTACTTTAAAAGATTTATATTATGCTAAAATCCCATCTCAAAAAAGATGTACTGAAATTGGAAAAGGTTCAGAAAAGGGCATAAAAATTATTAGGGATATTGAACAGCTTTCGTAGGAGGAAAATAAGAGACTTTTCAGCTTGGAAAAAGATATGACGGGGGTATGACAGAGATCTAGAAAATTATGAGTGTATGACAGAGATCTAGAAAATTATGAGTGGTGTGGAGAAAGTAAATAAGGAAGTGTTGTTTACTCCTTCTCGTAACACAAGAATTAGGGGCCACCAAATGAAATTAATAGGCTGCAGGTTTAAAACTAACAAAATGAAGTATTTTTTCCACACAATGCCCAGTCAACCTGTGGAACTCCATCTTCTTACAGCTGAAGAGGACTAGCCTAATTTAAGAAGAAAGTCTGTCATCACGACCTAATGTCGCTGGAAAAAGACAGCATCAACTTTCATATCTTTGACAAAAATTTAAGGTTACCTGTTTGAGTCCTTCATCAGTGAGCCTGTCTTGATTGCCTACATGTACTTTCTGAAGTAGAGGACATTGGGAGGCAACTGCAATGATAGATGTGTCCGAAAGTTGTTTACATCTGTAAGCAGTATACCTTAGAAGTCCAGGACATTTAAATGCTAGCACACACACTCCTGAATCAGACACATTGCGACAATCAGAAATATTGATTTCAGATATGTTCTGGCTTCTTGATGCAATTTTTTCCAGTAATTCATCAGTGACCTGTCAACAAAATTCAAATTCTCAATTTAATATCATCATAGTCATCTGATACTTTAGATTAAAAACATGTATATAGAGATAGTAATGAAGGAGATATATGTGAATATACGAGTACTATGACTTGGCAGCAGGAAGCATTTGCCCAAAGGAAGTGAGGAAAAAAGTTCAGTTTTTTAACAGATTCCAAGCATAGATTGCTGTAATCAACTTGACAGTTACCTTTGTACGAGACCTGTCCCAATCCTGATGACAATTAAAGCTATAGCTTTAAACAGCCTGCCCATACCCTCAACAGGGGACCACTGTCTTTCATGGCGAAAAGAAATAAGGACTTGTCTACACTTGAAACACTACAGCTGCACCACTTTAACTCTTCAGCATAGACACTCAATCCAGCAATGGGAGGGATTCTACATCAGTATAGTTAATCCACTTCCCCAAAAGGTGGTAGCTAGGTCAATGGAAGAATTCTGACGACCTAGCATGGTCTAGTCTACATTGGTGCTTAGGTCATCTTAACTACCTTGCTCAGGGGGTGGGTTTTTCCAGACCCGTGTGACATAGCTTAACTTCTGAGTGTAGATCTGGTCTTAATCTCACTCCCGCTGTGGTACTTTTCTATGAACAGAGTAGAGAGGTATTGTGCTCATGCTTTTTCTTGGAATTACTCAAAATTGCTCTTCACTGAAGAAGCTATGTCTTGGACAGCTTTGGGCAACCATCCAATAGCTGTTACCAACTCAATATTACAGTGATGTCAGTGATACCCGGTTTTTCAATGACAACAGCAGCAGCAGCAGCATGGAGTGTCTGATAACTGGAAATCCAATATGTTGACAGGAGAAAACACAGTAATAGAATGACTCTTAAAAAAAAATTGTTCTCATTACAAAAATAGAAAATTTGATTTTTGTAAAAATATCAGTTAGCCCACCCTCACCCATCATTAACCAGAAATTGCTATGCACTGCCTTTCACAGTAGTTCCTTTGTAACAGCGCTCATCTCCTTGGCATCTAGACACATTTCACCTATTAAAACCAATAATATATTAGCATAATATAAATCTTTTAAAGTAGAAACAAACAGCCAAATTCCAGCTGTTTAAGCCTATGAATCAATTAAAAGCTTTACCAAACAGATTGGACAGAGTACAGTACAAAACCAGTCCTTTCAAATGACCAGACAGAAAATCCGTAACAGAAAGAACGAAAAGTTTATTTTTAAAAATAGAGACAAAGCAAACCAAGCTAAACTGACAAAACTGCTCATCACAACACTTACCTTGGGTCAGATTTTGGTTTTGCTATGGGCAGATGAAAATAAAAAAACTTTTTGCCTCCATTTCTTGTACAGTACAGGAATAAACAAACAATCTGTAAAATCATAGTTACTTCTAAAAATAACTTTAAAAAAAAACCCAAACCACCCATGAGAATGGAGGATATGGCAGTGTATTTTTTAAAAAAACTGGTTTAGTAACGTATTAAATAATCAGCCAAGTAGACTAATGGTCAAGTATCATAATTGGAAACTCAACAAGGAGCCCCCTATATCAGATCATTAGACCAATGGTCCTAGGTCAGACCATTAGAACAATACCTCCACTTTAGACTGAGGTCAGGGTTTAACCTTTCTTCTTAGAAAGCAGGGATGGGCAAACAACGGCCTGCGGGCCAAGCCATTTTAAGCCAACCCGCCAGGTCCCGCTAGGGAGTGGGATCTGTGGTTCGGTCCTGCTCCGGCCGGGGTGCTGGGTCAGGGGCCGCACTACGCGGCTCACCCCTGCTCCAGCCAGGTAGCTGGGTCAGAAGCTGCTCTGGTGCTCATGGCCCTGCTCTGGTGCTCTAGCCAGGGTGCTGGGTCGGAGGCCGCTCCACGCGGCTCCCAGAGGCCACAGCATGGCCCTGCTCCAGCTCCAACACACTCCAATGGCCCCCTGCGGCACTTCAGTGGGAGCAGCTGGGATGGTGCCTGAAGATGGGGCAGCATACAGGGCCACCTGGCCATAACTCTGCATAAGAGCCGGAGAAGCGACATGCCGCTGCTTCCCAGATTTGCTTCAGGTAAGCGCCACTCAAAGCCTGCACCCCTGAGCCTCTCCCTATGCCCCAAACCCCTGATCTCCCTCTCACTCTCCAAACCCCTTGATACCAGCCCAGATCACCCTCCTACACCCCAAACTCCTCATCTCCAACCACACCCCTGAGCCCGCACGCCTAACCAGAGCCCTCACCCCTGCCTGTACTCCAACCCCAATTTTGTGAGCATTCATGGCCTGCCATACCATTTCTATTTCCCGATGTGGCCCTTGGGCCAATAAGTTTGCCCACCCCTGGTCTAAAGGAAGGGATCATCCGACCACGACAAAATGTATTACCTTCATATTTTCAATCTCCAAGTCCATCATGAAGATAAACTACAGTGTGGAACCACTGTTTTGAGTGGATTCTTAAGTTACTTTGATAATCACATAGGCCGTTACAGAATAAGAATCCAGTATTTGAAAATTAAAGCTGACATTTAAAAATAACCATAAATGACCCTAACATCAGGCCTAATAAGATTCCTATTACGCAACATAAGGAATCTAAGGGAGGCGTAAGATCAACTTTATGCTCCATCTAGAATTAAGAGATTTAATTCTGGACTTGGTTCACGCAGGAGACACACAATCAGACTCCATGTTTAAGTGGTGCACCCTCTACTGAGGGTCATTAAAAAAACCCACAGATACGCCTCTCCCTATTATGTTGAAGCAAGTACCAGCTGGACAAAGATCACAAAAACTAAGTCTAGTCATAACCAATTCTCAACCATTTAAGCCAAGGCAGGCCTCTCATCCAAGATGAGCTATTAGACAGTGGTAGCCTATGCAATCAATAGATGACAGGTAACAAGCCGCTTGTTTTAAATAAAGCACACTTTCATTCTGCTCTAACAGACTTCAAAGTAAACAAAAGTGCATTTAGAGAAGCTAAATTAAGACGTAATTCAGTCATCTGCTGCTTCTAGCACGAAAAGTAAAGTTGAAAAGTGAAGGACAAAGATCAACTAACCAGCATGTAATTCACAGTTTTGATTTTACTTTTTACAAATTTTTCATAATTATGTCTTCCTACCTGCTGACGATTACTGAGATCCAGTTGCTTCCAGAAGTGGAAGTCTAAACAGAGGTCATGCCAGTATTTACAAACTAACGATGCTGAAAGGCAGCGCTCATTCAAGGATAAATTGGAAAATATCTGTTAAAAAAAAAAAGAAGAAGAAGAAACTTGTCAGACATGGTAACCATATGAGACACAGAATTAAATGCTTTCCTTATTAGTTGATCATGAAAACCTGTGTATAAGACAGACAAAAATATTAATATCGTAATTGCTACTTGTTTCTATTCTTTGTCCCAGACTTGTTCAGTCAAGGATGAAAGACAGGACTAAGAAAACAGCTTTGTTGAGATATTAATCTCAGTCAAATAAACCACATGGTATAGAGCATGGATTCTACTCAAACATTTAGTTCAGGCACAGCATTACTCTGATACCATGTGCGGGAGACATAACACACCTTTTAAACAATGTAACAGTGCTTTATTAACTGAAACACATGTTCATTTTTTTTTTAAAAAGCATCCTCAGAGATAACACACAGGGATAGCCCAGAAGTTCAGCAATACAAATCCCTGCAATGCAAGGGATTCAAGTGCAGGATTAGCATTTTATCCTTATCCCAGCTCCAGAGGCTTTAAATACTACAGACACACCATGATCTGCAAAAATGGAAAGATCTGTGTCACTCTACAGAGGGAAATTTTTTTTTTTTTTTTATAATGGAGATATACCCATCTCCTAGAACTGGAAGGGATGCCCCCTGCCTTTGCTAGCAGGACCAAGTACTGATTTTGCCCCAGATCCCTACATGGCCCCCTCAAGGATTGAAACCCTGGGTTTAGCAGGCCAATACTCAAAACTACTGAGCTATCCCTCCCCAGTTGAGGTGCTGTGAAAGAAGTTACACTCAGTCCTCTTTCAGAGGTTTGGCTGTAATGCGAAAAAAGAAGGTTGTGATAAGAGATAAGATTGAAGAAAAAAAATGCCAAAAGCTTTCATGACATTTGGAGACGAATGGTAGATGAAAAGTCAGCCAAAAAGAGTCATTGGCCCAGAATGAAGTCAAAGAAGAAGTTGCTAACAGAGCTTTCGGAAAAAAGGTGCACAGGTATACAATTACTGCTCTAAGTTGCTAGCCCTATTGCTGTTGCCAGACAAGGCCCCTCCAGCCTATGTCCTGGTGATGCTGCCACCTAAGAATAATAATTTGCTCTTGCTACTATTTACTCCTAGGGAACTCCAAAATAAGTTTAAAAGAAGGTAATGAAAGAGATACAATGGTGGAAAGCTCAGAGACAGTAAATCCTTTATAGAGATGTTTTTAAAATTCGGCTCGCAACCCAGTAAAGCACTGAGTCACTCTGGTCAGCAGCAACGACCAGAATGTCACCAACTGGCCAATGGGAGCTGAAGGGAGAGGCGGCAGTGCCTTCGAGCGAGAGCTGTGCAGAGCCGCTTGCATGCCTCCGCCTAGGAGCCAGATCTGTTGCTGGCTGCTTCAGCCACATCGCAGTCCGCGGTGCCAAGACAGCCAGGAAGCCTGCCTCTGCACCCCGGCTGCACCATTGACCAGGAGCTGCCAGAGGTAAGCCCGTGCCCCAGCCCTGAGCCCCAAGCCCATGCCCCAGCCCTAAGCCCCCCCAAACGTGGAGCCTCTCCTACTCCCCAAACACCTCATGCCCAGCCCCACCCCAGAGCCTGCACCCCCAGCCCAGAACCCTAACCCTCCCACACACCGACCCCCTGCCCCAACTCTGAGCCTCCCCAAAACCCAGATCCCCTCCTGTACTCCAAACCCCTCGTCTGCAGCTCCATTGGGTCGTAGGCATCAATAATTTTCTTCAACTGGGTCCACAGAAAAGAAGTTTGTAAACCACTTATCTACCCTGAACAAAACAACTTTGGTATATTCCCCTGAGCCACCATTTTACCCATAAACAATATTAGTGTTCTCCTTTCAACCATTGTTGTTTCCCTACAAAAACCCCAACACACGCTCAAGCAAGGGTTCTAATGCCTGGATCCAAAATCTGCATCAGCTCCATTGGGACTTCATCTTTTCCTGACTGATCATGCTGGGGGCTCTGCCTCTCTCCAGCATTTTGGACCCTCAGCTACCACAACCACCTGGAAACCCCAACAGTTCAAACTTCACAGAGTGGTGAGAAACCAGCTCTCTCTCAGTATAGCCTTCTAATCTTGACTTGTGTGATCAGTTATAGCAGGGGTCGGCAACTTTTCAGAAGTGGTGTGCAGAGTCTTCATTTATTCACTCTAATTTAAGGTTTCGCGTGCCAGTAATACATTTGAATGTTTTTAGAAGGTCTCTTTCTATAAGTCTATAACATATATAACTAAACTATTGTTGTATGTAAAGTAAACAAGGTTTTTTAAAATGTTCAAAAAGCTTCATTTAAAATTAAATTAAAATGCAGAGCCCCCCAGACCGGTGGCCAGGACATGGGCAGTGTGAGTGCCACTGAAAATCAGCTTACGTGCTGCCTTCAACACACGTGCCATAGGTTGCCTCCCCCCAAGTTATAGATTTAATATTATAACTTAAAACTAACTTGTTTGTTTGGCTCCCCTATGGTTATTACCTGGCAATAAATAACTGTCATGGTTATGCTCGGGGGTCACGCACACTCTCTCTCGCTCTGCAGCAACGCTCCTCGTACCTAAACTAAAGATGCCTGTAGTGCTCAAAAATCCTGTGGGGTTTGCTCATCAACTGTGTTATTATCAGTTCTAATTCTAACATGAAAGTGGGGATGGGATATGCTGAACCTGGGACATATGAGGGTGGCAGCTTGGAAGTGCTTCTTGCCCCAGCCTGCTCAGGCATACTCTATTCAAGTGCAGTGTCCATGGCATAGGAGGATGACAGCTTGGAGGTGCTGTTTGACTCGGCCTGCTGAGTCCAGGGACATAAAATGGGTCAGCTTGGAAATGCTCATTAACGCAGTCCTCTCAGGTGAGCTCTGTTAGTGTGTGTGTTTGTCTGATTCTGGGGCTGGAAAAACCCAGTCCTGGGGAACCTAGGTCCTGCAGGTGATAGCTCCAATGGGAGGGAACTCGTAGCAGAGAGAAGTAGAGCTCCAGATGACAACACAAGTGACACAAGCAGTACACTGACAGAATTACACACCCACATCCCACCCAGAAGAGTAACCCTAATAAATGAGCATATACCAAATATTGGGAAAATCTGGTAACATGGACAGAAAAATAATTTTATCTACAACACTTCTCACAGGAAAAAGTTATGAAAAAAGGCAAATATATTCAGCTGTCAGGTACCTCAAAGAAAGTGAGCACAACTGAAGTTAGTGTTAGATAAATTTCATAGCACTCATAGTTTAGTGCTTTTCATCTTTAAAGTTCATTATCAACACAAAACTGTATTAACACTTGAACACAGGATACAGGCATGGTCCCATGTGTACTCGGTAGGACAAGGGCTCAAATTCAGTAAGAAACAAAATATTACTGTGTAATTTAATGATTCTATCCTGTCTTTTCCTCCCTCACATACTACTACAGCTCATAATGTGCATCTTCAACTGAGAAATTCATCAGTTATATTTAACGATGATTTTTGATCGTGTTATTCATTATGCTCTCCAGGCAGCTTCACAAGTCTTGGCTGTTGTAATGTTGTTCAGTCAGCCCATCTCAGAACCTACTTCCCCACCACGCATGTCAGGGTAAGGAGGCTAGTGGCCAGCCTCCAACAGCTCATCTCTTCAGCCTTTGGCTCTGTACTGTTCACCAGGCAACCCAAGTACCCAGCCTGCCCTTCTGGTTCCCCACCCTGCACTGGCTGCAAGCTTGACTCCCTGACCCAAAATTGTCTGGCTCTACAAATCAGTTCAGGAACACATATGACAATCTAATTAACCCCCAACCAATTTTAGGAAAAGCCTTGGAAAGCAAGAGGCAGCTACAGGCCAACTCCGGCATGGCAGAGACAGAAGGTACCTGACCGCAGCAAAATAGCATAGCATTTTTGCAGTGGGAAGTATTCCACAACATGTTGGGAAAAGTCCATGGGCGCTTCCAAACAACATGAATGAGAGTTTATATCTCTCAATTATTTTTTCAGGCTGACCGCAAAAATCAGGCAGGTGATACTTCACAGCGTTCAAATATTTAAGGTTGCCTTTTATAAAAGTCTGTCACCAAAATTAAACGTTGATTCATACAGCATCTGAACCAGTCCCACCTTTTCTTTCCTGTTGCCAATCTATTTCTTTCCCTTCACAAATATAACTCCTCTCTCCTCCCAATCTCTGTCATTTTTCCTATGATCTGTTCTCCCATGCTGTTCTATACCATTGTGCAGCAATTTAAATTGAATTTACAAAGTTCAGCAAGTGTCTCATCTATATAGCACATGGCATGCTTACAACAGAACACTGATATGTTAGAAACTTTAATGACAAGTGCAAAAGCCTAAGCCATCAATTTCTGCAGAATTTAAGACGTTAAAAGAAGTTACTAGACATTATGATTGCAAAGATAACCTTCAAAACATGAACCAAAACATCTTCCTGACAGTAACAGTGCCTCTGATGCTACTCCTAGCTTCAGCATGATGAGGTTAACAAGACAAGTTTCAGACAGTTTTTTTTTAATACTATGGGCAGCAGTGAACTTTCCAAAAAACAAAAAAAACACCACCAAGTCAGTTTCATGCTTGGAAAAATTTGTATGCCACTGTAGAAAAAAAATGGAATGAATTATAGGAAAAGAGTAAGGACAACTTCTGGGAGAGAATAATGCTAATTTACTGTCAAGCTACCTCCTTGCAGGAGCCAGGAGGCTACAAAGTTAGGAAGAAGATATGTAGACGTCTTCCCCAGAGCTAGAGAGGGATAGAGCTTCAAATTTATCAGATGCCTACTAGCTAAAGGAAAATATTTAAGATGGAGCCCCAAGCAAGGTCCAGAGAGAGCACCTATAATGAAAGTATGTTCCAAACTGGCCCTGAGCAGGTAAAGTAGCCAGACACACCTAATTAACAAATTAAGCAGCAAGTCAAGGAGAGATGTAGGCTATAAAGAGGCCACTAATTAGAGGAAATAAAGGTACAGCTTCTAAGTTTTGTAAACTAATTAGTAGCAGGCTCAGCTGGGCAAGAACAGGTGGGGCCTATATAAAGCCCAGGAGCTGAGAGCAACAAGAAACAGCAGGAAAGTGGGCTGCCGTTATTCCCTGAGAGAAGAGAGTTTGGAAGCTGGCATACTCAGAAGGTAGAAGCCAGTTATGTAGGAAGAAGCCAAGGGAAACAGCAGCAAGGACTAGGTCAGTACAGGCATTGGCTACATGTTACAGGGTCCCTGGGATGGAACCCAGTGTAGGGGATGGGCCCTGGCTTCCCTACTAGCCACAGGGTAGCAGCATAGGGTGTTGAAGACATCAGATGGGCAGCTAATCTGGAAGAACTGTGATTTCCCCAAGAGCTAAGAGGCTGCAGACTAGGGGGAGAAGATGAGTAGAGCAACCAGAAAGAAAGGTGCAACACTGGAGAGCTAATTCCCAGAACAGCCAGGAAGAAATGCCACAAGTGGTGAGGGAACCCCATCACAGCACCCAATCTCAAAAACAGGAGCTCCAAATGGGAAGGAATAGTGTCAGACATCCAGCCTGCAGGCCAAATCTTATCCGCATTATGTATTTTAGTGCCCTGTTGAATATTCAGATTCCACATAATCCATGAAGCCATTAAAATATAAATTTCTATCCCTTGTTAATCTTCCACATATGAACTGAATGTAAACCAATGCAGCATGGTCATCCTGAGTCCTGTAACAGTAGCTCAGAGGTTTGAATTCCCCAAGTCCTATAACTCCCATTAAGACATTAACTCTAAAGCCAAATCATGACAATTTAAATATCAGCATTAGCCATTTAACTGATTATTATTTTAGTGGATAGAATAGAGGAGGAAAGAAAGGGAAAAAAAACAGACAGGGAAAAGGGAGAGAAAAACAAAAGGAGGATAAGTAAAGAATGAAAACAAAAGAAAAGGTGGTGCTCCTGAAAGTGAGCATGTGTTTTACTACTGTGTGTTAGCAACTGTGAACAAATAACTAAAGATGTAGTTACTAAGCAAAAACCATATTCAACCCTTGATCTTTATATAGTCTTCCAGTTGATAACAGAAGGAGTTCCCTAGCCCATGGATCAAGTTCAAAAATTGAATTCATTCCGCTACACAGAATTAGTTTGACACATCTGCTTCAGACATTTAAAGTAAGCAAATGAAAAACAAGACAATTAAAGCTAGCCTCCATTTATCCACCACCCTGCCAAGCAATTCATTAGTTTCACATAAAAATAAAATGGGGTGGTTGAACAGCATGTTATAATAAAATACTTATCTCCTAAACTTAAGGCTTACATGACTACTGCCTACTGTGGAAAAAACTTGTCCATTTCACCATTATCACCTCATCCCTTGTTCCATCTATTTTATTCCTCTGTTGTATCTTAATTAGGATTTGAAGATCTTTGGAGCAGGAACTGTGTCTTTATTTTTCACATCAGCCTATCACAACAAGACTCCAACTGGGGCCTCTATACACTACTATAATATAAACAATCACAACTACCACCACTGGACTAATCAGAAATCTGAAGTACAAATCCCATCATGAAGTGGATGGAAGCAACCAAGTAAGAATATAAGTTTAGTTAAGGAGTGTATGGAAAATAAAGGCAGCCAAAAAGCAGAATGAATTAATTCCACCTGAGAGTAACAAAAAAAAAAAACCAAACACTATACTAGAGAGGAAACAAGTATTAAAAAATCAAGAGGGATGAACTTGGATTCAGAGATTGGGAAGATACTGAACTCAATTTTTAAATCTATCCCTACTGTGAAAAATACATTTAAAGAAAATTACCAAGCAACAAAGACCTCCAAAGACGACTACTGTATTAATAAAGAGTAGATAAAACATCTGGAAAATATGAACAAAAAATAATTGACTGAATTGGCCCACAAATA
Organism: Gopherus evgoodei; assembly: GCF_007399415.2. NCBI lineage: Eukaryota > Metazoa > Chordata > Testudines > Testudinidae > Gopherus > Gopherus evgoodei. The sequence goes on along the minus strand of NC_044327.1, from coordinate 68,152,051 downwards.
TTAAGATGTTAAAAAAAAAACTGGCTAGTGGGCTCACCAAGTTGCTATTTTGAGAAGTCATGGGGAGCTGAGGAAGTACTGTAAGATCAAAGAAAAGCAAATGTGCCAATGATCTTAAAAAAAGTGATCCTGGGAATTACTGTCAATAACTTCTATTCCTAGTAAGATAACAGAACAAATATTAAGAAAAATTAACACTGAACATCCCAGAGAACACTGTAACCACGAGCAACATGGGTTAATAAAGACATAATATTGCCAGACCGAAGCAATTGTTTTTATAGCATTATGAAGACAGGTCCCAATCCTAAGGTCCAGATTTGGGAATTAGACCATGACAGTAACCCTGAAACATAAAAGCAGGGTCCAAAGATATATTTGCACTGGAACGTAGACCCATGCTTGAGCCCAGGCTCAAGGATTAACCCCCTTGGGTCTACACTGCAACTGCGCTATCCCAGTGCTCAGACCCAGAAGCCTGAGTCAAGTCCAAAGGTCTGAGCCCTATTGCTTTACAGGGAAAGCACACTCAAGCTTGACTCAAGTTCCAGGAGTCATCTGGAAATATCCCACAATTCCATGGGACAATTTCCTTAGTCTTCTCTATCCCAACAATCTGTAATCCATTATTGAAAACAGAAGACTCCACACACCCACGCACCCACCCCCTTGGCAAAAGGTAACAACTCAGGTCAATGTTAACCTATTCTGTTCTGATCACTCACCTGCAAGCACATTGTCAAAGAACCTCCTGGGTTTGCAATAGAAAGTGATCAAATCAAGCATTCTGCAAAGCAAGTTGCTTCTTATAGTTTCCTTCCAGTACACCACAGTCCAAGGGCTAGAGCAGCCACATTTTGGTGGAAGAGGGTCGGGAGGGGGGGGCATGCTAGGGACCTAGGGGCTTTGACTCAGGTCTGTGCACTTTAGTGTGACTGCCAGAATCCTAGGTTTGAGCACGTTAGAAAAATCTTAATGTAGGAGTTAAATATAAAGTAGACACTCAAGGGCAGGGTTACCTAACAGGAGTTAGCTAGCTCAATTCTCACTAACCTTGAGCTTATACTGCATCACTGACATCTCTACATTACATTCAATAGCCCCCTATCCCGATCCCCCTGAGCCCCAGTCACCTGTCACAGGCCAGCCCCAGGGGGCGTAGGTGCAGTGTAGACATACCCTGAAAAGCCATAGCTGGAACCTCACAGGAGGAAGAAAGCCCTTTACCACAATCACTCAGTGCTATTGGGGGGAAGCAACAGCCCTCTGAGTTTGAAACACCTTCAACTCTGGCTCCCCCTTAGCTGGTGGCGAGGAGTCAACCCCCTGGCGGGGCCTCCCCGCACCCAGACCCACCTTGAGAAGGATGGAGGGCGGCAGCTGGTTGATGTCAGGGGGCAGCGGCTGCAGCGACTCTCGGCAGCACTCGCTGGGGTTCTCCAGCGGCTCCTGGCGGTCAGGCTCGTTACCTTCCTCCTCCTCCTCCTCCTGCGGCGGCGGCACCTCAGCGGCCAGCTCCCCCACGCCGCCACTTTCTCCGGAGAGGGCCCCGGGCAGCGGCCCCCCGCCGCCAGCAGCGCGGCCCGAGGCGCAGGGGAGGGGACAGAGCTGTTGCTCGCTCGGGCATTGGCAGGCGGCAGCCTCCGGCTCCGGCGGGGCGGCGGCGCCGCAGCGGGGCTGCTTGCAGGGGGGGCAGGCGGGCAGGCCGGCCCCTTTGCGCTTACACACCATGTCGGGGGCCGGCTCTCCGGGCGGCCGCGCAGAGCCCAGGAAGGCCCGCACGGGCGGCGGCAGCAGGCCTGAGAGGAGCAGGCGCTGGCACGGGCCCCGCTGCTCCCAGGCGGCGGGCGAGAGGTGCAGGAGGCGGCGGGCGGCGCGCTGCTCCGCGGAACTCAGGCCCGCGCAGAGAGGCGGCGAGTCCCGGCCGGGCAGGGGCTGCTCCGAGGCGGGCGGGCTGGCGCCGTGCACGATGAAGCAGAGCATGCAGGGCCCGCGCAGGAAGCAGCTCCGGCTCCGCGGCGGCACCTTTCTCCCGCGGCGGCGACAGCGACTCCTCTCCCGGCTCAGGCTGGTTCCCTCCCTCGAGAGCAGGTGGCCCATATAGGAAGCTCCGGCGCGGGGATTTGCGGGGGCCCGGCCGCCGCCCCCGGGCAGGTCCCGTCGCCGTGTCAACTGCAGGCGGTGGCAGAGGCAGCGGGTGTCACGGTGCCCGGGCGGGGGCCAGTCGCTGGGCACGGCGGCGGGGGGCGGCGCCGGTTGTTCCGGGACTTTGAACCTGCAGAAGCTTCCGCTACCGCCGCCCTGACCTTATCCAGGCGCCGCTCGCGGCCCAGCAAGAGGGGCCGCCCCGGGGCCTGGGCTCTGCGGTGCTGCCGCCTGCGGCCGGGCTCTGCCAGGGCCGCCAACCTGCAACGGCTGCTGGGGCCGAGGATGCTCAGCGGGACGCCTCGAAAGGAGCCAAGAGTCCGCCGTCCCCGAAGTCACTCCCCAAGCTCCCGGCTGGGGGCTGTCCCTCACCCCCCACATACATACCCTAACCCCAACACACCCCACGACAGCTCTATTCCCTGTAAACACACACAACAGTCCCACTTCCCATTCATGCACACAACACACTCCCCCTACATGTGCACACAGCATCAGCCCCACTCTCCGCCTACACACGCGGCCACATCCACAATTGCCCCTCTTCCTCGCACACCCATCCCCGTCCCCAGAACGCTACTCCACGCATGTACCTCCACAACAGCCCCTCTCCCTCCATACATACACCCACAACAACCCCTCTCCCCCCCTGCACACACACAACAGCCTCACTTCTGCCCCCCCTTCGTCCCCACACAAAGGAACTGCTGCTTCTTTTATAAGCATGTTAGTAGGTACTGCACCATCTGAAAGACTATGGGTACAGTTCACTCACAACAAATTCTGTGTCCTCCAGGAACTGTCTTTCTAAACACCCCAGAAGCTGCTTCCCAAAATGACATTCACCTCCAGGAACTGCTTCCCCAGGAATTTCTACCAAATTCTTCATTTCAGGACCCGGTGTCCCTCCCCAACATCTCACACAAGAGTTATCTTTTAAAACAGGCTCCCCAAAACAATTAAATTACAGCTGAAAAACTACATCTCACAAACCCCCCTGGAGGAATTACCCATTCCACCCCACAAGATGCACACAAACAACTGCCACCACCGCGCTTTTCATGTGGATTGGACAAATTTAGCTCAGTACCCAGTTTGGTGGACTCTTGGGGTCCTTGAATTCCATCAAACTGTCTTCAGAGGGAAAGAGTAGTTTTGCATATTCTCAATGCGAATGCTCTGATTTAGAAAATACAGCGGCATTGTTTGTTGAGATATACAATAATACTTTATTTTCTGGTCATTCAGATATTTTAACAATATTTTACTGTAACATTTTTATCAGAAGCAATTTTGTAAAGCCAATAAGAAAACTGACAATTCTATGATGTCAATATTTTGAAGGAAATTCTTATATAAAAGATGAAAATGTTAACTGGAAAAATATCCCTGAATTGTGTTAAAACTTTTTAAAAATAAAGACAAATAAACATGCATTATACCTATGTTCAAGCCCACTGCTGCAGACACTCAACCATGGGAAACTTGACTTATGTGTATAGTTCCTATTGAATTAAATGGGGCTACCAGGGTGAGTCAAGTTATACATGTATTTTTCAAGATCACACTTAGGGTATGTCTACACTGCAATTAGACGCCTGTGATAGCTGACTCAGGCTTGGGGGGCTTGGGTTGTCCGACTGTTTAACTGCTGTGTAGATGTTCCAGGTCAGGCTGCAACATTCCAACTTGGGCTGCAGCCCAAATTCTGGGATCCTCCTACCTAGCAGCATCCTAGAGCCCAGGCTCCAGACCGAACCCTGATGTCTACACTGCAATTAAACAGCCCCACAGCCCAAACCTTATGAGCCCATGTCAGCTGGCCCATGCCAGTCACAGGTTTTTAATTGCAGTGTAGACCCCTTAGTCTTTAGCAGTGATGGGCTAAGACTTAACAAGAGTTTGGCTCCCCCACAAAGTATGTAGACCCCCAAGTGGGGCCCCAGGGCCAGACAACGGGTGCTCCGGCCTCCATCCCCCAACGGATTTCTCCCCCACCCCTCAGAACTGCCACTGGTCACGTAGCTGCCCAGAAAGCAGAACTTGCAACAGGAAAAGCAGCCTTGTGGTCAGCCAGCCTGGAGGGACAAAGTTCCCCTGACAACAGTCGCTTCCTGGGTAGGGACGTTGGGGCCCACTGCCTCCCTTGTATGGGCATTCGCCACTCGCGACCCCCCAATTGGCTTATCACAAACTATGACGACAAATTTACTATATATTGCCGGTCCCCTCCCGGGGACGGGCGGAGAGCCCCCGAATTCCTGTCGAAACCGTATCCAGGCCTGATCACCCTGAAGGCTCTCTCGGCTCACGCGTTTCCTGAAGCCTAACCGGTTGCCGGCCGTAATGAAACTTTTGTGGTTTGTATGTGTAAGTATAACTAGCTGTTAAGTATTCTGTACTGATAGATAAGAGGCAAAGACTGATTCCAGCCGCCCCGAGACTCCTGCTAGGGGAAACCCGTTGACCAGGAAATCTCGAAAGCAAGGGGGACCAGTTGAGCCTCACAATTTATTTAGGGAAATTAGTTGTTGCACTTATGATTACTAATAGCACCAATATCACTTCTACTAACCCCTGGAATGATCTAAATAACTATTGGGACTTAGAAAAATACCAGGGCCAGCTTTTATTTGTAATTGCAGTATTTGTATTATTTGCTTTGGTAGTGTGTTGTAAGCCCCAGATGTAACTGATCGTGTTCTCCCTTATCATTATCTGTGATTCATTTAATAAACCCTTATTCTCTTAAACACTAAGAGTGATTGCTTGCGTGCTCTCTGTCGCTACCCGTGGGCACTTGACACCCCCCCAGGGCATCCAGTGATCGAACCTCCGCCCTACCCCAACGCTCAGTACCCGGTAGATAACGGGCACCTGGTGGCCATATCGGTGGAGCAAGGGGCGAGAGTAATCAGTAATCAACATGGCGTCACGAACAGGATGCCTTCGGGAGGGTCAGTGCCCGTGGTGTAGTGGGGACCGTGAACAATCTGAGCTCGAGCAATTTCAACACTTACAATTTCACCAAGTGGCCAGCAGACAGTCTGCGAGGCCCACCCTAGATTGGGTTTGTACTATAGAGTCAGGGTCAGGGTCGAAAAGCTATACTACCTCATTAACCCTGCCTGCCGTAGGGTGCCTCCTCCACTGCCATCCCACCTTTAAGTGTCAGCCGGCCGATGGTTCCCTGCAACCCCAGTGCACGGGGGTTGCGGAAACTAGTCGGACTGAGACACCATCAGGCATCTGGAAGGAGTGTAGCCGTATCATCAAAAAATCCGGGGCCACCGTTTCTAAACTCATATCCCCGCCCCGGGTACAGCCAGGTGATCCTGCCCACGGTTTGCTAGCCCAGTTACTGCAGGAATTAGAGCAGACCAGGCGGACAAAGAAACTTAGACCAGACGAGTTTAAGTCGGAGGACGTGTCCACGGTCTTGTTCAGTGCACTTAACAAAGCGCTGGACCTCTGTGCGGTCCTTCATGGAAGCACTATGTTTGCTGCTAAACAAGCCGCTGCAAGCGGTACCGACAGTGCAGAAAGTGAGATAAGTGGCAAGGAGCAGGAGGACGGGAGTCAGGCTGGTAAAAGCCCACCCCCCTATGAAGCTCCCGCTTCGATCTACCCTGCTCTCCCCCCTGCTCTCCCCTCAGCCCCACCTGCGCCTGAGCAGGAGAGGCAGATGGAGGCAATGCCCGTTGCTATCACCAAAAGTAAGGTGGATTCTAATACAGGCCAGACGGTTACGACCACCGAATGGCGAACCCGCACTAAGGCAGAGTTGAAGGAATTCTTAGCAGATACAAAGCGAAAGGAGGGCGAGGCGCCCCTAGTGTGGCTGGGTCGTCTGGCCCTGGATCACGGGGCAGAGACGGTAGACAGGGACGAAGCCGCTGTTCTGGCTAAAACGTCCAGCTGGGCAGGCGGGTTCACGGGCCACCACCTCTTAAGAAATGGGGTCTGGCCGCTCACCACCCCGGCCGCGGCCGCCATGGCCATGAAAGGCACCCTTAAGGGATTGGTTGTGCCTCCCGGCAGCATAAATACACCCCACGAGATCATCTGGGCTATTGCCGGGGCATCTATCGTACTGTGGGATGCACAAGCGACCCCGTTGAACTTAACCCAGCAACAACAACAGGATCCTGTTCCATTCAATTATGTCGCGGACCCTACCCTGATCCCGGTCACTAGGGACGCAGTGGACTTAGTCATAGATAGCGCACCACCGATTGACACAGGGGGATCCCTATTATTACATGGTTGGGTCGGGGAGCCTCTAATTACCTTATATGAGGCCGTGTCCCGGCTCCGAATGCCACCGACCCCGAAGAATCCCATTTCAGCCCTTCCAGCTGAGAACCCTGTTAATAAGGGTCAGCCTAAACACCCTGAACGAACCAAGGCTGAAAGAGCACTTTTTGGGTTCCTATTACATAAGGGGATCCCCAAGGAGGCACTGCGGAAGATGTCTGATACCCAACAGCAAGATTTGGGAAAGCAGTTGGGATGGAAGGATTGGGATAACTATCTGAGGACAAAAAACGAGTAGAGGCCGGGTGCGCCCCGGCCTCCACAGAGACTTGGGATGACCGACCATACCATACCCTGTTAGTAGCTGGTCCCAAACCCCCTTACACCCCTGTATCCTTTCTGTTGGACACCGGAGCTCAAATCTCCGTTATAAAACCCGATGTGCCCCACGTACCCACAAGTTCTACTATGTTTGTTCAGGGTCTTAACAGTATTGAAGAAAAGCCTGTAGTCAGCTTCACTTTAATCCATAAGGGGTACAAGCGAAAGGTAAAGGCTTTGTTGGGAGGAACAAATTTGTTGGGGGTTGGGGATATAAAACGACTGCGATTACAAAAACAGGTCTGTCAGGCCCTGCCCGTCGCCCTGTCACCCGATGACCCCCCCCCTTATAGCCCCGAGCTTGTTAATAACAGCTCATGGAAATTCTCCCCTATTCCCACGAAGCCTGAAGGCATCCCCCTCATTAAGCAGCTGCTCGACCAGTTGTTAAAGGAGGGACGGATAGTACAGGTGACCGCGTCCAACTATCTATCGCCCGGCTGGGGAATCCCCAAGCCCGGCAACCCCTCTGAATTTCGATTGGTCATTGACTATAGACAGGCAAATAGCCGAGTCCGACACCTCCCGTTTGCAGGCCCAGCCACCATTCCAGAAATACGGCAGCAGCTAAGTGATGCCGGTGGGAGGTGGGCCTGCACCCTAGATTTAAAGGATATGTTCTATCAAATCCCTTTGGAGGACAAACCCCAAATCTTAAATTTCGCTTTCCAGGGCGCGCAGTACCAGTGGAAGGTGTGCCCTCAGGGGTTCTGTAATTCCCCAGCCTTGGCAACGGCCGCTCTCGCAAAAACCTTAAAAGGGGTAGAAGCCACTGGGGGCACCACCATTTTAGCCTATGTGGACGACATAATTGTAATTGGGCCCAACGAACACATAGTTCAGCACGTAACTAACGCCGTGGTAGCTGAACTAAAGGCCAATGGGTGGCGAATTAATGAGGCAAAAAGCCACCTTGTGCCCTCTCAAAGCTTTTCCTTCTTAGGCCAACATTATGACCCCTACGACTGTGGCCAACCCACCTCGGGGATTCTAGATCCTTGGGTAACAGACCCACCCGAGAATAAAAAGCAACTGCAGAGACTTTTAGGCCTAATTAATTATCACAGACACTTCATCCCAGATAAACACCTTGTAGACCTGGAGGTGATCCAGGAACCCCTCTCATCCAAACGGAGACGGGAAATATGGAGTCCTGAAGCTCAAAAAAGCCTGGAACGAATAGCCACTTGGTTTGCCTCTAACCCACGGCTGGCCCGATACAAAAGGGACTCACCTTTTACCATCACCCTTTTCTTTACACAACATCACTATGGGTACTCAGTATCACAGGACGGGCAACCGGTCTATAACTGGGCCCGACGGCTCAAGGGCCCTCAGTATCGATATGGGCCCATAGGACTCATGTTGCTAGCCGCAGGTGAGGCACGCATTTGGGCCCCGCTATCTAGTAAGGGAACCCTGATTGGCCCTGAGGTACACCTCATTCCATGGCTCACGCGGTTGCCCCCTCCCAGTTTTCATGGAACCAGCCTAACGTGGCAACAGCTGTGTTATGTGGGGGAGATCACGTGGCGGGAATGGACGCTTAAATCGCTGCCAAACGATGTCCGATTCCCAATAGCCTCGGAGCCCCTGTGCATAGAAACAAAATATGACCCCTGGATTGTATCTGATGGGGGCACTTCCCCGACCCCCCGGGCAGGTGTCCTCTGTGCTAAATGCGACCACTTCCAGGTTGACCTCCTTCCCCCGGGTTCATCGGCCCAGCATAGCGAAGTTCATGGGGTTCTTCTCGCTGCCCAGCACGTCACCCAGGCCCATTCCGTTTCTGCTCAGGTCGTGCTAGGCATAGACTCACAATTTTGTCTCAGCATCCTCACGGGAGAGGCTAACCCCACAGCATTTACGCCCCTGTGGGAGACTATTTTTGACCTCGTACGTAAGTTCCCACGGCCCTGGTTTGTAACCCATTGCCCGTCACATCGTCCTGACTCTAACCCCCTCCACTCCGAATTGGATCACAGAATGAGGGAAGTTCAGGCACCACCCCAAGTGTGCCTGGGGCAGCAGCCCCAGCTTAACACCGACCCATTCCTCCAATGGCTTCATGAGGATTGGGGGCATTTGCCTAGCGGCCGCCTATACAATCAGTTAGCCCTAGGTGCTCAGGGAAAGCCTGAGGTGCGGCGGCAGGACTGCGAAAGAGTCGTGCAGGCCTGCCTTAAGTGTGCACAAATCAAGTCCCAAAACCGCCCGCGCTACGAGCGGTGGGCGTACGCTGCAGAGTACTTCCCTCCTGGCGTGGTGTGGCAAATAGATTTAATGGGACCCCTACCCGGAGCCCGTCGCCACCCTAAGGCTCTGGTAGTGGTAGATTTGGGCTCCCGTCAAACTCACTGCATTCCCCTGAATACCACCACGGCTGCGGCCGTGGCTGGGGCGCTGCAACAGGTAGCTGCAGCATGGGGTGTGCCCTCCGAGGTTCAAGCAGATGGAGGACCCCCGTTTACCAGCAAACGTTTCGAAGCATTAGTGCTGGGATGGGGGGCTTCCCTCCATATTCACTTGAAGTATCACCCCGAAAGTAACGGTGTTGTAGAGCGGAAAATCGGGGTTCTGAAAACCATGATACGTTCAGTTAATCCCAACGATGACTACAAGGGCTGGAGTGCGCTATTACCCCAGGTTCTTATCTCCCTCAATGCAAACTATTCTCGTTGGCCGGAGATCAGCCCCAGACCTAGAGGTCCCTGGACTCCTGTATATCACCCTGATCAACTAGTCTGGGTGGCTGAGCCACAGGCCTCAGGTCGCCGGGAACCCTACGCCGCACAAATTGTGAGTGCAGGTAAATATCCTAATACCTACACGGTTGTGGATGCCCAGGGCACCCACACCTTGGTCCACCATAACTGGATAAGCAAACGTTCTGAGTCAGGAGCGAACTAACGGGGGCCAATAAGGCCGCCTTCTGTTCTGTCTTACAGTTTGCCATAGCGGCAGGGAGCCAGAACGACGATCGGAGGGGCCCACCTCTGCTGAACCTGAGACGGTATCCTGTGGGCGAAAATGCCCATCACCTTCTGTTTGCAGCCTATTGGATCCAGGAAGCCCTGGGAGGAAACATCGACTTATCTTCGCTGACCTCTGATAACTGCCTTGCATGTTCTAACAAGCTGTCTGTAAATCGGCCTTTGTTTAATTTATTACCGTTAGTGTTTAACTTTAGTAGTATTAATGGTCCCCTTAATTGCTCTTCCCCCTCAGCTCAGTGGCTCCCTACCGCGCAGTGGATAGGTTGCACAAATGACCTTTTTAACCCCATTTCCCCTCTTGTTTTCCCTATTTTTAATAGAACTAGAGCACGCTGTAGGGACCCACTCCCCTTGTCACCGGCACAGAGACCCGTGGCGTCCCACTGTTGGGCATTTTATGGCAGGGAGGAACATAAAAACCGGTCAGACTCACCTCATTGGGTCGGCACGTATCCAAATTGTTCCCAAACCCTTGTCTATGGCAACGTGTCGTACAGTGACGTTGTTATGGATCGGGACACCCCCTTGCCAATAGTCAATACAACTGTCGTGGAAATAAATGTCTGGGCCCCACCCTTTAGTACCTTTTTTAACCCTCTTAAGCACACCTATTTTTATTCTAATTGGGTTTTAAACAGATTACGACCCGGTCATTTCTGGCTATGTGGCGAGGTTGCCTTTGCGGCACTCCCCCCCAACCCCAAGGGCATATGTACTATTGGCTCTCTCCTGATAAAAGGGGGAGGTGTTTATGTTAAGACCTGGCAGCCCAGTTCAGCCGGGAGGGTTCGACGTTCTTGGGGATGGTGGGAGAGGGCGAAGGGGGCGTTGTCCTCTATGGTTTCTTCAGTAGTCTCGTTCAACCCCGTGGGGTACATGTTATTGCGTGAGCAAGTATTATTCCAATCACTGGCTATTGAAACGCTAGCTAATACTACTGCAAAAGGCTTTACTTTAGTTAATCAGCGGTTAGGTGAATTAGCAGATTATACTTTTCAGAATCGCTTAATGATACAATTTTTGTTACAATCACGGGATTTTTGTGAAACCCTTGTATCTATGTATCCCCAGTTTAAAGATAAGTGCTGTATCTCTCTTTCTTCTATTTCTGGAAACTTAACTGAAGTAATTGATGATCTTAAGGCCTTAGGAACCGCTGTGCGTGAGTCCAGAGAGACCTTCCGCTTCTGGTCATGGCTGGAGTGGTTGGGCCTTGGAGCCTATAAGGCTTATTTTCAATCCCTTTTTGTGTCGCTTGTGGTGGGCCTCTGCCTCCTCTGCCTTGGGTGCGCTTTTGTTAAGGCCTGTGTTCGGCGGATGGTGGGAAGTGCCCTTATTGCCTCGGCTACTGAGAAACGTCCGCTCGTAGGGGCGGATGCTGACTCAGACACTGAGGTTTAGGTACGTGGGGCGTTGTCGGCCGGAGCATGGGGGCATGTTAGACCCCCAAGTGGGGCCCCAGGGCCAGACAACGGGTGCTCCGGCCTCCATCCCCCAAGGGATTTCTCCCCCACCCCTCAGAACTGCCACTGGTCACGTAGCTGCCCAGAAAGCAGAACTTGCAACAGGAAAAGCAGCCTTGTGGTCAGCCAGCCTGGAGGGACAAAGTTCCCCTGACAACAGTCGCTTCCTGGGTAGGGACGTTGGGGCCCACTGCCTCCCTTGTATGGGCATTCGCCACTCGCGACCCCCCAATTGGCTTATCACAAACTATGACGACAAATTTACTATATATTGCCGGTCCCCTCCCGGGGACGGGCGGAGAGCCCCCGAATTCCTGTCGAAACCGTATCCAGGCCTGATCACCCTGAAGGCTCTCTCGGCTCACGCGTTTCCTGAAGCCTAACCGGTTGCTGGCCGTAATGAAACTTTTGTGGTTTGTATGTGTAAGTATAACTAGCTGTTAAGTATTCTGTACTGATAGATAAGAGGCAAAGACTGATTCCAGCCGCCCCGAGACTCCTGCTAGGGGAAACCCGTTGACCAGGAAATCTCGAAAGCAAGGGGGACCAGTTGAGCCTCACAATTTATTTAGGGAAATTAGTTGTTGCACTTATGATTACTAATAGCACCAATATCACTTCTACTAACCCCTGGAATGATCTAAATAACTATTGGGACTTAGAAAAATACCAGGGCCAGCTTTTATTTGTAATTGCAGTATTTGTATTATTTGCTTTGGTAGTGTGTTGTAAGCCCCAGATGTAACTGATCGTGTTCTCCCTTATCATTATCTGTGATTCATTTAATAAACCCTTATTCTCTTAAACACTAAGAGTGATTGCTTGCGTGCTCTCCGTCGCTACCCGTGGGCACTTGACACCCCCCCAGGGCATCCAGTGATCGAACCTCCGCCCTACCCCAACGCTCAGTACCCGGTAGATAACGGGCACCTGGTGGCCATATCGGTGGAGCAAGGGGCGAGAGTAATCAGTAATCAACATCCCAGAGACAGAGTAAGGTGTGCTGGGGCTCTGGGCAAGAGCAAGTGGGAGACCCCTCCCCATCCACTCCGCCCCTTCCTTCTGCGGCCCTGCCCACAGCACAGCGGCTTCCCTTGCCCTGCCCGCCTAGCTGCTGGGGCTCCAGGCTTCCACCACCAGTGGTGGAATTTTTCCAGGGGGCCCCCATTTGCCCGGGACCCCTAGGCACAGAGCCCATTGGCCCAGTGTCTAATCCGCCACTGCCGGCAGTAAACTGGGAACAACTAAGCGTGGGGGAAAAGCTTAAGTTGAGGTTTATGTTCCATGAGTGTTACCCAAGTGTGACCGAGGAACCTCTTGGTGCCAAATGGCAGGAAGCACTAGAGGATGGCATGGCAGGGCTCTACTGCGAGCCAGTAGCCCACTGGTCACCATGATCATTGTGAACTGTATGTATAAATAATATGTAAGGAATTACATGTCTATTCTTAAAATTATGTTCCTAAGGCAAGTAACAAGGAGGTGATATGTCTCAGATGGATTCCTTTCAGGCCAGGAGTAACAGATGCTTTTCTCCTCATTGTGTATTGTATGCCTCACAATGCAGGCCTATTTCCATATTGATCCAGATGCTGATTAAAGGACTGTGAAATCTACAATAAAGAAGTATACAGGAAAAACAACAAATACAGAGATATCTTGTTATGAATAAGGACAAATGATTGTTCTGATATATCTGAAGGTGCAAACAGGCACAGGAACTAGGGGTTCAGGGGATACTGCACCCCACCAGGCTCCCAGCTGCCAGCCCCGCACCCACAGTCCCTGGTGCTGGCCCGCGTGCCCAGGGTCCTGGCCTCAGCTCTGGGAGGAGTGGATAGGTCATGGGGGGCTGGCTTTCAGCACCTGCACTATTAAAAATGTTCCAGCACCACTGGGTGCAAACAGAAACACCGGAGCATTCACTGAGGAGGAATGCTGACAGTGTGACTTATCTCATATAAAATGTTGGAAAGCTTTGAGAGAACATTGCTTCTCGTGTCTTGCTTACAACAATGTTCATCTATGTCTGACAATTTTGTTCTGTACTATAGTTTCAACTAGTTTGCCCGGATCACCTCTAGAGCCCTTTTTTAAAATGGGCGTCACATTAGCTATCCTCTAGTCATCTAGTACAGATGCTGATTTAAATGATAGGTTACAAACAACAGTTAGTAGTTCTGCCATTTCACATCTGAGTTCCTTCAGAACTCTTGGGTGAATACCATCTGGTCCTGATGACTTATTACTGTTTACCAGTAGTTTTTAAATTTCTTCCAAAACCTCTTCTGGGATGGTTGCTCAGATTTGTCACCTAAAAAGAATGACTCAGGTTCGGGAATCTCCCTCACCCGTAAAGACTGATGCAAAGAATTCATTTAGTTTCTCCACAATGGCCTTTAGCATCTTAATCATCCAGTGGCCCCGCTGGTTGTTTAGCAGGCTTCCTGCTTCTGATGTACTTTAAATAAAAATTGCTATTACTTTGAGTCTTTGGCTAGCTGTTCTTCCTGCTTCTGGTGTACTCAACATTTTTTTTTGCTATTACTTTTTGAGTCTTTGGCTAGCTGGTCCTCAAATTCTTATTTGGCCTTCCTAATTATATTTTTACACTTCATTTGCCAGAGTTTATGCTCCTTTCTATTTTCCTCACTAGGATCTAACTTCCACTTTTTAAAAGATGCCTTTTTGTCTTTCACTTCTTCTTTTACTTTGTTAGTTAGCCACAGTGGCACTTTTTTTGGTTCTCTTAATATGTTTTCATATGGAAAAAATATAACCATACTAATATTTTGGAATTTTTAATGCCTTGGAATTTGTATCAGTACAGGTTTTACTGTAAGGTCCTTTCCTACAGAAATTTAATTTAATTAGATTCCATGGTATCTTTCAGGTATAACGCTACTTTCCAATTTCTGTGACCTAGGCCTGGTCTACACTATGCTGTTAAATCGATTTCTGTACTCCTACAAAATGAGAGGTGTAACGCTAAAATCAATATTACTGTATCGGATTAGGGTTAGTGTGGACGCAAATCAACGTTATTGGCCTCATTATTTTACAGTAGCTACCCACAGTGCACCGCTCCAGAAATCGACGCTAGCCTCGGACCATGGACGCACACCACCGAATTAATGTGCCTAGTGTGGACGTGCACAATCGACTTTATAATATCTGTTTTATAAAATCGGTTTAAGATAATTCGAATTTATCCTGTAGTGTAGACGTAGCCCTAATCTGTCTTTCCTGTATAGATTAAACTCATGTTACTGCATCCTACGGACTATGGACTTTTGTAAAACCATCAGAGTAGATCCTTAGCAGGTGTAACTTGTCATATTTCCACTGACAGTAAATTCTCCATTTTACAAATACCAATCTTACAAATGACCAGTTATACAATTTATTATTCCCGATGGGGAAAAAAAAATCACATCATAGAAGTGATGTCATTGAAGAACAAGTTGACATCCCTTCACATTGATGCTTTCAGTGCATTAGAAATCACTTTGCATTATTTGAAGGACAAGAAGAAAGCAATGCAGTGAATCATACTGCAATTTATGTACATTGCCTACTGTACTCTTGAGATGTTCAATTTTATGACTACCTCAATCCTCAATTAGCACATAAAATAGGGGTTCTACTGCATGACAGTTGAGGATCTGCCCCACCAAGTTTTAATAATGTCCATTATGTTACAGTCCTCTTCCATTGCCAAATATTCTAGCTTTTGTTCTGTTTTTGTTTTTAAGTTTATCGCATTGAACATAGATATTTATCAGGCTTTATTTCCAGAAGTGATGACCACCCACTCAGTTCCAACTAAAATCAGTAGGAGCTGCTGAGCAAAGTTGGGTTCATAGTTTTATTTTTGACCATTTGTCTATTTGACTCCTTTATCTGACACTGTTTCAATATATGTGTAATGACAACTCACACGCTGGCATTGGCAGCAGGGATCAAAACTAGGACCTCTGGAGCTAAATGATTGAGCTTCTACTGCATGAACTAAAAGACACCTGTCTATTAGCCAAGACTGTAACAGGTTCAGCATTCTCTAGGGCAGATGTTTTCAAACTACATTACACTGCAACCCCCTTCTAACAACAAAAATTACTACCCATCTCTAGACTGTGAATGTGCATGTAATGTCAATTGAAAAAAAAATGACTTCCTGGCCCAAAAGACCCTCCCTAATTTAGATTACCTGCACCAACCCTGGAACAAAGATTTATGGATATATTGGAAACCTAGCCAATGTGGAAGTGCCTCACAAAATATTAAAAACTCTACTATTAATCCAAGAGAAAATAGTATTTTGTTTACACTGATCCCTATACAGGTTGCAGTGCATGGGCCATGCCAAAACAGACTGTTTCTGGACATGTGAGTCTCCCAGAGCCACTCTGGCTCATACGTTTTGGGACCGTCCCGTGGTACTATCCTCTAGAAGTCAGCAGGAGAATTAATATGATAATGGATCCCACCTTTAAAATTACTTCTCAGCATCTTGGAAACTCTCCAACTCATGGAAAGTTTGGTTCTGCAGAGCTGTCCTTGTAGCCAAATGATTCTATTGCTTAGTTGGAACAGCAGACTGCCTCCATGGATAGAAGCTTGGCACAGCAACTTGATTGACTTGGTAGCTAAAGAGTGAGAAATGTTTTGGAGAAGAGGGACCTCAAGACAAATTTGAAAAGATTAGGTCTAACACTTTAGAAACCTTTGATTAATTCCTGGCAGATGGAAATAGAGATGTAGCACTCCTTTCTTCCTACCAGCCCCTATCCTTCCTTCCCTTTTCCCTCCCTTCCCCTTCCTTTTTTTGTTTGTTTTGTTCTCTCATTTTTTGAGGGGGAAAATCAATAAAATGTAAATTTAAAAAATTGAAAGGGGGCTGTGCTATAGAATGAGTCCTCAGGAAGTGTAGAGATGCCACATTTCCTGTACATTCTATTAGCAGTTCTATGTGTTTTTTCTGTGAGGCACTACATGCTAGGGAGGAGATAAACGAAGAAGCACAGGGCAAGACATTCACAGGCTACAACTGGAGATTGTCAGGAAGTGTTATCTTATTCTGTAAAGAGTTTTCATTCTTAATAAAGGATTTGTCTTGAGAGTAGGGCTGTCAAGTGATTAAAAAAATCACAATCACGCTGTTAAACAATAATAGAATACCATTTATTTAAATATTTTGGATGTTTTCTACATTTTCAATTACAACACAGAATACAGTGTATAAAGTGCTCACTTTATATTTATTTTATATTTACAAAAATTTATTTTATTACAAATATTTGCATTGTAAAAACTAAAAGAAATAGTATTTTTCAATTCACCTAATACAAGTACTGTAGTGTAATCTCTTTGTCATGAAAGTTGAACTTACAAATGTAGATTATGTACAAAAAAATGACTGCATTAAAAAATAAAATGTAAAATTTAGAGCCTACAAATTCACTCACTCCTACTTCTTGTTCAGACAATTGTTCCCTGGGAGGATGGGCTGTGCCAGGCCAGGGAGCCTGAGCAGCCCAGGAGCCAGTCAGAAAAGGGCTTATGGGGAGCCTATCTGGGCCAGGCTCACCCATATAGAAAGGCTGCCCAGAGCAGGAGCAGTCAGTCTGTCCCAGGCCTTTGACAGGGGAAGGTCAGTCTCCAAGAGGGAGACTAGCACTGTGGACAGCGCAGTGCTGGGCAGGCTCAGGGAGGCTAGAAGGCTCTAGCCCATAGCCGCCAGGCTGCAGGCCCTGAAGGGAAGGGCCTAGCGGGTGCAAGGGGCCGTAGGGGAAGTGGCCCAGGGAAACAGACAGAGAAGGGGAAAGAAAGAGGACAGTGAGGCTGATGCCAGAGGGTCCCTGGGCTGGGACCCAGAGTAGAGGGCAGGCCTGGGTCCCCCCCTTCCTCCTTGCAGTACATCCAGCCATTGGCTGTAGGGAGTGACCATTATAGACTACGCCCGACCCCTGACAAGAGAGATTAGACTTTGGGGTGTGTGGTTGCACATGGTGGCTGGAGTGGAGGACTGCTCATCACTGATCCCCAGAAGCGGGTCCAGATGGACTAAGGGACACTGCTGGAGGGCAGTGGCCTCGAAGAGGATGCCACCAAGCAGGGAGCAACGTGGGTCCAGCGACAGCAGCGGAGAGCAGAGGGCAGAACAACGGACGGGACATGACCTGGAGGGGGCGCTCCACTGGAATTGAGCTAATTCCCGCCATCCCACGTTGATGTCAGTGAAACATCCCTTTTGATTCACCAGTGCTTGCAGCACCATGGAAAAGTACCCCTTGCAGTTTATGTATTCGCTACCTCAGTGTGCTGGGGCCAAGATAGAGATATGCGTTCCGTCCATCGCACCGCCGCAGTTAGGGAACCCCAGCACATTAAAGCCATCCACAGTGGTCTGCACATTTCCCAGAGTCACTACCCTTGACAGCAGCTGGTCAATGATTACACTGGCTACTTGCAGCACTGCAGCCCCCATAGTAGATTTGCCCACTCCAAACCGATTCCCGACTGACCGGTAGCTGTTGGGCATTGCAAGCTTTCACAGTGCTATGGCCACTCGCTTCTTAACTGTGAGGGCTGCTCTCATTTTGGTGTCTTTGCACTTCAGGGCAGGGGACAGCAAGTCACAAAGTTCCATGAAAGTGGTCCTACACATACAAAAGTTTCGCAGCCACTGAGAATCATCCCAGACCTGCAGCACTATGCAGTCCCACCAGTCTGTGCTTGTTTCTTGGGCCCAGAATTGGGGTTCCACGGCATGAACCAGGCCCAATGCCACCATGATCTCCCAATTGCCACATGCTGTGCTTCTAGGAATGTCTGTGTCCATGTCCTCATCAGTATGGTAATTGCATTGTTGTCACTTCCTCGCCCGGTTTTGCAGGTGCTGCACATACTGCTGGATAATGCACGAGGTATTTACCCTGCTGGGAGCCCGGCTGCCAGGTGCTGAGAGGCTTAGCTTTCAGTTCCCCACGGAGCTCCCTGGTGGGAGTTGGGCAGGGTGTGGAGCCGACAGATGACGTAAGTAACGCAGTGTCTGTACAGACACTGTGGCCTTGTCTACACCACAAAGTTGCAGCGCTGGTGAGGGGGTTACAGAGCTGCAACTTAGGAAGTGTACACACCTGCAAGGCATTACCAGCGCTGCAACTCCCTGTTTGCAGCGCTGGCCGTACACCCGGTCGAACCTCGGGTGTAGAGGATCCAGCGCTGGTGCTGGTCATCAGGTGTAGACACTCACCAGCGTTTTTGTTGACCTCCGTGGAATAAGCAGGTATCCCAGCATACCTGAGGAAGCCTCTCTGGTAATCAAGCAAACTCCACTGCCCTGTGCTCACCTGACCCCTCCTTTAAATGCCCCAGGAAATTTAAAAATCCCCTTCCTGTTTGCTCAGCCAGGTGTGGAGTGCAATTAATCTATCAATCACTCAGCGACCATGCCTCCACGCACCAAACGAGCCCCAGCATGGACCAATGCAGAGCTGCAGGACCTCATTAGTGTGTGGGGAGAAGAAGCTGTGCAAACACAGCTGCGCTCCAGAAGGAGAAATTTATGATACGTATGGTCAGCTATCGCAGTCCTTGATGAGAAGGGGCCATGAACGGGACGCCTTGCAGTGCAGAGTAAAAATTAAGGAGCTGAGGAGTGCGTACTGCAAAGCCCGTGAGGGAAATCGCCACTCAGGAGCTGCCCCCACAACCTGCAGGTTTTACAAGGAGCTGGATGCCATACTTGGGTGTGACCCCACCGCGAATCCTAGGAGCACGATGGAGAGTTCAGAGCAGGGAGAAGTGGGGGATGGTGTAGAGGACGGAGACAGTGAGTGGAGGGAGACACCCCGGAGTCCCAGGACACATGCAGCCAGGATCTCTTCTCCAGCCCGGAGGAGGCTAGCCAGTCGCAGCAGCTGGAAGCTGACGGTGAGGAGGAAGCTGAGGATCGTGCTCGTGGTAAGTAGATTTCAATGTTTTGGGAGAGGAGGATTTTGGTTATGGCTGTCTGCATGCATGCCTAAACGTGGACTAGCCCATTGATTTGATCTATCCTTCCCCGCGGTTTGCTCTGGTGTCCCCCGAACCCCCTCTCCAAGCAGGTATCCTTCCCCGTGGTTTGCTCTGGTGTTCCCCACCCCCCCTCCAAGCAGGCATCCAGCCCCGCGGTGTGCTGCCGTGTTCCCCACCCCCCCTCCAAGCAGGCATCCAGCCCCATGGTGTGCTGCCGTGTTCCCCAGCCACCCTCCCAGCCTGGAGGCAGCCACGTGGTGTGCAGGCATCCAGCACCGTGTTTCCACCCCCCCCGCCCAGTATCAGGACGAGTTGAAAGCGGACCAAAAAAAACCCCAACCCCCCAAGCACCTAGCTCACCACCTTCCTGTTCACTACTGTCCCTTCTTCAGGACACCAGCTACCCCCTGTACCCACTGCTGATAAACCCCAGCAACCCAGTGGTCAATTCCCACTCCCAAGGGGTAATTTTTGCTAAAAACACTCACCCCATTGCTCGCCATGACTTAGCTTGCTTGCCCTCTCTGTGTTATGTGAGGTATGTGAGAAGGATGCTACCTAAAGTCTCAAAAGTCCTTCAAAATTTGATAATAAACAATGATGCCTCTGTGTATTACATGTTTCTATCTCTCTGTTTTCTAGGGACCTTGACTACTGCAGCTGTATCACCGCCCTCACGTAGGTTGCAGAACTTGAGACGCAATCCTAGGAAATCAAAAGAGGAATTGATCAAGTCTGTTCTGAGCCACTACAACAGGGAAAGTAGGAAGACAGAGGAATGGAGAAGCAGTGTACAGGAGTGGAGAAAGACTGTACATGAATGGAGGCAAACAGAAAGCAGGAGAAAGGAATTGTGTAGGCAAACAGAAATCAGGAGAAAGGAATTGTCTGCCAAAAAAACAACAAAGCAGATGATAAGCCTCCTGTCTCGCCAAACTGAGTCTTTCGAGTCTCTTGTAGCCATGCAGACAAATATGTACCATGCTAACCCACAGCCCTCCCAAAGCCCTCTTCCTTGTCACCCTGTATATTCACAAAACAACTTTCTCCAGCAGCCAGTTCCTTATTATCCCCAGCTGCCCTCAACACCTATAAGATCACCTACTAGCCCTGATAACTATAATTCTTACCCTGTTCACTCCACCCCCATCATTCTGCAGCATAGTAATGCTGAAGTGCAACAGACAGTGAATATTGATCAAAATAGGACATAGTAAAACCTGTAAATGTACTGTCAACCACCCCTACCCCCTTGCATGTTTTGTACTGTATGTTGAATAAAGTTTTTTTTTTTCTATTTCTTTCACTACGTTTTATTGCTGCTGGAAGTGGTAAATAATACACAATGAGGTAGAGCAAAGCACATCAAATGCATCAAACATTACTGCTGGCTCTCAGCATCAAATTGCTCCCTTAAAGCATCCCTAATCCTTGAAGCCCTTTCCTGGGCCTCCCTATTAGCCCTGCTCTCTGGCTGAGCAAACTCATTCTCCAGGCGTCTAACCTCAGAGGTCCATTCCTCACTGAATCTTTCACCCTTCCCTTCACAAATATTATGGAGGGTGCAGCACGCGGATATAACAGCGGTGATGCTGCTTTCCATCAAATCTAGCTTCCCATAAAGACACCTCCAGCGAGCTTTCAAACAGCCAAAAGCACACTCCACAGTCATTCTGCACCGGCTCAGCCTGTAGTTGAACCAGTCCTTGCTCCTGTCAAGCTTCCCTGTATATGGTTTCATGAGCCATGGCATTAAGGGGTAAGCGGGGTCTCCAAGGATCACAGTGGGCACTTCCACGTCCCCTACTGTGATCTTGCGGTCTGGGAAAAAAGTCCCGGCCCTCAGCCTCCTGAACAGGGCACTGTTCCAAAATATGCGTGCATCGTGCACCTTTCCAGGCCATCCTGAGTAAATGTCAGTGAAACGCCACGGTGATCCACAAGCACTTGCAGAACCACGGAGAAATAACTCTTGCGATTAACATACTCTGATGCCAGGTGGGGTGGTGACAGAATAGGAATATGAGTCCCATCTATTGCCCCTCCACAGTTAGGGAACCCCATTTCCGCAAAGCCATCTACAATGTCCTGCATGTTCCCAAGACACACGGTTCTTCTTAGCAGGGTGCGATTAATGGCCCTGCAAACTTGCATCAGCACCATTCCAACGGTAGACTTCCCCACTCCAAACTGGTTCGCCACCGATCTGAAGCAGTCTGGAGTTGCCAGCTTCCAGATTGCAATAGCCACCCATTTCTCCACAGGCAGGGCAGCTCTAAATCTCGTGTCCCTGCGCCGCAGGGTAGGGACGAGCTCAGCACACAGTGCCATGAAAGTGGCTTTTCTCATCCGAAAGTTCTGCAGCCACTGCTCGTCATCCCAGGCTTGCAGGACGATTTGATCCCACCACTGAGTGCTGGTTTCCTGAGCCCAAACGCGCCGGTCCAGGGAGCTGAGCACATCTGTTACTGCCACAAGCAATGTACTGTCTTCACAGTGAGGCAATTCAATATCATCGTCTGACTCACTGTCACTCTCACTATCACTCACTTTTTGCAGGTGAAGGAATAGCTCCACTGCCAAGCGCGATGTGCTGGCAACATTCATCAATAAGGTCATCAATTGCTGAGGATCCATTTTTAAAAAAATTCGCAGAAAAAGCGCTGTACAGTCACAATGCTGCCACACTGCTCCGCATGTGTAACAAAGCACCGCTGGGCGTTGGAACAGGAACAGGAAGCGGAAAGATAATCACACTTCCTTCCCCTTCCCACAAGCCACAGCGCCGATATGGGACGAGGTGCTCTGTGGGATAGCCACCCACAATGCACCACTCCCAACAGCGCTGCAGCGTGGCCACATCTAACATCACTTGCAGCGCTGGTTGCTGTAAGTGTGGCCACTCTGCAGCGCTGGCCCTATACAGCTGTACTAACACAGCTGTAACAACCAGCGCTGCAAAATTGCAGATGTAGACATACCCTGTGTTGCCATAACTACATCAACTTAAGTGCTATATCTCTTATGGAGGTGGAGTTATTAGGCCAGCATAATGGAGGACTTACATCAGCGGGAGAAGTGCTGTAGTGTAGACACTTACAGAGTTAGGTTGATGAAAACTGTCTTACATCAACCTAACTCTGTAGTCTAGACTAGATGCCCAGAAATCACTCCAGATACAAACTGAAGGGCCCTATAAGTACTACTGGCTGCAGAAAGGAAAGAGTTCAGCTCCAAACATTTAGTGCAGTGAGAGGGCATTTTTGTGGCCCCAGTAGGCACTGCTTTCCAGAAAGACCTTGAAACTCAATAGCACTTGAGGTGGAACTCAGTGGGAATATTCAGGGGCCACTTCATATTACATAAGATTATTTACATAGAGTAAATATGAAACATACAAATCAGTATTGGGACCTAAGGATGGAAGCTTTACCCAAATACCAATTAACATATTCTTTTCAATTGCTCTGTTACTTATTTGCAAATAGATATTTGTCCTGGGTAATCTGGACCTTTCTAGCAGTTACTCTACAGAGTTCCCTCTGGCTTTGCAAGATCTATGGGATTCTCAGATTGTCTTTTTACAGCATTGACTAACTGAAGACAAGACCCAGCCTGCTCAAGACAGGATCCTATAAACTTCAAAGACTGTAAAGCTTTGTTGCAAATTCAGATAAGCCCCCTTAGTTCATAGATTCTAAGGCCTGAAAAGATCATTGTGATCATCTAGTTTGACCTCCTTTAGAATACAGACTATACAACTTCCCTGAAATAACTCCTAGAGCCTCTCTTTCAGAAAAATATTCAACCTTGATTTAAAAATTGCCATTGACAAAGAATCAACCACAACTTGGTAAATTGTTTGAATGGTTAATTACCTTTACTGTTAAAAATTTACACTTATTTCTGGTCTGAGTTTGTCTAACTTCAAATTCTATCTATTGGATCATGTTACACCTTTCTCTGCTAGACTGAGGAGTCCATTATTAAATATTTATTCCCTGTGTAGTTATTTCTAGACAGTAATCAAGTCACCTCTTAATCTTTTCTTTATTAAACTAAATCAAGTGAGCTCTAGGATGTATCATTATAAAACATGTTTTCTCATCTTTGGTCATTGTCGTAGCTCTTCTCTGAACCCTCTCCAATCAACATCCTTCTTGAACTGCGGATGCCACAACTGGAAACAGTATTCTAGTTGCAGCCACACCAGTGCCAAATACAGAGGTAAAATAATCTTTTTACTCCTACTCGAGATTCCTCTGTTTATGCATCCCAGAATCACATTGGTCCCTTTGGCCACAGTGTCACACTGGGAGCTCGTGTTCACATGATTATCCACCATAACCCTCAAATCATTTTCAGAGTCATTATTTCCCGGGATAGAGTCCCCATCTTGTAAATATGGCCTACATTCTTTGTTCCCAGATAAAAATATCAAATAATACCATAGACTAAATGAATTATTAACTTCAGTGTAAATTAGATCCAAATCTGGTCATATATATCATCTATGATCAGGTAGAGCAAGTTTGGTCCTATGATCTTTTGTAAAATGGTGATATAATAATCTATGAGTATTTCAGATTTTTTCCCAGTAAATTTGTGTTGAGAATAAAGTAACTGTAATTCTTCAAGCAATATTTTTAAATGTTGCTTACTGTTAAACATCTACACAGCTAGTCAAGTGGGGTTGCACTGGTGTAGCTGAGAGAAGAATTTGGCCCATTTGAAGCTGTAAACCCATAAAGTTTCAATTATGGAATTTTTGTCCTGAGGGATACATAGAAGTCAATGGACAGAGATGCTTGTGATTAATATATACATTTAGTCACTGGATGTCACTGTTGCTTCATGCAAGAAGAGCACCATGTGAAGGTTTGCTGTGGCAGCGGGATGAGACAGAAATATTAGATAATGGGGTAATCAAGCAATCTGATCAGCTGTGAAGTCTTAACTACCTTAATTTAAGCAAGAAGACATGACTAGCAGTGCATTTCTGAATGATTATTGCATATATTAACTGAGATTAAAAGGCATAAAACCAAAAGCTGAATAACTAACTATCCAAGAAATTCAATTAAATGCGCTATCTGGACACTGAAAGAATTATCTATCCCACCTAGTTTCTGCTGCTAAAGATTTACTGCAATCAAGTTTTTTGAATGTATGATATTTATCAAAGTTATCTCATTGCAAATTTGATCAGGATACATGTAGTTCATGGTGAGCTAAAGGTCGGACTAAGCAACTCTGGGTTGCTAAAAGAAATGAAGCTGTCATAAACAGATAGTTAAGGGTTAATGTCTGTTTTACCTGTAAAGGGTTACAAACGGTGAACCTGGAACACCTGACCAGAGGACCAATCAGGAGACAAGATACTTTCAAATCTCGGTGGAGGGAAGTCTTTGTTTGTGTGTTTTCTTTGTCTGTTGTTCTCTCTGGGTTCTGAGAGTGACCAGATGTACCTACAGGCTCTCTAATTTTCTGTTCAAGTAGTAAGTACAAGTAGAAAGGTAGCTTAGTCTTTTTGATTGTTTTCTTTATTTGCAAATGTGTATTTTGCTGGAAGGATTTTTAATTTGTATTTGTGCTGGGGGGGGAGGATTCTCTCTAGTGTCTATAAGCTGAAAGACCCTGTAACATTTACCATCTAAATTACAGAGACAACTTTTACTTTTTCTTTCTTTTATTAAAAGCTTTTCTTTTTTAAGACCTGATTGATTTCTTCCCTTGTTAAGGCTCAAGGGAATTGAGTCTGTACTCACCAGGGAATTGGTGGGAGAAAGGAGGGAAGGGAGGGGGGGAAGGTGGAATTCCTCTGTGTTTTAGATTCACGGAGCTTGAATCTGTATTACCTCTTGGTGAGGGGAAAAGAGGTGGGGGGAAGGTGACATTCCTCTCTGTTTTAAGATTCAAGGAGTTTGAATCACAGTGATGTCCTAGTGTACCCAGGGAGGGGAGGATCTGGGAGGAAGAAAGGAGGGAGGGGGAATGGTTTATTTCCCTTTGTTGTGAGACTCAAGGGGTTTGGGTCTTGAGGGTCCCCAGGGAAGGTTTTGGGGGGACCAGAGTGTACCAGGCACTCCATGTCCTGATTGGTGGCAGCATTACAAGAGCTAAGCTGGTAATTAAGCTTAGGGGAATTCATGCTGGTACCCCATCTTTTGGACTCTTAAGGTTCAGAGTGGGGATTTATACCAATGACAGAAGCTATTCTATTTTTCTCTCTCATTCATCACAACTGTGTATTTGACAGAGATCACCTGCTTATCTTGCAAGGTGATGAGAACCCTGGTCCTGATCCAGCAAAGAATTTAAGCAAAGCTTAACTTTGAGTGGGGCTACTTATATGTTGAAAGTTACACATGTGCTTAAAAGACTGCTGAGCACTTTGTTTCCTGAGCCCACAAACAGCTGCTCAAGGGGTGAAATTACCTGTTCATGTAAACAGGTTCTCAAAAGGGTAGATCATTCTTTAATTTATCCATGATTGGCAGTACCACTGCAAAGGGAACACAAAGGTGATTCCCTGCCCCCAATTTTCAGACAGGGAGGAACAACAAAAGTAGTCAGCAAATAAAGTTCAAAAGTAATGAGTCAACCCCCAAACACCATGAAGTTAGTCCCAAAATCATCAGATTTTAAAAGATCAAATCACATTTTTAGCTCTGTAATTTATGCAATATCAAATTATTTCAGCATCCTTATGATAATTTCTATACATAAATGTATTTTACCCTCACATGGCTCATTAGAAAGGTTTGAAGCCACAAAAGTCAGAGCTATAGTACAAACCTCACCTAGAAGAGGAGCCATACAGGGTGAAAGCATGTTATCTGATATGTGAACCATCCTCTACAATACACACAGTACTAATGGGTTACAAAAGTACTTGTAAGATAGCAGTGGAACACTGAGCACCAGGATTCTTTTCCTGGCACTGGGAGCAGATTGTTGTTTAGTGGTTAAAGACAGCATGTCCAAATGTAACAACTATGCTGTCTGGTTAGTCTGAGACTAGGACCCTGCATGTAAAAGCATGACCATTTACCACTGCAGATAGAGAACAAGCTCTCTGAGGCTTTGGCTACACTGGCACTTTACAGTGCTGCAACTTTCTTGCTCAGGGGTATGAAAAAACACACCCCTGAGCGCAGCAAGTTACAGCGCGGTAAAGCGCCAGTGTAAACAGTGCCTCAGCAGCTCCCAGTGCTGTAAGCTAATCCCCACAGGGAGGAGGAGTACCTGCAGCGCTGGCAGAGCTCTCTCCCAGTGCTGGCGCTGCAACCACACTTGCACTTCAAAGCACTGCCGCGGGAGCGCTCCTGCGGCAGCGCTGTACAGTTGCAAGTGTAGTCATACTCTGAGTGTGGAAGTAGTACACATATGTACATGCACGATAGTTACACACACTCCTTTATGTTGTAAATATAGGATGTGGAGTTAATGGGGAGACCTTTGGTAAGAGTAGAACTAAACTTTTCTGTGAAGCTAGCTTGTTGCTCCTCCCCCTCAACATGTGAGTCCAAATATCACTACTGATTCCCTCACCATCCACCCAACCTTTTTTGTGCTTGCATCTATATCCACGAGTTAAACATAGAGGTGACCTGGACCCTGGACATAGAGGAGACTGTTTGCTGGTAACATTATTTCTCTTGCAATGTTCCCATGCTGGCTGCAACTTTGAGAGCAATTGGTTCTAGCTTAGGAAGAGGTTATTTGGCAAAGCATCATGTCAGCAGCGGTCAGAGGGAAAGGATAGGGAGAAAATAAAATGATAAAGAAAAAATGATGAGATGAATCAGAAGCTGCTGTCTCTCCTGTGCTGAACAGGAAGAGTAAGAGGCAGGGAGGAAAAAAGCTATATTCTACTTTCAATTATCAATGTAAATCTCGAATAACTCCAATAACAATGGAGTTATTCCAGATTTACAGAGGTGTAAATAATAGCAGAATTTGGCTCTAATATAAAGTAAAATATATTCTGTACAGTGTATTTATGCATACATAGAAGACCATACAGGCTCTTTTAGAAAGTCATATGAGGTCTATCTGCAAAATGTATGGGCAGTCATGTGCCTACATATTCCTATGAAATTACAGTGACTGCTCCTGCAAATGACTAGTCACCTAACTATTTTCATGTGAAATTATTGAAATTGCATTTGGGCATCTAGGCAGCAATATACGTTTACACAGTGACTCTGGGTTACTTTTAAAAAAATGGTTAATAATGTACTTATATATGGCATATACAGATATTCATATACTCACACAGGACAATAGTTGGGTTGAAGGAGAACTGGTCTACTTTCAACTTTCAGTTATCTTAGTTCCCAGCAACTGATTGAGTCAACAGTGTGATGCTGTTGCAAAAAAAGCAAACATGATTCTGGGATGCATTAACAGGTGTCTTGCTCACAACTTACAAGAAGTCATTCTTCCACTCCACTCTGCGCTGGTTAGGCCTCAACTGGAGTACGCTCTACTCTGCGCTGGTTAGGCCTCAACTGGAGTATTGTGTCCAGTTCTGGGCACCGCATTTCAAGAAAGATGTGGAGAAATTGGAGAGGGTCCAAAGAAGAGCAACAAGAATGATTAAAGGTTTTGAGAACATGACCTATGAAGAAAGGCTGAAAGAATTGGGGTTTCTTTAGTTTGGAAAAGAGAAGACCGAGAGGGGACATGATAGCAGTTTTCAGGTATCTAAAAGGGTGTCATAAGGAGGAGGGAGAAAACTTGTTCACCTTAGCCTCTAAGGACAGAACAAGCAGCAATGGGCTTAAACTGCAGCAAGGGAGGTTTAGGTTGGACATTAGGAAAAAGTTCCTAGCTGTCAGGATGGTTAAACACTGGAATAAATTGCCTAGGGAGGTTGTGGAATTTCCATCTCTGGAGATATTTAGGAGTAGGTTAGATAAATGTCTATCCAGGATGGTCTAGACAGTATTTGGTCCTGCCATGAGCGCAGGGGACTGGACTCGATGACCTCTCAAGGTCCCTTCCAGTCCTAGAATCTATGAATCTATGAATTACATTTTGTAAAACAACCATTACAAGGAATAGAAGGCTGGCATTTCACAAGAATAGTTTTGGCCAAGGACTTTTCCTTTTCTAAGTGAGATTTTTCTCGTATTGAAAGTCACTGATGATCAGAGAAGGTTTTTATTTCTTTAATCAATCTATCTATGGTACTGATATGGCCACTATTACCATAGTATCTTTTCTCCTAAATCTCACAAACTTTCATATATCTGTTTTCACAAGATCAGTCTCTTATCCTATCACACTTGGCACAAGAGAAAAGGAGAAATGACCCCAAAGCTTTAACTGAAGATCGCCAAAGAATTTAATTTAAACTCCCTCCACTCCTCTGTTCATCACTTTCACCAAATTTAAAATGTTTATTCTCACTGGATTTGGGTTGTGAAAATTAATTACAAAGAGGAAAATGTCAGTGACATTACTAACCTCGGGATCCAGAAGAAACATGTTGCTCTACTATACGAGGGGAGACAGACTCAGCAGTGATCTTGGGGCTCTTGCTCATGAGGCTCGTGGAAGT
Organism: Gopherus evgoodei; assembly: GCF_007399415.2. Classification (NCBI taxonomy): domain Eukaryota; kingdom Metazoa; phylum Chordata; order Testudines; family Testudinidae; genus Gopherus; species Gopherus evgoodei. The sequence goes on along the minus strand of NC_044327.1, from coordinate 68,123,216 downwards.
CACATCTGGAAGAGATATGTTGCAGTTCCCAATATCAGGTACACAAAGTTTAGGAAATCCCAAAAGATTAAGTAATTTCCATAATATTAACTCACCCATGCTATTCTGAACATTTTTGTGGTATTCTATCATACAAAAAAAGCTTACATTTAACTAAACAGTAGTAAAAATACAACATAGTGCATATAATGTGGCTGAATATGTCTGTGAGAGCAATGATTTGAATTTCTGACTTTTTAAGTTTATGATATTTCAACTTTAAATCCAAAAAAACAGTTAACATATTTTTAATTGAATGATCTGGGTTAGTGTTTGTCCAGAAATATGCTTCAGGATCAAGCTGGTACTGATTTCTTTTGTTGTTTGGAATCCTGATCTATTTATAGATGGCATGCATAATATCATATTTATATAGAGTATGATGGTTTCTGTGTGCCATATTAAACAAAAATCTTTGGAAAAAAGAAATCTGAAATTTCCTGTCTTTATATTATTGTATACCATCAGGGGTATACAGTACTAAAAGAAAACCATGTCAAAAATTTTAAATGAAAAAAAAAATCTACCATGTTATCAGAGCTTTTATAGATCCAGGCTTCACTCCAGTCACGCTTCTTTCTGATGCATTATGTGACCTCTTTGCTAAACACAATTAGCCAGAGCAATTTCAGGGCAATGTGAGGAAGGAAAAGGAAAGTTAATGTGATTGTTGATGTGCTGAATGCCCTGTAGTCTGCTTAATGCAGTTCATCTGAAATGTTTGCTGAAATAAATTACATTTGCCAGTTTAATTTTCACATACCTTTTTATGACACCCTAAAGATTATGTCAGAGATTTTTTCTCAGGCAGTAAAAATTCTGAATCTGTCAGTATGTGATTAACCATTAAAATTTAGGCTCTGATTCTGTGAAGACTTGCACATGTGCTTATGTGCATGAAGTTAAACATCGAGAATCATAGAAATCTAGGATTGGAATGGACCTCCATAGGTCATCTAGTCCAGTCCCCTGAGGACTGCACTGAGGCAGGACTAAGTATTATGTAGATCATCCCTGACAGGTGTTTGTTTTTGCAGGATTTGGACATATGAGGTGTGTACACCTGTTAAATGATGTAATATTTCCATTAATTGATTGGCTATAAAAATAGCTGCTTCTGTTGAGCTGAAGAACCTGTTCAATATTTTTTTAAAAAATCCACATATATGAATACTTCACGAAGTCTAGAAAAAAAATAGAAGTTTTTTGTTTGTTTTAATTAAGATAGCCTCAAGATGGCAGCATTTTACTCAGAAAACAAACGCTTAAGAAATACAGCTCAGGTGCTAAGGTACAATGAAAAGAAAACTAGAACCTAAGTGGGAGGCTGACAATTGAAGGGAGGATGGGAAAAGAGGTGGCACATGTTTCAAAATATTCTGATCTGCCGTAATTTTCTTTAAATCACTATTATCTGTAAAACCCTCTATAACTGAGATTGCAGTGAAACAGCATGTTTACACTGATTATCAAAAAGGTGTATTCTGGTCTCCCATAATACTGCTATAAGTACACGTCTGCTGTCTATGGTTTCATTAAAATCCCTTATTAATAGGTTAGCCTTTGTCATTGGTCAATAAAACTTCATTTAATACAGAAACTTAGGTGCTAAAGGTCTCAGTTCTGCTCAACTTCCTTTTAGTTTACAAAGGTTTTTTTTAATTACATGTTTCAAATTTTGTGCGAAAAATATGCATCCTGAAATTTAAAAAAAGCAGTGAAATTAATTTTGAATTAAAATTAGCTCAAAATTTGAAATAAATTATCCTGTAACTTTTAAAAGTAGAAACTGCCTTTTAAAGAAGAATATTACTTTATTACTAAAATACTACTTTCCAAGCATTCAGTACAGATTTTTTTCAAGAAAACTACAGAGTGCCTCATTTGAAATCATTGTAGTTTCCTCATTGCAACTTTTCGTCTTTTAAGTAACGTGAGAAAATAAACTCTCACACACAAAAATTGTTAAAGATAACATTAAGACTTTTTAAAATTGACATAATCCACGAAATTCAATGTGAATACTAAAAAGTGCAAATTAGCTGGTTCTACCTGAGGAGCCAATGTGCAGATATTAAGAAACTCTGGGCATGTCTTGTGTTATTTTGTGGCAAAGTATTGCTCCCCAGTGTGCCCCCCCCCTCCAGTACTAATAGATACTCAGCTGAATGGAACCATGATACTGATGATCAACCTGGCCTGGTTGCCAGTCCTGTAAAACATCCCCACTCCTGACATCAGGTGCAAGTAACTTTGTGAAATCTGCTCCTTTAGATGCAAGACATATCATACTTATCCCTATTTCAAGATGAGCCATCATCTCAGCTCAAGTCACTCCTATTTGGACAATTTGGCTAAGGAAACTTGATATCACCAGCAGGTGGTGTGGTAGGTGGCAAGAACAACCTTCAAACATAGCCCACGCCTACCTCATGACAGATCCAACAGTCCAGGCCTCTGGTTTTGACCTTTCATGCCATTTTCGGGAAAGTTTGGTTGTTTCAGAAGTGGTGTTATCAGATGCACTGCTAATAACTATTAGTGGGGCCTTTGGCCACAGTGGTAAAGTGTGGAGTCACAATCAAAAGATGCAGGCCACATATTTGCAGGCTGCCCCCATCAGCAAGACTGCCTGGTTCTCTCATGGACTTTTACAATGTCCCTCCCACAGCTGTTAAATGGTTAAGACATTTACACTGACACCCTTGATATGATCATCTGCATAGATGTAATCACAGTGTATAAACCTGAGCAATTAGCCACATTGCAGGGTCTTCTGGATTGTTTCCATTTGGGGGAGAAATAGATGATGGAGTCAGGTATTTCTTTGATACAATCTTGTTTAATTACAAAGAATGTACAAATGTCCTGTTTCTCTGAACACAATAGGAATCAAACAGCAGGAGACAGATTCTTTACTCACAGTTCTAAGTCCCTTTACAGCCAGAACTTTGCCCAGAAATCTCAGGCCATGTCTACATCTAAAATTTTGCAACGCTGGTTGTTACAGCTGTATTAGTACAGATGTATAGGGCCAGCGCTGCAGAGTGGCCACACTTACAGCAACCAGCGCTGCAAGTGGTGTTAGATGTGGCCACACTGCAGCGCTGTTGGGCGGCTTCAAGGGGGGTTCGGGGAACGCGAGAGCAAGCCGGGGAAGGAGACCAGCTTGATTACCAGAGGCTTCCTCAGGTATGCTGGGATACCTGCTTATTCCACGGAGGTCAAGAAAAGCGCTGGTAAGTGTCTATACTTGATTACCAGCGCTGGATCCTCTACACCCGAGACAAAACGGGAGTACAGCCAGCGCTGCAAACAGGGAGTTGTTGATTACTGATTACTCTCGCCCCTTGCTCCACCAATATGGCCACCAGGTGCCCGTTATCTACCGGGTAATGAGCGTTGGGGTAGGGCGGAGGTTCGATCACTGGATGCCCTGGGGGGGGTGTCAAGTGCCCACGGGTAGCGACGGAGAGCACGCAAGCAATCACTCTTAGTGTTTAAGAGAATAAGGGTTTATTAAATGAATCACAGATAATGATAAGGGAGAACACGATCAGTTACATCTGGGGCTTACAACACACTACCAAAGCAAATAATACAAATACTGCAATTACAAATAAAAGCTGGCCCTGGTATTTTTCTAAGTCCCAATAGTTATCTAAATCATTCCAGGGGTTAGTAGAAGTGATATTGGTGCTATTAGTAATCATAAGTGCAGCAACTAATTTCCCTAAATAAATTGTGAGGCTTAACTGATCCCCCTTGCTTTCAAGAGTTCCTGGTCAACGGGTTTCCCCTAGCAGGAATCTTGGGGCGGCTAGAATCAGTCTTTGCCTCTTATCTACCAGTACAGAATACTTAACAGCTAATTATACTTACACATACAAACCACAAAAGTTTCATTACGGCCGGCAACCGGTTAGGCTTCAGGAAACGCGTGAGCCGAGAGAGCATGCAGGGTGATCAGGCCTGGATACGGTTTCGACAGGAATTCGGGGGCTCTCCGCCCGTCCCCGGGAGGGGACCGGCAATATATAGTAAATTTGTCGTCATAGTTTGTGATAAGCCAATTGGGGGGTCGCGAGTGGCAAATGCCCATACAAGGGAGGCAGTGGGCCCCAACGTCTCTACCCAGGAAGCGACTGTTGTCAGGGGAACTTGGTCTCTTCAGGCTGGCTAACCACAAGGCTTCCTGTTGCAAGTTCTGCTTTCTGAGCGTGACAGGTGGCAGTTCTGAGGGCTGGGGGAAAAATCCGTTGGGGGGGGGTGGAGGCCGGAGCACCCGTAGTCTGGCCCTGGGGCCCCACTTGGGGGTCTAACATGCCCCCATGCTCCGGCCGACAACACCCCACGTACCTAAACCTCAGTGTCCGAGTCAGCATCCGCCCCTACGAGCGGACGTTTCTCAGTAGCCGAGGCAATAAGGGCACTTCCCACCATCCGCCGAACACAGGCCTTAACAAAAGCACACCCAAGGCAGAGGAGGCAGAGGCCCACCACAAGCGACACAAAAAGGGATTGAAAATAAGCCTTATAGGCTCCAAGCCCCAACCACTCCAGCCATGACCAGAAGCGGAAGGTCTCTCTGGACTCACGCACAGCGGTTCCTAAGGCCTTAAGATCATCAATTACTTCAGTTAAGTTTCCAGAAATAGAGGAAAGAGAAATACAGCACTTATCTTTAAACTGGGGATACATAGATACAAGGGTTTCACAAAAATCCCGTGATTGCAACAAAAATTGTATCATTAAGCGATTCTGAAAAGTATAATCTGCTAATTCACCTAGCCGCTGATTAACTAAAGTAAAGCCTTTTGCAGTAGTATTAGCTAGCGTTTCAATAGCCAGTGATTGGAATAATACTTGCTCACGCAATAACATGTACCCCACGGGGTTGAACGAGACTACGGAAGAAACCATAGAGGACAACGCCCCTTTCGCCCTCTCCCACCATCCCCAAGAACGTCGAACCCTCCCGGCTGAACTGGGCTGCCAGGTCTTAACATAAACACCGCCCCCTTTTATCAAGAGAGAGCCAATAGTACATATGCCCTTGGGGTTGGGAGGGAGTGCCGCAAAGGCAACCTCGCCACATAGCCAGAAATGACCGGGTCGTAATCTATTTAAAACCCAATTAGAATAAAAATAGGTGTGCTTAAGAGGGTTAAAAAAGGTGCTAAAGGGTGGGTCCCAGACATCTATTTCCACGACAGTTTCATTGACTATTGGCAAGGGGGTGTCCCGATCCATAACAACGTCACCGTGAGACACGTTGCCATAGACAAGGGTTTGGGAACAATTCGGATACGTGCCGACCCAATGAGGTGAGTCTGACCGGTTTTTATGTTCCTCCCTGCCATAAAATGCCCAACAGTGGGACGCCACGGGTCTCTGTGCCGGTGACAAGGGGAGTGGGTCCCTGCAGCGTGCTCTAGTTCTATTAAAAATAGGGAAAACAAGAGGGGAAATGGGATTAAAAAGGTCATTCGTGCAACCTGTCCACTGCGCGGTAGGGAGCCACTGAGCTGAGGGGGAAGAGCAATTAAGGGGACCATTAATACTACTAAAGTTAAACACTAACGGTAATAAATCAAACAAAGGCCTATTTACAGACAGCTTGTTAGAACATGCAAGGCAGTTATCAGAGGTCAGTGAAGATAAGTCGATGTTTCCTCCCAGGGCTTCCTGGATCCAATAGGCTGCAAACAGAAGGTGATGGGCATTTTCGCCCACAGGATACCGTCTCAGGTTCAGCAGAGGTGGGCCCCTCCGATCGTCGTTCTGGCTCCCTGCCGCTATGGCAAACTGTAAGACAGAACAGAAGGCGGCCTTATTGGCCCCCGTTAGTTCGCTCCTGACTCAGAACGTTTGCTTATCCAGTTGTGGTGGACCAAGGTGTGGGTGCCCTGGGCATCCACAACCGTATAGGTATTGGGATATTTACCTGCACTTACAATTTGTGCGGCGTAGGGTTCCCGGCGACCTGAGGCCTGTGGCTCAGCCACCCAGACTAGTTGATCAGGGTGATATACAGGAGTCCAGGGACCTCTAGGTCTGGGGCTGATCTCCGGCCAACGAGAATAGTTTGCATTGAGGGAGATAAGAACCTGGGGTAATAGCGCACTCCAGCCCTTATAATCATCGTTGGGATTAACTGAACGTATCATGGTTTTCAGAACCCCGATTTTCCGCTCTACAACACCGTTACTTTCGGGGTGATACTTCAAGTGAATATGGAGGGAAGCCCCCCATCCCAGCACTAATGCTTCGAAACGTTTGCTGGTAAACGGGGGTCCTCCATCTGCTTGAACCTCGGAGGGCACACCCCATGCTGCAGCTACCTGTTGCAGCGCCCCAGCCACGGCCGCAGCCGTGGTGGTATTCAGGGGAATGCAGTGAGTTTGACGGGAGCCCAAATCTACCACTACCAGGGCCTTAGGGTGGCGACGGGCTCCGGGTAGGGGTCCCATTAAATCTATTTGCCACACCGCGCCAGGAGGGAAGTACTCTGCAGCGTACGCCCACCGCTCGTAGCGCGGGCGGTTTTGGGACTTGATTTGTGCACACTTAAGGCAGGCCTGCACGACTCTTTCGCAGTCCTGCCGCCGTACCTCAGGCTTTCCCTGAGCACCTAGGGCTAACTGATTGTATAGGCGGCTGCTAGGCAAATGCCCCCAATCCTCATGAAGCCATTGGAGGAATGGGTCGGTGTTAAGCTGGGGCTGCTGCCCCAGGCACACTTGGGGTGGTGCCTGAATTTCCCTCATTCTGTGATCCAATTCGGAGTGGAGGGGGTTTGAGTCAGGACGATGTGACGGGCAATGGGTTACAAACCAGGGCCGTGGGAACTTACGTATGAGGTCAAAAATAGTCTCCCACAGGGGCGTAAATGCTGTGGGGTTAGCCTCTCCCGTGAGGATGCTGAGACAAAATTGTGAGTCTATACCCAACACGACCTGAGCAGAAATGGAATGGGCCTGGGTAACGTGCTGGGCAGCGAGAAGGACCCCATGAACTTCGCTATGCTGGGCCGATGAACCCGGGGGAAGGAGGTCAACCTGGAAGTGGTCGCATTTAGCACAGAGGACACCTGCCCGGGGGGTCGGGGAAGTGCCCCCATCAGATACAATCCAGGGGTCATATTTTGTTTCTATACACAGGGGCTCCGAGGCTATTGGGAATCGGACATCGTTTGGCAGCGATTTGAGCGTCCATTCCCGCCACGTGATCTCCCCCACATAACACAGCTGTTGCCACGTTAGGCTGGTTCCATGAAAACTGGGAGGGGGCAACCGCGTGAGCCAAGGAATGAGGTGTACCTCAGGGCCAATCAGGGTTCCCTTACTAGATAGCGGGGCCCAAATGCGTGCCTCACCTGCGGCTAGTAACATGAGTCCTATGGGCCCGTATCGATACTGAGGGCCCTTGAGCCGTCGGGCCCAGTTATAGACCGGTTGCCCGTCCTGTGATACTGAGTACCCATAGTGATGTTGTGTAAAGAAAAGGGTGATGGTGAAAGGTGAGTCCCTTTTATATCGGGCCAGCCGTGGGTTAGAGGCAAACCAAGTGGCTATTCGTTCCAGGCTTTTTTGGGCCTCAGGACTCCATATTTCCCGTTTCCGTTTGGACGAGAGGGGTTCCTGGATCGTTTCCAGGTCCACGAGGTGTTTATCTGGGATGAAGTGTCTGTGATAATTAATTAGGCCTAAAAGTCTCTGCAGTTGCTTTTTATTCTCGGGTGGGTCTGTTACCCAAGGATCTAGAATCCCCGAGGTGGGTTGGCCACAGTCGTAGGGGTCATAATGTTGGCCTAAGAAGGAAAAACTTTGAGAGGGCACAAGGTGGCTTTTTGCCTCATTAATTCGCCACCCATTGGCCTTTAGTTCAGCTACCACGGCGTTAGTTACGTGCTGAACAATGTGTTCGTTGGGCCCAATTACAATTATGTCGTCCACATAGGCTAAAATGGTGGTGCCCCCAGTGGCTTCTACCCCTTTTAAGGTTTTCGCGAGAGCGGCCGTTGCCAAGGCTGGGGAATTACAGAACCCCTGAGGGCACACCTTCCACTGGTACTGCGCGCCCTGGAAAGCGAAATTTAAGATTTGGGGTTTGTCCTCCAAAGGAATTTGATAGAACATATCCTTTAAATCCAGGGTGCAGGCCCACCTCCCACCGGCATCACTTAGCTGCTGCCGTATTTCTGGAATGGTGGCTGGGCCTGCAAACGGGAGGTGTCGGACTCGGCTATTTGCCTGTCTGTAATCAATGACCAATCGAAATTCAGAGGGGTTGCCGGGCTTGGGAATTCCCCAGCCGGGAGATAGATAGTTGGACGCGGTCGCCTGTGCTATCCGTCCCTCCTTTAACAACTGGTCGAGCAGCTGCTTAATGAGGGGGATGCCTTCAGGCTTCGTGGGAATAGGGGAAAATTTCCATGAACTGTTATTAACAAGCTCGGGGCTATAAGGGGGGGGGTCATCGGGTGACAGGGCGACAGGCAGGGCCTGACAGACCTGTTTTTGTAATCGCAGTCGTTTTATATCCCCAACCCCCAACAAATTAGTTCCTCCCAACAATGCCTTTACTTTTCGCTTGTACCCCTTATGAATTAAAGTAAAGCTGACTACAGGCTTTTCTTCAATACTGTTAAGACCCTGAACAAACATAGTAGAACTTGTGGGTACGTGGGGCACATCGGATTTTATAACGGAGATTTGAGCTCCGGTGTCCAACAGAAAGGATACAGGGCTGTAAGGGGGTTTGGGACCAGCTACTAATAGGGTGTGGTATGGTCGGTCATCCCAAGTCTCTGTGGAGGCCGGGGCGCACCCGGCCTCTACTCGTTTTTTGTCCTCAAATAGTCATCCCAATCCTTCCATCCTAACTGTTTTCCCAAATCTTGCTGTTGGGTATCAGACATCTTCCGCAGTGCCTCCTTGGGGATCCCCTTATGTAATAGGAACCCAAAAAGCGCCCTTTCAGCCTTGGTTCGTTCAGGGTGTTTAGGCTGACCCTTATTAACAGGGTTCCCAGCTGGAAGGGCTGAAATGGGATTCTTCGGGGTCGGTGGCATTCGGAGCCGGGACACGGCCTCATATAAGGTAATAAGGGGTTGCCCCACCCAACTTTGCAACAGCAGGAGTCCCCCTGTGTCAATCGGTGGGGCGCCCTCTACGGCCAAGTCCACCGCGTCCCGGTGGACCGGGATTTCAGTGGGGTCTGTGACATAAATAAAGGGGACACCTGTCTGAACCTGTTCGTCGCTTAAATTTAACGGCACCGCTTGTGCATCCCACGTTACGATGGACGCTCCGGCAATAGCCCAGATGATCTCATGGGGTGTATTTACGCTGCCAGGAGGCACATACAGTCCCCTAAAACTGCCTTTCATGGTCAAGACGGCCGCGGCCGGGGTGGTAATCGGCCATAGCTGATTTCCCAAGAGATGATGACCTGGGAACCCCGACGCCCAATTGGACGTTTTTGCCAGAACAGCGGCTTCCTCCCTGTCTACCGTCTCTGCCCCGTGATCCAGGGCCAGACGACCCAGCCACACTAGGGGTGCCTCGCCCTCCCTGCGCCTCGTGTCTGCCACAAATTCCTTCATCTCCGCCTTGGTGCGAGTTCGATACTCGGTAGTCGTAACTGTCTGACCTGTCTCATAATCCACCTTACTTTTAGTGATAGCAACGGGCATTGCCTCCATCTGCCTCTCCTGCTCAGGCGCAGGTGGGGCTGAGGGAAGAGTAGGGGGGAGAGCAGGGTAGATCGAAGGGGGAGCTTCATAGGGGGGTGGGCTTTTACCAGCCTGACTCCCGTCCTCCTGCTCCTTGCCACTTATCTCACTTTCTGCACTGTCGGTACCGCTCGCAGCGGCTTGTTTAGCAGCAAACATAGTGCTTCCATGAAGGACCGCACAGAGGTCCAGCGCTTTGTTAAGTGCACTGAACAAGACCGTGGACACGTCCTCCGACTTAAACTCGTCTGGTCTAAGTTTCTTTGTCCGCCTGGTCTGCTCTAATTCCTGCAGTAACTGGGCTAGCAACCCGTGGGCAGGATCACCTGGCTGTACCCGGGGCGGGGGTATGAGTTTAGAAATGGTGGCCCCAGATTTTTTGATGATACGGCTACACTCCTTCCAAATGTCTGACGGTGTCTCAGTCCGACTAGTTTCCGCAACCCCCGTGCACTGGGGTTGCAGGGAACCATCGGCCGGCTGACACTTAAAGGTGGGATGGCAGTGGAGGAGACATCCTACGGCAGGCAGGGTTAATGAGGTAGTATAGCTTTTCGACCCTGACCCTGACTCTATAGTACAAACCCAATCTAGGGTGGGCCTCGCAGACTGTCTGCTGGCCACTTGGTGAAATTGTAAGTGTTGAAATTGCTCGAGCTCAGATTGTTCACGGTCCCCACTACACCACGGGCACTGACCCTCCCGAAGGCATCCTGTTCGTGACGCCATGTTGATTACTGATTACTCTCGCCCCTTGCTCCACCAATATGGCCACCAGGTGCCCGTTATCTACCGGGTAATGAGCGTTGGGGTAGGGCGGAGGTTCGATCACTGGATGCCCTGGGGGGGGGGTGTCAAGTGCCCACGGGTAGCGACGGAGAGCACGCAAGCAATCACTCTTAGTGTTTAAGAGAATAAGGGTTTATTAAATGAATCACAGATAATGATAAGGGAGAACACGATCAGTTACATCTGGGGCTTACAACACACTACCAAAGCAAATAATACAAATACTGCAATTACAAATAAAAGCTGGCCCTGGTATTTTTCTAAGTCCCAATAGTTATCTAAATCATTCCAGGGGTTAGTAGAAGTGATATTGGTGCTATTAGTAATCATAAGTGCAGCAACTAATTTCCCTAAATAAATTGTGAGGCTTAACTGATCCCCCTTGCTTTCAAGAGTTCCTGGTCAACGGGTTTCCCCTAGCAGGAATCTTGGGGCGGCTAGAATCAGTCTTTGCCTCTTATCTACCAGTACAGAATACTTAACAGCTAATTATACTTACACATACAAACCACAAAAGTTTCATTACGGCCGGCAACCGGTTAGGCTTCAGGAAACGCGTGAGCCGAGAGAGCATGCAGGGTGATCAGGCCTGGATACGGTTTCGACAGGAATTCGGGGGCTCTCCGCCCGTCCCCGGGAGGGGACCGGCAATATATAGTAAATTTGTCGTCATAGTTTGTGATAAGCCAATTGGGGGGTCGCGAGTGGCAAATGCCCATACAAGGGAGGCAGTGGGCCCCAACGTCTCTACCCAGGAAGCGACTGTTGTCAGGGGAACTTGGTCTCTTCAGGCTGGCTAACCACAAGGCTTCCTGTTGCAAGTTCTGCTTTCTGAGCGTGACAGGTGGCAGTTCTGAGGGCTGGGGGAAAAATCCGTGGGGGGGGGGGGGAGGCCGGAGCACCCGTAGTCTGGCCCTGGGGCCCCACTTGGGGGTCTAACAGGAGTTTGCCCTGCAGATGTGTACACCTCCTAAGTTGCAGCGCTGTAACTCCCTCACCAGCGCTGCAACTTTCTGATGTAGACAAGCCCTCAGTCTCTTACCTTTTACTTGGGGACACATTACTAGTGCCTCTATGGCTGTAGTTCGTACTTCCTTGTTACCATGAAATTTAAACTATAGATTCTGTATTCTAATGTATCATATACTGACCTTAACTACACAGGGGGTAAAATAAATGACTAAGGCAGTAGTAAATGTAGAGTAGTCTGATTCTCCAGTTTGCAAATGCCACATGGCCTTAAAATGGCCTGAGACAGATAGTAGAGAATTTTTCTGTACTCTGCATTGGTTCCTGCACTAGCTACCTCTTTACCACTGGCATCAGGGAAGAGGGGGATCATTCCAAGGACAAGAGTGAGTGTGGAGGAGCAGAACTCCATAGCGATTGATCCTCCAATGGCTATTATAGACCTTCAGCCAGTTGTAGAAGTCAGGAGGTGCCCCCTTCTGCTCCAACTTCAAGAAGGATTAGGGAGCTGTCTCCCTATGGCTGCCATTCTCCTAGTGATAGACCAGGGCCAGTGCTCCTTATGTACCTATCTATAATGTATAGGAAAAAAAGTTGTGTGATCATGGGGGACACCAATTTGAATGACACATGCTGGAGTCTCATGCTGCCAGTACTAAAACATCCTTGGAATTTCCAAATATTATAGATGACAATTTTCTAAGCCAAAAAGCATTGCCTTCAACAAAGCTTCAATATCTAAGCTCATCTTGACAGATAAAGAAGAACTGACAACAAAACTAAAAATTAATGGTAGCTGTAGCAAGGTGGTCACCCGCTCCTGGCCTGAAAGGGGTTAAAAGCCAACCCTTGGAGAGGGCTGGGGCTGGGATCCTTAGGCTGGGCTGATTCGGGAGGCAGCGTAAGCTGTGGCTATGCCCCAAACAGACCCAGCTGGCCCAGTACATGCCAGGGAAGCCGGGAGCAGATACAGTCTCTTCTAGCTGTAGAGGTAAAGGGGTCTGGTTGCTGGGGAGCTAGAGAAGGTACCTGGAGTGGAGCAGGGCTGGGGTAAGGCTATGGGAGCTAGGGAGCTCTGGCCTGGAAACTCTCCAGGCTGTGGCCTTGTATAAGGTCAAACAGGTACTGGGGTTGCAGGGGACAGCCCAAGGATAGGCAGAGGCAGCAGGTCCAAACCCAACCTTGCCCTTGATGAGTGACTTATGCTGCAGTTGGCCCCAGTGAGTGGGGGCTAGGTGGTGACTGGCAGTAGCCTATGACTGAAGTGAGGTGGGGATTCCCCTGAGTGGGGAGACCCAGATAAATTGTGGGGGTACTCTCTGGGGGCAGCCCCCAGAGACAGGGGCATCAGAGTCTTAGAGGGACATGAGGCCAGAACAAGGCAAGACACTGGCCAACAGAGGGTGTTCTGGAGGCTGGTGAGCTAATTCCCTGAGAAAGTAGCAGGAGGCACTGCCGGGTGAGTCTGTGCATGCTTACAATAGCCTAGGCACAAGCAGTCATGACCTGATCACATTTATAATATGCACAAAGAATAAAGTCTAGACCAGTGATATATGTACTTGATACTTTCACAGAGTTAAAAATAATTATTAGCCATATCAGCTGACAGAAAAAAATTAATCAGAAAAATGTCAAATGATAATTGGGAATTGTTTAAGAATTCTTTACTAGATGCCCCAAAAGCCATAATCCACATTTGATGAAGACAACTCTATTGGATTAAAAAAAAACTGACCTGGTTTAGAGGGGAAATGAAGGCAAGTATTTAAAAAAAAAAGAAAGGGGAAGCTGATGGTAATGAATACAAATCAGAGCACTAGGAATTGTAAACAGTTGATAAGGGACACAAAGAGGAATCTATGGCCAGCAGAGTCAAGAATGAGAAGGAGTATTTGGTGTTTTGTTTTGTTTTGTTTTGTTTTGGGGGGAAAAACAGATGGTGTAGTCATAGCATATGATAACACTTTTTCCATTCCACTAGTATTTCAGGAGGATGCTAAAGAGCAGCTACTAAAGTTAGACATTTTTAAGTGAGCAGCCCAAGATAACTTGCATCCAAAAGTGTTAAAAGAACTGGCTGAGGAGCTCACTGGATTGTTCATGTTGATTTTTCTGTAAGTCTTGAAACACAGAAGTTGCAGAAGAATGGAAGAAAGTTAATGTGTCAATATTGTAAAAGGGTAAATGGGATGACCCAGGTAATTATAGGCCTTTCTGTCTGACATCAATCCTGGGCAAATTAATGGAGTGGCTGATGCAGGACTTGATTAATACAGAATAAAGGATGATAATATAAATAATAACAATCAACATGGCTTTATAGAAAATAGATCCTATGAAACTAACTTGATATCTTTCTTTTGTTGAGATTGCAAGTTTGGTTGATAAAGGTAATAGTGTTGATGTAATAGACTTTTGTAAAATCAAGACTGGATTTAAAAAAAAAAAAAAAAGATATGCTCCACCAATTATTTTGGTGAAGTTCTATGACCCATGTTTTACACTAGATCACAGTAGATTATCACGATGATCACTTATGACCTTGGTATCTATGCAACATCTTTTTAGAACCAATTTCTTATTTATGTCTTTTTTTCACATGGGCCCATATTTGTGTTCTGGAAAAATATATTATTTATCCTGTATTCTGAATTTGAAGATCACAAATTGAGTTCTGTATATAATGGGCCTAATTATTCCATGAACATTGAGAATGCCTGATAACTTCAAAATGAGTTTGGGTTTATAAGGAATGTAGGATCAGATTCTAATGCAACTGTACATTTTATTAGGTCAGGTCTAGATACAAGAGTGTACCCAGTGACATTGGATCTCCTATTTTGTACAAAGATGTTTAAAAGTGGGTCCGAGTGTCATTTACACTATACCATTTTACACTACTCTGGCAGCATAGAGGTCTTCATGCAAATGAGAATGAGGCGCTGTAAATCTAGACTGCTCCTTATTTGTTATACATCTGAGAAATGTTACTGACAGTTTGTATGTCATATAGAATGCTTTTTTTTGAAAGTTTAATTGTTTCTTCCACAGTAAGTACCAAAGGTAGGGGAGGGAAAGCCCCAATAACCTTCAAGGGGGAAAAAAAATTGGTACCACGCAGAGGTGTGACAATACATACAACAGCACCTGCTTCTTGCAGAACAAGGCATTAACCTCAGTTTTATCTCCCCTTACTCAGAGGAAGATCATTAGTGTGGTTCTGACTCATAGTTTAAATTAGTTTACCCTGTTATAAATACTGAAAATAGAGGAGAAGATTTTGCTTACTTTGGCTTTTTCCTGCTTACCAAAAGGAAAGGAGAAGCTGCATAAAACATTTCCTAATTAACGTACACAAGCCATTCAATTGGTTGCTGTTTTTTAAACTGGCATTTGTTGGTTTTAATTGGTTTTAAATGGGTTACATTTTGTTTAACATGCTTTAGAGTTATCTTTGGAGGGATTTATCATTAAATTAGTCACAATAACTTATAAAATGTTACAAAATGATTAAAGGAATTTGAAAACATGAGCTAGCCTATCCCAAAAACACCTGACCAAATGAGAGTTACCAAGAGATAGGAAACCAGAGAATAAGCAGGGCCAGCCAAGACCAGGGTTGCTCACAAAGGAGGTACAGGACTGAACACAAACTGTCTTGAGAAAAACTTTACTAGGTATGTACCTGAAATTCTGTCAGAAACAAGTGACGCAAGCCAAAGGGCAATGTGGCTGAAAACCTTGGTGGTAACAGACTTGCCAGGAGACTTTTTTACCTTTTTATTTAGGAAAAGTTTATATTTAAAGAGTAATCGGCAAACTAACAGTTTTGAAGAAGGAGTTAAGACTGAATGTATGTTTCCAGGAAGCCCAGCTAACACCAAAAATATACTTTCTTTTTAAAAATTCTGCTTCTTTGAAAAAGCCAAATGATAAAATGTCTGTAAATGAACAGGCTGTAATCTTTCACTTTGCCCAGTTTACTCTATCAATATAACCTGTACATTGCCTCAAAAGTGACAAATGTATCGACAGGTAAAAATAAAAGATGGCTAGAAAAATCATCAAATCCCATTTCCTATTTCAGGGAGCCATTTACGATAATCCGTTAGAAATATTTCGAACAGAGCTGAGTCCCTATAGTCCTTCCATGGAAATGAGGTTGTGGTCTTTGCCAGGGTTTATGCCAGCATAAACCTACTGGGAACCTGGCCCTTTATCTGGTAGTAGCAGCCATGGCAGAACATTTCAGAGAAAATACAGCTCTCAATATTCCTTGAAGCTTTGTCAATCTAGTCCCAAATGGGAAACAAAGTTAAACACTTTCACTCCACTCTAACAATTGCAGATCCCCAAAATGAGGGTATACATAACCCTTGTGCAAATATAACAGAACCATTAAAGCTGTGACATCTTCAGTAATTTAAGATATCTGCAGTGGTAAAACCTATATTAAGGTAATGTACCAGATAGTACAGCATCTTATCTCATATCCCTTAATTTCACACATTTTCTAATGGAGGCCTGGAAGGATACTGTAGTGAGGTGGAGTGGCCTTCTTCTGGACTAGGGAGGCTATTTTCCTGTCCTGCCCTGCCCCACTTGCCAGAAGTATCAGGGCAGAACAGGAAGTATAAAAGTGAGGGCTCTTTAGCTTAGCTGGGGGCCGGAACAGGCAGACATCTCTTCTAGGGAACTGAGCTCTCTGTGGGATCCCAGACGAGAAACTGAGCAGACTAGCACCCTACTGACCGAAGAGGCGAAGGGCTCTGAGGAGTTGCCTGAAAGGACGCCATCCAACTGTGAAGCAGTGAGATGGAGCCTGTTGTCAGAGGTGTTGTCAGAAGCGCTACCGGTATGGTGCTCCGCTCTGCTCTCTCCTTGTTGGTATCACTCGGCTGCGTGCGTGTGTTCCCTGTGTGCTGCCCCAGCTCTGCGCAGATAGCTGACACAGCAGACCCGAAGAGAACCCCCAATAACCACAGAGTCTAGTAAGGTACGAAGGCACATCAGCCAGGTTTATTGCCGTATTGGATACAGTAGTAGTTCTCCGCAGATTACTTAGTCTACCGAGCATACTACGAATATGTACC
Source organism: Gopherus evgoodei (assembly GCF_007399415.2). Lineage (NCBI taxonomy): Eukaryota > Metazoa > Chordata > Testudines > Testudinidae > Gopherus > Gopherus evgoodei. The sequence goes on along the minus strand of NC_044327.1, from coordinate 68,106,584 downwards.
CACAGTCAATGGACTCGGCTCAGTTAGTGGCGGGACTTTCCACTGCCCCCTAGGCCGGACAAAGATACCGCCCCAGGGATGTATTCTTATACACAGGTACAAACAAGTTACACATCACTCTTGACGTATTGAGGTGCAACCCCTTTACGCAGTAAGGTGCCGCCTCTCACCTTGTACATGTTGGTTCTATCAAAACAACTCTATCCATCATTTACCCTTTTGCCCCTGTCATTGGGATGGGTTGGCCTGTTCTTTCTTATCTGTGGAATGTTCCAGTATAAGGTGTTCTGGTACCATGTTTATACTTTGGTATGTTAGGTGAATATATGTGCAACATCAGCCCTTTCCGTGCCAGCTTCTGTGAACCGAGCCAGCCTTCAGCTCACAGCTTGACTTTGCTTTTTAGCTAAGTCTTGACCATTACTTTAGTTCAGGCCTCAGGCCTCATACTGGGCCTTTATTAGGGCCTTCACTTACTACAGAGCCTAGAAAACAAAGCTGGCTGAGCTGGGTAGGAAGTGACTCAGCAAAACCAGACTTTGGTCTGGTTGTGTTGGCAGGAAGCAAGGCAGTGTATTTTCATTTCTCTAACCTAATGATGGGACCACCTGCCACTAACAAGGCCATTCGTAGGGTGGGGTGGGCCTGGGCCCCTGTACCTCCTCTGTTGCCATCCTCACACTTAGGGTTGGCTGTACACTTCCCCTAGGCCAGAAGGCCAGTACTTGTTGACGGCTGTCAGCCCCAGCCAGGAGGTTTAGGATTAAGGACTGCTTGTTGCTCTGCCTCAACCAGTGGGACTAGCTGGGGTGACGCATGTGGGTTCAATGTTCCCTCATATTGGCCTTTTGGGGGGGAGGGAAAGGGGCTCTGTCCTCCTACTGCACCTGCCCTGTTCACCAGCAGTTGGGTTCAGGCACTGCAGGCAGGGAGTGGAAGGGGTTGAACTAACCACTTATGCCAGCCACTCTGGTTTGCTGCTCTGTGCAGCACAGCAGCCACCTGAGAAAGAGTCCGGCTGGGGTGGTGGGGCAGCCCATCCCTTCTGCCCCCTGCCTGGGCCCAGCTACTAGGGACAGGGGCTGAGTGAATTGGAGGTTTCCCCACACACACACCTGCTCCAGCACACGTCCAACTCGCTTGGCTCCTGTTCCTGGCAGGGCTGGCTCCAGGGTTTTTGCCGCCCTGAGCAGCAAAAAGATTTTTTTAAAAGCTGTGATCGCGGTCTGCAGCTCCGCTGCTGCTTCAATCTTCGGCAGCAGGTCCTTTGCTCCAAGAAGGAGTGAGGAACCCACCACCGAACAGCTGCCTAAGACCCAGACCCAGACTCTCACCATTGGCCCCCCAGGCAGCTGCTTGCTGGGCTGATGCCCAGAGCCAGCCCTGGTCCCTGGCAGCCAGACCCAGGGCAGCCCACCACTGTTGCCCCAGCCAGGCTCTCTCAGGCAGCTGCTGAGCTGCACAGAGCAGTGACTCAGAGTGGCCAGCTTCAGCCATGTGAGAAGTGGCTCTGTCCTGCTCCCTGTCCGGGCCCACCTGCCAGGGAGAACAGCCAAATGTGCTGTGGTGGGTGGGAGGTGCAGCGGAAGAACAGATCCACCCTTCCCCACAGGTAACATGGGAGGGGAGAGCATGGAAGGCCCAGACTGGGTACAGGGGGTGTCGCTGGGCAGAGGAGACACATGAGGTGGTCACATGTCCTCCCTTTTAGATTGTGTCCACCACCCCAGTTTGGGGAGCTCCCAGTCATCTATGGGGGCCAGTGAGCCCGACTATTGTTGCCTGCAGTACTGAGGTGGCGTGGCCTCCCTCCTCGCTTGTGAGTGAAGAACCACAACAGGTACACCCATAATGTGTGGCACATATGGATACCATCTATCCAGGTCTTTCTTGGCAAAATAGCAAACTCTGCTTAAACTAGAAAACACATACAATAATTATGTGCATATGACTTCCTTGCATTTCTAGTTTTTCTACCATTATACTACTTTCTTATATATTGTCTCTTGTAGGATGACTATTTTATTGTAATATTTTGTCATGGTTAATTACTAAACTGGTATAATCTTATCCAAATAGTTATGTCATACTGCATTCCTATCACTGAATATTGAATGTATGGGCTAATCCTGAAAAACTTTTACTCATGTGAGTGGTCTCAATGTAGTCTAAATACATGTGTAAAAGTTGTAAGATTAGGTCCTCTACTGGATTTTTCAACTCTTCTATTGCACTAGATCAGTAGGCGAAAAGACCCTTACTACAAAAGGCAGATATGGAGGGCTTGAAGGCACAATATGTATGAGCTGGTGATAAGGTACATCAGCCTCACAAGAACTGAGAGATGTTGAGCTAGTTTTTCAAAAGAATTCACCTTCCATTTATATATCAAAATAGAAGCCGGATTTTTGAAGAGCTCAGCATGTTGCATGCACAGCTCTTTAGAAAATCTGCAATATTGCCAACCTTAAGAGATCAAAAATCATGAGGCAGACCCCTGGAGGTGCCTCCATTTTAAGGTTTAAATAAATGTCAGTAGTCAGGTTGGAGTGGTCAGTGACTAGCAGATCCTAGGGGCTTGGTCCTGCTCCCAGGAAGTCAATGGCAAAATTCCCATAGGGGTGCAAGAACTGGAACATATGGCACCTATTCCCATTGAATGACATACAATTTTATTCCTTAATAAAGTTTCATATTTACACAACTTCACACTTCCCAATCCCCTCCACCCAAACTTTTTTGTAATAAAGTGATTTAGAAATGCAACTGTACAAAGATGTTGTATGAGATATATAAAGTACTTTACGCTGCCAGATAAATGCATTCTGAGCTGCAATTAAGTTGAGCAGTAGTGATACCTAATGATGGTTAATTACAGGTCTACATTCCCTGTGGGTGCTGAGGTTACAATCTCGGCCTGCTTCCTATCTCTATGCATTGGCATTAATTTGAAGTAGCTAAAACAGCTTACTATGTTTTGCCCACATGTTTAAATTGAAATTATTTAATAGAAACAGCCTAGATCTGTTGCTAAAGATTTTGCTATTTAAAGTAACTTAAATGAGTCCTGCACTGCCCCATTATTCTATCCTCATAGAACCCAGCCATTATTTAGATGGCTTTGACTGAACCGCTGTCCCTAGACAGGAACATGTGTGATGTGGTTAATGCTAATACTACTAAAAGTTACATCTTCAAAGCTGCACAAGTGGGGTGCAGGAGAGGGGCACACAGGAAGGTTAGGGAGAAAAGCTCCCATTAACATTCCTGGGATTTGAGCATGTAAACTGTAAACCTCCATTCACCATTTTGAAAGTTATCTCTTTAGTTACTGGGAGACTGAAAGAATGACACTGAACAATACTTGCATTCTTCCTAGAGCCCAAACATTTCTATCCACTGGCTCAAGGACTGAGATTCCACCTAAATTTGTGTCTCTATCACTTCAGTAACGAGTGTTACTCTGAAGCCCTTGGCTTGCCCCTAGTTACAAATGTAACCCTGGTGGGCCATCCATGGGTTTTTCTTTGCTCTGTAGCCATACTGCTAGATGCTATTGTAATACAAATAATAAAAAGAGTGCAGGCAGCTTCTGCTGCCTGTTTGAGAAGATGTGTAGAGCACTAAATGGAGCTCAAACAACACATTTACAAGACACTATTAATTAACAGATTTCCAAATCAGATGCCAGTTTTAGTAAGGCTGATCTGTGGTCTAATTGAGTAAGACTCGTGTTGCCCACCTCCAAGCAATAGTCAACTGCTTGTTAGTCATCAAGAGTGGAATCTGTGTGAACAATCACTTGAGGGAAAAAAACCCAAACAGTATTATCCTGGAGTGACTTGGTTTTTTAAATATTTTTTCACATGGGGAAAGAGGGTAGGTCAAGGAATCTCCTCCTATAGAGTACTGATCCTATGGGATTCTGTATTGGCAAAGGTACTGATGGGTGATTGGCCCTGCTCCATCCTTTATGCCCTTGAGTGGGAGGGCACCTCAGACCACGCCGTGGCTTCAATTGACTCTGCTGGCCAAAAGAATCAGATTTTGTCTATACACCAAGAGTGGAATCTATGTAGAGAACACATCTTACAGAAAACAGTCAGTATTATAATGAAGATACTTCAGTTTGCAAGTATTTGTTACAGAAGAACATACAACTTGTTAGAATCCAATACCTTAGTCTTAATAGCTAAGAAAAATAGAGCTCTTATGAGCAGAATTGATTTGAGGGTCTCAGAACCAGCAGATAATCTATCTTCCTTACCACCCAATTTTTGGATGTGGACGAGTGGGATATTTCATTCTTAGAATTGCCCTAGATGACAGTAGTACACTGTTGGGAATGGTATCAGTACATCCAGCAATGATGACTGCTTAATCACAGTCACCTAGGGACAATACTTTCAAAAGTTATGTGAAAAGAAAAGGCACCTCTTCCTCTTTTCTCCCCAGCCACTGTCCCAAATGAACTGATCCTAAGGGATGTGCATGTGAGCCCTTCAGTGACATGGGCTGCTTCTGAAAAAATCTTGAATGGTATGGTTTGTGACTATGGCAGAACAACTTATAGCAAAGAGCAAGAAAGCAGCATAAAGACTGGGGTTCACTGCCATTTAGAACCATAGTAAACAGCAGATACTGAACTGGCACGGACAAACACAGACCCGAAGAATCTTCTATGTTGGACTTTGACTTGAGGACTCTGCTACTTTGAAAGGAGTTGAATTCTTACAGTGACTTGGCTGGAGGGCTAGCCACATCAATAACCAAAGTGTGCTGAAGACTTCATTGGGGAAACTAAGTCAGGCTCCTGCAATCCTATGCCATGAGGCCATGTACAGGGATAGCACCTTTGCTACAAGGCAACAACCTATAGTTTAACAAGCTGTAATTCTAGGCACTATGCACACTAGTAACTGCTACTTTCCTGTTTGTCTATTTTTATAGATAAGACACTTTGAGGCAGAGTACATGTTAAACCCTCTAGACCTTAGGAAATAAGATGCAAATAACTATATAGAGTTACGTTTAGACAAATAATACTGCAGCTTCTGTGAAAAGGAAGATGACTTAGCAAGGACAGCAATAGAAATAGCTAGTATAGTAATGTACAAAAATAGACAAATACTTAAAAAGAAAGCATTAGTCACTAGTGGGTTCAGCTTTCAGCCCTCTTCCTTTTAGGCAGGCCCTAGCTGCAGTGGCTTGCCTTATCACCCACCAACAGGTTCCTGGTAGTTGGTAACAAATCAAACTAACAGTTGGTGTCAGGTCTACCCTTGCACAAGGAGGTCCTGGAAGATCACATATTTCAGTCAGTTCCTAGCCCCAGGCAGATTTCTCATGCAACATGGGAGCTGCTAGTCCACTTTCCTTCTCAATCAGACTCCAACTGAGAAAAAGTGCAACTTGGAGCCATTCCAGTGACAGTGCTGCAGGGATCTGTACACATCTAATGTGCCTTCTATATGAGGATTACAAAATACTTTACAAAGGATTAATTGTCTCACATTATCCTATATTTACAGATGGGGAAAGTAAGACTCAAGGAAGTTAGTAACTTGCCCAAGATCACACAGGAAGCTTGTTGCAGAAATGGAAATAGAATGCAAAACGTTAATTTCCCTATCTTTTGCTATAGCCTCACCACCATCCTTTCTTTTTCCACAATGAAAATTAGAAGATATTTCCTCTTCCACTTCCTCAGTGCAATCTCAGCCCCCTTACACCTGACAGCTCTTACACATGAAGTGTGCTGGGGCTGATTGGCTACTGTGGGATTTGTATGCCCCACCATATGTCAATAGTTGAATCGCACATGTTCTAAATATATCCATTCCCAAGTATCATTTATAAAGGGTTACTAATTGACTGAATATATGTTTTGGGTGCTTAAAGATAAGTGGCTATTGCCAATGGTTTATTTTACGCATGGGCGCGTGCTCACACGCACCCACCCACCCACACATTTTCTAGAAGAAAAAGAGGTAGAGCTCAAGTTTAATAAAAGAAATAAAGTACATAAAAGCATTCCTCTAGGTGTTTTATAATGTACATCATTCATTCAGTGATCATCCCCCCAAAAAACAATCCAGCAGGGCTGGCTGATAAATATTTGTTATGCAAAAGAGTCTTTTGAATAACTCCATCAACATTTGCAGGAAACAGAAGTGAAATCTGTAATAGAATGCTATACTGCAGGAGTCGGCAACCTTTGGAAGTGGTGTGCCAAGTCTTCATTAATTTAAGGTTTCTTGTGCCAGTAAAAAGTTCCACGTGCCAGACTAACAGTGTGAGCAGCAGATGGAACCCCAGACTGGCAGCAGGTTGAGCCGCTCAGCCCGCTACCGGTCTGGGGTTCCGTCCACCGGCCCTGCCAGCCAGGTCCTGCTGCTGGCCCCAGGTTCCATCCATTCAGGCTGGCAGTGGGCTGAGCGGGGCTGGCAGCTGGGAAGGGGCCAGCAGCCAGGACCCCAGACTTGCAGCAGACTGAGCCACTCAGCCCGCTGCCGGTCTGTGGTCCCAGCCACCGGCCCCACTCAGCCTGCTGCCGGCCCGGGTTCCGTCCATCCATGCTGGCAATGAGCTGAGTGGAGCTGGCAACCGGGACCCTGTCTGGCAAGGGGATGGCGGCTGGAACCCCAGACCTGCAATAGGCTGAGCGGCTCATCCCGCTGCTGGTCTGGGGTTCGATAATCCTGGCCGGCAGTAGGCTGAGCGGGGCTAGCTGCCACGACCACGGCTGGCAGCAGCGTGCCACTAAAAATCAGCCCACGTGCTGCCTTTGGCACGTGTGCTGCAGGTTGCCGACCCCTGCAATACTGTATTATACTTTTCAGTCACTAGGTGATACTGTGTATAAAATACCTTATGCAAGCTAATTTTACTTGGAGAGGAGGAGGTTAGCTCACATCCACATGGAAGCAGTTTGGAACGTCAAGATGAAAGTATATTATTTCAAGATGAAAGTAGCTCATATCCACAAAAAAACAGTTTGGAAACTCAAGATGATGGAAACTTACTTCTAGATGAAGGCAGCTCACAGCATCAGACTGATATGGAAGTGGAGAAAATTTATTCACCTTCAGAGACATACAGAAATTGAAGTAAATGAAGTAGAAGGAATAAAGGATGAGGAAGTTACAAACAAGTTACAGTATGGGGACCCAACTTCATGGCCCAGATGTGATGACAGTGTGCGGCAAATTCTCATGGAACATGGACCCCAACAAGTTAATTGGTTTCTCTTCCCTAAGGATGGAAATAAAAAAATTCTCTGCTCAGCATTACAAGAGGAAACTCATTAATGGGGAAGAAATTCACTGAAACTGGTTACAATATTCAGTGTTGAAGGACTCTGTGTTTTGCTTTTGCTGCAAGTTGTTTAGAAATCAAGGAACTGGTACATCACTTACTGAAAATGGTTCGAAGTACTGGAAAAACATATCTTCAATTCTCTCTTCACATGAAAGTAGTACAGAACATCTGGAATGTTTTCAAAATTGGAAAGAACTTGAATTATGATTGAAAAAAGGAAACACTATTGATGAAGAAAATTTACGTGTGATCAAGGAAAAAGAAGAATATTGGCAACAAATATTACAGCATCTGATTGCTTTAGTGAGAGTTCTTGGTGGGCAAAATTTAGCAATCGACAGCCATGGTAGAAATGAAAAATTATACACTCCAGGTAATGGAAACTTTTAAAATTTGTTGAATACCTAGCTTTATTTGATCCAGCTATGAAGGAGCATCTATGTAAAATAACTAATCATGAAACAAAGGCTCATTATTTAGGAAAAATATGCAGAATGAACGGATTCAAATCCTAGCAAATACCATTCAAAAGAAAATTGTAGAAGCTGCCCATCCTGCAAAATACTTTTCAATAATACTGGACTGTACACCAGATGTGAGTCATGTTGAACAAATGACGATAATCATTCATTTTGTGGATATGGAAAAGTCTGCAGGTGAAGATAATGTTGAAGTGCTCATAAAGGAATATTTTTGGGGTTTCATACCACTGAAGGAGATGACTGGAGCATTTATAACAAACTATTCTACAAGGACTTGAAACAATGTCATTATCTGTTGAAAACGTATGTGGCCAAGGCTATGATAATTGGAGTAATATGAAGAGTAAAGACAATGGTGTAAAAAGGAGAATGATGGAAATCAAGCCTAGGGCCTTTTTCATTCCATGCAATGCACATTCTCTGAATTTGATTGTCATTGATGCTGCTAGATGCTATTTGGCGGTAAGCAGTTTCTTTGACCTGGTGCAATGTGTTTATGTGTTTTTCTCAGGCTCATCACACTGTTGGGAGATTCTGACTCGCCATGTGAATTCTCTAACTGTGAAACCACTTAGTCAGACAAGATGGGAGAGTCACATTGATGCTTTGAAGCCTCTTCGCTATGAACTTGGGAACATTTATGATGCCCTAATTGAAATTTCTGATGATACTACCTTTACTGGATCATTTGGCAATATGGCACATTCAGATACAGAAGCTCTTGCAAATGGCCTTTCCAAGTTCAAATTTGTGACTTCACTCATTTTGTGGTATAATATCCTTTTTGAGATTAACTTCACTAGTAAGAAGCTTCAGGAAAAGAACTTGAACATACATTCTGCTATTCAAAACTTGCAGCAAACTAAAAATATTCTGGAGAAATTCAGAAGTGATGAAGGGTTTGAAAGAACACTGGTAGATTCTCTCGAGCTTGCTGAAGAAATAGACTTTCTGACAGAATCTGAACCAGAGCCAGTTCGCATTCAGCAAAAGAAACAGCAGTTTTTGTACGAAGGACAAGACACAGCCATTCAGAACCCAAAACAAAGGCTCAAAGTGAATTTCTACTTCACAGTCCTTGATACTGCTATTCACTCCGTTGACAAAAGATTTCAACAGATGCAGCAGTTAGAGTCAGTATTTGGCTTTCTATATGATATCCACAGCTTGCAAAAGAAAATAGCAAAATAGATAAGAGAATTTTGTATAAAACTGGAGTCGACATTTACTCATGAAAATTCAAAATATATTGATGCTACACATATGTGTAGTGAGCTTCAGGCTTTTTCAAGATGACTTAAGAAACATTCCACTCCTGAAGAAGTACTGAAGTTTGTTTGTGAAAATAAACTCACAGACAGTTTTCCAAATTTTTCTATAACTCTACGCATTCTTTTAACGTTGCCAGTTTCCATAGCTAGTGGGGAACATAGCTTCTCAAAGTTAAAATTGATAAAAATATATCTGCATTCAACAATGGTGCAAGAGAGACTTATTGGACTTGCCACAGAGCATGAAATAGCTGGAAAACTGGATCTAAAAGAACTAGTGACTGAATTTTCAAAACTTAAAGCAAGAAAAGTCATGTTTTAAGAGCACAATGTGTATTTTATTTAGAGTGTTTTCTAAATACAGGTTAAAGTTAATTAAGTTTTCTTATTTCTTTCTATATTGGATGTGGTGGTAATGGCAGTTAAAGCAGGATAGCATAATGGATGATTTTGGATTTTTAATAATAAACATTATAATTAACATTTTTAATGCATTTTTAATTGAAATCGGACTGAAATATCATCTAGCTGTAGTGTATAAATCTATTCTGAAAATTTTGTGTCTCTATTTTATCTGATTTCAGAAACATTGGTTGGAGTAACAGACGGATAAATCGAATAATTAAGCCTCTGTTTAAAAAAAAAAACACTTACAAAAAAAAACACTTACAAAACATTAAAAGAAAAAAGGGGCAAAATGTTTCCCAATTTACCAAAAACCTCAGCCTAGATCTGCCCTTGGGGTTTGGGGGTGGGGGCACCGATTGCATGGTTCGCCTAGGGCATCAGTTGCTGGCAGCTAGTCTAGGGCCACCCCTGCCTGCAGGTGACTGGCTGAAGCCCTGGAGCATGAGATTTTAGGAACATCAGACATGAGCCAGAAGGGACCTCAGGACTGCCAAGACCTGCTCTCCCACTATCACAAGTAATCCCATCATAGCAATCTCACTCCTAAATTGATTACATTTATACATGCATCGATTACACTCAAGTTATGTTAGCTAAACTGTTGCAGGACAGCTCTTACTAATGAAACCCCAACCCCATGAAATAAATAGGATTTCTATACACTATCCACACTGCAGTATATGGTCAGATTCAATATTTAAGGCCAATCCTGCTCTCATTGAAGAAAATCTGATTTCCTATCATAATGGGAGCAAGATTATACCCATGACTTCACTCAAGAAAAGTTCTTTACTTCAGAGGAAGTTTTGATGCATAAAAACAAAAAGAATCAGCCTATAATCATGTTATTACTGTGGTGGTGAGCACTATAGAAAAAACTTAGCTAATTTGCATAATGTATTATACATGTAAATACTGGTCCCGTACTCATTGAAGTTAACAGCAACACTCTCACTGAATTCAGTGGGTGCAGGATTGAGTCCATAATCTTCATTATGCAACATTAATTTGTTCTTGAATAGATATGGAAATCACATGTACATTGCTTGTTTCAGGTGAAAGATATCAGCTGTTTTAATATAAAAACAATAGTTGTAAATTCCCAGTCCTAATCACATTCAGTCTTAATATTTAAAGCAAACTTGCTGGATTTTTGTTTGTTTGTTTGTTTGTTTTGGGAGCCAGGGGGAAAGAGGCTGTTTGTTTTAAACAACATAACCAGAAATCGTCTTAAATTGCCAGAACTCTTTTCCAGTGCTGCAGTATTAAAAATTACCCAACCAATGAAAGGTATTTTAAAAGAACAAAAAAATGTTTCTAGGTGACTTGAAAAATTGTATGCTAGGTTTCTATTTGATGTGATTTTACAATGGTCAAGTTCTTATAAAACTCTGAAAAACAAAGTCCATAATGGGAATGGGAAAAGAACATGAGCTGCTTTGCCACAAGATAGCCAACTGGGAACTCTAGAATGGAAAGACTTTTATATAAGAACGACCATACTGGGTCATACCAAAGGTCCATCCAGCCCAGTATCCTGTCTTCCAACGGTGGCCAATGCCAGGTGCCCCAGAGGGAATGAACAGAACAGGTAATCATCAAGTAATCCATCCCTTGTTGCTCATTCCCAACTTTTGGCAAACAGAGGCTAGGAACACCATCCTTGCCCATCCTGGCTAATAGCCATTGATGGACCTATCCTCCATGAACTTATCTACTTCTTTTTTGAACCCTGTTATAGTCTTGGCCTTCACAACATCCTTTGGTAAGGAGTTCCACAGCTTGACTGTGCATTCTGTGAAGAAATACTTCCTTTTGTTTATTTTAAATCTGCTGCCTTTTAATTTTGTTTGGTGACCCCTAGTTCTTGTGTTATGAGAAGGTGTAAATATCACTTCCTTATTTACTTTCTCCACACCAGTCATGATTTTATAGACCTCTATCATATGCCCCCTTAGTTGTTTCTTTTCCAAGATGAAAAGTCCCAGTTTTATTAATCTCTCTTTATTTGGCAGCCATTCCATACTAAATCATTTTGTAACCCTTTTCTGAACCTTTTCCAATTCCAGTGTATCTTTTTTTTGAGATGGGGTGACCACATCTGCATGCAGTATTAAAGATGTGGGCATACAATGGATTTATATAGAGGCAATATGATATTTTCTATCTCATTATCTATCCCTTTCTTAATGACTCCCAACATTCTATTCACTTTTTTGACCGCCGCGGCACACTGAGTGGATGTTTTCAGAGAACTATCCACAATGACTCCAAATCTCTTTCTTTAGTGATAACAGCTAATTTAGATCCCATCATATTATATGCATAGTTGGGATTATGTTTTCCAATGTGCATTACTTTGTATTTATCAACATTGAATTTCATCTGCCATTTTGTTGCCCAGTCACCCAGTTTTGAGAGATCCTTTCGTAGCTCTTCGCAGTCTGCTTGGGAGTTAACTATCTTGATTTTTGTAGTTTTGTATCATCTGTTTACCCCTTTTTCCAGATCCTTTATGAATATGTTGAATAGGACTGAGCCCAGCACAGACCCCTCGCGGTCACCACTATTTACCTCTCTCCATCCTGAAAACTGGCCATTTAGTATGTTGCAGCATAATTACAAGAGCAAAACAGAAATATTAACTGATTTGAGTCACTTGTCTCTAGGGTAACTCATAATCAAGAATTCCCATAGGAAAAACAATACAAGTGACAATAAAATTTGCTAAGAGCTAGTTTTTAAAATTCAGCCACAGGAATGTTCATCTACTACAACGGTGAGGATTTTTCCTTCCCCCTTTACACCATCTCAGGTGTAAACATTTTATATGGAGGATAAGATTTGACTCAGAAATAAGCTAGTGCAGATCTTTTATATACAGGTATAACAACTACCTTTCTGAAAGAACATGCTATATTCCTGCAAATATAACAAAATGTGCCACTTCAGTTAGCACAGGAAGTTTTAATGGGAAAAATATTCAGTAACTACTCGTGTGTAATATTCAGCATTATACAATTAAAACAAATTGGTCCCAGAAGAGCCTAGAACTCCAACCAATACCAAATGGTTCAAATTATGCTATAGTAGTGGGGATTTTGCTAAGATTAATAAATCCAAGCACTCACTAGTGAAATCTGGCTGCATAGCCAGACAGGATGATCACAACAGTAAAGATGTTCTGCAGTAGTACTGACTTGATAAAGAGGCTGCTATACCAATTTTCTTCCTTGGCGTTGATGTAGAGGGCGTGTGTTGGGCCTCCGTATGCCTGCCCCACTGATCCACAGCAGCCATAATGACTGCTTGGGCAATTGACAGTTGGCATAATTTGAGGAAACTTTGGAGAGGCTCTAGTGAATTATGCTGGGAGACAAGCTTGGCAAACATTCCGCACAGGATTGCCCCTTAGCCAAGCTAATGATCGAAGATGGTATCTTTTAAATATGAGTTGGATTGTGTTTTTAAACAGTAAATAATTTTATTGCTTAGGTGTCAGATTTTTAGTCCTAGAGTTGTATTCTTATCTTATAGCATATATTGGTACCTATAACTTCACAGGACTAAATCATCAAACATGAGGACAAGGAAAAAAATTATGGAAAATGCTAATTTTAACCTACACTGCCAGCTCATGAGGATTTCCAGCTGTAAAGCATAGCTGTCTATTCATAAACTTTCTGGCTTTCTTTGGGTTTGGGCCAGGTTTTGATCTCAATTACATCATTCTGAATCCAGAGTAACTCCACTGAAGATAATGAAGTTACTTCAGATTTACACTAGTGTAACAATTCAGTCTGTTGCACTGAAGATTAGCATGAAGGATGTGAGCCTCTGCAGAACATTTTCAGACCTACTACACACAGATGTCCTAAGGTTTTCATATAACTCAACTACATGAGCATTCAATAAAACTCCACTGAAGTAACCAGCAGTAGTAGTTCTGGAAGTACAGGAGCTATAGATCCACCAGCTGAAAAAAGAAAACAGTATTAGAATCATGGAAACTTAGGGAAGGCATCAAGTTCAGCTCCATGTGCTGTAGCGGCATCAAGTAAACATAGACCATCCCTGATAAGTGTTTGTCCAACCTATCAAAACCTCCAATGTTGGAGATTCCACAATATCCTTTGGAAACCTATTTAAGGGCGTAACTATCTCTGTAGTTAGAAAAAATTTCCTAATATCTAATCTAAATCTCCCTTGCTGTAGATAAAGCCCATTACTTCTTGTCTTACCTTCAGTGAACTTGGAGAACAAATGATCACAGTCCCCTTTAAAACAGCCCTTAACATATTTGAAAACTCCTCAGTATAGTTCTCAGGACTAAATATGCCCATTTTTTTAACCTTTCCTCATAGATGAGGTTTTCTAACCCTGTTATCATTTTTGTTGCTCTCCTCTGGACTCCCTAATTTTTCCAGATCTTTCCAGAAGTGTGGCACCCAGAATTGGACACAATACTCTAGTGGAGGTCTCACCAGTGCCAAGTAGAGTGGGGCAATTACTCTCTGTGTGTTAAATATGACACTCCTATTAATACAATGCAGAATGATACCAGCCTTTTTCGCAGATGCATCACATTGACTCATTCAGTTTGTGATCCAGTAACACCCAGATCCTTTTTCAGCAGTACTAGCACTTAGCCAGTTATTTCCCATTTTGTACTTGTGAACTGGATTTTTTCCCTTCCTAAATGAAGTTCTTCGCACTTGTCTTTATTGAATTTCATCTTGTTGAATTCAAACCAATTTTTTAATTTTTCAGGGTCATTTTGAATTCCAATGCTGTCCTCCAAACAAAGTGCTTACAACCCAACCTCGCTTAGAGTCATCTGCAAATTTTATAAGCATACTTTCCACTCCACTATCCAAGTAATTAATGAAATATTGACTAGTACCAGACTCAGGACTGATGCCTGCCAGACCCCACAAAGATACGTCTTCCCATTTTGACAGCAAACCATTGATAAAAACTCTTTATGCACAGTCTTTCAACCAGTTGTGCACCCACTGTATAGTAATTTCCTCTGGACCACATTTCTTTAATTTGCTTATGAGAACACCATGTGGGATGGTGTCAACAGCCTTATTAAAATCAAGATATATCACATCTACTGCTTCCCCCTTCTCCACTAGGCCAGTAACTCTGTTAAAGGAGAATATTAGGTTGGTTTGACCTGAGTTGTTCTTGCTGGCTATTTCTTATAATCCAAATATCCTCTGGGTGCTTACAAATTGATTGTTTAATGATTTGTTCCAGTTTCTTTCCAGGTATCAAAGTTAAGCTGACTGATCTATAATTTCCTGCATCCTCTTTGTTTCCTTTTTAAAAGATAGGTACTAAGTTTGCCCTTCTTTAGTTTTCTGGGAACTCACCCATCCTCCATGAGTTCTCAAAAATAATTAACAGTTCTGAGATTGCTTCAGCTACTTCCTCAAGTACCCTAGCATGCATGTCATCAAGCCCTCCTGAGTTGAATACATCTAACTTATCTAAATTTTCTTTAACTTTAACTTCCCTCCCCCATTTTGGTTTACGTCCCTTCCTCCTTCATTGTTTTGAGTATCTGGTCACCATTAACCTTTTTTGTGAAAACGGAAGCAAAATAGGCATTAAACCCATCAGCTTTCTTGATGCCATAAGTTATTAGCTCTCCTTTCCTGATAAGTTGAGGGCCTACACTTTCCTTTGTCTCTCTCTTGCTCCTAAAGTATTTAAAGAACTTCTTGAGTCTATGAATCTTCTTATTGCCTTCTATGTTGTAATTTCTAGGTGTAACTCGTTTTATACCTTTGCCTTTCTGCTTTTATGCCTACATACTTGTGCTATTCTTTTGTACTCCTCCTTAGCAATTTGTCCCACTTTTTGGAGGATTCCTTTTTGATTTTCAGTTCATTAAAAAGCTCCTGCTGGAGCCAGATTGGCTTCTTTTTCTTTCCTTTGCAAAGGGATAGTATGCAATTGCACTTTTAATATTGTCTCCTTGAGAAACTGCTATCTCTCCTGAACTCCTTTATCCCTTAGATTTTTTCCCCCATGGAACATTACCTACCAGTTCTGAGATTGTTAAAGTCCGCTTTTTTGAAAACCATTGTCCTTATTATGTTGCTCTCCTTCCTTCGGAACCATTACATATATCATTTCATGCTCACTTTCACCTTCAGATTAGCAACCAATTCCTTCCTGCTGGTCAGAATCAAGTCTAAAGTGGCTGTACCCCTGGCTATTTCCTCCCACTGCTTAATTTGTGCTGGGCTTGCCAGGGCCGAGCCCAGGCACCTCTGCGCTTTGCAGTTCATAGCCCCAACACTTCTGGGCTTGCCCCTTCATATATGAAATTTAAAAAATTGCTTGAGCCCCAGCACCTCTTTCATTACAAATTAAGTACTGCTTCCTCCACTTACTGAAACAAAAAGTTGTCCCCAGTACATTCCAATAACTTTTTGGAAATTTTGTTTTTTGCCGTATTACTTTTCCAACAGAAAAGTCTGGGTAGTTAAAGTTCTCCCATTACTATCAGGTCTTGTGTTTTGGATATTTCTGTTATTTATTCTAGAAATGACTCTTGCTCCTCCTCTTCCTGAATTGGTGGTCTATAGTAAACCCCTACTATGACATCACCCTATTTTTTACCCCTTTTATCTTTTACCCAGAGCCTCTCAACTGGTGTTCCTCCCACTTCCTTCTGGACCTCAGAACTAGAGTATATATATTCTTCATGTACAATGCAACATTTCCTCCCTTTTTACCCTGCCTGGCCTTCATGAACAAGCTATATTCCTCTATACCAATATTCCAGTCCATGATACTTACCTCACCCAGTCTCTGTGATGCTAGTTAAATCATAATTTGGCTTAGGTACTAATACTTCCAGTTCATTCTCCATACTCCTTGCATTTGTGTATAGACAAGAGTTAGAGTGGTGCTTGTATTCTGCTTAGGCATCTTGACATCAAGTGGCAAGAACTGTCAAGAAGTTATTTATTTATTTTAACAGTATAGAATGCTAATAGTCATATTGACTGGCTGAGGGCCATTAGAGCCAGAGTAGGGGCATTTGCATAATAACTGCACAATTACAGCCACATATTGATTATGTAAATCCTTCTGCTTTGACTGGTTACTGCCCTCAGGATTATTATTATTTAATATTCATATTATGCCACAATCTGCATGATTCTTTGCAGAAAACAAACTGGCATGGTCCCTTCCGTGAAGAGCTAACAGAAGGGATCCTAGGTCTAGAGCTCACAGCTGGCAGGGGGTGTCTCCTCTATGGCATGCTCCAGGGAGTCTCAGCTCAACGGACGCAGACAGAGTAGGCAAAGTTCTGTCACATCTTTACACACACACGTGCCAAATCAGAGTAAATTACTGTACAGAGGCTGCAACAATTTACATTGCTTGATCCTCTGTGATGTGGAGCCCATCCCTTGAAGGTAGTTTTGTAGAAGCTGGAGGTTGAAGGAGGAATTGAAGGAGGAATTAATCTTAGTTCAAGAAGTAAACGGGGCAAGTAAACCTTCCTCAGGAGGCAAGGATCATCAGAGGGTAGATATTGAGAAGATGGGATCAGAGGAGTGATGGGATAAGAAGTCAATGAATCCTTATTTGTATGGGCATATGGTTCTGAGGGCTATAGAGTATCAGAGCAGAAGGATTTATAGCAGCCAGAGTGCAGAGCTTAGAGGATGGAGAATACAGTTCTGTATTATAATACTTTTAGTATAATAGTTGATCACTTTCCTTGTTAAGTTGGTAGTAACCATTTCATTGGCTAAAACTCAGAGGATAAAAACAAGAAGTCCTGGAGCTTATTAGCTCAGGAGAAGTACTGCTTCATATTCTAAAAAAGTAGACACCCAAAGTAATTGGAAGATGGGAAGAAGAGAGAAATCCCAGAGCCATCTTCTTCAGAAAGTATGTCTTCTCTACATCTAAGCTGTAAATCTGTAACAAATTTAAACTGTAAGAAAATAAAGCAGAAACTCAGGATCTACTACTTCCACAGGTGTTAGTTTTCTCCGGGCCCCAGGGGTGCTCAACCCCCTGCTCTGCCCCAGGCCCCACCCCCACTGACCTCTTACCTCAAATAATTTACTTAGTAAATCAGTCTTTCATTTACTAGGAAAGCAGTAAATATCATTGCCATGTGTTGTTTTCCAAACTCCCCTAAAGAGATTATCATGTCTCACTCAGTACACACTGCATTTTCAACACAGTGGATTATATTCTGACTGGGATCAAGTTACAAAAAATGTTCAAATAGTTTATATGCAAAAAATAAAATTCAGTATCAGGTTGACTAAAACTATTCTCATATTTGACAGTTTCAGACAAAATAATTCAGGCTAGATTCACAAAGGGATTTAGCATCAGCAGCACTCCCGGCCCCTCATACCCAATGACTTAACCTATAGAGTAAGTCCTGGGATGTTGAAGATTCATGTTTGATTCTTTGCTCTGCAGCATAGACTTGAACCCAGGTCTCCCTCCTTGCAGGGGAGTGCCCCAAACCATCACGTACAGGAGGGCGGGTCTCCCTCAATCTCTTCTGTTAAAGCTTTGTATCAATAATTAGAACAGGGATTTGAACCTGGGTCTCCCATATCCCACATGAGTACTCTAATCACTTGGCTAATGAGTAGGTTGTGTGATTTGGAGATCTAGCCCTTCATTTCCTTTGTTTTTATTTTAACAAAGTTTAAAATACCCAGAAACAGACAGAAACATTTCATTTGACCCAACCAAAATCCAGAAAAACAAAAACATACTTATCAAAAATGTTCAGTTCAGATCAAACCGAATGTTTTTCCTAGTTTTTTGGAACTTTCTGTAAACCAAAAAATAAAACAGGGATTCATCCAGTTCTCGCACTGACCTCTATTCCTCCAACTCAATAGGACTAAGGGTTAATTTCTCCAAATTGAAAAACTTCTGGGCTACAGCATGTTACCTGGCATCTTTGGCTAAGTGCCTACTTGTATCTTGTCAGCTTCAGTGTTCCTTCCCATTAGGCAGAAACACTGTATCACAAGCTATTTTTACGCTACGCTTATCATCCAAAGGGTTCTTTCTTGGAGGGAAAAAATTGATTTTTCTCCTTCCAACAGTTAAATCTTATCCTATTTTCATAACAGCCAACAACAATAGGACTTAAAAAGCAAAACACTGTAAAATTTAATTAAAGGGTGTTTTGAGAAGCATATTTCAACTCAGCTAGGTGAGGGAGTCACTGAATTTCTCATTAACTTTAGATATGGTAAGAATTACTTTGAAAGCATCACATTTTACTATACAAATAATGATTTTTTCTAGTCTGGATTGGATTAGTGTGGAGACATAGTTTTACTCTATGGCCAGGAATGCCAAGTGGATGCCTAGCAGACAGCAGCATCCTCCAAAACATTCAGAACACACACATATATATACACAACAAAAATGAAATGTTTTAACATAAGCCATTCTGCACTGAACATGATGGATGAGGGCAGAAACAGATTAATAAAGTTAACCCTAAATTTTCTTCATGGATGGTGCATACATTTCTAGTGTGTGCTATGGAAACAGATTGAAACATACACAAGTATGCTTTCACATTGAACTTAGGTACTGCACACTTTTTGTCAATACAGTGCAGAAGATATTAAGAGTGATACTTTAAATCTATTAGTACTGTAGATAAGAAAAAAGTTCAAAAGTGCCACAATTTGTCAGATCTTCAGTTAAAGCAGAACACCATACAATTGGAGATTACGAAGTTGGGAGCAGCACCTTTACCAAGCGAGAAACGGTCTATACTATACATAATGTGATCTAGCCTTGACTTGAATAGCTTTTAGTTTCCTCTAACTCCGTGTTAAGCAAGCTGATCTGCTGTCTGCTTGTCCCTAATGTCATCATAAAAGATTTTTCTATTTTCAAAGTTGAATTTGTCTTCACTGCTTGTTGTGTTACTAGTATTATCAGACTAAGTAGTATTTCCCTCGCTTGCATAATTTACCTTTTATGTTTTTCTATGAAGGTACCACCTTCTTCCTTAACTTTGTTTATTTAAACAAATGTAATTAATTTAAACTGTTCTTAAATACTTTCATTGCTCTAGTTGCCATTCTTTAGGTTTATTTTATCATACTACAAAAACCTGTAGGAGAACACTTCAACCTCCCTGCCAACACAATAGCAGATGTAAAGGTAGCCATTTTACAGCAAAAAAAATTCAAGACCAGACTTCAAAGAGAAACTGCTGAGCTTCAGATCATTTGCACATTTGACAACATAAGCTCAGGATTAAACAAAGGCTGTGAATGGCTTGCCAACTACAAAAGCAGTTTCTCCTCCCTTGGTGTTCACACCTCAACTGCTAGAAGAGAGCCTCACGCTCTCTGACTTAACTAACCTCAATATCTCCAGACTGATTCTTGCCTGCATATTTTTACCTGCCTCTGGAAATTTCCACCACGTGTGGCTGACGAAGTGGGTATTCACCCACGAAAGCTTATGCTCCAATACATCTGTTAGTCTTTAAGGTGCCACAGGGCTCTTTGTTGCTTTTTATCATACTAATATCTTTTTAAAGCTGTTGGCAACAAAACGGTCTCCAGTATTATATCACAGGTTCATTCTTACCAATGAAGTGTGAAGAGATACCTCTATGTTTTCTATACATCCCAGAACAGGACTGGCCCTTCACAACATTATGCTGTGAACTCATCTAGTTTGTTTCCCAACATTATTCCTCAGTCTCTCCTGAGGGCTGCTAATCTGTTTCCCCAGCCGACAAAGGATTAGCACCACACCCTGAGTCTGGATCAGGTCCTTTTTCTCAGGACTTCATTTATCAGAAGCACCAATAATCTTCAGCAAAACCCAACATACAAACAGTTCAACATAAATCCAACAACTAAACCATATTTCCCCTGATCCAGGGGCTTCCTTGCCAGAGTCTCTCTGTTCCTAGCAGCTCTTCCCCAGATGATCTGCTTGGACATCCCCCTACTCTGGGAACTGCCACATGAGCCAACCTGCTTTCTCTATTCTGCACCCCATTCTTTCAGCAGTTATAGGAATCAAGTGCTCATCTGGCTGTCACCCAACCGCTTCCCACCAGTGTCTGATAGTCCCCTCTCCCAGGCCCCAATACCTATTTTTAAAGGTGCTCCATCCCAGAATAAGGGCAGACTACCCAGTTACATCTCTCTTCATGACCGATTTCTAAATAATCCATTAATAAAGTAACTCTTCACTTAATGTCCTCCTGCTTAATGTTTCAAAGTTACGTTGCTGCTCAATTAGGGAACATGCTCGTTTAAAGTTGTGCAATGCTCCCTTATAACATTGTTTGGCTGCCTGCTCTGTCCACCGCTTGTAAGATTCTGTGGAAGAGCAGCGACTTCACAAGGGAGCATTGCACAAGTCCCTCTTCTCTGCCTCCTCCCCCTCCCTCCCAGTGCTTCCCCCACCTCCAAACAGCTGTTTGGCAGTGCTTAGGACTTTCTGGGAGGGAGGAGAAGCGGGACTTCCCCGCTACTCCCCCTCCTCCCAGAAAGTCCTAAGTGCTGCCAAACAGCTGTTTGGCGGCAGGGCAGTGCTGGGAGGGAATGGGATGAGCAGGGAAGTGCCGTGTCTCTGCTCCTCCCCGTTCTGCCCAGAAAGTCCTAAGCGTGAAGCGCTGGTAGGGAGGGGGAGGAGTGGGGAAACGCCGCATCTCCATTCCTTCCCCTCCCTCCCAGAAAATCCTAGGACTTTCAGGGGGAAGGGAAGGGGAAGGAGCGGGGATGCGGTGTGCTCCGGAGAGGAGGTGGAGTCAGGGTGGGAAGAAGTGGGCCTGGAGTGGAGCAGGGACAGGAAGAGGCGGCCTGGAGCATTCCCAGCAAAGCTAGCACCTGTTCTTCTCCGGGGAAGCTGCTGCTTCCTAGCATCCTTGCCTGCAGTGGATTATGCCAGTGTGAGGTAAGCCAGGGGCACCTCCCAACCACAGTACAGTACAGTACTGTACAGTATATAATGCCTTTTGTCTGCTCCCCAAAAAATTTCCTTGGAACCTAATTCCCCGTATTAACATTAAATCTTATGGGAAAATAGGATTTGTTTAACATTGTTTCACTTAAAGTTGCATTTTTCAGGAACATAACTACAATGTTAAGTGAGGAGTTACTGTATATATCTTTGCTGAAATACTCCCCAGTTGTATTATGTTAAAGGCTTTTATAAACACACACCTGCCAGCATCCTCTGCAACAGAGCATTAGATTTGCAAGTTAACAAAGTTTTCATACATTTGTATAAATTCAGGCATAGATCAGCAGAAGCATTCCCCTTCCTTTTTTAAAGTCATGCTGTAACAAACCCCACTATGAGAGTATAATTGCACAGATTTGTTCGGAGCCTCAATTGTTTGTTTGTCACATACTGTATGTAAAAGCATTCATACCACATTTCCAGTTTGGCAAGCAGTAAGATGTGGAGGATTCCCTGGGAGTACCATCCCTTGCTTCATTATAACAACCCCAAAAATGTCAAAAGGACTGCACTGGTGTTCTTATAAGAACTGGTAGTGATATTTTAAAATTATGGATTCAAAAGTCAGGGATGAACTACTTTTAAAAATGCAGAAGTGATGGCTCTCTGACTTCAGAGCCACTTGTAAAATCCCATGGTAGTGCCAAAAAATTCTCATAGCAAATTTTAAATAGGATGAAGTGAGAAATTTGGACATTAAAAAATGAAAGAAAGATCCTTGCTTGTGAGAACCCAGGATCTGTGGATTTGGATAATCTAAATTGAGAGAAATCAAGAAAGCGGATGACTGAAATATTTTAATACCAAGGGCATTTACCCCCATAACACGCTCTAATTTCATATGAAATCCCCCTCACTGAGCCTTTACCATTATATCAGTGAGCACAAGACAAGCAATGTAAATGACATTTCCTGCAGACAAAAACCGGTAGTCTATATGGGAAAACAGTCTTGGCAGGTCTGTTGATATATAACTTCATCTCACTTTGTTCTGCCCAGTGTTTCAGATAATCCAGAGCCTCTGCACATTTAATATATCAGCTTTTATATCTGTTGTATCTCCTATTTGTCTCATCACCAAACTGAATTCATGTTAATTCAACATTTTTCTCAAAGTCATTAATGACTATGATAAATAATGCTTGTTACCCTATTGACTCATCCCATTTTACACATTCTCCCACAGTAATTTGATCTGATGGGGATAAATAATTTTTTCTTAAGTAACCAGATTACCCATTTTACTGTACAACTAGCCCGACAATATTTCCCCAGCCTGTCACTGAGTTTTCTGTGTAGTATTATATATTGTTTAAAATACACTAGTCTACAGTTTTTGAGAAGTCGTCTGCTTCAGAGATAAAATGTGATATTTATTATGTATTTTGATGTGCTGAATTCAAATATGACAATTAAAACAACTGATTGGCTACTGTTTCTAAGATATTTAAGTTTTTACATTTTATGTCTATATATATTGTATAGATAGTAGAGTTTTAATCATAAATTGTAAACCTTTTCATGTGTTTATGGTTGCTTTACATGATAATATTTAACCTGTCCTGTTTATGTAACACTTTAAAAATCAGCAAAAGGATTATATAAATAAAATTTATTATGAAACAAAAGGCAAAAAACTATTATGTACATAGTTTAGTCCTATTCAGTGTCTACTCAGTGCTTCTTGGCTTGTCTCTTGTATTCTTTAAATGGAGCATCTCTTGTCACTGTCCAGCAATAGTCTGCAAGCATTGACGGGCTCTGTTTGCCCTGATAGCGTTTCTCCATTGTTGCAATGTCCTGGTGAAATCGCTCTCTGTGCTCGTCGCTCACTGCTCCGCAGTTCGGTGGAAAAAAATCTAGATGAGAGTGCAAAAAATGTATCTTTAGTGACATGTTGCAACCAAGGCTTTTGTATGCCTTGAGGAGGTTTTCCACCAACAACCTGTAGTTGTCTGCCTTGTTGTTTCCGAGAAAATGTATTGCCACTAACTGGTAGGCTTTCCATGCCATCTTTTCCTTGCCACGCAGTGCATGGTCAAATGCACCATCTTGAAGAAGTTCACGAATCTGAGGACCAACAAAAAGACACTGTCCTTTATCTTAGCTTCACTTAACCTTGGAAATTTTCCACAGAGGTACTTGAAAGCTGCTTGTGTTTTGTCAATGGCCTTGACAAAGTTCTTCATCGGACCCAGCTTGATGTGTAAGGGTGTAACAAAATCTTCCTTGATTCAACAAGTGGTAAATGCTGAACACTTTTCCACCCAGGCTCCAATGACTGTCGGAGAAAACAGCAGTACTTTGTGTATCCAGTCTGCAGACCAAGCAAGAGAGCAACAACCTTCAAATCGCCACAAAGCTGCCACTGATGTTGGTCATAGTTTATGCACCTCAAAAGTTGTTTCATGTTGTCATAGGTTTCCTTCATATGGACTGCATGACCAACTGGAATTGATGGCAAAACATTGCCATTATGCAGCAAAACAGCTTTAAGACTCGTCTTCAATGAATCTTCTGTGGTGGTGCAACATTGACAGAAAGATGTGCTAAACAGCCAGTTCAGGAATCTCTTCAAAAGGGGTAGTCCTTGAGAGTTATAAAGCCAGCATAGCTCATTCTGCACCATTCACTCCTGACCTCCACAGTGGAGGGAGGGTCCATGGTCAGTGTGATTTATGCTCCAGCAATCCTCAAAGGCATATCAGCCACCAGCTGTTATTTGAACTAGGGTTGAATGGATCATAAGTTGTCTCCAGAAAAGATAGTGGGATCATCTTCCCCTTTCTCTGGTGCATCAAGCACTGCTCTAGCACACCTAAAGATTTATTTCAGGGGCTTTGTTTCAAAGCTGCACTTCACAGTTCCTCATTTTAAGGGGCAGAGGCATTTAGATTGAGATTTAGTTTCAGAGAATTGAACAAAACTCTCTTTTACTTGGCACAAAGAAGGAAAATTCCAAAAACCTGCCAGATTCAAGGGATATGTTATCATGCAGGTAGAAATTAGGTTATTTTACATACAAGTCCCATTTGTCTCATTCAGAAATGTAGTGGAATACTCAGCTAGATGGGGCAGAATGATCCATAAGCATACTTTTTAATGCCTTCCCCTTTGGGATAGTCTTCTAGGAGGAAGAATTGTATTTCTTCCAGAGAATGGAAAACTATTACTCAGGACAAATGGATTCATTTCCTAATGTCCCAAGGACACTTTATAGTATTCTTTCAGAGATCTCGTTGTCTCAGATAGATATTGCCTCTAGGATACAAGAATTTTATCAAGAACTTAGCAGATTATGACTACACTAAAATATTTTTGTGAAATCCATGCCATTCGTCTCTATATTTTGGGCCTTTTACCGCTTCTTGGAATATCAAAAAAAGCTTAATAGTAATCCCAATGCAATAGTGCGGTAGAGGGTTTCACTCATGGGCTGGCAGGCCTAGGGGGTAGGCCATGACTAGAGAGTCTTTCTACCCTCGAAGTCCTCGGGCAAAGGGGAAGGCTGGAGAACCCTGGAGCTCCCTCTTTACTGAGTCTCAACCCAGGGCCCATGGGGGAGGGGCATGGAGTGTTGGTTTTCCTCTTCCTAACGCATCTGACCACTTCCTACCTCCCTGCTCTTTCAACCTTGGAGCATGGTCACAGGTCCTTAGTCCCCACAGCAGGGAGCTCCCAATCAGTCTCAGCAGCTCAGACAGTCAAATAAGCATTCCCCAGCTCTCTTCCTAATGTCAAGTTACTTTCCCTCAGTGTGGGGGGGAGGGTGGAGGAAGAGGGTCAGGCCCCAATTAGGGTCCAGGAATTAAATATTAACATTCAATTAAATATTATGTCATGTGATGAAACCTCCAGAAATATGTCCAACCAGAATTGGCAGTCCTAGCCCCTACCCTTCCACATGGGTCTTACCCACAGACACACCTTCTCCTGTAGATTGCTTCACCTCCAGAATTTGCAAACTGGCTTCCCTGCTTTGGACAACCTCTCACTCACTCTCTCTCCACCCCCCATTTCCTCCTTCTCCTCTTTCTCTTATGCTTCCTCTTCCTTCTTCAACAAAGCTCTCATCTACTGTATGTGTAACTACCGCATACTATATTCCTCATACACTTATGTCACTACATTTTTACCACACTATTTCCTTTTAAAAGAGAACTTTTTAAATGTTACCCCACTTTTGCAATATTTTCATTAAACCCCTCATAATGTATTCTGTCATCTCAAAGCATCTAAATTCTTTATAAAGAGACTTTTTCCCCCCACTGGGAACATTCCTTGCATTCCCATATCAGGTGATCAACTGTTTCTTTAACCTTACAGGGATTATATAACCCATTCAATAAATATAAATTATTATTCAGACACAGTGACCAGCTAACAGTCTAAACATTAGTACTGGAGTGGTTCATTATCCTCTATTTTGGGGCATACTTCACAGACTTGTCCTCCCCCTTGTCTCTTTGGTCCCTAGTTCTTGCCATTCCCTTTTAAATCCTTTTTAAACTAAATTTACCTTTCTGCTTATTCAAAGGAATCTTTATATCAATTTCTCCATTTTTAACGCATTTTTTGCTTTTTTTATCTGCCATTTCATTGCCAGGTATCCCAGGAATACATGCTAGTGCTATGTTCATGCCTAAGCATACTAACTGTTGTCAGAAACAATATTTCATTCATTAGGTCACTTCTGCTTTGAGCTACTCTTTTTAATTGCCAGTATACCTGATAACGAATCCAAAAAGATAACAGCTGCAGCTATCTGCACATTATTCCTATCAATTCAGCTGTCATGATGGCTACAAAATTAGATATTATTTTAGATTTCTTCACTCCAATCTCAAGGATGCAAACTACTATCCCCACTCTACCTGATTTTTCATCTTAGAGTTGTCAGTATATATTCAGCAATGGTGACTCCATTTAGCATGTATAAACTCAAACTTTATCTGTCATATAGGATGACTCTTTCTTTCTCCTTACTTTATTAGATAATTCTAAGTCCACATTCAGAGAGATGATTTTCCAAGTATAAATTTTCTACCTCATAGCTACAGATTTTAATCTCTTCCAATCCTTCCTTTTCACTTAACTCTTTTACCTAGACTTTAACCCTAAGAGCATGATGGAGTTTACTGTGTCAGGCTACATTTAGTCCAATTAATTCCCAACATTTCTCATATATTTGTCCAATATTCTTATCTGTGCCATTTCCCTTAACTTTAGCCCAAAGTGTCAATCTAACATTTTCAACCTTAAATCAATAGGCATTTCTCTAGTTAGAAGCTATCTGCATTAGACATTGTGTTATTAAGAAATTCACCACATTCAGTTTGTAGTGCTTGAGCTTCAATTGACTAACTTTTTAGCTCCTCTCCAAATGCAGAACTAAAGGTTTGATACCCATAACATAGGCTGATCTTATTAATGCTCTATATAGCATCATCACCAATTTTTTATCTGTTCCACCATTTAATCTCAGCAATACTTTAAAACAGATTAATCCTATCTTTCCTTTGTCTGTAATACTTCTACATGACCCTTTCAAGTAAGTTTATTATCACACCGTACCCCTGACTGAGTATCTTTTTAAGCAGATCCTCCACTTGAAGCATGCTTTGCCACTGCTGAGGGGCAGGGCCCTGTTGGCCCAGTATTGTCCCTTCTCTTTGTTAGTCCCTGTGTGGGATCTGTAAACACCATCACAATTGCATATATTTACTGCTTTTTAATATTGGACATTCTATATACAGGAGAAGTGGGGATGATTACAGAAAAAAAAACTCTATATGAATTGAAGGCAAAAGGACTGTTTACAAATCCTTGGTAATAATTTGACTATGTCATGGACAGAGCAGCTTTGACCTGAACAAACCCCACATCTGTAGTGGCATATTTCAATCAATAAGGAGAGAAAAGCTCATTTCAAGAAACAGAATGCTCCACTGGGCAGAATATCACCCATAGAGCATAGGCACAGTTCACATAACTGATATGTAAAGACAGCATAGTGGTTGATCTTGGAGTCTGTCCAATGTGGTGTAAGGGCCCCAGGCTTGTCAAAAATAGGGAATAATGATTATGAACTTGTTTGCCACCAGAGAAAAGGCAGTGTTGTCAAAATGTGACAAAATCCCAAAGTAACCACAATAGGCAACAACAGATGTAATTTCAAATTCTTTTTGTCCCATGAAATGCTGTGCAATATTTCCCCCTTTTCATTTGACTTACAGAGGTCACTAGGACAGTTTCCAGGAATGAACCAAAGAGAATCCTAACAGCTTCAACGTGAACTAACAGCTCAAAAGTTTAAAGGTGAACTGCACAGTTAACATGAAAATTGAACTAGTCAAAAAAAAATGTGCTGAATGGGTACAGAGCCCTTGTCACCTGACCTGTCTGTAAAGAAACAAGTATATTGTTGACTAATTAATAAAAATAATTCTCATAGTAACAGACTGTGGCTGACTTGGAACACACATAAATTGATAATTAACTTTTTAAATAATTATTTCCTCACTTCTGTTCAATTGTCTGATACTGTCTGCTGAATTACATTATTTTGTGAGTTCACTGATCCCACTGGTCCCACACGCTCCTAGAGACTAGTTAAGAGAGACATTCAGCACACATTTCTGGGCTTAATTCAATTTTCATGTAAGTTTTGCATACACCTTTGAAGACCTCCTATTACTTTTATTCTCAAAGCATTTGCTATTCCCTCTACAGCCATATACAGTGTCATTCCCTCTTTTCCATAACAATGTAGAAAAGTTCAGTATAAAGGCTTGGCTGTTAAAATGATTTTTGGGGAGAAAGCTCAGGGTTTCATGAAGAGAAATAGTTACTGTCCTCTATATATGAGCTGTGCAGAGGGTGCAAGGTCCTAGGTGTCACTTAACAACCTCTTCAGAATCTAGGCCTGGATTCACAAAGGGCCTTAGACATTACAATGCTCAGAGCCAGATTTTTAAAACTATTTAGGTGCCTAATTGGATCTTCAGAAGTACCTAGGCTAAAACAGATTGATTTGAATGGGTGTTAGATACCTAGATGTTTTGAAATTCCCACTAGATGCCTAAATATATGTAAAGATCTGGCCTTCAGCACCTAAATCTGGGCTGATGCCTATCTCTGCTTGCAATCCACAGTTGGAAACTGTCTCCTGGAGTCAGATAGCTTAGACACCTAAGGTGGTTCTTGCAAGAATGACTTAGGCGCCTGCCTAACTCCACACAAAACAGGGAGAAGGATAAAGCCAATCTTTTATAACCAGCCTTTAGCCCTGGTGGTTTGAGAACTCACCTGGATGAGGGTGACTCTGGTCCAATTTCCTCCCCCCCGCCATGCCCGAAAAGGAGAAACAACTAGAACAGGGGTTTCCTACCTCCCAGGCAAACATCCTAACCACAGGCCTGAGGGCTATTCTGATGCAAGTCTGCTGTTGAAGCTCTTCTGCTTTGTAATATATATTAATTGAGCCAGCAAAAAGGTAAAAATGATTCTATAGTCCCTCCCTGAGAGCGGTGGGACTTAAGATACCCCCCCTCTTGTTGCCATCTCTCAGATCTGTAGTTTAGCTGGCTCCCTACCTAGTGTGCTATTTTTTGTAGATCCCATTCATAGGGGCCTCTCTCTCCCTGTGCATTGTATATAGCGCCTGCACGCCCAACCCAGGCTTTGTGGATTCCAGTGATTTTAAGGCGCCTTTAGGCAATGGTCAGCATCATAATGCTTACGATTGTGTAGATCCAGGCCCTAGGGCCCAAATTCTCAGCAGAACCCAACAGAGCAGCACTATTTTACACCAACAGGGAATTTGGGCCAAAATTAGGCCATTTTATTCACCCCAATACGGAGAACCCACACAAGACCTTTATGCTGTCTATGACCTTACCATGGAGCATAAGTGTGCAGAATGAGTTTTGCGTGGACTCTCAAATCACAGCTCCCTTAAGCAAACCCTCCCAGATATCCCATCTCTATAATTAAAAATTTCTTACAAAGAGAGCTAGATTAAGGTTTGAGCTTCAGTACACTGAAGACCCATGTTTTAGTAATTAAACACCAGGAAATGCTACAGAGGTTTTCAGTCAATTTTCATGAAGCTATTTCCCATTTATTCCAATGAAGGGTTAGAATCAAAATTACTATTCAAAACTTGGCACTGTGTATGGTGCTTAATAAGCTCCAGTGTCCTTTGAGTCCTTGACCTCTGTTCACTTTGTCTTAATAAATGAAATTAATATCTAGGGTAATTCCATTGGGCAAAATGGTGATGAATTTAGCCAGTTATAGATTTTGTAGTCACTTTTATCTTAGTCATTGTTCAGCACTCCTAGACAATCATAACCCAATCTGGAAAAGTGACATTTAATTTCTCATTGTGCTACAATAAACTTGTCGACATGAACCTGAAATCCTGGATGATAAAAAAACCAAAACAATACATCCAGTGTGAGGCTGAAAAGAACAATGGCATTATGCTTCACTTTTGATGCAAGTACCATTGAATGCAAGATTCACTTGACACATGAGCAGTGAAAGTAGCTCGCAGGAGCCTCTCTTTTTGGGAGGCCCATGCCCTGCCAGCTCTCAGTTCGTGAAGTACTGTTTCATTTTAGTTTATCATGGAAACTTGATGGTGACAAAACAATTCACTGCCAAATTTTACTCTCACTGAGCTGCTAGTAGCAGGACCAGCAAGGAAGGCAACTTGTCTGGCTACCCTCAAACGTGCTTCCAGTATGTTGGTGTCTCGTTCTTGCTTGGGAATACAATAATCAAAAAGGTGAATGAAATGCAGAAGAAACTAATGGTTTGCACCTCCTGACTCCCTACTTTAAGTTCCTTCTTTAGCTCTGCTCATACCCATGCTGAAAGATGTGGAGAGCCCTTTGTTAGTTGGGCTTGCCAATACCTCTCTGCTGCTGCCTTTTTTCCCTCCAACTGAAATAAAATAGAGTCTAGTCAATTGTGTGTGTCAGGTGCAGTGACACCATCTTTTTTCCAGACAGCAAGGAGTTAATATGCTTAGTTCTTATGCAGGTGTACAAGGTGGAGTAATGAAACAGAGCTAAGAACTGAAGGCCTAATCAGGCACTCAGAGAGAACACAGCAAGTTTATATGAAGAACATATACATGGTCATCAGAAGTTAGGTTTCTGAAGTTGGCCTTTATACTTGTTTGTTCAAGAGCTGGGTTGTTAGCTTGAGTATGACTTTTTCTTGCTCTTGGAATCTGTGTTTTTATTAAAACACTTTCATTTCTTTATCAGAATCAATTCCTGTATTCTTCATTTTTATATAATTGTGATCTTACATATAAAGCATGCCTTGTAAGGTGTCTGGGGAAAGGTTATGATCTGCTGAAAGTCATTTCTCTATCCATATATGTATATCATTAATGTATATAAAGTTATGAGAATTGTGTTGTATGGTGGTCACTAAAACATGCTGTAAATTGGGAAATAAGCCAGACATTAGCTCCCCAGAGGCAACAGCAAGGAAAATAACCAACACCCGGGCTGGGTTTCAAACAACGCATCAACAACCATTGTCCAGCAAGGGAGCTACAATTCAATGACTCACCTGCATGAGGCCACACCAGGGGAATTGCTCAACCTTGCTGGGAAACTCAACAATGCCCTCCATACATGCCTGGACTTGTGTTTTCCAAGCACATGGACTGAGAGTATAAAACAGAAAGACTGGACGCATATTGGGCCCTTCTCCTGCTCCCACCTATGCTGCAAGCAACTAAGACTCTGAGTAGAAGCCAAGACTCCAGCAGAGGAGATTGGCCCATGTTTAAGGAACAAACCTGTACATTAAGGATTGCAATATCCAGTGGGATGAGAAAAACTGCTTAATCTAGATGTTGCCCAGTCTAACAGGGTTGAGAGTTTAGACTGCATGCTTATATTTTATTTCTTTTTGTAACTAACTGTGACTTTTTGCCTATCACTTAAAATCTACCTTTTATAGTCCATAAACTTGTTTAATTCTTTATCTTTACCAATAAGTTTGTATGAAGTGTGGGGCAAATCTGCTCAGGTTTTGCAAAGGCTGGTGTATATCCACTTTCAACTGTTGAAGTGGTGAACCAATTAATAAATTTGCACTGCTCATCTTGAGCAGTGCAAGACAGTATATTCCTGAGGTACAGTGATGGCAGCTGCAGGGATTTGGCTTTGGTGCCTTTCTCTGTGTAATTCATGAGTGGCTCTGGGATCATTCATGCAATCTAGCTGGGTGTGTGGGGCTCCACATGCTTTTGTGCTGAGTGATCACAGTGCCTGGAGGGGCTTGCTGCTGGTCACTAGCAAGGCATTGTGAGAGACAACCCAGGCTGGAGAGAGTTCAGGGAGCACAGCGGTCCCACACTCCCAGGCTGCATCCCGGGGGGGATCCCATCACACCCTTGTCCTGACTGTGGGGCAGATGCTGATCTTGGTACCAGGGCAATCTCTGGCACTTATCTGATGAAGAGGGAAATGACAACCCTGACCTGGATCCTGAGGAGCCCTGGAAGTTCTCTGACAATGGAGGAGCCAGCCCCAATGGAGCAAACAACCAGTCAGACACATCTGACATCCACTGGGGGGTGGCATCAGTGCCAAAGAGAAATGGGGAATCAGCACTGGCAGTACTGCATGTGAGACACTCCCACCTGATACAGGCAGAGGCATTGGCACCAAGCCAGCACTGAACTTGACAATGGGATCTCTCACCAAGACAACAATGGTGGGAAAGGATGCACCAGCATCGAGGAGGCCTTTGGGTTCAGCAATGGTCTCAACTCCATGGTCTGCGGCATGGGCTGTGTGAGCTGTGCTATTGCTTCACTTGCCAGATCTGAAGAGGACTGCCAACCGTACGAGGGCCTCTGAGCCGAAGTGGGCCATAGGATGTAAGCAGCATCCCTGCAGGTATTGCTAGGCAAAGTTCTCTGGCTCCAGTTTGATGGGCTCATACACACCTACATGGAATACATGGCTGCATCTACTTGCAGCACTATTTCTTTGTGAGTTGTTATATTGCCAATGTCACAAAGAAGTGGTGGGTCCAATTTTCAGCAAGATGGGAATGACCAACATGGGCCCAGAAATGTCAAACGTGTTTGAAATGCACTAGTGTTTTCACTGTGCTTCTTCTTTTCATTGCTTCTTCTTTTCTGAACTATAAGGGCACAAGGCCAAGGAAATGGGCACAGTGTTCTTTCAGTGGGTACCATAGTAAAATTAATTGTGAAAAGTGGTGAGGTTGCTGATTAGCCCACACCACACATGTAGTGGGCAGATTTTTTCCAATACTCTCTTTCACTGTTTTTGTGCCTCTTAAATTTACTTGATCAGGCTAAGCAACAGAGAATAATTACATAATTACTTTGGATTTCTCACTCACACTAAGCTCTGACCTAGCAGCATTCGTGAGTTACACTTTCTACCATCTCTGGGTGGCTAGGAGACTCTGTCCGATCCTGGCAGATGATGACTTGGCCTCAGCTATTCATGCTTTTGTTACCTCTCAGCTGGGCCGCAGTAACACAGTATACCTGGGCGTGAAAGCTTCAATGCTTAAGAATTCCAACAAGTTAGAAACGCTGCAGAGTGTCTCCTCAGCAACAAAGGCTAGTGTGAGCTTGTCATGCCTGACTTTTGCTCTCTCCATTGGTTTCCCCATAACATTTCAAATCAAGTTCAAGGTCTTACACTTTATGTTCAAGGTGCTTCATGGTCCAGGATATCTAAGGATTCGGGATGAACACTGGCCAACATCTTCTTTCCTCTGGCACAATGGAACTGTCTGCAGTAAGGGTAAAACTCATCTCAGTGGGAGAGAGAGGCTGACCCAAAATTCTGGAACAAAATCCCCGAAGAACTAAGGACCATCACAAATCTCACCATCTCTTCTCCAAATGTGAGGTGCATTTCTTTAACCTTGCAGCTTCTAACATATACATAGCAATGTGTAGATTAAAAAAGGAAAAACATCACAAAATGAATCTCACCCCACTCCCGCGCATGCAAAAAACAAATTTACAAAACAAGACAATCCACAGCATATGCTTCTCCCCCTGGGATGAGAATAAGAGAGAAAATGTGTCAGATTTTAGAAGTCATGTCATTTAATGTCCTATTGGAAGGAGCTCAGATATTACTGTGATGAGCACACTATAAGGATCTATCTAGACTAGAACATATCTTGCAAAGTGTCCTTAATTCCAGCTAGGATCAATTATGCCCAGTGGAATCTGTGATGAGAATTTTCTAAAGGAAACCTCAGCTAGTCACAAATATGGCATTCGTAAACTTTTATGACTCTTTACATTGTATTTCATCACTATGGTGTGGGCTGAGGGTGAACTCAGACTGGAAAATAAAAAGATCTTTCTCTTTAGAAGGCATGTGATACTCTGGATGGTGAGGGAGATTATAGGGAAATAAACTTGCTAAAATTAGCTATACCCTATCAAATTTGGCAAGGAAATGCTAGTTTTAGCAAGGCTTTAAATATCTTCTAAGTTGCAATGTTCTTCTGTTCCTGTCTCTTGTTCTTTCTTCATATGGGACTTATAGTCAGCTGGCCTGCTGCCATGACTTTTAAACAGATCTAGGAATTCTAAAAGCTTCTACGTGATTCATAAAAATACTTAAAACCTTTTTGGGCAACATGTGCAAACTCTTACATAATTAATAGAAATTAACCCAGAGTGCTGTTTCTTAAGTGCACCTTGCTACTGTTCCATTTGTTTTATCAGACTGCCATGCTACATGTCATTTTTGGCAACCAGAGCGGTGCAACTTGATGTATGACATATCCCAGCAGTAAAAGTGACAAATGATTATTTCTTTACCAGTGATGAAGAAACCATAAAGGGTTTGGGGTTCTGAGAGGTCCCTGTCAGAAAGACCTGAGTAGATTATCTTAAGTTTACTAGGGGGGAGAAACTGGAAGTACTGGTGGAAATACCAGAAAATGGCTCCACTTTAGATATTTTTGCTTTCAGGTGCAGCCCAAACTGAGAGGTGTAGGAGAACTAAAAAATGACAACTGGAATTGGGGCCAAGCTGCTGAGTTTCAATGTGTTTGGATGTGGAGTTGGGGCTTCCTCAGACAGTAGTTACTCTAGGACAATCCTTAATGAGGGATCGTCATCACATACAAGGGAGAGATAATACAACCTGGCACTGAATTACTTTCTCTACCACATTCTACAAGACACTGAAAGGGACATCCCCATCAGCACTCCTTCCCCCTTAGCCCTCATCCCCTTTTTGCTTCACAGACTCTGGGGGAGAGCTATATGCTGCCATGGAGGCTGCTGCTTCTCTTTGCTTCCTCTCTTTCTCCTCCCATTTTCATGAAGCATGGATGTGATCTGTGCAATAAAGATTCCCGTTATATACAGATCTTTGGGGCATAATAGGCCCTGGTTGGTACATCTCTGAAATCCATCTATTTTCTCCTTCCAGGTCATACTCCCTCAAAAGTCCCATGGTGTGACAAAAACCTTTCCCCTCTTCCAGTAATGTTAGATGTTGCTTCCTTCTGCAATCAGTCAATGAGCACTTTCATTTGACAAGAAGTGGTCAAGATTCTATCTCCTCCCAAACTCTGCCAACCAGAAGAATATCCTAACTTTACTTCTCTTCTTGCCTCTTCCCAGGAACAAGAAATCAAGATGAGAAGCTAATCCAGATTTCCTTGTGATACCATATCACATGCCCATAGCTTAATCTATGCAGTTTTAATTTTTAGTTAGAACAACAAAATATCCTAAATCAGAATTGTTCTGATAGCAAACCACAAAGATCAAAGTTCATTACAAAAATGATGGGGACTTATCTTGCATCTGCAGCCAATACAGATAAATAGAAAGTAACACACCATACAATAACTGCTGTCTTTTAATCTAATTTTCAGATATGAAAACTTTTAATGCATAGAAAAATAGTAAAAGTTTATTTACTGTAGGTACTGATATGACTAAAAGGAGTTAAACCCAGAGACCCACATGCATTTTACTAGATAAAGCCTAAAGTTAAGCAGAACTTTTCAAGTAATCCAACAGCTTCATAATATGGTATGTGACTGAATCAGAAATATCATTAGTTGCAGTATTACAGTAGTGCCCTAAAGACCCAAAACAAGGTGGGGACCTCATTCTGCTATGTGCATTATGCATTGTGCAAACACATGGTGAGAGATAATCCCCACTCTGAGGAGTTTACAGTCTGAATAGACAGGACAGATCTCACCATCTTCCACGCCAAATGCAAGGCATACTACTTTGACCTGGCCTTCTCTAACAGATACTTAGGGCATGTCTACACTTACCAGTAGATAGACTCTGCTGCAATTGATACAGCGAGTGTTAATTTAGCGAGTCTGGTGAAGACATGCTAAATCGATGGGAGAGCACTCTCCATCAATTTGTTTACTCTACTGCCCCAAGAAGCATAAGGGAAGTCAATGGGAGATGCTCTCCCATTGACACAGTGCAGCATAGCCACCATGGTAAGTGGATCTAACTACGTCAAATTCAGTTACATTATTCATGTAACTGAAGTTGCGTAAATTAGAGTGATTTACCGTGGTAATGTAGACCAACCCTTAGTAACATGGGGTTTTTTTTTTAAATAAAAAAATCCCTACCAAAACAAGACATTCAGCTATACATATTTCTCCACCTGGGAAGAGGATGAGAGAACAAACAAAATGGGACAGATGTTAGTCATGTCATTTAATGCACTGCTGGGAGGTGCTCAGATACTATAGAGATAAGAATGGTGTAAGAACCTACACAGCAGAATAGAAAGGCTGGGAGGTGGAAAAAAAGGCACAAAGAGGTAAAGTGAATTGATCAAGGTCATACAGCAGACCAGTAAGCAGAACTGGAAATAGACTCCCACATCACCACACCACTCCCAGTCCAAGCTCCTGGCCACTGTTTCCTTAGACCTTAGGACTTACAAACACCGATGGGGTGTGCACTTCCTACAGCCCCACCCACATGGATGCCCAGAAGGTGACCAAACCTAGTCAACTGAGAGATTGAGATTTTAGGG
Organism: Gopherus evgoodei; assembly: GCF_007399415.2. Lineage (NCBI taxonomy): Eukaryota > Metazoa > Chordata > Testudines > Testudinidae > Gopherus > Gopherus evgoodei. Next base: position 68,069,999 of record NC_044327.1, on the reverse strand, counting down.
GTTAACTCCCAGAGCCTAGGAATGTTAACTGGGAGTTAATGAAGTAGAGGGAAAAGAGCTGGGTGTATTAGTCAATCAAAAGATGACTCTAAGACACCAGTGTGATGTGGCTTGAAAAAGGCAAATACAATCCTAGCATATGTAAGGCAAGGTATTTCCAGTAGAGACAGAGAAGTATTCATGCCATTGTAACAAGCACTGATAAAATATTACCTGGAATACCACGTACAATTCTGGTGACCCCATACAAGAAAGATGAATTCATACTAGAACAGGTGCAGAGAAGGGCTACTAGGATGGGGAAAATAAAAGAGCTTGTCTTGTTTAGCTTAGCAAACTGAAGGCTGAGAGGGGAGATGATTGCCCCCTATAAATACAGTGTAAATGGCAGGGAGAGTGAGGAGCTATTTAAGTAAAAGGACAATGCTAACACATGAACAAATAGTACAAACTGGCCATGAATAAATGTAATCTTGAAATTACAAGGTTTCTAAGCACCAGAGGAGTGAGGTTTTGGAACAGCAGGGCAGTAGGAATAGTTGGGGGGGAGGGGGAACAACTTAATTAATGTTAAGATGGAGTTTGATAAATGTATGAATGCAATTATGTGACATGGTTGCTTGCAATGACAGGGGACTGAAATTGGTGTCCCAGGAGATCCCTTCCAATCCTATGTTCCTAAGTGTCATGGAGTAAGTAGGGTGACTATACATCCCGTTTTGGCTGGGACAGTAGCTTTTTTAATCCCTGTCCTGGTCATCCCAACTTTTTTGGCAAAAGTGGACATTTGTCCCATTCCCTCTTGCTGACTTAATCAGTTGGCAAGAGCAAACAGGACAAATGCCCACTTTTGTCAAAAGGTGCAGAGGAATGTGTGAGGGGATGAGCTATGATGCCAGCCCCATGCAAGCGGGGAGGCAGGGCTCTGGCAGGGGCACGTAGGGTGCCAACATGCCGGGGGCAGGCAGGGCTCGCCGAGCGGGGTTGGGAGGGGAGGGGAACAGAGTTCCAGCAACCAGCCACAGCCTTCTGCAGGGGACAGGCAGGATTCCAGTGACAGCCTCACGGGGCGGGGCTTGGGTGAGTGGCTCAGGCCAGCACTGGTGGTGGGGAGGGGAGCCCAGTGTCCTGTCTTCTCTTTGAAAAATATGGTCATCCTACTATTTACGCTAAAAACATTAAAATACAGGTATGGTACTATAGTGAGGGGAGGGAACTAGGAGTTGTACCAGAAGCCAGAGCACAGAGTTTGAGGGAAACATGAGAGCTACTGGTATGGTTTGTGCTTTCTGAAGAAGAGATTTGGAGTTTGCTGCTTGTAAAAGTGCATGGAAGGAATGCAGTTATTTAGCCAAACTTGTGTTAAAATCTCAAACCCTGCAAAAAATGCTACCTGGAGAGGTAACTTTATGTTCAAAGTTGAACTTCTAGTGCACTTTTCTCTCTCTTCATTGCACTGCTAACACAGCAACAAAAGCATTCTAACAAGAATTTTATAGTTCACAAATAGCATAAAATGGAACTACTATTCCAGATATAGAGTACACAAGTCTCTCCATGTTCACAGAGTAACTGGACTCTGACCAAAACCCTTCCGTTAATGAAGCATGATCATCTTTCCAGCATTATAGCACTACAAATATTGAGCACAAGCAATTAAAATACTGAAGTTTATGTTCTCTATCCTCTGATGCATATGTGCAAGATAATATGAGGTGCTTTTCATACTGGCTCACTTAACATATGGACCCACTGAGGGGATCTTAATTTCTAAGCTTTTTTTCTCTGTGATTCTGTTTTATTAAGCTATATGGGAAATTTATTTGTTAATGAATTTCTGCATAATATCCAGGTATAACAGCTGTGTATCAAGAATATAAAGGAGATAAGTAAAATGTTCAAATTGGAATTGCTACACAAAGTGAATACGTTTTCCTTTCTACGTTTACGTGAATTGGAATGAGCATCATGTGCACATTCTGGACAGTGATGGCAGCTTCCCAATAGAAAACCAATTTACTTGCAAACTAATTCAAGTTCAAAAAAAAAAAAAGGCAAAATGTAATTTTCAGGTACTAGTCTCTGTCTAACCATTACAAACATAGGTTGAAATTATAGATGACCTTAGCTTTCCCTTTTGGCAAAGTCCCAGGTTTTAAATGCAAAGTACCTATCCCTTAGTGATTTGTCACCTTTCAGGGCAATTGACTCAAAATCTAGAACAACTAGTTCCATCCATGTCTACTGTATTAAAAAAACCTTTTAGGTTTGGTGATATTCCTGCCTGACATTTCAGGTTTAGCAGGAGGTTAATTAGATACTGTTTCAACCCTGCTGTGTTGCTTTAGGGCATAGCACAATAGGCCAGTTATTACATTCCTGTAAGTTAGAAACCCTAAGAGATATCAGCTTGAAACTTAAGGCAGGTTTAAATGAGTTTCCTCTCTGCTAATTTAGAAGGTATAGTAGAATTTTGCTCCACAGCATAAACTAACTGAACAAAGTTTTGTTAATGATGCGCTGCTCAAGGGCATAATGAAAAAAAAAACAGCCTTTATGTGTGTGTGTGTCTTTTTTACATGATGGCTCTTAGGCACAATGCAAATGCTAACATCCAGATGTCCGTACCCAACAGGGATCAAAGAGTTTCATACTGAATGCAGAATACTGGTCATCTTGGTCTCTACAAGCCTGTTAAGCCATTTACATTTGGAAACACAAAAAGAAAAAGAAAAAGAATAGCAGTATGAAATTAATTTGTCATGTTAATTTCTTGTAAATTATTAAAAATTAGCATTTCCCCTCAAAGACAGAACAACAACAAACAAATAAAACCACTACCGTGTCTGAGAATAATTAACCATGTGTGGCATTTAAGAAAACTGATAAGGCGGAGAATGAACTCACATTTATATATTATTACTTTCATACAGAAGGATCTCAAAGTCTTTTACAAACTTTGGACCCAGTCATTTCATTTGTTTTTAGGTGGGAAGAGTACAAGGAGGGGACAAATACCAGCCCCAAGTGTCTAGTTAGTAAGTAAAGGGCGGCAAAGGAACCTATGTGGTTTCATTTCCTTCCTTAGAAAACATGGAAGTCCCCCTGCGTGAACTCCACAAAGGTGAAGTTTGGGGAGGTAAGGGTGGGAAGAGAGCTAGAGCTTTGGGACAGCTGCTCTGTGTTGCATCATCCCCTGCAAATCACTGAAATTAATGCTGCCCTTTTCAACTCTTAAACTTTGACACGATCCTGGCTCTACATTATCATATGATTTTAGAGATGAGGATTGGTCCGGGCACCTAGCTGTTTCTTGCAAGTCTCTTAGCGAAGTGTTAGCACTGCCCAATCCTACTTAGAGAGAGCTCACATGGTTTTAGGGTAAGAAAAGAGTGCTTCTTGAAGATTTCACTTCTTTTTCAGCAGGCTATGGTATCGATATCATGTTCAACTCCATTTCTGCTAGAATTATTTGCATAAGAGCAAGTTTCTTGAAAGATGGGCTAAGTCAAGTGAATCTGAGACAGGTATCTTTAGGAGCCACAATCCAGAGGTACTTGGTCCACAAAACCCTGTTCAGTAGGGCTACAGTATCGTTCCACCCTATTTTTGGCCAATAGGTGAAGAAGGTGGGAGTGGGGACACCTAAGATCACTGCTCTGACTTGAAAGGGGTCAAAAAATATGTCCTCCACCCACTCACCAGAGAACTCAGGATCTGTAGTGCCCATGGGCAGAACAAAGACCAGTTGTAAACACATGGTACCTACCCCACAACCCTGAGCTTTGGTACTTGGATTTCTTGAACAAAGTTCAGTGTGCAGCTGCTACCTTTCACAATTCAGATAACCAAACTTTCATGGTCAAAAGGTACAAGCTCTGGAAAAATGTATTTGTCCTTATTGAATCTCTTTCATAGGACAAATGTCAGGAATTAAAAAAGCTAGTGCCTGAAAGCCTGGCTGTGATACACAGGAGTCCTGTGACGTAGGCATATGGGAGCAAGAGCCCTGTTTCAGGGGTGAATGTTCACTCAGCTGCTAGGCTGCAGATCTCAAGGTTCCACCAAGAGACATGGAATAGGATCTACTCTATACCAGCAAGAACCTATCTACAGAAGATGAAGGAGTCCAGAGTCACGCTGCTTTCTTTTAGATGTGTGTCTTATCAAATGGCCCCCCTTCCAAAATAGCCAAGAAGTGAAACACTCAATTTACAAATCTTTCAAAACAAGGATTGACTTCAAAGGGCTTAGTTTCCCCCGACACAGGGCACTTGGCCACCGCATCAACATCAACATAAGCTAAGGTGGCCTAACTTCTCTCTCCAAAACATCAGAAACCCAGGGCTTTGAAAGCTTCCAAAGATGGTTTCATTAGATAACATGGAATTACTTCCCTTGTAATTCTGCTTCTCTGAGGACAGAATTGTGATAGGATTTGCAGTCACCTACCTCCCTTCTGTGTTTGGGAGGGAACCTTTTTGGGTTTTTTTGCGTAGTTTTACCTTTCAAAGAGGTTACTCTAACTTTTTGAGGCACTGATTTTTCAGTCATTTTGTTTAATAATTTACTGACTTTTCTTTGCTGAACCTTTATGTCCTGCTCAAATATGGAGCTAACTAGAAGGTTCCAAATGTGACTTTTAAAACTAAAGGTGACATGCACCACCAGTGTAGTAGGGAGTGGCTGTGCCTTAACTCACTTCTATCCCATACAGTTCAAATAAATCCTTAGAGTTGAGGAGTTCCTTCTACCCTGTGCACAAGCCGAAGGAATGAGAATCCAGACAAAATATCTTCAGGGCTTCTGTTGCTTTGATATAATAAGAAAAACTTCAGAGATAGAACAGATGGAGTATCTTGAATCCAGGGAAGATAGTCCAACCACTGTGGTGGAATGAACCCCTGTATTCACACCCTACACACCACTGTAATAATATTTGTACAAAATATCCTGTACAAAGTATCATTAGAAAACTAATAACTTGCTGGTCAATAATATGGTGTAATGTATGTAGTAACATTATATGTAAAATTATGAAGATAAGCTGAAATCATGACTGAAGTGTGCTTACCAGACAAGTCTAGGAAGTGGTTAAACCTATTTCTCAAAGTCAAAGGACAAGCTGACGCTTCTACCCAGGTGTCAAAGCTGATGGGCCATCACCTATGAAGCGGCCATTCCTTGGCCTGGAAGGAAGGGAAAGGAAGAGACAAGGCAAATCTTTGTTTCAGCATAAGCAGGTGAAAAGAAAGATCATGGCACAACCTCCATCAGAGTCAAGGTCTCTTTGGTCACAGCTGGAAAGCAATTTATGTAGGAGATCACTTCAGGAAAATGCATTTCAAAGGGTGACAACTATAAACACGAGGAACAAAAACACCCCAAGTTCTCTCTATCTTTCACCTAAAGGGACCCAAAAAAAAAAAAAAGTTGAAGCTTGGAAACAGATACAGGCCTGAGAGTTTAGTCAGCAAAATTACTGGAACATGTGGTAAGGGACTTTTCTTGAATCAAGTCTAGTTTGTTAAAATGCTTTCTAAACTTGTCTTTGTTTTTCTTGTAACCATTTCTGATTTTATGCCTCAATAACTTGTACTTCCTTAAAACAGTTCTTAATTAAATAAACTTGTTTTGTTCTTTGATAAAAAAAAGTGTTGTGAATTGTGTAGGTAATTCCATTTGAGGTGACAAACTGTTGTATTTTTATCCCCTTTGAGGGGCAACGGGCCTAATATACCTGGACTGTCCAAGGGAGGGCTGGCTAGTACAGATCACATGTGGGGGGGGGGAAATCCAGGACTGGCAGTATGTTGGGGTCACCTTCCATGTGCTAACAAGGCTAGTGGAAGCCTGAGTGTGACTGGAGTGTGCTGGAAGGCTGCAGCTATACACAGACACTGAGGGTGTGACCTGCATGCTGGCAGGCTGTTTGGAGAGACCCAGGTGGGAATATAGCAGCAAAACACTGGGAGGCACTCAAGGTTTCAGGGCAGCCCCTCACAGGTCTGGACTGCACCCTGGAATGTCATAATTATCATCAGGCATATAAAAGATAAGTATACAGTACAACAAATCATTTGAAAATTAGAAAAATAAGAACCTAATCCATGGTTTTCATTTTGCTCCTCAAAAGTGTCCAAGACCAATACAGGTTCGAGTAAGGATTTGATCGAGTGAGGAAAATCAAAACGTGACAGATTGAAAGTTCAAAACCACATGGCCGTTTATTGATGGGGGATAAGTTGCAACTTGGGCTGGGGAGGAGCGCTTTTACCAACTAACAATACTATTAGAATAAGACTATTTACACAACTTGAAACAATCTATTTACAACCAACAGGAAACCAAATGATCTGTGATTAACTGCTCACCAGAAATTAGAGCAGATACACTAAACTGAGTAAACTATATACATTAACCAAATATTGTAAAGTACAACAATTAACCGCAATAGCAATCAATACAACAATTTAACTTTCATATACTATATACCTAACTTGGTACCAAGTAAAAGAGGGGAAAAAGGAAGAAGCTAAGCAGACAGAGTATTTATAGCAATTAGAATGCATATACCACACTCCAGGCGCAGCTGACCAGCAGTACAGACACCAAAGGCATGACGAATTGGCGGGAAATAATCCGTAACGACACGACCAAACCCGGCTAAATCCGCAGGAGCCCCTTCTGGCTGAAAGGGTGATCAGGCCTTCCAGCTAACATGCGGATACTCCTGCAGATTTTGGCGCAAGACATGGTTTTATTCAAATGCTCTTACTCGTGTCAGCATCTGATTGGTCCCTAGCTCCTTCGCCTTCCAGGTTCCGAGCTGGAGCCCTCCACGTAAACAGGATCTGCACGCGGCACACTACCCTTATGCACATGGCACGCTGGTATTTTTGCACAAGGCACTAGCCTGACCCCCTAGGTGACCAGGCAAAAAGAGCGGGAAAATGCACACGGCACTATAATGTAGCACACCACACTACGGTGTTGCACACAGTACCAATGTGACCTTTTGACTGACAACTGGCCAAACAGATGCCGTGTTTGAGCATAGACTTAGGGCTGCAACAAAAAGAAAAGCATATTTTTCTGACAGCATCAAGTTCCTTTTATACCGAGAAGTTTAGATCAGAATTACATTTGGTTATTCCATGTCTTTCTTTTAAAATATTTTCAAATATACAATAAAGTAATGCAAGAAGACCAAAAACAATGTCCTTAAGGCATATTATCTTCAATTCTTATTTAATAACGCATATCAATTCAAATTATAGGCTCTATTATTTATGCTTCGACACAAAGACATAGTGATAGCACTGTGTTGTACAGAGTTTGTAGGAAGGGACTATATAACTTTGAAATATAAAAACCTTCAACCAGAAATATATCATCTTAAGTTACTTTATTCTCTTATTTAAACTACAACTTCAAAAACTGTTGGTTTAAAAACAATCTGAATAAATAAACAACCTATGCATATATTAAATAACATGTTTCCTCTAATTTATTTTAGGAGCTCAACAACTGATGATCCATGTGAGTGTTGTTCTTGGTAGCTGAGCAAAAAAATTGCTAAAAATTTCACCTTTTTTTTAAGACAATTAAACTATGTCTGTCTTAGATCAAAAACTATAAATATATTGGAAGCATTGCAGAGGCCACTATTAACTTTAAACCCCTAGAGTCAGAAATGTTTTAAAGTCCTTGCTATTATGCCATAATAGAAATGCTTGGGCATGAAGCTGAATTTGCTAAAGGCTTTGAATCTCAATAGGACAACAAGTTCTGGAATAGTGAGCATATATTTTTTTTTAAAGTGCTCTAAAAGTCTATTTGAAAGTTATTCTAAGACATATGAGACATTCTTACAGAGATTCACCTGTACTGGTCTGTCTCAGAAACTGGCAGTTCCCCAAGAACCAAAGAGGCCTTTCCTTGTCCCTTTGCACTGCATCTCTGGTGCCTTTTCATTGGTACCACAGCAATGTGGCTCCACTTTGTTAATTATGTCTCCTGTCTTCTTCCTTTCCAAATACAATGCTACATCATGTAAATCACAGGGAGACCAAGATCAAAGTGATAACTCCCATGGGTGTCTTGATGAGTCACTTTGCCACATATGTTCAATACCTGTGCTCCAATCTCTTGTAAAATGACTTTGTGCCACTGAGAAGAGGCAGAATATTTGTGTTTGGCACCAATACAAGGCCCTGTGTTTTCCTAGTCTTCTGTATGTCACCTAGAGCAACAGGATCCTGAACCTGAATTGGGCCTCTGGGCCCTACTGCAATACAAATACTACTAGTAATAGCCTGGAGCAAGAACACATGGCCAAATTTAGCCCTGGCTATAAGACTATAGGCTGAACATGAAATACAGTATGATTGGAGGTATTATGGATCTGAAAAACTTTACTACTAGATTAATAATACCTGACCTGTATGCTAGGTAGAAAGAGGTTAAAATTAATCTTTACTGCTCCCTTTGTAAGCAGAAACCTGGGAGACCTTCCTATGATTCTTTATGCTAAGAGGGGTTTCTCTTCCTCAAGTATTGGCTACAATTTGGAGCATCCCCAATGCAAGAAAGACATTTTATTTAGGTGCCTAACTATCTAAATATGAAAATTTTGGCCACTTTTTAATAGGGAGATGTCAAACTTAACTTGCTGAAAATGTAAGTTTTGTCTTACTATGGCCACAAGAATTCTCACAATTTTCTTTCACTGTGTATGCACTGCCATCGTAATATAGCTATACACAATTATAACAGAAGAAGGGGGGAAAAGCATTCCATTGATTGATAGAAAGTAAATCCATCTGCAATAGAGTAAGATGTCTGGCAACTAAGGGCATGTCTACACTTTGAGATGGGGGTGTGATTCCCAGCTCAGGGAAACATGCACTAGCTCTGGATTTAGCCTATGTTAAAAATAGAATGTAGCCACAACAGTGCGAGAAGCTAGGATTACCCATCCTAAGTGTGCACCCATCCAAGACCCTTGGCATGTACTCTGGTGGCTTTTCCTGTTTCTCATACCTCTGTGGCTATTTTTAGCATGCTAGCTAAATGAGAATGCTAGCAGAGGAATGCCTGCTTGAGGGGGAAATCATACCCCCAGCTCAAAGTGTAAACACACCCTAAAGTTAAAATTCTCTTATTTGCAGTAATTACTATTTAAACATTAGTACTTTCATCCTCTGATAATTCAGCTGAGCTAGATCAGTTGGTTTTAAGGTTTTTTTCCAGCAGGGCTTTAGCTGAACTAATAAACCAGGAGATAATCTGCAATTTTGCTAGAAATAATATAGCTGTTTCTAATCCTGACTCTTTCTATGGCCTTTCTAAGACATACAAACTATTGAATGAACCTGTGTGACAGGGGTTTGACCAGAGAAAAATAATATGTTAATTCTGGTAAGTGATTCCCCTTACGAGTTCAATTGCTTTCAGCAATCACTTCCTGTTACATATTACACAAGGTAGTAGTAGTGCTGCCTCCATGGTACACTTTGTTTTTACATGTAGGGATTCTATAATTCCTCTTTTTATTATATATATATATATATATATTATATGGGATCATTTGGAGTGTTCACTGGTGATTTGCTTTTCTATGGCTTGGGGCTCAAAAAAAAGAGCTGATGTTCCAAGGATATGCATATTTCAAACCCTAACTTAATTACCAAGTGCTTTCAAAGTTTGTTCCAGCCCAAGGTTGTTTTTAATGAGTGTTTTGCAAGTTTAGACATTAATTTCATAGTTTCCTTTGTTTCTTCAAACTCTGATTCCATGTGGTCTTTTCTCTACTCTTTACTGGAAACTCTTGAACACCTGGCAGTTTCCCAAAAAACAATTCACTTTCTCTTCTTCTGAGGGCACACATTTCTGAAGAGACTCCATTTTAGGATGCAGAGTCAAAATCGCTTCTCTCAAAGAGCTTTCTTTTCAGCCAATATTTCAGAGTGGCAAGATAGTGCTAGCACACTCCACTGCCCCTCTACTCCTGAAGGCATTCTGTGCCAAAAAATTAAAAACCCTATGCACAGTATTTTAAAATTCTACAGAGGGGGCTGGGTATGGGGGTCTCAGCAGGGGAGTCTGGGGGCAGCTAGTTGGGGTTGAGTAGTGGGGGGGGTCTATGTGGGGGCTCAGTGTGGTGCAGGGGGTGGGGCTCAGCAGGGTGGCACTTTCAGTACAGGGAGCTCAGTCGGGGTTGGTCTGTGTGCAGGGGTGTGGGTCCAGATTCATGGGGACTCCAGATGCAGGGGTTGAGGTTCAATGGGGTGAGGTTTGGGTATGGAGTGCTAGGTGAGTTCTGGGTATAGGTGAGGCTTGGCAGGGGTGTCTGGGTATGGGAGGTCCAGATTAATGGGGGTTGGGTAGAGAGAGGAAGCAGTTCCCCATACAGTGATCCCTCTACCCACAGCTGATGAGTGATGAAGGTAGGAAGCAGGGGAGATGCTGAGCTCCCTGCAGCTAGGGGAAGGTCTGACAAATCCCCAGCCACTCCTTGCAGGGGAAGAGGAAGTCCCATCCTCTCCTGCCTCCAGCCCAGCTGGGACTAGCAGCTGATCCTGGCTCAGGGTAGGAGCCACTAGCTGGGGTGTTGCCACCCCTGCACTGATTTACTTCTCCATCAGCTACTCCAGGTGCCTGAAACTATGTACATATGCTGCAAGGGAGTAGTGCATAACTGCTCTTGCAGCTTCCCTATCACAAAGTCATTTTTCTGCAGGGAAGCAAAGAAGTCTGCAAGGGACATAAATTCTGCATATGCACAAAATTCCCCCAGGAGTACCATTCAGACCTTTGTGGATTGGTATAGTCTTTCCAGACTGATTTCCCTTTAATTTTTTCATATTTTCTAATTACCCCTATAACGTGGAGCTGACAAGGTCCTCACCTGTTCTGGAAAGCAAAATGTTTGTCTTTGTTTTTCAGCTGGTCTTTCTGCTTCTGCTCTAGTTGACAGTAGAGGCTCTCCCTTCCCACTAACATCACGCTGGGAAAAAAAAATCATAAGAAAAACATAGCTGGGCTAGCAACACTGGTAGTTGAGCAACTTCCAAACTCCATGTCAAAATATCTGCATCATCCCCCACAGGTCTGCTTCATGGCTCCAAGTCTCTTATTCCCATGGAAGCTTTTTCAGTGTGCAGTGCATGTTGTTTGCACATCACAGCCCAGTCAGATTGTCCTTCAGAGCAGCATCACAAGTAAAGAGTGCCTTTGGGAGTAAGTCTCCCAAACCTAGCACTGCTAGTGCTCTGATATAAAGCTGACGGTAAATACTGCACAACCTAGAAGTGATTAATATGAAGGGCATAAAGAACACTGAACCTTTATCAGCAAGCCCAACCATTCAATGATTTTAAAGTTTCATTCTAGCCCCATTACAAAACGTGTATGGTATTAGTACTAATCAATGTTTATTAACATTCAGACACATTCACAACTGTTCTAACAGCTGAGATGCCTGTAAGCTAAATTGATTTCAGTCCTTAGATACCCATTAACAGCTCTGTTTCCCATTTAGATAATGGAATACAGTTGTTTAGGGGTGTTTATGAAATGACATTGATTTGATTTATAAGTGACCTTCACTGAGCAAGGCTTTGTGCATGTTGGAATTTAAATAATCACCTCCCTTTTTGGTTATCAGGTCATAGATAATAATTTCACAGCTCCAGCGAGACTGCCTCGGTCTATCATTGTAGTAAATATCAATGTGATATTTCTCTCTGCCTACGAGTATGTTTCAGAGGATTAGATTTTAACTAATATGTAATTTCCACAGGAATATCCTACTGTACTTGGTGGGTGTGATGAAAAAAACAAATCACAAGAGAATGGTATATTTTTAAAAAATAAATAAATAAAGCCCACAATATTTAAGCTACAAAACTAAATAACTAATCTATTTTGGAAGAAAGAAAAAAAACTTTGACCAAGCGGCTTAATATATGATTAATTTATTAGTCTTTTTTTAAAAAACAGAGCATAACACCTAAGTTGCTTACCTAATAGGATTAGTTAAGAAAACTGGAAAAGATACTGGATATATTGAATTTATTGCCAGAAAAGTCTCACTTCAGCATAAAAATAATGCTTCTTTAGCAATGTATGGTGAGAATTTTTCAATAATAGATTAAACTATGGAGTAAATTAAAGTGGCATTTGTTTGAAATCAGAACATTCTCCTCAGATTTCTCCATTACACCCTATGATGGCCAGGATTTGTCCTCCAGATCTGATGGAAAGGACCCTGTTTGTACAGCTCTCCTTTGTACTACACCGTAATAATAGGCCAAAATGTTTAAAAATGAGCACCAAAGTTAGGTTGTAATCTTTACAGAGAGCCTAAATAAGGATCATGAGATGGAATTTTTAGAATACTTCTTGAAACTGTAGTGTGCCAACCCATACTCTGGGTCTTTCACTGGACTCCAGCAGTGTCCTCAGGGGACATTACTGCACAGCAAACTGGTGCACTGTAGGTTCACACACTGGCTGACCACACAGTAACTAGCTGTGTGGACAATCCCTAATAAATACCTAAATTTATGCACACAATATTTTGATGAAGACTCCATGGTCCTGCTCCTGGGAAGGTAAGCGTTGGCTGACCCTGCCTAATTTTCTATACCTGCAAATATCTAGTCCATCTGCACGCTCTATTGGGTTACAAGATACTGGGCATGAACCAGGATTTATACTGCCCCAGGAGGCATCACCTGTATGCTAATCCCATAGGTGCCCAAAGCTCAGTGCTGTTCCCGTTCAAATAAGCTAAAGATAGGTGCCAGCATATCTTTCAGAAATTATGCTCATTTCCCATTAGATGTATAATTTTTACAAATTTGTTTGTCCCCAGAAATATGCCTATAAGACCTGATTCATGCTTATCCCCCCTTCTGAAAATGGCACAGGTAACTAGCAAAACCTTAGACAATGTTAGATGCCTAACAGACAGCAATTATATATCTTTGAAAATCTTGTCTTAAAAGCCTTATTTTAGGAAGGCTTTTTTTCAAAGTCTTAGTCATAATTTGCCAGTTACTATAGTTAGCTTTTCCATTATATGAAACAGATGTTGGTATGCAATCTCATTTAAATGACACAAATGGAGACAGACATTTCACAGTAGATTGTCGTACATAATTTAATTCCTATTTTCAGAGATATGTCATGAATACCACTACATCTTTTTCAGCATTATTCCTTTTCCTTTCCATAAGGTGTTAAAAGTGCACATGTAGCACTCATAAGGGAATATGAGGGTTAGAGTTACCTATACTCTGTCCCTTTAAGGATTGAGGGTCTTCTGAAAGAATCAACAGGGGTAGCTCTAGTTTGCAGCAGCAAAGTTGTGTGTGCTCTAGAGAAGGACTGAGCAGCAATGGGTCTTGGGCAAGATGGATGTGTTGGTTAATTTGCACCAAGTTTCATAAAATTCCAGTTCTAAAACTGTCCCTGGTTTGGGAATGCAACAGAACATACATGCATGGAACACAGATGCAAAAGTGGCCTCAATTTATGATGTTTGCATTAAATCAAGGCCTTGTATAGTTCACAGTCCAGCACACAGAATATCTAACACAATCCACCCCTTCCTGCTGAATTGTGTTCTGGCATCTAAGCTTTTATTAAAAAAAAAAGGTTATGTTTATAGCTGTTACGTACAAGAACCTTCCAAAAAACAGTGTAAAATGGATACAGTATTTTTTTAACTCTGCTGACAGAGATGTAATTTTCCTGTTTCAATGTGGCGTTAACTGATGTCTAATGACCATCACTTCAATGTCACTTAGATATTTTATTGATGATTATTTTAGTGGAAATATGCAGCTAATGGCTTATCTGCCAGTCCCAAACTTCTTGCTACTCCATTGTTAAAGGCCCACTTGCACCCTCCACAGCTGCAAAAGCCTCCAGCTGCTAGAGCCTCCAGCTTCCTCTGGCAACTCCTATAAATGGTTAGCAAGCATTAGTACAAAAAAAAATCTGCCTCAAGGAAGAGGTAAAATAAACTAAAATTTAATATAAAAAGGGGATAGTTCTGATGAATTAAATATAAAATTAATACAATCATCACAATCTTCCTCTTTAAAAACTTTAAATTTTGAACTGGTATGTTAAAGAAACTATAGACCCTTGCCGATGGTTCCCCTGCATCATCCACACACGATTCTGGCACTTTTGCCAGTATGGGTAGAAAAATGAAGTTAGATTAATCACTGGCAGAAAAGAGAGTAAGACGGTCAATCTACATTATGACTCCTACAGTTGGGAGCAAAATCTATGTAAGAATACTTTATTCCATGTTATTGTTTGTATATTTTCTTTTCCTTGGTCACCAAGCCTGCAGGCTATTTTAGATGCCAGAAGGCACCCTCCCTTTGCAAAATAGAAAAATGGTGACAGTCAATGGCTTAATTTGTAATGACCAGATATGGTAAAAAAATGAAGGATAATTAGGAACCAAAGTGATTGAATGGCTACCCAATCTGTCATGTGAACACTCTAGTTGCCCTGCTTGGATCTGGCATAAATAATTCAGATTCATTGCCCAATAAATGAAGTGATGGCTCTATCCAATCCAACAAGAGATAACAGTCTTTAAATTTAAGTTGGCACTAATATTGTGTCAGTGTATCCTACTCAATCTCTGAGTGGAACACCTAAATTAAGGATACTGTGATAAAAGTGCTGGCATCTTGGTAGTGTCCTGAAAAATTTAAAACTGTTTATTGCAAAGTGAGAAAGAAAACAAATCAAATGAATAAGCTCAACCTAAATATCTGTGCCCCTCTGTGAGAACTGTTCCACAGCTGTACAACGATTTTGTGCATAATGTCTCCTTTAAAAGAGACTCTTTAGTCCTCCTCAAGTGAAAAGCAAGAGCTAAACCTGGTCTTCAGGTGACATCTAGGCTTTTATAGCCTAGGCAGTTTCCCAGAATCCCTTGCATCAGAGATTGGTGAAAAATTCTTCCTTGAGGTATTTACACCTGGTAAGGAATCTTCACCAGATCCACATTTGCAAAGCAACAGAAGATTAAAGGAAGGTATTTACACCTGGTAAGGAATCTTCACCAGATCCACATTTGCAAAGCAACAGAAGATTAAAGGAAGGCTCATCCAAGTTCATAGGCATTTTGTTCTCTTGGATATGTTACTTTCCTACCTTGTATCTATATTTTCAGTACAGGATAATGCTTTAAAGAGCCAGAATCCTTGAGAAACAGTGTGAACTTCCTCTGGAAGGCCTCACTAAGGTCTGTCTTTTCCAGGAGTGAAAGGAGATGGGCAGAGTGGGTCAGAAAGCATCTGTCAAGAGCTGACCCACTCTTCAAGTTCTGGATTTTAGGGCATCAGTCCTGGAGACAGGCAGAAAGCTGGCCCATCTGAGGGGCATCACTTATTTGGTCAAATTAAAATTCAAAGTGGGGTTCCTTTTTACAGGAGAGCAGAATATAAACCTTGAACATTGTGGACACAGATGCACTCTGTGCTTGACATATACCTCTATGTCTATCGACGTAAGCAGAGTCAGGATGAGCTCTCCCCTGACATTTGGTGGTGAATTATGGGGAGAGCGGAAAGAATCTCAGGGAGTGTGGAAAGGAATTCCAGGTATTTGCATTGGCACAACAGCCCACCTAGCATAAGCCCACGGCAACCTGGGATGGTTATTTTGACAGCTGGGATCCCCAATTTCTTTGTTATTGGGGCAGGAGGAAAAAAAAAGTGCTGTCACCCTAATTATGTGAATGAGGAACTATGAGACTGCTTTATGAGAGAAATGACTCAACCTAAATTAAGTAGTACTTGCTAGACAAGGGACATGGGTTCCAAAACCCAGTGAATGGAGAGAGGTTGGGACTGGTGTGTGTGCCTGATGGTATGGGCCCCTTTTGAGGACCTGGAACACCAATTGCACATCCTCCTCTCTCCACTGTTAAAGAGTAGAGCTAATTTTGATTCCATTAGGAGTCCATCTAGAGACTGCTGAGCTGAATTCATGTTGGGCCAATGGTGCACCAGCACTGGGGCTCCCCTGCTAAGAGCTGAAATCACTAAAAGAGCTGAGTGGAGATCGCTGAGTGCTGTGTTAGGTAGTGGGGGAGCCTGAAGACCTATTGCTAAGCGACTGGCAGAGCAAAGCAGTTTGCAGCATATTGGAGCAGCCTATCGAACAGTGAGTGGAGTGGAGCAGTTTGCGGGGATGGCTGGAGTGACTCACGGGTTGGCTGGAGGAGTGGCAGCTGGTGTAGTGGAGCTGGTCGTGGTGAAGGCCGCAGCAGAACTCCATGGAGAAGCGGAGCAGTTGGTCCTGGCCCATGTAAGGTGCCCCTTAACACCCTGTGTGGGCTTCCCCTCCCCCCATTTCCATCCAGGCTGGGGGGGGTGTAAAACTCTGCAGATAAACTTTTGAACTATGGGGTGGCACTGACCAGAGACTTTCAGGTTGTTGGACTTTAGGGTGATTGGACTTAAGACCCTAAGGGGGAAAGGACATTGCCAGATGAACTTGGAGGTGGATTTTTTGCTCATGGTTTGTGTTATAATCCTGTTTGTGGTACTGCACCAATGTGATGCCACATTGTTTCCCTCTTTTATTAAAAGGATTTTCCTACACTCAGACGCAGTGCTTGCGAGTGGGGAAGTATTGCCTCCTAGAGGCGCTCGGGGGGGGGGGTGGTATGTAAGTGTCCCAGGTCACTGAGTGGGGGCTCGAGCTGGTTATGCATTGTGTTATTGAAACAGAACCCCTGGATACTGAACCCGGCCCTTGTTGCTGCCAACTCAGAGGGGCAGAAGGGTTACATCACCAATTCCATATTACCTTTGAGTTGTTGTTGGCACTGTCAAGCATTTTGTGAAATTGGACAATGGTGACCACATATTTATACAGTGGTGTGTGTTCCTTTACCAACTTATCCAGGAAGAGAGCCAAGGTTTAGACCACCCCACCAGCAGGGTGATGGAGTCATTAGGGTTCAAGAGAATGATTCAGCATCCCAGAAACAAATGGAATACATGTATATGAGACACAAAGCTTTTCTGACTGAGGCTGGCATCCAGACCATTGAACAACAGATAAAAAGGAGCTGCCAGAACCATATGCTGTAAAACAGGTCCATGATGGGAGGGATTAACACAACAATAATCAGTTTCAAAGGCATTAGTCAACCTCAGGATTCTGAGGTCCAAGTGGCCACAATGTACACAAACACTTCATATCTCAAATGACCTCCAAACTTTTGGCATGGTGGAAATGCAGGGACTTCTAAATTGTATCAGTAACCATGATGTATCCTTCCTAGAATGAGCAGCTCATGTGGATGAATTCCTCACCCAGAGTTCTCAATCTCGCCAGGAACTGCAGCTTTATATATTGTTCTGGAGAGGAGTAGCCTCCAGAAAACACTAATGCAGTGATTCTCAAAAGCTTCTGTGCTGTCCACTATTTAAAAGAGAGAGCCTCTTATGGGCCATCTGCTTTACCAGTCCTCATTCAAAAGTCTCTGGAGACCTGATATTCCAAAACAGCAATCAGTCCACTAAGTTTTACATATAAAGCAGGGTTTGATAGGGTCTTGTCTCCTGTTTCAAGAAGCCTTGCAGATTTGGGATTAGTCCCAACAAGAAATACCTAGTGGGCATCTACCAGCCAAGACAGACAAACAAACAAGACAGGCTATGCTTATGCAAAATATTAGTATCTGCAAAAACTGTTTGTGGTCTAGTGCAAAAAAGCTCCAATTAATCTATCTGCATGCTTCATACAAAAATTACTTGAGTACCTCCTGCCGGTAGCAAAGACTGAGGATAAAAGTTTCCCTAAGAGTTTGACAGCTGTCTTAGCCTATTATTAAGATGTTGGGTCACATGTCTTAGCTTAGAATGTTAAACGAAAGATTTCCTGCCAAATCCACATGAAGTTCCATAGACACAAGAGTGATACTTAGCTGACATGGATAATTTCCATCAAATAATTATTGCAATGTAATTCTATTAGTGATACAAAATTCGACTTCTTAATACTAATGGCAGCTGATTTACATCAGTATTCTGAAGCAGCATGTTGGAGGATTCTATGAATAGAAATAAAATCTTAAGTCTTTGTTTATCTTCATATTAGAGATATATTTATTGCCAAGCTAAGAAAGCCTCCTAGAAAGGTTTGATCCTAAAAATACATAGCGAGTCTGAAAAGGAATTGAGGTAGTGGGTAAAGATAGAATTTTTAACCATATAAGCACAACTTTGTGTCATGTTTAAAAATAAACATGGAAAAATAGATTTTCAGCAGCTGTGAACTGTATCTGTTCCAGAAAATATTGAAATCCTTCACAGCACTAGTATACTGATGTATTTGTGTGAGATTGTGGAAGACTAGAGCTCAATTGATCATGATCCTGTTAAAAAGGAGATCTTATCTCAGTTTAATTATTTAGAAATAAATTGAAAAAGTACAAAATGAAATTCAGAATTAAAAGCTGTATCAATACAGCTGTGCTGCTGTAAGATGGCTTGTGTAGCCACATTATGCCAACAGGAGAGAGCTCTCCTGTCAACATAATAAAACCAGCTCAATGAGCAGCAGAAACTACGTTGGTGGGGTAGCATCAAACTCCAATAGATTCACTATCTGATTCCGAGCCCAAAAGTACTTTAAGTTTAATCAGAAATTACTTTTAAAAATGAGCTTTTTTCTTTAAACCATAAAAATATTTTAAGAATTAACAGGCATAAGGACCAGCTAGAAGATCATTTCCTGCCAGTTAATGCCTTGGAATTTTAACCCACCAACTCCAGCTGGTCAGTAACTGCCAGGAAATACCAGACAGAGGTTATGATTGCTTAAACAAAGATATTTTTTTAATTACAGTTGACACTTCTTAATCTAATCCTGGCATACAACCATCTACCTGTAAAGTATAACATTTTTGACACTGGCAGAGAGATTCCAATGTCGGTTTGTAAAATAGTCTCCAGCCATCTTTCATATTGGTTTAACAAGAATAAGAAGAGCTTCAATCCTTAAAATTAAGTCTTTTTAAGGATAGAAGCTCTTCTTAATTGTTAATCCAGTATGAAAGTAGATTCAGAACTTGTAAAACAATCTCTAAAGAGTGAGATGCTTGTGTCAGTGTCACAAACAATGTAATTTTTCAGAATAATGGCCAGCATAATCTGTAGATTCAGTAAAGCTATTTATAATTAAAACCTTTAATTTTAGTTACCTTCTACAGCTTATTCCTACTGTCCTTCTTAGTTTATTTACTTTCCGACTGCTGTGCAAAAAGAGCTCAGTTATTCCTTAAAGGTGAACTGCAAAGAAAAAAAGTTTAAGTTGAATTAATCATAGATGTAAGTGCTAAACAGTTTTCATTATTCAGCATGATGAACAGGGTAAGAACATAAGAACAGCCTTGCTGAGTCAGATCAATGATCCACCTAGCCCAGTATCCTGTCTTCTGACAATGGCTGGTACCAGATGCTTCAGAGGAAGTGAACAGGTTACTTTATCAAGCGATCCACCCCATAGTCCACTTCCAATTCTGGCAATCAGAATTTAAGGACAAAGAGCATGGGATTGCATCTCTGATCATGGTGACTAATAGGCAAAGCTGTACCTAGCAGTGTGCGGGGCCTGGTGCAGAAACAACAAACCTATCACTTCCAGGACTGACAATGCCAGCCAATTGCACCGGCCCACCAGACCCCCCCAAAGAGCAGGGTCTGGAGCGGTCACCCCAATTTTCCGTACCCAAGGGATGACTCTGCTAATAGCCATTGATAGAGTAGGGCCACAGAACATTATAACTCACCTTTAAAATATTTTTCACTCTGTAAACCACTTGGTACTTCCCGGTTCTCTGAAAATAAGTATCCCAGATAGTATCAGCATCATACTGTGATAGCTAATACCAGAAGTCTAGTTGCAACCCATAAGCCAAATTCTGCAATCCTTAACCAAACAAAAGACTTTCCTGAACACAACAGCAGTTGTGCTTGAAGAAGGACACAGAGTTTGTATCATCACTGATTATACAGTAAAACATTCTAGGACAAATTCAATGAAAGAGGATGTGCCATGAAGATTTTATAAAGGGGGAGGCTTTTTAAAAAAAGAAGTTAAATAACCATGTTTTTGTGCTGAATGCATCCCACAACATAGTGAGAGGGTTGAGCATCAGCTAAGTACAAATTTATATGCTATTTTTGTCTTTTGATTTGTACTTCATCTTTAAAGGGTATCAGTTAGTTGTAGTGTACAATAATTTGGCAATATACCTATCAACTTCCCCTTTTTCCATTTGTTATATACTTAAATTTTATAGCTGCTTTCACTTCTACTTTGAGCTATGTTGACTTCTTAACCATTATAATCTTCTTTCTTGATTGTGAATTCTCAGGTATCTAGTAAAATGTTCTTAGTAGTTCCCAATTCACATTTTTCTGTTGAACTTTTTTCTCCCAGATAATTTGGTTATAATTAATTGTTTTCAAGTTTATGAAATTGGCCCTTTTAAAGTCCTAAGAAATGGCTTGGACTTTATTGCACACAACAAATGAAATTATCAAGTCATGCTCACATACACATAAGCAACCACTTATTTTTAGTTCTGTGATCAATTCCTCTACATTTATCAAAATGAGGACTAATATAGGTTTCCCCTATATTGGATGCAACACTTAGTTTTCTGATGTTTTACTATTGTACCCCGAGGCTTCCAGTTTATTGTCACCCAGATTGAAGTCCCAGATAACACAGCTCTTCCCTCCACCCCTCATATACATTACAGATGTGTTTTTAAATGAGGTGGTCAGCCCGTTTTCTAGTGTGATTTAATGATCTGTGACAGAAACCAACTAATACCCCATCTTGTGCTTTGGTAGGACATTGATCCATAAGCATTCAAGATTATTTGTTTCTGAGTTACCAGCAACTCAAACAGGTAATGCCATTTTTGAAGTAGAGTGCCATTCCCTCCCTTTTTGTAAATTTCATCCTTCCTAAATAGATAACCATTTTAACATTCTAATCATTCACATCTTCACCACCAATTTTAATACTGAAATCAATGGGACCCCGGCGCCTACTGGGATTTTCAGGAGTGCCTATGCAGGCTAAGTCCCTATCAGCATCTTTGGCCAGCTAGGTCCAGATATTCAAAGATACTTAAGTGCCCAAGTCATTTTTGGAAATGGGATATAGGAGGCAAAATGTTCATAAATGGCTATAAATAAACCTAAGTGAATTGTCGGTACCATCTAGCCTCCTTTATTTTTGAGGAGCTTTGTCAGAAGAATGAGGGATCACTATGTGACCATCTGAGTTATGCTAATGTGATACTGATCTTTTCAGTATTCTGTATTTGCCTTGGCTACCATCCCAAAATCCCGAGAGGAAAGGGGTGGCCATACGGCCAGAACATGCATGTTAAAAAGGTCACTTCAATTCACAAAATATTAGCTGTCAAAATTTTGACAACTCTTTTGAGTGTGGGAAAATCACAGACTGGAACAAGTTTCTTCGTTCAAAAGAAAAATGATCATGAACAGAAGAATGCCAAAGTGACCAGCTTGCATTACAAAGAAATGGGTAAGCAATGGATGTGGGATCTAATCTGTAACATCACCAGCTGTATCTCTTAAAATACTGCAGATCAACTTCACTGAAGTGCACTAAAGATGAATATACTGCTCTGGAATCAGACCCAAACATCTCTTCTGTGGAACTCTCCAATAATTCCTTCTCTGAAAAGCACTCACTGTCCCTCCCGCTCCCCCCCCCCCCCCCCAGCAATCCTCTTCTAACTGCTGAGCAAAGCAACTCTAACCAACCGCTGAACGCTCCCCCATCTCCTCAACAAATCACCCACCTCTCACCCAGCTGGTTTCAGTCCAGTTTCTAGTCAGAAACAATTGGCACGCTTGTTGTCAGATGGAGCAGAAAGGTCAAGAAACGAATGATGGGGTAATTCAGCATCCCTCTCTCAAACACTAAATGCATTTTATAGTCATTCTTTAAAAACTGCAGAGTAATGTAGGACATCTACTACTGTATCCTGTTTTCTGGTGCATGAGATTTATAAAGAAAAATATTTGCCAGACAGAATAAATAACAATGGAATGTAAGGCCTAAAAATGTAATCATTGTGTTTTGAAAGATTAAATTGACCAAAAAAAATATTTGTTTTCAGGGGTGTGTGAGAATAGTATATAAATCCAAGAGACAGTATCTACTAGTAATGAAGCAAAATGGTTCCTTTCTTTCTAGGGTTAAGATAGTTTTATTTCAAACTCCTAATATTTAAATTAGAGTTCTAATATATTTTTTTTGATGGAAACCCTGTTTTTTGTATTGTAAGATGACTCAGGCTTTTGTCAGTTTTACAGCTGTCTAAAATTAATGCCCCTGAACTCTGCAACAAACATTGTTTCATTTTTATAGGTACAGACATAAAACGATGTCTATACCAGGTTCTAAGTACTCTGACAAATACTTAGTGACAGAAGTCAACAATTGAACATTCTGGGCTAATCCCACACAGAACAAAAAGCAGCTAGCGGACAAATGCATTACAAACCATTTCCACAACACTTCACACAAAACTTACCACAGCCCATTCAAATAAATGAGCTTTTCAGCATGCCCCAAAAAACAACAAATTTTGGCTATTTCAGGCGGGGGGACAGGGGGAGTAGCTGAAGTCAGCGCATCTTAGGTCGATTTACCTGGCCGTGAGGACAGCAGCAAGTCGACCATGTCGCTCCCCCGTCGGCTCTGCTTCTGCCTCTCGCCACGGTGGAGTTCTGGAGTGGACAGCAGAGTAATCAGGAATCTATTTTATCGCGTCTAGTGTAGACACGATAAATCGATCCCTGATAGATCAATCACTACGCACCGATCGGGCGGGTACTGTAGACATACCCTGTGAAGGACCTTGAAAGTGAATACAAGCAGCTTATGTTTGATGTGATAGAGAAGGAGAAGGTGGCTTAAAATGTCAAGCCAGCACCATATAAGCAGAAACCAACATGCCAGCAGTGTAGATACCAGAGCACAGATTTCATGTGCTCATACTTTACAATTTGGCAGCTGTATTTTGCCCCAGCTTCCATTTTCAAATGGATTTTGTGATGAACCAGAGTGCACAGTAGTAATCTAAAATTGAGCCAAAGGATTCAATCATAATAGTGAGATCCACACCCAAAAGAGTTGTTGCAGATGGGGGGAAAGCCATCCTGATCCCTGCAGCTATTTGTTTTCTAAGAACAGCAGGGAATCTAACAAGATTCTCCCAAATTAGGAACCCAAGTGAACTCATGGATGCACACTGTCACAGGGGCCCGATGTAATCTTTTCATATTCTCTGGCTGCTTTCCCTATCCCTCATCACCTTAGCATAGGCTGAACTTCAATCAACTTGCTGTCATCCATGCCCCAATACCTACGAAGCTTTCGAAGACATGCTTGACCACTCTGTCTGTATGGGATGAAATGGAGATACAAAGCTGGGTGTCGTCAACATACTGAAAATTTCTCCCAGTATCTTCTTGCTAACTCTCCAAACTGCCTGATACTTGTGTTAAAGAGGAGGGTGACAGGGTGCAACCCCAGGAAAAAAGCGTTCAGGGCAAAACACCAACAAATACTCCAAAAAAATCTCCAGTGCCAAATACGACCCTCCCCCCCGCATACACCTCTAAGTAAGGCCGATTTTTAAAGACTGCTTGGTCTTTCCAACTCTGAGTCTCAGATCCTTTTTCCTTCTTCTATGGATGGTCCTTGCATCCTAATTTATTAAAATAGGATTACAGAATTTAATCGCCTATGGTGGAAGATGAGGCAGGCCCGCACAGTCAAAGACAAAATAGCATTGCTTCTGCCTGTAGGGTTCTAGAAGCATAATCAGTATTTTTACATTGTAATTTATATCATATTCCTCATTATGAGTGGGATGGTGCAATCAGCACCCTTCCTCTTGCTAAAATCACAGGAAAAATCAACACCAAACTGCATGTACAGAGAAAAGAAATGCTTCTGTGTGGTACGTTTCATCTGCTCATCCCACTTCTTCCTCACATTTTCCTGTGCTTCCCACAGCCTCAATGATTACCATGCTGCTGCTGCTATGCTCATTGTCAGTTAAAAGTACTGCCTTTTCAAAATTGAACCATATTTCTCAAATAAAATACAGTAAGTACAGCAATAGTGAGACTTGTTACATTTTTAAAAAAAAATCAGTAATCTTCTGCAATAATAGAGCGATAAACATGTATAATACAGCACATGGTGTATTGACCATATCTCCCCTACTTTTTGAATCACTACACATGGACTTCTTCTTTTCTTCCAGATAAAGTTCAAATGACACCTTCAGGGTCATGACTTATCTCCCTCCACTTTGCCTGAGTATCACTCCCAGCTGCTCCTTCACACACTTCTAATTTTGTATATGCTTTCATGTCAGGCACTAAATGGTACAGTATTGAGGGCCATGCCTAGATCAATGGATTCTCAAAGGTACATAGGTTCTTAACTGCCTATTTATGTGACAAAGTCCACTATGTAAACCCCCTGGGATCCTCAAACCACTACTCCACTGTGCTTATGCCTGTGGGCACCCAGGTTCTGCCAGTAAAGTCCCCAAGGCATCTACATTGCCACTCCTGAGTATGTGAAAAAGTGCCTAAGTCCTGAGCTACCAAGCTGCTTGCCACCCTCCCTCACAATGAGTTTTGGCAGGATTCTTAAATCAGGTTTTCTGCCACCTATCTTCTGTGGGGCTCAATCCAGGAGATGTGTCTACTGGATCAGGCCTCACCCAAAGGCAGCTGGGATGACTAGATTATGAATTTTTCAGGTAGGTGTGAAAGTGTCAGAATACCAAAAAGACCAGGTGTTCAGGCATTCACCTGATATATCAGAAACCTGTTTTCAAATCCGCATTCTACCTTATTTGCAGGAGAGGCATGAGGCATTTTGTATTTCAAGCAGGAATCCCATTTCTTATTTATGTATGAAAGCTAGTATATGCTTCCCAAAGTTGCAGCCCTTTCTCAGAAAATTCATTTTAGAACAGAGTATTTACAATTAAATCCACTAATTAGAGTTAAATGAAAAGAAAATCAGCTGCATTGATATTTCTTTGTTCCAGGTGATTATAAATATAGAACACCACAAAATTTCAGTTAATTTTCTCTATAAGGAGAGTTTAGAGTTGTATTTCATTGTCATGACTATTATACAGGCTACAGATAAGGTCAAGTCATAGCTCAGGTAACTCTTTAAGTATGACTATTGTGACAAAGGCAAACCAATCAACATCTACCTTCTACAGCTACTTTGCAAGCAATAACTCTATTATGAGTCACATGTCCATACTTCCTTATGCCACTGTCATAAGTTCTCATTGCTAGATTGCTTGGCCTAACTACCACTGCTCTTTAAAGGTTCTGTGTCCACCTGCAATTTTGCGCTTCAGTGCTTGAAAAACTCCCCATGGCAATGCTACCTTAGCACCACTATATACTAAGGCAGCATTGCTGGGGAAACTGAGGTAGAAACATAGTGCGAACCCTTAAAGTGCAGAGATATTAGGATTCAAGAACTGGACTTTCCCTCTACTTAGCAATGGTGTCACTAACAGTCCTCTCAGTCAACAGGTCAACTGCAAATAAAGGTCAGACCCAGTCGTACAGTGAATTCGCTGTTAAATTATTTTTAAAATTTTCACTTTTAAGACTGTTACTTCATATTTTCAGATAATTAGAAATATTAACACGTTGCATTTGGGTGGATTGGCAGCAGGAATTAAACATAAGAATGGCCACACTGGATCAGACAAATGACCCATCTAGCCCAGTACCGTTTTCCAATAGTGGCCAGTGCCAGATGTTTCAGAGGGAATGAACAGAATAGGGCAATTTCAAATTATCTGTGCCCTGACATACAGTCCCAGCTCCTGACAGTTGGAGGTTAGAGACACCCGGAGCATGGGGTTGTGACCTTGACAGACCTATCCTCCATAGCTTAGGTAATTTTTTTGAACCCAGTTTACTTTTGGCCTTCACAACATGCCCTGGCAAGAAAATCCACAGGTTAACTGTGTGTTGTATGAAGTAGTACTTCCTTTGTTTTAAACCTTCTGCCTATTAATGTCATTGGTAGGCTCTGGTTTATGTGGTATGTGGAGGGATAATTAACACTTTCCTGTTCACTTTCTTTATAACATTAATGATTTTATAGACCTCTAACATATCCCCCCTCCCCACAGTTACCTCTTTGCCACAATGAACAGTCCCCAATCTTTTTAATCTCTCCTCCTACGAGACCGTACCATATCTCTAACCATTTTTGTTTCCCTTCTCTGTACTTTCCCCAGTTCTAATATTTCTTTTTTGAGACAGGGAGACCAGAACCATATGCAAAACTCACAGTTTAGTCAGATCATAGATTTATACAGTGTCATCATAAGGTTCACTCACCCCAATGGATTAGTTCTTTTCAAGGTCCAACACCTCCTTCAGCTGCTTGCTGCATATACTGCCACCATTCTCCCTCACTCTGCTTTACACAAAGTGCTTCATGTCATAGCCCTCTTGCCAAATCACTGGGTTCCCCCCGGGGTATCAAAGTCTCTTTATCCAAGATAAGTTTTACCTCCTCTGCCCAAACCATGCCACTTCCCCAGTAGAACCCAGGCCCATCCTCTATTCTGGGTTCTACCTCAAGGACCCTCTAAGCAGCATCTGCATCCTGTTAAACCTTACTGCCTTTTCCCATACTAGCGCCACGTTGATTTTTCTTCTTTTCATCTCTACTATCTCAAGAATAGCTACAGGTTCCCTCACTGCAATTCCAGTCTGCTACTAGCTTCCTAGCTTTACCCTAGCCCCACCTATTCCTTCCAAGCTAGGTTCTATCATTATTCAGGGGTTACTTAGGCCAGTTAATTTCCCTCAGCTGTGGCCTATTTGGTTAACTTGTCTCTCCTCAGCCTCATTAAGCCCTTCTAGACTGGTGTGGGGTGAACACCCCATCACAAGTGGCATTATGATATTTTCTGTTTTATTATCTATCCCTTTTATAATAGTTCCTATAATTTTCTTAGTTTTTTTGACTGCCTCTACAAACATTGCATGGATGTTTTCAGATAACTATCCAAGATGACTCCAAACTCTCTTTCTTGACTGGTAATAGCTAATTTAGATCCCATCATTTTTTATGTATAGTCGGGATTATGTTTTCCAACGTGCATTATTTTGCACTTATCAATATTGATCAATTTTGTTGTCCATTCACCCAGTTTAGTAAGATCCCTTAGTAATTCTTCACAATCAGCTTTGGATTTAACTATCTTGAATAATTTTGTATCATCTGCAAATGTTGCCACCTCCTTGCTCATACTCTTGAATATGTTGAGCAGCACTGGTCCCAGTACAGACCGTGGGGACACCACTATTTACTTCTCTCCGTTCTGAAAACTGACTATTTATTCCTACCGTTTGTTTACTTCTTTTAAGCAGTTGATTCATGAGAATCTATTTTATCCCATGACTGCTTATCCAAGACCTCTGTATCTAAAGCTGAGTCTCTACTGCCTGAGATAAAAGACTCACATCTGTTAGATCAAAGGCTCTCTACTGATTCAAATATCTATGGGTCCAGCCCCTTAGGCAGGGAAAGTGACACCAAGAGGGGAGAAAAAATGAAAAAAGCTGAAAAATCTGTTTAAAAATCAGTTTAATCTAATCTGGAAGTACAAACACTAAAATTTCTAAATAAAAAAATAACATGGTTATTGCATGGAATAATTTCAGGGCAAAGTTAAAGTTGTTAGGGTGTTTTAACTGTTAATGTTTGCATTTTTTAAGTGTAACTTTAACTTTGAATTTTCTGAGTTTGTAATATTTGGTTTTGAGATAATTCCAATGTCCCTGTAAAGATATTTACCCTTATGTTATTGATACTTACTCTCAACCTTAATTCCATTTTAGTGTCAGCATTTGGCTTGGAATATAACAGATTTCTTTGTTCTTTATTTCCTTTCTATAAAACACGTACAGTAAATATTACCTAACCCTTGTGCTTTTTATTTTATATTCTGAAGGTATGATCCCAAAAGGCTTCCATTTGCCAATTCATCCAAACAGACATTGTATATCATTCTCTGACGGTGTCATGCTTACAGTCACTCTGTTCTCCAATTGTTTTACAAATAGACCATTCTGAAATAGATAGGAAACAATGTGATCTGAATTCCTGTGACTTGGGCTTTTTCTGTTTGCCACAAGCTAAAATAATGTTGTTGTACTGTTGCTAGTGGAGCTGAAGGTACAGAATGTATTTCATGCAGCAGATTTTCTTACTGATACTTTTTGCTTACAAAGACTATGATAACATGCAGCATCTCATTTGTACTATGATTTTGTGAACCATATATATTTACTGCAGTAAGATGAGTCTCTTTCTAGCATCAGAAGCACCGGCATGTACATCTGGCAGTTATCAGTTGATAGCAAATCCTTCCTTGGACAACTTGATTACTGAGATGTAGCAAGAAGGATATTGTTCTAAAACTGCCAATCAAAGAAAAAGTACTGCTGACACCACTCACGTCTAGAAAAGTAGCTGTTAAAAACCTGAAGTATAACAACACTGGTCAGGACAGCACTTTTCTAAAGAACAGTAGATATAAAAGTAAATAAAAAAGAAATAAAGTGCAACTATCAGCCAGAAGTATAGCTAGAGGTCAAATAAAACCAGCAGGAATTTAGTGCTGACATCAGGATTATAAGAAATGAATTAAAAGGTAAAAAATGTCCAATGAAGTAAGAAATCAAGCAAGGGAAGAAAAAGTTCCAGACAGGGGTCCAAAACCATGGGGGGATACAATAAGCATGAAGTGACAGATGCTCGGCAGAATAAACCAGCTGAGATAGCTTTGTGGCATGCTGTTAGAATGAGGCAGGCACTAACCATCAGTCTACATAGATGAGCTGACGCATAACATAACAGGATGCTCAGACATCATAAGCTGGTGCTGTCTGTATCATTCTCTGATCTTTCTTGGTTTTGCTAGGAATTTCTTTGTTGGTCTTAAAGCCATTTCTGTTGAATCAAAATAAAATATCCTGTCACTATTCTACAGCAATATACCCTCTGGATAGGCTGCCCAAATTAAGAAATCCAAGGAGTGAACAGGCCCAACTGAACGGAAATAAAACATGTGTGGCATGAAACGGTGTCAGGGGTTCTGTAAGTGATGCTCATTTCTCCAAGTCATTACTCTTCAAGTGCCTTAGCATAGTCTTCAGAGTGAAATGAGGTTCTGGGGTGCACTCTTTGGAATGAGACATAAACCAATGCCCTGACTGCTTGTGATCATTAAAGGTCCCATGGTGCTTTTCCTCACAAGAGTAAGACTGTTAACCTCGTTATCCTAGCCAGTTTTCAATTTATATAACTGCTGTCTGCATAACTAACAAATTCCCTTTACAGTTCCAAACAAATTCCTCTTCACTTCATGTCAAATATCAAATCTATTGTCCGGGTATACTGGAAGGTGGACAGGAAAAACTGGATGTGTTTAATTATACCACAACTTTAATTACTGTCTAGGAGTACCCAGCAGATAAAAGTGTACAGTGTAGGTAACTCCATGATCATTTCAATATCTACCCAGAGGGCTTCCATCAGGCCCTCCTGCTTTTTTTTCATCCTGGTCCCCAGCCTACCCCCTGCTGGAATCTTACCCTCACCCTCGAATGAGGGTTAGGTAGGCTATAAAGGAGGAGGGGTGGCTCCCAGCCATGCCAGTCATATGAACCCTGAATCCCACCCTGTTTACGTTACTTTAACAAACTAGGGTGACCAGACAACAAATGTGAAAAATCGGAACAGGGGGTGGGGGGTAATAGGAGCCTATGTAAGAAAAAGACGCAAAAATTGGAACTGTCCCTATAAAATCGGGACATCTGGTCACCCTATAACAAACACCTCCTTTAAATCTGTTACCAAACCATTTATCTGATTACTGTATCCCTTCCCTAGAGTACCTGCACTGGACATATGTCATAAGGAGGTGCCTGCAATTAGCTTGGCGGTCGCTCCCCTGCATACCCAGCCAGGTTCTCAGACATCTCCTAATGTTCCCTTTAATATCAGCCAAAAAAGTGTCAGTCACCATGTCTGAGAGGTGAACCCCATCTTCCCTGAATAATTCTGGTGTCCCATATGCTATATCAGGATAAAAAATTACTGAGTCCCATATAAACCCCATGAATTTGGCCACCTTCCTATTCACATAGCTCCTAGCCTGTCAACCTGAGGGGGTTTTCACAGCTCCCCACCAGACCCTATGTTGCAGCAT
Organism: Gopherus evgoodei; assembly: GCF_007399415.2. Classification (NCBI taxonomy): domain Eukaryota; kingdom Metazoa; phylum Chordata; order Testudines; family Testudinidae; genus Gopherus; species Gopherus evgoodei. The sequence goes on along the minus strand of NC_044327.1, from coordinate 68,039,593 downwards.
GTCCAACCATACAATTTTTACTCCTGGAAAAAGTTCCAAGATTCTCCAAGGTTCCTCTTCACTCTAAGCCAGGGATCGGCAACCTTTCAGCAGTGCTGTGCCGAGTCTTCATTTATTCACTCTAATTTAAGGTTTCGCGTGCCAGTAATACATTTTAACATTTTTGGAAGGTCTCTTTCAATAAGTCTATAATATATAACTAAACTATTGTTGCATGTAAAGTAAATAAGGTTTTTAAAATGTTGAAGAAGCTTCATTTAAAACTAAATTAAAATACTGAGCCCTCGGACCGGTGGACAGGACCTGGGCAGTGTGAGTGCCACTGAAAATCAGCTTGCGTGCCACCTTCGGCACCTGTGCCATAGGTTGCCTACCCCTGCTCTAAGCATTAAGGCTACTCCTTTACATGCTGCCAAATCATTTTCCCCAAGGTGCACCACAATTATATCTGGTGCCCACTTATGAGCCCCCACAACATACTGAAGGGGCATCAGCTGATCACGTAACATGCCCCTCTCTCTATACCAGCTCAGGATTGCTTCATCATTGAGCCCTAGCTGCGAATCCTCAGACAACATGGAAACCTGCCTGTGCACCCAGTACAATACTGTGCCCACAGATCCATACCACTGCCTGCCTGCCCATCTTCCCACATCTGGAATGAAAACACAACAGAAAATTAACACGGATTCCTCACCAGGGGTCTCACATACATTCCGTATGATTCCGAATGCCAACACCCAATTGCCTGAATTGGCCTAGCCCCCAAACCCAGCTGTGTCACTGCTGTTGCTGCCCTAATCCTGAATGAGTGGGAATCAAATTCATAGGCTGGGAGCCCCAGCCTCACCAGTCCCCATCTCAACACTGTAATGAACGGGTATGTTGTGAGGCGACTCCCGTCACCATGCACAAAAAGGAGATTATCATTCCTCAGACTTATTGCCATGTATGCCCTCAAAGCCTCCGCAGGGCAGCCTCCAAGGTTGCTTCCCTCCCAAAGGACTATTGATTCACCCTGGCCTCCTTGATCCTTCTTTTACTTCTGCAAGTTTCTTTGACTTCTGCATGCCCCTCTCAGTGTATATCCTGCGGTTCCAAAGCCCTTCCAGAAGAATCTGAGTAAAATATGCCTTCTCCTGCCTAGCTTGCATCTATCTACTCTCCCTGCTCTTAGAGGTCACCTGGGGGGAATGAGTCAGTGTCCCCATGCTGATCCACTCGGTATCCGCAACAAGCTCCATGCCTGTGCCCTGAGAAAGGTATATCCCTGTCCCCCATACAGACAGACAATGCCCTCACACCCTCTTGCTTAAGATACAGCACAGTCATTCTGTTCGAGAAATGGCTGCACACAGGTGTGGGTGAAGTATTTCCTAAGCATAGACCTCAATCCTGCAATCATAACACAAGCAGCACTTCCAAATCTCTGTTCACAATCTCTGTTGAGACATTTAGTGCATCTCTGATAGCAAGAAGCAGACTTATATTTGCCCATGCCACCTCCTCTCTGCACCCTCATCCCCACCCCAATACTCCTGCAACAGAGGTCAGTGTAGCCAGAGAAAAGGGACAAGAGTGTTGCTGCTGTCCAGCAGTCACTAGCTGCTGCAATAGCCCTGCTAGGGTCAGTCCAAGTGGTTGAAGTTAGAGTGGCTATACGGGACTCTAAAAATGTTCTTTAGGACTAGACCAGAACTTGGAAGCCTGAGGATCAATAAGCAGTAAGAGTGACCTTTGCAGCTGCCCCTCAAAAGTTGCACCTGGCTGAACGTGGCTGGCTTCAAAGATCCAGACCCTGTGATTTTCAGCATGAACCTGGACTGGAAGCTCAGGTACACAGTTTGTAAGGCACTTTTGGATTCTTGGGGCTCGACTATACTATACAAATACAAGAAATTTTATTATTAGACACTGCATTCTCAAAAACATTCTAGAAGGCATTCCATGATTTATGCCACCTTAATCAGAGATTTATGCTCAAATTCACAGGAGCTTGTAAAGAATGGTAAAAGATTTAACACAGTGGGAATATGAGACACTCATTCTACTAAAGTAAGAAGATGATTCTGAGCTAAATTTCATCTTCTGTCTCTTTTTTCAAGAAAACTGTAGGACATTTTATGTGAAAAATAAAAGAATGATTACCAATTAAATCAGCATAGGCAATTTAGGAAGTGAACAGTCAGGGTTTGATAGAAATCTGGAGCTGGTGACCATTTGACACTTTTTATAATCTTCTTCACAATTAAATCTGTACTCACACTGAATTTCCTAGACTGCAGTTAGGCTACACACATATGCTTCTGATTATTTTTAGTCACAATCATAAGATATGACATTTGAGTGATAGCAGCCCACAGATCTCTTTCAGGGGCTGCACAGTACTAAGAAAAAAACAACCAAAAACCCTGAAAGGCTTGGGGATGGGAGGGAGAATCAGAGGTCTTTGGGAAGACTTTAAAAGAGTTCTGCAACTGAGAATGTACTTTGCAACTTTATCACTGATGAGCTTCAACATCCATTATATAATTAAGATAATTTAAGCCAAGTAAATGATGAGACTCAAGATGAAAGCAATGAAGAATTTGTTTCCAGGTCTGATGATAACTATTTCCCTTATAAACCATTGAGTGAATTTTAAATTTATGGACTCTACAGCTTGTACTAAAATTATACTAGATACTCTATAGTGCCATCCTGTGACAGCTGGCCACATGCTAATATGAGACTGAGCTACTAATTATGCATAATGCATATGAAGATGAAAATAAGAAGTAATTCTGAGAGAGCTGTATTGTTTTAAAAAAACTGAACAATGAGAAAATGGAAAGAACATAATTATTAAAAGCTAAATTTCAAGAAGTTCTGCAATAGATTTCCTGCTGTTTTGCGTGTAGCTGAGAAAAGAAAGAGTTCAGTGGAAACTATATATTTATATACAAAAACCTATGTTAAAAGAATGTTGTTAAGGTCACAAAGTCAAGCATTCAAATTAGGATATGCCAGAATTAAGGTTGCCTGTGCACAGTTTTGAAAAACATTTTTTAAGTGAGTTGTCTCGCATTACATAGGAACTTTGTGGCAGAGGCTAGGATAGAATCTAACTCCCCTGGGCAACATTTAAGTACCTTAACCATGACACCATATTTTCTCTTCCTCAAATCCCTTGCCTTATTCACTACATGCCTTCCAACTTTTCCACAGAGGAAGAAGGGGTTTATGGACAAAAATCTCCTTTCATTACACAACACTGATATATCCATACAGCAGGTCTATTCTGTGCACTAAAAGAAGCAGGGGTACTGTGGAGAAAATAGTATGTGATCATGTAATTTAAAACTGTATCATAAAGCAGATGCACAAGAAGGAAAAAATAAGTTTGCATAGGAAATCTTAACTGTAGCATTTATTAACTTTTAAGTACTTGAGTTTACAATCTTAATAATGTTCTTCTAATATAAATTTTGTGAGTAATTTGCTAGTTTTTTTTAAATCAAACTAAGCAGACCCCAGAAATTCTTTCATTTGACATCATACTGTCACCCATATTTCATCAGTAAGATTGTAACCTTTAAAACAGTGGTTCCCAAACTGGAACCCCTGGGGGTTCGCAAAATGTAACAGGGGGTTCTCAGAAAAAAATTCCCCTAATAGCAGACAGAGCTGTCCCTAGAGACCCCGGGCAGCATGGCGCCAGGAGCCCGCAGCCCCTGGACTTCCAAGAGCTAAGCAGATCAAAGGGAGCATATCTATCACACTGAGAAGATTTAAATTTCAAAACTCCTTACAAGAAACAGAAAGGGAGGTGAATATTTTTTACTGTTTTTAAAATTAAAAAGGCAGCTAGTATTGTTTTTAAAATTATTATGAAGCACAAGTTTAAACATTGTTGTAACGTGCGCTGTTTGGCTGGATTGCTCAAGACCTGAATGCTTGTGTAGGAGAAACTCTTTTTAGTTGACTTCTTAAATATCTTCATGCTGTTTCACATCTGATACTCCTTGATGAAACATAGGAGCCTTGTCTTATAACAGGATTATTCAAAGTGATACAAGCTACGAAAGTGAGATCTTGGAAGAGTGTTGCCATTTTCATAATGTAATAAAAATACTTTAATGATAAATAATAAGTAATAATAAAGAATGTGTAATTAGCATGTCACAAAACAAATTTTATATTTCCAAGATCACTGCTTTTATAATTTATACTCAGGAAAAGGAGAAAATCCCTGGAAATATTCATTTTTAAGAGGGGGTTCGCAGAGAACCAGTTAATCAGCCTCCACTGAGGCTGTCAAATCTCTCTCAAGGAGTTATCCAGGGTGGGGGGGAATGGATTAATCCATCCTTAATGCCTACAACCTGCACCTGAGCCAAGCACCAACCTCTGAGAAGAACTATCACACACATTTGGGAAGTCTTTTCCAACAGTATGGATCCGCCTCACCTATACCCACTAATCAATAGTCACTTGCAGTCCCAGATTTCACTACATTCACTCATCAACAACTTCTGGACATCTTAAAAGACTTCTGACCCAAGATTTGTGAATCCAATCCATGGCCTTCCTGAAAGAGTCAGGAACAACCAGTGTCACTACTGACCGAAATAACCAACACCTCATTCAGAGAAAGAATCTTCCTTTCCTCCTTGTCAAGGACCACAAGTCTGAGTCTCTGCTCCACAGGGCTCTTAGGAGCCAGTATTTTCCAAATGCAAGTGAAGTTCTTCTTTACCCCAAGGTGGAGCATGCCAAATTTGGGTGAATTTTTGACAGGGATGGCAAAAGGCATATACCTGACACAATGGCCAGTTCTGCCAAATTTCAAAACCCTCTTCCAAAACATGGGAGCACTAGAGCTTCTCAAAGTTGTTGGAAGTTTTTAACATGGGAAAAATGACATATTTTTCCTAGCCTTGTTCTCAGAAATAACTGTAGCATTTTTGTTGAAATGTCCTTTTTAAGGCTCTTTCTCCATGACTGGCATGCATCTTTCTTTCTCCCATGCATCTGACGAAGTGGGTATTCACCCACGAAAGCTCATGCTCCAAAACGTCTGTTAGTCTATAAGGTGCCACAGGATTCTTTGCTGCTTCTCCATGACTGGCATGCCTTGTGGGTCCAAAGCTGCTCTTTAACCCCTTCTTGCGTGGTGATTCACATTCCTAGATTAAGAAATTTCTGTGGCAGTATGGTACAGTCTGTGCTACTTTTCAAGGTCAGGCAAGCCTTTGCATTCATACAGTAAGTAAAAAAGACACAGGGACATAAAAGAATGAAAAAGAAACAGTGTGTTCTTCATGTATTGGCACAAATATTTAAAAGAAAACAATAAGACAGAGTTGTTAAGGTACTTTTAAAAAAAAAAGAAAAAAAAAGAGAGATTGAGAGCTACCCTCCACAGAATACCTAATAGCCCAGTGGTTAGGGCTATCACAGGGGTTTTGAGAGACCTGATTTCAAGTCCCTGTTCCACTTCAACAAGAATATTAGTGTTTTGACTCCTGGATAGAGGGCAGCAGCTCCACCTCAGCTTTTCTTGAAAAATTACTGACCTGGTGTTTAGGTGCCTTACTCTGGGAGAGGGTTCAAGGCTGTGAATCCCAAGTGGCATGAAACACCTCCCTCTGGCCTGGAGTTAGGTGCCTAACTCCTAGTGATGAGACTTAGTCCCCATCTCGTTCCTCAGCATTTCCTATTGATTAGCTTAAGCAGCACTCCACTCAGAATAGTAGCATCCCTGTTCTTGGCGTTTAACTCTCTCCAGGCATTCTATAGGGAGCCTGCGTGCCTAAGAGCTGGGAATTTCACTTTGTGGCATGGCTCCTAAAAGTTAAATTGAACATTGCAGCACCTAAGTCACCCTGTGATCAGGGGCGGCTCTAGGAACCAGCAAAGCAAGCACCTGCTTGGGGCAGTCCATTTGCAGGGGCGGCAGGGAAGCATGGGAGCTCAGAACCAACAAGGGGCTCTGGGAGCTGTAGTTCCGTGGTTAGCTCCCTGCCTATAGAGCCAGCCCTGGAGCAAGGAAAGAACTACATTTCCCAGCATTCCCTTGGCCACTACCAACTGGAAAGGAAGGAGGGGGACCTCACGCGGCAGCCTGCTGTGAATTGCAGGAAGACCATATTTTAACATTCAAAAAACAGGACACTCCATGAGGAGGAAAGCTCCACCCTGCCACCTTCCACTCCCTCCGACTGCTCCCCACAGAAACACCAACCCATCCAACACTGCCCCCCCCGCTCCCTCTCCCCTGATTGCCCCCTCCCAGAACCCCTGCACCGAACTGCCTCCCAGGACCCCACCCCCTATCAAAACCTTCCTTCTTCTTGTCCCCAACTTCCCCCTAGAATCCCACCCCCTACCTGTCCCCTGACAAACCCCTGGGACTCCCATGCCTATCCAACCACTGCCTGTCCCCTGACTGCCCTCCCCCCGAACCCCTGACCCATCCACCCCCGACTCCCTGTCCCTTGACTGCCCCCCGGAACCCCCTACCCCTTCTCCAACCCCCCCAGCCCCCTTACCGTGCCACTCAGACCAGCGTGTCTGGCTCTGCACAGCGCCAGACATGCTGCTGGATACATGCTGCTGTGCTCCCCTGTGGAGCCCACAGCCCCCCCCCACCTGCCTTCCAGATTTGAACACCTCAAAATTTAGGAGTGCTCAAGCTCAGTTTGGGCAGCTGTTACTTCATTTCTCCCAAATCAAATATACTGATCCACTGTAACTTGCTGTAGAAAAAGTAGGATAAAATTGAGCAAGAAATGCTTCCCAGTGGTTATTAGGACTGGAATTGCTATTTTCAACCGCCATTGCCTTTTTGTTTGTTTGTTTGTTTGTTTGTTTGTTTAAAAGGAAGACAGTGATATTGCATTGGCAAATTTCCCATAGAAAGAAAGAGTGGAACAATATAATAATAAAGGCACCTCAACTTTTCCTCATTTATGGAGGACAGTCTTATAATATGCATCCAGATATCCTCCAATCACACAAGCTGAAAACTGTTCCATTTTACTGCAGCTCTGTAACCATATGGGAACCAATCCTGTGTGTGTTCTGTGCACATCTAAAATTCCTGCTGAATGACCTGCCCTGGGAGCGAGTTACCAGTGACCCAGGGCTGCGGTGGAAGGAGGGTGCAGGTGGGCGAGGGCGGGGAAAGCTCAGGGCTGGGGTGGCAGGAAGTGTGCGTGTGGGGCACTGCTGGGGGGGAAAGGGGGAAGCCCAGCGCTGGGGCAGCAGTGGGTGTGGGTGGGTGGGTGGGGGAGAGCCCAGGGGTGAGGCAGCAGGGAGGGTGCGGGGGGGGGGAGTCCAGGGCTGGGATGGGGGGCAGCCAACATTTTTTTTGCTTGAGGCGGCAAAAAACCTAGAGCCGGCCCTGCCTGTGATGTACTGGATAATATTTGGCTTTTTTATGTGAGACTCAGGATCTGTGCCTGCAGTGACCTTGCATAAGCTCTCTACTAAAGTTGTTTTAAAATGGAGATGTTTAGCAGTTCTTGTCTTCTACATTGTTGTAGCCAATAATAAGGCTTGTGAATTGTGTGGGAGTTTAGACAAGGAGAGGCAAGATTTGAACTGTTGAACTGTAAATAATGACTACAACTGGCACCTCCGTAGCATGTGTTTTTCCACATTTCTATACAGATTAGCATTATTAGTTCTAAAAAAAAAAAGAAAAAAAAAAGGTGATTCTCCACAACAATCTCACCCCTCTGTACTCCTTCGGAAGTCCTCTCCCCTGTGAAACCTACCCCAGGTACATTGGGCATCACAGGCCCACAAAATTATTTCACTTTCCCTGCTCTTGTCCGGGGGCCAGGGAAGGGTCCCTGAAAGTGACAGCTAGAAGAGAGCAGGAAGTCATATACACTGATGTCATTAAGTCTGGAGCTGTGAAGATGCCACTGTGGTCTATCTATTACTTACATTTTCCCAACAGTCCGTCTCTCCCCATAGCCCACATAGCAGCTTGGAGTTTGGAACTGCTGATATCATGAGGCTTTTGAGGATATAACTGTGTCATACTGTGGGGGCAGATGCCCCAAAGTCCTGACTCTGTGGGTGTGGACTCAGTTGGCTCCTTCTTCTTGGCTTTGTGGAGATTAAGGGAGCTTGGTATCTCCTTCCCACTCTTCTCTGGTGCTTACGGTAGCAGCTGGTGGATTCTGGGGTCTATCTCTCTAGAAAATTCTGCCTAGGGCTCCAATTTACATGTGGCTTCCTGAAGGAAAGTGGGATGATAGTGTTGCTAGGTATATAGTACACATTCCACAACCATCCTCAACAGTTCACATTTAGCTAGCATGGCCTGGAGAAGCAATTTTTCAAAGTAATTTATGCCTGGGGATAGGAATCAACAGTGGGTATTAGGAATTATAAATGCATGTCTGCAGCATAGCCTATCAGCTTGTTCTGAGGAAATCTCCAGGCACCTTTAACAGAAAATGTGTAGTTTTAAATAGCACAGGATAGACTGGAAAACCTCAGAAAGCAGTATCAGTCAGATCATGATGTTGTCATGGCAACAGACATTGAAATTCAAAATACTAACTACAAAAGGAGGGAGGGGGAGAGAGGATAAAACATTCATAGAAAAATGTAGCAAGCAATCATGTAACTCTATATGCAGTGAGTGTAAACGAATTTAAAATTTTACACTTTGGGGATCAATAAGTTTGCAATATAAATTGTTAAAATGTTATTCATCAACTAATACTCTCATCTAGGTTCCCATTATCTTGAATCTTGGTTACCGCAACATTCTTTTCTCTGGGACTAACAAATGCCCTGCTAATATTCACTCAGAATGCTGCTTCAAAGATCATTTTCCTACCCATCGCCTTAATGATGTCACCCTTCTCTTTCAATTCCCCCCCATCTCCCGGCTCCCTTTTCTCTATCGTATCAAACCTAAGCCATTTGCCTTTACTTTGAAGGCCCTTTATGACCTATCTCCGTCCTACCTATCATTTCTCATTCAGTATTGAAAAGTTGATTCCCGCCTCAAATCCTCCCTTGATTCCAGCCTCTACTGCCCACTTGTTTAATTTTCAAACAAGCACCTTCGTACTTTCTCCCATGCTACCCTTCGTGTTTGGGAGAGGCTCCCTATAAACATTCGCATGGCTACCGTGCTATCCTCCTTAAAACTCTGCTCTGCTGTGAGACCTACAAAAAAACTTGGAAACAGTCAGGCAGCTGCTGTATTGAGACCATTGCCTGTCATGCTCTTGTCTTCTTGTTTCCCATCTGTCTGCAGTCATCAATTGTCTCCTGTCTTATATATAGCTTGTAAGGTCTTTGAGGCAGGATCTGTCTTTTTGTTCAACACCTATCTCAATGGGGTCCTGATCAATGACTGGGATTTCTATGCCCTATGATAATAAAAATAAATAATAACTTGCATTTGTATAACATCTTCCATCTGAGGATCTGAAAAGCATTTATTAATGCCTTAGGCCCAGATCCCAGAAAGGTATTTAGTCACTTACTCCCACAGATACCAGAGGATGCAGGCCTTACTCCTTGTAATGTTCATAGTGGAAAGTACTGTTGTCCCTTTTGACCTGAGTGGCTAGTCAAAGTTTGGGCTCTGTGGGTGCTCCAGCTCGGAATAGAAATTGATGGAATCAGGTATTTCTTGGATGCAGCTTTGTTTATTCACAAAGAATGTACAAAGTCTTGTGTCTCTGAACGACGAAGGAAACAGCTTCTTATGCACACAGCACCAAGAGCACTATTTTCAGCCTACATTCCAACTCAAATGTCACCCCCCTTCCCCAGCTTTCTTCTAGGGGAAGCAATCAACCCTGCTGTACTTTAGGCTGCTCCTTTAGGCACTCACTCTCTCGTCTGTTCTCAATTTCTTTTTGTTCTGCTTTCCCACTCACCTATATCTGCCTAAAATGATTCAATGATCCTCAGCTCCTGGATGGGTTCACACACTTCCTTTTTCTTAGGAGGAGCTTATGCTTACCGTTATGTTAACTGAAGGGTGAGTTCAAACCTATCAGTCTAAATACCATAAAAAAGTTTCACCCAGCTCATAGCAGTATTGTTATCCCTGTTTTACATATGATGAAACTGAAGTACACAGAAAATGGCCTACTCAAAGTCACACTGACAGAAAGTCTGTGGCAGAGTGGGGAAAAGAACTCCTGACTCCCATGTCTGTTTCTTACCCACAAGTTCTTCATTCCACTACATGTTAACATGTTTGTTATTCACTGTGTAAAAGAAATTGAAGAACACACGTCCCTCACACAGCAATAACAGTTCTTCATTCCTGGTATAAAAGTTCAAGTGCTTTTATCACTAGTTTGTGTTTTTTTTTAAACTCCTTTGCCATATTTCTCCTATCTTGTAGTAGTAGCAAATAGAAGAAGAGGTGGAGGAAAGAGAGCGAAAGCGTGGATGTGCACCACTGGCAATTGCAAATCGTTCCAAGAATATACAGTACATTATTGATACATACTTTCATGCATGGCTCAGCAAAGAACTGTAGCAAATCTAAGTGAACTAGAAGAGTTTATCTCACTTGACTGGCTGAGTACTCCAAGGAATGCAATTTCTGCTCAAAAGTCTAAGAGCAGACTATTTCAGGATATTTATTAATGAGCTTATTATTTTTTATCCCTGACAGAAATCTGCCTCTGCAATTTTATACTCTTAATGTCCCTTTCTAACAACATTCCCATATTACTGCTGTGTGCATAATAGCATTTTTAGTATATCCAAGAGATTTATTTTTTATTTTTTGAATTCAATTACTTGAATTTTGTTTTAGCTGCTTAGAGAAGTGCTAATGAGGTACTCTCCCTCTTACATTTATACTCCCCTTCCAGTCATGTAATTTCATTTAAAATTTGATATTGTTCTCTGTGCTGTTCTTTCTAATAATGGAATACAAAGTAGTGATCTGTCTCGTAAGTACAACTTTAAGGTTTCTCAGCACAAGGATTAGCACAGTGCAGCACACACTACAAATTTCATTTGGGAATTTAAGACTATCTACAAGAAACCAGAAGAAACTAGACAAAGGTGGAGAAGGAGGATTCAAAATTAAGAGAAAGTGTTAAAATACAGGTCTGGCAGTGAACCTGAAGGGACTGCAGACAGAAGAGCAAAAAGGAAAGGATTCTGAATAGCTGGAGCTTAATCAAACAGGACTAGAAAAGCTGTTATGAAAGGAGAAAATCACATGGGATTTCCAGGGTCGTAGGGCAGTCAACAGAGTATGAGAGAAAGGTTGGAACTTATTTAATGGGTAAGAAGCTGGCAAAGGATATAGCAGCCAATGTTACAGAGGTCAGTTGTCTTGAGACAAAGTGATTTCTGTTTTTACCGCCTCCTACTGCATAAACATTAGCCAAGCTTGAAATAGAGCATGCTGTAGCAGCAGTCTCAAATTAACTAATTAAACATCTTTAATGGAAAAAAGGTTTGGCTTTTAAGATTAAATTGTTTAAACTTCTCCCACAAAACTGGAGGGAGAAATACTACCCTAACCTTGCAACAGCTTCTAAATAATCAAGGTCAGCTAGATTATCTAAACCATGGACTTGATTCTACAAACCCTTCCTTATTCACATTTGTCCTTCCAATTCATCTGAGCAATTACTCTTGAGTAAGGACTATTTATGCAAGTAGGCTTTCAGAGTAAGGTCTGACCTGGGCTACACTTGCAGTTAAGCCATGACTCGCAATGGGTCAGTTGCTTCTTAAGACAATTTCATAGAATCATAGAATATTAGGGTTGGAAGGGACCTCAGGAGGCTATCAAGTCCAACCTCCTGCTCAATACCCTGTTAAAATGAGAACAATGTAATTGAAATTCAGAATTGTGGAAATGTTGGTCTCTACCTAGTATTAAAGTCTGAGTCTAGGCTTCCATTTCTATTCTCATCTAACTTCTGATAGCTGTTGTGATGGTTCTCAGAATACCCAGGACTGTGAGTCATCTTGTCACTCCCTGCCTTCAGTGAGAGGGGAGTCTTTCTTGTGGTAGTTGGGTGTCAGTTTATGAGAGACTGCTAGCACTCTGATCACTAAGATGTGTCCTGGATGAAAGCTGGAGGTATGTAGGTAAGAATAGTGACCGTCCCTTATATGTACTGTAGAGTCCAGGAAGTGGATCTCTTGTGTGGACTGGTTCAGGCTGAGGTAGATGGTGGGGTGGAAATTTTTGAAATCCATGTGGAATTCTTCAAGGGCCTCTTTCCCATGGGTCCATGTGATGAAGATGTCATCAGTGTAGCACAAGTAGAGGAGGGGCGCTAGGGGACGAGAGTTGAGGAAGCATTGTTCTAAGTCAGCCATAAAAATGTTGTCATAGTGTGGGGTCATGTGGGTAACCACAGCAGTGCCGCTGACTTGAGAATATAAGTTGTCCCCAGATCTGAAATGGTTGTGGGTGAGGACAAAGTTACAAAGCTCAGCCACCAGGTGTGCTGTGGGTTCATCAGGGATACTGTTCCTGACAGTTTGTAGTCCATCTTCATGTGCAGTATTGGTGTAAAGAGCTTCTACATCCATTGTGGCCAGGATGGTGTTTTCAGGAAGATCACCAATGCACCGTAGTTTCCTCAGGAAGTCAGTGATGTCTCAAAGATAGCTAGGAGTGCTGGTAGCGTAGGGTCTGGGAGAGATTCCAAATAGCCAGATAATCCTGCTGTAAGAGTGCCAATGCCTGAGATGATAGGGCAGTGGTTCGCAAACATTTGTACTGGTGACCCCTTTCACACAGCAAGCCTCTGAGTGTGGCCACCCCTTATAAATTAAAAACATTTTAATATATTTAACTCCATTATATGCTGGAGGCAAAGTGGGGTTTGGGGTGGAGGTTGACAGCTTGTGACCCCCCATGTAATAACCTCACAATCCCCTGAGGGGTCCCGACCCCCCATTTGAGAACCCCTGGGACAGGGCGTCCAGGATTTTCAGGTTTATGGATCTTGGGTAGCAGATAGAATACTCCTGGTCGGAGATTTAGGGGTGTGTCTGTGTAGATTTGTTCCCATGCTGTAGCAGGGAGTTTCCTGAGCAGATGGTGTAGTTTCTTTTGGTACTCCTCAGTGGGATCGGAGGATAGTGGCCTGTAGAATGTGGTGTTGGAGAGTTGCCTGGTTGCCTCCTGTTAGTAATCCGACCTGTTCATGATGATTTCAGCACCTCCTTTGATTATAATGGCAGAGTTGTTTCTGAGGCTGTGGATGGCACTGTGTTCTGTATGGCTGAGGTTATGGGGCAAGTGATGCTGTTTTTTCACAATTTCAGCCTGTGCATGTCTGTGGAAGTACTCTATGTAGAAGTCCAGTCTATCATTTTGACTGTCAGAATTCTTCTTCTTGTAGTGTTGGTAGGAGGGTTCCTGTAGGTCAGGGCTCTGTTCAGTGGTGTGTTGAAAATATTTCTTGAGTAGGAGATGGCAAAAGTAGGCTTCCAGATCACTGCAGAACTGTATCAGGTGCGTGAGCGTGGTGGGGCAGGGAGTCTCCGAGATAGGACAGACTCTTCTGCCGGGCTAAGTGTGTGGTTGGATAAATTAACGATATTGTTGGGTGAGTTAAGGGTACCACTGTTGTAGCCCCGTGTGTCATGTAGGCGTTTAGATAGTTCACTACCTTTTTTCCTCTGTAGAAAAGTAAAGTGTGCATTGTAAATGGCTTGTCTTGCTTTTGTAAAGTCCAGCCACATGGAAGTTTGGTTTTGTATTAGTTTCTCCAGTTTTGAGAGCTCATTCTCTCACAGCACCCTGCCCTTGAGGCCAGGTGAGGAGGCATGGGATATAGGCGGGGCAGACATAATGGGGCACATGGGGCTGCTGAGAGATCACAAACTGGGGTTTTAGAAGGATTAGTTGTGGGAACAGACTGGGGCGGAGGCACAGGAGCTAGTAGGATGACAGTATTGAGCCGGGGGCTGAATGGGAATGTGAATGCAGGGACACATGGGAATAGAGGCAGACATGCCTGACTGAATGGGAGAAGCTAGGGGTCAGTCAGAGCCTGCATGGAGGAGACTCCCCAATTCCCTAACAATCCCCCCTAACCTGTTCCATATTTCTCCCACTCACACCCAACAACTCTCCAGGTCCACTTCCAGGCTCCTTCCCAGCAATTACTTCTCTCTCCCTCAGCTCCTCCATTATCCCTGACTACTCCAAGCCTTTGCACTAGTTCTAAGGGGTGCAGGAAATACATTTGTATATTGTAGCCAAAATGAATTATTACTCAAAGTTCTGTATTAATATACCTAATAAGGAATCTATTTGTCAAAAAACATTTCCTGAATCATTTTTTGTTGTCTGTATTGTTACAGACTTACTTGCTTACAGAAATTTTAAAACAAATTACCAAAATGATTGAAACTCGCATGATTATATTGTGTTATTTTGACAAATAAAATATGCAAATTTTACAGAATTTGAAAATATTGTGCCCAGAATTTTTAACTTTTTGGTGCAGAATTTCCTCCAGGGGTACTTCTGGGAGAATGGACCAAAGGGGAAGTTTACTTCTAATTTGTATGTTGCTGCACAAGGCTGTACTGGTGAACTGGTAGAGGAGACCCAATCAAGAACACACTGGTGCTTATAAACTTGGAAGTGTCCAGCCTGTCTGCAGTGGTCCAAAAGGACAGAGAAGGGCATCTGTGACAAAGCTCCTGGCACCAACAGCCTTTCAGCCACTCAAGCTCTCTTTTCTGGGATATGCCAGCCCTAGCTTCACCATTGAATTGTTTCCTGTGGCATCAAGTCCCTGAAACTGACTATTCACAGAAATTCCAGATCCTCTACACCTAAAGGTGCAGTGTAACCCCGTTTTACCTGAAACTATCTGTAAACCACACAGCACTTACAATCAAACAAAAGTAGGTTTATTTAAGAACGAATAAAGATTTAAATTCAAACAAGGAAGAATGCTGGAAGCAAAAGGTTACAATACAACAAAAAATAATCAAATGTGAACCTGTGGGTATACTTACCAGTAGTTGCCTATTGTATTTAATACAGATTTTCCTCACCACCCCACCTGCCCTAAGTTCCGTATTTTCTCAATAACCAGGATCCCAAATTTTCATGAAAGTACTCTTGCTCCTCAAGTGGTTTCCCCAGTGAATGAATAGTGCCTTTTCCTACACTTTGTTTTACTGAAAAAAGTATTTTGTTTCCATTCACAGCCAGGGCAAAACTCAGTCTATTGTAATGTTCCCTTTTTTTCCCTCTAAGAGGTTTTGATTGTTTGGTGATACCTCTGATGATTTTCCACTGAGTTTTGGGAGGAAGGCTGGTCAACTGAGCCTTGTATAACATCACTGGCTGATTAGGAAGGGGTGATGTCTCTCTCTTGTGTAGATGGGCCATCCCTGATGCTCATTACCTCTTGGTGATTAATTTCTACTCCAAACCCATGCATCATACTTTCAATATAAATGCATTGTTCCTTAAATATTACCCCTACATACATCTTGCAATG
The DNA here is from genome assembly GCF_007399415.2 of Gopherus evgoodei. Classification (NCBI taxonomy): domain Eukaryota; kingdom Metazoa; phylum Chordata; order Testudines; family Testudinidae; genus Gopherus; species Gopherus evgoodei. Next base: position 68,024,105 of record NC_044327.1, on the reverse strand, counting down.
ATTCTGAGTCTTGAAAAGTTAGGAGGTTTCTGAAGATATCTCACATGATATCCCTTATGGATAAATATCCTGCAAAATATGTTTGGTTTAAATAATTTGTCAGGTCTGAGGTGAGGATTGTTTACAAAGAACAAGAGGACCCTTTGCCAAGGGATCTTTGTGTTACAGCAGTAACAAATTTGATTGCAAACTGGGATGTTTAAAATAGGGTATGAAAAATATTTTTCTGAGAGAGGTGAATAATTAAAATGTAAAAAAAAAAATTCCTACTCTCATGATTTTGCTTGGTCCACACATTATCAGTAATAGTAGATTTTTCTAGATGTCAGTGCCACACATTTTTTTTTCTTTTACATATTCAGCATATGGTGATTTGCATATTTTGGTGATTTTTTGGGGCAGGAGTGGGAGAAGTTTTACAAATTTTTATTCTTATGGACTTGACTCAGAGTGTAGGAAGACAGTAGGCCAGTTTCATTATCTTGGAAAATAATCTCCTTCTTTATTTGCTACAGATATTTTACTCTGGTTATTGTACTATTACAGAGTGTATACTGCTTTCTCTGGTATACTTTTGCAATGAAATCATTATAATGGACTGGTTCAGTTAAAAATCATTATGAAGACCACGTTCCACACTTTTGAGTGTAAGATACTTGGCAGCTGAACTCAGCAACTTGTCAAGCACAGCTACTAGATATAAAAGGAGATGGAAATAAGGAAGATGAGTAGAGACTCAGCAATGGGTGAATGTTGTGCCCATAGTTGGACTCCAAAAAGGAAGAGGTTCTTCTATATTAATAATAAAAAAAAATTGGTAGCAGGAAGGATGCTTATCTGAACGTGTGTATGCCTTTTGAAAAGGAAGGCTTTTTTGTTAAACTATTTTATCTCACACAGGGGAGGACTTAAAGCTTCTTTCAGTGGTTTGTTTTGGCCTCTCACACCATGTTGCTGTGATATATGTCTTCTACAGGTAGCAACATATACAGAGTTTACATTCTCCACTAGTATGCAGCTACTTTGGTGGAATGCTGATTGTCAGAGGTTCCTTTTTTCAGGATAGAATGTGAAAAATGATGTCAATTGCAATTATAAAGGGAATAGAGATAAGGAGAATGTTATTTTGGCTGGGTACCTAGAAGAGCATCCTATCTCTTGTGAAAAATGCTCATTATTGTTAATTATCACAGGCTGTTAGGAGTTCAGTTTAATGTTTCATCATATAAATTTGAGTAGTGTGGAACTCTTTACTGTTTAGAAGTGGTAGAACCCACTTTCCTTATAAATACCCATAACAGTATTACTAGCACTATAATGATTATATAGATTGCTAACAGTCATGTTCACTAGAATCTAATGATGTGTACATGACTTCAACTAAGTTAGCATAACAATTAATGTGTAGTAACTGAACAGAACCTGGTGAAAAGTGTAGGATGTGGGATTTACCCATTTTATAGTTATGAAAAAGTCAGACAAAATGGTTTTCTGTAAGGCATCTACTGCTCTTTAATTAGTCTAATACAACATAAATGGAATTAAATAGTTAGCTAGTCTGCCTTTTAAGTGCAATATGGAAATGGAAAGTGCAGCTTTAGGGCAGAGAATTTTTGACAGTAACTCTAAATGCAGCAAATGAGTGTGCAGTAACATCTACTTATTAAAGTATCCTTTTTCAGTCCTTCTGGGGAATTTACAGCAATGCACTACATTCATTGTGTACCTACTTTTTGTAGGTGAAGCTGCAGTGTATTTCAGAGTCCAGCTGAGAGAAGAACATTATAGTGAGAGAGAAGGGAAGCTGGTAGAAGTTAGCCTAAGATGAACTTGAGGAAAAGATGAGTGTGCATGCCCCTCCTTCACCATCTTTGAAGACCCCTGCACTTTCCTCCAGGAGAGTAGTAACTGTGGCACCTCATTCTAGCTTCCCCATCCCATATGGGAGTGCTAGTCATCTCAACTGTGAATAGGACACAAGAACCATCTCTTGTAAAAGTCTTTTTCTCTTATAAGCCTATAGTATAGAGCCAGCATAGCAGTATAACCATAAAACTCAGGGGTGTAAAAAATCCATACTCCTGAGTCATGTAATTATACCAACCTAACCCCCAGTGTAGACAGCGCTATGCTGGTGAGAGAACATCTCCCTTTGACATAGTTACTGCCTCTTGAGGCAGTGGATTAACTACGCCAATGGCAGAAGCTCTCCTGTCAGCACAGGACCATCTTCACTGAAGTGGTAGTGGTTCAGCTGCTCCAGTATAGTGTTTTAAGAGTATACCTACCCTTACTCTTGGTTACAGTATATAGTGGAAACTATCTTATGTGCATGGGGTGTCCTGGCATTCCTTGTGCTGCCTGCTTTGTTCTGTGTCTGACTCTCACAACTCTGTTTCTTATCTATTTCTCTGAATTTTCCTAAGCAATTGGGTGTTGTTTTTCAAATGCAGGCTCCCTGAGGTAAGGGATTCACATCCCAGTTCACATGGCTGGCAGTAAAAGTTTTTAACTCTTTATACTTTTTCTGAATGCACAGGACCCCAACAAGGCAAACAAACCAAATTCCCCATTTATCTATCTCTAAAGTATTGATTTTTGGGCAGGCCTGAAGCTATGATGACCAGATGTCCCGATTTTATAGAGACAGTCCTGATATTTGGGGCTTTGTTTTATATGGGCAGAATTACCCTCCCCCCCTCCAGAATTCACACTTGTTAACTGATCACCCTACCTGGGACAGCAACAGGCTTTATGACTCCTGGATCCAGCTCTTGCTGGGGAGCCATATCCAGGCAGGACAGGGTGGCCACTTGACAAGGCAATTTGGCCTCTTTGGCGCCACGGAAGGGGCGCGCTTGTAAGTAAAAAACCGCTACAACGATAACAGTGGGCGCCCGCACCGCCTAGCGGGCAGGTGAGTCCCGGCCACGACGGAGAAGAAGTACGATGACCGCTACTTCCGTGGGACTTAAATACATACTATGCTAACCGCTAGGCCAACAGTAACCGCAGGCTTCCGAACGCAGCATTTGTAGCTAGCTGTGCAGACAGAGGCCACGCCCTCCTTACGTCTTCCAATGTCCCGCCCAGTAGCCTCCTCTGCCAATCGCCTGGCTTCCTTCAGAGTAGGGGCGGCAACGGCAGGTCAGTCTTCCCTACGGAATTGGTTGCTGGATCTAGAGTGTCACGAGGGGGCGGAGTTCATGTGGATTGGCTATCGGGTGGCGAGAGGTCCGAGCTGATTCGTTGGCAGCGCTCACGGGACGCTGGCGGGGCTGTGACGTCGCGCTGTGGTGGAGAGGCTCGGCTTGTCAGGTAAGTAGGTGCCGCGCGTGGCGCGGTGCGGTGGCCCCGTATCCCGGCAGCGGGGCTTAGGCGGGACAGCGGAGCGGGAAGGGGGCAGGAGAGGTGGCTTCTGTTCCCGCCTGGGCCTCGTCTGCGGGGCTGTGGTGGGCAGGATGGGGGTGGCTAGGCCCAGCTCGCTAAGTTACCTGCAGCCGGGCAGGGGCGGTGGCAGCCGGGTCCCCTGGCCTGCTACGAGCACCCGGTGTCGCTTGTCAGCCCGTGTCCAGTGAGCGACAGCCTGCCCGGCTCCTCCCGTGGCGAGGGTCGCTGTGTGCCCCGCCCTCTCCAGTCTCGTCAGTGTCACCCCCACTCCTGGCCTGAGCGGTGGCTGGAGAGCGCGGGGTGCGGGCGTTACTGCGCGCTGGCCGGAGGTCTGCGCGCGAGGGTGAGGCGTTGCTGGGTGTCAGCCTGTGGAGAGTACTTGGGTATTTGCTTCAGCCCTCCCCTCCTGCCAAGGTGCTTCACTCCACAGCTGCTTCCTCGCCCCCTTTAGTGTTCGGCTCCCTTCCCTCCCCTTTCCGCTTAGCTGCTCTCCTAACAGAGCCCCCCTCCCCCGTTATGGCGCTTATGTGCCATTAGCTGTACCCTCGCTTTGTTCACTCTGCTGGTGTGCGACAACCCTGGTTGTTCAGACTGTACATTCTTCGGAGCAGGTGCTGGATATTTCTCCTGCTTGTGCTGTAAAAATAGAGAACAAGCCTAGCTGCTCCTAACACGCTAAAATTCTGTACCCTGATGAATTCATGTGGGTGAGCACTGCAAAAACCCACCTGCAGCTTACTCTTGATAATTGGCTTAAAACCCAAATTTGCATCAGAAACCTACATGAAGTGTTTTAGAATGTTGTCAGTCTGAGGTTATGTTAAAATAAAATAAATGGCACTGTAGTGAAAGCAAAGGCTGAGAAACTATGTCCTTGTCAGATAGATTAAAAGAATAGCTACTGATAAAGTTAGGCAGACACATTGTTTAGATTAGAATGAAATGTGTTGCAAACTAAAAATCAGTGAATATTTTCAAGCAGAATATTCGTGGAACCTTATTAAGAAACAAAGATGTGTTCTCTAGAAGATTAGTTTTATTATTGGCATAGCGCTATCAATGTACACTGTGCTTTTAAATAATAAGTTAAAGGTTCCTGCCTTGAGCAGTTTAGAATAAACAAGGAGAGAGGTATGGGGAGGCTGAGTTGCAATAATGAATGATCACAGTAACATGCATCTGGTAAATTCCTCCTTTTTGTTCTCTCAGTGTAGTATAACAACTTGAAAATATTGTCTACAGTGAATTTATGGGTGGAGGTTATTGCTGGAAGGCTAACATGAAAGTTCTTCTGCTTCAAAGATCTCCTCAAAGCTCACAAGTTTGTGTGATTGTATAGGGTCAGCAACAGTACTTTCAGAGGTCATCTCTTAAACAGATAAATTAAAAAAAAACCCTAATACCTTTACTTAATCTAAATTAAATATGTAAATAGTATATATAAAATGGCAAACTAAGGATTATTCGATTACAAGATTTTAGATAATTTGTATACAGAATTGTTTTCTGTTTCTTGTATTAAAAGTCATAGTCTCCAAAACTCTGGTCTCATATAGGATTGAATCTATCTCTTTTATTTGTATTATGGTAGTACCTGGAGACTGCAGTCAGTATTGTGGATCCTATTATGAAAAGATGCTGGACAAAGTTAGGTACTCAGGGTTCCTGTCATGAAGAATTTACAGTCTTAAAGTAAAAAGTGGATGTAACAATTAGAAGAGAAGGGGGAGGGAGGATGTGTTAAATATGGGAAGGAGGATTTAGATCTGTGATTCTCAACCTCTCCCATAAGATTGACCCAGTGTTATAACAGGAAGTTCTCTTCTCCCACAGATTTCAGGACCCATGATCCCATTTAAATAAGGGAAGTGGTTGTAACTCCGTAAAACAAGGATGGGGAAGGAAGGAAGGGTAGGTGGAAGGCAATGACAGGCCCTATGTTGAGAATTCTATGATTTACTTGTTCCAATGCAAATTCTGTCCCTGGTTTGTTTATATATAGCTTCTCCTACTGGAATATCATATTGAATATTGGACATTGGTTCAATGCTGTGAGTGTACAACTTTATTTTCTTCAAGCCTCTACTCTGTTTGTTCTGTTTCTCATCTATTTCTGATGTGATATGATATGTATGGTAAGGTCCAAGCTTAAAGTGGAGTGATCGTTTACTGTATACTGATGACTTAATGTTTAACGTCAGAATAAATGAATTTTAATGAGAGATTAGAAAAAAAAAGGTAGCTGATAAAAAAAAAAGTGAGATTTCTGTGAGAGATGTAGAAAGTAAAGTGTAGGTAAGGGTGGAATTTTTAGAAGCTCAGACTTTATGCAAAAGGGACGAGAGAGCTAACTTACTAAACTGGACTAGAAGTGGGTAATATAGCACCTACTGAATTCATACTAATTTCAAAATGTACTCCTGTACTTTTCATGGACTTCTTTAATTTAGCATATTATTTTGTATCATGAGGAGGAAGGGTGTCTTGCTAGTGGGAGGTGGGTTGGCACAGGATTCTTGCCTTGGGCAAGTCTAGATTGATCCTGTTTTCCCCCTGTGCTGAATCTCATGTTACTCTCCACATTGCCTTTTCCACTTACCGTCAGTCACTGACCTGGTGTTTGAACTGTTGGAGTAAAGTATGTTGCCCAGTCATGCTGGGGGCACGGAAAAACTGGTCTAAAGCCCAGACAGAGCTGCTTCGTTACAGGAAGGTAGTCTAGCTGCATGAGGTAATCTGCTTACAGGGAGAAGTCTGCTAGTGTGTGGGAGTGGGCTTAGAGAAGGGAAAGGGGGGTTTCTTTTGCTGATGGGCAGGTTGTGGGTGGAAGAAGAGGGAGAAAGTTTATGCAGTGTACTTCCCTTTGGAGCAAATATTTGTTCTTCCTATTAAATGTTAAATTTTACTTTAAAGCCTTTTTTTATTACTCAACACTGAACACTAACTTAATTATAAATTCTTCTGAATTACTTACTTATATTGTACTTAGAGTATTCTTAAAAATGGAGGAGAGAATTAATACAAATAAAGCGTTCACTGTTTCAAATCACAATAGAAAGCTCTCCGTTCATCAAAAATGTGTATATGGAATACATCTTTAAACAGTGAGAGAACTTAAAATAATTTATATTTAAATGAACATAGTTTCTAAGGTACAGATTTTTATTATCACAATGCACTGTTGCAAATTACTTTGTTTTTGAAGACTAAATATTCATGAAAATATAAAATTATTTTGTTTTTAATTTTGGTTTAGAAATTTCTTTGAGGTGAATATTAATATCCATGCAACATTTGCCTCAACGTATAAACTTGTTAGTAAACGCTTACAAAAATTAACTGTAACACTTCATTTTGGCTCAAGATAAATTCATTTTTTAAACGTAGTTCCATACTAGAGCCACAGCACACAGTTTATAGAAAGCATTTTGAAGAAGAGAGCTTTTAGGACCATCATTGCTATTCTAATTTGCTGTCAACACTGAAGCTTAAAAGAATGAAATGGAAAAACTAGGCTCTTTGATATCTTGTGTTGTCCTCTCCTGCAGGGTATTTCCTTTCTATCAGACCAAATATTAGAAGGCAGAGCAGCCGGTTTGATTTAAGAGTTTTGTGCTGGTTTAGAGACTCAGGCTACGTCTTCACTACCTGCCGTATCGGCGGGTAGCAATCGATTTCTCGGGGATCGATATATCGTATCTCATCTAGATGCGATATATCGATCCCCGAACGCGCTCCTGTCGACTCTGGAACTCCACCAACGCGAATGGCGGTAGCGGAGTCGACGGGGAGCCGCGGATGTCGATCCCGTGCCATAAGGATGGTAGGTAATTCGATCTAAGATACTTTGACTTCAGCTATGTTATTCATGTAGCTGAGGTTGCGTATCTTAAATCGATCCCCTCCCCTAGTGTAGACCAGCCCTGGGTTAATGTCTCTTTCACCTGGAAAGAAGTAATCTGAAACACCTGACCAGAGGACCAATCAGGAAACAAGACTTTTTCAAATCTGGGTGGAGGGAACTTTGTGTGTGAGTCCTTTGTTCTTTGGTCTTCTGCCTGTCTCTCTCTCGGCTATGGGAGGATTTCTGTTTCCTGCTTTCTTATCTTCTGTTTCCAAGTTGTAAGTACAAATATAGTAAGGCAGGAAGGTTTCTATTTTTTTTCTTTTGTATTTACATGGTATAGTGGCTGGAATGTGTTAAATTGTATTCTTTTGAATAAGGCTGTTTATTCATATTTCTTTTAAGCAATTGACCCTGTATTTGTCACCTTAATACAGGGAGACCATTTTTTATGTATTTTTCTTTCTTTTTACATAAAGCTTTCTTTTTAAGACCTGTTGGAGTTTTTTCTTTAGTGGGGAACTCCAGGGAATTGAGTCTGTGCTCACCAGGGAATTGGTGGGAGGAAGAAGTCGGGGAAATCTGGGTGTGTTAGATTTACTAGCCTGACTTTGCATTCCCTCTGGGTGAGGGGGGAAGAGAGATTAGCTCTCGGTACTTCTGTTTTCCAAGGCTGGAAACGGGGAGGGTGGAATCCCTCTGTTTAGATTCACGGAGCTTGCTTCTGTGTGACTCTCCAGGAACACCTGGAGGGGGGAAGGGAAAAGGTTTATTTCCCTTTGTTGTGAGACTCAAGGGATTTGGGTCTTGGGGTCCCCAGGGAAGGTTTTTGGGGGGACCAGAGTGCCCCAAAACGCTCTAATTTTTTGGGTGGTGGCAGCTTTACCAGGTCCAAGCTGGTAACTAAGCTTGGAGGTTTTCATGCTAACCCCCATATTTTGGACGCTAAGGTTCAAATCTGGGACTAGGTTATGACATGAGTGGCAGCGTTTGTGGGAAAGATAGAATAGAAGCCAGTAGGAATATTATATTTTTCTTTTCTCTGCTAGGGGCTTTTAAGCAGAGAAGAACGGTTTGCTTTTAAAAGGAACCAGAGAGAATTTTTTCTTCTGCTCTCTCTGGCAGTTTTTGGCTTGCATATTAAGCAAGGAACCATTAAGGGACTATTACGGGTCTTTTGTCACAAAATAGCACTCCCATTAGGAGTCAAATACCAGCACTATACACATGCAAATAAAGTGGTTTTTCTGGTTTACTTTACATTGAAAAGATTAGCTAGAGGAAGAAAGGGAAAAAGGTACTGTTGCTAGGCAGACCCCAGGAGGCAACAGAGCCTGCAGTTCAGACAAACACCGGAGGGCACCCCAACACAAGAAAACAGGAACCATACCTAACAAGACAAAAATGAAGGCCGAAGGACAAATCAAAGATGCCGAGCACAGGCGAGAGATGGAAAAAAAAATACAGGAACTAGAAATAAAACAAAAAGAGATGGAGCTGAAAGAAAGAGAAGAACAGATCAAAAATGCAGCCCACCTCCGAAAACTACAAGAAGAAGAGGTGGCCTACAAAAGAGAACAAGCAGCCAGAGAGGTGGCCTACCAAAGAGAGCAAGAAGCCAAAGATGCAGACCACCAAAAACAGCTGGAAATAAAAGAGAGAGAGTGGGAACTCCAGAGGGAAGCCCACCTACAGGCCATGGAATTAGAAAAGGCTAAGCAAAACACAGCCAACCCTAACAACCCTGCGCCAATGATTGTTCCACAGCACAGGAAATTTCCCACCTACAAGGCAGGTGATGACACCGAGGCCTTCTTGGAAAATTTTGAAAGAGCCTGTCTTGGGTACCCCATCTCTGAAGACCAGTACATGGTAGAATTGAGGCCGCAGCTCAGTGGACCTTTAGCAGAGGTGGCAGCTGAAATGCCTAAGGAGAACATGAACGACTATAAACTTTTTCAAACCAAGGCCAGATACAGAATGGGGATAATCCCGGATCATGCCCGTCGGCGTTTCAGAACCCAAAAGTGGAAACCAGATGTGTCATTTCCCAAACACGCCTACTACATTGGGAAAAAGCTGGTAGCAATCGATTTCTCGGGGATCGATATATCGCATCTCATCTAGACGCGATATATCAATCCCCGAACGCGCTCCTGTCGACTCTGGAACTCCACCAACGTGAATGGTGGTAGCGGAGTCGACAGGGAGCCGTGGACGTCGATCCCGTGCCATAAGGATGGTAGGTAATTTGATCTAAGATACTTTGACTTCAGCTATCTTATTCACGTAGCTGAGGTTGCGTATCTTACATTGATCCCCTCCCCTAGTGTAGACCAGCCCTCATTCAGATGGGCTGCCTGCCTATAGTCAACCATGCAACTTGGAGGCATGGGGGAGCTTTCAACTCCTTTGTGCTTTTCTCATTATCTGTGCTGTTTTGCTTCTTGTTCTGTTTCCGTTTCTAAATTTGTTCTTAAGGACTGCTCTAGATCAGTGGTTCTCAAACTTGAACTGCTGGCCCCTTTCGTGTAGCAAGCCTCTGAGTGCAACCCCCTCTTATAAATTAAAAACACTTTTTAATATATTTTAACATCATTATTAATCCTGAAGGCAAAGTGGGGTTTGGGGTGGAGGCTGACGGCTTGCAACCCCTCATGTAATAACCTTGCACACACCAGAGAGGTCTTGACCTCCAGTTTGAAAACCCTTGCTCTAGATTGCACCACTTGCCAATAGCCAAGGAGCTGTTACAGTAGATTTTGGACACCAGGGCGCAAGAAAATGCTGGCCATGCCCCTTAGGCAAGCTCCAGAGATGGTTGTGGTAGTAGGACCTACTGTGCTGTTAGTGGATTTCCTTTCACTGGACTGAGGCACCTATGCTACTTGCAATGGCTTCATTGCCACTTCATGCTCACAGTGCTCCCCTAATGCAATGTGAAATCAGCTCCAGATACTGGAGTACTAATTACAAACTCAAAGATTTTTCTTATACTTAGGTCTTCAGTTTGTTACATCATGTAATAAAATTTCCTTTGACAATGCTACTATTGAGTAAATAATTTTAATAATTTATAAGCAGTTAGAAATGTATCTATATCTTGAAGTCCAAAAATGTAAAAAAACAATGTTTTATGTAATAACTGCCCTGCCTCTGTCTGATTAATTCTAAGGGAGACTTCATACAAGCAAAATGCATAAATATGATTTTTCAATATATATTCAAGAAAATATTTTAAGGTGCTTCAAGTCTGACATAGAGTAGTGAAAGTAAAAGCATTTTCCGAGATAAACATGCACTTCCCCCTGCTTAATTTGATTATGATCAAATGGAACTGAATAAGATATTTGTTAATCAACGGATTTGATAGTCATATGTCATATCTAATACATTTTACTTCAGATGGATTTTTCTGGATTGCACATGGTTTGAATTATTAATTATTTTGCCATTGCAGGACCAAATTCTGCTGTTGGATGTTTCTATAGAGAAATTGGGCTCTGTATTCTTTATTTCTAGTGATGCCTGATCTAGAAAGATCCCAGTTTATATCTGACTATTTGCGGAACTGGCAGTTATGAGAAAGAACTTTTTAAAAAAGTTCTCGATGAATCATGTAAAGTGAATCTTGAAGTTAGAGACTAGATCTGGAATCCTACTGCCATTTCTACCGAAGCACTTTTCAGAAGTGAATTCCATTTGGAAAATCTTCCCGTATTTGGAAGTTTTACCATTGACTTCAGTGGCTAATGGAAGCTGAGTTAGGCCGGTGCAGAGTGCTCATTTAAATCATTCTACCCTTTCTTTCTGGGCTTTGGAAGTTTTCTTTTAAAGGTATGAAAATAGAATATCTCAGTAGTAAGGGGTAATAATTCTTATATGGCATAAACTAATTCTAAAAATATTTTCCTATAAGACCCTTGCAGTAATGAGTATTTATTTTGCATGTTGGTCTAATCCAGTGATACTCAGACCTCAGTGCTTCAGGAGCCAGATTAGTGATCAACATTACCCAAAGGAGCCACAGTAGTGTGAATTCATTGTTTCATGTACTCTTTCTCTCTATATAATTATTCTCACAGAAAAAAGACTGACCAAGTATTCTACAATTAGCTAATAACATAGGAATAGCATCCTGATTAGTTAGTAATTTAGATTAGTTAATTAAATCACAGTGTTTGAATGTTACACGTCACAAAGAACTGTGGGAGACACATTAAACTCAGTCTTAAGTATCACTGGTCTAATCTCAATATCGTATATGAATGTCGTTCAGTATACATCAAACTACTTAAATGTTCAGCATTATTTTAAAATCTAAATTGCTTACCTACACTCTTAAAATCATATGCCCCCTCTGTTCTCTGACTCTCTCTTCCCTGCACTCTCTTCACCCACTCCAAATTCCTGTTTGCTTTGTGCAAGTTAACTTTTCCTGTTTGTCTTGGGCAAGCAGACTTTCTCAAGCCTAGGTTGTAGAATTTCCTTATGCTGATGTCACAATTACTTTTTGGGATAGAGTGAAATTCAGATTATATTCTCTCTCGTGCCTTTCTGGCTTCAATGTATTGTATTGTGAGGGCAGGCCAGTTTAGGCTGTGTATCATCTTGATTTATAAGCAATATTTCATTGGATAATCCAGAACAAATGTGATTTATTTATAGACCATGACAAAGAAGCAAAGCATGTATATGCAATTTCATACAAGATAAACCTATATTAAAGGAATGTTAAGTTTTTACTATGAAGCACTCTTCAGAAAATAAAAGCTCTCTGTAGCTTTTACTTCTTGAGTATTATGTTTTTTACTTTGTAGCCACATACTTTATTTTATAACCATAGGACAATCTGTTTGTCAGATTGTTTGCAGACTATGAGGCAAGCCCATATAGTGAATTGATCTGTGGCCTCTCTTAATGCAGTTGTATGTTCAGTGAAGCTGGTAGCTGTAACAGCCTCTCTTCAATCATTGCAAAAAACATATGGTGTGTTTAATGAATATAGTAGGTCTCTTGGAATAGGATGAGTGGTGTTATGGATCACCCCAAAGAAGCTCAGTGTTCTGTTTTTGCCTCATCTTCAGACTTAGTTTCTCTGTGCCTTAGCTTTATATAAGTGAAGTGGGGATAATGCAAATTCCCACTCTCACCAGGATGTCACAGTGGGATTCTGCCCTTCTCTAGGAACCGGCAGAATCCCACTGAAGATCACCTGAGCCTCGATTTCCTTAAGCGTCTTCCCCAGTCTGGCATAGTCTCCCTTGATACGTTCCAGCGAGAATTTAGCCGTATCATTCGTTCCCACATGAAGGACAATCAACGGATTCTTTCCTGCTCCCATTAGGATCCTTTTCAGCCTCAGGTCCACATCCCATATCTTAGCACCCGGCAGACAGCACACCCTTCTGTTCTCTGGATCAGGTCTAGTTACAGGCCTGTCTATCTTTCTCAGTAAGGAGTCCCCAATCACGTAGACCTGCCTTTTCCTGGTGACAGTGTGATTCTCCGGTCTATCCCCTGCACCCACTGGCTGCAAGTCCTCTCAATTCCTATTCACCCTTGCAATCCTCTTGGGGCTCATATTTGGTGTTGTTTCCATTGACTGCTCCCCTCTTCCTGTAGGACTAGCAGCTCTTCTCTTTTTCCTTGCCCTCTCTCCTTCAGCGACCAATTGCTGTGCCCCTTCTTCATTTTCCAACTCTGCAAACCTGTTCCTGAGTTCTATTTCTCCTTCACTGGGCCGTCTTTCCCTCTGCCTGGTTCTCTTAGTCACATGCTTCCATCGTCCACTTTGCTTACCCAGCAGTCTCTCCTCAGAATTCTTTGGTCCTGCTTCCGTCTGCGAGTCTGAGCTTATCCTTTCAGCCTCCTCATGTCTTTGCTCCATCATCTGCTCGAACCCCCTTCTAAACTCGACCAGAGTTTCCACCTGCATCTCCAGTCCTTGGATCTTTTCTTCCATCAGTTCTGTCAGGTGGCACTTCATGCAGACAAAACTCTTTTCAGGTATCCCCCTCCATGTACATGCCGCAGCTTCCACATCCAGTCATCCTCATTGTGTCTTTCACGGCTGCCTCTGTATCGGTCATAGCCTTGCCACCTAAAACCTGTTAGTCCAAGAAACACAAAACAAAACAAACCCCCAACAGGCACCAGAACACTGGCAGACCACCACCCACTCCCTTAACTAGCCTGTCAGTTCCTCTGCCTAGGTCTCTTAGTCTCCCCCGCAACCTCCCCCTGTGAACTCCCTCTGAAACTCCCCTGTTTACAGCTCTGTTTGCTGGCTGCTGTGCTGCTGCAGCTGTCTATGCTGCTGCCTGGCTGGCTGGCTGGCTACTTTTATAGGACCCCCTAAGCAGGTAAGCCCCACCCCCTAATCAGGGCTCAGCTTCTCTCCCAGCACTCTGCCCCTAGCAGCCTCCACACATACAAACTGCTCCTCCAAGAGAACTCCCTCTGAAACTCCCCTGTTTATAGTCACCCAAGCGTTCTGAAGGAACTTGTATATGAAGTTGCAGTACTACTAACTGATATGTAACCCATCACTTATCAACCTCTGCACCACATCACTGGAGGATAGCTAATGTAATGCTGACTTTTAAAAAGGCTCCAGAGGCAATTCTGGCTTATATGACAGAGGTGTATAAAATCTTGAGTGGTGTGGAGAAAGTAAATAAGGAAGTGTTGCTTACCCCTTCACATAACACAAGAGCCAGGGATCACCCACTGTTGGAAGACAGGATACTGGGCTAGATAGTCTCACCCACTATGGCCGTTCTCAACATTTTTAAGTTAAAACTAATTATAAAAATGACATTTTTCTATGCTTCAGCATACATATCAATGCTTGTAGTGTTGCTAACCTTAACATTTAAACAGTTATTCAGACTGCATATTCTATAGGATGCTTCTTGCCTCACTTTGACTCTGTAGTTGCTGTATGCTGTGTAGGTCTCTAATTCCTTTTTCAGTGCTCCTTTGGCACACTGAAGGCAGAATCCAACCTTTCTAATTTCAAACTGCCTTCCAATAGTTGAACCTGTCACTAACCAGTTTATGCAAATAAAGGTGCATTAGACTTATTTTTCAGTGTATGCCAGGAAGTCTTCATAGTTGCCATGGGAACGTCTTAAGGTTATGGTGATCAGCTTTACATTATACAGGAGGTCATCATAGATGGCCATAATATTACTTTCTGGCCTTGAAATTTTTAATCTAACCACTAAAATAATATTTTTTGTGGATTAATTGTATTTTTTGTAATCACAAAACTGAGGGGATTGCTGTACTGGCCTGATCCATGGAGTAAAAAATGCCCGTGTCAAATTTTATGATTATTTTCTTTGTGGAGGGGCAGAAGGGGGAGGAGAATATATCATGATGTATAGCAGAAGGATTCTACCTTGCATTATTTAATATACCAAAAAGCTATGTAAAAAGAACATTAAGGTTTGCCTTAATATGGCCCCCTTTGCTTATGAATTATGATAGTATGTGATCCTGTAATTAAATACTGTTTTTTCCTCTAGAACCACTGCTTCAGTCTGTGCATAGGTTGGAAATTTAATATTTTGTTCTTATTGTTAAAAAGTGGTGTATGACTTTTTTTCCCCTGCACACTGTTCAAACCCTTGTCTGGATACAGAACTGTTAATTTTCTTATGGGCTTTTCCATGATTCTCGTTGTACTATCTGATTGCTTGAAAACATTTATTTATTTTAACACACCTGTGAAGAGAGGGTAGTATCCACATTTTACTGATGGGAAATTGAGGCAAGAATAGATTCAGGTAAAAATGGGCACCATTTTTGAATTCCCATTTTGAGATGCCCAAGACTAGAATTCTCAGAATGTTTAGCATTACGTAGCATTTTGTATGTAAGTGTTCAGCTCATCTGCAAATCAGACTCCAGAGGGAACACACAACTAGTGACAGCCTGTGAAAATTTCGGTGTAAATGACTTACCCAACATCACATAGGAATTCTATGGCAGAGGTGTAGAATCCACTTCTCCAGGGTAACATTAAACTGTCTTGTTCACTACACACCTTGTAACTTCTGAAACAAATAAGCAGGGCCCTACCAAATTCACGGCCACAAAAAACGTATCACAGACCATGAAATTTGGTCTCTTGTGTACTTGTACCCTGTACTATACAGATTTCACGAGGATGACCAACATTTCTCAAATTGGGGGTCCTGACCTAAAAGGGAGTTGTAGACAGTCACAGGTTATTTTAGGGGAGTTGTGGTATTGCCACCCTTTCTCTCTGTCTGGGCGGCCAGAGAACGGTGGCTGTTGACTGGGCGGCCAGCTCTGAAGGCAGCGCCCTGCCAGCAGCAGTGCAGAAGTAATGGTGGCAATACCATACCGTGCCACTCTTACTCCTGCACTGCTGCCTTCAGTGCTGGACGGCTGGAGAGTGGCAGCTGCTTGCTGAGGGCCCAGCTCTGCAGGCAGCAGTGCAGAAGTAAAGGTGGCAATATCATAACATGCCATCCTTGTGTGCTGCTGCTGGTGGTGGCTCTGCCTTTAGAGCTGGGCTCCCGGCCAGCAGTTGCCGCTCTCCAGCTGCCAGGAGCAGCACAGAAGTAAGGATAGTAGTGCTGCAACATCCCCTACAATTTGTGATTTTTCTCCCCCCACCCCCAACTCCTTTTTGAGTTAGGACCCTTACAGTTACAACACTGTGAAATTTCAGACTTAAATAGCTGAAATGGTGAAATTTACAATTTTAAAAATCCTATGACTGTGAAATTTACCAAAATGGACTCTGAATTTAGTAGGTCCCTAACTATAGAGTCAGAAATGACTATAATCAAATGAAAAGGACAGTTATTTAAAAAAAAATTCTCTCAACTTTTACAATGAAAGCAAATATAAATAAAAGGTAAATTTGTATTTAATAATGCTAAACTTTAAGTAAGTTTTTTATTAACGAGACAGTCAGTATTTTAAGATTGAATAAAAATGTTTCCATTACAGCATAAAGTCTCCCTTGTCCTGCGTCTTGTGGATGGTGAAATATTAGATTCTGATTAGGAACACTGACCATTGTACATGGGAAGGGTCTTTCTTCAAGATGGATGTGAAGCCACAAAAAGGAAAGTAACAAAGTATCATTGGTGCCCAGCCTATATAACCTGTCCAAGCAAATGCAAATCTAAAGACCCCAGGAGCTACCTCTCCTTTGAAGAAAAGCAGGAATTCTTACTCTGTTCTTCACTTGATCTAGAAAAGGATTCCAAGACAAGAGCAAACAAACAGATCATCAATATTTAACTAAATTCAGGAGATTAAGGATTCCATATTAATTTTTTGTAATGGTGATGCTAATATGGGTTCACTGGTTAAAGATGTTGTTAGTGGAATTCTTCCCGAGAAGTTGCAATGAACAGGAAAGTAAAAAAGGTCCCTGAACAGGGACTTGACAGCAAGAGGACCTTCAGTACAAGCCATCCTGTTGGCCATATGCTTTGCTAGAGCTAGGGAGGGATGCAGACTCCCAATTCATTGGTTGTCCTCTATCATTGCTTATTCCTATGTGTATTGTCCATAGGGCACCAACCACTTCCAGCAGCACCCTTTGCTTCAGCATTGCAACTGTAATTCCAAGCTGCTGTGAAGGGGAGGATGCTGGAGAGAGAATTTACCCTGCAGCAGTGGCTCCTGTCCCACAAAGCTGAGCCTGGCTCCCTACTCCATGTATTGTGACCTGGCATATAGGATCACAGTGCCACTCAGGTTATGAAGTTTTGAAGTTTATTAGTAATGTATAGCTTTTTAGTAAATTGAATTAAATTGAAGGCAAATGGAGTAACATCATATCTAGTGATGGCAGGGTAGGCAGCACAGAAGTAAGGGTAGTAGTACTGCAACATCCCTACAATTTGCGATCCCCCTTGCCCCCAAACTCCTTTTTGGGTTAGGACCCTTACAATTACAACACTGTGAAATTTCAGATTTAAATATTTAAATCATGAAATTTACGATTTTTAAAATCCTATGACTGTGAAATTGACCAAAATGGTTAAACCTTTATAGTTCCAGTCTTAGTAAATTGGAGATGATAGTTCAAGCATTCTGTGTCTGTCTTTCTATTATGGGCTCTGCTTTTTCCCCTACATCCCTATGCCTCAGATTCTAACTGTCAGCGAGACTGTATTCCAATCCTCTCATCTAAGGGTCTGTCATTTCTACTCTCAGTTCCTTTGAAGTCTAGGTATGAACGCTAGTACCTGGTAACTGCTAATCTGGCATGGATGATACAATTGACTTTGAAGCTAATATATACCTTCCCCACTTTATGTCCCAATTTTATTTACTAATAAAGATGATTCAGGTTTCATGAGCAAAGAGTTTTTCATCTCCCTTTACTGAAGATACATATGTCAAAGTAATTCCAGGAATTTTTTAAATGCCACTTGATCATAATGACATCTAGATGGGGATAGTGTAGATCTATTTTCATAAGGAATAAATAGAGAGGGGATGGGATGTCAGAGAGGGTCCACGCCTGTGGAATTGCTGTCCTCTGTACAGGGATTTCGGGAGGGGAGGGGTCAGAGAGGGTCCAGGCTGGTAGCTCCTGGGTATTTTTACCTGGTATTTCACTATAATTTTGCATTAGTTGATGAACATTTAAAGCAGCTATGAAATCTTTACTGTGTAGTCAGGTAGAGACATCATAAAGAGTAATCATAATCAAGTCTCTTTACACTGGACTTACTCCTGCTGTGCTGCTACAATTGTATACATATGCTACTGTACAAGAGACTGATCATGCAAAACGCTTGTACAGCGTGTTTGCAGTTCAGTGTAAAAAGGTTGAATTACGATTATTTTAACAGAAACCCAGAAAAGCTGCAGCCACTACCTTTCCCACATGAACCGCTACACCCACCTGCTCCCAGGAACTTCAGTTCTTGAGGAAGTCCCCATTTATCATCCTCTCCTATGAGTCCCTGCCATGCCTCCCTGATCCCCCTGCTTCTTACTTCTCCCTGTTGTCTGGAGGCTTCCTTGGGGGAAAGGATTTTATGGTCTTCCTCTCTGTCCCACATCTAGCCTTGCTTGCCCCTTCCCCTGGAGTCTCCAGGAGAACGTTGGCATTGGAGCCCAGAATGGCAGGAGCACAAGGACAAGGACCCCTGACTCAGTGGCAGTGTTAGAGGCTCCCACTCCCCTCTTCCTCTCTCTGTCACCACTCAGTAGCTCTGTTCTGGGCCAGACAAGGAGAACTAGCCTGCATTGCTCCTCTTTGCTGGCTCCTGGCTTTCTTTAGTCCATGACATTGAGAGGAGCAGCCATGAGTTTGGCAGGCAGAGTGGGACCTTGGTGCCAGCTATGCTCTCAGCCATGTGAGTTGTGCACATCTGGGCCTGATTTCTGTGCGTGCAATTGCACCCGGAGATCCTGCAACAACTGCCAGTGGCTAGAGCACCCATGAACTAGTGTGATGTCCTGAAGACCATTGACCTCACAAACAGAGTTTCATGGCTTCATCTTTCATGGAGGGTGCTTTTGTGATACCATGTGCCTTACTGTTCAGGGCATGCCTGACAGTTCTGTAGCTCAATGTCACTAGTGGCTGTGCTCTAGAATTCAGACACGCACTTTGAGCAGATGTTTTGTTCCTCCAATTTCACAGGAATACCACTGTGTTGGTGAAGATAGTAGTGTATGAGTCAAACAAATCTAAAAATGCAGTTTAACACTTCCTTATAGGGCAGGCAAAAGAGAGTTCAAACCCTCAGTTGACTTTGTAGCTGTGTTTTTGTTCTAGCTACAACAGTTGTGTACCCAGAGAGATGCAACTTTATAAGTGCAATAAACACTGGAACCAAAACTATAGAAGAAAACAATTATCAGGTACTTGTGCTGCCTCTCTTCTCAAAATCTCACTCTGATAATCCACTTTGGTTTATGAGGCCACATCTTTCAATTCCTTCTCCAGTGTCAAGTATTCTGTTCCATTTTCTTCCTTTGAATAAAAGAAAAGCAGTAGAGGCTGTGCAGTTTTAGAGCTGAAACATTTAAAATGTTTTACAAAAATGACAAACTTCAGGATGGAGACAGCCTCAATTCTTGCTGTAATGTGTTCTGGAGATCTTGTAATTTCAGTAGATTAGGCTGAGTTTTATGTACATAGCCCCATCAAGACCATTAATAACTGACGCTTACCTATTTGAAACATCACTGTCTTCCTCTCCTCACTCCTGCCCCATGGGATTGATGGTGCTAGTGTAGGACACCTATGTTACTAATTGGAAAAATGCCTGTATTATTTTTTATAAATATTATGTATGACTCTGTTTCTCCGTTCAGTTGTTTATTGCTGCCTGTTTGAATACGTAAAGTCAGAGGAGGCTGTAAAGGATTGTTACAGAACTGAGGAGGAAAAGGAAACCAATGATGCGTTAAAAGTCAGCCTCAGGTACTCTGCTCCAGAGGAGATAAGGTAACTGATAGTTGGGCCATCAGTTTGTGTGGAGAGGGAAATATTCTGGTTCCATCCAGATTAGGAGGCTTTATTCTTTCCAAGCCTAAACCTGAGGTCAAAGGAGATCTAAAATTGAAACCTAGAAAAGGAGAGGATTTTGGGTGAGCCAGGAGAGGTGGCCTTGGATGTGTCAGTGAAATAACTGCTCGGAAGACTCTGCTTGTCTTCGCTACTGGGGAGATCGACGCTGCTGTAATGGATGCAGTGGGTGTTGATATAGCGGGTCTAGTGAAGGTAAGTCGACAAGAGAGCGTCTCCCGTCGACGCAATGCAGTGTAGACAGCAGGGTAAGTTGACCTAAGCTACGTTGAGTCCAGCTACATAAATAATGTGGCCAGAGTAGGGTAACTTAGGTCAACTTATCCCGGTAGTGAAGACAAGCTCTCAGTCAGAGAATGAGCAATAAGGTTGCAAGCAGTTCAGGCTCTTTCTCCTAAATCAGAAATGAGGACTAAAACAGACCCACCAGCACTATAAATAGAGAGGTTTAAGCTCAGGTAAAGAAGTACGTATGTAGGACTCCGGTTTTGTTTTGTTTTTTATATTTTGGCCTGGAGAAAAAGGGCTTGCAGGTCCAAATGCTGTTAGCCCTACTGAGGTAACCAGGGTTGATACTCAGGGGGCTGAACTCAGGTCTTGCTTTGAGAGTGGATGAATTGCAGAATTCCGCCCAAGGAGAGCTAAAGGTCCAAAGCCTGACACCTGGTTGACGTCCCTTCTTGGGCTCTCGCTGAGTGCAACTGTGCAACCTATATTTACTCCTTCATTCTTATCTGGTAACCGTGACAACCTATATTTACTCCTTATCTGAGCATTATTATTCTAGGAAGCTGAGAAGTGATATAAAAAGTGCTCAAAAATCTGTGAGTGCATGATGTTATTTTGAAGTTGTATAGAGTTCACTATGCCCATCATGTAACTCACACTTTGAAGTAGAAATAATATCTCATAGGCAGGAACTTCGCTGATAGTGGAACGGTGTGACAAAATTCAAACAACGGTTGACAAGCTATCCAAAAATAGGATTGTCATGATTATACTTTTTTCAACGTCTCCTGGGTTTCATGCATTATAATACCATCCTTGGCATGTGCATACTAAAAGTGATGTTATATACCTGAACTTGCACCTTCTTGAACCTTGCTTGTGGAGTGCAGGTTCCCAGTACAATCATCTCCTCTATCTTCTAGTGATCCAGGAGCCCAAACTAATGGTGGGGAATACCCGATGCTATCTGGGAAAAAAGGATAAACACAATGGACAGTGTTGGGACAGCGAATACGTATGGAATATCTTGTTGGTCACCGTGTCCTTATCAGAAAAGAATGTTTTCTTCATAGGGTGGTGTTGCTAATCTTCTGGGCTTGCTGTTAGCAGATCTCTTTACAAACTGGCAAAACACCAAACCATACCTGTATTTTTTCTGGGGGTAGGATCTGTTATTTCACTCCTAAAGAGACCAAACTTTCTGTCTTAGGATCAAGTATTACAACCTAATGTCAGTTCTCTCAATCTAATTGCTTGGCGGTTGAGAGGAAAATTCTAGCCCAGGTTGTGTGCTTGGAGGAAGTGATTCAAATGTTTTTCTCTTCAAAAAGGGACTCTGCAGCCCAGCTGTCTGCCAGATACTGGAACAGACTCTACCCCTGATCTTAAATAAAATAAGGAGACAGCCCCCCTTGCACCCCAAAAGCTTCTGGAAGAAGCTTCTGGTAATATTCTTATTTTCGGTCTATTGAAACCTGTTTCTTAGTCACAATGATATCTGCTAGATGATTTTCAGAACTTATGGCTTTACTGCGGAAGAGCCTCACTGTGTGTTTCATGATGATAAGATGGTCTTTAAAACAGTATCAGAGTTTATTCCCAAAGCAGACACTTCTGTTGACAAGTCTCAAGAATGAATTTTTTTGTTGTGTGTAAGCCCAAGTCACCTGCATAAAAGAGCACTTGAAACATGGCAAATCTAGAAGACCACTTCTTTGTTTCCTTCCATTTGAAAAGGAAAGAGTGAAAATTATGGAAAACGTATGTCAGAGTGGATGAGATGATCTTAGAGGATTGTGAAGCATTAGGTAAAATGGTGTCTTGAGGGTAATGAGGCTTTTTTGACAACATTGCTATTTCCTGAACAGAGAGGACATCTGCTTCAGTGAAAGATATTTGCAAGGGATTTCTCTTGTCTTCACTGCCCTCACTCACTATAGATAAACTGAACCTTCAAACATCTTCAGATGCCTAATTGGGTACTGCTGCCAGCAATGAAATAAAGATTCAGAATTATTTTTAATTTGGCTACTGAGTCTCATTTTCCTTCTGTTTGGTGCTGCTTGCTCTTTTCCCATTAGTAAAGATATTAAGGAGAAGAATGGAACATTTATGTTGTTTCTATTTTTTTCCAGCGGTATTATCACTAATACATTCTTTCCAGTTCAGAACCTTTATTATGCTTAATACCCCTTGAAATAAGCTTAATCCTGTTTAAAAGATTATTGATTTTTCTCATACCTCATGTTTGGAAGATATTTAATGGGTTTAATGAGGATTAACTCACCTATTTGTGAACTCATTCCTTCCTAGTACCTTGACATAGTTTTGACAAGATTCATGGGTCACCCATTTGAACCATTGATTGCTCTTCTATTTCATTGTCTGCTAAGATTGCTTTCTTGGTAGCAATAACATTGGAGAAGAGAGCAGGAGAGCTACAAACTCTTATGGTGACCATGACAAATTCAGGCTGGAAATTAGATGATGGTTTCTAACCAACAGAGGGATGTTGTTCTGGAACAGCCTCTTGTCAAGGCTGAATCCCCACTCTGTCACTCCGAGTGCAGAAGTGGGGGCACACAAGGATTAAAAAAATTAATACATGCCACTCCAGGCTCATATTATACTCCCAAGGATACAGCTTTTCTCTGACTTGGGCTTGGTAAACTCTGCCACCACCCAGATGCAAAAAAACCCACAAACCTTTGAACCCAGGAAGGAGCACTTGGGAATTCGTCCCTGTGGAGTACACTCAAGCCCTTTTACCATTCCCCCCCCCCCCCCCCGCGCAGAGAAAAGCTGAGAAAGAAAACAAAGGAAATTAGCTGTGGCTCTCAACTAATCAAACAACATATGCACAAACCTCGTAGGATACCAAAAATCCAATCCTGTTCTTAAAAAAGGTAAATTTTATTCAAAACAAAAAGAAAGAAAATACATCTGGAACTTAGGCTCTTGCTAGATTTTAAAAGAGGAATTCCAAAAGTCAAGCACCCAAAATAGCTTTCTTGGGGATTCAGCTTAAAGATTACAAGTGAACAAAAGCATTTGGGGTTAGCACAGAGGAGTCCACAAGCCCATAAGAAATAACCCTAATCATGTCTTTTTAGACATTCCCTAATTTTACTTACATATCTGAGGCTCCAGATAAGTAGGTTCAAGGTATGAATTGATAATCTATAATCATACCTGGCTTAAAGCTGGTTACAGCATTATTCTCTGTGTCCCTGAAGCCCAGAGAACAGCAGACAAAGGGAAAGTTTCTTTCCCAATTTAAAAAAGTTCTTCCTTCCCATTGGCTCTTTTGGTCAGGTGTCCACTCCTTTTCTTTTACCTGTGGGCTTGTTAACTCTTTATGGGTAAAGCAAGCAGAGAACAGACCAAGAGGGATTTTACAGCTAGCTGGGTATCGATCAAAGGGATCTACTCCTCCAGCCTCCCCCACTTCATGTATCACACCTCCCAATAGTAGTTGTGGGGGCAAACAACTTAATTTTAAGAGACAGGTGGACCAGTTTGAGTGTGAGTGGATGATAGGGTTGTTTGTGATGCTAGAGGGCTCACTTCCACTTTATGTCCCTAAAGCTTGTGGTTCAGGTTTTCAGCCAACCACTGGCAGCATCAGGAAGGAATCCCTCCTCCCCCCATCCCTGCATTCTGGGAGGTTTTTTTTTTGTATGCTTTCTCTGAAGCATCAGGGATGGCCACAGCTGGAGATAGGATAGTGGGTGGGGTATGTTAGCCTTTGAGGTGGTGCCAAGCATATTTTCTCTCAGGTGCTTGGCTGGCTGGTTCTTGCTTATGCTCAGGGTCTAACTCATTGCTGTATGTGGGGTTGGAAAGGAATTTTCTCTAGACTTTGGGTTTTGTTTTTTTTGTCTGCCTTTGGAGCATAAGTATAGGGTCATTTGCCAGTGTTATCTGGGTATATGTCACTTAATCATTTCCCTGCCACTGTGCGGGCCTCGAGCACTGAAGCACCTCGGTCCCTCCTATTCTCTGCCTGTGGCAGATAATAGTCCAGTTTCCTGTGGGCTGTAATGCATTGGTCTAATTTCAGTCGTTGGGTTTATTTTGTGGGTGATGGTGGTGGCCTGTGATATTTAGGAGGTCAGATTAGATGATCTTGTGGTCTGTTCTGGCTTAAACTCAGGCTCCTTATGCAGTCTTTCACAAAGAGAGTTTTTGAAGACCTCACGCTCCATTTTTAACTCAAATCTGTCTGAAGCAAATTATTTCTCTACCAATTTTTTATATTGTGTATGCAGAAAGAATGAGAGACCAAGCAATTTCTGCACAGATAATTTTGATCTATATCAAGTCTTGTCATAATATGACTAAAGTATCACCTCTTGAGAGAAAATTGCTGATTCCGTCAGAGCTCAAGATATCTCTGTGGCCCTTTTTGAATAACATCCAAAATGTGGACATCTGGAGGGCTTTTGCTAGACATTATGACCTCAGAGTAGCTTCCAGAGTTGATGCTGACTTGGGTGAATCTTTTTCATTCTTTGTCCAACCAGATAGACTCTGAATTTCTGCCACCTAAGGAGTACTGCTTGGAAATCACCTGAAATGGAATATATACGTGTGCAATTGCTGGAAGGAGAGAGAACAGGTTACTTACCTGTACAGTAACTGTTCTTTGGATGTGTGTGTGTGTATATTTTCTCCATGAACCACCATACTTCCCTGATGTTTGAGTCTAATGGCATCAAGATTCCTGTGTGAAGGAACTGAAAGGGGATCAGGGTAGCCCCATCCTTTTAACACATCTCAAAGAACAACAGTTACTGTACAGGTAAGTAACTTTTTTCTCGTCTAATGGTGGTTTGGTTGCTTCTTTTTTGAAATAGATTTGTGATGTGGGAGCTGGAAACAAACTCGCCGCTATCTTGTATTTGTAAACTCTTGGCACAGACTGTCTCTTATGCTTTGTGTGTGTACCGTGCCTGCCACAGTGGAGTCACAGTTGGGGTTTCTAGCAAGAGCATCTGCATCCAGAGAAGATGCCGTTACAGTGGTGGCAGCAGAGAGTCCCGTGGCACCTTTTAAACTTACAAACGTATTGGAGCATGAGCTTTCGTGGGTGAATACCAACTTCGTCAGATGCATGTTACATTGGTGGTGACTTTTGTAACGTTCGCAACCTTTGCATATATATTCTTTTCCTTAACTGTTGTACAGCTGCTAGTACTCCATTATAACTGTAAAATAAGTATAATTTCTAGAGTGTTTTCTGTTTTTGGTCAGTTAGAAATGGGAGTTTCACACTTGTTCCATAATAAAATATATTTAGTTGCTAGAGTGTAACAATGTTACCTGAAAGGATTATTGAATATTGTCTATTTGGATCTCAACTCCTGTCCTATAGTCCTTTGTGTCCTGATGATTTTTAAACAAGGTGCATCTCTACTATTCTAAAAAGAATGTGCCCAGAATTATAAAATAGTCTGTTTGCCCTTTCTCTGGCACCATGTACAACACTCTCTCCTCCCATTCACACCAGCTGTCTAAACAATGAAGTTCAACCAATGTAACTAGTACAACTTTGTAAGTGGATATTTTCAAATCTTTCTAAATATAACATATCAATTTAGCTTGCATCTACACCTATACATCCAGGTTCTGTCCAAGCTTGTCTCTTCTTCATACATAATATTTGTAAGAGCCAGCCTCACTTCCCATGCCACATCACTTAAGCTGTGGTCTAGAACCTTATCTTGTATTTTAACTCCTTCAACCTCGTCTAACTAGCTATTCTAGGTACTTACATGGTCTCCATTACCGCAGTATCTATGTACCTCACAAACTTTAATTTTTTTCCTGCATCTTGGGAGGGGGTTAGACTAGATGACCCTTGCAGTTCCTTCTAACCCTATGATTCTATGTATTCCTGTTCTCTGGTTTTGCTACCTGCAACCTTCTTTCCCTTAAGTCCATTAAAAATGCTTCTGCTAAGATGGTCATCTTCTTTGAGTGATACCATGCGTCCATTGCACTTCAAGTGTGTGTGCGTGTTCAGTGGGAGATTTTTCCCTCAGGGATACTTGTTGGGGAAGTGTATGCGTACTCTGCTACCTAATGCTGTTGTGCAGTGGTAAGAAGAGTAAAGTTGTTCCCCATCCCCTTCAGTTCTTTCTTATTGCCCATTACGGTTCTTGGGGAGTTGTTCCTTGCTATTGCAATTTTTCTCTTACTGTTAGTGTTGTGTATATAGTTGTACTTGATCATAGTTTTAGTAATAGGATAGTTTTTAATGTTAGGTTTCCTTTTTCTGCTATATTTTTTGTACTCTGTGATTCCTTCTGTTTGGATAACGGAGTCCGGTGGGACATGCCTCATTTCCCGGGCTTCAAGCTCTGTGATGTCAAGATCTGATGCTAGTTAGTGACCTGTATTTCTGGTGCTTGAAGTGCCTAGGTGAAGCTCACATCAGAGAGAGGTGCCAAATCTGCAGGAACTTTAAGCCCAGAACTAAAAGAGACTGGGAGCACAGATTAAAAGACCTTCTAAGGGAGGCAGCCATGTGTCCAGCCTCAGTGTGTACTGAGCATGTCCGTTGTCAGAAGACAACATCAAAAGATACAGTGTCTAAGAGATCGAGGTCCACAGCACCGAAATCCAGTAAGCATGTGGAGAAAAAGGGTAGAGTGCACTTAAGGCTGAGTTATGACCTGGCACATGCAGGTCCTCAGACGAAGTCATTGAGTCTGATGCTGCCCCATTGAGATCAACCTTTAGGGCAGCCCGATCTAGCTCTGTGGTTATGTCTTTGTTGCCTCAGCAGCAAAGGGAGTCTGTACCGATGCTGGCAATACCTGAAGCATATTCTGCGACACGTGGTCTGCTGAGCTTCTAGGTGCCAACTTCTCTGGCAATACTGGAATCTTCTTGCTTGGTACTCATGAGGCTTTTCAAGCTACTGGAGTTAAACGCCTGGTTCGGTGGGCACCAGCAGTTACTGTGGTGCCTCCATTGTATGGTGCTGCTGATAACACTGCTCTACAGCCAAAATGCTTCTGAAATAAATGTAGTCCAACTTTACTCATTCTGGGTCACTGAGAATGAAAATGATGCTTAAAATTGTTGATTGGCTCTAGTTTTCAAGATATGCTATTGGCTCAGTATATACGACCCTTGACTGGGAATGACGGAGGATAAGTGAGTTATAAAGGGAAGGGATCTCAGTTTAAACCAGAAATGACTAAAATACATCTTTTACTGGATCTGTGAATAAATCTATGACTGGGTTTGGACAGTACTTGCTTTTTATGCAAAACAATGAATGATGCAATCTGAAGCTGATATTGCGTCATACATGGTATGAATTGCATCATGTTATTCCTAGAAGTCCTGGATGATGCAATCATAACGAAGCTTCCATCACTCTGCTGAACAAATTGCCCTATATCAGCTCTAGAAATCATACAGTGTCGTGCTCTCATTTGTCAGTGTTTGATTTTGCAAAGGGTCACATTTCTGTTTAGCCAAAGTGAGCAGAGATGCCTCGTACTTGTGTGAACAGTGCAGATAACTTCTGCTGTGTTTGTGGTGAAGTGACTTTTGCATCACAAAAGCGCAGTGTAACCACTATGGTTAAGAAAGCCTATCACCTTTCTTTTGGCTGCAAAATTGGAGATCAGGACAAGAGGTGGGCCCCACACATATGCTGCAACACTTGTGCAAGAAATCTTCGCCAGTAGTTGAACAGGAAAAGGAAATCTATGCCTTTTGCAGTGCCAATGATTTGGAGAGAGCCAACAGATCATATCAACAATTGTTACTTCTGCATGGTGCCTCCAATTGGGAAAGGTGTGTCAAAGAAGAAAAAGTGGACTGTGCATTATCCAAACATTCCATCAGCTATACGCCCAGTCCCCCATGGAGAAGGACTGCCGGTTCCCGATGCACCAGAATCATTCTCACTTGAGTCAGATGAGGAAGGGGAAGAGGATGAAACTTCTAGTCCTGAACCATCAGTGTCACAGGACCCACAGTTTCTCCCATCCTCCTCTCTGAACCACATCTCATAACACAAGGTGAACTGAATGACCTTGTCAGGGATTTGGAACTACCCAAGAGTAAGGCAGAGCTGTTGGGCTCCAGACTACAGCAATGGAATCTCCTGGCAGGCTATCAGGGCAACTGGAGCCCATCAATGCTTGCAGACTATTGCTGGACAGTGACAAGAGATGCTCCATTTAATGAATACAAGAGACAAGCCAAAAAGCGCCAAGGAGACACTGAATAGGACTAAACTATGTACATAATAGTTTTTTGCCTTTTGTTTCATAATAAATTTTATTTATATAACCCTTTTGCTGATTTTTAAAGTATTACATAAACAGGACAGGTGAAATCTTATCATCATGTAAAGCAACCATAAACACATGAAAAGACCTAGGTTTACAATTTGTGATTAAAACTCTATCATCTACACAATATACATAGACATAAAATGTAAAAACTTAAATATCTTAGAAACAGTAGCCAATCAGTTGTTTTAATTGTCATATTTGAATTCAGCACATCAAAATACATAATAAATATCACATTTTATCTCTGAAGCAGACGACTTCTCAAAAATTGTAGACCAGTGTAAGTAAACAGTCAATGATTTCATTGATGCCATCTTTCCTGGATTCCAGACTCCAACAGAAGCTGCACTTCCCTGGTTGGATGATTCTGGTTCGTTGTCCGAATTATAAGTCGGTTCATATGTGTCATGGTCACGCTGTGTAAGCCACCACTTTCCTGAAGGGTTTCCACCCTGATATCCAGTGGAAGCTCCATGTTTGTCAGCTGGTGGACACTCTTGGTCAGGAAGAAATTGGGTTTTGGGGCCATATCAATGGCTATATTGGAATCCTTGGGAGTTTCCTCCTGCTTCTAGATGATCTTTACCCTCTCCTCGTTCCACATTCTGCAGTAAGTGTTGTCAAGACCTGCAAGAAGTTGCTCCCAGAACTGGGCTTGGTGCCAAACAGGAGCCATCTGTTTCTGTAAATTCCCCTTTGGAAGACTTGGAGGGAGTTCCATCTCAGACAGCCTTGGTTTCTTCCTCATTACCAGATGAGGCTGTTGTGTCTAAGGGTTCTGTACTTCCACTGTATGATTATAGGGCCACCAGGACCTTCTAAAGAGGGTGGCTTTCACCTTAGATATTCAAGTGGAAGGGGTTCAAGAGAGGTCTCACAGATCAGGTGATACTTTGGGATCCGTGAGATCTTCTCAAGTGGTGCTTCCAATAAGTGAAACTATTCTGGAGCCCACTAAAATGCTGTGTCAAATTGCATTTTTCCTGTTGCCCACAGCTAAAATAAATGATTGGGTATTATGTTCCTTTGCAGGGGGTTGAACATTTCATGCCTTCTCCCCTGGGGTCTTTGCTGGTTTCAGCTGTGAATAAAAGAGCGAATCAGCAAGCATCTACTTTAAAATAAAAGGATGAAAGCGTAATCTTTTTGGAAAGAAACTTTATTCAAGTGCTGGAGTATACCCCCGGATTGCTAATCAGCAGGCTCTGCTGCGATGTTATGATTTCTCCCTCTGGAACAATGTTTTAAAGTGTATGGACAAGTTGTTAGAGGAGGGGAGACAAGTTTCAGTCTGTGGTGGCTGAGGGAAAGGTGGTGGCTAGGACCTCGCTTTAGGCCACGTTAGGTGCTGTGGATTATGCTGCCAGAGCTGTGACATCAGCTATTACAATGCACGGATGTTTGTGGCTATGCTTAAATCTTTGGGTTTTTATATACTGTGATAGACCCAGGCCAGTTGGGAACAGCAGAGTAGTAGAAGGGAGATATACTGGCCACTGGATAAGCAGTTTTCTGTTCTCTGAGTGACCAGAGCAGAGGCTGCTCCAGGCCAATGAGGACACCTGACTCCAATTAACCTGCTAAGAGTCAGGTGAGGCAGTTAAGCACCAGACTCTAATTAAGGCCCCTCTGATCCTGTAAAAGGGCTCACTCCAGTCAGGCCAGGGAAGCCAGGGAGACAGAGGAGAGGAAGTGTGTATGAGGAGCTGGGAGCAAGAGGCGCAAGAAGCTGAGAGTGAGTAGGGATACTGCTGGAGGACTGAGAAGTACAAGTGTTTTCAGACATCAGGAGGAGGGTCCGGTGGTGAGGACAAAGAAGGTGTTGGGAGGAGGCCATGGGGAAGTAGCCCAGGGAGTTGTAGCTGTCGTACAACT
Organism: Gopherus evgoodei; assembly: GCF_007399415.2. NCBI lineage: Eukaryota > Metazoa > Chordata > Testudines > Testudinidae > Gopherus > Gopherus evgoodei. The sequence goes on along the minus strand of NC_044327.1, from coordinate 67,993,894 downwards.
GTACCAAGAGGCACTCTAGACAGCTGCAGTCCACAGGGCCTTGAGCTGGAACCAGAATAGAGGGTGGGCCCGGGTTCCGCCCAAACCTCCTACCTCCTGATCAAACACAGAAGGAATTGACCTGGACTGTGGCTTCAACCAGAGAGGAAGGTCGCTGGGCTGTTTCCTGACCCACAGGGTAAATTCGTGAGGCAAGCAAATTTGCCAATAAGTGCAGGACCCACCAAGGTAGAGGAGGAACTTTGTCACAATAGCAATATCAAAGAAGAAGCAGTTCTGTCCACAGCAGCCTCATCAGTATGCTTCTTTTAGGCTTCACTACCAAGACCAGCCTAGGAAGAAAGGAAAAAGTTACAGGAGTAATTATTCCTCCACCTATTATTTCATCTGCTGGCAGTTCATGTGCGCAGCTTGGAAATACCAAGCAGTCAATTTGAAATGCTTGTTGAGGACAGCCTACCAGTTTGCCAGCTTCTCCTACTGTGATGTTTCCCCACTTCCTAAGTGCTTGGACTGGCATCATTTCAAACCAGGGGTCTTAAGCACAGTGGAATTGGGATATATCCTTCAGTTTGTTTTCATTCCCTTCTCCCCCCTCTCCTGCCACCCTTCACTGTCTCTTTTCAGGAAACACTCTCACAATGAACTTCTGCTTTGGGAACTACAATCTTTTCTCTTTTGTGAGTCATAGAGGCAGTTCCTTTATTATACAGGGAAAAAGGTTTTATTCTTGCTACTTCCTAATCCCAAGAACAAAGGAGGTTTTAGATCCATACTAGAGCTGTGAAAGCTCAACAAATACCTAAAGAAAATAACCTCTTGCATGGTCACTGGCTTCTGTTATCCCTTCCCTCGGACCTTGTGACTGATATGCTGCCCTCTTCTTAAAGGATGCTTGTTTTCATGTAGTGATGCACCAAAGCCGCAGCAAATTACTCAGATTTATAATAATCCATTTTCACTATCAGTTTGCAGTCCTGCAATCTGTCCTGTCTACAGCCTCACATGTGTTCACAAAGTGCATGGCAGCGGTGGCAGCATTCCCGAGGAAATCCAGGAATTTGAGTGTTTCTGTAGCTAGATGACTGGTGGATAGGAGGCCAATCTAGGGGCCAGGTGCTGTCCAGCATAGCCATAATCCAGTGCATTTTGGTGCATTGGGATTGCTTATTGTCAAGGAAAAGTCAATCCTATCGCTTTCACAAAGGATAAAGTTTATAGGAGAAATCTTGGAATCTACAGAAGTAAGGCTGTTCCTCCGACAATCCTGGTTCCAGATGATATTGGTCACTTCTTCAGACACGAAGACCCATCCTACCAGAAGAATATGGAATTGTCTCAGACTTCTGGACCATTTGGCATCATGTACTTAAATGTGGTTCAGTGAGCCACGCTGCATCTCAGGAGGCTGCGGGGATGGCTGAGCTCAGTGTATTCCTGGGTCCATCATCCTCTTCACATGATGCTTCAGGTGCCCACACGAGTCTTAGCCTTTTTGGGTGGGTGGACAGATCCATGCAGTGTGTGTGCAGGATTACCATTTGCTGCCTTGCAGTATACTCTAACTCTGATTACAGATGCTTCCACCCTGGGTTAGGGTTTTACCTGGGATCTCTGCATGCTCAATGGCTATGTGCTGGCCAGGACTTAACTCTGCATATATATGTAAGAGAGTTCAGAGCCCTCTGACTAGTGTGTCATGCATCCCTTATCCATGTCACGAGAAGGAATTTACTTGTACTTAGACTATGGCTGCTGTATTGTCCCTATGTGAACAAGCAGGGAGGGGCCAGATCGACTTGGCTATACCAAAAGGCAATGCTTCTGTGGGACTTTTGTATTACCAGTTCAATACATCTTGAAACTTCCCAACTTCTGGGTATCCAGAATTGTCTGACAGATGGGTTGAGCAGGTTTTTTACCAGCCACAGAAAGTTATTTCTTTACTCAGATATCTCCAGGTTCATTTTCTAGCTGTGAGAGGTTCCCCACATAGACCAGTTTGCAAAAAAATCAACAGAAAGTGTCACCAGTTTTGTTCATGAGCTGGTCACAATCCAGGCTTCATCTTAGATGCTTTCCTATTAACCTGGACAGATAAGCTCACGTGTATGTTCCCTCTGGTTCCATTCCTACCCAGAGTATTGTTAAAAATAAAACAGGATCATGCTTTTGTGATACTCATAGTGCCACTGTGGTCTCACTAACGTTTGTTTTCCACTGTTGAACCTCTCAATCAGGTATCCATTGACGTTGCCCATGAACCCAGATGTGATCTCACAGGACCATGGTTGCCTCCTGCATTCCAGTCTGAAGGCCTTTCACCTCACAGCTTGGATGGTGTATAGTTAGCACATCAGAGAAAGATCTGTTCAAAGGAGCTATAAAATGTTGTCTTAACTAGTAGAAAACCTCATGTTAGGTATACTTACCTGGTGAAGTGGAAGAGATGCTCCATCTAGTCCCAGCAGAAAGGGGTTTTGCTGGTCTGAGCTCTGATACGACACATGTGGGACTGTTTGTTATTTCTGAAACAGCAGGGTCTTGTCTTTGGTTCCATTTGAGTCCATCTAGCAGCCATTTCATCTTTTCATCCTCCAACTGATCACTTTTCTCCGGTCCCACATCACTGTGTTTTTGAAGGGTTTGGACTGGTTACGTCCCGAAGTAGAGGATCGCCCTTGAACCTGGTGTTAACAAAATTAATAGGTTCTGCTTTTCAGCTGTTGGCTACTTGTTTGTTGTTCCATCTCTCACTGAACGTTGCCTTTTGGTGGCAATCACCTGGGCCAATAATTAAGGGTGAATTAAGAGGTCTAGTGTGTGACCTTGTGTTCACAGCCTTCTACGAGGACAAGTTGTACCTACTCCCTTATTTGAAATTTCTTACCAATGTGGTTTCTCACATCTCCATCTGTCAGGCAATATATTTACCAACTTTCTTCCCTGAGCCTCATGCTCACAGGGATGAAGAGAGACTCCACACATTAGATGTTAGGAAAGCATTAACATTTTACTTGGACAGGACTAAACCATTTAGATCATCCTTGCAGTTGTTCCTGGCAATTGAAGGGCCTTTCCAGTTTCTTCTCAAAGAATCTTATCGTGGATTTCCTTCTGTATACATTTGTGCTATGACATGCCTAATATAACTACACTGATTGACCATGCTAGCATCCTAATCAGATTGCAGGCAGCCTCTGCAGCCTTTCTTGCCAAGGAGACTTGGGAGCAGAGTGCATAAGAAGCTTAGGCTTCTTTGAAAATCCTAGTTGAGATTTATCTTTGTTCAGGTATACTTGTGATATTATGCAGCACTTAAGTATGTAATATATATTTGACACGTGTCATTTGAATATGTCTGTCTGTTATGCTCATACAAAGCACATGGGATCTTTATAGAGGAAGGTAAATACACAGCATTTATTGAGAATACAACAGTTAGTGTATGCTTTTCAGTTACACACACACACACACTGTCCTGCCAGTGATGTTCATAGTTACCAGTCTGTTGTAGCTCGAATCAATCTAATGGCCAGTTAGATTGAGCACGAGTGTGGAGCTGGGCTCTTGTTGGTCGTGATCCAATGCTCCTGGAGCGTGGCAAGACGAACCCATGTTCCATGGCCAAGCACCCTGGTTCTTATAGGTTTTTTTCCTTTGTTGAAGTCTATGGACCGATTACTTCTTAATTTGTGTAAACATTCTAGTACACCTCTGAGAGGGTCATCTTGTCCTTTGTTCTGATTTAATCAATTATCCTCGGGGTGCCAGCCTTTACCTCAGGGTCATCAATCTGCCCTTCATTATGAATGTGCGTTGATGATCCTTTGATTACCTTTAAGTCTCTTTACTTTTTCTTCCTTGACTCTGGCTATAACAGTGGCCTTTACACCTTATCTTTTCCTGATGCATGCATCCTCATTCACACAAACAGATTGAGAATACAAACAGTAGTATTTTATATCGAGCAAAAAGGCATTGCAAATTAAACCTTGCCTTCAGTGTTTTTTCTAATCTACTTAACATAGACACAATAGAGAATGCTGTCTCTTACTTACTATACCTTAAAACAAAGAAATGTATATTTAACTAGTGCCTAATTCGGAATACATATAGGAAACCATAGTAGACATTATAACTTATCCTAAAACAAAAGGTGACCATGATCAGTCAGAAGGATTATTCTGGTCTGTCATTCCTTTCAGCTATTCAAAAAGGGTGGCTAACAGAAAGAAATCAAATCATACATGAATTCTTATAGTACATTATAAAATCCGGCTCCTACATGTCCCATGCAGTTGTAAACACACTAAAAATTATACAAATCCATATACATATTTTTTGTCAGTTACTGTGATGTGTGTATGCTAAGTAAGTGGTCTGTCTTTAGTAGAGTGGCTAATTCGAAGACCCTATCTAGGGGTATGTCTACACTACGGGATTATTCCAATTTTACAGAAACTGTTTTTTTAAAACAGATTGTATAAGGTCGAGTGCATGCGCCACACTAAGCACATTAATTCGGCGGTGTGCGTCCATGTACCGAGGCTAGTGTCGATTTCTGGAGCGTTGCACTGCTATCCCATAGTTCCCGCAGTCTCTCCCGCCCATTGGAATTCTGGGTTGAGATCCCAGTGCCTGATGGGGCAAAAAACATTGTCACGGGTGGTTCAGGGTACAGCCTTACCCCTCCCTCTGTGCAAGTAACAGACAACCGTTTCGCGCCTTTTTCCCTGGGTGAACTGTGCAGACGCCATAGGACGGCAAGCATGGACCCTGCTCAGATCAAGACAGCAATCATGGACATTGTAAACACCTCGCACATTCTTGTGCAGTCAGTGCTGAATCAGGACCTGCAAAACCAGTCGAGGAAGAGTTGGCTGCAGCAGCGCGACGACGAGAGTGTTGAGGACATGGACCGAGAATTCTCTCAAACTGCTGGCCCCTGCACTTTGGAGATCATGCTGGTAATGGGGCAGGTTCTAGCCATTGAAGGCCGATTTTGGGCCCGGGAAACAAGCACAGACTGGTGGGACCGCATAGTGTTGTAGGTGTGGGATGATTCTCAGTGGCTGTGAAACTTTCATATGCGTAAGGGCACTTTCATGGAACTTTGTGGGTTGCTTTCCCTTGCCCTGAAATGCCAGAATCCAAGAAGAGAGCAGCCCTCACAGTTGAGAAGCGAGTGGCGATAGCCCTCTTGAAGCTTGCAATGCCAGACAGCTACCGGTCAGTCGGGAATCAATTTGGAGTGGGGAAATCTACTGTGGGGGCTGCTGTGATGCAAGTAGCCAAAGCAATCATTAAGCTACTGCTACAAAAGGTTGTGACTCTGGGAAATGTGCAGGTCATAGTAGATGGCTTTGCTGCAATGGGATTCCCTAACTGTGGTGGGGCGATAGGTGGAACCCATATCCCTATCTTGGCACCGGAGCACCAGGGCACCCAGTACATAAACCGCAAGGGGTACTTTTCCATGGTGCTGCAAGCACTGGTGGATCACAAGGGACGTTTCACCAACATCCACGTGGGATGGCCAGGAAGGGTTCATGACGCTCGTGTCTTCAGGAACACTACTCTGTTTAAAGGGCTGAAGCAAGAGAATTATTTCCCAGACCAGAAAATAACAGTTGGGGATGTTGAAATGCCTGTAGTTATCCTGGGTGACCCAGCCTTACCCCTTGATGCCATGGCTCATGAAGCCATACACAGGCAGCCTGGACAGTAGTCAGGAGTGGTTCAACTACAGGCTGAGCAAGTGCAGAACGGTGGCAGAATGTGCATTTGGCCGTTTAAAGGCGCGCTGGCGCACATAACTGACTTGCAAAGACCTCAGCCAAACCAATGTCCCTATTGTTATTGCTGCTTGCTGTGTGCTCCACAATCTCTGTGAGGGTAAGGGGGAGACCTTTATGGCAGGGTGGGAGGCTGAGACAAATCACGTGGCCGCTGATTATGCGCAGCCAGACACCAGGGCAATTAGAAGAGCACACCAGGAAGCGGTCCCATCAGAGAAGCTTTGAAAACCAGTTTCATCATGGGCCAGGGTACGGTGTGACTGTTGTGTTTGTTTCTTCTTGATGAAACTCCCCTCCCCCTTGATTGACTCATTTCCTGTAAGCCACCTGCCCACCCCCTTTGATTACCGCATGCTTCCTAAGGAAATAAAATCACTCTCATTCAAAAATAATGTATTCCTTTTTAATTAATCATAAAAATAGGGCGAGAACTGACAAGGTAGCCTGGATGGGGTTTGGGAGGAGAATAGGAGGGAAGGAAAAGGCCACTGAAAAAATTTCAAAATAATGACAGCCTTTTGGTTGGGCTGTCCACTGGGTGGAATGGGCAGGTGCACGGAGCCTCCCCCCACGTGTTCTTAGTCGTCTGGTAGGTGAGGAGGCTAAGGAACATGGTGAGGGGGGAGGGCAGTTATACAGAGGCTGCAGCGGCACTCTGTGATCCTGCTGCCATTCCTGAAGCTCCACGAGACACTGGAGCATGTCTGTTTGATCACGCAGCAGCCCCAGAGTTGCATCCCAACACCTCAGATCTTCCTGCTGCCACCTCTCATCTCGAGCGTCTCTCCTATCCTCATGTTCGTCCCTCCTGTCCTCATGGTCACTGGCATCTTTCCTGTACTTCGATACCATTTCCTTCCACTCATTCAGATGAGCTCTTTCATTGCGGGTCACTTCCATGATTTCCGAGAACATTTCGTCTCATGTCTCTTTTTTCCGCCGCCTTATCTGAGAGAGCCTTCGGGATGGAGGAGGGAGACTTGAAAAATTTGCAGCTGCAGGAGGGAGGGAAAAAAGAGAGAGAAGTATTTAAAAAGATATATTTTACAGAACAATGGTTATACTCTTTCATGGTGAACAACACTATTCACCTTACAGAGCACATGTGATCTCACTGTAAGGTCGCATTTTGCATCTTAATATTGAGTGCCTGTGGCTTTGATGTTAGAGATCACAGATGCAGGTCCGGGCCTCAGAATTTGGCTTCCATGTGGCCATGGTATGCCACTGTCTTTCGGCTTCTGCAGCCTTCATATATCCAGCGCCCTCTTTTCCCAAATAGCAAGCAAAGCCCGTTGAGTGCTGCTTCTTTCCTGTTAATGTACAGCACCAGAACCACCCCCATCAATTCTCTGGGATGATCACTTTACCCCTCCCCCCACCGCGTGGCTGGTATCACGGAATATCGCTGTTAGCCACCCTCTCCCGTACCGCATGGCTAGTAGCAGGGAAGATCCCAGCTAGCCAAACGAGAAAAAGCTCAGCGCCAATCACTCCCCTCCCGCCCCCCCACACCTCCCGGCTTGGCTTTATTTTAAGCCACAGGCAAGGATTTCTTTTAAGCCACAGGCAAACAGCCCGACCATCTCTGTCCCCTTAATTAAATTCCTGAATTTCAACCAGGTTACCATGAACGATATCACTCTCCTGAGGACAACACAGCGAGATAAAGAACGGATGTTGCTTGAATGCCAGCAAACACCGGGACTGTACGCAGCTAGGCTTTGTCATGCAATGATACCAGCTTACTTGCTACCATGCATGGCGTGGTCAAGTGTCCTACCATGAAGAATGGAGTAAGGCTGCCCTGCCCAGAAACCTTCTGCAAAGGCTTTCGGAGTACCTCCAGGAGAGCTTCAAGGAGATGTCCCTGGAGGATTTCCGCTCCATCCCCGGACATGTTAACAGACTTTTCCGGTAACTGTACTGGCCGCGAATGCATCCCAAGTCCTCAGGGCAAATGAATCATTAAAAAACGCTTGCTTTTAAACCTTTATGTTTACAAAGGTACACTCACCAGAGGTCCCTTCCATGGCTTCATTGTGTGGGATAGTGGCTTGGGAAGGCTGGGAGGGTAATTCCGTCTGGGTGAGAAAAAGCTCCTGGCTGTTGGGGAGAATGGGGTGCTGTGTGCTCTCTGCAAGCTCGTCCTCCTCTTCCTCCTCATCTTCCCCATCTGCAGAATCCTCAGGCATGGCTGAGATTACCACCCCCACCTCGGAATCCACGGACAGTGGTGGGGTAGTGTTGGCAGACCTCCCTAGAATTGCATGCATTCAGCGTAGAAGCATCATGTTTTCGGCTCTGCCCCGGACCTTCCATTTGCTTCTTTGGTTTTCTGGTAGGCTTGTCTGAGCTCCTTAACGTTCACGTGACACTGCACTGAGTCCCTGGTGTGGCCTCTGCATCATGGCCTTGGAAATTTTTTCAAATGTTTTTTCATTTCGTCTTTTGGAACGGAGTTCTGTTAGCATGGAATCCTCTTGCCATACAGCGATCAGATCCAGTACCTCCTGTACAGTCCATGCTGGAGCTTTTTTCCGATTCTCAGGAGACTGCATTGTTACCTGTGCTGATGAGCTCTGTGTGGTCACCTGTGCTGGAGAGCTCTCCACGCTGGCCAAACAGGAAATGAAATTCAAAAGTTCGCAGGGCTTTTCCTGTCTACTTGGCCAGTGCAGCTGAGTTCAGATGGCTTTCCAGAGCGGTCACAATGGTGCACTGTGGAATACCACCCAGAGGCCAATACTGTCGAATTGCAGCCACACTAACCCTAATCCGACATGGCAATACCGATTTGAGCGCTACTCCCCTCGTTGGGGAGGAGTACAGAAATCGGTTTTAAGAGCCCTTTATATTAATATAAAGGGTTTCATTGTGTGGATGGGTGCAGGATTAAATCGGTTTAATGCTGCTAAATTCCGTATAAACACATAGTGTAGACCAAGCCAAGGAATGCAAGGCTCTTCTGCTAAAACTCTGTTCAGGGTAATTATTGGAGATTCACATTGGTGAATTGGCCCAGTTAGGAAATGAAGGCAGTGGAATGCTCTCTTAGCAGAGGGCACTAGGAGAGAGGAGATTCTGAAGGGAAACTCCAATCTTGAGAAGGAAATTTAGTCTTAAGTGTTTGTGCTGCAGTGTATGAGTTATTTGCAAAGCCAAAGCAGCATGGAAGCGGGGAGGAGAGAACCTGTGTATATTGTTGAGGATGGGGTAAGGAGTTGCTCTTTGCACAGTTTTATTGTACTAAATTTTGTTTTATTTCAAATGTATTTGCAGAGTTACAGTCAATTGTCTGATTTCCAGTTAACAGAATGAAATACCACCAAAAAAATAAAAATAAGCCTTTCTACTTCCAATAAATTCAGGCAGTCTAGCTATTGTAACCATTCTGTGCCATATATATTTAAGCAAAACTGTTTTCTTCACTTGGAGTTCCGTATAGAAACTGGTGGCAGATATGGTTCCTGGTCATTAGAATAATCTTTGCTCCTTCTGTTTCCTCCAAGCCCTTTATCAGTTGAAGACATGAAACAATCTGAAAATGCAAATGATCTGGTTGAAGTTTAAATTATTGTAAAGGACTAAAAGATTTCAGTAAAATGGATGAAAAAATAAATGTCTGTTTTTATACAGAGTTCCTTGGGAATTTTAAGAACATTGTTTAAAAAAAAAGAGAAGAAGTGAAGAAAAAGAACAGTCAGAAGATTTGAACTCTGGAGCACAGGATTAAGGATACCTCTGTATAACATCAACACTTAAAAAGGTATGTGAACTTTTACCTTCGGCTGAGCTGAAAGTCGGCTGATCACTTTATCATTAGTCATCGTAAAATTTGTCATCTCATAATTGTCCTTACCATTCCAATTTACTGTACAATGTAGTACTTTTCTAAAAAGAAGTATATGGGATTCTTTTTTGTCCATCTTCCAAATGGAAGGAATTTCTTGTTTTGTTTTGTTTTTAGAATGTTTATATTACAATGGCTCCTAGAGGGCTAGGGTGACCGGGTGTCCAGTTTTTGACCAGGGACCCTGGTGGCTCCGGTCAGCACTGTTGACCGGGCCATTAAAAGTCTGGTTCATGGTGCTGCAGCGCTAAGGCAGGCTGGTCCCTACCTGTCCTAGTTGGAACCGTGCTGCGCCCCAGAAGCGGCCAGCAGGTCCGTCTCCTAGGCGGGTGGGGGGGGGCAGGGCATGGGGCTCTGCACTCTGTCCCTGCCCTGAGCACTGGCTCTTTACTCTGCTGGCCAATGGAAGCTGGGTGTGGCGATGCCTGTGGGCGATAGCAGTGCGCAGAGCCACCTGGCCTTGCTGCCTAGGAACTGGACCTGCTGGTTGCTTCCGGGGCACATGGAGCCAGGACAGGCAGGGCGCCTGCCTTAGCCTTGCTGTGCTGCTGGCCAGAACTGCCTGAGGTAAACCTATGCCCCTACCCTGAGGCGCCCCCTCAACCTGGAGCCCCCTCCTATACCCCTCATCCCTGGTCCTACCCCAGAGCCTGCATTTCCAGCCCAAAGCCTGTACATCCTCCTGCACTGCAACCTCCTGCCTCAACCTGTAGCCTCCTTATGCACTCCTAATCCCTCAGCCCCACCCCCTCATCCTGGACCCGCTCCTGCACTCCAAACTCCTCATTCCTGACCCCATTCCAGAGCCAGCATCCCCAGCTCAAAGCCCTTGCCCTCTCCCACACTCCAACCCCCTGCCTCAATCTGAAGCTCCCTCCCCCACTCTGAATTCCTCGGCCCCACCCCCCGGCTGGATCCCCCTCCTGCACCCTGAACCCCTCATTTCTGGCCCCACCATGGAGCCCGCTTTTCCAGTTAGAGCCCTCACCCCCTTTTGCACTCCAACCCCCTGCCCTAGCTCAGTGAAAGTGAGTGAGGGTGGGGGACAGTGAGCCACTCAGGGAGGGGGAATGTAGTGAGTCGCGGGCAGAGTCTCTGGGAAGGAGCGAGGCCTCAGGACAGGGGCAGAGCTGTGGTGTTTGGTTTTGTGATAGGCACTGCACAAATATATAGTGTGACATGGTCCCTGCCCAGAGGAGCTTACTCTTTTAAGATGACGTGACAGAGGAAAGCAAAGGAAGAAAGAGCACAGTCGAAAGTTAGACAAATGTTTGTTATTGACAATTGAATTTTTTTTCTATATAATACAGATAATATTTTGAATGTGTGGTTATTGTGGAAAAGCAGAGTCAAAGGAGTGTTTCTTACATTCCAGCAGTTACATGATCATTCTAAAGTGTTGTGAGAGTGAAGTTCATAGTTGTGGGCCAGATAGTGAGAAAAGTCTGTCTGCCCCTCATTTACTAGTTTCCCATTTTTGATCATCAGTTTCATTGTTTCAGTGGAAAAACGAGAAGTCCGGTGGCACCTTAAAGACTAACAGATTTATTTGGGCATAAGCTTTCGTGGGTAAAAAACCCACTTCTTCAGATGCATGGAGTGAAAATTACAGATACAGGCATAAATATATATAGGCAAATGAAGAGAAGGGAGTTACCTTACAAGTGAACAACCAGCGTTGAAAGCCAATTCAGTTAGGGTGGATGTGGTCCACTCTCAATAATTGATGAGGAGGTGTCAATACAAGAGAGGGAAAATTGATTTTGTAGTGAGCCAGCCACTCTGTGTCTATTCAAGTCCAAATTGATGGTGTTAAGTTTGCAAATGAATTGTAGTTCTGCAATTTCTCTTTGAAGTCTGTTTTTGAAGTTTTTTTGTTGAAGAATGGCTACTTTTAAATCTGTTATTGAGTGTCCAGGGAGATTGAAGTGTTGTCCAACTGGCTTTTGTATGTTATTATTCCTGATGTCTAATTTGTGTCCATTTATCCTTTTACATAAAGACTGTCCAGTCTGGCCAATTTACATGGCAAAGGGGCATTGCTGGCAAAAGATGGCATGTATCACATTAGTAGATGTGCAGGTGAACGAGCCTCTGATGGTGTGGCTGGTTCCTATGATGGTGTCACTAGAGTAGACACGGGGATAGAGAAGGCAATGGAGTTTGTTACAGGGATTGGTTCCTGGGTTAGTGTTTCTGTGGTGTGTAGTTGCCGGTGAGTATTTGCTTCATAAAGCTCAGCCACCAGGTGTGCCTGGCCCCCATCAGGGATACTGTTCCTGATAGCTTGTAGTCCACCCTTGTGTGACATATTGGTGTAAAGGGCTTCTACATCCACTGTGGCCAGGATGGTGTTTTCAGGAAGGTCACCAATGCATTGTAGTTTCCTCAGGAAGTCGGTGGGATCTCAAAGATAGCTAGGAGTGCTGGTAGTGTGGGGTCTGAGGAGAGATTCCAAATAGCCAGATAATCCTACTGTAAGAGTGCCAATGCTTGAGATGAGATGACGCGTCCAGGATTTCCAGGTTTATGTATCTTGGGTAATAAAGAGAATACCCCTTGTCGGGGCTCTAGGGGTGTGTCTGTGTAGATTTGTTCCCGTGCTGTAGCAGGGAGTTTCTTGAGGAGATGATGTAGTTTCTTTTGTAGTTTCAGTGGGATCGGAGGATAGTGGCCTGTAGAATGTGGTGTTGGAGAGTTGCCTGGCAGCCTCCTGTTCATAACCTGACCTGTTCATGATGACTAACAGCACCTCCTTTGTCAGCCCCTTTGATTATAATGTCAGAGTTGTTTCTGAGGCTATGGTTGGTATTGCATTCTATACAGCTGAGGTTATGGGGCAAGTGATGCTGTTGGTTTACAATTTCAGCCTGTGCACGTCTGTGGAAGCACTCTATGTAGAAGTCCAGTCTGTCATTTCGACCATCAGGAGAAGTCCACACAGAATTCTTCTTCTTGTAGTGTTGGTGGGAAGGTTCCTGTAGGTCAGTGCTCTGTTCAGTGAGGTGTTGAAAATATTCCTTGAGTAGGAGATGGTGAAAGTAGGCTACCAGATCACCGCAAAACTGTATCAGGTGCGTGAGGATGGTGGGGCAGAAAGAGAGTCTCTGAGATAGGACAGACTCTTCTGCCGGGCTAAGTGTGTGGTTGGATAGATTAACAATATTATTGAGTGAGTTAAGGGTACCACTGTTGTAGCTGCCTGTGTCATGTAGGAGTTTAGATAGTTTACTGTCCTTTTTCCTCTGTAGAGAAATAAAGTGTGTGTTATAAATGGCTTATCTTGTCTTCGTAAATCCAACCATGTGTAATTTTGTGTGGAAGGTTGGTTTTATATGAGAATCTCGCATTTTGAGAGCTCATTCTTCATCTTCTCCTGTTTGCCGTACAGGATGCTGATCAGGTGGTTCCGCAGTTTCTTTGACAGTGTGTGGCATAATCTCTCACGATAGTCAGTGTAGTATGTCGATTTGTAATGGATTTTTTACCTTCAGTCCGTTTTTGTTATGATGTCCATCTGTTTGCACTTGGAGAGAAAGATGTCTGCCTGTATCTTTGCGAGATTTTTCATGAAGTAGATGGATTGTCACATCATATGGCTAAATAATTGTAGTGGAACATAGCTGTTATAGACCAGTGATCAGCAACCTTTCAGAAATGGTGTGCTGAGTCTTCATTTATTCACTCTACTTTAAGGTTTCACGTGCCAGTAATACTTTTTAACGTTTTTAAAAGGTCTCTTTATATAAGTCTATAATATATAAATAAACTGTTGTTGTATGTAAAGTAAATAAGGCTTTTAAAATGTTTAAGAGGCTTCATTTAAAATTAAATTAAAATGCAGAGCCCCCCTCCCCAGCCCGGTGGCCAGGACCTGGGCAGTGAGTGCCACTGAAAATATGCAGTGTTTAGTTACTGGTGAGAATATGCTTCAGGTTGGCGAGTTGTCTGTTGGCGAGGACTGGCCTGCCACCCAAGGTCTGTGAAAGTGAGGGATCATTGTCCTGAATGGGTTGTAGATCCCTGATGTTGCGTTGGAGGGGTTTTAGCTGAGGACTGTATGTGATGGCCAGTGGAGTCCTGCTGGTTTCTTTCCTGGGCTTGTCTTGCAGTAGGAGGCTTCTGGGTACACGTCTGGCTCTGTTGATCTGTTTCCTTATTTCCTCATGCGGGTATTGTAGTTTTGAGAATGCTTGGTGAAGATTTTGTAGGTGTTGGTCTCTGTCTGAGGGGTTGGAGCAGATGCGGTTGTACCTCAGTGCTTGGCTGTAGACAATGGATCATGTGGTGTGTCCGGGATGGAAGCTGGAGGCATGAAGGTAGGCATAGCGGTCGGTGGGTTTTTGGTATAGGATAGTGTTAACATGACCATCACTTATTTTCACCGTGGTGTCTAGGAAGTGGACCTCCCATGAGACCTCATCTGGAATATTGTGTGCAGTTCTGGTCTCACATGTTTAAGAAGGATGAATTCAAATTGGAACAGGTACAGAGAAGGGCTACTAGGATGATCCGTGGAATGGAAAACCTGCCTTATGAAAGGAGACTCAAAGAGGTTGGCTTGTTTAGCCTAACCAGAAGAAGGCTGAGGGGAGATAGGATTGCTCTTTATAAATATATCAGAGGGATAGATATCAGGGAGGGAGAGGAATTATTTAAACTTAGTACCAGTGTGGACACAAGAACAAATGGATATAAGCTGGACACTAGAAAGTTTAGACTTGAAATTAGATGAAGGTTTCTAACCATTAGAAGAGTGAAGTTCTGGAACAGCCTTCCAAGGGGAGCAGTGGGGGAAAAAGACATATCTGGCTTCAAGACTAAGCTTGATAAGTTTATGGAGGGGATGGTATGATGGGATAGCCTAATTTTGGCAATTAATTGATCTTTGATTATTAGCGGGTAAATATGCCCAATGGTCTGTGATGGGATTTGAGTTACTACAGAGAATTATTTCCTGAGTGCTGGGTGGTGAATCTTGCCCACATGCTCAGAGTTTAACTGATCACCATATTTGGGGTCGGGAAGGAATTGTCCTCCAGAGCAGATTGGCAGAGGCCCTGGAGGTTTTTCGCCTTCCTCTGCAGCGTGGGGCCCGGGTCACTTGCTGGAGGATTCTCTGCACCTAGAGGTCTTTAAACCATGTTTTGAGGACTTCAATAACTCAGACATAAGTTAGGAGTTTGTTACAGGAGTGGGTGGGTGAGATTCTTTGGCCTGCATTATGCAGGAGGTCAGACTAGATGATCATAATGGTCCCTTCTGACCTTAAAGTCTACGAGTCTATGAGATTGGTCCAGGCTGAGGTTGATGGTGGGGTGGAAGCTGTTGAAATCGTGGTGGAATTTTTCCAGAGTCTCCTTCCCATGGGTCCAGATGGTGAAGATGGAGGTAGAGAAGGGACGTGAGTGGACGAGAGCTGAGGAAGCGTTGTTCCAGATCAGCCATAACAATGTTGGCATATTGTGGGGCCATAGCGTTGCCACTGATTTGGAGGTATATATTGTCATCAAATTTGAAATGGTTGTGTGTGAGGGAAGATCGTAGCCTGGCCCTCCCTGCATGCAGTCTTAGACTCTCCCAATTCTGTGACCAAATCAATAGCTATGGCTGTTAACATGTGCAGGAGCTCATGATTACAGTCCTTGGGGTTTCTTCAAGAGGTGCAGCAAACCCTTTCTCTTTTCAGAGAAAACGGACACCAAATTGCACAGACTTAAGGACTTTAAGGCGACCCTGAAATCTCTGGGTCTGTATAGTCTGGCAGCAACCAGAAGATGCTACAGGCCTCAGCAGGTTTGATGCTATTTCATGCAGCTTCCCAGGCAGGACCAGTGGAGGAGAAAAAAGGACTTCTGGCATAAATCCTATACACCAACCTCTTCCTTAAGGCTGTTACATTCTTTCCCTAGACATTCGGCAACTTCGAAGCACTGGTTTTGATGACATGCTTGAGGATGACATCTCAATCCCCTCGATTCTGGATTCAGTTACCCTTTGTTTTCCAGCCGACTGTCCCACTTCCTCAATGCCTGGAACCATATTACCTTGGACCATTGGGATCTAAACACAGTAGAATTAGGTTATACCCTCCAATTTTTGTCCACCCACCCTCCCTGTCCCTCTATAGGGACCTTTCTTCTGAAGAAATATCGAGACAAGAAGTCCAATCCCTCCTTTGGGTGGAAGCCATGGAAGAGGTTCCTCACCGTCTAAGAGGATAGGGGTTTTATTCTCATTACTTCCTAATCCCAAAAGCCAAGGGGAGTCTCATACTGATCCTAGACCTGCAGTGGTTCAACCATTATCTAAAGAGATAAAAGTTCTGCATGGTCTTCTTGGCTTCCATCATTCCTTTGCCAGATCTAGGGGACTGGTATGCTGCCCTCAACCTAAAAGATGCATACTTCCACATATAGATTTTCCAAAGCACAGAAAGTTCCTAAGTGTTGTCATAAACCAGACTCATTACTAATTGGCAGTTCTGCCATTCGGGCTGTTGGCTGCCCCACAGGTCTTCACCAAATGTATGGCAGTAGTAGCGGCCTTCCTCAAGAGAAAGGTAGTTCACATTTTCTCGGCTAATCAAGGGCCAGTCCAGAACTCAAGTGGCATCAGACATCCATTTCATCCAATCGACCTTCCAGGTGTTGGGCTTATTAATAAACAGCCAGCAGTCTACCCTTAGCCCTGTACAAAGGATATAGTTCATAGAGTGGTTCTGGACTCTTGTACAGGCGAAGACCCTGCTTCTGGAGGATAGTTTCTACTCAATCTCGAACCTGATAAGTTCCCTTCAGGCACCCTTCAGGCGCATCTGACCATGACAGTCTGAATATGCTTGAGCCTTCTGAGCCACATGGCATTATGCACATATGTGGTACAACATGCGAGACTACATCTCAGATCTTTCCAGGCCCTAGTTGGCCACGATATGTTCACCCTCACAACATCATCTGGACATGATACTTATGTTTCCACTCAAGTCCTCAACTCACTGACTTGGTGGTTGAATCATAGTCTGCTTGGGAATACCTTTTTCAAGGCTCCAACCATCCATTTATCTGATCTCTATGCCTCTGTGTTGGGTTGGGGAGCCCACTTTGGGCATCTCAGGACTCAAGGCCTGTCATCTCCAAGAAGAGCTTTCAATCCATATCAGTATCAGAGAACTCAGCACAGTCTGCCTGACCTGCCAGGCGTTTTTAACCCACATTGCAGACAAGGCAGTCTCGGTTCTCATGGACAATATAATCGCCATGTACTACATCAACAGGCAGGGTGAAGCGCATTCTTCCCCCTGCGCCAGGAAGCAATCCAACTGTGGGAGTTCTGCATTACACTCCATCTACCTAGAGGCATCTTACATGCCGAGTACACAGAACCAACTTGCGGATTGCCTCAGCAGGTCCCTTTCCACTCACTATGAATGGTTCCTTCGACTGGACACGTCAAGAGACATCTTCTAGAGGTAGAGGGCTCCTCTTATAGACCTCTTTGCAGGAGCAACAGGAAATGCCATCAGTTTTTCTCCCTGCAGGGCCACAGCCCAGGTTCTCTTATGGATGCCTTACCTGTTGGCCCAGGCAACTCACCTCTATTATTGCCTTTCCCAAATAACATTAATTCACAAGATTCTGTCAAAGATGAAGCAGGATTGAGTACAGCACATCCTTATAACCCTGGTATGGCCCAGACAGCACTGGTTCACCACCCTCTGAGCTTTCCAGTGGAGCCCCCAGTCCATCTCCCACTACACCCTGACCTGATCACCCAGGACCCTGTTCAGCTGCTTCACCTGAATTTCAGTTCTCTTCATTTGTTGGCCTGGAACCTTCATGGCTGAATCCTGAAGAGCAAGCTCGCTTGGAGCAGGTTTGTAGAATCTTGCTAGGGAGAAAAGCCTACACCAGGGCAACTTATCTGGTAGAGTGGAAATGATTCTTTACCTGGTCTTCCCAACTTGGAGTTCCACCTACACAGTACTCATTGTAATTTATTTTGGAGTATACTCTGCTCTTGAAACAACAAGGTCTGGCCTTCTTCTTCAGTTAAGGTCCACCTGGTGGCCATTTCAGCCATCTGACCTAAGGCTGAGAACACATTGGTGTTTTCACATGAAATGGTAATTGGTTTTCTCAAAGACTGGAGAGGATGTTCCCTCAGATAAAGGAACCGATCCCTCCTTGGGACCTAAACCTCGTCCTGGCAAAGCTGTCAGGCCCACCCTTCAAGCTGCTAGCAACATTTTTAAAGTTTATTTTGAAAACTTTTCAGATTAGTTTTATAGCTATATAAGAAAATGAATTATTGTTTGGTTATTTCATTTACCAAAGGTAATTGAAGCAGATATTTATGAAGTCATTGGGAGGTGAACTATCTCCAATTCAACAAGTTAATCATTAATATTTGGAGAGTTTTTTTGCCATGCTGTATTAGGAGGAGAACATCAACAGACAGACGTTTAAATTGTTATATTTAACTAAAACAACCACGTTATGTATTCTGGATCTTTTTCTTCAACCACGAACATATAATGTTATAACAAAACAAGCATATGAATTTTTGAATTTAGTTAAACATTCAAGTTTTTTAAAATCAGGTTTGTTTTTGTTAAAATTGTTTTTAACTAAAACTGTTAAATGAAATATTTAAAAAAACCAAAAAAATTAAATTGACTGTGTCAGCCAGGTCAACATGAGAAACTTAAAATATTGGCTTCTGCAGCTAACTCAGTTGTCTTCACCTTCATTTTCCTGTTTGTTCATAATCTGGAAAAGAAAAACAGCTTTCCTGTTTTTTCAGGTCCCAAACGATTTCTCAGTTTGGAATGAATCAGTCCTGTCATAAACAGATAGTTAAGGGTTAATGTCTCTTTTACCCGTAAAGGGTTAAGAAGCTCAGTAAACCTGGCTGACACCTGACCAGAGGACCAATAGGGAGACAAGATACTTTCAAATCTTGGTGGAGGGGAGTCTTTTGTTTGAGCTCTTTGTGGTGGTGTTGTTCGCTCTTGGGACTAAGAGGGACCAGACGTCCATCCAGGCTCTCCAAATCTTTCTGAATCAGTCTCTTATGTTTCAAACTTGTAAGTAATTAGCCAGGCAAGGCGTGTTAGTCTTATATTTGTTTTCTCAACTTGTAAATGTTTCTTTTTGCTGGAAGGATTTTATCTCTGTTTGCTGTAAATATGATCTCATTCAATTCCTTCCAAATTTCAACAGCGTCAGCAATGAAACAGCTATTTCCTTGCATTTTGTTCAAGGCCACAGAAATAGGCTTCAGGGTACTCAGCATGTGGTCAACATTTCTTTTAAGCCCAATGTGGAGAACTTTGGCTGTGACCGTGCCATCTATTTTTTCACGATTTTGTTCACAAACTGTCATCAGATTAGGTCAGTTCTTGATATAGTGGTCAAAACAGTCCACTACTGAGTTCCATTGCATGTCTTATGGGAGGGTTAGCTTGGTTCTTCCCACTTTTTTCAGAGCAGCTGCTGCAAAGTGGTTGTTACGGAAGTACTTTGCAATTTTGACAACATTAGCTTTTATTTCTGGAACACTGAAGTCTTTGGCTAGGAGGTGCATCAAATGAGCACTGCAACCGTATATTATTGGCTTGGGACTCTCTTCACTGTTGTCTTAATTTCTTCTCATCTTGGATACATTTGCAGCATTGTCTGTGACTAAGTTGCCTACTAGAGATTTGGTTTTTTTCTCCACAGTTTGTTATAGCTTTTACTGCTGCTTCTTGTCAGTATTCTGCTGTGTGTGTATTTCCTGATGTTTTAATTTTTTCTGTAAGGAAGACATTCCCTTTTTCTGTTGTCACACAAGCACATAAAACAGAATCTTTTGCACACTGCTCAATTTCTCTTTCATACACTTTATCCAGCAATTTGCCTGCGACATCTGCTCTTTTGGGTGGACTGTATCCTGGTCTTAATGACTGAACCATGTTAATGAAGTGTGGGTTCTCAAACATACGGAAAGAAGAGTTTGTTGCATAAACACAGAGCAATTTTTTCATCAAATATCTCTTCTTGTCATCTGCTGGTTCTTATCACAAATTTATCTATGCTTGTTTCAGAATGATGGAGATTTTTTTTTTCTTTTTGCTACAGGTGATCTACTGTGGCTATGTGACATACATTATGTGACTGAAACACTATCATTGGCAGATAACTCTGAAATATAGAAAATGATGGTGGTCTTGAAGGTGTATAGTCTTCAGAATCCTATATGTTGAGGATGGATTCTCCTAAACAAAATAATTCAATGCAGTTATTTAATTATTATTAGTGTTAGTATTACTCATTGCATTCACTGACACTCAGTACTACTTTAAAGGTGAAATTGTAAATTGAAGATCTACCTATTTCAGCTATTTATTTTTTATCACAACTGCATCTAAAGTGATAGTACCAGAGAGTAACAACTGTATTTTTTGCTCAAACACGAGAATTCAAGAATAGTCCAGAAGGAAGACAGGCAGTCCTTAAGAAAGAAGTACGAAATAAAAAAGTTTACCAACCTGAAGATCCTGCATATTCAGACATGTTTCTTTCCTCATCTTCAACCCAGCTTCCTCCTGAGAAGGAACACTTCTCATGATGTTGTTTCATTTGGGAAATCAGGCTTTGCATTTCTTTGTTGCACTGTTTGCATTTTACATACATGCCTCTCTTACCCGCAGGTAGAATATCTTAATTAAAATATTCCAAAACTGGGTCTCTTTTACGGTCTACTGCCGTTATAGGTTTTCCCTTCTAGTGAGAGAATGGTATGGTAGATCTCAAATCAATGAAGGCTACACTCAGAAAGACCTCAAGACTTCTGGAATATGCTGCTCAAACAGTTTTACCTTTGTTTGTACCGCCTGTCCCTCCGTTCTCACATTTATCTCCAGATGTCTTCTCCTTGTCCAGATCTATTCCGCCCGCAATCTTCTATTCATTTAATTTTTGAAACTTGCACTTTTAGAGAGAGAAGTAAGGGATTGACTCTGTGTACACAAATGTGCAGAGGAACAATAGGGTTGAGGTCTGTTATTTCTCACCTCCATTATTTATTTATTTATATTAAAAACATTTTTGCTGTCAACAAGCATGTTCTCTCTGGAGACCCAAATCCACAGGTTGAGAACTGCAAAACTAAGCATTTCTGATGGTATCTTTTGGGCTGAGCACTGAGTCCCATTGGGTAGATTGATAGATTAACATAAATAATCTATACAGAAGCTCCTGTAACCCCATAAGATTGGGTTCCTAAACCATTAACTATTGGAAGCCATTTACAAAACTTTTCTTAAACATTACATGACTATATTGTCTCATACTATAGAATTAGAATTTATAATCCCTAGCCAATGATGATATCTTTGAGTTTTAATTAAGATAGATTTTTCCCTCAAAAAGCAGTTTATCAAAAAATCCAATTTAAATTAAAAAAATTCTGATTTTTTTTTAAAAAAATGATTAATTTTTATCCACCCTGACTAATTCTGTATTCAGTGCATAGTTTGGATGATGTACAGTAAATAATGAATGAGACCACACAAAGATTGATTAGGATAAAAAGAAATATTGAATTCTTGCCCATCTGGTGAGCACCATTCTTTCTGAATGAGCAAGGAATTCTGTGAGGGGAAAAATAGTATGTGATCATATCATCAAAGCAGTGACATCACAACAGGGTGGTGGTGGTGGAGGTGGCAGGGAGCTGTGGTCCTCAAACTTTTTGCCATGGTGAACCTAGCCCCCTTCCCATCTTCCCCCTGACGACCCCGGTCATGCCAGAAGCTGGTGGAGCCAGGACAGGGATCCCGGGGAGCTGTGGAACCTGTGTGGACCCTACACCTGCCTACAGTTCAGGGGACCAAAGAGCAGCCCCTGTCCTCTGTACCTGCCTAGGGCAGGTTGAGGGTCTGCGCTGCCGCTCCCCGTAGCTGCCCACACGGCTCTTAATATGGCTAGGCTGCAGCTCCAAGGCTGTGCCCCCCGGTCACAGCAAGAGCCGCAGACAACTGTGGGGAGCCTGGGTCCCTCCTTCCTGCTTGGGTGTTAGGTCTGGGGGAGGAGAGCTCCCTGGCCTTGCTGTGGCTTCTGGCTTGGCTGGGGCATAGCCTCGGGACAAGAAGGGAAGGTGGGGACAGGCCTTGGGGGGAAGAGGAGGGGACTTGAGGGAAGGTGTGGGGTGGGGGGCATGGCTTTGCAGGGAAGAGGAGGAACCTCAGGGGGGAGGGGTGAGGCAGGACCTTGTTGGGAAGAGGAGAGGGGAGCCTTATGGGGCCAGGGCCCCAACCCCCCCATGCTTTTGGAAGGCTCTGCTGTCCCTGAATCTAAGACTGTATCATAATGCATATTCACAAAGGTGCCGAATTAAGGTTGCACTGGTAGCCTTCCTTCTGGCATTTCTGAACTTTGAAGCACTTGGTTTTGAAACCTTAGCAGTCTTTTTACATTGTGTTTGCGGTTTTATATATGCTGTTAGCCTTCTGGAATCTGATTCCCAACGTGTTAACACCTGACAATTGACTAGGAATTTTATGGGCTATCAGGAGCAGTGTACTGTGAAGAAAGGAGGCTCTGTGGTTACTAGGAGTAGGGCAGGATAATCTGGCATTTTTGTCTTGTAATATATCTGTTTCCATTGATCTGTCTCAACTATTTAATCAAACCAATCTGTTTAGTTTGGGAATTCAATGTATCTTATGTACTTATATGGACCTCTTGCCATTTTATCTAAGAACTTCAAAATTTTTACTATATTTATCTTGACAGACATTCCTGTGAGATAGGGAAGTACTGCTATAGTAATACTTTATGCAGATGGAGAAGTAAGGCACAGAGAGACTGAGCAGTTTGGTCAAATTCACACAGGAAGTCTGTGGTGGGAGATCCAAGTTCAGTTTGCTACTCCAAGTCCTAGGTTAGTGCTTTAACACCAGGACCGCCTTTCTCCTCTGCTAGCTGTTTTCTAAGTGGTTAATGTGCAAGACAGAGCTGAGTCTTGCTGTTGAAAATTGTGGCTGACTGACTATTAGTTCAGAGATGAGTGGTTAAATTAAAATAGTTGCTTCTTGCTTTAAATTTCAGTATGTGTCATAACTTTGTGGTGATTAAATTTTATAGGTTCCTCTTTCAATATTTTTCTCATTAATTTTCTGTCTGCAGATGTGGTGACTAGAAGAACCTCTATTGTTGCCCATAGTGCATATAGTGCCTTATAAAGATGGGGTTTGGAAGTGACCTGAAGTGTTCTCATGATGCTTTGTTAAAATTGCAAGATTGGGAGTTACGACTACTAGAAACTGTGAAGAAATTTATGGCCATGCGAGTAAAAAGTGACAAAGAATATGCATCCACTTTACAAAATCTTTGTAATCAAGTTGATAAAGAGAGTACTTCCCAACTGGATTATATTAGCAATGTATCCAAGGTAAGAGAAGATTATTTAGAAATTGAAATTGAGGAATCATGTTTTCATTATTATATAGAAAAGCCTGTTAACTCCTTTTTTTTCTTCGTTATAAAGTAAACTCAAGGATTAACTTGAAAAGTGTCATTGTCCTGTGGTGGTTTTGTCCCTTTTTGGATGGATCTCTTAAGCCACTCTGAGCCTTGTGTTCCATCTGCTTTATTCTCCCACCTTTTCCATTTTCCTTCTGTGTTAGACCATGTGCCCACTGAACTCCACTAATGCAGCTTCTTGAGAGTTAGTTTTAGTAAAGAGTTTGAAGTGAGGTGTGGCAGTCCCTGGGTGGAATGTGTATCATGCAAACTCTCCTTTTGTACTGAAAAAAGTGCCCAAGCTAGAATCCCTAATTTTGAGCTCTGGTATTGTAGACCCTGGGCTGACCCACTTATTCTTATGTTTGGGGGTTTTGTGATTATAATATGTTGTAGTAAGTTTTTTTTTTTTTAAGTGTTAAATAGAAACTATTGTTCATACCATGTAGAGGTTGTGATAAAAATAGAAAAAAAAGCCAGGAAATTCAGAGCTAAGGCTGACATTCTGACCATTATTCACACCATGGTGTTTAGTTGTAAAAAACAAAGCATTAATTAAGGCCAAAATTTCTCAGACTTTTTCTCATAATTGTAATAATGTTAAAGATAGTTTTTTGTATACAGTTTAAAGTAAAAAAAACCTTTTATGAAAGGTGTCATAACCTTAGTCCCAGATTTGGACCTTAGCGTCCAAAATATGGGGGTTAGCATGAAAACCTCCAAGCTTAGTTACCAGCTTGGACCTGGTACTTGCTGCCACCACCCAAAAAATTAGAGTGTTTTGGGGCACTCTGGTCCCCCTGAAAAACCTTCCCTGGGAACCCCAAGACCCAAATCCCTTGAGTCTCACAACAAAGGGAAATAATCCTTTTTCCCTTCCCCCCTCCAGGTGCTCCTGGAGAGATACACAGACACAAGCTCTGTGAAACTACACAGAGTGACTCCCCCTCTCTGTTCCCAGTCCTGGAAACAAAAAGTACTTTCCTCTTCACCCAGAGGGAATGCAAAATCAGGCTAGCAAATCCAACACACACAGATCTCCCCCCTGATTTCTTCCTCCCACCAATTCCCTGGTGAGTACAGACTCAATTTTCCTGAAATTTCCCAGTAAAGAAAACTTCACAAGTCTTAAAAGAAAGCTTTATATAAAAAGAAAGAAAAATACATACAAATGGTCTCTCTGTATTAAGGTGACACAATACAGGGTCAATTGCTTAAAAGAATATTGAATAAACAGCCTTATTCAAAAAGAATACAAATCAAAGCACTCCAGCACTTATATTCATGCAAATACCAAAGAAAAGAAACCATATAACTTACTATCTGATCTCTTTGTCCTTACACTTAGAAACAGAAGATTAGAAAACAGAGCTACTTCTCCAAAGCTCAGAGAAAGCAGGCAGACAGAAAACAAAGACTCAGACACAAACTTCCCTCCACCCAAAGTTGAAAAAATCCGGTTTCCTGATTGGTCCTCTGGTCAGGTGCTTCAGGTGAAAGAGACATTAACCCTTAGCTATCTGTTTATGACAAAAGGTTAAAAAAACATCCATTATGTACCGAATAGATACAAAAGAGGTACAGCAATGGCAGTGGCAAAGCAAGCATCCCCACTTCACCTTTTAATAAGCCTTAGGCCAGATTTATGACTGCTTTGGTAGTTAGAGGTCTATTCTGTCTTAACGGCTTCCTCAATTCTTGGCCTTTCTGCTGAAAATGCTGGACTGGAGCAGCTCACTTAGGCTACGTTTACACTACAGGAAAATTCGAATTAGCTTAAACCGATTTTATAAAACAGATATTATAAAGTCGATTTTGCATATCCACACTAGGCACATTAATTCGGTGGTGTGCATCCATGGTCCGAGGTTAGCGTTGATTTAAAGAGCCCTTTAAATCGATATAAAGAGCAGTGTAGTGTGGATGGGTGCAGCATTAAATAGATTTAACGCTGTTAAAATCGGTTTAACAGCGTAGTGTAGACCAGGCCTTATTTCACAATGGGCACCAAATAGTTGTTAGTTTAATTAATTTTAATCACTTTTAATCTGAATTGGACTTGAACAAGTGACCAAGAGGCTTCTTATCCTTTGTCTATCCTTGAATCACACATGATAGAAAAAGAGTGGGTAAACCTCCCCTCTTTCTAGACTAATGCAAACAACTGACCCAGGCCCCTCCAAAAAAAAAAAAAAAAAAAATTCCATGACATCTTAATGTCTACCTTTTAGTCACGGGTGTTTTTAGTAAAAGTCATGCACAGGTCACAGGCAGTAAACAAAAATTCATGGCCCGTGACCTGTTCATGACTTTTACTGTATATCCCTGACTAAGACTTGGCGGAGGGGGAGGCGGCTCGGGAGTGCGGTCCAGGGGCCCCACAGGTGCTGGGGGGGATGGCCCGGTGGCTGCTGGGGAGAGGGGAGTCGCGGTCATGGGTGCTGGGGTGGGAGGGAGGGTTGGGGCAGGCTCCCTACCTGGATCTTGGGAAGCGGCAACCCCAGCTCCTAGCTCCATATGCTGCCTCTGCTATACCCCAAGCCCCAATTCAGCAGCTCCCATTGTCTGGGAACTGTGGCCAGTGGAAGCTGCAAGGGTAGTGCCTGCAAGTGGAGGCAGTATGTGCATCTAGGAGCTGAGGGAGGGGAGTTCCTATTGCCCTCACAGAGAAGGGCCCCCCCAGATAAGCATCGCCCCGCAACCCAACCACTGCTGTTGCTGGAGGACAGAAGGGCCCGAGACTGCTCCAGCAGTGTCTGCTGCGTCTGGCCCGGGGGCTGCCAGAGCTCAGGTGGCCCCCAGGTCAGGCACACCAAACACTGCAGAAGTCCCGGATGTAACTGAAAGTCACGGAATCTGTGACCTCCATGACAAATACGGAGCCTTACCTATGAGCAAAATACCAAAATACTATATGCTTATTAATAATAAAACAGTAATAGAAGAAGAAAAACATAGAGTTGTCATGTCTCTTTCTTTACAAACCTTAATATTTATAAAGGTTATAAAGATTCTTGGATGCTGGTGCTATCTGGTGAGACACTGCCTCCTGCTGTGAGCAGCCAAATTAGCCCAGTACTGTGATTTAGCAGCTGAATTAGCCCAATATGTGCATCCACTTCTCTGCTGTTGGGAAAATTAATGGTGTTTACACAGTATCTTAAATATAAATAGGAAGCTAGAAATTATAGAATAAGGGAGGCAAAAACAGAAGGAGAAAAACCTGTAGCCATCAGAGTTAAGGACAGAAGGAGTTTTTCCAAGTATGTGAGGAACAAAAGAAATTCTAAAAATGATACTGGTCCATTACTAGATGGAAATGGTAGACTTGTCAATAATACAGAAAAGGCAAAAGTGTACAATAAATATTTCTTCTGTGTTTGGAAAAAAGCCGGACTGCTATCATATAATACTGCTACATCTGAAATAGTTGCCGTTCCAACAGAAACTGAGGGGCTTGATGCAGCTGCTACAATTAGACATCCTCGTGCAGAGTCAAGGTTATAGAGGAGCGTGGTTACACAACTCCCTGTCCATTGAACAGCAGCTGCAAAAGGAAGACTTTTTTTTTTTTTAAATCAGCATGCCTGGATAACTTGCATCTGAGAGTTTTAAATAGCTGGCCAAGGAGCTCTCAGGACTGGTTAATATTTTTTTTTCCAGTAAATCTATGGACGTTCCAGAGGACCGGAACAAATCTAATGTTATGCCAATATTTAAAAAGGGTAAATGGGACAACCTGAGTAATTATAGGCCTGTTAGCTTGACATTGATCCTGGGCAAAATAATGGAATGGCTCACACAGGATTTGATTGATAAAGAGTTTAGGGAGAGTAATATAGTTAAAGCCAATCAGCATAGGTTTGTGGAAAATAGATCCTATCAAACTAGCTTGATAAGCTATTTTGTTGAGATTACAAGTTTGGATGATAAAGGAATAGTGTTAATGTAATAAGCTTTTGTAAGATATCTGACTTGGGACTGCATGGGACATTTCGTTTAAGAAACTAGAGCAATGCAGATTCAATATGGCACACATTAAATGGATAAATACTGGCTAATTCGTATGTCTCCATGTAATTGTTAATGGGATTCACCACTGAGCAGGTGTTTCTAGTGGGATTCTACAGGGATTGCTTGTTGGACCTGTACTATTTAACATTTTTATCAATGACCTGGAAGAAAATATAACACCATTACTGATAAAGTTGCAGAGTATATAGACATTGAGGAAGTGGTGAATAATGAAGAGGCCAGGTCATTGATTCAGTTATCTAGATTGCTTAATAAACTGGGTACATGCAATTTAGTATGACAAAATGTAAAAGTCAATACATCTAGGAAGAAAGAATGTAGGCCATACTTAGATGATAGGGGATTTTGTCTTGGGAAACGGTACCTCTGAAAAGGATGAGGGGATTAAGGTGGCTTATCAGTTGAACATGAACTGCCTGTGTGACAGTGTGGCCAAAGGGCTAATGTGATCTTTGGTTGTATAAACAGGAGAATCCTAAGTAGGAGTAGGGAGATTATATTATCTGTGCATTAGGCAATGGTGCAACCGCTACAGGAGTGCCGTGTCCACTTCTGATGCCCACAGTTCAAAGATATTGATAAATTGGAGGGCGTTCAGAAGAAAGTCTGGAGAAAGATTAAAGAATTAGAAAACATGTAATCTTCTTTGAATGCTTGCTCATGTCAATTCTATGTTAGACGTGTGCACACCCATGTACACGGCTGCTGGAGATTTTTCCCTTAGTGGTATCCGTAGGGCTGCCTCCGGTGCCCCCTGGAGTCCCGTGCTAATGTGCTGGTGTATGGGATGCTGCTGCCCTCTGTTTCTTCTTATGGCCCGTGACGGTCACTTTCTACAGATACTACTGGGGGGAAATGTTCGGCAGCTGTGCATGTGGTGCGCCCAGACCTAAGCATGGAATGGATGTGAGCAGCACATCTCAAATACAACATTTATGAAAGGTAGGTAACCATTTTTTATAGTTGAAGACGCAAGGAGCTCTATCTGTTTAATTTAACAAAGAAAGAGTTAAGATGTGGCTTGATTATAGTCTATAAGTACCTACTTGGAGAACAAAAGTTTGATACCAGAGGGCTCTTTAGTCTAGCAGACAAAGGTGTAACAAGATCCAATGACTGGAAAGTGAAGTTAGACAAGTTTAGATTAGAAATAAGGCACAAATTTTTAATAGTGAGGTTAATTACCAAGGGTTGTAGTCAGGGCTGGGTACAGCGCTGCTTCATTCTTCGAAGGCAATTCAGTGGTGGGTCCTTCGCTCCCATCCTTCCTCTTTGGCGGCACTTCAACAGCAGCTCAAAGAGGAAGAGAGGGACTTAGGGACCTGCTGCCGAAGACCCGGACGTGCTGCCCCTTTCCATTGGCTGCCCCAAACACCTGCTTCCTTTGCTGGTGCCTGGAGCTGGCCCTGGTTGTGGTGGATTTTCCATCACAGAAAATTTTTAAATGAATATTGGAGTTGATTCATGCAAGTCCTATGGCCCGTGTTATACAGGACATCAGACAAAACGATTAAAATGTTCACTTCTGGCCACACAGTCTATAAACAATATGAATTCTCTTTTCATTATCATGTCCCCATCCTTTTCTCCATTCAGCCACTTTTGAACATTTTTTACTTCAATTATTGTAAATGTCAGTTACTATTTATTACAATATTTGTCATTTCTGTTTCTTTGCTCTAATTTTGGCTGACCAAGAGAATGATTTTCAGTTTAAACACCATAGGAGTCTAATATTTTGATCATGTTTTTTACACAGTATACTTCACACTGGAACTCAATATTTCCCACCAAATACATGTATTTTTTATACCATAGAATCCCAAATACTGTGCATATTTAGTGCTGGAGTGATTGTTATACCTAAAATGTTGGCATTTCTGAGGGAGTGAAATGCAGCAGCTATTCTGTGCTAGCAATTCCATACAGCATTTTTTTTAGACAACAGAATTGAGAATAATATATTCTTTGCTCTCTTGGATAAGAAAAAATAACTTTTCCTATATGATTGTAAGTAGTCAGTTCCTTAATTTTATTTTTCAGCTTTTAGATACCATTGTTTAAGCACACTGTAATAGGACTGTTTCAGTACCTTGTTGAGAGAATTCCAGAGAACACTTAAGTACTGTAAGAAATGCTATGCATAATTTAATAGGTTTCGGGTCTTCCATTTAGGTTTCTGATTAACTCAATCTGGTCTGGTGTTAAGGGGGCATGCATAGATGGAAGTGCCTTTTTTCAGATGAGATGGGAAAAGGAGAACTCAGTCCATTGTGGTAATTAAAAAAACATTGGTACCTTCAGCAGTGCTGAAGTACAAAAATTATACTATCATAAAGTTGAATGCCCAGTGAACCCCATTCTGTTCTCGTCAGCAGAACTGAACAAGGTTCCAGGGGATATCAAATACTTTTATTCAAGTTAAATGCCAGTTTGAGGCTCATGTCAACAGCTTGTGTACATTGGTATAGCTCCAGTGAAGTAGTTGGAGCAATGTCAGTTTACTCCAGCAGAAGTTCTGGCCCTGTGTGTAACATAAAGAGAGACCTGATTTTATTCTACTAAAAATTGCCACTGCTATCACCAAGAGAATTAGTCATGTAATTGAGATTGATTTAAATAAAAGAAAAAATCTGCCTAGGACAGTGGAAAGACATACAAGAAAGGGAAGAACAAAGGACACTGGGAGCATGTCTGTCAAAGTAAAGAAATTTGGGTGATAGCTCAAGTGAGGGTTAATGGTTTTCATGACAGACCTAGACTTTAGTGTAATGCTGAAATGTGACTATAATACATCATTAATACATCTCTAACTCCTTTGCGTGGGTGGGTTAAAGACATGGTTTCTATATTTAAAGTGTTCATTCAGGCAAATGTTGAAAAATATTCTTTCTAAAACCCCTTTAAATAATAATGTACTTTTCCAAGAGTTTCTTTTGATCATGCAATAGCAGATAAGTTCTTTTCTCCATTTTCCTTCTTCCAGTCTTGGCTGCTTATGGTACAGCAGACAGAGCAACTTAGCAGGATAATGAAGACACATGCAGAAGATCTTAACTCTGGGCCACTACATAGACTTACAATGATGATCAAAGACAAGCAACAAGTAAAGAAGAGTTACATAGGTGTTCATCAGCAAATTGAGGCAGAGATGTTCAAGGTACCTTATTATACATGGTTTTTTTTTTAATTTTTAAATTACTAAAGCTTTATAAGGTAGTATATAGAATTATTTCATATAAATATTCACGTAAATACTGCAGATGCCACCATTCCTCTTTATCTTGCAGTACAAATACTGATTTTTTATAATTGGATTGCATTTTCTTCTTGTTTAATCCAGTTCCTCCATTTTTCTACAAGTTACTAGCTGAAAAGACAAAGGTGGGAAACTGTCCTGAAAATGAATTCAGTTAGGCTAACCGCTCTGGAAATTTTCTCCTTCCGGTAGAGCGTGACTGTGTGAATCCCTTCTCCTGTCTCCTCTAGGCATTTCTGGGGTCAGGGCTTGAAAAATCCACTAATCTAAGGCAAGTAAAAGCTTTTCTTGATGAGTGCTGTAAATTTCTGAGGAATCTAAGCTTGTGTTTAAAAAAAAAAAATCTCCCTTTCAGCAGCCACAGTGGGTTTTGGGGTGGACTTCAAATGTATCTGATACCTAGGATCCAGAGACTGATATGAATAATGGAGCCCCCAAACAAGTATGGCAACAAGTTTTCAATGAGCAATAATCATCCCTTTGGATTAATTTCATTGGATACAATATTACTACTGAAATTTAAGGGGACAGCTTCCTATTAGGAATCCCAGCAACCTCCGCTTTCCCAGCAGCTGGAGGGAGATTGACATGTCACATGGGTGTCCTCCTTACTACTCTGTGGATAATAGTTTGACTTCTCAGCCTATCGGGTGCCTGGTAAAATTCCAAGTCCTGTGTGTGGGCCTATGAATGGATATGCTTGGGTGTATCAGATATTCTGGGGTGATGAGAAAGATTGATGGAGTAAGTTAGGAAGAAAAAGGACAAAATATGGAGCGAGAGTGAGTGAGTGAAGGGACAAGGGGAAGGGAAAAGAGGAGACACAAAATCTAAGGTGGGTAGAAAACAATTTAGAGAGAGGGAAAAAGGACGTGATAGTGGAAGAACACTGGAGTGAACTCTATACTATACCATGTTCTGCTATAGGACAGAAAAAAAATAACATTTATATGGCAATATTGTGATGGGTTGCCCCTCTTCAAGGTGCCACCTGGGCCTGATATGCTGAGATACCACTGAACCTCCCTATTCTGCCAGCTTGGCCCCCTCTTTAGACTGTCTTGCTGAGCCTGACTCCTGAGCCTCCTCTAGCACACACACACACAGGCAGGGCCGCAGCCCGCTGCGGAAAGACTCAGCTTAAGGGACTTGCCCCAGTACTCAGGTGCCCACCTCACTTGGAGTGCAGACCCAAAGGTATATTGTGAAATCTGCCCCCTCTCTCAATGAGGAGATAAGCACAATTTCTTGCTGTCCTCCCCCATTAGAAATTACAGAAACTGGGTTTAATAATAAAGAAAATAAATGTTATTAACTATAAAAGGCAGATTTTAAGTGGTTAAAGGAGTAGCAAACAGAACAAAGCAGATTACTGAGCAAATAAAACAAAACATGCAAACTAAGTTCAATTCACTAAAGAAACAGGTTACAAAATGTAATTCCTCACCTTAACTATTGAACTTAGGCAAGATTCAGAGTTTATGTAGCTCAGAGTTCCAGTTATTTTTCTTACAGACTGGACTTCTGTCTCAGTCTGGACTTACCTCTGCCTTTCCCTTTGGGTTGGTTTTTTGTTTCTCTTCAGGTACTTTCAGCAATCTTTCTTCTTGTGTAGGCAATGGAGAGACTCTGGAATGCCTTCCCTCCCAGCCTTAAATAGAATTTACATAAGGTGGGAAGACTTTTGTTTCCCAAACTTGACCTCCCCCTCCTGTGGGTGGAAAATTACTAGAAGTCCAAGATAGTGCTTAGTACCACATGGCAGGACCACTTGACTTAGTAGTGTCACAGCTAGTCCCAGGAGGACTGTCAGGAAGGAGAGAGATTAGTATCTTCACAGTTCTGTTGTTTCTTCTTAATGGGCCATCAGGGCTGTTATGGCTGGTTGTCTGGTGGGTGTCTCCCAAACACACACAGTTACATAGTCAATATTCCTAACTTTAGATAAGGAAGTGATACATGCATACAAATTGGATAATCACATTCAGTAAATCATAACCTTTCCAAAGATATCTTACATGAGCCATCTTGCATAAAGTTTGTTATGTCATATCCATATCATAATTATATTTTCATAAAGAATACAGAGTGTAAGATCACAAATATATTTGACAAAAAAAAATTCTGCTGATAACCAACCCGAATAACAAGTTTTTTATTATTTATTTGTGTGTGTGTGTGTGTGTGTGTGTGTGTGTGTGTGTGTATATAGTGTGTGCATGTATATATGTATTTTTAATTATTTTTTTTGACAGTAAATTAACTACAGTGCATGATGAGCCTTGTGAGGCCTATTTTTTAGCTGAAGCAGATCATGGTTTTGGAGCAAGGCCACACAGGTATTTTTTACCCTGGCCAGTAGACTATGTTGTCTTCTAGGTGTTGAGTTTTTCAGGCCCTTCCTGAGGTTCTCTATACAAGTGTATGGATCCATTTCTGATGAGATACTGTGTATTCTTATAGTCTTACCTGCTGTTGTCTGTCCAATGGTTTTGTGCCTTTGGAGCACTTATTGAATGGCTCATTGAGCTACTTACTTGTCCACTTAAGACCCCTTACATGATACACAGCAAAATTTCTGCCTTGTTAGATAGAATATCAAAATACCCATAGCCCCCTAGGACACTATCCAATATTCAACAAGATTATCAGCTGTGCTGATTGGAATCCATAGTTTATGCTGGATAAAATCTTGCCATAGAGGAGTAATAATAGCAAAATAAAAACATGGTCGTTTCATATTCCAGAGAATCCTTGTTTGAGGAATCCTTTGATACATCCCTTAAGGACTTACTTGAAAACAAACAAAAATCATGCTTTCCACACATGTCAATGGTAAAGACTCTACCTTCAGGTTTATTCCAATCCCATTGCGAATCTCAGATATTCTTCTTTCTGTAAAAATTGGAGAAAAAGAGGGGCTTATGATGTTACTAAGACAAAAATATCAGATACACATCACAGCCCTGGATGCTAGTAGTACTCACTTTAGGGATGGTCTACTCAATGCCTTATTCCACAGCAGCAGGAGTGTAAATTCTAATGCATACCAGCATGTTGTGCACTTACTGGCATTCATTAATGTACTATTGTTTGAAATGTGACTATATTAACATGTTCTAGGCAATGTTAGTGTGCACCAGCAGGGTCCACACAAGACACTCTGGTTTGCATTAGAATGTACACCTCTCTGGTGTGGACTGAGACACTATGTAGATAAAACCAAAGATAACTTTGACTATCTTAATCCTCTTAGATTTATCCAGATAGGGAGTTTCTGGCATTGTTTTCATCACCGACAGAAGAGCGTATTGAGACAGGTGAGACAGAACTGTTTCACATTTAAATTCAAAGATTTCTCATAACTAATTTCATTCCCTGCGTTTGTTCTCCACTCTTCTGTAAAAGGACCAGTTTCTAATTGTGCTCAGCACCTCCTAATCATGGGATGAGTAACATCAGTACCCTTGGCATTTAAGAGTCCAACTCCATTTATTTACTTTGGTTTCACTGATTTACCATCCTTTCAGAACTTCAAAACGGAGTCTTTTTGATTCATTCTTCTAGCCAGTGCCCCAAGATATTTTTCTGCAGAAACCAATTGCTTCATAGCACCAACCGTATTTCTTCCTTGGCAACCTGTAGGTCTAGTCTGTCAAAAAGTCCTTTCCTGTCCAGTTTCTATTTTAACAACACATGGAAATCTGACTGATTGGGTGTGTGTGTGCATGCATGCATGCATGCTTATGGGAACAGGATAACTCTAGAAATGGTCCTGCTCTGACTTAAGTTTCTCCATAACCGGTCTAGATTAGAGCTAAGAATTGAAAGACATGCCCTGGTTGCTTTTTGTGGAGTTCTGACAGTTAACCAATTGCTAGTTTTGTAAAATAATTCAGTAGCTGAGGCTTATATAACCTAGCAAAAGAGAATCATGAACCCCAGCCATCCCAGTCTTCACATTACTCATAATGGAGAAAAAATGTAAGAGCAGTCCATTTTGCAGAAAAGCTAAGTGTTCTCTCAGGTTGACTGAGCACAAGTGATCTCTCCTAGTCCATGAATGTTTGAAGTCGCTCTATCAAAGAATCTCTTTTGCCTCTCTTTCAATGCACAGCTCTTCAGGTTTTTCTTTTTGATATCAGAGCCCAATGGGTTGTCAAATGTCTTCTCAATCCCATGCTCCAGTGGTCTTTTGTACTTGCTGCTCACTTCTTTTCCTCCACAATGTGCTAAAGGTTTGAACTGTAAAAGGTAATGCTATTCTTGTAGCTTCTTTGCCAAAAATGTCCTGGTTCACGGAGCTGGTCCAGTTGTCTATGGAAAGAAAGATTCTCTGACTCATATTTTCAATCTCTTTGTAGGAGCCAGTTGCTCCTCTAGACCTCATAACTAGTGGCCTGGGTCATAAGAGATTAACTCTTCTATCCAAAGGCACCTTTAATGGCTTTTTAGAAATTTTTAAAATCCAGTCACTTTTCTGTGTCAGGCTTTGGAAGAAATTCTTTCAGTGTAATGAGGATCAGATAAGTATAAACAGTAACTAATTGAAATCCAATTTTTTTTTTTTAAGCAAGATTTGACTTGGATCTTTGGGCACTGTCACAGTTTTAGTAATAATAAAGTAGATGTCCTGATGTGCTCCACCACGCATTTATGATGACAGCAGGTCCCACTTACGCACAGACTTTCTTTTTTCTTTTAATTATAGCGTATGGCAATATATTTAAGAGCATCCCTGAAATAATGAAAAAAGCATACATCCTTAATTTCTTGGAAATTAAATCCTGTAATTATCTTTTCCTACTGTTAAGAAGCCTGAAGGTAAGTGTTTTAATAACTCCTGAAGGTAAGTGTTTTAATAACTTTCCTATTTTTGCTTTGTTCATAGGTCACAAAGACAGAACTGGAGAAATTAAAATCTAGTTACAGACAATTAATAAAAGAAGTTAACTCTGCCAAAGAGAAGTATAAAGAAGCTGTGGCTAAAGGTATGTTACTAGTGACTAACAAATAGTGGTCATTTTAGCTCGTTTTATTATTGCCTTTAATAATTATTATTGCCTGAAAATAGTTATAATAAAACAAAATGACATTTCTGTTTCGAGCAGCTCAGTTGATGAAATATCACAAAGCTGAAATAAGACAGATTAATTGTAATAATAAATATTCACACTTTTCTTGATAGTACAGTTTTCTAAAGAATTCATAGAGTATATGATGACCCTTTCTTTTAAACTTTCATCCTTTTGTTAGGTTTATTCAGAACATGAAAGAGATAAAACAGGTTGGCTATAGTGGTGCTGTAGCAGGAAATGCCCCTGATAATGTGGAGTTCCAGCTGTGATTTCACTACATCTTATTATGCTCTAAATACTGTTATAACAACTGTAGCAGGGAAGGCACAGACCCTGAGGGACTTGACTTGGCTCTTGACATTTAAATAGAAGAGAAACTGATCATAAACTGTTTTGTTTAAGTATGTATTTATTTGTAGTTTTTAGACTGGGATTTTCAAAGGTGTCTAAGGGAGGTGAGCATCCAAATTACTTGGAAATTCAGTTGGAAGTTGAATGCCTAACTTCCTCAGAGTCCTTTGGAAATTCCTATCTTAAAGCCTATGTGTATATTTGTTAATTGTTTCAGATCTTAAATATTTTTCTTTGTACATTTCTAAAAACATTTTTTACCTTGGAAATAAATCAGATTCAATGATCACTGGTTCTAACCCAACTTTTCACTTTTTCTTCATATTTAGTATTTATTTTACATTAGCATCTGTAATCTTAATCAAGGATCAAAGGCCCATTTTGCTCTGCTCTGCACTGATAACTAACAAAACAGTTCCTGCCTCAGGAAACTTACATTCTATATTTCAGACAATAAACAGGTGGATGCAACAGAAAATTGGGGTAGGACTGAGTTGGGAGGCTTAGGTAACAAATAAAGATAGTTGGGCTTCACTGTACTTATTGGTCTTCAGATTTATTTAAAAAAAATCTGTCTGTCATTACTTCATCATTCCAGCTGGTTTCCAAAGTTATCAACAAGTTTCTGTGATAATTCCTAAGAAAGTATAGGCATTACCTGCTATTTAGGAAATGGAAAGGATTTTGTAACCTTGTAAAAGATAGAGCATGCTATCTTTTATTCCTTTCTCTTCTGTTCACTGTGGGCCTGATTCTGCATTTCTTTTGAATCCAAAATTCCCATTCAAGTCCATTAGAATTTTGGATTCACAAGTAATGTATATTGAGGCTGGTGTGTTACTGATGTTCTGAGTATTTGAAATTAGCATTTCCCCCAAACCTCTGAGTGCTACAGATGAAAATAAAATTTTGTTTTTGGACTGACTTACCTGTCCTTCCACTGTTTACCTCACCTCCAGCTTCATTTTGTATGTTCTTGTAGCACATTTTTATTCAGTTAATACTCTCTTCCCACACCAGTATAATGTGTGACAGCATTTCTAAACTTTGGGTTATGACCCTGAATATGACCCTGGGTCCGATTCTGTTCAATATCTTCATCAATGATTTGGCTAATGGCATAGAGAGTACACTTATAAAGTTTGCAGATGATACCAAGTTGGGAGGGGTTGCAAGTGCTTTGGAGGATAGGATTAAAATTCAAAATGATCTGGACAAACTGGAGAAATGGCTTAAAGTAAATAGGATGAAATTCAATAAGGACAAATGCAAAGTACTCGACTTAGGAAGGAACACTCAGCTGCACAGGGGAAATGACTGTCTAGGTATGAGTACTGCTGAAAGGGATCTGGGGGTTATAGTGGATCACAAGGTAAACATGAGTCAACAGTGTAACATTGTTGCAAAAAAAGCAAACATTCCGGGATGTATTAGCAGGAGTATTGTAAGCAAGACACGAGAAGTAATTCTTCTGTTCTACTGTGCGCTGATTAGGCCTCAATCGGAGTATTGTGTCCAGTTCTGGGCACCACTTTTCAGGAAAAATGTGGACAAATTGGAGAAAGCACAGGCACCAACTTTTTCCGGCGCCAGCGAGTGCTCGCATCCCTAGCCCCTCCTCGACTCCATCCATACCCTGCCCCTGCCTCGCCCCGTTCCCAACCCTTCCCTAAAGTCCCTACCCCAACTCTGCCCCCTCCTTGCCCCTGTTGGACCCCTTCCTCAAATTCCTGCCCCAGCCCTGTCTCTTCCCCTAGTGCGCGGCGTTCCCCTTCTTCCCCCCTCTCTCCTAGTGTTTCTTGGAGCACCCATGGAGTCGGGGCCTATGAGAGAAAGTCCAAAGAAGAGCAACAAAAGTGATTAAAGGTCTAGAAAACATGACCTACGATGGAAGATGGAAAAAATTGGTTTTGTTTAGTCTGGAGAAGAGAAGACTGAGAGGGGACATGCTAAGCTTTCAAGTACATAAAAGTTTGTTACAAGGAGGAGGGAGAAAAATTGTTGTTCTTAACCTCTGAGGATAGGACAAGAAGCAGTGGGCTTCAATTGCAGCAAGGGTGGTTTAGGTTGGACATTAGGAAAAGCTTCCTGTCAGAGTGGTTAAGCACTGGAATAAAATGCCTAGGGAGGTTGTGGAATCTCCATCCTTGGGGATTTTTAAGAGCAGGTTGGACAAACACCTGTCAGGAATGGTCTAGATACTACTTAGTCCTGCCTTGAATACAGGGGACTGGACTAGATGACCATTTGAGGTCACTTCCAGTTCTATGATTCCATGCCTTAGCCCATTGCTTGTGTCAGTGGCTCTTCTGAACTTTTTATGGTCCGAGACATGCCTGTGATCATTAAGTGACGTTTCCATTTGTTAGAAATTAAAATTTGTTAACACACTTGTGTAGTCACATTATTTACTTAATACCAAGAAAGCTGCAAGCATCTCTACATTCCTACAGTGGATGTTTGTGTGTTCTTAATTCTTGAGATATTCAGAATTCTTAAAAGCTAGACTGTCTGCATTTGATTCATATTTGCTTGTAGAAAATTATTGGGCGTGAGCCTTTTTTCATAGTTGTTAATGGCTGCATTTAAGTTTATTCATTTACTTCTATAATATCACTTAATAAAAACTTGCATTAAAAAAAAGCATTATGGGGAGGTCTTATGTCTAGAAAGTTTGCTGGGTTTAGCAAAGTGGGGATAGTATGTTTTTCTTTTAGAAACGTTGAAGAAATACTCTAGTACTTCTTATAGAAAAACTAAAGCTGATACTAGAATTTAATAAACAAAAATGATGATTTCTACTTTCTCTTTATTTTATAAATTCTGCAACCCCCTTTTTAAAAGTTGTGTGGAAGAGGGAGGGAGAACGAGAATGAAAATGCATAAGTCCTGCAGCCCTGCACACAGACAGCAACAGGGTAGTAAAAAAAAATGAAGAGAAGGGGACTATTTGGCCCCTAATTGCCCCTCAGTTGTTTTCAACCCCTCCATATTATTTCCTGCATATCTTCAAAAGATTTTGCAGTTCTATTAATTATTAAGCATGTGTTCATGTTAATTAAATATGCATTAAGTATAAACAGATACAGATTGTATAAATATTTTTGAAGTACTAGTATAAAATATCTTTTAAAATGCATAACTGAGTTTAATAATTTGGTTTTTTTTATATTGGGGCTTAAGTTAGTGTTAAGTGTACAGGTTCTAACTTTATATATTTTCTTTATTGCAAGATTTTAAAGAAGGAACCGATATGTTGAACAGGTACAGCCAGTCTTTCACAGCTAAATTTCAACCATATAATTATCATATAGCTGGAGGCTTGGCTAAATATCCGGTTTGGAACACCTAGAATAGCTGGGATAAGGAGTTTAAATTCTAACTGTATCAGTTCAATCACTCATTTTTCTAATATAGATAAATTGAGTTCCATTGCATTTACTGTGTACAATTCTGTTAGATAACATTTGAAAAAATGATTCTTGCTATATGGGAATGTTAAAGATCCTACAACACTTTTTTTTAGGGGGGAGGTTTTTGTCTTAGGGTCCTTGGCGAAAGTTTCACTTCCTCACACTGTGTAGTGTTGGCAGGCATGGATTCTATGGCTTACAAATATGTTTGATGTTGGTGACTATTGATGCAGTGCCTATGGGCTTCTCTTTATGTGCGACAGTCTGATTAAAGAATTAGCATAGTAAAATATCAATATACTATTGTGACCAGGTGCCAGGATGGATCACACTGAGGAATGCCACACTTAGGGCAGACTGCAGGAAACAGGGCAGACAGTCCCCCCAAACTGGTGGTTCATTCTATAATTAGATTCACCAAGCTAATAACAAAAGAGCTTCTGTAATACCACACTGGTTAACAAGTAGCCAGACACAGTCCCCTTTTAGCATTCCAGTCCTTGGCTCCTATTCAGGTAAACAGGTCTAATATAGTGAGGGGTTATTGAAAACCTAATGCATCCATATGTGAGGTTCGTATTAATCCCTAAAGATCAGACACTTAACCTCAGATCAATATATGTCTCAGATCTTACCCTAATACCACGCTATCAGCCAATCCTTAATAAACTAACTGAAGATTTATTAATAAAAAATACTTACGGAATGGTTAAAAGATTATATACATTACAAATGTTTGTAAGGTCCTTATGTTAGACTTGTAGCAGTGTTGGAGAAATCTGCTGTCTTGCAAAAGTCTCTCTGGAATCATCCCCAAAGGTTAGAATTCAAATACAGCATGGATGTACAGGCTGTTAAGCATTTCATGCATTATTCAGGGTATTCCAAAAAACTAGTTAGAAGATCTCAGTTCCAGGGCTTAAACTTTCCCTATTTAAAGTTAAGCAGACTAGAGATGAAAGGATCAGTCCTGAAGGTTGTCTTAGAGCCGAAGCAGGTTTTTTAAGTGCTTTGAGCACAGCAGGTGACTGAGGAGTCATCTTTGTTGAGCACAAAATAACCCAACTCTTCGAAGTTAACATTCAGTTTCCTATCATATACAGGTAATGTAGTTACTCATTTGCATAAGGCAATTAGCTGGTCCTTCATTATAACAGAGACAGATAAGCTGAAGACAATATATTAATTTCCGGCAGTGTCTTACACCTTTGATCATAAGGTTAACTTAACAAAGTTGTCTGAGAGCAATTAAGGCGCGAAAAGGTCTTAGCATCTAAAAGCTAATTTGGTTACACTGGTAAACTTCTAATAGGATATAGGTAAACACAGGTTGATATACTTAGCCTTTACCCTTGATTTCTGTTACTACAAATTAATGGGTTAATCATTGCTGGTCTAGTACATCTTTGAAATTCACATAAAAGTGAATTATCTAGTTACAATTGTAATGCCTTTTGTTAAGTTGTTATGGGCCATGCACAGTTTGGCTAGTCTTCCTGTGTCACAACCATATAAAATTGTTGATGGACTGATGGATAATTGATGGATCTCAAAATGTAATATTTAATGGGGAATCATCATCAACTGAGTGTGTTTCCAGGAATTGATTCTTGTCCCAACACTAGTTAATATTTTCTTCCATTATCCTGAAAATAATATAAAATTATTGATTATAACATTCACAGATTTCTTCATAAAAATTGATGGAGCGGTAAATAGTGTAAGAACAGGTCACTTGCAGAGAACATCTGGATTACCTGGTAAACTGTTCATAAACACGTATCTGTTTAGATAAAGCCAGATAAAACATAGTATATCTAGGAACTAAGATTGTAGGCCATACATATAAGATGGGGAATTGCATTCTGGAAAGCTGTGGCCTAAGGAGTTTGAAGTAATGGTGAATAACCAGATAACCATGAGCTCCCCATGCAGTGCTGTAGCCAGAAGGGTAAATGCAGTCCTTGGATGTATAAAAAAGGGCAAGTTGAGTAAGAATAGGGAAAGAGATTATCTCTGTATTGCATACAAAATAACTGTGTTAAAAATATTATTAAGGATGCAAAGTTGAGACCTCAAGTTACGAAATGCTAGAATGAAAGTTGTCTGCAAAACCTTAGGTCAGTCCCTTTGTGCTGTTTACATTATGACCCAGTCATTATTTCCATTCTTCTTGTTCTTGTTATTTATTATTTGTATTAATAGAGTGCTTAGGAGCTGTAGTCATGGATCAGGACCCCATCATACAAGGGTCTGTACAAACACAGAACAAAAATGATCATGCGATATTTTTCCACAGACCCCTCATTCAGCATATAGCAGTGGTCCTCAACCATTTTTTGTCTGGCAGGTGCTAGACAGCGAGCCACACAGGACCGTGGTGACGGACGAGCATCCGCCAAAATGCCGCCGACAAGCAGCGTCATCCAGAGGCATTGCCGCCGAAATGCCGCTGAATTTCGGCGGCATTTCGGCAGATGCTCATCCACCGGCCAGTACACGGGCGCACTTAGACACCCCGGTGGTTGTGATGGCGCCCTTGAGCACCATGTTGGGGACCCCTGGTATATAGGACAGACTGTGCTCACTTAAAGAACAGCTATTCTATATTTTATTTTCTCTCCACTGTTCAATGTGTGACATACAATATTTACTGCGTGCTATTCAAAATGTGCTCTGAAGGCAAAATTATTAATTTCCTTATGACTTTTTTTTCTGTGGTGCTTATTACTACACTATCCGAGCGCTCCACTAACTTTAATTAATTTTCTTAACATTCCTGTGAGGTGTTGGGATATGTGTGTATGTATCATCACCATTTTATAGATAGGGAACTGAGGCGTAGAGACATTAAGTAAAAAAAATTTGAACTAATTCTGGATGCCAGTTTTGAGATACCTAGGACCTTCGAAGTCCGAGAGACAACAGTCTCCTTTATGACATAACCTTGATCTATATCTAGAGATGGTCTATCCTGTGTATTGAATGAGGCAGGGATCCTATGAAAAAATAGTTTGATTATGTAATCAGAGACTTATAATGATGCATGCACACAAGGGGGCTGAATTAAAGTTGTCTGCACATC
The DNA here is from genome assembly GCF_007399415.2 of Gopherus evgoodei. Taxonomy (NCBI): domain Eukaryota; kingdom Metazoa; phylum Chordata; order Testudines; family Testudinidae; genus Gopherus; species Gopherus evgoodei. Next base: position 67,951,508 of record NC_044327.1, on the reverse strand, counting down.
AGGGGTGAGCAAACTATGGCCCAGGGGCCGTATCCGGCCCTTCAGATGTTTTAATGTGGTCCTCGATCTCCTGCTGGGGATCATGGTCCAGGGCTTGCTCCACTCCAGCTGGGCAGCAGGATTGGGGACTTTCCCATGCTCCATGCGTGCTGTGGCTCCTTGTGGCTCCCAGGAGCAGCAGCATGTCCCCCTTCTGGTTCCTACCCATAGGAGCAGCTATGGAGCTCTGCATGCTGCCCCCGCCCCAAGAGCTGCCCCCACAGCTTCCATTGGCTGGGATCTGCGGCTAATGAGAGCTGCAGGGGTGGCACCTGCGGACTGGGCAGTGTACAGAGCCACATGGCCGCATCTCCAGATAGGAGCCTAAGGTGAGACAGGCCTCTGCTTCCAGGAGCTGCTTGAGATAAAGGCCGCCCGGAGTCTACACGCCTGATCACCTTCTGTGCTCCAACCCCCTGTCCCAGCCTTGATCGCCCTCCTGCCCTCTGAACCCCTCAGTCCCAGCCTGGAGCATTCTCCTGCACCCCAAACCCCTCATCTCCATCCGCACCCCAGAGCCTGCACCCCCTGCATGGAGCCCCCTCAGCACCCTAAACTCATTTCTGGCTGCACGCCAGAGCCCCCCCTACCCCAGCTGGAGCCCTCACCCTCTCCCACACTCCAGCACCCAATTTCATGAGCATTCATGGTCCGCAATACAATTTCCATACTCAGATGCATTCCTCCAACCAAAAAGTTTGCCCACCCCAGCTGTACATTTGGTATTTCTGGGTATTTGGCTACTTGACTTTGCAACTTTAATATTCTTTTTATATAGTGGATTGTGTGGGTGTGTACAATTTCCTAAGAGCTTAAAAAGCAAACACTAAAAACAAGTGTTTAATAACATTTAATAACATACTGTCATGATTATGGTGTCAAGTATCAGAGGGGTAGCCGTGTTAGTCTGGATCTGTAAAAGCAGCAAAGAGTCCTGTGTCACCTTATAGATTAACAGACGTATTGGAGCATGAGCTTTCGTGGGTGAATGCCCACTTCGTTGGATGCATGTGACAGTATGTTATTAAATGATGGTATTAAACACTTGTTTTTTTTTTTAAATCCCGGTAATCTGTTTTCCACCATACCCCTTGAAAATGTGCACATTTATTAACTTTCAAGATATTAACCAGTTGTTCAATCCAGACACAAAGTATCTTGATGACCAGCTGTGGCATGGAAATCTAGTAGCAGAAGGAAATGCCTCAAATATGTAACCTTTTAATCATATAATCTCCTGTTCTTGGAGTGAAGTAACCAAAATGAGACACATTACGCCAGATAATAAAGTGCCATTGTTTTATATAAAGATTTCTTATATACATTACATATATAAATAGTTTCATTATTGTTTCTATCCCTTTTTAATGTACCAAGGCATTGCTTATTTTAACTGCTGATACTCACTGGGAAGCCAGTCAGACCCTGTAAGTTCAGAACCTCAGAAACGTGAGGCATTTCAATTACTTTCGTCTCAGTAACACTATTGTCTATTGCACTCGTGAAGATACAGTAAATATTCTTATAAAAAACTCGAGGAAGACTTTTTATCATGGTAGGAACAGTGAAAGAAAATTCTGTGGGGAATGATGAAACATTAATTTAATGGTTGGCTTGTTTTCTGATTTCTTGTGTGAGAGATTTATAGGTAAGGAGGCAATAAACTCACTTCCTGTTTATCCTTTACTTGCTGTTGGTTTTTTTTGTTGGCCTAGTGAAACTCATGTCGGTTAAACTGCAGTTGTCTTGCATCTTTTTATTTTATATCTAACTGCAGAATCTTGATGATGGAGGCTGATCAGTAATTTCCACAGATTCACCCTTCGTCACCAACTTTTATAAGGTTTACTGTTCTAGTTCAGTTAAGATTGTTTGGTTGTGAAGCGCTTTGTGTATAAGTAAAAAGTACTTTGTTTAAAGTCTCTTGAGTTCTGTCCTTGTCAAAGCTCAGTGAAGCTGAACTCAACTTGGGAACCAAAATGTGTTTAAAACATGGTGCTTCCTTGGGTCATGTACTAGCATTTTCCCAGGAGAAAATATGAATTGTCAAAGAGAGAAATTATGTAGTGTCTCTCAGATGTGCATAACAGTTTACAAAAGACTTGGTTTAAACCAATTCCTATGCCAAAGAACTCCTAGGTTAACTTGGATGGCTGTAGTATAATTACAAAATGAGGTACAGGGTTGACTATGACTTTGTTCCCAACTAAGAGTGAAAAGCTAGGTGAAATAAGTGAATTATAAAGAGAAACTTGACACTGGAGATGAAGGAATTTAGGCACTTGGGAAGCAGGAGATTTCTCTCAAAGGTGGGAATCAGTGTGGAAAAACATAGCATATGTGAAGGAAGAATCTTTTCTCAAAAGAATACTGTTAGTTAGAGAGGACCCTCTTAAGGTGTTGGGATTCATGTTCCCTTGAATAAGTCTAGCTACCTTGACTTAACATGGTTAGGCTAATATTAAAAAAACAAAACAGCCTAAAATTAGGTTTCTTTGGCCATATTTAGGCTATTAATTAGCTGTCCTGGTTTTCAAAAGCATTGAGTAGTCATCAAATCCCATTGATGTCAGACAGAACTTTTGCTTCCTACCAGTACTTTTAAAGATACCTCATTTATAAGTCTGTATAAAGATTTAGGAGTCTAGCTTTGGGCTTCCATTTTAAAATATATTGGCCTTTGCTTAAAAAAACAAAACAAAACCATATCAGTGGGATCAGAGAAAAGCCCTATTATTAAGAAGTCTTCTTTTCTCCATACTTGTCACTTGTGAAGAGCACAAAGTAACTTTATGAAAGTGCATTCTTTTCTGAACAAATTTGATGATCCTATCAGCCTTTACTATGTGAAGCGCATGTACATAATTGAAATATGTGTGGGTGAACCTGTCATATTGAAAATTTTCATTCTAGAAATTGGCATAGAAACGAAACAGCCGTTTTAATAGGATTTTAATCATGACTCTGCATTGGAAATGCAAATGAAAGAGCAGCAGAATGCCCAATTATGTGGGCAACTCCAAGAGGTCTTTTTGAAATTATATTCCTTAAACTACTACTGCGCTTTAATGCATATTTTTAAAAATTTGTATTTTTCTTCCCAGATATTTTTGTCAGACTTTTGATTTTATTTGAAACTAATAACTAGATAAAGCTGTGCACTTCTGCACTAATGTTAAAAGAACACCAAATGAGAAATTGTATTTTTTCTTTGACTTTTTGTATTTGAAATAGTTTAAGATTACACCTTAAGATCAATATCTGCTTTTCAAAGAACTCTTGTCAGTCCGCGCCAACAATGTGATTACGATATACTCGTTGGCCTTGTGTGTTAAACAGTGTGAGAGTCTTCACTGATTTAGCTTATTTTGTTGAGGTCACCCTAATGTTTTTTCAGATTAACCTTATCATGACAGCTGAATCATCAGCTGTTGGCTCCCATTACCAAACCTAATACGGAGAAGTATTGCATAATATTTTCAGTTTATTCTAGAAATCATTTTTCTTAGCTACAGCTGCCAATAACTTATTTTTGGGACCCAAGATATCTTTATATTTTTGAGCTAGGGGGCAGTGACTTTATATGGAATATGCAAGGGCTAAAAAAAACATGGAATACATGATACATATACAGTTACTCACTCACAAATAATGCAGAAATAAAGCAGTGTTTTGTAAACATTATGCTATAAAAAGAATGAAGGCATGTCTACATTTGCTCCCTGTGTCGACAGATCGTGTCCACATTCAGGGCACCTTTGTTGACAGCGAGAGCAATGGACTGTGGATATGTATCCTGTAACAGTGTACCCCATAAGGCTTTATGGGGTGGGGGTGCTTATAAATGTATGTATGATATAACTGAAATAGGGTTTTGCTACATGTAAAGGTTATGATCTACTGGTTATGTTCATCCTAGTTGTATGCAGGCACCATTTGTGTGTTCAGAGTTATGAACACTGGCTGTATAATTGCTTGATTTCTAAGTAGCCCTTTTGGTCACTTCTTGGGAAAGGAATGTGCAAATTAAGTGCTCAATCCAGAAGCACTTAACAGACAAATGAGCTTGGAAGACTCCAATCCACATAAGAAGTCTACCTGAGGACATTCAAGGTAGAATGTGGGTAATGACTGCTGCCTGCAGGTCCTGAGTCATGCATGGGCATATGACGTGCCCTTGTGATTCCAAATCTCCGTTTTGTGACTGGATTCTACACAGGGTGAGGAGGTGGTCTGTCATAAACAGATAGCTAAGGGTTAATGTCTCTTTCACCTGAAAAAAAAAAAGGTAACCTGAAGCACCTGACCAGAGGACCAATCAGGAAACAGGATTTTTTCAACTCTGGGTGGAGGGAAGTTTGTGTGGGGGTCCTTTGTTCTTTGGTCTTCTGCTTGTATGCTCTCTCGGCTATGAGGAGTGATTTCTATTTCCTGCTTTCTAATCTTCTGTTTCCAAGTTGTGAGTACAAAGATCAGATAGTGATTTATATATTTTCTTTTGTATTTACATAGGTATAGTTGCTGGAGTGCTTTAAATTGTATTCTTTTTGAATAAGGCTGTTTATTCAATATTCTTTTAAGCAAATGACCCTGTATGTGTCACCTTAATACAGAGAGACCATTTTGATGTATTTTTCTTTCTTTTTATATAAAGCTTCCTTTTTAAGACCTGTTGGAGTTTTTCTTTAGTGGGGAATTCCAGGGAAATTGAGTCTGTACTCACCAGGGAATTGGTGGGAGGAAGAAGTCAGGGGGAAATCTGTGTGTGTTAGATTTACTAGCCTGACTTTGCATACCCTCTGGGTGAAGAGGGAAGTAATCCCGTTTTCCAGGACTGTGAACGGGGAGGGTGGAGTCCCTCTGTTTAAACTCACGGAGTTTGCTTCTGTGTATCTCTCCAGGAACACCTGGAGGGGGGAAGGGAAAAGGTTTATTTCCCTTTGTTGTGAGACTCAAGGGATTTGGGTCTTGGGGTCCCCAGGGAAGGTTTTTGTGGGGACCAGAGTGCCCCAAAACACTCTAATTTTTTGGGTGGTGGCAGCTTTACCAGGTCCAAGCTGGTAACTAAGCTTGGAGGTTTTCATGCTAAGCCCCATATTTTGGACGCTAAGGTCCAAATCTGGGACTAGCTTATTGACATGGTCTCCACCCACAGGAGAGAGTCTATTTAAACCTCTGGGAGACCCCTCCATTTTGTCTTCAGCTGGCTAAAGAAGGAGCCGCTCCACCATCCCCGGATACTTAAAGGAAACTGAAACAAAGAACAGTAATTACAGGGGGTGGGAGTGATTGCTGGACCCAGGCTAAAAGGAGATTGGCCTGTAAAAGGAGCATCCTCTAACTGGTGAGGATCTTATCTGTATTCAGTTTGATTAGACATAATTTGCGTATTTTATTTTATTTTGCTTGGTGACTGACTTTGTTCTGTCTGTTACTGCTTGGAACCACTTAAATCCTACTTTCTGTATTTAATAAAATCACTTTTTACTTATTAGTTAACTCAGAATATGTATTAATACCCGGGGGAGCAAACAGCTGTGCATCTCTCTCTATCAGTGTTATAGAGGGCGAACAATTTATGAGTTTACCCTGCATAAGCTTCATACAGGGTAAAACAGATTTATTTGGGTTTAGACCCCATTGGGAGTTGGGCATCTGGGTGCTAAAGACAAGCACACTTCTGGGAGCTATTTTCAGGTAAACCTGCAGCTTTGGGGCAGGTAATTCGGACTCTGAATCTTTGTTGAAGTAGACGAGTGTCCGGCTCAGCATGACAGGGTGCTGAAGTCCTAAGCTGGCAGGGAAAACAGGGATAGAAGTAGTCTTGGCGCATCGGTTGGCAGCTCCCAAGGGGGTTTCTGTGATCATTCGGGGCACCTTTGTTGACAGTAAGAGCAATGGACTGTGGATATGTATCCCACAGTGCTTAGCAACACCATCCGTTGCTAGGTGTTGTGGGAATGTGGAAACAGAGCGTGGCACATCCTGGGATGTGCAAAGTGTACCGTCATGCACGCTTTGTGTCCCACCCCTCCAAAGCTTTCTGGCTTCTTTTCATGCTTTTTTTTTTCCAACTGTCATTCTTTGTAGTGCGTGCAAGCATCTGCAGTGATAGAAGATGGATCCTGTACTTCTCTCCGATGCGCTGTTAGATGTCATGAGGACATTGTGCATGGCAGCACAGTTACTCGCAGAGTTACTCGCAAAATTAGCAAAGGATGAATCGCAGGCACCCAAGTGTGATATGGATGGCAGCAACTTATAAATGCTTTGTGCATTCACAGAGCCAGCTGCATATGGTAGACCATTGCTTTTGAGCTGGGGAAACAAGCACTGATTGGTGGGATTGCATTGTCATGCAGGTGTGGGATGATGACCAGTGGGTACAGAACTTTAGCATGCGAAAAGCAACCTTCATGGAGCAATGTGCTGAGCTATCTCCCAACCTGCAGCACAAGGACATCAGATTGAGATACTTCTCCATAGTGTTGCAGGCACTTGTGGATCACCAGGGGCGTTTCGCGGACATCGATGCAGGCTTGTCTGGAAAGGTGCATGACGGATGCATCTTGAGGAACAGTGGCCTGTACAGAAAGCTGCAGGCAAGGACTTTCTTTCCAGACCACAAGTTCACAGTGCGGAATGTGGAAATGCCCATAGTAATTCTGGGAGACCCATTTTACCCCTTACAGCCCTGGCTCATGAAACCTTACACAGGGCACCTGGACAGCAGCAAGGAGCTTTTTAACACCATACTGAGCAGGTGCTACATGGTAATTGAATGTGCCTTTGGCCATCTGAAAGCTCACTGGAGGTGTATCAATGGCAGGCTAGACCTTAACAAGGATAATATTCCCGTGGTCATAGCCACGTGCTGCACTTTGCATAATCTGTGTGAATCTAAGGGTTTACTCAGGTGTGGAGCACTGAGGCAGAGCGCTTGGCTGCACAGTTTGAATAGCCAGATGCTAGGACTGTCAGAGGAGCCCAGAGGGCTGCTATTAACATCAGAGAGGCTTTGAGGAACCACTTTGATAATGAGAGGCACTAACACATGTCTGCATGGGAGTTGCTTCCCTGGTGCATGCATGTTCAATTTTGGGGCCCAAGATCCATGCAGCCCAATGCTTTAGAAGCCTGTTCCTGAGAGGGAATTGATTGCTATATGCTTTTGTAGAACACAATAAAAACACTGTACCATTAAATACCTTAGCCTCTATTTATTGTTAAAAGGGGTAAAACCTCACAACTGTGTGTAGCTCCAGCTTTCATTATGTAAACTGTGAGATGGGGTGCAGTGATGGGAAAACTCAGGAGTGCTGTGAAGTGGAAAGGAATGTGTGGGCATAGAGGGGGTGGAGTTGGCAAAGAATTGTACATCTGCATGTGCTGCAATGGAGGTTGGCCATGGGTCTGTTCAGTCTGCAGTTGTATCAAAGACTTGAGCGTCTCTGTCTGATCCTCCATAACTTTTATCATCCGCTCTGTTGCTTGCCTAGCAAATGCAGCATTCTCTTTTCTGTCCTGCCTTTCAGCTTCCCAGCACTCTTTCCGTTCCCTGGTCTGTCTCTCATGGGGCTGCAGCACCTCCCGAAACATGTCTTCTTTGCTGTGCCTAGGGTTCCTCCTTATCTGCCAAAGCCGGTCCACGGGAGTGCGAGGCATGTTTTTCAAGGTGTGTGCTGAACAGAAGAGAGATTGTTACATTCCAGCAAATGATTGAAACATTTTAGTAAGAAGGGCATTTTCCTAGCAGAAATCACTTTTTCTTTGAGACTTTAGGCAGGCACACAGCTCTGCAAGCACCCCAATCATGGTGAGAGTTAGAATTGGAGGGAAGGTGATTGTGCATACGGACAAAAGGTCACGGCTTGCCGGGTAGCTTTGCAGGGAACTCAGTATAAAAACAATTTTTCACAGGCGGCCAACCTGATGGCTGACATCTCGCTGCTGCAGGTGACAAGAGAAACCAGGGCACAGCTGCTGAATGCTGGCGGCTTTCAGCCTGGTCTACATGCAGCTCAGCTCTATGCCGCTTTGGTCCCAGCTCCAGTGATTGCTAAATGGCATGGTACAGATTCCTACAATTTGGGAACTAACAAGGCTGCAATCCCTTGGAATCTGTGGCAGAGGATTAACAAGTTGTCATAACTCTCCTACTCAGATCTGAACCTTAGAGTTCAGAACATGAGAAGCTAGCATGAAACCTCCAAACTTAATTACCAGCTTGGATCTGATATCGCTGCCACCAGCCAGAATTCCAGTGTCTGGCTCATTCTGGTCTCCCCAAAACCTTCCCTAGGGAACCCCCAAGACTCAGATGCCCTGAGTCTCACCACAAAGGGAAATAACCCACTTCCCTTCTCCCTCTTCCCCTCCAGGTGTTCCCTCCCTGGGTTCCTGGAGAGAGATACAGATTCAAGCTCTGTGAATCTAAACCAAGGGATTCCACCCTCTTTAGCTCCTCCCAGATTTCCCTGCCCTGGGTACTCTAGGAGATTCCTTGCTTCAAGTCCTTGAAACACAAGTACCGAGAGATCAAATCTCTCTCCCCCCTCACCCAGAGGGTATTCAAAGTCAGGCTTAGTAAATCCAACACAAAGAGATTTTCCCCCTCCCTTCGTTTCTTAGTCTTAACCAGTGAAAAGCACTCAAACAGGTCTTAAAAAGAAAGCTTTATATAAAAAGAAAGAGAGAGACATAAAATGGTCTCTGTATCAGTGTGACAATATACAGGGTCAATTGCTTAAAGGAAAAAATGAATAAACAGCCTTATCCAAAAAGAATACAATTTAACACATTCCAGCAACTACACACATGTAAATACAAAAAACCAATATAAACCTATTGTCTTACTATCCTTGTACTTACAACTTGGAAACAGAAGATTAGAAAGCCTGGAGATAGAAAGATCACTCTCAGAGCCGAGAGGGTCACCGAACCAAGACAAAGAAGAAAAGAACTCACACCCAAACCTTCCCTCACCCAGATTTGAAAAAGTCTTGTTTCCTGATTGGTCCTCTGGTCAGGTGTTTGGTTCCCTTTGTTAACCCTTTACAGGTAAAAGAACATTAACCCTTAGCTATCTGTTTATGTCACAAGTACCTCTTTGAAACTTTCCAGAGCCTCCCTCTGGAGGATTCCCTGCAGGTCTCGATGTCCATTGACACCCTTTTTGGCCATGCAGATTAGTTACACAGGGCAATGTCCAGCTCACAGAAAACATTACCTGCATCCAACTTTTCGATTCCCTACACAAGCCACAGCAACTTACCCAGCATCTCATCTGTTTCATGTTCCCCATTGAGCACTTCTGGAGAGAGAAGTTCCTGGCTGTCTGACCCACCGGGTCAGGCATCCTCTTCTAGCTTGACTTCTTCATCCAGAATTTCAGCCTGCAGGTTACCCCGTCTTTCTGCTGCCTGTGAAGTATACATGGGGCTATCGGCAATGGAGGTGGTGTCACCACGGAGGATAGTATTCAGCTCCTTATAGAAGCAGCAAGTCTTAGGTGCACCACTGGAGCCATGGTTTGCCTCTTGCACATATGGTATGCCTGCCTCAGCTCCTTTATCTTCTCTCAGCACTGCTGCGTGTCCCCATCATAACCCTTTTCACACAAGCCTCGAGAAATTTGCCCAGATGTGTCCCGGATTCCTGCAGGTCACTCGCAGCTGCACTGAACGGACTCTTCTCCCCATATACTGATAAGATCCAACAACTCAGTGGTGGTCCATGTGGGAGCATGTTTGGTGCGAGAGCCAGCCATGCTCACCTGGGAAGCCAGCAAATAGGAAATGAGATTTAAAATTCCCGGGGCTTGCAAGGCGGAGGGGTGGATTGGCTGCAGGGCTGCAGAGTTCAAACTGCTGACTGGAGCGGCAGCCTGGGAATTGTGGGATACTTCCTGGAGGCCAGTAAAATCGGAAAAAACCCTATGGTGTCTACACTGCATGTTTGTTGACAATAAAGGGAGGGGAAAAGACAAAAGTCTCTCGGAGGGATGGAAGTGTTTTGTCACCATAACTAGATGTGTTTTTCTGAAAAAAGTCACATTGCAGTGTGTACGCTACCACTAAAGTCAGTTTTTGGCTACAAAACTTGCTAGTGTAGACAAACCCAAAGTGTAGTAATCTTTTATTGGAACAACTTCAATTCGTGAGAGAGACTAGTTTTCGTGTTTACACAGAGCACGTCTTCAGGTCTGAGAAACATATTCAGTGTTACAGCTAAATACAATGTGGAGCGGATAGTTTAACATGATTTATTAACACACATTTCAAGGGACCATTTAAGGTGAAGAGGCCCATTAATAGTCTTTCAGTCATAGGAGAAAAGGAAGGGGTGGGGGAGGCAGCTGGTAGGACTTGTTAGAGGGTTATAGATTGTTGTAATAAGCCATACGTTCAGTCTCTCTCCCTAGTTCATGATTTTTAGTGTCTAGCAAAGTTTTGAATTGAAGCTCCCGGGCTTGTCTTTTGAAAGTGTGGTGCAGGTTTCCTTTGGAAATGAGGACTGAGAGATCAACTATCAGTTGATCATAATGCAGGCTTGAGATGACGATGAGTGGCTGCAGAATGCTCAGATCCATAAGGTCACATTCCTGCCTCTGTGCACTGAGCATGATCCAGTCTCCCAGCTCAGGCACAGGAGCCGACTTTCCAAAGTGCTGGGGGGTGTTTGACCACCGGCTCTGCCCCAGGACCCACCCCCACTCAACCTCTTCCCCCAAAGCCCTGCCTTACCTCTTCCTGCCCCCACTCCACCCCCGCCCCAACTCTTTCTGCCCAATTCTGCCCACTCCCTTGAGCGTGCTGTGTCCTAGCTCCTCCCTTCTCCCCTCCCAGCTTCCTGCACGCCGCTGCATGGTTGCGGTGGGCAGGAGGCATGGGGAGGGAGGAGGAGGTGCTGATTTGTGGGGCCTGCCGGGAGGCACTAGGGGAAGGTAGGGGAGCTAATGGGGCTGCAGATGGGTGCTCGGTACCATTTTTTTCCCTGTGGGTGCTCCAGCCTCGGAGCACCCACAAAGTCAGCACCTATGAGCTCAGGGACAATAACATGAGAGCTGCATTGACAGTGGAGAAGCAAGTGGCGATCACACTGTGGAAACTAGCAATGCCAAATTGCTACTGGTCAATAGGAAATCTATTTGGAATTGGAAAACCCACTGCAAGTGCTATTGTCATACAAGCATATGGGGATCGTTAATCGCCTCCTGCATCTCTTGGAACATGCAGGACATATTAGATGGATTTGCAGCAATGGGATTTCCAAACTGCGGTGGAATGATAGACTGCATGCATATCCCTATTTCGGCACCAAACCACCTTGCCACAGAGTACAGCAACAGAAAGGTTGAAAGGTACAGCTACTTTTCTATCATGATGCAAGCATTGGTGGATAATCACTGACATCAGTGTGGGCTGGCCAGTGAAGAGGCATGACTCTCTCATCTTTAAGAACACAGGACTTTTCAGAAAGCTACAAGCAGGGACTTTCTCAACTGGTGTATTACCGTTGGGAATGTTGAAATGCCAGTAGTGATCCTGGAGGGCCCAGCCTACTGTTGCTACCCTGGTGCATGAACCTATATACTGGCCACTTCGACAACAATCAGGAGAGATTCAGCTACTGGCTCAGAAGATGTAGCGTGACAGTTGAATGTGCTTCAGGTAGATTGGAGGCAGGGCCAGCTCTACCATTTTTGCAGCCCCAAGCAAAAAAAAAAAAAAAAAAAAAAAAAGGCAGCTTGGACTGCCACACCCAAATTGCTGAAGCAAAAAAACAAACAAACAAACTGCCCAGACTCTGCTGCCCAAGAATGGACAGAATGCTGGGGTTGTTAACTCACAAGATCTGACCTCGATGAGAAAAATACCGCAGTGGTTATAGCTGCCTGTTGTGTCCTGCATAATATTTGGGAAGTAAAGGGAAAAAAGTGTCTGTTGGAGTGACAGTGGAGTCTCTGTCTGCTGAGTTTGAACAGCCAGACACAATGGCTAATTAATCAGCTGAACAGGGAGATATACAGCTCATGGAGACTTTAAAAGACTGCTTTAACAGTGTGCCATGGTAATGTGTTTTTTGTTGTAATCTGCTGTTATTTTGGGCCTAGGAGGAGTTATGTGGTGCTTGAGGTACATGTCTGAATATAAAACTAAAAAACTTAATACATTAATGGAACTGATGAAGGGGAAAGTACATTGATGTCCATTTCAGCTACATGTATGCTGACCTGTGAAAGCCACAGTTGATATATGTGAAGCTATGATTGTCTTTTATGTCCGCTGCGGTGCACTAGTAGGGTAATGCAGTGGCCCCTGATGCCACAAGGAGTGTTAGGGGTGTGCATGGAGAAGTTCGGATATGGAGTTCCCAGTGGGCTGCAGAGGGAGCCTGGAGAACCTGTAGACCCACAAGAATCTGCAGTGTGTATTTGCTGCCTGAGAAGCCCCATTATGTCCTGGTGCATCTCCCTCTGCTTTTCCTTTTCCTTTTCATTGTTGCATGATACTGCACACATGATATACATTTTACTAAAGGGAAAGATTTTCTGTAACTGAAAGCTTAATTGGGCCTTAACTTTGCAACAACAAAGAGTATAAGCCTTAATTATTTGTTGGCTGTACATTATCATGTAGCTGAATTGAAAATAGAAGTGTAACATAGAAATGTAACCGTTTTGTAACATTTAAGCTAGCTGGGGAAATGGTATATGTGATAGAACTTATCTGTCCTTCTAAACGTTTTCTGTAGCATCCACCAGCATATTATGTATGTGCTTGTTACTTTTGTATATTTAACCTTGTGTAACAAATACCTAGCTGCAGAGTGTAGGACTGAATTCCTTCCCCCATTGAAGTCAATGGGTGTTTTGTCACTGACTTATGAATTCAGGATTTTGCCATATGAACCACATAGTCCAAATCTGGAGAAGTGTTGAACATGTGAATTCTTTTTCTTGTCAGTGGTAGCTGCGGGTACTTAACACCTCTCCAAATTTGAGCTTTAACTTGTAGCATTTGATGAAGTATAAAAAGTTATAGGGTACAGAAGAGAAAAAAGAGAATCGGAGTCACTTTCTTGCATATTAACCTACACTTGCTGATACAGTATGTCTGCAAATACAGAAGTAGAACAAAATTTTTCACATAGTTTATTTTCTGAGACTCAGGTTCTTTGAACTGTTTGCTCTTTGCCTTAATGTAAAACTCAAGTGTACATTTTGAAAGTGAGCTGAATATATTAATGGTTGTAAAGAAATGTAATAATTCAGTTTCTCTGCTGTTTTATTCAGAGTAAATATTGGGCTCTAGAAGGCAAAGGACCGCAGAATGTATAGGTTTAAGAACTGGAATGATGCTGAGACCATTTGCCATCTTTAATTTTTGAAATAAAATACTTCTTAAAAATACTGGACTACCATGTTGTACAGTATGATGTTTATACCATATGTAATAAACACTTCCACAAGGCTTGCTATCACCGCCTTCCTGACCATTGAACCAGGTTTCCTCAGTCAGCTGGCTCAAGCCTTTGCATGCAATGGGTAGACAGGCCCTAACTCACCAAGGATCTCAGACTCATCGGCTACCCTCATCTCAAGAGCATGACAAGACATGTAGGCGTCTTGGTCATCCATTGCGTCCTGCCCTATCTCCAGCCATCTCGACTCTTGTCCTGCCACTGGATACAGATAGGAACTGGGAAGAGAGAGTGAGGTTGACGTCTCGCAACTCTCCCTCACTTTAATCCAGTTCACGCGCAAGTCTCGACATCATATCATATCAAGTCCTGTGGCAATGGGCGAGCAACGAAGCAGTAGGTGTGGATACACTGGGAGCTGTAGCCGCGGACCTGCACGCAGGCGGCTCAGATATAATGGTCGTTCCTCACTGATCGAAGCAGCAGTGGAGCTCGGCGTCTTTTTGAGCTACTGAGCAGCCCTGTTCAGGATTGCAGTACTCACCTCAGTAGAATGAGAAGGGGGCTAGAAAAGATGCCCTAAGCATTGCCTGCTTCACCTTACCCTGGCCAGCATACTGCGACTGGCAGGGATCCCATAAAGCGGTCAAACAAAAACAAAACTTAGTGACACCGATCGCCATTGGCACATGGAATGTGCGCACGCTACTGGACAACATCACAGCAGACAGACCGGAGAGAAGAACAGCACTTGTCGCCAGAGACCTTGCATGCCACAACATTGACATTGCAGCCCTTAGCAAAACTTGCCTTGTTAATGAAGGACAGCTGTCCGAGTCAGGTGGAGGCTATACATTCTTCTGGAATGGCCTCAGCAATGATGAGCGTCGCGAATCTGTAGTTGGCTTTGCCATCAAGAATCATCTTGTTTGGAAAGTTGCCAGTCCCCCCAAGGGTGTGAATGATCGTCTCATGACAATGCAGCTTCCGCTTCAAAAAGGAAAACAAGCTACTTTGATCAGCGCATACGCTCCCACAATGACCAACCCAGAGGATGTGAAGGATAAATTCTATGAAGAACTAGATGCTCTGCTTTCATCATGGCACCACACAGACAAGCTGATCCTGCTTGGTGATTTTAATGCAAGAGTCGGATGCGATGCCGCAGCCTGGGAAGGAGTCAGCGGGGAAAAATGGAGTGGGAAGGTGTAACAGCAATGGCCTGTTACTGCTGAAAACTTGTGCAGCACATGACCTTCTGAACACCAATATGGTTTTCCGCCTCCCTATCCATAACAGGACTTCGTGGATGCATCCCCGTTCCAAGCACTGGCATCTGATGGACTATGTCATCAGCAGGAGAAGGGACAGACAAGATGTCAGGGTTACAAAAGCTATGTGCGGCGCTAACTGTTGGACGGATCATAAACTCGTAGTATCTAAAATGAAGCTCTGTATCATGCCGATGAGACGACCACAGGGCTGTAAGGCTCTCAAAAGGATCAACGTGTCGAAGCTGAAGAACAGCTGCATCATGAAAATCTAGCGGAAGACCTAGAGAATGAGCTTGCTGATCTTCGTATTGAGGATGACGCTGAGAGAGACTGGGAGCGATTCCACAACACTGTCCATACAGCTGCATCGAAGATATTGGGGCCCTCCACATGCAGGCGGCAAGACTGGTTTGACGAAAATGAGGCCGAAATCCAGGCCTTACTTGCTGAGAAGCACCGCCTGCATCGTGCATATCAGAACGATCCATCCTCAGCAGCAAAGAAGACCGCCTTTGTCAACGCTCGCAGAACAGTACAGAACCGACTACGCAAAATGCGGGACTTGTGGCTGAGCACCAGAGCAGATGAAATACAGGTGTACGCGGATAGGAATGACTATAAGCAGTTCTATGAAGCCCTCAATACTCTCTATGATCCACAGTCTTCTGGGAGCTTTCCCCTCCTGAACTCTGATGGCACTGTGCTCCTTACAGAAAAGACGCAGATTCTCCAGAGATGGGCTGAACATTGAGGGGCAGTTGAGAACTGCTTCAAAGTCATCAGTGATGAGGCCATTGACAAGATGCCCCAGGTTGCAGTCAGTGACTTCATGGATGCCTCACCAGAAGAGGACGAAGTGAAGAAAGCCATCAACCAGCTGTCAAGTGGCAAAGCCCCAGGGGCAGATGCCTTCCCAGCAGAGGTGTACAAAGTCGGTGGACCCATGCTGCTATGGAAACTCACTGAGCTGTTTCAGTCTTTCTGGAAGCAGGGATCCATTCCACAGGAATTTAGAGACCCGCGTCCATCGTGCACCTCTATAAGAGGAAGTGCAATCGCCAGGTATGCGACAATCACTGTGGAATCTCGCTGCTCTCTGTAGTGGGGAAAGTTCTTGCACGGGTTCTGTTGAACCGGTTGATCACTCACCTGGAGCAGGGCTTACTGCCAGAATCACAGTGTGGCTTCTGCAAGGGAGGTGGGACTATTGACATGATCTTCACTGCGCGTCAGCTACAGGTGAAATGTCAAGAGCAGAATCGTGAACTCTACACAACTTTTGTGGACCTCACGAAAGCATTTGACTCTATCGGTCGCCATTGCCTGCGGAGGATCATGTCGAAATTCGGCTGTCCAGACAGATTCATACAAATGGTATGTCAATTTCATCACGGTATGATGGCTCGAGTCCTGGATGACGGGTGAAACATCTGAGGCCTTCCCAGTCACCAACGGCGTCAAACAAGGATGTGTGTTAGCACCCACTTGGTTCAGCATGCTATTCTCTGCCACTCTGACTGATGCCTTTCAACACTGCACTGAAGAAGTAGGCCTGAAGTACAGAACCGATGGGAAACTATTCAATCTGAGGCGACTGCGTGCCATCACCAAGGTGAAGGAAACTGTACTTGGAGACTTTCTCTTTGCCAGTGATTGTGCTCTGAATGCTAGTACAGAGCCAGAAATGCACGCCAGTATGGACAAGTTTTCATCTGCATGCAACAACTTCAGTCTCACCATTAACATCAAGAAGACTGAGGTCATGCACCAGCCAGCTCCCCACGCTCCATACTCAGAACCATCCATCACTGTAAATGGACAGAGACTTCAGGCAGTGGACCACTTCACATACCTGGGCAGTACTCTTTCCTGAGCAGTGTCAATCAGTGATGAAGTAAACTGCTGAATTGCTAAAGCCAGCTCTGCATTTGGCCGATTGCGCTCTAACATCTGGGAATGTCAAGGGATCAGCCTACTAACGAAGGTGAAAGTCTACCGAGCAGTAGTGCTTCCAACTCTGCTGTATGCCTGTGAGACGTGGACTGTTTATCGGAGTCATACACGAAGGTTCAGTCACTTCCACATTTCCTGTCTGCGAAAGCTTCTAAAACTCAGATGGCAGGGCAAAGTGCCTGATACTGAAGTCTGTACCAGAGCCAGTCTGCTGTAAGTTCCCACACTGCTGATGAGAGCCCAGACCAGATATGTCGGACATGTCATGAGAATGTCAGGCGAGCGCATTCCTAAACAACTCTTCTACAGAGAACTCACCCAGAGAAAGCGCTCCCATGGAGCACAAAAGAAGCTGTTTAAGGACATGCTGAAAAGCTCTCTGAAGTCCCTCGAGATCACCACCACCACATGGGAAACCCTCGCAGTGAACTGTCCAGCATGGCACAGCCTCATTCACACAGGAGTAATACCTCTGAGGCGAGGAGTACTGCTGAGGCTGAAAGAAAGCGTGAGCTGCCCAAGTCTAGAGCTGCCCGCACATCATCGACAGTGCCATCACATGTCTGCCCGACGTGTGACAGGACGTTCCACGCCCAAATCAGACGGATCAGTCATCTTCGGACGCACAGAGTCCGGTCATCGAACGAATGAGTTGTTGAGGTCTTCATCGACAATGATGGACGAACATCATCATCATCATCAATAAACACTTTGAAAGTTCATAATAAAAACTGAAATAATTGACTTCGTAGAATAGTTTAACAAGCACTCCAGATTCTCATGCAAATGTCAAACTTGCATAATTGAATTTTGCCAACTTTATAATAATGTTTATAGCACAGCATGCTGTATATGCAGTCTTACTATAACATTAAACAGATTTGTTAATAAGTGATGGCAATAGAATTATATTTAGATCTGTTTATGAAATTAATTATAAAGATAAAGAGAACTTGGATGTTTTCCTCACTGCTAATTGACAAGTTGATCAACTGTGCATGTTGCTTCACTGAATTCTATTGGCAAAAAAATTCAATCTAGATATAGTCTTGTAGTTGAGTTATTTATATTAATAGTGAGTCCAAAAGCTGTTAGTTAAAAGTTGAGAGTGCATACTAATAATGTGATTTATTCTGAAATGAGTTGTGATGTGTTATAAAGGAATCATTTACGGAAAGCAGTTACATATCTGAGTTAGAGATAAAAGGAATAATTTGTCCTTTGTAGTAGCGTTTCTGAGGGTGTTGCAATATTGAGGGTCTCTGCAGCAATGTGATGATGATCAACACGAATATGTTCAACTGTGTGCATTTGGTCATCATGGTGCATCGGGTGAACAGCTGCATATATCTATATATATCATAATTTGCATGTAGCAAAATATTGGTAGTGTGGCAGTTCTGTATATGGAAACTCTCTAAAGAATGTTAAGTATTTTGATTTCTGTGTTGTTCTGCAAAAGGTGTTCTACTTTTCCAAGAGATGAACAGTGAATATAACAGTTATAAAAATTAAAAACAACTGCCTGTTGGTTTCTTCAGGCAACATGAATACAGGCTTTCTCTGGTTGAAGCATAAGAGTATGTCTGTGCCCAGGATTGACAACTTATGGCATGCATTTCAAAGATGGCACGCAAGCTGATTTACTGTGGCACACTGCCACTGGCCTGGGGTCCCTGCCACCAGCCCTGCTCATCCTGCTGCTGGCCTGGATGGACGGAACCCCAGGCCAACAGCGGGCTGAGCAGGGCCAGTGACCAGGACCCCAACTGGCAAGGGCTGATGGACGGAACCCCAGACCGGCAGTGATCTGAGCCTGCTGCTGGCCTGGGGTCCCAGCTGCCTGTCCACTCAGCCCATTGCCAGTCTGGGGTTCCATGTGCCAGCCCCTGTAAATGTAAAATGTACTACTGCACGCAAAACCTCAAATTACCTCAAATAAATGAAGACTTGACGCACCACTTCTGAAAGGTTGCCAATCCGTGGTCTATGCTATGGAGGCTTTACTGGCATAGGTAGGTTGCCATAGCTATGCCGGCATTATCCCATACTGCAGATGCAGCCTATACTGACTGAAGATATTTTTCCATTGGTTTTGAACACTGCCTCTCTGCGTAATGATACCCATATTGACAGAAGAATTCTTTCATTGATAAACCTGCTTCTGCACTGGGGGTTAGGTCAGAATAGATACGGAGCTCAGGGATGTGGGATTTTTAATACCCCTGACTGACATAGCTATGCCGACCTAACTTAAGTGTAGAGGTGCTAGTTCTTCTTTGGGCAAACACAGCATCTAACATTTGTGACCCTGAAAAAGTACTGCAGAGGTATTCAGTTAAGAATGTGGACTCTGCAGAGTAGAAGTTCTATGTAAAGTGTAACTCGAACAATTTAATTTTTGGAGAGTTTAGGAATTCATTCGATCCTGATGTGGACGGTGAAGTAGTTAGCTTAGGTACCTAAGATAAAGAGTTGACTAGTGAAGGTGTGGAGATGTACATGATTTCTGTTTGGTACACAGAATGCGAAGGGTTCATCTAGATCACTTTATAGCCTGAGAAATCTGTTCCTTCTACATGGGAAAAAACAGGTAAGTAATTGGAAAAATAGTTTTATTACGTGAAAACAAGTTATCTTTTAAAACAATTGTGCACAATTACTGCCTTTGTGAAGCTGGGAAATGTGGTTCCACAGCCTGAATTTTTCTGGTTGGAGGCAAAGGGTTTTATTGATAGCTTTAGTACAAGCTTTGTTTGCCCATAAGATAGTGATTTTTTTTTAAAAAATGCATTATAATGGTCATGATCATTGAACTTTAAGTGGCAAAATTTTCAGAAACTGTTTAAAAATATTACAATCTCAAACTGCTAGAAATGCAAATATTGTTTTGTGTTTTTTAAAGTATTTTGCATTATGTAACCGTAGTAGTTGTTGCCTCTTAGAGAGAGATTAATTATCATTTACTTAAGTATTGATTGTATGCTTGCCTTTGTACAAGACACTACTGTTATCAAGAGTGTGTCAGAAATATTAAAACACGTGTTGCCTTGGAGAGGTTGTATTTTAAGGCTCTGATCCTGTAATAAGCTCTGTATGGGTGAAGCTCTCTGCCTCCATGGAGTTATTGCAGCATCTTGGCCTGAAAGAAAGACACATAAGACAAAACACTGGAGATGCACAGGAAAATGCCCTCTATAGTTAGAAGGGTCTTTAGGGAAGATTTGAATAAAAAATTCAGATCTGTACCTCAGAGTCTTGGATAATTAGATAATTTTCAGTTGGATTTTTGAAGTGTGGAGTAGAGTTAATCTCCAGTTTCAAAAGAAGATAACGTGGAGGAAAAGCGATTTGAGAGACTTCATAAGTATTGAATATTGTGGTAGGAAATGGTGAAGCAGACTGAACATTGTATGTATAGATTCGTAGTGTTTGTGTATTTTTGTTATATGCCATCAAATTATTGTAATTTTTGCCGTATATTAGAAGGCAGCAGCTGCGAAGTTTTCATAAACTCCTATTAGGCTATACCTTTGAAAAGCAGTCAACCAAATCTTGCAGTTCTTAATCAAGACTTATTCAGACAAAAGCTCACTAAATTCACTGAGGGTTGTTGCCATATTTAATCATTGGTAAGAAGAGCAGAATTTGGGCCAATGCAAGAATTAAAAGAATTCTCAGGGTTAGTCTTTTTTAACTATCTGCCTAAAGTTTTAGAAGTGCAAAAAGGGGTGAATTTGTCATGGATCTAAAATGCAATTGTGAATACTTCATTTCTGGTATAATTAACAAGCAGTGATGTAATAGTGTGCTGTTAGATCACTGTATGAATTTTCCCTTTTTCTTTTCGTTCAGGAAAAGACACTGAAAAAGCCAAAGATCGTTACGATAAAGCCACTATGAAACTTCACATGCTGCATAATCAGTATGTGCTGGCACTGAAGGGAGCACAGTTACATCAGCACCAGTACTATGACACTACGCTTCCTCTGTTACTTGATTCGTTACAGAAGATGCAAGAAGAAATGGTTAAAGCACTGTAAGATAATCTTTTACTTTTGCTTTTGATTTGAAATATGTCAATTTTATTTAATATCCCATTTAATTTTTATTTTAGTACTATTAGAAAATAATAAACCAGTGTTATTTATTGCCATAAAATGGAATGGCCAAAAAAGTCAGTGTTTGTTTTGGTGGCAGTTTTCTATAGAGAGTCTATTCAAATAAATGGGACTTCATGTTTTTCAGGCTTAAGGGAATATGTGGACATGTCAAAGACAGGGCATTCCTCCTATAAACTTTTAAAATTATTAGTTAGGTTTTTTGAGTAAATCCTCAATCTTCATTTTTAAAACTTTGAAATGAATCATTTAATTTAAACTCATATTTGCTAATCCTGCAGATGACCCTAATTTTGTCTTGTGATTTCTGCCTTTTCATCATAATCACAGACAGCAGTGTCAATCACGGAGCACAGTGATTTCATGTTTATGTACTGTTTCTGTTCACATCATTGCTGCCTAGATTTCCTTCTGTCTTATCTGGGATTACATGAAATAGGAGTGGTTTTAAATGCACTCAGTTTACATCTGCTCAAATGAGCAATAGAAAGGCAAAATATACCTTAGATGTAAGGCATCACTCATTTCAGCTTATGTGGGACAGTCTTGCTGAACCTGCATGGACTCCGAGCAGTGAGAAAGTGACGTGCCTGGCTCCCTAGGGACTTCTGCTCCGGTTTTCAGAAAGAAGCTTGACCTGCAGGACTCCAGCTTCTGATGAGAAACTTTTTTCTAGCTCTTGTACTTCTTGGTATGCCCCCAGGCTCCTGGGATGCAATAGACTTGGTCTGGACAAACTGATTAGTGTAACAGGGCATACATAAATTCATTTAAATATAAAATTCCCTTCAAACCCTTTTCCCATTGACTTCTTTGATCCTGGCCCTGCAGCCATTCTCACTTGTGCCTATAGTGTGTTTGTTTTGGTCTTAGTTTGGTTTGTTTTTTGTTTTTGTCAGCTAGTAGGGTGAGTCACAAGGACCAGTTGGAGGAATTTGGGTTTGGGTTAGCGAGGAGAGCAGCTACTAGAATAGGAGAAGAAGGAAGAAGCCTCCTGAAAAAAGTATATATTCTCAAGGACTATGGAGAGGACACTGTGGGATCCTTTAAGATCAGAACTTGTCAGGAATTAAACTGATTTCACGAAACAACTTGCTCCTTGATCATCTTGTTTCCTGTTCCTTCCTAATGTCTGACTAGAAAGAAAGGAATAGGTGAGGACAAATTGCTGCTTCCTTAACTTGGTACAATAGAATTCTGTGATCTCTGTAGGAAACGATGCAGGGAAAAAAATCCAGTTCTTGTCAATGGTACCAGCTGCAGTTAGACACCAGTGGCTGGCCCATGCCAGCTTACTTGGGCTCATGGGATGTAAGCTAAGGGGCTGTTTAATTGTGGTGTAGACACAGGCTCAGGCTGGAGCCCAGACTCTAGGACCCTGCAAGGTAGGAGGGTCCCAGGGCTCAGGCTACAGCCCAGGCTCAGAAGTCTACATTGCAATTAAATAGCCCTGCAGCCTGAGCCCTGTGAGCCTGAGTCAGCTGACATGGGCAAGCTGATGGTATCTGATTGCAGTGTAGATATACCGCTCCTTTCTCTCCCTGGGTCTTGAGAGACGGTTAGCCATCTGACCCAAATTAGCCAGCTACTTTTTGAGTTGTACTTCTCCATCAGCTGCTGAGAGTTTCTTCCACCTGGCTGACCAGGATTGATCTACAGAGACCATGTTGATCGTGTCAGTAACTCCATATCAGATGTGGGATTTTCAGAAGCTCTGAGTATTGGCCTACCTCTGCTCCCATTGAGAATAAGACCACCACTGAGTTCTTTTGAAAATCCTTCTCAAAGTGTGCATAATTTACATGTACGCAAGTTGGATTTTCTAATTGCCAGCCCTACTGACACAATCTCTATAGAGTTTTTGAGAATCGGGCCAAGTTCTTAACTTAATCATCACCAGTAATAGTGTTTGGGCCACCGTAGGCCCTTAGTTACACCAGTGTGTAGTCGCAGTAGCATCAGTGGAGGTCCGTAGCTGTAAATGATTGTAATTTAATATTGTTGTTTGCAGTGTTGTTTTAGTTGTGTTGGTCCCATGATATTAGAGAGACAAGATGGTTGAGGTAATATCTTTTATTGGACCAACTTCATTTTGTGGAAAAGAAGCTTACAAGACCTAAAGAAGAG
Source organism: Gopherus evgoodei (assembly GCF_007399415.2). NCBI lineage: Eukaryota > Metazoa > Chordata > Testudines > Testudinidae > Gopherus > Gopherus evgoodei. The sequence continues at coordinate 67,928,569 of NC_044327.1, read as the reverse complement.
GTCTGTGTAAGCTTGAAAGCTTTGAGTCTCTCCCCAACAGAAGTTGGACCGATAAAAGATATTACCTCACCCACTTTATCTCTGTAATTTTCATAAATAGTTCTGTTGATGCACATGTTGGGATAGAATCCAGCATTTTCTCTCTTATCTGCAGGACCAACAGGAGTATAAAGCAGTAAAAATTTAGTTTTGTCACTAAAGTAGACATGGATATCTGAATACACACAGGATCAGATCTTATAGTAAAAAGGTGCCATTTATAAATAATCACCTTTTTAGTAGAATACTCTTTGTAAAGTGGCGTTCCACTGGAACATTGCTACTATTGGATAACATTGAGTCTAAGGTGGAACCAAAGCTTATGTTACAGGGCATTTCAGGCTAGGATCTGGGTGGCTTTAGTGTGGGGGAGGTGGGACACCTTCATAAGATATGGTTGAATAATCCTGGTTTTATGGACAGGTGGCCCTATAGTTAATTGGTAAGATGTAATATAGCTTCAACTTGATGATAGAATGAAAGAAAATGCCTAGAACTGAAGGGAAGAAGATCTTTATCACAGAAACTATTATAGAAAATAGGCAATTAACCCATTCTACAAGTATCGTTTTTTAAGACACGTCTAAATATTTGCTTTCCTAAATGCCCACTTCTTTTTACATTCATCTCAAATAAATCACGTACCTTGTATTTTTAATTTTTTTTAAATAGCTTCCAATGTTAGATTGAACTTCAATTTTTGTCTTGCCTCCACTGTTTATTCAAATAGTGAGGAAATCCAGGCAAGCAACATTTTGGGGTTCATAAGCATCTACCTGAAAAATTATGACAGGGCAAATAGTTTAATGTTCCTTCTGTGCACTCCACTCTGGTTGGTCAGTAGTGATCAGTATTTAAATTTTTTTTGTCTTCCTTCTGAACACAGTGTGATAGCTGAAGTTAATATTGAAAGTGTGAAAAGGTAAAATAGAAAATGGCTATGGAATTCCAAAAATTAAATATTCCTGTTGTTGGGTTTTTTGGTTTGATAGATATAAGAACATAAGAACCTCCATACTGGGTCAGACCAAAGGTCCATCTAGCCCAGTATCCAGTCTTCCGACAGTGGCCAGTGCCAGGTGCCCCATGTGAATGAACAGAGCAGCTAATCATCAAGTGATCCATTCCCTGTCACTCATTCCCAGCTTCTGGCCCCTGATGGACCTGTCGTCCAAGAACTTACCTTGTGCTTATTTGAACCCTTTTATAGTCTTGGCCTTCATAACATCCTCTGGCAGAGAGTTCCACAGCTTGACTGTGCGCTCTGTGAAGAAATACTTCCTTTTGTTTGTTTTAAACCTTCTGTTTAAATTTCATTTGGTGACCCCCCTAGTTCTTGTGTTATGAGAAGAGATAAATAACACTTCCTTATTTACTGTTGTATATATGTTGAAATGTGACATGAGCATGCGTGTTCTTTTTCTGGTGATCTCGTAATAAAATAAAACGTACACGAACTCTGCATTGAGTAGTTCAGAGAGGAGATTTCATTAGTTAAAATGATAGAGAGCAAAAGGTCCCATGGGTCACATGCACGCTGGCCTGTAATATGGAGAATAACTGTGCCATATTTTATTCTTAGATTGAACTAGCTCATTCTTTATTAAACCAGTGAGGCAGTGTTGCAGCTCTACATTTTGATGATAAAATGATCAGTGGGGAATTCAGATGAAGTACAGCTGCATTTGTTCCTTGGTAATGATATATGGTGTCACGAGTAACCAATAGTGCTGCTTGTGTTAGTGGTTCCTTAATTTGTCTGTTTGGAGGCACTGAGGTGGTGGTAGGGAATATGCTCCCAGAGCCCTCCCTCTCACAGAGTGCCTTTGATTTAGGGGCCATATTTTGGTCTTATTTCTTCCAATAATGTACAATCCGATTCCTCTCTCTCTCTCTCTGTAGCCATTTATAGGAACAACTAACTGCAGAGCACTCAATTCTGTTTGTTATCATAATTGAATTTTACATCAGTTACTTCAGAGATGTAACTTAAAATGCAGTAGCAGAACAGAATAAGAATATTAAGAAAATGCTGAATTTTTTAATATCAGTAAAACTGTATGAAGAATGAAAACTAGGAACAAGAACAAAAGTTTACCCCTTTTTGTTGAATTCAGGGTTAAAAATCTTAACTAAGTGCTTTAGTATATTAAAGAATGCCAAGTGTTATGAAGGTTCACACTAAAGGTTTAGAAAAAATAAGAAAATATCTGAATTTGTGTTTTTAGTTTGTAAATATATATTTCAAAAAATCTTAATTCATAAAAACATGCTATGTTGTACATTATATATGCTTTTGGAATGATTTTGGAGGAGTTCTGTGGCCTGTGTTATGCAAGGGGTTAGACTAGATGATCATAATGGTCCCTTCGGGCCTTTGAATCTATGAATTATGGTATTTTTTCCCCCAGAAAAGGAATCCTTGATGAATACAGTCAGATCACCAGTCTTGTAACAGAAGAGATAGTGAATGTCCATAAAGAGATCCAGACTTCTGTTGAACAGATAGACCCTAACTCAGAGTACAATAGCTTCATAGAAGCTCACAGGTATAAACTTTCCATTCTAATCCTTTTATTTATTTTTACCTCTCAAGAAGAAACCATATTCTGTGTTAAGCCTTAATACTGAAAAATGGTATATGCTTAGTTTGTTTTCAGTTGGGTTCCTTTAAATTGCTACTTGACTGTAATGCTTTATCCTTATTTGTAAGATTGTCTGACGTGTGTATCTCCGTGTATGTAAACTGTCCAAGGACTTAGTTAAATGATAAAGAAGTCTTAAATGCAGCAATACGTTTTTTAAAAAAGAAAATACTAAATTCTGATAATTACTGATAAAAATATGTAAGCAGACACAATTGTGGGAGTTAGAAATTCTGAGTCACAGCAATGTGATCCTCAACATTAGCTATGTACTACATTATTTCAAGCAAAGATTGTCTTAAGAATAGGTTTTTTTTGTTCTTTATGGATCTGATCTTGCACATTTGTTACTCGGGTAAGTAGTCCCAGTGAGATCTTGGAATTATGTGCATGCATTTTTATTTTATGTCAGTTACTAATATATAGATTAATATTCATATTATTAGTTAGTCCTAAACTTGCAACTGGATCAGTTATTGTGTACCCAGACACCCCTATGGAGTTCCATTAAAAGCCTTAGTTATGTAATAATCTTAATCCAAGGAAATGTCTTTCATTTTATTTTCTAGTGTGTTTTTTAAAACTGCACTCTTCTTTTGAAGGAAAGCGAGCATGTTTCCAGTCTTCGATCTTCTTTTGTTTTCAGTATGATTAAAATATGCTTTTTATTGATATAATCTTTTAGAAAGGAACAAATATTTAGCTTCTGAGCTACACTTTGTGTGTGTGTGTACACATGTACATATACGGTGTAATATAAATCTCAAGCTATTTTGTATACGTAACAGATCACCAGAGAATGTAGAAAAAGAAATAGTATTTGATACATCTTTACTGGAAGAAAATGAAAATCTTCAAGCTAACGAGATCATGTGGAATAACTTAACAGCAGAAAGCTTGCAAGGAATGTACGTATTTCTCAAAAAATGTGGCATCCTTTTTGACTGTGTAATAAAATCCCAGAAATGACACTCTGTGTCACTATGAAGCCTAGAATGTCTGTTGAGTCATTGTGAAGTGATGGAAACGGCTACAAGCATGATTAAGAGTGTTTTGTTCAAAATATCACCAGATTCTGAAACCCCAGGATGGTGCAGTCTGTTACTGTCAAGTTTTTAACTTCTTAATTATTTTGACTTTATGAATTACACCTGTGTAGTATACAGCTACAATAAGGCATGTATCTATGCTATCCCAAGAGTCCTAATCCATTGTAATATCAGAGGTAACTCAACCAATTACTCTACAGGTAATTTGCATACAACAATTTCGTTGGTTGTATGAGGGAGAATGGATTACTTGGCTGAGCTGCCACACTGGAGCAGCTCATATAATTCTCCCAGCACAGTAAGACTTACACACAACACCATTATTTATACACATTAACACCAAACACACAGAGCCCATCACTGCAGCACACACACTCATTTGCCACCCTCATAAATGAACACAAATTTCCCAGGATATTTCTCCCAGACACAAATCAACACCAGCAGCACACACAATAACCCATAACATCACTGTGAAGCCTAGAATGTCTGTTGAGTTAGTGTGAAGCGATGGAGACAGCTACAAGCATGACTTGAGAGCTCTTTTTATTTGGATTATAATCAAGTTCAATCTTCATCTAGAAGGTAATAAGGTGATAAGTACAAATCATGACAAACCAACCTAGTAGCTTTCTTTGACAGAGTAACAAGCCTTGTGGATAAGGGGGAAGCGGCTGATGTTGCGTAGCTTGACTTTAGTAAGTCTTTTGATACTGTTTTGCATGACCTCATACGCAAACTAGGAAATACAACCTAGATGGAACTACTATATGGTGGATGCATACTGGTTGGAAAACCATTGCCAGGGAGTAGTCATCAATGGTTCACAGTCAAGCTGGAAGGACATATCAAGTGGGGTCCCGGATCCGGTTTTGTTCAGTATCTTCATCGATGATTTAGATAATGGTATAGAGTGTTACGCTTATAAAGTTTGTGGATGATACCAAGCTGGAAGGAGTTGCAAGTACTCTGAAGGATAGAATTAAAATTCGAAATGATCTGGACAGACTAGAGAAATGGTCTAAAGCAGAGGTAGGCAACCTATGGCACGCGTGCCGAAGACAGCACACAAGCTGATTTTCAGTGGCACTCACACTGCCTGAATCCTGGCCACTGGTCCGGGGGGCGCTGCATTTTAATTTAGTTTTAAATGAAGCTTCTTAAACATATTAAAAATCTTATTTATTTTACATAAAACAATAGTTTAGTTATATATTATAGACTTCTAGGAAAAGACCTTCTAAAAATGTTAAAATGTATTACTGGCACGCAAAGCCTTAAATTAGAGTGAGTAAATGAAGACTCAGCACACCACTTCTGAAAGGTTGCTGATCCCTGGTCTAAAGTAAATAGGATGAAATTCAATAAGGACAAATGCAGAGTACTCTACTTCTGAAGGAACAATTAGTTGCACACATGCAAAATGGGAAATGAATACCTAGGAAGAAGTCCTGTGAAAAGGGATCTGGGGTCAGAGTGAATCACAAGCTTAAATATGAGTCAACAGTGTAAAACTGTTGCAAAAAAAGCAGTCATCATTCTGGGATGTATTAGCAGGAGTGTTGTAAGCAAGACATGAAAAGCAATTCTTCTGCTCTACTGTGCCCTGGTTAGGCCTCAACTGGAGTATTGTGTCCAGTTCTGGGTGCCACATTTCAGGAAAGTTGAGGACAAATTGGAGGAAGTCCAAAGAAGAGCAACAAAAATGATTAAAGGTCTAGAAAACATGATCTATGAGGGAAGATTAAAAAAAATTGGCTTTGTTTAGTCTGGAGAAGAGAAGAGTGAGGGGCAACATAACAGTTTTCAAATACATAAAAAGTTATTACAAGGAGGAGGGAGAAAAAAATTCTCTTTAACCTCTGAGGATAGGAGAAAAAGCAATGGTCTTATATTGCAGCAGGGGTGATTTAGGTTGGATATTAAGAAAAACTTCCTAATTGTCAGGATAGTTAAGCACTGGAATAAATTGTGTATGGAGGTTATCGAATCTCTGTATGATCTGCTCTTAAAACACTCTATTGATGAATACCTATTAGAGATGGCAGATAATACTTAGTCCTTTCTTGAGTGCAGGGGACTGGACTAGAAGATCTCTTGAGGTCCCTTCCAGTCCTACACTTCTATGATTCTGTGATCAGTGAGATTTGTGGTCTGTTACCAAGCAGGTTTTAAGTTCTCAGCTGTTTTTAGATTTTTTTACACATATTATTTTATGAATTACAGCCATGTCACAGCATAGGCTTCCAGCTACTAGTTACTGTGTGTGTGTTGAGTTCATGCACCCAGCTCATCCTACAGTGCACATAATCAGTTTATCAAATTTAAAAAGATACAAGTTCAGAAATTGTTTTCAAGTTATTTCAAATGATTATCCACTGGTTGGTTGGTTTGCTCCTTGTACAAAATAAATATTTGGAAACAAGTATTAAATTAACACTTCACCTTCAGTATCTTGGTGACGGAATGAATCAAATCACTTCCTGGACTTTTGGTCATTGCTTCAGTAACTACTAATAGTTATTCTGCTTCAAAAAAAACTTTATGGTAACTATAATTTTCAGATGATTAAAAAAAAAAAAGCCAGGAATTGAAAGGATTTGATCAAGGAGAATAATTCAGTTCCTGATTTAAATGTTGTGAGTTTTTTTCTGGTGTGTCTAGACCATCTTTCTTAGACCTCAAAGCTTCCCTCTAGTAGTTAGAAAGGGTTAATATATGACATAAAGTATATGTAATAAATAGCTTGAGATTTGTTAAGAGGGAATAGCACACATGATAAATAATTTAGGCAGCATGTCTTCATCTTCCAGTTTCTAGACACTTGTGCTTACATAGCTTTTGTTTTCTACATGGTCGTGCAATGCACCAACTTCTTTAAATTAGTGGGTGAGAGGGGTTAAAATATGATTAATTTATTTTTTGTTAGTTGCCAGTTTTGATTTCCTTAGTAGTTAGCTTTTTGTCACCTTTATTACAGAAAGAAAAGGGAAGGGGTTTTTAGAGGTTAAAAAAAGACAGTTGCATCCCGAAAGTGCTAAAAATCTTACTTGGACAGTTTTATAAAACTTGAAAGTGACAGAGAAAAAGTATAAAAGTATAGGAAAAGGAGGGATGAGGATTAAAAGAAATAAAGCTTCTGTTAAGTTATATTTACAGTATATTTACAGTAATCCAAAGCTCACATTTTAATGTTTTTAGATAGAGATTGAGTTAATAAGAGATAAGATGTAAATACCGTAGTAGGGGAAAAAGGAATGGGAAGCAGGATTGAAGATTGTTTTTGAAGAGGGATTTTGAATTAAGAGATTGAGAATGTTTGCAGCACAGAAAGGAGAGCTATCATAGGAGTAGGCAGGAAGGCAAGAATGGTCTTGTTGGAGACATGAGTTTTGGGACTAATTTTCTGTCCTCTCTCATGTTTTTACAGTATAAATGACTTAAAACCTAACTGTTTTTGTGAAAAATTTTTCTTCATTAAGTGTTCCAAAATAGGACCGAGAAGTTAGAATCACAAGTCCTGTTGCTAATAGAACATGTTGGATTATGAATACTTTGGTGGGGAGTGATTAGAAGTTTGCTCCAAGACTTGTTTGCCTGAAATATTGGTAAGATTTACTACCCTGGGATTATATAAAGTCTCTCATAAATTTATTATGAAAGTACTTTTAGGTAAAGGGCTCTGGAACCAAGAATATCTAGAACCTTCTTTTACATTAAGAAGGATGAAGTATAAATGATATTGTTACACGAGAGATTTATGGATATTTGTGACGAGCATTGTTCCATTAGTAGAAGGTATGTGCTAGATAATCTAGTACTGTAGGTCTTTTCCTCTGATTTTTCTAATTCTGTATAACTGATTTGTTACCAGAACACAATTCACTCATATGAATAATGTTAATTCTTTCCTGCCCTTTGGAAACTAAATGCAAATTTCTTTGTCCACTGCATCAGATTTGCTTATATAGAGAGAAAATAAATAGGACTGTCAATAATAGTTAACTCATGCAATTAACTCAAAAAATTTGTAGCGATTAATCAATTTTAATCGCACTGTTAAACAATAGGTTAAATATTTTTGGATGTTTTTCTACTTTTTCAAATATATTGATTTCAATTACAACACAAAATACAAAGTGTACGCTGCTGACTTCATATTTTTTATTACAAATATTTGTACTGTAAAAATAATAAAATAGTGTTTCAGTTCACCTCATACAAGTACTGTAGTGCAATCTCTTTATCATGAAAGTGTAACTTATAAATGTAGATTTTTTTGTTACATAACTGAACTAGAAAAGAAAAGAGTATAAGTCCACTTAGTCCTACTTCTCATTCAGCCAATTAAGACAAACACTTTTTTTACATTTACAGGAGATAATGCTGCCCACTTCTTATTTACATTGTCATCTGAAAAGTGAGAACAGGCATTCGCATGGCACTGTTGTAGCTGGCGTCGCGAGGTATCTACGTGCCAGATATGCTAAACATTTGTACGCCCCTTCATGCTTCGGCCACCATTGCAGAGGATGCTCTTCCATGCTGATGATGCTTGTTAAAAAATAATGCATTAATAAAATTTGTGACTGAACTCCTTGGGGGAGAATTGTATGTCTCTGGCTCTGTTTTACCTGCATTCTGCCATATATTTCATGTTGCAATAGTCTCGGATGATGACTCTGCACATATTCATTTTAAGAACATTTTCAATGCAGATTTGACAAAATGCAAGAAGGTACCAATGTGAGGTTTCTGAAGATAACTACAGCACTTGACCCAAGGTTTAAGAATCTGAAGTGCCTTCCAGCATCTGAGAGGGGTGAGATGTGGAACATGCTTTCAGAAGTCTTAGAAAAGCAGCATTCCAATGTGGAAACAACAGAACCCGAACCACCAAAAAAGAAAATCAACCTTCTGCATGTGGCATTTGACTTGGATGATGAAAATGAACAAGTCGGTCCCCACTGTTCTGACATCAGCATGGACATCAGCATGTCCTTTGGAATGGTGGTTGAAGCATGAAGGGACATATGAATCTTTAGCACATCTGGCATGTAAACATCTTGCGACGCCAGCTAAAACAGTGCCATGAGAATGCCTGTTCTCACTTTCAGGTAACATTGTAAACAAGTGGGCAGCATTATCTCCTGCAAATGTAAACAAACTTGTTTGAGTGAGCGATTGACTGAACAAGAAATAGGACTGAGTGGACTTGTAGGCTCTAAAGTTTTACATTTTTATTTTTGGATGCAGTTTTTTTTGTATATAATTCTACATTTGTAAGTTCAACTTTCATGATAAAGAGCTTGCACTACAGTACTTGTATTAGGTGAATTGAAAAATACTATTTGTTTAGTTTTTTACAGTGCAAATATTTGTAATAAAAAGAAATATAGTGAGCACATTACACTTTGTATTCTGTGTTTTAATTGAAATCAATATATTTTGTGGCAAACCCAGGACAAAAGGCTACAAAGGGAAGGGTAGTAATTAGTCCCAGGGGGTTAAAAGGCCTCTCCCAATCCACTGAGGAGAGATAACCAGGGGGAAATAAGGTTCAACTGGAACAGGGGTTACCAGGGAATTAATTAGGTTCAGCTGGCTCCAACTGCTGGAGACCTTTTTAAACCCTCCCTAGCATGGAAGCAGGGGGGAGAGTGAGAGAAGCAGGGAAGCTGCCAGCAAGTTAGGTGCAGCAAGGCTCTAAACCTCTGCAGCAAGGAAGGCTGTGCTCTGTCCCCAGAAGGGCGATAAACAAGTACAAGGGATTGATTGAGGGAAGGATTAGCCAGACCCTGTGCTACCTAGAAGGGTTTGCTTTGTCCAAGCCTGTCTCTCCAAGGCTAAAAAGGACTGAGCCTGCTGAGGAGAAGAAGGTACTTTGCCACAATTTGAAAATGTGGGAAACATCCAAAAATATTTAAATGGTATTCTGTTATTGTTTAGCAGTGCGATTAATCGTGTAATTTACAGCCCTAAAAATAAAACTTAAAAATGGTAACCAATTAACAAGAAATCGGCAGTCTGGTGGTATGAATCATTCATCAGGACAGCAAGATCCAGTTCTTGTGAAGAAGCTTGTTCTATCTTCAATATTAATACATTTTTCTACCTCTTTCAGTCTTTTTAAAACAATTTATTTTCCAAACTCTGCATGGCTTTGCTTTTTACAGTACTATGAAATCAATACAAATTTATTTCAGTTACATTATAACTGTCTTTCATCAGAGACTGTATGTGGGCAGCATAAATGTCTGCTTTAAAATACCAAAATATTAAGGCATCTGTAAATGATGGTTCCTATATGGATTCCAAGCATGAGTGTGCATGCACCAGAATCAGAATAATTGTGCAGTAGTGTCTGTTGATCAGCACGTGCATTGTCCTTGTTTCTGCAGCTGAGGTTATAGGAGGCAGAGGTTATAAGACACCGCCCCACTTCCTTTTTACCACGGTATAGCCAGAGTTGAAACACCGTTTCGTTCTGTTACAGAGGTTTCGACTTCTGTTCCCCATGCTTCCTCCACCTTATCCTGGACCTCTGGCTGCCCAGCAGGTTTGTAAAGAAATTCAAGTTCTGGATGGTGATGCTCCCTTTAATTTTCCCTTCTCTTTTCCTGGAAGTCTGGTTTGTGTTCTTGACATGAAAGCTGCCTATTTCCGCATCGACAGTCATCCCCAGAAGTTTCTCCATTTTATCAGTTCCATGTCCACCCTTTTGATATTGCAACAGCTCTGTCTAGGCCATTTGGTATTCTCGTAGCTGGCGACTGGCTCCTCATTGAACCACCCCGCACATGCTTATCAGCCGTCCTGGCCCTTTGTGGGCCCCTCGCTGCTCTCGGGATTTCAATCAATGAGGAGAAGTCAGACCTTGTGCCTACCCACCATATCACCTTTATTGGTGTTCATCTGGACTCCATCACGGCTCAAGTTTTCCTTCCAGTCGACCGCTTTGCTGCCCTCACTTCTATAATTATCACCTGGCGCTGCACCCCCCGCACCTTCATCCACCATTGTCTTTCCTGCCTCAGCCACGTGATGGCCTGTACCTCCGTGATGTCCCATGTTACCTCCACATGCGCTGCCTTAAGATGTGGCTCCTGTGTATCTACAAGCTGCAGAAAGGCCACTTGGACAAACTTGTCCTGCCTCCCAGCATTGTCCTAGCATCTCTGGTGTGGTGAACCAGCCAATCCAAGGTCCTGGTTGGCACCCCCTTTACACCTCCCACTCCCCCAGGCCACTCACGGTCAATACTTCCCTCATTGGCTGGGGCATCCACCTGGTCGCAGTCTCTGGATCTCTCCAAGAAGCCAGGATGCATATCAACATTCTGGAGTGCGTGCTCCCTGCCTCACCTGTCAGGCATTCCTCCCCCTCATACGATCTTGCCACATTCAACTGCTCTCTGACAACATGACTGTGGTAGTCTGTCATCAAGTAAGGCAGTACCAAGTCTCCTTCCTCCTGTGTGGAGGATGTCCACTTCTGGAACTGGTGCATCAAATACGGTGTTACACTCCAGGTGCATATCTCCTGAGTGCCCATAACTCCCTTGCTCAGCATGTCCTTCTACACAAAGCATAAGTGGGAGCCTCAGAATCCTACCCTATGCTTTGTTTTCTGCAGGTGGGGCACCCTGTGCTGGGACATCTTTATGGCCACAGAGAATTGCAAATTTCCCCTTTATTACTCCTGGGGGCATTGTGTGGGGCGGACTTCTGGGGCAGTGGCCTTCTTCTCCACTGGATCGGTAATCTCTCCTATGCCTTTCCGTCCATTCCCCTGCTCCCACAAGTCCTGCGCAAGGTTTGCCGGTATTGAGTAGCAGACTGATCTTATCAGTATTGATTCACAGACCTCCTCCGCCTCTCTTCTCATCTTCCACTCTGCCTCCGTGCACACCCGTATCTCCTCACATGGGTGTACAGATGTTTCCGGCACCCCAACCCGAGCCTGTTCTCCCTCACGGCTTGGGGTTTGAATGGAGCTGATGAGGACACAGGGCATGCTCCACCCCAGTGCTTGTCCTCATGCACAGCAGGAGGCCATCCTCCAGGGCCTGCGATTAAGTGAAATGGAAACAGTTCACCATCTGGGCTCACTGCCACCATTACCCGCTAGACTTCATATCCATCTCTTATCTCCTTGACCACCACCTCCAACTCAAGCTGTTGGGCCTTGCCCACGGCTCCATTTGGATTCACCTGACGGTGCTCAGTGCCTTCCTCCCTCCGGTAGATGGTTCCACTGTCTTCAGTCATCCAACCACTGTTTGTTTCCTCAAAGGTCTATTCAATGCCTGTCCGCCACTGCGCAAGCCATCCCCTTCCTGGGACCTTAATGTCACTCTGCCCTGATCAAGCCAGCCTTCAGACCCCTCGTGACATGCTCTCTTTACTACATCTCAATGAAGGTGATCTTCTTGGTCACTGTCATGTTGGTGTGACAAGTTAGCGAGCTGGTGGCCATGACGGCTGACCCCTCCTCCCCCTTGGCCAACACACCCCATCTTCCATAAGTACAAGGTCTCCTTATGCCTGGACCCCAAATTCATCCCTAAGATGGTATTCACATTCCACCTCAATTAGTACATCCACCTCCCGATCTTCTGTCCCAAACTCCATGCCTCCTACAGAGCTAAAATGTTGCACATTCTTGATGTCTGCCGTGCAGTGGCCTTCTACATCTACCCATGCCTTCTGCATTTTACTCAGGGTCTTCATTGCCATTGCCAAACACTGCAAAGGAAAAGCCCTCTCCTTGCAGCTTATCTCCAAATGGATCTTCGAATGCTGTACTCTCCCAGATACCTTCACCTCCTGGAGTCACGGCTCACTCCATGTAGGCACACACCTTCACAATGGCCTGCCTCGCAGATGTGCCATGGCAGGATGTTTGCCAAGAAGCCACGTTGAGCTCTGTCCACACTTTTACTTTTTACTATGCCATTGCCCCAGCAGTAGGAGTGGATGCAGCCATTGGTTGCGCCATGTTGCAGACTATCACTTCCATGAGTCTTTGCACTCACCTCTATGTTGATCATTGCTCACTACCCACCCACATTTGGAATCCATATGGGGACCATCACTTGAAGAAGAAAAGGAGGTTACTCACCTGTGACTGGAGGTTCTTTGAGATGTGTGGTTCCTGTTTGGATTCCAATACCTGCTCTCCATCCCCTCTGCTATGGAGTACGCTGCTTAGTGGTAAGGGAACTAGAGCCATGTCGACCCACATGGCCTCTTATAACCTTAGCTGTGGACGTAAGGACGGTGTACGTGTTGGTCAACTGTTCCAGCTCTGGACCATGGCATGCATGTGTACTCACATTTGGAATCTAAATAGGGATGATATATCTCGAAGAACCTCCAGTTACAGGTAAGTACCTTCCTTTTTATCAGTATTTTCCTTATGGAAGCAGGCTTTCATAAAATTAGAGCTGTATTTGGAATAAAGGCAGACAGATTTTCACACACACAAATTCTGGGAAACAGTTAAAATAACGAAGCCAACTGAACCATCCCAGTGTGAGAGCCTCTTTCGACATCTGCCAAAAAATAAAGCAAGTTGATTCACTTGTTAGTACTTCTTGGAGAGTCAGCTGTTCTACCATTCTTATCTATGTCCTAAGTCGTACATCTTGTTGGTAAAGACATTATCCTTTAAATATCAAGATTAAGTCATCCTAGCATCACCACGTGGCACTCCACTACTTGCATGCTGGTAGAGAATATCCTTTTTTTATTTTATAGCGGGTTCCTGGGCTGATTCCAGTTATTTATGGATTAGCTTCAGACTTCAGATCCTTAAGAGTTAGTGCCCAATCCTGAAACTTTTGCTCACATGAATAGGATATCATTTTTTAATTAGATTACTATCTGGATTCCTTGAAATATTTTTTTTTTATTCCATGACAGGATGTATTTTTTTTACTTCAATTAAAGGACAGTATGACTAAAAAGATTATTAATCTTGTGGAAGCTTAGAGGTATTTGTACTTGGTAAGATGAATATACAAAAAGTGGAAACAGTCTGTGGGTTGTAGTCTAGTGAGAATCTGGAAACCATCGGCACAGGAAGATGTGTGAAAAAGGTTCCTGAGGGATATAAGAAACATTTTTCAGAATATTGAGAGACCTGAAAGGAATAGATTGTACTATTGGATTCGTACAGGCCAAAGGGCTGGAGTGGTTATGGAAGAGCCTGGGAAGAAGCTTAGAGCTGTTGTAATAAGGTGTGATCCCACAGAATGAGGTAAACCTCTGGGGAATTTAGGCTGACCTTATGCAGAGTTTTGAAGATTTAAACCCTGATTTTGACCTCTCATTCTACAAGGAGCCAATGAAGAGAGCAGTGGGATAATGTGCTCTTGGTACCCTGCGTTACTGAGCAACTGGATACTTGTGTTATGGGGGAAAAAGTGGTTGCTTTTATGTGGTTAGGGGAGTCATACCTTGCTACAGGTCATTACTGCATGGATCATTGTTGAAGTCTGGATGTGATATGAGGAGTGAAGTGTTCTTGCCAGTCATAGATAGAAAAGGTTATTTTTCACAGCTCTGTCTATTTGGGTGTCTAGAAGCAATGAGGAGTTCTGAGGACAGTCTTGACAACCTGCAAGTGATGCTGTGGAGGCAATGAGCTTTTAAAGTGCTTGCTTTTCTCTCAGCAGCATCACTTTCTAGGGTCTAGGTTCAACTTTTCAACCAGTTACTGATTTCAGCCAAGCCATTGGATAATTGAGAAATGGTGCTATTTGCATCTGATGTAATGCTGATGTAGAGTGGGTGTGTTCCATTTGTTGCTGACAATTTAGTTAGTATTGTTTCAGTCTCATCAAGTGGTTACGTATACAGTGTTGAACAAGGAGGGAGCGGATGGATCTATATGGGACTCCCTGGGTTGAGAGTTCTGGAGGAGGATCCCACGTGACACTCCAGTTTGAGAGAAATGACTTGGAATGGTCCTGCTACATTTCCAAGGCATTCCAGGATTCCATGGTCAGCAATATCAAATTCTGCAGAGAAGTGTAACAGTATAAATATGAATGTGTGGCCTTTGTTCATGGCTCGAGATTATCTAGTGCCATCTTTGTTCAGTGACATGGCCTGAAGCTTGACTGAGAAACTTTGAAGATATTGGCAGTATCTCTAGCCAAAGCTAAATACATCTGAAAAGCCATAGCCAAAATCTTTCTTGCTCGCTGCTGTGACTAGTCCTGTTCATTAAGTTCAAACTTCTTGTCCTTGGCTAAAAGGCCTTAATCACTCAGCACCTGCCTGCATCTCTGACCTCTGGTCTCTTTTTTGTTTAACCCACCCACACCCGCTGCTGCAACGTAAGTGTCAGCCCGGACACCCACTTTGTCTGCTTTCACAGATATTTCCTTCCATGCCCCTATGCTTCGAAAAGTACTAACATCTATTTGGTAAGCCACCACATTTGTCCTTGGACATCTCCATAGGAATACTCTCAATGAATTCATCATGGGCATGGATGTGCCTCAGTCTAGCCACCACCTCCTGTAGCTCTCCAACTTGCTTCCTGAGAAATTCCACCAGCAGACACCTTTCACACTGGATGGTCCCCCCAGCCTGGCTTTCTGAGAGTGGGAAATGCAGGCCACAGTCTCTGCAAATCTACACCAAGAGGCATTCATGGTCCAGTTATAAACTTTTTGGGTTGGGGACTGTTCAGCAAGAATCCAAGCACGCTTATGGACACAGTGCAATTAAATTAGGGTAATCTACTCTTCTTTTGATGGATGTGTGTGATTGTTGCTGATGGTAATGGGAAATATGCACACCTATATTGAGGGAATAGACTGCTTAAGTGAAAAATCAGTGCATTTTGCAATTTATTATTACAATTTATTATGCATGAGTCCATTATAAAAGCAGAGTTGGTTGTGTTCTTATATATGTCCTAATTATAGTGAATTTAATAATTAAACAAAATATTAAACAATAATTAAAATATTTAATAAATAGAAGAAAGCAAATATAGAATAGCATGTGATGTAATTTTTTTAAATGTCACTGTTTGCCGCCTTTCCCCAAAAAAGTATCTGTTGGCTAGATTGTGACATTTAGCCTCAGTCCCCAGTATGAGTTCATATGAAGCTGAACTGTCTCAGGGAAGATGTGAGGAGTTCTTCTGTCTCTTGGTGTGCAAATGAAGAGTGTGTTCTCTATCATCCAGAAGAATGGTACAGTGTACTCCCATAGTCTGATTGTGGAAAGGATCAAAGCTATGCCACTTCTTATCTCCTTTGGCAATGCATGAAAAGAGTATTTTCTTTGATCTCCAGAGTAGTTTTTTTCCGGGGGTCAGGGATTGCAACTGTCCTTTATTCTTGCACAGGATGTCCCCTGTGCACCCACACTCGGCTGACGGAAGTGTGTCCCTTTATCAGGAAACGTACTATAAGTTAATCATCTATCTGAAGATTTGTATCTGTAATAAATTATTATTGTAATTATCCCAACATAGTGATAATTTGTAGTAATTCAGACTGTCAGTTTCTCAAGGAGGGTGTATGAAGAAATATCCAGCTGTTATAGCTCCTCCTGGTGGAGAAGGTTATTGATATTATTGTTTATGCAGGATACCACCAAATATTAATTTAGCCATCATTCTTTTATTAAATTCAAAGGCTGAATGGTATTTATACAGTTGCTTCAAATGTGCCTTAGAAGCATAAGCAGTCATCACACCCTTATAAAATACAGTTATAAACAATGAT
The DNA here is from genome assembly GCF_007399415.2 of Gopherus evgoodei. Taxonomy (NCBI): domain Eukaryota; kingdom Metazoa; phylum Chordata; order Testudines; family Testudinidae; genus Gopherus; species Gopherus evgoodei. The sequence goes on along the minus strand of NC_044327.1, from coordinate 67,912,082 downwards.
CAGGTGCTTATCGCAGGACTTGGCTCTGGGGTGCTCAAACCAACGATGGTTGTCTCCAGCTTGCACAGGCAGACGCTAGTAATGAACCCTCTAAGAGCTCACCTTTTTATAGTCTTTAACAAACAAATGATGTCAGAGTCAATTGTTCACTTTAGCTAAGAACCAGTTTTGAGCATTTTGGAAATGACCCGTTTTCTGGCTTTGAGTAGACAAGATTTTTATGATTTGGCCCTTTTCTTAAAGTTGACATTGGTATGTTAAAGGTCAGAGTATTACAGTATGATAAGAGTATTACATCACAAAAGAATTTTTCTTTGTCAGAATCAGTTTTGATAATTCCAGGCTTCTCTTCTCTTACCAGCTACAATTTGAGCTTGGCACTTTTACCACTTATCTTGCTAGTTACATTTTTTATTTAAGCCTTCCCTGGGCTACTAAACCCCCTTTATTTTACTTAAATTACAGAAAACATATTTTCCTACATTATATTATTGGATTGAGTTTAATTAAACCATTATCCTCACTATAAAATACATTGTGTGGAAAATTGGATCAGTTTGATGTTTATTGTATTATTTACTTTGCTTTACATTATTTTTAAAGAATTATAGTATACACATAGTGGTCTCCGTGCCAACATTTACCAGTGGTTCTGTTCTAAGTACAAAGACAAACTGTGGTATTTGCTGATAAGTGTTGATGGTTTAATGGAAGCTACTGCATTAACACATGCAAACACAGAGGCTGTTTAAAATATAATCTATGATTAAAATATTACATTTGGAAGATGGTGAGGTGACTAAAATGAACAAATAATATATGGCTGGTAGAGAATGTCTGTTGAACTAGTGAAAAGGTGAGTGGGAATATGAATCAGTACCAGGATGAATTAAACAAATCTTTCAAACAGCTATTTTATACAAATATGTATTCATATTTATTAATATTTGAGACTTTTATATCAGTGATCAAGAAGAATTCCCAAGTAGCTCTTCCAGATCATTAAGATAATTTGTAAGCCCAGCATATGGAAGGTTTCATAATATTTTGATATGTCCATGGTCAGTCTACAGGTAAATAATTTGGAAATGTATTATTTTGAAAGCTAACTACGGTTAAAGTGACTGATGAGTTAGTAATAGTCTTATTCTGAACTGCTTTTGTCCAGAAGACAGATGGTGAAATATCCTGTGACAAACTGTAAACAGGGTGATGATACAAGATAGTCTGAGATAGCAGCTCTAGCCAGTCCTGAATGATGTCCAAACTTCAGATGGGTATTTAGAACAAAAAGGAAGATTAAAACAACTAATTTATCTTCTCTTGCTCAAAAATAAGTCCAAACTTCCTCATATAGTTCAGAGATATTGGGAAGAGCTACATCAATTTCCTATTCCAACGTGGTGCTCTGATTTAAATCAGAATTTTTTAAATTAGACAGACAAGGCAGGTGAAGTAATGTTTTTTATTGGGCCAGCTTCTCTTGGTGAGAGACACAAGCTATCAAGCCGCACAGAACTTCAAGCCCTGAAGAAGACCTCTATGGCTCGAAAGCTTGTGTCTCTCACCGACAGAAGTTGGTCCAATAAAAGATATTATCTCACCCACCTTATTTATCTAATATCCTGGGACCGATATGGCTTCCACTACACTGCATACATATTTTTAAAATTGTAGGGCATATTAAAATGTTGATGCTTTAGAGACAAATTATAATATTAATTTGGATTTAAATTTCTATATGTTAATGGTTGATAATTAAATAGAGTGCCTAATCTGTATAAAATGATTGTTAGGTCAATGAATTTTTGAAAGTTGTGAAAGAAATATTTACAGTCGCATGTAGGGTCAGCAAATAAACGTTCTTAAGTTTTAAAGTGAAAGGATTTTTAATTAATATTAAATTTGAGATTAATATATAATAAGGAATCTGTAGATGTAATTATATGTGTTGATAAATTGAAGTGTTGCAAGCTTAAATCTGGAATTGTAAAATAGACGAGTTTTCATAGGAGATAAATCATGAATATATATCACAGGATCAAACGCAGATTAACCTAATTTTAGGGTATATGAAATACAATTCCCAGATAGCTAAAGCCTGCTTGATTTGACTCTTATTCCAACTGAAAAAGTGTGAGCAGTAGTAGACCATTAGGAGAAAAGCTCCAAAAAAATAAATCCAATCCTTTATGTTAACTCTGTTATGCCACTGTTGCTTGGAATATCTATATTAATGAATTAATAACTGGATGAATGCTGGGAAGGAATTGATTCTATTATATAGTACTATGTATGCTCTTGGCCTAGCAACTGCTTCAAGTTTAAAAAAATATTAAAATGCATAAGAAGCATTTTAAGTGCTACTGCATCATAGAATGAAGCCTTTATCTGCTGAGTAAGTAGTGATCAATTACACACAAATTGGAAGCTCATCCGGACAGTCAGCACACAGACGTCTCCAGTGCCAGACAAATATATCTCTTCAGCTTCCCTTTGTTTAGACTAGGGGTGGGCAAACTTTTTGGGCTGAGGGCCACATCTGGGTGGGGAAATTGTTGGCAGGGCAGGGGTTTGGGGTGCAGAAGGCAGTGTGGGGTGTGGGAGGGGATGCAGTGTGCAGGAGGGGACTCAGGGCAAGGGATTGGGGCAGAGGAGGAGTGTGGGGTATATGACGGGGCTCAGGGAAGGGGGTTAAGGTGCAGAAGGGGTGCGGAGTGCAGGAAGGGGCTCAGGGCAGGGGTTTAGGTTGCACAGGGGTGCAGGGTGCAGCAGGGAACTCAGGGCAGGGGGATGGTGTGCAGGAGGAGTGCGGGGTGTATGAGGTGCAGGCAGGGGGCTTAGGGCAGGGAGTTGGGGTGCAGGACGAGTTCGAGCTCAGGCCCAGCGCCGCTTACCTATAGTGGCTCTGGGGTGGCAGCGGCGTGCACTGCACTGCACTGCACTGGGGTCAGGGCAGGCTCCCTGCATGCCAGCCCCAGCCCTGCGCTGCTCCAGGAAGCACTGCAGTCCCTGGGGGGTGGAGGACGGAGGGCTCTGCTTGCGCTGCCCTTGCCATGCTTCTCGGTTCCTCTCCTGAAGCTCCCATTGGTTGCAGTTCCCCATTCCCAGCCAATGGGAGCTGCGGGGAAGGGGGCGTAGTGCCTGGAGGCAAGGGCAACGCATGTGGAGCCCTCTGCCTCTCCCACCCGAGGGCCACTTCTGAGAGTGGCATGGGGCCTGTGGCACCACGGGGAGCTATCCCGCGGGCTGGATCCAAAGCCTTGAGGGCCCTGATCCGGCGTGTGGGCTGTAGTTTGCCCACCCCTCGTTTAGACTAAGTATTTTTAACTTTGGTTGTTTTTTCTTATGAATATACATTAGTTTCTGTTTCATATCAGTTCTCCACCCCTGTTGGTACAAGTTTTGTGCTAACTCAAACCAGTTTTTTCTTGCTTTATGGGTGCTTTATCTTCTTGTTTTCCTCACAAATATGATTACTCTTTATTTTCTTACACATGGGCTGGTCTACTTTAAGCTTTAAGCTGTTAAAAATTATCCAAACAGATTCTTAAAAATCACAGCAGACTTTTATCAGGCCTAAAATATGCCTTCACTCTCAACAGTGTGCACCCACATCTAGAGTGTCCCCATATAATAAAGTACATACACAAAATAAGCAATTTAATAAACATATTACCAAGAAAGGGAAACTGGCAGACTAGAAACTAATTTAAGGATTGCTGCTTCAATTTTCAGCTCTTCTTTTTAGATATACAGAGAACCATATTCACGTGCACAAATAGTTTAAATTGTCTGTATGTAGAACATGCATATTTTTGATTTGTACACTGTCCTGTATTCTAGGTTGAAAACAATAGTAGAAGAATTGATTCAGACACAGCAGATGCTTTTGAACAAAGAGGAGCTTTTGTTGGAACTAGAAAAGAAAATAGAAGAATCTTCTAAGACCTGTGAAAAAAAATCAGAGTAAGTGTGGCAGTGATATTGGAAGGTGAAAATTTTAAAGGAAAAAGTTGTTTACATTGTAATATGCAGTTCTTCTTTGAGTGATTTGCACGTCTGTTCCACCTCAGGTTTATGTGTTCCTAGGGCTGGGGATTTCCCCCCATAGTGGTATCCATCAGGGTGACGCATTTGCCTTCAGCCCACTCATGCTTGATGATATAAAGGGCAGAGCTGTCATGACCCTCCCTCTCTCTCCCCCCATTCCTTCTATTAGCTGTGATCTGTAGTTGGAGCATGTCAACTTGTTTATCCAAGTTTTTCCCCACTATCATTGATTTTCTGTCTATTTGTATATAGTTAAATAGTGTGTAGATGTCTGGGGGCATTCTTGTTGTTTAGTGTACATTATTGTACTTAGTCTAGGTTTTCTTTCTTTTTTTTCTTAGTTTCCTGATAGAGACATTCTTAGTGCAAATGTTTATGCTCAGTACTGGGAGATGCCTCGAATCCCGGGCTTTAAGTCTTGTGCCAATTGCAAGAAATCTCTGCTGGTGGGTGATCCTTGCTCCAAATGTCCGGGTGAGGTCCACATTCAAGACCATAACCAGATCTGTAGAGATTTCAAGCATTGTATAAAAAACAGGGACATGAGATTGAACCACATTCTTATGGAGGCTGTCTTGCATCCACCTTCAGAGGGTTGGTGCAGTGCTGAGTGCTTCCATTTCAGCAAGGAGTATCCCTCCAGACATTGCTATTTCCACCCCAGAGAAGGTTGTTGGAAAGAAAACACCAATCCTCTTCTTTGGTACTTAGGAAATAGCACAAGAGATCTGGTGAGCACTGTTCCTCTAAGATGGGTAGATGCAGTCCTGAGAGGAGATTGTCTCTGGAGAACTAGTATCTGGGCGCATCCCAAACACACAGCATATTTTAGAAACAACCATAAAACACAATGGTCTTAACTTCATAGGCATTCATGATATACATATTTTGATAGAACAGCAGATCATAATCAGCAGACTTTCAGCAGATCATAATCTTTTCCCTGATACCTCACATGGCCTGTATATTATGCAATATCTCAATTACATATACATGAGGAATATGGAGATTACAGGATTCTCCCACAAGGTATAGTGTGTCACAATCTTCACTCATGGATCCATGTTTGAAGCTGTTTGAAGAACAACTTCTTTGTTACATCTGTCTGTAAAGCTAGCCTTTTTGGTGGCCACTACCTCTGTGAGGTGGCTGGCACAGTTATATACCGTGGTTGCTGATCCTCCATGCCTTTTTTTTTTTTTTTTTTAAGGAGACATCCTCATCCAAATTTCCTTGCTAAAGTTGTTTCCCCAGTCAAGCCTATATACTTATCACCCTTCCCTTTCCCCCTGCCCTCACCCTGCAAGCCACATTCTCTATGCTAGCTGATTTGGACTTGCAGGGCTCGGGCTGCAGAGTTGTTTCACTGCTGTGTAAACTTTTGGGCTCAGGCTGGAGCCCTGCAAGGTGGGAGTGTCCTAGACCTTGGATCCACCAGGTCTTATTGTGCAGATATGGCTTTGAAGAGTTTCCAGAGCTACACTACTCAAACGTAATCTGTATTTTGAATTGTCTCCATATTTGGACCTAGGTTGGATATGTTCTTTACTCAAGGCATCTTGTTCCAAATGCTGAATGTAGAAGTCGTTTGAATATTATGCTGAATATTAATAGCCTGTAATATTAAACAATAACACAAATAAAGCAAATCAAGCATTATAAAAATCACAGTTTTTGTGTGTTACGCTGAATGGAGTCATCAGTTTACATTACAGTGGTTACAGGATTGCAGTGGATGAGAAGCTCGATATGAGTCAGCAGTGTGCCCTTGCTGCCAAGAAAGCTTATGGCATATTGGGCTGCATTAGTAGGAGCATTGCCAGCAGATCGAGGGAAGTGATTATTCCCCTGTATTCGGCACTGGTGAGGCCACATCTGGAATATTGCATCCAGTTTTGGGCACCCCACTACAGAAAGGATGTGGACAAAATTGGAGAGAGTCCAGTGGAGGGCAATGAAAATGATTAAGGGGCTCAAGTACATGACTTACGAGAACAGGCTGAGGGAACTGGGGTTATTTAGTCTGGAGAAGAGAAGAGTGAGGGGGGGATTTGATAGCAGCCTTCAGCTACCTGAAAGGGGTTTCCAAAGGGGATGGAGCTAGGTTGTTCTCAGTGGTAGCAGATGACAGAACAAGAAGCAATGGTCTCACATTGCAGTGGGGGGAGGTTGGGTTGGATATTAGGAGATACTTTTTCATTAGGAGAGTGGTAAAGCACTGGAATTGGGTTACCTAGGGAGGTGGTGGAATGTCCATCCTTAGATGTTTTTACGGTCTGGCTTGACAAAGCCCTGGCTGGGATGATTTAATTGGTGTTGGTCCTGCTTTGAGCAGGGGATTGGACTAGATGACCTCCTGAGGTCTCTTCCAAACCTAATCTATGATTTAAGATCAATCTTTTTCCAGCTCTGATTATATAGCTTTTAGCCTCTACTTCAAAATGGAAGTTATAAGAACTGATGAATAGAATTGGAGTCGTACTTAGTTCCTTCCCCCCTTCCCCGATTGTTTCCACCCTCAATCAAGATTTAATTGACTCTGTGATAAATTGACACCATTACTATCCAGTAACAGTGAACTGGCGCACAATATCTTAAATAATATCTTAATGAATAGAACAATGAAAAAATAAGCTAGTATGAGCTCTGACAGGGCTGAAGGCAGTCATCTTCTTAATGCATTAGATACTATTGAAAAAAATCAAAAGCTTTAGAAGTTTGCCTTTTCCGTTATTTTTCACTACGTTAATTAGATAATTTCCAGTTAGCTAAATTCCACTCAATTAGCTAATGAGATTCTTGCACTTCTAGTGAACCTGGGTGAATCCTTCTTACTATTTTTTATTTTAATCAGAGGCTCTTAACAGAATGTCTGAAGCATTCAAGCAGTGTTATTTTATTTACACGGCTTTAAATTCCAGGTATTCACCTTTTTACTTGAAATATATGTTTTATTTTTATTTATTATTTATTAATTACACACTAAATGGTGTAGAAACATAGCTTAAAATTTCTATCCAAAGAGCTTACAATCTTCAAAAATACAAAACCAAAACAACCCTCCTTCAGGATTTTCCTTCTCTCATGTGCATATCTCTGTGTGTCAGTCTAACCTAGCTCACACAAAATGAAGAAGTTCCTGAAAAAGAGATAATAAAATCTTTGGTACCAGCCTAAATTTGGAATGCACATTTGAGGAGTTCCATAATTGAGTATACCTTTTTTTCTGTGTATGCTGCTCAAGAGTGGAAATACTGTGCTTGATTTGGTGAATTTTAAAGAGTGAAAAAAAGAACAGGCATGTCCTTACTTCCATTTTACTAATGAAAACGTTTAAAGAAAACTCTGTTTTTACTAATTGTGTAGTTCCTTTGAGAAAGAAGGGGAAACAACAACATATAAGCTTGCTACACTTGGTTTTTATTCTTCTTCTGGTTTTGAAAACTTTGATATTTGTCTCGTTCATGCGAAGAACTTAGAGCAGTTAACATAAGTGAGATCTCTTCCTGTTTTTCAAAGAAGAGGTCACTTGGGTATTCTCCTCTTGAGATAGGTGGGTGGTAGAAAAGGGAAACCAAATGATCAATGACACAATTTTTTTCCCCAATATTCTTTTGATGAGAAAAATCATTTTAAAATAATCAGTGTTTAATTTGTGCGTGTCCTTTTTCTCTTCAGCATTGTGCTTTTGCTGAGCCAAAAGCAAGCACTGGAAGAACTCAAGCAAACAGTTCAGCAATTAAGATGCACGGAGGCAAAATTTACAGCCCAGAAAGAACTTCTAGAACAAAAAGTTCAGGAGAATGATGGGAAAGAGCCACCTCCAGTAGTAAATTATGAAGAAGATGACAGATCAGTCACTTCTATGGTAAGTCCTGTGCTTATACCACTGCACCATGCAGCCATTACTACTACTGAATTGTTCATCTTCGGGGTCAGAGGCCTGACTGCTCAGCAGAGAACATCATATAGTTGCAGGCAGCCAACTGAGAGGGAGTCATAGTACCATCCAGAGGGACCAACCAACTCTGTTGATTGGCTGGGTCTTTCTACATCTGTGAATTTTTCAGGGCATGGTGAAAACTACTGTTGCCTCATATTCACAGAATATATTCAGGGGAAAGGGTGGACTGCTTTTCCATTTACCAGCAGGTAGGGGACTGTAAATACAGTTGCACGTCCTGTTGCAATTACTACCTGTAAAATCATTCTGGAGCAGAAATGTAGCAGAATGTATCACTGTTTTAGGGAGTTCCTGTTAGTTGGTAATGAAGAACTGCAAGTATCTGTACACCCATTATGTGATTTTCGTGAATAATTTAATAAATCATGCTCATTGTGAGTTGTCTTTTGTTGGACTGTTGGTCAAAATAATAGATTGTTCCAATAGTGTATTCCTGGGCATTGTTTGCTCCATAAGCTGGAAGAGGGTAATTACAGCAGTGAGACAAGTAGGAGTATTTACAGACCTCTATGCTGAAGAGATCCTGTTTATGTTGGGGAGGCAGGTAGTCTTAGGCTTTCCTTGTCAGCTGCTGTAAAGTCAGGAAGATATGATAAGCTAACTAACTGCTTCTAATGTGCGAGGAGAGAGATCTGCATGCCGTCTCCGCAGTGGATATCTGTCTCCACAGCGGAGGGCTCCAGTTGGCCGGCATCACATTCACTATCTCCACCAACTGGACACGGGTTGCTCAGAGGGAGACGTCGGTCACTATACACCCAGCCCCAGTCGACCTCCCGTCTGCCGACTCAACGGCGCAGATCCTTGTCTTCCAGATCTCTGGGGCTGTACCAATCTCCCCGTTCCTGGCACTGATCCCCAGGAATACGTTCCTATGCATAGTTCACCTAAAGCGACAGTTAGACTTCAAACTCCGCATCAACGACCCCACCATGGTCTCCGGAAGGGGATTTCTCCAGGTCAGATCAGGAGTTTAGCTCCTTGCTGGGGCAGTAGCAGCCTGCATGGGCATCGCAGACTGCATCAACCTTTGCGATGCCGACCTGGCAGCAGGATCAGTGGACTGCTCAGTGACCTTACTGGAATGCGTGGGGCAAGCCAGTTACCGATGCCCTTCTCTCACCACTCTTCAGTGGCCACTTCGTAAAAACAGTGTATGACACTGGGCTCAGCGCACGGAGTGGAATAGGACACTGGAGCAGAGGAGCAAATATCCATCTCTAAAGTCCCTTCCTCCATGGGGAATGATGTGCCAGGCCCTCCCCTGGTGGTTCAGTTGTCCTCTTCATCACCTGATGAGGCAGTGGCTGGACCATCTCACGCTAGTCCACCTGACAATTTCAAAGAGCATCAAGCCCTGTTCTAAAGGATGGTCATGAACTTGAGCTTGGAGGTGGAGGAGATGGTGGAGCAATTGAACACTTTGTTTGATGTGCTCTCGGCAGCAGACCCCTCTCAAGTTGCGCTGCCAGGACATAAGAGTGTCCTAAAAATAACTAAAGCCCTCTGCCGAATTCCATTCTCCATTCCTCCCACCTCCAAAAAGGCTGAAAAGATGTATTTTTGTCCTGACCAAGGGGTTTGAATACTTGCCCCTAGGTTCGCTGGTCGTCTCCGCAGCAAGTGAGAAGGAAGGCAGAGGCACACCAGTTCTACCCCCAGGAATAAAGAAGCCAAAAGGCTGGACCTTTTTGGGCGAAAGATTTATTCCAGCCTTCAAGTCAGGGTGACAAACCACTAGGCACTAGTGGGGAGTTTTAACTTTAATCTGTGAGACTTCTTCAGGAAATTTAAGGACTCTCTGCCCCAGAACTTGTTTTGAGAGTTTGTAGCTCTAGTAGAGGAGGGAACTACAGTGACCGGATGTTCTCTCCAGATGGCCTGGGACCCAGCTGACTCGGTGGACAGGGTAGTCGCATTGGCCATGATTATGAGGCGCAATTCATGACTTCAAACGCAGGCCTGTCTCAGGAGATGCAGTCCTCTATCCAGGACTTCCCATCTGATGGAACGGACTCTTCGCAGAACAGATGGATATGAGGCTGCATGAGCTTAAAGCCACACAACCCACCCTCTGTTTGCTGGGCATGCATACTCTGCAGTTGGCGAGGAAACAATTCAGGCCTTGTCCATCTCGGCGGGGCTCTGCTAGGAGAATCACAGAATATTAGGGATTCCACTACCTCCCTAGGTAACCCATTCCAGTGCTTCACCACCTTCCTAATGAAATAGTTTTTCCTAATATCCAGCCTAGACCTCCCCCACTGCAACTTGAGATGATTGCTTCTTGTTCTGTCATCTGCCATCACTGAGAACAGCCTAGCTCCATCCTCTTTGGAACCCCCCTTCAGGTAGTCGAAGGCTGCTATCAAATCCCCCCCTCACTCTTGTCTTCTCCAGACTAAATAACCCCAGTTCCCTCAGCCTCTCCTTATAAGTCATGTGCCCCAGCCCCCAATCATTTTTGTTGCCCTCTGCTGGACTCTCTCCAATTTGTCCACATCCTTTCTGTAGTAGGGTGCCCAAAACTGGACACAGTATTCCAGGTGTGGCCTCACCAGTACCGAATACAGGGGAATAGTCATTTCTCTCGATCTGCTGGCAACGCTCCTACTAATATAGCCCAATATGCTGTTGGCCTTCTTGGCAACAAGGGCACACTGATGACTCATATCCAGCTTGTTGTCCACTGTAATCCCCAGATACTTTTCTGCAGAACTGCTGCTTAGCCAGTCGGTCCCCAGCCTGTAGCGGTACATGGGATTCTTCCTTCCTAAGTGCAGGACTCTGCACTTTTCCTTGTTGAACCTCATCAGATTTCATTTGGCCCAATCCTCCAATTTGTCTAGGTCACTCTGGACCCTATCCCTACCCTCCAGCATATCTATCTCTCCCCCCAACTTAGTGTCATCTGCAAACTTGCCGAGGGTGCAATTCATCCCATCATCCAGGTAATTAATAAAGATGTTGAACAGAACCGACCCCTGGGGCACTCCGCTTGATACCAGCTGCCAACTACACATCGAGCTATTGATCGCTACCTGTTGAGCCCGACAATTTAGCCAGCTTTCTATCCACCTTATAGTCCGTTAATCTAATCCATACTACTTTAACTTGCTGTCAAGAATCGTGTGGGAGACCGTATCGAAAGCTTTGCTAAAGTCAAGATATATCACATCCACTGCTTTCCCCATATCCAGAGAGCCAGTTATCTCATCATAGAAGGCAATCAGGTTGGTCACGCATGACTTGCCCTTTGTGAATCCATGTTGACTGTTTCTGATCACCTTCCTCTCCTCCAAGTGCTTCAAAATGAATTCCTGTAAACAGGAGAAGTTGTCTGCACCGGCGATTGTAACCACTCACTCGACTAAGGCAGAAACCTCCTTGGTGGCCTTCCTGGCCCATGTGCCAATTCAGGATGTCTGTAGAGCTGCTACCTGGTGATCTGTTCACATGTTCACGTCTCACTACGTGCTTACCCAGCAAGCCTGAGATGATGTTGGCTTTGGTAGAGTAGTGTTGCAAGCTGCACAATTGTGAACTTCAAGCCTACCTCCATGGATACTGCTTGAGAGTCACCTAGAATGGAATCGACATGAGCAAGCTTTCGAAGAAGAAAAATGGTTACCTACCTTTCGTAACTGTTTTTCTTTGAGATGTGTTGCACATGTCCATTCCATTACTCACCCTCCTATCCCTCTGTCGGAGTTGCTGGAAAGAAGGTAGTGAGAGGGCCTATCGCTGGCGACGCCTGATATACCAACGTGGATACCACTAAGTCAAAAATCTCTGACAACTGTGCATGTGGCACTCACACACCTAGAATGGAATGGACATGAGCAACACATCTCGAAGAACAACAGTTATGAAAGGTAGGTAACTGGGTTTTTTAGGTTTTAATCAGTTAAATAGATTGTTTGAATAATAACCTAAATTCTACTGAGTAACCTTCAGTAATCAGCTTTAGCTGAGTTGGTGAAGTATGGTAAAAGGCATAGATATGAAATTACCATAAGAATATTGAAATCACTATAGCTTGTCACATTATTGAAGAAAAAGTTTAAAATAATTTACTTTCATCTCGGATCTTTCTTTGAAACATCTATTCACAAACACCCATTCCTTCCTGGGGCAGGCATAGGGATTCAATAAACGTTTCATAGCTGCAATTTTACCTTCACCTCTGGAGTTGCAACTGCTCTCTGATATACCTCCAAACATGATTTTTGAGTGCAGATTGAGTGCAGATTTTTGAGTGCAGATCAAATAGCTACTTCTCGATCTGATTTCCAAGGTGGTGTCTGTCTTGGGCCTGGTCTACACTATGAATTTATAGAGAATTTAGCAGCTTTAAACCGCATTAACCCTTCACCCATCCACACAACAAAACCCTTTATATCAATATAAAGGGCTCTTTACACCGGTATCTGTAATCCTCCCTGACGAGGGGAGTAGCGCTGAAATCGGTGTTGCCATTTCGGATTAGGGTTAGTGTGGCCGCAATTCGACGGTATTGGTCTCCGGGCATTATCCCACAGTGCACCGTTGTGACCGCTCTGGACAGCAATCTGAACTTGGATGCTCCGGCCAGGTAGACAGGAAAAGCCCCGCAAACTTTTGAATTTCATTTCCTGTTTGCCCAGTCTGGAGTGCCGATCAGCACGGGTGACCATGCAGTCCCAGAATAAAAAAAAAAAAAGCTCCAGCATGGACTGTATGGGAGATACTGAATCTGATCTCTGTATGGGGAGATGAATCTTTTCTATCAGAACTCCGTTCCAATAGATGAAATGCCAAAACATTTGAAAAAATCTGCAAGGCTATGATAGACAGAGGCCACAGCAGGGACTCAACACGGTGCTGCATGACAAGTGTAACAGAAAGCCAAAGAATCAAATGGACGCTCATGGAGGGAGGGGGGACTGAGGACTCGAGCTATCCCACAGTCCCCGCAGTCTCCGAAAACCATTTGCATTCTTGACTGAGCTCACAATGCCTGAAGGGTCAAAAACATTGTCGTGGGTGGTTCAGGGTATATGTCGTCAATCTCCCCCCTCCCCTCCATGAAAGAAAAGGGAAAAAAATCATTTCTCACCTTTTTTCAGTGTTACCGTATGCCTACTGGATGCTGCTGGTAGACACGGTGCTGCAAAGCTGAGCAGCAGCATCCCCTCCCCTTCCCTTTCTGATGGCAGACAGTACAATAGGCTTGATAACCGTCCTCATCATCCCGTGAGTGCTCCTGGCGGGCCTTGGTGAGGTTGGCCGGGGGCACCTGGGCAAAAATGGGAATGACTCCCGGTCATTCCCTTCTTTAAGCTTTGTCTCCTGGAGATTCAGTCCTGGCTGGAATATCATAGCAGCTGGAGGCTGCTGCCCCCCCATTTTATCTCAATAAAGTCAGTGTTTCTTATTCAGGCATTCTTTATTACTTCATCACACAAATGGGGGGATCACTGCCACGGTAGCCCAGGAGGGGTGTGGGAGGAGGGAAGCAACGGGTGGGGTTGTTGCAGGAGCACCCTTTAGAATGGCGTGCAGCTTATCATTTCTGCGGGATGTCTGGGGCTCTGACCTGGAACGGCTTTCCTCTCTGGTTCTAGTAGGCTTGCCCCATATTCTAGGCAGGACTGACTCTACCTTTAGACAAAACGTAAAGAAGGGAATGACGTGGGGAGTTATTCCCATTTTTGTCCATGCGCCCCCTGCTGACCTCACTGAGGCCAGCCAGGAGCACCCATGACAGCGGCAGACGGTATAATAGGACTGGTAACCGTCACTGCCAATTTCCAAAGCCGCAGATGGCACAATAGGACTGGTAACCGTCTCTGCTAACTTGCAAAGGCAAGTGAATGCTGCTGTGTAGCACTGCAGTACGTGTCTGTCAGCAGCATCCAGTAGACATACGGTGACAGTGAAAAAAGGCTAAACGGACTCCATGGTTGCCATGCTATGGCATCTGCCAGGGCAATCCAGGGAAAAGGGCACGAAATGATTGTCTGCTGTTGCTTTCACAGAGGGAGGATTGTCTGATGACATTTACCCAGAATCACCTGCAACACTGTTTTTGACCCATCATGCATTGTGATCTCAACCCAGAATTCCAATGGGTGGGGGAGACTGTGGGAACTATGGGATAGCTACTCACATAGCAACGCTCCGGAAATCGATGCTAGCCTCGGTACATGGATGCACACTGCCGAATTAATGTGCTTAGTGTGGCCACGTGCACTCGACTTTATACAGTCTGTTTCCAAATACCAGTTTCTGTAAAATTGGAATAATCCTGTAGTGTAGACATACCCTTGGAGTCAGCAAAGAGCTCTTTTTCCTTAGTGCTCAGAGGGTGTGGAAGGTGTATAGTGCATCCTTCTTGCCTCCTCAACATGGATTGGCAAAGCTTAGGTGGTATAAAAGGCATTGGGTGAGATCTCATCACAGGAGGAGAATTTTCCTGCTCTGATTAGAAATTTTGAAGAATTGGTAATATGAAAATTTTAAAGTTGATTTTTTTTTATATCGTATTCGGTGGCTCTCTGGTTTACAGATGCAACTTTTTCATTAACTGTCAACACTTTTAAAAGTCAATTCATTATTAACAAAACTGCCAAAATGGGCATTGGTAAAAACACTGTTGTGTTCATTAGATCTATTGTGATCTAATGTAATCTAAACCACTCTAGATATCCTGCGCATTGAGACAATAATACTTAAACAATCTAAAGGAGGAAGAAAGAGATTAGACAAAGTGTTTATTTAGATAAATGGACAATCTGTCATAATAATTAAGAGGATTTCTGTGATAAAACTCCTTTAAATTATGCAGATGCTGAGCAATACATAATGGGCTTTTATCTCTTAGCTGTAGCTCTGCCAGTCATCTTTAAATTACTTGACATACCTATTATGTTAATAATTCAGGAGGATCATTATTTCTTCAATTATAAACCCATTTAGGTCTGTCGTCTTCATCTTAGAACAGGTCAGCCCAAATATTTGCAATTTAGCTATTTATTTCTCTTGAAAAATTAATTATAACGACTTGTTTTACAAGTTGCCTTCTTAAGGACAATATCTTTTTTATCACCTTGCATTGTAAGCATGTATCTTGGCATATAGAGTAGAATTTAATATGTTTAGCTGCAAGCTTTTTTGTCCTTGCCCTTTGAACTTCTGCACAACATGATACACAATACAGCTTTATTTCTTACTAAAATTGCATGATTTGTTTTATCTGAAGTACCTGCATGGAAGCTTACTATATAACCCAATCCTTAATCAGAGGAATAGGTCAAAAGTGGTTAGTTTTGTGGTTTCTGCCATCATCATGTTAAAAGGAGAAAAAAAGAGAGTTCTGTAAGACATTGTTAAAAGGTGCCTGGTATTTTGTGTAGTGTTGTCTGAGAGACTTTTCAAGGAATGGATTGTTAGTTATACATCTTCCTGTAGGCTTATAAAATTTGCCCATATTCCTTTCCTTGTGCCTTTACTGACTGTCAGAAGGTTCTCTAAATATTTCTTTGTTTCATCATATCAAATATCCTCTCTTTCTGATGTTATGAGCTGTTTCGGCTTATTACTTATAAAATATTCATTGTCTGTTTATATACGTGTTAGTCTCCAATGCAAGTGTTTTATGGGAAAAGCAAATTACTAGATAGTTTTTTCATGTTCACACATGCTTGCATGGCAAAATGAAAGTTGAGTAGTCTTATTTAAATCCATTTTTGCCCTCCCCTGAGTGTAATGGTGTCATAAACATACAGTTAAGGGTAGCATAAAATCCCTCCTTTACCTGTAAAAGGTTAAGAAGCTCAAATAACTTGATTGGCATCTGACCAAAAGGCCCAATGAGGGGAGAAGATACTTTCAAATCTATGGGGGAAGGTTTTTGTTTTGTCTTTCTGTCATTCTCTGCTGGTCAACTAGAAACCAGGGCAGGGAAAATACATCTCCAAAAGCCATACCTGAACTAAACATCTAAGATTACAAACTGTAAGTAATTGGAAGGAAATGCGTTAGATTATCTTTTATTTTAGCTTGTGAATTT
Source organism: Gopherus evgoodei (assembly GCF_007399415.2). Taxonomy (NCBI): domain Eukaryota; kingdom Metazoa; phylum Chordata; order Testudines; family Testudinidae; genus Gopherus; species Gopherus evgoodei. The sequence goes on along the minus strand of NC_044327.1, from coordinate 67,896,012 downwards.
TCCCTATGCTAAGAGAGAGGTTTATTCCTGTTTTTTGTTTGTTTGTTTTTTTGTAACTTTAAAGTTTTACCTAGAGGGGAATCCTCTACGTTATAAATCTTATTACCCTGTAAAATTACCTTTCATCCTGATTTTTACATAGGTGCTTCTTTTACTTTTTTTCTTTATTATAAAGTTCTATTTTTAAGAATCTGATTGAGTTTTTATTGTGCTCAACTTGGTTACCTATTCGGTTTGTATATTTTTTTTTAAGCATCCCCAGGAAAGAGGGTGAAGGGGGTTGGGGGATACTTTGGGGAAACAGGAGCTCCAAATGGTCCCTTTCCTGAATCTTTGTCTAACTCACTTGATGGTGGCAGCATACCATCCAAGGGCAAGGAAGAATTTGTGCCTTGGTAAAGTTTTTAACCTAAGATGGTGGAATATAAGCTTAAGGGGTCTTTCATGTGGGTCCCCACATCTGTACTCCAGAGTTCAGAGTGCGGAGGGAACCCTGACAAATGGGATTACAGAATTTTAGCTTTACATGCAGAAGAGCAATTATATTTTATAGTTTTAGGAATTAGTTCCCAGGATGTAAATTAAAAATGAAATAATTGAGCAATGTTTTGAATTTGAAGCATTTTCCAGCATTAAAATTTAGTGTCTCTGCTCTTAGAACAGTTGTACAATTATGCAATAGGATATTCTTTTACAACCAGAAGACTTATAGTAGATTTCCATTAAAGTGCAGCAACATCAAAACCACAGGAAAATAATAATTTAGAAAATAGAAATAATAATGGAAATACTAATTTTTTTAAATAAATTGTCTAATACCATAATATATTTGTCAAAATTCAGTGGATAGTATATAGATAGTTATGTGATCTTTATAAAAAAAATGTAAAAGGAAATTATAATAATCAGTAGGCAGATCTGGGCTTTACTTGTATAGGTTACTAATTAATATATAGGTTATAACTTGCACTGCGAAATATATTTTCTCATTCCTGCTACTAAGATAAGTAACTATTTATAGCATAATTGAGCAATTTTATTTTACATATAAATTCCTTTTGTTAGATTTACAAAAGAAAGTATATACATTTTGATGCTCGTGAAAAATGTTGGATTTTCAGCCTTTGAAACTTAAGTCCTTTATTTATCCATGAACAGGCCTAGCAAAGGTCATGCATGATTCCCCACACCACCTTAATGGTGAGCCAGATTCTTGTGCCTTTTGCACTGTGCCAGAAGTGTAGAAGGGACTTAAAGTTGCCTTAAAGGGTAGCTAGGCATTTTTCTGTCACAGAAAACCAACTGCTCTCTATTCCCTTCACTTTGGGGACATGCCTGAAAGGAGGTGTCGGGGGAGATGACAAGAGATATGGCCAGAGTCCTATCTGGTAGAAATCAGTACAGCCCTGGGGAGACACATAGGGAGCTTAAAACTCTTGTGGCTTCCCCCATGTCATCGGACTTTGAGTCTCCATGTCCCCTTGGCCATCCTGATGAGGTGTTAAATGTGGTTTTTGTTTGATATAAATGTTGATGAAAACAAAAAGTTAGAGAAACATCAAGAAGAGTCTAAGCCCCAATTTTATTCCCTTTAAAGATTTTTTGCTTGCAATGCTTTTCTTTCTGGTATCTTCTAGGTAATACTTTAAATATAAATCTTTACAGCTGCAGGAAAGAAAATAAAGAAGTATGACACACATTCATTACCTATTTTTTATTCCAGTTTATTAAAAAGCAGCCATTCATTGCTCATATTAAGTCATAGTATAAACAAAGCTTTATATATGTTTGTTTAATGTTAGGAACTAGGGATCTCTGCAAACGCTGCTAGGTCTAATAACAGGAGTAGTCCATGCAGTATCAGGGCCAAAGACAAACCATTTTTCAGCACAGACTGCTTATAGCTCTAACTGGTTTTAAAATAAATTACTTAAGGAGAATCTGGAAGCTAAACTCTACAGTACCCAATTCTTCTTTTATTTAAAGGGATAATGAAAGCTCCATTCAGATTTAAACTTAGTAGAAACAGTCATTTAAAAATATTTCTAGTTCTTTGAATATGAATATGAAAAATATATTCAGTGCAAAAATGTTTTTAAAGCATTTTTTAAATGTTTGTTTTAAGAATGTAACCCTTTAAAAACAAAACTGGGCACACGAGGGCCAATATGCTGTGGTAAAATGACCATGCTTCTTTAGATCCACTGTAGAACATTCTCAGATTGCTTAGTTATCTCAGCATGGCCATGTGGCTATAGGAGTTTTATTTTGCATACTGCAGGATTACACTGGAGGTACTGATAAACTGAATATTGGTGTAGAAAATCTGTTATTTGAAAAATTTGCTGTAAGCTAAGTGCCTGAAAAACAGTATTCATCATCACCATATGATTTTGATTGCTAATCATGAAGTACGGATATGTATGGAAAAGACAGTGTTTTCATTTTGTAAAATACAAACTCACCCGAGGCATTCTTTGCTATGTATATACAGAGTGAAAATCACCTATAGTAAAGAGTATTAGCACAAGGTCCTTCTCTACCATGTAAGCCCTGCATAATAACTGTGCAATAGGACTACATCCAGGGACAGCACCATAAAGTTACTATTCACTCTGTAAATACTACATAAAGGGTCTGTGATGCTGCCTGCATATATCAGAATCTTAGAGCTGATAAGAGTAAACCAGGGGAAGGGTTGCAAGGTCTGTGGTTTTATGGATCTAGAGATTCCAGCACCACATACAAATGCCACAAACGGGCTGACATTGGAATAGCAGCTGTGGTGTGAAAGCCAGAGGAAAAGCTACATAACTGTTATTTTACTAGCTCCTGGTTCTGTGGGTAGATTTAACTCCTACATTCCAACAGAATAGGGTTCCAGTACTTGAGTTGTACACAGTGGGATAACTGAGAATAAATGTTCAACTGCGATCCCTTACACTTTAAAGTTTCTGTCGCCTTTGTTATTATAGTAGAAATTACTGAAGAAACTTAATACCAGTTGTTGACATATTTACAAAACAACTTTAAAAGTATCAATCTTTGGCAAGGACTGGCTACTTTCATAATTTATTTTAATATTTGATGTTCCTTTTTAACATATTCAGAATTAATTTTGCATTAACAGATTGAGTAAGAAACGAAGCCAGCTGCAAAAACATTTGGTCAGGTAAATCAAATATTTATGACTAGTGGTTCATCATAGTAAATTTATGCAAAAAATAGCACACAGTGATCTCGGGTGGCATCATACATTGATGTTTGAAAATACCAACAGTCACATTTTAATTAAAATATACTTCAGTTTGATTTTTGAAATCATAAAATGTTTGTGATACTTGTAAAAACAATTTACTTCTGGCTGCTGACATTATAGCTCTGAAATCCCATCCCATGTCCCTGGAATCCTTTACCCTATGGGCCTCATAATAGTGTGGCTTACAGACCTCTAACTCTCACTTGAGTCACTATTCTTAGCTTCCCTTGCAGTACAGGTTTTGACTTGGCAGATTCTGGTTTAATTGATTGAACTATCATATTGCCATAGTCACAATAAAAAATTCTCAAATATGTAAAGTCAGGTATATATCTTTTAAAATACACTGAAATAATGAGATCAGTGACTCCTTTGGTAAACATAACTCCCGAAGTATGTATTTTTCTTTAATATATGCCATTACAGGAGAGGATCACCATTGTTTTAAGTGCCTCTTTTTCCAGTAATGCCTCATGTTGTAGAATGTTCATATTCAAAGAGAAACACAGGGAAACTGTCAGCTTCTGGGATGTTCCATTACAGCAGTAACAACAATTCTGAGGGTGGAGAGTAAAACAATAATTTTTTTTGCTTGTTGAGAAAAATGGAAGTATTTTAGTGCTTTGTAATATATTATCAAAGGGCTCCCTTGTTTCTCTGTCTCTGGGATTAAATAACCACTGACTTATTGGTTCATGGTATCTGTTTATCATCCTAACAGTGCATGAGAGCACTTACGAGAGAGAGGCAGGAGAGCCCTTATAAATACATAATATAAATGACTGCATTCCTGTAACATTTCTTTCCAGTAATTCAGGGTTCTAGAGTGAACTTTACTGCCAGAGAGGGAACAGAAACAAACTGTGTATCAGATTGGTGTGGCTTTGGTGCCTTCTCCATCTTGTTTTCATCTCAGCCATGGAAGCAGTGTTATAGAAACTGTATATATTAATTTGCAGATTTGGGAATTATAACAACTGTTCTGTTGGAGGCATTCCCAGACAAAGTTAATCTAAGTGGTATCTTGCTTTGGGACTACTTTTCCAGTTCACCAGCAGAGGTGTATATTTTTGGTTCACTGTGAAAACCAACCATGGAGCAAAAATGCTCCAAATGTCAGTTACTTCCACCAAGCGTGGAGAATGAACGCTGCACTTCTTGTAATAAGAGTGAATATGCTCTGGCCTCCGTCTCTCCTTCTTCCAAATCCTCCTTGCCTACTGGACATACATCAGAGGAAAGAAGGTCCTCAAATGATAAGGTAAGAGACAGAAGCCCACTCATGCCCTTCCCCAGCTGGATGTCAAGCCACTATGCTAGAATTCACAAAATATAATAAACCATATCAATCTTTCAAAATGCCTCTTCCAGTGAGGAGAATGCCTAGCAGTTTCTGAAATCCCTACAGGATTCTTCCAGTAGAACCAAGGTCAAAGACTTTAAACTTCCTAAAGCCAGAATTATTTATTAAAAAATCCCTATAGTGTTCCAGTCCTGCTCAAGGAAAGGGAAAATGAGTGTTAAGGAGGATTTAAATGACAAGGTACTGAGACCAGGGAATATTATTAGAAATGAAAAGAGTTGTTATTGAATGAACCTGGAGCATGTACAAGCTCTTTCAGTGCTGAGAAGTGACCATCAGATGAGAGCAGGTTTCAGAGCTCTTGAAAGTATTTCTAGTGCAGTAATAGTGTATAAGTAGTGAGTGAATCTAAAGACACTTGAAGAGCTTTTCAAGTTGCCAAGGAATAAGCCATTGTTCATCTAATGAATGCTGCTGTCTTACTAATTGGTTGCAAAACAATCATTCCAGTAAAAAGGTCCCTGAGGACCATTTGAACAGAAAATATATGTTGCAAATATTTAAGTGTTTGGTCAGGGGAGGAAAAAGTAGTGATACTTTCTAAACAATCATCACTTGCTATGCTGAACTCTTACAGTTTTTGTCATAGCAATAGGCTTCTGGTCAAATGAATTTCCTGCAGCTGTCAGGGTAACAGTCCTTCATAATGGTGGCAGTATTATGTCTATGGTTTTTGAAGTAGCCTGTTTAAAACTCAATCCTGTTTAAAAGTAATTGAAGACAGTTATTTATTTACATATGTTTCCAAAAGTTTTAAAATGTGACATACAACATCCTTCTTGACCTCTTCCTGTGTCATATGAAGGATCTATGGCAAAATCATAGGCTGTAAACTCATTTTATTAATCAAAACTCTCATTTTTGTCCTGGTTTGGTGGCATAGGCATGTTTTCTGCTTTGTTCTGAGTTTCATTTCTCTTAGACTCTATCCCTCCAGCTAGAAATAGGGAATGGCAATCTAACACGTCTCTCACATTTCAAAGCACTGCACTAGTTTATCAAGCCATTTTAAATATTTTTATCCATTACAATCTCATTAGGTGGATTTATTATTTCTTTTCATTGTAAGTATACCTGAAGCATGGATGTGAAGCAGTAATTTTTGCCAGGATTTTAGGGAAAAGTGGAAATAAAATGGCAGTGGATCAAAGACAGAATACTCTCTCATTCAGAGATCAGGGGGAAGAGTCTTCCTTGAGATTTAAAAAAACAAACATTCTTCCCCTTTGTTCCAAAGCATTTTAAAATACCGTGTATACTCGTTCATCAGCCAAATTTTTTTAGTAAAAAATGGGAAGCACCAGAGAAGGGGGTCGGCTTATGAACGGGTATAGAGAGGGAGAGGTGGGACACAGCCCCTGCCTACAACAGAGGGAGCAAGGAGAGGCAGCACAGCTAGCAGAGACAGAAGGGAAGAGGTGGGGCAGAGTCTGCCCGCTTCTGGCCACGCTGCTCTCCCCCCAGCCTCCGAAGCAGCTGCAGCTCCGGGGCTGGCAGGCTGTAGCTGTGCTACTCGGTCCCGCCCGCCAGAGCAGGCTGCGGCTGTGCTGCCCAGTCTGCCGGATTAGCTCCAGCCAGGCAAGAAAGATCCTCTCCTGGCCCTCCCCAGATAGCGTATATACGGTAGTTAATAGAAATAACAAGTTGCTTTATTGTTAACTTAATGGGTGATCATAATACATATCTTGTTTAGTCTCATTTAAATTGTGTTACATATGTTTGTAGCTTAATGTGTTCCACCAATTATAGGACTTGTCCTTTCTGGTCTTCTTCCATATTACTTATATCTTCTTTTTTGTATTTTCTCTCATTTTTTGGTCACCCTTTCTTAAAAAGAGTGCTCACCCATCCTGCTTGCCTCCTTTTAAATACCAGCTCTCCCAGGCGAATCAAAGTTGTAATCATTTTTGATGCCAAAGAACTGATTGAAACAATAAAGAGGATGGAGAGAGAAAGGAGAGTTTCAAGCTTTGTTCTGATCAGTCCCATCTTTGCAGGGTAGCAGATAACAGGAGTTGGAACACCCCTGTATCACTTCCTATTTCCACAAAAATCTCTGGCATTCACCAGATGCAAGAACCTGCTGCCCTTGGAGACAGCCTCGTCAAATTTCATCATAAATGATCCATCTCTGTTTATAACCAATACATACATCACTGAAGCTGAACACGTCTTATTTGATCAAATGCTTCTTGATGCTCTATCAAGACTTTCCTATACAATCCCCTTTCAGTGAAAATCTTCTTCTTCATTATTTGCCTAAGTGGATCCCACACTTGGTGCGCATGGGCCTCATGTACACAAGGTCAGGTTCAGACAATTTGAGCTTCATGTCAGATGTCTTTCTCAACCCTTGGACCCTGGAACTTCCTGTATGTATGCCTTTCTGCTAGTCCCCATGATATCAAGGTCCTGAGAAAACTGATGCAAAATTTAGAATTGATGATTATGATAGACCCAGGATGGTCTGCACAGGTCTTGGATTTAGATATGATTACCCTTTTACCAAATCCGGATATCATCTTAGCTGCTTTGTCTGACATAGTCTCAAAGAAAAAACGGTCAGCTCCTGGTCCTGGTCCTGTCATCATTACATCAGACAGCCTGGGTACTGACTGGCTAACACCCACTGAAGGAAGCTGTTCAGCTGAAGTTCAGGACATTCTGCTCCAAAGCAGGAAAGACTGACTTATAAACCTAACTGAAAAGTATTCTATTTTGGCATTGTAGCACCAGCTGTCTCCTTGGACAACATCCCTTTCAGTGCTATTGGACTACTTACTAACCTGGGAAATATAGACCAGTCTGCTTAACTTTGATACCTGGAAAGATAATGGAACAAATACACAATCAGTTTGCAAACCATCAGAAGAAAATAAGGTAATAAGTAACTGTCAACATGGATTTGTCAAGAACAAATCATGTCAAACCAACTGTATATCCTTCTTTGACAGGGTAAAAACCTTGTGAATGGAGGGAGGCAGTAGATATGATGTATCTTACTTCTTTTAGGGCTTTGGATACTGTCTCACACAACATTGTCATAAACTGGAGAAATATAGCCTAGATGAACCTACTATAAGAGAGGTGCACAACTAGTTGGAAAACTGTACTCAGAGATTAAGTTCTCTGTAAGCTGTGTGGTGGCGCGGTCATGCAGCAGCCTATTTAGCACCATACAAGTGCTTACGGAACCTGCCCGGGGACCTGCTGGGGGATGGGAACCCTTCCCCCGGCCCTAACTCACCCTGACGCCCGGACCTGCAGTGGCCGGATTGGGCCCAGGCATGACCAGGGTGGCTTGGCCCAGGCTGGCGCAGTGGGGAGGCCGGGGGAGGGATGGCTATCCTGCAGCCCCAGCCCCAGCCCTAGAGCTCTCGTGGCGGGGACAAGTGCCTCCCTTTCCTCTCCCGCCAGCGCAGGTGCTGCTGCGGGAAGAGAGTGCTGAGGGGAGTCTGCTGTAGCCCCACAGCACCTTCCTGCACCCCAAACCTCTCATCCACAGCCCCACTCCAGAGCCTGCCCCCCTTACTAGAGCCTGCACCCAACGCTCTGCCACAGCCCTGAGCCACTCCTCCCCGGTGCTGCCCAAGAGCCCACAGCCGGAGCCCTCGTCCCCTGCACCCAACACTGTGCCTCAGCCCTGTGCCCCCTCCCCCAAGAATTCCTGGGCCCCATCCTCACCCTATGAATTTTGTTGTGTACGGTAACTCCATGCTTAATGTTGTAGTTATGTTCCTGAAAAATGTGACTTTAAGTGAAATGATGTTAAGCGAATCCAATTTCTCCATGTAACGATGCTGGTTTTAGTGGGAACCAACTGAGAGTATCCATTCCGGACAAATTGCTTAAAGCAGAGCACTTACAGCCCAAGGCTGGAGTTTCTATGCACACCAAGGCAAAACAAACCAGCCTGACAGAGAGGACTTTGGTTTACTCCACCGGCTAACCTCAAGTCAGACAAGCAGTTTCCTTAGACACTCCAGTTTCCCAATATCACCACTAGTGCCACTTGTTATGGAGACTAATGGTTATGAAAACGAATACCTCAGTAAAAGAAAAAAGGTTCTTTCAATCCCAAAGGACCAAGCCCCAGACTCAGGTCAACATACAAATCAGATCTCACCCACAAATCACACTGTTGTCAGTCCTTTAGAATCTAAAATCTATAGGTTAATCTAAAAGGAAAAAGATATAGATGAGAGCTAGAATTGGTTAAATGGAATCAATTACATACAGTAATGGCAAAGTTCTTGGTTCAGGCTTGTAGCAATGATAGAATAAACTGCAGGTTCAAATCAAGTCTTTGGAGTACATCCACAGCTGGAATGGGTCATTAGTCCTTTGTGTAGAGCTTCCGTTTGTAGCAAAGTCCCTCCAGAGGTAAGAAGCGGGATTGAAGACAAGATGGAGATGAGGCATCAGTCTTTTATAGTCTCTTGCCATGTGATCTTTGCTTTGTTTGTCCCAAGGGTACGCTATCCAGCACATGATATAGAAAAACTTTAGAATTCTGTCCATAGACAGATCTCTGCATACCTTTCTGAGTCACAAGGTGTGTCTGCCTTCTCTCAGTGGGTCAGTTGCATAGCTGATGGTCCTTAATGGACAATCAAGCAGGCTAGGCAGAGCTGACAACAGCTTGTCTGGGATGTCACCCAGAAGCATAGCATAAGTTTGAAATACAGATAGTATGGAGCCAATATTCATAACTTCAACTACAAAAATGATACACATATACAGCTAGCACAAGTATAACCAGCCAATCATACGACAGCCATTGTACAATATTTGCTGCAAATATATTACAATGGTTGCAACAGTGATCTATATGGTTACAGATTCTGTCAATAACGTCACACCTGTTGATTACTGATTACTCTCGCCCCTTGCTCCACCGATATGGCCACCAGGTGCCCGTTATCTACCGGGTAATGAACGTTGGGGTAGGGCGTAGGTTCGATCACTGGATGCCCTGGGGGGGGTGTCAAGTGCCCACGGGTAGCGACGGAGAAACGCAAGCAATCACTTTTAGTGTTAAAGAGAATGAGGATTTATTAGCTGAGTCACAGACTAGGATAAGGGACAACACGATGAGTTACAGCTTGGGCTTACAATATACTACCAAAACAAATAATACAAATACTGCAATTACAAATAGAAGCTGGCCCTGGTATTTTTCCAAGTCCCAGTAATTATTCAGGTCGTTCCAGGGGTTAGTAAAAGTGATATTGGTGCTATTAGTAATCATAAATGCAGCAACTAATTTCCCTAAACAAATTGTGAGGCTCGACTGGTCCCCCTTGCTTTCAAGGTTTCCTGGTCAACGGGTTTCCCCTAGCAGGAGCCTTGGGGCGGCTGGAATCAGTCTTTGCCTCTTATCTAGCAGCACAGATATACTTAACAGCTAATTCTACTTACACATACAAACCACAAAAGTTTCATTACGGCCGGCAAGCGGTTAGGCTTCAGGAAACGCGTGAGCCGAGAGAGAATCTTCAGGTTGATCAGGCCTGGATACGGTTTCGACGGGAATTCGAGGTCTCTCCGCCCGTCCCCGGGAGGGGACCGGCAATATATAGCGAGTTTGTCGTCATAATTTGTGATAAGCCAATTGGGGGGTCGCGAGTGGCATATGCCCATACAAGGGAGGCAGTCGGGCCCCAACATCCCTACCCAGGAAGCAACCGTCGTGAGGGGAACTTTGTCCCTCCAGGCCGGCCGACCACAAGGTTGCTTTTTCCTGTTACAAGTTCTGCTTTCTGAGCAGCTACGTGACCAGTGGCAGTTCTGGGGGCTGGGGGAAAAATCCGTTGGGGGGTGGAGGCCGGAGCACCCATCGCCCTGGGGCCCTACTTGGGGGTCTAACAACACCCCATAAGAATTAATGTAAATGGGGGGGCTAAGTACCAGTTTAAGACAAAAAAACCTATTTTTTACACACACACACACACACACACACACACACACACACACACACACACACACACACACATATTCTCTCTCTCGCTCTCAAGCTTCAAACAAACAGTTTAATACTGGTACACAGCGATGATGGTTGTGAAGCTTGGTTAAGGTAGTGAAGTCAGAGGGTGGGATATTTCCCAGGGAATGACTTACTACTAAATGATAAACCAACAAGTGGCTGAGCCCTCAAGGGTTAACCCATTGTTGTTAATAACAACACGCTCTACAAGGCAGCACGAATGGAGGGAGGAGAGACAGTATGGCAGATAGAGACACACACCGTGTGTGAGAGAGAGATACACATTACCTCTTTAATTACGCTGATCCCACTCTAAGTAAAGTGCCTTTTTAAGTAGACCGGAAAGTTAAGACAGCAGCTGCTGCCAGCAAGCTCCCTCTGTCCTGAGCTCTGTTGTGTTCCCCCCCCCCACCCCCGCTCTATGCGGATGGGGTAATCGGGGTGCAAGAGCAGGGGGGAGGGTGACACCTTGACATTAGCTCCCTTCTCCCCCCCCCCCCTTCACAGCAGGCAGGAGGCTCCGGGGAGCAACTCCAAGGCAGAGAGCAGGAATGGGGGGGAGGGGGGCTTAGGTCTTGTAGGTGCAGGTTTAGCTCCTACAAATGCTGTTGGGTGCATAGGGTGCATGTGGACAAAACATCTAGAAGATTAGGTTAAGTAACTGTTTTTATTTAAAGTCTGACAAATCTAGAGCTGGAAACCATCTGTGTAACACCAGCAAAATAAAGAGATACATGTTCGTATTCCATTATCTTTCTACTTCCCAAAAGAACAGGAAAATTCAGAACATTCTTGGTTCTGAAGAAAATTAAATCTCTCCCTAGAAAAGTCTCGTTATTGGATATAAATATTTGCTGTATCCCTAGTAATCCAGACCAACTAATTAGTCTTCATAGGCCTAAACAAATCACACCAGTGTACTGATAAACAAAAATTTTAGAGGTTCATCAACATTATTCAAGACCTCATCAGCATCTTGAGTATTCACAGAATATACTGGTGGTGTTATGAGTGAGATTATTATTGGATGGAGTCTACGTGCAGCCATATTTGAGTGACCTCACTTAAACTGCATCTAAGGTGAAGCCCAGTTTCTGTGTAGTGTTTCACTGCAAGATAGCAATATTAGTAACTCTTTCACCAGGCTATCATCCAGCATTCCAAACTACAGACTTTTTTTTCTCAAAATGAAGGCTATTTTCAATAGGTATTGAAAATACAGCAGGGTAAAAGACCACCTTTAAAGCCTGCTGTCAAATCAGTGCTATTTGGCATCTGGTGTGAGTCAGAAAGACCATTTTAGAAGAGGTTTCAGGAGGGACTAGACAAAGCCCTGGAAGGAACATACATTTTATTTGAGAAGTGGTCATTGGGACAATCTAAGAAAAATAGCAAAATGTGTCACTAGGGTGATATTTGGTGACCTGAAGTTTCTGAAAATGACAGGTATTCTATTCTGAAAAGAAAAATCCAGAGTATCAGACCCTAGAGATAAAATTTTATTCTTTAAGCTATTACTAAAGTGCTGTTCTAGAACAATTTCTTACTTTCTTTCAACTAATGATCAAAAGTCTTCTCTTTTTTGCTTTATTTTTAAGTGAGCACTAACTTTCCAATTCATAGGGACTAGATTATTCTGTTTATTATATACAAGTCCATTCTGAAAGTGAATACAAAATTTCATTTGAAGCAAGACATGGTTTTGCCTTTATTTTTCCAAAGCCCTGAATCCCAGAAGGCAAAGGATTTTCACTGTATGATGGCCAGAAGGTGATTTTTATAATTTAGAAAGACTGTTTGGTTGGGAGCAGCCAGGAAAAAATTGGCTGTCTCAAAATCTAGCATTGCCAGATAGTGTCTTTTATTAAAGGACTTCGTAAAAGTAAACGTATTTTTCCAGGAAATATTCACTTAATGGTAGTATAGGCCCATGATGTTACCATCAAGGACAAAGTTTGGATCAAAGAGATATGCGATTCTGAGCTCAGTCCACACACTTAGCAGGCAACTACCAGCTATATTTACACCTCTTAGCCAAGATTTAAGTCAGAAGAATTGTTCTGCATCAGTAGCCAAGTGGTTCCAACTCTACTAATCAGTCAAGAATGATTGTGAATGTTTTTCAATACCCTTACATTTGTTAAAAAAAAATCTAAACATGGAATAGTCCACAATAATATGAAACAAATTGATGAAAAAAGTCACGATTTTTTCCCAAAAAGGTCAGTTTCACCCACTATATTTGTCTATTTTGAATTTTCTGTTCTTCCTGCACACTTGTATCGATATCTTATTTGTAGGGAGCAATAATGAGCAGAAACTTGTTAATTGGTATTCTAGTAAATGTTAGCAAAGCAAATAAAATTGTAAGTCAGTGCTCAAGCAGTTGCCCTGTAGATTAGTTAAAAGCCAGAGGGAGAAAAATTGAATGAGCTTGGTGCTGTTGAGCTGTGATTATTGTTGCACAGGTTGTCAGCATTGGCATCAAATGAGAGAAACCTTTGTGACTGCTGTATGGTACAGGTTGTTACAATTAGAAGGAGGAATGGATGCACATCAGATATTTTCTTTGTAGTTTTGTTTATTTACAATGAATGTCCAAAGTTTAGTTTCCTTGAACACAAGATGAATTGAACAGTGGAGACAGTGTCCTTGCTCCCGGATTCAAGCCCCTTTTAGCCAGCAACCCAACCCCAAGCCCCGCTCTCTTTTCAGTTTTCTGTCTGCTTCTGTCTCTCCCATGTGCACACAGATGGAACCAGTTCTACCAATCAAAGCTGCAGCCCTTGCATTTGAAGCCAGTTGGGCCACATATTTCAGCTTCTACTCAAGCTTTTCCATGAACTAGTGTTTTGTGTGCTGCTGTTGTTGTTTCAGCCATTGCTGTACATTTAATCTGAATGAAAGGTGGCTGTTACACCCTACCTATAACAAGATTTAAACCAACTCACAGCAATATCGTTATTCCTTAGGTCAAATATGAAGTAAAATAGCCAGTTTTAGCAGAAGTTCTATGCTCCCTTCAGTCATTAAGCTAATAATTCGAAGGTAATATTAAATGTAGTTTAAATGCACACTAAACCCTTGCCCTTCTATTTTATATAGTATTTACCAGCAGTAGCAAATTGTGCTAAAGTGTACAAGGAAACTTCCACAATAGTGAGATGGAATTGTCATGCCTAAGTAGTGTGGCAAATGGCCAAGGCTATTGTGGTGTCTTTCACTTTTCCTTGCTGTGGTGGGTCAAAGTGTTGTCCCTGCCCCTATTCTTGGGCTCTGCTAATGCCCTGGAGGGGGAGAGAAGGGAAGTGGGTAAGGTTCCCAGGTCCACCCCCTACTTCGGTCCCAGCCCCTTTAGCTTCACAGGCTTCTTAACCTCTTTTTCCTTGGGCAGGGTTTCTGTCTGTCCTCTGAACTGGGGAGTCCCTCTGCTTGGGCAGGGTATCCTTTCCCCTGGTACTCCGATTCCCTGGTCAACAGCACTACGCCTCCAGACTACAGTCAGCTCTCCTTTCTCTCTCCTGTCTGATTGAAGCAGGGGGGTTTAATAAGTTTCAGGCAAGGCCTTAACTGGCTCCAGGTGCTCTTATTACTTCTCCTTAGTCCACAGGGAATAAGTCTCTGATCATCCTGGGACTTACTGTATATACCTCCCATTGATCACTGTCCTGCTGCACTCTGGCCCTGCTGTACCACAGTAACTACTAAGTGTATAGCACTTAGGTTCAATACTTTCATCAGTGGCACTATAAAAGAATCCTATTATTGCTGCATAATGCCATTTTATTTAGTATATTTTATTGTTTTAGATATATCACAAGCTTGGTAGCTCCCCAATCTCAGGAAATCCATGTGAAGTCAATCATGCTGTGGCAGAGTGCTACCCAGAGTACACCCCCTCATGGCATGGCTTTGCAGGCATCTGACCATCAGTTTCCTGCTGGATCTTCCAATAATTTATTCACAGTCCAAATACTTAAATCACCCCTAGCTTCTTTCCAGACTCTCTAGTCCAGGGCAGGATCCAAAGTATACTCTCCCCATAGAACTCCTCCTTGTCCATAGCTAACTCCCTTTCTTTAATCTAGTTACTGCAAAGCTCCTCCCTGCAGCCCCCTTCTGCTCTCAACTTCCTGTCTTTATACAAACCCAGCTTACCCCTGCCCAGCAGGTCATCATCTTCAGTTAGACTTTATCTTTCGTTGGCTCTCCTCCAGTTGCTGCCTATAAGATTAACTGGCCATTTTTAACTTGCTCATGCCTTGTGAGGGGAGGATCCCTCATCACGCTTCCTGCTTGCAGCTTACCCTTTGTTAAGGGGTGGGGTACAGAATCTTACAGTTTGAGTGAAGTGGAAAAGCTATAATGTGCACAGTTTGAAAAGGATATAGAAAAAGAGGAGAGGGTGCAGAAGAGAACCACGAAAATGATTGGAGGGCTGGAGAAAATACCTTACAACATGAGGTTTAAAGAGCTCAGTATGTTTTGCTTATCAAAAAGAAGATGGAGAGACGACTTGATTAGTGTATAAGTATCTTCATGAGGCAATGTGCTAGATATTAAAGGGCTCTCTAGTGTAGCAGAGAAAGGCATACCAAGAACAAATAATTAGAAGCTGAAGCCAGACGAATTCAGATTAGAAATAAGGTGCAGTTTTTCAATAAGTTATTTAACCATTGAAAAAAACTACCAAGGGAACTGGTGGATTCTCTATCTCTTGAGGGCTACTCGCTGCCTTCTGGCTAAAGTATATTTTCCAGAAAACATGAGTTACGCTTTAAACAAACGCTATTAGGCTCATGAGAGGTATAGCAAGTACCATCTAGTCTGCCCTGGGTAGGGCAAACAAGATGGTCCCCTCTGGTCTTAAACTATGAATCTTCAGAAAAATAGAAGTAAAGTCATGCTGACAGTCTCCATAGTAACTCTCTTCAAGATTATACTTTGAATCTTTGGTTATTAAAATGTGGTAAAGTACATCACTAAGGCTTGGTCTAAATTGCAGTGTTAGGTTGACATAGACTGCCTTATGTCAACCTAACTATGTCAGTGTCTACGTTTCAAACTTGCTCCGACTGATGTAAGTGCCTACTACACCCACAAGAGGTGTAAGGCTTATGTTGGTGTAATTAGGGCGACTCAACTGCTGTTAGCTGTTTTGTCAATTTCACAGCTCTAGCAAGAAAGCCAGCTCCCGACTCCCCAGTCGAGCTATTACCGGGTTTCTGCTTCAAACCAGCTTGGGCTGGTGCCTAGGATCCCCGCTCCCCACTGGGAGCCCTATTTACCCACCAGGGTCCTGGCTCTCTGACGGGAGCGTGGCAGCCAACAGGACTCCAGGTGTGGATTTCACTGCTGAAGGTGAGAAGCCCTGGGCAGCTGCCTCGCCTGCTCCTGGCTGAACACAGGGAAGCAAGAAGCCTGGAGGACAGCTGGGTTCCCAGTGGGGACCTGTGTGGAGCTCCTGGTGAGGATGCGCACCACTGACAGAAGGAGGGTAATGTGGACATCAGTCGTTGCAGTAATTTCTGCACTGGCTGTAAGTTGACCTAACATAGGTCGACTTCAGATTGTAGTATAGACATGCCACAGCATTATGAGGTGCACCCTTTTCTGCAGGAGTACAGTCTCTCTTGCTGACTTGTGTATGACATTGCAGCCTGCAGACAACTTGCATGGTACACATGTATATTTTAAAAAAAGATACTTAGAACACTTTCTGAGCCTGACATGATTTATACTGTGTTGTTTCCCAGGTGACTACTAGCTTATTCTCTATTTGTTGATACTCTTTTCCCATCCGTAAGTACCAACCGAGGAGATGCCCATGTGGAGAGCACAGTTTTGAATCATGAACCTACAGTTTCTTTGCTTTCCTAGTAGGTACTGGAAGGGCCATTCTGATGTCACCAGGCAAAAATCGTGGGTTGGTTGTGTGTAAAACTATGTCTCATAATGGGGCCATGGGTTACCAGTTCACCAGAGAGGGTGAGGGTCTCTTCTTCATGCTTCAGCTCTCCCTCAGTGGAGCCACATGGTTTTACTGGTGTTCAGATATAAAGGACTAGCTCTCTTAAGGGGTAGAAAAAGATTTGGTCCTGTGGTCTTTGTAAACGCCCCAGAAACAAGGTTTGGTTAATGTAGGACTAGGAGCTGCATACAGTGGGATTTGTGGCATTGTGTGTCTTACTTTCATACATTCTGGTTTCCAATCTTGGGACGCAATCTGTCCTTTGAGTTTATCTTTTCTGCCACCCTTAGTGTTCCCCACTCTTCTCTGCTTTGGCATCTTGCATGTCTTTTGTTCTGGGGGACACAGTCTGCTTCGCTTGATTCTTTCTTAGAGGGAGTCTTCTGCCTCTGCCTAGTTTGGTTGTCTGTTCATGCCCTTTTTATTGTCATTAGTTGGGTCCTTGTGCAGGTGCCACTGATACTCCTTCAGCTTCTAGCACCTCTGACCAACAGTCTGTCTGAGTTACTTACTGTACTGCTTGCTTTTAAGGCCAACAATATGATGGAGGAGACTTCGGCTTATCTGAGTACTTATGCAATCAGCCAGGACTTGTTGATTCCCTCAGTTCACCATTTTATCCTGTCTCTAACCTCCCTGCTTAGTGATTTATTTATATACTGCCAATGGCAGATCACTTTACCTGATAGAGCTATGCTAGTTTTAAGCAGTGTTTGCACTGCTTAAAGTTTCTGTTGCTAATCCCATGTCCAGTGCTGGTGCTGCCAAATTTGTACAAATAAAAATTGGAGGACAGCTTGTTTTGCAATTTTTAGTATTTGTACTTTTAGGTCAGTTGTTCCCAGACTTGTTCCGCCGCTTGTGCAGGGAAAGCCTCTGGCGGGCCGGGCCGCTTTGTTTACCTGCCATGTCTGCAGGTTCAGCCGATCGCAGCTCCCAGTGGGAGCTGCTGGAAGTGGTGTGGGCTGAGGGAAATACTGGCCACCACTTCAGCAGCTCCCATTGGCCTGGAGCAGCAAACCGCGGCCACTGGGAGCCGCGATCGGCTGAACCTGTGGACATGGCCGGTAAACAAACTGGCCCGGCCCAACAGGGGCTTTCCCTGCACAAGCAGCGGAACAAGTTTGGGAACCACTGTTTTAGATGATTTCCCAGTATCATTGTGTGGTAGCATTGTGACCAATGTCAGCCTTTCTTTCCCATATTCATTTCTTTTATACAAAGTTTTTCTCTAACACTATCCCAGATGAACCAGAAATAATAATTTGTGTATAATAAATATAGCAGGATGGAAGAGTTTGTCTGTTGACCCACCAGGTAAAGCCAGTGTTGAAATTCTGCAGGGAGATGCTGACAGATTCATTTTGACTCACTGTGCGAGTACAGCTTGTAACTCTACCTTGGATAGAGGGGAGATGAGTTTCCCTCTGGTCAGAGGTACTTGGGTCTAGCAAAGGTGAAGCTCTACATGATAACTTCATGAACAGATAAATGTGGAGACAAATCTTAGGCTGACACGTTTTATTTGACTTATATGTAAAGCCAAGCCCAATATAGGATGCAAGTAGAATTAAATTTAGGTGTGTAGATTCTGTTCAGAGCAAGGTGGAAACCACCTATGTGTAGTATGCCTACATACATTATCATTTTTTACTGCATGTTAATTGCATATGTTTGGAAAGATTTGCTATTTAGACAAGTACTTAATTTGAAATAGCATATTGAATTTCTGTTCCCCAAATATTTGCTCTAAAATATTTTCTTAAAATCTAATCATACAGATGCAGGAATAGTGGAATTTTTGTTAACTGTCAATCTAAGTAATTACAGACAGGCATCCCACGCAGGTTCCTCATTTAAGTCTGGCTCAGATCTCTTGTTAAGGGAATTGCATGTTGCAGCTTTCATGAAATTGCCATATCTTATATTAATGCACACATGGATTTTTCTAATAAACTGACAGACTTGTTGAAACCAGATGGAAGTGTAAAATTCTAACTACTGTCTGTTAAATGGAAATAGCCAAATGGATTTTCATCTACTTAGAAACTCTGTCTCAGTTTCTGAAAGTGTCACTTTATCCTTTAACACAGTTAATATGAAAGCTACACTGGTTAAGACCATATTTTCTTCTCTGTCTTATTAAAGCTGATCAAGGTTAATTCCATTAGTCTTCTGTTTTACTGTGATAAAGAATTTGCAGTATCTTTCAATGTGCATTTCGAAGCAGGGTACAGTTGCCAGTTATCATATTGAATAATTTTAAATAACCTTGTTGCTTTTGAAAGTTGAGGTACTAAAATCTTTCAGGTCACACAGTAGTATTCTAAGTATTTGGAGGCATAGTTTGCCCAAGTATTGAAATGATATATTTTTTTAAAAGGTTTTAGAACATACTTGTTTCACTGCTTTTACTACTGATATTCTACTGTACATTGAATGTGTTGGTTGTTTAATGATACCTGTAAATAGTTTCTGGAAAAAAATTAACTGAATCATGTTATTTTACGACACGTCTTTTAAGGCACTTACATCACACATGTTGTTGTTTAAAACAAAAAACAAAAACCCACGCATTTGTGAAACCCCAATAGCATTATTTATTTTCAGCCGCTGAAAAACTGTTGCACTGATACAGTTATTATTACAAATCAGTAGTCATATAATAATGTATATCTCAGTTCCATATCAGTCACTGGCCCAAATAAGGACCATGCACAGTTGCAGTCTTTACACTCAGGAGCACAGGGAATACATCCCTACTCCCCCAGAGATGCATGGTGCCCAGAAGAGATGGAAGGTGAACCAACCCTGCTTTCCACACCAACCTGCAGAGGGAACAGGCTGCATTCCATTAATGGACCTGGCAGCAGATGCACTCCCCTTACGTGTTATAGAGTACAGGAACATATGCCTTCCTGAGGCAGAATCGCTTCTGGTGCTATCCCTGCAATACTGCCCCTTATTCTGCGCTGTGTCTTAAAGGATACAACATACTCAAATTTCATAATCCACTTTGTGTCTCCAAGTTGCTGGTGTGAATTAATGTAAATAAGATTTGCTGAAAAGATCTAAAACAATAGTCTTCTTCAAGTAGTGTCCCTATGGGTGCTCCATTGTAGATGTGTCTGCAGCCCTGCACTGTTGATTGGAAAACTTTGGTAGTAGTGTCCGTTCAGCCCGTGCATGCGTGGCTTCCCCCAGCCCCATACTCTGCCACGAGGCTAACCAACACTGTGTGGGCAAACCCTCCTCAGAGCTTGGCTACACTCGAAACTTCAAAGCGCTGCCGCAGGAGTGCTGCTGCAGCAGCGCTTTGAAGTGCGAGTGTGGTCGTGGCGCCAGCGCTGGGAGAGAGCTCTCCCAGCACTGCACGTACTCCACCTCCTCATGGGGATTAGCTTGCAGTGCTGGGAGCTGTGCTCCCAGCGCTGTGGCACTGCTTACACTGGCGCTTTACAGTGCGGTATCTTGCAGTGCTCAGAGGTGTGTTGTTTTTCATACCCCTGAGCGAGAAAGTTGCAGCGCTGTAAAGTGCCAGTGTAGCCAAGGCCTCAGTTCCTTCTCAACTGCCCCTGGCTAGAGATGAAGCTTTAGGTGACCGTTAGCAGATTAACTTCTTCAGAATTGTTAATTTTAGGGAAGCTCCAAAAGGAAAGCTTTCTTTTCTTCACCCCTTCATCTTTTATTGCCCCCAAACCTCAAAAGCTTTATTTTAGACTTTTTCCTTCATCTTCCTCCCTCTCCCATGGGGGGACCCTCTTAGACAGGGTCTGCCTGGTTCACTAGGCTTCAAGAAGTGCCTTAGTTGCAAGGAATCTCTCCAGGTGACTGACTGACTGACACTCTGTGTGTCCACTGCCTTGGAGAGAACCACATACTACAGAAATGTAGTTTGTGCCAACAACTAAAGCCCAGATCCAGAAAGGATAGAGAGCAGAGATTCATAGACTTTAAGGTCAGAAGGGACCATTATGATCATCTAGTCTGACCTCCTGCACAATGCAAGCCACAGAATCTCACCCACCCACTCCTGTAACAAACCCCTAACCTATGTCTGAGTTATTGAAGTCCTCAAATCGTGCTTTAAAGACCTCAAGGTGCAGAGAATCCTCCAGCAAGTGACCTGTGCCCCATGCTGCAGAGGAAGACGAAAAACCTCCAGGGCCTCTGCCAATCTGCCCTGTAGGAAAATTCCTTCCCAACCCCAAATATGGCTATCAGTTAAACCCTGAGCATGTGGGCAAGTCTCACCAGCCAGCACCCAGGAAAAAATTCTCTGTAGTAACTCAGATCCCACCCCATCTAACATCCCATCACAGACTCAAACTCCTAAAATAGATGGCCCTTCAGCAACCCTCTACTTCTAAGGGAGGTGTGCCCAAGAAGGTACCCACGAGCCACTCATGCGAGGCTTCTAAGAAAAGGGCTGAGAGTCCCCCACAGCAAGCCTTGACTGAGCTGAAAACAATCCCTGGCTTGGTTGGTATCATCTGTACCGATAACACTGAAGCTGTTGAAGTCTGGTACCCAGGGCTTGCGCAGTACTGCCCTGACAGAGCATGTTAGGCTGCCTAAGGATGCAGTGGGCAGAGACAAGGATTCATTGGTACTGACTGAGCGCAAACAATCCATAGAATTCACCTTGGGCATGGCTTCTTCGGTACAAATATCGATGTTGGTACATTCTTCAGCCCGCCAGGCACTGGTGGACCATGCTATCAGGTCCACATCACCAACTCCTCCGTGGCCCTACTGAATATTTACTAGAACAAGAAATGGCCACAGTAGTGCTCTAGAGCAGGCATCGGCCAGCATCCCTTGAGAGACGCTCTCCTCTTCTCATGGGACAAGGGCTTTCTTTATGCCTTTTCCCCAGTCCCTCTGTTGCTGAAAGTCCTGTTGAAAGTTTAAAAAAAGAAAAAGAAAACATGATACTGATCACTCTCACCTGGCCCAGACAGACGTGGTATCCTTATATGTCACAACTGGCGCTGTGTCCCTTGATGACTCCTTCCCATCACTCCTTACCTCCTCTCGCAGAGGGAGAGATGCACTTTCCATCCCAACCTGGGGATACAACAGCTCAAAGCCTGGCTCCTTCATAGTTCCAGCACACAGAAACATCATGCTATGAAGAGGTACAGGAAGTGTTATTACACAGTAGGAAAGTGACTACCCCGTCATACTTACCCACGCAAGTGGAACAGGTTCTGGATGTTGGTGCCAATCAAAAAGGTTCACCCCAGATACAGCCACTCTCCTCACAGTCCTGGACTATTTGTTGAATCTCAAGAAATAGAGCATTATTAAGAAAGGGTTAGATAATAACAGAAAATATCATATAGCCTCTATATAAATCCATGGTACGCCGACATCTTGAACACTGCATGCAGATTGTGGTCACCCCATCTCAAAAAATAAATATTGGAATTGGAAAAGGTTCAGAAAAGGGCAACAAAAATTATTAGGGGTATGGAATGGCTTTTGTATGAGGAGAGATTAATAATACTGGGACTTTTCAGCTTAGAAAAGACTAAGGAGGGGTATGAAAGATGTCTATGAAATTATGACTGGTGTAGAGAAAGTAAATAAGCAAGTGTTATTTACTCCTCATAACACAAGAACTAGGGGGGGTCACCAAATGAAATTAATAGGCAGGAGGTTTAAAATAAACAAAAGAAAGTATTTCTTCACACAATGAACAGTCAAGCTGTGGAACTCTTTGCCAGAGAATGTTGTGACGGCCAAGACCATAACAGGTTTCAAAAAACAACTAGATAAGTTCATGGATGATAGGTCCATCAATGGCTATTAGCCAGGATGGATAGGGATGGTGTCCCTAACCTCTGTTTGCCAGAAGCTGGGAATGGGTGATGGGATTCATCATTTGATGCTTACCTGTTCTGTTCATTCCCTCTGGGGCACCTGGCATTGGTCACTGTTGGAAGACAGGATACTGGACTAACTGACCCAGTATGGCTGTTCTTATGGGACTCTCAATTCGCTTGTTAAAAGCACATTTAGCAGCAGTAATGACCTTCCACCAGCAGGTAGAACGGTACTGATTTTTTCCCGACCAACTATAAAGAGGTTTCTCAAAGGCATAGCTAACCTCTTTTCCCAATCCAAGTTTCCTACCCCAAAGTGGGACCTCAGCCTAGTGTTAAAAGGACTGACTAAACTGCCCTTTGAACTCATGGCCACTTGTTCTTTAATTCACCATTCCATGAAGATGGCATTCCTGAGATTCACCATTACCTCCGCAAGAATGATAGGGGAGACAGCAGCCCTGATGGCGCATCCCCCATTTAGTGTTCTTCCCCGACAAAGTCATGCTTAAATCACATCCAAAGTTCACCTCACAGTGACTTCTGCATTTCATGTGAACCAGCTCATTTACCTTCCAACCTTTTGTCCTAAGCCTCACTAGGATAATAGGGAAGCCATCCTCCATACCCTCAATGTAAGGAGAGTCTTGGCCTTTTATTTGGACCGGACAAGAGGTTTTAGGATATCTCCGAGACACTTCCTCACCATCACAGACAGGTCCAAAGGCACAGCGATTTCAGCTCAAAGACTCTCTAAATGGGTCTTGAACAGTTTCAAACTCTGTTACCAGATTCAATTTAGCACCTCCATCTGCAGTCTGCACACATTCTTTGAGATTGATATCTTCATCCGTCGCCTTCTCCAAGGATATGCATGTATTAGAAATCTGAAAAGCAGCTACCTGAGCATCAACACATACCTTTGCAGAATACTATGCCATCCTTCAGGATTGTGCTACAAATGCCAGATTCAGTGCCACGGTACCATCATCCAAAACAGACTCGACTCCAAAACCTCAGCCTCTAGTGAGGGCTACTGCTCGGGAGTCATCTACAGTGGAGCCCCATAGGGATGCTACTAGAAGAAGTTGTTACTCACCTTGTGTAGTAATGATGGTTCTTCAAGATGTCTGTCCCTATGGGTGCTCCACGGCCCACCCTTCTCCCCTCTGCTTCAGAGTTCTCATCATAGCTCTGCAGTAGAGAAGGAACTGAGAAGGGTTCACTCACATAGCGTTGATTAGCCCTGTGGCAGAGCACGAGGAGGGAGGCAATGCTGCACGGGATGAATGGACACTGCTACCAAAGTTCTTAGATCAGCAGCGCAGGGATGCAAACACATTTACAGTGGTGCACCTATGAGGGGGACACATCTCGAAAAACCATCGTTACTGCACAAGGTAACTACTTCTTCCACAGTATAAAGATGTATAGTACAATACACAGACTTGCTCTATAACCATTTGTAGCAGTTAAGATCAGTTGGGAGTCACTTGCTAATGGAGGTCGGGGATTTAATTCATGGATTTCTTAGGCTGAAGGCTCTTGGTTTTGGAATTCATTATACTTGGTGGTCTGCCAGGACTTGAGTGTAGCAAACTTCAGAGCATGATGCAAGACATCTTAATTTGATTTAGTTTTTGTCCCCCCTTTTTTTTTCTTCTGACAAAATGACATCGTAGCTGCTGAAATTTTTGGAGATTGCACAGTGCTGCTGTAATGTTGCCCACTATGGTCAGTTTTATATAATGAATGATTTTTCATTTTATTACTAGAAAGTTCTACAGACACTGTTAATCATAATAATACATTAATTAATTAAACAGCCTGAAAGTAGTATAAGTAGAACTGCATTTGAGGAGTTTAGGGGTCAACTTTTATTTTTATTTGATTTTTAAGAAGTTAATTGAGGCTAGATTCTTCAACTCTCACTGACATTCCGTAGTACATAGCACAAAGAGTCCCACTGACTTTTACAGGACTACTAAATATGTGCTCATTAATATAGGGGTTGTAGAAATATGCCCACCATTGTTAGGTGCCCACCTCATGATCTGAGGCAAAACTTCTATGTTGTGAGTAGGAAATCAAATGCAGTGTGTCAAAGGGGCGGTAAATGGAAGCCATGTTCTATTGTAGATTCATTTTGATTATCTATTATTCTATAGAGATGGAACCAAATAAAAAGGAGCATTCTCCGAATATCACTAATATGATATGGTGTTTATGTATGACCAGTAACCCATTTCTTACTATACATTCCCAGGAATTTAATTACTAGTATTGTACACTTCAGCAAAGGAAAAATTACGATGTCAACATATATATGAATCTATCTAGTCTAAAAAATATTCCCCCAAAATGAAGGCTTCAATACTTAAAATGACAACTGTGCCAGTGGATTTGTTCTGCTCCCAGTCTCCTCCTTCCCTTCACCACATGCTCTAGAACCACATTGGTTTGGCTGCAGGATGGGTCTTATTAGGCTACGGAGAAGGGGCAGGATTTGCAGCTGAATTTCCACCAACCAGGAAAACTGCCATTCTGAAGTTAGTTTTATATTTGTCAATGCCTGTGCTTTGGGTGTTAACATACCTCTAGCCTATAGGGTGCATTTATCTTGGTATTTTTGTTAAGAATTACAGTTTGTTTATTACCAAGGGGTTATGTTCTTGGCCTGTGCTGGTATGAAAGACTGTATTTCTTTGAAGTTTTGTTTTTAGTTTTCATTTTATTTTATTTTCTCCTATTTTCATTTCTCCAAGCTGTTGCTTGGGAAGACAATACAATTCATCAATCAAATGCAGTTTTTTTCTTTTTCTTTTTTCTTTTTCTTTTTCTTTTTCCTTATCTTGAGCAGTACCTTCATGATTTTTTCATATTCAGAATATCAAATCGTAATAAAATTTGCTTTGTTTTGTAATGCAGACTATTAAATAGAAAGACGAAAAAAAAGTGACCCAAGAGAATTTAGAACTCTGTGTTCAAAATGTTACTTTAAAAAAAAAAAAAAAAAGTAGATAGAAAACACAAGTGTTCCTAATCATGTTAGACAGGTTTCCTTGCTTGGGTTTTAAGTGCTTAAAAGTAACTGCCATTATTATCTGCTTTAAGATATTGATTTAGATTTATACCCAAAAATGTATAGAGGGAGATGTAGGGACTGGCTGGAATTTTCTGAAATTAGGTTAGCGGTCTCCCCGACACTGCTTATGAGAAAGAGATGATACTATTAAGGCTGGGGGGAGGAGGAAGAGAGGGACCTCATTTCCTTTAGAAGATGAGCAGGCCAACCTATTACCACTGCGTAGATGTTTTTGTATCTGCAAAAATATAACCAGTCTCATACAGTATAAATTCAGTTTGTTGTAACTGAGCATGTCCAAAAGAAAAAGCATCACGTTCAGCTTTTGCATTATCTGTCTTCACGCATAGGTGTATAGAGGAAATCATATGTATGATCAGAAGACTTTCTTCAGATGCGAACCATTGTTTTTTATATGACATATGTCAAGAAATTTCGCTTATTTATTATGAACTATATGCTATTTTGATAGCATCATAATATCTAATTACACAACCTGCAGCTCCAAGGGCTCTTGAGAGGGTTCTCCACATGTCTGCAACTGCTGCTCTTCCTGCTCCCTGCTACAGCCCAGAACATCCAACAGGGTATTTTATAATAAGTATACAGTGGTCAAACTTAGAAAGTTTCTACTGATTTGAGAGAGATTTCCGTTACTTAAAATTCAGAATACTAGTATAACCAGAAATGTATCTCAAATTGGTACAAATGTTTAAGCGTACTCAATATGTAGTACAAAACTAAACTACTTTTTAAAAGGTTTGGATTTTCTGAATTTTTTGTGTGTGTTCATGTTACAATTTTATGGTCCAGGATGTCCACGTCCCAGTTCTAGATCTCTGCAGAAACCAAGCAAGTGATACATATCTCACTATCCCTGGCAAACAGAGCTGGATGTTGATGGTTTTCACAGGTCTCCCTAGTTCAGACAAATGGTTAGTGTTCAGATAGCTGTTGGCTTCATGTATGGGGTAAGACTCATGCATATGGTGTTGTTTCAAAATGCAGCTGTCAATAAGAAATCATTTTTAAAGAAGGAAGCACAAAAAGAAGTCAGTCAGATCCTCTAGATCCCCTTCTTCCTCCAGCTTTATCAGTAGGAAGCAGAGCCTACAGAGTCTGACAACATAGAGCAATCTGAAAAATAACAGTTTTTTCTACTCTGGACAAGTTGGAAAAAGTATGCAGAAGAGTCGCAGCCATGACTGAAAACCAGTATGAAAAAGAAGATAAAAAAACAAAACAAAGAAAACACATGAAGGCTCTATACTCACAACGGCAACATGCAGAAGAGGGTACAAACAAAATGCAGAAGCATATATTTGTACATCTCACCAGCCCAGAGAGCCACAAGCTGCTAGAAGAATGTGAGGGATCCTCCAGAGAAGAGAGGCAATAACTTTTATATTCTGTCTTCAGTTTTCTTGCCTTTTTCCTTGCTTTTTCCTCTCCTCTTTGTGTCTTCAGGCAGGAGAGAGGCATAAGGAGGGTAAAAGTAAGAGAGCTGAGGTGAAACTTTCATGCTTTTGAGATGAGGAGGAAAGAAAACTGGAGGGAGGAGTCTGGTTGAAGTTTATACAATTGCAAACAGTGTCAGGACTCCATGTTTCCCAGTTGGTGGCACCATAACACTGTCAGTTCTATACTCCACCTTTGTGGAAGATTGTCCCTGGGGTAGAAAGCCCCAATAGCATAAACTTGCAGGAGTTGAGAGCAGTGAAACTAATGCTGCTGGAATTAGAAATTTATCTCTAAAACAAGCGCCTCTTAGCTAAGTTGGAAAACCACAATATCTTACATTACAAGAAGGGAAAAAGTCTTATCAAAATAAAGTTATGGAGTTTCTATTCTGCGCAGACCTTCCTCTAGCAAACTTTAATCCAGTGTACAGAGTTAAGAATTTCTGCAGTTTTGAAAGTAAGTGTCAGGTGGATGGAAAAGTCCTAGCATAGCCTCAAAACCCCTGTTACCAGTTTATACTACCTCAGGAATCTGAAGAAGTTAACATATTGATTTATATTGAAAGGAATGGATGGAAAGTTTGATCAGTTTCAGAAGAGAAAACATCAGGTAACACAGTTGTACTTTTTTAATTTGTAGGCTCTCGTGCTACTGCTATTACAAAAAGCCATTAGCAGTACACTCAGAAATGCTGTGTTAATCACAAAGTGTATTTCAGATGCATTTCACTGTTCTTATTGTACACTATGATTTGTCTTTCTCACCATGCAAACTTTGTGCAAAATAGTGGGGAGAGGGGTTATTGTAGTTACACCTCTTAAATTAATTTCTTTCAGCTGGAGTGCAATTACAAAAATAAATCAGTTAAAATGCACATTCTCTGCACTAGTTTGGGGAAAAAGCAGTATGAATGTTTGCTAAGAATTTTAAAAAAATTGAATTCATAAACCAATATCTGCAGCAAAATGTAGAATGTGAGTATTTTTTTGATTGTGCCCTTATGCCAACTCAGCAGGCTTTTTCTTCTCTTTCAACTGATGGAGACAAGAAAAAAAAGCCACAATTGTGATGATGTTATTCTATACATGGGGTTTATTGGCTGTGGGCTCTAGGAGGTTCTTGTAATGTGGTGTGCAGCAGCTGAGGGAAAATAAAGGCTAGCTTACAACAAATATTGCAGACTGCATAGCAATAGTCATACATTCCAAGGCCAGAAGGGACCACTGTGATCATCTAGTCCAGTGGTTATCAACTTGTGGTCTGTGGACTATGTCTAAACGGTCCGTGAAAGACTTAGACTGAAAACTGACTGAGCAGAATTCAACCATATGGGTACAGACAATAGATTTCAAAAGGGGTCTGCACCTCTATTTGAAATTTTTTAGGGATCTTCAAATGAAAAAATGTTGAGAACCACTGACCTATAGAGCCCTGTG
This sequence comes from Gopherus evgoodei, assembly GCF_007399415.2. Classification (NCBI taxonomy): domain Eukaryota; kingdom Metazoa; phylum Chordata; order Testudines; family Testudinidae; genus Gopherus; species Gopherus evgoodei. Next base: position 67,867,620 of record NC_044327.1, on the reverse strand, counting down.
TGGATACAAAATTTATATCTGCAGACGCAGATATCCACAAAGTTGCAGGGCTCTACCAGGACCTGCAGTGGCAAAAGTAGCAGATGTCAGGCCACCACTCACAGGAGCCAGTTCCTCTGGTGTGGCTGTACTGCCCCAGCTCTGTCCACTGGGGCAGACAAGAGGCTCGCTGGCAGTTTTTCCTGGTGATTCTGGTGTGTGCAAGTGGCTCCCACACTGCCATACAGGAGAGAGACACTGTGGTGTGGAAGGGACTCGCGTCTGGGAGTGTGTGAGCTGCTTTCACACACTAGCCTCACCAGGGACAGCTGCTGGTGAACATGGTGCCGGCACCAGTGGACAGGGCTGAGGCAGTACAGCCATGCCAGGGGAAATGCCCAGGCTGCTGGCTCCTGTCATCGGTGGCCTGATATGCTGCTGCTTTCACTACTGCTGTTCCTGGTAGAGCCCTGCAGCTCTGCAGATATCTGTTTTATATCCATGGATATAAATTTTGTATACGTTCAGAGGTCTACTAATCTAGTCCGATTTACTGTATAATAGAGGCCATAGAACTTTCCCAAAATAATTCCTAGAGCAAATATTTTAGAAAAACATCCGATGGTGCTCTAAAAATTGTTCCAATGGTTGATTATCCTCAGCATTAAAGATTTACACCTCATTAGTAGTCTAAACTTGTTTAACTTCAAGTTCCAGTCATTGGATCATGTTATTATTTTTCCTGCTAGATTGAATATCTCATTACTAAATATTTGTTGCACATGTAGATACATGCAAACTATAATGAAGTCACCCAGTAACCTTCTCTTTGTTAAGCTAAGTAGATTGAGCTCCTTGAATCTGTCACTATAAAGCATGTTTTCTTATCCTTTATTCATTCTTGTAGTTCTTCTCTGAACCCTCTCCAGTTTATCAAATGTGAGAAAATGATCCATTTTAAGTTTACATTTTAATATCTGTCCTATCTAATAGGAGTTTCGTTCTCTGAAATGCATTGTTTCTTTGTGTTTCTTGTGTAGGTTCTCTGATGATGTCAGGTTCTGAAGTCCAGATGGCATAGTCACTGACTGCTGTGCATCAGGCAGAGATCCTATAGGTCTCTGCTTCCATTTTGACTTTTACGTGTCATCATCTGTTTGCACTGAACCTGGTGTATTTAATACCCCTATGGAAACAAGATCAGGCCTCATCCAGGCCCCAAGCAAAAAGAGTTTAGAACAAAGGAAAAGCCATTAGTGAAAGATAGAACATTACTTGTAGCTTAATGTTGCCAGGGCTTTTCTAGTGGTTGTCTTTAGAAAATTTGCTGTAAGTGTAGAATTAAGACTTTATTTGAATTTATTTGTGGGAAACTCATCAGAATGCACATGTTCCCTGCAGTTTTTTCCCCTCTGTGATATGAGAAGCAGTCATTTAGCCTCTGCTAATCCCCATGACTCGTTTATCAGAAGAAGACACTTTATCGTGTCATTACCTGAGCTGCTTGAAATGAGCTGATCATCCCAAGTCCTGGCAAGCATGTAAGCAAAATTAAGTACTGTAACCATGGTAATGCAGTGAGCATTTTTTTTAAAGTAGCCATTTAATTCATTCATATAGAATTGACCTGTTGTATTATCAGATTGTAACTTAAAATGATGTGCAGTATTCTGTAGACATGAGACTAATAAAAGGAGTGAAATGTTTTATTTGTGAGTAACTGGACACATGGTGAACAAGTATTAGTTACATTGTTTTATAAGTTCCCCATCTGTCTCATGATTATTCTCATGATTATTTAACTTTCACCTCTTCTTTTTGGTGATATTCTGTTTTTATGCAGTTATAGTGCAAACTATGGACACACTGTGGAATATTGTTGTAAAAGGAATAACTGTTTATTTTAACTAGCAAATAGAATAGGCATTGTCTACTGGCTGAATTGCAGTAGTACCTTAGTTTCCATAGTGGGTATACACTGTAGATCACTGGATCTCGAAGTTTTTTTTACTGGTGACCTCTTTCACATAGCAAGCCTTTGAGTGCAACCCCCCTTATAAATTAAAAACACTTTTAAATATATTTAACGCTATTATAAATGCTGAAGGCAAAGCGGGGTTGGAGTGGAGGTTGACAGCTCGTGACCCGCCATGTAATAACCTTGCCACCCACTGAGGGGTCGTGACCCCCAGTTTGAGAACCCCTGCTGTAGATAATATTTACTTATTGGTAATGATACAATTCAGTCATGGGAGGTCATGGATTCGATGACTTTCCAGGACCTCCATGACTGTGTCTGGGACAGAGCAGGAGCAGGTCAGCCCCAGGGCTACTGGAGAAGTTGCCAGCAGAATAGCTGACTGTTGGCCAGTCCTGGGGCTGACAGAACAGCAGCCAGGTGGGCAGCCACTAGAAAAGCTGACAGGCAGTCAGCCCTGGGGCCACCAGACCAGCGGCCGGGGGGCAGCGACCGGAACATCTTTACTGGTGGTCAGTTGGAACAGATGACTGGCAGTCCAGACCCAGGGCAGCAGGAGCAGCAGTTCTTGAGCTGCCAGAGCAGCAGCTAGGGTTGGGTCATCCCCCTAGGGCTGAAACAGCTGTGGACAGCCTTTTCCACACAAGTAGTGGTGGGGCTGGAGCCATTTCAAGCTCCAGCAGCACTGTTTGTTTGACCACCCTTACCCCCAGGGTATTTTTAGTGAAAGTCAGAAATAGGTTGTGGGCTTCTGTGATTTTTTTTGTTTTTTTGCCTGCAACCTGTTCCTGACTTTTACTAAAAATACCTGTGACAGAATCTTAACCTTGCTTATTGGTTTTACATTTTGCTGACCATTTAGAAAACTCTTTCGAGAAAAGCTGAAGTTGCATAATTGTTTATGTATTTATTCATTTATTTCAAATTTTAACTTCTACAGTTCCAAAGCTCTGAGACAAATTCAGAAAACCCCAATAGACCTGTTATCTCAAGATTCAATACATAGATATAATGCAATTTGATTTAAATTCCTCCAAAGAATCCCATGTATTCTGCTACCCAGCCCAACCTATCATCCCTGTTTAAGGGGCCAGAGAGAAAAGATGGACCATGACAAATTTGGGGGGGGTATTACTGACATTGTGTGAAGATGCTATCATTGCTGAAGTTAGGGTTGCCTCACACTTTTGTTTACAGGCCTCTTATTTTAGCTGGTATTTTACTTTGCCAAATTTTAACACTTTGCCAAATTTTAACACTTTACCATGCTTGCTTTCTGTCTTAAATTGAATTCTTTTGAAAAAATTCAGCAATACCCAAACGATTCATATTGCTTAGATGGAAGAGCAAACTGCCTCTGGGGTAGAAACTTGGTTCAGTGACTTGGCTGACCTAGCAGCTAAAGAGAGGGGTAATGTTTAAGGGAAGAAGGACTTCAGACAAATTTGAAAAAATTTGATCTACGTTTTTGGAAACCTTTGATTAATTCCGGACAGATGGAAATTGAGGTGTGGCTCTGCTATTCCCTTCTTCTTTCCCTTCTTTCCCTTTCCTTTACTTTTTTGGGGAAGAACCAAAATATTCAATATAATAAGAAAGAAAAGATAAATCAGAACAGCTTAGTTTTCTGGAGTGCAGATAAGGAAAAAATCTTTGAAGCGCTGTAGTGCTTCTGCTCTGTGGTGCAAGAATTTGAAATTTGACAGTAGTTCAGGGAATAGGGAAGTTCCTTGTGGGCCTCATGAAAATACACTCAGATTTTGCCAGGTTTTAAACATCTACACTTTTCTATTAGCTTGTGATCTGTTAGAGGTTTTTATTGGCTCGGTTAACACTCCATCTGCACTGAGTATTCTCCTTGGCCCAACAGAGACTGAGATGCAAACAGAACAAGTACAGTTGCCGTGCTGGCTTATGGAAGGAGCCAAGGAGAGACCATGAATTCTAGTTCGAGCTCTTGCACTGACTAGAATTCATATTTTTGTGCACTTCAGATTATTTCTTATTGATCAAGGCCTAACCTTCGGAGGCAATTATTATCACTCTAGCCATTTAACAGACAGAGTAACTGAAAGTTAGCACAAGAATGAGAACCTCTCCTCTAACATGTCAGATGTAAGCAACATCCACAGCTGCGCAGCTCTTCATAATAAATGTGCCAAATCTGTGTGCTTGGTTGCTCTTTCTGTAACTGCTAGACTCCTATCAGCAGTGGTCTGTGATGGGATGTTAGATGGGGTGGGATCTGAGTTACTACAGAGAATTTTTTCCTAGGTGCTGGCTAGTGAGTCTTGCCCACATGCTCAGGGTTTAACTGATAGCCATATTTGGGGTTGGGAAGGAATTTTCCTCCAGGGCAGATTGGCAGAGGTCCTGAAGGTTTTTTGCCTTCCTCTGCAGCATGGGGCCCGGGTCACTTGCTGGAGGATTCTCTGCACCTAGAGGTCTTCAAACCATGATTTGAGGACTTCAATAACTCAGACATAGGTTAGGGGTTTGTTACAGGAGTGGGTGGGTGAGATTCTTTGGCCTGCATTGTGCAGGAGGTCAGACTAGATGATCATAATGGTCCCTTCTGACCTTCAAGTCTATGAGTCTATAATACCAGAACCAGTAAAAGAACCCAGTTTCCTGACTCCTGATTATAGGTGCTGAGCGGCTAGGGCTAAGTGGTAGAGAGGTAGGGTGACCAGATGTCCCAATTTTATAGGGACAGTCCAGCTTTTGGGGGCTTTTTTGTATATAGGCACCTATCCCCCCCCCGCGTCCCGATTTTTTACACTTGCTATCTGGTCAGCTTATACAGAGGGCTCAGACCTCCACCCCCCAGCAAGTTTATCTACCTGCCAGTTCCATCGTTCAGACCCAGCACTGTGGGTCAGAACGGAGCCAGAGTGAGTGTGGGGCTGGGTAGGTTCACTCTCCAACCTCAGGGCCTCGCCCAAAGCCAGAGGACAGAAGCAGTGCCACTGCTGCTCAAAGTGAATGCAGAACTCGGCAGACTTATTTTTAAATCCTGGAAAGGAGCTGCCACTGCTCGGGATGGATGTGGGGCCAGGCAGACTCAGTCCGCAATCTCTGTTGAGACAGGAGCCATTGCTGTTTGCGGTTAATGTGGGATTGTCTTGGTCTCCAAACCCTCCCTCCCTCAGATCTCCACTCCATGCTGGACCGGGATAGAGCCGGAACCAGCCTCTCCAAACAATATTTTTACCCTCCGCCTATGCTCTTGATGTTTCAATGTTGTCTAGTAAATAGTTGTGTGTGCTGCCAGCAAAGTGTGCATCACATCCCTCTCTAGTGGTTGGTCGATATAGACAATAATAACCTACTTTTGCTCATAGATGTAGTTCGGCTTTTATATTTGGGATCATGGGGCTTACTATTATTAATAATAGGTATAGGCCTACCTTCTGGATTTACTGATTGTTAGTGATACTTAAATTACAGTGTACTTAATGAGTGAATTAGGGGTGGAAATGGTGCTCCCTCCCCGAGCCCCGCTGTGTGGGGCTGGCCCGAGCCACCTGGCATTGCTGGTTGCTGCCCCAAATGTTCCTCTGCACCCCCAAGGTGGGCACACCCCACAGTTTGAAAACATCTGATAAACAGTTTTGATGGGGGGTACAATGCCTTCTATATTCTCCCCCCATGTCCCCAAATCTCAATCCATGCTTCTGCTATCATTTACTCCTTTAGCTCAAGTGATGAAGTCTGTGTTGAGATTTAAAGTTCCTAGATTCAGACTCTGCTGATGTGCTGATCGGTATGGTTCTATATGTTGGAATTTCTGTTTTTCCAGTTTTCTTTTAAAAGACTTGGGGTTTTTTGGCATAAAGTTTCCTACCTTAAAAAAATACTGAAGTTGAAAAGTCAAGCACTCAGAAATTAGGAAATGGCAACATTAAAACAGTCCATGTTACCTTAATTGGGTCTCCTTCTGCATATGCATTATAATACGTCTTTAGTTACATTACAGCATACTACTTGTTCTACAGCAGGGGGTATGCAGAGATCTTCCAGGGTGTACATCAGCCCATTTAGATACTTGCCTAGTTTTACAACAGGCTACATAAAAAGCAATAGCAAACTAAAATTTCATACAATTGCTTGATTATACTGCTCTATATATACTATGAAATGTAAGTACAATATTTATATTCCAGTTGATTTATTTTATAATTATATGGTAAAAATGAAAGTCAGCAATTTTTCAGCAATAGTATACTGTAATACTTGTGTATTTTTATGTCTGATTTTGTAATCAAGTAATTTTTAAGTGAGGTGAAACTTGAGGTACGCAAGACAAATCAGACTCCTGATCTGGAAAGGCAGAGAGCCACTTTTCTACAGGACTAATACTTTATTTAGTGTACTGGATGGACACTCTCGACCTATTTCCCTCATCACCCTCCCCCATTTGTCACTTTTTCTTCCTGTTTTTGGTATCTATTCCACACCTTTGTCCTGTGTGCACCTCAGGCTGCACTAAGTGGTGTACAGAGCAGAAAGAGATAATAAAGGAAGGTAAAAAATGAGTTAGATATATACAAAAAAGCTGCTTGCAGAGTTTGGTGTTCTACTCTTTAAAAAAAAAAAAATTGTCCTATTCAAAAATTACCTACCCTAGGGCAACTAAAGAAATAGGTGAGACCTGACTGTTCTATTACAGAATTTCAGATCTGTTATGTGGTTGACAGTAATTTTATTTTTAAATAATTACTCGAAACTTCTGTATTTAACATTATACAATTTGGGCTAGCTCCTCAGCTGATGTAAATTGGCATAACTCTGAAGTTTGTGCAGCTGTGCTAGTTTATCAGTTTATATTTAACTAAAACAGAAAAAATACATCAGATTATAAATACTCAGAAATCTGTGTTGTGTAGTTTATTTTTATTGCTAATATGCTTTTTTTCCCTCCCAACCTAGGATAAGAAGGATAAGGTGTCCAGGTTTGATACTATTCGTCACTCCATCGCTGGAATGATAAGATCTCCAAAATCCATGCTGGGCTCTTCATCAGTAAGTAGTATTGACAACGGGGTGTTACTTTGTCCTCCTTTTTGCAACCTAGATAGCATTCTTTTTAACAGTACAACACACTTCAACCTACATGTAAAATATTATATTAAAATAGCATTAGAAAATCCTAAATTCTGACTGGTAAGTAGACATGATAATACCATGAAATAACAGTATGAGTCAGAACTACTTTTATTCAGTGCACTCTAGCAAAATATGTATCAAATGTCTCTTCTGTTGCTCCGGGGTCATTGTCATACCAGAAAAAGTTCATTTTTGTAAAGCATTAGTTTATTGACTAATTGACAGTGACTGACTGTGGTATTCCTTGGTGAATCTGGTGGTATAGTGCATCCTTTACATGCCACCTCAATGCATTTATGCCCCTTACTAAAAACAGTTCTTAGGAATATTGATGCATGAAAGTTCTCTTTGACTTACGTGCTGATTTTTGAGGCACCCTTGGGATATCTGGTGTTCTAGTGCCTGATCCACAGTCCATTTAAGCCAATGGGTGTCTTTGCATTTATTTAAATAGGCTTTGAAGCAGGCCAGTAAGCAACAAAGGAAGTCTTTTGAGACCTGGATGCATTAAGACAGTTAAAAAAATAAAAATAAGAGGAGGAAAAGAAAAACAAGTTGTGTGATGCTTGCGGGTGTATTTTGAAGCATACACTAAAAAACTGAGAGAAAATGCTGAATTACATACATTTCACTTAGATGTCTAACTTTATTTTAAAAACATTTCCCTTCCAAAACTTTGCTGAACGCTCACATCTGGCGAAGGGCAAGTTATTGCTCCAAAAGCTCAAAGAAGGCCCAAACAAATCTCACTAGAACTTCCAAAAAAATTCATCTTTTGGGTGAGGTCCGTCACCTGAAGTTAAGCCCAAAAGGAAATTTCTTGAGAAAGAGGGGTGTGGTATGAATAGGCCTTTTCAATAGTCAGTATTGCATTACTACCAAGCAACCACATAAGATGTAGTTTAGCTAAAAATAATTGAAATAGATGTGTGGGAGAGGTGACAAAATGTCTATATGTATTTGAAGAGTATAAATCGTAGTAAAAAGGAGGGATTATGTAGAGTGGTCCAAACAAGGCTATAAATAGCAGTAATGGGATGATATTAAGAAAGGAAAATTTTAGGCTCAATAGTGGAAAAAAATCCTTGAGAGTGAGGGCTAGTCTACATTAGAAGTGGCACTGCTGTAGTGTGTCTGGTGAAGATGCTTTATGCTGGCGGGACACAGTTTTTCTGCCACCATAGCGTTGGCCACACCAGTGCTTAGGTCGGTGTAAGTTACGTCGCTCAGGGGGATGTCTTACTCACACCCCTGGGTGACATAAATTATGCCAACATAATCTGTAGTGTTGACAAGTTGCATTGCTTGAACATCTAAAGCTGTACTGGATCAGCACTGCACTTAAAGAGAACAAATCTTTACAAAAAAGAGATGAAGTATGTACATTCTGTGATCTTGTTTTTAAGATATATAAGTTATACCAATACAATATTTTTCATATGTTCATAATTACAGTAAGATACTCTGGAGAATGTGTTGCCCTCCAGCCTTTCTGTAGATACTCCACTGCCTTTGCCTCATTCATATCAGTATAATTCAATACAACTTTATTTTTTATGACATGATCCATAAAAAGTGTATCCCAAACCATTTTAGAGAATGAAATAATAAATAAAAAGGAAGAGAGAGAAACTAAGATTGTAAATGCATTTTGAAGTGAAATATAGGCCTGGTCTACACTACGCGTTTAAACCGAATTTAGCAGCGTTAAACTGATTTAACCCTGCACCCGTCCACATAACGATGCCCTTTATATCGATATAAAGGGCTCTTTAAACCGATTGCTGTACTCTTCCCCGACGAGAGGAGTAGCGCTGAAATCGGTATTGCCATGTTGGATTAGGGTTAGTGTGGCCGCAAATAGACGGTATTGGCCTCCAGGCGGTATCCCACAGTGTACCATTGTGACTGCTCTGGAAAGCGATCTGAACTCGGCTGCACTGGCCAGGTAGACAGGAAAAGCCCTGCGAACTTTTGAATTTCATTTCTTGTTTGCCCAGCATGGAGCTCTGATCAGCACAGGTGGCCATGCAGTCCCAAATCCAAAAAAAGCTCCAGCATGGACCATACGGGAGATACTGGATCTGATCGCTGTATGGGGAGACAAATCTGTCCTATCAGAGCTCCGTTACAGAAGACGAAATGACAAAGCATTTGAAAAAATCTATGATAGACAGAGGCCACAGCACAGTGCTGCGTGACAAGCGTAACGGAAAGCCAAAGAATCAAATGGATGCTCATGGAGGGAGGGTGGGAGTACTGAGGACTTGAGTTTTCCCACAGTCCCCGCAGTCTCCAAAAAGCATTTGCATTCTTGGCTGAATGCCTGAAGGGTGCAAAACATTTTCCCGGGTGTTTCAGGGTATATGTCGTCAAGTTACACCCTCCCCCCGTGCCCCCCCCAAAAGAAAAGGGAAAAAAAAATTTCTCGCCTTTTTTCAGTGTCACCCGATGTCTACTGCATGCTGCTGGTAGATGGGGTGCTGCAGCGCTGAACACCAGCATCCCCTTCCTGGTGGCAGACGGTGCAATATGACTGCTGTCCATCGTCATCATCAGCCCGTGAGTGCTCCTGGCTGGCCTTGGTAAAAATGGGAATGACTCCCAGTCATTCCTGGCAGATGGTACAGAATGGCTGGTAACCATCTTCATCATAGCAACTGGAGGCTGAGCTCTATCAGCCCCTCCCCCTTTCATGTCTAAAGAAAAGATTCTGTACTTCCTGGACTATCATAGCAGAGGGAGGCTGGGCTCCTTCTCCCCTCCTCCCACCTTAATGTCCTGCCTGGACTATCATAGGAGCTGGAGGCTTCCTCCCCCTCATTTTATCTCACTAAAAAGTCAGTGTTTCTTATTCCTGCATTCTTTATTACTTCATCACACAAATGAGGGAACACTGCCACGGTAGCCCAGGAGGGTTGGGGGAGGAGGGAATCAATGGGTGGGGTTGTTGCAGGGACACCCCCTAGAATGGCATGCAGCTCATCATTTCTGCGAGATCTCTGGGGCTCTGACATGACCAGCTGTGCTCTCTGGTTCTCTAGTATCCTTGCCCCATATTCTAGGCAGGACTGACTCTATTTTAAGACAAAACATAAAGAAGGGAATGACCTGGGGAGTCATTCCTATTTTTGTCCATGCACTCCCGGCCGACCTCAACGAGGCCAGCCAGGAGCACCCATGACAGCAGCAGATGGTACAGAACAACTGATAACCGTCATCTGTTCGCCAATTTACAATGGCATGGCAGACGGTGCAATAGGGATGGTAACCGTCTCTACTACCTTGCAAATGCAAATGAATGCTGCTGTGTAGCACTGCAGTACCACGTCTGTCAGCAGCATCCAGTACACATACGGTGACAGTGACAAAAGGCAAAACAGGCTCCATGGTTGCCATGCTATAGCATCTGCCAGGGCAATCCAGAGAAAAGGGCACAAAATGATTGTCTGCCATTGCTTTCACGGAGGAAGGATTGAGTGACGACATTTACCCAGAATCGCCCGCGACACTGTTTTTGCATTGGGATCTCAACCCAGAATTCCAATGGGCAGGGGAGACTGTGGGAACTATGAGATAGCTACGGGAAAGCTACCCACAGTCCAACGCTCTGGAAATCGATGCTAGCCTCGGTACATGGATGCACACGGCCGAATTAATGTGCTTAGTGTGGCTGTGTGCACTCGACTTTATATAATCTGTTTTACAAAACCGGTTTATGTAAAATTGGAATCATCCCGTAGTGTAGACATACCCTGAGAGTGAAACCTGTCTCCACTGAAGTTAATGGCAAATCTTCTATTGGTTTCAGAGGAATCAGGATTTAACAAGAGAATCTATGGACTTGATTCTGATCTTTATCAGTGTAAATCAGGAGTAACTACACTTATGTCATTTGAATTATGTTGGTGTAAGTGATATCAGAATGAGGCCCATGAAGGCAGGGAGGTACAGGAAGTCAGTTCCAAATGGCTGGAGCTGCAGAGAAGGCTCTTGTGCCAATTAATCACAATATTGTGTGAATGGACAGAGAAGAGGATGCTTGGTGAGTGAGTGAATAGGGAGAGGAGTAGAGAAGGGCAGGTCTATGAAGAACCTTAACAGAATTCCAGAGAAGGGCAATATCCTAGTATATGTTCTGTATCTCATTACATAAGTGACCTACTAAATTAGAAATATCACCCATTCACCTGCACTCTTTAAGTATTTTTGTCATGTGTTGTGGTGAGTTCATGATGTAATGTAACCTTTTAGTAATGATTACCATATATATGCGTGGGTACAATTTCCTTTTTGATTTTGTAGCTAACTGCCACAGTAACTAGCTACTGGCCATTAATCTTTTTCTTGCTGCCCTCTATGTGGCGCTGCTTCTTGACATGAAGATTAACTGTTAGAATATTGGCATTTCAAACTCGCTGTGCATTTTTCCAAGTATTCCAGGTATATTACGAATCAGTCAAGTATATTATGGTATATAATATGCCAGATGTATTATATAACAATATAATATTATTTTTTAAACTAAAAGCCATACAAATATTTTTAAATAATGTGCATAAATAATAAAGCATGTAGAAGTAAAATTTGAAGAACATTGGTGTTGATTCTATTACAGAATATATCTCCAGTTAAAATATCATTTTAACTGCTTGCTTTGAAAATATACATTTTCAATGTTTTGACAAGCTATAAGCAAAAACAAACAAACAAACAACAAATCTTGGTTTAAACGCAGTATTATCATAATAATAAATATCCACAGTTAGTGAGAGGGAAATATAGTTACTATCATGCATAACCGAAGAAAACCTTTTATTTTTTTTTAGTGCCCTCCGGAGAAAGTAGCAGAGAAACCTTGTACTTCCTCAAACACCCAGGAGTTTAGTAAAGCTTAGGTTAATTATCATGCATTTGTTAGTATTTAGATGTCTTATAGTTCTCAAGGTCTTTATCCATGTGGTTTGCCTAGTCTCTGATAAACAAAAGGAGGAGGGGATACAGGTGATTAAAAGTCTTTTATTTAGTATTTTACTCTGAAGCCTTAAGGGATGCTTGGCTGAGCTTTTATCACAGAACATTTGGTAATTGCTAGTAGTGCTGCTGCCAACAGAGAAAAGAAACAATACCATTTAGAATGAGACTCTGGGTGATGATATTGCAAAGAGGCCAGAAAGCTGCTCGAAGTAGGCAAGTGAGGATTCTTTCAGCATGGGGTAATTCTTGGCTTGTGTGGAGATGGTGTATAAGCCCTTTGCAACTCCTTCCGATTTCCCCTGGCACAGCAGTGTAGCAAGTATTTGGGGCCTTGGTCAGATGTAAGTCAATGTAATAGCCTCTTGGAGTTAGGATATGTCTGCACTGCAGTTGGGAGGTGTGACTCGTAGCATAGGTAGACAGACTCCCGCTAGCATTGCTCAAATTAGCAAACTAAAATATCAGTGTGAATGTTGCATGCCAACTTGAGCAGAGCTAGCACGAGTCTGTCTACCTGCACTGGGAATCACACCTCCCGGCTGCAGTGTAGACATACTCTTTTAATCCTAATGCACTTTAGAGAGCTTGAAGGCTTCTGCAAACTATGGTGAAGATACAAGTGGTGGAATAGCCCCAGAATAGAGGAGCCACAAACAACTTACTGGATACAGCTGAGGATTCAACTGTAGATCTGCTGCCATGGGCCGCTATCTGCTGGATAGCTCCCCTGCCATTTACTGTCATAACAGACCACCTCTCCTGCCATTTGTAAGCACATAAGTGTGACAACAACAATTGCTTCTTCAGTATTAGGCATGGTTTACACTGGAGGTGGAGGGGGATCGACCTAAGATACGCAGCTTCAGCTACAAGAATAGCATAGCTGAAGCCGATGTATCTTAGGTTGACTTACCTCGCATCCTCACGGCACGGGGTCAACTGCCTCTGCTCTCGCATTGACTCCGCTTCCTCCTCTCTCCACGGTGGAGTGCAGGAGTCGACGGCAGAGTGATTGGGGATCGATTTATTGCATCTACACTAGACGTGATATATCAATCCCTGATAGATCGATCTCTACCCACCAATCTGGTGGGTAGTGTAGACTTACCCGTAGAAAAGCATTTAATGTCTTTTTCTTAGTTGTTTTTAAAAGAATTTAGCAGCTGGAAGAAAGGAGAGTCACCACTGTGTGACTAGGCAACTCTCTTATGAAACCAAAGCCAGAATTTCGCAGCTTTTCTGGTGAAGTGCTCTAGTACCTTTAGGAGATGGAAAAGAAAAGGATGAGGAAGGGATAGAAATGGAGTATGGGGGGAAAAGTAGAGAAGGTGAAAGGAAAACAGAGAGAAAAGCTCAAAGCCCTATGAAGTAGGAAGAGTAAGACAGATAAGATGGAAAAGAGAAGAACTAGAGACTCAAAAACAAATAAAATAAAAAAAAATCCCCGCAGACTTAATGGCTTTTGTCAGACCAAAACCAAGTCAGGAATCCATAAGTGGAAAGAGCAGTAATATAAAGTTTAATGATCTGAGGTAGGAAAACAAAAATTAGTAGGTAAACCCTTACTTCTCACATTTTAACCCTGTTCTTTAGTCCCTGATAGGACACTGTCCTGTTTGGACCAGTATGTGAACGAACTGTACCTTGAAATAGGCCCTGCTGCCCCTCAGATTCAATGCAATGTTTTTTTCCCCTGAGAAATTTTGTACTTTTTGCAGATATGACAGTTGTGACGATAGCAATGGTGTTTTCTGGTTTCTGACTGTTTTTTTTTGGTTTTTTTTTTAATGAACTTGGTAATAGTGTTTATACAATGGGTTGTTGTGCTTACCAAATTCAGCTATTTCTGGTTATAAAATATTTTTCAAATTTTGTTTGTATCACTGTTATCTTACATTTTTGTGGTTTATGTACTTTTGCTTTAATATGTAATGTTTTGTAAAATGCTGTAGCTTCTTTGCATTTTTGGTTCCCTTGCCCTGAAGTAGCTATTGGATTCATATACCGTATTGCCATGCAAAAGAAATAGCAAATTACATTTGAATGTGTCTAATGGCAGGGTAAGAATTATGCTGTTTAGGTTAAGAAAAGTGCCAGAGGGAAAATTCTAAAAGGATCAACCTAAATTTATTTCTATCTTTTTACTAATCCAAGAGTGTGTCATTCCCTTTCTCCAGGGGAGAATTAAAATATCTGCCTGGTAAAAAATATATAAATTTTCATTGCTTAAAGACCACAGAATAAAAGCAGTACAACAAGTTTCAGCTAATTAAATGTGAGAAAATAGAACAAATGTTCATTATTAAGTAATAGAGTATCATTGAGGTATGTGTGTGGGTGGCGGGTTGCCGTGTTTATAAGAGCACACATTTATCAACAACCTTAATGTGGTGTTGCACTAAAAGTCAGGGAGTTAGATTTTGTTTTTTTCAGAGACAGCTTGTTGCTCAGTCTCTTCACAGATAATGGGGTTGGGAAATCTTCATTTTTAAAAAAATGCCAAGTCAGAAAACTTTTGCTCTACATTTCAGTAAGCAGCTGCTTGAGAGTCCATTTAACATGCTGCTGTTAGAGTAAAACTTATTTCAACTTCATATTAAGTTCAGATGAAAGTGGAAAGGAGGGGAGGATCTGCAAGGGAGAAAGAGGAGATTGGTCGACACATTAGGGGAGAGTGAAGGGGAATCTGAAGGAACCCCCCCCCCAAAGCCCAAGATAAGGTATGGTGAACCACAGAAATCCCTGAAGGGAAGAGAGGAGAGAGAGAGAGAGAGAGGCAAAGAGAGAATAATAAATAGAAATACATTACTTCATGTTAATGTGGATGATACATTTCAGTTTATGTCAAATACCATTTAATTTTATGATGATTGTTAATTTGGTTAGTAAAAGAAACTTAGAAATAAAACCTCATTTAAATATTTGAATTCCTCCATTAGATAAAGAAAGAGGGAGAGAAAAACTATATATGTCAATCTCAGACAGAGACATCTTCATCCCTAAAAAAAAAGAACCAAAAAACCCTGAGTCCTAGAATATGTATCTTACTTACAGTCTCTAATTTGTATTATCAAGTAATTGAATGTTTCTTAAAGTCTTATTTTACAGTAACAACAAAGTTGTAGCACCTTAAAGACTAACACATTTATTTGGGCATAAGCTTTCATGGGTAAAAAATCCTCACTTCTTCAGATGCATGGAGTGAGTTTATGCCCAAATAAATCTGTTAATCTTTAAAGTGCCATCGGACTCCTTGTTTTTTTTGTGGATACAGACTAACACAGCTACATCCTGATACTTTACATTAAACATTGTAGAAGAAAAACAGATAGGAATTGTGAAATAGTGAAACAGAAATTGCCTTCTTTAAAAGGGCAATATTTTATGTATGAACTATTCATGTTAAATCCTGCAAAATTTTCTTCTAACTGTAAAATGTAGTAGAAATCTAGTGTTTTAGAAATTAGTGATAAATTCTTTTGCAATTAATGTCAAAATGATTATACATCTTTCTTTGATACTCTTAGTTGGCTGTAACCATATTCCCCTAAATAGCAATTTTGAAGTGCAAATGATCATATATCCTATTTATTTGAAACATTGTACTTTAATTTATACAATACCGTTATTAAGAGTGAGGGGGTTCATTCATGCAGAAGTTATATAATTTATATAACATACAAATCAACATCATTTATTGATTTAGATTTCATTTATTTTCTGTGAAGAAATACTTAATTGATAATTCTTGCTTCAGCTAAAATGACCACAGAGTGAATAAAAAAACCATCATGTGAAATTTGAGAGAAACACCTGACAAAGCCTTCCCAATAAAGTTTTAACTCAATTTAAACAGGTTTTCTAAAGTTATCTAAGTACAATGCAAGTTCTTGCTGTAGGGGGTGGAGGGAAGGGGGAGCTTAACCTGCTCCCATTTTCTTTCCACTAAATCTTCTCTATTTCAAAGAAGTACTCTTAGGATATTTTATGCTGGGGACAGGTAATGATATGGTCTTGGACATTGGTTCAGACATGATGCAGGTTGGAAGTGAGAAACTGTTACCATCTGATGACTTGCTTGTTTGTGTTCTCTAAACTGAGTTGTGTGGCTTAGTCTGTTTCCTTCTTAATGAACTAGTGTCCACATTACAGAGTCCATCACAAATGGCACCTTTTGTTGCACATTTCAGCAGGAAGGCCATGAACTGATTATGTATTGAAACCTCCCTATCTTATACCACTAGAGAAGTTCTCTCCAGAGTAGCATTGAGGTGATGTGTGAAAGATTTTGTTGCCTTGACACTATCCTGCAGCTTTTCTGTGAACATTCAGTGAGGTCTCAATCTTTTGGGCTGTCAATCCCAGCATCTTTCACAAAAACTGAACTAATTTAACCTTTTATAAGACATTTTTTCTTTGTAATTTGAAAAGTTTATTTTATATGTAGGTAATTTCAATGGAGAATATCTTTGGTATTACACTGGTCTACAATTTTTGAGAAGTCGTCTGCTTCAGAGATAAAATGTGATATTTATTATGTATTTTGATGTGCTGAATTCAAATATGACAATTAAAACAACTGATTGGCTACTGTTTCTAAGATATTTAAGTTTTTACATTTTATGTCTATGTATATTGTGTAGCTAGTAGAGTTTTAATCATAAATTGTAAACCTAGGTCTTTTCATGTGTTTATGGTTGCTTTACATGATAATATTTCACCTGTCCTGTTTATGTAACACGTTCAAAATCAGGAAAAGGGTTTGTCATAACCTAGTCCCAGATTTGGACCTTAGCGTCCAAAATATGGGGGTTAGCATGAAAACCTCCAAGCTTGGTTACCAGCTTGGACCTGGTAAAGCTGCCACCACCCAAAAAATTAGAGTGTTTTGGGGCACTCTGGTCCCCCCAAATCCCTTGAGTCTCACAACAAAGGGAAATAAACCTTTTCCCTTCCCCCCTCCAGGTGTTTCTGGAGAGATACACAGAAACAAGCTCCGTGAATCTAAACAGAGGGATTCCACCCTCCCCGTTTCCAGCCTTGGAAAACAGAAGTACCGAGAGCTAATCACTCTTCCCCCCTCACCCAGAGGGAATGCAAAGTCAGGCTAGTAAATCTAACACACACAGATTTCCCCCTGACTTCTTCCTCCTACCAATTCCCTGGTGAGCACAGACTCAATTCCCTGGAGTTCCCCACTAAAGAAAAACTCCAACAGATCTTAAAAAGAAAGCTTTATGTAAAAAGAAAGAAAAATACATAAAAGATGGTCTCTCTGTATTAAGGTGACAAATACAGGGTCAATTGCTTAAAAGGAATATGAATAAACAGCCTTATTCAAAAAGAATACAATTCAAAACACTCCAGCAACTACACACATGTAGCTACAAAAAAACAAACCTATCTTTTTGTACTTACAACTGGGAAACAGAAAGTTAGCAAGCAAGAGACAGAAATTCTCCCATAGCCAAGAGAGAGACAGGCACAAGACAAAAAACTCAGACACAACTTCCCTCCACCCAGACCTGAAAAAGTCTGGTTTCCTGATTGGTCCTCTGGTCAGGTGCTTCAGGTTACCTCTTTCCAGGTTTAAGAGACATTAACCCTTAGCTATCTGTTTATGACAGGGTTATATAAATAAAATTTATTACGAAACAAAAGGCAAAAAACTATTATGTACATAGTTTAGGCCTATTCAGTGTCTCCTTGGTGCTTCTTGGCTTGTCTCTTGTATTCATTAAATGGAGCATCTCTCGTCATTTTCCAGAAATAGTCTGCAAGCATTGATGGGCTCCATTTGCCCTGATAGCCTGCCAGGAGATTCCACTGCTGTAATCTGGCCCAACAGCTCTGCCTTACTCTTGGGTAGTTCCAAATCCCTGACAAGGTCATTCAGTTCACCTTGTGTTATGAGGTGTGGTTCAGAGGAGGAGGATGGGAGAAAATGTGGGTCCTGTGACATTGATGGTTCAGGACCAGAAGTTTCATCCTCTTCCTCTTCCTTGTCTTACTCAAGTGAGAGTGATTCTGGTGCATCAGGAACCGGCAGTCCTTCTCCATGGGGGACTGGGCGTATAGCTGATGGAATGTTTGGATAATGCACAGTCCACTTTTCCTTCTTTGACGCACCTTTCCCAACTGGAGGCACTATGCAGAAGTAACAATTGGTGGTATGATCTGTTGGCTCTCTCCAAATCATTGGCACTGCAAAAGGCCTAGATTTCCTTTTCCTGTTCAACCACTGGCGAAGATTTGTTGCACAAGTAGTTGCAGCATATGTGTGGGGCCCACCTCTTGTCCTGATCTCCAATTTTGCAGCCAAAAGAAAGGTGATAGGCTTTCTTAACCACAGTGGTTATATTGCGCTTTTGTGATGCAAAAGTCACTTCACCACAAACATAGCAGAAGTTATCTGCACTGTTCACACAAGTACGAGGCATCTCTGCTCACTTTGGCTAAACAGAAATGTGTCCCTTTGCAAAATCAAACACTGACAAATGAGAGCACGACACTGTATGATTTCTAGAGCTGATATAGGGCAATTTGTTCAGCAGAGTGATGGAAGCTTCATTATGATTGCATCATCCAGGACTTCTAGGAATAACATGATGCAATTCATGTCATGTATGATGCAATACCAGCTTCAGATTGCATCATTCATTGTTTTGCCTCAAAAGCAAGTCCTGTCCAAACCCAGTCATAGATTTATTCATAGATCCAGTCAAAGATGTATTTTAGTCATTTCTGGTTTAAATTGAGATCCCTTCTCTTTATAACTCACTTCTCCTCCGCCATTCCCAAGTCAAGGGTCGTATATACTGACCCAATAGCATATCTTGAAAACTAGAGCCGATCAACAATTTTAAGCATCATTTTCGTTCTCAGTGACCCAGAATTAGTAAAGTTGGACTACATTTATTTCAGAAGCATTTTGCCTGTAGAGCAATGTTATTGAATTTTAATAATGATGGAGAAATTTGGTTTTGGGTTTTAACTGATTTTGAATGGAAATATTCAAAATTAGGAAGACAATATGATATTCTGGGAGTTATTGCTGTATTTTTATTTGTTTGCTAATAGGTCCTTTACAAAAGAGTTGGGTGACAAATTCACCCTTTATTCACTGAAGGCTAGATTGTGTCACCCTTACTCATGCAGTATGTGTTACAACCTGGCTACCTTCCCCTCTCTACAATCCCCAATCTCTTGTGAATGGACCTAATTGCTAGGTCCCACATCCTTCTAAACTGTCTGGGTAGAGACTAGTAATTGTTTCTAGCTCTGGGTTGATAGGACATATTCCCAGGCTCAGACCTTCTGAGGCTCTGTGACTGCAGCTGCCCTAGATCCCAAGATTAGTTTCTGAGCCTTTCAAGCCTTCCCAGGTGCACTTCCCTAGAACTCCACCTAGGTTGTGGGCATTCTGGACTTCTAGTTTAACCCTTTTTGGGACAACGTGGCAGGAAGGCAACGGAACACATGATTAACAAAGGACTTTATTTCTTAGCTGCAGAAACTTTACTCTAAGATTACTTTAAAATTGCAGATCTTTGACAACAAAAATTCCTGAGAATGCACCCTTCCCATTTCTGATCTTACCCCTTCTGTGAGTTTGATGTTTGTTAGCATTTCAGGCTGACAGAGTCCCTCTTGTTGACCCTCTATCTCCAGAAAGATCTCTTTATATGTGAGGATGGTTGGCATCCTGCACAGAGCAGTACCCCCTCTGAAGTGGAGGTGCTCTCTCCTTCTCATATCCTCCACTGGGTTGATTCAGGCCCCTTCTCCTGTCTTGTGTGAAGTCCTGTGTGTAGAAAAATGATTGTTCCATGCTCATGGGTCAGTAGTTCAGACTTTCAGAGTTGATAGCTCTAGATGACTCTCCATGACGGTCTTTCAGCAAGATGTCAGACACCTTTCCTGGGCAGGGCTTTCCTTGGCAAGTTTAGACATATGTTCCACACATAAAACAAAATGGAGTTCCTAATTTAAAACAAACAGCCCACCTTGTAATAGCGAGCACTTGCATGATTTCATTGGGACTGCTCATGTAAGTGCTCACCAACATGGAGTTGCACTGTCTAGCCCTAACAAATAGATCTGACCTGATTATTGAAAACTAGACTTTTTTTGTAAAACCAGCAACAACCTATTCTAGAATATATGAAATAAATAAAAACATAAATTACAAAGATAAATATTAAAAAAGCTCAAGTCATACTCCACTTGCATTCTATAAAAAATAATAATTATTGTATGTCTTACCTCAGAATTCACAATTAAATTCACAAGTACAATGAGGGTAGGCCTGTGTGTTCAATTTCAGTACAAATACTAAATTACTACTGTTTCTTCACCTGGTTGATGATGATGGTATCAAATGGCTGGGCACACTGCGCATATGCTTAGAGACTGCTAAACTGCTAGAAAACCTTGGTTCCTAATGCTGCTACTTGGTTACAGGCTTTTGTCGGGGTGTGGGGGGGTAATAAAAATCAGTGCTTTTGAAAATTCCACCCATAATGTCTCATAAATTCCTAATCTCTTTCTCATTGGTAAGGGAATAATTCATTTCAAAGGTTAAGAGCATTTCAAGGAAGTTTGAGAGTGAGAAAAATAATTCAGCCAAGAAAGAATTTTTTTTTTTCCAAGTAAAAATGAAATTGCCTTTATAGTACTATTGATATTCCTTTTGTCTGTATTTTCAGAAATCTGTGCTGAGCTTTCATATGTACATATGACTCTATTTTTAAAAAAGCGTAGTTAAAGTTGTTCAGTTCACTTTGATTCTGAGAATAGGTGTGTTAAATAGACAATTAGAGAGAAGTGTGAAAGTGTTTATCACAGTCTATCATGAATTTCATGAAAAGAGAAAACATATAAAATCGGTTACAGTTTGCTAACTTCTTTTCCTTTATATTTTTTAAAGTTCTTTGATGTAATATCAACCAGCGAGAAACCTTTGGCTGAGCAAGATTGGTATCATGGTGCAATTCCACGAATAGAAGCCCAGGAGCAGTTAAAGCAGCAAGGAGACTTCCTGGTGCGAGAAAGCCACGGGAAACCTGGTGAATATGTCCTTTCTGTGTTTTCAGATGGACAACGGAGACACTTTATCATACAATATGCTGATGTACGTCTCTGATGTAGTACTGAATATTTATTTCATGTCAGGCAGCTTGTATTTAACTGAAGAATTATTTCAGATAAGTAGTTCAGAATAAAATACATTATTTACTACAGATAAAACTAAGTGAGAAGGTTTACTATGAAGTAGGTTTTTAGCCTTCTCATATGGAAAGGCCAGTATGAAATCTGTTAAAAATATGGTAATCTCTGGTTTCCCATGTTGAGTTAGGTGCTGAAATTTTAAAAAACAATGTTAGTCAAATATTTTTAGGAATAAAAGAAAGGTGTGAAGTTATTGCATTGTTTTTCTTCCCTATTAGAAAGCAGAAAATTACTTCTATAAATGTAACTTCAGACATTTAAACTACTAATTTAAATGTATTATATATGTACAATTTATTTTTAATTCCCCCACTGCTTTTTTTTATAGTTGGTGCTCGATAATGGTATGATAGCTCAGGTTCCAAAGCAATTTCAGTGTAACCCCACCCCTCTTTTCACGTGGTCATAATTTTCTGAAACATTCACTCTTGGGGCTAAAATTTTCCATGGGTGATCTCTGTTCTAAGAGCAATTTTTTGTACAGTTTGTGGAAATAGTCTTAGGTATTTTTGAGTTTGAAAAAGGAAAAATAAACAAAAACAGCCTAACAAACCATAAGAGAAGGTTAAATAAACTCCAGAGCCACAGTAGTCTCCTTGTGGATGGGAAAGTTCACATAGCAAAAGATTTGTTCTGTCTCCGATGTGCTGCTGTGAATTGAGATCTATGCTGCCTAGAAGCTGAACACACTCTACACAGACACAGGAAGCCTGTTCTCTTTAGCTGAGCAGAACCTCAAAAGTTCTGTAGAAGATTGCTGTTGTGGAGGAAGGGACAAGATTTCTTCCGTTATTCTTATATGAATATTATTTATGGAAAAAATGGTGAATTTGGGCAGTTTGTCCTAAAAACCACTTTAGCTAATGCATTTCTTTTCTTTCTTTTGAATTAATTTTTTTTTACCCGTTTCACTCCCCAATTTGTTCAATTATGTCTATTTTAATGGGCCCAATGATTTCATTAGATCCATATAAAGGAAAGCGAGATTATGGAAGATCACTGAGTAGGAAGGTGTCATTCTGGTTTTTGTTAATGTACAAGAAGTTTTCCAGTAGGAGAAAATCTGGTCACAAATGTTAATGCTACTTTACCATAATTTTATATAGCCAGTGATATACTGGAGTGTGTCTTCAAATCCTAAATAAGAAAATAAATGCTTTAAAACTGAGCATACCTCTGTATAAAGAAGGTGTGCTCAATCCCAGAGGTGCTTAGCACTCTGGCCCTGATGTGCTAAACCCCTTGCTAGGGTTGCTTTATAGTTTCTTGT
This sequence comes from Gopherus evgoodei, assembly GCF_007399415.2. Classification (NCBI taxonomy): domain Eukaryota; kingdom Metazoa; phylum Chordata; order Testudines; family Testudinidae; genus Gopherus; species Gopherus evgoodei. The sequence continues at coordinate 67,845,076 of NC_044327.1, read as the reverse complement.
GATATCTCAGATGATACTCCACTAGGACTTGAAAATGATGTGATTTAGGGCTTGTCTACACTCAACACACTGCAGTTGTGCCACTGTAGGATTGCAGTAAAGATACTATCTCCTATTGACCTAATATACCACCCTGGGGGGTCGTAGCTAGATTGACAGGAGACTTCTAACTTTGACCTTGCACCGTCTACATTGGGGGTTAAGTCGGTTTAACTGTGTTGCTCAGGGATTAGGGTAGCTAACCCTCCAGGATTGCTCTGAAGTCTCCAAGAAATAAAGATTAGTTTTTAATTAAAAATTATATCATTGATGAAAGCTCCAGGAATACATCCAACCAAAATTGGCAATGGTATCAGGGATGTGGATTTTTCACACACATGAGCAGCATAGTTATACTGACCTAATTTCACAGTGTAGAACAGCCTTAAAGAGTCTTGAGTAAGACTCTGGAACCAATAGACTGAGAGAGAGAAATATGAATTTGTTTTCTCATGTGCACATGCAGTTTATAAATTATGTGTAATATATATTGCTCTGATCATAGTAAATAATTTGAAATTAGCATTTATCATCCACTAGTCAAAAATCATCTGACCCCCTATTCATAAATAATACTGCTGTCTAGATCTTGCAGTATTTTTCATCAGTAGATCTCAAAGCACTTTACAAAGGAGGTGAATAAATAGAGCTTTCCCAAGAAGTACAGAAAAGAAACTTACTTGATTTTGCAGCAAAGGGGAGGAACTAGGCACAGATAGTTAACACTAGGAAGGGCTGCACACCATGCACTACAGGAATCAGGCTTTCCTGTAGAGTTCAATGATAGTTTGAAATATATTAAGATGTATAACACACATACTTTCAAATATGCTCCCCAAAGCAATGAGAGAGTGGACTGGTCAACTGTTGAAACAATCAAGGAATGTATCAGGCAAATTTGGGGCAAATAAGATTTTTTTTTATTGAGTGACTCTTCCTCAATGTTCACTGCACAGTGCCAAACTTTCATTGGCCCAGGACTTCTGTTTTTGTCTTTTTTATAGCATGTTATATGCATAAGCCTGGAATAAGTTGATATTGATGCCTGAGATTAATTTGGGCCTTTGGGGATAGGACAGACATTTTCTTTGTTTGTTTGTTTGTTCTGAAATCCCAGTTGTAGCTTCCTCTAAACATGTAACTGACCCTGTATGAACAGAGACTGTGGCAACAGTAACTCAGAAACCTTCCTAAGATCCACAGAAAGTCAGTGGACCTTGTGATGGGTTGGATCACAGAAGACCCCTTGGGAACTGCTAACTGATGTGCTGAGACTACCTCTGAGCCTGTTTCCCCTAATAGGACTAGGACTTCAGTGCCTTGCTTGGTTTGAGCCAGACACTCTAGTCTGCTACAAACGAAGACCAAGGTCTGAATCATAGCCCCCAAAAGCTGCAGGCTTAACTGAAACCAGCTTAAGAAGTGTTCCTGTCTCCAGCACTCAGCCAGCTCCCAATGGGGTCCAAACCCCAAATAAATCCGTTTTACCCTGTATAAAGCTTATACAGGGTAAACTCATAAATTGTTTACCCTCTATATCACTGATAAAGAGAGATGCACAGCTTTTTGCGCCCCCCTCCCCCCCGGTATTAATACTTACTCTGGGTTAATTAATAAGTAAAAAGTGATTTTATTAAATACAAAAAGCAGGATTTAAGTGGTTCCAAGTAATAACAGAACAAAGTGAATTACCAAACAAAATAAAATAAAACACACAAATCTAAGCTTAGTACAGTAAGAAAACTGAATACAGATAAAAACTCACCCTCAGCTGTTTCAATAAGCTTCTATCACAGACTGGATGCCTTCCTAGTTTGGGTACAATCCTTTCCCCTGGTATAGCCCTTGTTCCAGGTCATGTGGTAGCTAGGGGATTTCTCATGATTGCAGCCCCCTTTGTTTTGTTTCACCCCCTTATATAGCTTTGGCTCAAGGTGGGAATCTTTTGTGTCTCTGGGTTCCCGCCCTCCTCCTAAATGGAAAAGCACCAGGTTTAAGATGGATTTCAGTACCAGGTGACATGGTCACATGTCCTGTGAGACCCCAAGCCTTCATTCCTCCCAGCCTGACTCTCAGGAAGGTCTGCAAGCAAACAGAGCCATCCACAGTCAATTGTCCTCATTGATGGGAGCTATCAAGGTTCCAAACCACCATTAATGGGCCACACTTTGCATAACTACAATAGGCCCTCAGAGTTATATTTCATATTTATAGTTTCAGAACAAGAATGATACATGCATATAAATAGGATGACCACGTCAGTAGATTATAACCTTGTAATGATACCTTACAGGAGACCTTTTGCATGAAGCATATTCCAGTTATGTCATATTCACACTCATTAGCATATTTTCATAAAATTATATAGAGTGCAAGGACCCAGATCTCACCTAATTCTTCATTTTGGGATAATGCCGTAATACAAGAGACTAGCCACATACTTGGACTAAATAATTTTCATACTCCCTAGCAGATCTTTCCAGTCTTACACTATTTTGCTTTAGAAATAATTTGCACAGCAAAGTGAAAGTTAATACAGTGACAATCACTTACATGTACTCTATGAAAAGTATTTGAAAATAAATATTTTAACTGGCATTTTTGAGCCTTGCAGTAACATAAAATATGATAGCTACAATATGAAACCTTTACAGAAGACACTATAAGCCAGATGCTATCTTGCATTAAAATAAGTTCTATATCAAAATAACTTATTTTTAGTATATTCATAATAAAATTATTTCAGCTAGATAGCAAGTAGTTTATCATGATTTCTATTAGATTCTGGGGTGAAACCCTGGCCCCTTTGACTTCAACAGGGTCAGGATTTCATCCCAGGGCCACAACAAAGTGGTGTTTGAGATGCCAAATTTAGTTAAAATCTTTTAGTTTTAAATGTTTCACAGCCAGTCTCTGTGGGCTTGGGGAAAGTCATGAGATGTTTTCTCAAACTGTAATCTCTAAATTTAGACCAAGGATGAGTTGACCTTTTTCTCATGTCAGTAAGTTTGTATCGACAAGTGTTGGGCTTTATGTGGAATGTGTAGTAAATTGTAACCTGTGAATTTATTGTAAGAATTTAGGTAAATGTCACATTATAGAATATGATAGATTGGAAAGGAAAAATCTATTCTTTTAACCAAAAGTTAAAACTATTACTCATATAATTTTGTTTGGTACTGGAGTTAAGCTGATCATTGTTGTCAAGACGGAGATTTGGTTTCAAGGCTCTTACTCCCAAGACTGTGACCAAAAATTGGCTTGTTTATAGATTAAGTTGACTCTGTTTCAGGATCTCCTGATTTTTGTTTCATAGACAGTTTTGGTTTAGTGTTGGTCTCAAAAGAATCTATCCACACTTTTCTCTTGGAAGGAAGAGTGCTACTAAGTCCTCTATCTAATAAGGCGTGGATATTAAAGAGAATAGAAAAGTATAATGGCTACTGTGAAAACCCATAGAAGTTTTTATTGACTGAGTTTTGCATCAGAGTTGGACTTGGTAAAAGATAATCTGTATTCAGATAGGTCCATAACAAAACCATCCAAAAATATGCTGTTGAAGGTCTTGCAATGATATATAGTAGGATAGTTATATTTTAGCTACCAACTCCATCAGATTCCTTTACAAAGAATTATTTAACTGTTGGGTGCACTAACATAAAATTTCTTAGCTTTTCCAGTTTTATAGATGTAGAGACTACTACACAGCATCTCTCACTTTCATGTTCTCTCCCCAGTACCCCAAACTTGAATACTTAATGCCATACAAGTATAGAGATACATTGCATGAAGAAATTTCAGCAACTTACAAAACAATTGAAGCGACACAAATGATAAAAATATTTTTTCCCTTGCATCAATATCACAATCCTGTCATTTTCACTTTTTCAGTGTCCTTTTTTCTAGGACTTTTGTATTGTTCTAGTGCCACTTTTCTTGATGTTTCCTATTGGAAATGGGCATGTGATCACTATTTGTTATATTAATTCATATGTCTGATTTCACAAATAGGATACAAATGAGCATGACACAAACTATATTTTTATTTTGCTTCTCTTTGGTAACATACATTCCAAATGATAGATCAAAATATAAGCATAAGACATTTTCAAAACTACATGAGTTTTCCTAGTTTTGTGTGCACAATCCCCAGAGTTCTATGTTATTTCCTATTTCTTTATTCTTGGATAAGAATATCTCCTTGCATTCTCACTCCAGTTTCACCTGCCATCCCTCACTAGAATAGCTGTCTCTGTGTGGTATTGTTTCTCAGTGGAAGGGCCTGGTGTATGTCTTTTCAGGGACAGCTCTCAGATTTGATTTTTAGATTCCCCAGTTGCAACTGCACATGATTAGAAGTGTGAGGCTAAAATCTCCATCACATTGTGTAACAACATCAGCATTGTCTCATATCATTGACAAGCCTGGTCTCCCTTGATGTGAATTTGCCTCTGAATCCAAGACTCTAAATCAGTGCAATGTACAGCTGTTGTGACAGTAGTCCAGCTGTTTAAATAGCCTGTTTGATTTGACCTGTGTTTTGAAATGTTGAACTGGTCAGATGCAGCCATTGATCAATCAATTTATTAGGCAATCTGTGAAAAACAAAGAGGAATTGCTAATTTGTTTTTAACTAAAACTGAACTTTTAAGAAATGAGTGTATATTTTTTATAAATTTAAATATTTCCTGACAAAACCAACTTTGACTATAGGGTCCAAAATATACATATTTTAAAAAGTATGGAATACAGAGAATTTATTGCGGTTAATTACAGAGGCCATTTATCTTCCTCAGTGGACATTACACTTGTTAATATAGGAGCACCTCTTTCGGCTAATGAGTGCTAACTTTTTATAACAATTAATATCTTATGCTGAAAACTTTCAGACTTTCGTGTCTGAGGTGAAATTCTTAAATCCCTTTAAGCAACTAAAAAGTTACTGTAAGCACTTTGGGGCAGGGGCAGTTTTTTTTGCATATTTTTACAGCGGTCCATGAATCGGGCTCCTGGGAGCTACTGCAATACAAATATTAAAGAATAGTAATGATAATAATAAAAATGTCCTAATACTCAAAATTGCTGGTTGCTAAATTTCTGGTAAAGAAGTTGATGGACCTGGGAATATATCTCCTAGTTGTAATGAATTTTGTCTGTTCCATGATATTTGCGAAAAGGAAGTCCAAGTTCCTTTCCATTAAGTCTTGGTGAAAAATTCCTCCCTGACTCCAAATGTGGTCATCAGTTTAACCCTGTGAATATGAATAAGAATTACTATTATTAAGCATCTAAACACATTGTTGTCATTCAGTGTTAATCAATTTCCAAATTATTCTCATACTTGTATTATTGTAGCACCTAGGAGCCCTAGTAATGGACTAGGACTCCATTGGGCAGGCACTGTACAAACAGAAGAAAAAATGGTTCTTGCTCCGAAGAACTTAGAACCTACATATAAGATAGGAGAAAACACACAGTTATGAATAGAAAGATTGTTCTGAATAACAAAGAAACAATGCAACAATATTGGTTAGCATACTGGGCAGTGATTTCTGCATTCCAGCAGCCTAACTTGTCAATTTATCTGTAGGCATCAGAAGAAAAGAGTTTTCAGGAGGGATTTGAAGGAAAATAATGAGGTGATTTTGTGGCTGTTTCACACTTACCAGGTGTGAGGGGCAGCATAGGAAAAAGCATGAAGGTGCTTGTTTGGAAATTTAGAAATTGGCAACAGAGGCTGACATAATGGGATAACCAGAGTCAACATTTTGACAGTGAATGAGAGATGATAGGTAGGGTGCGGGTACACCATGAAGGGTCTTGAAAGTAAAGACAAGCAACTTATGTTTGATGAGCGGCGGGTAGCAGTGGATGGATACAAAGAGAATGTTTATCTGTTCAAACTGGCCTGTTGTTTTTGCTTGCCTAAAAATGATAATACCTTGGCAGGCAGTTATTGTAGTTTCCAAAAAGTAATTTTCCATAAGGGCCCTAGTATACTGAGTGCACTTGCAAAGTATTTTACTGTAGATTAAAAACAATTCTTTAGTAGTAGTATTTAATTTTCTTTGCCAATTAGTGCAAATGAACCTGAATCTCAATTTACATCACTTTTACTATTCCAGTCCTTGGTTTTACTTGTACTAAATGTTTATGGCGACGTTGTTTATGGCAATGTTTATGCTTTTGAAAGTGCTGGGTAGGGAATAAGTGGAGATAACCATTCATTTATAGAGGCACAAATACCCTATCCCATATACTAGTCTCTGAAATCCTGTACAGAATTCAGGACTGTAAGGGCTGAACTGAGCAGTACAGGTTTTTTCCTAAAGAATTTTCTAAATCTCTTATCATTGCCCTTGCAGCCACTAGTGTACCTATGTCACTTGCATTCTTTCTCTGCACCTACAGATACAATGCTTCCCGACATTCTGTGATAGGAAGTACAGCTTATAAAAGAATCTACACAATTTCAGCATGATGGCAAGAGAGTTATAGTAGCCACAGCAGGAACTTTTTTAATATTTAAAATGAAAAAGAGAGAGAGACAGAATGATAGGAAAAACAGAGAGGGATAGAAGTGTGAGGAGACAAAAATGCCTTTCATCTCACTCAGCATTTCTCAAGTATGGTGGTGGCTGGGCTTTTTTCCTAAGTACTATTGAAGACTGTGCTGGTCACACATTATTATTATTTATTTATTTATTAAAGACCTGACAAAAATTTTATTCTCTGTGTGTCAGTGAATCATTCGTCACTTTTATCACACATTGCCTGGAGACTACATTGCATGGTGAATTAAGATTTGGCACCTGTTCCTCAAGCTTTGTTTCTGAGCTAGAGAGCTGAAATTTACCCTGTGTTTTAGATTTTCAAAGATATTTTTTGCAGTACATGCTTATTTTATACACTTTACATGTTTAGACGTGGTCTTAAAATAAATGTTTTTTGTTCTTTAACTTGGCAATATTTTATTGCATATCCTTTTATTCATATTTAATATGTCTCAGTCACTACTGCTGTGCCATCTGTTGAATAACAAGGACTTCCTTCTTTCTAGCTTTAATTTAAGAGTTGAGATCTATGTTTATTTCATTATGCTACGCTAATTGAATCAACAGATATTTTTTGTAGTTGTTATGACCCATATCATGGTCCCATTGAAGTCACTGGAAGTTTTTGTATTGACCTGGGTGGGACCAAGATTTAATCCTATGAAATTAAACTTTTCTGTTATTTGTGGGTAAGAGTTGCTAATTGCATCTTTTGCATTTCCTCATTAGAGCTATTCTGAAACTGAATTTTTTTCCCCCCTTTGCAGAATCAGTACCGATTTGAAGGAACTGGGTTTCCAACTATTCCTCAGCTTATAGACCATCATTACACAACAAAACAAGTAATTACTAAGAAATCAGGTGTAGTTCTGCTGAATCCTGTTGTTAAGGTATGCATCTATCATATGTATTTTGTTAAATAGAACATTTTGCTGCATTTCATTTAACCTTTTAAACCATGATCTTTGCAATTATAAATGAAATGTTACGCAGTTTGTAGGCTAATCAGAACTATCTCATTCAGTTAGTGCTTCACTGACTTCTTTAAGATAGCAGACTCCTCAGTTCCTCTTAAGTGATTACTGTAGCTTCCAAAACACTTAACTAATAACTCATTATTGCTCATTACTCTGTAGCTTCTTGAGCTGTTTACAGTCTTTTTGTTAGAGCACTGAAGATTCATCCCAATTAACAGACTCCAGGGTCTGCATCGCAAGTACCCACATACCATCCTTCTGAAAGGATGTCATTCTGAGTCTGACAAAGCTTTCTTATACTTCATTCGTCTCTTCCTTCTTTTTTGCACCTTCCAGGTAGAATCTGTTGCTGGCTCAGTAACCCGTAGACCATGAGATTGGTTTCCTTCTCCATGAAGCTGTGTTGCTTATAAAAGTGTTCAGAAGGAAAACAGCAGTCTTTTAAACAAAAGTGTCTTTATAAAGTTTGGGAGAACTATTTTAATGGTAATTATTTCTGTTTATAACTTGAAGACAGTGATGCGCATTGAACACCAGATCTAAGTATTTCTTCTTTTCTCCAGTCTTAATTGTGGTGTTATTTCAGTCAAAATTTGAAATTGAACTTCACCTTATAGTCAAGAAGTCATTGTTGAATAGAAGGAAACAAGAAACCTTATAAAGCGCTGTAGTACAATAAGAGGCCTACATAGTCATAGAATCATAGATGTGTAGGACTGGAAGAGACCTCAAGATGTCATCTAGTCCAGTCCCCTGCACTCACAGCAGGACTACATAATAACTAGACCATTCCTGACAGGTATTTGTCTAACCTGTTCTTAAAAACCTTCAGTGATGGAGATTCTTCAGCCTCCCTAGCCAATTTATTCCAGTGCCTAACTATCCTGACAGGAAATTTTTCCTAATGTCTAACCTAAACCTCCCATTTTTCAGTTTAAGTTCCTTCCTTATTGTCCTATCCTTGGAGGTTAACGAGAACAATTTTTCACCCTCCTCCTTGTAACAACCTTTTATGTACTTGAAAACTGTTGTATCCCCTCTGTCTTCTCCAGATTAAATAAACCCAGTTTTTTCAATCTTTCCTCATAGGTCATGTTTTCTAAACCTTGAATCATTTTTGTTGCTCCCCTCTGCACTTTCTCCAATTTGTCTACATCTTGCCTGGAATGTGGCACTCAGAAGAGGGTACACTACTCCAGCTGAGGCCTTATCAGCAAAGCACAATTTGAGAGAGCTAGCAATCTTCATATTTCCTTCCAGTAGCTAGGTTTTTGGTATCCACTCAGCCATTATCTCACACACAAACCGGCCATGTGTAATTAAGAACTAAATCTTTCCATTTCAACTCTGGACATAGTTCTGAAGTAGCCATTTGTTCTTAGTCAGAAAAATAAATAGTTTCAGACATTTGTAAAGCAACTTTGTTATGATTTCTATAAATTTTGTATAATGACAATGTATGGGTTACTTTCCTAAACCATAATCTCAGATCTTTTGCAATATCAGTCACAAGAAAGTAAAGCATGTTTCTATTTTTGCTCCCAACAAGAATTTTTTTTTATGTTAGCCTTTGTGTGCTGAGAAAATTTGAAGGGATGGATTAAATTTTGTGTTGGGAGCCTTTCTTTCTGTCACAACTTGCAGTCTTAAATGCACATTGCTACTCATTCCTGTAGTATATGAATAAATTCTTGACTTCTCTTATGAAGATTCACTGGTTTAAGCATTTGTGAATTTATATAGCAGACCTAGGTCATGTCATAATTAAAAGACAGACCTTCTAGAGAAACTTTTAATTCTGTGTCACCTTAGAGGAAGGTACGGTTCAAGACAGAGGCACGTGTATGATTATAATTTTATCTTCCTTTATAACTGCTTAGTAGAATGAATTTAAAATTATTGAAAACACATTAACACTTGACCTCAGTTGCACTGGTTTAGATGTGAAGTCGTGTCTATTCTGCTTAACTCCTAAGTAATTTCAAAAGTTATTGAAGTTGCTATGTAAATGGAGTTTCTTTCTGTTCTTGTTGACATACTTGTTTGTCCTATTTCAGAGAGTGCTTTAAATGTAGAAATCAAGGTTTTATAAGACACTGATGCAAGTAGGAAGAAAACAGTACAAAATGTTCTAGGTTACTATTCATAGTGTTTGCAGAATTGAAGACTAATGTAATGTACATAGAATACTGCTATCTAAATATTACACGATAAAGCTTATGATTTCGTTTTAGAAGTTTAAGTAAATGTGTTCAGACTAACCTGCTTGGTTTAAAGTGATATTGTTAAGACTGAAGAGCCCAACATTGTATCTTTTTTTCCTTCAGTCTGTTTGTGAGTTCATTGTTTTAATTCTTTATCTATTTGTTTCAGATATTTAATGCTCTGTATAGTTTCTGTATCTTCTGGTTTTGTATTATACTCATCACTGTAGTATCTATGCACTTTTGAATTGTAAAAGAGCTATGACAGCTGTTCTACTTTGTGAGCAATCCTAGAATAAAATCTCTACTGTTGTTTGAGTACACATGGAAGAAGAATTAAAATTCTTCTTTGAGATTATAAAGGTTTGTGCAGTCCCCAGTCATCTCAGTTCCTCCTTTTGTGTAACTAGCTGTGGGCATCGGAAACTTCCTTCTGTTCCTGGAGTTTTGGTTTGTTTTCTTGTTGTACTAGTAGTATATTTTAGTAGTGTTAGTAGATGTACTAGTTCTTATTAGTAATTGTATAGTGTGTAAAAAGTTTTTGTCTAGTTTCTGTGCTGTTGTACAGTTACATTCCCAAATGAGCTCCTGCGTGTTTTCAGGTTATCCGATCTGGTCTGAATCCCAAAGACCAGTGTGGGGTGAAACAATTTAAGCAGTATATCTCATACCCCTCAGCCTTCCTGGAGATGGATACACTTACACGTTGTCTGGTGAGCCTTTTTGATAGCCATTTTTCATTTGTTTAATATATTATGCCTCAGTCACCAAAAGACAAGCACGCTTGACTCTGATCTGTCCTCAAGTCAAGGGCCTACTCCTGTGAAGGGATAAAATTGTCTGTTTTCAAACTCTGAGCTTCCTAAAGTGAGAGAGCAGTAACGTTTGGTGCAGTGTCTGTTATCATTCAGTACAAAGTCAGTGGAACATTCTGTCCTGTATTTCCAGTGTCAAAAAAGATGACTTTGTTGTTTGTGTCTGTTGCTACCAAGGCAATTTTGGTGGCAGGGATTTTCATGGTGCTAGTTTCTGTTTCAGGGACCCGCTGGCAATTCTTGGAGGACTTGGTGGTCACAAAGGCAGTCCTACGTCCCTAGTATCTATCAGGCTTTCCCTCTTGTGATAACAATGTGACTTCCTTTGTGCTGATTTGCTTTCGTCTATTACATGGTGCCAATTCCTCTTCAGTTCTTTAACTGTCCATCTTTCTTCGCTGTTGGATAGCATTCACAATTACTTATCTAGGGTAAATAGGCATGAACCACAGGATGATATCAACCAGTCTTTTGCTACTGATAAGTAAAGTACAGTATCTTCTGCTAATGTCCTTAATATCCTCATTGGTGTAGCTTCTTGATGATTGTAGACAGTTTCAGAAGTCGCTAGTTCAAATAGTGGAGTTGTTAGAACTGAAGAGTGCCACAGTTCAGGAAAGACTTATTCTCTCTTTCTATTTTGGAGACCCAGGAGAAGGGGAAGATAACCTTACTCATCAGTGGAGCTTGTTGCCCTGCTAGAAAGATGTGGCTAATCTAAGCAACAGTACCTGCTGGCACCAAGAAGGCAGAACATAGTAGCTTCAGCAGAGATTTCTTAATTTCTTCTGATACCTGACTCCTGGGTTTTCCGATAATTAATAAGGTTGCAGAGAAGTCTTGAAGGGTTTTGGTATTGATCGCTTTACTCCATCCAGCAATATCAGACTGGCCAACTTAATATATCCTTGTTTCTGCATTGATAACAGCCACTACCTGTGCAAATCATTGCCTTCTGGCCTCTCTGTAGCACTCAGATTATTCCCCAGATGTTTAGTAGTCATGATTGCAGATCATGCGTACGTGTGTGTGTGTGTGTGTGTGTGTGTGTGTGTGTGTGTATATATATTATAAAAAACTAATTGAAGAAAGGGAAAGTTGGTAATAATGAATGTAAATCAGAAGTTAGGAATTGCAGAATGTTGATAAGGGAAGCAAAGTTACACCACCAGAAATCTATGGCCGATAGTGTTAAGGGACAGAAGGAGTTTTAAAAATATATTAAGAACACAGAGAATCTTGACAATGGTATTGGTCCATTACTAGAGGAACATGGTAGAATTATCAGGAATAATGCAGAAGAGGTAGGGGAGTTCGGTAAATATTTCTGTACTGTATTTGTAGAAATACAAATACAGATGATATGGTCTCATCATATGGTGTTGACAACACTCTTTCCATTCACTGATATCACTGGAGGATGTTTAAAAAGAAAATATAAAAGTTAGACATTTTATAATCAGCAGATCTGGCTAACTTGCATCTAAGAGTTTTAAGGAGCTTGGAGGACCATTATTGTAAAATTTCAGTAATTCTTGTAACACTAGGGAAATTCTAAGAGACTGAAAGAAAGCTAATGTTGTGCCAGTTTTTTTAAAAGGGACATCAGGATGTGCCAGGCAGAATAATGGAGCAGCTGATAAAAGACCCGATTAATGAAGAACTGAAGGAGGGTAGGGTAATTAATACAAATCAGTGTGGGTTTATGGAAAATAGTTCCTGTCAAACTAATTTGATATTTTTTTGATATTATAAATCTGGCTGATAAACATAGTAGTATTGATATAATATACTTAGACTTCTGTAAGGTGTTTGACTTGGTACTACTGGACATTTTGATTAAAAAAACTAGAATGATATAAAATTAACATGGCACATATTAAATGGATTAAGAACTGGCTGCCTGATAGGTTTCAAAATATAATTGTATAACAGGAAATTGTTCTCAAATGGGCATGTTTCCAGTGGGGTCCTGCAAGGATTGGTTTTTGGCCTACGCAATTGTACATTTTTATCAGTGACCTGGAAGAAAACAGGCATTACTGGTAAAGTTTGCGATGAGACACAAATTGGGGGAGTGGTAAATAATGAAGAGGACAGGTCACTGATTCAGCACAATCTGGATTGTGTAGTATATTGGGTACAAGCCGACAATATGTGTTTTCATATGGCTAAGTGTAAATGTATACATCAAGGAACAAAGTATGTAGGCTGTACTTAGAGGATGGGGGACTCTGTCCTGGAAAGCAGTGACTCTGAAAATGGTTTGGGGGTAATAGTGGATAATCAGCTGAACATACCTCCCAATGGGACACTGTGGCCAAAAGAGCTAATGTGATCCTGGGATGCATAAACAATAATCTCAGTTGAGAGGAGAGATTATTTTACTGTTTGGCACTGGTGCTACTGGAATACTGTGTCCAGTTCTGATGCCCACAGTTGAAGAAGGATGTTACTATCTATTGGCAAATTATACTCCAGACATAAATAACATGAGAGCGCTTCTGAATACTCCTACAAAAGTTAGCAGTTCTCTCGTAATTTCATAATCGATGGGACATGAAGTACTGTTTTACCAATAGAAGTCCAATATGTGATTAGGGGCTCTTTTTTGAGATTTAGCAATTAATTGTCAATGAAATATTTATATAGACTATTTTTAGGGCTGCAAGTCATCAGACGGGGCTATAAAAGTTTATTCTGCCTTCTAATGGCAGGTTGTGTCCTGGCAGACTATACGACTTTGACAATACAACTGTAATGCTTCAAACAATAAAAAAATATTCAAATCTTTTTACAATTTTGAAAACAATCCTAAGTGAGGAACTTTGCAATTTTTTTCAGATTTCTTAACATTTTAACATTTACAGAAATGCAATATTATATCAGCTGATGTTGATATCAGTTCACAGAGGATTTATAATCTTGTCACAACACAGCCTTTTGTGACACAGATGTGTAGCCAGTGCTGGAAAAAGATGATTGTTAAGTCACCTGGTGTTACTCAGGAGCATGAGTACCAATCTCTGAGAGTATCAGAGAGTAGCCGTGTTAGTCTGGATCTGTAAAAGCAGCAAAGAATCCTGTGGCACCTTATAGACTAACAGACGTTTTGGAGCATGAGCTTTCGTGGGTTGCATCTGAGGAAGTGGGTATTCACCCACGAAAGCTCATGCTCCAAAACGTCTGTTAGTCTATAAGGTGCCACAGGATTCAATCTCTGAGAGCAGACCATTAAGAACTAGGACACAAACCCCAAATTGGCTGTGAGTTCTAGACTTGGATTTCACCAACCAGTTACCAAGTATAAACTATTTGGGCACTGTAACAGCCTTAACATGGAGTCACAGACAGCTCCCTGGGATATTCTGATCTGTCTCGCCACCCAGGTGAGCCTACCTTAGTGACAGATGAACCTTCCCTCCAAGAATCACAGCAATTTTCAGGTTACTCCTGGTCCCAAAGGACCAGTCACTTGTCCCAGGCCAGTTGCACCTTGGATCTCACACCAAAGACAATGTTCATAGCCTGTCCTATGTAATAAACTATTGTGATGGGGCAAGGCCAGATGGCTACAGTAAAATATTGAGGAACAGGTATGTTAGCCCCAGGCTAAACCAATCCCTAATACCATGGTAACCAAATGGCAGTTGCTTCAGGTTAATCAAGGCACCTGGGGCCAATTAAGATCTTTCTAGAAGGCAGTGGATATAGCTACATTGATTAGAACACCTGCAGTCAATCAAGGCAGGCTAATCAGGGGACCTGGGTTTAAAAAGGACCTCACTCCAGTCAGGAGGGGAGGAGCCAGAGGAGAGGAAGCGCATGTGAGGAGCTGGGAGCAAGAGGCGCAAGGAGTTGAGACTGAGAGGGTGTGCTACTGGAGGATTGAGGAATTATCAGACAATCAAGCATTATCAGACACCAGGAGGAAAGTCCTGTGGTGAGGATAGAGAAGGTGTTTGGAGGAGGCCATGGGGAAGTAGCCCAGGGAGTTGTAGCTATCATATAGCTATTACAGGAAGCACTATAGACAGCTGCAATCCACAGGGCCCTGGGCTGGAACCCGGAGTAGAGGGCGGGCTTGGGTTTCCCCCAAACCTCACAACTCCTGATCAGACACAGGAGGAGTTGACCCATACTGTGGGTTCCATCAGAGGGGAAGATCACTGAGGTGAGCAAATCCGCCAATAAGTGCAGGACCCACCAAGGTAGAGGAGGAACTTTGTCACACTATATACAGATTTATTAAATAGGAAAAAGAAATGAGAGCGTTATTTACAAGGTTAAAGCAGATAAACATAGATACATAAATGAGTAATAGAAGCTTCTATAATAAGCAAGCTCTCTGTCCTTAGGGCTAAGCAGCTGGGAATCCCTTGCTTATGTCTAGAAACCTTGCCCTCCAGAGTCCAAGCAGCATAGTAATCTTTTTAGTTCCTTCTTTTCAGAGGTTTTTTAATCCCCTTCTTCCATGTGCTCTGAGCTGCAAGCTTGACTCCTCTCCATGGGGTGGGCTGGGGGTCGGGGTTCAGAACAACAGTCTCTTGTTCTCTTTAACATCTCACAATAGTCTATCTGGTGTAAAAGGACCTTCCCTGTTGGACAGGACAGAATGCCTTTGGTTGCAGATGAACACTTCACACTAGTTATTTTCTCTTTCTTGTGTGGTGACTTACATAGTTACAGAAGCTTACAATATCAATGTTCAAATATTACTTTAAAGATTGTGTAAGTGAGATTAATGCATGTAACAACTTACAAGAAGTCAATCAAGTCTAAACACATTCTTGTAATTCTAATACATATTTTAACAGTACTAACACACAAGTGAGCCAGACTTATTTCAGTTGAGTATTTGTCAGTATTCATTTGAGGCATGGGGACTTTGGCATGAGCTAGTCCCTGGTTTGCCAGTGTCACAGTGATAAATAGCTCCTCTAGTGCACTGTTGATGTAGAAGACATGTTCTATATTTATTGTGATTCATTGATGCTCCTAACTGCAGGAATTTAGAAAGTGGGATCTTAGCCACCAATAGTTACAAAAACTTTGTGAAACTAGACAACCTTTAATACATTTTTGAAAGTACTTCCAGTTCAGCATTTTCAGACAGTAAGACAATATTGTAGTAAATGTTGAAAAAAAAATGATAATGACTACAGGGCATTTTAATACATTAAAAAATCATTGCAGATCTATTGGCTCTACATAACTCCCCCCACCCACTGATTCTAATAAAAACTTAGTTGCAAAGTCAAAATAAATTATGAAATAAAGAATTGCAAAGCTTCAGAATTAATAAAAGTAATCACTTTTCGTTGTGTGCTCTCCCTTTTCCTTTAATCATTTTGGAGCTATGACCTGGGTTTCGTAGCGTTATGGGACAGTGAAGAAGCTTCAGGCATGCTTATTTTAGGAAACAGCGTGAGTACTCTGACACATACTATTGGATGGTGTACTCTGCATTGTGCAACCTCTGTAAAATACATTTGATCATTTCTTTAAAGTTCATTTGACATCTTGACAGGATTCCTCTCCAGTCTTTCCCTTAGAACAGTGAAGCAATCTTTGACATTTATGTACTTTTTAATCTTTTTATGTAAATTGCTGTCCAGGTAATAATCCATTTAGAAAGTGAAAGTGGAATATCAGAGAAAGCATAACAAAAGAAAATTATGCTATAATATTTTTTTTACTATTTTGTCCCACAAGTGTTTATCCTCCTTTGCCCTATTAGCTTAATTACTGTTCACCTTCTGTTACATTGTCCTTGAAGGGAGCAATTTTATTTGTGCCACAAAAGACCTGCCCCACATCCAGTTTTATGTAGACTAACTACATGCTAGGAATTATAATGACATAGAAATAATAGAATATAAATTAGAAAGACCAAGGGCATTAAAAAGATATGTGAGTGATTTTTTTGAAATGGAAAACTTTCTCATTTTTATTTAATTCTAATGTTTTGAGAAGACTGCACTTTATGTTCTTCAATTTATTATTAATGCAACAACTGGAGTATGTAAAAGGCTTCAGAATAACTTCAGAGAATATGTATCTAAGGGCTTAAATAATGAAAAGGCCTTTTTAACCACACCGTGTATTTTAACTTTCTAAAATCTTTGACCTCATATCGATGAGCTTTTGAAGTTTGCTGAGATAGATTTTGTAGACTATTAATAATAGATCTGTGTGAAGATGTGGATGTTGTACTGCATGTAGAGAATAAAACTGTGATGGTACCTCCCATAAGGCTCTATGGAAATATGCTTAGAATGTGTTTTATGCTACATATGCCATGTAACATATATCTGTAAAGGTTATGATCTACTGAATGTATTAATCCTATTTGCATGCATGTATCATTTTTTTTATTCGAAGTTATAAATGTTATGAATATTGCCTGTGTACTGGCTTCAGTTCTAAATAACCTTAGTAGAGCATTTGGTCAGTTCCTGGAGAAAGGAATGTTTAAATTAAGTGCTTAATGAAGAAACACTTAAAGGACAATGGATCTTGAAATGCTTCAATCCATGTGGGAAGTCTACTTGAGGAAGTTCAAGGTAGCATGTAAACAGTGGATGCTATCTGTAAAAACTGAGAGTCATGCATGGACATGTGACTTTCCCAGGTGACTCCAAAACTCCATCTTGGAGCTGGACTTTGCATAGGAGACAAAGTCTATTTAAACCCCTGGGAGACCACTCCATTTTGCATTCAGTTTGCTTAAGAAAGAGCACCTCCACCCCCCAGGATACTTGGAAGAAACTGGAAAAAAGAGCAGTGACTGCAAGGGGTGTGAGTGATTGCTGGACTCAGGCTAAATGGAGATTAGTCTGTAAAAGGGAGCATTCTGGAATTGGTGAGGATCTTATTTGTATTCAGTTTGATTAGACATAGATTTGCGAATTTTATTTTATTTTGCTTGATGACTTATTTTGTTCTGTCTGTTACTGCTTGGAACCACTTAGATCCTACTTTCTGTATTTAATAAAATCACTTTTTAATTATTAATTAACTCAGCGTATATATTAATACCTGGGGGAGCAAACAACTGTGCATATCTCTCTATCAGTGTTATAGAGGGCGAACAATTTATGAGTTTACCCTGTATAAGCTTTATACAGGATAAAACGGATTTATTTGGGTTTAGACCCCAATGGGACTTGGGCACCTGAGTGTTAAAGACAAGAACTCTTCTTCTTTGAGTGCTGTCCCTGTAGGTGATGGTGCGTCCTGCCGCCGTTGATCAGAGATTTTCGGTAGCAGTGCCTGGTCGGGACACACGCATTCAGTTGGTATCTCCCATCTCGTTATAATCTTCCTAAGCATGTGTGTCCCGCACTCTCCTCAGTTCCTTCTCAACCGTCCTTGGCCGAAGATGGGACTCGGAGCACTGCTGATGCTCTTCCCTTGTTTTTGAAGGAAACAATTGCAAAGAACATAGAAATAGTTAGTAACATCCCAGTTGTTTCCCTTCCTTTAGAATAGTTACTTAGTTTTAAAAAAAATAAATTCCCCTCAAGTTTGTCTCCCACTGAGACACTCTCCCCTGACATTACTAGTGCAGTAATGCCAGGGGCTTCAGGATTCAAGGAATGTGCTTTCTGTCAGGACTTTATGCCAATGTCCGATGGACACTCACCCTGTGTGAAGTGCCTTGGCGAGACACACGTCCCTGCCAAGTGTGTCCAAAGTACAAGCCTCAAAAGCAGGGCTCGTCCTGATAGGGACGTGCGGCTGAAACTGTTTCTCATGCAGGAATCCCTGCAGCCACCTCTGGAGACGGGCAATTGCAAACTCTCTCCCTCTCGCTCCCCGGCCAGGTCCAAACGGACCGGGAGCATGGCTTCACCCTCTCTGGAGCAGAGGCAAGAAGCTCTGCAGCTGCTATGGAGCATGGCAGTAAACCTGCTCCCTCACGCTCCCCTGCCAAGGCAGAACCAACCAGGAACATGGCTTCACCCTCTCTGGAGCAGAGTCAAGAAGCATTGCAGCTGCCTATGGAGCAGGGCAGTAAACCCGCTCCCTCACGCTCCCCTGCCAAGGCAGAACCGACTAGGAACATGGCTTCACCCTCTCTGGAGCAGAGGCAAGAAGCTCTGCAGCTGCCTATGGAGCAGGGCAGTAAACCTGCTCCCTTGCAAGATCAGAACCAACCGATAGCCCAGCTTCACCCTCTCAAGTGAAGAGGCAGGAAGCCCTAATGTCTCCTCTCAGAGACACTCAAGAAGGTAAAGGATCTCCTGCAGCGTCTTTACCCTTGATGCTGTCAGCACCGAGAGCAAGCAACTCTGACCGCCCCAGCACTTTACAAGCAACTCTCACAGGGCTCAAAAGCAGGGACTCGACTTCTTGCAGCGGGAAGCTTTCCTCGGCACCGGTTCCCCCAGCACTGACAGTGGACCCGGTGCTGACAACGTGATCCACCCCAGCACCGAGCCTGCCTGCTACCCCTGAGCAGATTCAGACCCCCTGCGGGGCTTTCACAAACAGATCTCAGGTCCTGCAAAAGTGAAACTAAAATCACTCCTGGCTGCCGCTCAGACTTCACACTGCAGCACACCAGCCTAGGGAGCAGCAACAATTTCTGCATCAGCCGGATATCTCTGTGGCCCCTAAGCCTGACTCTCTGCTCCGGGACAGGGAGCACTCAGTTTTGAACAGCAGCTCTCCCCACGTGACCTGGATACTTTCACTGATAGTGAGAACAGCAGCAGGCAGAATTCTCCCTGCCGGAGTCTTCTCCCCCTCCCCCCGCCCACCGGAGCCATACATACTCCAAGACATGGGGCATCATAAGAATCGGCCTCAGTTTCCCTACTTTGTCCCCCAGTGGCTGGGACCCATTTTTTTCCTACCCAGTGCCCTGGCCTCAGTGGTACCTGTGGTTGGCTCCTGCCACCGCTTCTTCTTGTGCCCCTTCTACCAGACCATAAACTTTCCTATGCCTATATCCTGAGCTCTATCAACGTCTGCAGTTCCTGAACCCCCTTCTAAAGACATGGGCTATGAACCCTTCCCTGTTTTACTGGCTCCTGCCTCGCCATCAGCTGCAGAAGTCGCCCTTATGCCTCCACTTCCACAAAACTTGGATGATTTTTTGTGGTTCCAGGAACTTTTAAAGAGAATGGCACTCAGCCAGGACATCCCTTTGGAGGAAGTCCAGGAGACTCAACATAAGCTTCTCAAAATCCTCCAACCTTCTGCCCTTTCAAAGATAGCACTACCCATAGAGAAAGCTCTCCTAGAACCAGCTGGTACTCTCTCGCAGACCCCTGCCTCCATTCCACCAACATGCAAGAAAGCTCAACATAAATACTACGTGCCTGTGACGGACATCGATTTCTTACTTTCTCACCCATAACCCAATTCTATTGTGGTTGATGCAGTGATGCACAGAACAAAGCAGCCACACTACCAGCCCATTCTGCAGGACAAGGACCTCAAATCTCTTGACCTCCTGGACCACAAGGGTTATGCTCTTCTACTTTGCAATTTAGTATTGCAAATTTATTCTATCCTTCTTGCAAGCTATGACCATGACAACTGCAACAAGGTCTTTGATTTGCTTCCCATATACCAGAGGACAGGAGAGCAGACTTCCAGTTAGTCCTCGTCAAAGGTCAGTTGGTGTCTAGGATGGCACTCCAAGCATCCATGGACAGGACTGATCCAGCAGCCTGCACCACTGCAGTGGTGATGTTCTGGTGGTCTTGGCTGTCAGCATCCGATATCCCCAAAGATTTGCAGTCCAAAGTGGAGAGTCTCCCCTTTGACAAAGAGAACCTCTTTTCCAAAAAAAAAAAAAAAAAAAAAAAATCTTTCACACTGGAGGAGATGGCTATTAGCCTGGATGGGCAGGAATGGTGTCCCTACCTTCGGTCTGCCAGAAGCTGGGAATGAGCAACAGGGGATGGATCACTTGTTGATTACCTATTCTGTTCGTTCCCTCTGGGGCACCTGGCACTGTCCACTGTCGGAAGACAGGATACTGGGCTAGATGGACCAGTGGTCTGACTCAGTAGGGCCATTCTTATGTTCTTGTTCTTATGCAGTGTCTTAGAGAACCAGGAAAGGGAACATATGTTGGCTATTAATGACCCACAGCTCAGAGAGTAAAGTCAGACTTACTTTTTATAGGTTTTATAGTGGAACCATGAGACCATCAAATATTTTTTTCTTGACTCATGTACAATAAAATTAGCTCTTGTAGGAGTACATAATGCCGCCGCCTTATTTTCCAGAAGAAAAGAACTCTAACCACACTTTTTCAAATAATCACAGAATATGAGGGTTGGAAGAGACCTCAGCAGGTCATCTAGTTCAACCCCCTGCTCAAAGCAGGGCCAACCCCCAGACAGATTTTTTACTTCAGTTCCCTAGATGGCCTCCTCAAGGATTGAACTCGCAACCCTGGGTTTAGCAGGCCAATGCTCAAACCACTGAGTTATCTTTAAGTGATGTACAGAGAACAAAAACACATTGGCTAAAATTCTGCAATATTTCAGATTTTTCAGTAAGTGTGACAGTTATTTGTCTCATGAATAACAGTCTTGTATGCAGTGGTGGTGTAGCTGTGTCTGGTACAAGGATATCAGAGAGACTAGGTGGATGTAAGAGTATTAGCTGTCTAGTGCAGTAGCAATTATTTTGTATTCATCCTAGGAAAAAGATAAACAGTTTAAACTTTTAGTCAAATATCTACTAAAGTGAAGGGAAGGTTCCTGTAAGAACAAAGATTGTTGACATTGTTGGCATCACTGAAACTTGGTGGGATAATACACACGACTGGAATGTTGGTGTGGATGAGTGTAGTTTGCTCAGGAAGGATAGACAGGGGAAAAAGGGAGGAGGTGTTGCCTTATATATTAAAAATGTACACACTTTGACTGAGATGGAGATGGACATAGGAGACGGAAGTGTTGAGAGTCTCTGGGTTAGCATAAAAGGGGTAAAAAACAAGGGTGATGTGCTAGGAGTCTACTACAGGCCACCTAACCAGGTGGAAGAGGTGGATGAGGCTTTTTTTAAACAATTAACAAAATCATCCAAAGCCCAAGATTTGGTGGTGATAGAGGACTTCAACTATCCAGATATATGTTGGGAAAATAACACCTCGGGACACAGACTATCCGATAAGTTCCTGGACTGCATTGCAGACAACTTTTTATTTCAGAAGGTTGAAAAAGCTACTAGGGGAGAAGCTGTTCTAGACTTGATTTTAACAAATAGGGAGGAACTCATTGAGAATTTGAAAGTAGAAGGAAGCTTGGGTGAAAGTGATCATGAAATCATAGAGTTTGCAATTCTAAGGAAGGGTAGAAGGGAGTACAGCAAAATAGAGACAATGGATTTCAGGAAGGTGGGTTTTAGTAAGCTCAGAGAGCTGATAGGGAAGGTCCCATGGGAATCAAGACCGAGGGGAAAAACAACTGAGGAGAGTTGGCAGTTTTTCAAAGGGACACTAAGGGCCCAAAAGCAAGCTATTCCGATGGTTAGGAAAGATAGAAAATGTGGCAAAAGACCACCTTGGCTTAACCACGAGATCTTGCATGACCTACAAAATAAAAAGGAGTCATATTAAAAAATGGAAACTAGGTCAGATTACAAAGGAGGAATATAGGCAAACAACACAGGAATGCAGGGCAAGATTAGAAAGGCAAAGGCACAAAATGAGCTCAAACTAGCTATAGGAATAAAGGGAAACAAGAAGACTTTTTATCAATACATTAGAAGCAAGAGGTAGGCCCACTGCTGAGTGAGGAGGGAGAAACAGTAACAGGAAACTTGGAAATGGCAGAGATGCTTAATGACTTCTTTGTTTCGGTCTTCACTGAGAAGTCTGAAGGAATGTCTAACATAGTGAATGCTTATGGGAAGGGGGTAGGTTTAGAAGATAAAATAAAAAAAGAGCAAGTTAAGAATCACTTAGAAAAGTTAGATGCCTGCAAGTCACCAGGGCCTGATGAAATGCATCCTAGAATACTCGAGTTAATAGAGGAGGTATCTGAGCAGCTATTATCTTTGGAATGTCATGGGAGACAGGAGAGATTCCAGAAGATTGGAAAAGAGCCAATATAGTGCCCATCTATAAAAAGGGAAATAAAAACAACCCAGGAAACTACAGACCAGTTAGTTTAACTTCTGTGCCAGGGAAGATAATGGAGCAAGTAATTAAAGAAACCATCTGCAAACACTTGGAAAGTGGTAAAGTGATAGGGAATAGCCAGCATGGATTTGTAAAGAACAAATCATGTCAAACCAATCTGATAGCTTTCTTTGATAGGATAACGAGCCTTGTGGATAAGAAGAAGCGGTGGATGTGGTATACCTAGACTTTAATAGGGCATTTGATACGGTCTCGCATGATATCCTTATCGATAAACTAGGCAAATACAATTTAGACGGGGCTACTATAAGATGGGTGCATAACTGGCTGGATAACCGTACTCGGAGAGTATTTATTAATGGCTCCCAATCCTGCTGGAAAGGTATAACAAGTGGAGTTCCGCAGGGGTCTGTTTTGGGACCGGCTCTGTTCAATATCTTCATCAACGACTTCGATGTCGGCATAGAAAGTATGCTTATTAAGTTTGCAGACGATACCAAACTGGGAGGGATTGCAACTGCTTTGGAGGACATGGTCAAAATTCAAAATGATCTGGACAAATTGGAGAAATGGTCTGAGGTAAACCGGATGAAGTTCAGTAAAGACAAATGCAAAGTGCTCCACTTAGGAAGGAACAATCAGTTTCACTCATACAGAATGGGAAGAGACTGTCTTAGAAAGGAGTATGGCAGAAAGAGATCTAGGAGTCATAGTGGACCACAAGCTAAATATGAGTCAACAGTGTGATACTGTTGCAAAAAAAAGCAAATGTGATTCTGGGATGCATTAACAGGTGTGTTGTAAACAAGACACGAGAAGTCATTCTTACGTTTTACTCTGCACTGGTTAGGCCTCAACTGGAGTATTGTGTCCAGTTCTGGGCACCGCATTTCAAGAAAGATGTGGAGAAACTGGAGAGGGTCAGAGCAGCAAGAATGATTAAAGGTCTTGAGAACATGACCTATGAAGGAAGGCTGAAAGAATTGTGTTTGTTTAGTTTGGAAAAGAGAAGACAGAGGGGACATGATAGCAGTTTTCAGGTATCTAAAAGGGTGTCATCAGGAGGAGGGAGAAAACTTGTTCACCTTAGCCTCTGATGATAGAACAAGAAGCAATGGGCTTAAACTGCAGCAAGGGAGATTTAGGTTGGACATTAGGAAAAAGTTCCTAACTGTCAGGGTGGTTAAACACTGGAATAAATTGCCTAGGGAGGTTGTGGAATTTCTGTCTCTGGAGATATTTAAGAGTAGGTTAGATAAATGTCTATCAGGGATGGTCTAGACAGTATTTGGTCCTGCCATGAGGGCAGGGGACTGGACTCGATGACCTCTCGAGGTCCCTTCCAGTTCTAGAGTCTATGAATCTATGAAAATAAAACTGATAGCTTAAAACTAATATAATTTATCTTTGGAATGCTTCACAAAAAATATCATTATAAGAATGAGGGCAATAATTATAACTGAGGGATAAAAAAACTCTATGGTAGAATTAAGGTTGCTTAGAGGTAAGTAATCTCTTAGCAGAACAAAACTCAGACTTCTGAAAAATTTGGAAACATCTGTAAACCTTTTTTCAGTTATTCCCTGTTAACACACATATCTTTTACTCTGGCAACCCCGCACTTTCTGAAATATACATGGTCTTCACCTCCTTTTCAGACTCATTCACTTTCACTAACAGGATTTCATGAAGTAAGCAATCTCTCCTCCTGCCACCCCTTTTTCTCCTTTGATAGTGTTAGAGAGAATACTGTTGGTGAGAGTGAATGGGTGGTAAAAGAAGAACTAAAAGCTTGTATATTTCAGCAACTGTGGTTTGGCAGAGGAAAGGTGTGTATGTGTTAATAAGACATATTGGGGCATTGCTGAAAGAGAGCAGAGATCAGGTTTCCTGAGCATTTCCTGGTTTCAGGGCCAGCTCTAGGCACCAGCTTGGGGCCGCACTTCTCAAGGGGCAGCATTCTGGTTTTTTGGTGGTTGTTGCTTGGGGTGGCAAAAAACCTGGAGCTGGCCCTGCCTGGTTTTCAGAAGTTTGAGTTTTGCTCAACTTTCTGCAAGGGAATGACATACCACTGAGCAACCTTAACTCTGGGCTTGTCTACATCACAAAGTTGCAGCGCTGGTGAGGGGGTTACAGCGCTGCAACTTAGGAGGTGTACACATCTGCAGGGCATCACCAGCGCTGCAACTCCCTGTTTGCAGCGCTGGCCATACTCCCATTTTGTCTCGGGTGTAGAGGATCCAGCGCTGGTGATCCAGCGCTGGTAATCAAGTGTAGACACTTTCCAGCGCTTTTCTTGACCTCCGTGGAATAAGCAGGTATCCCAGCATACCTGAGGAAGCCTCTCTGGTAATCAAGCAGGTCTCCTTCCCCTGTTTGCTCTCGCGTTCCCCGAACCCCCGTGCAAGCAGGTCTCCTTCCCTGCGGTTTGCAGGGGGGTTCGGGGAACGCGAGAGCAAACCGCAGGGAAGCTGGTCTCCTTCCCCGGTTTGCTCTCGCGTTCCCCGAACCCCCGAGCAAGCAGGTCGTCTTCCCTGCGGTTTGCAGGGGGGTTCGGGGAACACGAGAGCAAACCGCGGGGAAGCTGGTCTCCTTCCCCGGTTTGCTCTCGCGTTCCCCGAACCCCCGTGCAAGCAGGTCTCCTTCCCTGCGGTTTGCAGGGGGGTTCGGGGAACGCGAGAGCAAACCGCAGGGAAGCTGGTCTCCTTCCCCGGTTTGCTCTCGCGTTCCCCGAACCCCCGAGCAAGCAGGTCTTCTTCCCTGCGGTTTGCAGGGGGGTTCGGGGAACGTGAGAGCAAACCGCGGGGAAGCTGGTCTCCTTCCCCGGTTTGCTCTCGCGTTCCCCGAAGCCCAGTGCAAGCAGGTCTCCTTCCCTGTGGTTTGCTCTCGCGTTCCCCGAAGCCCAGTGCAAGCAGGTCTCCTTCCCTGTGGTTTGCTCTCGCGTTCCCCGAACCCCCGAGCAAGCAGGTCTCCTTCCCTGCAGTTTGCAGGGGGGTTCGGGGAACGCGAGAGCAAACCGCGGGGAAGCTGGTCTCCTTCCCCGGTTTGCTCTTGCGTTCCCCGAACCCCTGAGCAAGCAGGTCTCCTTCCCTGCAGTTTGCAGGGGGGTTCGGGGAACACGAGAGCAAACCGCGGGGAAGCTGGTCTCCTTCCCCGGTTTGCTCTCGCGTTCCCCGAACCCCCGAGCAAGCAGGTCTCCTTCCCTGCGGTTTGCAGGGGGGTTCGGGGAATGCGAGAGCAAACCGCGGGGAAGCTGGTCTCCTTCCCCGGTTTGCTCTCGCATTCCCCGAACCCCCCTTGAAGCCGCCCAACAGCGCTGCAGTGTGGCCACATCTAACACCACTTGCAGCGCTGGTTGCTGTAAGTGTGGCCACTCTGCAGCGCTGGCCCTATACAGCTGTACTAATACAGCTGTAACAACCAGCGCTGCAAAATTGTAGATGTAGACATACCCTCTGAGTTATAGCTTTTTGCGATTGAGCTTCCTAGGTTTTTTCCTAGATTTGTTCTTGTTGTTAGGAGTCATTTATGCAGTTGTACATATCAAGTCCTGCAATTAATCTACTGAGCCAGCTGCTGCCTCCCCGCCAACCCCATGCACATCAGCTGCATCCCATCAGCCCTGCTTTGGCACTCCTTAGCCATGCCTCTGACTCATTTCATGCGTTCCCCATTCCAACATGGCCCCTTGCCACTACTGTACCCTGGTCTCCCCCTCCAAACTGGCCCCTCTCCACTACAGTATCCAGGCCTCCCCACCACAAGTATATCTCCCTGAAGTCTTAACTCCCTGGTATACAGATGTTTTATCGCTGTTACTTCCCCCCTCCTATAATCTAACTTGCATACAATACCTGGAGCTAAGGACAACTATTGTTTGGCCTACGCTACATACTTACTTTGATATAACCATGTCACTCAGGTGTGAAAAATCCACACCCTCAAGCGTTGTAGTTATACCAGCCACACCTCTCATCTAGACAGCACTGTGTCAGTGGGAGAGCTTTACCCGCCGACATAGCTATCACGCCTTGCAGAGGTGGAGTTATTAAGCTGATGAAAGAGCTCTCTCCTGTGAACTTAGAGCATCTTCACGAGGCATGCAACAGTGGCACAGCTGCATCAGTGCAGCTGCACTGATGTAAATTTGTAATGCAGACCTGCCCTGTGTTACAGTGGTATAGTGTTCCTGATCATGTTTCACAGTGACTGAAGTAGCATTATGGCAGGGCTGGTGAAAGAAATTACAGACAGATTTCTGTTGCAAAATACTGACAGTTGTATGTTTGAGAAAAAGAGCCTCTCATCCTTATCTAATAGATGTACCCTATCACTGAGAAACACTGAGCTGTCCGAGCTTGTATTCTGTGCCATAGAGTACATATTTTTCCTGCGCTTATTAATAGCTTTAATGCAGTGTTGGGGCACAGTATCTGAGCTGTAGGGTAACAGGGGCTGGCTTGCACTGGCAGAAAGGAAGGTGCAGGAAGGTTGGGGTTCAGGGTGGTTGGGATCAACTGGCAGAGCTCAGAGTGCAGGAGACTTGGAGTGCACTGGCAGAGCTTGGACTGCCATAGCTCCCTCATCTGATCCCCAACTTCTCCCATCTTCCCTGTCATTCGTCCCATCTATGTCACAACCAGGAAAGCATCCTTAATTAAAACAATACTTTACATGTGCATAAATTCCATTGAAGTCAAAGGAAGTTAATCATGCGCGAAATGTTAAGGACATGCTTTGGTGCTTTCCGGAATTGGGGCTTTGAGGGCTCGTTCCAGACGCCTGGAAGAATAATCATGTAATAAAGCAGGATGATGTTAATACTTGACAGTGTAACATGTATAGTAGTACAGTAATTGTATGCACACTTTGAGCTTTTTTCATGGAAATTGACATTTAGCACATTTGCGTACATCTATTTGCATGGACTTCTAGTTTCAACAGTATTTACCAAAATGATTTACTTGTCAGACTTCTAGAACTACCCTGGAACTTGGTGATTTTTTTTAATGCCTCATCATTCTAACTTCCACATCTTCCCTTCCATCCCTGCAGAGAGACTATGAAGTGGTGCATTAACTTCCAACTGGAAGATTGCAGTGGCTAGATTCCATCAGAGCTCACAATGGTCTAGTCTGTTCAGTGACCATATTTAGATATTTAGGAGGTAAGGGCAGTATATATGGTGTTTCCCTTTTAGCATATAGACATTCCCTTTCTGAACTCCTATGATCTAGAAATGAATGTATTGAGTTTATTTTTAAACATAGAATCCTTAATACCAGGTAAATATGTTACTATTGCCCTTTTGAGCCACTGGTAGTTAGTTATTCTATAAACGAGGTTGTTTATAGAAGCTGATTAACAGTATAGTTGTTAAATATAACAGCATAATTTGTTAAATATTTAGGTTTACAAATAAATTCTGTATAGCTCAGACTGAAAATGAGTTGATAATGTTTTAGAAATAATATTTTCTCATTCATCGATCATAGGAATAAGTAATAACAGCAGACAAAAATTGTAGCATAGTATCATTACATTTTGGGAAGGGTCTTTATCTTTGACATTAGAATGAAAGGCAGGAGTTAGAGTTACACGCACACCCAGCCAGCCAGCCAGCCAAGAAGATGAACCTCTGATTAAAGTGTTATGACTCAAATAAACACCTCACTTAATTGAAAAGGATGCTTCCTGGCATTAAGATAATGACAAAAAAAGAGGATAGCTAAGATTAATATTACCGCCAGAGGAGCTTTTTACTATTTCTGAATGTCACATATGAGAATCACTTAGTTTTTCATTGTGCAGGGTCTGTCCTGATAGTAGTTAAAGTAGCACCCACTAGCTTGCTTATCATGAAAGATGAATTGTTAATTTTTGCTCTAAACCCTGCTTTGGAGGTTGTAACATTTTGAAGTTGAATCTTTTTTTAAAGTTGGCACATTTGGGGGTGATGGGATGGGTATCAATTTGTTTTATATTGAGAACTGAAATTTTTATTGCTCTTTAGGTTCTATTACCTAATCAGCATATATATGTACATAGTGTACTGTTCTCATGACACTATTTGGGGTTATGTGCAGTACATGAATAGGAAAAATATCCTTTAGGCCAAATCTTACAGTTACGACCTCTGTATCAAGAAGCCTTTGTGACCTTTTATTGATAGGCTGATTTTCTCTTGCCCACCCTTGAGCCATACCAAAAAAAAAGAAGAAGAAGAAAAGATGCTTCTGAATAGTAATACTAGTCTCGTTCAGGAATGGGGTCAATAGCTTTGTGCCAACTGGATGACAGGAATTATCTACAGAAGGCAATATTTTGCTGAATGCCTTCTCACAGGTGAGTGCAGAGTGAAGGAGGTTATGGTCTTCCACACTATAGGCCGCTGGGAACTTTAAAAGGGCTAGCTGAAGTAGGAGCTTCTGACTAATAGCCCCAAAATGCAGCTGTCACAGAAATCTGAATGGGAGCTATCAAACTGAACAGACTCCATCCTCATCCTCCAGCCACAAGTGGTAATTTTATTGACTTAATTCCAATAACTGCCCTAACTTCAAATTGACTCTAACTAATGGAAGGTTGGTCAGTTTCTCTTGCTTAGCACTAGTGTCTCCTAAACTTGTGCAGAGCCACTGCAGTATTAATGGGAGTTTATTAAAAGTTAGGGCTGGATTATCTCACTGTATGGAAAAAGTTGTAAAGGGAGCATTTGTCCCATATATAAATTACTATACAGAGTTTTTTAAAAAAAAATACTAAAATAATCTATTAAAATAAAATTTTAGGTTTAATTTAAAGGCATATATTCAAGTATTTTAGACTAAAATACCTTAAAGTTGTTGTATTCTCATGATCAAAAAACTTTTGATTTCTAATTACAAACACTTAACTGCAAAAATATAATTGTAAGTTACATGGGTTCCATAAAAGTTTTGTGCTCCTTGTAATGGTTCAGGAGTAGCACTTAGCTAATAGTACTACTATATTCATGCCAGGAACTGTGATGACAGTCCATAAAGTCTTATACAAAGATTGAAACTGCTGAAAAGTCAAGTTAATTTTAATTCTGTTTCAAATAAATTGATTTTAAAAAATCAATCATTGATAAGTAAGGGAAAAACCTATTAGGGCAGGAGCAAAGAGGGATATTTATTTTTAGGTTTATTAAATTTATGAGTGTCTTGCAAAGAATGGAAAAGTAAAATTTAAAAAGAAAAGCCGAGGAGAAAATGCAGACATTCACAGTCCTTTAAAACTAACAAAACCAAGACAGATGGAAGTAAAGGCATGCATTCCATCCTTACCTGAGATTGTTGCCTTCAGTCTTAAGTCAAATATATATTAGCCAATTAATAAATATATTTGTGCTTGATTATTAATTTATATGTATTGGGTAAATATGTCCGTTTATTCAGAAACAATGTGGTGCATTGAGGAAGAGTCGCAGCTTTACTTCTCAATGGTCTGACTTTTGTTTGTAAGAAACTTAATATAATTTTAACACTATATGTTTTAAAATTGAATTTTTGAACAACTGATCTTTACTGTAGGCTAAGCCTTCCTGATCATATTTCAGTGCTTGAATTGGAAATTAAAGTTCAATTTTTTTGGCGTCTTTACAATAAAGCTGTAAATTGACAGCCATTCTAATGCCTTATGTGCTGCAGATATGAGGAGTAGTGCTCCAGCCCAGCGCTATGGCCCCTGGGGGAGAGGGGGGCGGAGGGCTCCGCGTGCGCTGCCCTTGCTGTGCCTCCAGGTACCTCCTCTGAAGCTCCCATTGGCCACAGTTCCCTGTTCCTGGCCAATGGGAGCTGCGGGGGATGGTGTCTGCATGTACGGGCAACGCATGAAGCCCTCTGCCCCCCTGCCTGGCCACAGGGACATGGTGCTGGTGGCAGCATGGGTCGGATCCAAAGCCCCGAGGGGCCGAATCCGGCCCGCGGGCCATAGTTTGCCCACCCCTGGGCTAGATCCAGAAAGAGGACTTAGGTTCAAAGTTACAATGCCTAACCTTTGGCACCCTGCTGCCTAGTGGAATCCTTAGCCCCAAGTTAGACACTGAGGCTCCTTATAAAATGCTTAGGGGAAGATAGTACCGAAGAATGTGATTCACAAAATCCACCATGCTGAGGAGGAAGCCATCTAAACTAACCAATAGGAAATGCTGAGGAGAGGGGTGTGGCGTAAGCCTCACACTCAAAGAATGTTAGGCTCCTACCTCTGGGCTGGAGGGAGGTGCCTATCTTCACTTGGGATTCACTGTGGTGAGCCCTCTCCTGGAGTTACATGCCTAAATCAGGCCTGATCCAGTAGTTCTGCTGAGAGGTCTCCTTAGAGCATGTGCATCAGATTGGGCCCCGCACAAACTACAGCTGGAGAAGCAGGGGGTAGGAAGTGTTGGTAATAACGTTATCGAAAAATTACGGAAGTATACATGATCACTGCCTTAAACCCTTACATAAAAGTGTTGCTGATTTGAAGAGTAGCTTTTGTCTGAGCAAGGACTTCAGGATTTGGCCCATAGTATGGAGAAGCAGAAGTCCATTATAAGTGTGTCATAATTAAAATTAAAGGGTATTACTGCATTGTTTGTCACACAAAGGCTTTTTGAACATTGTAAGAGATATCATGACTGAGGCAATCAAAATAATGCCGTTTATCGATAATCATTTATTCGACAAACAAAATAAAAACAATCAATGAAACACAGAATGTGTATTCATTTTAGTTGCAGTAACTTTTGTGTCATTCCTGGAGAGCTTCTAACAGAAATTTTACTAAATGTAATGAGTGATAAGAACTTCCTCAAGAGGGTATTCTTTTCTGGACAAATTGAAATGGGAAGTAAATTACACCAAAAAGTAACATGGATAGTTTTACTGTATCATAAATTAGACAGTTCATAAGTGATCAATAAGTTTATATCGAATCGATAATTTCACTCAAGTGCTCTCAGCCATTTCAGTTGATTCATACAGAGATGATGAATTTTAACTTGATACATTTTATCACCTTGTGTTTCAGCAAAGATGGCTTTTGAAGTGTCCTAAAAGTTCTGCTTTTAAAATGATTCTCTTATTCAGTCTGTTTTCTGAAATTTGTTTCTAATTCCACAAATGTGCAAAAGCACACAAAATATTCCTTTAAAGACTGGGTGAGGATTAACTGTGTTACCTTTGGGTCAGAGAATCTTTCTAAGTCTCAC
The DNA here is from genome assembly GCF_007399415.2 of Gopherus evgoodei. Taxonomy (NCBI): domain Eukaryota; kingdom Metazoa; phylum Chordata; order Testudines; family Testudinidae; genus Gopherus; species Gopherus evgoodei. The sequence continues at coordinate 67,813,158 of NC_044327.1, read as the reverse complement.
ATTAGCTTTCACAAAATAAAAGAGAAAATATTGTGAGCTAAAATACAGTAATTGATAAACGTATTATGTAAGTATATGTAGATGCAAGAAACTTAATGTTAATAGATGTTTCCCTTACATTTAGAAATATTACACACATTACTAATTCATTACAGGACTGGAGAATTAACCTAAATAAGTTTGTGGAATTACTTCAGGATGTGAATTTGGCCCAGTATTTTTAACTTTTCCTAAATATCTGGTGGTTCTTCTTCTACACAGAGTCATAGAATATTAGGGTTGGAAGAGACCGCAGGAGATCATTTAGTCCAATCCCCTGCTCAAAGTAGGACCAACACCAACTAAATCATCCCAGCCAGGGCTTTGTCAATTCGAGCCTTAAAAACCTCTAAGGATGGAGATTCCCATAGGTAATCCATTCCAGTGCTTCATCGCCATCCCAGTGAAATAGTGTTTCCTAACATCCAACCTAGATCTCCCCCACTGCAATTTGAGACCATTGCTTCTTGTTCTGTCATCTACCCCTAGGTAATCCATTCCAGTGCTTCATCGCCATCCTAGTGAAATAGTGTTTCCTAATATCCAACCTAGATCTCCCCCACTGCAATTTGAGACCATTGCTTCTTGTTCTGTCATCTACCACCACTGAGAATTGCCTAGCTCCATTCTCTTTGGAATCCCCTTCAGATAGTTCTGCTATCAAATCCCCCCTCACTCTTCTCTTCTGCAGACTAAATAACCCCAGTTCCCTCAGCCTCTCCTCGTAAGTCATGTGCCCCAGCCCCGTAATTTTCATTGCCCTCTGCTGGACTCTCTCCAATTACTTCTATTCTGTAGTGGGGGGCCCAAAACTGGACGCAATATTCCAGGTGTGGCCTCACCAGTGCTGAATAGAGGGAAATAATCACTTCCCTTGAGCTGCTGGCAGTGCTCCTACTAATAAAGCCATTGGCCTTCTTGGCAACAAGGGCACACTGCTGACTCATATCCAGCTTTTTGTTCATTGTAATCCCCAGGTCCTTTTCTGCAAAACTGCTGCTTAGCCAGTAGGTCCCCAGCCTGTAGCGGTGCATGGGATTCTTTCTTCCTAAGTGCAGGACTTTGCACTTGTCCTTGTTGAACCTCATCAGATTTCTTTTGGCCCAATCCTCCAATTTGTCTAGGTCACTCTGGACCCTATCCCTACCCTCCAGCATATCTACCTCTCCCCCAAGTTTAGAGTCATCTGCAAATTTGCTGAGGGTGCAATTCATCCCATCATCCAGATCGTTAATAAAGATGTTGAGCAAAAACGGCTGCCAATTAGACATTGAGCCATTGAGCCCGACAATCTAGCCAGCTTTCTATACACCTTATAGTCAGTTCATCCAATCCATACTACTTAATCTTGCTGGCAAGAATACTGTGGGAAACCGTATCAAAAGCTTTGCTAAGTTCAAGATATATCACATCCACTGCTTTCCCCATATCCACAGAGCCAGTTATCTCATCATAGAAAACAATCAGGTTGGTCAGGCCTTGGTGAATCCATATTGACTATTCCTGATCACCTTCCTCTCCTCCAAGTGCTTCAGAATGGATTCCTTGAGGTCCTGCTCCATGATTTTTCTGGGGACTGAAGTGAGCCTGACCGGTCTGTAGTTCCCTGGGTTCCCTTTGTTCCCTTTTTTAAATATGAGCACTATATTTGCCATTTTCCAGTCGTCCAGGACCTCCCCCAGTTGTCACGAATTTTCAAAGATAATGGCCAATGGCTCTGCAATCTCATCAGCCAACTCCCTCAGCATCCTTGGATGCATTAGATCTGGACCCATGAACTTGTGCACGTCAGGCTTTTCTAAATAGTCTTTAACCTGTTCTTTAACCACTGAGGGCTGCTCACCTCCTCCCCATATTGTGTTGCCCAGTGCAGCAGTCTTGGAGCTGATCTAGTCTGTGAAGACAGAGGTGAAAAAAGCATTGAGTACTTCAGCTTTTTTCACATCATCTGTCACTATGATGTTGCCTCTGCCATTCAGTAAGGGTCCCACCCTTTTCCTGACCTTCTTATTGCTAACGTATTTGTAGAAACCCTTCTTCTTACCCTTCACGTCCCTTGCTAGCTGCAACTCCAGTTGTGCCCTGGCCTTCCTGATTACACCCCTGCGTGCTCGAGCAATATTTTTATACTCCTCCTTAGTCATCCACTTCTTGTAAGCTTCCTTTTTGAGTTTAAGCTCATCGAAGATTTCACTGTTAAGCCACTGGTTGCCTGCCATATTTGCTATTCTTTCTGCACCCTCAATAAGGGCTTCTTTAAAATATAGCCAGCTCTGCTGGACTCCTTGCCCACTCATATTAGCTTCCAAGAAGATCCTGCCCATTAGTTCTCTAAGGGAGTAAAAGTCTGCTTTTCTGAAGTCCAGGGTCCAGATTTTGATACTCTCCTTTTTTCCTTTTGTCAGGATCCTAAACTCAACCATCTCCTGGTCACTGCTGCCCAGGTTGCCACCCACTTCTACTTCTCCTACCAGTTCTTTCCTGTTTGTAAGCAGCAGGTCAAGAGGACCATGGCCCCTAGTTGGTTCCTCCATCACTTGTACGAGGAAGATTTTATCAGAACAGAATATCTGACAAAGCCATTTCACAGTAAAATAAACTATTTATGCTGTGTGTGCCAGTAATTTTGCTGTCTGGGAAAGTAACATTTTACTAAAAATAAAAACACATTGCACACGTTTAAAATGATGTTTCACAGCATGCATTCTAATAACTCATCATTTCCTTGTCATTCCTTTGCTAACCTAGGGTACAGCACTTAAAATATTGAATACTCTTAGAAAGTCTCAAATAACCCAAATAAGATGTTCATCTTAGTTCTTGATGACATAGCACTGCAAATTCTTTACTTTCTATCCTTCTGTGTTGCAACCTTAGACAATGAGAGACTAGATAAAATGAAAATGTTTCTGCCGATACATTAGTTTCTTTGTGAATGTGTCTGTAACCCATGCCTTCTTGATGTGGTGCTCTGTCTTCCTCTAGTGGCACCTAGACCATTTGGCAATTAATTAGTTTGCTACAGCCCTGGCTAAGAGTTATGTGGCTATAAGCTCATGCACTAGGCTTCAGAGGTCCCAGGTTCGATCTAGCCTGCCAGTGACCGGGGTCTGTCAGTATTACATTTGCTCTCTGTGTGTTTGACTTTAAGCCATGTATATATGCAGTGCTCAAAAACATTTTGGTATTTGTACACACGTAGAAGAAATCAATTATTTAACATTTCTACACAAACTGTATATTGAGTATTTAATTTACAAGGAATTGGTAACAGCAGAGAGTTTGCCAACTTAAAATATTTCACTATTAAATATACTTAAATCACCATCAAGAGAGGAAAAATCTAAAAGGCTACGTCTGAACAGAAGGTACATAAAGGTCTTGAATTTTAATTTCAAATTCCCACATGGAGAAGTTAAAATAAGGTCCCTGCAAAAAAATGATTAAAAACAACAGTATCTGATTTGATGGCTGCTCAGTGGAATATTACTGGAGAAAATTCTACATTTTTGCCTATGTTGTCAGAATGTATTTTTCTCTCACATTTATCATTAAAACGTCTCATAACAGGGTCTTTTTTGAATTGAGCAAATGACTCCATGTTTTTTCTTTTAGACTTTAATAGTCTTTTTGGAGTTAATTTTTCTTGTAAATTATAAAAATTAGAGTTGTAGCCCATCTGAACTCGCTGGTCAGGCTGTTGTCTCTCAGCATGCATTACTTGCAATTGCCTCAATAGTGTGTTACATATTTAATAGTCCAAAAGGGTGCTGGAGCATACATATGCACATCACTGAAATCCAGCCTCTTCTGGAGTGCGATAGTGAGCTGGCATATGGTATACTGTTCAATAGTGGGCAGGTGGAAAATGTTTGCCTCTGACCCTGGGGCAACTCCATCTCTTATAAGAAGTTCTGTGGGCTTTTTAAAGAGTGAAAAGCTGGTAGGACCTTAATCTGAAAGGTAAGCTCTTTTGTGCCACCCAAATACTATTTTTTGCTTTATTTATGTAATAAGGTCACAATGTGGCATTTTAATTTTATTCAGTTAGAGTATTTTGAAATTAGGAGATAATCTTGGAAAGATTGCAGGCTGGGTAAAGAAGTGTGCATGGGCTGAATGTAAATAAGTATGTGGACTTGGCCAAAAGAATGAATTACATCCCACAAAAAACACCTTGATGATTTGAAGCTGAAGTGAGGATAAGACTAAATTATGCCACCAAAAATTATCATGCATACTACTAGAAGAATCTCTTATGTATTTAAAAAAAAATCCCTATGCAGTCCCTCAATACTTCATTGAGTAGTTAAACCCAGTAATACATGAACACTCATTAATATACGAAATTTAAATATACATGTTAAAGAAAACATCTATGCATACTTCAGTGGTATAATTAGAAATATTATTGCTTGTGCAAATAACCTGATGACCTTCTGCTCTTGTCTCTGTTTTTTAAGGACTATTAGACACTTAAATGTAAAATCATACCTATTCAGCCTGTTTTCCCTATGTCATCCTCTTCATGTAGCTTCTCCTTACTTTGCACTTGCTTGAGAACAGGGGCCTTTCAGGTGGGAAAACTAATGAAGAAGAAATAGTCTAGTACAAAAGGACAGTGGAGTATTGAAGGATTCACTTACACAAACACACACTCTCACTCACTCTGCTGTTGACTTAGTCCCACTCCTTCCATTCTATACTAAAAATATGAATCTCACATTTCATTCTGACTGTTCTCTGACCAAGAAGCCTGAAAAGAAATCCCTTCTAGAGTTTCTGCTAAGAGGCTTACCATAAACAATATATTGCTAGCTAGCATCACTAGTAGCATGATACGGAGTTCCTCCTTCACTCTTATCACCGTACTTGAGCAAGAATATGGGCTAGTCAGGCAGTATGTCTGACCTGCTGAGACTTTTCATTGCCTTCGGAATGAAGTAAGAAAATACAAGGTTTTGTAAAATATTGCTAAAATTGAATTTGTTGAAATTCACATAATCCAAGAAAAGTTCAGGAAAACAGGTTTTGTGAGGTGACCTCTATGTGGCTGGGGATGGAAAGAGTGTAGTAAACCTGTACAATTGGTCTGTGGTCATTACTATCGTTAATATATTGTAGAAGCAGTTATAAGCCTCTGTGTATCCCTGCAGCAGGGTTTGCGGCCAGTGTATCATATGAGTTTCATTCAGAAAGAAGGTTGACGTTCACAGCAGGTCTTACAGAATAATAATTGCAAAGAAATAGCCTGACCGTCTCTAGTAAAATACATAACCTCCACTATTGTTCCCACATGTATTACTTCTTTTACCAAGGTATTCTGTATTGGCTTGATGTTGATGATAATGCAGAACTGCTTCTACAACAGTTTCTACTGCTCATTAATCTTTATTTTGTAAGCACTTTTAAGATGAAGTCACAAACTTTTTTTAAAACCATTCTCCTAAAGCACATCCATTTTCATGAAAAATCTTTTCCACTAGCTACCTTTTATTTCTGTAGTTCATCTGAAGGACCTCAGACACAGTTTATGATTCAAGAAATTCATATGCACATTATAGATATACCACTGTAGGTGGTTTCAAAAATAGTTTCCTTAACAAGATCATTTCCACAGCAGCAGACTGAATCAATAGGTACACGTCTGTTATTCACCTTCATTTCTTTCTCTGCTTCAGCAAATTTTGACAAATGATATTTGAATGCCCTCTTTTGATGAAAAATGGTATGCAGTGATGATTTTGATATTCATTAAAAAAAAATCACCTGTAATTGTCCCCAGTACTGCAAATGGAAGATTGACTTTTCTTTTTTCTATCATTATGCAAAAATTTCTCTTAGCTTGCAGTAGTTTATACTATTGTTACTTTCCATTTTGTGTGTGTGGGGGAGAAGTATCTCTCTCAAAAGTATCTCTCTGAAGTAATTTTTGAATTATTATATGAAGAAAAAAACTAGGCATAATATATTAAACATAATTATAAAATTGTCATGTATTTAAACATACCCATGATGATGTGGAGAGACATCACCTGACACTCAGTTCAGAGGGGGTTAACTCCAGCTTCACTTTCCTCTTCTATCACACAGGTGCTCTAGGGGAAGGGCAGTAAGAAGGGTTGCTGAAGAAAGACAGGGGTAAATGCCTGTGGATTAGGTTAGATTAAATGCTAAAGGCTTGTTTGCCTCGTGACACATGATGTAACTCAGTATTTCCACTGGCCATCTCTCTAGTGCCACATTTCTGGCTCCATTAGTCTGTTTCCATGGCAGAGACATCTTTCTCAATGCTTTTTAATATGTCAGTTCTTGTCATCCTCATTTCTGTCTTCCACCACGTGGTATCCAGGCAAGGGCTTGTCTAGGAATATTTTTTTTTTGACATTGATACAACATGCTCAGCTCACTTCATCTTCCTTTCTTGCTTCCTTGTCTCTACGGTCTTTTGGCAACACACATCAGTATTAGTTACTTTCCTCCAGTGGACACTGGATATTCTACACAAGCATCTCTGATGGAACACGTCGTTTCCTGTTGTGATCGTCTAGCATTTGCCAAGTTTCAGCAGTATATAACAATGCAGGTATCACAATGACATTGTTTAACTTGCTTTGTTCTTTTGTGTGAATCTCCTTATTTTTCCCATTACTTACCAGTCTCAGAAAAGCTCCATTTGATTTCCCAGTTCTTGTTCTCCTCTCACTGTGCCTGTGGGAAGACACACCCAGGTGCTGAGGACCCAATTCTGGGTTGGGTAATTTTCCTGTTATGAGGGGAAGGATAGCTCAGTGGTTTGAGCATTGGCCTGCTAAACTCAGGGTTGTGAGTTCAATCCTTGAGGGGGCCATTTAGGGATCTGGGGCACAAAAAAAAACAGTCAGGGGCAGTACTTGGTCCTGCTAGTGAAGGCACGGGACTGGACTCAATGACCTTTCAAGATCCTTTCCGGCTCTATGAGATAGGTATATCTTCATATTATTTTTTATTTATTGTTTGTTTTGCTTAGGGTAATTTGCATTTTGCTGATTCTTTGTGTTTTCCCCACTGAAAAATCTTACTGACTTCTGTTTTACTTCTACTGAATCACCTCACCAGCTAACAACCTGATATGTGGACACTATTAACCAGGCTGCCTAGAGCTAGTTGTGAGATGGTCCCAACCTGTACAGTGTGAATCTGAATCTAAGTTCTTCTTTCAGTGCTTGCTCATGTCCAGTCCACTCTTTTTTCTTTCTCAAGTTCAGTTATTTCAATTTGTTCTCTAGCATTAGAGCATATACTGCTAGTGCAGGGGTAGGCAACCTATGGCACGCGTGCTGAAGGCGGCATGCAAGCTGATTTTCAGTGGCACTCACACTGCCCAGGTCCTGGTCATCGGTCCGGGGGACTCTGCATTTTAATTTAATTTCAAATGAAGTTTCTTAAACATTTTAAAAACCTTATTTACTTTACATACAACAATAATTTAGTTATATATTATAGACTTATAGAAAGAGATCTTCTAAAAACATTATGACTGGCATGCAAAACCTTAAATTGGAGTGAATAAATGAAGACTCGGCACAGCACTTCTGTGGGGGCTGCCGACCCCTGTACTAGTGTATATAGTTAAACACACCCCACATTTAGCTTAAAGGGGCATCCTCCATCCCTGGGGCTAGGCATGCCCCAGTCTCTGGGATTCAAACCCTGTTCCTCCTGCAGCAAGCCCGTGCCGGTGAGCAACCCACACTCCAGCTCTCTGAAGTGTCTGGGGAAAGTCTGCATGTGAGAGCATTGCCAGATCTGCTGTGAGTTCAAGCCTTATACAAAAAAAGGATAGGGAGGATAGACTAATGGCCATTATGGAAGCTTCACTCAGACGGACGTCTGAGCCAAGCCGGTTGGACTTGGCACTGAGTATCTTAGCTTCCTTGTGGTGTGCTCCTCCAGCAGCACAGGTTTGTTCGTACCATTCCCTTTCACTGGTACTGAGAAAGAAACACAAGAAATACTAGTCTGAGAGGGGATGTTCCCCAAAACTGAGGAAGGACCAGGGGAGTGCAGTGGTGTGTGACCTATGTTAGGCCACTCCTCCACCCCCACTCCGCAAGCAACACCATCGACTCCACCCTGCAGGCAGGTGCTGTTGAGTCCAGTGCAGGACCATCCACTGACACCAGGAGAAGACGGTGGCACCAGTGGCCAGGGAACTGATGTTTCTCCAAGTATCGCCAACCCCGGCATGGCAACTTTTGGCACCAGCAAGATCACTGAGTAGACAGGAGCATGTTACCCCAAGCTCCTATCCAGTACCAGGTTCTCTGGTATCAATCAGAGGGAAACCAGCTCTGCTAATGGTGGTGAAAACTTCTCCACTCCGGCACTGATTCCTGCATCCTTGGCACCAACCAGCAGAAGTGAGGAGTACCGCACTCCATTGTTTCCCCAAGCTGGCTAGTCCTCAGAGTCGGAGGTTGAGTCTATCATCCAGTCAAGGGGCTGTTACCAGTACCTGACATGCATTCTACTGGATCTTGGTGCAGGTTCTCCTCCTCCGTCCCCTGGCACCTGGGCCAGAGGACAGTGGCCTATGCAGGTCCAGTGGCCATTTTGGAATCAGTGGGGTTTTTCCCCAGTACAGGGATTGCCTTCCAGCCATTTGTAGTTGGTGGTGTCCAAGAGATGGGCTTCTCGGCCACACCATCCTGCACCTAACCCAGACTCTGGTACTGAGTCTGGTACCAACAGTCAGGACTTAGACCTGTGCATTGTGGTTGGTGCAGAGGAAGAGGAGGAAGGTGCCCTGCTAGTGCAGGCCTCCTTCTCCTTCTTCCCAGATGTAGCTGTGTCAGGATCAAGTGGTTCAGTGCCACAGGACCACTTTAGAGGTCACCAGAAGCTATTGAAAAGGGTGGCTTCTAACCTGCGGCTAGCGATGGAGGTGCTTAAAGAGTCTGAGCAGTTGCGGACTGCAACAATGGCATCAGTTGTGGTCATGAGAAGGTGCACCTGGATCCAATCCTTGGGGCTGCCACCGGAGCAGCTGCAGGATGGAACAATGTTGGGGAACGGGTACCTGAACACATGCTGCTGGCTATGCGCACCCTCTAATCTGCTGGGCAGCATTTGAATCTCTCCTGCATGGCCACCCAAGCTCACAGATTACAGGGAGCAGAGGTCAGAACCTCCATATATGATGTACTTTAAGGACAAGGTTCAACTGTGTCCCCACTCAGCGTTCCTCTCAAAGGCAGTCTTGCAGTTTCATAGTAATCAGGCTATTTTCCTGCCTGTTTTCTTCTCAAAACTGCACAAGAATACGGAGAAGCGTTGTCTGCACATGCTGGATGTTAGATGCGTCTTGGCCCTCTACATCAAGAAAACCATGCTGTTCCATATATCCACACAGCTCTTTGTGGCAGTAGCAGACAGAATGAAAGGCTTGATGGTTTCAGCCCAGAGATTTCATCCTGGATCACCCCCTGCATTCATACATGCTATGAGTAGGTGGGTGCCCCACTTCCTGCCATCTTGACAACTCATTTGATGAGAGCTCAGGCTTCACCTGTGGCATTTCTGGCCCAGGTCCCAAACCAAGATATCTGCAGGGCAGCAACCTTGTTGTCAGTACATACTTTCTCCTCCCACTGTGCCATCTCCCAGCACACATAGGTGCCGACTCTGTGGGTGCTCCGGGGCTGGAGCACCTATGGGAAAAGAATGGTGAGTTCTGAGCACCCACTGGCAGCCCCCTTATCAGAACCTCCCCTCCCCCCAGCAGCTCTCACCCACCTGCAGCCCCATGGATTAGTGCCTTCCCCACGCCTCACACCTTCTGCTGATCAGCTGTTTAGAGGCGTTGGGAGGCACTGGGAGGGATGAGGAGGAGCAAGGGCACAGCATGCTCGAGGGGAAAAACTGGTGGGGGGAGAGGTGTGGTGGGGGGAGGATAGGGGTGGGAAGAAGCAGGGCATGGTAGGGCATTGGGGAAAGAAGTGGAGTGGGGGCAAAGCTGGGGGGAGCGCACTCCCTTGCAGATTAGAAACTCGTCACCTATGCTCCAGCAGGCATGGGATGACACCAAATTTGGTAGAGTCTTGTTGCAATCCATATGTCCATGAACTCCAAGCCCACCTCCCCAGAGAGTGCTTGGGAGTCACCTAATGTGGAATAGATGTGAGCAAGTACTCGAAGACCAAACAGTTACTTAACCTTTCTGTAACTGTTGTTCTTCAAGATGTATTGCTCATGTCCATTCCATGACCTATCCTCCTGCTCCTCTGTCAGAGTTACTCGGCACAAAGGAACTGAGGGTGCGGGGCTGGCCACGTCCCTTATACCAGCACAGGAGTGCACAGCACCAGGGAGGTGCTAGAGTTGACCCGGTGATTATCACTGAGGAAAAGATCTCCAGCAACTGTGCCTGTGGCATGTGCAAACCTAACTGAAATGGACATGAGCAACACATCTTGAAGAACAACAGTTAACGGAAATGTTAGTAATCAGTTTTCTGCAGAATTGGTGGTTTTTAGGATCTAGTACAGAGGTGGGCAAACTTTTTGGCCCAAGGGCCACATTGGGCAACAGAGATTGTATGGTGGGCCATGAATGCTCACAAAATTGGAGTTGGGGTGCGAGAGGGGGTGAGGGCTCTGGTTGGGATGCGGGCTGTGGGGTGGGGCTGGGGATTAGGAGTTTGTGGTGTAGCAAGGTGCTCTGTGGGCTGGGATCGAGGGGTTTGGAGGGTGAGAGGGGGATCAGGGCTGGGGTAGGGGTGCGGGAAGTGGTGGAGGTTCTGGGGTGTGGCTGGAGATGAGAGGTTTGGGGTCCAGGAGGGTGCTCTGGGCTAGGATCGAGGGGTTTGGAGGGCGGGAGAGGGATCAGGGCTAGGGTTGGGGTGTGGGGAGAGGTTCAGGTGCAGGCTCCGAGCAGCATTTACCTCAAGTCGCTCCCGCAAGCAGCGGCATGTCCCTTCTCTTACTCCTACACAGAGGCGTAGCTAGGTGGCTCTGCATGCTGCCCCATCCTCAGGCACCACTCCTATTGGAGCGACAGAGGGGGCCATTGGAGCGTGCTGGAGCGGGGCCATGCCATGGCTTCCGTGGTGCAGCCTTGACCCTGCATCCTGGCTGGAGTGCTGGAGCAGCCCCCGACCCAGCGCCCTGGCTGGAGTGAGGCTGTGCCATATGATGCGTCCCTGGACCCTGCTCCCCAGCAGGCGCTCTCAGACCGGCTTAGTTTGCCCACCCCTGATCTAGTATCTTGGTTTATCTCATGAGAGTGATGACGAGCAATGGCAGATTGGGGTCTAGGTTCTAAATATACTAAAGTTTAGGGTGTTCAGATGCAGGATTTTGATTTGGAGCCATTTTTTAAATAGAATACATGAATCTTTATTATGCTGATATTTACTTACTGATATGTTGTATATTGTACATTTGTTTTATTAGTCAGACTGGCTCTGAAAACCAGGTATTTCCTCAGCTTGCCACAGTTAGCTGTAGCTTTGCACATACAAACCTCTTTTGGCCTGGATTTAGAAAGCAATACTAATCAGAGCTGCTCTGTACTGTTATGGTAGTATTGCCTAATTAGTCACTGAAGATTACTGTAAGACTTTTGTAAGACCTATATCTAGCTGTACTATCCTTAAAATTAATGTGGTGGAGACATAGGAAATGTGTGCTCCGTATTGTATGTGTGGGGTGCCTGCTTTCCCTCTGTCAGCAAGGCCTGAAGGCAGGGAAGGTGCTACATGAAACTGACGATTAAGCAGGTAACCTTCTCCCACCGCTCCTCCCTCCTCCTGTCTGTATCCCATTTCCTCTGTTTGGTCCATGTCTCTCTGTCCTGACCTGTTTTCTAAGTTGGGAAGTGTTATGAAGAAAGGGAAATATATTTGGGCATAAGCTTTTGTGGGCTAAAATCCACTTCATCAGATGCATGGAGTGGAAAATACAGCAGCAGGTATAAATACACAGCACATGAAAAGATGGGAGTTGACTTACCAATTGGGGGGATCAGTGCTAACAAGCCAATTCAATTGAGGTGGAAGTTGGCTATTCTGAACAGTTGACAAGAAGGGGTGAATGCTAATAAGGCCAATGAAATCAAGGTGGCTCGTTTCAAACAGTTGACAAGAAAGTGTGAGTATCAAAGCAGAGAGAAATTAGTTTTTGTAATGACCCACCCACCCACCCCAGTTTTTATTCAGGACTAATTTGATGGTGTCCAATTTGCAAATTAATTCCAGTTCTTCAGTTTCTCGTTGGAGTCTGTTTTTGAATTTTTTTTGTTGAAGAATGACCGCTTTTAAGTCTGTTATTGAGTGTCCAGGGAGATTGAAGTGTTCTCCTACTGGTTTATGAATGTTATAATTCTTAATGTCTGATTTGTGTCCATTTATTCTTTTGCGTAGAGACTGTCTGCTTTGGCCAGTGTATATGGTGTAGCGGCATTGATGGCACATGATGGCAAATATCACATTGCAAAGCAGTCACTCCATATAGTCCTCATTCTCAAAGGAAACCTGCACAACACTTTCAAAAGATGAGCTTAAGTTCATTGCTATGCTATGTACTAAAAATCATGGATTGAACAGAGAACCTGAGTTTGTGGCTTATTACAACAGTCTGTAACCCATTAGTCTCCTCTTTTTGTCCTAGGACTGCAGAGGTGTTAAGGGATCACTCTATCTTGAATGGTCCCTTTAAAATATGTGCTAACTACTTATGCTAGACAATCTGTTTCAGTCACGCAAGGTGAGTTAGGTGGAACTTGTAATACAAATCCTGTGCAGATAACATGAGCACTGTTAATAAAAGCAAATACGCATAAGGAATTCTGTACCTCAGACTTGAACTTTAGTATTCGGTAAAGAGTTGAAATTAATAAGAATCAAATGTCAGACTCCTAGATAAGAGATTGTATGACTGAACCTTGTCATACACATGCAATTCCAGCAACTGCAATCTCAAACTCTCCAGAAGGGATTGATTCATAATTCCCTGCAGCTCAATCAAGAAAGAACATGGACTGTGATGTTCTAATTCCCAAGAGTTTCCTCTGTTCCCTTTTCAGTCTGTCTGTGTCTAAAATCTTCCCAGTTCTGAATCCCACAACTTTTCTCAACAAATAAAAGATAGCAGGCACATCTGGTTTTGCTGAATAATCCTTTTTTCTCAGTTTATGCTGAATTTTTCACGCTCAAATTGCACAGAAAATTCAACTTCAGTTATGCTTAAACTTTTAAACAGAGTGATCTAAGGAACTGAAACCAAATGTTTTGTAGGTCAGCATAATATAAAATTGTTTTCTGATTTTAATTACTGTACAACCATTTCAGAATGTACATCTTCACAAATACAAAGTAGAACTCGGTACAGCCATATAGGACGTACTGCAGAAATTTTTCACAAGGCTGAAACAATAAATTTTGTGTCAAATGTTTCATTAGTTTAGACTAGAATATACACTTAGATGAAATAAGAAACAGATTTCTGCTCTATCTTATGGGGAAAACCTATATTTTATATGTATTGGAAACTAGTGAAGTTCCCTAAACTACCAGCTTTCAGTTTTACTTTATGTTAGTAAAACATGGAGCAGAAAATGCTGAATAGCAGTACTGTACAGAGGACTGAATGACATGACAAGGTGTCAGTCAAATGAGTTTGATAAAGCAGAAGAAGAAAACTGAACATTTGTGTGACTCAATTTAGGCTCCCTTCATATACTACTTCAAGTGTAATGTCTTGGTGGCTGTGTTTGCCTATGGACATAAAGCACATGATTGAACTTCTGAGTTATTTAAGTAGGCTTGTTGAAAATCATCCCTGTGCTTACTTTAGATCTGTGGTTTGAATATATGTGATAAACAGCAGTTAAGTCCCAGGGTCAGTTTCTCTATCTGACTTTGTGTGTGCCCTTTGTATGCATGTAATCCAGAAAGTAAAAATATAAATCTGAATGAATACAAGTAAAGAAGCCTACGGAAGGATTTATTGCAAGGTTGCTAAGCAAAGGGTCAGCTTAGCCCACTTTTCTTTTTCTGGGGAATAGTATTGGACATAATGATCTCAAAGAGTTGTGACCTTCTCTCCAATTTTGATTACAGTATGATTAGATACGAGAACGTAGTGAATTTATTCTGTTTGATTTAGGAGCAATCCTGATTAAATGAGAATTTTTATTACTCTAGTAGAGTGAAGGGCATTATGTTATTTATCTATCCATAACTAAGTTAAGGCTTTTTTTCATAACTATGCTGTCATTCACCTTTTAATTTGTTGCTTTTGTATATGGGGTACACTTATATATTGATTAGAGATACTTCTTATTTTATATTCTGTTCATAATTAAAAATGTACACACACACACACACACACACACAATGATGCAGCTCATGATCAGATACAAGAAAAGACAAATGACATTGTTTAGATTCCAGATTTATTTTATGCTAATGTACATCCATTCCTTGGTGTGTATAATTAATGTATTTAATTGTTGGCAGGTATGCAGGAATATTGTTAGAATAAAGATCTGACTGATCACATGCTCCATTCAAATTGAAGTGAGTTGAATGTTAGTGAGGGTATATTCTTTCAGTGGAAGCATAAATGGACTCTCACCTTGAAATACTAATCACTTTGTAGTATGCTGTGTAAAGGGGACAATTTGTACCAAACCGCTTCAAGGTGAACTTTTGTTTTCCTTCGATCAGCTATGCATGTTCCCACTGATGGGTACTGCACTGCCTAGTTGTGCCTAGCTGTAGAACCTTCTCCAAGCAGTGTCAATTAGCGCATTTGTGTGTCCCCTCCTATCCCTTTCCTCAGCTCGCTTGCTGGATATTCTGAGTGTGAGGCTTATGACAAGATGGCCGATGTAGTGTGGTGGGTCCCGCGCTTTTCTTGGTGGGGGATAAGATGCCACCCCTTGCCTCTGCTTTTGGGGCACCACTAGTGGCGCAGGAAGGTGGTAAATGAGGGAAGTGGGGGAGGTGTCTGGGTTTGCTCCTTACTCTGAGCCCCAACCCCTCTCAACCCCTGTGGGTTCTTACGCTCTTCCCCCTTGTGTGAGGTTCCTTTGGTCCTTAAACACTGGGGGAGGGAGTCTCCCTCCCCTGCTGGGGCAGGGTCTCCCTTACTCTGGTTTTCTGATCTTCCAAGGCTCACAGCACACCTCCAAGCTCCAGTCCTCTCTCCTTCCTCCTTCTCCCCTGACTGCCTGAAGCAGGGGATTTATTAGGTGCTCCAGTTAACCTGTAGCAACCCTCCCTAGTCTACAGGGAGCCACACCTTAATTAGCCTAGGGCTTATACACTTCCCCTCTACCACTCTTGCTCCCTGGCCCTTCTGTATCACGTACTTCTCCTCTACCATCACCACCCTGCCCCACTCAACACCATGGGATTGGGCTACTTGGGACGAAAGACAGTTTGTCGTGATAGGCTGTCTGCGTTGCTGTGTTGACTTCCGGCTCTATGCTGGATCTGGAAGTGAAAAGGTTGTAGGGATCGGAACCATGTAGTCACTTGTGCATTCCTCTCCTTATTTGTGTGCATCCATTGGAGTAGGGCATGGTCTGTGACAGGGGTGAACTGCCGCCCAGGTAAGTAGTACCATAGAATCTCCATGGCCCATTTAATCGCTAGGCATTCCTTTTCTACTGTGGTGTACCATTGCTCCCTGGGCATGAGCTTTCAGCTGAGGTAAAGGATTGGGTGCTCCTCATCCCCCACCATCTGTGAAAGGATGGCCCCAAGTCTTACCTTCGAGGCATCTGTTTGTAGGATGAATTTCTTTGTGAAATCTGGGGCTGTGAGCACTGAGAGGCGGCAAAGGGCCGTCCTTAGGTCTGTGGAAGCTTTTTCTGCTTCCTTGGTCACTTAACTGTCTCCTGGCCCTGAGCTCTTTATCAGGTCCGTCAGAGGCCGTGCCCTTGTGCTGAAGTGAGGGATGAACGAGTGATAGTACCCAACTATCCTAAGAATGCTCTTACTTGCTTCTTGCGAATTGGGTGGGGCCATCTCTGTATTTGCCTCCACTTTCTTCCATTGGGGCTTCACCAGGCCCCTTCCGACTAGATACCTGAGGTGTCTGGCCTCGGATAGTCCTATTGCACATTTGGATGGGTTAGCAGTGAGGCCAGCTGTCTAAGAGTATCTAGTACTGCTTTCCACTTCCCCAGAGCATCTCCCAGTCAGAACTATGGATTACCACATCATCTAAATAGGCTGAAGCATACTTGGCATGGGGTTGAAGTAATCTGTCCATCAATCTTTGGAAATTCGTGGGGGCCCCATGGAACCCAAAAGTGAAGACATTATATTGAAAAGAGGCCATCAAGTATAGAGAAAAACGTTGTTTTCCTGGACCTCAGCCAGGGGATCTGCCAGTAGCCTTTGTCAAGTCCAAGGTACTCAAGTATTGGGCCTTGCCATACTGATCCATCAGCTCATCAACACGTGGTATTGGGTAGTCATCAACTTGGGATACCCCATTTAACTGTCTGAAAGTCATTACAAAACCTCAGGGTGCTATCAGGCTTTGGGGACCAAGACAATAGGGCTGGACCCTGGCTGTGGGATTCCTCAGTCACCCAAGTTCCAGCATCTTCCTTACTTCTGCCCTAATTTCTTCTCTTTTTGCCTCCGGTATGCAATATAGTTTTATGTCACCCTTGCTCCAGGAGAAGTGCCGATGTGGTGTTGGATCAACGTCGTACGGCCTGTTGTGTGGAGAACACGCCTTGGTTCTGGTGGATCATTTCAATTACCTCTGTTCGTTGTTCTGGGGCTTGATTTGGGGGCTATCCTTACCTGCTCTTGTGGCCATCTGCTGGGGGTGGAGTTGGCAGGACGGCCAGGCACGTCTCCCGATCGCACCGGGTTTCGGTAAGTTGACATGATAGATCTGCTCCGGCCTCAGTGGTCTGGCTGCTTTACCTTATAATTCACCTTCCCAATGGCTTCCACGATCTCATAGGCCCATGCCAACTGGCCAGGAGCTTACTTTCTGCTGTTGGTACTTTGCACCTGTTCTCCTGGTTGAATTTCCATGTTTGTGCCCAGGATTGTAGTAGATTCGTTGGGACTCTTGTGCCTTCTCCAAATGCTCTCGTACTATGGGGATCACTTGGACTATTCGTTCTCCATCTGGGTTATGTGTGCAATGACATTTTTCCCTGGGTTGGGTTGTGTCCTACCCATTCCTCCTTCGCGATGTCTAATAGCCACGTGAGTGCGTCCATACAATAGCGCGAAGGGGGAAAAACCAATAGATGCTTGGGAACTTCTCGTATTGCAACATCAGGTATAGGGTAGGAGGGTATCTCAGTCTTTCCGTCTTGGGCCACCTTTCGGATCATACGCTTGAGAGTATGGTTAAATCGTTCAACCGGACCATCTGTTTGGGGATGATAGACCGAGGTCCGCAAGGCATGGATTGCGGAGCAGGGTACATAAGTCTTTCATTACTCTCGAC
Source organism: Gopherus evgoodei (assembly GCF_007399415.2). Lineage (NCBI taxonomy): Eukaryota > Metazoa > Chordata > Testudines > Testudinidae > Gopherus > Gopherus evgoodei. Next base: position 67,795,645 of record NC_044327.1, on the reverse strand, counting down.
ATGAAGAGAGTCCCTTGATCTGTCAGGATCTCCTTAGGGACCCCTGCCCTAGCAAAAACCTGCACCAGTTCTTTTGTGATTGCCTTGGATGTGGGGTTTCTTAAAGGAATGGCTTCGGGGTACCAGGTAGCGTAGTCCAGGATGACAAATATGCTTCGGTGGCTCCGGGCCGTTCTTTCTAGTGGGCCCATTAGATCCATTGCTATCCTTTCAAAAGGAACTTCAGTTATAGGCAAGAGTGCCAATGGGGCCCCTAACTGAGGTTGGGGACTATGCAGCTGGCACTCCGGGCAGGAGATGCAATAGCATTGGACTTCTGCCCATACCCCCTGCCAGTAGAACCTTCTTAGGACTCTATCCAGGGTTTTCTCTGCTCCTAAATGTCCCCCAAATGGATGACTGTAAGCTAACTCTAATACAGCCCTTGTGTGCTTCCGTGGCACCAAGAGCTGTTCTGCTACTTCCCCCTGTATTGGCACTACCGGGTACAACAGATCCTGCTTGATTATATAGTATGGCCCGTGCCTTTGGTTTTCCCTTTTACTGGCACTCCATTTACTCTACTACTACCTCCTCCCTCACATTTGCATATAGTGGGTCATTGGCTTGGTCCTGCCCAAGAACATTTGCGTGTGGGTCCAGTCTGGCCTGATTCTATTGACTTGGGCTCCCCTTCTTCTTTTGGAGTGTGTCCACTCGTAGCTCGGGAGCCATTTCTGGGTCTCCCAACCAGGGCAGCTCTCTGGTTTGCCGCCAAGATCCTAGTTCCTAATCTTTTGTCTTCCGTCCTTTCCCATCTGGTTTTCCTGGACTTCCCAGGGGGTAAAAATAACTCTGGGGAAAACCCAGCAAAAATTGTGGTAGGGACATCTATGTGCACCTCAGGGTTTACTTCCCTCCCCTAACTTCGATGTGAGGGGAGTAGACTCTCAAACCTAGGACAGGTCCCTGCCAATTAAAACTGGGTAGGGGAGCTTGGGGACCATCCTTGCAGTCATCCTGGATCTCAATCTGTATTGGAATTGTGGGGTAGAAATTTAGTGTTCCATGGACACGTTACTCCAGTGCTCTTGCCCCAGCTCAGTTGGTCTTGTCCCACTAACTTCCCTGAGACCAGTGTGACAGCACTTCCAGAGTCCACCAAAGCTATGGTCTGGATGTCATTCATCTTTACCAGCCTGGTGTACTCATGTTGGGCCATCGTGACCCCAACCAGGCTGATTAGGCCACATTGGTCCCCGGGATTTTTCCAGATTACATTGCATGGGTTCCTCTCTGTTGAGGCACTGGGCTGCTATATGCTCCAACTCCCCACACTCAAACAGCGATATCTCATTCCGGAGGTGGCCCTCTAACTCACTTTTCCAACCCTCTCCCCCTAGACTCGCAGGTCCCTTTAGGGCCTTAGGACGCTCGTTGGTGCCTGTTCTTCCAGCTATGGCTTTCCTGGAGTTCTTGATGATCTGGGGTCTTGGGACTGGTTTCCTGAAATGCCATGTTTCATCTCCTGGGGTTTCAAACAGTTCACAGGCTGCCAGTTGTCTCTCTACAAGGGTGACTAGTTTGTCATAGATGAAGGGGTCATTCTGGCCTACCCAGGCTCAGAGGCCCAAGGGTAGTCCCTTCGTATAGTGGTCCAGCACCAGGAGCTCCATTTTCTCCAAGCTGAGAGCCTCCAGGCGTAACCACTTCTGGACTAGGTTGATTAGGTCAAATAGTTGTGATCGCAGTGTCTTGTCTTCACAATACTGCCATTCATGGAACCTCTGGGCTCGCAAGGCCATCATTACCCCTGCCCTCACTAGGATCTCTGCCTTCAGTCAGGGGTAATCTGCTTCCTCCACTGTGGTCATATCTTAGTAGCCCTTCTGGGCCTCTCCGCACAAAAATGGGGCAAGGATACCTGACCACTGGTCTCAGGGTCAGGCTTCCCTCAGGGCTGTCCTCTCGAAGGCCAGGAGGTATGCCTCACATCATCCTCCTGGTTCATTTTCTGCAGACAGTAGCTGGCCCGTATATCGCAGGCTGTATAACAGACTGTAGAGCCCTCTACTACCTCAATTCCTTCCGACCATCATGGCAAAGATGGAAGTGAACCATTCTGGTCTGTTCTTACTTCAGTAAGTCAAGGCAGCTTAAAGATTCCAGAAAATTGGAACCGTTATTGAGTCTGGCTCCGGATCCTGCTGCTCAAAGAAGTCAGATCCTTGAAGGTACTGTTGATGGAGAAGGGCTTATTATGGAAACAAGAGCCACATTGTCTGCTTTGGTTGTGTCAGTTCCAAACAAGAATAAGGCAAGGGAAAAGATGGCCACTGTTACCAGTGCCAGATCCCAAATGTCAGATTTGTCATATCTGTCTGATTCTGACACAGCCTCTACAGCTCCAAATCAAGGCTTGTTTGGGTGTTAGCTTTGATAATCCAGGGGGTAGATTTTGAGTATTTCACTGGATCCTCGGCTGTCCAGGTCTTTAACTCTGGCCTTGACCCCTTCTGCAGGTTCATCTTTGGATCTGAAGAGGGCTTTTACTTTGGTGGCTGATGTACACCATTTGGGTTCTAAGCATTTCTCGGGTCTGAGTGAGGAAACAGAGGATCTTGAGTAACGCTTTGCTGATTCCAAGGTCAGCATCATTTTCACCTGAAAACGGAGAAGAGCCGAAGAGAGTATTAGCCTTTCTCCTAATCTGTCTATACCTCCTCCTCCTCCTCCCAAGAGTTTTCTCTGCATTTGTTTCTTTCTACCCTCCAGGTCTGTTGCTGTTTCTGGTGCATTCCATCATCCAAGGCCAGATCCGTATGTAGACGATAGAGGAAGAATAAAGAGATCTGTTTCCACCCAGTTTGTGCCTCTTTTTGGTCCTCCTCCTTTGAGTATGTTCCTGAATCCCACTTGCTGGGAGACTGGCCTAACTGGGGGCCTTCACAGGAATTTTTCAGTTGACTCATAGACTTTAGGGTCAGACGGGACCAATATGATCATCTAGTCTGACCTCCTGCACAGAGCAGGCCACAGAATCCTGCCCATGACTTCTATAACAAACTCCTAACCTATGTCTGAGTTATTGAAGTCTTCAAATTGTGGTTTGAAGACCTCAAGCTGCAGAGAATCCACCAGCAAGTGACCCATGCCCCACGCTGCAGATGAAAGCGAAAAACCTCCAGGGCCTTTGCCAATCTGCCCCGGAGGAAAATTCCTTCCCTACTCCAAATATGGCGATCAGCTAAACCCTGAGCATGTGGGCAAGACTCACCAGCCAGACCTCCTTAGGAGTGGAAAGGTGATGTTTCATTTGTAAGGGATCTGGTGATGGAGAAATCCTTGGATCTAGTTCTACCAGATGCATTTGCATCTCAGGCAGTGATACATGATACTCTGTTTGAAGATGATGATGAGGCAATCGCTCTTCTTTTTGTACAAGAGCATGATGACACAAACTACAATCCTTATTTGTCATCAGATTAGCATGTGGGCATGACTTCTGCCTCTTTTTTTGCCTTGTGAGGATGCTCTGTAGTTTTGTGACCTTCTGGATCACAGGGCATCCATATTGAATTTATCTTCCATAGGACTAGTGGAAACCTCCCATCTGGTGTTTGCTATCCTTGGGGTGACCTCTAAGAATAGGAAGTTGTTACCAATTCTTGATGGTTTGTTTCAGCCTGCTAAGATTCTTTAGTCCACTCTTGCCTTTTTCTAAGAAGGCAGACAAATTATATCAAATATCTCAAAGGGCTTTTCATATTTTCACACACAGCTTGTACCTAATTTGCTGGGGGTGGCTGCTGCCAGCAGGTTGAGGTCTGGGCAGGCAATTCCACTCATGCTGATAGAAAAGGAAACAAGATTGATTCCCTAGAGAGAAGGGTGTTCTTTTCGACCTCTTTGTATTAAGGTGGCAAATTATCAAGCAGTTCTGGCCTGCTATCAGTTCCATTTGTGGAAAAAGATGGTATTGTTTATGCAGATAACAAAAGGAGCTTGACAAATGCAATCCTAATGGAGAGTCACAATGTGGCAAACTGCCCTTCTGGCTGTGTTTGCCTCATACTTGTTTGCCAGTGTTGGCTTCTGCAGTTTCTCTTAGAAATCATGCTTGGCTTTGCTCTTCTTCTCTGGATCTGAATACTAGACTGAAAATGGAAGATATCTCATTTGAGGGGGATGGTCTTTTCAATGAAAAGACTGAGATGCTAGAAAAGCTGGAGACAAGATAGATGGCTGGCTCTCAGGGCCTCATTTTTCTAGGAAGAGACCTTATACTTCTTTCTGTTATCAGATAGTATTGGCTTCCTTGGCTTATTTTTCATCAAATCAAAGATGTCAACAGCAGCACCAGCAGGCTACATCTTTCCAGAGATGACACAAGAAGAGATCTGTAAAATTGTGGCCTGAAGTTAATCAGTCTGATCCCTCCATCATATTTGTCCAACATCAGGCCTTAGATTTGATGTGAAGATTGAGAGTTGAGAAGCAATCAGTGAGGTTCCTTTCTTTCAAGAAAGGCTAGCCTATTTTATCAGCAAGTGAGGGCTTATTTCACTGGACCAATGGATCCTAGAAATTATAGCGAAGAGCTTTGCCATTCAGTTTGTGCAAATACCTCCTTTCAATTCCCCCTACCCTTTCCTTTTCAGGGAACCTTCTCACAAGGTTAGTCTACTTTCAGAAGTGTAGAAATTTCTTCTGATAGGGGCTGTTGAGGAGGTTTCAGGACACCTGTGGTCAGGAGTTTTGAGATGTCAAACTCAGAAAGTATTTTTCTTTTTGGGTTTCATGGCAGCTACTACTTATGTGACTCAACTTGAATGTCTCAGAATGAGGCTAGTGTAGTCAGGGCTGGCCTTAGGAAGTGCGGGGCCCAATTCGAACAGTTTCGACGGGGACCCAGCAGGGATGACCAAAAAAAAAAAAGCACTTAAAAAAAACCCACCTTTCATTTCTTCCATGTATTATTTACTTTCCATGACTATATACACATAACAAAATTATATATTACATACAATTACATCATTATTATAAATATCAAGTGTCATTAAGAGGAACTTTATTATACACCTCACCTATATGTTTTAAAAACTTTATCTTCCTCGCGTTTGTTTGACCAAAATCTTTCAAGATATTGCACTAACTCTAAGCTCTTCATTACTTCGCATTCAATTGATAGGATTGCCAAATTGTTTAATTATCGTCTTCCTGCATGTTGAATCGGCAGTATATGTGTTAATTAGGATTCGCTTTGAGAAAGCTCCTCTCATCCTGAGGCTACGTTACCGGGGAATAGGCAGAAGATTCGAATTGCTATAAATAAATTTGGGAATGCGGTTGATCAGTTTATTATATGCAGAAATTGAAGGACATGTTTAGGGGGTTTCTACAATCAAGACGGAAATGTAAGTGGCTTTAATGCTTCCAATTCTTCACAAAGCATGTAGCCATTAATTGTCAACTGATTTACAGTTGAAACTTGTTCGTTTTCCTGCACTAGTTTCACATCTATCATGCAAGTTCCAGATCTGCAGCAGATTTTCGTATGGTGTCCTTGGGAAGATTTTGAATTTGCATAAAAATCCAAATAAACTCTCATGCTTTTGTAACTGTTCAAACCTTGGTTCAAGTGACTGTAAAGCTTTGTCTAACACTTGATTGAAGCATTGCACTCTGTAAGCTTCTTGCGGATCAGGACAAGGCTTATCTGCAGACTCATACTCAACTGTTTTTTCGTTTGCGCAAACTTTAGTCTGGAATACTGAGGTCACATCTAGATCTTTGGCAAGTTCATTGGCACCAGTTAACACTTCTTGAAAAACCCTTCTCTCTGTACATTGTTAACCAGTTACAAAGCTTTTCAAATGAAGAAATTCCTGCAGATATATCCCATTGTATCACTCTGCAGCTCTTTGCTCATAAAATTCACTTGAAAAAGTAAATCATGCCAGAAAACTAGCGAAACCAAAAACTATAATCCTTTATTTGAAGTAGCCAGTGATTCAGCTTCATTTTTTTGCTGAGCATCATTCAATTTCTGCTACCTCTACGAGTGCATCATAAAACTCCCCTGCTTGGTACTGCAGAGCTTTGACGCTTTGCATTCTACATTCCCATCGTGTTTTGCAAAGAGGCTTTACCGAAAGGCCGTAACATGTTTTCCTAAAAATAGTCCATCTTTTAGTAGATGCAAAAAGGACGTAAATACGCTGGCAAGCTCCAAGAACTCATTGCATCTGGACATGTTTTGGCCATGTCTCCCAAAATGAGATTATAATTGTGACATGCACTGGTGTAAAAAAAAAGCTCTTGGGTTTGTTTTCAAAAGTCGTTGCTTGTACAGCTGATATGCTTTCCCTTCATATTTGCAGACCGTTGTCATAGCCCTGCCCACGGATATTGGCAACATCCAATCCCAGGTCTTTGAGTTCACATTAAAGGATATGTACAAATATTCCACTGTGCTGCTTTCTACTACTATAACTAATGAAATGTTCATATACTCCTGCTGGAATATTTGGTGATACACCATCAGCCACATTCTAATTGTCAATGACATTTGTTCTTGGTGACTAATGTCAGAAGTGCAGTCGAGTATAATAGTAAAATATTTAGCAGCCTTAATTCGAGCTATTATTTCATGTTTAACAGCATTCCCTACAATACTAATAAGTTCATTTTGAATGTTTTTTCCTAAATATGGTCATGTAGGTTCTTTGTTCTTGATTCTTTGTAAATGTTCCTGCATCACTGGGTCAAACTTTCCCAGTAATTCAATAACTCCAAGAAAATTTCCATTGTCTGATGTTCCCTAGCCCGTTCATCAGACCCATGAAATGATAAGTTTCATTCTGCTAGCAACTGAACGACAGCAACTAGTCTCTCAAAAACTGATACTAGCGGTTTTGCTTCTTGGTCAATAAGTTTTTGTTGCATTGAGTCAATGGTTTTTGAGGCAGATAACCTTTGCTGAAGGTCACAGCAACTAAGCATAGCTTGTAAATGTCCTTTTGAGTTTTTATACTCAGACAATCTCGTATGAATATTAGACCAGTCATTAAAACCATTAGATGCTAATGAACTTGTCACATTTTTGCACAAAATCTTACAGTAATAACAAAAGATCTTGTCGGCTGACACTGAGTATATCACCCATGGACGAGGTACAATTTCACCATTTGAAAGTTTCCTGTTGCAGTGAAACTTTGAAAAGTGTTTCCCAATCTTATTTTTAGGGAAATCTTTACAGTAATTTTAGATGGTCCTTGTTTTACTAAATACTCCCTGATACGCTGGCTAATGTATTCTGGCCAAGTTGCAGGATCATCAGATATTTCCATCTAGTCAGCAGAATTGAATTTGCCTTTCTGCTCTGAATCTAAACCAGTCACATCTTTATTATCAGAAAAGCATTCTTGACCCTCAGTACCTTCAGCATCAGTTACAACCCTTTCTGTAGTCTTCTCTTCACCGTGACTGTCTTGAGTGTCTTCTTCAGACTGATTTGGCTCTTCAAATTCTTTGTCACTGCTGTCGTTCTCTGTCTGTGTCGTATGTTCTACTGGAGAATTTTCAACCATATCTGCATCTTCACTGCAGCTCTTCTGGCTCACAGTGGAATCAGGTCGGCTAAAATACTTGCTTTAAAGCATCGTTTTGCTTCTGTCTTTCAACTGCCTTTGCCTGTATATGGCTCTTTTCTTACTTCCCACTTGGGTACTTTCTATCAATACTCTCTTGATTTCTTGCCCATGTTGATAGAAGTCACCACATTCTAAAAGAATATTATAGATTTTCACTTTCTTAGGAAAATAATTTGTGTTGATAGTTGTACAACTGATTTTCTTCAATAAAGTTTATTTTATGCCCCCTCAGTCCCCCCAGCACCGCCCGGCCCCGGGGAAACCTGCCCCACCCCCCAGCACCACCCGTCTTGCAGAAAACAACCCTCGTTCCTCAGCGCCACCCCGTCAAAACAGCTGTGGGCCAAAGAAGAAGGTTTGGGGGAGGGGAAAACGGCACACATAGGCAAAAGAAATATTCCATTCTATGCATCCGAAAAAAGTGGCTGTAGCCCATGAAAGCTTATATTGAACATAAATTGTTTAGTCTCTAAGGTGCCACAAGTACTCCTGTTCTTTTGCAGATACAGACTAACACGGCTGCTGCTCTGAAACCTGGCACACATAGGGTGACCAGATCACAGCAGTAAAATAGGACCCCCACCCACATCACACCCCTCTTCACCTCCTAGTCCCTCACTGACTTGCTGTGTCCCTCTTTGTCAGTCCCCCCACCCACCACTCTCTTCCTTTCACTTTCTCCCTCCCCTGCCAGAGAAACCCCTATGCCTGCCCCTAGAACCCCTGCTGGCTCACTGCTTGCCTCTTTGTCCATCTGCCACTTGCCCACCGCTCGCCCCCCGACTTGCTGCTGCACCCCCCACCCCCGAGTATATAGCCTCATTCAAAGACCCAGGGGTCACTATATTACTGCACACGGAAATCAATCAATGCAGTTGTAGATAAATCTCTGCATTATGCATTTTTGTATAACTTTTACATGACTTTGTACCTGAACCTTGGTAATATGTTATAGTGGCCCCAAGTAGTAATAATTAAGGGAAAAGAAAAATGTCTTTTTGCTAGAAGTAGAATGAGATCTTTCCTCCACTTTTGTAATCAATTGCCCTATTGAATGAATGAGGTGTGAATGAGGAAGGTGTGGAAGGCAGGCACCTCCAGACAGCTGCAACCCTTGGAGAGGGGCTGGAGCCAGACCAGGAGCTTTGGCCAGGGCTGAATGGGATGGAGTTTGGGTGCTGGGTGCAGTCTCTGGCCTGGGGCACGGGGGCGGGGTGCAGGGAAGGGGTGAAGGTGGGAGTGCTGGGAGGGAGTGTGGAGGGGTGGGTGCCGATCAGGCTTTGGGAAAGAGTTTGGGGGCTTGGAGGGAAGGGCTGCTATGTGGGCTTCCTTCCTCCCTGATGCCCCTCACCTAGCCTCAGTGGGGGATGGAGCTGCCCCTTCCCCAGTGTTTGTAGGAGTGGTGGCTGGGGGGAAACCCAGTCAAATTCTGGTTTTACTCTTTCACTGATGGGCCACTTAACCCGCTTACAAACTCCTTCCCGCTTCTCTCACTCCCCTTTTCACTGGGCTTGTTTGATCTTTTTGGTGAAGCCAGATGAAAACCACAAACCCCAGTGAGAACAGCAGGCTGGAAGACTAGACAGAACCCACCACCCAGCCTAGTCCATCCCAGGACTGAGGGCAATGTCCCCCCACCCCCAGGCCACCTGCTTCCACTCCTGGCCTCTCCCAGCGCTGCCAGTGATTCTGTGTGGCTGCATCGGGTGGGATTTCAAGCGGACCCCTCAACCCCCCGCTAAATTCACCCGTTTTGCGACCACTCTGCACCAAGAGCACCTTCCTTCCCTGCCCTAGAGCTGCTGGATGGCTAAAAAGCTGAGCTGGGCATTTGATTGATCTAGAATATTATCATGCCCCCCCCCCAAACTTAATATCCACACAGCTTTGGGGGGGCTATTCTCCCCTCCCCTCCCCAGCCGGTCTATTTTATTGTTGCAGGGCAAATGAAGGAGCCATAGTTTAATGGAAATATTCAGCCCCTACAATGGTCTTGCAGCAGGGAAAACAGTTGATGGGAAGGGAACTGGTTTGGATAGGAGCCCCAGTCCCCTTCCTTTGCAAAATAATTTGGAAAGGGAATCAGATCACGCTGTGCCTCAGTTTCCCCTTCTGCAGGGAGATGGGGGGGGAGATAAAAGTCTCAGCCTGCCGTGCCATGTTGCAGACCTTTCGCATTCTCCCCTCCTTGATGTATTTGATTTCCTCCTCCAAACCTCCCTCTCTCTCTCACCTGGAGTTCACAGCACTAAGTACCGGCTGGGGGCTTTTTTCCTGGGTTACGTGACATGATCCCAACTTTAGTTCTGAAACAGACACAGACAGGCACAAACTCACCCTCAAACAGCAACACTCCGAAAACCACAACACCAACCCAATATTACAAAACTAGGGGGAATCACAGGGTCAAACACTCACCGTTGGAAGCCCCAGCAGCTGTTCAGGTGAGTGAGGTCCACTGCAGAGATTCCTGTGTCTCCAGAAGCTCCCTCGGTGTCTCCTCCAGGCTCCAGGTGACTGCTGGGGGGAGCGGAGGGGACGGGAGGAAGGCTGCAAGCACGTGTGCCTTCTCCCCTCTCCCCCCTCCTGACCTGCAATACCCAGCGGCTGTCTCTGCCTCAGCCTTCTGCCGTTGCCTAGCAGCAACAGCTGCTGCTTCCGGGAGACACAGAACTTTGCTTCCGGGGGACAGCCGGCCAGCGCGGGGCCCCCTTCAGGGGCGGGGCCCGATTCAGGGGAATCGGGCAAATCGGCCTAAAGCCGGCCGTGAGTGTAGTACTGGATAGCTCAAGTCTACAGGCCAAATCTGGACAATCTTCAAATATGAGCATGCCTCGAGACATTCTGAACGTATTCACGTGGTGGTCAGTAAAAGAAAACGTTCTCAGGGGTATCTAGTAACCTCAGCAATGGTAAAGGGGGATTGAACTTCACATGCATGAAACAATGTTGATGGGAGGGCACATCTGAGTCATCTTAACGGTTTGAGGTCCTGGCTTCCCTGGAGAGTTCTGCACATCAATTTGCTGGTTTCAGTTGTTCATCTCGCCCTCAGGTCATTTTTCCTTCTCATACACAGGATGATTGTTCAAGTAGTAATGGACAATACATGTGCTATGTATTATGTCAACAAGGGGGATGCTTATGCCGCTCAGTTATGTGAAAGAAGTTAGCAGATTATTGGACTAGTGCGTTCTCCATGATATTCACCTGTGGCCCTACATTTAGCAGGAGAGAACCATGTGATTGCAGATCATCTCTACAGGGACATTCTCAAAAAGCACAATGGTCCCTGAAGGATCAGTTCATTGAGAGTCTCTTTTCCAGCTGCTGTCAACCAGATGTGGACCTGTCACTACAAAGCTCAACAGAAAGTGTCTCCTCTTCTGTTCAAGAGCAGGACGTGGTAGTCAGCTCTCTCAGAGCTTTCATTCTGCACTGGGGAAGGGGACTTCTGTATGTTTGTTTTTCCCCCCTTCCCATTGATCCAGAAAGAGGCAAGGAAGATTATGTCAGGAGAGGGCACAGATAATTCTGATTGGTCATATCAAAGCAGTGGTTTATGGATCTGCTCCTGCTGTCCAACAGGGTCTTTATATACATATTCCTTTGTCTCCAGATCTTGTGCCTAAGCAATGGGCAGGATTCTTTATCCGAATCTGCAGTCCCTTCACCTGACAGCTTGGGTAATTGGACTCTGACTCTGTCTATTTCTTGAACAATCATGTTTCACTGGTGCAGAATGTACTGCTTAATGCTAGAAAGCTGTCTACCAAGAAGTGTTGTTATTGGAAATGGTTCAGGTCTGTGGCTTGGATGCAGGGAAAATCTGATTCTCCTGTCTGAGCTTCCATAACTTGTGTTTGGATTATTTAATGCATGTAAAAATGGAGGGGTTATCTACTCATCTTTGAAAGTTCATTTGGCAGCTATCTTGGTTATCATGCTTTGGTTGATGGTAGGTCAACGTTTTGTGAGGAGGTATCACCCTTCGAGAATCCTGTCCTTTCTTGGATCTTAATTTGGTTTATGTACACTCATGAACCACCTTTTGAAACCTTGGCTGAGTGTTCTTTATATTTTTTAATCTCTTAAAACAGCCTTCATTGTTGCCGTAATGTCAGCCAGAAGGCTGAGTGAATTACTCACCATTTACGTCTTTTCATAAAGACAGTGTCTGATCCTTGGTTTTTCCAAAAGTGGTTTCTGACTTTCACATCAATCGACAATTAGTGTTTTTTTCCAAAGCCACATACTAAAACGGGAATCTGTATTGCATACTTTGAATGCAAGAAGGCTTCTTTTATATTATTTAATAGAACTAAAAAATTTCAAAAATCATCTAAATTATTTGTTTTACGCTAACAATCACATAGGTTATACCATGACTCCACAGACTATTTCTAGACGGATTAAATAACACACGTTGAATGTTACACATTAGCAGGAAGTCCTGTACCTATGATGTTATGATCTTATTCCACTAATGCTGTGGCAATGTCTTTTGCTTGCTTAAACAAATCCCTGTTACTAAACTTGGCAGGGCTACAACCTGGAATTCTGTACACACTTTTATTAAACATTATTCTCTCGATTTGGCTTCAAGGGCTGATGCTAGATTTTGGTAGAATGGTGCTTCAGTCTCTTTTCAATTAGTACTCTGTTACATCCTCCAGATTATTTCCGTCACTGCTTATCAAACTCCTCATAAGTGTGAATATGCAGAGCCACTCAAAGAAGAAATGAAGATTACTTACTTGTAACTGGAATTCTTTGAAATGGCTCTGCAAATTCACACTTCCCACCTGCCTTCCTCTGTTTCTGAGAATCCTTTTGTTCCTGTGTCTGTGGGTTTGCAGTGAAAGGAACTGAGTTGGTAGAGGGCTCTCCACCTCTTTATATAGTCTCACTCTCAGAACATTTGGAGGTGCTAAGGGAAGTGGTCGGAGGGGGCATATGAATACTCTAATGGACACTTCTTGGAAAAGTTTCTACTGTTAGGCAGCACAATATCCGTAAGTGTGACTGTGCAAAGAACTCTGGTTACAGGTAAGTAACCTTCATTTTCAAAATTCAGCATTTAAATAGTGGCTTTTAGTACATTACATTGAAAAATTAAACTTCTAGTTTTGTCCTGCCATTGTTAAAGTAAATATGTCTCTTCTCCTTAGTTGCTGTCACACCATCTGTTGCTAGAACTGCCAGTTTGCTGTAAGTAGCAAGGCAAGCATTCATATTTGATGGTAGCCCTGAGAATTTGGAATGATGAACTCCCAATGGAGGTCCATTTTAATAGTTAGTGATCATTCTTCAAAAAATCACTGAATACAGTTTTATTTAGTGAGTGCTATGGTGTCTTCCCCAGAACAATTAATTATTCCTAGTGAATTTTGGGCATCCAAGCAAAAATTTCTTCCTCAGCCACTGACCTTGACCAATGGTATATTATAAAGAAATCACCTGCAATTTAAGTGATTCAGTAATTTACTATGGCCCAAACCTGGTCATTAGCCAGACACCCATCACCCCATTAGTTTCAGTGGGGGAAGCAAGACACGCAGCATAGCCCTTGAAGGATAAGGCTGTATGCCTCTTGAGGTAAAGGGGAAGTTCTTTCCCCACATTCTTAGTGGACAGTTCTTCACCTTGGGTCCAGTAATAATTAGGCAAAACAGAGTGAGTTAAAGATGAAGGGCAAGATTTTCAAAAAAATATGGATCCTAAAGTTAGGCTTCTAAGTAAATATTTTTGTTTTGAAAATCAGGCAACTTAACTGCTAAATATGGATTTAGGAGCCTAAATTTGGGTATTTATTTTTGCAGGGGCTTGAGCTTTTGCACTGTGATTTATGAACACACATGGGTTCATTCAGCATCTTATAAAATCAGTGTACTTCAACAGTGTATGCAGGGATAGTGATATATTTTAGAAAGTATACATTGACAAAGCCAGAAGCAGACTTGTCATCTTCAACACACTGTGTTTTGCCTATGTATTATGGAAATGTCCATTCAAGTATGTGTGTATTGTGGAGTAATACCAAATGACTACGTTAAATGAGTCACTCCAAATTTTCTTGGGGTCAGAATAATAATATCAGAATTTGCGAGAATCCTAATGTATACATAATAACAAAAATAAGGTCCTACATCTGAGGTGCACCATAATCCCTGGTTGGCTACTCTGAGCTGGGGAGAGGGTGACTGGAGTAGCTGCAGGTGCTGGTAGGAAGAGGAGAAAAGGAGCAGTTTTGAGGCAGTCCCTGCCAGGATCAGAGATAATCGCTGTTATATCCTCTTAAGCCCCACCTGCCTTCTTTTAGTTCTCTTGGATCATCCAGTCACAGGCACAGCACGTGTGAGGAGATTACATAGCCACTTGTCTGCTTAGTGGTCTTCATTTGTGTTCCAATGGAAGCACGCAGAGGGAACAGAGCCTTCAACTAGCTACTCCTTCCAACATGGATCCATTTAAGTGCTGGTAGATTGAAAAAGAGAAAGGGAAGAAAAAAAATGTGATGACAAGAGAAAGAAAAATTGTAAATAGTGGAAACCTTCAGCAGGGCCCAGGGTCTTGTGGTACAGGAGTGGGAGCCCTTACTACCCAATCCATTGTAATGTGTAATGGGAGGGAAGGGTCGAACAAAAAAGAAGTTGATAACTACATAAATGAAAGGAAGATGGAGAAGAGTAAAAGCCAGCAGCATTGTAGTAAATTAACTATGAAAAACAGGGCAGACTAAGTGCATTTTCAGGAAATATTTGAAAGAGGAAAGGCAAAACCCTTGTTATACAAAAAGAGATATATTATTCCAAGAATAGGTTACAGGCTGTGCCATACCTTCCTCATATACTGTGTAACATTAGTATTTATATATGAACTTCCCTAATCTGCCATGCCCTTTTCAACACTAAAGAAAAGAGAAAATCTGCCTTGCCTAGGACATCACTTTTATTTCTCTGCTCACCTCCATGTTTCACATCCTGGTGCAAAAAAAAAAGTGTTAAGAGAGAATTCCATGACCTCTGGACCAGAATTTGCAAGATTTCAGGAATAGCCACTGTATACTGTAATTGCTCAGGATTTCATTTCTGTTTATAGTCAAGCACTTTTAAATAAACAAAGGATTGTGTACTATAAAGATTGATAGGGAATGACCCTCTTCCAGACCCTAAAATAGGTTTGAATTAATAAATTCCTTTTTGACTAACTTTTGAATCTTAGTTAAAGGGTTTTTGGTTTTTTTTTTATCCTAGCACTGAGTGCTTGGCTTGATAGAGGAAAATTAAAATGGAGATCACAAGAATAGTTGTCAGCCAGGGAGAATCTACTCAGGGCTGTAGCTCATTTCATTTGTGTGTGGCTCACTGAGTCATATTGCCATATATCTGTGACAGTGGAGAAGGAGCGATCTAGGACAATTGCATGATGTCTGGCTACTTCCAGAGGGGTAATTTTCTCTTTGAATAAGAAGTTGTCAAGGTCAATTTTGGGGGCTGGATAAGTGTCCTATTATTATAGTGTACTATAATTTTGTAGTAGTTTAAAAACAAAAAAACCCTGTAAAACAGTTATGACTTACCAGATGAGAAGGAATGAAACTGATACCAAAGATGAATCTCTATGAAGCCTTATATTTTTGAATATGTAATTAGTTGTTTTTGAAGATCTTTCTACTTAAATGATAGTCCTTTGAAATGGGGAAAAGAAATTATTGTACCACCAAGCATAGCAGACTTGCTCTAAATAATCAGAACAGTTAACATTTTCTGTGGAAGGAAAAACTAGAAGAAAATAGCTTATGTACCCAAAGGGAATGAAATGTATCTATGCTGATAAAACAAGTCCTTCATAAATAGACAATCTTATTCAAGACAACTCTCAGACTAATTAATAGACTATTTAAACAAGTGTTCAGTTACTGACAGCTTGTGAAACTGATTCTAACAAGGCAAGACAATTTGCATATACTTATCAATAAAGAATTTTTCTAAAGCAGCCATAAGAACTTCACTGACAAAGCTGATCAAATTTTGAATAATACTTTGGCTCTGAAAAATCTGCTAGTACTGAGATTTTGAATGGAACATGTGTGCTACACTGGTGTATAATAAAGCAGGCTGACTGAAAGCTTGCATTAAAAGGAAAAATCCAGGTAGTGATTAATGCACTAATATTAATAGTGGTAATACGGCCTCTGACAGATCATTTGATTGCAGTTTATAGTGCCATTTTGTTTAATTATCCCTCTGAATGATTGTACATCAGATTTGTTCTTCATAGACTCATCGACTCATAGATTCTAGGGTCAGAAGGGACCAATGTGATCATCTAGTGCGACCCCCTGCACAAAGGAGGCCACAGAACCCTACCCATCCACTTCTATAACAAACCCCTAACCTATGTCTGAGTTATTGAAGTCTTCAAATCATGGTTTGAAGACCTCAAGCTGCAGAGAATCCACCAGCAAGTGACCCATGCCCACGCTGCAGAGGAAGGTGAAAAACCTCCAGGGCCTCTGCCAGTCTGCCCCGGAGGAAAATTCCTTCCCGACCCCAATTATGGCAATCAGCTAAACCCTGAGCATGTGGGCAAGACTCACCAGCCAGCACTCAGAAAAGAATTCTCTGCAGTAACTCAGATCTCATCCCATCCAATATCCCATCACTGACCACTGGGCATACTTATCTGCTGATAATCAAAGATCAATTGCCAAAATTAGGCTATCCCATCATACCATCCCTTCCATAAACTTATCAAGCTTAGTCTTAAAGCCAGATATGTCTTTTGCCCCCACTACTCCCCTTGGAAGGCTGTTCCAGAACTTCACTCCTCTAATGGTTAGAAACCTTCATCTAATTTCAAGTCTAAACTTCCTAGTGTCCAGTTTATAGCCATTTGTTCTTGTACCTACATTGGTACTAAGCTTAAATAATTCCTCTCCCTCCCCAATATTAATCCTTCTGATATATTTATAAAGAGCAAGCATATCCCCCCTCAGCCTTCTTTTGGCTAGACTAAACAAGCCAAGCTCTTTGAGTCTCCTTTCATATGACAGGTTGTCCATTCCTCGGATCATCCTAGTAGCCTGTCTCTGAACCTGTTCCAGTTTGAATTCATCCTTCTTAAACGTGGCAGACCAGAACTGCACACAGTATTCCAGGTGGGGTCTCACCAGCGCCTTATATAACGGTACTAACACCTCCTTATCTTTGCTGGAAATACCTCGCCTAATGCGGTTTTAGGATGCATCAGCTTTTTTAACGACAATATCACATTGGCGATTCATAGTCATCCTATGATCAACCAATACCCCAAGGTCCTTCTCCTCCTCTGTTCCTTCCAATTGATGTGTCCCCAATGTATATCTAAAGTTCTTATTATTAATCCCTAAATGCATGACCTTGCACTTTTCACTATTAAATTTTATCCTATTACTATTACTCCAGTTTACAAGGTCATCCAGATCTTTCTGTACGATATCCCGGTCCTTCTCCATGTTAGCAATACCCCTCAACTTCGTGTCATCTGCAGACTTTATTAGCACATTCCCTCTTTTTGTGCCAAGGTCAGTAATAAAAAGGTTAAATAAGATTGGTCCCAAAACCGATCCTTGAGGAACTCCACTAGTAACCTCCTTCCAGCCTGACAGTTCACCCTTCAGTACGACCCATTGTTGTCTCCCCTTTAACCAGTTCCTTATCCACTTTTCAATTTTCATATTGATCCCCATCTTTTCCAATTTGACTAATAATTCCGCATGTGGAACTGTGTCAAATGCCTTACTGAAATCGAGGTAAATTAGGTCTACCGCATTTCCCTTGTCTAAATAATCTGTCACCTTCTCAAAGAAGGAGATCAGGTTGGTTTGGCACGATCTACCTTTAATAAAACCATGTTGTAATTTGTCCCAATTACCATTGACCTCAATGTCCTTAACTACTTTCTCCTTCAAAATTTTTTCCAAGACCTTACATACTACAGATGTCAAACTAACAGGCCTGTAGTTACTCGGATCATTCTTTCTCCCTTAAACATAGGAACTACGTTAGCAATTCTCCAGTCGTACGGTACAACCCCTGAGTTTACCGATTTCATTAAAAATTCTCGCTAACAGGCTTGCAATTTCATGTGCCAGTTTCTTTAATATTCTTGGATGAAGATTATCTGGCCCCTTCGATTTTGTCCCATTAAACTGTTCAAGTATGGCTTCTACCTCAGATGTGGTAATATCCACCTCCATATCCTCATTCCTGTTTGTTATCCTTCCATTAGCCTTATTGAGAACTGAGGCAAAGTACTTATTTAGATATTGGGCCATGCCTAGGTTATCCTTAACCTCCTTTCCATCCTCAGTGTTTAGCAGTCCCACTTCTTCTTTCTTTGTTTTCTTCTTATTTATATGGCTATAGAACCTTTTACTATTGGTTTTAATTCCCTTTGCAAGGTTCAACTCTACTTGGCTTTTAGCCTTCCTCACTTTATCCCTACATGTTCTGACCTCACTAAGGTAGCTTTCCTTGCTAATCCCACCCTTCTTCCATTCCTTGTAGGCTTTCTGCTTTTTCTTAATCACCTCTCCTAGATGCTTGCTCATCCAGCTTGGTCTACAACTCCTGCCTATGGGTTTTTTTCCCCGTTTCTTGGGATGCAGGCTTGTGATAGTTTCTGCAGCTGCTACTTAAAATAATTCCAGGCCTCCTCCGCATTTAGATCCACAAGTTCTTCAGTCCAATCCACTTCCCTAATTAATTTCCTTAATTCTTTAAAGTTAGCCCTTTTGAAATCAAAAAGCCTAGTCCCACATCTATTTTTGTTTGTCCTTCCATCTAGTTTGAACTGAATTAGCTCATGATCACTCGAACCAAGGTTGTCCCCTACAACCATTTCTTCTATGAGGTCCTCACTACTCACCAAAATCAAATCTAAAATGGCATCCCCTCTTGTTGGTTCTTCAACATTTGGTGAAGGAATCCATCAGCTATCACATCCAGAAAAATCTGAGCCCTATTGTTCTTACTAGCACCTGTCCTCCAGTCTATATCTGGGAAGTTGAAGTCTCCCATGATCACACATTTCCCATTAGTGTTTACTTCATTAAAAACATTAAAGAGGTCTCTATCCATATCCAAATCAGATCCCGGCGGTCTGTAGCACACCCCAAGCACTAGCTCAGGGGAGGCTCTAGTAGCTTTCTTTCCCAGTGTGATATTTGCCCAGACAGACTCTGTCTTGTCCATTCCATCACTTCTTATTTCTTTACAGTTAACCTCCTCATTGATGTACAATGCTACTCCATCACCTTTGCCTTTATTTCTGTCTTTCCTAAACAGCACATAGCCTTCAATACCCGTACTCCAGTCATGACTACTATTCCACCATGTTTCTGTTATCCCTATAATATCAGGTTTCATTTCCTGCACCAGTAGCTCTAGTTTCTCCATTTTGTTCCCTAGGCTCCTCGCATTAGTGTACCGACATCTTAATTTTTGCCGTTTGGCTTCACTCACATTCTTTACCCTGTTAGGCACAGACATTCTACCACCAGCATCACCTGTTAGTCTGCTATCTACACTACCTTTCCTGCTTATGCCAATTCTTCTGTCCACGGCTGTATCCCCTCTTACTTTGTTTACTTCCCTCTCAAGGTTAAATTCCGGCATGGAGATCTCCCAGACATCTCCCAATCATCTCCCCCAAATTTCTAGTTTAAAAGCTCTCTTAATCAGTTGGGCGAGCCTCCTTCCTAGAAGTCTATTTCCCTCCTTACTCAGGTGCAGTCCATCCCGAGAGAACAGTCTTCTGTCCGTAAATGCTTCCCAATGGCCATACATCCCAAAGCCCTCCTTATAGCACCACTGGCTGAGCCATCTGTTGATCGCCATAATCTTGTTACACCTTTGTCGCCCTTCTCTAGGAACCGGCAGAATCCCACTGAAGATCACCTGAGCCTCGATTTCCTTAAGCGTCTTCCCCAGTCTGGCATAGTCTCCCTTGATACATTCCAGAGAGTATCTAGCCATATCATTCGTTCCCACATGAAGGACAATCAACGGATTCTTCCCCGCTCCCGCTAGGATCCTTTTCAGCCTCAGGTCCACATCCTGTATCTTAGCACCTGGCAGACAGCACACCCTTCTGTTCTCCCGATCAGCTCTAGTTAAGGCCTGTCTATTCTTCTCAGTAAGGAGTCTCCAATCACGTAGACGTGCCTTTTCCTGGTGACAGTGTGATTCTCCGATCTATCCCCCACACCCACTGGCTGCAAGTCCTCTCGATTCCTATTCCCCCTTGCAATCCTCCTGGGGCTCATATTTGGTGTTGCCTCCATTGACTCCTCCCCTCCTCTTGTAGGACTATCAGCTCTTCTCTTTTTCCTTGCCCTCTCTCCTTCAGCGGCCACCTGCTGTGCCCCTTCTTCATTTTCCAACTCTGCAAACCTGTTCCTGAGTTCTATTTCTCCTTCACTGGCCTGTCTTTTCCTCTGCCTGGTTCTCTTAGTCACATGCTTCCACCATCCACTTTCCTCCTCCAGCAGTCTCTCCTCTGAATTCTTTGGTCCTGCTTCCATCTGCACGTCTGAGCTTATCCCTTCAGCCCCCTTGTGTCTGTGCTCCATCATCTGCTCAAACCCCCTCCTAAATTCAACCAGAGTTTGCACCTGCATCTCCAGTCCTTGGATCTTTTCTTCCATCAGCTCTATCAGGGAGCACTTCATGCAGATAAAACTCTTTTCAGGTACCCCCTCTAGGATCATGTACATGCCGCAGCTTCCACATCCAGTCATCCTCATTGTGTCTTTCACTGCTACCTCTGTATCAGTCATAGCCTTCCCACCTAAAGCCTGGTAGTCAACACAACACAAACCCCCAGCAGGCACCAGACCACCACCCTATCCCTTAACTAGCTTGTCAGTTCCTCTGTCTTAATCTCCCCTGCAACTTCCCCCTGGAAACTCCCACTGAAACTCCCCTGTTTACAGCTCTGTTTGCTGGCTCCTGTGCCGCTGCCTGACTGGCTGGCTACTTATATAGGACCCCTAATCAGGTAAGCCCCGCCCCCTAATCAGGGCTCCGCTGCTCTCCCAGCACACTGCCCCTAGCAGCCTCCACACACACTGCACAATACAATCCACAAACTACAAACACCTGCTCCTCCAACAGAACTTCCACTGAAACTCCTCTGTTTGCTGGCTCCTGTGCCACTGCAGCTGTCTGAGCCACTGCCTGACTGGCTGGCTACTTATATAGGACCCCTAATCAGGTAAGCCCCGCCCCCTAATCAGAGCTCCGCTGCTCTCCCTTTGAAATGTCTTCTTCTCAATATTTTCAAAGAGTCATTCATTGAAGGATTAAATCTTGGGAAAGTAATAGGTAAAAATTCCTTAACTTCAGTTTCAGTGTTTGTTGTTTTGTGTTTTTTTTTGGGGGGGGGGGGGGGCCTCTTGCAATATTTTTAATCCAGAAGATCATCAAGTTAAATACTTTAGGAAGTCAGTTTTAAAATGTTCTTCTCCAAGAAGCCATCATATTTTCCTTTTTGCCTTTGATTTATTGGGTGAGCAAAGCAAGGCCTTACTCTTAACTTGATGGCATTTCACTGTTGTGCATAATTGTGTTAACTTTTGAACACTGCATCTCATCTGTTCCAAAATTTCAGGGAATGTTCTAGACTTCAGTGAACAGAAGGCTATTTATTTTGGTGAAAATAAAAAAACCAGAAAGGGACCTAAGGAAGACACCTGGAGCCTTCATCTGGTTAGCAGACCCAGCAGCTTCAGCTAGATCTATAATTGTCTGTAGATAGAATAATCAGTCCACAGCATCCATTAAACCCTTCCAGCCAATAACAATCCCCTCTCAGCTCTGTCCATTCTCCTGATAGAGTTTAAAATGTTGACACCCTGAATGACTTATCTCCCAGACAGAAAGAAAGAAAATAATAATGGTGGAGGGGAATGGAAGGGCACAGAAAGTCCCTGGCATGGGGGAGAGGGGAATTGGGGCACTCTGATGTTCTGGGAGTGGGAAATAAGGGGCACAGACAGACCCTGACATGGGAGTAGAGAATGGAGGACAATGACATGTGGGGCATGGGAAACACACACAGCCCCTGGCATGTAATAGAGAGAGGCATGGAGAATGGGTACCGAGAGCTCCTGTCATGGTGAGGTATGGGGATATGAGCGGGACAAAGAGAGCTCCTGGCATGGTGGAAGAATGGGGGACAATGCTAAGGGGCTGAGGACGTAGCATGGTGGAGGAAAAGGGGAGCATGGGGGGGCACACAGAGGCAGATGGGAGGGTGGCAGATGGGGAACTTTGGGGGGGTGAACAGAGTAACTGAAAGAGCCCCTAGTGTGTGCAATGAGCTCAGCCTATAGAAGCAACCAAGTGTGTGGTCCTGTAGTATTACGTATAGCACAATCATTCTCAAAAGCAGTTTTTCCTTTTTCCTACAATTTCTTTAGTGCAGGTTTCCTGGGGACTAAATCATGACCATCATTATGTGACAGAACAGTGGGGAAAGAGGGAATAAGCAACCCCTCTAATCACATAGTGAAGCATATTCCTACCTCTTCCCTTACCCCCCCATCGCCCTCGCCAAAGGGATTTGCAACTCTTCTGATCAGGAGAGCGCAGGACCTGCCAGTGAGTTGCTTCCCCCAGGAACAGCCTGCCGAAAGGAGTACAAAATAAATGGAACCAAGGCTCCACCCTGCCCCTTATGTGTTTGATGGCAGAGCTCACTGGCTACATGGGGTTGTAGAGAATATGCTGCATTGTGTCTCTGGGGAACTCTGGGTCACATTCTGTCATTTATGTGGCTAAGGTAGTCCCACTGAAGAGAGAGAAAATATTTGATGATAAAAGAATTTCATGTATAAAAATCGGTAACTGTCTTCACCTGAAATGGTCTACAGCTCTGTGTCCCTGGAAGGTCACGGTCAGATCTAGTTCTGAGACTCACCTGAGAATGTGACTTGAGCCTGTGCATATTGGATTTCCATTAACATTACACAATAACAAGAAGTGGGATATGTTGCTATTCTTTAGCGTTGATTGAGGTATTTCTGAGCACCTATGCATGAAAAATATAATTATTGTTAATATGAAATGCCATTACAAAATGTGAATGCCATGGCAGTTGCAAGTCCTCAGCACCTCTGAGGTTTTGGCTCAATAAGCCTGTAGTGCGTTAGTTAAAACAAATTTTGAGTGTCATGTCTATGATGAAACTGCTGACTTACTTAGAAGTTAATGGAATTCATAATATATAGGAATATTTTAGAAAGGCTTTTTCTTCAAAGAATGGAAAAATCACATGGCTTGTGTATTAGTATGGTGGTTACACAGAGATTTAAAAAAATCTCCAAAATGTAATTGAAATAACAAAGTAAATGAGTATCTTCAAAGTATTAGTAGGGTTCTATAATTGGTCTGCATGAAATACTTTTGAGTAGGGCAATGTACTTAAACAATGGGAAATTAAGTTTATAACATTGTGACAAAGTCAGGCCGGACAGCTGCAAGAGAGTTCTGGAAAGCCAATATGTCAGCACTAGAATGTTAAAGACCCTTTTTCCTGCAAGCTGAGAAGGGGTTACCTGAGGTCAATTAGGGACACGAGAATCCAATTAAAGGATGCCTGAAACCTTTTAAAACCCCTCTTCTGGCAAGAGAAAAGTTGGGGAGAGAGACAGATAAGCTGCTGCCAGGCTAGTGGCAGCAGGGAAATAAGCTTCCCTGGGTGAGAGGCTGTGCTCCCTCTCATAGGTGAAACAGCCAAACTTGAATGTCTGGTAGGGGAAGGACTAACATCCTGGGACAAACAGCAGGCCAACACCCTGCCTCTGCAAGGTGGCAAGGAAAGGTATCCCCCTTTCTTTTTGTGTTTGTGAGACTGTTCCATTTTATTTGGTGGAGGTTCACTCTTGAGACCTACCCTGAAAATACAACCAAAAGAGCATGGAAAGGGGTAGGCAAACACTGCCCGCAATAGGACTGATTTACGCCAGACCTGCCACTGCCAGAGAGGGAAGTGCTAAGTCTGGCGAGACAAAGGAGGTGCCTAGCCACAATATCTTGTAAAGATCATTGTTTCATAAGTAAACTTTATAATTTAGAGTTTATGTTAAAGATTAAAACTCTGTAGTATTTTGACTAATTATTGAGTGCCAGTCAAATGCACAAATTTTATCCAGATTATTTTTCTGCACAGTAAAACAATCATGAATATCTATCCAGTAGGTATGAATAAATACAAAACAAACACTAGCTTCTAATCCTGTAGGCACAAGTCCTATAAAGAAACTAGATTTTTATGTAACCAACAGAACACTTTTTGAGAACATTTTCTTTTGTAGATTCTGAGATTGGTCCATAAGATAGTAAAGATATTTATGTTTTAGAGAAATGCATGTTCATGAACATACATTGACAGTATGAGCACAGTGCAACTGTATGCACGCCATGGCTTTGCCAATTTAATTAATATAAATTTTCAAACAAATAATCATTTGTGCTAAAATTCCTGATATTTTCAGGATTCACAAATATTTTCATGATTATCAGCAGCTGCCCAGATATTTGCAAACAATGACTAATGACCTCACGAATAATAGTGTGAGCTCTGCTATTATTTATGGAGAAAAAAATGAATCATCTTGTATTTGATCAGCTCTGATATTTGGACATTTTATTCTGTTTAATAGTCCTAGTTATTTTATTTTATTTTTAACTGCAAACAAAATAAATACTGTAAATATGCATTTGGGCGCAGTCCTGTGATGAGCTTAATGCCTCCTGCAAGGTGTTTGGATGCCACAGTTCCCCATTATTTTTTTAGGAGTTGTGGGCGCTTATCACCTCACTGAGATGATCCCTAGATAAAGCCAGGTATACAAAAAACATACAAAAAGGACATTAAAAGAACATTATTTAGGTTGCACAGTCAAATAATTGAAAGTTAGGAAATGCCAGATATAAGTTTCTCCATGCAACTTTAATTCTGCCCCACTGTGCATTCATCCTGAATAAGGCAGGGGTTCTCTGGGAAAAAATAGGATGTGATAATGTAATTAAAGACTGTATCTTAACGCATATTTTAAAGACAAAGGAGAAAAAGATAAAAAGAAATTCTATTACTTACAACTGTAATAACCTTCTCCCCTTATCATGCATCACCAGCAACACAAACCTCTACCACTTGAACTACAGACTAGCTACATTAGCTGGCAGCAGGAGAAGGTTTTTATCCCAGTGCAATGGGTAATAGACTGATGGATCCAGATTGTGGCTAAGAGAAGCCTGGTCCAGTCCTTTTTTCTTCCAAGGGAGTTGGGGAAACTCAAATCCTATGTATTGCCCCAAAATGGAGGATGGGCCATTGAGGCTATCTGCTAGGGGCAGGGATGGCTGAGGAAATGTTATGTTCAGTTATTGTCATGTTAGCAAAATTTTCATAAAGAAAGCAAGTGAGAAAGGGGAAATAGCAGATTTTATATATCAGCTAAACCTGAATAGAATAGCCTTGGGCAAAGCAAAGGCACTTATTTTGTCCCACGTCTTTCCCCATGCTGAATTTCAAAAACCTGCAGCAAATAGTGGAAGTGTTATAGCTTTGTAAAAGAGGGTTGCAAAAAGCCTTTATAATGGAAAGTGTTAGTTTGCCTAAATAAATGGGTCGCAACCAGCTCTCCCTGTAAAAATGGATTCTGGGAGAAATCACCTGCCTTCATATGTGATTTAAGCATTCAAATAGCCCACGCTGAGTTTTCTGAGTGCAATTTTATCGAACGTTTTATTTTTGAGATGATAAATATATCTGCCTGCATTTTTAATATAGCATAATCTCTACTCGGTCTTTTATTTCAATTAAAGAATTCATCCATTACCCTTATGTGGAAGCATGGTCAGCATATTGAGTGGAGTATTTCCTGTTTGCTATAACTGAAAAATATATTTCCTTGCTGTATCTGTTATATATATTCATATTTTTATAAACATTTTAAATAGACACTAGTTTTTGAGGCCAAGAGCAATGATCTATTGCAGGGGTAGGCAATCTATGGCACCGGTGCCGAAGATGGCACTCTAGCTGATTTTCAGCGGCACTCACACTGCCTGGGTCCTGGCCACTGGTCTGGGGGGTGCTGCATTTTAATTTAATTTTAAATGAAGCTTCTTAAACATTTTAAAAACCTTATTTACTTTACATACAACAATAGTTGTAGATATATATTATAGACTTATAGAAACAGACCTTCTAAAAACGTTCAAATGTATTACTGGAACACGAAACCTTAAATCAAAGTGAATAAATTAAGACTCGGCACACCACTGCTGAAAGGTTGCCGACCCCTGATCTATTGGAAGGCTGGTGAAATTATCAGACTGAAATGATGTCAAAGGCTAGAATGTTATTTTACAATTAAATAACTTTATCTGAAAGAAGAACGAGGAGTACTTGTGGCACCTTAGAGACTAACAAATTTATTTGAGCATAAATTTTCGTGGGCTAAAGCCCACTTCTTGAGAAGCATGTGGTGGAAAATACAGTAGGAAGATATATAACATACACATATACACACACACACACACACACACACAGAGAGAGCATGAAAAAATGAGTGGTGCCATACCAACTCTAATGAGATTAATCGAATAAGGTGGGCTATTAGCAGGAGAAAAAAAACTTTTGTAGTGATTAGTCTCATTAGAGTTGGTATGGAGGCACCCATTTTTTCATGTTCTCTGTGTGTGTGTATATATATATAATATATCTCTTCCTACTGTATAGTCTCTATAGTCTGCCACAAGTACTCCTCATTCTTTTTGTTGATACAGACTAACACGGCTACCACTCTGAAATTTATCTGAAAGGTGATATAATTTTAATATATTTTTTCTAGCCATTTATTTATTTAATAAAAGTGATGTAAATCTTTCTTCAGGTGCATTTTTTTAAACAGGACATGTAGCAGTGTAGACTGCTTTGTTGTTTTTTTTTTTTGAAAGCCCAACATGTCTTTCAATGTATACTGATGTTCCCTGATTTTGTTTCTTTAAATCTTGATTTTTTTTCCTAAGCAACTCTTCTTGATATAAACGGTCACATGATGCAATTTTAGCCAGGAAGAATCTAATCAGGCATACTATAGAAACTGGAATAAATGTTTGCATTTTTAAGTGGTCCATTAAAATCAGCAAATCCATTTATTTACAACTTTACATGCCTAACAGTTCATAGCAATGATTTATAAGAAAATGTGTGTTGAATGGCAGACTCTTCCTATAATATCATTTGTTTTTCGTTAGCTTCTCAACATATATACACAGTAGTCTTTGTAGTGTACTGTATGTAATTGCTGCAACAACAGCATAAATCAGATACTTTTTACTCTGCTGTTGTGCATACTAATCAAAGATATTTTCACATTTAGGTCATGCATTGCCATTGCATGTGCATTGTCTGATTATTTGGTGTATTCTAGCAATTGCTGACATGAACATCTTAAGAAGGGATGGATGGATGTTTTTGTAGAACTTAGCTACCACTTCTCATTATTTGCCAAAGTAGCTGTATATGTAAGTCAAAATATATATATATTTTTGTTATTTTAGTATGGGAAGTTCCAAATTCAGCACAGTGACATCTTTCAGTTTAAGACTTAACTTATACTTTTCATAAAGGATGGCTGCATGAAGTGAACTTCAGTTCTGAAGCTGTGATACCACAAAAGATCTTCAAAGCAAAAATTAAATTTGCACAAGCATTTCCCCTTGAATGTCTTTATCAGATGGATCCTACCTAGATTACTTTTTTCTTCACCTGTAAAATTATCTAATACCAAAATTTAAGAGCAGCAGCAATATTATCGCATCTGCACTGTATGTTTATCAGTTTGTAACAGGCAGAGATTTGTACCAAAGGTTTTTTTCCATCTGTGTAAGGCCCTGGCCAGCACAGAAAATTAATAGATGAGTGGGATACTTTTTAATCTGAGCTGCACTGTCTCCTATACAATCTTCTTGCTTAGGTCCACCAGTTCTTCTGGGCTCTGAGGCTTCTGTTGTAACCACTGGACCACACAGAGCCTCTGGAGTAAAACTAGATGGTTGAAGGAATATTTCACTTCCCTGTAGGAAGACAGTAGTCACCAAGAATGCACTTGTATCCTGTAATTAATGACTATAAAGCACAATTAGTGCTGGTTCTTTCTGCACCCAGGATCTCTCCTCCAATCTGTCCCCTCCACCAAAGGTGTAGAAGTTTGCTGCTTTGATGTACCCAGTTAGCTTGAGGAGCTGAAATACACAAATGTGTTCATGAATTTGATGTGCTTTATGGTAATCCATTAGGAGCTAAGCAAGGAGGAAAAGAACATGATGTACTCTTCAAAGTTCTATCCACAACATTCAGCTAATCTTCTTCAACACGGCACATCATGTACATGGGAAATGAGCAGAGAAGGGTTAAATAGGACAGGTGGTTGATTTTTTTGAAATTCTCCTAGCAGTGTGTGTCTTGCATTGTAAATCTGCTAATCTCAGCACGATAAATTTTTACCTACGATTTTGGGCATAAATGCACTACATAACATCTATGGATTTGTGTCTTATTAAGTAATGCAGTAGTTCTCAAGTTGTAATCCATGTGTGTACTATAGCCCACAGATGAAACATTTTGAGAACCAAACACGAGGATACTGGAGGTGAGCTAGTCTGCAAGGACATTTCTACCTTTTAAGAAGTGGCCCGCACAATAAAATGATGGGAACAAAGGATGGAATTTTGGACCAGTCAGCCTAACTTCAATATCAGAAAAATACTGGAACAAATTATTAAGCAATCAGTTTGTAAGCACTGAGAAGATAATATAGTTATTAGGAAGAACCAGTATGGTTTCATCAAGAACAAATTGTGCCAAACCAACCTAACTTCCTTCTTTAACAGGGTTACTGGCCAAGTGGATAGTGGGAAGTTGTACATGTGATATATCTTGATTTTAGTAAGGCTTTTGATACAGTCCCCCATGACATTCTCAGGACAGGATTGGAATTTAAAATGACCTTGGCAAATTGAAACATTTTGGGGGGAGGGATAGCTCAGTGGTTTGAGCATTGACCTGCTAAACCCAGGGTTGTGAGTTTAATCCTTGAGGGGGCCACTTAGGGATCTGGGGCAAAATCAGTACTTGGTCCTGCTAGTGAAGGCAGGGGGCTGAACTCAATGACATTTCCAGGTCCCCAGTTCTATGAGATAGAAATATCTCCATATATTACTATAATTGATCTGAAATCAACAAGATGAAATTCAGTAAAAACAAGTGCAAAGTATTACTCTTGGGAAGAAAAATAATCAAACACACATTTACAAAATGGAAAATAACTGGCTAAGCAGTAGTATTGAAAACAATCTAGGGGATATTGTGGATCACAAATTGATTATGAGTCATCAATTTGATGCAGTTGCAAAAAAAGCTATTATTCTGGGGTGTGTCAGGAGTGCCATATATAAGGCTGTATCTACATTTACAGCAACATGTAGGGTTCATGTAGCAACATGCAGCAGTGAAAGACAGGCTGCATCCACACTGCAGTGTGTAGCTATGTGCCACAGTGAAAGGCTTTGGCACAAGGCATGCAGCAGGGAAAGGCTTTGGCTGTTCCTTTTCCTGCTGCCTCCTCCTTGTCAGAGCCTTTTCCCCACTGCCTGTTGCCTGACAGAGCCTTTTTTTGCTGCCAGAGCATTTCTCTGCAGTAGGGACAGGCTCTGGCAGTGAAATAGTAAACTGCTAAAAATAGCAGTGGAGATGTGGGTGGCACTTTTGGGGTATATAGAGAGCTGTGTAGGGTATATAATCTACAGTACTGACATGTCTGTACATTGCTTGCCTAAACAGTGCCTCATCATCCATACGGCTATTTATACCTATGCTAGCTGGGCATGCAGTGTCTGTACTCTACATGCTGTTGCAAGTGTACATGTACCCTAAAACACAGGAGGTAATTGTCCCACTCTACTGAGGTCTCAGCTGAAGTACTGTGTCCCAGTTTTGCGCACCATGTTTCAAGGAAGATGTGGACAGAGGAGAGCATCAGAAATGATAAAAGGTTTAGAAACCCTGACCTATGAGGAAAGGTTTAAAATAAAAAAAGTGGACATGTTTAGTCTTGAAGAAAAGAAGACCGAGGAGGGGGTCTGATAGTCTTCAAATATATTGAGGGCTGTTACAAAGAGGACAGTAATCAGTTGTTCTGCATGTCCATTGAAGGTAGAAGTAGTAGTAATGGGCTTAATCTGCAGTCAGAGAAGTTTAGGTTCAATACTAGGAAAGTCCTTCTAACTTTAAGGGTAGTTAAGATATGGAATAGATTTCTAAGGGAGGTTGTGAAGTTCCCATCATTGGGGGTTTTTATGCACAGGTTAGACAAACACCAATCAGGGATGGTCACAGTATACTTGGTCCTGCCTCCATGTGGGTGGG
Organism: Gopherus evgoodei; assembly: GCF_007399415.2. Classification (NCBI taxonomy): domain Eukaryota; kingdom Metazoa; phylum Chordata; order Testudines; family Testudinidae; genus Gopherus; species Gopherus evgoodei. The sequence goes on along the minus strand of NC_044327.1, from coordinate 67,765,520 downwards.
GGGACTGGACTGACCTCCCAAGGTCCCTTCTAGCCTTACCTTTCTATGATTCTCTGATGAGAGGTCCCCAAATGATGTCCCAATCATTGATCAATACAGAAGAGATTTTAGTGTCTGATTAGAAAAAATCTGATGATTTATTAGGAATCAGATTGTTCCAAAAGAATCTAAAAATAGAATAGTTTTCATAAACTCCATCCCTTAAAAAAAACAAAACAACTCAGCTGCAAAATTAAGAGAGACAATTGAAAACAAAAAGAATATGTTCAAGATGATCTTAAATGTTGTCAAGGACATGAAGCAAACCAACAAAAGCAGTCAAAAGAAAGGGGGAAGTCTGTGGCAGATTGAGAAATAATATTTTTAATGAGCTCCCTCAATCCATTTGATAAAAGAAAAGCTTCCTATATTTTTTTCCCTCTGTCCAGATGAGAAAATGTAGTGGTTCAGATTTTAAAATATGTCTAATTTAAGAAAAGCAAAAAAAAGTATGCACTTTGAAATGCTAAATAAGTCAACTAAGTTGTAAATTGTCCTACAGCCAGGATACATTTTTGAATTTAGCAAAATTAGATCAGGTTTTGGATTTTGGCTGAGAATAAGTTTGTTTTAAAAAAACTTCTTAGAAAGTGAAACTTGTTCCAAGTTAATCTTTGACCAACGAAGCTGTATTTACAATACATTGCAGCTCTTAATTTTAGGTTAACATTGGTGGCACAAAGGAACCTTTAAATCAACACTAGATATCAGAAAGAAGAGAATCCGAAAGACTTTAAATAAATTTAGTTTAATTCTGGTCAGTTATTGATGTTGCTGTCAGCTCTAGATTAGATTGTTCTACATATTCCACAGTACGACCATTATAAAACTGAAGTTAATGCTCAGTGCAGCCGCTTGATTATTAAGCAGTGCAATACAAAAACTTAGCACTTTATACCCCTAATCTGTAATCTGCACTAAGTGTCAATATGCACAATCCCGAATATTTTGAAATTGGTTTACCTGAGAGACCACCTTATTTTCTGTGTTGCAGCTGTGATTAGTAATGCTGCTCAGACTTGACCATTCTCTCTTTGAGGGTGGAAACAGATAAGGAGGTCCTTGACTTTGGAATTTGCTTTCCATTGGTGCATTAAGGCTAGATTTGCTATTTTACCAGGCATGGTACAAAACCCACCTTTTACTCTGAGATTTAGGGAGAAGATGGATTGATGAGATCGCAAAAGACTGGTTTAGATTTGGGTTTGTTTCATTAGTAATGGACAGATCCATGGTGTAAGTGTGATCATAAATTTTCATATAAGATATTGTTGCTGATGGTATTTGCGTGGTGCCTAGAGTATCATATGCTGGAAGAATCTAAAGAAATAAACAAATAAATAATCCTCTGCATAACCATACCTATTAGTATTAAAATACAGCTCTAGAAATATTTCAACAAAAGGTGTTTGTATCAATCCAAATGTGTCCCAGTGCAGTCAGCAGCTATTGCAGTCATTTAATGCATATGCTGTTCTGTAATAGAATGTTTGCATGACTGGTCTTCAGTACTGTACTGACACTATAATTGATGTTTGGTTGTTTTATTATACTACATGATATTACTTGAGAAATACATAAAACTGCACACAGTAGGTTTAATAAATGCTAACACATGGCCAGTTGATCTGTAGAAAAACTGGTTCTTTTTATAATGTACTGGAAGGGAAACCATTTTGCTGGATCAAGTCAGAATTAGGTTTGTTGTTTTTTTATATTGCAAAAGGAAATCTCCTTATTCTTATCTCCTTACTTTGACTAAGCTCATTTTTAAAATCAGCAATAGCAGATATCAGATCCTGAGCTTTATGAAAATAATGCTTGTTGTGCTCTATTTACATGTATAGTATCATGCTGAAGGAGAAATTTGCCATAATGTAAATTTTAATATTCTATTGTGCAGCAACATTTCTTAAATCTGTTTTATAGCTCTTGAGGTTATAATGTCTTGGCATGCTGTTGATTGAATGGTCTGAATGAAATATTCCTTTAGGTCTATTTCTACTAGCTCAGATACATCTTATAGGAAATATACTCTTGCATGGACTAAGAACTTTTTTTTTCTCCTTGCTGTAGGATAAGAAATGGGTTCTCAATCATGAAGATGTCACACTGGGAGAATTACTAGGCAAAGTAAGTAATCAACAGAACTAAATGAAAAATAAATAAACCCTTAGCCTGTGCATTCCAAGTATGTATTGATTGTGATGTCTGTAGTTTTCTTATTTTTTGAGTTTTTATTTTTCTAGTAAACAACATTTCTTTGTAGAATTCATATGGTTTAATGCATTTCAAATAGCACTGAATTTCAGCATACATAAAAGTACACCATGTTTACTTATAAAGAATAAATGTTCTGTGTTTTTTTGATTGGTATAAGTGTTTTAAAAGCAGCTTGCATGTTTCATACATTTACATATGCATACTGATTTTTAACAATCTAATTTTATGTTTTGTAAAAATGCAAGCAATGAGGAAAGTTACTGCAAAGTAGTAAAGATGCTTACATAAATTAGTGAGCTGATAAAAATAGGATGCTTTATGTGGACTGAACTGACTTTGTATGACCTGTTCGATGTTAGAAGGCAAGTAAAATAGTAGTAGGTAACATCACAATAGATGCATTAGTCAAAATAATACTTAACACTTACATAGTGGTTTACATCATCAAAGTCTTTTACAAACATAGATCTTTAGAATACTTCTACAAGTTAGGTAAGTAACTAGCCCTATAGTCCATTTTATATTTGGTGAAACTGATGCCAAACCACATGGTGAGTTAGCACAAGTACTGAAATTATTGTTCAGGAATTCCCAGTTCTCAGCCCTGTGTTTTAATCCACTTTACTACGCTGCCTCTAATGCTCTAATGCCCCAAAACCTGAAAAGTGGTTTAAATCAAAAGAACACACACAAAGACAGCTGACTTAGCGTAAAATGTGTATTTTCCTTATACTGTAAGAATTGATGAACCGTTCAAAGAATAGGAGAGAAAAATTCTGTCAAAGCCTTCTGCTGCACAGGATAAAATCCATTTGACCGCCTAAGGAAACAAAAACACAAACTGCCATTAGATAAACAGAGAATTATGCCCACTAAAAATGCCAGACAGTTATAATGCCAGTTCTACTGAAGAACATGGAAAAGCAGCAGGCTGGAAAAAATACACATTTCTGGCATCAGTCAAGGCCTTCTCACAAAAACAAACATTAATTATCCCTAGGTAAGCAAGACAGACACAATGAGTCATTGAACAAAAGTAATACATTTCAACATTAAGTAAAAGAAGTTAAGTAACTGTGCATGAAAAAATAAGTTAGTAAAATTAGTTATGATGATGTCAAGCTATAGTTTGACAGAAAAATGTACAGAACATCCAATAACTGAAGCCTCAATCGTGCATGTATATTGCTGTTATGTAAAAGAACTGATTCAGGAGCAACCACATGCAGAAAAGGCAGAAATGTTCAATAAGTATTTCATTTCTGTATTTGGAAGGGAGTAGGATGATGTACTCATATCACACGAAGATGGTGAACTACTTTCCAGTCGATTACTTATTAAGAAGGATGTGAAACGGTACCTAGTAGGGATAAATCAGCAGGCCCAGGTAACTTACATCCAAGAATTGTGAAAGAGTTGGCATAAAACACCCTTGATCCCCTCGCATTAATTTTTAATAAATCTTGGAATACTGGGGAAAATCCAGAAGAATGGAAAAAGACTAATGTCATGCCAATATTCAGAAAGGCCAGCCTGAATGACAGAGCTAATTATAGGCCAGTTAGCCTGCCATCAGTCCTGGACAAAATAATGAAAAAGCTGATACAGGATTCAATCAGTAAAGAATTAAAGGGTTGGATTATACTTAATGCTAATTAACATGGTTTTATGGAAGAGTAGGTCTTGTTAAACAAACCTGATTTTTTTAATGCGATTTCATGTTTGATTGATAAAGGTTGAGCAGATGTAATGTACTTGGACTTTTATAAGACATTTGACTCAGTATCACATGACATTCTCTTTAAAAATCAGTACTAGATAATATCAATACACCATGTGTTAAATAGATTAAGAAATGGCTGACTGGCAGATCTCAAAAAATCAGCTGTCAGTGGGAAATGGTTGAATGGAAGTGTTTCTAGTGGGGCTCTGCAGGTATCTGTTCTAGGCCCACTGTTTAACATTTTTATCAAATAAATATAAAATCATTGCTGATAAAATTTGCAGATGACACAAAGATTAGATGAATGGTAAATAATGAGGACTGAGTAGTAATACAAAGTGATTTGGATCAGTTGATAAGATGGGCCCATTCAAACAAAATATATTTTAATACAATTAACTGTGAGGTCATATAACTAGGAACAAAGAATTCAGGTCACTCCTACAGAATGGGGGATGGTATCCTGTAAAGAATTGACTTTGAAAAGGATTTAGGGATCATAGCAGACAAATGCTAGAACACGAACGTCCAGAGTGATGCTGTGGCAAAAATGGCTAGCGCAATCCTTCGATGTATAAACAGGGGACTTGTAAGTAAAAGAAGGGAGGTGACTTCCCCCATATACAGCATTAGTGAGACCACTACTGAAATATTACTTCCTTTTCTGATGTCCACGTTTTTTAAAGGATGTTAAAAATTTGGGGATTCTGAGAAAAGCCACAAAAATTATGTCTGCAGGAAACAATGTCTACACAAATGCTTTGTTTGGGGGAAGCTAGGGTGTAACACTGTTTTGCATTAGCCTGCTGCTCCCTTTGAAATGGGAGTAGATTAAAGCACACTAGGGAAATTTTACTGCATGGCAACAGAGTCCACATGGACACTTGATGCTCAACAAGTTAGTGTACACAAGCCCTTAAAGAACTCAATCTATTTAGCTTATCAAAATAAAATTCAAGAAGTGATTTGAGTATGGTTATAAGTACCTTCATGGGGAGAAAATACTGAGTAATAATGGCTCAAATTTTTAACAGTGAGGATGATTAGACATTGGAACAAACTACCATGGAAAGTGGTGGACTCTCCTTCATTTAAAGTCTTCAGATCAGGACTGGATGCCTTCCTGGAAAGCATGTTTTAATCAAACACAAATTATTGGGCTCAATGCGAGAGTATCTGGATGAAATTCCAAGGTATGTGTTATGCATAGGGCCCTACGAAGTTCTCGGCCATGAAAAATGCATCATGGACTGCGAAATCTGGTCTCCCACCATGAAATCTGGTCTTTTGTGTGCTTTTACCCTATACTATACAGATTTCATGGGGGAGACCAGCATTTCTCGAATTAGGGGTCCTGACCCAAAAGGGAGTTTCAGGGGGGTCTTGGTATTGCCACCCTTATTTCTGCACTGCCTTCAGAGCTGGGCGGCCAGAGAATGGTGGCTGTTGGCTGGGCGCCCACCTCTGAAAGCAGCACACCAGCAGCAGCGCAGAAGTAAGGGTGGCTGCTGCCTTCAGAATGGGGTGATCAAACAGTGGTGACTGCTGACTGAGGGTCCAGCTCTGCGGGCAGCAGTGCAGAAGTAAGGGTGGCAATACCATACCATGCCATCCTTACTTCTGCACTGCTGCTAGTGGCGGCTCTTCCTTCAGAGCTGGGCATCCAGCCAGCAGCCAAGGCTCTCCAGCTGCCCAGCTCTGAAGGCAGCGCTGCTGCCAGTCACAGTACAGAAGTAAGGGTCATTAACACAACGCCCTCCACAATAACCTTGTGACACCCCCTGACAAAATCTTTTTGGGTCAGGACCCCTACAATTACAACACCATGACATTTCAGTTTTGAATAGCTGAATTTTTAAAATCCTATGACCATGAAATTGACCAAAGTGAACCATTAATTTGGTAGGCGTCTGTTATATAGGAGGTCAGAGTAAAAGATCTAATAGTCCCTTCTACCTTAAAATCTATGAATCTGTAAATATATCTTGCCTTGACAAGGCTCTTTAAAAATGTGCTGTGATTACTCCAAATTAAAAGAGGAAGGAAGATGCTGATTGCTACACTATTGAGACTTTTCTGTTTACAGCTGCATGGAGCAGTACTAGCAGTACCTCAGAAGACACCAGCTAAGTCATATAGACAACTCAGGGTATGGCTACACTTGAAATTTCAAAAGTGTGAGTGTGGTCAGAGTGCCAGCGCTGGGAGAGAGCTTTCCTAGCGCTGCACGTAAACCACATGCTTTACGGGTGTAGCTTGCAGTGCTGGGAGCCTGAGGCTTTACACTGAGGCTTTACAGCGCAGTATTTTGCAACGCTTAGGGGGGTGTTTTTTCACCCCTGAGCGCGAAAGTTGCAGCGCTATAAAGCCAAGGCCTCACATTCTATCCCACCACCTCTAGATGTATTAAAAGTTTCTAAATAGTGGTCACCATGTTGAAGAACAGACTGCGAATAAATGGGTGAGCAGTATCTTCCCCAGAATGAATGGAGATTGCTTATGTTCAATTACCTATGGCTTTCCTTCACAAGAAATAAAATAAAATTAACCAGGATAGAGTAAAATAAAGTTTTGTTATGCTCCATTTTCCTTTTCAAAGCACAGGAGCATCTACAGCTCTTGCTGAGTGAGAGTAATGCTGTGGTTCAAAGATGACCTATCCGAAGTTTGGATTTCAAAGTATAAGCTACTTACTAATCATTGAGAGGAGAAAATAATCCCTGTTTAAAGAACTAGAAAGCTCAAACATATAACAACAGAGCTTTATAAAGCTGTGAAATTACAAAATGTGTTGTCAAGTAGTTAGGTTTGAAATATATCTACATTACCTTGACCCATGTAAATTTAATTGTGTTAGTAGTCATCTTTGCAGTGCCAGGTAATTTAAAAAAATTGCTGCTGTTTCTGTTTGTTCCACAAAAGCAATGCCATGTGTAGCCTGCATTCTGTGAGAGCCAAAATCTGTGCAATAACGGTTACAAAGAATCATTTATTTTAATCTCGTAGAACAGTGGTTCCCAAACTTTAACAGGCTGTGAACCACTTTCACTTGCTTGTCAAGTCTCACGAACCCCCTCTTAAAAATGAATATTTACAGGGATTTTCTCCTTTACCTCAGTATACATTAAAAAAGCAGAGAAGTTGGAAATATAAAATTTGTTTTGTGACATGCTTATTACACGCTATTTATTATTAATTATTATTTATCATTAAAGTATTTTTATTACATTATGAAAGCGGCAACACTCGTCCAAGATCTCACTTTCATAGCTTGTATTACTTTGAATAAGCTTGTTATAAGACAAGGCTCCTATGTTTCATCAAGGAGTATCAGATGTGAAATAGATGAAGGTATTTAAGAAGCCAACTCAAGAGTTCCTCCTACACAAGCATTCAGGTCTTGAGCAGTCCAGCCAAACAGCGCACGTTACAACAAAGTTTAAACTTATTCTTCATAATAATTTTAAAAAAACACTAGCTGCCTTTTTAATTTTAAAAACAGCAAAAAATATTCACCTCTCTTTCTGTTTCTTTTAAAGAGTCTTGAAGTTTAAATCTCCTCAGTGTGATAGATATGCTTGGCTTTGATCTGCTTAGCTCTTGGAAGTCCAGGGGCTGTGGGCTCCTGGCCCCATGCTGCCTGGGGACCCTAGGGACAGCTCTGTACACCATTAGGGATTTTTTTCCTGAGAACCTCCTATAATATTTCGCAAACCCCCAGGGGTTCACAAACCCGAGTTTGGGAGCCACTGTCCTAGAAGAAAAATGCATGTTAAATATCAGCCACAGCTCAGTGTTTCTAGTTTTGCCTCTCTGTTTTAATTAGCAGTCCTAATTGGAGCTGTGAATACAAACTTGATGGGAAATTAAGAATGAATTTCAAACTTCAAAGGGAACATTGTGAACAATAAAAAAAAATACAAGTACTTAACTTAAAATATCTAAATAAATTATTTTTAAGAGCATTTTCTGTCAAAAATTTCCTAAAACACCATCATTTAAGTAATAAAGGAGCTGCAAAGTGATTTTAGTAATGTATTATGGTTAAAAGCACCTAGTTTCGGTGAATGCGCCACAGTTTTCCCAGCGTGGGCACCCCTTGGAATTTCTCATTGCTGTTATTAATGGCATGAGAGAATTTTAGAATACTTAATGAGCCATAGTCTACCTTCATTTTATATGTAGAACCACCACTGATACCATTGGGATTTCTGCGCGAAGCTCTAGGGTAAAAGACAGTCCAAAAGGAGGACTTCTGACTGTAGAAAACTATTGTGTATATTTTTAATTGAGCTAGTTCTCTGGCGTGAGGTTTTCATACTGTTCCTTACCATTTTGCTAGCCTTTTTTAAAAAAAGAATTTGCTCCCAGCCCATCAGCTTCTCTTGCTTGCTGCTGCTGTGAAGTTGCTACGAAAAACTGGTTTTTCTTGAATCTGTTCTCTTCTCCCAAATTTCACTGGTATGAAAGACTTTCTTTAAACATTTTTATGGACGAGCTCAATAGTCTTATGGTGATGAGATCCATATTTACTATATCATTCCCTGGGCTGACATTGCCAGGAAGCACTGTAGAAGTAGCAGGTTTGGCTCATAGAGAACTTTGTCTCTCTGCACTTTTTTTCCTTTGGCGCACTAATGTAGTGGTGATGCTAACTTGAAAGGGGTTTCCAGCTAGCACTTTCTTGCCCAAAGAAGATCGCCATGACATTGGGCTTGTCTAAATTAGGATTACAGGTGTACTTTATGTAATGCACTCTGGTTCACCTCGACCAGGCAACACAGGGGTCCCCAACGCAGTACCCACGGGTGCCATGGCACCTGCAGGGGCATCTAAATGCGCCCACATCCTGGCTGGCGGTCGAGCATCTACTGAAATGCTGCCAAATTTCAATGGCATTTTGGCGGCGACGCCTCTTGATGACGCCGCTTGCCACTTACAAGTGGCGTCATCAAGAGGTGTCACTGCTGAAATGCCCCCGAATTTCGGCGGATGCTCGACCACCGCTACGGTCCTTCATCTGGCACCAGATGAAAAGATTGGGGACCACTGAGCTAACATGTTCAAATACAATTAGGGTTTTAAAAAGCATGAACATGTTTTATCCCACATGTTTTAAAAATATACCTTTTATCTTAGTTTAGACAAATTAACAGAGGCTTGAGATAGTAGAGGATGTAATAATTCTACAGTTCTGTTTCATGAAAGGAATATAGTATATAACAAATATTATACAAGTACAGACTTGAATATTTTAAATATTGTTTTATATCTTGGTATTTTTAATGCAAGATCATTTTTCAAAGTTGTGTTTATAAGTAGGGATTTAGAATAGAAGTGCCTTGTAACTATAACAGCAATGCTATCATCCGTCTGAATTTTATATCTTTCTCCTTACCATTTGTATCTCTTCCATCTTTTTGCTTTTGACATTAGTATGTGTGCTCATGTACAGATGTGTGATGATTATTTTAAAAAATCTCATTTACTCAGAGAAACAAGGAAAGCACTTCCTACAAATTCTATCTATGCTTACTGAAGTCACGTAACTCCAAACAGAGGCATACATAAGGAAAGAGATCTGTGTATAGATAAACCGGGGATAGCTTTAAGATTTAGCCATATCTGTTCTTATGGCGAGGAGGAAGGGAAAAAAACCCAACAAGCACAGACAAAGGAAATATGCCCTTCAATTTTGTGCTCCTATGCATGGTCTGCTCCTTTGCATGAGTATAACCTTTTTATAGTTTCTTAGCCCTGGTCTACACTACAAGGTTAGGTCGAATTTAGCCGTGTTAGGTTGATTTTATAAGCAGTGTGTCTACACAACCAACCCATTCCGTCAACCTAAAGGGCTCTTAAAATTGACTGCTGTACTCCTCCCCGGCGAGGGGAGTAGTGCTAAAATTGACCTTGCTGGGTCAAATTTGGGGTAGTGCAGATGCAATTAGATGGTATTGGCCTCCAGGAGCTACCCCAGAGTGCTCCAATGTGACCACTCTGGACAGCACTTTCATCTCCGATGCACTAGCCAGGTACACCGGAAAAGCCTCGGGAAATTTTGAATTTAATTTCTTGTTTGGTCAGTGTGGCAAGCTCAGCAGCACAGGTGACCATGCAGTCCCATAATTGCAAACGAGCTCCAGCAGGGACTAAGAGACACTGGATCTAAATGCTGTATGAGGAGAAGAATCTGTGCAGGCCAAACTTCAATCAAAAAGAAGAAATGCTAACATATATGCCAAAATTGCACAGGGCATGATGGACAGAGGCTACAACGGGAACACACAGCAGTGCTGTGTGAAAGTTAAGGAGCTCAGGCAAGCCTACTAAAAGACAAAAGGAGGCAATGGTCACTCCGGGTCAGAGCCCCGTACATGCTGCTTCTGTGATCAGCTACATGACATTCTGGGGGGACACCCAACCACTACCCCACCACTGTCTGTAGACACCTGTATGGGAGGAGTCTCATGCAACAAGGAGGAAGATTTTGTGGATGAGGAAGAGGAGGAGGAGAATGCACAGCAGCTGGCAAGCAGAGAATCTGTTCTCCCTGGCACCCAGGACCTTTTCATCACCCTGGAGCCAATAGCCTCACAAGGCGGTTCCCGGACTCTGAAGCTGGAGAAGGCACCTCTAATGAGTGCACATTTGTAACTACACTACAGGGTTTTAAAGCAATTTGATTTGCCCTGAAGACCTGGGATGCATTCGCGGCCAGTACAGCTACTGCAAAAGTCTGTTAATGTGTTTGGAAATGGAGCAGGAATCCTCCAGGGACATCTCCGTGAAGCTCTCTTGGAGGTACTCTGAAACCCTTTGCAAAAGGTCTCTGGGGAGGGCTGCCTTATTTCGTCCTCCATGGTAGGACACTTTACCACTCCAAGCAAGTAGTCTGGAACCATTGTAGCACAAAGCATGGCAACGAATGGTCCTGGGTTTTGATTGCATTCAAGCAACATTCAGTCTATTTCTTTCTGTGTTAGCCTCAGGAGAGTGATATCATTCATAGTCACCTGGTTGAAATAGGGGAATTTTTGTAATGGAACAGTAAAAGGACCCCGTTCATGCTGGGCTGTTTGTGCTTGGCTAAAAGGGATCATCCCTGAAGAATAGTCACACAGTGGTGGGAGGGATGAAGGGATCATCCCAGAGAATAGCCATGTGATGGGGTGGAGGGAATGGTGTGCTGCACATCCACCCAAAAACCGCAGACCCTCCTTTTAAATGGCAAACCCAACTGGCATTGCTTGCTATGGGAAAGGAGAGTGCTGCAGTTTGAAACCGTTCCCACATGTTACGAAAGCAGAAGAAGTCAACCCCACGTACCCTTTGGCTTACCATGGCTGCCTGGAAACCGAATTCTGTTGCCCAGCCATGTGTGATATCACCATACCAACAGGCGCTCAATATAACAGGGAAAATGCGACCTTGTACCTAAAGCACATGTGCTGTCTGCTGTGAATTGCTTAATTCACTGTGAAAGAGTCTCCCTTTTATTCTCAGAAATGTATCTTCTGAAATTCTACCCTCCCTTTTTATCCCCCCACAGATGCAAATATTTCTATGCTCCCCCATCATCTCCATCCCAGAGGTTATCGCAGATTAGAATGCGAAAAAAATGCACTCGCAATGACATGTTTTCCAAGCTCATGCAGTCCTCCCGCACTGATAGGGCACAGCTGAATGCATGGAGGCATACAGTGACAGAGGCCAAGAAAGCATACAGTGAGCACGATGAGAAGAGGCAGGAGGCAATGCTGAGGTTAATGGAGGAGCAAACGGACATGCTCAGGCCTCTGGTGGAGCTGCATCAAAGGCAACAAGAGCACAGACTGCCACTGCATCCACTGTATAACCGCCTGCCCTCCTCCCCAAGTTCCATATCTTCCTCACTGAGACACCCAAGAACGTGGGGGGTGGAAGGGAGGATCTAGACACCCAGTCACTTCGCTCTAGATTATGGCTGAAGCAATAGAAGGCTGTCATTCAAACTTTTGATTTGTAGTGTGGCTACAATAAGAAATGTGGCCTCGTCCTTCCCTTCTCCCCTCCTCCCGCACCCCACCTGGCTGTAACAATAGTTGATTATACTGTAATCAGTACAGTTCCCAAGTCATGCCCCATCAAAGATCATATCAGATAACAAAAATTCTGCATCTCAAAGTAGGGAATTAACAATTCCCCATTTTCTTATCTGGAGATGTGGAGTTAATATCAAAGAGAAGGAAGAAAGTAATATTTTAGAAGTTAATGAAGTTCCACTGACTAAAAAAAGGATTTGATGAAAAATTTATTTTGTTTATTCAGAAAATGCTTTACTGTTTTCAGAAAAGTTACAGTAGAATATCTTGTCAAATTCTGTATGTTAGATATGGTCAAATATAAAAATGTATTATGAACTGAATGATGTTAGAGTAAGAGCAAGAAAATAAAACAAATTTCCTTTGAAGTTAGTGTGTGATTTTATAAGAGCATCTTTAAAACATAGATCCTAATGAAAATTCTTTGACATGAAGTATCTGTTTCTCCTGAATAATGATTAGCTTTATTTTTCTGAAGACTTAAAAGCACAGTGAATATATATATATTTGCAATTTCAGGGTAACTTTGGTGAAGTATATAAGGGAACATTAAAGGATAAAACCCCTGTTGCTGTAAAAACTTGTAAAGAAGACCTTCCTCAGGAACTGAAAATAAAATTTTTATCAGAGGCCAGGTAAGTTCTCTACATGTAATTAAATATGTGCTTATCTTGGATTTTTTTTAATTGAAATTTTAACTTTGAAAATTAAAGATTTCAGATATCTGTGTGATCATTCCAGCAATCATAAATAAGCCCTGTAACTTAACATTGCCGCCCAATTAAGAGCTTTTTTTCAAAGGCCTGACCTTATCATAGACTCAGGCAAGACTTTAGAGTAGAAGTGGTAGTCATAAAGACATGTAAATATTGACCTCATTAACTAATCTTGGGAAGAAACAGGCCCTCTGGAAGAACTGGGTTGTGCCATTCAGGCAAAGGATATTCCTTGATAGTGGGGGAAAATGAGGTTGAAATAATACCATATTTACTCGATCATAAACTGGTTCATTTATAAGCCGACCCTCCCAAGATGGATAAGTAAAAATAGAAAAATTTTATGACCCGTTCATAAGCCGACCCTATAATTCAGGGGTCAGCAAACTTTGGCTCCCAGGCCATCAGGATAAGCCGCTGGTGGGCCGAGATAGTTTGTGTACCTCGCGTCCACAGGCATGGAGATAAACCTAAGTAAACAAAGTGTCCCGGCTCAACAACTGCTTATTCTGATGGGTTGGGACAGCAACTAGTGGGGAAATATTTGGGGGGGGAGAAGCTGGGAGTCAGGGGAGTAACCCCTGTGACCACCCTCCACGTGACCCCACACTCTTCCCTGGGACCCCCACACTCTTCCTCATCCCATCCCTTCCCACCTTATCTGGGAGGGCTAGGGGAGGATGTCTCTGGCCTGACTGGAGCTGCTCTGGCAGGCTGGGCAGCGCGGCCGCAGCCTGCTCTGGCGGGCCAGACGGGGTGGCACGGCCGCATCGTGTTCCGCTGGGCTGGGCATCACACTGCAGTGTGCTCCGGCAGGTCGGGTGGCACGGCCACAGCCTGCTCAGGGGGCAGGACTGAGCGGCATGGCTGCAGCCTGCCAGCACTGGAGCTGCAGCTGCTTCGGAGGCTGGGAGGAGAGCAGGGTGGCCAGAAGTGGAGAGAGACTGGCCCCACCTCTTCCCTTCTGTCTCTGCTGGCTGTGCTGCCTCTTCTTGCTCCCTCTGTTGGGGACAGGGGCTGTGTCCCACGTCTCCCTCTCTATACATGTTCATAAGCAAACCCCCTTCTCTGGTGCTTCCCTTTTTTACTAACAAAATTCGGCTTATGAACGAGTATATACATTGGTGAAAAGAGTGGTAAGCCCAAGTATATGAGCTGATACATGAGAATACAAGTACATGGCCTTTAAATTCTCAGGGTAAGGGAGTGTACCACAATAATTTAAAATGTTTTAAGTTATCTTGCTGTCCTCACTCTAGAGTTTAACGTAGTTTCATTGTTAGATAAATAACTAAGTTTTACGAAGATAGAAACGTAGAAAACATTAGCTATATACAAATGACTTTTATTGGATATCTTAACTATATAATTCCTTGAAAATGGCTTTGATTTCATGCTAATAGCCTGGCTGGCTACCAAGGAATTTCTTCACTTGCTAAGCAGCCTCCAACTCAAGAAATGATTTTATATTGAAATGAAAATGAAATACATTATTCCTTACTGAGATGGCATTCAAGCATACTAACACTTTCCATTTTCTTTTACAAGAGGTGGTTCAAGTTAATAAGTAGTAGTTATCAAACTTTCAAAAGCTATGATGTCTCTCTAGAATTCTTACCAGCCCTCCTTTTCATTTATAAATCATGGCATATTCTTCTGTCTGTAAATATTCTCATCATAGCCTTACTTAAGCAGATGCAAGTTTTATTGTTTTAGCTTCCTAAATTGGAATAGGTATTCTTAATTTGTTGTTTTCAGTTTAAATTATTTTTACTGTATTTAATGCTCAGGAAAATGAGTTGGAGGCTGAGCTGTGGGTAGGCAAAGTGCAGACAGATGCTTTGCAAGGTTTTTGACTGAACTCTCCCAGCACTCCCCAGTTCTGATCTTTTAGTTAAATTCTGGGCCTTGTGAGGTATGATTGCCTTGTTTTGCAAATTATATAGTTCTTTTATGCTGCGGAGAAATGGTGGGATCACTATGAGAATACTTAAGTAGATCTTGACTTGTAAACTAGTCAATATATTCACAATTTTTTAATTTTCTCATCAGAGTGTATGATTGTAATTCCACAGAGTGGTACCATTGATGCATTGAAAGCAGCTTGTTTTTGGATAATATAACAAGGGATATTTTGCTTTAAAATAATGTTAGAGGTTTAAGATACTTTCCCCTGATATTTATTTTAATCAACTTGCATAATGAAATATACTAACATAATAAAACTTTTTTGCACCCTATGCAGAATACTCAAGCAATATGACCATCCCAATATTGTCAAGCTAATAGGAGTTTGCACTCAAAGGCAGCCTATTTATATAGTTATGGAACTTATTCCAGGTAAATTTCATTTTTTGCATTTTTATAATATGAAGCCCTGAGTTTATTATGTCTTAATTGCCTCGATTAGCATTATCATGATCTATACCAACAGATCTACTCTTTTATAAACTTTTCAGATATCTTGGTTTATGCTAGCCATGATGCTGTGCAGGTCTGCTGTGAGTTTGTCTATAACCAACTCAAATATCACAAGTTGTTAGAAATGTTTACCATTTCTAACAGCTTGTAATGTAATGTACCAAATGTAATGTTTACCATTACACAATAGTCTTAGTTTTCCTCACTCCAGTGTAGAACAAAATACCCGTTTGTTTCATGAGCTGCCTATGTAATTGATGTCTTTGCTATTGATGAGTTAACTGAGTTTAAATTTAGATGTTCAACTTCTGTAACATCTTTGGTTGCAGATAAGTAATGATCTATAATATACCCTATCCACTGAAGTTTTTTCTGTGTTTTATGTATATCTCTTCCATTAAAAAGTATGAAAATAAGTTATTTAGGAAAATTTTATTGTTTCTTTTTCTGATAGCCTTGTACGACTTTGAGACTGCTGTGTTTGTATTTTGCCAGCCGGTGGAGACAGTTTCCAACTGTTAGGATAATAGCAGCTGCTAGGCACTTTATTCCCACTTTGAATCTATCTGTAGCAAGAAAAGCTATGTTCTTGGTAACCTCTGATGTTCCTTACTATGCAGCACAGTTAATACAGGTGATGAGTTTTAAAAAAAATGTCTTCACAATCATATTCTGGGATGTAACAAGAACCATTCCATTCACAAAGAAATAGGCTACATTTTCACTGAAGGTTGGGTGTAGTTTATTGTTTATAATACTTAGTATTAACAGAAGTACAGATGCAAGAGTGAAATCTTAGTCCCATTATGATTTACTGTCTTTCTCAATGAGATTATGCTGTATATGTGACTGACTTTTATAGCTTATGAAAATGGGAGACTAATAGTATTGTCTTGAGCCAGGCTTATTCTGGGCATGTTTTGTGAAGGCTTCCACAAACATCTCTGCCAATGTTCTTATATCCTGGCATTAGACACTCTTGCCATTTTGGTACAGGATTCACAGGGCCTAGGACAAGATGAAAAAACAGGCCGTTGGTAGAGTGGTCTGTGAGGAATCAATGAATGGAATTTTAAATCTTTTACCCATCCCTGTGACCATTTCTACCTTGATACCCACATAAAAGTTTATTTTTTTTCCCCCTCCTGGCTTCAGATATGCAAGAAACTTCCTAACTCTGATCCTGGTGTGCTTTGTTGTGCTCTTGGTATTCTGTCTAGTTTCCATGCTTGCATGCCTCAGTAGCCTTTTTAGTATTTGTACAGTCCTTCACACCTAGTGAGAGTTAAAAATGGCAGGCACACCAGGAGCAGGACCAACCCAACTAGAGAAATTAGGAATTCTGGTGCTGGTGAATGGGGCAGACAGAGGAATGTCTAGGTATTAACTTTATATTAGAGGAGTGATGGATGTGTGCAAAATATTACTACTGTTTTCACCTCCCTGGTGGCAAATTTGGATGAGACTGCCTAAAATAAGTTTCACTTGTGATCAGACCTAGAACTTGAACTTTGATCTTAATAGGTGAAATACTAGTGCTTTCATTCACTGCACCACCTGCCCCAGCTTTCTCCGTGTGTGTTTGTTTATCTCACTTTATATTTTCTCTCTGCAAATAAAATAACAAATGGAGATACTAGAATGGCCAGGTGTCTGGCTATCGACCGGAAAGTCTGGTAAAAAAGGGGACCTGACAGTGTCCGGTTACTATGGGTCGGGGAGGCAGGGAGGTGCCTGGTCATTACCTGTGCCAGCCCCTCCTCAGCTGGAGCCACCTCCTACTGCGTTGTGCAGCAGCAGCTCCCATCCCCAAAGGCAAGTCCCTTCCGTGCAGAGGGGATGGAGGGGAGGGAAAAAGCAGAGAATGACAGGAGATGGCGGAGGGGGAGGGAAAAGCAGCAAATAGGGGACAGGGCCTTGGTGAGAAGGGAGAGGCAGAAACAGGGCCTCGGGAGGGGTGAGTCAGGGGTAGAACCTGGGGGAAGAGGCAGGCAGGAGCAGTTCCAGGACTCCTGCTGGAGTATCCGTTTTTTATATATTACAAAGTTGGCAATCCTAGCGAGTACACTTGAGGGTGTTTAAACTATATAATTCTGCAACTCAATTTAAAAAAAAAAGTTCAAAACAGAACATTTAATTGTATAAAATTGTATCACACTGTGAAATGCAGAACTGTAGAAGACTGTGGTTTATAAGGCTAAATTGTAGTCTCTCCAGGGAATGTAGTAGAAACAGTTAGCTACATACTGTGTTGGGATTTCACCTATTATGTTTGCTCATTTTTTTTGCATATAGTTTTCCCTTTGCTATAAAATGTTCTGATTCCTTATTTGTCAAGTATATTTTTGTTCCCTTGTATACCTCCTACGTGTGGGATATGTGCTGTTTATTCTCTTTTGAGATTGCCGTGATTTGGGTTTCAGTGCTTTATTTGTGGCTCTTTCTAGTTGACATTGCAGAGTCAGATCATTTTCATGAGAGTCCCTTATTTTGGAAGCTGGAAAAGGAAATGTATCTCAGGATAAAATAGCTCATGTTAGGAATCAAAAGAAGGGTGGCAGATTCACAGTTAAACAAGAATACAATCACTGCTGACCACAGGAAACAACTCAGATGTTGCTATACACATAGCCAAAGAATATAACATGTTTGAAACACAAACATCTTTCTTAAGTGAACACCTTTCTTACAGAGCAAAAGAAATGACATTCCTCCCACAGAAAAAGAGAAGAGCTGTTAGTCCTACAGGAAGAGGGGAGGAGTCAATAGAGGCAGCACCAAATATGAGCCCCAGGAGTGAATAGGAATCGAGAGGACTTGCAGCCAGTGGGTGCAGGGGATAGACCGGAGAATCACACTGTCACCAGGAAAAGGCAGGTCTACGTGATTGGGGACTCCTTACTGAGAAGAATAGACAGGGCTGTAACTAGAGCTGATCGGGAGAACAGAAGGGTGTGCTGTCTGCCGGGTGCTAAGATACGGGATGTGGACCTGAGGCTGAAAAGGATCCTAACTGGAGCGGGAAAGAATCCATTGATTGTCCTTCATGTGGGAACGAATGATACGGCTAGATTCTCGCTGGAAAGTATCAAGGGCTTAAACTGCAGCAAGGGAGATGTAGGTTGGACATTAGGAAAAAGTTCCTAACTGTCAGGGTAGTTAAACACTGGAATAGATTGCCTAGGGAAGTTGTGGAATCTCCATCTCTGGAGATATTTAAGAGTAGGTTAGATAAATGTCTATCAAGGATGGTCTAGACAGTATTAGGTCCTGCCATGAGGGCAGGGGACTGGACTCGATGACCTCTCGAGGTCCCTTCCAGTCCTAGAGTCTATGAGTCTATAAGGGAGACTATGCCAGACTGGGGAAGACGCTTAAGGAAATCGAGGCTCAAGTGATCTTCAGTGGGATTCTGCTGGTTCCTCGAGAAGGGCAACAAAGGTGTGACAAGATTATGGCGATCAACAGATGGCTCAGCCAGTGGTGCTATAAGGAGGGCTTTGGGATGTATGGCCACTGGGAAGCATTTATGGACAGAAGACTGTTCTCTCGGGATGGACTTCATCTGAGTAAGGAGGGAAATAGACTTCTAGGATGGAGGCTCGCCCAACTGATTGAGAGCTTTAAACTAGGAATTTGGGGGAGATGGTTGGGAGATGTCCAGGTGATCTCCATGCCAGAATTTAACCTTGAGAGGGAAGAAAACAAAGTAAGAAGGGATACAGCCGTGGACAGAAGAATTGACATAAGGAGGAAGGGTAGTATAGATAACAGTCTAACAGGTGATGCTGGTGGTAGAATGTCTGTGCCTAACAGGGTAAAGAATGTGAGTGAAGCCAAACGGCAAAAATTAAGATGTCTGTACACTAATGCGAGGAGCCTAGGGAACAAAATGGAGGAACTAGAGCTACTGGTGCAGGAAGTGAAACCAGATATTATAGGGATAACAGAAACATAGTGGAATAGTAGTCATGACTGGAGTACGGGTATTGAAGGCTATGTGCTGTTTAGGAAAGAGAAATAAAGGCAAAGATGGTGGAGTAGCATTGTATATCAATGAGGAGGTTAACTGTAAAGAAATAAGAAGTGATGGAATGGATAAGACAGAGTCTGTCTGGGTAAAAATCACACTGGGAAAGAAAGCTACTAGAGCCTCTCCTGAGATAGTGCTTGGGGTGTGCTACAGACCGCCGGGATCTGATTTGGATATGGATAGAGACCTCTTTAATGTTTTTAATGAAGTAAACACTAATGGGAATTGTGTGATCATGGGAGACTTTAACTTCCCAGATACAGACTGGAGGACAAGTGCTAGTAAGAACAATAGGGCTCAGATTTTTCTGGATGTGATAGCTGATGGATTTCTTCACCAAGTAGTTGAAGAACCAACAAGAGGGGATGCCATTTTAGATTTGGTGAGTAGTGAGGACCTCATAGAAGAAATGGTTGTAGGGGACAACCTTGGTTCGAGTGATCATGAGCTAATTCAGTTCAAACTAGATGGAAGGATAAACAAAAATAGATGTGGGACTAGGCTTTTTGATTTCAAAAGGGCTAACTTTAAAGAATTAAGGAGATTAGTTAGGGAAGTGAATTGGACTGAAGAATTTATGGATCTAAATGCGGAGGAGGTCTGGAATTACTTTAAGTCGCAGCTGCAGAAACTATCAGAAGCCTGCATCCCAAGAAAGGGTAAAAAACCCATAGGCAGGAGTTGTAGACCAAGCTGGATGAGCAAGCATCTCAGAGAGGTGATTAAGAAAAAGCAGAAAGCCTACAAGGAATGGAAGAAGGGTGGGATTAGCAAGGAAAGCTACCTTAGTGAGGTCAGAACATGTAGGGATAAAGTGAGAAAGGCTAAAAGCCGTGTAGAGTTGGACCTTGCAAAAAGAATTAAAACCAATAGTAAAAGGTTCTATAGCCATATAAATAAGAAGAAAACAAAAGAAAGAAGAAGTGGGACCAGCTAAACACTGAGGATGGAATGGAGGTTAAGGATAACCTAGGCATGGCCCAATATCTAAATAAATACTTTGCCTCAGTCTTTAATGAGGCTAATGAGGAGCTTAGGGATAATGGAAGGATGACAAATGGGAATGAGGATATGGAGGTGTCATAGTATAATTCCCAAATCTGGACCTTAGTGTCCAGGATATGGGTACTAGCATAAAGTCCTCTAAGCTTAATTACCAGCTTAGATTCTGTAGCGCTACCACCAATCAGGGATTTCTAGGGCCTGATACCCTCTGGTCCCCCCAAAACCTTCCCAGGGGACCCAAGACCAAGATTCCTTGAGTCTCACAACAAAGGGAAATAACCATTCCCTCCCACCTATTTACCTCCTCCCGATCTTTCCAGCCTGGGTACACTAGGAGATACTGTGATTCAATTCCTTGAAACACAACACAGAGAGATCAAGTTTCTGTCTCCCCCCTCACCCAGAGGCAATACAGATTCAAGCTTCGTGAATCTACACACAAAGAGGAAATTTATCCTTCCCTTCTCCCCACCAATTCCCTGGTATATACAGACTCAATTTCTTTGAGCTTAATTAGGAGAGAAAAATCAACAGGTCTTAAAAGCAAAACTTTAAAAAAAAAAAAAGAAAGAAAAAAGTACAAGGTTTGTCTCTGCACTTTAGATGGTAAACGGTTACAGGGTCTTTCAACTTATAAACAATAGAAAGAAACTTTCTCCAGCAGAAACACAATTTAAGCTACTTCCAGCAAGTAAACATATGCAAATAGAAAAAAAAAATTAAAAGACTATGACCGCCTTTTCTTACTTACAATTCTGAATAGATAAGAGACTGTAGCAGGGAGATTGGCAGAAACCTGGTTGCACCTTTAGCCCCGTCCAGGACCCAGAGAGAACAAAGCCAAACCCAAAACCCACAAACAAAGGCTTCCCTCCACCCGAGATTTGAAAGTATCTTGTCTTCTGATTGGTCCTCTGGTCAGGTGTTTGCAGGTCACTGTTTGTTAACCCTTTATAGGTGAAAGAGATATTAACCCTTAACTATCTGTTTATGACAGGAGGTAGATATTACCACATCTGAGGTAGAAGCCAAACTTGAACAGTTTAATGGGACAAAATCGAAGGGCCCAGATAATCTTCATCCAAGAATATTAAAGGAACTGGCACATGAAATTGCAAGCCCATTAGCAAGAATTTTTAATGAATCTGTAAACTCAGGGGTTGTACCGTAGGACTGGAGAATGGCTAACATAGTTCCTATCTTTAAGAAAGAGAAAAAAAGTGATCCGAGTAACTATAGGCCTGTTAGTTTGACATCTGTAGTATGTAAGGTCTTGGAAAAAATTTTGAAGGAGAAAGTAGCTAAGGCCATTGAGGTCAATGGTAATTGGGACAAATTACAACATGGTTTTACTAATGGTAGATCATGCCAAACCAACCTGATCTCCTTTTTTGAGAAGGTGACAGATTATTTACACAAAGGAAATGCAATAAATCTAATTTACCTCGATTTCAGTAAGGCATTTGACACTGTTCCACATGGGGAATTATTAGTTAATTTGGAAACGATGGGGATCAATATGAAAATTTAAAAGTGGATAAGGAACTGGTTAAAGAGGAGACTCCAGTGGGTTGTACTGAAGGGTGAACTGTCAGGCTGGAAGGAGGTTACTAGTGGAGTTCCTCAAGGATCAGTTTTGGGGCCAATCTTATTTAACCTTTTTATTACTGACCTTGGCACAAAAAGCAGGAATGTTCTAATAAAGTTTGCGGATGACGCAAAGCTGGGAGGTATTGCTAACACAGAGAAGGATCAGGATATCATACAGGAAGATCTGGATGACCTTGTAAACTGGAGTAATAATAATAGGATGAAATTTAATAGTGAAAAGTGCAAGGTCATGCATTTAGGGATTAATAATAAGAATTTTAGTTATAAATTGGGGACACATCAGTTGGAAGCAACAGAGGAGGAGAAGGACCTTGGAGTATTGGTTGATCACAGGATGACTATGAGCCGCCACTGTGATATGGCTGTTAAAAAAGCTAATGCAGTTTTAGGATGCATCAGGCAAGGTATTTTCAGCAAAGATAAGGAGGTGTTAGTACCGTTATTTAAGGCACTGGTGAGACCTCATCTGGAATACTGTGTGCAGTTCTGGTCTCCCATGTTTAAGAAGGATGAATTCAAACTGGAACAGGTTCAGAGACGGGCTACTAGGGTGATCCGAGGAATGGAAAACCTGTCTTATGAAAGGAGACTGAAAGAGCTTGACTTGTTTAGCCTAACCGAAAGAAGGTTGAGGGGAGATATGCTTGCTCTTTATAAATATATCAGAGGGATTAATGTTAGGGAGGGAGAGGAATTATTTAAGCTTAGTACCAATGTAGGCACAAGAACAAATGGGTATAAACTGGACACTAGGAAGTTTAGACTTGAAATTAGACGAAGGTTTCTAACCATTAGAGGAGTGAAGTTCTGGAACAGCCTTCCAAGGAGAGTAGTGGGGGCAAAAGACATATCTGGCTTTAAGACTAAGCTTGATAAGTTTATGGAAGGGATGGTATGATGGGATAGCTTAATTTTAGCAATTGATCTTTGATTATCAGCAGGTAAGTATGCCCAGTGGTCGGTGATGGGATGTTAGATGGGATGGGATCTGAGTTACTGCAGAGAATACTTTCCTGAGTGCTGGGTGGTGAATCTTGCCCACATGCTCAGGGTTTAGCTGATCACCATATTTG
Organism: Gopherus evgoodei; assembly: GCF_007399415.2. Classification (NCBI taxonomy): domain Eukaryota; kingdom Metazoa; phylum Chordata; order Testudines; family Testudinidae; genus Gopherus; species Gopherus evgoodei. The sequence continues at coordinate 67,742,592 of NC_044327.1, read as the reverse complement.
GGGTCGGGAAGGAATTTTCCTCTGGGGCAGATTGGCAGAGGCCCTGGAGGTTTTTCGCCTTCCTCTGCAGCATGGGGCGTGGGTCACTTGCTGGTGGATTCTCTGCAGCTTGAGGTCTTCAAACCACAATTTGAAGACTTCAATAACTCAGACATAGGCTAGGGGTTTGTTATAGAAGTGAATGGGCAGGATTCTGTGGCCTCCTTTGTGCAGGAGGTCTGACTAGATGATCATATTGGTCCCTTCTGACCCTAAAGTGTATGAGTCTATGAGACAAACACTGTGATAAGAAAATTCAAAAAAGCCTATGTATGAATGATATATTCCACAGAATAAATAAATAAAAGAACCTACTGTAGAAATACAGCCAGGAGAGAGAGAGTGTGAAGGTCACAAAAAGAGCCATGCATGGTAATGAGAGCAAACCGTCACCTAATTGCAACACATTTTCTTCTGCCAATGCAACCAGCCATCTCAACCTAGCAGTCTTCAACCCACAACATAAACCTATAATAGCTTATTAAAGTGACTTTAGTAATTTATTCCTGGCTATTAAATTACATAAAAGTGAAGGTCTTTGAACTGAAAGCCAAATGTAGGGATTTTTTCCACAAAATATATAATTTCTGTTTGCTAAGGGACCCAGGACCGAAAAACAAACAATTATGTAATTGCGCTGTCTTGTGCGCTCTCTCTCTCAGACCCGTCTCTGTTAGCTACGTTAGACAAATCCCCTGCCCTGGGGCTTGAAAGTCTCACAGGTGCAGGTTTCTCTCCCCTTTCTCCCAGTGGTAGAACAGATGACTTCTGGGAGGGGAATACACTGGGCTCTCTGTCAGCTCTTCAGTAGCACTGGGATAGAGTGGGGAGCTCAAGATCAGTAAATGGTCCTCTGATCTCCCTGTAATCTCTTCCCCCTACTCCTTCCGTCTTTATGTTCTACAGGGTTTTTCATTTTTATATCCTACTTTTCCAATTGCTGAAATGTACTATGGCCACTAGTGCTCCTTTTCAGTTCCTCATTATTCATTTATTATTTGTATTTCTAATTCTGTTCCTTCCATTGCAAGGATAGGCGGGAAATGTTCCTTCCCATACTTACCAAACTGCCCTGGCTTATTGGGACTAGAGGGGGTGGCAGATGGTGTGTTCCTCCCCAAAACTGCCACGTTTTACCATTATTATTTCCAGGGAGAGGAGGCATGATGCTTCCCTGGTTTCTGAGGATTAGTGCTCTTTGAAATAACTGCTGCTCCTTCTGCTCCCTGCTTTCTCCTGAGAAGTTGATTGGGGATTTCTACCTGAAAACGACAGAGAGTGGAGAGGGGCAACTAGTGGGGGGGGGGGGGGAATAAGGGGTGGTTAAATATTGAAAATAAGACTAAATTGGGCTATTTGTTCACCCTGTACTACATTTTTTATGATCAAAGCATTTGTGAGCAGAACTGAGTTAAGTAGTTCTGTTCTCTGGAATGAAAACAGTGAGAGTGAGAGAGAGAAATAAAAAGATATGTATACAGAAGACCTTACACCATGAAAAGCAGATTTGACATGAGGAATCAAAACATCCAGAGGCTATAAAGTGCTGCAAAGACCAGAAAAAATGTTAACAGGAAAAACATTTGAAAATAACACTATATGTAAATATCCTCTGCCCTTCTGCATTTTTTATCTTTTACTTTTGCAGTTGTTTGAAATCTTGGCAATTGCAAGAGAAACATCTTTTAACTTTTTATGTTATGTTTACAAATTGATTTAGATAGCTGTGGGATAACTCATTGCAAGATCCTCGTGTACTTACAGTAGCATCTGTCTTTTGTATTTACCTAGATGATTTAAAGCATATTTTCTAGTATCCAGATTGTAATTAATTAGAAATGGGATCATTTTAGTCAAACATGTCAAAATTTTAAAATAATTACACCCTTTCATCATGTGTTTGCAAAACACAGCTTTCTATCTTAATATAAAAAGGCTAATATTATAATCACTTTCTAAGAAGTGTTGTGTTCTGTTTCTTTCCAGTCAAACCACTGGCCTTTTCCATAATTAAGCAGTAGCAGTAATTAGGTCTTTGGATAAAAAGACGGGGATTTTGCCAAATGGTTCACATTTCACATACTAGCCATGCCACAGATACTGTGGATAAATGACTCAATAAAATAACGTTGGTATTATTATTAAAAAGGAATCTCCGGGGTATCTTGTAGAAAGTATACTTTTCTGGCTGTGTGTAACATAATTAGTAATTTATTTGTATTTTATTACAAAATAATTTAGATTTACTATTATTTACCCATTAATAAATCAGTATTACTTCTAAATCAAGATCAACTCTATAGCCTTCAGATTTATTGAAGAGGCTATCTAGTTATATTTGTAAAAGAGATCTGAATGTGTAGTCCATTCAAAAATTTAAAATGAGAATAAAAAAATATCTAGGATGTCTTTTAAAAACTCAGCAATTTGTCCCCTTGAAATACATTGCTAAGATAACCATTCAAGTCCTTTTTCTAAAATCTGTTGACCATATGTATTTTTTGTTGGAGATAAGTGACTGGAATTTTATGGAAAATGGAAATACTCTAATTTAAGGTATTTGTTCTTGCTAATTCACTTCTGTGAAAGAAAGATTTAGTGAAGGAGAAGGTTTAAAATGTTTTGTGGCTGAATTATGCTAATTGCTAACAGCCTTGAAAATATTGTTAAAAAGATTTAATTTTATCCTGTCTTGCTCAGATAATATGAACTCATTGAAATCATAAATGTGCAGTTAGAACAGGATAAATGGTACAAGAAAATAATTTGAGAGAAAACGTCCCACAAATTCTTGCAAAGACTCAGCTTTATGGGCTCTAAATCAACATATCCTGACTCTTATGTAATAATAATTATGGCAGAGAAAGTTTTTTGCATGTGATTTGTTTAAGAAGATAAGATGCAGAATTGAGAGTAAAAATACAAAACAATTTGGAAAAGGATTGTATATCAGGATTTCTCAAACTCTCTTGCATTTTGAACCTCTGGTTAAAATGAAGATATTCTCATGGACCATTTTCCTTTCCTACCTGCTAGTCCCAACTCCCTATTTCTCCTTTAACAATATAGGTTTTGGTTACTTATAAATATATAAAGAACATAAGAACAGCCATCTCGGGTCAGACGAATGGTCCATCTAGCCCAGTATCCTATATTCCGATAGTGGCCAGTGCCAGGGTGCTTCAGAGGAAATGAACAGAACAGGGCAGTTATCAAGTGATTCCATCCCCCTGTCGTCCACACTCAGCTTCTGGCTGTCAGAGGCTAGTGACACCTGGAGCATGGGGTTGCATCCCTCACCATCTTGGCTAATAACCACTGATGGACCTATCCTCAATGAACTCATCTAGTTATTTTTTGAACCCAGCTATAGTTTTGACCTTCACAACATCCCCTGGCAATGAGTTCCATCAGTGACTGTTCATTGTGTGAAGAAGTACTTGGTTTTGTTTGTTTTAAACCTGCTGCCTCTTAATTTCATTGGGCGATCCCTGATTCCTGTTATGTGAAGGAGTGAATAACATTTCTTAATAACTTCCTCAACACTATTCGTGATTTTATAGACATCTATCATATTCTCCCCCTTACTTGTCTCTTTTCCAAGCTGAAAAGTCTGTCTTTTTAATCTGTCCTCATATGGAAGCTGTTTCATACCCTTAATCTTTTTTGTTTCCCTTCTCAGTACCTCTTCCAATTCTAATATATCTTTATTGAGGTGCTGCAACCAGAACTGCACACAGGATTCAAAGTGTGCACATACCATGGATTTATATAGTAGCATTATGATATTTTCTGCCTTCTTATCTAACCCTTTCCTAATAGTTCCTACATTTGGTTAGTTTTTAACTGCTGCTGCACATTGATCAGATGTTTTCAGAGAACTATCCACAATGAGTCCAAGATCTTTCTTGAGTGGTAACAGCTAATTTAGATCCCATCATTTTGTATGTATAGTTGAGATTATATTTTCCAATGTGCATTACTTTGCATTTGTCAGCATTGAATTTTATCTGCCGTTTTGTTGCTCAGTCATGCAGTTGCTTGGGGTCACTTTGTAACACTTCACAGTCTGCTTTGGACTAAACGATTTTGTGTAATTTTGTATCATCTTCAAATATTGCCACCTCTCTGTTTACCCCATTTTCCAGATCATTTATGAATATGTTGAACAGCAGTGATCCCATTACAGATCCCTGGGGGACACCAATATTTACCTTTCTCTGTTGTGAAAACTGACCGTTTATTCTACCCTTTCTTTCCTGTGATGATCTACCCGTAACCATTTACTTTGCTTAAGAGCCTTTGGTGAGGGACCTTGTGAAAGGCTTTCTGAAAGTCCAGGTACTCTCTAACCGCCAGATCAGCCTGGAACACATTTGGTCACTCCCTCAAAGAAGTCTAATAGATTGCTTAGGCTTACCCAGGCTGTAATTGCCAGGATTGCCTGGAGCCTTTTTTAAAAACTGTTGTCACATTAGCTATCCTCCAGTCATCTGGTACGGAAGCTGATTTAAGTGATAAGTTGCATCTCACTGTTAGTAGTTTTGCGGTAGCATATTTGAGTTCCTTCAGAACTCTTGGGTTAATACCATCTGGTCCTGGTGACTTATTACTGTTTAATTTATCAGTTTGTTCCAAAATCTATTCTATTGGCTCTTCAGTCTAGGACAGTTCCTCACATTTGGCATCTGAAATGAATGGCTCAACAATCTCCCTCACTTCCTCTGCAGTGAAGAAGATGCAAGAATGCATCTGATGCAAATAACTCATTTAGCTTCACTGTAATGCCCTTATCTTCCCTGAGTGCTCCTTTAGCACCTCGATCATGCAGTGACCCCGCTGACTGATTGTTTGCAGGCTTCCTGCTTCTGATGTACTTAAAAAAAAATAATTGCTAGTTGGTCTTCACATTTTTTCTTGACCTGTCTAATTATACTTTTACATTTGACTTACCAGAGTTTATGCTCCTTTGTATTTTCCTCTACTTTTAAAGAATGTTTAAAGAAAAAAATAGAGTACATTTGCCATAATCTTATAGGTACCATAGGTGTTTTATGTCCCTCTCATCCCCCTCTCCATTTTATATATGTGCTATTATTCTCTCTTTCTGATACACAACTTCACATATATTTCCCTTCTCCTATACATTTGCCCCCGTTCCTATGTCCCAGCTTCAGACATCACCTACACTCCCCACACTGTCCCTTCCCCACCTTGGCCTAGAGAGAGAGAGAGTAGACCAGGCCTCAGATTTCCCCGCACTTAGCTCTAAGGCTATTGAGCAAGCAGCAGGAAATCTAAAGAAAAGGAAACATCTTGAGTTCCTGTCCCCTTTCCCAAGTTCTCTCTCCAGCTGGCCACTAACTAGCTAAAGCACTGAGCTAGCACTGCTGTTCTAAAGAGGACCCCAGTCCCACTAAGCAAGCTTAGTTTCATGGTAGGATATTCCCACCTTTGTGGAGAATTGTAATTGCATGAGGAAGTGTAAAGCTCCATGACTGCACAGCAAATTCAAAACCCTGCATAGCAAGAGAGGGATAGAAGGAAAAACAAACAAAAAATTAAAAAAGAAAAGAAGGGAGGATTAGGAGGGAAAGGAAAGGAACAATAACATGACATTAGTTTGAGTATAAAATCTGGTACTTTGTTTCTTCTCTCGCTCTTGTTGTTGTTGTTACATTACAAAAGAATGGAAATGAAAGCTTTGTAAACTTTTAATTAGAAATCCTTTGGGTGAAATGTATTTTCAAGCATACATTTTTTCTTTAGTATATAGATCTAGACTGTAGTGACTAGCTTTAACCTGACCATGCAGAGGACTCAGGACAAATTGTGACACTTAGCCTTGTCCACACAACAAAATTACATTAGTATAACTATGTGGCTCAAGGGTGTGGAAAATAAATACCCCTGAGCAATGTAGTTATACTGACTGAACTCCCGATGTAGACAGCGCTATGTCAACAGGAGAGCTTCTCCCATTGACATAGCTACCATTTCTCAGGGAGGTGGAGTACCTAAGCCAACAGTAGAAGCTCTCTCTGGCACAGGTAGCGTCCTCACTAAGCATAACAATGGTTCCGCTGCAGCATTGTGAGTGTAGACAAGACCTGGGTCCAATTGCCTTCTGATGCTTTTTCTGGGACAATGCTGCTGTAATGTGACTGCTTACTCAGGGATAAGTGCAAAAGCAGAGTATAGCCTTTCTTTTTGTTGTTGTTAAATGTGCTAGTTTCTTGTAATTCTTTTTATGAATTTCATGAATTTCAAACTAATTTATTGACCTGGTTGTTTTTGGTGTTAATGTGTAGATTATTAACCACCATATTCATGCCAATGAACTTTTTCATTACTGTATTATATCAAAGCTTATATTTCTGGTTTCATCCATCAAAATGTTGTTGAACAGGATGGTGTAATGGGATAGCCTAATTTTGGCAATTAATTCGTCTTTGACTACTACCAGTAAATATGCCCAATGGCTTGTGATGGCATGTTAGATGGGGTGGGATCTGAGTTACTACAGATAATTCTTTCCTGAGTGCTGGCTGGTGAGTCTTGCTCACATGCTCAGGGTTTAGCTGATTGCCATATTTGGGGTTGGGAAGGAACTTTCCTCCAGGGAAGATTGGCAGAAGCCCTGTGAGCACGGGTCACTTGCTGGAAAATTCTCTGCACCTTGAAGTCTTTAAACCATGATTTGAGGACTTCAGTGGCTCAGACACAAGTTTGATACAGGAGTGGGTGGGTGAGATTCTGTGGCCTGCATTGTGCAGGAGGTCAGAATAGATGATCATAATGGTCCCTTCTGACCTTAAGGTCTATGATTCTATGATTTGGGAGCAATGGATGTTTTAAGGTAATACTTTGTAATGCAGCAGACTGTTACATGTGATTTCTCTAATGTTTCATTTGGTGCCTAATATCCGAAAACAAATGAGGATGGAATAGTTTAAGATTACCACTTACCAAGACAATGAAAGCATATTAATCATTTGAAAGTAGAGTTGCTTCCATTAATTTGTACATTACAAAAGGTTATTACCTGTTTGCATATTGCACAGACATTGTACTGGCTTTTTTCTTATTGTCTTCTGAATAGACCCTTACATTCCAATAGTGCTTATTCTTCTCTAGAGGCTTAAGTAAAAGGCTTAACTAACAAAGCATTAATCCTGAAAAGCATTATTAGACGTAAAGCAGAATTTATTACAACCATTACAGAATCATTCCTGTATCTTCCATAGTTTAAAAAGAGATGAAATAAGAATTTGCTCCTCTCATGAATGAATGAGTACTTTATATGAATCCTAAACAAAGCAATCTTCATCTTTGTATGGCTGATGTAAATGTAGAGCAACAAATGTCATGTTACAGGTAGATGATTAAGCCACATAATTGCATCAGGAGTAGCCAAGCATATTGCTGTGATACCTCCTTCATATTTGTGAAACGGGCATTGAGTTGTTATATGTTTTATGGTCTGTTCTGGGTGACTAGAACAGTCACACACAGGAGAGTCTTTAATTCTCCATTTGTGCAGCAAGTATCCACATCTTCCATGGTCTGCGCAGATATGGTTTAGGGTTGCCCATAAGCTTCATGGGAGATCGAAGCCAGAAATCTTCTGCGTCAGGTCTTTCACGAGGTTTCACTTCTTGTGAACTCCATTTGGCTTTCCAAGCTTCCTCAGGGTTGAAGTTGCATTGTTGAAGGCTGAATGTGTGGGCTGTGAGCCACTACAGGGTTTGCATTCCTAGGCCACTGGTTTATTTTTCAGGTTTGTTTAACCAGCCTAGTAGTGCACCAGCTTAAAGTAATGCACATAATAATGTAGCTTACGGCTAACAGAATAGGACAAACGATTTGGGGCACTAAACATTGTTTATTTTGAAACAGAGATGACTTTTTTGTATCACTGTACAATGAGAAGTTTCTAATCATAGAGAACTATTTGTGTGTGTCCTTTCCATAGCTAAAACTGTTCCTGGTCTTGCTTTCATGTTAATTGGTCTAGGGTACAGCCAATAACCCTCTGCCAGAGAATCCTTGGATTTTGCCAAGGACTCTTGTCATAGGCACTCAGATACTATGGTAATGGGGGCTATAAAAGTAACCTAGAAAGGTAGATGATGGAAATGGACACATTAAAACAGGTAGTGGATAGACTTGACAAAGACCACCTTTCAGTTTTTACTATAAAGGTGTTTTTCCTTTGGAAACTAGCATTTTTACCTTAGCAGTGAAAGTTGGAGAAAGTTCCCTTGGCCTTTGTTTCAGAGCAGGTACTTCAAGTTTCATCTTAGATGTAGGGAAAAAGTTAACATACAGGGAATGATGATCTTCCTGCTTCTGAAAAACAAAAAGAGATACAAATTAAGGCCAAAACTTTGAAAATGAGACTTCTAAGTATATATTTAGGCCCCTAAATGTTTCCTAATTTCCAAAGGTGCTGCGTAATTGCTTCTGTGGAATGTATGAGTACTCAGCATCTATGGAAATCAGGATGATTTTATTTAGGTACTTAAGTATAGATTTAGGACCTTACTTTAGACACCTAGGGTTGAAAAGCTCTTGTGTAAGTGACCAACCATATCCTGTACTGCCCTGTCCTATTATCATCAGGATGAAAATAGGACCTAAGAAGTTTTAAGAATCTCAATAATGAGTTATGTTAAAATCAGAGAAACAGAACAGAAATGTGCAGAAGAAGATCTAGTGAGTCCATGGATAAAATATTTGCAGTAATGTAGACCTAGCACTGCTTTTGCATGTCACAGTAAAGTCTCGATCTTCTGTGCCCAAAGCCATGCCCTACAGTTATTCAATATCGAAGAAAGATGTGAACTTTTCTTACTTTGTGTTTCCTTAAACTGTGTTTAACTGTTTTTAATCTTCAATTATTTTGTTTAAATTCCTGAGGTATGTTGGGACTAAAGCATGATCGTATGCTGAACTAAAGCAAAAGTTAGTCAAACTTCATGAAAGCAGCATTAACCTGGGAATAGAGATATACTTGTGTATATTTTCAGCACAGTGAACATCTGGTTCTTGCAGGGAGAACATCTACCTTCCCTCTCCTCCCCCATGGAAATTATTTTTGGGAATACTTCCAGAGGGTTCTATACAGACATTTTCTTTCTTGAGGTTTTCTTAGGGAATAGATGTTTGTGCCCACCCTTTCCTTTGAAATGAATGATACACTTACTGTGAGAATCCTTTGTCTCTTCCCATACTTCTTAACCAATTTTATATATTTGCTAGATATCACCATTTATGTACTGTTTTTCTTATAAATCATTCAAATATTTCGGAAGTTTGCTGTATGAAAACTGTAAATACATTTACTTGTGACTACTTGGTAAAGAGATAACATTGATGGAATGAAAATCATATAATGGAAGAAATGATGTTCCTTCCCAAAGGAAACAAATACACACCTTAAAAAAAACTGTGCCTTCTACAAAGTGTGAAATAAGAAAGTCTTCTTTACCCTACCAAACAGAATAAAGAAACAAAGCTTTTAACAGCCTCTCAGTTTTGTAGTAAAAAATAAGATTTATTGTTTCATGGTATAAGTACCTATGAAGAAAAACTACTTTAAATTTAATCAGCTAACATAACTGGAAGACCATATGAAGTATTTTAAATATATTTTTAACAAGGGGAGAAGGCAGCACTATTGTCAGCTGTATGATGGTTTGTCCTCTAGTGCAGCACACTTTGGTTGGAATTCTAGGGAAATTGCAGTCGCTTAAATTCTTCTGATAAAAACTTCTAAAATAACATAGCTTGTTTAAATATGTTTTGTCAGTTGTTTTGTGGAAGTGCTGAAATCTCTGTTCTTACTGCTCATTGAGAGGGAGGATCGTAGGCTTATAGGACTGGAAGGGACTTCGAGAGGTCATCTAGTCCAGTCCCTTGCACTCATGGCAGGACTAAGTATTATCTAGACCATCCCTGACAGGTGTTTGTGTAACCTGCTCTTAAAAATCTCCAATGATGGAGATTCTACAACCTCCTTAGGCAATTTATTCCAGTGCTTAACCACCCTGACCATTAGGAAGTTTTTCCTAATGTCCAACCTAAACCTCCCTTCTTACAATTAAAGCCCATTCCTTCTTGTCCTATCCTCAGAGGTTAAAAAGAACAGTTTTTCTCCCTTCTCCTTGTAACAACCTTTTATGTACTTGAAAACTATCATCTCCTCTCAGTCTTCTCTTCTCCAGTTTTTTCAATTTTCCCTCCTCGGTGATATTTTCTAGACCTTTAATCATTTTTGTCGCTCTTCTCTGGATTCTCCAATTTGTTCACATTTCCTGAAATGCAGTGCTCACACTACTCCAGTTGAGGCCTAATCAGTGCAGAGTAGAGTGGAGGAATTACTTTTCATGTCTTGCTTACAACACTCCTGCTCATACATCCTAGAATGATGTTCACTTTTTTTGCAACAGTGTTACACTGTTGACTCATATTTAGCTTGTGGTCCACTATGACCCCCAGATCCATTTCCGCAGTACTCCTTCCTAGGCAGTCATTTCCCATCTTGTATGTGTGCAACTGATTGTTCCTTCCTAAGTGGAGTACTTTGCATTTGTCCTTATTAAATTTCATCGTGTTTACTTTAGACTATTTCTCCAGTTTGTCCAGATCATTTTGAATTTTAATCCTATCCTCCAAAGCATTTGCAACCCCCCCAAGCTTGGTAACATCTGCAAACTTTATAAGTGTACTCTGTATGCCATTATCTAAATCATTGATGAATATATTGGACAGAACAGAACTGATAAATACTCTCCGGGAGTGGTTTTCCAATCAGTTATGCACCCACCTTATAGAAGCTCCATCTAGGTTGCATTTCCCTAGTTTGTTTATGAGAAGGTCATGCGAGGCAGTATCAAAAGCTTTACTAAAGTCAAGATAAACCACGTCAAACGCTTCCCTTTATCCACAAGGCTTGTTACCCTGTCAAAGAAAGCTATCAGATTGTTTTGACACAATTTGTTCTTGACCAATCCATGAGGTAATATCTTTTATTGGACCAACTTTTGTTGGTAGAAGGGGCAAGCTTTTGAGCTTCACAGAATTCTTCCTTTGTCCTGGGGAAAGTAACAAGAGTGTGTGAGCTAAATATATGGTGTGGCAGATAGTTAAGCATAAGAGTCCTCATTCTCAAAGGAAATCTGCACAATAACTTCAAAAGATGAGCCTGGGAACTTTAATTCATAACTCTGCTGGACACTAAAAATGATATACTTAATACAGACACTGTTTTTTGGGATCATTAAAACAATTTTCAACACACCTGCCGGCCTGCTAACTCCTATTGCCCAGTTCATTTTAAGTGGTTTCTTACAGCGTGTCTGAAGCCCTTCTATTAACAATCTGTCCCACCTTGTATTTAGTTCAGACACTTGGGTTACTTTCTCCAGACCTGAGAAAGAGCTCTCTCAAGATTGAAAGCTTGTCCCTTCCACCAACAGAAGTGGTCCAATAAAATATAACTTCACCTACCTTGTCTCTTATATCTTGGGACCAACATAGCTACTACACTACCAACAGCAAGGGAAGAGATCAGATTTTACCCATCACTGTTCTTTTTTTTATTTTTTTTTAATTTTTATTTATTTATTTATTTAAAAGACCTCAACTGCGGATATAAAGAGACTATAAGGGTTTATTTAAAAAATTAGGAATCTAAGGCACATCATCAGAATTTTTAAAGGCTGTGTTCTAGGGCTAGTGTAAAAACTCAAGACTTGTGTTTCTTTAAACAGTAGCTATTGGCATCTACATTTCTAGCTCCACCTCTCTGGTGATATGCCCCCTTTTAAAAATCCTAATGATCAATCATTCTGGAATAGCCATAAGGAAAATCAGAAACCAAGTAGAATATAGTTTTTCAGTTAGTGTAGATTTCTCAAATTTCCACACTGTTCACAACTTCAAGACCAGAAGCCTCCCAATTTGACAGAACTTGTCAGCATTATCAATCTCTGGTATTCGCACAAGATGACCTTAGATTATTTTCTCAAACAAGTAACCAACCCTGTACAGTATACTCCTGATTATCTGAATAGTATGGAGGACATGGATTTTATTTGGATTATCAGGAGTTCAGATAATTGAGAAGGCAGGAGCCATTTAGCAGCAGGGTAGGCTCCACCCAGCTGGGACTGCAGCCACACTAGGACTGCAGCATTCCCCCTTGCGCCTGCAGTGGGCTGTGATACCGGCTCTGTGGCAGTGGAAGAAATCTTCTGCAGCTCTGCTGCCATGGCTCCACATGTTTTGGTGACAGCTGGGCTACAGGGGGATCGCTGCACGGCCAGGAGCCATTCAACAGCAGGGTGGCCTCCCCAGCAGCCAGGGGCGGCTGCGCCTCCTTCTTGCAGTCCTAGCAAGGGGTCTCTGCTTTATTGTCCAAACCATCGTAGTATCCGTATGCTTTCCTTATCCCCCAGTGTGAAATACATGATGTACGTGCTGCAAAGGACATGTATCTCATGCTAGGCAACAAGGAAATGATTTGGAGAATAGGGTTTCAGATTATTTGGAGTATACTGTATATCAGAATATTTACAGGAAGTTGTTTTCCACCTGATGGACTGAGCAGTGTCTGATAAGCAGTTAGCTAGCCTTTGGTATCAAGAAAATCTTGACTGATTCTTTTTCTGACATTTTCTAATCCAGAAAAACATCTTGGATGCTATGAGGCCAAAGAAGATGTTACAATAAAATTTTTATACAGCACCATTCATTTAGGATATCACAAATTGTTTTACACAGTCAATTGTATCCTCAGGAGAAAAATAAACTCATGTGAGTTATAAACAGGAAAAGTAAATTCCTGTGAGATTTCCTGATAGATATCCCAGGTCAAAGAGAAATCCTCAGTTGTGTTGAGAAGAAGCCTGAGAAGACCTAAGTAGATGTTTGCAAGAGGAGGCTATATACTTAGAGATGTGCTGTGGAGTGAGGCCATGAAAAATGTAGGCAAACATATGGCATTTTGAATTAGGACTTCAGTGGGACTGTGCCCATGCTGAATGCTGTTTTGAGTTTAATGAAAAGATGTTTAGGACTCCAACAGACTTCTGTCAAACGTTTAGGGTATGTCTGACAGCAGACTCAGGCTCATGGGACTCAAGCTGCAGGGTTGTAAAATTGTGATGTTGACCCTGGGGCTCAAACTGGATCTGGGGATCTGGAAACCTCCCCATTCCCTGTGCAGGGTCTGAATGTGTATGCCACAGTATTACAGTCCTATTTTACAGCCCGATAGCCTGAACCCTGCAAGCCCAAGTCAGCTGACACAGGCCAGTTGCAAGTGTTCAGTTGCAGTGGAGGCAGACCCGTATTGTTCATAATATGTTTAACAAAAAGGCATCTGAAAAATACTTATAATATTGCTTTCTGTATCCTTACTACACCAGTATCTCAGAAGTAGGTATAAATAGAAATGTCTGTGTGATAGGTCATATTGATTCAGTAACAGCTGAATTTTCAAATACATGCTATGCTCACCTTTCCAAAGAACACAGCTGCATTGCTTGCTGAATATATAATTGAAAACAGAAGAAAAGATTGCAGGGGATAGGTACAATTATTTTATAGCTTATCCGGTATTCGGTTTCACCAGATATGGAAAGATGTGCTGATTGTCTTCACTTGCCAGCCTGGAAGGAACATTGCTTTAGATTGGCACATTTACACTTACACTTAGATTCACACTAGCACATTGCTTTAGATTCTCTCTTTCAGATGCTGCAGCATTCAGATCTGCCACAGATCACAAGCTTCTGCATTCATTGGTCTTGGTTCACTGGCATACACTGGACTGGTGACAATGTTGCATCAAACATAGGACTATTCTTAAGCATAGACGCAGGTTAGAGTGGTTAGGTGAGTGGTACATATTGTGTAATACTGCATGTCACTAGTACTGTGTCATAGAAGTGCCATATGTTCTGTGAAAAGAGTGGATTTCATAGACCTGATGCAAGCGTGAGGCGTGGGTAGGTCTCAGTGTATAATACAATTATACTGCTATATAAATAGCCATATAACTTAATTTTCTGCTAAGAAGCCATATAAGTCCACAGCAGTGTTTATTTTATTCCCGTTTTCCACCTTTACTTGTCCATTCACTGTTCTGTTTTCTTTGCATTTCTTTTCTGCCGTGGGTTTCCTGCGCGTCATCTTAAGCTATTGCCTTTAAAAGTACAGCAGGGGAGGCAGTGGTAGGGAGTTCCTTTTGAGATTCAGAACAGCAAACGACAGGAACAGGAATGAGTGCAACCTGCTGAGTCTGGCCTTCCTTCACAAATAGTTGGTAAAAATGGCTAAGGTAGCTGCCATTTGAAGTGCCTGAGCAGTGCAGGAGTGGAGCTCATGTAGCAGAGGAAGGAGACCACCATCTGGGGTTCCTAGACTCATTAGGAGTGAAGTCCTGCAACAGACCTTAAGCCTTATTTTCCTAGGTAGTAAACATTTTGGGCTGGAACTGTTTGTTCATATATTTTGGTAGAGCATCTAGCACAATCAGGTCCCATCCTACTGTTTTCTGTTTTATATATTAATTGAAGTGCTGTACAGAGAAACCGCAGTATGGTGTAAACATAAGAATTGGAGAAATAACATGTAAAAAGAAAAATTAAATTACTTTTAAAAAGACTCACTAGTATAACTGTTCTTTAGAAGAGAATGCCCCTAAGTAGACGCTCTGTTGGGAAAGGCCCAGAGTCCAGCTAGATGCTGCACAAGTTACCAATAATAATAAATCAAATTTAGCATTGGTAGCTGCTGCCCAGAATAACTAGTGGGACTACAGTTAGCAGTTTTTCATGGGAGAATCATGCTTTCTAAGTGACAGACTGGGACATGGGGATCAGCGAGGGTTACAAGGAAGTATTATGTTGTGGGATAAGGGAGGTTGGTGCAGAAGTGGGAAGAAAGTGGGGCAGATTCCCTTTCCCACCTCCTTCTTTCAGAATGAAGAACTGGGACATTTTAGAGTAGAAAGCAGGGAGGGAAATAACAATATTCCTCTGACACCTCTTGACTTTTCTAGTCCCAGCCTTTGACCCTCTAGTCCACACTATCCTCTTATGGTCTCCTCCATACACACACCATCAATTCATCCAAACTGTCATGACTAGTTGACTTCATTTCCTCCTGCCCTCAACTCTGCGAAAACAATCTGTCCTCCCACCCAACCCTCACCTGCTCAAGAACACACTACACATGAATGCATTCTGACATACATGCCTAACTCCCGAGACTGAGAAACGTTTTCTTACAGCCGAACTTTTCCACAGCTCAAAACCACCAGCTAAGCTCTGAACGTCTTTTCACCCAGCACCCCATTGAACAAGATAAATCCACACACACACAACCTTCCAGGCTCAGAACTCTTCCCTTCTACCTACAATCCACCGCCACAAGATGCAAGAGACCCCTTCACTCTCACCTCCTATAGCTCTGACACACCCCAGTCCTGTGTAGAAACCCCTTTTATAATTTTTTAAACATGGAGAAATAGAACAAAATATGCAACTACAGTAGATAACTCACGCAAATTATATTAATGTGTTCTGTTTTACTGTTGCATTTCTACTTGTGGCATACCGCAAAGCAGGAGCAGAGGTAGCAAGGAACATGTGCATCTGATCTGAAATCTCTTTACAGAAGCCTTTTCCATGCCTTCACATGCTGTTGCTTGTAGCCCGTGTAGTGCATGTGATCCAGGGGATGGAGGCAGCAGGGAGCATGTGCAGACAGACCTATTCCCTTTCTTTAGAGAGCAGAACTGAAAAAGCTTCTCAGAAACCTCTATTCTCTGCCATCTGTCACCTCACCATGCTGCCTGAAGTCCGTATTCTGCAGGCCATGAGTACTGCAACGTTCAATACTGGAAGGCAGCTCCAATCCCACCAAGAGTCTCCTGTGTCAGCAGGTGGTGCTGTACTTCACAGTACATCAGTAACACTAAACAGTCAGCACTGTTAGCCCCTAAAGACCAGCTGCACCTGGAAAGTAGAATGTAAGAGACATTCTGGAACAGAAACATTAAGATATGTATGTATGAAGGGCCGTATCGTCAGATGTGCTAGAGCAGAATTGAGGTGGAATGTAATTAGCACATGGGCAGACCCACAGACATAGAAGTTAGTGATATATTTTTTTCTCACCGAGACAAATGTAGGCATACTGGATTCAGGTGCTCTTCTGTCAAGCTATAGAAGACAATCTCATTTACTTATTTTGTGTGAGAGGAAAAAATTTGGGGGAGGTCAGACTACTGCCATTATGAGCACAGTTAAGATCTCAGTTAGTCAGAGTGATAGCATATTTAACAGTTTGGAACAAAGACAACCATTTACCCAGGAGGAAGTAGGTTTGAAGGTACAAGATAGGTGGAGTGAACTGAGGTCTTATAGAACAAGTCAACAGAGACGAGCAATTGAGGGTCTCCCGCCTAGAAGTGATGCCAGAACCTGAATCTAGTTCAGAGTAGGATCTTTGGATGCCATAGTTTGCTAGAGAAACAAAATACAGACACACTGACATTTGCAGGCAAAGGGAATGGTTTTACTACTTATGTATATTGTATTTTTCCTGAAGAATGTACCTACATTTTTCATGCAGTGGAAAATATCAGATTAGGTGTTGGAAATTTCACCCAAGTGTTTTTGTGATGTGTGCTTCTGTGATCATAAACCACTTAAAAACAACATTTTTCATATTCACACCAAGCTAGAAGTTATTCACCTGAAAAACTAAACTGACATCAAAATAAGACAAAAGACACAAAGTAACCTTACTGTTTCCCCAGTTAAGTATAACTAAATTTCAATAAATCATTCAGGGACTACATAGCAGCAATTCATATTCCTATCTGAAGACAAATGTGTAATCCTTGTGAGTGAGATATTCTGTGTATTGTACGAAAGGAAAGTAATGGTCAGGAAGTATACAAGAACAGGACTCCAGATCATTTGCTCAGACAGTTTTCTTTGTTCCATACACAAGGTTATATGGGCTATCTAGGTGCAAGAATATGCTCTATATGACAGAATCATTTGCCAGGACATCGTACACACATTCACCCATCACTCATGATGAAATGTGGAACTCCTTGATGCGATGAAGAATCTGAAGTAACAGAAGGGATTTACTTTAGAGGAAAATATGAAGTTCAGCTGAATTACACATTGTACAGATGTCTAATTCTGATGAAGACTTGTTTTGAGTACATACATACAGTCAGGGAGCTGTGCAGTCTTTTGCAATCACCACTTTATGCAAGGTCATGCTGGGTATGTTGTAAAACTGAGAAACCCTGTTTTCTTCTACAAGTATTGCCTGTGCAGATCCAAACCTAAGTAAGATTTCAAACTTCAGTACCTTCTAGAAAACTTTGTCTGTTGAGGCCGCCTGAATATTCCCTCATGACACTGCATGTTCAGATCTAAGGCTGTAGAATAAGCTATCGCCTCACCATCAGTTCCTTCCAGCTGCCAGAATGTCTGGACAAAAGCAACTTCCTTCCATCTGCTTTTCTGTTGTCTGAAGTTTTCTTGTAGTTAAACGCTTTCATTGTTTCTTGGATTACATTTAAAGATGTTAAAAGAATGTTAAGATTGTTAAGTCAAACATTGAGAGCATAGGTAATACTAGAATTAAAGTTGTCTGCACAAACTCAATTCATCCCACTTGTGTGTATGCATTATGATACTGTCTTTAATTACATGAGCACATTTTTATACAGGACCCCTTCCTCATTCAGTGAATAAATAGTTATTCAATATTTGTTTTATACTTTTTTATGTACAGCTTACATACCCTGCAATGAATACAGTATTATTAATTTCCTCATGGGCATTTCTATGGTACTCTCACCATAGTATCGAGTGCTTAACAAACATTAATGAATTTGTCTTCACAACATCCTTGTAAGATGAGGTGGTGGTATTATCCCCAATTTATATCTGGTGAAGTGAAGCGCAGAGAGATTAAGGTATAAATTGTCGAGTTTCTGGTGGGAACTGGTACCAGGAGTAGGCTGTTGTCCTCCATGTGCATTAGTCACTAGGGGGGGGAGGAGGCACTTTGCCAATGGACAGCTAACAGCAGAGGAATGTACAGACTCAGGACTTCTGGATTCTATTACAGTTTCTGTAGGGGAATGTGCTTTAGCGGTTATAGACCATTCTGCTTCTGTCCTTGTGTGTCAGGAACTATGGGCTTGAGTTCCCCCAGCTGGTGCCTGGGACTAGCTGGCTCAGTCTTCAGGCTAGTTAATGAGCCCTGCTGGGTCATGGCAGAATCTCCTGACTGGCTGGCTTGCCCAGTTGGCTGCAAGACACTGACAGGTCTGCATTTATGGTTAGCAGTGGCGGCAGATCACTGGCTGCTAAAAGCTTATGCCCGCATCTGCCATCTCCAGGTTTGCTCCAGTCCTGTTCTGGCTTTGTTCCTGTCCTGCTCCAGTCTCTTCCAGCTCTGCTCCCTTGGCCAGCTTCTGAATCCGTCTCTGACCATTGGCTCTGACTCCCAGTTCCTGTTCATGGCTCTAAAGACTAGATGGGGCTCTGGCTCTAACCACTAAGTCAGAGGGCCCATATGCCGGTCCCTGACACTCTGCTGCTATCCAAACCTCCCCCCGTCTCCCTCTCCTTACATCTATCACTTCCCATCCCAGCTCCTGTCTCCTCCTATACTCCTGCTCCCACCTTTCTGCTATCCGACCACCTCCCAGCCCAGCTCCTGCTTCCTTCCCTGTCTGCTCCTATCCAGTCTGCTACAAGCGGCACACAGATCCCCAACTCTTGCCTCCCTTCTCCTCTGCTCCTATCCAGTCTTCCCCATACCTCTGACTCTGTTCCTGTGCAAACTCTCAACTCCTGTCTCTCTCATGCTCTGCTTCTGTTCAACCTCCAATGCTCACCCCTTCTGCTCCTAACTCACTCCCTACCCATTGCTCCTGTTCATATAAAGCTCTCCCTTTGCAGTTCCTTCCAGCTCCTGCCCATCCTCCTCTGCTGCTCCTCCCCAGTCTCTGGTGCCACCCCACTCTTTATTCCCTACGTTTCTGCAGTCCAGTGTGGCTGTGCCCTCCTCCTCCTCTGTGCTGCCTAGATACCAGCAGTGGGGACACGGAGAGAACTGGAGAGAATGTCTCCCTTCTCATAGTCCTGGTGCCACAGAGACCTGCAGCAGCAGTCATGAACAGCAATTGCTAAGAAAGTTCTGCTCAGCCCCTACAGCTAGAGCATGCTTAGTGTAGATGAAATTTTCATATTGTTTAGCTGCCAAACTCTAAGTAGATTACTGAGCATATGTCAGCAGAGATTTTTCTGATGCATGTAAATTGGGCAGATTTAGGCAATTTTTCAAAAGGACAGCAAAAGGACGTGATACCAGGGTAACAGCCCCTGCTAAATTTCATGTCCCTGCTCGAAAGAATGAAGATTCTCGAGATTCTCTATAAAAAAAAAATTATTACAGTACAATGTAAAATTATACAGTACAATGTATTTTTCCTTGTTCTACATGCTATTTAGTATTTTTATCAGCAGTTTAGACAATGATATAAAAAATTTGCTGGTAAAGTTTGCAGATGGCACAAAGATTGGTGGGGTGGTAAATAATGAGGGTAGGCTATTGTTATAGAAGGATCTGAATCATTTTGTTAAATGTTCACAATCAAACAAAATGTGCTTTAATACAATAAAATACAGAGTAATGCATCGGGGAACCAGGAATGCAGGTTATACTTGGAGGGTGGGAGACTCACTCAGAGCAGGACTTATGGATCGTTAGATAATTTCCTAAGCATGAGTTCTCAGTGCATTGCTGTGGCAAAAAGGGCTAATGCAATCCTTAGATGCCTAAAAAGGGAACTATCAGGGAGAAACAGAAGTGATCTTACGTCTGTACACAGCATTGGTTAAATCACTGTTAGAATATTGGGTTCAGTTCTGGTATCCACACTTTACTAAAGAAATACAAAAAGTTTCCAAGGAGACTACAAAAATGATCCAGGGCCTGGAAAACAAGTCTTACAATGTGCAGCTTACAGAGCTTATCAAGGACAAGGTTGAGAGGTGACCTGATCGTTGTATACAGGTACTTAACACGTGAAAAAGATATCTGAGAGTGGGGGGCTTTTCAATTTTGCTGATTGGATATTGTTGAAGTTAGACAAATTCAAACTTGAAATAAGATGCAGTTTCCTAGTTTTGAGCGTAATTAAACATTGGAACAGTTTACTGGGAGAGGTGGTGAACTCACTATTGCTTGAAGTCTTCAAAACAAATTAGACATCTTTTTAAATCTTTAAAGTTTTAAAAGCTTTGTCAGCTTCTGAGAGAAATTCCATAGTCTGTGTCTGCACTGGGTCAGACTGGATGGTTATGGTGGCTTCTTCTGGCCTTCGAATCTGAGAGTATGTCTACACTACCCGCCAATGTAGACCTGGCCTGAGAGTCTAGGGTATGTCTACGCATCAAGTTAACAAACCTGTTTCAGGGAACCCAAGTGAGCTTGACCTTCTACACTGCATTTAAATCCTAGGTTAAAGATTTTCTGGCCCATGCATGAACCTAGGGCTCTGGCATCCACACTGCAGTGCACAGACCCAGGTCAAAGTAACCCTGTCCCCAAGTGCATAGTGCAGAGATAAGAGATCCCTGGGGGGGAGTGCTAGAGCACACTGCACTGCAGGCCTTGGAGATGCACTTCACTTTGCTGCTGGCATCAGTCGGGCTAGAATGTGTGTGTGTGTTTCCTCTGAAACCTACATTTTATGTCAAACTTCAAAACAGACAATAAATAAAAAAACAACCACACACCTTCATCGAACATCCCCATTTAAAAAATTATGAATGGCAAAGTTTCATTTTAATGAGCCTTGGAGACTGATGTCCTAATTATCTCACAGCAGGTACACATGGGCATTGTTCTGCCAATGTGATTCAACCTACAGGTGGAGAGCCCAATTCTCCGACTAGATGGTAGTTCAGTATAAAGCCTTCTCAAATTGCAGTCATTTTACTGAGACAACTACCAGTGGAGGTAATTATGCAGTTTATGTACTTGTGCTCTTGAGCATTGAGTCCCATCAATAGCACCATCACAGTTAGGAAACAGGGTAGGCAGTAGAGTTTTCCCACAGTGTAACACATTTGTAGTGTCAATACAGCAGGGGCATTCTGGGATAGGTTTACTTTGGCATGGGTCTGTGCACTGCAGTGTGGATGCCAGAGTCCTAGGTTCAAGCATGGGTCAAATAATCCTTAACCTAGGGTTAAAATGCAGCATAGACACTCAAGCCCCGGGTTCCCTGACATGGGTCAGCTGACTTGAGTCTCACTAACCCTTGGCTTACATTGCTGTGTAGACATACAATAGGATACATCTGGAAGATTTCTATCATCTGGGTCAAGCTGAGGCCATGTGCACACAGGAAAGCAATAGGGCTCAGACCCTAGATCCCACCTTAACACAGGCTTGGATCCTCCAGCCCTCCAGGGTTCTGAAACCCTATGTTTGAGCCCTAGGTTAATGCAGTTGGTGTGTGGATGCAAGGGGGGTTGGTCAAGCCCAAACTTACACTACTGTGTAGATGTACCATATGAGTCCTATTGTTTACATCTTCTTCCATTGGACATGAGGAGAATGGGATTGCATTCTCATGTCCTCAGCATGTTCATAACACTTGCAACTCTGTGTTAAGACAACTACTATAATCAAATCTTGTGCTTCAGGGCTTCCATTGGTCCTGTAGGAAAGTTATTTCCCCTCGATGCACAATTCCTCCGATGCACGGATGTATTCACAACTGAGTCAGGGGCACCTTCCTCTGAAGCACAAGAGAGATTGGCCACTGCTGGAAAATGGGACACCGAACAAGATGAACCAGTGCTCTGTGGTGATACAGAGAATCTTCTTTCTAGATGCCTGGCGGTGTGTCTTCTTCACATACTCAGGTTCCTATCATCCTATCATCAGATTTAGGGTCGAGATGGAATTTTCCTCCAGGGCAGATTGGCAGAGGCGCTGGGTTTTTTTGTCTTCCTCTGCAGCATGGGGCATGGGTCACTTGCTGAAGTCCAGATCATGAAATATATCCAATCCAAAAGGACAAAAAGAGCCCACTGGGTAGTGGTTTAATACCATATGTCACCTCTTCTGATCCAGAAGAGGGAGGAAAGGTACAGTATCTTTGATTCCAAATGACTCAGAGTTTGGAAGGGAGACACCGTTAGTACAGAGAGGCTCCTGTGTGTCTGTTGATATGGATCGGTTCAGAAAAGATCAAAGAAAAGGTTACTTGTAGCTGGCGTATTTTGAGATGATTGCTTGTACAGATCCACACTACCCATCCGGCACTTCTGCTTCTTCATCATAGTCTGTGTCCTGGACTTTGAGGTACTGGAAGCAATTGAGAGGTGAGACAGGTTCATCAACTTTCATAAAACCTTGAGTCAAAACATTCACTACCACAAGGGAGCCTCTGAATGGCTCCAATTGCCAAAATTTTCTAGAGGTTGCAGCACAGGAATGAAATGTGCCAATAACTCAGGAATGTTGACCAGGGCAGACTTGCCTCAAATAATTCCACCTACAGCTAAGTAACTTGTTTTTTCTGAATATAGTGATTCACCTTGCAGGGGAAGAAGTAAACATTTCTAAAATTCCATGTGTGGAAATGTTGCTGTCTGACAGAGACAGAAATGAGGCTTTCACCATGTGCTGCCTTTCCTATTATTGTAGTATTTGAGATTAGAATTGAAACAAACAAACAATATATTGTAACAAAAAAAAAAATCTGCTAAATTCCTCCTTCAAAAGAGGCCACGTATCTGAAACATTTATTTATAGTGTTGTATTTTTTTTTTTAGTTTTATTCTCTAGTGTTCCAACCTTCATATAGGGTTGCCAGGTATCCAGTTTTCAACCAGACATTGGATAACTGGCAGAGTCCAGTCAGCACAGCAGACCAGACACTAAAAGTCCAGTTACCTGCAGTAACTGGCCTCTGCCACTGGGGGCAGAAAGAGCAGCAGCTGCTGCTGGAATATGAAGCAGTAACTCTGCTCAGCAGCTGCTGTGCTTCCCACCACCCATCCTGATGGAGAGAACTGGCTGGTTCCTGGACCAGACTCCAAAGGAGGTACTGGTGCCATGGAGGGTGTTAATCTGTTTCCCTCCCCTCCCCCCACCCTGCTGTGCCCTGATTCCCCAGCCCATCACTGCAGGGACAGACACCCTCACCTTGCTGTGCCCCAATTTCCCCACCCCTGCTCCTCACTCCAGGATGGACCTCCCGCCCTGTTGTGTCCAGTTTTCTCCACCCCACCGTGCACGATTTCGCCACCCCAGCCCCTCACTCCGGGACTTTGCTGTGCCCTGATTGGATAGCAGGCAGACTCCACATCAGCTCCTCCCATCCTGGCTCTGCAGGCAGCAGGTGAGTCCTGGGGATGGGGGAGCGAGCAATGACAGTGGGGATGGAGTTGGGGCAGGGTTGGGGCCTTAGAGGAAGGGGGGGGGGTTGGGGAAGGGGTGGGGCAGTGGTGTTCAGTTTTCAGGGATTACAAAATTGGCAACCCTACATACTGTCTGTTTTGTTTTGTAGAATGACTTAGAACCATTTCTAAACAAAAATGGTATTTCTGACTTTTAACAAATCTTCACCATTTAAAGAACCATGTTCATCATCATTTAGACAAAATGAGTGAAAGGTTTACAAGCTGAAGTTCTATGTCGAATCATCTCCTGGTTCTTATCCTAAATCACTTGCAGTGTATCAGCCTTAAAACACTCTAGTTACAATCATTTATTCTTTGCTGTCCTTAACAAGGTAAAATAATCTCAGTAAACTGGATGTTCCAGTAGCAATACTGTTTATCTTAACAGGATACGTATATGAGAAACCTGAGCTATTTTTCCAGCTAACAGTGTTGCTTTTTATTTCCTTATATCTATGCACACACAATCTCACTGGATAGTGTATTGCATTACAACCTGCTATAAACTAGCCAAAAAATCAATAATAGAGAAATGAAAGCACATACACTTTAATGATTAAGCAATCTCTTGAGCACCTCTAAAATTATGCCTTTGAATATTAGGCAGATACTTTTAAATATCTTAGAAATTTCATTTTCCTAGCATTAGAACAACACATTTTAAGCACCTTAAACATGCATTTAAATAATTCACGTTAAAAATATATATTTATTCTGTTGGTAACAAATATAGGACTGATGGTAGGCAAAAAAAGGCAATACAATTTGGGTTCCATTAGGCAATCAAAGACTTGGAGCACTAAAACTCTAAGATTGTTAGGGCTTTCCATGAAAATTAACATGAGTTTTTTTTAGTATTTGACTGTCTATATATATATATCATTTAAAGGATATTGGACCAGGGAATGCCTCAAACTCTGGTGCCTATTTCAAAGATAATTATATTTGAATATATTGAAGTATATTAGTGCTAGATTTTACAAGTTTTTGTACTTATAAGAAATATAGTTCATATATTACACATCTCCCACACACAGTATGTTTCCCTTCATATTTCCCTAATGTCTGGGTATCAATTTAGTTATTTTTTGAGTAATTCCAAGGATGCTTAGAACATATGGATAGAAGCCCCTTTTTTGGATCCCATTAAAGTTAAACACCTGCTTAAACGCTTTGATTAATCAAGGCCTTAACAATGTTTATTACACCAAATAAATATTATTTTCTATTTTGGTACTTGTTATCAAAGGAGCTTAAGTTTACAAAATTGTCCAAAGCTGGGGGTGTTTTACCTTCAGAACTTCATAAATGTAAGCAAAATGCTGCCGGAACTAAATAAATCTGCAGAGCAGTAGCAGACAAGAACATCTTCTATCATTTGACAGAAGAAAGAATCCCTTGTTACGTACATCACTAACAACTTCTTTGTTGTAGACTAAATAGCTGAATTTCTCTTAGAATGTGCCAGATACGAATATAATATAATATTGCATTTAGTAAAACTAAACAGCTTTACCATATTTAATCGTTGCTTTCTACTTTTTCAGCTTCTTTCCATAGTTGTTGTCATTTTGGAAAACCACAACTTCCTTCCACTTGCATCAATATATCAAACATGTAGTTCTTCTTCAAGTGCTTGCTCATATCCATTCCAGGTAGGTGTGCGCGCACTGCGTGCACGTTCATTCGAAGATTTTTACCCTAGCAACACTCGGTGGGTCGGCTAGGTCGCCCCCTGGAGTGGCGCCACCATGGCGCCGGATATATTCCCCTGCCGACCCAACCGCTCCTCAGTTCCTTCTTACCGCCCGTGTCGGTTGTTGGAACAGTGGAGCGCAGCTTTGCTGTCCTCCACTTCCCTAGCTACTCGTAGTTTGGGCATTAGCCCCTTCCCCATACCCGGTGCTGGGGCCCATGCCTGGTTCACTGGGATTCAAACCTTGCTCGGCCTGCCACAAGCCAGTGCCTACAGGAGATCCCCACGACTCCTGTCTCAAGTGCCTCCAGGGAATCGCACATTAAGGTAAGTGCCATATTTGCAAGGCATTTAAGCCGAGGACGAAGAACGAGAGAGACTTTCGCCTAAAGAATCTCCTCATGGAGGCAGCTGTGAACCCGCCACCCTCGGCACCGAGCGCTGAGCACTCTGCTAGAAGTGCTCCTCCGGCACCGGACCGTGCCAGCACCGCTAAGACACCGCGGCACCAGCCATCTCCGGCGCAGGGACCTGCTCGGCACCAGTCTCTCTCCCCAAAACTGAAGAGGTCGAAGTCCTGCACTACCTCTGTGCCTTTTGCGCCACAGACGCAGCCTCGTTCGGACCGCCCGGCACCTACACCTACCGCGGCACCGACTGCTGCGTTACCGTCGACTCCAGTCCCTGAGAGCTCCCTGCTGAGGCCTGTGGATGAGCTTATGGTCCCCTCTACACTGGAGACATTCTCCACAGCCAGGGACCTCATAGCTATGACGGAGTCTGTCCTGCCTTAACTCCCGGCACCGCCGGTGCCGGTATTACACTCAATAGGCAAGCCAGCTCTAATGAGACCGCCTTCAGTCCACCCGACAGATCGGCACCGATCACAATCCAGGTCCCGGCGCCATTCATTGTCCCATTGATGATCATGGACCCGGTGCTGCTCGCCGTCCCGGCACCGCTTGCCTCTTTGGTACTGGTCGTACTCACGGCATAGATCGACGTCTCGGCCTCCGGCTTGGTACTCTCGGTACCGCTCCAGCTCCCGGCACTGGGACTCTCGCAGCCGTTTCCGACACAGACCTTCTAGATCCAGGTCGACCTCCTGGCACCGTGCGGGTCGCAGGTCCCGATCTCGTTCTTGGTACCGGTATGACTCCAGGAACCGATCCCCGGTGCCAAGGAGGTCAGCAACAGTGAGAGAGAAGGACTCTTACCAGGGTCTTTCAGCTCCTCCCTGGCTGTCTCAGCACCCGTCTGTGTCTTCGCAGGTGGACAGTTCGTACGCCCAGGACAGAGACTCCGATGTGCCCGTCAGGATATTCCATGAGCCCTAGGCCCAAGGTCATGGCCCTCACCAGTGGGCATTATGGACACCTTGGGCATATCATCAGGCCCAGGGTGCACATCCAGGCCCATCTCGCTCTGCCACATTGGAGCACCGGGTGCCGGAAGCCACTATAAGCCGCCCTCCTCCTCCTACTTCGGAGGAAGTGCCATTCCAGCCACAGGACTCCCAGATCCCAAGGGAGACAGAGGCTGGCCACCAAGAAGAGGCCTCAACTGACCCGCTTGTCCCTGGTCTCTCCTCATCCTCCTCCCCTGACAAGGCGGTAGCCGGAACATCATCTGTAAGCCCTCCGCCAATTGACCTGAGGGCCCACCAGGACCTCCTCAGGCGTGTGGCACTAAATATGAACTTGCAAGTCGAGGAGGTCCTGGAGGTAGGGACACAGGGTTTTACTCCCGCTACTTCCTAATCCCCAAGGCAAAGAGGGGTCTCAGACCTATCCTGGATCTGCGGAAACTCAACAAATTCATGATAAAGTTGAAGTTCCACATGGTATCCCTAGGGACCATCTTCCCATCCCTGGATCCCAGAGACTGGTATGCTGCCCTCGACATGAAAGATGCTTATTTTCACATAGCCATATACTCTCCTCACAGGAGGTAACTCCGGTTCGTAGCCAACCACCAATATTTTCAGTTCACGGTCCTACCGTTCAGCCTCTCTACAGCCCCAGGAGTATTTACGAAATGCATGGCTGTAGTCGCCGCCCACCTCCGCTGCCATTGGATACATGTTTTTCTGTATCTAGACAACTGGCTCATCCGAGGGACCTCCAAGGCACAAGTCACCCATCACGTCAGCATTGTCAAGGACCTTTTCCTACATCTAGGCCTGATGATCAATGCGGAAAAATCCACTCTGATTCCCACTCAGAGGATAGACTTTATTGGCGCCACCCTGGACTCCAATCTCGCCAGAGCCTGCTTACCGCTGCCCCGGTTCCAGGCAATGGTGGCCATCATCCAGAGCCTGCAAGCTGTTCTGTTGACTTCGGTTCGCACTTGCCTTGGTCTCCTGGGTCACATGGCGGCCTGCACATTTGTGATGAAACAGGCCAGATTGCGCCTCCGTCCCCTCCAATCGTGGCTCAACTCACTGTACCAACCTAGCAGAGATGCCATAGACATGATAGTCACCATTCCCCCGAGCATCCTAGGTTCCTTCAAATTGTGGCTGACCCCCTCCCTGGTGTGTGCAGGGCTGCCGTTCCATCCGCCCCAGCCCTCTATGTCCCTGATGATGGACGCGTCATCTCTCAGCCAGGGGGCTCACCTCGGACATCTACGCACTCAAGGCCTTTGGTCATCTCAGGAGCTGGCCTTGCACATCAATGTCCGGGAGCTGAGAGCAGTCCACCTTGCGTGCCAGGCGTTTCAGCAGCACTTGCAAGGCCATTGTGTGTCAATATTCACAGACAACACAACAGCCATGTACTATATAAACAAACAGGGCGGGACAAGGTCCTCGACCCTTTGTCAGGAAGCCATACGACTCTGGGACTTTTGTATAGTCCACTCTATAGACCTCATAGCGTCCTTTCTCTCGGGGGTTCGAAACACACTGGTGGGATCGCCTCAGCAGATCCTTCCTTTCTCGCGAGTGGTCGCTTCGCTCAGACATTATTCTTTCGGTCTTCTGGAAGTGGAGATTTCCCCGTGTACACCTCTTCACATCCCGCGAGAACAGGAAATGCCAGATATTCTGTTCCTTTCAAGGCCTCTCCCAGGGTTCGATAGCAGATGCTTTCCTGATACCATGGACGACTCACCTGCTCTACACTTTTCCACCATTCCCGCTCGTCCACAGGGTCCTGCTGAAAGTACGCAGGGACAGAGCCCGCTTGATCGTGGCCCAGGGAGCACTGGTACACTATGTTGCTCGACCTGTCAATAGCCAACCCCATCCCTCTACCTCTTCACCCGGACCTGATAACTCAGGACCACGGCAAACTTCACCACCAAGACCTACAGTCTCTTCATCTCACGGCATGGGTTCTAAGTGGTTGACCCAGTCTGAGTTGCGTTGCTCTGCCCCGGTGCAACAAGTACTCTTGGGTAGCAGAAAACCTTCCACTAGATCAACATATCTGGCCAAGTGGAAGCAGAACGTTCTTCTCGCCGAAGTCTCGATCCCCACCATCTTGGACTACCTCTGGTCTCTTAAACAGCAGGGCCTAGCGGTATCATCATTGAGGGTACACTTGGCTGCCATCTCTACCTTCCACACAGGGGAGAATGGCCGCTCAGTGTTTTCACATCCTATGGTATCTCGATTCCTCAAGGGCTTGGAGCGCCTATACCCCCAGGTATGCCGCCCCGCCCCAACCTGGGACCTCAACCTCGTTCTTACCAGACTTATGTTGGCCCCATTCGAGCCGTTAACAACTTGCTTCCTTCTATACCTGTCCTGGAAAACCACTTTCCTTGTGGCCATCACATCGGCAGGACGAGTTTCCGAGCTTCGAGCTCTCACGGCGGACCCTCCATATACTGTGTTCCACAAGGACAAGGTGCAGTTGTGACTACATCCGGCCTTTCTCCCCAAAGTGGTATCGGCCTTCCATGTTAGCCAGCAGATCTTCCTTCCGGTCTTCTTCCTGAAGCCACATTCATCGCGCAGGGAGCAACAATTGCACTCCCTGGACATCCGTAGAGCACTCACTTTTTATATCGAGCGGACAAAGCCCTTTCGCAGAACACCCCAACTCTTCATCGCGGTGGCAGAGCATATGAAGGGCCTACCCGTTTCCTCACAAAGGATTTCATCCTGAGTGACATCGTGCATCCGCACCTGTTACGACTTGGCTCATGTCCCCTCGAGCCATGTCACTGCCCACTCTACCAGGGCTCACGCTTCATGTGCTGCCTTCCTGGCTCACGTGCCCATCCACAAGATGTGTCACGCAGCTACCTGGTCCTCAGTCCATACCTTTGCCTCTCACTATGCCCTGGTTCAGCAGTCCAGAGATGACGCAGCCTTTGGCTCTGCAGTATTACACTCTGCGACATCTCACTCCGACCCCACCGCCTAGGTAAGGCTTGGGAATCACCTAACTGGAATGGATGTGAGCAAGCACACGAAGAAGAAAAGACGGTTACTCACCTTTGTAACTGTTCTTCGAGATGTGTTGCTCATATCCATTCCAAACCCACCCTCCTTCCCCAGTGTCAGAGTAGCCGGCAAGAAGGAACTGAGGAGCGGTTGGGTCGGCAGGGGTATATATCCGGCGCCATGCTGGCGCCACTCCAGCGGGTGACCCAGCCGACCCACCGAGTGTTGCTAGGGTAAAAATCTTCCAACAAACGCGCACGTGGCGCACGCACACCTAACTGGAATGGATATGAGCAACACATCTCGAGGAACAACAGTTACAAAGGTGAGTAACTGTCTTTTTCATAGCCACACAATATTATTCCCATCTTTTCAAGTAAGCAAGAAGTGCTGACATATGGTGCTGTGAGAACTCCGTTACCACCTCCATATGTATATGAGAGAGAGACAGAGCACATATATCACAGTGAAATATATAAAAGGCTATTTTTGGATTGGGCCAAGTACAGCAGGGTGGTATAATTGAGCTCCATGCTAGTTGTACAACAAGTTGGCATCTATTTGTTAATAAAATAGTTGCATCATATTGTGCAGCCCAGTCTAGGCCTATTATTTGTCCATTTTTGTAAACATAAACCAAGCAGTTGATTTCTGCTTGGTGATGACACTATAATGTCCAATTATTTCTGTAGTGCTTATAGCTGTTGAAGCAGAACTCATTTTCTAGTTGTGTTGTGTGCCATTAACTGAAATTAAAGCTAGCCATGTAGAATGTAAACCATTGAATTCCATGTATGAGAGATGGCATTATTTTCTTATCAAGTTATTTAGTTTTATTTCAGTTGTACTGTAGAGTACTTTCATATTCCATCTAAACAGACTATTTATTTCAATTTTACCAAAAACTGTTATCTTATAGAAGATGTTTTCAAATATGTCCCAAATAAAGTTAATAATATACTGATATTAAAACTTGTTTTAAGAAGTGAGTAAAAAAATCACACGGGTAGAGTTCTAAACTGAAAGGACTGCAATTAAATCTTCTTAGCTCAGCTTTGATTATATTCACATGGGCCGTTTCTTGTGAAGATGGATAGCTAGAACATTTGCCACAGTGAATTGTAAAAATCTGAATTTACTAGTAGAATAATCCTTTTTTGTTAAAAGATAGACAGTTAAGCTTGTATTCTTATCACAGTGATGAAAATAATCAGGATTTAATATGAAATGACATGCAGTATTTTGTACAGAATGCTTTAGTGATGTAAATGGCTTTGTTTTATTTTCTGTGCAGCAGATATTTCCAATCAGAGTTGAGCAAAATAAGTAACAAACATTTTCTATAGTCCTGATTCCAAAATTTTATCCTGGGGGGAAAAACCCTGAAATTTGTTTTTCCTGTTATGACTTTTTGGTATTAATATAGCTTTCATAAAATTTTGTTTTAATAATAGCCATAAAATGTGCTGTATACTTTTTAAAGGAATACTGCATCCTTTTTGTTCAAACAACTTGAAGTTTGTATAGCTCATAAGTAATTCATGCCAAGCACTGAAAATATGTTCGTGTTTCTAAGCCTCCATCTGAGGGTGTTACTCTTGCTGAAAAGTAACAGAATGTGTGATAGTTGCAGCATGAGAGACTAATGTAAGAATCTGTAAACAAGTATCCATCCTATTTAAAGATGAACTAATGAAAACGGTGATTTTCATCTGACTGCTTAAATTTACTAGGAAAAACATGTTTTTTAAAAAATCGTTCAATCTTAGTTTAATACCAACTGACTATTATTATTGTAAAGGCGTTGAAAGAGATATAAAGCCAATATATTGCACATTCAGAGCCAACATTTACAGAGTGCCAACAATGTTCAATTCGTATAGGAAATTGTGTATCATTATATTTTTTCTAGTGAAGATATAAGCAAAAGTTAAAACAAGGATTATTGCATTGTATAATCTCAGCCATGTGGTACTTAGCTCATGTGCAGAAATCCTGGGATTTGTGGACTGGCATATGTCCTGTGGAGAGTTGACACATTTTCTTCTTGAAGAATATGAAAGTTCTTTTAATCTGATAGGATGAGGAACAAGAAATGTTAACAAAATTCCACTGAAATGGTCATCTTTGTTATGCTAGAATGGTAATTGTAAACCAGAAAAAAGAAATGAAGTAAACACTACTGAAAACTCCTTGTTTGTATTAAAATGGATCACTCTCCACCTTTAACAAACCAAAACATTAAAACCTTCAGAATTAAATCACATGGCTTTAATTAGTATTGCAAGTACTTACTTTCCAACTCAGGTGGATTCTTCCCAACCTGCGCTAGGATGGTACCATCAGTATTGCTATTGGTAAGCCCTGGAGTGTAGGGGGAGGGTTTAAAAAGAAAAGTTTTCTTCCACTTTGAGTTGATCATTTAGTCTTTCCTTTTAAATTACTGACATTTCTCTTGTTTAATATCAAGAAGAATACTAATATTCATATGTCATCTTATTTGATTTAAAATAAGAATACTGAGACAAGACAATACAGATCTACTCAGGATAGAAGAAAATTGATTTACCTTTTACCATGAGAAGATTTCCCACATTAGGGCTTAATCATAGTGTCAGTGAGATCACCAGACCTTCGAATGCAAGGATATCTCTTTGCAAGCAGGAACTGTGTAGCTTTAACAGGACAGAAACTTTGCAACCTGAAACTGAAGACAAAACCAGCTTACTCATCACAAAAATGCACATGAATTGTACTCTAAAACAAGATGATGGTGCTGCCTCTGGTGAGCTCTTGCTGAGTGTTCCTGTTTGATATTTAGTTCTTCTTCGAGTTCATGTCAATTCCATGCTAGGTGTGCGTATGCCCACATGCACTGTTATTGGAGATTTTTGCCTTAACGGTACCCCTAGTGTTTGCTGTGCCACCCCCTTAGTGCCACACTCATGCATCAGTATATCAGATGCCGCTGGCCGTATGCCCTCTCATTTCCTTCTTACCACCCATGGTGATTAGTCGGAGCACCTTTCTTTGCATAGCAAAGACTAGCGGTTTCATCTTTTCTGACTTGGAGCCTTAGGCCATTGTAAATAGTTTGTTTATAGTAGTTAGTGTTTAGTTAAGCGTAGTTAGAAGTTAGAGTCCCATCGGAAACTTTGCCCCAGGCGGGACATGCCCCGGTCTCTGGGGTTTCAGCCCTGCATGGACTGTAACGGGCCTATGCCTATTAGTGATCTCCACAGATACCTCAAATGTTTGGGGGAATCACATGTGAAGGACAAGTGTCGTATCTGTAAAACTTTAGACCTAGGACCCAGAAAGAGCATGCAGGAACCACGTGGATGTGCCTCCCCAGTTGGGGCCCTTAGCCCCCTGAAGGATCCACCACCAACTCCCGGGAGCAGTAGGAAACAAAGACTTGTGGTGGGATCAACCTTCCAAGGCTCTCTGGCACATAGAGAGCAGAGGCTTCTATGAGCGCTGCTGGCATTGCATGTGCCACAGAAAGCAGCAAAGGCTCCCTATGAGGAGGAGGCCACCTTGGCAGCATGGCCAGTGGCCAGCAATAGTTGGCGGCACTCGGCTCGGTGTAGGAAATGCATTCGGAGATTGGGGTAGAGGAATCAGTGCCCATGGGGGTGATGCCCTGGGGCCTCTGTCGTACAATCATTGTCCTCATCCCCAGACAAGGTGGTGGCAGGGCTCTCGAAGGCTAGCCTGCCTGGTTCTTTCCTCAACCGTCTCCATTCCTACCATTCAGTCTGATTGTGGGTCAGCTCAGACCGCTTGGTGCTAAAGATAGTATGTTGAGGCTATACCCTGCAATTCTCGGCCACCCCTCCCTCCCACCTCCCCTCTTTCCCATCCCTCTTCAGGGACCCTTCTCATGAGCTACTCTTTGTTCAGGAGGTCGAGAACCTACTGCACATGGGGGCGTTGGAGGAGTTCCTTCAGGACATGGAGGGAAAGGGGATCTACTACCGCTACTTCCTAATCCCGAAAGCAAAAGGGAGCCTAAGGCCCATTCTAGACCTGCGATGCCTCAACAAGTCTCTCATGAAGTTGAAGTTTTGCATAGTCTCCCTGGCCTCCATCATCTTCTCCCTGGATCCAGGAGACTTATTTGCCACCCTCAACCTGCAGGACACTTATTTCCATATTTCAAGGTCACAGATGTTTTCTCCATTTCATAGTGGGCAGATACCATTTCCAGTTCATGACACTGCCCTTTAGCCTCTCATCAGCCCCAAGGGTCTTCACAAAACGTATGGCGCCAGTGGCCGCTTACGTGAGATATCAAAAGGTCCAGGTCTTCCCATATCTCAACGATTGACTCATGAAGGGCAGATGTCTGGAACAAGTGCGCTCCACCTCTGTGCCCTGGGCCTATTGATAAAGTACCAAAAATTCAACCTGAAGGCCTGTGCAACAAGTAAAGTCAGAACAGTTCTTGACTCCACGCGGGCCAGACCCTTCATTCCAGAGGCGCGCTTGCAGGCTATGTCGGACCTGATCTCTATGTGAAAAACCACCCACTTACCATGGCTCGCACCTGCCTCCAGTTGTTGGGCCACATGGCTGCATGTACATATGTGGTTAGTCATGCCCGGCTCCATCTCAGGCTTCTGCAAGCGTGGCTGGCATCAGTCTATATTCCCAACAGACATGACCTAGACCAGGTAGTCGAGGTGCCAGATCGCATCCCATCGTCCCTGGATTGGGGGTTGGACTCCGTGTCGGTATTGAAGGAAGTTCCCTTCATGGCCCTGTCCCCCTCACTGACCCTCTGATGCTTTGGACCTAGGCTGGGGAGCACACCTGGGCGAGCTCAGCATGCCGGGCTGCTGGTTGCAGGACTATCTGACCCTCAATATGATCGTCCGGGAATTTGGAGTGGTTCGCCTGGTCCACCAGACTTTCTTGCACCACCTGAAGGGCAAGGTGGTGCAAGTCCTGATGGACAATACTGCCATGATGTATTACATCAACAGGTAGGGCAGAGCCAGGTTGTCGGTCCTTTGCCAAGAAGCTGTCCACCTTGTATGCACCATGCCATTCATCTGGCAGCCGCATACCTGCCTGGGACCAGGAACGTGTTAGCAGATCACCTCAGCAGGACCTTCTTGTCTCACCACGAGTGGTCGCTCCATCCAGAATCAGTCAGTACAATCTTTCAGAGATGGGGGACTGAACAGGTTGACCTGTTCTTATCCAGGCAGAACAGGAAATTCTATGTGTTCTGTTCGATCCAGGGGATGGACGGGCTCTCTGTCAGCCACATTTCTCTTTCTGTGGTCAGGGGCTCTGATGTACACCTTCCCGCCAGTGCTGTTGATTCATAGAGTCCTCATGAAGATCAAATAGGATCAAACGTTATCCTGTAGGCAAGTAGAAAAGGTTCACGTGCTGGGCCTCAGAATGGTGCATCAGGGCCAACCAGGCCTCACTGCAGGAGATCCTGGATTATCTTCTGCACCTCAAACTCCAAGGATGCATCTGACAGTTTTGTCCCTATCATCTATCAGGGTCCACATGGTCGCTATTTTGGCTTTCCACTCTCATTTCCAAGGCAGGTCAGTCTTCACTCACAACATGACAGCCCAGTTTTTGAAAGGTCTGTAGCACCTCTACCTGCACATCTAGGATCCCGTCCCTCCCTGGGACTGAATCTTGTGCTGTCATGTGGCCTTCCTTCGAGTCTCTGGCTTCTTGCTCTTTTCTGCTTCTCTCCTGGAAGGTTTCATTCCTGGTTGCAATAACATCGGCCCACAAGGTGTCTGAGATCAGGGCGCTTACTTCAGAAGGGCCCTCTATGGTATTCTATAAGGATACAGTCCAGCTGTGACCACAGGTGTTTTTGCCCAGGGTAGTTTCCCAGTTTCATACTTGCCAGGACATACATTTACCTGTCTTCTTTCCAAAGCCTCATACATCAGACGAGGAATGCAGGCTGCATGCCCTGGATTTCAGGAGGGCACTGGCCTTCTCCATAGATAGCACAAAGCTGTTCCATAAGTTGTTTGTAGCAGTGGTTGTTCGTCCCGATATTTGGGTGGTTGGACGCAAAATTTGTCCTGATATTTCGCTCCACCGACAACACTTGTTTTTTTCTTGTTTTCTCCCCTCTTTTGCTCCACTGGCAGCACTTTTTTTTGCTCTGCCGGCGGACCCTCTTCCCCCTATGTGTCCCAATATTTTTTTCATCTCATCTGGTCACCCTAATTTAGGGTCTGGTCCAATTCTGAGTGGTGTCTACTGAAATTAATGTGGGATGTGTGATTACTGGATCATGTGGCAATTGAAAGTTGTTGAAGTCTATGAGTCTATGAAAGTTGAAAGTCATCAGTGAGGGAGTGTGGACTAATAGACTTAGCTGTAAACCTGTCAGTGCTGTAGCTAGTACAAGAAGCTGTGGCATGGAGTTAGGACTGTAGTAAGTATGTGAAATGAAACACAGATTGGAGCGTTCAGTGGGATGAGAACTGGTGGGTTTAAATGGTGTTTGTAGTTGTCCCACCTATACTGCTGGTTGAGTCACTTTCTTAATTCTAATTCAGTGAGAATGGTTTAGTTCTTCGAGTGATGTCCCCGTGGGTGCTCCACTCCAGGTGCTAGTGCATCCCGGCACGTTTTCTGAGCAAGTTTTAATAACAGTGCCCATACGGGTCACACATGCGCAGTGCCTGCCACGCGGCACAGTTGGTGCTTAATCTAGCCTGCCCGCACAGCCCGGATCCCTGAGTTCGTTCTTAACTGTACCTGGGCTGACATGGAGTTCCCAGCAGTCCCATCAAAAGCCTTCATTTTGCTGCTGTTAGATAGCGTTAGATAGTTAAGATAGCTTAGATACATACCTTTCCAAAATAATAAATAAATAAATAAATACATTCTTTCTTCTCTTTTAGTACAGTTGGAATTAGATATGAACCTAAAAAGAGTGCCTGGTTCACCAGGATTTAAACAATTCACCACGTATAGGAAAGCAATGCTGGGGTCAGATGGACACAATGTTTCCATTGAAACACACGTTCCTTAGAAATGTGCCCATTGTAATGAACTGAAAGCCAAGGCACACAGAGATAAGAGACCTGAGGCTGAAACTTATTTTGATGGAAAAATCGTTAAGACCAACCTCCAGCCTGGGGCAGGAAACCTCTTCCTGGCACAGATCACTGGTCTCTTCTCCACTAAGATCCCCAAAGTCCAAAAAATCTGCGTCCTCTTCGCCTCATAGAGACCAGACTAGCAGAAAATGGTCTCTGATCAAATCGCTCTCATCGATGCTGATCACACTGCAGCTCAGTACTTATGACACTCCAAGAACCTCCAGCACCACCAATGCAGTGGCTGATGCTGGAATCTGGCGCTCTGGTGCGGAGTTGAGTTGCTCTAAGCCTCCCTCCTCCACCACAGCACCATAGACGGCTTTGAAGGAGACAGCACTGACAGCTGCTCCACCAACTATGCCGCTCCCTAATATTGCTAGTGCAATGGCATTGACACAGACTGCACCTGCATTGGCTCTGCATGCTGCTCGATACAATCGGCACTGCACTCTTTGGCACCGAAGTTCACGGCACCGCACTGCTTTCTACACCAGAAGGACCTATTGGTCTCCTCAACTCCGGAATTTGCTCCTTTGCGCACCAATTGCTCACTGATGCCAGTGGTACCAAAGCAACTATTATCCCTGATAGCCCCTCACTCTCAAGTGATGAAGACGATGAGTTGGAAGGGGTGTTCTCCCTCACTGTTTCTCTCTGATCAGAACACCTGTGGCAGCTTGACCACTACAATCAAGGTCTACATATGCATGCAACATGCCACCATGGCATGGATCCCCATGGGTGAGACAACCCATGCCTTTCCCCAGGCACTGACCATATTGGGATCCATGGGATCTAACAGAAAACACTAAGGAGATTCCCCAGCCCATGTAGGTAAGGCTCTAGATCCCCATCTCCACCCTCTGAGACTGTAACTACTGAGACAAGAGAAGAACCCATGGCAGAACAGGAAGAAGGAATTGCTCCTGATACCTCACCAAACAACATTAATTCATTCTCCTCACTAGATGATGCAGTAGTGCCCCCACTCTAAACCACCACTGATGACTTCAGCCACTTCCAGGACTTATTCAAAAGAGTAGCTGATAAGTTCAAAATTCATCTGAAAAAAAGTATTAGAAATGCAACATGAATTACTGGACATCTTACAGACATCTTTCTCATCCAAGATAGCACTGACAATTAATAGGGTGATAATGGAACCCACTAAAACGGTATGGCAAACTCCAGCCACCATATCTCCTACCTGCAAAAGAGCATACAAAATGTACTATTTTCCCTTTTGTCATAAACAGATGATTAAGGGTTAATGTCTCTTTTACCTGTAAAGGGTTAAGAAGCTCAGTAAACCTGGCTGACACCTGACCAGAGGACCAATAGGGGGACAAGATACTTTCAAATCTTGGTGGAGGGAGGTCTTTGTTTGTGCTTTTTGTTTTGTTCATTGTTCGCTCTTGGGACTAAGAGGGACCAGACGTACACCCAGACTCTCCCAGTCTTTCTGAATCAGTCTTTCATGTTTCAAAATTGTAAGTAATAGTCAGGCAAGGCGGATTATTCTTATTTTTGTTTTCTCAACTTGTAAAAGTTTTTTTTGCTGGAAGGATTTTTACCTCTGTTCGCTGTAATTCTGAACCTGAGGCTAGAGGGGGTTTCCTCTGGGCTATATAAATCTGAGTATCCTGTAAAGCATTTTCCATTCTGATTTTACAGACATAATTTTTACTTTTTTCTTTCTTTAATTAAAGCTTTCCTTTTTAAGAATCTGATTGATTTTCCTTGTTTTAAAATCCAAGGGGATTGGGTCTGAACTTACCAGGGATTTATGGGGGGAAAAGAGGGGGGATGGTTAATTCCTCCTTGTTTTAAGATCCAAGGAGTTTGGATCTGTGTGAAGCCTCTCAAAGCAACCCAGGGAGGGGAAAGTCTGGGGGAAAGGAGGCGGGATGATTAATTTCTCCTTGTTTTAAGATCCAAGAGGTTTGGATCTGTGTTCCCCAGAGAAGGTCTTGGGGGAACAGAAAGTGTGCCAGACACTAAATTCTGGCTGGTGGCAGTGTTCCAGATCTAAGCTAGTAATTAAGCTCAGAAGTGTTCATGCAGGTCCCCACCTTTTGTACTCTAAAGTTAGAAGTGGGAAAAAAACCTTGACACCTTGAAAGAGACCCCTCTCACGAACATCTACTTTGACAAGAGGCAGATCACCTTCTCCGACTAGGGGCAGTGGAAGCAGTTCCCATCCAATACAGGAGGAAGGGTTTGTGTTCCCACTGTTTTTTTCACACAGAAAAAAAATGGGGAGTGGCAACCTATCTTGGATCTCAGACAACTGAACAAGTTAATGAGAAAAAAAAGGTTCAAGGTGGTCACATTAACAGCAATAATACCAACACTGGAACAGGGGGACTGGTTTTCAGCCCTCAACCTACAGGACGCTTATTTTCATATTACAATACAACCCACCCATAGGTGGTTCCTGAGATTTACCTTAGGCAAAGACCACTATAAATACAAGTTCCTACATCTTGGCCTATCAATGGCACCTCGAGTTTTTTAAAAAATTCTTGTGGCAGTAATGTCGCACCTGAGAAAACAAGAGATGATAATATTCTATTACCTGGACAACTGTCTTCTGAAGTCACACACTCGATTAGACTCCATCCGGGCTAACCAAGTGACAGTAGACTTTGAGTCTGGGTCTACAAATAAAAAAAAAGTCAACATTAGAACCAGTTCAACAACTAGAATTCATTGGTGCTTACCTTGACTCAGTGGTAGCAAAAGCATCACTACCACAAAATGGATTCAACACAATAAATGCTCTCATATCCACAGCAAAGAACAGCCCACAGATTACAGCCTGCCCATGTCTCCAACTTCTGGGCCACATGGCAGCATGCACATTTGTGCTGAAACATGCACGTTTACATATGCGCTGCCTGCAGGGATGGCTAGGGAACTGTCTACTTACCAAACAGACATGGATTAAACAGGCAATTAACGATGCCACCCAAAGTCAAGAAATCCCTAATATGGTGGACTCAGCCACATATGTGCTCGGGGATCGCATTCATACAGGATCTTCCATCACTAATTATCACAACGGATGCCTCCCTCATAGGGTGGGGAGCACACATGCAACACCATACAGTTCAGGGGCTGTATGAAGTTTGCATTTCTAATAGCAATCACGTTGGCTTGACATATGGGAGAGATAGGGTCTCTCATGGCAGACCTGCCATACATGATCCTTTTTAATGATAAAGTTACATAAAGGACCCATCCTAAATTCCTCCCCAAGATGCCCTCATCCTTCCATATTAATCAACCAAATATTTTCCAGCATTGTTTCCCAAACCACATGAGAATGCACTTGAAGCTACAGTGTACACCTTAGATGTTAGATGAGCATTAACATTCTATTTGGAGAGAACCAAACCATTTACAGCTTCACTGAAACTATTCGTATCCATTGCAGAATGGTCCAAAGGTGCCGCCATATCTACACAGAGGCTCACCAAATGGATATCTGGATGTATTCACCTATGCTATCAATTAAAGGGCGTACAATCTCCAGTAGGCACCAGAATGCACTCTACCAGATCAATGTCATCATCAGTAGCATTTCTAAACAATGTCCCCCTCATAAACAAATGTAAAGCTGCCACCTGGGCCTCTGAACACACCTTTGCGAAACATTATACAGTTACACAAGGCCTAGAGGCAGATTCCTGCCTGGGCCGAGTTATGTTATATTCACTCAACCTACCAACTCTGAAAGCCCTCCCATCGTAAGCAGGGCACTGCTCTACAGTCATCTGGAGTGGAGCACCCAGAGGGACATCATTTGAAGAAGAAGAAGAGAAGATTACTCACCTGGTGCAGTACCTGGGATTCTTTGAAATGTGTGTCCCTTTGGGTGCTCCACTACCCATCCCTGCTCCCCTCTACTTCGGAGTTCAAATGGCAGACTCTGTGGTAGAGAAGGAACTGAGGGGTACAGGTTGCACATATGCTAGATGAAGTGCCAATGGCGTCTCAAAGCAGGCACCACGCATGCATGACCCAGATGGGCACTGCTATTAAAATTCTCCGAGCAAAGGCACAGGGATGCTCCAACACCTGGAGTAGAGTACCCACAGGGGGGGGCATATCTTGAAGAACCACAGTTACTGCACAATGTGAATAACCTTCTCTTCAGCATATTGTGTTTCCAACCTTGCTGGAATTGGAAGACAGACTTTAGAAATTTGCTTTTTCTTAGTGCCAGATAAACTGTTCGTAAACAGGTCTTGTTGACTGTGCAGAATACATTCAATTTTGAAATCTGTTTTTTTTTTTAATATCTCCAAGTCTCTTCCTTGTAAATACCTCCAAAAATTCTAGTTATTAATGCAATGATGACCTTGACAATACTGATTAAAATATTTAATAGTTGTAAAGTAAACAGTATTTTGAGATAGTTTGCTAAAAAAGATTCTAAGAAGTCTAAAGTTGTGGCTTATTAATGTTTGTTTTGGGGGAAATTCTGCAGATCACTGTAGCTTAGTTTTTTAGACATGTCATCTGCTAGAGTGGAAAGAGAAGTGTTCTGGCCTTGATTTATTATTCCCAATTGTTTGTACAGTTATGGCTAGCTTTTCTTTTTCTTCAGATGAATATGTTCTTATCATTATTATTTACTTTTCGCATCTAATTATCTTTAGTAGCTTGTTACAGGAGATAGCAGAGTTTTGTTTTCCATATCAGTTGTGGAGAACAATAACTCACTTGTAGGGCTAATCTTCGTATTCGTTTTGATCTATACAGATCTTTTCATGCATTATTCCCTCCCCCCTTTTTTTTTAATCTTTCAACTCTTGTTCACATTTATATTTGAGCTTATTCATAGTTAGAAACATATTTGACAGTCAGTTATGTCTCTCCCACTGCTAATTTTGAATGTTCAGTTTTGAAATCTTCGTTTAATTGATTTGGTTGAGGGGGTTCCCCCTTTTTCTGCCTTGTTCTTTTCATCCTTTCTGCTACAGTGAAGTTCAGTCCCTGTTGTTTAGTAGACCCAGCAGGACTGGGAGTTAAAATAGCAGATACTATGTTGTCCACTTCAGATAGATAATCCTGTTGTTTCTTAACAAGGCTCTTAAGACAATCATATACAAGGAGTTCCCATTAAAAACTAATCTGAGCTAGAAAATTTATTTTGAGCAATAGGACAACTCTGGTTGTGGCAGACTCCCTATTTTATCCTAAGCTAATTTTTCATGGAAGGAATATGCCAATTGTTTTGTTGGAGTTCCCAGAAGAGATTTTGAATCCTTGTGTTACAGCGCTAACAGCAATTTCTAATTTAGTTTTCACAAAGGGGCTGGAGAAAAACATTGCATTGCAAAAATATAGTAGCATTTTATTACTACCTTTATCTTTGTACAGTACTCAAAAGTGTTTGTGACGCTTTACAGAATAAAAGCCACAGTACCCAGTACCTACCCAGAGGGGTTTGCAATCTAATTCTAGAGATGTCTCATTAGAGAAACAACCAAAAGGGGGGATGATAAGGGAAAGGGAGGATAAAGATTACAATAATGAGGTAATTATTAGCATTGAAATGTCAGCTGTGACCAGAGTCTGTAACTATCATCTTCTCATTGTATATTT
Source organism: Gopherus evgoodei (assembly GCF_007399415.2). Taxonomy (NCBI): domain Eukaryota; kingdom Metazoa; phylum Chordata; order Testudines; family Testudinidae; genus Gopherus; species Gopherus evgoodei. The sequence continues at coordinate 67,700,193 of NC_044327.1, read as the reverse complement.
TTTCTCACGTTTCACACTTACTGTGCTGCTTTTAAATCTTTGTGCAGCTAGCTTCTATAAGTATTTTCAGTTAGTTTTATCAGTTTGTTTGTAAAGTTCAACTGCCAGGCACTGTTTTTGAAGTGGTTTATATCCTGTTTCTCTAAACATATTGAATTTAATTAATATATTCTATTGAATCAATTTTTGGAAAGTATTGAGATTCTCTAAGTGCTCCAGTTTAGCTTGTTTAATATTTACATTTTGGCTGACTCAGTTTTTAGATTTATTATATCTTAGTGCAGTTATGTGGAATATTTGGATCTTTTCAGAGACCGAACCTTATCTGATGGCTTTCACCTGTGAATTTATAAGTGTCAAAGAATTCCCCTCAAATTAAACACTGATCAAACTGAAAACCCCAAAATGATTGCTACATTTTATACTATCTGTAATTTTACATCATGATAGGTCCCCCATATGTGTTTGTTTCTTCAGACTGTTGAATTGTGGGGTAACCATGTTGGAACACAATAAAAACATCACTAAATATTATTGTCATCGTTACTGGAGTGTGACCTTTTCTCTCCAAAGTTTATTTGGCAGCATTAATTCCTTTTTCAAGAACAGCAAAGCTCAATTCTGAAATTTGTGCCATGGTTTTCTGGACTTCTTTTTAAACTGACCAGATGTTTTCAGCTTACTGAGATTTAAGCAGTTAAGGCCTTCACTAGGACCAAATCAACCCAGAACACTACTCTTGTCATAAAGACCATATGCAGGCTTCCTATAGTGTCCTTGGTTGATTTTAAACTCGTGGTAGTTACTTTAGGGGGCTTTGTGTGCGCAGACCCTTTATATTTTGGACTTGCTAACATCCTCATATGTGCCTTCATCTTCAGTGTGGTGCCTCAGGCAGAAGCTTCTTTCTTTCCCATATTCAATTCCAGTTAATTCATTTGTGGCTAGGGCTGTGTCATCTTTTACGTCCTTCAATAGGTTGTTGGGAATTCTGAATCTCTCTATTCTAAATCCTCTAGACTGAAGACATCTTTTTATTCTGGTATTTGTTTAATATTTTTTGTGTTTTATGGTATTTTTATCTTCATTATAAATTGCTTTGAGTCACTATGCGTGAACAGTGCTATAAATATTTTTACTGTGTTGTGTCAGCAATTTAACGAAACTCATGGTTTCCATAAATACTAACATTAAATTAAAAAAAAATTAAAATATTTCCTTACACATATAATTAAAGTTTCATATGTGAACAGAATGTCTATTTGTTAAATACAAACATAATAGATCATCTTCGAGACATGTCCCTGTGGGTGCTCCATTCCAGGTGTTGGTGCTCCCCTGTGCCTCTGCTCGGAGATTTTGACAGCAGTGTTTGTACCGGTCGTGCACGCACAGAGCCTGCCCCATGTGTTGGGAGTACTTTAATAGCATGCATGCACGACCAGTCTCCTCAGTTCCTTCTCTACCAATTTGAAACTGCTTCTCGTGCAAAAGTCATTAGGACCAGCCTCAGACCCGGGCACCGACTCTGCTGCACACCGCAGCCTCCCCCCACCCCCGCACCTCAAAAAAGGAAAAGAAATCTTCAGAAAAACGGCAACCTCTCTCACCCATAAAGGAATTCAAACCCCTGCAACCAGAAGGAGACAATATAGATACCAGCCTTACCAGCGTCCATGCTACCCCACATATATCCATCAATCCCATAGATCACATGAGCAACAACAGCAACGTCAGAGACCAACGTCAGGTACCACGCCGCCGGCCCAACTCCTCAGCAGCATCTCAACTCGTCCGACTAAAAAGCAAATTTGAAGCCCTGATCGAAGGTATAGAAAACAACATTGCCACTTCAGCGCTTACACTGCCTGCCCCTATTTTGGACACCACCTGCGCTTATTCTCCCATCAATGGCAGAACATTACCACCGACAAGTGGGCTATAGAGGTCATCACAATTGGCTATTCCATCCCTTTCCTCTCCTTGCTTCCCACCCATCCACCCTCCCTATCTCTCTTCATGGACCCCTCTCACGAGCAACTGCTCTTCCAAGAAGTACAACATCTCCTTTAATTGGAAGCAGTGGAAGTTGTGTCCAAACAACACAGAGTAAAAGGTTTCCACTCCCATTACTTTTTAACAGAAAAGAAAATGGAGATGGCGACCGATTCTCAACCCCAGGTGGCATAACAAATTCATCAAAAAGCAAAAGTTCAAAATGGTTACCCTCACCACCATAATCCCAGCACTGGAGCAAGGCGACTGGTTTTCAGCCCTCGACCTACAGGACACCTACTTTCATGTGACTATACATCCGGCCCACAGATGTTTTCTTCATTTTACCCTCGGTTTGATACATTTTCAATACAGGGTGTTGTCCTTCGGCCTATCCACTGCCGTCCGTGTTTTTTCCAAACTCCTAGCTGTAGTCACTGCCTACATCTGGAAACGGGGGGAATTATAATATTTCCTTATCTTGACAACTGTCTCCTCAAAGCCTCAATGCTTCATGAAGCTCTTTGATCCATGCAGCTGACCGTCACCTGCTTCCTGTCCCTCGGCCTACAAATAAACAAAAACAAATCCACCTTATCTCCTGCCCAACAACTGGAGTTCATAGGCTCACACCTTGATTCCCAAAAGGGAATAGCATCTCTCCCGACCGTTTCAACACCATAAAACTTCTGGTCACAAAACTTCGGAACAGTCCCCATGTCACTGCTCAGGACTGCCTACAACTTTTAGGTCACATGGCCTCGTGTACTTTTGCCTGTACATGATTTGCTTCCAAGTTTGGTTAGCCACAGTTTACAGACCAAATGTATACATTATAAACAAACCTCTGTCCATACCCTTCAGAGTCAAGGACTCCCTCCTATGGTGGACAGTTCCCTCCAACGTTTGCTCAGGAGTCCCTTTTCTCCAGGATGTTCCATCCATTATAATGACTACCGATGCATCCCTCACAGGACGGGGAGCACACATGTCCCATCATACAGCCCAGGAGCTAGGGTCTTCCACCGAAATCTCCCTACACATAAAGTCCTAGAACTTCAAGCCATATGCAACGCCTGCCGTCACTTCCTCACATTCATTCAGAACCAACATGTTAGAATAATGACAGACAACATTGCCTGCACGTTCTATGTAAACAGAGAGGGAGGAGCTCGATCTCACTCGCTTTGCTCAGAAGCTATGAAGCTCTGGAATTGGTGCCTCATGCACAACATCCACATATCAGTGGCCTATGTACCCAGGGCCATGAATACCACTGCGGACAAACTAAGCAGACGATTTCCTTGGAATCATGAATGGGAGATAAACAAACAAGATGGTCATATGCAACATATTCTGCATTTGGGGCTACCCAACACTGGACCTCTTTGCAGCTGCAAAGAACAAGAAATGTCCCGAATTTTGCTCCAGAGCGGGACTGGGCAGACATTCCCTAGGAGATGCATTCATGATCTCATAGGATTAAGACTTACTGTATGCATTTCCCCTGATACTGCTTCTCCACAGGGTTCTGACAAAGATATGAAGAGATCGTGCCATGGTAATTCTGATTGCCCCCAGACAGCCATGGTATCCGTTCCTCACCAGAATGTCAGTTCGCCCACCAATTTCATTGCCTCTCACTCCAAACCTCCTATTGCAGCAACATAGCCAATTTCTCCACCCCAACCTATCCATGCTTCACCTCAAAGCTTGAATCCTACATAGTTCTCACAAAATGAACTAGCATGCTCTGAACAGGTTCAAAGAATACTCTTACAAAACAGAACACAGTCTACTTACACCACCTGTTTTCAAAAGTGGAAGCGATTCACACAATGATTCTTGACCAAACAGATTCCTCCCACTTCCGCACCTCTTCTGTTAATACTTGACTACCTATTAGACTTTAAGCAATCTAGCCTTTCTTTCAGTTCCATCAAAGTCCATTTAGCTGTTATTCCAACTTTTCACCACAAGATCAACGATACCTCTGTTTTTGCCCATCCAATCACCAAACGTTTTCTCAAAGGGCACCAATCCCTATACCTGGACATTAAACCTGGGCATTAAATCCCCTACCCCTCCATGGGACTTTCACTTAGTGTTAACCTGCTTAACTCAACAATCTTTTGAGTCACTAGCCACATGCTCTCTCTTACACCTCTCCATGAAAACAGTATTGTTAGTAGCAATCACCTCCACCGGACACACAGGAGAAATAGCAGCTCTCATGGCGGACCCACCCTGCACAATATTTTCAAAGGACAGAGTTACCCTCCGACTATACCCCAAATGTCTTCCAAAAATGCATTTGTCTTTTCACATCAACGAATCTATACACCTACCACCCTTCTTTCTGAAGCTACTACTCCTTTGAATCCCCGATGATTGCGTTGGATGTATGCAGGGCTCTGTCCTTTTATTTGTTTAGAACCAAGTCTTTTAGGAACTCTGCCAGACTCTCTCTGTCTCCATTGCAGAGCGATCCAAAGGGACACTTATTTCTACCCAGAGCTTTCCAATTGTATCTGACTGTACTATCAACTAAAGGATGCAACTCCACTAGATCTGTACCTACCTCCATGGCTTTTTAATGCAAAATTCCTCTGGCTGACATTTGTAAAGTGGCCACTTGCGCTTCTGAACACACATTTGTTAAGCATTATGCCCTTACTCAAGGCTCTCTCACTGATATATGGTTGGGCACAGCCGTATTATCCATTTTATTCCTACCAGATCTGAAGTCCCTAGCTCCTTGAGATACATTGTTTTAATGGGCTTGGCTACACTCGAAACTTCAAAGCGCTGCCGCGGGAGCGCTGCCGTGGCAGCGCTTTGAAGTGTGAGTGTGGTCGCAGCGCCAGCTGCACGTACTCCACCTCCTCCTGGGGATTAGCTCGCTGGGGCACTGTTTACACTGGCGCTTTACAGCGCTGTATCTTGCAGCGCTCTGAGGGGTGCTTTTTTCACACCCCTGAGCGAGAAAGTTGCAGTGCTGTAAAGCGCCAGTGTAGCCAAGGCCTAAGTCACCCAGAGTGGAGCACCCACAGGGACATCTCTCAAAGAAGAAGAGGAGGTTACTCACATGTGCAGTAACTGACGTTCTTCAAGATGAGTGTCCCTGTGGGTGCTCCACTATTCACCGTCCTCCCCTCTACTTCGGAGTTGGGGTAGCCTCTGTTGTAGAGAAGAAACTGAGGAGACCAGTTATGGACGCTGTCATAAATAGATAGTTAAGGGTTAATGCCTCTTTTACCTGTAAAGGGTTAATAAGTTCACCTAGCCTAGCTAACACCTGACCAGAGGAACCAATGGGGGGAAAAGATGTTTCAAAAGGAAGGAGGGAAGTTTTTCCTTTGTTTAGAGTTTCAGTTTCAGTCGGAGTGAAAAAGATCAAGGAACGAGCCTCTTACCAGAGTAGTAAGTTATAGAAAGGAATAACTACTATAGTTTATGTTTTATGTTTATTTCTTTGTAACCTGTCTTATGCAATTAGAGGTAGAATCAAATTGGGTATTTGAGTATTTTTTTGTGTAACTAAATTTGTGCCCAGGGGAACATCCTCTGTGTTTTGAATCTGTTGTCTGTGAGAGTAGCTGGTATGCTAATCTCTCCCAAAAGGTTTTCTTTAACCTTTCTTTTCTTTAATTAAAAGCCTTTTTCTTAATACCTGATTGATTTTTCCTTGTTTTTAGATCCAAGGGGATTGGATCTGGACTCACCAGGGATTGGTGGGAGAAAAGAGGGGGGATGGTTAATTTCTCCTTGTTTTAAGATCCAAGGGATTGGATCTGGACTCACCAGGGAATTGGTGAAGGAGTCTCTCAAGGCTACCCAGGGAGGGGAAGGTTTTGGGGGGGGGAAGGGAGTGATCCAGACACTGAAAATTCTGGATGGTGGCAGCAATACTAGATCTAAGCTAGTAATTAAGCTTAGTAGTGTCCATGCAAGTCTCCACATCTGTACCCTACCTGTTTATTACTTTCTAAAACTTACTGCTCTGATAAGAGGCTGGTTCCTTGATCTTTTTCACTCCAGCTGAAACTGAAACTCTAAACAAAGAAAAACTTCCCTCCTTCCTTTTGAAACATCTTGTTCCCCCACTGGTTCCTCTGGTCAGGAGTTAGCTAGGCTAGGTAAACTTTTTAACCCTTTACAGGTAAAAGAGGCATTAACTCTTAACCATCTGTTTATGACAGACGCGTACTATTAAAGCACTCTCAATGCGTGGGGCAGGCTCTGCACATGCATGACCAGTGTGGGTACTGCTTTCAAAATCTCAGAGCGAAGGATCCCTCCCTCCTTGCGGGGTCCCTGAGCCTGGATGTCTACACTGCACTTTTATAGCCTGGCAGGCTAACCTCTGCAAGCCTAGGCCCCTTCCATGGGCCCGCCATGGGTGTTTTTTTGCACTGTGCACCTACACTTAGGGGCCATGGGTCAGATGAGCATAGTTTAGCAAAACTCCATTGTGGTTCTAAGCCAGTGATTCTCAACCTTTTTTCATCTGAGGGCCTGAAAAATTTAGAATGGTGGTGTGGATCCCTTTGGAAATTTCAAATAGAGGTCCAGACCCCTTTCGAAATCTGTTATATGTATATATAGTTGAAATCTGTTCAGACAGTTTTCATTCTAAGTCTTATACATAATCAATGGACCCCCCAGAGGTCTGAAGATCACAGGCTGAGAACCACTGGTCCAAACTACACCATACCAGCCCTTGGTCAGCCCTGCAATGGAGAACCTGCTGTGGTCCTTCTCCCCCAGTTGTGCCCAGCCAGTACTGCATGCACTTGAGGATTGAGCTTGTAACCTTTATGCAGCTTTAATGCATGTAGTTATATATCATGTAAAACAGAAATGATCTCACATCAGCATTTTATTCCAGTATATGACGACTAGGGCTGTTGATTAATCGCAGATAGCTCACATGATTAACTCAAAAAAATTAATCATGATTAAAAAAATTAGTTGCAGTTAATTGCTGTTTTAATCGCAGTGTTAAACAATAAAATACCAATTGAAACTTATTAAATATTTTTGGATGTTTTTCTACATTTTCAAATATATTGATTTCAATTACAACACAGAATACAAAGTCTACAGCGCTCACTTTATATTATTTTTTATTACAAATGTTTGCACTGTAAAAATGATAAACAAAAGAAATGCTATTTTTTAGTTCACCTCATACGAGTACTGTAGTGCAATCTCTATCGTGAAAGTGCAACTTGCAAATGTAGATTATTTTGTTACGCAACTGCACTCTAAAACGAAACAATGTAAAACTTTAGAGTCTGCAAATCCACTCAGTCCTACTTCTTGTTCAGCCAGGCGCTAAGACAAACAAGTTTGTTTACATTTACGGGAGATAAAGGTGCCCACTTCTTATTTACAGTGTCACCTGAAAGTGAGAACAGGTGTTCGCATGGCACTTTTGTAGCCGGCATTGCAAGGTATTTACATGCCAGTTATGGTAAACTTTCGTATGCTTCTTCATGCTTTGGCTACAATTCCAGAGGACATGCTTCCATGCTGATGAAGCGTGTTTAAAAAAATAATGTGTTGATTGAATTTATGACTCAATTCCTTGGGGGACAATTGTATGTCTCCTGCTCTGTTTTACTCACATTCTGCCATATATTTGTTGTTATAGAAGTCTTAGATGATGGTCCAAAACATGTTGTTTGTTTTAAGAACACTTTCACTGCAGATTTGACAAAACAAAAAGAAGTGTTAGAAGTGTTAGATTTCTAAAGATAGCTACAGCACTCACCCAAGGTTTAAGAATCTGAAATGCCTTCCAAAATCGGAGAGGGACGAGGTGTGGAGCGTGGTTTCAGAAGTCCTAAAAGAGCAACACCAATGCAGAAACTACAGAACCTGAACCACTAAAAAAGAAAATGAACCTTCTGCTGGTGGCATCTGACTCAGAGGATGAAAATGAATATGTTGGTCCGCACTGCTTTGTATTGTTATTGAGCAGAACCCATCATCAACACAGACGCATGTCCTCTGGAATGGTTGAAGCATGAAGGGACATATGAATCTTTAGTGCACCTGGCACGTAAATATCTTGTGATGCCGGGTACAACAGTGCCATGTGAATGCCTATACTCTCTTTCAGGTGATGTTGTAAACAAGAAGTGAGCAGCATTAACTCCTGCAAATGTAAACAAACTTGTTTGTCTTAGTGATTGGCTAAACAAGAAGTAGGACCTGTAGGCTCTGAAGTTTTACATTGTTTTGTTTTTAAGTGCAGTCACGTAACAAAAAAAAAATCTACATTTGTAAGTTGCACTTTCATGATAGAGAGACTGCACTACAGTAATTATATCAGGTAAATTAAAAAATACTATTTCTTTTGTTTTTTACAGTGCAAATATTTGTAATAAAAAAATTTAAAGTGAGCGCTGTACACTTTTTTCTGTGTGGTAATTGAAATCAATATATTTGAAAATGTAGAAAACAACCAAAATTAAATGGTATTCTATTATTGTTAAAGAGCAAGATTAATTATGCAATTAATTTTTTAATTGCACAATTGATCGTGATTAATTTTTTTAATCAATTGACAGCCCTAGTGATGACATACATACATACCTAAGTGAAATGTGTGTATCTATATATCTATCATATACATTCCTTTAGAAAGAGCTCATTTTATTTCTGGGAATTGTTAAATAATAAAGGATACATAAAAGATGATAAAATATTATTCACATTCTCTCGTCACATTCGCCTGACACACAAAAGTTAATCAGAAATCAAGATGAAGGAAAGCATATTTGTTTCTAAAATGTTTGTGGTGCCCCTTGGGTAATCAAAGTGGGTAAAGCAGCAGAGTTTTAGCTGTAGGTTAAGCTTACTGGGAGCTTTCATTACGGAACCAACCCAGTAAGCCATCACCTTTAGAGCTTTTGTATCAAAAGAAGCACAGATTCTTGGTCATGTGGGTAAAAAAGTGCAGGAGCTGACCATTAAGATGCTAATTCCTTTAACAAACATTCCAGCTTAATATTTGGCGGCCATAGAGCTAGAAGGAGAAAAGAAGTTTTATTCTCTCTTATAATGTGAAATATAAATAGATATTTCCTGCTAAGAAAATCCCCTCTGAAACTTTTAACATATGGTAATGCCCCTTTTTAGTGCCAACAAAGGCAGTATATGAAAACTGTCATGGGGCATTACTTGAGAGAGGATCACTAGAATCAGTTCAGTACACAGTAAAATGAAATGAATTCTAGAGAAATGGCCCTCTGTATAATAAATGTAAACTTTCAGACTTGAAAAAGCTATACTATGACTTCTGGCATTGCCTGCTGCAATGAGGCATATTTTAGACTTGAATTCACGTTTCTAACCATCAGCATGTAGCAGTGCATGGCTTCTCGTAATCTCTTTCTCTCTTGTTTACTTTTTCCCTAATCATCAGTTGCAGAGACATTATTTAACATTTATAAATCTGCAAATACAAGCTCATCATCTATTGCAATATTCAGTTTTTAATAGACTTTTGCAGCTGAAAGATGTGATTAAAACTACTTTTTATGACACCCTATTACCCATAGATTCTTTACTCCATAATTCATAGTTATGCAAATATATATTGAATATACATAGGGAAATATGATGTATAGTGTAGTAAAAATATGGACTTGATTAATTTCTTTCATTCTTAGTACAGCTTGCACATTGAAGCACTTAGAGCAATATTCAGTGCAGCTTAAGGAGGCCACATACTGATGGGAATATATTCTTTCCATTTTCTTTTTTATCTTAGCGTCAAACAAATTGGTTGAAAAGCATGGCTGATAGTGTAATACTTTTTGTTCAGTCAAGCATCACTAATAAGAAATAAATGTGAGTATCATTGCTGTCATGTCTCATTGTCCATCTATTTCTCTAGGAGGTGATTTCCTCTCCTTTTTAAGAAAGAAGAAGGATGAGCTAAAAACCAAACAGTTAGTGAAATTTTCATTAGATGCTGCTGCTGGTATGGCGTATCTCGAGTCTAAAAACTGTATACACAGGTAAGGAAGATATTTATTTTCCATACTACAGTTTTAGCCACTTTAATGGCTAGATAACAGACTAAATGTGTAGTGCTTAATATAAACTGGATAGATCTTTAAAATGTAAAATAAGCTCCATTTTTTTTAAGAGATCTGATTCTGTGTCTAGGTTTTGAGTTCAATGATGAGTAACTCTGGTTTCAAGCTATTCTGTTATTCAATGATTAAGACAGGAAAGATAAGTTAAACATCCAATGAATGTCTCACTGAGAGAGAATTTGAGCCACGAAGAACATGGTTGATATGGCAGAAAAGGATTATGGCACAATTAAAGAAACGAATTAACCAGCTAGAGTCATTTCTGAAGCTAAGAGACATATGCATAGCCAGAAGAAATATGTTACTATGCTGACATTTCACATTTTAGGGAAACCCATTGATATGTAAAATCATGAAGATGGGCTAACAGCAGAAGTTGTGTACAGCAGAAGTTCTGTACATCAGACAGTGTTCACTCATGCCAACTTTCCAAACAGTCCCTATACTTTCTAGTAACATATTTGCCATTTTCTCCAACTCAGTTCCACTGTGGAGATTTCTGTATTTCAGTGGAATTTAAAGAGTTTACCCCCATTTGTATTCCCAAATATCCCAGTGTGTAGCTTTTTAGTATGACATATATGAATCACTATGAGGGTGGAAGATGACAGGAACATAATGGTAATTCCTTGTTTACAGTTATGATATGACTCAAACTACAGATAAAAAAGGTTTTAACTAAGATTTGGGCTGCTTAACCTATTTTAATGGTCTAATTTCATACCTAGTACAACTCCACGGAAGTCAGATTTTTAGAGACCTGAATGATAATTCCCTTACTTACTTCAGGTATGAATTTGTCCCACTATCAGATAATCAAGTTAAATGTTTATCTTAATCTGGATTAGGGGAATGTTTTATAAATTCTAAAAAAATATAGTTAGAAAAAAATCCACCATATACTTCACAACATTTTGTAGGCATTATTTATGTAGATGTCCCCATGTTTTGTGATTTACTTTACATCCACTTGAGGAATTACTATTAGCTATCAAGCTCTGCGCTCAAAATTGTACTAACATTATCAATGATGCATAGATGAATTTACAGAACACTCATGATAGCTTCTGCTACATAAGAAACATAGAAACAAAAAAAAATCTAAATGTAAAGTATCCAATACTGAAAATCTTAGGGAGGTATTACAAACAATATGGGAAAACAACAGGATTCAAAACCCAGCATATTAGCATGTTAGAATGAATCCAGGTATGGTATTTTCATTTAAGAAAATATAACCACAGTATAAATCAAAGCAGAATTACAATCATGAAGTGCTTTTAAATATCCTTATAAATTTGTATCATTTAATTTTGTTCCTGGTCCTATTCACTGTTAGATGAAAAGTGCCTGCTCAGATCTTCAGGATTTCCAGAAAATAAAAAAAGGGGGAAAATAAATAACTAAATGGTATTTTGTAGGTTTGTAAGCAACTTGTTGTGTTCTATAGTGGTGATTATTGATAAAAGAGCAAGGCAATTTTTCATTACATAAAAACATGTCAGCTGCAAAATGCAAACAAATAATTGCTAAAAGAAATGGTTTACCTTTGGAGAAGTGCCCCATACTTTTCTTCAAACTCTGGAGAAAGATTTCCTGGATCTTTCAGCTTAATTGGAACCATTGCTATTTGCTGTATATGTGGGGGGTTGCCTTTTGTTATCTGTGAAGGAGACTCTGGGCTTTTTCAAATGCAATCGTATACCATCCTATTGTGGGGGATACAATTTCATTTACATGGAATTTTTAAAACCTGTATGCTAATTCAATTGTATTTATATTACTTGCTTAGTATTTCTTCTTACTTGGTGCCACTCTACATGTTATCTCCCAAATCAGACTAATTTTGTGGTGAAGTGGTCTTAGGTTGATCTTCTAGTGGTTTTAATTAGATGATTTGCAGTCAAATTTTATTTAACTTTGTAATTGTTAATTATCTTTTTCTCAAACCTGTATTTTAGGGAGTTTTTGTTTTTTGTTTTTTTTTTAAAGTATGTATACGGATACAGAATGGCTCAAGGTCTACATTGTATAGAGAGAGATTGCGGTGTGAGTGGTATAAAGTTTTAATTGTCACGAGTTTGGGATGCCTGTATTAATCAACAGTGGCAAAGTTCAGCTATGAGTTACGCAGGTCTTCTCAAACAAAGGTGATAAAAACTGTGTAATACATTGCATCATCTCACATTTTCTTTAATGCCAGAGATTTGTCAGATTTTGTTCGCTTTGTACTATTTTTATTTTCCCTTTGCTTTTGCCACACTAGTTACTATGGAAACAATGATTTATTAATGTGGGTGGAGCTTTGCAGCATCCATATGTTTAAAATAAAGTCGATTTAGACAGAAATAGTTTGAAGTACAGAAATCTGTGCTGGATCACACACAGCATGCGGTATCTATGCGTGGGGAGGGTAGATGTGTGAATTTCCTATTTCGTAACTGCTCATTAACTTCAGAATTCACACATTATTTGATTGACAAAAACAGAATATTTTATTAAAAGGACATAGTGTCTATATTCTTTTCTTGTAAACACATGCTGAAGAAAATAACTACAGTTTTACAAATTAATTAAGCAATTAAATTAGCTATTCAACACTACTGGTATGAAATCTGGAGGACAGTAAACTTTATATCAAAAAGCTATATATTTCAGCTTTCATAATACTTGAATAGTACTTTATTGTACTATGTTCTGAGCTCTTAGCAAAATATCTGACTAGATGGTGCCATATAATGTAAATTTATTAGAGTCTGTGAGTTGACGGTGCTGAATTTGACAAGTAATCAGAGGATGAAAAATTGTGGATCAGGGCCTCAAATGTATATATTTAGTAGTTTCAGTGTACATTCTTAGGTATTATATAGCTGCTTTTTTTTCTCCCGTGTTAGCATAGCTCAGGAACTAGTATTTCCTAAAAGACAGATTATCAGATTTTTGTATATGTTTACTAAAGACTAAATGTGTGTCATTTAGTCACAACCTGAAGCAAGGGGGATGGTGAAGAACCCAAACTGTTCCAGTGGGGAGCTGTCAAGGTTTTTTCTCTCACTTTGAACTTTAGGGTACAAAAAATGGGGACCTGCATGAACACTTTTAAGCTTAATTATTATCTTAAATCTGGTATGCTGCTGCCAGCCAGAATTTAGTGTCTGGCACACTTTCTGTTCCCCCAAAACCTTCCCTGGGGAACCCAGACCCAAACTCCTTGGATCTTAAAACAAGGAGGAATTAACCATCCCCTCTCCTTTTCCCCCCACCAAACCCTGGTGAGTTCAGACCCAATCCCTTGGATTTTAAAACAAGGAAAAATCAATCAGGTTCTTAAAAAGAAAGCTTTTAATTAAAAAAAGAAAAGGTAAAAATTATCTCTGTAAAATCAAGATGAAAAATGCTTTACAGGGTACTCAGATTCATGTAGACCAGAGGGATCGCCCCCCCAGTCTTAGATTCAAAGTTACAGCAAACAGAGGTAAAAATCCTTCCAGCAAAAAAGACACATTTACAAGTTAAGAAAACAAACATAAGACTAATCCACCTTGCCTGGCTATTACTTACAATTTTGAAACCTGAAAGACTGATTCAGAAAGATAGGGAAAGCCTGAGTGTACATCTGGACCCTCTTGGCCCCAAGAGCGAACAACGAACAACACAAAAAGCACAAACAAAGACTTCCCTCCACCAAGATGTGAAAGTATCTTGTCCCTCTATTGGTCCTCTGGTCAGGAGTCAACCAGGTTACTGAGCTTCTTAACCCTTTACAGGTAAAAGAGACATTAACCCTTAACCATCTGTTTATGACAGGAGCTCTGGAGAGATTCAACTTCATTGAGCCACTGTCTCTCCCTGTACTCCTTAGTTGAACTGTGGTGGCAGTGGAGTAATTTACAACATCTTTTTGTGAGGCGCATCATAACCTGAATGCATGTGTGTGCATACACACCTATATCATGTAGCCTGCCAGATTTGTTAGCTGGCATGTATGTGTGGCACAGCCATGGCTCTATCTACTTCCCTCCTAGTTAAACCCCTATGATTCCACTCTTTGTGTTCTCTGAACACCCAGGATTGCATGTGTGCCCATAAGTGGGCTGTACAAAGAATATGGGAGACCTTGTCCCTTTCTACTTTCCTGCATTGCCAGATAAGACAAGGAAATAGTCTAGTGCTAGATAAGTTGATTGCTGAAAAATGTTTTATTGTAATGGCGAAACTAAATTAATTGTATGATCAGGCCATTGGCCTTGTGAAAAACAACAAGAATTTGAGAAAATTCATGAGATTGAAAATTGATAATCTAGGTTAAAAAAGAAAAATAAAGGTGGGGGGAGAACCAGCTATAGATAAAAATGGACCTGACAGCAAAATATCTTCTGTTTTGTTTAAAATTATAAATTATTAATAGGCAGCAGGTTTAAAATAAATAAAAGGAAATTCTTCTTCACACAGCGCACAGTCAACTTGTGGAGCTCCTTACTTGAGGAGGTTGTCAAGGCTAGGACTATAACAGCGTTTAAAAGAGAACTGGATACATTCCTGGTGGTTAAGTCCATAAGTGGCTATTAGCCAGGATGGGTAAGGAATGGTGTCCCTAGCCTCTGTTTGTCAGAGGGTGGAGCTGAATGGCAGGAGAGAGATCACTTGATCATTGCCTGTTAGGTTCACTCCCTCTGGGGCACCTGGCATTGGCCATTGTCGGTAGACAGATACTGGACTAGAGGGACCTTTGGTCTGACACGATACGGCCGTTCTTATGTTCTTATACTGCAGAAGCCTTTTTTATTACGGCTTTCATCAAAAAATAAAAATAAGTTGTAATTAGAAACAGTTTCTATTCTGTAGATTGCAACAAAAAGGGAAAATATTCTGCTCCCATACCCTGCTCTTTCTGCAGTACTATTTTTCTCTGTGTATTATGCTGAAGATCTTCTAAAAGCTCTAGCATATTTTTTTAGTTACTGTATTTATTTTGCTATTCGTTTGAGACTATGTGCATTTGAGTTATTTTATCATGAAATTGAAGATTGTTCAGCATCTGAGTCTACACTAACATTAACATACTACTTTTGGAGTAACTATACCAGTGGTGGGCAACCTGCGGGCTGCATGCGGCCCATCAGGGTCATCTGGTTGATTGCGGACCACGAGACATTTTGATGATGTTGACCATCCGCAGGTACTGCCCCCCGCAGCTCCCAGTGTCCACAGTTCATTGTTCCCGGCCAGTGGAAGCTGCAGGAAGCAGCAGGCCTCAGGGATGTGCTGGCCACTGCTTCCTGCAGCTCCCATTGGATGGGAACAGAGAACTGTAGCCACTGGGAGCTGTTGGGGGGTGAGGGGAGGCGGTGCCTATGGACGGTCAACTTCAGCAAAATGTTGCGCGCCCTGCAATCAGATCACCCTGATGGGCCGCATGTGGGCTGCTGGCTGCCCGCCAGTGAACTATACTGTCTGTGCCTGGAATTTAGCCCATTAGGAGCTTTTTTGTAGATGAGACAGAAAGCTATTTTTGCTTTACCATGTTATATCTGAATTCTTGTTATATCGGATTGCGTTATATCAGGGTAGAGGTGTATATTGAAAACAATCTCTTACGTTCTCAAGCAACATTTTTCTAACTTTGCCCATCTGTACATTTTGATGATCATCAATGGAAATAGTTTTTCATTGGTTTAAGTATGTAAAGTGAAATCGACATTTACCAATAAAAATCTAATGCTTCCAAGCCTAAATATGTAGCTTACACTTAGTGCCAAATTCAGGCCATCTCTTTTCCATATACATACAGTGTATGTGAAAAGGTATGGCCAAGCAGAAATGAAGTAATGTTCCCTACTCCAGCCTCTGGAGTAAATGGAGTAAATAGTCTGGAAGTCTTCAGTAAACAAACCTATAGCACATGCCTTCAAGGGTTAGGTCAAAATTCTTCCTGTTCCAGCTAATTCTGAGTCTTAATCAGATTACTCCTGCTTCAGAATGAGGGGCTCTCCTAACTTCATCCAAGTCCAAATACAGTACATTTTAATTCTATTTTTGCAGCTTGTACAGACACCAAAGTTTGACAGTGCCTGAGTTAGGCCCATAGGGGGAAATCCTGTTCCAACAGAAGTCAGTAGCAAAACTCTTACTGATTTCAAAGTGCCCAGAATTTCACCGAGATCAGGGATGGGCAAACTTTTTGGCCCAGGGGCCACATCTGGATATGGAAATTGTATGGCAGGCCATGAATACTCACAAAATTAGGGCTTGGGGTGCGGGCTCTTGGGTGGGGCCAGAAATGAAGAGTTCAGGGTCCGGGAGGTGGCTCCAGACTGGGGAAGAGGGTTGGAGGATGGGAGGGATGAGGGCTCCGGCTGGGGATGCAGGCTCTGGGGTGGGGCTAGGATGAGGGGTTGGGGGTGCAGGAGGGTGCTCCAGGGTGGGACTGAGGGGTTTGGAGGCCAGGAGGAGAATCAGGGCTGGGACAGGGGTGCAGGGTGCAGGAGGGAGTCAGGGGTGCAGACTCTGGGTGGCACTTACCTCAAGCAGCTTCCCAAAGTAGCAGCATGTCACCCCTTCAGTTTCTACATGGAGGGGCAGCCAGGTGGCTCTGCACACTTCCCTGTCCACAGGTGCCACCTTGCAGCTCCCATTGGCCGCAGTTCCTGCAGGGGCAGCGCTTGGGGCATGGGCAGTGTGCGGAGCCGCCTGGCTGCCCTACATGTAGGAGTCCAAAGGGGGACATGTCACTGCTTCTTGGAGCTGCATGGAGTGGGGCAAGCACCCCACTCCCCGGTGGGAACTTGAGGGCCAGTTTAAAACGTCTGGAGGGCCAGTTGCTACCCCCGGGCCATAGTTTGCCCACCCCTGCCCTAGAGTCTATAAGAGTATGCTTTCAAGATTACATAACTGAAATAAATATGCACCACATACATTTGTTTTGCATAAATTACATAGAAAAATGCAGATTATCCCTTTACTGTGTAATGTACATGACACAGGCAACCATCAAGAAAGTAAAAGCAGCGAAGAGTCTTGTGGCACCTTATAGACTAACAGATGTATTGGAGCATGAGCTTTCATGGGTGAATATCTACTTCGCTGGATGCCAAAAATGGATTTCCACTCCATACGGCTAAATTCAGTGCCTTGCATGGTGTCAAGTATCAGAGGGGTAGCCGTGTTAGTCTGGATCTGTAAGTGTACATCACTGTACATCAGTAGCCTTGTCTAACAAATAGACAAGTTGAACAAAAATAAGGGAAAGGTAGTTGAAATGACAAGCTAGCTCATGACCAAAATACATTTACAAATCAATCAGAGGCACTAGTTAGAGTAGCCCTTGAAAGGTGTAACTTGCTTAACAAATATCTGAATGACACTAGTGTATTTTGAATATTTTGACAGACACCTCTACCCCGATATAACACTGTCCTCGCGAGCTAAAAAATCTTACCACATTATAGGTGAAACTGCATTATATTGAACTTGCTTTGATCTTGTAGAGTGCACAGTCCCGCCCCCCCCGGAGCACTCCTTTACCGTGTTATATCTGTATTCATGTTATATCGGGTCACTTTAAATCAGGGTAAAGGTGTACCTAAAATGTTTTACAATTTTTTTACTTGTGGTAGCTATGGAAAGAAAATTGTTCTCTTCTTAAAATACATTTGACATGTAGTGTGTTCTACATACAGTGCACTTTACCATATTGGGACAGAGAAAGTAATACACGACTGTAGAATTTAATACTTTCATATAGTGTGGTGTAAATTTTTTGTAAGTTTGTAAAGATTCATTCATTTATATTTCTGTCAACTGGATAGACCCACTAAATTTTGTTTTACAATCAAGAATTCTTCATGAAGTGATACTCTGTCATAATTCTGTGAAGAATAATCTTAGAACATTATTACCTTATGTCTGAGAGCTTTGGATTGTTTAATGAGTCAAATATTCTCGCTGAATAAACACTCAGAAGTGCCTTATAATAAAGGTGTCATATAGACATAGACTATTTGGTTGAAAATATCTGGGTATTTACCTTTAAACTAGTCTTCATTTGGATAAAATTAAATGAAGAGGTTTGATCAGCTGTGGTCACTAAGATATTTGCTGTTCTTATTTACAGCACAGTAGATGTTAGCCCCAATGTTCTGTTAATTTTAAAATAACATATTCCATTTTCATGTTCAAAGAAATCTAATAAAGGAAATATATCTAGACAATGTTTTTCTTCCTCTTTATTAGAGTATCTGTAAATTCTGTTCACTTGATTTTACTTGTTTCTTACATACAGTCTTCATGTTTAGTTTTTGCTTTATATTTTGCTCTCTGTTTTTAGCATTCTTGACGATAAGGATTATAAAAATTCTGAAGAAAATTTCAGGAGGTTTTATTTCTGTTTTAAAATAAAAGAAAGCCTTATGCCTTCTGTCATTTGGAATGAATATCAATCTTAGAGTCTCAATTGTATTTTTATTGTTTCAGCTAGAGATAATTAAGTGCATTAAGTTATGTCTTTAGAAAAGTGTGTTTGTACTTTAGTGTACAATCATTGCCATTGCTAACCATCTTCTTACAGTTGGTTTGAAATTGTTTAGGTAAAATGAAATGAGTTTGCATCATACCTTTTTTTGTAGCTTCCTGTTTCATGAATAGAGAACACATTTAATTATTTACTACTGATGCAAATAGTTCTGTAGTGTTGGTGGTTAATAATGCTGTTTGATCATGCATGAGCAAACAAGTTTTTTTCCTTTAGAGAGTTGGTGTCATCAACAGAACTTAAACCGTGCAGAAAAGGAATCAATTGTCATACATTTGAATTTTTTTCCTATTAGATGAAGTGTCTGCTCTAAAATAAAGGAGTATGTTTCAAAATATCATCAGCTCTGTTACAGAAATAGTAAAATCTTATCACTAAAAGCTTGATGAGAGAACTACTATTTTGTATTGGACTTTTCTTCAATTGCTTAGTATTTCTTTGTTGTAAAAAAAAAAAATCCTTAAAGCATTGTCATGTTCTTAAGATTGTCTCTTTAAGTACGTTGAACCTGATTTCCACATTGCAGTACAGTGTGGAAAGACCTGATCTAGCAAGAGTTTAGTGGAGAAGGCGGCTGAAGGGAACCCTTTTTCCCTCACCTGTGTGCATTGGGTGGGCCAGATCCTTCTGCGTACTCTCCCTAAGTGAAAAACGGTAGAGCAGTTATTAGTACGGCCAGTCACACTCAGCAGTCCAGGAATAGTTGAGTGCTACTGGTGCTGAGCAAGAACATATGTGGCTCCTTTGTAAATGGTGTAGCAATTGCTGTTGTTTTTATGCTACCTCAGTGCACCTAGAGATATTCAGCCTGCTTGTGTTTTACAAAGGCAGAATGCCTCCAGCCTGAGCTTGCTGATGCAGTGCTTTTCCAAATATGTCCCTAATGTGGCAGTGGCTAGAAAAGCCACAATCTGGCACTCAGAGTGTAACTAGACTATGTGGGTGTGACACCACTTCACAGTGCTCAAAGGTATTATTTAATTGTTAGTTTTCAGCCTGTTACTTGTGTTTTGCAAGGTGGTATTACCAAGCACAAAAATGACTAACAGTGGTGCTGTTTTCTAAGTGCTGTCATGTTCTCAGGGTCACAGACAGGTGAATGCTATCTTGTTCCATTCCATTTGTCATGTAACTGTGGTTATTTGTTACACTGACATTCAAGTATGGCAGACTGTGCTTCAAGCTTTATAAAATTGCTGTACCTATCTAGAAAAGATGAATATTTAACATATGATTAAAATAACTTTGGTGGTAAACTTTTGTTTTACTGCCTAGAGAACTGCTCAGTAAGCCAAACATTTCATTTAGTGTTTCTCTTTTCCCTCACCCCCTTTTCTCCTTGCCTCCTTACTCTTTTATTTATGTAAATATATGTGATGGAGTTGCTCTTCTGTTTACGCAGTTCTAGTGTATTTAGTTCCTCCTCATTTTAGATACTGAGTTGGGTAGTTCTTGATCATTTAATTAATATTTAATCCCATGGTGTAAAAGTTTTCCTCTCCCTTAATTCTTTCTTGAATATACGGACTTCATTTCTTACATAAATTACATAAATAGACAAAACTGCTATTATCATATCTGCTATTTGAGGCATTTATAAACCCTTTGGCAGCACAAAGCCCTAAAGCAGATCTGTGGCTGAATAAAACATGTTTGGTACATAAATATCTTATGAACATTTTACCCTGCTTCATACATTATGTAGTGACATGAATCTCTGAAATGCATCATGATCTCTGAAATGCATGCACTGCTTATAAAATTAAGGGAAAGTGCTATTTTTACTAAATGTTTCCAGATTCTAGTACTAAGCTACATTGTTATAATTAAGTTTTGGGTGAATTTAGTTTAAATGAACACCAGAGAGTCTTAATCCTAGACTGAAGCCACTGCTTATGCATTGTGTAAGTTTTCCCATAAAACTCAATTTGTAAATTTCTGTCTTGACCATTGCAATTTTTTAACAATAAGTTACATTATATAGCATTTTTTTTATCTTGAAGGAAACCATAGCACTTTACAAACATTGAATTTTATATAAAATACAGAAATCACTTCACTTCTACTGAAATGTAAGCCTTTCTGTAATTAGGACAATTCTGTAATTGGGACAGAGAAGGTAATACACGACTGTAGAATTTAATACTTTCATATAGTGTGGTGTACATTTTTTTTAAGTTTGTAAAGGTTCATTCATTTATATTTCTGTCAACTGGATAGACCCACTAAATTTTGTTGTTGTGCATCAACAACAAAGTGCAACAATTTTAGATTGGACCATACAGAACAACTCCTCCATTTGGAATGGAGGAACTTTAGCCTTTCCTTAGTATAGTAAGTAGTCACTTCTTGTAATATAGTCAAACATCCAATGAGGGCAAAATTTGTTTAACCAAACTTAGTTTTATTTACAACTCTAAACGGTATTTGAAGCTACAGTAGGTCTTCAGAAATGAAAACCAAGTTTGCAGAATAATCCATGCTTACTTGATTAGTTTTTTTCATTTTCTCTCTCTCTCCCATCTATTTATCCTTTGGTTACCAATGTAGCATCTGAGCACATTCCATAATTATATAAATCTAAAACTGTAGTCTAAACAAAGGTTCTCAAACATAATGTTTGTTATTCAGTAGTTCACCTTTCCCTGTTGTTATTGAGCCATTACCCCAGCAAGACGATGCTGTGGTACTTGAGGTGCCAGATTTCAAAAGATATGTAAAACTGATGTCTGCGTCATTTGTGATTATTAACTGACATGTAGCACTCCCTGTACAAGAGTGTTAACCCAAGTGCTTAAAACATTTCTGGAATTTTCTGCTTAATTGAATTTTTTTTTTAAATTCAATAGCAATTGAATGTGAATGTCACTTTGTTTTCTAAATACTTGGTTAGGGGTTGGGAGGAAATTTTCCTTAGAGAGCAGATATCGCATGATTTTCTGCTGCAAAGTTTCTTCCTCTAAAGCATCTGGTAGTAACCAGTGTCTGAGACGGTATATTGGATCAGATGAACCATTGATCTGATCCAGTATCGCACTTCCCAAGTTCTCGTTCCTTTGAATGAAAGATGCGGGTATGTCTACCCTACGAAATTACTCTGATTTTACAGAAGTCGATTTTTGGGAACAGATTGTATAAAGTCGAGTGCATGTGTCTACGCTAAGCACATTAATTCAGCAGTGTGTGTTCATAGTACCGTAGCAAGTGTCGACATTCCAAGCAGTGCACTCTATCCCACAGTTCCCACAGTTCCCGCTGCCCATTGGAATTCTGGATTGAGCTTCCAATACCTGATAGGGCCAAAAATTTGTCACAGGTGGTCATGGGTAAATGTCGTCAGTCAACCCTCCCACTGTGAAAGCAATGGCAGACAACCATTTCGTGCCCTTTTCCCTGGATTGCCAGAGCAGACGCCATATTATGGCAAACATGGAGCCCGTTC
This sequence comes from Gopherus evgoodei, assembly GCF_007399415.2. NCBI lineage: Eukaryota > Metazoa > Chordata > Testudines > Testudinidae > Gopherus > Gopherus evgoodei. The sequence goes on along the minus strand of NC_044327.1, from coordinate 67,678,109 downwards.
AGCTCACCACAGGAGTTATGAGCATTGTAAACACCTTGCGCATTATTGTGCATTTTATGCAGAACCAGAAGCTGAAAAACCAGGCGAGGAGGCAATGGCAGCGCAGTGACGAGAGTGGTGAGGACATGGACACAGACTTCTCTCAAACCACGGGCCCCAGCAATGTGGACATCATGGTGTTAATGGGCCAGGTTCATGCTGTGGAACGCCAATTCTGGGCCTGGGAAACAAGCACAGACTGGTGGGATCGCATAGTGTTGCAGGTCTGGGATGGTACCCAGTGTCTCCGAAACTTTTGCATGCATAAGGGCACTTTCATGGAACTTTGTGACTTGCTTTCCCCTACCCTGAACCGCAAGAATACCAAGAGGAGAGCAGCCCTCACAGTTCACAAGCAAGTGGCAATAGCCCTCTGGAAGCTTGCAATGCCAGACAGCTACCGCGGTGTCAGTCGGGAATCAATCTGAAGTGGGCAAATCTACTGTGGGGGTTGCTGTCATGCAAGTAGCCAGCACAATCATTGAGCTGCTTCTATCAAAGGTAGTGACTCTTGGAAATGTGCAGGTCATAGTAGATGGCTTTGCTGCAGTGGGATTCCCTAACTGTGATGGGTCAATAGATGGAACCCATATCCCTATCTTGGGACCGGACCACCAAGGCAGCGAGTACATAAACCGCAGGGGGTACTTTTCAATGGTGCTGCAAGCACTGGTGGATCACAAAGGATGTTTCACCAACAGCAACGTGGGATGGCCAGGAAAGATTCATGATGCTCGTGCCTTCAGGAACTCTGGTCTTTTTAAACGGCTGCAGGAAGGGATTTACTTCCCAGACCAGAAAATAACTGTTGGGGATGTTGAAATGCCTATAGTTATCCTTGGAGACCCAGCCTACCCTTTAATGCCCTGGCTCATGAAGCCGTACACAGGCACCCTGGACAGCAGTAAGGAGTTGCTCAGACTATAGTTGAACAAGTGCAGAATGGTGGTAAAGTGTGCATTTGGACGTTTGAAGGGTCGCTGGCGCAGTTTACTGATTCGCTCAGACCTCAATAAAACCAATATTCCCGTTGTTATTGCTGCTTGCTGTGTGCTCCACAATCTCTGTGAGAGTAAGGGGGAGACATTTATGGCGGGGTGGGAGGTTGAGGCAAATCGCCCGGCCGCTGATTACATGCAGCCAGACACCAGGGCGATTAGAAGAGCACATCAGGAAGTGCTGCGCATCAGAGAAGCTTTGAAAACCAGTTTCGTGACTGGCCAGAGTACCATGTGACAGTTCTATTTGTTTCTCCTTGATAAAAACCCGCTCTCTTGGTTGACTCTAATTCCCTGTAAGCCAACCACCTTCCCTTCTTCGATCACAGCTTGGAAATAAAGTCACCATCGTTTTAAAACCATGTATTCTTTATTCTCCCCCCCCCAATGTTCTTGGGCATCTGGGTGAGGAGGCAGCTATGGAACTTACTTGGGGAGGAGGGAGGGCAGTTAAACAGGTGCTGAAGTTGCAGTCTCTCCAGCTGACATTCCTGAACCTCCACCAGATGCTGGATCATGTCCGTTTGTTCCCACAGTAGCCCCAGCATTGCATCCTGCTTCCTCTGATCTTCCTGCTGCCACCTCTCTTCACGTTCACTGACCGCTTTCCTGTCCTGTGCTATTATGTCCCTCCACACTTTCTGCTGATCTCTTTCAGTGCGGGAAGCCTACATGAGCTCAGAGAACATTTCATTGCATGTGCGTTTTTTTCGCCACCTTATCTGAGATAGTCTTTGGGACGGAGGAGGGAGGGTTGAAACATTTGCAGCTGCGAGAGGAAAAAACGGGAGAGAAGTATTTAAAAAGATACATTTTACAGAACAATGGGTATACTCTTTCACGGTGAACAACACTATTCACATTACATAGCACATGTGATTTCGGTACAAGGTAAGTTGTCCATTTTGTGCTGCGGTTTTCATGTTAACGTGCAGCAGCGGAAACCAAACTACCCCCCACCCCCATCCTTTTCTCTGGGATGACCACTTAACCCTCCCCGCACCGCACCGCGTGGCTGGTATCAGAAAAGTTCTCTGCTAGCCAAACATGAACAGCTCAGCATGAGGCCCCCCCTCATCCTTTTCTCTGGGATGACCACTTTAACCCTCCCTGCACCGCATGGCTGGTATCAGGGGAGATCCCTGCTAGCTAAATGCAAACAGCTCAGCGCCAATGCACCCCACCACCACCACCACCACCACTTGGCTAACTGGGGCGGGGAGGGGATTTTTTGTCAGCCACAGGCAAACAGCCCAGTAGGAATGGCCACCTATGAATGTTCCCTTAATTAAATTCCCGTATTTCAACCAGGTTACCATGAACGATATCACTCTCCTGAGGATAACACAGAGAAATAAAGAACGGATGTTGCTTGAATGCCAGCAAACACCAGGACCATACACTGCCAGGCTTTGTCATGCAATGATACCAGATTACAAGTCTCTTGCAACTTACACGCATTTAACATGCACAATTTCAACTTTACACGTACCGCCGGAATCGGGGGGCATGGCCTCAAGCGGGGGGTGGGGGGCGGGCTGGCCAAGATTTAAAGGTCCTGGGGCACCAACTGTGGCTGGGAGTCCCAGAGCCTTTAAATCACCCAAGGGGCTCCCAGCTACAGAGGTGGCTGGTAGCCCCTGGGGTGAACTAAAGGGCCCGAGGCTCCAGCCACCGTGGAGCTCCAGGCCCTTTAAATGCCAGCCCCAGCCCAGTTGCCAGAGCTGTGAGCAGGATTTAAAGGGCTCCTCCGGGTTCCCCACCACAGCGGGAAGCCTGGTGAAGCCCTTTAAATCCCACCTGCAACTCTGGCGGCGGGGCCGGGGGGGGCATTTAAAGGGCTCCACTGGGCTCCCACGCCGGGGTGGGAAGCCCGGCGGAGCCCTTTAAACCCCGCCTGCAGCTCCGGCGGCAGGGCCGGGGCCAGCATTTAAAGGGTAGCGGGGAGCCTGGTGGAGCCCTTTAAATGCCCCCCACAGCCCAGCTGCCAGAGCTGCAGGCGGGGTTTAAAGGGCTTGGGGATGTAATTTTGACTATACGCGGTTTTCACTTTACGCGATAACCGCGGAACGGAACCCCCGCCTAAGATAAGACTTGCCTGTTCTTGCTACTAGCATAGCATGGTAAAGTGTCCTACCATGGAGGATGGAATAAGGCTGCTCTCCCCAGAAACCTTCTGCAAAGGCTTTTAGAGTACCTCCAGGAGAGCTTCATGGAGATGTCCCTGGAAGATCTTCACTCCATCTCCAGATACATTAACAGACTTTTCCAGTAGCTGTACTGCCCATGAATGCATGCCAAGTCCTCAGGGCAAATTAATCATTAAAAAACACTTGATTTTAAACCATGTTTTATATTTACAAAGGTACACTCACCAGAAGTCCCTTCTATGGCTTCATGGTCTGGGATACGGCCTTGGGAGAGTATTTCAGTCAGGGTGAGAAAAAGATCCTGGCTGTCGGGGAGAACAGTGTGCTGTGTGCTCTCCTCAACCTTGTCGTCCTCCTCCTCCATCTTCCCCGGCCTCAAAATCTTCAGGCATGGCAACTGAGAGTACCCCATCATTGGAGTCCATGGACAGGGGTGGGGTAGTGGTGGCGGCCCCGCATAGAATTGCCTGCAGCTCAGCATAGAAGCAGCATGTCTGTGGCTCTGTCCCGAAGCGTCCATTTGATTCTTTGGTTTTCTGGTACACTTGTCTCAGGTCCTTAAGTTTCACATGACACTGTGTTGAGTCCCTGTTGTGGCTCTGTCCATCATGGTCTTGGAGATTTTTTCAAATGTTTTGGCATTCTGTCTTTTGGAACGGAGTTCTGATAGCATGGATTCGTCTCCCCATACAGCAGTCAGATCCAGTACCTCCCGTACGGTCCATGCTGGAGCTCTTTTTTGATTCTGAGACTCCATGGTCACCTGTGCTGATGAGCTCTGCATGGTCACCTGTGCTGATCAGCTCACCACACTGGGCAAACAGGAAATGAAATTCAGAAGTTTGCGGGGCTTTTCCTGTCTACCTGGCCCGTGCATCCGAGTTCAGATTGCTGTTCAGAGAGGTCACAATGGTGCACTATGGGATAGCTCCCAGAGGCCAATCCCGTCGAATTGCATCCACACTAACCCTAATTCAAACCGGCAATGTCAATTTCAGCACTACTCCCCTTGTCGGAGAGGAATACAGAAATCGATTTTAAGAGCCCTTTATGTCGACACAAATGGCTTCATTGTGTGTACGAGTGCAGGGTTAATTCAAGTTAATGCTGCTAAATTCAACCTAAACTCGTAGTGTAGACCAGGCTAAAATGTAAGAGCATTTTAATTTTCTGCTATTGTTTTTATTATTATATTTGAAAAAAATCTTCTGTGTTCTTATAAAACAACTCTGTTTATCAGAAAAATTTAGTTTGTGACCAGTTAAGCTGGAGTGATGCTTCCCAGGGGTACCCAGGGTTGTGAGGCATTTTGCTACCACCTGTCCTTAGCATGAGGAAGCCTTGTCTGTACCTACTGTACGTCAGTTCCTCAGCACAAGCACTGGCTTCCAGGCCTCTGCAAGTTTCACTCTCTCTTTACAGGTTAACTCCAACCCCCAACTTCTCCAAGCATCTCCCTGGAGTGCCCAGCCTGTGATCCACTGGACACTCACAGAATACCTAGATCCTCAATTTCCAATGGAACAGTACAACACAATTTATCTGTTACACGGTAGAGCACAGCTCACCCTAAGACACAGTACTTAAATGTATTTACAGAGAAAGCAGGTATAAGTTTACTTAACAAAGAACAGAGATTCACATGATAGCAAGCAGAAATATTGGAAGCAAAGGGTTACACCTAAAATAAAATCATAACATGCCTATTAGATCCTAAACTTAACTAATAAGACTTTGTCTTAAAAGCAAAAGCTTACCCAAAATTCTTCCAGTGTTCCAGCCAGGCTTGGCTGCGATCTTTTATTCATGAATCAAGCCCACTGCTATCTAACTTCCTAGGTAAAAGATATTGCTTGTTTCCTTGCATTCTCCTGATATACCAAAGTAATTATTTGATCTTAGCCATAAACTGGACACCCTCCTGTTGTATGTTACTTCCTTTGGTTTTTGTGATCTCTTGTCAGCTTTGCAGTCTTGATTAGCTGGTGACTGATTCCATATGCAAACTTCCATTGTAAGACACACAATAGTCATCCAGGGAGATAAATGTCTCTGCTGAGAGAGCTGAGTGGGGCCAGCAGCTGGGACTCCAGCAGGCAGCAGTATGCCATTAAAAATCCAGCCCGGCCCGGTCCGGCCCAGCCCGCTCTTCTCCGCCCCCGCCCCCCGCCGACATTTGCACATGCTTTCCTGACCTCCGTCACTTCCGGCGGGAGTTTGTGTTTCCGGGTTAGCGTGTCCATACCACTACCTGCTGTCCGCGAGTCTGAGCGGTCCCACCGGCAGGGGCAGGAAGAGGGACCCGGCTCAACAGGCCTTGCAGCGTCCGCGAGGCCTGTAAATGGGGAAGAGTCCTGGGTCTCAGCTATGCTGTGTGCCCACCTGCCCCAAGCAGGGTCGGCCCTGCTCCCCGGGCTCCGGCAGGCTGCCCGGGGGCTGGAGCCCTGGTGTCGGGATGAGCTCAGCTCTGTACTGAGGCAGGCCACGTCCCACAGCCCGAACCCGAGCCCGGGGGCTGTGGCTCACTGCCTGCTGGACCCTGGCAACAGCTTGCTCACGCCTCTTTCCCCACTCCAGGTCACTGGACCCTGATCCCCTCTGGCATTGAGGACAGAACCCAGGAGTCCAAAGCCCTAGTCTCCGTCTGCCCCTCACCCCCTCAAACAACTAGAGCCCAGCTGGAAACCTAGAAATCCAGAGTCCCAACTCCCACCCCACTCCCTGCACACACCAAGCCCCTTCCCTGATCCCTGCACCCCCCTCACACACACACCCAGCCCTCTGCCCTGACCCCTGTAGCCCCCTCACACACCCTGAGCCCCCTGCCCTGATCCTGCACCCCCATGACCCCAGCCTTGACTCCAGCACCCCTTCACATACGCAGCCCCCCACACCCCATGCCCTGACTCCTGCACCCCCACACATACTCAGCCACCTCATGCCCTGACTCCTGCACCCCCACACATACCCAGCCCCCTCACACCCCATGCCCTGACTCCTGCACCCTCCCACACCCCATGCCCTGACTCTTGAACCCCCCACATCCCCACCTCCAGCCTGAGCACCAAATGGGAGCTCCTGCACTGCCCCCCCTCCCCACATTCCCACCTGCACCCCTCGCACCAAATGGGAGCTGCCCAGGTAAGCACTCCACACCCAAACCTTCTGCCCCAACCCTGAGCCCCCTCTTTCATTTTAGCTACTGGCCAGACCCTACACCCCAACTCCCAGCCTGCTCCTTCACCCTTAGCCCTGTGGTCAGTGCATTCCCACCCTCAGCTCAGTACAGAGAGAGAGTAAGAGAATGGGCTCAAACCAGGGAGAAGGTAGGTACCCACTCTATGTGGGCAGGGCTGGGACCCCAGACCCTCAGCGGGCTGAGTGGCAGTGGGCTGAGCCGCTCAGCCTACTGCCAGTCTGGGGCCCCAGCCGCTGGCCCTGCTCAGCCCATTGCTGGCCCCAAGTTCTGGCTGCTGGCCCCTTGCAAGCCAGGGTCCCGGCCACAGGTCTCACTCAGCCTGCTGCTGGCCTAGGTGGACGGAACCCCAGGCTGGCAGCTGACTGAGCGGGCCAGAGGCGTAAGATCAGAGTTTTAATTTAATTTTAAATGAAGCTTCTTAAACATTTTGAAACCCTTGTTTGCTTTACATATGAGAATAGTTTAGTTACATAATACAGACAGAGAGAGACCTTCTAAAAAACATTAAAATGTATTACTGGCACGTGAAATCTTAAATTAGAGTGAATAAATGAAGACTCGGCACACCACTTCTGAAAGGTTGCCAACCCCTGTTCCATCCCCATATAGTTTCTGTCCGCAATCAGACAGCATGTACAAATTCCCAACAGAGCAACTGAGCATGCTCCATCCCAGGTATGCTGGAGTGGAACAGGATTTTCCCTTTAAGTGCTGCTTCCAGTGCTGCTGGGCACAGGAACTGAGAGTAGGGAGACTCTCACTTCTGTGCCCTCAATGCCCCACTCCCTCCGCTGGTGCCTAGGCAGTAAAGAGGAGAAGGAAGCAGCCACAATAGAATATAGAGGGATGAAGGGGCTGAAGAAGCCAGAAGGTGGAGAAGAGCATGACAGGAGCTTGTGGGGAAAGAATTAGACAAAAAGGGAGGGGAAAGATATGGAGGGGTTGGAGGTAAGTCGCAGGGGCTTTAATAGACAAGAGAGGGAGGGAGGCAGGAGCCAGGTTGGTACATAGAACGTGGGGGCGGGCACGGGGGCTAGGGGTTGGATAGCTTCTAACCTCCTCCCCCTCTCCTCCTAAGGGTTGAGGGCAGCATAGGAGGAGGTGAGAACAGGCTGGGAGCACAAGTACAGAATAGTCACTAACCATTACAGCATCGAGGAGTCCGGTGGCATCTTATAGACTAACAGATTTATTTGGGCAAAAGCTTTCATGAGTAAAAAACCCACTTCTTCAGATGCATGGAGTGAAAATTACAGAATCAGGCATAAATATATTTTAGCACATGAAGAGAAGGGAGTTACCTTATAAGTGGAGAACCAATGTTGAAGGCTAGTTTAGTCAGGGTGGATGTGGTCCACTCCCAATAATTGATGAGGAGGTGTCAATACCAAGAGAGGGAAAATTGCTTTTGTAGTGAGCCAACCACTCCCAGTCTCTATTAAAGCCCAAATAGATGATGTTAAGTTTGCAAATGAATTGTAGCTCAGCAGTTTCTCTTTGAAGTCTGTTTTTGAAGTTTTTTTTTGTTGAAGAATGGCTACTTTTAAATCTGTTACTGATCGTCCTACTTTTAAATCTGTTACTGAATGAACTATCTAAACTCCTGCATGACAGAGGGGGCCACAACAGTGGTACCCTCCACTCACCCAACAATATTGTTAATCTATCCAACCACACACTTAGCTCAGCAGAAGAGTCTGTCCCATCTTGGGAACTCTTTCTGCCCCACCACCCTCACGTACCTGGTACAGTTCTGTGGTGATCTGGAAGCCTACTTTTGCCATCTCCAACTCAAGGAATATTTTCAACACACCACTGAACAGAGCACTGACCTACAAGAACCCTCCTACCAACAGTACAAGAAGAATTCTGCATGGACTCCTAACGGTCGAAATGACAGACTGGACTTCTACATAGAGTGCTTCCACAGACATGCACAGATTGAAATTGTGAAAAAACAGCATCACTTGCCCACAGCCTCAGAAACAACTCTGACGTTAAAATCAGAGGAGGTGCTGAAGTCATCATAAACAGGTCGGATTACTAACAGGAGGCTGCCAGGCAACTCTCCAATACCACATGCTACAGGCCACTATCCTCTGATCCCACTGAGGAGTACCAAAAGAAACTATACCATCTGCTCAAGAAACTCCCATGCTACAGCACAGGAACAAATCTACACAGACACACCCCTAGAAACCCGACCAGGGGTATTCTGTCTGCTACCCAAGATCCAAAAACCTGGAAATCCTGGATGCCCCATCTCACTGGCACTCTTACAGCAGGATTATCTGGCTATTTGGAATCTCTCCTCAGACCCTACGCTACCAGCACTCCTAGCTATCTTCGAGACACCACTGACTTCCTGAGGAAACTACAGTGCATTGGTGATCTTTCTGAAAACACCATGCTGGCCACCATGGATGTAGAAGCTCTTTACACCAATATTCCACACGAGGATCATAGAATATCAGAGTTGGAAGGGACCTCAGGAGATCATCTAGTCCAACCCCCTGCTTAAAGCAGGACAAATCCCCAGACAGTTTTTTTTTTAAACCCCTGTTCCCTAAGTGGCCCCCTCAAGGATTGAACTTACAACCCTGGGTTTAGCAGGCCAATACTCAAACCACTGAGCTGTCCCTCCTACTACAAGCTGTTAAAAACAGTATCCCTGATGAGGCCACAGCACACCTGGTGGGTGAGCTTTGTGACTTTGTCCTCACCCACAACCATTTCAGATTTGGGGACAACTTATACCTTCAAGTCAGCGGCACTGCTATGGGTACCTGCATGGCACCACACTATGACAACATTTTTATGGCTGACTTAAAACAATGCTTCCTCAGCTTTTGTCCGCTAGCGCCCCTCCTCTACTTATGCTAAATTGATGACATCTTCATCATATGGACCCATGAGAAACAGGCCCTTGAAGAATTCCACCTGGATTTCAACAATTTCCACTCCACCATCAACCTCAGCCTGGACCAGTCTACACAAGAGATCCACTTCCTGGACTCTACAGTGCAAATAAGTGATGGTCACATAAACACCACTCTATACTGGAAACCTACTAACCGCTATACTTTCCTACATACCTCCAGCTTCCATCCAGGACACATCACACAATCCATTGTCTACAGCCAAGCCCTAAGATGCAACCACATTTGCTCCAATCCCTCAGACAAAGACAAAGATCTCTTACAAGATCTCTTTCAAGCATTCTTAAAACTACAATACTCACCTGAGGAAGTGAGGAAACCGATTGCCAGAGCGAGATGAGTATCCAGAGGTCACCTACTACAGGACAGGCCCAACAAGGAAAATAACAACACCACTGGCCATCACATTCAGCCCCCAGCTAAAACCTCTCCAGCACATCATCAGTGATCTACAACCTATCCTGGAAAACAATTCCTCACTCTCACAGGCCTTGGGAGGCAGGCCAATCCTCGCTTACAGACAGCCCTCCAACCTGAAGTAAATACTCACTAGCAACAACACACCACACCACAGAAACACTAACCCAGGAACCAATCCCTGTAACAAACCCCGTTGCCTTGTCTGTCCCCATATCTACTCTACGGACACCATCAGAGGACCCAACCACTCCAGCTACACCATCAGAGGCTCATTCATCTGTAAATCTACTAATGTGATATATGCCATCATGTGACAGCAGTGCCCCTCTGCCATGTACATTGGCCAAATTGGACAGTCTCTATGTAAAAGGATAAATGAACACAAATCAGACATCAGGAATAGTAACATACAATAGCCAGTAGGAGAACACTTCAATCTCCCTGGACACTCGATAACAAATTTAGAAGTAGCCATTCTTCAACAAAAACCTTCAAAAACAGACTTCAAAGAGAAACTGCTGAGCTACAATTCATTTACCAACTTAGCACCATCTTGAATAGAGACTGGGAGTGGATGGCTCACTACAAAAGCAATTTCCCTCTCTTGGTATTGACACTTCCTCATCAGTTATTGGGAGTGGACAACATCCACCCTGACTAAATTGGCCTTCAACATTGGTTGTCCACTTGTAAGGTAATGCCCTTCTCTTCATGTGCCAATCTACATTTATGCCTGTTTCTGTAATTTTCACTCCATGCATCTGAAGAAGTGGGTTTTTTACCCACGAAAGCTTTTGCCCAAATAAATCTGTTAATCTTTAAGGTGCCACCAGACTCCCTGTTGTTTTTGTGGATACAGACTAACATGAGTACCCCTCTGATACTTGTAACCACTAGAGAACACTCTCCCGCTAACTTCTGGAACTGAGCGCTGGAGTCCTGAGTCTCAGCATTCCTTTCTTGTTAGTAAATAGCTGTGAAACCCACTGGCAAAGTGTGTCTCATTTCCCACCATCTTGTGACTGATCTATATAGAGGATAACAGCCTGCTACTGCTATTCTGTTCCATTAGCTCAAGTGGTAGTGGGTCTGTGCTGTGGATATAAAGCTCTCAACCCTGATGACCGAAGTTCAAGGGCAATATTTGGTTCTGTAAGACAGAATTTCTGGGGGTGTTGTTTAAAAAACAGCTAAGAAATTGTATGCTTGTATACATTGAAAGAACTGAAAAGGTAAGAAATGCCAGAATTAAATTTGTCTGTGTCTGCCTCTGCCGCACAGGTCCTATAGGACGCTTGGCAAGATGCTTAAAACACAGTTTTCACAGCTGGCCACTAATGGTGTGTTTTTTATTTTCTGGATGCCCAACGTAAGACATCTGGGGCAAGATTTGCAGAAATGCTGATCACGCTCATCTGCAACTGACGTCAATTGGAGCTGTGCTTTGACTATATAAAGAGCTATAAGAATGCTATGTACTCTGAAAAATCAGACCCTATGTGTTTCAAGCTGAGCACCCAAAATTAGTGGACACATTTGGCAATTTTGGCCTTACTGTCTCTGTACCTTAGTTCACCACTTGTAAAATGGGGCAATAATACCACCTAAACTCTCAGGGGTATTGTGAAGGTAAATTCTTTAATATTTGTGAAGCACTCAGTTATATATTGAGACCCCATTAGGAAATTATTACTTTTTTAGTCAGTGCGGGGGTTGGATGGTGTGTGTTAAATAAGGACGGAGGCACATACTGAGTATAGAGGACAAAAAAAAATATTGAAAAACTACCTATTCTCTGAATGAGGCAGGAGTCCTGTCGAAAACTGGTATCTGATCATGTAGTTAAAGATTGAATCATCATCAGTATGCATAAAGGGGCTGAAATAAGGTTATGTGAATAGAACATTAATTCTAGCGTTTTCTAACTTTTGAGTGATAGACTCTGCAATATTAATATTCCTTTACCATATTTTTGAATGTCTTTACAAAAATAATGCTAAAAGTATGCTAGACACTTTATGAACAAATAGGAAGACAAGAATGGCTAATGGAAACGATATGGAAGTAGATATAACCACATCTAAGGTGGAAGCCAAACTCAAACAGTTTAAGAAGGCCAAATCAGGGGGCCAGGATAATGTCCATCCAAAAGTATTGAAGAAACTGGCACATAAAATTGCAAGCCCAATAGCAAGGATTTTTAATGAATCCCTAAACTCAGGGATCTATGACTGTAGAATTGCAAATACAATACCTATATCTAGGAAAGGGAAAAGGAAAGTGATCTGGGAAACTACAGGCCCATTAGTTTGACATCAGTTGTATGCAAGGACTTAGAACAAATTATGAAAGAAGGAATAATTGAAGACCTAGGAGTGTGTGACTACTGAAACAGGTGACTTGGCATTGTTTAGGAAGAAGATTTTGCTTGAACAGTTTGGTGATGCATTTTCCAGGACATTTCTGTGTGCCAATCTCAAGAAACAATACCTGCACGAGGAAATAAGGAAACAGATCAACAGAGCCAGACATATACCCAGAAGCCTCCTACTACAAGGCAAACCCAAGAAAGAAACCAACAGGACTCCACTGGCCATCACATACAGTCCCCAGCTAAAACCCCTCCAACGCATCATCAGGGATCTACAACCCATCCTGGACAATGATCCCACACTTTCACAGGCCTTGGGTGTCAGGCCAGTTCTCGCCTACAGGGAACCTGCCAACCTGAAACATATTCTCACCAGTAACTGCACACCGCACCATAGTAACTCTAGCTCAGGAACCCCATGCAACAAACCTTGATGCCAATTCTGCCCGCATATCTACACCAGCGACACCACCACAAGACCTAACCAGATCAGCCATACCATCACCAGTTCATACAGCTGCATGGCCACCAATGTAATATATGCCATTATATGCCAGCAATGCCCCTTTGCTATGTACATCGGCCAAACTGGACAGTTGCTATGGAAAAGGATAAACGGACACAAATCAGATATTAGGAATGGTAATATACAAAAACCTGTAGGAGAGCACTTCAACCTCCCTGGCCACACTATATGGCAGACCTTCAGGTCGCCATCCTGCAGCAAAAAAACTTCAGGACCAGACTTCAAAGAGAAACTGCTGAGCTTCAGTTCATCTGCAAATTTGACATCATCAGCTCAGGATTAAATAAAGACTGTGAATGGCTTGCCAACTACAAAACCAGTTTCTCCTCCCTTGGTTTTCACACCTCAGCTGCTAGAACAGGGCCTCATCCTCCCTGATTGAACTAACCTCATTATCTCTAGCTTGCCTGCATATATGTACCTGCCCCTGGAAATTTTCACTACATGCATCTGACAGAGTGGGTATTCACCCACAAAAGCTCATGCTCCAGAACGTCTGTTAGTCTATAAGGTGCCACAGGATTCTTTGCTGCAATCTCAAGAAACATATTCTGATGCAGAAGATAACTTTTTGATCTGCAGAAACAGAAGAAAAGCTTAGTAGATGTAAAATATGTGAACAGTTGAACTGACTAAATATTTATTTCATCTCACTTACTAAATTATATTGACATTTTGCGTTGTATAAAGAGAACAGTTTTGCTCTATGTAAAGACAGCAAATGAGCATTATACATTCTGCATCCATGCTGATGTCCTTGTTTGTAGGTTGCCATCATATTTCAAGATAATTGTTATTGATGCAGTATGACTACTTATATGTGGAAAAAAACTGCATTGCATTTTGTCTTTTGGATGATACTTTCTGTGAGTGAAGACACAGACATAGTTTGGGTAAAGACAAATGACATTACTGAGCATCATAATATTTTCCATTTCTCTTCCTTGTTAAAATATATTCCTCTGTTAAAGAAGCGGACTAAATTGAAATGAATAATAAGAAATGCATCTATATTTGATCATGTTTTTGAAAAGGTCACAGTACAGAAGATAGATGGAATCCCTAGGTTTGTGATAAAAGATTTACTTGCTTTGCGTCATGATAAATGTCAGGGCTCGTAGAGGAGAGTCTAATGTGATACAGTTTGTCTAGGCTTTCAGATTTTAAACTCGTCTTTTACACAAACTTTATCTTCATTTTAAGACACGTAACTTGGCACTGTCTTGATTTCTTCCCAAAGAAAGTACATTAATCCCATACAATCTAACTGAAGCAACTCCAAATCTGCTCCTTTCAGGATAAAATTGTAATAAAGGTGGAAAGGACATTATGACCAACACCATCTCCTGCTTGGTTCTTCTTTCTCATTATGTTCACTCAACACAGCCTGATGCAACACAACACAACTCTAGGAACAAATCATCTCTCCATGTCCCTTGACTGAGACTGAATAGAGTGGTCTGGGTTCCAGAATCTCTTTACCCTTTAGTGCAGGGGAGGGCAAACTACGGTCTGCGGGCCAGATCCAGCCCGTTAGGGCTGGCAATCCGGCCTGTGGGATTGCCAGTCCTGTGGTGCAGCACAACAAAGCACAACAAAGGTGGTGTGGTGCTGCACAACAAAGGTTCCCTACTTGCCCTGGCCCCACGTGTCTCCTGGAAGCAGCCGGCACCACATCGCTGCCGCCCCTGGGGGAAGGGGAGCAGAGGGCTCCGTGCGCTGCTCTTGCCTGCAGTGCCGCCCCCCCCCCAGCTCTCATTGGCTGGGAACGGGAAACTGCGGCCAATGGAAGCTTTGGGAATGGTACCCACAGGTGAGGGCGGCGCGCAGCAGAGCCATCTGCCCTACTCCACCCCCAAGAGCCACTGCCGGACATGCTGGCCATTTCCAGGAGCAGCGCGGGGCCAGGGCAAGGAGGGAGCCTGCCGTAGCCCCACTGTGTGCTGCTGCCACCCTGGAGCTGCTCGAGGTAAGCAGGGCTGGAGCCTGCACCCTGAACTGCTGCCCTGAGTCCCCTCCCACACTCTGCACACCCTCCTGCACCCTAACCCCTTTCCCTGAGCCCCCTGCTGCACCCCACCCCCCTGCCCTGAGCCCCCTGCGCTGCATATAATTTCCCCACCCAGATGTGGCCCTCTGGCCAAAAAGTTTGCTCACCTCTGCTTTAGTGTGTTACCTTTGAGCATTTAGTTTTCCATTTTCCTTGTGTACATCTGTGTGAAGTTCCCCGTGCAACAGTCTTAACAAAGATTTATTTAAAACAGAGAAGTTGAATAAAAAAAAGAAATTGTTTGCTAACATATTTAAATTTAATCCTCTCATAAGATAAAGAAGATAAGGCATTTTCAGTAAAAGAGAAAAGTAAAAAGCTTACATCTCTTGAAATCAGTCCTCCCTCACTGATCATTCTGGTCAATTAGTTGTCATTGCTTGCTGTATAGATAGCATCTCCCTCTCGCTTATCACGAGGACCCATTTTTCAAGTTCCTCCTCTGGATCAGCTTGTATATCCAAACATACCCATCCTGGCCATCTATGCATCTTTCAGTTATGAGTGTCCATTGATATATCAGGGTGCAATTTCATTAACATTTACACAAAAGTGTCTTCATTTTGAAGTATCATTGGATAGGAAGACCATTTGCCCGTTGACTCCTGATTACTCTGGGGGTTTGCCCCCAGACTTATTGTCATCAGGGGTATGTCAAAAGTCCTGGTGATTTCAATTTTTTTTTAAACTAAGTATGGTGATTCAACATTCTTTTCTATAGGAGCTAATTCACCCCCCCGGCTGAATGCAGCTGCTTTCCAACTGTGTTGAACAGACAGAGCTTGGATGTGAACATATTTTAAAATTTCTTTTATCAATTTTCTTGACAAATGTTGGATCTGATCTCTTTCTTTTCAAATTATTAGATCATGAAAACATGTTTGTGTAACAGTGTGCCCTGTTTCTACCGGGGCTGTTTAGTAATATGTGCAGTACTCTACCAGTTACAATAACAGAAAACGGGAAATGTATTACCTGCTTACTAACCCACCTTTCTTAGCTTGAGCCCAACTGCTAATATATTAATCAGTGACGACTCCAGGCACCAGCGCTCCAAGCGCGTGCCTGGAGCAGCAAGCCGCAGGGGGGGCACCCTGCTGGTCCCTGCAAAGGCGGCAGTCAGGCAGCCTTCAGCGGCTTGCCTGTGGGAGGTCCACCAGTCCCACGGATTCGGAAGCAGGTATGCCGAATCCGCAGGACCGGGGACCTCCTGCAGGCAAGCCGCCGAAAGCAGCCTGCTTGCCGTCCTTGGGGCGACAAAAAAGCTAGAGCTGCCCCTGATATTAATCATTCAAGTTGATTATATTTCTGCTTATTAGTACAAAAGATCTGGTAATAGTAGAAAATGAATTCCTGGACTTGTCTTCTAAAGCACGTTGAAAACAACTGAAAAATACATGATTGTCCACTAAACACCAACATTTTTTTTCTTTCTTTGAAGGAAATGTAATCCCTTCTTTTTCTGGGACAGTGCTTCCCCAGTCTCCCAGAACAATCTGAATCCCTTGTAGTGTTACTCCCACAACCTATGAAGGATATTCAGAAAGTTTGAGTGGTTCATGCTTATTTGTGCCACCGTCAGGGCAGACACCTCAAACTGGTTATATGTTCCATACATAGATTTCACCAACCCAGTATCAAACATGAACTCCTGAAGCACTATAACAATCTTACCATGGCACCGCAGACAGTCCCTTGGGGCATTCCAGTCTATCTTGCCACCCAGGCAAGCTGGACTTATTGATAGTTGGGTGCTTTACACTAAATATCACAAAAGTTTCAGGTTGCTTCCAGTCCCAAGACACCAGTTACTTACCCCAGCTCAATGTGTACCACCAATCTCACACTAAAGACAGACTTGTAGCCCATCCTATAGTAAACTAAGTAAGGATTTATTAACTATAGAAAAGGAAAGGAGAGAGGTTGGCAAGTTAAAGAAGGCAAACTTGTCTATACAAATGAGTTACAATCTATAGTTCCAAAATATGACAGAGTTGTAGTAATATGTCAGCACTGAATGTCTTTTAGGGCTAACCCATGTTGACCCTAGGGATCTCTGCTTCTGTTTCATAGCTCCAGCCCTGTCAGAGTCCAAAGAGCAAAAAAACATGAAAAATATTCTTGTCAGCTACCTTTATTTCCTTTTTCCACAATTCAAGCTGATGGGATGAGCCCTTTTGCACATAGCCTCTTCGTGGTTGTGAAAGGGCAATTAACAAAGTCTTTTTATTGTGATGTCTCACAGTGGCCCATTTAATTTTGTTATCCTTCTTGACGAGCGAGAGACAATCCCTCTTGACAGGTTCACAATTCCAGAGCCATCATTTTTTACAGTTGCAAAGCAAAAACTTAATTATTACTTTATAGCATGTGCTAAAGCTGCTATGTGAGATTAATGCATGCAGCAATTTACAAGCATTTCCTCAAATATAAACACTAAACCCATTCATGTAATTTCAATATTCAACTTAACCATACTAACACATAGTTGAAACAGACTGGTTTCCAGCAATGGGTTCGTCAGTGCTTGGCAGAGACCTAAAGACTTGGCAAGAGCTGGTACCTGGTTTGCCAGCATCACAGCCACATACATTGAAAACAATTGAGAAATGCATGGTTGTGAACTAAACACAAACATTTGTTTTTTCTTTCTTTGGAAGAAATGAAACTGCCTCTTTTTCTGGGGCAGTGTTTCCCCAATCTCCCAAAACAATATGAATCCCTTTTAGTGTTACCTCCACAACACAGGAGGGCATTCAGAAAGTTTCTAGCCTGACAAAGGAAAATACATAATTTGCATTCAGTTATTTATTTTTCAGTATATCCCCTTGGACATCAATGCACTTGATCCAGTGCAGGTGCATCTTGGCTCTGCCAATCATATAGAAGTCTTTTTCCTGTGTGTCCAGAAACTCCTTGACTGGTACACATTATTATCATATTTGAAACTCTTCTCATTAAAACTTCAACTTGGGGAACAGGTGGAAGTCTGAGGGTGCAAAATCTGATGAATAGGATGGATGGGGAAGTAGCTGAAAGCCATATATTGTGACTGTGATCGTTACAACCTATGATGTGTTGGGTAATGCATTGTCCTGGAGAAGCAAAAAGTTCCCTGGAAATGTCAAGTTGCACGGTCTTCTGATCAGCGCTCAGTGTTCTGACTACCGGTCTTGCTGACTCGTCTTTCATGCCCAGGTCTTCATTGAGGATGGTGTGCACTGACCAGTCCCAGTGCCTACTGTTTCAGCTATGTGCTTGACTACTGATCTGTCGTTCGTCACCATCTTGTAGACTGTATCAACTTTTTCTGGTGTGGTGTCTCTGGGACGTCTTGACCTTGGTTTATCCTCCATGCTGATTCTCTTTCACTTAAATTCAGCAGCCCTTCCCTCCACCCCCACTGTGAAATATGAAGGGATATCATCCCCCATGTTGTCACTGTGTCCTCATGCATTTCCTTTGGAATCAAGCCTTTCTTGTGGAGGTACTTGATCACCATTCAGATTTCATTCTTCTCCATTTTTTCTGTCTTCAGTGACTGACTCACTTCAACATATCCTCAGACAAGTTCTGCACAAATTGAAAAAATGGCTTTTGACAAAGAAACACATCAAAGTTTCAGAACTTTGATCTGTGAAATCTGTTGGGCCTTAGCATATAATTAAATAGGTCAGCCTAAGCACTTTTTTGAAAAACTCTTGTTCAATGTACTCCTCCCTCTTGCTTTCACGAAACATCCCTCCTTTCACATCTCAGTCAAGCTGTATTTATAGCTACTGAAAACAGAATTGTCAGTTCCTCACTTGTATGTAAAAAGACACTGTTTTCTTGAAATCTACTCAGTTTAAAGAAATGTGTTTGGCAGTAATTAAGTATACTACAACTGCCTCAAAGTTTCTCAGCCAATGTTTATGTTTAGAAATAACATTTTTTCTATTTTACCTAGTTTTTTCCCCTTCCTGCTGTTTGAAAGACTCATATAAACAGGGAGAGAATAAAACTGAATATACAAAATTGCTGTTAAATACACAAAGTAAGAAAATAGAAAAAACAGAGAGAAACTACTTTTCACCAATCTCTTTCACTTATAGAAATCGTAGGTGTTAGTTGGAACAACAGCTGGAAAAGAAATGGGTCAGACAGAATTGTGGTTTTTAACTTGAACGGTGCCCCCTTTAAATCATTTTCAGTACCGAGTCAGGGAGAGCCATTGCTGAAAAAACATGTAGAGAAGGCTTTTACTGTGGTAGATATGTTAATTCTTCAAGTAAGTTTCATCTTATTGATCTCACAAACAAAAATGGTTGATATTTGTTGTGTTCTAGGGATACAGCTTTCTGGCAGTGGACTGTGATCTGCTGCTGACAAAAAGAGAAATTCTTTGCCACACTGACTCCACCCATCAGAAATCAAGAAGGCTAAAAACGTCAGTCCACACCTCCATTGCATATAAAACTACTAACCCCTTTTCTCCAGATTTTTTTTCTCCTTGAAGCTGAAACACTGTAAATACGGCCTACCTCTGCAAATTGCTTTGTTTTTCCTCCCAGTGGATGAGTGTTACAAAAAGATCAAAAGGAAAACAAGATAATCAAAGAGAAAAAATGGCTCAACATTTTGAGAGTGGTGATCCCTATCTTTAAGGCTTTAGGAGTGGATATACAAGATGTGGGCTTGAAAACCCCCTTAGCCAGTGCTGCCTCTTCCACAGATTCGGTCTGGCAAACTTCCCAGACCAGACTGAAATATGGATTGTTTACAGTTTGAGTCTTCTCAAGGCAGTATGTAGTCATGTGTTTTTGGCAGTGGCCCTGCAGCTTCCTTTTATCGGGGTGGGCAAAGACTCAGATGAGTGCTCCCTTTGGTGGGCATCCAGTGTAGCCACTGTTTCACATGAACATTAGTTGGCAGTCTCCTGCAAGATCTGTCCAATGCAGGGCTGCACCCGTGCTCTCCAAGAAAAGTCTGTAGGCCTTTGTTCTCTCTCTTCCTTGTCTTTTGTAGTAAGCAGAGGGGTAGATGGTAGTTCTGACCAGCAGGAGAGATCCCAGAGGACTGAAAAAGGTCAAATATAGTAGCTATCTATAAAAAGGGGAATAAAGGACAACCCAGGGAATTAGAGACCAGTCAGCTTAACTTCTGTACCCAGAAAGATAATGGAGAAAATAAACAATCAATTTGTACACACCTAGAACAGGAATGGTCAAACTTTTTGGCCCAAGGGCCAAATCAGGGTTGCAAAACTGTATGGAGGGATGGGTAGGAAAGGTTGTGCCTCCCCAAACAGCCTGGCCCCTGCCCACTATCCTCCCCCTCCCACTTCCCACCCCCCCCATCTATCATCAGTGAATCTGAATATCATTATTACTATTATTTGTTGTTTGTTATTAATATTCCTCGCTCCCTGTCATCTATCCTTTCCTTAGAAACTTTGTCCATTTTTTGCTTCTGACCTCCAGTTTTCTTTCTAAACATCAATTCAGTTGTATTTTTTCCTGTTAATCTTCTCCTACTATATCTTATTAGTCCATGTGTTTTTCTGCTCTTCTGATTTATGTATTTAAAATATTTATTATTTTTCATTTGCTGCATGAGTAAACCTTAGTTTGAGTTACTTTAAAGATGAATGGACAAATCACTTGACAATATGCTGTAGGGAATAATCTTACTTAGGCAGAGAAAAGGTCCAGATTGAATGGGTATTTCAGTACATTATTTTTATCTTCTTGTGTAATTTATAGTCCTGTGCATTTCAATTAAATGCTGGTTTAAAATGGAAACCTGAACCTAATTATCCTGCATGTCACTGAATTTCCATTATAGTCATTTTGAAGTATTAGAATAATTTAGAATCTTGATCTTTGTTACTCAATCTCTTTGGAGAAATAACTGTCTAGGAGAAAAGAGAGCCATCCCCGCAAGTTAAAATAAAGGTCCTGTGCAGTGCAGAGGTGTTCTTGTGGTTACAAAGAAATGCAAAACTGAGCCAGACAAGGTTGCCTGCCTGTTTATTGGAAACAAAGAAAACAACTGAAGAACTTGTGCAGTTCAGCAGTTTGCAGCTCTGTGCATTCCTTTGTCCCTGACTTGCTGAATGTTTCTGTAGAGAATCATAGAAAGTGAAGCAGGTAAAAGTCTTTCAGATTCACTATATGAAAATTCAGGATCTTTCCATACAATACATATATAATGGTAACACGGTGCTCAATTTAGTTTTAAATTTCTCAAGAACTTGGACTTACACCACTTTATGTGGGAGATCATTTTACAGCATAGTGGAACTCGCTATCATGAAGATTTTAATTTTATTTAATTCTTTCTACTGATAACCTCCAGAAAATAATTCCTTGTCTTCCTTTGGTGTTGCTATCTTTCAGATATTTTTGTAGATTGCTGTCAGACCCTGACTTAGCTGTCCCTATGCCAAAATATATGTGTTTATCTTGTTTTAAATCTTTTCTAATGTCAGCCCCTGCAGACCCTAATTTATTTCTTTTGCTCAGCTTTTACTTTGTCTGCATTTTTCTAGCACCAATATGACTGGAACCAAGTATAATATTCCAGATATGATTATGCCAGATCTCATAATAAGCCGTTTCACCTCCCTGTTGTATTACACAATGTTTCTGCATATGCAGCCCATATTGCTCTGACATTTTTATTGTTGTATCATGTTATGGCAGGTGTCATCAGGTGATGCTGTTACATAGTCTTCCAGATTATTTTCTTACATGCCAAGACAAAGTTTCAACTTGGGAAAACCTGCTGTGTGGTGTTGGTTTTGGTTATGCAAGGTTCTGTGTAGAGGCAACTCTGGAGAGAACTGTAATGAGTTTCAGGAAAACATTGTTTTTGTCTTGGGCTCTGACTGGAGTTAGTTCATGAGGCAGAGTTGCTTTCTGGGAACTGGACATTGGTGTTGATTGGTGATTACTGAAAGAAAGAATTGCTACCTTGCAGCTTTGATGTCCTCTGCTCCAGGATTGGTGGATCATGAATTGAAGAAATGTAGGGCTGGATGGGACCTCAGGAGTTCAAGTCCAGTCCCCTGCACTGAGGCAAGACCAAGTAAACCTAGATCATCCTTGACACGTGTTTGTCTAACCTGTCTGTAAAAACCTCCAATCACGATGATTCCACAACCTCCATTGGAAGTCAATCCCAGAATTTAGCTACCCTTAAGAGTTAGAAAGTTTTTCCTAATACCTAACGTAAATCTCCCTTGCTGCAGATTAAGCTCATTACTTCTTTCCTATTTTTCGTGGATATGGAGAACAGTGTCCTCTTTGTAACAGCTCTTAACAGTCAGGTTTCCCCTCAGTCATCTTTTCTTAGTGCTAAAAGTGCCTTTTTTTTAAGCTTTCCTCATAGGTCAGGTTTTCTAAACCTTTTATCATTTTTTTGCTTTCCTCTGGAATCGCTCCAATTTATATCTTTCCTCAAGTTTGGCACCCTGAATTGGACGTACTACTCCTGCTGAGGCCTCACCAGTGCAGAGTAGAGTGAGACAATTTTCTCCTGTGTCTTAGATATGAAGCTCCTATTAATACACTCCACAATGATATTAGCTATTTTTGCAACTTTATCACATTGTTGACTCATATTCAATTTGAAATCCACCCTGTAAAGGATTGCGGCTTGTTTTATAGCCCCCTCTTCCAGCTGGACACAGGATTGCTCTTGCTAAGCCAGCTGCATCCGTGGGGGAATTCTGCCTGGAACTTTCTCAGATAGTCCAGGGAAGGTAATTTCCATCCAGATAAATTGTTATGGTTTCTTTTATTTTATTTCAAGTCTCCTCATCAAAACAAGATTAAAACCTCCCCAGTCTGTCACTCACGCCTATAAGGTTCTCAACCCAAAAATTTATGACCCTTGCCTTAGACCCTTTGTGATAATAGGACTTCCCATAGTTTCTCTTTTGTCAGTTTTGTTTCTGGGAGCAGTTCCTCCCAGCTTCAGCCTCTGGCAGGTCTTTCAGATGTCCTAATCCATTTCCTACTCCTTATTTTATGAGGATCCACCTATTAAGCTTCGGGTCTTTCCCAGAGGCAGTGTGTGGGGTTAATCAGCCAGTCAGCTGCTGGCCTCTGACTCCAAAGAGGTGGTATCCCTAATACCATCACAAAGCCCCAGTTCCTTTTCAGCAGCATTACCACCTAGCCAATTATTCCAGTTTTGAAGTTTTGCATTTGGTTTTTCCTTCCTATGTGTAGAATTTTTCACTTATCTTTTATTGAATTTCGTCTTGTTGATTTCAGACCAGTTTTCTAATTTGTCAAGGTGGTTATGAATTCCTAACCTGTCCTCCTAAATGCCTCCCAGTTTGGTGCTCTACACTCCATTATGCAAGTCTTTAGTGAAAACATTGAACAGTACCGGACTCAGGTAATAGGTCTTCTAGATTACATTTTCCTAGTTTGCTTATGTGACTGTCATGGGAGACTGTGTCAAAAACCTTAATGAAATTGATATATCACTGCTACTGTTTCCCCACCCCCACCCCTATCCACGAGGCCAGTAACCTTGTCAAACAAAGGAATTAGACTGGTCTGGCATGATTTGTTCTTGACAAAATATTATCCTTTATGTGCTTACAAATTGATTGTTTAATAATTTGTCCCAGTATCTTTCCAGGTGTCGGAGTTAGGCTTATTGCTCTTCTTTGTTCCCATTTTTAAGATAGGTACTATGTTTGCTTTTTTCCAGTCCTCTGGGACCTCACCATTTCTCCATGAGTTCTCAAAGATAATTGCTAACAGTTCTGAAATTACTTTGATAGTTCCTTAAGTGTCCTACTGTGCATTTCATCAAGCCCTGCTGATTTGAATACATCTAACTTATCTAAATATTCTTTACCCTGTTATTTCCCTATTTTGTCATACATTCCTTCCCCTTTATTAGCATTGATGGCGTTGAGTATCTGGTCACCATTAACCTTTTTAGTGAAGGCTGAAGCAAAATAGGCTTTAAATAACTTCTTTGAAGTCATCAGTTTTAGTGCTCCTTCACCACTAACCAGAGGACCTACATTTTCCTTTGTCATTTTCTTGCTCCTAATGTATTTAAAGAACCACTTCCTATTTTCTTTCATGTCCCTTGTTAAGTGTAACATTTTGTGCCTTAGACTTTCTGGTTTTGTCCCTACATACTTGTGCTGTTCTTTTCATTCTTTCTTAACCGTTAGCCCATGGTTTCCACTTTGTGTAGGATTCCTTTTTGATTTCGAGTCATTAAAGAGCTCCTGATAGAGCCCTATTTACCTTTTACTATCCTTCCTAGCTTGCCTTCACATTGGCATACTTTGCAGTTATGCCTTTAATATTCTCTCCTTGAGAAACTACCAGCTCTCCCGAACTCTTTAATCCCTTAGATTTTCTTGCAATGGGATTTACCTTCCAGTTCTGAGTGTTAAAGTCTGCTTTTTTTAAGTCCATTATTCTTATTCTGCTGCTCTCAGTCCTTCCTTTCCTAGAGTCATGAAATTTATCATTTCCTGATCACTTTTAGCCAAATAAAAAATTATAAATATGTGTAAATAAAACAAGTTATACGTAGAATATTCTCAGACTGTGCTTTTTACTCCCCCATTGAGAAGCGGAATTGCACGGTCCCAGACATTTGCTACCACATGGCAGAGGGATGACAATGGAGTTGGAAGCAGGACACTGGTGTCAGGGGAAGGGAAAACACATCACATTGCAAACTGATTATCCAGGCACTTATACTGTAATGATGAGCAAAGTATGAGAGTGCCTTGTGTTCAGTAAGATCACCTGTAGATCTTTTCAGCCTTCTTTCATTGAGTCTCTCTCCCTTCCACTGACTGTCAATATTTGTTTATTTTCTTCCAGATCAAATTATTTTAATTTTTCAAAGTTGATTCTCATTTATTTATTTTCTGATCTAGTATCTCTAGCCCTCGTATTATTTCTCTATCTTTGCTACATTCTCTAATCCTCCCTTTTGAGCACCCTCTGAATGCTATTTACTTCCTCTACCAGATAGATTAATGAAGTTGTTAAATAAGGCCGAACCTAAGAGCAAGCTCTGCAATACTCTATTAGATACCTTCAGTCCCACTGGTGTTTGCCAGAAGTCTAGTTATTATTTGTAGATGACTTTTGCAGCCTCTCCTGGAGGATCTTTATTCATGTTCTCAAATGCATCAACTTCTTGAATAGCCATATACAAATAGCTAAGAATTTTATTATGTGCAGTACTACTAGCCC
Source organism: Gopherus evgoodei (assembly GCF_007399415.2). Taxonomy (NCBI): domain Eukaryota; kingdom Metazoa; phylum Chordata; order Testudines; family Testudinidae; genus Gopherus; species Gopherus evgoodei. The sequence continues at coordinate 67,653,182 of NC_044327.1, read as the reverse complement.
TGCCTATAATACATTAAGCTTGCCTGACACTTCTAATTATAAGACCTTATTTCAGTTGCTTTTAACGTTGCCAAACATTAACCATTTGGGATAGAAATTTATGTGCAGGACCTCTACCTCAGGCTGAAATTTTTTGAAAATGTTCAGCCAAAACAGTTCAGCCATATACCAGAACAAGGTTAAGAAAAAATACATTGTTTTGCCCATGTTAAATTCTGGTGACCATTTTTGAACAACTCTAGCACCCCCATGCTTTGGAGCAGGGACTTGAAATTTGACAGAGAGCTTTGTTTCAGAGACATGCCATCCCTGTGAAAATCTGTCCAAATTTGGCCAAGTTAAAAGTCTTTGAAAAATCAATTTGCACGGGCTTAGTCGAGACTTCTTCAGTTTTAGCAGGTAAAATCTCAGAAGAGTCCATGTTCACTGAGCATACTTCATCCACTGACAGCTCCTTATGTTGACCAGATGGTTCATGTGCTGTCCCCACAGAGTGATTGAGCATGCCCAAGGCTATAGGGGTAAAGCCTTGCTTTCTCTGTAATGGTTGCTCCAGTGTGGGGCAGACACTGGAACTGAGAGCAGAGTGTCCGTCTCTCTCCTGTTCTCTGAACGATCAGCCTGCTGGCACCTGGGCAGCATGGAGAAGGAGCAATTGGATTAAAATGCAGAGGAGACAAAAACTGGACCGGGGGGCAAGAAGGAAATGGATTGTGACAAGGAGATGATGAGACTGGGACTGAAGGCAGGGGAGAGAAACTGGTACTCGGCCTAGCTGGACAATCATGTTAGAGCTGGGACCTCAGGGGTGGGTAGAGAGGAAGCTAGGACTAAGAACCAGGGCAGTGGAGAACAAGGAGATGAGGAGCTGTGGGAGGAGTGATCTGGGGTTGGTGGGCAAGGAGACTGGGATCCAGTGGGAGAGGAGGATGAAACTAATTGCCTGAAGAGAGTAGGACTTGAGGCTGGTGGGGGAAACTTGGGGCAGGGGAACTGAGAGCCAGATGAACTATTGCCTTGGGTTGGGAGAGGGGAACTGGGACTGACTATACAAGGAAACTGAGAGTAGGAACCATTATGGGAGGGAATGGGATGTGGTTTTCCAGGCGTACTCTTTTCAACCAGAGCGCCTGATGGAAAAAGGGACCGTGGCAGCTCGGGTCAGCACCGTTGACCTGGCCGTTAAAAGTCCAGTTGGCTGAGCTAAGGTAGCCTCCCTGCCTGCCCTGGCTCTGTGCAGCTCCCCAGAAGAGGCTGACATGTTCCTGCGGCCTCTAGGCGCTGGGGCGATCGGAGAGGGTCTGCATGCTGCCCCCAGCGCTGGCTCCGCACTTCCCATTGGCCAGGAACTGCAGCTCTGGGGGCCTGCGGGCATCGGTAGGCTTGCCAACTTTCTACTTACACAAAATGAAACATTCTTGCCCTGCCCCTACTCCAAGGCTCTGCCCTGCCCCTTCTCTGAGGCACCGCCTCCCACTCACTCCATCCCCTTGCCTCCGTCACTTGGACTCTCCAACCTCGCTCACTGGCTCATTTTCGCTGGGCTGGCTCTGCGAGTTGGAGTGCGGGAGGGGGTGAGGGCTCCAGCTGAGAGTGCAGTCCCAGAGGTGGGGCCAGAAATGAAGGGTTCATGGTGTGGGACGGGGGTCTGGGCTGGGGCAGGCGGTTGGGTGGGGGAGGAGGGTAAGGACTCTGGCTGGGGGTGCAGGCTCTGGTCTGGGGCCAGGGGTGAAGGATTTGGGGGTGCAAGAGGGGGATCTGAGCTAGGGCTGAGGGGTTTGGAGTGTGGGAGGGAGCTCTGGGCTGGGGCAGGCAGTTGAGGTCCAGTGGGGGAGTGAGGGCTCCAGCTGGGAGTGCAGACTTCGGGGTGGGGCTGGGGATGAGAGGTTTAGGGTCTAGGAGGGTGCTATGTTTCGGAGTATGGGAGGGGGCTCCAGGCTGAGGCAGGCGGTACAGGCTCTGGGCCGTGAGTGTGAGTTCTGGGTTGGGGCCAGAAATGAGGAGTTTAGGGTGTGGGAGGGGGCTCCAGGGTGGGGCAGGAGCTTGCGGTACAGGGGGAGTGAGGAGGCTGAGGCAGGATGTTGGGGTGCAGGGAGAATGAGGGTTCCAGCTGGGGGTGAGGGCTCTGGAGTGGGGCTGGAGATGAGGGATTTGGGGTGCAGTAGAGGTGAGGGCTCAGTTGGAGCTGAGGTGTGCAGGAGGGTGCTTTGGGCTGGGATCAAGGGGTTTGGAGGGTATGAGGGGGGTCAGGGCTGGGGCAGCAGGTTGGGGATCAAGGGTGCAGGCTCTGGGCGGAGCTTATCTCAAGCAGCTCCCGGAAGCAGTGGCATATCCCCCCTCCAGCTCCTGTGCGGAGGTGCAGCCAGCCAGCTCTGTGCGCCGCCTCATCCGCAGGTGCCACCCCCGTAGCTCCCATTGGGAGCTGTGGAACCAGTGCTTGAGGTGAGGGCAGCGGGAAGAGCAGAGCCCTCTGGCTGCCCCTACGCATACGAGCTGGAGGGGGGATATGTTGCTGCTTCTTGGAGCCACGCGGATCCACAGCAGGCTTGCCTTAACCCCACTGCACCACTATCCAAACTCTTAACGCTGCTGACCAGAGCCACCAGGGTCCCTTTTTGAATAGGCATTCCACCCAGGGGCTGGACATGACAGCCAATTCCGGGAGCTAGAGCAGGCAGGGAGCCTGCCTTAGCCCTGCTGCACCACCGTCTAGGAGCCACCTGAGCTAAGCACCGCCTGGCCAGAGCCCACCCCCTGAACCCTCCTGCACCCTAACTCCCAGATCCTGCACCTCACTCCCCCCCAACACCCAGCCCTGAGCCCATCCCAGAGACTGCACCCTAACCCTCTCCCTCAACCCTGAGTCCCCTCCAGCACCCCAAACCCCCTCTATCCCCACCCTAGAGTCTACACCCCCAGCCCTGAGCCCACACCCCACCTTGGAGTCCTCATCCCCTCCCACACCCTAACCCCCTGGCCCAGACTCGGATTGGGAACTCAGATTGGCTGGGCAAGGGGACTGGATGGGATATGGTGGGTACAAAAGACTAGGATGGGGGAGTGGGACTCAGACAGCAAGCCCAGAGGGAGAGATTAGGACTGACTGGGCATAGAGACTGAGATGGGAAACTTGAGGAGTGGAGACTGGGTCTGGGTAGGCAAGGAAAATGAAACTGAAATAAGGAGCCAGGGTGGGAAAGGGACAGGACTTGGGACAGGAATAGGTTGGAGAGGATGGCACAATAAGTGTCTAGTTTGGGGGAAATGAGCAGAAGAGTCCCTGTGAACTTCCCAGTTCCAGAAGCCAGAAAGGTGCTGCCCATCCTCCAGAGCTGGTGGGGGGAAGCAGAGCCTCCAGTGCTATGATTTTCGATCCCTTGGAACTAGGGGCATGTGGGGAGGCAGAGCCCCAGTGCTGTATCTTTCTGTCCCTCGGAGTTCAGGGGAGAGGCAGGTAGTCAGAGCTCCCCAGTGCTCTGCCTCTTCATCCCCCAGAGCTGGCAGGGATGCAAAGAAATCTGCCTGTATTTTCACAAAAGCTTTGTTGAAATTATGATAGATTTGGTGAAATGTATCACTCCACTGAATTCACATTTTCCAAACTAAGTTTTGTTCAAATATTTCCAGTCATCTCTAATTATGATACACTCTTTAATTACGTCATCACATACTATTTTTTCCACATGACTCCTGCCTCATTCAGCACACAGGATGAATCAGGGTTGTGTAGTAAAGAACACTGCTCATAGGACCTCTGTCTCCTTTGTTGCAGAAGTTGCAAGTTGTGCAGTGAATGAGGCAGAAGACAGCAGGAACAGAAAAGATTATCTCAATCTCATGGTTAATACAGCTGAACCAAGGGCAACTTTAATTTTGGCATTTCCTAAATTTTGATTGCTTGATCTTGCAACCTTAATAATGTTTTTTAACATGGTTATTTTATGAGCAATAGAATATTGCCTTGAGTTTGGGGTGTGAAGGTACATTGGGGAAGGGGTAAATCAGTTTATATCAGTTGTAGGTCCATGACTCCATCAGTCTCTACTATTCAACATACTTTGGCCATGCTAGTAGTGAATAGAAAGTCATTGCAATCTGACAGCAGTTTGGTGGCTAATATAAAATTAATATCTAGTTTTAGCCTCTTGTGGTCTCAGTTTCTTGTGGACAGATGTCCACATCACAAAAGCCACCATCAGACACATCTTTAATTAGCACCCTTGCTAGCAGTTCAGAAGAAAAGCCATGGATTGAATAGGCACCGTGATAAGCTAACCTCTGCTCCTTCCAGTATTGGGATGAGGAGCAATGGACGAAAGTATTCACCTTCTACATCCTATGTTAATGAATTGATGGTATCGACTTCCACAGTGCTGTATATCAGCTTTCATAAACACTGTCATTATTTCTTTTAAGAGGAAAAGGAAAAAGAATAGTGTAAATTTTGAGCATGTTGATATGATCAAACTGATTGTTACAATTTTTTCTGTAAATAAATGTCTTTTAATATTTTTGGCTTGCTGCAAAAGAAGATGAATTAGAATCCAGTGGTCCCATCACTTATTTGTTCATAGATTCATAGATTGTAGGGCTGGAAGAGACCTCGAGAGGTCATCGAGTCCATTCCCCTGCCCTCATGGCAGGACCAAATATTGTCTAGACCATCCCTGATAGACATTTATCTAATCTACTCTTTAATATCTCCAGAGATGGAGATTCCACAGCCTCCCTAGGCAATTTATTCCAGTGTTTAACCACCCTGACAGTTAGCAACTTTTTCCTAATGTCCAACCTAAACCTCCCTTGCTGCAGTTTAAGCCCATTGCTTCTTGTTTTATCCTTTGAGGCTAAAGTGAACAAGTTTTCTCCCTCCTCTTTATGACACCCTTTTAGATACCTGAAAACTGCTATCATGTCCCCTCTCGGTCTTCTCTTTTCCAAACTAAACAAACCCAATTCTTTCAGCCTTCCTTCATAGGTCATGTTCTCAAGACCTTTAATCATTCTTGTTGCTCTTTTCTGGATCCTCTCCAATTTCTCCACATCTTTCTTGAAATGCGGTACCCAGAACTGGACACAATATTTCAGTTGAGGCCTAACCAGTGCAGAGTCAAGTGAAAGAATGACTTCTCATGTCTTGCTCACAACACACCTATTAATGCATCCCAGAATCACGTTTGCTTTTTTTGCAACAGCATCACACTGTTGACTCATATGTAGCTTGTGGTCCACTGTAACCTTTAGATCCATTTCTGCCATACTCCTTCCTAGACAGTCTCTTCCCACTCTGTATGTGTGAAACTGATTGTTCCTTCTTAAGTGGAGCACTTTGCATTTGTCTTTATTAAACTTCATCCTGTTTACCTCAGACAATTTCTCCAATTTGTCCAGATCATTTTGACCCTATCCTCCAAGGCAGTTGCAGTCCCTCCCAGTTTGGTATCATCTGCAAACTTAATAAGTGTACTTTCTATGCCAATATCTAAGGCGTTGATGAAGATATTGAACAGAGCCAGTCTCAAAACAGACCCCTGCAGAACCCAACTTGTTATATCTTTCCAGCAGGATTGGGAACCATTAATAACTACTCTGAGTACGGTTATCCAGCCAGTTATGCATCCACCTTATAATAGCCCCATCTAAGTTGCATTTGCCTAGTTTATTGATAAGAATATCATGGGAGACTAACAAATGCCTTATTAAAGTCTAGGTATACCACATCCACCGCTTCTCCCTTATCCACAAGACTCATTATCCTATCAAAGAAAGCTATCAGATTGGTTTGACATGATTTGTTCTTTACAAATCCATGCTGGCTATTCCCTATCACCTTACCACCTTCCAAGTGTTTGCAGTGATTTCCTTAATTATTTGCTCCATTATCTTCCCTGGCACAGAAGTTAAATTAACTGGTCTGTAGTTTCCTGGGTTGTTTTTATTTCCCTTTTTATAGATGGGCACTATATTGGCCCTTTTCCAGTCTTCTGGAATCTCTCCTGTCTCCCACGATTTTCCAAAGATAATAGCTAGAGGCTCAGATACCTCCTCTGTTAGCTCCTTGAGTATTCTAGGATGCATTTCATCAGGCTCTGGTGACTTGCAGGCACCTAACTTTTCTAAGTGATTTTTAACTTGTTCTTTTTTATTTTATCTTCCAAACCTATCCCCTTCCCATTAGCATTCACAATATTAGGCATTCCTTCAGACTTCTCGGTGAAGACCGAAACAAAGAAGTCATTGAGCATCTCTGCCATTTCCAAGTTTCCTGTTACTGTTTCTCCCTCCTCACTGAGCAGTGGGCCTACCCTGTCCTTGGTCTTCCTCTTGCTTATAATGTATTGATAAAAATCCTTCTTGTTTCCCTTTATTCCCATAGCTAGTTTGAGCTCATTTTGTGCCTTTGCCTTTCTAATCTTGCCCCTGCATTCCTATGTTGTTTGCCTATATACATTCTTTGTAATTTGTCCTAGTTTCCATTTTTTATATGACTCCTTTTTATATTTTAGATCATGCAAGATCTCATGGTTAAGCCAAGCTGGTCTTTTGTCACATTTTCTATCTTTCCTACCCTGCAGAATAACTTGCTTTGGGGCCCTTAATAGTGTCCCTTTGAAATACTGCCAACTCTCCTCAGTTATTTTTCCCCTCAGTCTTGATTCCCATGGGACATGTTTCCATGCTGAGGATGATGATTAAAAAATTTATGCCTTAATTAAATTTCTGACTGAACTTCTTGAGAGAGAATTCTATGTCTCCTGTTCTGTTTTACCCACATTCTGCCATATATTCAGGTCTGACGCTTCCATTAGGCAACCCTAGGCAGTCGCCTAGGGCGCCAGGATTCGGGGGGCAGCATTTTGTGTGCTCCTCACGGGGTGCACGAGAGCTTCTGGTTCTGCTCCCGTCACGCCGCCGAAGAAGGACCTTCTGCCGACGTGCCGCGGAAAACAGCGGCAGGCAATTGAGCAGCTCAATGACTTGCCGCTGTTGCCTGCGGCATTTCGGCGGAGGGTCCTTCTTCAGTGGCGTGATGGGAGTGGAACCGGAAGCTCCCGCGTACCCGGGGGGGAGAGCACAAAATGCCGCCCCCTGAATTCTGCCTAGGGCGCCAGAAAGTCTGGCGCCGCTCCTGTATATATTTCATGTTTTCTATACAGTAGATTATTTTATGACACTACATATCACTATGGGCAGTGCATGGCATGCACTCAGATCACTAAAAATACACTTAACACAAACTATACTGAACATAATTTAATCTATTTTTGGTGATTCAGAAAGTACTTTAGGATCTCGCAATACCTCAAGGTCATCATTAACAACATCAATTATCACTGTAGATGTAGAAGGTGTAGAAGATTGGTTTGAATCTGTCATGACCCTATGACATACCCTGGAAGCTGCTTTTTTGAATAAATCCCTGATATCAGCTTGCTTACTTGTCTTGTGCCTCTTTTACATAAAAGTAGAGTGCAAAATGTGAAACTGCATAGCCTCCTGGGCAGTATACTTGTCCCGGTTACTAGACTTAGATCTGGTCTTTCTGTAAAATGCGTGTGATTTCTAATTGTTGTTTTAAATATAAATACTTCTAATGGTCCCACATAAAGACGAAGTGTTGTAAACCGCATTTTGTGAATTAATGTCTTAGCCAGTTATAAGAAGTGGCAACTAGATGGGACAGTGACAACAGTAAGGAGGGAGCAGCAGTACAGAAAGAGGCAGGTTTGAATTGAACCCATGCAAGAGATGTATTAGATATATATAATTTTCAAAAAAATACCTTCATTACAAAGCCTTGCTATCTTTTTATCTGGGGTTTCTGGCAACTAAAGCTGAAGTTTTGTTTCCATAGCAATGTCATTCATAATGTCATTAGAATCACGTGTTGCAGTTCAGTTGCCTGCTATTTAATTTACACACACACACACACACACACACACACACACAACATACAAACATACTTTTGTATAGCCATTATATGCAACAGAAAGTAAATGCACCTAACTTCTAACTTTATATTATAGCACTTTGCCTGCTAGCCACATATATTTTAATGGAATAGGGCCTGAAAATTCTGAAAAAAAACACGATTGTTGAGATTGTTGAGATTTTTAAAAAATCACCCTGTCAAAAGAACCCGTTCACTGTATTGTTAAGGATTAAATTTAATATGGCAATATTATTAGCAGATAATAGCACAATTCTATTCTTGTTCTAATGGATTGATTTTATCAAGGCTTCAGTGTATTACAAAGAAGAAATGAATAGTATTGATTTTAATATATAAAAACAATTATCAGATGAAACTCTCCCGTATTTGGATTTCTAGAAAGGCATCTGTATTTAAGCTGCTATAGAATTTCAGCATAAATAATCTGTTATCACTATATTTAAAAGAGAGAAGATAGACAAAAGATAAAAATTGCCTTTATGCTTCTTCAGGGAACAAAAGGCCCCTGAACACAAGACTCTCTCTCATTCACCTGTTCAAACTATGGTGCATGCCAAGAGAGCGGTGTCATCCCAAAAGAAATGGACAGTAGCTTCATTGAAATCAACAGAGCTACATCAGCTTGTACCATCTGAGCAATGTGTCAGGAATGGACATATAATATATAAATTTCTCACATCATTACTCTTTGCCGTCTGTTTTTCTCAGACAGGGATACTCCCTCCATATGCATCAGCATTTGTATCATATCACATTTATACAACTACGAGACCGAACACGTTTCTCTGAAACTGTACTATTCCTCTAAGGTAGCCCTCAGAGAGATTTCTCAACATCCTGCCTGCTGCCACCCTGCTGGTTAGCCTGAGAATTAACTCCATTTTGCTGTTAGTCCCAAACAGCATGAGGAGTTAAGGCCCTGGGAAAAAAATTTGTCTTTAAAAACACATGTGCAGACTGTATGCTTCTTAGCACCACTTGCACCATCAGAATTGCAGAACTGTTATTTTTGTGGCCAGTGATTTATTTTATTGGACATTGTCTTTCCCACAGAACTGTAAATCCACAAAGAAACGCTACAGTGCCATACTTGAAAAAATCATCTCTTCATATAATTTCAAGCATTTACTGGTTTACTGGAAAAAAATTGTACAGTAAAAGCTGTGCTATCAAAGCCAGCACTTTATCAACCAGAAAGCTGTATTAATTGGCATTTCTGATATCTCCCAATACAAATCTTCAATCTAGTAACCAGGACTAGTCTATTGCCCAGGGGGCTATGCAGTTGCACATTCTGCACTCTACTTTTATGCAAAAGAGGCACAAGACAAGTAAGCAAGCTGATATCAGGGATTTATTCAAAAAAGCAGCTTCTGGGGTGTGTCATAGGGTTACTACAGATTTAGCCCAATCTCCTACACCTTCTAAATCTACAATGATAATCGATGTTAATAATGATGACCATGAGGCACTGCAAGATCCGGAAGTGCCTTCTGAATCATCAAAGAAAGATTAAATTATGTTCAGTATAATTTGTGTTAAGTGTAATTTTAGTGATCTGGGTGTATACCATGTGCTGCTCATAGTGCTATGTAGTGTCATAATACAATCTACTTTATAGAAAACTTTACCTGTATACACTTAAGTGCTTCAGGAAACCAACCACTCTGCAGTGCAGTACTACTACTGGATTGGTGAATACCTGTATACTATTTTATACTTTATTCATTTTATTGTGTTATAATTTTTGAAAATTGGTATTCCATTGGTAAGTATAACTCTTAGTTAACTGGAATTTTTGACTAACGGGCACCCTCCATTCCCCTAACATGCTGGATAACAAAGTTTTACTGTATATGGTTTGATTTTTATGTGGTGTTGAGCTCTTGCAAATCCCATTGTTCAACCCTGGATCAGAAAGCTCACAACAGAATACTGTGTGTTCAAAATAGCTTTTTAAATATATTTTATATGAATATAATCTGTTTATAGTTTTTGTTAGATATTTTCACAGTAAGGCGCTTATAGTCTAATTCAGATATAATGCAGCAGGGAAGACAATCAACCAAGAGCAGAGTTATAGAGAGGACAAGAAATACAGCAATAGATCACTAGAAATACTTATGTTACAGACACACTCCATAAGGAACTTCAGAGGAACCATATATTTTTGGTGTTATAAAAAGGTGCATATCATAAACAGGGATGTTTATTATTTACTTCAGTGGAGTTGAGTCAGTATACACTGCCCTTCTCATCATGCAGTGCCTTATTACAGCATTCTCAAAACTGTGAAAAGAAGCAAGCTTTGCGAGAAAAATGGCAAATGTGATTGAAAGATATGTAAGCAAAGTCTTATATAGTCTTCTTTTGTTCAGCCAGCCATGGCACAGCAATCATCTGATATGACAAGATTGTTTTTGTTAACTTCATTAAAAGGTGTTCATTTCTAAATATTTACACATTTACAACTGTTGTACAAGGAACTGAGTTGTTAAATAAAAATAAACATTTCTAGATAATTCCTAGAAAAGTATTCATATATGGTAGGCAGTTCTCCTGTTTTCACACTGACCGATCCAAGCAGCTTCATCAATATATTTTAAGCAGTCAACACTTTCACATTACATACAAAAAAATCTACATACAGAATTTTGTGTACTGTTTTGATATTATTTGGAATATTCAGTGTTATGTTAATTGATTTTAAATATTCCTTCCTATGTTATAGAGGCCAGATAGATTTACAACAGAAGACAATATGCTAACCTTCCACTAAAAATGAAAAATATCTAGAGTAAGACTACAGAGCTTTTCACAGTTTAAGAGCGAGAGAGAACCACTCCTTAATTTAAAAAAATAAGGAATAGAAAGTGAAACTATACGTGATATAATTGGTGATTAATATTTTTCATACTCATTGATGCAAGGAACAATTTACTGCTAAGATCACAGTAAAAATTATCTTTAGTTAAAATCAAGAGAACGCTAAAGGGACTGCCAATAAAATCTTGGTGCTTTCTACACCATAGTATTCATAGTATTTGTTTTACTTGTGCTGGGGAATCTTGTTCATACTGGACTAAATTTAACTGCTGCACGTGGTAAATCTCACAATTTTAATGGTATGTACAATCTCTGCATTAGATAAAGGAAAAAAAATAGGTCTTAAATTAATTAAATGTTTCTTTCTGTCTTGTATTATACAAGAAAGATTAAGAAAAATGCAAACCCCAGAATCATTGTAAGTCATACCCCATTTATTCAACAACAGAGAAAATGCTGTGCCTTTCTTAGACTTTTTTGAATCTGTCTCTTATTCAGCTCCTGTATTCTGAAATGTTTGGCCATTTTCTGAATATGTTTTCATCTAGCTCTGATAACTTTTCTTTTTTATTCCTCAGAATCTGATTTTCATCGTTGCTGAGCACTGTTTTCTCCCATTGACTTCAAATGGAGTTTTAGGTGCTCAGTACTTTTGAAAATCAGCCAAAAGTCCAATTCCAACATGTCATTTAAAAAATATCGTCTCAAAGTTTGATAGATTTTACAGCTTGGTTCCCTCAGGTAGGAGAAAATTGTTGTTTTATTAGCCATTCTTAAATTCCCCAGACTCTTCTGTATAGACAAATTTTCTCTAATGCTGACACACTTAACCAATTTACATCTGTGATCTTGCTGGTGGCTACATTATCCAGTTTCTCATCTCTTTTCGGAAAAACAATCTATTCCTTTTATTTTTCCCCAAAGCTTTAATTCTGAGAGATCTTATATTTATCTTTTATTTTTTTCAAAGCAATGTGTGCTACATTGTAGCTTTATTAATAATAAAATAATAGTAAAGGAGAGAAAGCAGTGAGACATGAATCCTGAATCAGTGTTGGGAGATTTCATAGAAAAAGGAAACCACCATTCAAACTAAAGTCCTCATACTACTGACCAAGTAGCATGCCCTCACACCAAGACTGAATGTTTAGTCAATAATACACAGCACTCTTTTGACAAGATGGTCTTTTTTATAATCCAGTAAAATAGAAATGAATGAAGCTGCTTTTAACATTGGATTTCTGGTATTGAATCTTTAAGCCTTAACAGTGGTTTAGCACCATCATAATGAAAAATCTGTTTAATTGTAATGAAAGACTGAGTCTGCAGACCAGTAGTTAGAGCAAAATCTAAAATAGATTATTGCAAGAGATATTTTAAAACTGGTTCAGTGTGTAAAGGTATATAGGTCTGATCTGTCACTATTAAAATCAATAGCAAAACTCTCATTGATATCAGCTAGAGCAGGATCAGGTCCTTAAGGGGAAATGTGGTTCTTAAGCTATTAAGCAGGGTTTAACTTAAGTATATCTTCGCAAAACCAGTGGCAATAGTTCTTGTCCAACTACTGTTAAGTTTCAAAAGTTTCCTGTTAAATCAATACAAAGTCTTAGTAATTGAATATCCTCTTGTGACTTTGAGCTCCTGGTTCAGTTATTGGTATGGGATGTTGTAGAAATGATATGCTCTTTGCTGACTCTGCCGATGGTAGAGCTTTCACTAATTGGATTGGGAATGAGGATTGATGGAAGTCTTCTTAATTTTACAATGGGTGAAGTAGGTTTTAGTGAGAAAGACAGGCAGCTAGTTAGTCAGACAAACACAAAAGCATTAGATGGATTGCAGTAAAAAATTGAATTAAAGGAAAGAAGCGCAATCACTACCAAGTATCTTCGCAAATCTTCTCAGAAATGAAAGACAAGACTTTTCTCTGACCACAGTAAACTGTCCAGAAGGTAACTGAATGCTTCAGTGCTCATTAAACAAAAGCTAAAGCATGCTGTTATGTACAATGAATTACAACTATGTATTTATTTTAAGAGCGGAGAACATTTTCTTTTTCCTGTAATAAAAAATCCTAGTTCTTCTCCAAGTGTTGGTCCTCATATGTATTCCACATGAGGCTAAGCATGTGCTTTAGTTGCCTGAGATCAGAGATTTGTAGCAAGTAGTGTTCATTGATCCATGCCTGCGTGCTTCATTGTTCCCTTCATGCTTCAAACTGGCTAATGCCTTTCCGGTTCCTTCTTACCATCGTATGGCCAGAGTCTGAAGATTCTTCATCATTTTCTTATCCTGCACATTTTTGTGCATTATTTTACAGTTCTACTGATTTGGTGCCTTAGTTGTTTTACAGTTAGAGTAGAGTAGTTTTCTCTGCCTTAGGGACCTTCCCATATTTCTCCCTTTAGAGAAGAACTGTGTCCAGAGTCCCGATTTTTGAGAACTGAGAGGGAGCAGGAGACGCAATCAACAATAACCATCAATGTTGCCATTACTGCTTTGCGGAGGCTCATATCTCTGCCACATGCAGCATCGGCTGCTCCTTCCCTCTCCAAACTCAAGAGGAACAGGAGCTACTTTCACAGATCCACAGGATCTGTGCTATGTACCCATTTTAAACAGTATCTAGAAAGAACCCCTTTCATACGCCAGGGTACTTTCAGGGTAGGTCACGGAGCCTCACGACTTCCCAGACTGAGCTACTGGGCTCCACACCATGAGCTCTGCTTAGCAAGTCCAACTGAGGTAGACTCTTGGTAGTACTCTTGTACAGTCTTCAGGGACTAATGCACCTCAGCCAGTATTTGTAGGAGCAACTCAAACCAGGTTTTCAAAACAGGGTAGAATTTATTAGTCAAGTGGAACACAGCTTTGGAAGTCCTTAGGTTAACATAGGGAAATAAAGGTTAAAGCATAGTTCATTCTGGTCAAGCCGCAGTTCACTAGCCACATTGTAGTAAATTCCATTTTCAGGATCTCTCTCTCTCTCTGTGACTTCTTTTCTTAGTCAGTTCGCAAGTGATAGTGCCACCAGGTTCTTCCAGAGCCTGTGCTTATTCCTCCACCTCAGACTTCTCAATCCTTTGTTCTAGAGCTGGGTCTCTGCTCAACTTCTCTGTGAGTGTCAATTCATGAGCGATTGGAACTTGCATTGTCTTTCTGGACCCCTTGTTGATCTGGGTCAGTTTCAGCCAGCTCCTTAACTACTCTATTCATTCCCGCCCCCCGCCGCCCCACCCCCCCGCGGGACAGGGAAGTGACACACACAACTGTGTCTTAGTCTTCCCTGGCTTCCCCCCCACTGGGTAGCAATGCAAAGTGTGGGGGAAACTCAGGCTCTCATGGGATTCACAAAAATATTACAGAACATTCCCACTTTGTCACAGCATCAACTGAGGAGGTACCTCATGGAAAAGGCCATGAAACCCCAATTGGATCCAGGCCAGGGAAACCCTACTGTGCTTTGGCCTCGGGCTGTGAGCAGCACTCCTCTGACCATGAGCTGCAAAGCACAAGCCAATACTATTAAGCCCAAGAAACTATTGCCTCAAGTCTCTCATAAGAGTAAGAGGCACTCTCGTAGACATAGCAGATCCCCTTCTAGATCCACTCCTAAAAGAAAGGATCTCTCCCCAACTCTGTCCCAGTCAGGTGAGTCCTTGTGCATAGATCCTAAAGACTTTGATCTGCCTAAACCTCCCGATCATGGGGATAAGGAATGAAAAGAGAAAATCTGTCTGTTCTGTTCCAGCTCATAAGCCAAAAGATTGGCATCGCCAGCAGCAACTGAGAGTTCCAGGTTGGACTTCTCTTCAATGGCACTGAGTTACTCCTGTTAGGATCCTCCAACCACCATGCCAGTGGGCACACTGCATCCATTGGTTCCAACTGTTAGGGCACCTTGCACCATCAGACAGACTGAAACTTATACCTCTCTGGAGGATCTTTTTGCCTTATTTTACCCTCAATATGTTCTTCTTTTGGGTCCACTCCTGAGGAATATCTCAAATGTGGAAGAGAAACCCACCTTGAGAAGAATGGGCTACTGTCCTACTTCAGCCACGAACTGGAACCTTCATCTACCAGCACTGATGGTGAAGCCAGAACCTACCTTTTTCATGAGCCAAATCTGACATCCCAGACGAACCATCACCTCCACATAGGGAGGTTAGCCCAGATAGAGATTTTAGCATGTCTGGGACCTGTCCTTCAACCAGAAATGACTTTCCAGGGGACTGATGGTATCTATTGACTTGTGGTCCCCTCAACAAGGTGATCCACCATACATGCCCTATTTGGCTCCATGGGATCACTATATTAGACATTCCAGGTCTGTGTGTGGGTCCCATCATCCTTCCCCTTCTAAACAGTAATAGTTGGCACCACCAGAGTATGGGGAGGAAGATGTTGAGACAGATGCACTGGTACCAATGGGAGTATAGTCCCCCTCACCCAATGAGGCAATCACCCCATCCTCCTCATCCCTTTCTGATGACCACAGGCAACATTGACAGCTGTTGTAGGGGATGGCTTTTGAACTCCAGATCACACTCAGAAGTTCATGATACACAGCATAAGCTCCTGCACATCTGGCAGCACGCTGCTCCCAGTCAGGTGGCTCTCCCAGTGAACAAAACCAACATGGAACCAGCCACAGTGGTATCATATACTCAGGAGTCTTGTGGCCCACACATTGTAAAGGTCTGAGAGACATTAATTTGTATCATCTAAAGGGTCAGAAATTCTATTTACCCACTGTGACTTTAAGAACACCCCAATACCAGATGCTGTACTATTATTATGTTGCTTACCCAGAAGGTGATATGTAATATATCACTGGAAAACTAATAACTTACTGATCGTTAATATTATTGTGTGATGTATGTACTGTAAGCCCACAGAGAACTTTAAACATACGCTGGAATTATGTGACGCAAATGTGTTTAAACCAGGCATGTCATGGGGGGTTGACAGATGAGTTTGCTCCAAAGAAAAGAGGCTAACACCTCAATCCAGATATAGCCAAATTCAGTGAGCTATTCGTTTGTAACAGAGGTTGCAGAAGAGATCATTTGCATTGTAAAAAATCACCAGCGTGGGAGGACCCAGCATGGAGTCTACACGAGATAGCATGGTATCTATATCCAACAGGGAAATGGAATTTTATCTGGGTATATCCTTCAGAAGAATACATTTCAAAATGTACTGACTATAATGACATGGCAGGAGAGAACCCCAAAGTTATCCTTCACCTGAGAAGACAAAGGAACTGAGCACTCAGAGCTCTGTGAAGAATCCTGGCCAGAGAGTGAAGTATGGAACCTCCTCCACCTCAACCTCAGTCACTCAACCCCACCCACCATCCAGAAGTTATTTTAGACAGGATGCTTGAGAATTGCTGATGCCACCTCCTACCTTCCTTCCCTCTTCCCTCCTGAACATTTGGTGGCTGCTTAGCATACATTCTCAACAACTGGAAGGCAATAACTACGGACAAGTGGAGACTAGATTCTGGCTACAATTGAATTTCTTTCACCTCCTTCCTCCTCACAAACCCCTTTCCCGGTTCTTCTTCAGGGACCACTCTCATGAGGTGATCCTGCCTGAGGAGGTGGACTTTCTCCTCCAGTGAGGGACTATAGAGCAATTGTCACTTTGATATCTAGAGAAATAGTTCTACTCCCAATATTTCAAAGTCCCCAAGAGAAATGGAGGATAGAATTCCATTCTCAACTTACATCAGCTGAGTATTTTTATATGCAAATCAAAATTCCGCATGAGTATATTGCCATCAATAATCCCCTCCTTGGCACTATCAATCTGAAAGATGCTTATTTTCATGTGGACATTCACCCATACCACAAAAGTTCCCTCAGATTTTTGGTAGGACCAGAGCACTCCCAGGTAAGAGTACTCCCATTCAGACTGGCATTCAGTCTTCACAAAGGTCTCATCAGTGATGGAGTTTCATGTGAGATGAAGTGACTACACCATCTTCTCCTATCTGGACAGCTGGTTCTTAAACAGGCAAATCCAGCTCGAATATTCAGTCAGCTCTTTACTCCACTTTCTGGCATCCTTGGGAATCTGTGGAAATACAGAAAAGTCTACTTTGACTCCCACAAAAATCATAGACTTTATAGGAGCAATCCTTGACAAGGATTTGATGGCTTGAATGATCTCTTCCTTAGTTGGGGTGTCTATGTTAATATCAAGATCATCGTCTGCCTCCTGGATGTTTGCTTCCTCTTTAGGTGGATCCCCTGTTCAGAAATTCAGTAATTGTATGTATAGTTGGGATTATGTTTTCAAATGTGCATTACTTCGTATTTATCAACACTGAATTTCATCTGCCATTTTGTTGCCTAGAAACCTAGTTGCTGGAACACTGAGGAGGATCCCCTCACTGGAACCTTGCAGGGGACCCCCCTGTTGCTGATGTTGTCTGCCCGGGCCCCGCTGGCTGCCAGCTCCAGAGTCCCGAAGCCCCTGGGGCTGAAGCAGAGAATTTCATGGCGGTCTCTGTGACTTCCATGATCTCCATGAAATAAATGTAGCCTTAACCATGGGGCATGCAGCCAACGATGAACCCAGCTCAGTTAATTTGTAAGGAAAGAAAGAAATTGCTCAAGCATTTTTTTTTAACTTGAATAACTGATGCAGCAAGCCCAGAGGTGCCGGGGCTATGAACTGCCAAGCCTAGAGGTGCTGGGACTATGAACTGCCAAGCCTAGAGGTGCTGGGGCTCAGCCCTGGCACAAATTAAGCAGTGACCCAACCTCTGTTGCCCCTTCAAAGGCTAAATCTCCCTTCTCTGTAAAATCATTCAAGGTAACTCAGAAGACACTTATTCAAACTGCTCAACAAGATTGAGTGAAAAAATAACAAAGAATACATTCAGACTGAGGAACAGCTAATTCCAGCTATTTGCTTGTCCTCCCCCTGATGAGGCAGTAGTGCCCATCACTTCTACCCAGACTGATGATTATAAGACTTTCCAGTAACTGTTGCACCAAATGGCAGATACTTTGGAGATCTCAGCTGAAGTTATACAGGAAAAATCACACAAACTATTTGACTTTTACATATGGCAATGCCTAGGAAGATTGACCATGCTGATTAATCAAGGACTATTAAATCCAGCAGTATTTATAGCTAACACCTCCAAAAAGGCAGACTAGTGATATCAAGCGTCTTCAATGGGGTTCAAATACTTCTATGCTCACCTAGTGCTGGGATGCTTGACAATAGCTGCTATTCATGAGCAATCCAGATAGCAAGTGCCACCAAAAGCAAGGGATAAAGATCGGTTGGAAGAACTACTCTTCCCCAAGTTTACAAATGTATATTGCTAATTATCAGGTCCACTTAGCAAAAATAACTACTTAAATTGGGGCAAAGTATCTCTTTTTATTGACAAATTTCACCAAGACAGTATAAAAGAATTAAAATCCATATCACTGAGGGTCAGCTGATAGTCGTTCTTTGCAGGTAATGTTTGATATGTTGGACACAGCAGCAAGATGTATACCACATCCATTGCCATCCATCCATCATAGTTGCCGTATTCAGGAATACCAACTACTACTATTGGCCATCTCCCATTTGAAGACTATGACCTCTTTTAGTATCAAGACCAATGAAGAGCTGCACTCCCTGAAAGACTTGCATGCTACTCTTTGGTTACATGGTGCTGACTGTCTATTTCAAGCTAACGATATATTAAACATTTACCTAATGTCATTTTTTCATATAAGTAGTTATTGTAGCTGCCACAGGGATCTTTTGGGAACATGAATGGGAGGACTGATGATCAACACAATAGTAATAAGGAAGGGGGAGGTGGTCTATGTTGTTGT
This sequence comes from Gopherus evgoodei, assembly GCF_007399415.2. Taxonomy (NCBI): domain Eukaryota; kingdom Metazoa; phylum Chordata; order Testudines; family Testudinidae; genus Gopherus; species Gopherus evgoodei. The sequence goes on along the minus strand of NC_044327.1, from coordinate 67,634,540 downwards.
GAACCAGTCCATGTCACTGTGACCCGGATGGAGGGATCTGGTCCAGACAATCATGCATGGGAGAGGTCAGTCCACAAGCATTATGGGAGGGAAGGATAGTCTGTTTGACAATGGAAATGGAGATTGGTCTATATCATAGCAAAAGGGAGGGAAAGTTGCTTCACATAATAGTGAATGGGAGAGGATGTGTTAATGAGATAACCTAGCTGTTAAGATGTTTGGTAGGTATACAGATTTGAAACACCCTTGCATGAGATGTAAATGATGTTTGGCATGCTGTGTGATATCTGAGTAGAAGACCATGTGACAGAGAAGAAGTCTGAGACAGACTTTTATAGATGTTTGAGGATGAGCCTGCAGCTTGCTGATGAGGTCTACTATGGTAATTAATCTGTCTAGTGGAAGATAAGTTCTTGCTGTTGTGGAATCTAGCATTGTCACTATCAATACTATTCTTTAGATAAGCAGTAGTGTTGACTTTCCTTTGCTAACTCTGAAACCAGGGTCTTCACCCAACACACAGTCAACCTGTGGAACACATTGCCAGAGGATGTTGTGAAGGCCAACAGTATAACTGGGTTAAAAAAATAATTAGATAATTTCATGGAAGATAGGTCCATCAATGATTATTAGCCAAGATGGTCAGGGATGCAACCCCATGCTCTGGATGTCTCTAAACCACTGACTGCTAGAAGCTGGGACTCGACAATAAGGGGTGGATCACTTGATAATTGCCCTATTCTATTAATTCCCTCTGAAGCATTGGGTACTAGTCATTGTCAGAAGATAGGATACTGGGCTAGATGGACCACTGGTCTGACCCAGTATGGCCATTCTTATGTTCTTATCATGTAAAGGGAGTCATTTTTCTGTTGTGGAGATCTTCCTCAAATGAACCAATTGTCGTGAAATGAGAATTCTTGGATCCCTTGCTTTCTCAGATGAGCTACTATGACTGCGAAGCACTGGGTGAATATTTTTAGGGCTATTGAAAAACTCTGTATTGACAGTGGGAACTTCCCACTTGGAAATTGTGGTATTTTCTGTGTGCCAGGTGGACTGATATATGAAAACATGTCCTGGAGATCAAGAGCCACAATCCAGTTTTGGGAAATCTAGGAATAGGATTATAAAGGCTAGGGTTAACATCCTCAATAATAAGCAGTGGATGAAGATGTTGACAAGTTTCAAATCCAGAATTGAACACCAGACCCCCTTCTTCTTTGGGACTAGAAAATGTAAGTAAAACCCCTTCCTTCTGAACTCGAGGTGGTACTTCTATTTCTCTAAGATTTAGAAGTACGTCCACATCAAGTAATTGTTTGTTTACCCTTCTTTAACTTACATCTGTTTGATTGACCTCTTAGTGTGTAAGCATGACCCCCACCTCCTTCCATTCCGCAATGCGACTGGACTTTGGCATGGACTCTTGCATCACATTGTTTGGTTTTATAATGAAATCATTCTTTACCACCATGAGCACTTTATATAATAATAATAGGAGATAGACCAATCTCCTAGAACTGGAAGGGACTCGAAAGGTCATTGAGTCCAGCCCCCTGTCTTCACTAGCAGGACTAAGTACTGACTTTTGCCCCAGATCCCTAAATGGCCCCCTCAAAGATTGAACTCACAATCCTGGGTTTAGCAGGCCAATGCTCATTGGATTCATTGGAGCAGGGTGACTGGAATCTCCCCGGGTCTCCTAACTCCCTGATGAATGCCCTATTATGTCAGTCTTATTCTCTGGCCCAATTTATATTTAAGTATTTGTGCACAGTGGAATAGCTTCATCCAGAGAGAATAGGGGAGCCTAAATGTGATATGAACAAAATGGTGGGAATTCAGAAAAGAGCAACAAAACTTAGTGAAATATCTACCTGAACTTGTATGAATACAGAGGAGGGAGATTAATTGAAGTGGTCCAATGGAATACAGCAAAAAGTACCCTGATGAAAGTAAGCAAAGGAAAATTACAAAGCTACTCAAACATAAAAGAATAAAGTCTGAAAATACCAACAACAGCAAAAACCACAGTGAAACCATGTCCCAGGTGAAGATTAAAGGCCTGATGCAATGGCCACCAAAGTCAATGTACAGGTTCCCATTGAATTCACTGGTCATTGGATCAGGCCCTACGTAATCCTGAAAAAAAGAACTTCAATGTTTATGTTCAAATACCAGGAAAAGAAGACAACTGAAGTGGTACTAAAATTACAGTAGAACCTCAGAATTACGAACTGACCAGTCAACCTCCTTTGAAACCACAAGTATGCAGTCAGGCAGAAGACATCCCACCCCAACCCCCCCCAAAAAGAAAATACTGTACAGTACCATGTTAAACATAAACTACTTTAAAAAAATGGGGGAGGGGGTTAAAAAAAAAGATTTGCCAAGGTAGGGAAACTTTCTGTGCATTTCATTTAAATTAAAGATGGTTAAAAGCAGCATTTTTCTTCTTCATGGTGAAGTTTCAAAGCTGTATAAGTAAATGTTCAGTGGTAAAATTTTGAAAGAAGAACCATAACATTTTGTTCAGAATTATGAACAATTCAGAGTTACGAACAAACTCCATTCCCGAGGTGTTCATAACTCTGAGGTTCTACTGTGCTATGAAAGTAAAAGTCACTATTGCAACGATCAGTTGGGTCAGTTTGACAAAATCCCAATACCTACATTTAAAGGAATCTATGCAAATAGAAGGGAAAACTACAAAATTTAGCAGAATTGTAAGTCAACTAAACTCTCAAAATTTACCAAAATAGTGAGGGAGAGAGAGACATAAAAAGAATCTATAACCAATAAAAAGATTAAGTAGTACATAAAAAGCACTCTAAATGAACAACCTCTCCTTTCAGCTCTCAGTCCCAAACATTCCCTGCTGAGGCATATTGACTGCTTGGTTATGTGTGCATACTGTGCACATTACATAAACTTGCCTTAATGAGAAAGCTCCTTGGTAACATCCTCTATTTTACTGTGCTGTTTATTATCATATTCTCTCTGTCCGATTTTATTAGTACCAAACTTCTCTTCATTGCCTGTAGCCCCCACTGTTCTAATTAGTCCAGGTCACTTTAAAATGTTATCTTGTGTGTTTGCTGCTCCTCTGATTTTGGTGTTATCCACTATTCTGGTCATGATCAAATTTACCCCAAAAGAAATGTCTAACAAAGAAAGGTATGAAGTAGCCATGGTGTGTGGGTGTATAGTTCTGGATTGGGAACACCACTGACAGATGTTTCACCATTGTGACAAAATAAGCTAATCAGAACACTTTCAGACTTTCCATACATCACAGCTGGAGAGCCACTGTAATAAACCAAAGATGTCCTGGCTGTGGATATAATGCAGAAAACACCTTGTTTAGGTTATCCAGAAACTTACTTTTGGATGATATGAAACAAAAAGTGGCACATTACACCTCAGTATTTCCCATGTGTGCTTTTTGAACAAGCATATGTGTATATTTAAACATAAAATTAATGAAAAAAGAATGCATGAGGATTTTAGCATTTTTCATGTTAGAAAGACAAACTATTTATACCAGTTTAAATTGAGATCCAGTGCATAGCAAGGTTTTAGCAGCTCTGGTCTACTTTGTTATAGGAAATTTTATAGCATCTATCACTGTAATACCTGATTTTGGGATAAGAAGGAAGAAGTCTCAACCTTTCATTAAAATTCTTCATAATAAGTTAAAACACAGTGCACCCTATCTTGCACATAATTTTGAAAAGAAACGAGTATAGAGTGTTCAAACCTTCTTACCATTGTACAGAAGATAAGTGACAAACTTTAAAGTATGAATTACAGACATGCAAACAAATGGACTGAAAAACTATGCATAAATGGTTGCTACTCCATTCCTTCAAAAAGTGATAAATTGTTTGAAAGCAGCTTTACTGAACAGGAGATGATGATAATTTTGGCAACTTTCCTGATATGACATACTTTTCTAGTTGAAGTTTTTGATAAAAATAAACATTATCTGTTTTCTCAGTTTTAAAATATAGAAACTAACTTCTATTTTAGGAAGTTACTATGATGAAAAAACAAAATGGAGTTATTTAAACTTGGGTGGGTTGGTTTGTTTTGTTCCAGAGGCCAGTGCGGAGGTTGGTGTAAAAGCTGCTATGGCAGTCCTATCCTAACAGAGGATTTCTCCGTGCCACTGGGGAATTCTCAATTGGCCAATTAAGTGGAGGCAATGCAAAGCAGCCTTAATGAAGCCAAGGGTTCAGCTTGAAAATCATTTATTTCCAGACAGCTGTATCCCAGGTATCAGCAAGGCAAACTTTTGATCACTTCTCTACCAATGTGCCTGAACTCTGACCTGGAGGTCTCTTTTCACTGTAAAAGGATAATTTGGCCCCTGTGGTCCTGTCTGTGACTTACCTCTGGTATACCACCAATCAAATGTCATACGATTTTTATGGTCTTTACTGACCTACTTCGGAATCCAAATCTGGCTCCATATGCAATTTCCAATCCTCTTTGTGTCCCATGTATTTAATTTCCTATCAAATGGAAATATATATATGCAGATAGACTAAATATGATCTTTATTAGCTGCAGAGAGCATTGATGCTAGAACTGGGGGCGCTGCTGCACCCCCTGGCTAGAAGTGGTTTCCATCATATACAGGGTTTTACAGTTTGGTTCAGTGGCTCTCAGTACCCCCATTATACAAATTATTCCAGCACCCCTGGCTGAGAGCTGCTGTTCACCCTCTAAATTTCCGGGCAATTTAGTACAAGATAGCGATTTTCTTGACAACAATATTTATGTTAAATATTTTAAATAACTTTCTGCTGTGGTCAGCAAAATGAAAAAGCCGTAGAATATTCTCTGTTCTAAACTCCATTTTATGTGGTATGCCTTGATTACAATTTTTGTAAATTGTTTATCTGCTTGTAGGCACTTTCTCTTGGAGTGTACATAGTAGTTATTTTATCTGATGACTAGCACTGGGTTTTGAGATTCTTTTTCTACTGGTGCTGACCATTTTCAGCAGTCCTCTTCATCCCTGCCTGTGTGTGTTACATTGCTGGTAACTTGATAAGTGCAAGGACAAACGGTACAAAATAAGCTTTTACTCTCCCCTTTGCTGCCTTACTTGTTTTCACAAAAAGTTTTGCTGTTTTACTGTAACTTTTCTTTGACTCACTCCTAAACTTTTTCAACGTTTAACTTACACTTTTAATAGCGAAACAGTGACTTATTTTACACTCTTCCCTTTCATTGTTCAATTGGCAAAATGAACTATTTTTATTGAATATTACAAAATGTATTTGTAGTACACCTTAATGAGAAATAAGTCTCCTAACAGTGGCCATTTTAACTGTATGGTTTAGATACATTACCTGTCATTCATATTTACTTTTAAAATGTATGGATTATTAGGCATGGAATTTTGGATATACTCCTTCCAACTATAATAATCTGAATAGAATAGTTCTAGAATTATGTTTTACTTACTCAAACTGATTCTAACTTTTCCCTCCAAAGCAGACAAAGATAAATAGTGAAAAATTACAAATGACAAAGGTTGCATACCTTCTGGATTATCTAATTTGTCTCTCTTTACTAGTACAATATGATCTCTGCCATAAACCCATTGTTTTCTTCTAGTTTAATCTTAGATCTTTATAGCTGATTAGTCCTCTTTGTGTAATATTCTATAGTGTAGTGTAGCTGACCTTACCATTGGAAACTTTAGGTGAAATATTAAGAAAAAATAACATTTTCTAATTTCAAGCCAGTACTTATTGTTATCCCATTCTTAACCACTTTAAATAATTCCTTCCTTCTTTGTTTCTTTACCTCACAGGTATTTATGCCTCATTACCATATGCTGGCTTTCTTTTCTCTAAACTGTATTTATTCATTTCCCTTAATCTCTCTTCTTGGTTTGTTCTCCAATCCTTTCATCATCATAAATCCTGTTTTTGAAATCTACTTTGTCAATTTTTTTGTTGTGAGAAGCCAAAGACTATGCACTGTACACAGAATTATGGGAAACAGTAACTGAACAGTAGCTAAATTAGATTCCTGGGTCAAAGCTGTACAATATAACACAAATCTAGGAAACTAATTGTGGTGGCCACTGTGATTACTGTGGCAATGACTGCACAGGTGTGTAGGAATACAAGGGGGAGTAAGAACCCCACTTATGCTCTTACACAGGCAGCCTGGGCAGAGGGGTGGATCCTTGGCTTCTTCCCCCTATGGCTAACACAGCACAGCTCAACCAGTCTGAGGAGGCAAAGGGGAGTGAGGACAGTAGGAAATTACTACTTCCTTTCAGCAAGGGGACAGAAGGCAGGAAATCATGCCTCAGAGATTCTCTCTCTGCACTGGTGCAGTGTATCAGCATAATGTCCCTTATGGAAATGAAAGCAAAAATTGGCTCTCCAAAAGGTGTGTATTGGTATTTTGTATAAATAGTGTGTCAGCAGCCACAGCGAGGACCCTTGAGACTGATTCATTTTGTAGTTAACATCAAAGGGCACTATGCTGCAGTTAAAATGTGCTGAAATAATACCCCCAAGTGTTAAGAGAGCAGACAGGAAAGAAGAGTTAGTTCTTAAATTCTCTTATAGGAATTCATTGTATTGTAATGTGGTGGTGGAGATAATAGATTAAATCATATACCTTACCCAAGTGCTCCAGTGCCTTTCACGCTCTGTGACAGCAGTGACCTTTTAAAACTTGGCCCTTTCATTAAAGAAGAACATAAATGTATTTTAATAAAATAAAAATATTCAAAATTCAAAGTTATTTTAGTGACAACCTGTCTCTTTCACTCCCATTTTTCCCCTCCTGCTCTCCTGCCATGCCAGAGTCATTCCCCAGATGTGGAATCAGGATGTGGAGCAGTTGTGCAGAAGGACCTTGTAGTCCCTTGTTGTGCTATGGAGATCTGCACAATTGAAACTAATTTGCATATCACTAAAATTCTGCTTTAAAACTTGTGTGAATTTAGTGCTAGTGAAAGGCAAGGGCGGAGTGTGGAAAAATAATGGGATTCCACATCCACAATTTTTTATTCCTCTCTGTGAACAGGCTGTCCCTTCAGTTCCCTAGAACCCCTGGCTGGTATGCTCTCTTTGTGAATTAAGCAGCATGCACAATCCACCATGGTACCTCCACAAAGTGTCTTTATTACTGTTTATGCTTCACGTACATCACAACATAGAAGCAGTTATGTGGAACCTCCCTTCCTGCTCCATGGCTCAGCCTTTTATACTACTTAATTTCTTCCCAGAGCTATCCAGTTGGTGAGCTAATTAGCTCATTCGCTCATCTGACTTCCTACAGGTGCAAGTGATCCCTTCTGTCCTTCCAAACCCAGACTGCTTAAGTGCCTTCTATCTAACTACACTTGCTGTCCTGGGTGTTCTAAGTGACCATGGTGCTGGTTTCCAAAGGGCTCAATTTATAGCTATCAGCAGCAACTGGTCATACCTCCTCACAGCCTGTTTGCTTGGGCTTTGTGCAGTTGATGCAGATTTTACTATAAAATAATGTGTAGATTTTAAATGCCTGATTTTGATTCTTGGCTTCTTATTTTATGGGTACTTCCTTGTGCACAGTTGGTAACATTTAAGATGTAATGTGTTTGCACACAAAGGAGGGACTACTGCATACACCTACAATTATTTTGTTTTACTCAAGAAACAACATTGGTGTTAGTGTTGTTTAAGTTAAAGATTTTTTCAGAAATTGACTGGAAGTATGCTTACAAAGGTGTGTGAATAAAACTATTATTCTCTGTTTAGGGTGTCATTGGATCAGTAATTCAATTTACTTTATAAAACAGACCAAAATTGCAATTTAACTTCATCAAGACAATCTGTTTAGTACAATGTATTCTACTTACATTTAAAAAAATATGTAAATGTTAGGGTTGTTTTGTTGTGTAGTGTTAGGAATTCTTATCCTAAGTAACAGTAATTATCCTTTCAGATCTTTATATGAGATAGACAACAGTTTGTTTAGAATATGCATGTATGACTAACTGACAAGCTTATCTGCTCATGTAGAGTAAAGTGAATTAATGAACTCTTCAGAAAATGGTTTCTGGGGCATACTTGATTTCACTAATGAGTCTATAGTGTATAAACAGTAGCACAATACTACAGTACAAACATATATGACCATTACAAAGTTTCACATAAAATCAAGGAGAGAAGTCGTATTACCTTAATTTGTTCATCCTCATGCCAATAAAGGTCATTCTTTACAATATATTCTCAGGTTCTTTGTCCAGTTTTATTTTTTTAATTGCTTAAGAAAGTACTTCTGCCTTTTATCTAGAGAGACTTTTCCACAATCTGAGATAATCATCTTTTATTTCCCTATGCTCAGTTTAATCCCATTACTCCTGTTTATACATAGTCAATTCCTTTAGCTCCTTACTCATTTCTATTTTTCTTTTGAATTCCCTTTCTTTCAGCATGACTGCTTTCCATGTATTTCCCTCCCACTGAATATTGATACTTTGGCTTATTTTTCCACAAACATACTGGCTTTTATTTTTCAGGTTGAATCTCATTTTGTTATTTCTTCCCCATATTTCTGCCTCCCTTGATTCCTTTGTGGTGGTTTACTTTGCTCTCACTGGTGTTTGTAGCACCTCTGTTGGCTGTGAATTAATGTGCTGTTTGCCTCTTCCTCTGGACCATTAATAAAGCTGCTAAATGAAAATAGGCCTAAAACAGGCACCTCCTGGACACCTCGCCCCCCCCCCCCAATTCAGTACTTTACCATTTATCACTGCCTTTTTTATGAGCTGTAAGCCTCAAACCCAGTACCCAGAGCCAAGGTTTTTGTAATTAATTTTTCTAGAAGAATTTTATGAGGCATTGTGTCGAATGATTTACTAAATTTTAGGCATTTTACTATATCACCTTTGCCTGTAGTAAAAAAAATCATGTTTATCTGTAGGGTAACTAGATGTGCTTGGTTCCTGGAAATGTCAAAGTATCTCAGTGCTGTTGTCATCTAAACCAAGGTTTTGTCCCAGTTTCATAATAGTGATTTGGTTCCCATTCTTACTAGTACTAAGTTTAGGGAACAGTTTTCGGTAACCCCTAATTAATTGAGTGTCCAGAGGTTTCAGGGGCATTCTAAATCCCAGGCAATCAAGATTTAGTTATGCACCAGTGAGCACATGATTCAACAGAGAAGCAGGCAACAGGGGCAATTCATAATTATATTATATATAAAGTTGTGGTGTTTTCAAGGGAAAGAGGTCCATGTGATACATGGGAGTGTGGAGGTTTTGTGAGATTGCAATAAGCAGGGAAATAGAGACTGGAATGCCAGTGATTTATAAATGGAGGACCCAGATGGTCACAAATGTGCACCCTTAGCCCTACCTAACTGCAAAATCCTTCCACATTCACACTTTGCATGTGACCCCCCACTCTGCTTCTAAACTTTCCTGCAGTCTCATCACATCAGTCATAATAATAAAAAAAAAAAATCCCAATTCATCCCCACCCTCAATCAGTCATCAGACCATCCATAGCCTCGTAGGCCAAGGCTCCCACCACAAACTGCCAGTATCCCCTAGCTTCCCTCTTCTATGTGCTGTGACCCAAAATATGTAAAACTTTCTGTGGGTGTTATTTTTTCCAGTGACAATAGGTTTTTGCTAATTCCAATTAATGACTAGGATTAGCATTGTGGATTAGCAAGTAAATATATTATCTTTGATTTTGTTAGTTTATTTCAAAACTTATTTATCCAGTTGTCTTAGGTGCACTGTAATGGTACAGAAAATCTTGCCAGTTTTAGCAACAGTAAACAGATATGGTAATTACACTCTCTGCAGTATCTCTTTACAGTTCCCTATACAGTACTTATCACAAGAAATATCTTGACTAGTGAGATTAGTTAACTGCAGATCTTATTTAGTTTTTCAAGGAAATTGGTAAATTATTCATCATCTTCACTGCAGTTTAGCTTTCATTGGTAATATTTCATAACTTTTACAAAATAAACTACAGAACATTACTGGTATACTATGAAGTCTTAACTTGCAAGTCCTCACTCAAGCATTCTGATAATTCTTTGCTGAGAATCACAGAACCACAGGATTAGAAGGGACATCTGGTCTAACCCCATGCCAAGAGTGCAGGATTTGTTGTGTTTAAGCCATCCAAGACAGATTACTATCCAGCCTCCTTTTGAAAACTGCCAGGGAAGAAGCTTCCACAACCTCCCAAAACTGTCTGTTCCATTGTCCTACTTCTTAGAGTTAGGAAGTTTTTCCTGAGATTTAATCTAAATCTCCTATGCTGTAGTTTGAACCCACTGCCTCTTGTCCTGCTTCTGTGGCAAAAGAGAGCAACTTTTCTCCATCTTTTCGTGTAGCCTTTCAAATATCTTAAGATCCCTATCCTATCTTCCTCCCTGCCCCCGATCTCCTCTTTTCCAAACTAAATATATCCAGTTCCTTCAGCCTTTGCTTGTAGGCTAGCATTCCATCCCTTTAATCATCTTTCTTCCTCACGTCTGGATTCTTTCCAATTTGTCTACATCCTTTTTATACATTGGTGACCAAAATTGGACATATTACTCCAGCTGAGGCCTAACGAGTGCCAAGTTAGAGCAATACTATCACCTCCTGTGACTTGTATGCTATGCCTCTGTTCATGCAACCTAAAATGGCATTTGCTTTTTTAGCAAAAGCATCACATTGCTGACTCATGTTAAGACTGTGATCCACAACTCCCAGATCCTTCTCAGCAGTCCTGCTGCCAAGCCATCTCCCACTGCCCCCCATTCTGTATGAGTGCATTTGGTTTTTCTTCCCTAAGTGTAGCACCTTACATTAGTCTGTCTTGAATTTCATTTTGTTGTCTAAAGCCAAGTCCTCCAGTTTATCAAGATCCCTCTGAATTTTAGCTCTATCCTCCAAAATATTGGCAAACCCCCTTTTTTTGTGTCCTCTGCAGACTTGATCAGTATGCTCTCTGTACCTACATCCAGGTAATTAATAAAGATATTAAACAACACTGGACCCAGAATAGATCCTTGTGGAACTCCACTTGACACCTCCCTCCAATCTGACATAATTACATTAATTGTTACTCTTTGTTTGCAGTTGTTTAACCATTTATGTACAGTAACTCCTCACTTAACGTTGTAGTTATGTTCCTGAAAAATTCAACTTTAAGTGAAACGATTTTAAACAAATCCAATTTTCCTATAAGATTTAATGTAAATGCGGGGGGGTGGGGTTAGGTTCCAAGGAAATTTTTGAGGGGCAGACAAAAGGCATTATACTATAATCTGGTTGAGAAGTGCTCCTGGCTTACCTCACACAGGCACAGTCCATGGCAGGCAAGGACTCTAGGAAGCACCTTCACAGCAGCAGCTTCTCCAGAGAACAGGCGCCCACTTTGCCGGGGAATGCTCCAGACCCACCTCTTCCCACCCCCAATCCACCTCCTCTCCAGAGCACGCCACATCCCTGCTCCTTCCCCTCCCTCCCAGTGCTTCGTGCTTAGGACTTTTGGGAGGGAGGGGGAGGAGCGGAGATGCAGCACTTCCCTGCTCCTCCCTCTCCCTCCCAGCACTTTGCATTTAGGACTTTCTGGGAGAGGAAAGAGCAGCCTCCGAACAGCTGTTTGGTGGCGCTTAGGACTTTCAGGGAGGGAGAGGAAGGAGGTGGAGAATAGGAACTTGTGCAATGCTCCCTTGTGAAGTCGCTGCTCTTCCACAGAATCTTACAAGCAGTGGACAGAGCAGGCAGCCAAACAACATTATAAGGGAGCATTGCACAACTTTAAAAGAGCATGTTCCCTAATTGAGCAGCGACGTAACTTTGAAACAACATTAAGCGGAAGAATGTTAAGTGAGGAGTTACTGTATCCATTTAATGGTAGTTCTGTCGAGCCCTCATTTCTCCAGCTTACTTATCAGAATGTTATGGGAATATGTCAAAAGCATAGGTGAATTCTAGGTATATTATGTCCACCGCATTCCAGCATCCACCAAATCAGTTACCCTGTCAAAGAAGGAAATCAAGCTGGTTTGGCATGATTTGTTCTTGGTAAATCCATGCTGGCTACTAGTGATTACCCCTTCATCCTCCAAGTATTTGCAAATTGAATGTTTTATACATTGCTCTAGTAGCTTCCGAGATATCGAAGTCAAGTTGACTGATCTATAGTTTCCCACCTCCTCCTTTTTCAAGATGGGTACTATGTTAGTTTTTCTGCAGTCTTCTGGGACCCATCCTGTCATTCACGAGTTTGTGAATATTATTGTTGGGGACGCCAAGATATCTACAGCTAATTCCTTCAGTACCCCCAGGTGAATTGCATCTGGCCCTACTGATTTGAATTCATTCAAATTGGTCAGAAGATCTATGACATGTTTTTTACTTATCCCAACCTGCATCCCTTTCTCTTTATTGTCTATGGTAACTCCATTAGTTGTCCAGTCACATGTTATTTTTTGTGAGAAGACTGAAGCAAAGTGGGTATTGAGGAGCTCTGCCTTCTATCATCTTCTGTTACCAGCTCACCTTCTCTATTGAGCAGTGGACCCAAACAGTCCTTGATCTTTCTTTTTTTGTCTGAAATATTTGAAGATCCTTTCCTGTTGTCTCTAACATTTCTTGCCAGCTGTAATTCATTCTTTGCCTTGGCTTTCCTGTTTTTGCTTCTACACTCTCATACCATTCCATGTATACTTCTCTGGTGGACATGTATACAACTGCAAACAGAGGAGAAGCAGAGAGAGTTCACCCAGGGGGAGAAGCCACACAAGGTTTTGCCTTTCAGGCATCTGCAAGCAGTAAATACATCATCTGAAGAGGCTCTTGATACATTACAAGGTAGGAAATATGGATATTGAGGGATCAGCTGTCGTGACCTGCATGGAATGTGCCATGTTTGTCTTTCTCCCAGAGGATAGACATGATTGTGTCTGTACGAAGTGCAAGCTGGTCTCCATACGAAGAAAAGGCTGAAGGTCTAGAGAACCAAGTAAATGACTCTATGTTGCGTCAGAGAAAACGAAGACTTCCTAGATAAAAGTCAGGATTTGGTACTGCGGGCACAGAGTGCCAAAGAATTGGAGAAGGCAGTACAGAGGGGAGGGGAATGGGGATTGAAGAACAGGTAAGAAAGTCGGCAGCATGTGTCCTCCAGAAGAAGGAGAAGAACCAATATACCCCCAGTGCAGGTAAAGGTAAGCAACCATTTTCAGGCTCTCTGCACAGGTGCTGCTGAGAATGCCTTGGAAGAGTCATCTGAGGGAAGGTATCAGAAGGAGATGCTGCTGACCAGAAGGCATGGGATGAATTGTCCTAAGGATGGGGGTTCCACGACACCACTCCCAAGAGGGAGAAGAAGAGTGGTGGTGGTCGGGGACTCCCTTCTAAGGGAGACAGAATCATCCATCTGGACTGGAAATCCTGAGAAGTGTGCTGCTTGCCTGGAGCTAGAATTCAGGATGTGACTGAGAGTCTGCCGAGAAGTAAGGAGAGATTATCAGATTATGTTTATAAATTATCTGATGTACTGATTAACACGGTATGAATTAGTGAAGTTCTACTGTAGCCCTTACCTAATATTCATTGACTATGATGTTGACCTGGCCTGCGTTACATCCCTGTAATCCATATCCCTTTACTTTATTTTTGTTATTAATAACTGACAAAAGCGAATTACTAATTCAGTCATTTTAGAATCGTTGTTCTTTTTGTCTGTTTGTCTTACTTTCTCTCTAGCATTTTATTCTCCTAAAAATATTGTCAAAGTTCTTCGTCTACATAATCCCTCTGACTAGCCATTAGTTCATTCTGCTTCTTTACTGCCCATATCTTTTTGCTGCCAGCTTTAACTGATCTGAATTATTTATCTGTTTTCAGTACAGGTACTTTTTTCCCCTCTCATCCTTAAACAGTCCTTCATAAGGCCACACTGGTCACATCATGCTTTAAAAAAAATTTCCACAGCATTTGTAGTCTGTTGCACCTTAAATCTAGTGACTTTTCAGGATTATGCAGTCTGCTACACTCAAAAGATTTTTAAACTTCCTTTTTTTGTACCATATCCATCCACCCTACATAGACTGTCTGGAAATCTAGCACCCATTCACTGATGTGTCTGATAAATCCATGGTCATTCGCCCAACTCTCCCTGTTAACTTCTTTCTTAATCAGTACCCCTTTAGTGGTAGGAATGAAGGTAGATTTAGAATGATTTCCCTTCTTTTTAAATTCTTCTCTTACTGGTCTTTATCATGTGCAGCTCAGAAAACTCTTTGATGCTCCCATGAGTACAAGTGCACTCTTCTGGCTTCAAAATCTTCAGTACATGGTCCAGCGTTATTTTAAATTGCTACTCTTCCAACTCTTCCTACCCCTCGGCATGACTATTTTAGTTGTGAGCCACCTTTCACTAAGTTTCAATTATGCCATTATATTAAACTATCAAGCATGCAGTGACTTTTTTATCATCTTGTTTTTGTTGTATATGCTCTTTGCTTTGTACACTAAACCATAGCTGTAATATCCCTTGCATGCATTCATAAACCCTTCAGACTAGTAATATCTCCTTTTTAGTCGTCTTTTGTAGAACATCTCCATTGTCTTTCTATTCATACTGGAAGTGCTTCATACAATAGATGTTTTTAACTAAGCAAAAACTCTACTTCTAAAATGTGTGGATGTAAGTTTGTCATTGTTATAGCCTAGCTTGAGTCCTCACATTTTTTGTTGTTGTTCATTTTATTGGTTTGACTCTGGTCTAAAAATTAAAACACACTCCATTAGAAGTCTGACAGATTGTCCCTTCCTATATAATGAAGATAGAGGTTTCCTTCCTATCTAGTTTAAAGACCACTTAGGAAGCCCTGTCTATTAATAACCAAGGGGAATGGCACCCAGTCTACTTGCATGGAGACTCAGCTAAATTAGCTTTGTGTTACATAGCAATGTCCTGTGAATCCAATACTCTAGTATAAGCCTTTTCACTCAATTTGGCCAAAGTATCTATGTGAAGATCACCTCCAAAGACATCATCTGTGAAGAATTAGTGTTCATAATCTTCCATGGTTGTGTGTTATCTGTATGTAATTTGTTTCTGTGGAATACAGTGTAACTATAACATAATATCTCTTTATTGTGTGTTTTTGTTCAGAAAAAATAAGAATTAGCCTGAAGGTATGCCCAAAACTTGAATTGTTCAAAACTTGCTCAAAGTATAGAAAAACTCAGCATACTTTTTTTGAAAATTTAAATTTCATTTTCATCGTCTCTGCACTTCTGGGTTCTAACTGGGACTGAAAGCAGGTGTGGAAGCTGTTTTGCACTCTTTCTTGCCTGTCTAGAAGCATGACATACTGAATCTTCCAAGAAACCCTGCTCAAGGAAAATTAATTCTAATTTCCCAAATAGAGACTCTGAGAGCATCCACTCTTTTGCATGGTTGTCCAAACTATTTGCTTTTATCTCATAGGCACAAGACTGAGAGCAAGATTTTTAGTACTGTAAACAAAAGGATTAGACATTCAAAAGAATAAACAGAGCATCTACAATTAGAATTTTTTCAAAAATTCTTTACAGGTGTATTTAAATTCTCATGTGTCAGGGCAGTAACCAACCTCTAAATGGCCAGGGTTAAGAAGAAACATTCATTCCCTGTAGGCAAGTTATTCCATAATTGTCCAAGGGTTTCTTGGGCCTTCCTTCAATGTAGCTGATGCAGGTTACTGGACTAGATGAACCATTGTTCTGATATGATATGGTAGTTCCTGCTTGAGGTTTGCTTGTCACTGTGGTATACATTTCATCCTCAAGGACTGTGCAAATGCCATCCTCTTTCCAGCAGAGAGGAGGTGGACTAGAATCTTACTGGAGCCCATCAGCACTGTTCCAGGAGACGACAGAGAGTTAGCTAGTGAGAGAACAAGGCATTCCCTTCTGTTTCTTCTTTTCCCTGTCCCAGGGGATGAGCTTGGTGCCTCCCTCCACAACATTCTTGGCTCCTGCTGTAAAGCTGATCTAAAAGCATTTGAAACATTCTAGCCACAACAAATTATACTAACTAGCAGGAGGAATGGTGAAAACTTTAAAAATGGCTGTTTCAGGTAAGAACTGCATTGCTCAATAGTATGATTGTGTTCCCTGCTTTAAATATATACTTATTATTTTAGTGGGGGTGGAAATGACAGAACAGCCAATTTTTATTATGATAGTTATGAATACTTGGGCTCCTTTTAAGTTGTTTCCAGTATCTTCCATCTATCCTTAGTGTGTTTCCTCACTCTAGATTCTGCCTTGAACTGTTGTTAAATTCCTATTTTATTGACTCATAATAGTACAAAACCAGGAATATGAAAGTGCTTTAGCTCAGTATAACGAACCCACTTTAAAAACAAAAAAAATATATTACTAACCAGCAGAAAGACTGAGAGTTAAAAATGCCTTTTCTCTTATTGTTTTCTTTTAAATTCAGCATCAAAGCTTTGGTTTCAATGATTTTATAATGTCTGAGTGAATGTCTTTGTCATCATGGAGGTGGACCACCTGGTCAGATGTTATCAGTTCTGTGAACAATGTTAAACTCGTATTTAATGATTTTGTATAGAAATCAATGATTCTGTGACAGACACTTCAGTGTGCTGTAGAACAGAATAAACAAAGGACACAGAACCCTAATTAAAAGTTAAGTCATCAACATTACCAGTGAAAGTAAAATGAAAAGTATAGGCTTGTATTTGTGAAGGCTCAAAGACAGTGGCTGTGGTAGCTAGTTCTTCTTCGAGTGCTTGCTCATATCCATTCCAATTAGATGTGCGCGCGCTGCATGCACGTTCGTTGGAGATTTTTACCCTAGCAACACCCGGCGGGTCGGCTGGGTGCCCCCTGGCATGGCGCCGCTATGGCACCGAATATATACCCCTGCCAACCTGTCCGCTCCTCAGTTCCTTCTTACCTCCCGTGTTGGTCGTTGGAACAGTGGAGCGCGGCTCAGCTGATCTCCACTTCCCTAGCTATTCACTCGTTCTAGTTCTTATTGTGTATATAGTTTTATAGTTCATAGTTGTAATTAATACTTTTCATAACCATTTGTTAACGTAGTTAGTGTATATAGTTCAGAGGGTTGGGGATTAGCCCTTCCCCTCTCCCGGTACCCAGGCTCATGCCTGGTTCACCGGGCTTCAAACTGTGCTCGGCCTGCCGGCGGCCAATGCCAACGGGAGACGCCCACGACTCCTGCCTAAAGTGCCTGGGGGAATCCCATCTCACAGATAAGTGCTGGATTTGCAAATCGTTTAAGCCGTGGACTAAAAAGGAGCAGGACTTTCATCTTAAGCAGCTCCTAATGGAGGCGGCCCTCACCCCTCCATCCTCGGCACCGAGTACCTCACAGTCCACGCTGGAGAGAAGTTCCCCATCGGCACCGGAGAGTGCCAGCACTGCCAAGATGCCCCGGAAACAGCCGTCACCAGCACAGAAGCCAGCCCGGCACCGCTCCCTCTCCCCGCGTGCCAAAAAGGTTAAAGCTCCTGTGGCTTCCATATCTGCACCGCAGTCTGAGCACCAGCCAAAGCCGAGTCACCCGGCACCAACAACTGCCGCGGCACCAGCAGGTTTGGCACCGTTGATTCCGGCCATGCAAGAGCCGTCAAATCCTGTGCAGGATAGCTCCCCGGCACACGCCTCGGTAGAGCTTATCGTTCCCACCACGCCAGAGACCTTTTAGACGGCGAGGGAACTGATTGCCCTGACGGAGCCCTCCCTGCCTCAACCCCCAGCACCGCCGGTGCGGGTTATTGCGTCAACAAGGAAGCCTGCCCTCGTCAGGCCACCTTCCATCGACGCCGCAGGCAGGCACCACTCCAGATTGAGGTCTTGACAGCGTTCCTGATCTCGTCGCCGATCCCAATCTAGACGCCGCTCGCAGTCCCGGTACCATTCCCCTTCTCGGTACCGGTCGTACTCGCGGCACCGCTCAAGGTCCCGCTCTCCAGACCAGTACTCCAGACGACGGTCCAGGTCCCGGCACCGTTCACGCCGCAACCGCTCTCACCATAGAGCCTCATGATCCCGGTCAACCTCCCAGCACCGTACCGGTCGCAGGTCCCGGTCAACCTCTCAGCACCGGTACGACTCCTGGTACCGCTCTCCGGCACAGCACGACGTCCGGTACCATGCTCACAGGGCTCCTCATGCACTCTCTGCTCAGCCATGGCGATCACGGCACCCATCTGAGTCTTCACACGCGGATAGCGCCGCATATGGGGACTCAGAAACGCAGAGCCGTTTCCTCCAGGAGGCTCAGGGCTCGGAACAAGTGCCTCAGTGGTCCTTCTGGACGCCTTGGGCATATCACCAGGCCCAAGGCGAACCCATGGTTCCATCTCATTCCATCCCGTCGGAACATCATGCACCAGAGGCCACTGTTAGCCGCCCTCCTCCAACGGGTACAGATGAGTCGGCTCTGGCGCCAGATCCTCAGGTGCTCCCGGACCCTGATGCTCCTCCGGAACCAGAGTTACTAGATGAGCCAACCGTGACGGGTCTGTCGTCGTCCTCTTCACTGGACGAGGCAGTAGCCGGCACTTAGTCATCGGGCCCACCCCCGATCGACCTCCGAGCTAACCAGGACCTTCTTCAGCGAGTCGCCCTAAATATCAACATCCAGGTGGAGGAGGTCCCGGAAGTGGAAGATCTGGTCATTGACATACTCTCGGCAGATGCCCCAACTCGCGTGGCTCTGCCATTCATCCGTTCCATCCAAGCCAAAACGGACACCATTTGGCAATCTCCAGCGTCTATCCCTCCTACGGCCAGAGGCGTGGAAAGGAAATACATGGTACCCTCTAAAGGGTACGAATACTTATATACCCATCCTCCTCTATGATCTCTGGTCGTTCAGTCCGTGAATGAGCGAGAGCGCCATGGACAGCAAGCCCCTGCCCCAAAATCATGGGAGGCTAGACGGATGGATCTGTTGGGGCGTAAAGTCTACTCCGCCGGGGGCCTCCAGCTACGGGTAGCCAACCAACAGGCCCTGCTCAGCAGGTATAATTATAATACCTGGCAATCGGTGGGTAAGTTCGCTGAACTGGTCCCACAGGACTCCCGCCCGGAATTTCAAGCCCTTCTGGAGGAAGGGAAGAAAGTAGCACGGACTTCCCTGAAAGCCTCCCTCGACGCTGCTGACTCGGCGGCCAGAACCATGGCCTCGGGGATTACGATGCGGAGAGTATTGTGGTTACAGGTCTCAGGTCTACCTCCTGAACTGCAACACACTATTCAGGACCTTCCGTTTGATGGACAAGGCCTTTTCTCTCAGAAAACGGACCCTAGACTCCAGAGTCTCAAAGACAATCGCGTCATCATGCGTTTCCTCGGGATGCATACCCCGCAAACCCAACGGAGGTCCTTCCGTACCCAACCTCAGCGCCCTTACCCACCACCCAGACCACAACAAGATTTAGCAGGAGGCATGCTCGCGGGAACCGCAGATGGCAATCGGGTTCCCAAGGGAGCCAGAATAACGGTTCCGCCAAACCACCAGCGGGACCAAAACCGAACTTTTGAAGGTGCCCCCAAGAGCAGAGCACCAGTCCCTTCCCAGGGTCCCCTCCAGTTTTCCAACCGCCTTTCCTCCTTCCTCCCTGTGTGGGCCCAATTAACCTCAGATCGTTGGGTCCTGCGCACGGTGGAGTCTGGATACCACCTCCAATTTATTTCACCCCCTCCCTCCCACCCTCCTTCCCCATCCATCTTCAGGGACCCCTCTCACAAGCAATTCCTCTGGCAAGAGGTTTGTACGCTCCTCTCTATCGGAGCTATAGAGGAGGTGCCAGAGGAGTTCAGGGACAAGGGATTTTACTCCCGGTATTTCCTAATCCCCAAGGCGAAAGGAGGTCTTCGACCTATCTTGGACCTGCGCGGTCTCAACGTCTTTCTGAAAAAGTTAAAGTTCCGCATGGTGTCCCTGGTGACCATCATCCCATCCTTGGATCCCGGAGACTGGTTCGCTGCTCTCGACATGAAGGACGCATACTTTCACATCACCATTTACCCTCTGCACAGACGGTACCTACGGTTTATGGTGCACCATCAACATTTTAAATTTGCGGTCCTTCTGTTTGGCCTCTCCACCGCCCTGCGCGTATTTACAAAGTGCATGGCTGTAGTGGCCGCCTTCCTCCGTCGTCAGCGAATACACGTCGTTCCTTACCGAGATGACTGGCTTATTTGCGGGACCTCCAAAGCCCAAGTTACCAGGCATGTTGCCATCATCACGGACCTATTCGAGCAGTTGGGCCTGATGATCAATCTAGAGAAGTCTACTCTAGTGCCCACTCAAAGAATAGAATTCATTGGGGCCGTACTAGACTCAAAACTCGCAACAGCCTGCCTTCCACTACTCCGGTTTCAGGCAATAGCCTCGGTCATAGAAAGCCTCCGAACTTTTCCAACGACCTTGGCCTGCACCTGCCTCAGCCTTCTCGGTCACATGGTCGTGAGCACTTTTGTAACCAAGCACGCCAAATTACGCCTGCGTCCCCTTCAAACCTGGCTCGCCTCGGTTTACCGTCCAGGCAGGGACGCCATAGACTTGGTCGTCACCATTCCTCAGAGCGTCTTAGGCTCCCTCAACTAGTGGCTAACATCTCCTCTGGTGTGTGCAGGAATGTCGTTCCAACCGAGACAGCCCTCAGTATCCCTAACGACGGATGTGTCGTCTCTCAGCTGGGGAGCACACCTAGGCCATCGTCACACGCAAGGTCTCTGGTCTTCTCAAGAGCTGGCGTTGCACATAAACGTCCGGGAGCTGAGAGCAGTTCGCCTCGCCTGCCAGACGTTCCAACATCATCTGCAGGGCTGTTGTGTTCTAGTACTCACGGACAACACAACAGCCATACACTACATAAACAAGCAGGGAGGGACTCGATCCTCCCCCCTTTGTCAGGAGGCGATCCAACTGTGGGAGTTTTGTATAGCCCACTCCATAGACCTTGTAGCGTCTTTCCTCCCAGGGGTCCGGAACACTCTGGCAGACCATCTCAGCAGATCCTTTCTCTCCCACGAGTGGTCACTTCGCCCGGACATTGCACATTCCATCTTCCAGAAGTGGGGCTTTCCCCACATAGACCTCATCGCTTCCCACAACAACAGGAAGTGTCCGAGGTTCTGCTCCTTCCAGGATCTCGCCCCGGGCTCAATATCGGACGCCTTCCTAATCTCTTGGGTGAACCACCTGCTTTACGCCTTTCCACCCTTTCCGATGGTGCACAGGGTTCTCGTAAAGCTTTGCACGGACAGGGCTCGACTGATCCTGATCGCCCCTGCATGGCCCCGACAACACTAGTATACCACGTTGCTGGACCACTCGATAGCCAACCCGATCCCCCTGCCCCTTCATCAGGATCTGATAACGCAGGATCACGGCAGGCTTCTCCTCCCAGACCTGCAATCCCTCCATCTAACGGTGTGACTTCTGCATGGTTAACCCAATCGGAGTTACGCTGCTCTGCACCGGTGCAAGAGATACTCCTGGGTAGCAGGAAACGTTCTACTCGGTCTACTTACCTAGCCAAGTGGAAGCGGTTTTCTTGCTGGTGCCAAACACGAAATGTCGCACCTACAGAGGTTCCCATCCCCACTATTTTGGACTACCTCTGGTATCTGAAACAACAAGGCCTCGCTATCTCATCTTTGCGAGTGCACTTGGCTATTTCTACTTTCCACCCTGGAGAAGGAGCTTACTCCGTCTTCTCCCACCCTACAGTCTCGAGGTTCCTCAAAGGCCTGGAGCGTCTATACCCCCTAGAACGTCGCCCCGCCCCTTCCTGGGACCTCAATTTAGTCCTGACGAGACTTATATCTCCCCCCCGTTCGAGCCATTAGCAACCTGCTCACTCCTGTACTTATCATGGAAAACAGCCTTCCTTGTGGCTATTACATTGGCTAGGAGAGTCTCTGAGCTTCAGGCTCCGATGATGGACCCACCGTATACGGTGTTCCACAAAGACAAGGTGCAGCTACGCCCACATCCAGCATTCCTCCCGAAAGTAGTCTCGACCTTTCACCTCAACCAGGACATATTCCTCCCGGTCTTCTTCCCCAAACCGCATACATCTCGTAGGGAACAGCAGTTACGTTCGCTTGACGTCCGTAGGGCGCTCGCCTTCTATATTGACCGTATGAGACCCTTCCGCAAAACGCCCCAACTCTTTGTTGCAGTGGCGGACCGGATGAAAGGCCAGCCCGTCTCTTCTCTGAGGATTTCGTCCTGGGTAACAGCGTGCATCCGGACTTGCTGTGATCTAGCACATACCTCTCCCAGTCATATTACCACACATTCTACCAGGGCCCAGGCCTCGTTGACTGCCTTCTTAGTCCGACTACCTATTCAGGAGATATGTTGGGCTGCTACGTGGTCTTCGGTACACACCTTTGCTTCCCATTATGCCCTGGTGCAACAATCCAGAGACGATGCAGCCTTCGGCTTAGCAGTTTTGCATTCTGCAGTTTCTCACTCTGACCCCACCGCCTAGGTAAGGTTTGGGATTCACCTAATTGGAATGAATACGAGCAAGCACTCAAAGAAGAAAAGATGGTTACTCACCTCTGTAACTGTTGTTCTTTGAGATGTGTTGCTCATATCCATTCCAAAACCCGCCCTCCTTCCCCACTGTCGGAGTAGCCAGCAAGAAGGAACTGAGGAGCGGACGGGTCGGCAGGGGTATATATTCGGTGCTATAGCAGCGCCACGCCAGAGGGCGCCCAGCTGACCCGCCGGGTGTTGCTAGGGTAAAAATCTCCGACGAATGTGCACGCGGCACGCGCACACCTAATTGGAATGGATATGAGCAACACATCTCGAAGAACAACAGTTACAAAGGTGAGTAACCGTCTTTTACTATTCCATGAAGCTATCCTAACAGCGTAACCAAATAATGCTATCAAGTATAGCTGTCTTTTGGAGGAGATGTAAAACTGAGATCTTAACCACTCGTGATTACCAAAATTCCCATCTCACTTTTCTTGAGAGTCAGAGTATTAACTGCAGTGTCCTGACCAGATTCCATGTTGAGTAATTAGATTTCAAACAGCTAATTCCCCAATGTAATTTCAGTTGGGTATGATACACTTCTTCAGGTCATGTCCTTAAGTGTTCTGTAGTGCTGCTTTGAGATTGCTAAACAGATGCCTAGAGGTGGCTGCATTTCAGTGTTGGATGAAGTGTTTTATTGATAGAGACATGTCATCCTCTTTGCTGCTAGGTACACAAACTCCAGCCCAGTCTGACTAGTAAGTGCAGAAGTGTGGAGGAAGAGCTGAACATGCATCACTGTCCTCTAGCAGTAGGTGGAAAACAGCTGCTCCATGGCAAAAGTATGGAATTAACTTGGGGACACCGGTGGGTGTTAATGCTGACAGCAGGGCTGGTGCAAGGATGTTTCGCGCCCTAGGCGAAACTTCCACCTGGCGACCCCCCCCTCGCGGCAGCTCCCCACCTCCACCCTGAGATGCCTCCCTTGCGGCAGCTCCCCACCCTGAGGCACCCCCTCACCCCAGCTCACCCTTGCTCTGCACACGAGCACACCGTTGCTACTTCACTTCTCCCGCCTCCCAGGCTTAGGTGCTGCAAGTCTGGGAGGCGGGAGAAGTGAAGCAGCCACAGCGTGCTCAGGGAGGAGGCAGGGCAGGGGTGAGCTGAGGCGGTGAGCTCTGCGTGCTGCCCCCCCCTACTTGCTGCAGGCGGCCCTCCCTGCGCTTCCCTGCCCCAGCTCCCTCCGCTTAAATACCAACGGCAACCGGGCCGGCCGAAGATCTGACCGCCGCGGTCGCTACCGAACAAAATGACACCCCCCAAATCTTAGAGCCCTAGGCGACCGCCTAGGTCGCCTAAATGGTTGCACTGGCCCTGGCTGACAGTTTTCTCAATAGCCATTATTCTGCATCTTCTGTTATCCTCAGCGTGAAGGGTAGTATGTAGGAACATGAGGGGAGCCACTGTCAGTGTAGTTCCTGAGTGAGTCATGTTGCCATGTTTTGGAACAGGCACACAAGGGATAGCCGTCCTTCCAGATGCCCTGAACTCTGTGAGGCTTCACTGTAACTCATACAACATCCACATCTGCTGTCATCTTCTCAAGATTCACCCCTTTCCCAAACTGATAATGAACCAGGAAGTTCACACAATGGAATAACGTCATTTCCATCCCTTTCTGCAGAATAGGATCATTTAGCCCACATTGTGCTCTGTGTGGTCTGGAAATCAGAACATTCATGGAAAACTGTTAATGCATTGGAAGTGTGAAGGTTGGATAGTTCATTCACAATCACAGTTTGACATGAGATGATTTTTCATGGATATAATATGTAGATTGTGTGGTTTATATGAAATAGTGAGAGAGCTAAATGAATGAAAGGCATAAGGACCTGAGGATGGGGAGTTTAGTAGTGAACTTACCAAATAAAAACTCTTCAACTCACATGACTGCAGAAAGGAAAAACCAGCCACGTAGATGAAATTGCATCTTAATATAAACCATAGAAAATAAAGTCTTATCAAACACACTGCGGAATTATTGAAATTGGACAAAGATAAGGCAAGCTTTCCTGTCTACAGAAAGGAAATATGTCAAGACAGAAAAGAAATTGAATTGCAGACCTTTGTTTCAAGGTATAAATGAATTACAGGAAAAAAGACCTGTATTCATAACTTAGTCTTATATTTTGTTTCAGCACAATGAAAGCAATCATAAGAGCACAAGAAATTTATTATGAAGTCAACTGGGATATCGCTGTGTGTATATATAAACAAAGAAAACTACATTATAGATTGAAATTGGAATGATGAAAATTTCATCAAAAGAACATGAAAATAACTGTTTAGATACACATGAAGCAACCACCACATCTTTGCCATTTTTACAAATATTGGAGAGTACAATGATTTACATACAGCTGCTACTGCTATGGATGGTCCTAGTCCATATGAAAATGCTGTTGATGCAGGGGCTTTGTGTAGGGGAGCAGGTCCTGTGCACTGCAACTTTCTTGCTCTGCTACTTCTGACATACTTGCAGCTCCACAGTTTGCTTCTCTGGCATTATTATCCTTGTGATTGCCTGCCCTCTCGGCCCTGCTGTAATTGGCCCTGGCACTCCTGTGCCTCTCAGCACAGCTGTGACAGAGATGGTCTTCACTAGGGGAAAAAAAATTAGTTAAAACATGGCAACTAACATGAGGTAAAATCCTGGTGAAAATAAGGTGGTGTAGTTTTAACATGTACTTGTAGATCAAAGTAAAGACTAGAAGCAGAGCCTAGTTCTGCTAATCAGTCCCAGATTAACCAGTGTCGACTTGGTGCGCTTGCACCAGCTCCCATCTCAGTGGGCCCTTGACCACTAGGGGAAAAAAACTGGAATGATGCTACGACACATGCACCAAGTCACAGAGTCAATCATGGGGGAGGAAGGGGCAATTTCTATAGTGCCCAGGTCCCCAACGTTCTTTAATCCAACACTGCTGCTAACACAAGTTAACATTTACAAGTGTCTTGTCTTCATTCTGATTTTTACCTTGTCAATTTCCTTGTGCTAAGACATAGTAAGAATCCACCTTCTTCCTAGGGAGGCTATTAGGAGCAGCTCTCCACTGCAGTCTTTTACAACAAGGGTAGACTCATCCCTTACCCTCTTGTACATAGTATTGCCAACCTCGGGTGTTGAGTCAGGCACTCCAAAAATCATGAGATTGTCTTAAAAACCGTGAAACTTTTAAGAACTAATAATAAATACGGGGGCATCTTATTTACATTGTTCCAGTGCTTGTCCCAATGTGTAGTGCACTTCAGGTTTTGCATGCACCTAGGATGAGAGAATTCTTCCTAGTAGTGTCCATTCAGTGTATGCAGGCACCCCCACTCTACTCATGCTCCACACTAAAGGTATAAAGGGGGCTGCCACACTGCTGCTGTTTCAGTTCCTTCTCACTGCTACCTCAGATCCCATCTTATGACCTTGTGATTGAGAAGTCCACTACACACAGGGAAAAAACATCTCAAACATTACTACAGAGTGAGTAATCATTCCTTTTGTACTATGAAAGCTATACTCAGGTCATGCTCAAGCTTTTCGCTACAAACATCTAAGCTAGAAACTTTGTTTAAAATGAAAACTCAGGTTCTCACCTAATCATTTGACTTTAGGAGCGGGGGCTGTATGTAAAATACCAACTATGAGAGTTGCAACAAAATTATGAACTTGGCAAACACTATACTAGTAGAGCTCCTACTTCCACCTAGCACTTCCGGGACACAACTTCTGCCTGTTGGAAATCAGTGGGGGTTATTCATATTCTTTGAGGAGGATCTGGAGAGGGAAGAGAGAGTTGGGCTCTGGAGCACAAAAGGGATATGAGAGTTATGTGGAGGCGCCTCTAACATCCTAAGATCAGCACCATGGCTGCACATACAATTGAGTAATGTATCCATTCTCCATCACAAGATCTTTGTAAATATAGGTATATTCTACTATAATTATGTTTGTTCATTAGCAGCTAAACATTGTTCAGACTATACAAATTAACACAGTCCTGAGTCTTATTACAGCAGTAAATTAATAGAAATTATTGTGCACTGCTGATATAAACCTGTATGCACTTTTTATTTCTTAATTTAGGTCCAAATTGATGTGTCTATAAAATCATGGGCTATAACTATTATAGAGAAACTGTTTTATACCTCTTTGTATACAGTAGTTAAGTAAACTTTTTTGTTTCATTTATATTGTACAATTTAACATAGTTAGCATTTACACAAAAACTTATGAGGACTGGGCTTATTTAGTCTGCAGAAGAGAAGAGTGAGGGGGGATTTGATAGTAGCCTTCAACTACCTGAGCGGGGTTCAAAAGAGGATGGAGCTAGGCTGTTCTCAGTGATGGCAGATGATAGACCAAGAAGCAATGGTCTCCAATTGCAGTGGGGTGGGGTCTAGGTTGGATATTAGGAAAAACTGTTTGACTAGGAGAGTGGTGAAGCACTGGAATGGGTGGTAGACTCTCCATCCTTTGAGGTTTTTAAGGCCCGGCTTGACAAAGCCCTGGCTGGGATGATTCAGTTGGGGGTGGTTCTGCTTTGAGCAAGGCCTTGGACTAGATGACCTCCTGAGGTCTCTTCCAACCCTACTCTTCTATGAATCTATGAAAGAGGGTGGCACTAGAATATGAGACACTTGCATACCATACACATATAGTCCCAAATTATGAGAGACTCTTGCTTGGTCACACACGGATGCAGTGGACTGCAAGTAACCTCTGATATGACTGTGCAAGAGTCTCCCACAGTACAGTCCCTTTACTCCGGGAAGCCCATGCTCCTCCCCGGGAACAAAATGCTAAAAATGGAGGTGCAGGGCTTTGGGTGCCCTCCCTGCCTCCATTCTGCATCAGCCCACACAACAGGTAGAGCATCAACTGAAGCAATCTGCTCCATACTAAAGGGGCAGACAGATCATCCTTTGCACTATGTGCACAGAGCAGCCCTGGAGAGATTATACAATTTCTCTGCAGTTCTTTCTGGGGGAATATAGTTTTACATTGCCTCCTACTTAGACCCAAGGCATAAATAGCGCAATTTACCTCCTATGCAGTAAGGCATTTATAGAAGAAGAGAGAATCAGGAACAAAATGATAGTCAAAAGTAAGTTTTGTAGGAGGGGTGAAGCAGGAGCAAAGACTACAAGTGTACACATACATACATGACTAGAATTTTAAATTTGGTGTGCACAGTTGCACACATACATTTATTCACTATTTATGATGTTATACATGTTATATTTATTATTATTATTTGATAAGTACTTGATTGTTCCCTGTCCAGATGATTGGTAGGAATACTGTAACGTGGTCGATAAACCTAAAATGTATAATTAAACATTATAACCCAAGGAAAATGACTTTTTAGTAGATAAGGTGCTTAATCTTCATTTTTTTAAAAATAATTTATAGGTCATACTGTACTTTAACACAATACTTGTTCTCTAAAATTCTATACTGTTTTAAGGGAAAACAACTATTCTCAATTGCATTTTGCTGAGAACTATATAGGATTTTTTTTTAATCAAATTATTGAAAAATAGTAGAAGAAAACACTAGTTTTAGTATTGCTGTTGTTTGGTACACTGAGTGTCTACTGTACCAGGGGTTTGTATTGTGTCTTCAGATTTCTGTTTAGAATTAGAATATAGTTTTTAAAAATGGAGTATCATTTTGTTATTTACCAATTCAAGTTTCTAGTTAGATTTAACTATAGTGTAAATTAAAGTAATTTAAATATTTAGGCTTCATAAGTTTTGTGTATTTTTCCACTTTGGTATTTTTGATCTATGTATTATTTATTTATAAGGTTTGCCTTTTTACCAATATTTTCTTAAAACTTTTTTGTGCACGAGGATAGATTCACTGAGCTCCTCTATATCATTTCACAGGATAGCCCTTGATTGGAATGCTGAATGCTCTCCAAACACAATATACATTTTATCCTACATATGGAGACTACAGATTTCATAAAAGTATAAAGTTGCCAGCTTAATCACAATGATGCAGAATAGTTTTTTGGGGTGCATTTATGATAAGGCTATTTTTTATGTTGTTCGCTTGGTACTGAAAATAACAAATTTTGCTTTTTAGCATTAGTTTTACACAGCTAATTTAGAACTTAGCTCTTATGACACTCCTCTTATCTGATAATCTCAAAGCACTTTACAAACAATAATTAGACCTTAATACTATCCTGTGAGGTAGGTGATATTCTGCTCATTTTACAGTGGGGGAAAAATCAAAACACAGAGAAGTTACGTGACTTCTTGGCACAGCCAAATAGACTGTCAGTGGCAGAGTCGAGATACAGATTCTGAGAGTCAATTAACTTAGATTTTTTCTATCGTGTCTAAGCACTGTACCACGTGAGGGTACTGCCAAAATACTCATGTATTTTAGTAACCCAGTCCACTTTTACCTGAGAAAATGAGGATTTGTGCTAGTTATTCAAAGAAATGACTCTAAAAGAACTGCTTGGAGTTGCATGCAATGTTGTCTCATTAGTATTCATTTTATGGTTAACTACCATAGTATGAAGGCAAAAACCTTGAAGCACAGTGGAAGGAGAGTACTGGGAAAGAAAGGTTTCTGAACTGTGCTGTAGACTCTCTAATATTCATATTTCCAATCCATTCTAAGTAAACAGCTAACACATGATGTGTTTTGTAGATGGATCAGCAGCAGCACACAAAGAGTAGGAGATATTTGGTACAGGAGTGCTTTGATTTAGCTATCTAGCAATCCTTTGGAAGTTGCCTACAATTGTTGCACAGAGGAAGTGTACGTAACCCATTAGCACTAATCCTCCCACACAACAGTTTCACTAGCTGACCTTCCAACCCCTTCTCTAAAGCTGGGTCAGAGACTGTTTTATTCAAATTAAATGGGCATAGGAAGTAGCATAATCCTAACTGTTTCCACACTGAATGCTTACTGCATATTGTTTGTTAGAACAGTTTTGGGCTGCTTACTATTTACTATTACCAGGAAAGAGGAAGAAACTGCGTAGTGGCTATTGTGTTCTTTAATAGCATGATTGATTTCCTCCATGAGGCAGCGTGTACCAATAGTAGGTTGCTCTTCTTGGGTAGGTTTTAATAGGTGGAACTGCCATTTGGTTCATTCCAAAGTCTCTTAGAAGTCTTTTTGTGAGCTTCAAGTACTCTGTGGCAGAGATGAATCAAAAGAGGGGGTGAACTTCCAAAGGCAAGAAATCTCCCCTAACTTCTCTTCGGTGTGGTGATAAAATTTTAACAAGGGATTTCTGAGAGCCTCACAATGGCTCCAGCACACTCATAGTATAATAGTGATATGTCATCAATACGGTATTTGTGGTTGGAATGAATTTTAGAGCTGTAGTTAAAATAATGACAATTCTTTTTTCCTTATGTTAACTCCATGATCTTGCAAGGTGGTCGGGGAGGGGGGGTTGTATTGTTATGTGTATCTATTACCTGAACTGAGGCATTCCATGACGCTAGTACCAACAAGTCAGGAATATATGATTTCTTTCCTACCAGTGTAGCTACTCTATAGTGGCTCCTTATAATCTGTGCCCAACCTAAATAGCTTTCACAGCAAAACAAAGTAAACATTATTTACTACATTTCTATGTCAAAGATAAATATTGACTTCATGAAATCTCTGGAGCCAAGTAGTAAATACTGTTCAAAAGAAAAAAAACCTCTGCCCAATCCGTAGAGAGAGAATACTGAGTCTTCTGTAAAATAATTTCTGGGCTTCACTGGAGTATTTGCTGCAATATTCAGATCATCCACTGGGGAAAAAAGAAGCCAGAACATTTCAGGGGGGAAATGAAGAGAAAACACACACAATACTAAATCTGTTCAACTAATCATAAGTATATACAAGTATATACAATGTCTTCATCTGAAAAGTGTGGTGAGTTGCTACAAAACATTTTGCCCCAAACAGGCATCTTCCTTCCATCAAAACTAGAAAAACCCAAACACCACACTAAAATACTTTTTAGAAACAAATACTTTTAAAGAAGAGATTCAAATGCTTTTAACATGTCATAAAAGTGTGTTTGCTTCTATTATCTTTCCTTCTAATACCCTGCACAAAACATTGTCTGGCGCCTAGTCAGAGGCAGCCTCTAGTCATAGAAAATCCCAGGGGAAAGGAAGTTTATTAGTCCCATCTATCTCTTCCTCACTCCCATTCTAATCACAATAATACTAGTGGTATGTGAGTACTTAAATGCCCACCATTGTAACTGATGGGCAGATAGCATGCTGTTTAGGGGTGAACTTTCCAAATG
The DNA here is from genome assembly GCF_007399415.2 of Gopherus evgoodei. NCBI lineage: Eukaryota > Metazoa > Chordata > Testudines > Testudinidae > Gopherus > Gopherus evgoodei. The sequence continues at coordinate 67,603,648 of NC_044327.1, read as the reverse complement.
AGCTTGGCCCATTTCCACTACTGAGAACTTGTGGGCTCTTAAATAAAGATATCAAGCTTGGGCCTAGCAACAACAAAATGGGAACATAAGTCTTCTAGCTTGTAATTTATAATGTATTCTGAGAAAATAATTACTGTTCCTTACAAGACATTTGCCTAGTAAGATCCATCTAACTTATTACTCATCTAACTGGCCTGATACAGAAGTAAATGGAAATTAATTAACACATGGCTTGTAGTATACACTAATACAAGCACTGATAAAATAATCCTTCACTTCATTTGCAGACACAGCAATTGTAACTTAAACAGAGAATATACACATATGTATATCTCTGTAGTATTTGCGTATATATTTTATGGTAAGAGATGCTAATATCTTAATATAGACGAATACCTGTTTTATGGAGAAAAAATCACTGAAGCTGTAACAGTTTACAGTGCATTGTTGATAATGTTCAAAAGATGTGTAGCTAGATCTGAGTTACATTGCTTTCGCAGTAGAACTGTAGTCCTGCTGTCAGAAGCCAGGCATCTCGGATGCCACAGCAAAGTCTAACTTATAATAAAAGATTTGACTTAGTTGAGGAGTGAAGAATAATGCAATTATTTCTGAAGTAGTGTTGTAAATGAAGGCTTATAAATGAATGATTTATCATATCAGAAGCTGTGACACACAAAGCATGATGTAGTCAATAGCTGCCACATACTAGAGATAAGAAAGACCTGAAGTGATCATGTAGAATTTTCAGTTTTATATCCTGAATTTTAGTGCTCGGTACTTGCATGAACAGATTTTCAAACTTACAGTACATTATGCTAGACTGAATTCAGGTTAGGGAAAAAGTCAAGATTTACTTTCTCCACTTGGACACACAGAATCATAGGACTGGAAAGGACCTTAGGAGGACATTTAGTCCAGTCCCCTGTATTCATGGTGGGACTAAGTATTATCTAGACCATCCCTAAAAGTGTTTGTCTAACCTGCCTCCCTAGGCAATTTATTCCAGTGCTTAACTACCCTCTAATGTCCTAAGATCAGCACCATGGCTGCACATACAATTGAGTAATGTATCCATTCTCCATCACAAGATCTTTGTAAATATAAGTATATTCTACTGTAATTATGTTTGTTCATTAGCAGCTGAGCATTGTTCAGACTATACAAATTAACACAGTCCTGAGTCTTATTACAGCAGTAAATTAATAGAAATTATTGTGCACTGCTGATATAAACCTGTATGCACTTTTTATTTCTTAATTTAGGTCCAAATTGATGAGTCTATAAAAGCTTGGGCTATAACTATTATAGAGAAACTGTTTTATACCTCTTTGTATACAATAGTTAAGTAAACTTTTTTGTTTCATTTATATTACAGTTTAATATAGTTAGCATTTACACAAAAGCTTATGAGGACTGGGCTTATTTAGTCTGCAGAAAAGAAGAGTGAGGGGGGATTTGATAGTAGCCTTCAACTACCTGAGCAGGGTTCAAAAGAGGATGGAGCTAGGCTGTTCTCAGTGATGGCAGATGACAGAACAAGAAGCAATGGTCTCCAATTGCAGTGGGGGGGGTCTAGGTTGGATATTAGGAAAAACTGTTTGACTAGGAGAGTGGTGAAGCACTGGAATGGGTTACCTAGGGAGGTAGTGGAATCCCTAATATTCTGTGATTCTCCTAGCAGAGCCCCGCCGAGATGGTTTTTCCTAATGTCCAACCTAAACTGCCATTTGCTGCCATTTAAGCCCATTGCTTCTTGTCCTATCCTCAGATGTTAAGGAGAAGAATTTTTCTCTCCCCTCCTTGTAACAACTTTGTATATGTTTGAAAACTGTTATGTCCCGGTCTTCTCTTCTCCAGATTAAAACAAGCCCAATTTTTCGATCTTCCCTCATAGGCCACGTTTTCTACACCTTTAATCATTTTTGTTGCCCTTCTCTGGACTTTCTCCAATTTGTCCACATCTTTCCTGAAATCTGGTGCCCAGAACTGTTGACTCATATTTAGTTTGTGATTTTCTGTGATCCCCAGATCCCTTTCTGCAGTACTTCCTAGGCAGTCATTTCCCATTTTGTATGTGTGCAGCTGATTGTTCCTTCCTAAGTGGATGGAGTACTTTGCATTTGTCCTTATTGAATTTCATCCTGTTTACTTCAGACCATTTCTCCAATTTGTCCAGATGATTTTGAATTTTAATCCTATCCTCCAAAGCACTTGCAACACTCCCAGCTTGGTATCGTCTGCAAACTTTGAGCGTATTTTCTATGCCATTATCAAAATCATTTTATGCAGATATTGAACAGAACTGGGCCCAGAATTGATCCCTGCAGGGCCCCATTTGATATGCCCTTCCAGCTTGACTGTGAACTACTGATAACTACTCTCTGGCAACAGTTTTCACAGTTGGTAATCTGCCACCGGTTTTGTCTAAACTTTGTAATACTAAAAACCACCCTCTTCCACATCACTATAATCCCATAACCTGCCTCACAAATAGCAACCAACATAGTATATTGTCTTTTGGGATCCCATTTGAGGGAAATCCTGTTTGGTGCATTTTATACAGAGAATTAGATGGATATGATGTAGATGGTGTGCTGGAAGACTTGCTACCATAGATTTCAATACATCCAGGATTAATTCTGATTTTCTCTTGTGCCTCTCTTCAGTCTTTCTGCTCCTTGCATCTTCCTGCACCAGCCTCCAACATGGTTTTAGAACCTACCTCCAGAGACAGGCGAAAACAAGGGAAAGGAATGAAGGGAAGAGAGAGCATATGAGACCCCTCTGCAGAGTAGGAAGGAAGATTTGTGTTCCTCAGTCCAAGCAGTGGAACAGCCTCCAGAAGCACTGAAAGAGAAGAGAGAGCAGTTAAGTGCTCTGAAACGGGCCAAGTAAATGCCATTTCAAACGGACAGGCAAAGATAAAAGTAAATTCCTAAACAAGGGGCCTCTAATGTGAAATGGGGCTACAGGTCCAAAACAGGCTAGCTGTAGCAAAGAGGTCTATATCCCACAACAGTAGAAAGGAAGATGATTATCTCCACAGGAACAGTGAAAGATTTTTTTTTAAATGCTCTAAAGTCATAGAAGGAGTATATCAAAGGCAGTGGAGCTAATGAAACAGCAGTGGAGCTAGTGAAACAGTGAAGAAACTGTTTGGTATATATTTCATTGAAAAAACCTGAACAGCACCCTACAGAGCAAGAAAGGAAAACATGAGGATGTACATTTCAATTTCATGAAGCTCAACAAAAAAGCTACTCCCATCTGACTGTTCTCCCTCTCCCACACAGACACACAAATAAGAAAACCTGGCAGGTCTCAACAGAAAACTCTGAGGACAAGAAACAAAGGGAAAATGGCATGCAGAAAATTTAGCGAGACTACCCAACAGTCATGGAAAATATGCCCAGCTTAAGGAGCTAAATGCCAGAAACATCAGAAAAAAAGGACTTTATGCAGAGACTCAAACTTGATGGAGGTGATAATTAATGAAAAAAGAACCTGAAAAAGCGAGAAAGATGTCCACAACAGACATGGCTACAGAGCTACCAGTTTGATGGTAGTAATGCTGAGAATGAAGTTGTTTCCTCTACCACTACATCCTACTGAGGAGCATCTTAAATTGATTCAACAGCAAAGTTAAGGGATCTGAAAGCTTGAAGTCACCTTGTGCTTGTGGCAAATTAAAGCAAAATTAGCTTCTTGGCTGCATGTGATTTGGAGCACCACCAGCAAAAATTTTGGTCCCACTCTCAATTTGAAGAAATCAAGATTAGTGGAGACACTGCAGGCCTCCATTGTTTACATAGTCCAAGAATCTTACAAGAGCTTTTGAACTCCAAATCTTATAATGGATTTGATGATGTAGAAGAGAATACTTTGCAAAGCAACAGCTTCATACATTTGTCTGTCGAAGAACCTTATTAATATAGATGTGCTTAGCTAAACTACAGTAGTCATAGCCAACCTCTTCAAAATGACACATTAACTTTAATTTTCATGAAAATGGACTCCTAGATTTTCAGCATAATCATATCTTTCTTTTTCTTTTTGCGTAATTTAAAAGAACCAGCTATTACATAGAAAACATACAAATTATGTGTCCTGATTGTAAGCATAAAATAGTAGTAAGTTTTGTAAGTAGGATCTATTTCAGATATTCAGGGGTAGGAAGACCAAACATCAGGCAAAAACATAAGTATTAGATCAACATATAGCCTTTTCTTCAATTTAAACCCAAAATATTTTTAAAGTTCAGGAATGATTCAGATAAAGAGATTCCTATGTTATCAATCAGCATTTCAGTCTTCCTTCCAGAGATTGCCACTTTGATTTGTTTCACTCCCTGCATTCACCTCAGGTGAAATCCTTGCCCTGTTGAAGACAATGGCAATATTCCTATTGCCTTTAATGAGTCTGGGATTTCACCCTCCACTCTTGAGGCTCTTTGGGACACTTCTTATGGAATTGGCTATAGGAACCAGAATCTCTTGATTTTTGCTTTGCAATTCTCCTGCCCATACCAGTCACAGTAGACTCTTACACACTGACAGAGGCATCTCAAGTTGTATATTTCATAATTTATAAACAAAGCTGCATATTTCCTGAGATGGGGTCTGATTCTGATAATGAACCGATTTTAAAACTAGTGTAACTTCATTGACTTAAGAGGAGTTTCTCCTAATTTACCCCAATGAGAAATTAATAGGCTCAGGCCCAGGGATGTATGAATGTTTCAAACCTCCTACTGGTTGTACAGCTTCATAGGAATAATATAACGATGACTTTAAAAGCAAATTATAATTGAGTATTAATTATCTTAAAAGAAACTGTTTATTATGTATAGCAACCTGTTTGTTAGCATATGATCTAAGATGAAAAATCTCATAAATTGTTGGTAAAGACAGCTGTAGAAGGAATTATTGTTGATGCCCCCGTTGGTAGTTTTCTATACTAAGGATCTGTTTTCAAATAATTTTTAATATTTTTTCTTTAAAAAAATGTTGGCTGTAGGCTGTGTTCATAGAATTTACAATATAAGGCCTGAAATCATGCTTCTCTGATTTTTTAACTGAAAAAAAACTTTATTTCTGTGGGGAGGGCTTTTACTTGACCTTTCTTCCATTGGCAGTGATCAGGTAGTATAGATCAGCTTTATTTTTTTTAATTGAACCCATAGTGTTGATTTAGCTGTGGTAGAAATAGTTTTCCAGCCTCTCTAGTTCTTTTTATGGTTATAGTGTTCCAGCTTTGTCTTTGAGCTGTGTTACATTCTGCATCAAATTTGGTCTGTTGGCATGTAATGTAGTGCAGACAAGCCTGATGGGCAGTATGGGCACAGCACATTTATTGCCTTGTATATGCTTATTTTGTGCACCAGGAGCCTTGCATGCATCACTGGTGGATAGATTTAGTTGTAATAGAAAATATGTGGGAAATTGTTGAATCTGTGTTTCTTCACATCTCAGTATAAATACGTTATGAACATAAAAACAATGCTTTTAATTTTTAAGGGATGTTTTCTGTATTTTAATCTAACTCAGGGACCTTGCTGCAAGGAACTGCCTGGTAGGTGAAAATAATGTTCTGAAAATCAGTGACTTTGGAATGTCTCGTCAAGAGGATGATGGGGTATATTCATCTTCAGGCTTAAAGCAGATTCCTATCAAATGGACTGCTCCAGAGGCACTCAACTATGGTAAGGAGATGTTAGCTTTAACTTTTTATTGTAGAAATGTACTATGTAAGATAATAAGGTATAGAGGAAATATACTATGGTCTACACACAAATATATAGTCTTCCTTGTGGTCTGTAAAACATTTCAGTTTAAATAAATTAACAATTCAGCCCTATTAAGGTTATGTCTTTTACTTCATAATGTAAGGGTACGTCTACACTACAGGATAAATTCGAATTAGCTAAAACCGATTTTATAAAACAGATATTATAAAGTCGATTGTGCGTGTCCACACTAGGCATATTAATTCGGTGGTGTGCGTCCGTGGTCCGAGGCTAGCGTCGATTTCTGGAGCGGTGCATTGTGGGTAGCTACTGTAAAAGAATGAGGCCAATAACGTTGATTTGCGTCCACACTAACCCTAAATCGATATAGTAATATCGATTTTAGTGTTACTCCTCTCGTTTTGTAGGAGTACAGAAATCGATTTAAAGAGCCTTTTAAATCGATATAAAGAGCAGTGTAGTGTGGACGGGTGCAGCGTTAAATCGATTTAACGCTGTTAAAATCGGTTTAACAGCCTAGTGTGGACCAGGCCTAAGATTCCCCTTTCCTCACAAAAAAAAGAACATTTTTCCCATCCACAGAGCAAAAGTCGAATACTTAAATCCTTCTGATTTAACAATTAAAATGTCTGCATAATAATCCTCTGAAGCTAGAACATTACAGTAGACTACCTAGTCATTCATCCAGATGACTATCATTAGTAAAATGAGTAGGCAAGTTCCTCAAAATAATGGTGGTGATTGATTTAGCCTTTTATTATGAAAACTAGAGATACTTTTAACACCTGAGAAAACATTACATAAATCTTTGTGGAAGAGGACAGGATCATAATTGATTATATATATTTTTAAACTCGTAGTTCTTGTAACCTGCAATTTTATGCATCATTCTGCTGTTGTCAGTGAAAATAAATAAGACAGCCCTATTTGTGGGTGGGGGGAAATGGCCCATAACATGATGGGTAATAGCTTGAGAACAAAAAGACAAAAAGCCAGATTGGAGGGAGGGGAAGGGTTAAAGTGAAATTAGTAAGCAAGTTCTACTTAGGAAAAAGGTAGTTAAGAAGCAACACATGAGCCACAAAACTGGTGTAGTAAGTGGACTAGATCTACAAAGGAATTTAGGTGCATAACTGCCACTTTAGTCACCTAACTACAAAATTTAGATCCTCAAAGTCCTTGCTCAGCTGCTGCCTAAGCCTGTAGGTGCCTAAGTTTCAGCCCATAAACTCCCATAGGAACCTAAGAATCTGCCAGTGAGCATGCACACGTATGTCCTGCTGGGACCCTCAAACTAGGCTTTCCTCTTCATCTAATGCATATCTGTCTCCCATTCCTGATGTATGGGCATCCCCCTGCAGTAGCTTGGAACATTTTCACTAACAGTGTCTGAAGGGGTCATACTCATGCACTTTATAACCTCAGGAAGGGAGCATGAGGATATAAAGAGCACAGCAACCCCAGTTGCCATTCAGTTTCTTCAGATTTCCGTAGGCAAATCATTTAGTGTCCCTTTTGTAGTTTCTTGTTAGTGTAGCTTTAGTGTTACCACCAGTAAAACACATATGTATGAAGAGAGTTACAGTTTAACTTTATTTTTCTGCCTGTAGTTTGTGTATTGAGATTTTAGTTAGGATATGGCAGAATTGAGATCCCCAAACTTTAAATTATAACCCTTTTGTGGAGGGTGGGGGAAAGGCCTGTTCCTGTAGTGGACATACATAATTAATGAGACAAGATGGGTGAGATAATATCTTTTATCTTCTGTTGGTGAGAGAGACACGCTTTCATAAGAACGGCCATACTCTATCAGACCAAAGGCCCATCGAGCCCAGTATCCTGTCTTCCAACAGTAGTCAATGACAGGTGCTTCAGAGGGAATGAACAGAACAGGTAATCATCAAGTGATCCATGCCCTGTCATCCATTCCTAACTTCTGGCAAACAGAGGCTAGGGACACCATCCCTGCTCATCCTGTCTAATAGCCATTGATGGACCTATCCTCCATGAATTTATGGAGTTCTTTTTGAACCCAGTTATAGTGTTCGCCTTCACAACATCCTCTGGCAAAGAGTTCCACAGGTTGACTGCGCATTGTGTAAAGAAATACTTCCTTCTGTTTGTTTTAAACCTGCTACCTATTAATTTCATTTGGTGATCCCTAGTTCTTGTGTTATCAGAAAGAATAAATAACACTTATTTACTTTCTCTACACCAATTATGATTTTATAAACCTCTATCATATCCCCCGAGTCATCTCTTTTCCAAACTGAAAAGTCCCGGTCTTACTAATCTCACCTCATATGAAAGCTCTTTCATACCCCTAATTATTTTTGTTGCCCTTTTCTGAACCTTTTGCAATTCCAATATATCTTTTTTGAGACCACATTTGTACATAGTATTCAAAATGTGAGTGTACCATGGATTTATACAGAGGTAATATGATATTTTCTGTTTTGTTATTTATCAGTAAGACTAGGAATAGAAGAGCTCTATGTGGCTCAAAAGTTTGTCTCTCTCACCAACAGAAAAATGAGTGATTATTTACAGTAATGACAGCCGGAGTCCCGCTGCTGGTCCCACTCAGCGCCTGCTGCTGGCCTGGGTAAAGGACCCCAGACTGGCAGCGGGCTGAGACCCCGGTTGGCAGGAGCTGGCGGATGGAACCCCAGAGCGGTGGCAGGCTGAGCCGCTCAGTCGCTGCTCTCGGGTTCCTGCTGCTGGTCCCTTGCCAGCTGGGGTCCCGCCATCGGTCTCACTCAGCGCCTGTTGCTAGCCTGGGTGAAGGAACCCCAGGCTGGCAGTGGGCTGAGACCCCAGCTGGCAGGAGCTGGTGGCTGGAACCCCGGAAAGGCGGCAGGCTGAGCCGCTCAGTCGCTGCTCTGGGGTTCCTGCTGCTAGCTCCTTGCCAGCCAGGGTCCCTGCCGCAGCCCCACTTACCTTGGTTTCAGTTGGAGTTCCAGCGCAGGCCCCCTGCCAGACAAGGTCCAGGCCTCTGGCTCTGCTCAGCCCTACCAGCCGCCAGCTCCACTCACCTCAGCTGCCAATCTGGGGTTCCAGCCGCTAACCTCCTGCCAGCCGGTTAACAACTGATCACTCAGAAGCCTGTGTGCAGCTTAAAGTATCCAAATACGTGCCAGACATTGAAAAACTCAGCAAGGAAAAGCAAGGGCAAGGATCACAGTAAACTGATAAGATCTACATTTTAATTTAGTTTTAAATTAAACATTTTGAAAACCTTGTTTACTTTACATATAACAGTAGTTTGGTTATATAATATCTAGTCTTATAGAGAGACCTTCTAAAAAACGTCAACATGTATTACTGGCATGTTCAGCCTTAAATTAGAGTGTATAAATGAAGACTTGGAACACCACTTCTGAAAGGTTGCCGACCCCTGGTGTAGGTATTCTGATGTGCGTCTCTCTCTCTCTCAGGCTCTCCTTTTGAAGCCATTCCTCTTTATAAAAATAATTATAGTATTCACTGGGCCAGAGAAAGAGTTAGAATGACTATAGCCAAATTGTGAGGGTACTCATGGGGGAGATCCAAGCCCTGTTTCAGTTACAATTTATACTAAGTGGAACAGTTTCAATGGAGAGAATGAGAGCAACTAACTGCAGCCTGATCCCATAGCTCAATGGGTAGGGTATTCTCCTGAGAGCTTGGAGATGTGGGTTCAAACCTTGCACCACCTCAGGGAGATCTGAATCTGTCTCCCACACCCTCGGTAACTGCTCTAACCACTGGGCTAAAGGTTATGGAGAGAGGGTCAGTGCACTGCCTCTTTTTTTATTCCCCCTTTGCTTACAAGAAAGGGCTTTGACTTCTAACTCAAGCAGAGGGTTCCTGGCTGTGAATACCAAGTGGAGATAGGTGCCTCCCTCCAATGTGGAATGTTTTGGAGCCCGACTTAAGCTACACCTTTCTCCTTGATGTTTCCTGTTGACTAGCATAAGTAACTCCCTCCTCAGCTTGCTGGCTTTTGTGGATCTCATTTGTAGATGCCTAACTCCACCCCCTGCATCACATAGGGAGCCTAACTGCGGGCTGTGGATTCCACTTTTTGTCAGGGCACGAGGTTAGGCATTGCAATGCTAAGTGTCTTGAAACCAGTAAACCAGTTTGATGTTTAATATTTTAAGTGAAAAATTAAACTATTAAATCTTACAACTGAGCTTTATCACTAACTTTAACAGGAGAAACGTTTACATAAAGAAAATGTATTGGAAGCTCTCATCCTTTGATTATATTAGTCCCCATGAGTGAAATTGACTCCTTTGAGGTGGGCCGCTGCATAAACCCACACAATAGGGTTTAAATAAGTCTTGTGGGCCTTATACAGGGGTGAATTTTACATTGTGAGAATAAAAGCTTTCCCTCTGGAAAGTTAGTAATATTTGCTGCTAGAGTGAATCCACCACTGATCAGTATCTGTTCTAATGTTTCGCTTGCAATATTGTTTGTGTTTTATTTGTTCATTCAGATCTGGAAAGTTTGGTTTTTTTTATTATTTCAGTGTTTACAGTTAAATAGACAATAAAATATAAAATCATTGCTACACTAGCTGAAAAAAACCTGGCAGCCTAGGGAAAAGGAACATAACTTTCAACTGACTAACAAGAAATAGGTTTTTTTTAAAATGAAGTGACTGTGGTTCAGCACAGTAAAAATTACTGCAATGACTCTTTTTTCCTGGTGAAACATTGCTAGGGAAAAATCAAGAATTGGGCGAGGAAATGATTGACAAGTCTTTGTAAATTCAATTAAACAAAATATGAATGAAATATGGCCTGAGGTGCTAAGCAACAACAGGTTTCACTGGTTGCTGTTGCCGTTGTGGGCTTAACACCTCTGAATACCAGTCCGTCAGTGGATAGAGTAGTAACTTGGCTTTCAGCTACATTAACTTTTGGCAAAAATGCCAGCACTGTTCATTCATTTTCATTTATCAAAGTGCCTGCTCCACAGCCAAACTCAGCACAATGCCTCTGCAGGCCTGGGGAAAGGAAAGACATTCCTTGTTGCAAGAGTATATGAGGAAGTTTCCTCAGTTGCTGATTGGGTTTTTTTCCCCACGTTGTTCAAATGTACGTTTACAAAGGTGTGGTTTATCATTTGCCATTCATATGAAAATTATATGCAGGATACTTGTGCTCATACTAAAAACTATTACACACGTGTTGGGGTGTCACTGAGAACAACAGTGCGAATGAGAATTATCCACTATCTAGAATATGTCTTTCAAAATGGTTAGTTTATTCCATTTTCACTATATATGGGAAGACAGGCAGGAATGGTTTGATTGTAGTGTAAAGGTAATACTTTAATTTAAACTTAGGCTGTAAATAGTAGTATTCATGAGACCAAAAAAATGGAAAAAAATGGAAGGTATGTTTTCAGACAACAATAGTATACACTTTAGGATGTAGACACTGAATAAAACACACAAAATACTTAAGAATACATTTTCCATGTGTTACATTCAGATTGTGGTCATAAGACTCCTCAGGTGAAATCCTGACCCTAGTGAAGTCAATGCATGTTTTGCCGTTTACTTCAGTAGGATGAGGATTTCAGCCCTGTTTGTATTCGGAGTTGCATGGCTTAAAACACTTTTCAACACTTGAAAAAGTTACTCATCAAAGTATCTAGTAAAATTTTATATGTTTGGTCACCGTGTATTTTTTGTGCTTTAACTACTCTTAAAAAGTAAAATGTGTATATTTGTTTAATGTGATCTTCCACTATAATTTCTTCAGTTCTTTACAACACTAATAAATAATCGTATATATAAACAGCATGCCCTTTCTCAGCCCAACTATTATCATACTGAGAAAGGTAATTGACGCTGCATAACTTGTGCTTTCTTAAGAAACTAATTACTTTTAACTTGTATCCACTGAATGACTTTAATGAAAAGTGTTAAATTACTGGATTCCAAACTCTGAAGAGAGTTGATATACAGACAAGAAAACTAATCTTACCACCAGCAGCACACTGAATGTCCATAATTACTATCTACTAAGCAGGCAAGCTAATTTAACACAGCTGGAAATGAAATTTAGTTTAAGTGCAAACTGAACTTTCTGATATCAGATGGCCCCAACTGTCATTATCATTTACATTTACTTCATTCAGACTAGGAAAAAAGAAAGGAAAAAAACCATATCCTAGATTTAAAATGATTAGCTGAATATTTAACACTCAAACATCAGCAGCATGACACTGGAAAAATGGCAGTGTTGGAAATGGGGCAGAAGATACATAAAGGAGAAATGTTTGGGGCTTTTTTTTAAAAGCTCAGAGATAACTGATGCAAAGATGCGTTAAATGGATTTTCTCATTGCTGTTGGCCTCTGTAGTAATGTTCTTACTAATAAAAGGACAGGTCTGCTTTTGAAAAGACAGAAGCAAACGTACTGTTTAAGATATATTTTCAGAGCCCCCAGGTTTCACTTCACTTCACTAAACTGGCTTCTTTAGGTACGTCAGCACAGAAGCTGGGAGGCGTGATTCCCAGCTTGGGTAGACATATACATGCTAGCTCTACTGAGCTATCACGCTAAAAATAGCAGCTATAGCAGCTTGGACCAGCTGCCCAAGTACATACTTATGACAGTGTTGTACTCAGATACTGCCTATATCACTGCAACCACACTGCTATTTTTAGCATGCTAACTCGAGCAGTGCTAACACCTATGTGTCTAACCTGAGCTGGGAATCACACCTCCAACTACTGTGTAGACATACCCTTAGAAAGGAAGTTCAAACCTGGAGAATAGAGTTATACCCTATGGCCACTGTGGTGAGATTCAGGGTATGGCTACACTTGACATTTCAAAGCGCTGCCGCGGCAGTGCTGCAAAGTGTGAGTGTGGTCGGAGCGCCAGCGCTGGGAGAGAGCTCTCTCAGCACTGCACGTAAACCACATCCCTTATGAGTGTAGCTTGCAGCGCTAGGAGCCGTGCTCCCAGCGCTACGGCACTGATTACACTGAGGCTTTACAGCACTGTATCTTGCAGCGCTCAGGGGAGTGTTTTTTCACACCCCGGGGCGCGAAAGTTGCAGCGCTATAAAGTGCCAGTGTAGCCATGGCCACTGTCTTTAAGGGCAAAATTCACAAGGGGACTATAGGTATTGCAACACCGAGTGCTGCAGAGCCCTGCTGCCTAGTGGAATTCACAGCCTTTAGGTAGGTGCCAGGCTCCCCCTGACTTGTATAGGGAGAGTTAGGTATCTAAGAAAGATTCTCAGAAGTCAGCAAGCTGAATGAGGAGCTACCTAAACTAGTCAGCAATGAAATGCAGGGAAGCATAAGGCCCAGATCCTCAAAGGTGTACAGAGGTGCCTAACTCCCCTTTGATCTGGGCGTTCAGCACCAGACTGACAGGCTGGAGCGAGGCTCCTGTCTCACCGGTGAACTCTCTTCTGGAGGTAAGCCCTGTCAGCCCTTTCTCACAAATAAAGTAAACCTGTAAACACAGGGGTTAGGGCACTCACATGGGAAGAGAAAGATCTGAGTTTAAATCCCTGCTCCAAAATCAGGCAGAGTAGGGATTTGAATTTTGAGTTGCCCAAGTGTGCAGGGCCTACAGTGTTAGGTGACAGCTGAGCAGGAGTTTGGTGAATGTCGGTCATGCCTAAAGGGACAAAGGGGCTGAGGCGCCTAGCTCTTAAGAGTCTCACCTTCTCCATCTAGCAGCATCACTCTTATCCACAGGGCCTGCTTTTCATCCAATTAAGACAGGGGCTGTAGAAACAGACAATTTAACTTTGAATTTGTGTTCAAAAGCACAGTTGGAGTTTTATTAGTAAAAACTATAGGCTGAAATTTTCCAAGACTGACTAGTGATTTGGGCTGCTTCAATTTTTGGATGACCAGCTTCAAATATTGTAAAGGAGTCTGACTTCGAGATGGTAGGTGCTCAGCACTGCTAAAACCCAGGCCCCCTTCACGGTAGCTCAAGATGAGTACCCAAAATTTTGGCCTTTCTTTTATTAACATGTTATGGGGAAAACAGGATCTCTACAGTTGATATAGCTTAATGGATAAAGTCCTTTAGATTCTTAATTTCAGTGTTGATTAAATTGTTTTGTATTCTCTGAACAATGTCTCACCCATTGTCCCACAAAAAACCAACAAAAAACAAACAAAACAAAACAAAAACAAAACATGGGGATGGGGTATATGGAGAAAGTTGTTTTTGTTTACATTAAAAAAGCTACCAATAGACCCTATAAAAGCACTACTCCATGAGCTGGGCTGATACCATTCAATGCTGCTGGCTCACAAAGGCACTTTGACATGATAGTGTGCTTTGCAATATCAAGAAGTTGTTAATAACAATCATGTCAATTTTAGCTCTTTTCAGAATATAATTGCCATGGCAAGTTGGGGGATTGAAAAAGAACAGCTGGTTAGTAAAGTACAGTGCTTGTTTGAGAAATTGTGAACAAGGAAAAATTAAAAAAAAGTTAACTGTCCCTCACCTTTTAAATTTATTTTCTTTCAAAGTCTGCTGGACAGGAGAATGGAGAAGGAGACCTCAGTCCATCTGGAAAACAAAATAGCAAAAATCCAGCTCATTTAAATCATCTCAGTCTCTTGGCCCTGGGTAAATTCGCATCTTTACTAGCATAACAAGTCTGCCCATCAAATCACAGAATTGCAAATTTTAAACATTTGCCTTGATCTAAGATAATTGATTGTTAATCACTTGAAAAATGAGATCATTGGTATGGGAAGAGTATCCATTAGGAGCTAATGTTCAGTTATAATGCTTTAATTTCACCTCGTCAAGGGTAGTGGGAATGTGCTGTTATTTCTTTATTTAAATAAAATTCTTACCAATGGTTCAGGGCAGCGTACAGTACATCTCAGAAATATTCTTTGAATTTATATTATCTACTTTCTCTCCTTCCTCAGGGAGATACACTTCTGAAAGTGATGTATGGAGCTTTGGGATCCTTCTTTGGGAGACCTTCAGTCTAGGCGTATGTCCATACCCTGGAATGACCAACCAGCAAGCACGGGAACAAGTGGAGAAAGGTTAATTGTTATTATTTATAGGGTGCAGCCTCATGCAAGATATACTTCATAGATCTGTAGGAAGACAAGGTCCATGCGCTTAACAAAATAGACAATCTGCAAATGGGAAGTGACAAACAGTATGATCAAGTAACTTTAAAAAATGTCCTGGTCATTCCACAAGTTTGCTGTCTGATCTTCTTTAAATCACTTGCTAAGAGCGCCCTGCGAGGAAGATTAGGGTTTATAGGCCTCCTGGAAGAAGAGTGGGGTCTTGAAGGCTGGGAGGATACAAGCATAATTGATTGAATCCGCAAAAGGTTGAGGTACCATGTAGGGCTTTATTTAAGAAGACATGAAGGTTAGAGTGGGAGGTGAACATAAGGGGGGTGGTTAGTTGCGAGGCTTGGGCAGCACAAAGGTTAAACCTGAAGATGCTCGTCAAGTAAATTGCTCTTACTCTCAGTGCTAACATCCCAAGCTGCTGGAAATACCAAAAACACTATCTGTCTGCACTTTCTTTTGTTAAAGCTTTGGCCTTTGGAGCAAAATTTAAGAACAAATGTAGTGAAGAGCTCCATTTGAATTGGCTTAAGTAGTGAACCCCAGCTTTTCTTTCACGAAGTAATGAAAAGTAGATAACTCTGATTAAGATATTAGGTATCTGAGTGCATTCTTTGTTCCTTCCTTCCACAGTGATGTCTCCATCACACTGTCCTTTCCCCAATCTGTGCCCACACCTATACTGACAGCTGTAGGAGTCATATACATAACATGGATTTTATGCGGCTTTACATTTGTAAATTTTATCTGGTGTGTGTTAACCCAGGTTGCTCTTGCTTTGCCGACTGCCTGGGCGCAGTTGATGACTTGTTTTGCCGACTGCCTGGGCACCTGCACTCCAAGAAGCCAGAGACGTCATTTATTTGGTCACAATATGGAAGCAGGGAGCAAACAAAAGAAATTTGCAAAGTGGAAGAGCAGAAAAGAGGGCAGGCAATGGAATTGAGGAGACAAGAACAAGGGATTAGAGTAAGGAGGGACAAGAGAATAGGGGAAAGGAAAAATGAATTAGAGGGTGAAAGGGGGGCCTATTTCTTCAGTATAAAAAGGAGAGGCAAGGGAAATCAAAATGGAAAGAAAAGAAAAAAAAGAGTGGGACTGGGAGATGGAAGGAATAAAGAAATGGAAAAAAAGGGGCAGAAGGGAAATTCACACTCAGCCTTAAGGTAAGTGTGTTTTAATTTGTTAGCATTCCTGTATTTTATTGGATTTTCATGACACAGGAAGAAGAGGGGCCAGTCATTTTCCTAGGATGGGGAGAGTGAATTTTTAGGCAGTTGGAGGAGCATACTGACAATTTTACCTTTCCCAATGTGAGCAGTGTTTAGTTTGCTAGTCAAGCACTATAATCTTCATAGTGTGAAAATCATCTAATTTATACCTAGGAGATGCATAAATCTGACCTTACAAAATTTTGTATTTAGTGACCTCAAGGAACTTTGCTCATTCATTTTTAATTATAGTTCCTTATTATTTTTTAAACATTTGTTCAATTTATGTTATTTTTGCATACTAAACTTTTTCCCTTTGCATGTCAGGATATCGAATGTCAGCACCTCAGAAGTGCCCAGAGGAAATATATAAAATAATGCAGAGATGCTGGGACTACAAACCAGAAAACCGACCAAAATTCAGCGAAATTCAGAAAGAACTATCTTCAATCAAAAAGAAAGTGACATAGTGATAAAGTAGTGCCAAACTCAACCTACAGAACTCTGTTTTTCAACAAAGTAATATTTTCCCCTCAAACACTGTGCATTTATACCACATTATCTGCAATATTCTTCTAGGGTTACTTTTTAAAATTAACTCATTTTTATATATATGTGTGCGTGTGCGCGCCATCTTGGAAAATGTCTAAGCATATGTTAAAAAGGGAGACGATTCTGCCAAATGTTATATATCTAGTCACATTAACACTGTCATTTAGGATACATGTAAATAGAACATCAGATACTGTAGATTTAAAGGACTATGACTCCTATCTATTTTACAGTGATAAACTGCTAGTGACATTTCCTAAAGGTTTTGTACTTTATGCTGTATTCTTAATTTGCTATCTCAGTTGCAGATATCAACACCAGTGGCACTAAAACATGGTTGCTGTGCCATGTTTCTGAAGACTTTAAATCTGAGGACCACAATTTTTGAATAGTATTTCAATCAGGAACTTTATATTTTTTAAACCATTTCTGCAACTGATATTTTAAATGATATATTGCTTTAAGAGAGAACATCAGTTAAGATTCTGGATGTGCATGTATTCTTTTTAAACAAAGAAATCCATAATTTTTTGTAGAATAATATTCACATCATTTACAAATGCATCCTTAGATTTCTTACAGTTGCTCTCATCATAGTAAATATGTTCAACTTTGGAAATTACTTGCTACTTTTTTTCCTGTGAAAAATTAAGTAGTTTATCAGGAATCTTTATGCACAAATCTCCTTTGATAGGCTAGGTTTTTTCTAAATGGCCAACATCCAGTCTTGGGTGATACATGTTTGTCAGGAAATACTCCAAATCATCTGCCTTTCAAAGTACAAGCAGAAGAAGAAAACCGTTGGTTTTGAAGGTACATATGTAGAAAAGAGGTCAGCAGGAAGCAAGTTTGAGAAGAGAGTGGAAAGTAACTGGTAGCATTGATTTTAGATGAGTAAAAGAATGCAAACTGCCAAATTGGCTTTTGGAGGTTCTCTGATAGTTTGATTTTTTTTTCCAATTTTCAAATAATTGATATTCCTTTTCTGCATGCAGTTGGAGTCAGCAAAAGGACATGTTTTAAAAGAATACTTTCCATGCATATTGTCCAAAGAAAAAGGCTACATCTCACTTACAGAAAGAAATGCTACCTGTTTTAAACCTCTGGAAGGCTGAACAAGGCATAGAGTAGAAATATTAATCTATAGAAATGTCTTCAGTTGTGTTCAGATTTGCATATTCACACTGTCAAGGAGGAAAAGACTGGTATAAAAATAATATTCTTATAAGAAGAATAAAAGCTAATCAGTTGGGGGGAGGGAGGGAGCACAAATTATTTCTGGCTTGGATCTATCTGATAAGGGTTCCCAACTGCCATAGAGACCTGTGACTTTAGCAACAAAGTTATGATCTGAGATCCAAAGTTTGGGAGACCTCTCTCTAATAATTATCAAACTGTTATCAGCTCAAGGTGTGTTAACAAGGAATTAACTGCCAGACCAAGTGACTAAAACAGAGGAATAAAAGAAAAAACAGCATTTGGGACTTTTAGTGGCCCTATTTCTTTTCGTGGGGCTGTATAATATTTTATTTCTATTGTGGTGACTCTTCTATTGTGCAGAGCACAATTTCTGCTCTTTAAAGTACATTTATGGTAGTATTGAAGGAGATAGATGTGTGACTGAAGTATTTGTAGGCTATGAGTTTTTTGACCAGTATCTGTTACATTAAATTTAGTGTCCAAATGAACAGTGAAGCACCATACTGGAGAACACTTTTTTCAGTGTAGGTGGAATTGTTAGCAATCTAGGTTTGTTCTGGGGGCAAAGGAAACAAAACACACGGGGGAAAAGGAGTAGAAACTGAAAATAAAGGAAAAATTAGTGTAATCCGTTTATAATCATTTCTTTATGTAATTACTATGTATATTTAATCATCACTGTGCTCACACTTGGTCCAAAGATCTTTGTCTCAATACCACTAAGAAACATTGTTTAGTCAGTTAGCATTGATACTAAATGTTACAGAAATAGCGTGCCTTAATGAGCTGGCATGCTTGTGTGAATAAAAGTGCATGAAAATGCCAGAAATGTGCAACGATAACTCTGGTAAGAATCCAGATAAATCACCCAACTATAGGTCCCCATCTATGCACTCACTAATGTCTAAAAGGAAGGACAAGAATGTATTCGCTTTTAGATTAACACACTTTTTTTTTAAATGAATGAAAGACACTATACTATTTCAAAGGACTGTATATATCCTACCTTTCAACAAGAAAACAGAACAGTTCTTTTTGTCTAAATTTGGTAAACAGGACACACAATTCTGATTCTTATGTACAGAGGTAAAAGGACAACAACTGTTTTCATTTTTCACTTATCTTAGCAGTTAACATTTTGCAATTCACATCATGCTTCTGTTTACATTGAAAAGGCTTTTCAAAACATGGAACACCTGCAGCATCTAGAGTATGTTGTGTTCTTTGTCCTAAAGCAGACAGGAATTCAATTCATGATTAATAATCCTTTGGGAGACTGTCAGGATGAGTTCATTGGTATAGAATAAATTTAATATAGGCATATGTGTTTTTCACAAAAACTGATTCAAACTGTTTTGTCAGCATTAATTCAGTTGCATTTGTGGCATAATTTATTTGTCTCATCTGTCACATGTAAATTATTGGAATTGTGTACTTTAGGGAGGTTATGTCAGTATCAGATACATGTCTATAACTACTTTTCTTAACTTTGCCAGTTTATGGCAGGGGAGACTACAAAAATGTACAAAGAAAAGCCCTTCAATTTAATCAATGGAAAACCAGGTATAGCATTCAAGAACCAAATTGGCAGCTATCTGCCTTCTCTGTAGTCTTGATGTCTTTTAAATGAACATAGGGTTAAAATCTTAGCATTGTTAATGAATTAATCGGAGATTGGATAGTTAATTTTTTTACAGTGTTTTGTACATTTTGTTTAAGATACAGCAAAATGAAGAGTATACACTTTTGGAAATTCAGTGTATTTAATAGGCTTTGACATCTGCACTTCCCCATTTTATGGGGTTCTAACAGGCTTTGGAAATGTTCAGATGGTTATACATCCAGGAAATACTCCTGTCTTTTAAAATTCATATAACACTTAATAGTACCCTAAAAATTAAAACCTCTAAGTATATTATAGGAGATGGAGTGTGATTTCTCCAGTTATTGCCAATTATTTTCCTCCTTTTCAAGGCATTATAAAAGAATGAAAAGTGCTACTGTCATATTTCATTTATAAATTTAAGAGATTATTTTAAAGCTAATAATGAGTGTACAGTTTCAGTTGTTTACAATCAAAACTGAGCATTTAAAACTAGCCTGTGTTTTGTTTTGAAATCATCATCCTGGTTATTAAGATTCCCAAATGTCTGGAGTTCATGGTTTTATAGAAAGTGCAATATTGAGAAACAGCATGTTTGAAAACAAGACGGAGACCTGTGCCCTCAGCAGATGTGTAATCTTTTTCTACAGTCTGCATTTCACAAAATTGTTTTAGATTTTTAATCTAAAATGAAAAAGTAAACAACAGTGTTTAGCAACTGCAATCATTTTGCATTTTTGTTTCAGAGCTTGATGTGCATTTTGTAACTAACTATGTCATAAAATCAGCCTCTATTTTGGAGTGTGGCTTTCCATGGCTTAACACCACTTTATATGCTGTCTGTGTCAGGAAGTACACTATCAGAAACGTGCCGTTTACAAAATAAACCTCAACCTTTCTTGTGCAGAAAGCAGTTGTAAGGAAACAGGTTATTGTACCTCATTGTTTCCCCTTGGTTTTTCACCCACCCATGTTTGTTTATGATGAACTTTGTGCTTATTCAAATGCTGCAGATACACGTCAGTGTAAAGTCATATACATTATTTATGGCATTTTTACTACTACTGTAATACTATTAATCAAAAATAGTAGCAAGCAGGTGCTTCCCCCCCCCCAAGTTAAAGGAGAGAGCCTCAGCCACGACATTTCTAGCTGAGTCTAAAGTTTGGAGTTGTTCAGATATAAAGTTTAGGCCTGTGCTTTCTCTTTTTCCTCATTCACGTGAATTACTGGTGCCAATAGCATCTTGTCTATACTGGCCTTTTTTCTGCGATGTTTCCCACCAGTGGTAGCAATGGTGGGAGTGCTAATGTAGGCTGGCTGCCAGCATTCGTATCATCATAACTTCTGGACAGCTCTGGACAGGGTCGGACAACATTGAGGTCTACTCATTGATAGAGCAGTACCTTGGAAATATTTCAGGAGAAAGGCATGTGTAAATAAGATATGTAAATTAGCCCTGTGGTTTTAAGAGGTCTTAATCTGACATTATAGCTGGTAATTGTTAGGATGGCTAGATGTCACAGACAGTAATGGCACATAATGTAAAGGAGCAAGAAGAGAGAGAGATGGAGTGAAGAGGAAGAAGTCTCTTTCCAAAAGAATAACCTTATTCATTAGCACTGGAGAATGCATTTGTTTGTTACCGTGTCATTATCCATTTAGGTAAGCATGAAAGTTTGCCATTGAAATAAAGAGGTCACCTTTTCCAATTACTTGCCTAAAGTACGAGTTGTTTTATTAGACTTGGTTAACATCATTTTATGATTAGCAGTAACTCCTAAACCACTGTGGTGGGGTACAGAGAACTCATGCTGTAGTGACAATCCTTGGAAACATTCTGACTGACTTAGCCATAATTGCTCTGGGGGCATACAGGGCAGATTGTGTCCACTCCATTCCCACACCAACTGGCAGGGCACCTTCCCTCTTCATATTCAGCCAGTCCTTACACTCCCTACTGCAGGAGGGGAAGACACTTACAGGAGTGCCCTGTTGAAATCCTTGGAAACAGAATAACGTTGTAGAAAGAAAGTACTAGAGAGGTTTCAAGAAGAAATATCCCTTAAAGAAAGGATGTTCTCACAGAATGTTTGGAAAATGAGATCCTAGGATATATTATCCTCATATAAACTGTAGCCCAAGTGGCTGGGATGGACAGTGTTGTCCTTCAGGCCCAGACCCTGTCATTTCTTTGTGTCATGACAGGAAGATTAGAGATTTGTCTCCTATACAACAGATGTTACTGGCTGCTGGTTGCCTAATAAGGATATGATGACATCATTTCTCATACTGTTTTGTTTCCACTTATTCCTATAATTTAAGTTGACAAAAGATTGAAAAATACAGGTTAAAACATGTTTGCTGATAAGAAAACTGGGCAGTTTTACCAAGGAGAGGACAAATAATCATTTCATTAAGGACTATTATTTATACCGCAGAGGACACATCATAAGGCTTTTGAGCCAATAGCTAGAATATCCCAGTATAATGTCCAGTTCTGACAGTGGAGGCACAAACAACTAAAAGGAAAGCAGATTAAACTCTCAAGTGGGAAAAAAAACAACAGTCTCTCTTCCTGTTAGTTTGCTGAAATCCTTTTTTTCCTGCCATTCACTTGCCAATATCTTTCCTTTCTGAAGCTGTACTGTGTAGGGGTGTAGTGACTGCTAGCTGAACTTTCACTGTAGCAATATAAAAGTAGTGCAGTCCTAAAGCACATAATTTGTCATCTTGGATAGGAAAGAGAAAGCAGGACAGTACTTCAGGTGAAACCATACTGCATGCTCAGACACGAAAACTAAAAGCAGGTTTAAATGCCAACATCAATTCATTGTGTTTATCACACAAGCACCATGTGGAGTATTTCATGATTGGCCTTGCAATGTGTTAAAAAGTGACTTGTCGCCAAACACCTTATTTATTCTCCCGCTAGTACAGCATTTTCTAGAAAATAAAGGTGCTGATTTTTGTCCTTAGATTTTGTCAGTGTGATTTTCATGACATGTTGCCTCTCCTGCTTTTAGTCCTTACATCATGTGTGTCCCATTCCTCCTTCCCTGATCTGAACTCATTTCTCTTTGGGGCCGTAGTTAGGTCAGTATAACTGCATTGCTCACATGTGTGGATTTTTTGCAGTTCTGAGCAACGTAGTTATACCCATGTAAGTGTAATGTAGACCTCGCCTGACACTGGTAAGAAAACAGCAAAAATGTGGGCATAATATTTTCTAGTATATGTTCTCTGAAAATCTCTCTTCGCCCCTCCATGGTCAGATGGTCACTTATAGTAGCAAAACATTCAGCAAATGGTTGGTGGGCTTGCAGAGGGAAGCTGAGTTTTCAGATCGGCAATGTGCTTTTCCAAAAAGTTTACATTCCTTTCATTTTCATTAAAAAGAGAATGAATTCTCTTCAAATTCCACTCATCATTTTTGCTCCCCTTAATCCCTCGCAGCAGTCACTGGCTCTAGAGCTAGAATCCCATTGAACTACTTTGCTAAATTCCATCAATTTTTTTAAATTTTAATTATTACTTAATATGTAAGATGTTTCTCCTTTGATGTGACAAATGTGATTTCTGGCTAGAAGATGCTTGAGACTACAGGATACAATCCTTAGGTACCACAGCCCAGCAGTTTGGGAGGAAGGGGAATTTAGAGATTTCACCTTTAATTTGTGTCTCACTCAAGGTAGCATACTTTTTAAATCCTCTGTGTGGGTTTGACACCAGAAAAGAAAATTTGTTGGTTTGACCCTGAACAAAGGAAATCATCACTTAAAAAGAAAAAAAAATGATTTCCATATACCTACTGCCCAGTAATCTGAAAAGATGGGAATTTTAGGACATACATACATTTAAAATTGTTATTAAGAAGAGGAAATTGCACGTATAGATAAAGAAAGCAATTATCTTACTAACTTTCTGAAATCCCTACTTCCATGTAACTCCCACTGAAGTATATTGGAGTTCTGTGCAGGGAGACTTCAGGACTGGGGCCTCAGTTTTGATTTCTTTTTTCTGCAGGTTTCTTATTACTGGCCATGTTTGAAGACTAGTCTTCTTTCAAATGCATTATCACTTCACTAAGGCAGGACCTTTTTGAACTTTCTAGCAGGAGAGCACTTATCTTAAAGGCTTTAAAAGAGTTCATAAGGACTAATTCACAATACTGGCTAGAGCCAGGAATAAGGGGCACACAGTTACTTTGATGCTTCCCCTCGTCACTCTATATTCACTCTTGACTTACTTGCAGATCTCTTGCTAGCACTGGACTTTCACTCCTGATCAGAGAGATCACCGGTCACATTCAATTCTGCAGTGGTTTAATAATATGGTCAATAAATTCGAGTAGGCTGAAACCACAAAACCCAATCAGTGAAAAAACTGCACTAGATTATTTTTACGTTCATTTGTTTTTCCAAAAAGGAATGCCACAGTTCATCTTTATGAGCAAATCACCTTGCAAACAAATGTTTGTTTTAAATCATAAATTTTAGGGTACAGCTTTGCAACTGTGAACTCAAGAGCCTACTTCTCATTCTGAAAATGCCTGCAGGCTAGCATGGAAGACAATGAAGTCACATGACTTCAAAAAGCATGAACTGCCGCTAGAATAGTCCTAAATTACCACCATGCTGTATTTACAGCCCTGCTATAATTTTAGAACTGGTTGTAAACATGCAGAGCATCCCACTTCACCAAACTTGGACTGTGTGTAGTAAGAGCAGACAGAAAAGCACACACCAGCACCAAATACCATCAACAATCCAAGCTAAGGTGATTTGTGAAAAAAAAACAGCTTGTCAAACAAGAAAGAGAATGGGTAGTCTTGGATTATTAGTTTACAGAGAGAGCATTCTCCATATCCCAACTAAAATTTCTCTTATTGAACAGCCAGTACAGACATATCAGATCAGTCTTGCTAAACTGTATCAAGAAATAAAGAGGGAAAAAAATCATTCTGCTGAATACTGGTAAAAAGAGGTATTCAACTTTAGCAGCAGAACAAAACTAGGGGTAAGCAGCTACAAAAAAACAAATGTAACCACAATTATGGGATATGGAAAGAGTAAGATACACCTCTCATTATTGTGTATGGACTTTCAAAAAGATCAGTCTCTTGGGAAAAAATTCTGCTCTCATGCTTGATTTTAGCACAGTTGCATTGCTATGTATGAAGCCAGCAAAATTTCATTCCAAGACTATTTTTAGAGGACAGTCTGGCCCTTAATATTTTCTTCTTCAGGCCTTCTCAGACATCTGAATTAGATGTCTCCATATCCCTCACATACTTCCATTTCACATTACTCTGTGAGTTGCTCTTCAGAGGCAAAGTTCTAGCTTTGTCTCTGGTTTCATTTGGCCCAACATCTACTTCCAGAGACCCCAAAAATACTACTTTAGGTATAACATCCCAAAGTAACTGTAAGATAAATGTTTCATCCAACTGAAGACTTCTTCAAGAAAGCTGACAAATTCCTTTTTCATATTACAGTATGTGACATTCTGTTCTTGATGTTTTCTTTGAAATACACAGCATTCTATTCCTCCTCTTCGAGGAACAATGTGTAACTAACACTGTGCCCCACTGAGAGAATTACCTTGCTTCAGTTGCAGTCAACAGACCAGTTCCAACTGAATAAAGAGTGTTGTGACGCCAGTTTCCACTGATCCTCAATAAGGAAATGTGTTTTCCTTTTAGCCTATTTCAGAACGCCAAACATTCTGCATTCCTAAATCATCATTCTTATTGTCATCCATTTTGTTTTTAGGGGCCTGGTTTCCTTGCTTACACCACGTAACCAGGTGTACTGGTGAGCAAATACTGTACAGCTCAAGATCAGACTTGCAGACTAAAAATTTATGGTTTTTTAGTCCACTAAATATATAGTTACTTGCAGAACATTTAATACATGATGAAGTGACTGATTTTTAGGTGACCAAATTAATAAAGCTTTATAAATTTTCCTCAGCAGGTGGATCAAATACCAGTAGTGTCATAATCAGTCACAGCTGAGTTGGTAAAAAAAAATATTATTTAAGTATATCAGTGTCTCTTGCATGCAGTTTTCTCCTTAACAGGTACATGGCTTTTCTTTTAGTCACTAATGTTATTTATTTGAATGGTGCTCCACAGAAGGGTTAAACTGTGCTCTAGCTCGTCTCTGGAGTACTAGGGAAGGTGTGTGCAGAACTGTAGCAGCCAAATTGAGGTGCTTTATGGCATTCTGCCTTATACAGATCAGATGCAGCCAGGATGCCTCAGAGCACTGCTGCTGGGAGCGCTCTCTATAGCATTGCCTACATCCATTAGTAAAATGTGCACTCTGTGCTCCCCCCAGCACCTGCTGCCAATTGCTAACTGCTGCACAAGTAGCAGAAACCTGGCCATGCCCCCTCATGGCTTACCTCTGCCAGCTTGCAACTGTGGACAACCCCAGTGCCCAGGCAGTGATAGTGACAGCATTTTGCCTGGGTCCTATACAGGCCCACAAGGGAGAAGATGTAGATGAGGCTTCCTGCATATCCCCTGTGCAGGAGATTCGACTAATCCCTCCATAGGAGGGCCAACCAGATGAAATGCAATCAATTAAAACTTCCATTGTTCCTTATTACGTCAGCATAATAATGGCTAACAAACATATTTCCTACTGGGAGTTTGCCAATCTGATTATTAGATGTTAGCTCCCTAAAAGCTTAAGAAAATAGAAAAATCTACTAGGAAAGGACTCCAGGTCTAGGCTTGGGCATTGTGTTACCTCAAAGGACATGATCCAAAAAACAGTCCAAAGAGCTACTCTGACCTAATTATTCTAAAAACATCCTGGAAAAGGATTGAAAACCACAACATATATTTTGTATCATTTCATTGCCACCCCTAGAGCAATTGCACAGTCTTGCTTGAGGCGGCATGCGGGGGGGGGGGCGCTCTGCCAGTCACTGGGAGGGCGGCAGGCAGCCAGCCTTCGGCGGCATGCCTGTGGAGGGTCCACTGATCCCGCAGCTCCGGTGAACCTCCAACAGGCGTGCAGAGCGCCCCCCGCAGCATGCCACCGTGCTTGGGGCGGCGAAATGTCTAGAGCCGCCCCTGTGTGTAATCAAGAGGTTTCCAGAAAGGACACTTGAGCTGTAGGGGCACTGTCTTTCCAACTGTGTATGTGTTTATTTTTCTTTTGTATAACTGCATGGTGGAAACTGGGGGAAAGAAAGAGTCATTGAAATACCATGGCAGACTTTTGACAACTGTAGCCTTGAGTAGCCAGGCACTGATGTAGTTTACAATTTTTAAATGTATTTAGATTTTTTTTCATTTAATGCCAATGAATGCACCAGCAAATTTAACATCAGGTAAAACACCTTTTATGCTCTTTGTTGTTTAAAAATAATATATTTGTGAAACAGATTGATAATATGTAACACTGGAAATGGGTGCTTCTTCCCAAAAGTGCATGTGTAAAAAAAGAGAGGTGGGGGGGGGAGTCTTATGTAGGTTTATCTGGTTTTTAAACGTCTGAAAATGATAGCTGTGTAATACAGTTTAGTTGTCTATCCTTTATCATTTTAACAGATCTGCATTTTAACTTATTTGCCAATTTTTATATACATAAAAGTTACATTTTAGAATTGAAGGTAACATTTTTTCCTAGTCTGTTACAAAATAGGAGGTCCATGTTCTTGTAAACTTCAGACTTTTTTTTAGCTTCTTCTGATGGACCAATTACCACTGAGTCTGCAGTCCCCTTTTTACTGTATTCTTCCAATAAATGTAAAATATTTATGTCAGGTTGTGTTTCTACTTCATTTAAATATCAATATTTATAACAGGAAGGGGAGAAATATAAACAAATATATTGTACACTGAAAATAGAGGATTATCTCCATAGTAACCTTCATCCTAGAGATGTTACAAATACAATGCATAATACACATAATATACATCCACTTTGTGGCAATTAAGCTTATCTGAGTTCTGGTTGCAATCCCTGCTGCCTTGCCTCAAACATTACCTGCTAGAGTTCAACTGTCACATGTTTAGTGTGTGGCAGTCCTTTGCCAATATTTATTATTATGAGTTGCTCAATCATTATAATACTGCCAAAAATGAGCACAAGAATAAAAAACATGGCCAAAGTCTGACCGACTTTGAAGTTAGAACAATGAACCCTGGTAACTTGAGCATATTTTCTTTTTTCATTTGATAGTAGGAACAGCCTCACTTTTGTTGATGTCTGTTTACCCTCCATTCTGCAAATCAATAATCTTTCTAAAAAAGGTTTTCTGTCATTTGCACAGAGTAGCTGGCACAGACACTTGCCTCTGTGATGCCATCTGTGATGTGATTTAATCTGGTTACCTCTACCTTACACCAGTTTAACTTTACCAATGGCATCATGTTTCACAAGAGTGTGCAGCCTGGAGGGTGTTTACACGTGCTGTACTGTTTGTCACAAATATTTTATATTAAATATCTATTGCCTTTTATCCCAAACTGATTTCCATGTATCATCTCTGGACTGGAGGCCACCACTTCACTGCACAAGTGTGAGCAGCACACATTATAGTCAAAGACACCAAAGCAGTCCCCTATTTTTAGAATAAAGATGGTCTCTGTAATGCCCAGTCGAAGCAGATATTCTCTCTTTTTAAAGAATCTGTCAAAAAGATGGACATGCAGGTGCATGCGCACACACAATAAAATGCCTGGAACTCAATATAGTTACCTTGAAGAACAACGGGTCAAATCCTCCCCACCTGTATTTGAAGCTATGATTCCAAAAAGTCTCATTTTCTGATTGTGCTTATTAAAAATAATCCTAAAGTCGAACAAAGACATCTCTGAACTTTACTCAGTTTCAGGACATTTCCACTGACCTAGTGTATTATTTGCTTTATTTTTTAATTACTTATTTGGAGATACTTATGAACACCTAAGACTTCACCTTTGTCCCACCCTGCTAGCAAGTCTTACACATTTCAATTAATTCATGGTTCAAATATACGAGTAATAAGGTATTTTATTACTTAATGAAATTCTCTCCATTACATATTCCTATCAGTAGATTTGCAGACCACCTTAAATATCTGTTACAGTTGAAGTTTTATTTGCTTTCTTATGTCATATCTTATTCACTCTCTATGAAGCCCACTGTTAGTTTAGCTAATTATGTAAAATCCCAAGGGATTTTTCCAGAACAAAAGTTGATAGATTGAGGATGAAACTATTAGGGATGAGCGAACCAGTTAGTTAAAAATGAAAGCTAAAAACTAACCAAAACACAAACTAGGGTGTTGTAAAAGCTTGGATGTGTTTATTTAAGGCCTCCCAACCACTGGCCTTCAGTAGATCCTCTTTGAAGGCAGGCATGAGACATCTTTCTACTCCCTCAGGAAGTGAATTTCCTCTTCAGAGGTGACTTGGTAACCTACTTCCCCAACTCCAGTCCTGAGATGGCTGACCAGCCTACCTTTCCCCTCCTATTCGTTATAGCATGACCTAGTCACCCCACCACTGCACCCATGGATTTCATTTGCTTTAAAAGGCACACTGATCTTCTTACAATGTAGGATCTTGCTCTTATATAGTGTCTTCCTGCTAAAGGTAGCAAGGTTATTTACCTGTACAGTAACTGGAGTTCTTTGAGATGTTTTCTCCCTATGGGCATTCCACCATAGGGTGTGCACGTGCCTTGCACTTTTGATCAGAGATTTTAGTCAGCAGTGCCCACAGGTACATGCTTATGCATTACAGATCCTAATGCTCCAGTGCAAAGGTATATGAGAGGGGCAGATCTGCAGCCACCCCGGTTCCTTTTTAACACAAAGCCCAGTTACTGTACAGGTAAGTGATCTCACCTTCTACTTTGAGGTATTGTCCCTATGGGTGCTCCACTGCTGGAAACTTCCAAACAGTATCTCAAGATAGAGGCAGGTGCTGAAGACTGTGTCAGCAAAGGCCATATCTGCCTTGAAAGGACGTAGGAAGCAATAGTTCCTGGAGAACATGTGAATGGAGGATTGGGTTGCTGCCCTGCAGATGTCCAAGATGGATATGTCTCTAAGAAGGGCTATTGAGGAGGACTGGGCCCTAGTGAAATGGCCAGTCACTCTAGGACAGTGTTTCTCAACCTTTTTGATACCAGGGATTGGCTAGCTACCTTCCTAAACTGTGTCACGGACCAATGCCAGCCCATGGATCAGTTGTTGAGAAACACTGTTCTAAAAGATCAAGTTGTTGAGTTCCCATTTATGGTTCAATTGGAAATGCCTGCTCAGGGTATCTGCTATGTTATCCTGCAGGCCCAGAAAAGTAGACAACTGAGATTTCTATGTAGTAGGATATTCATAGTTTTAGTGATTCTGTGCATAAAGATTGGGATCTGGCTGCACGTTGACAACTGATACAGTACCACAGTACACTGTTGCTCTATTGTCCAGTGTAAACTTACCAGGGCAGCCCTTGATGTTTCAAAGGAAATATTCGCCCATGTAGTGATCTGCCCTGAGTTAGAGAATGTTGATGAGCAGAGAAGCTTCTCAAGGAAGAACAGGTGGTGGTAACTCTTGAGGTGGGGTGGATATGAAAACAGAACTTCCACACAGACTTTGAGAAGAGCCTTCCACATGTTAAGGGAGTTGAGAACACTGGGAGCTACGGTCACTCATTTGGAAAAAGACAGTTGAGGATGTAAATAGCCCTGAGACTGGTCCGAAGGCATCAAAGGTGTAGTCTTGGGTGAGGCATTACACACATGCAGGCCAGCATGTGGCCTAAGAGCTGCAGGAAAGCCCTTGTTGTGGATTATGGGCTCAGTTATAGTGTGGCGATAAGACTTGCTATAATGGTGAAACTGTCTGCAGGTAGGCAGGTAGGCTCTAGCATTTGAGGAGTCCAGAATGGCCCTGATGAAGTCTGTGCACTGTACTGGTTTTAGGGCAGATTTCTCCACATTTAGATAAAGGTCCTAGGAGTGAAATAAGGCTAGGTCTTTGTCAGCTGCTCACTGGACCCTGAAGAGGGAGTGATCCTTGAAGAGCCAATCATACTGATAGGGAATGATGGTTATTTCCCACTGATGCAAGTGAGCTGTGATGACTGAGGGGACCTTTGTAAAGGCCCTCAGGATGTCTGAAAGACTCTCGAGGATGGTTCACAACCCTCAACAAATCTGTCAAAATGGCAGTTTGAAAGCAGGTGCAGAGTAGGAGGTCACTGCTGAGGAGGGCGTTTTTTTGTGAAGTGTGGACCTCTTTCAGGGGTTATAGGCCTCACATAGGGATAAAGGTTCCATCTCTGAAGGGCGCAGCAGTCCCAGGAAGGAATCTCTCTCAGTATCCCTTAGCATAGGAATTTTTGGTTCCTCTGGAACCAGGTAGTCTTTGTGAGTGAGGAACCTGGACAGTAGAGGAGAGCTTGGGTACTGTTCAGCAGGGATTAAGAGGAGCCCAAAAACACAAGCCTGTGCTAAAACTAAACTAAAAAGTGAATAAAAATAAGATAAGCTAAATAAAATACTTAAGGAAGGAAGAAGCTGAGAATCTAGCAGTGGACAATGAATGCTCCATTTCAAGCTGAGGCAGTTGATAAGGAACTGAAATGATGGCAGGGGCAGTCTGCACCCCTCTCCCAGTATACCCTTACACTAGAGCATGAGGATGTGAAGTACCCAAGCGCGAATCCACGGCCCCTACTAACTACAATTCCCATTCGAGAGTGCACAGGCACACAAACATCCTACAGTGAAGCACACATAGGGACAGTAAGTTGAAGAACTCCAAAGTGCTCTACAAACATTAATGAACTAAACTTCACAACACCTCCATGATCCCATTTTATAAATGAAAAAACAGTCACAGAGAGATTTAGAGGCAGTGCATCAGAAGCAGTCGCTGACTCTTTGGGAAGCTCAATTTTTCATTGCCCAAGTTGAGATAGTTTGAGCCTGATTTTGATATTAGGGCACCTTGAATGAACATTTGGTTCTAAATTAACTATATTTGTTTTCTTTCACTTTTAAGTTTTTCCAATGGGGGGAGGGGAAAAGAGGGAGAAGGAAGAGTAAAAAAATTTGAGACAAAGAAACAGAGGTTTATACACTTTCAAAAAGATGATTTTGGAAATTTTCATATTTTGTACATTTTTCATAAAATTTTGAAATAAAAATTGACAAAAATGATTTTTCTTCTACAAACAGGTTTTGTTTTGTTGTAAAAAATGGATTCAACTGGCTCTTGTAAAGGGCCATTGATTATGGGAGCAAGGCTATGTCAAATAAGTGCGTATGAGAGCATGCTCTGGACACAGACAGGCTTTGAACAAGTCTTATCTCCTTTGGTAGCTAATTCATCAGTCAAACACTCATGTCTGAAAACGTTTTATCTCAGGCTCTCACAAGCTTTGTCAGCTGCATTTTCCCAATGGGCCACAGCTATCTCTGAGGCAGGGTCATACATGAGAGAAGTGGCCTCTTATACAGATGTGTCCAGACCTATTGAGGGCTTTGACCATTAAGCTTAGGACATGGACTTTGCAATGGAAGTGAAGAGGGAGCCAATGTTGCATGCTAAACTCTGGGAAAATCATCCTGACAGTTTATCCAGTTAAAACAGTCTCTAATTATCAGTAACAGAATTTTAAAAGAAGCTGCTGCAACCAGCCCTGTTCTGCTCAGCTCGGTGATGGCTGGCCTCAGAAGAATGAAGACACATTCGTTCTTTGAAAACTTGCTACTACCAACTGCAGTATAGCACAGGGTCAGCAGCAGTGGCCTCTGTTTTGAAGCTCTGCTCCTGCTAATTAGCAAGGAGGCTATGGAAGAAAAGAGATGGGATGGGAGAAGAAACTGAACAGTGAATGGTGACTTGAGGGAATTTAAAAGTCTCCTACATGCTATACTGTGATTGTTTGATACAACACCCATATTACAGAAAGGATTTGAATTTATCAATGTCTCAGGAGTTACCATGATACAACTGAGGATAACTTGCAACAGTACCATTCTTCATGCAATCCATCCCTATCACCTATTCCCAGTTTCTGGCAAAGAGGCTACGCACACCAATGGGGACAGAAGGCCATAAAGATATTTCAAATTGAAAGGACTGTAATAAATTCAGCTTGTAAAAGTGGGGTTCTAATGTGAAGTTTTAGTAAAACCAAGTTTGGATGAGGTGCAGTCAGAAACTTTATGACAAGGCTGTGTGACCTCACCATGTGTGTTCGTTAGAAATGCTCTGCCACCAATCAAATTGCAACTCTCATTCCAGCCATTTTATAAATGTGTAAGAAATGTACAAATGCAACAACAGGCCTGGCCTAAGTTGGGAGCTGTACATTTCCTGTCTCAGATGAAGTACCACACCTAAGTCCAGAGATGGCTTAGTTCCTCAGACTGTATGCAGACACCATGGAAACTGCACCCTGCCATGTCTTCAATATATTATTTTGCTACTAGCTTCTCCCCTCACTTTAATTCCCTAGAAGCGTGTTACTCTAGAAGTGCTCCTGGGTGATTCTATCCTCTGAAATGCAACTGAAATAAAGAGGTAACATTATGCAGCAGTAGGGAAGTTATCACAAGCTTGTGCCTACTTTTTCTAGTAACTGTGAGTTAATAGTCTGTGTTGTCCTAATACTCTGCAAATACATTTCTCTCCACCCCAAAGGAGAGGTGTGGAATATTAACCAGCTGCTGGCCTGAAACCTCAAGAGACTAGCCTAACGCTGACTGTGTATTAATGCTGGGGAGAATATTCTAGTGCAGACAGTTTTGGGCTCAGGATCCGTTGGTCTTTTGCCAGTTGCCTAGGGTATAGGAAACTGGGAGGGGGAATTTCTGAGACTGTGTGATCAGAGAGCTGAAAAGGCAAAACACTGCATGTTTCGCTCAGGTAACACATTTAAGGGGGCTTGCACAATGGAGAAAGCACAGAGAAGGACAAGAAGGCTAATCCTTCAGCTAAAACTTAGGAAGTACAAGCAGCAGCTAAGAAAGCCCGTCCTATTGTAGCACCTGCAGAAAGAGCAAACAAAGGAGCCACAGAGTTAGAAGAGCAAATATTTGGCCCCCTTATTTTAACTGGCCTGGGACACAGGAGATATGGGATCAGTTTTGAGCAGGGGGTTGCCAACTCTCACAATTTAGGAGTTTTTCCTTAAAGCCCCTGCTGCTGGAATCAAGAGATTGAATGAACTGCTCAGCTTTCACTGAAACAAGCAACTTTCTACCCCCTCAGGGTGGCAGAAAAAATATATATTTAAAATGTCAAGTAAGTGCACCCTAGAGGTTTAAAACCCAAAAGGCAACTAAAAGGGATTCAGAATATATTATTAAAGACCACAGATTCAGGACGTTTAGGAAGCTGAATCATCATTAGTGAACATGTAGGGTTGGAAATACTGGGCACTGGCAGTGTACAGTGCCTGTTCAAGTCATGTGATCACTTTTTTTTTTTTTAATGAAAGCTAAGATTCCGATGCACATTTTTTATACCTCATGGCTGGTGGCTGTGGAGAAATGCTTGAAAACATTGACCAAATGTAACCGATACAATAATGTCTGCCAGAGCCCTCGTCCAGACTAACCCGCGGCATCGGCGGGTTAAAATCGATTGCTCGGGGATCGATATATCGCGTCTAGTCTGGACGCGGTGTATCGATCCCCGAGCGCGCTTACATCGATTCCGGAACTCCATCAATCCGAACGGAGTTCCGGAATCGACACGGAGAGCCGCGGACATCGATGGAGCCCCGTCCAGACTGGTGAGTACCTCGATTTTAGAAATTCGACTTCAGCTACGTTATTCTCGTAGCTGAAGTTGCGTATCTAAAATCGATTTTAATTCCTAGTCTGGACGTGGCCTGAGTCTGCAGACAGCTTGAAACAATACCTCTTGAAGGTGTGAACTGCTTCATTATCAGTGGGGTGTTACTTCAAGCCTCCACTGTTCTGGGGGCTGCACTATCACCCTCCTAGCAAAGGATTCTGTGTGGGGCAGGAAGAGAAGTGTATATAGGGCCCAGAACTCCCTCCAAATGCAGAGGTAAGTACTAGGGGACCCCTTCTGCTGCCATCCCTGCCTCTCTGGGGGAGGACAGGGTCCCCTACCCCTGCCTCTGTTGCTCCCAAAGGGAGGAGGCCCCCAGCTGTTGCTCCTGCCTGTCATCACTTTATCAAGCCTAGTTGTAGATGTCCTAAGCGTCCCTAAGGAAATAAAGACTATTTTCATGCTCAACTTCTCATCCCCTTTTCCTCCTCCCAGTTTCCTTCTCCTCCCACGCAAAGAACCGCACAACCCATGTACAGCCATTTTATTAGCTCCCTCTCTCTCTCTCTCTTCTATTTCCCCACTGCCAGTCACTTTGGCTCCCTGCCTGTTCCCTCATTCCCATGTATACACTTTCCATTAGCTCAAGAACCAAATAGAGGGAAGTTGGTTGTGTTGGAATCACTTGCCTGGATTAGGAGAGGCTTCTGGCAGGGGAGATGGGATAGGCAGGACCAGCGCTTCCATTTAGGCGGCGTAGGCAATCGCCTAGGGCGCCAGGATTATTGGGGGGTGGCATTTGGCTGGAGGGGGCGGCAGGCGGCTCCGGTGGACCTACCGCAGTCGTGTCTGCGGAGGGTCCCCTGGTCGTGCAGCTCCGGTGGAGCTGCTGCAGGCACGGCTACGGCTGCGGCAGCTCCACCGGAGCCGGGGACCAGCGCACCCTCTCCGCAGGCACGACTGCGGCAGCTCCACCGGAGCCATGGGACCAGCGTGCGGGGCGGCGAAATGGCAGGGCGCCTAGGGCACTAAAAACACTAGTGCCGGTCCTGGGGAATAGGTCAGGACTTGCTGGTTTGGGACTCTTGAATGAAGCATGTTTCATCTCTGCAGAATTTCTCCCTAGTCTGGATTAACTGTCCTAATAGTTTTATCTGCAAAACCTTAATAACTGGTTAGTTTTCTAATGGTTAAATGTGGGGGTACTGAACATCTAATATAAAATAAGGGCAATAGTATTAATTCACAGCCAACTACCAGACATGGCTGTAAACTATAATATTATACTGAATTGTTTAATACAACGGGATGTTAGCGATGAGAACAATAGCTAAAGTTTTAAAAAGTGGGAGCCTAAAGCCACAACGGTGGGATTTTCAAAAGCACGTGGGACTTGTGCTCTTAAGTTATTTGACAGGGTAACAACACTTGTAGATAGGGAGAAGTAGGAGATGGGATATATCTTTACTTTAGTAAGGCTTTAGATACTCTCTTGCACGGCCTTTTCCGAAACAAACTAGGGAAATATAGCCTAGATGGAGTTACTCTAAGGCGGTTGCATCACTGGTTGGAAAACTGTTCCCCAAGAGTAATTGTCAGTGGTTCAAGGTCACGCTGGAAGGGTATAGCGAGTGGGGTCCCGCAGGGATTAGTTCTGGGTTCAGTTCAATAGCTTCATAAAATGATTTAGATAATGGCACAGAGAGTACACTTATAAAGTTTGCAAATGATACCAAGCTGGGAGGGATTGCAAGTGCCTTGGAGGATAGGATTAAAATTCAAAATGATCTGGGTAAACTGCATTTGTCCTTATTGAATTTAATCCTATTTATCCAAAGTATTCCAATTTAGGAAGCATTAATCAATTGCGCGCGCGCACACACACACAGAGTGAAATGATTACCTAGGAAGGATTACTATGGAAAGGTAGCGGGGGGGACAGGGGGGAGGTATCACAAGCTAAATATGAGTAAACAGTGTAACACTTGCAAAAAAAAAAATATCATTCTGGGATGTATCAGCAGGAGTGTTGTAAGCAAGACATGAGAAGTAATTCTTCCATTCTACTCCACACTGATTAGGCCACAACTGGAGTGTTGTGTCCAGTTCTGGGTGCCACATTTCAGGAAAGATGTGGACAAATTGGAGAAAGTTCAGAAGGGAGCAACAAAAATGATTAAAAGGTCTAGAAAACATGACCTGTGAGGAAAGTTTGAAAAAAAAATGGGTTTGTTTAGTCTGAAAAGGAGAAGATACAGGGAGGCCCTAACAGTTTTCAAGTATATCAAAGGCTGTTACAAGGAACAGGATGAAAATTTGTTCTCCTTAAACTCAGAGGATAGGACAAGAAGCAGTGGGCTTAAATTGCAGCAAGGGAGGTTTAGATTGGACGTTAGGAAAAACTTCCCAACCATCAGGGTAGTTAAGCACTGGACCCAATTGCCTAGGAAAGTTGTGGAATCTCTGCACTGGAGGTTTTTAAGAGCAGGTTAGACAAACACCTGTCAGGGCTGGTCTATTACTTAGTCCTTGAGTGCAGGGGACTGGACTAGATGAGCTATTGAGGTCCCTTCCAGTCCTACACGTCTATGATTCAGGCACTTAAAAATCCCACCTGACATTAGGCTCCTCTTTTTGAGAAGTTTGGCCAGTGCCAACAATTAGCTAACTTGATTACCTCACCATATATATTAGTCAAACAGCCATTTCCCCATTTTATCTTCACAACATGTTAGGAAAAAGCTACAGTACAGAATTTTTTTTTAATGTCCCTTACAATACTAGGAACAAGTGTGCTTATCTTCAGTAAAATGAACAGCACTGGAGAATAAGCACTGAATATACTACTGTCACTGCAACATGAGACGGCTGCGTTTGGCTGCACATTTGGGAGTGTTGTCTGAAGTGAGTCTCAAAGCTAAATCTGGGTACAACTTTAGTTAGAAGACGAGCAAAGATCAGAGAACAAGGAGCTATCAGCCTGGCCTTCATGGCTTTGGGGCATTATCCATGCCAATATTTACATGTGTGAAATAGTACTGCTGCCCAACATAAATTAAATACTGAAGGTTTATTTCTGGATATGAATATTGCTTACTGTCAAATCCATATTAGTGATCATCAGTCATTTTATAAAAGCAATTCTTTCTTAACCCTAAAGTCTCATTGGCAGGAATTAGACAAAGTCAAAACATAATAAAGGTCAGGTTTGTTGTGTCTTGAAGTGAAAAAGTTAATGTTATTTCCTCTATTGAATTCATGGTTCTGTTGCTTTCAAAAAACATTTAAATAAATCATGCATCACCTTGAGCTAATCCGGACACGTCTCTGGGTGACAAATTATGATGCTAATAGAAGAAAAAAATAGTTTTCTGAACGAAGTATTTTCCTTGTATTAACTTGACAGTGAAAAAGTTCAGAATAAGTCAGCTGCCTTGACACTACAGATTACCAGTTGAATGGATTAAATTTCCTAAATTTTTCTAACACTACTATAGTAATAATATTAACAAAATATAGAGTAACATGAGGAGTACTGCAAATCTTAAATTCTCTATATTTCTACACAACATGAGTGTGTACATAAAATCATGAGTGGTGTGGAGAACGGGAATAAGGAAAAGTTATTTACTTGTTCCAATAATATAAGAACTAGGGGCCACCAAATGAGATGAATGAGCAGCAGGTTTAAAACAAATAAAAGGAAGTTCTTCTTCACACAGCGCACAGTCAACCTGTGGAACTCCTTGCCTGAGGAGGTTGTGAAGGCTAGGACTGTAACAGGATTGAAAAGAGAACAGGATAAATTCATGGAGGTGAAGTCCATTAATGGCTATTAGCCCGGATGGGTAAGGAACGGTGTCCCTAGCCTCTGTTTGTCAGAAGGTGGAGATGGATGGCAAGAGAGAGATCACTTGATCATTACCTGTTAGGTTCACTCCCTCTGGGACACCTGGCATTGGCCACTGTCAGAACACAGGATACTGGTCTGGCTGGACCTTTGGTCTGACCCAGTATGGCCATTCTTATGTTTTAATATATTTTCAAGAAGGAAAAATAATACAGTGTATATTGTCTTGTTTATCATGTTATACCCAATAAAAGCTATTTGGATAAATAGGTATTTTAATATTTTTTAAAGATATGTTAAGAGAAATTGATTTATCTGTTAAATCCCTACATAATGGATGCTCAGGATGAATGACAGGGAACATTTTAGCCCAGACTGTATCTTGTTTAACTTGCCCACTTAGACGGTTAATGCTTTTTCAAGGGTTTTGTTTTGTACAGTAGTTAGCTCCTTATTAAATCCAATGTATCTCACAAACTTTCCGCACCGCCTTTAGAAAAATGGTACCAAATAGTCTGTAACCAGAATAAGGAGGTGGGGGAAGAAGAATGAATAGCCAACTGAAAAGTGAATAAATGGGTAAATTTCATGGAAAGTTATTGACAATGTTTCCTTACAATGATGTAATTGATGAAAACTTTAGGAAGAGCATCAGCAAATGCAAGGAAACATAGATGGGGTGCGCTCTTTATTAAACACTTGCTCAGAGGTGCAGTGGAATAATCTCACAGCTACACAGTAACTCCTCGCTTAACGTTGTATCTATGTTCCTGAAAAATGCAACTTTAAGCGAAACGATGTTAAGTGAATCCAATTTCCCTATAAGAATTAATGTAAATGGGGGGGGTTAGGTTCCAGGGTAATTTTTTTCACCAGACAAAAAAAAACTATATATTATATAGCTATACACACAGTATACGGTTTTAAACAAACAATTTAATACTGTTCACAGCTATGATAATTGTGAGGCTTGGTTGAGGTGGTGAAGTGAGAGCGTGGAAGAGGGAGAGATATTTCCCACAGAATGCCTTACTGCTAAATGATGAACTAGCACTCGGCCGAGCCCTCAAGGGTTAACACGTTGTTAATGTAACCTCTCACACAAGGCAGCATGAACACAAGGGAGGGGAGACAGCACAGCAGACACCTTGTGTGTGGGAGAGAGAAAGAGAGATACACACTGCCCCTTTAAGTAAGCTGACCCACTCTTAAGTGCAATGTCTGTTTAAGTGGATCAGGAAGTTGAGACTGCAGCTGCTGCCCCAAGCTCGCTCGCGCGCTCTCTCTCTGTCCGTGTCCCCTCCCTGTTCTATATGGAGAAGGGGTAAGGGGGGGTGCAGGAGCCGGGGGAGCACCCTGACATTACCCCCAGCCCCCACACAGCAAGCAGGAGTCTCTGGGAGCAGTTCCAAGGCAGAGGGCAGGAGCAGCACATAGCAGTGGGAGACAGGAACAGCTGAACTGTTGGAAATTAGGGGAGTGAAGGGCTGCTGATCCACCCTGGTTCCAAGCCCGCACCAGCTAGCTCCAAAGGGCTGCTCTTCCTGCAAGCAGCGGACAAAGCAGGCAGCTTCCAAATGACGTTATAAGGAGCAATGCACAACTTTAAAGGAGCATGTTCTCTAATTGATTAGCAACGTAACAACAAAACAACGTTAACCGGGACGACTTCAAGTGAGGAGTTACTGTACTGAGTTATCACACTAGGCTACTTATTTGATATAGTTCAGTTCTGGGGTGAGTAGTTGAGGTGGAAATGAGCAAGTCTGCCTTTCTGCTTGTTATGGAGGAAGCTCCCCATCCTTTCTATCGCTGGGCCATGGCTTTGTGCTGGCATGATGTCTACTTTGGCGTAAGAGAGAAGGTTTGTGCTGCCTTACTACAATCTGGACTCCTGCCCTGGTTTTACTTCAGCTAACTCTCCCTCATACTCAGCAGGCACAGTCCTTGAACACTGATAAAAATGATCAGTGATCATGCTTGAAAAGGAAATCTATGGGAAAATAATGATATTAGAAGTAGTCAGCCTAGTTTGAAGAGGCTGTCAGTCAGTTTCCTTTTCTCACACGGTTATGATGGCTGGAATTTGAGATAGAAGAGATGCTGTTGATAGTCTTGAACAATCAATTTGAACTGTAATTTGTACAAGCTAAAAAGTGTTTCATTTCCACTTTCACTTTAAAAGAAAATAGATTTGGTAAGCTTTCTGGAGAGAAAATAAGTTCCATTGAACTTATGTCTATGTGCCTGTCCTTTGGATCCAGGCAGATTCATTCTTCATAAAGCTATTTAGATGAGACTCCTAGACAACAAATGCATCCTGACAAGCGTTCCATTTAAGAAGGAAACCAATTACCAGGCTTCCTGAACTGACATTACTGCATATTGATTTCATCAACTCATTGTTCCGACACCTCTCAGAATGGCACTAAGCAGAATCTCTGATGGTAAGGAATCTCAGAAAATGCAGGCTACCCTTACACTCTCCTTGTTCTGAATTAAAAGATGGACAGTCTTGAAAGTGAAACCCTGAAATGTTTTCCAAGTCAGAGGCCACAGCTGACATCATTCAGCACATCATTCAACCATGCACAAACTACAAGGTCCAGTGTCAGGGCTCCTCTCGTTACAAGATTAGTTACTTCTTGCTAGCCACAGGTGGTGTGAAAATGGTGAAGGGAAAGATTTTTCATGTAACTGGACTTCTGCAGTTTACATCTATTCAAATTGGTCTCTTATATTTTTAGCCCACGGCTGGTCTTTTTAAAATAAGTAATACAGAAGTAAAGGTGGATCAGCTGTCTCACTGGTCTGATGAGGTTATAGCAGCTCAAGGGCATAAAATTCTCATTCACTTTAGCAGGGTTTAAAGCCAGCTAGATAGCAAATGAATGACACATTTTTGTGCACTGTCTGAGCTGAACAAGATCTTGCTAATTTGCTTCTAAGTCCCCATTCTATTGCACAATTTGCTCGGCGCTCTCCCCGGACACCAGGCCAAGACACTTATTTCAGTGATCCATTACTCTGGCCTCTTTCAGAGACTTGGGTTTAATTCTCCACTGTGCCCAAGTGGAAAGATCCCTCAAGGACCTTAAGCCAGCTGAGAACCAAGTATATCAGAGCCTGCCTTTGCCTCCTCCCCTTCCCTCACATGCTCTGTCTCCTCGCCTCTGAGAAGCCTTAGCTTTCCCTTATGCCAAGCAGTGGGTTGCAGCACAGTAGATGGCAGATGCAGAACCATCACTGCCACTAGGGAGATTCCTTTGGCTGTTTCAAGTTCACTCTGTGCTGCGTAAGCAGAGAGCTGTCCCTTAGGTCCGTAATACCAGGGATGGATAATGGTGTGATCATTTTAGACCAGGTTTACCTCCTCTATCACCACCAACGTGCTATTTTCTGTTTGGCTTTGGGAGCAGAGCAGATCAATTACCTCTCTCCACCGGACACCAGGTTCTCCTTAGCAGCTCAGCTTTTGGACACCTATTGCATTGCTCAGCCACTTCAATTATACATTTGACCTGCTTGCTTTATAGCTTAAGCCTTATGTTTTTCTTTCCATTTTAGTTTTTGTTACACTGAAGTGCAGGGAACAAACAATAACTAACTGTATGTTTGCTGAGGATTTCTGGAACAATGTATGCCATAAGAGATTTTTGCAACAATACAGAAAAAGAATTAAATCTACTAGGCCAATTTTACCCTTGGTGTAATTTCACTGGAGTCATTGGAATTACAACAGATTAATTATACCCCTAGCTTTTGAAGTGCAACAATATGCCATACCTTTCAATACCTCACTGTGTACAATACACTATAGCATACCTTCCAATACTCCACTGTACACAATATGCCATACCTTCCAACCCAGCACTGTATACATACCTTCTAATACCCTACTCTGTATACAGTATTTTCAGAGCTTGTAACTTATAAATCCCTATTAGGTACCCACATATTGTAATAGAAATAATATTGACGTATGTATCCATGTAACACTCAGCCACTGCAGGGATGGGTGCTGTAAGGTGACACTCAGGATCGCTGCACACCTGTTGTGTACGTTGTACCTGGGAGGGTACAGGAGAGGGTAAGGAAATGAGGAAGGGGCACTGGGCATGTTTGAACCAGGTGGGAGAGAGCAGCTAACACTTTGTCCTTATCCTTTCTTGGCAAACTCTTCGCAGTGAAAACATTGCCATCCATGCTACTTTCTGTATATCCAATGTGAGCTGAAAGTGGCTCTTTTGTTACAGAGCAAGACCACCAAAATGCTACTATGGGAATAAGGCACATGTGCTGTAGACCTACAGAAACCAGAGTGCTAATGCAAACAACCCACCTGACCAGTCCAAACTTCTTCTATCAGAAGATTTTACATATGAAATGAAGGGCTACCTTGGAATGGGCTGCTAAGGGCATAGCGTGAAAGCAGATCATCAACTAAACATGCTGCACAGCTCTTCCAGCATTAGATACAACTCACACTCCCAGAAAGGAGAGGGGGTTTTGGTTCTTAAAGGAGCCTAGAATCAGCAACTGCCTCTGTCTCAGGGCTATGAGAGAGGGTGAATAATGAAAATCAAGAGACACATTGCAGGAATACACACTAGAGCAGTGGTTTTCAAACTGAGTTGTGACCCAATACTGCCGACCGCGCCGTTAAAAGTCCCGTCAGCAGTACTGCCCAGCTAAAGCAGGCTAGCACCTACCTGTTCCGACACCACACTGCGCCCTAGAAGCAGCAAGCAGCAGGTCTGGCTCCTAGGTGGCAGGGGGTCACAGGGCTCCACATGCTGCCCCACCCTGAGCACCAGCTCTGCACTGGGGAAGGGAGGCAGTGCCTGAGGGTGAGACTCCATGGAGCCACTTGAACGCCTCCGCCTAGGAGCGGGACCTGCTGTTGGCCATTTCCGGTGCCAGGGCAGGCAGGAAGTCTGCCTCTGCACCCCAGCTGTGCCGCTGACTGGGAACCACTGGAGGTAAGCTGTGCCCCAACCCCATGCTCCAATCCCCTGCCTCAGGCCTGAGCCCCCCTCAAACCCAGAGCCCCCTCCTGCACCTCAAACCCCTCATCCCCAGCCCCACCCCAGAGCATGCACCTCTAGCCCAGAGCCCTGACCCCCTCCCACACTCTGAACCCCTTGTTCCCAGACCCAGCCCACAGCCCTCACCCCACCCCTTTGCCCCAGCCCTGAGCCCGTCCCACACTCCAAACCTCTCATCCCCAGCTCTCTTGGGTCATGGGCATCAACAATTTTCTTCAACTGGGTTGCCAGAAAATAAAGTTTGAAAACCACTGCAATAGAGCAATTTCCCTCTTTAAAGCCTATACTGGAGGGAAGAATGGAATGTGGAGATATGACACTGACCCACCCTGTCTAGGCTAGGAAATAGGTTGTATTGAAAAATGTGATAGTTCAAGCATGTTAGCAAGCATGTTTTTAAACACTGCCTATTTTCCCAGTTTAAATCTGCCCATTCAGAAGAGGGTAAGGAAGTGAGGAAGGGGCACTGGGCATGTTTGAACCAGGACTTTCTAATCACTTGAGCATCCAACCAGGGCTCAAGCAGTTACACCCCAGCTCAGGAACTGTCCTTGAGCTGCTCTTGTCAGTCCCAGTAGAAGGGGCCTTAGCAAGGTGAAGCTCACTTGTCTGCAGACATGACGGCATGAACAGAAAACGGTGGGACCACAATTCCCAGGAATAATTAATTCTAAGGGATTCAAGATGTGTCTGTCAGGGAGGAAATCCAGGGTATTTTAATTCTGACCTGGGATTCTGGGAGGGCAATGGAGTGAGCGAGCAAGCATTCGCCCCGAGCTACCATTACATATACAGACTCTAGCCCTGGGCCCTCCCATTTTGCCCTGTCACTGCAAGAAAGCAGCTCACCAGGGCAAGGCAAGCAGCCAAAGAGCACAGGCAAGGTACTCTCCTCCTGACCTGAGGCACATACCTGAGCACAGCTGTAGCTCCCCCTACCCCCTCTAGAATGTGCCACTGCAAGCATCTGGGGAGGGGCAATGACCCTGCTCATATTGCCTGTTTTTTCTGGGGTTCCCTCAACAACAGTCCCTTTAGGGAACTTGAGCTCTTTGATTCCAGTTCCACCAATGACATCTTCCCTATTTTACATACATTTTATTATAAACATTAAAAACAAATATTTGATGCCCAGACCCTCATCCCGTCCCCTTTGGCAGAGATTGCTAGCACATAGCCAAACTAGAGTATTGATTTTACCACAGACTGAGCTGGTTACAAAGTCTATGAGTGATCCATTGAGGAGACCAACCATCATGAGGGAACTTTCTCTGTCTCCTTGTCACCTGTCTCAAAGTCTTGCCAACTATCTTTCTGCAGTCTCCTCCCTCCCTGTGGACCTCTGGCTGGTTTTGTCTCTCTGTAGGCTCCCTCTGGGTGAGGGGTCTGCTGGCTCATGTGCTCTGTTCCTTTGATTCATTTGTCCCTTTTGAGTGGTCATCTAAGCCTAAGTTTTTGTCACAAATATTTTTAGTAAAAGCCATGGACAAGTCAC
This sequence comes from Gopherus evgoodei, assembly GCF_007399415.2. NCBI lineage: Eukaryota > Metazoa > Chordata > Testudines > Testudinidae > Gopherus > Gopherus evgoodei. Next base: position 67,559,080 of record NC_044327.1, on the reverse strand, counting down.
GGGCAATAAACAAAAATTCACAGAAGCCTGTGACCTGTCCCTGACAGACATTCACTAAAAATATCCCTGACAAAAGGGGTAGGCAGGTTCAGCACCCACTGCTGCTGGGGCTCCCAGGTCCCCCTGCTCGTGTAGCTGGACAGCTGCGGGGGGGTCCCCTGCCCCCAGTTGCAGCTGGGCAGCTTAGGGTCTGCCAGCCCCCTTCTTCTGCGGCTGGGCAGTTGCAGGGTCCCTCCCCACCAGGGTGGGGGCTGGGATCTGCAGGGGTGGGGCTGGCTGAGAACTCCAGCCTCGGGGCAGAAAAGGTCACGCAGGTCAACGGAAGTCACAGATTCTGTGGCTTCCGTGGCATAATCATAGCCTTCCTCATCTCATATGAGTTGGGTGACACTGCAGCTGTCTCACTTGGTCCACTCTTTCTGCTGTCTCTTTCTAATGGCTGGATCCTTACCGGAGTGCCTGTCTACAGGGGCCGTAGGTCCTTAGCTGACCTGTTGTGTTCTAATGTCTGCTTCCTCGGATCTGTTGGCCATCTCTTCTCAGTGATATCATCATCCTTTGGCTGCAACTAGTGTCCCCTCATTGGTAGCAGGGTTTTGGTGCTTTGCACCATCAATGGCTGCACTGAACTATTGTGGCATCTCTGTGATGGGGTATTCATGTGTGTCAAAAATTCTAACAAGGGGTGTGAACCACAAGAAACAGCTTTGTGTAACAGACTCTTTGAGGTTTTCACAGCTGATTCCACCTTACTATTACTCAATTACTGGATGGTCATAGGTGTATTGATGGAATTGCTCCACTCCAAATACCACAGCCAGAAGCTATTTTTCTATCTAGGCATACACTTGTTCAGTCACTGCTCCTGCAAAAGAGCTACACCCAATCCTCTCTCTGATGCAGTAGCTGCTGTGCACAGTAGGAGGCACTCTAAATAATTAGAATAAAATAAATAATAAATGTCATGGGTTATGAATGAAGAGGAGGACTGGTCATTCCTCTTAGAAACTATTTAAAATGAATCATACAACTTTCCCCATTAAAAACAAACAAAGCCCGATCACCCAATATATCAGCTATATGTGGCACCAAGACTTTGGAGCATTGCTTTAGGGCAATAAAGAACCCAGGTCTGTTGTAACGGCCACAGTCAAACAATGGGCAGATGACAAATCATTCTGAGCCAGGTAATGGACTGAAGTCTGGCTGAATCCCCCATGCAGCCTGGGTTAGTTACCATTCTTCATCCATGCTAGTTACACATAAATCAGAGGCTGAATTTTTTCCTGTTCTGCCAGTCCTGTCCTCACCAGTTCTGAATCATAAAGATCACTAAGTTCAAGATAAAATGAACCCATCTGGTCCCGCTGAGAGTATCCCAGCACCAATGCCTCTTTTGTTTCTTTCAAACTTCGTGATCTCCATGACTGAGGATAAAACTCTATTTGGTCCCAGAGCATTTTGTTGAGTTTCCACTATCCTTTCACTCTCAAATACAATTGTCTAGGAAGGAGTATGGCAGAAAGAGATCTAGGGGTCATAGTAGACCACAAGCTTAATATGAGTCAACAGTGTGATACTGTTGCAAAAAAAGCAAACATGATTCTGGAATGCATTAACAGGTGTGTTGTAAACAAGACACGAGAAGTCATTCTTCCGCTTTACTCTGCGCTGGTCAGGCCTCAGCTGGAGTATTGTGTCCAGTTCTGGGCACCGCATTTCAAGAAAGATGTGGAGAAATTGGAGAGGGTCCAGAGAAGAGCAACAAGAATGATTAAAGATCTTGAGAACATGACCTATGAAGGAAGGCTGAAGGAATTGGGTTTGTTTAGTTTGGAAAAGAGAAGACTGAGAGGGGACATGATAGCAGCTTTCAGGTATCTAAAAGGGTGTCATCAGGAGGAGGGAGAAAACTTGTTCACCTTAGCCTCCAATGGTAGAACAAGAAGCAATGGGCGTAAACTGCAGCAAGGGAGATTTAGGTTGGACATTAGGAAAAAGTTCCTAACTGTCAGGGTAGTTAAACACTGGAATAGATTGCCTAGGGAAGTTGTGGAATCTCCATCTCTGGAGATATTTAAGAGTAGGTTAGATAAATGTCTATTAGGGATGGTCTAGACAATATTTGGTCCTGCCATGAGGGCAGGGGACTGGACTCAATGACCTCTCGAGGTCCCTTCCAGTCCTGGAATCTATGAGTCTATGAGTCTATTTGTGACTTATCTTCTCATTGAGAACAACGCATCAATTGCATATCCTCAGAGGAACCTGTTCTGTTACATATCTGTTGAATCCAGAAAGGATACCATAATGCTCTTAATAGGCATGTATGTGTCATGCTCATGTATCTTATTCTTTGATTCCCAAGGGCTTGTTTACACTACAAAATTAGGTCGATTTAATTTAGGTCAACCTACAGCCACTGCAGTAATTCAATCAGCTGTTGGTGTCCACACTCCCCTCCTTCTGCTGGTGGAACATACGTTCAATAGGAGCACTTGCACCAACTGAAGTGGAGCACTGACAGCTGAGTATGGGGCACTGAGCCACACAGAGCTCACACAGCTGGAGCCCCCTCATCCACCCTGGGGTGACAGTCAAGTTGTGAGCCCCATACGGGTTCAATTTCACAGCACAGAGCCTAGCAGCAGTGAAACTGGCATTCTTGTAAACTTCATGCTGCTACTGTCTCTGCTCAAAGCAGCTGTACTCTGACAACTCTGTGAGCTCTATGGGGAACTGGAAGCCTGGGCACCTGGGCTCGGAGCAGGGAGCCTGGGCAGCAGCCCAGCTGGAAGCAGCAAAGCTTCCAGAGGGGAGTGTGGGCAGCAGCCCAGCTGGGGGCCGGGAGGCAGCCAGGCTGCAGCTGGGAACCCCCACCCACTGTGTGGTGACAGCCCAAGCTGTGAGCCAACCACAGGGTTTACAGCAAGGAACTAACTAGCCTCTCTCCTCAAATTTTATGGCTCCTACAAAGAGCTGTGAAATTGACAAGAATTTTAGTCAACAGCCCATGTAAGTAACGCAGTGTCTACATGGACACTGTGTCGCCCTAACTACACTGACATAAGCCCTATGCCTCTCATGGAGGTGGAGATATGACGTCGGTGTAGTATGGCACTTACATCAGCGGGAGCAAGCCTGTAGTTTAGACACTAACATAGGCCAACATAAGCTGCCTTACATCGACCTAACTCTGTAGACCAAACCTATCCCTCTAGAATCCCTTAATAAGGGGGCAGGGCTAACTCAGGGAAAACAGGAGTTTAAAAAGCCAGCTCCTAAGTGACCAGCAAACAGAAGAGTTTTGTATCTGTCTCTTTCATTTCCTTACACCTAACAAACACTGCCCTTTCCCTCATCCCCCCCCCCCCAACTTCCCCCCTGCAAGAGTATAAATAATGAAGGTAGAAGTCTAACAGCAGAGTGGGGGTGATCCAGCTTATCGCACTGAATGCAGAATGTACGACTGCCAGCCCCATGGGCAGGTGGTGTATGTATGCATACAGTGCAAGCAGCTCACGGCCCTCAGAGACATCACACAGGCTCTTGAGATCAGAGTGGCTGAACTGGAGGAGTTAAGGGAGTCACAGAATTACACATACAAGACTTTCAGGGACACAGTAGAAAGGTCCCACCCCATCTGACAGCCTCTGTAGGGTTAAGGAGGATGAAAGTCTCAGGAAAGGGGAACATCAAGCTGGAGTGGAAGGAAACAATCCCATAGTTGGGACTCTCCATCCAGAAGATGTCATGGTATGTTCTTGCACTGAGAACTCCTGGAGAGGGAACCCTGTTACTAGGAAGAGCCAGGTAATAGTAATGGAAGATTTGATTATTAGAAATATAAACACAGTAGAATCCCATTTATCTGATCTAACTGGGACAAGGCTGCCCGCGGGGAGAGGGGGGCAAGTGGGGCAATTTGCCTCAGGCCCCACAGAGGCCCCCACGAGAATATAGTATTCTATAGTATTGCAACTTTTTTTATGGAAGGGGCCCCCTAAATTGCTTTGGCCCTGGCCCAGGCCCTCGGAATCTTCTGGGAGGCCATGAACTGGGAACAGGGTCATATTGGATAATTAAAAATCCAGATGAAACGAAGAATGGGAAAGTGCAACGATTCACCGCCATCTAATGGTCACAGGAGAGATCGCCCCCTTCTGGATCTGTGCATGCTGGTTGTCCAGTAAACATGGCCAGTCGGATAATAGAAAGTCTGATAAATGGGATTCTACTGCAGTTGGGTTTGTGATAACCAGGAGCACTGCATGGTGAATTGCCTGCTGGGTGTGAAGATTGCAGATTTCAAGAGACATCTAGACAGACTTAGGTTCAGCGGTGGAAAAGCCAATGGGCATGGTACATGTAGGTAACAATGATATAGGGAAAGGTAAGAGAGAAGTCCTGAAGGACAAATTTAGGCTGCTAGGTAAGAGATTAAATTCCAGAACCTCCATAGTAGCATTCTCTGAAATGCTTCCAGTTCCTTGCACAGCACCAGAAAGACAAGCAGAACAGCAGAGTCTCAATACATGGATAAGACTATTGTGTAGGGAGGACAGTTGTGTAGGGAAGAGATATGGGGGAACCTGTTTGGAGAGGAAGAGCCTGTATATACACCAGAAGGATGGGCTCCATCTAAACCCAAATGGAACCAAACTACTAGCATTTAAAATTAAAATGGTTGCAGAGGAGTTTTTAAACTACAGGCTGTGGGAAAGCCAAAGCGTGCAGGCGCATGTGGTTTGGGTGGAACATTCCTTAGGGATGAAGTTATTAAAGGGGAAACTCTATCCTAATAAAGAGGATAGGAAAGAAGTTGGTATAGTGCAGGTAGAAACTAGCAAGGAATAGTCAAACATACAATACAGGAAGGCAATCAACTGAATTACTAACAAAATGTACAAGTGTTTATATACAAATGTTAGAAGTCTAAATACTAATATGGGCAAACTAGAGTCCCTGGCATTAAATGAGGATATTGATACAATAGGCATCACAGGAACTTGATGTAATGAGGATAATCAATGAGACACAGTAATAGCAGGGTACAAAATATATAGGAATGAGAAAGTAGGTCACATAGTGGGGGAGTGGTACTAAGAGTGAAAGAAAGCATAGAGTCATCTTATCAAGGAGATAAATCTTATCAAACAGTATCATAGAATCTCCATGGATAGAAATTCTAGGCATGAATAATAATAGATTCTTACTGCTTTACTCCTATCGACTACCTGACCAGGATGGTGATGATAATTGCAAAATGCTCAGAGAGATCAGAGAGACTACAAAAGGAAAAAAATAATAATGGAGGATTTCACAGAATCATATAATATCAGGGTTGGAAGGGACCTCAGAAGATCATCTAGTCCAACCCCCTGCTCAAAGCAGGACCAATCTCTAGAAAGGTTTTTGCCCCAGATCCCTAAATGGACCCCTCAAGGATTGAGCTCACTACCCTGGGTTTAGCAGGCCAATGCTTAAACCACTGAGCTATCCCTCCCTCACCTAGTCTCATATTGACTGGGTCCATGACACCTCAGAAAGGGATGCAACAATGAAATTTCTAGACATCATAAATGACTTCTTCTTGGAGCAGCTTGTACCTGGGGAGAGGCAATTATTGGTTTAGCCCTATGTGGAGCACAGGATTTGGTCCAAGAGGGAAATATAGCTGAACCACTCAACAATAGCAACCATAATGTAATTAAATTTAACTTCCTGGTAGGGGAAAAAATACCAGAGAAACCCACCATAGTAGCATTTAACTTCAAAAAGGGGAAGTACACAAAAATGAGGAAGGTAGTTGAAAGGAAATTATAAAGGAACAATCACAAAGGATTAAATGCATACTAACTGCACGAAGACTAGTTTAAAATGCCATAATAGCAGGTCAAACTAAACCAAAAAATAGTAAGAGGGCCCAACAATGTCATCATGGCTAAACAGCAGAGTAAAAGAGGTTATTAGAGGCAAAATGGGATCCTTTCAAAATTGGAAGTCAAATCTAGTGAGAAAAATGGAAAGAATCATGAACTCTAGCAAGTCGAGTGAGAATGTGAAGAGCAACTAGCTAAGGACACAAAAATTAACAACAAAAATTCTTTTAGGTACATCAGAAGCAGGAAGCCAGCCCAACAGTCCGTGTGGTTACTGGACAACCAAGGTACTGAAAGAGCACTCAAGGAAGATATGCCATTGTGGAAAAGCTAGGTGTTTTCAAACTTAATTGCGGCACGACCCTCTTCTAATAAAAATTACTACATGACCCCAGAATGGGGGGCCAAAGTCTGAGCCTTCCTGAGCCCCACTGCCCTGGGCAGCAAGGGGGTGGAGGGGAGGCGCAAAGCCGAAGCCCAAGGACTTCAGCCCAGGCGAGGGGGCCTTTAACCTGAGCTCCACTGCCCTGCATTGACGCCCTCAGGTTCAACTTCAGCCCTAGACCCAACAGATCTAAGCCAGCCCTGGCAAACCCATTAAAACGGGGTTGTGACCTACTTTGGGGTCCCGACCCACAGTCTGAGGACCACTGAGCTAAACGAATACCTTGCATTGGTCATCACTGCAGAGGATCTGGGGGAGATACCCACACCGACACCATTCTTTTTAGGTGAGAAATCTGAGGAACTGTCCCAAACTGAGGTATCAACAGAGAAGGTTTTGGAACAAATTGATAAATTAAACAGTAATAAATCACCAGGACTAGATGGTACTCACCCAGGAGTGCAGAAGGAGCTCAAATAGGAAATTGCAAAACTAGCTGTGGCATGTAATCTGTTGCTTAAATCGGCCTCTGAACCAGAGGAAAGGAGGGTAGCTAATGTGACACTGCTTTTTAAAAAAAGAGTTCAGAGGCTATCCTGGCAATTACAGTCCAAAACTACAACTGGATTTAAAAAAAAACTAGACAAGTTACTGGAGGATAGGTCCATAAATGGCTATTAGCAAAGATGGGCAGGGATTCAACCCCATGCGCCAGGTATTCTTAAACCTCCAACTGCCAGAAGCTGGGACTGGACAACAGGATGGATCACTCAATAAATTGTCCTGGATGTTCATTCCCTCTCAACCATCTGGCACTGGCCACTATCAGAGACAGGATACTGAGCTAGATAGACCTTTGGTCTGAACCAGTATGCCCATGTTTATGTTCCGCTTGTGGCTGCTAAAAAAAAAAGAAGTGGGAACTGGGAAAAGGAGAAAGACGTAGATAGGCTGGGATAGCACGCTTTTTTCCTGCATATATAGATTCAAACATATGAAATTTTCTTTGAGAAATATTCAGGAACTACCCTAACTATCAAATGCCCCCCATCTCCTCCAAAAAGCCTCCAAATGTTTCTCAACTGATGAAGTTTCTATGGGTGGCTGTTCAGATTCCAATGACATTCATGTTTGGATATTTTCTGGTTGGGAAAAATATTTACAAAATAGGCATAAAAGACGAAAGAGAACCAGGGCCGGTGCAAGGATGTTTCGTGCCTTAGGTGAAACTTCCACCTTGCACCTTCCCCCATCCCCGAGCCCCCACCCTGAGGAGCCTCCTCCGCCCTGAGGTGCCCCTCCCATGGCAGCTCCCTCCCTCTGCCCTGAGGCGCCCCCCCATGGCAACTCCCCACCCCCCACCCTCCGCCCTGAGGCATCCCCCCCCCACCAGCTCACCCCTGGTCTGCCTTCACCCCAAGCACGCTGTAGCTGCTTCACTTCTCCCGCCTCCGAGGCTTGCGGCGCCAATCAGCTTAGGTGCTGCAAGCCTGGGAGGCAGGAGAAATGAAGCAGACACGGCGTGATCAGGGAGGAAGTGGCGGGGCAGGGAGTTCCTCTGCGTGCCACACCCCCCACTTACTTGCTGCAGGCGGCCCTCCCTGCGCTCCCCTGCCCCAGCTCTCTCTGCCTAAATGCCGCGGCAAATGAGGCAGCCAAAGATCCAGCCGCCGTAGTCGCTGCTGAAGAAAATGCAGCCCCCCAAATCCTAATGACCTAGGCGACCGCCTAGGTCACCTAAATGGTTGCACCAGCCCTGAAGACAATAGACAGGGGAATGAAAGCAGCATCATTGCCAGAGCTGACCAAGAGAAGAATTAAGATGTCTCTTTATTCTAGAGGTGTCTTTCTTTCATGAGATAGCTGAAGCAGTAGCGATAGAGGGTGGGGTGTTAGTACGCACGTTCAGCAGCAGTGACTGAAAATAGCTGGCTAATTAGAAGAAGTGCAACTGAAGGAGTACATAGTAACACCATTAGACTTCAGGCTTTGAGCCTGCCGGGCTGTGCAGTAGGCATCTTATTCTATATGTGCTGAACTCCTGAGTCCCACACCTAGTGACGTCACTGAGGGTCTGCTTTTAAGAGGGTAAAATGAAATAAGCGTAGATATGTCTGTATAAAATCCAACTCACAGCCTAGAATCTCTCTCTGAACATCCAGTGCTTCCCACCCGATCTATGGGAGACCTGGATTCACATCCAAACTCTGCCTGATATGCATTCAGGAATTTGAACCAGTGTCCCACCTCTTAAGGAGTAACCTAACTCCTGAGCTATAGGGTATTTAGGGAGTCTCTCTCTCTACTTCTCCTGTTGGAGCTCTTACACTTTTTATAAAATAATTAAATGTTAATTGAGCCAGAGAACTACAACAAGAACAACTCTATAGCTTGGTGCTTAGGGAAGCCACTTGGAGGGTGGAAACCTGGCTTCAAGTCCCTGCCCCACATCAGGAAGAGTGGAGATTTGAACTTGCATCTCCCATATCAGGCATGAGTGCTCAAACCACTGGGCTATTGAGTAAAAGACTCATCCAGCTGTGTATTGTGTGTGGCCTGATGCAGGAGGGCAGTAATTTTGTGCATGTTGCCACGACATAGCTGTGAGTTAGGTGCTAGGGGTAAGGATGGAGGCAGTGCCCAGGCACACTAGCAGAAACGTAGGTTCCACATGCAGGAACGCAATTAATGGGAAGAGAAATTTGTCCTTTTGGGACATGTGCTACTGTAATACAAACAACAATATGGCTTTTACCAATGCAAACTCCACAGGGCTCTAGGACCTGCCTACAGTGGCATGCACTAAAGGTTGGCAAAGAATAGGGGTGAGGCGAGTCACCAATTAGGTCCTTGTGGTAGTGAAATCCGGCCTTCACCAAATGCACCCAGAAGGGAATAGCAATTGATGGTGGCTGTTGAAGAAACACGCCAAGTGCAGACATCATTTGACAGCTGAGGTGGTCATGCCAATGTTTTGTTTATACATCCCCTCGTAGAGAACCCACTGTCACAGGAATAAGGAGGCCAGGCTGGAGTTTGGCTATGTTCCATCTTTGACTTTGGGTATTTGCTATTTAGCATTTAGACATTAAACTATTTGATTGCACCTGGAAATCAGAGAGTTACATGTCTATTTATTAGAATTTGCAGCAACACTACTTATTTCCACAAAAATGGAGGCTAGGTTGAGGCCACTTCTGTGTTACTATGCCACTGCGGAAATTCTGGGTGAAGGGTAATTGAAACATTCTGGAACAAATTTTTTTTTTACTGTTGTTGTTTTCCAATATATTTGTTTTGTTTAGATTGCTATATCTCCTACTTAGACTGCAACCTTTTTATCTTGCTTGTCTTCTCTTCCATAGTTACTTACAATTTATTAATATCTCGCTTTCACAAAGAATTTCTCAAACAACTGCAAAAGTTTCCTTTTAAAACAATTCAAGTAAGTTCTCTCAACTCCTACAAACAGTGATCATTTTTAAATTAGATTCCTGTGTGCAACCAGTTTTAAAATCCGTTTTGCTGCTAAGACCTTCTCAGTTTCCTTAATCTCCTCCCCTCTCCCCCAAATAAAACCCCCACAATCTCACTCGAAATAAGCTTGATTTTACGTATTCTGCTGATTTTCTAGAGAAATGTTGCATAATCTAGGCCTGAAGAGAGCATTAGATTTATGTAGCAGTGGCATTCAATATGCAGCAAGCAAACTGCTTTTGAAAGAGAAGACCAATTTGTATTTCTGTAAACGCATTTGAAAGTCTTATTATTTTGTTGTTGCTGAGAACAGACAGAATGAAGCACAGAAAGTCAAATGGAAAAACAACAAGAGGTTGATGTGATATGCCCTTCAAATTAAATCATGTAACAGTGACTTGGTAATGGAAACAGCAGCACTGCCATGGGGTGAAGATCTCAGACTCAGAAGGGATGAGGGACGGGGAAGGTTTGAGTTCTCAAAGAGTGGAAACAGTTATTCACTAGCAGAGGACCGGTGAGTGCCCTATTCTACCTGACTGACCAATAAGGGCTTCTGCTGCAGGTAGAGCCACTCTTCCGTTCCGTACTCTGCATGAAAAGCTCAACAGTCATCAGTACTCCTTACTAGTTATGTGGGCAATCAACAGAGAGAAGCTCTGGGACTGGTCCTCCTTCAGTTCTTGCACAACTGCCTTCTATTTCAATTCAAGAAATATCAGAGTGTACGTTCTACACTGGACAGTAGTCAATGTTATCAACGTATTTATGCATTGCTTTTCCATACTCTATCTTTAGTGCACAAATACAACTAATTAGAGCCATAATTAAAAAAAGGATCCTAAAATTTCAAATGCGAGAGATTTTTCTGATTTTACTTTACATATGAAAAAATAAGTCAGTATATATGAATGATAACTTGTTTGCCTGACCCCATCCTCCCCTGCATGCCCCTCCCCAGACACTTTGCAGAGCAAAACAGGTGTCCATATTTGAAACGTGGACAGTCTTTTAAAATGATCTTGGGCTCTACGAAGAGATGGATCGGCTCAATTATCCAGATAGCTCAGAAATTAATACACTTTGCTGGAATTTGGCAAATAGTAAGTTCCAAAAAATCTAGCCATGAGACCAAACTCTCTGAGAACAGGCATATTCACTTTCAGGGCTCGTCACAGCCATTCTCTCATTTGGTGCTGAGCAGATGAGTTTCACCTCTGATCAGCTCATGATTCCAGTCTCTACTGCCCACTAGTAAAATTTTCAGCAAGCACTTTTATGCTTTTTCCTATGCTGTCCCATATACTTGGTAAGTGCTCCTCATATACCTCCACAAAGCTACTTCAGTAGCCTCTTTCAAATCCCTCCTCAAAACTGTTGCCAGGATGCATGCATAAAACTTGAGAAATATTTGCTGCTGCTGTGCAGAGATCACTGCCTACCATGTTATTACTGTCTCTTTGTTTACATGTATCAATTTTTTGTCTCATCTTATACATAAATTGTAAGCCCCTTCAGGCAGGGATGGTCTTTTTGCAGAGCACCTAGCACAATAGCGCCCTGATCTAGGTATGCACGGTACATAGTACTGTGAGATACTATGTGTGCATGCTGAGATATATTCCTGAAATATATGGTATGCTTAGAACATGGCATTCCAATATCCAAGAGTTAGCAGTGCTCTGCAGTAAATGCTCAGTCTAAAAGTGGTGGGGGGAGGGGCGACAAACCTCTGGTAGTGTTTGAACAAAATGCACAGTTACAGAGTGCTGCAATAATGATTGGCACAGCTGGCCTTGGTTCTGCATAGAAAACCATAAAAGGAGAATGCTTTTGCCAATATTATGTTTTCTCACCAGTTCAAAAGTATCCCTGCATCTGTGATCAGCTCTTTCCTTCCTTAATTTCCTCATGAATCAGCGGAAACACTGACCGACTGTAAAAAGTACTTCATTTCCTGACCTGACTCATAGCTTTTTTGGTGTTCCTTTTAAAAAGAAAGAAGTCTCCAATCTATGTATTGTTTTCTCTCCTGTCAGACACAACAACAATTGGAATCTGTAGCAGTTTCTTTCTTAATACTTTCTCTACTTTAATATAAATGCAAATTTTTTGCTCAACAACAAAAAGGGGGGGGGCTGATTATCAAATTAAATCAGTGTGTATTAATTATGCATTAGTGAAGATTATTCCACAATCCTCATAATCAGTCTTCAAAGTGCAAAATAATGTAATTTTTCTTGGTAATAAAAAAAAAAGTTCTTGTTAGAATTATGATCAAGAGAGATATACTTGATGAATTGCATTCTACACTGTGCTGCCAAGGGGTTACAAACAGCTGGTTTCCATGTCCAAACATTGTGCGATGAGGCACATCTCTCCTCTGGGCATGCCGGATGGTATTAAAGCTGTCTTTTTCACTTCATAGTTATTTTTCCCCCCCTTTCATAGCTTTTCTATGATTTTTCAATGCAGTCTGATGGATGGGATTATTGATTAAATATTAGATAACATTTCCAAGACTTTTCATTTTAGCTATTAGCTGCTAAGCTGGTGACTGCTAAGATTAAAAAGGACAGCAATTAAGTTTGATGGAGGGGGGTCACCACTCTACAAGGCACCCCCTGAGGCTGAACTCTTAAAAACCTTCAGAAGAAGAAGAGATGAAGTAGAAAACCACAGTGGGATACAAGCAACGCTCAGGACACCAACATAGAAGCAATTATACACATAAACTTAGCCAACAGCTTATTTTGTCTATTTCCCCCACCGAACATTTCTTCCATCAGACCCCCCCAGCCTGTGATCTTGTCAGATCTCAAAAACTAACTGGGTTGATCCTCAGTTCTTGAAAAGCAGTGCTGTACCCTAAAAACTGTGCAGCTATAGGAATGGTGCTGGTGGCTCATTAGATAAGTCTTACTGAATGCTAAATCAAACCTATAGCTTGATGTTCATGTGCTGTGAAAGGTGCCATCTTTTAGATGAGATGTAAACCTGAGTCCCTGAAACTAATCATCATCATTTATAGGATGCCTTTTATGTGATGATCTTAAAGCATTTTACACAGGTGGGTGAGTATTTACATGAGAAAACTGAGGCCCAGAGTAGTTAACTGACTGCCTATATCATATAAAAAGTGGGGGAAATAACCTCTCTCTCCTGACTTTAATTCCTGTTTTAAACATCCTGCAGGATTTTGCCAAAGTGGGATTAGCTCTGGAGCCCTAACCAAATTTCCCTCTGTTACCTACAGCCTGCCTACACACATCCTTCCAACCTCCTGTTTCTGTTGGTCATGGTATTCTGCACTTCTTATCCTGAATACACACACAAGCACACACGATAAAAAGTGCCATTTAAATGTAAAGTCATCTTTTCTAATCTATTCTTCCTCTCCCAAGATAGAGCCACCACTGCCAATTTCTCACACAAAAACCACTCAAAACATGTATCTTATTTTTCTAGGATTCCTGCTTTAGCTATAATGCTTGGGTTCTGGGACATCTTATTTCTGTCTGGGAGTGTAACAAGCTGGCAGCCTTCTATGTACACCACCCCTCCCATACACATAGCTTTGGGGGCCACAATGCAGGCAGCCTGCCTGTTTCCCCTCTTGGATTATAAAACTAAAACTTCACCCAATCTTTTTGTGGTCAAACATACCCCTCCTTAAAGCCTGGGTTTATTGATACAAAATAAACTCAAAATAAAACTTAAAATCCCAGAACAAAGTCCACCCAAAACACAGGTTGCCCTACCTCCCCTCAGGCCTTCCTACCTGGGGTCTTTCCTGCTTTAGAAGACCACTCCTAGACATTACCTGGCTGAAGTCTCAGTCCTAAGCCCCAGGCCACTGCTACAGCCTGCTCACTCCTAGCAGTCTCTGATCCCCCCTCCTCCCACCTCTGCAGCTGCCTACTGCCATCACACAGGTGTGGCTCCTTAGTAATAAGGGCTGGCTGGCTCCAGTCCTTCCAGGCAAGCCACCCTGTTATAGGGTAAAATCCCATCCTGCTCCATATCTGGTGTAAAAAATAAAATATGGAGCCGTCAAGGCTCAATCCCCACTCTGTCACTCCAAGTGCAGAAGGTGCGGGCCTACAAGAATTCTAAAAATTAGTATGTGCCACTCTAGGTTTGTTTTAAACTCCCAAAGTTACAGCTTTTCTCTGACTTTGGCTTGGTCAACACTGTCATCACTCAACTGCAAAAAACTCTCTTTGAACCCAGGAAGGAGCGCTTGGGAATTCCTCCCTGCAGGGTACCCTCAAGCCCTTTCACTCACCCCCTCCAACCCGGAAGAGCTGAGAAAGAAAACAGAGGAAATGAGCTATGGCTATCAGCTAACCAAACAACATGCACAAACCTCTTAGGACACCAAAAATCAAATCCTGTTCTTAAAGGTAAATTTTATTAAAACCAAAAAGAGAAAAAATACATCTAGAACTCAGGCTAGAAACAATTACAAAAATTAAGCATCCAAAACAGCTTTCCTGGGAGCTCAGCTTAAAGGTTACAAGCAAACAAAAGCATCAGGAGTTAGCACAGAGGAGATCCACAAGCCAAAACAAAGAAAACAAACCAGATTGCATCTAGCTAAATGTCCCTAATTTACTTACATATTTGGGGGGTTCCAAATAAGTAATTTTAGGTATGATCTGATGAATTTTAATACAGTAACTCCTCACTTAATGTTGTAGTTATGTTCCTGAAAAATGCGACTTTAAGCGAAATGATGTTAAGCGAATCCAATTTCCCCATAAGAATTAATGTAAATAAGTGGGTTAGGTTCTAGAGAAATTTTTTTCACCAGACAAAAGACATATATATATGAATATATATATACACATACATATATACACACACACACACACACATACATACAAGTTTTAAACAAACAATTTAATACTGGTACACAGCGATGATGATTGCGAAGCTTGGTTGAGGTGGAGGAGTGAGAGGGTGGGATATTTCCCAGGGAATGCCTTACTGCTGAATGAACTAGCAATTGACTGAGCCCTGAAGGGTTAACTCTCACAACACTCTACAAGGCAGCAGGAAAGGAGGGAGGGCAGACAGAGACAAACACCCTGTGTGTGAGAGAAAAAATGCACATTTCCCCTTTAAGTAGCTGACCCCAGGCTTAAGTACACTGCCTTGTTAATTAAATCAGCTTGCTGAGACCTGAGACTGCAGCTACTGCCTAGAAGGCGGCACGCGAGCTGATTTTCTGGCACTCACACTGCCCAGGTCCTGGCCACCAGTATGGGGGGGCTCTGCATTTTAATTTAATTTTAAATGAAGCTTCTTAAACATTTTTAAAACCTTATTTACTTTACATACAACAATAGTTTAGTTATATATTATAGACTTGGAGAAACAGACCTTCTAAAAATGTTAAAATGCATTACTAGCACGTGAGACCTTAAATTATAGTGAATACATGAAGACTCAGCACACTGCTTCTGAAAGGTTGCTGACTCCTGGCCTAGAAGCTTCATCCCTCCATCGCGGGTCCCACCTGCTCTATGAAAGATGGGGTAAGCAGGGTGCAGGAGCAGGGAGGAGGGGGAGACACCCTGACATCAACTCCCCTTTTCCCCCCCTTCCTGCATACAGCAAGCAGGAGTTTCTGGGAGCAGCGCCAAGGCAGAGGGCAGGAGCAGCACGTGGCAGTGTGGGGAAGGACAGCTGCTGCACAGGGAATTTAGGAGGCTGCTGGTCCACCCTGGTTCTAAGCCCCCCCCCACTCTCCCCCGCTAGCTGCAACGGGCTGCTCTTCCTGCAAGCAGTGGACAAAACAGATGGCTGCCGAACAACGTTAGAACGAGCATGTTCCCTAATTGATAAGCAACTGAACATCGAAACAACATTAACAGGGATGACTTTAAGTGAGGAGTTCCTGTACCTGGTTCAAGCCTTACACAGCACTCTTGCTTACAGCATTGCTGCTCTGTCCTTGCAGCCCAGAGAACAACAGACAAAGGGAAAGCTTCTTCCCCCATTTTAAAAAGTTCCACCTTCCCACTGGCTCTTTTGGTCAGTGCCCACTTTTTTTTTCTTTACCTGGAGAACTTTGTAATCCTTTACACGTAAAGCAAGTAAAGAAGAGCTCCCAAGGGGGATTTTACAGCTAACTGGCTGACTGGGTGTCCATCAAAGGGAACTATCCCCCACTTTATTCATCACAGAGCAAATTGCCAGAAAGAGGACTAAAACAAAGATCATTTGAAAGGGAAGGTGTTAAAGAAGCACCATAAGATCTTAACTAGACTCAGACAATTGGATTGTGCTCCAGCAGTACTTCTGGGAGGGGAAAAGAGAATGTGTGACAAAGGAAGGTCAAGATGCACAGCTGTGGATACTCTTTACCTGCAGACTACCAAGTACTGCCCTCCCCCAAGCTAGAAAGTGAGCACTACTCTTACCGGTGGTATATGATTGAACTTCAAGGGGATTATAGCATGTTGCTCTAACAGTTCCTAACAGAGGCAGGTAGCACACTCAGAGAGCACATCGGGACCAGATGCATCCCCTAAATTCTCTGCTGGGCATGGCCCCAGCCTGGAGAAGTCCCCAGAGGGTATTGAGCTGGCTCCTAGCTCACTTCCTTGCAGGCTCCGGGGGAGGGGAAGTAGCCTGAATGCAGTGCATTCCAGCTGTCTCTAGAGCAGGCCCAGACTGTCCTAATCTGGGCTACGCCTAGGGTTGCCAGGTGTCCAATTCTTACGAATTCCATGAAGATCAGAGCATGAACTTCAACTCCGGTTTCACATGGCTTCAACTTTCCATTCAGGTTTGTAAATTAATCTTTAACCATTCTTGATACAATTCTATTGAACTGATGGTAAAATATGGAGGCTACCTCCATTTGAACAAACATTAAAGAGCGTGCAGCCTAACAGCTGTAGTGGCTGCTACATTTGAAAGACACTGAGTTAAAAAGTTTGTTTTTAATTTTTTTTAAATATATGGACTTTTCTGCATCAGTGCAATTAAAATTGAATGTTTTTTTTTTTGCTTTTAGGAAGGTGGTAAACTGAGTTATACAACTATTGCATCTCAAACATTTCATAAATCCGAGAGCAACCTCAAGGGGTGGAGAAGAGAAAGCATTTAGTGACACTAAAATAGTCACATTAGAAAAGAGCAAATCATTAAAAGGGCCACATTAAATTGGCGCATCTGACCTAAAACCTTCAAGAGTACTGGGGCAGAGAAGTCAGCCTGGATATCTTGCATAACCTTTTATTACTTCAACAGGCAGCTCTTTGACATTTGCATGAACTGTTGTTTTGTTTTCTAAAACCTTGCAAATGTTTTACGTCTGATATTGGCTACAGCAAGAAGGGCTAAGGCAGTCAGAAAAACATTTGCCCTTCAGACCATGGAAGGAGAATGAAGCCTATTATATCCTATGGGATAATAATGGTTAGTATTAAATACAAACCTCAGAACTTGAATCAACACCATTTATTGCAGAGAAAAACAACAGGTCTCCTTTCAACCAATGCACTTCTCTCTTTATCAGCGCCTTCATTTTCCCCTGCTCAGGATTCTCAATATGAAATGCTCATCATCAGGGCTAACTAATTCTCCACTGCCTGGCACCCTAATCTAGTCATTTACATTTTTGCCAAGTGGATGTGTAACCCTGCAGTTTTGACAGGGCAGCACTGTATACAAATTTTGCACAGATGCAAGTGATTATACAGAATGCAAGGCAGTGGAGAATCAGGTCCATTTTCCACCTCCTACCTACTTATAAATTGTGCCAAGGTGCAGTAACCCAGCATCCTCAAAATGCTGCTCTTATGCACCCCAGGAGTTTGTCCCTGTTACCACAGCTTTTCAAAAGCTCTGAAGCATGTCCTTAAACCTCCTGAGCGGAGAGACATCGCAGGGTTCTCGCTGCCAATAGATTCCACACTTCAGAGATTTCATTTGTACAGGTACTTTTGATCTCTGGTGCACTGCAGGGTCCTCTTTGCTAGCAACAGCTGCATCTCCTTTGAACCATCATGGGTACCAGCGGAGCTCTTAGGGCATATCAAAGCTCTAAAGATACAGCTTAGGGGATGAGAGCCACACACAGGTTCTCAATGGAGCTTGCATATATGATGTGTCTAGACTGCAATGAAACACCTGCAACACTAAGTCCCTGACCCAGGTCTGGGGGGCTTGGACTAGGGGCAAAAAATAGCAGTGTAGACATTTGGGCTCAGGCTGGACCCCTCATGGGATCTCAGAGCCAGGGCTCCAGTCAGCGCCCATTTATGCTACAATTTTATATTCCTGCACCTCAAATCCTGTGAGCCTGAGTTAGCTGACAGCCAGTTGCAGCCATGCTGTGGGGGTCTTTTATCGCAGTGTAGACATACCCACAGTGAAGGGGGGCATTATAGCTGCCAAAAACAAGAGGCAAAGAGGAAGGAGGGGCACCTTGTTTCTTAGGTTGTGAAATACATACAAAGTTTCTTGCAGCAGAATGTGTGACACTGTTCACCCAATTATTAGTCTGTACTTTCTGGCACCAGCAACTTTTGACCAACTAAAATGGGCAAAAGTACTAAACTGCTTTAGGTACATGATGCTACCCTTTAATGGATAAACACATGAAAGTAGCTGTCACCCATTCCGCGTACATTATACCGTTGCACACATTTGGTACAGGTCAGGAATTCCAGACACAAAGTAGCACAGTTCTAGAAATGTTTAGCTATAGTCATTATTTCTGCATTTACTTTATCATCACAGAATCAAACTATTCACATCATCAGTCCAAACTTCTGCCTGACCAGGTTTGTCCCCTAGGATAACTCTCTGTAATTCAGCGGAACAGAGGTTGGTTAGTTAGCTTTATCATTTGTAAAGGGTATTAGTATTCACTTTCCTCTGGCTTCCCAAGTTATGTAGGAATAACTTTCTCCTGCTCTGGCAGGCCTCATCCCTGAGATACAGGCAATTCAGCCCCAGTGATTCCACCTTCAACAGCTCAATCTGGGGAGGGGGAGAGAGAAGGATTCCCAACCCACCATAGGCAGTGAGGAACGCTCCATCTAATAAGCAACCAATGCCATTCCTACTACTTCTGGCTACCAGATCCTCTTGTCATCACCCTCCACATTACTGGAGTACAGAAGGGTAGTTTTAAATCAAGGGAGATTTTTTTCATAGATTCAGAGACTATAAAGCAAGAACAGACCACTGTGATCATCTAGTCAGACCTCTTGTATAAATACGGCCATGGGACTTCCCTAAATTAATTCCTGTTTGAACTAGAGTAAATATATTAGAAAAAGATTGAGTCTTAGATTTAAACATTTCCAGTGATGGAGAATCCACCACAATATTTGTGAACTGTTATAATGGCTAATTATCCCATTAAATTTGTGCATCTTATTTTGAGTTTGAATTTGTCTGGCTTCATCTTCCAACCACTGGAACTTGTTACACCTTTGTGTGCTAGATTGAAAAGATCTTGATTACCAATTTTTGTTCCTCATTTAGGTTTTTATAGACTGTGATCAAGTCACCCCTTAATAGTTTCTTTGTTAAGCTAAATATATTGAGTTCCCGCAGTCTCACTACAAGGCGTGTTTTTCAGTCCGTTAATCATTCAGATGGTCCTTTTCTGACACTTCTCCAATTTATCAACATCGTTTTGTATTTTAGACACCAGAGTGGGAGATTATATTCCAGTAGTGATCACACCAGTGCCAAATTCACAGGCAACACAACCTCCTTACTCCTACTGTTTCTGCATCCAAGGATCACATTAGCCCTTTTGGAAACAGCATCTCATCAGGAGCTCATGTTCAGCTGATTTTAGAGAAGTGTCAAGAAAAGGTAAGAAATAGGTGAGGAAGGAAGACGGGAGATAAAAGGAGAGATGAAAGAGGAAGAGATATTGAAAGCTCAGAAGGAAAAGGAGAGAATGCAATTCAGGCAAGGGAAGCAAAACAGAAGAGGAAAAAAGACTAAAAGAGGAAGACAAATGAAAAGTGGAATGAAGAATGAAAAGATGGAAAAGAATAAAGTTATAGTGAGTCCCATTTGTTCTTAGATAAGTGCCAGAAATGTTATAACTAAATATATACAAATATAAAATTTCATGCAAAATATTGGTATTAATGAACAATCAAGCTTTCAAAAGTTAGGAAACTCCACAAGATAAGATGAAAAACTTCGAAGCTCCCAGCTGTTTTGAATTCCCAGAACAATAAGAAACAAAGGATTAGGCACATTCTTCTCCCACCCCAACATACATGGCTTTGACTGAAATGTAAAAAAAGAATCACCTTACTGCACATGTATAAGAAAACTGAACATTCATGTTGCAAAAGCTACTGAACTCAATTTCTTCAAGAACAGTCCCGGGGGGAAGAAAGTTGGTTTAGATGATGTTGACTTATGGACCTACAATCTCTGATTGTACATGGTAATTAAAAACAAAACAACGGCTGAAGGGATATTGCTACAGCTTCAAGAAAACAAAACAAGGCAGTAACCTCTGAGCAGAGAGAAAGCATAGAACAGCAATCTAGCCTAACAGGAATTTGTCTGAGAAAAGTACAAGCAACCAAAAGAGACAGGTTTTAATGAAAGCTGGAATTCAACCTTAAAGGAATGGCATCAAACTAAACTCTAGTCAGTTTCAAAACATAAAGTAGAAGACATAGTTTCAGGTACTACACCTGCTCTTTATCACTCTGCTCCTTGTGATTTTCTATTTTCCTCTTTTTAAAAAACAGTATCCGTCTCTCCCCTCTTGGTGTGAAATGGTTCGGCAGCTGGTTTCTTGCAACTGATTTCTTTACATGACCAGTGTATTCTCATTGTTTCCCTTGTGCTTCCCATTGTTTGTTTTCTCCAGCAGTGTTTATAGTTTAACACTGAAAATGTACACTCCTTGCAACAGGCACTGTATTTGTTATGTCTGCTCCATGCCTCCTACAATGGAGTCCTTGTCATAGCTATCTTAATATCAATAAATAATAATCCACACAAAAATGGGAGAATAAAACTGACTATATGCAAACCCTTCAAATGCACAAAGCAAATAAAGTGACAAAAAGATACATTTGTCTCTAATCTTTTGGTTACAGTCAGCTTGGGTGTCACTTGTAATGAGGTAAAATACTCCCAAAGAGCACTATGGTTGTTAAGTTGCTATCATTTTAATTATTATTTTGACTGCCTGCAAATGCTAGAATAGTAAGCAGGGATGAAGTGGGCAGGGATTTCTCCTGGCTTTCATGGGATTAAATGCTAAACCATCCCTTACTTTTATCCCTAGCTCATGACACTCATGAGAGCAAGTTTTGCCCTGGGAATGCATCAGTTTTGCATGTACTCTTCTTCCCAAAATATCCCTCCCTAGGGGAAGAAATCATTCCACTGACCCCTAACCTCTTTAAAGACTTCTCTTCCCCCATCCCTCTACCTGCAGATTATTCAATTTGCAAATTGCTCAAAAGATACTTGTCAGCCCATTCCTGTTGCCTATGCTTCTCCATGCGTCCATGCTTCCTTCCATAGCCACATGCACTCCCTGCTCATCCCTGCTTCTGAAATTGGTAGGTGATCCTCTCCTCTTCCTAAGCCGATTGCTGCCTGAAAACTAGGCTGCCCTCTCACTAGCCACCAATGAAGGTTTCCAGTGATGAGCAGAAACAACATGCATCCTTTCCCCAAAATCAAGGAATCATGGAGTAAGCTGCTGAACATTGCAGGGAGGCAATGCAGCAGCTTGCCATGGAATCTGATTAAGGATAGTATATGGGTTATGAGAAACACATATGCCTTGAATGAGTAATGGCTAATGGTTCCTTCTGGTCCCCCAAAATTAGAAAAGTTATCCTTCTCTGTTTATCCCCAAAACAGGATCAACCTAAGAAGTAAAGACAATAAGAAAATGCCTTACATCACATGAGACGCTTTGTCTGAGGACACACAAATCAGCCAAAGTTCCTCTCCCCACGAATAGAAGCTTAAAATGGCTAAGTGACAGTACTGTCAATCACCTAGTCAAGAATCTCTCAATTTGCATACAGATAAAACCTCTTTCTCTCCTCCGATTTAGCTAAAAAGTTACCCAGTAAGGGTGACACCTTACTTTCTTATGCAGTGACCTGTTGCACATTGTGAATGGATCAAGAGGTGAATGCGAAAGATGCAAGTGTCATGGTATAATTTCCCCACTCTGAACCTTAGTGTCCAAAAGATGGGGTACCAGCATGAATTCCTCTAAGCTCAATTACCAGCTTAGTACTTGTAGCACTGCCACCAACCAGGAATTCCAGTGCCTGGTACACTCTGGTCCCCCCAAAACCTTGCCCGGGGATCCCCAAGACCCAGTCCCTCTGGATCTTAACACAAGGAAAGTAAACCCTTTCCCCCACCGTTGCCTCTCCCAGGCTTCCCCTCCCTGGGTTACCCTGGAAAATCACTGTGATTCAAACTCCTTGAATCTTGAAACAGAGAAGAAAATCCACCTTCCTCGCTCCTTCTCTCTCCCCCTCCCAGACTCTCCCTGAGAGAGAAAGTAATCCTAACACAGAGAGGAAATAACCTCTCTCTCTCCCTTCCCTCCTTTCTCTCCACCAATTCCCTAGTGGATCCAGACCCAGTCCCCTGGGGTCTCACCAGAAGAAAAAAACAATCAGGTTCTTAAATAAGAAAAAGGTTATAATAAAAAAAAAGAAAAAACAGTAAAAATTATCTTTGTAAATTTAAGATGGAATAGGTTACAGGGTCTTTCAGCTATAGACACTGGGAATACCCTCCCAGCCTAAGTATATAAGTACAAAGTAAAATCCTTTCTGCAAAATACAAATTTAAACTCCTTCCAGCCAAATACACATTTGCAAATAAAGAAAACAAACATAAGCCTAACTCGCCTTATCTACTTAGTACTCACTATTCTGGACATATAAGAAACTGTATCAGAAAGACTGGAGAGAAACCTGGTTGCACGTCTGGTCCCTCTGAGCCCCAGAGTGAACAACAACCAAAATCTAACAGCACACACAAAAACTTCCCTCCCTCAAGATTTGAAAGCATCCTGTCCGCTGATTGGTCCTCTGGTCAGGTGACAGCCAGGCTTACTGATCTTGTTAACCCTTTACAGGCAAAAGAGATATAAAGTACTTCTGTTCTAGTAACTCCTACTATCTGTTTATGACAGCAAGTTAAGCAAATTAGAAATGTGGCAGTAAGATCAAAGGTCAAATTGGACAAACTACCATTGCTCCAAGAAATCAAAGCCACAAGTTTTCACCCCAAAGCATAAACTATAGATTGCTGTCCTTATAATTCGAATATACCATAAATAAGCCAACTTTCACTCCTAATTAGAATCTGTACATTTGTTTGCCTTGAATCTAATATCCTTCTATACATAGATAATGTCTCTTGTAAGTCCTAAAGCATGTGAAATTCTTATGTATTGTAACAAGGTGGTGTGGCTCCCCTCCTCATTCGGGAGGGTCGAGCCCTGTCAATCATCCATAGTGGCGGGGCCTCTAAGCAGAAGTCGCGCCCCTCAGAGGGTCAAGTTGTGACCCGGAAGGATAAAAGCCAGCCCTCAGTCCTCAGTTGGAGCCTAGCCACCGTCAGGAGCAGACCTGTCCGCGGGAGAGCCTGACTGGGAAGCTGCTGAGGCCGCAGGCTGGTGTCCAGACTGGCCGGAGCTTCCCTGCGCTCGCTATACTGAGGAGCGGCCAGAGCTTCCCTGCGCTCGCTATAACGAGGAGCTGCCACAGCTTCACTGCGCTCGCTAAAACGAGGAGCAGCCAGAGCCGCCTCGTCCCTGCTGCAGCCCCGAGGACACCCCGGAACAGGCCTGGCCGGACTTCCAGGAGGAGCTGCCGGACCTGCCGCCCAGCCCTGGCCGTGAGGAGCCGACGTGGTGGGACATCCCCGAAGCTGATCGCACGAACCAGGTAGACTTGGAGGGGGATATTGAAAGTAGCCCGGGGGCAGCCGACCCGAGTCAGGCTGCAGATTTCCCAATACCCATGGCAGTGTGTTGTGGTCAGGATCCCCACTGACCACCCGCAGCGGTGATTACCGCTACTAGGGCCCCGGGCTGGAACGCAGTGGAGTGGGTGGGCCTGCGTTCCCCCTGCCACCCGTCCACGGGTGGCAGAATCCCCCTCCCCTGGCCTGAAGAGGCCAGCTAAACTGGTAACTGTGTATTGTCGCTCAGCCATGCAGCAGAGGGTCTGAGCCCCCACCTAACTGTGTATTGTTCCTCAACCCTGCAGCAGAGGCCCTGAACCCCGAATTGACTGTATGTTGCTGCTCAGCCCTGAGACAGACGGCCTGAGCTCTCAACAGACCGTATATTGCCGCTCAGCCTTGCAGTAGAAGTCCTGAGCTCCTAAATAACTGTGTAACTGGTGCCCTGCCCAAACCAAGGGCTGGGCCCCCTTTGACTGTGCCACTGCTCGGCCCTGTCCCAAAGGGCCCGAGCAACCCGCATTCCTGCCAGCCCGCCCCTGAACCAAAGGGCCAGAGCTGAGATAACTGTGTGTTTGGTGCCCCGCCCGAACCAAGGGCTGGGCCCCCTTTGACTGTGCCACTACCTGGTCCTATCCACAGGGACCGAGCTACCCAGGTGGTGGGCGACAGTTCCGAGAACCAAGACCCTCAGAGGACAAGTCACGTCCGGTGTGGCTCCCCTCCTCATCCGGGAGGGTCAAGCCCCGGCGAGACTCACTTATAGTATAAATTAAATAAAGTATGGAGTGCATCCTCCAAATTTAGAAGATTTAAAGTATTTTGTTGGTTTTCACTGTAATAAGTATGGCACTTTAGAAATAATAGGAATTGTCTGGCACAAGGAAGAAGAAATGTTAAAAGATATAAACCAAGGTATAACTTTGAGGTATTAAGAGAAATTGCTTAAAAGAGGAAATCTCAACTAGCTGTAGGGGCTAATAATGAAATACAGTTCTTTAAATGAATCGAATGTAAAAAGCCTCCAACAAGAAAAGGATTACAAAAATTTGGTTTACACGGTCATCATCTATTGGATACTAACGGAAGCAGCAGAGAGACTGAGCTGAAATCTGAACACCCACTTGGTATGTGTACAACACCAATAAGAGGGTGGCTCTCTCCAACAAGCCCTGAAACTAGGGCACATAAAACTCATGTCACCATGCACTCAAGAGAGCAGACTGAACCTGTCATCAGAAACTGCAGAATCTTAACTGACATCCAGACCAGCTGTGTGGAAAGGCCACTCCCCAACCTCATGGTTAGGAGGCTAAGCAGAAATGGTGAGATTTCATTGCAGAGATTGTATTTCCTCTTCTTTTCTTTAACATAAATAAACTATAGGTTATCTTTCTGAGTCTACATGACTAAAGAGAACTCACGGAACCCCATATTTCAGAGTCTAACTCCTTTATATATCCCGGCAGATTGGCCTAAGACAGCTTGAAAACAACACCTTGTCCCTTTTGGACAAATCTAGTCAAAGTAGTAATCACACTCTTCAAAGTGCCTTGAAGACCAGTGCACCGTAGGAAGTGTGATAAATGTGCTAGGTACCAGAGAACTGATGATCATAACTAAATGTAATAAGAAATCTTGGTAATTTGCAATGTTTCTTGATAGAACTGTTGAGCCTCTAGTCTGTGATAACTGTGTGCAAGACTTTACTGTGTGTGGAGTACACACAACTGGTTATGTCTGCATTTGAGTGCTGAACTGTTGATTTATATATATTAATGGGGTTCTGGGTGAATTAATAAATTGTTAGTTGGTTAAGAATAAGCAAGAGTTCTAGTCTGAGAAATACTGGTCAAGTTAAAAGTTGACCTGAAAAGAACCCAGCATGCAGCTAACACTCCCTGGACTCAATAGAAGGGAGTTATCCTATTGGATTCTATTAGGGCCTGCCTATACATACAGCCCTGCAGCTGTGCTGAAGCAGCGCATCTGGTGAAGATGCTCTAACGCCAATGGGAGAGAGCTCTCCCGTCAG
This sequence comes from Gopherus evgoodei, assembly GCF_007399415.2. Classification (NCBI taxonomy): domain Eukaryota; kingdom Metazoa; phylum Chordata; order Testudines; family Testudinidae; genus Gopherus; species Gopherus evgoodei. The sequence goes on along the minus strand of NC_044327.1, from coordinate 67,533,333 downwards.
CATAATAAAACAGCTTCTGCCGCTCACACAAGTGATGTGGGCAGGAGAAGCTCTCCTGCCGACATAGTGCTGTCCACACCGGTGCTTATGTTGGTGTAACTTATGACACTCAGGGAGGGTGGTTTATTCATACTCCTGAGTAACGTAAGTTATGTCAACATAAAATTTCAGCTCTAAAATCTAACTGGCACCCTGCCAAATTCATTACAGTAGCAGTCCCAAGAAGAGAAGCAGAAGCCTCTCAATGTGCTGCCCAACCATCCATTAAAAGTTGGTTCTCATTAAAATATTTCTCTGCTGATTCTTATCCAGCACCTGCTTAGCAGGAGCAGCCACAGAAACGTGGAATCAGGTTTCATTTTAGCTTTGCGGCTCATCTGTGCAGACAGGAGCCAATATGGGCCGATCTTATGGCAGAAGTTAAGTGGTACATAAAAAGCTAACTGCCGAAAACAGAAAGCAAGGTGGGGAGAGAAAGGAAAGCACTGCCTCCTGTTAGCACAGCTAAAAAAGAAATTCTTGCTTTGGGGACTGGATGTAGCAAAGAGCCAATGCTGGAAAAGTTGGGGGGGAGAGAGGGAGCTCAGAATGGAAGAAGTAGTGTGTGAACTCCATTTCCTATGTAATTTTTAGACCCCTTGTCATAAACAGATAGCTAAGGGTTAATGTCTCTTACACCTGGAAATAAGTACCTGAAACACCTGACCAGAGGACCAATCAGGACCAGAGGACCAATCAGGACCAATCAGGAAACCAGACTTTTTCAGATCTGAGTGGAGGGAAGTTTGTATGTGAGTCCTTTGTTCTTGGGTCTTCTGTCTGTACTCTCTCGGCTATGAGAAGTGATTTTTTTCTGTCTCCTGCCTTTCTAATCTTCTGTTTCCCAGTTGTAAGTACAAAAGATCAGATAGTAATTTATATGTTTTTTGTATTTACATGTCTATAGTTGCTGGAGTGTTTTAAATTGTATTCTTTTTTAATAAGGCTGTTTATTCATATTCCTTTTAAGCAATTGACCCTGTATTTGTCACCTTAATACAGAGAGACCATTTTTTATGTATTTTTCTTTCTTTTTACATAAAGCTTTCTTTTTAAGACATGTTGGAGTTTTTTCTTGAGTGGGGAACTCCAGGGAATTGAGTCTGTGCTCACCAGGGAATTGGTGGGAGGAAGAAGTCAGGGGGAAATCTGGGTGTTAGATTTACTAGCCTGACTTTGCATTCCCTCTGGGTGAGGGGGGAAGAGAGATTAGCTCTCGGTACTTCTGTTTTCCAAGGCTGGAAACGGGGAGGGTGGAATCCCTCTGTTTAGACTCACGGAGCTTGCTTCTGTGTGACTCTCCAGGAACACCTGGAGGGGGGAAGGGAAAAGGTTTATTTCCCTTTGTTGTGAGACTCAAGGGATTTGGGTCTTGGGGTCCCCAGGGAAGGTTTTTGGGGGGACCAGAGTGCCCCAAAACACTCATTTTTTGGGTGGTGGCAGCTTTACCAGGTCCACGCTGGTAACTAAGCTTGGAGGTTTTCATGCTAACCCCCATATTTTGGACGCTAAGGTCCAAATCTGGGACTAGATTATGATAACCCTGAGTTTAATACTACTAGAATTTTGATGGCCCAAGTACATTTTGAATTAAAACCATATCCATTTCTTTGCAAGACTCTACACTAGCAATTTTCTCAATCTCCTACAATTCCACCAGTGTTAGTACTACTCCAGCGAGAGCACAGGCATTTAACACAGTGTCATCAAAACCTGCTTAGACCACTACACCTCAAGATGGGGTGCATGCTCTTGTAAAAAGGAGCAGTATGCTCTTCTCACCTCATACAGCCTGCATACCAAAACAGGCCAGCTAGCCAACCAGGAACCTAAACATGTCCTTATGTCACAGCCACCCAGCCTTGTAATTCTTGCCCCTCCTATGTCACTACCCACATGCAAAGGCGGTGTGTGGGGAGGGGAACTGTAGGCAATTACTAACTTGCTCCTTGGCTTGTACTGAGCATGCTCAGTAACACTGCAAAGCCACCTGCCTTCACTCTGCCCCCCACGTCGGCAAGCACGGGTCATCTCTGCCCACATTAAAATACTATTGTTACTATAGGAGATACATAAATGTCCGTTTGTCTGAGGGCAGGACTGATTAACCTAGTACTGAACATGGATGTTCTTTACTGTTACCACCATAAGCTAGTACAGGAGCCAAATAAATTACTGCCACATTCTACAAGATATTTATTGGAATCATTCCTGCACTTTTTCCTTTCTCAAAGTACTGCTGGTTTCTCTGCTGATGGATGTCCTCAGTTCTTGTTTGCTATTGATCCTAGATTGTAGAAGAACAGTAAAACAGCCTTTTTTGGTGCATTTACATCACATAGTGACATGTGTCTTAAATGGTGAATTAGGTTGCTAGTACTATCATCCCCTACAGTTTGCCATGTCATTTCAGAAACTTCTGCTCCAAGCATCTCAATTGTTCATTGTCTTGCTTCTTTTTTTAAATTGCCGTCGTCAGCTTCTCCTAAGATGAAGACAATTTTATCATTAATCAGAAACAATGATCTGTTGAAATAAAATAATATCTAGCCAGCTGGCTATATAGAAGAATTTCTGTTGTAAGGATGCCCTCAATTATTCCAAGGTAATCTGAATCAACTAACATCTTAGCTTCTCTTGTAGCTTAACTTCAAATCACAGTATCAATGAATAATAACAGACCTACAGTGCTGATTGGCACACACTGGGGAAGCAAACAATTCCTTGAGTAATTTAGGTTAACTACTAGACAACAGATTTCTGAATGTTAGTCCGAAAACTAACCCTATCCATTAAAGACAGCTGTGAGAAATGCAACAAGCAGCCTTTCTTCTGAGACAAGATTAGCACATTTCCAGCTTGCACTACAGGAGGTAGCCAGTCTTTGTTAGGAGATAGTTACGTTTGTTAGTCTGTAAGGTGCCACAGGACTCTTTGCCACTTTTACAGATCCAGACTAACACGGCTACCCCTCTGATTCAGGAGGTCGATGCTCTTTGTACTCTGGGGGTACTTGTGCCTTTGATCCAAAGAAGTCCCAGTATGAGTCTTGGCTGCTGTAACATACTACCCATATTGTCAATTCAGCTTGTATATTGTATCCTTGTTTTCCCTGATGCTTCACAGGGGTGGCACTGGGGAGGAGGGCTTGTGGTGGCTATAGCTACCCCAAAATTTGCCTTAGCCCTCCCATGGGTGGTGGGTATCGAAGGCAGGGGAAGGCTGATCCTCCCCAAAGAGCCTTGCATGGCCCTGCTCACACTCTGCTCCCATGCCCTTCCTGCTTCCCAGCACTGTGAGGGGGCTCTTCCCCCTGTGGCTGGGGCCCCATGCTGAAGCTAATGGGGGCTGCCGGTGCTCCAGGACTGGGGAGGGCTGCACTCCCCACCCTGCCACCCCCCAGTGCTGGGGGAGAGGGGCCACAACGCCCAGTGTGTTGGGGGCAGCGGGACAGCCTGGAGCTGGTGAGAGGGTGGCTGGCAGCCATGTGGGGGGCCTCTCGGTTTTAGTGGGAGGGGCGGGGCTAGGCCTCAGGCAGAAGGGGCGGGCCAGGCCGGGGGCTAGCCTCCCCAAGCCCACAGTTCACCCGCCAATCATGCATCCCTCCCAAAGCTGGGCATCCAACCAGCAGATGCTGCTCTCTAGCCACCCAGCTCCTGCTGCTGCAGTCTCCCCTTCTTTGGGAAGCTGACCCATGGCTGGCTTGGGGCTGGGGGATCTCGCCAAATGCTTGAGATGGCCGTGCCAGAGTCTCCGCAGAGTGATCTCCGCTGAGTTGAGATGGGGGGACGCGAAGCCTGTATGTGCTGGTGCTCAGAAGTGGGAGCTGCAGCTGCACTGAATAAGCATTCAAGCTCCTGCGTGCTCATCTTAAAGAGACAGTGCACAGACTCAATCACTCAGGCACACACACTCTCTCTTTCAGACAGAGTCCCCCCAGCACACACAGTCTCTCAGCATCTCCCTCTGACACACACACACACACACCTCTCTCTCTCTCTAGTATTATTGGTCTTGTTGCAGTTACTCATTGGTACTTCCCATTGAAATGAGCAATGCACATATTTCCGTAATTTTCTTTCAAAGTTTAAGGATTACAGTACTGTTACATAAGTTTTTTGACTAGTCTGTGTATTTCCTAATTTTATTTTTCTCTGATGCTTAAATTTAATTATTTAAGTAGTGAGTTCTAAAATGCCTAACCTATCCCAGTTGGAGTAATTATCCATTACTACTTTTATTACCATATTGTCACAATCAAATAATTGTATCCTTCTGTGGCATAATTAAAATATGACCATTCAAATCACTGTTGCTACCATTGTTATATAATTGCAACAACCCTTTCTGGCCATGCATCACACTTTGTATAAGGTTCAAGCAGCTTGCAGGCTAACTGACCCAAATTCAAACCTTAGAGACATTTTGGTAGATGTTTGTGTTTTGTGTGTTTACATACATATTGTTAGAGGTTAATAATGTAATGAAACAGTCCCTGTCTATGTTGTGTTCTGTTAATTCAGAGATCAAAAGGACTTCTTAACATTTAAATGAACTGTAAACATAGTGATATCACTGTATTCCTCTCTCCTTGAAATGTATAGCAAACCACCTGCAAATGGTGGCAAACAGGCAATTGCCTTATGTTAATCTGTGTAGCTAATTACCGATTCTTAGGAAATACATCTACTTCAAAGTTTCCATGGTTGCCTACTGTTCACCTAAGGACTCCGACCTGTCAAGAGGAGGCCTGGAACCGTATAAACACCCCTTGGGTCCTGATTCTTTTTATCTCAGCTCTGCTTGATGCTTCATCCAGGGGAAGCCTAAGCCATAAGGCTGAGATCTCCATAGTCCTGTCTGAATCATCCTGAATATGGCCATTGGACTATAACCTATGGACTAATTCTGAAAGTACTCTTTGCAAGTACAAAGCTCACCATCTCTACTATGAATCTGATCTCAGAACTATACTCATGTCTGTATGTATACTGATCTTTTAAACAACTCTTTTCTTTTTGAATAAATTTTAGTTTGGTTAATAAGAATTGACTGTAAGCGTGTATTTGGAAAAGATCTGGAATATTCATTAACCTGGGAGGTAATGTGTCCGATCCTTTGGGATTGGTAGAACTTTCTTATATGATGATTAAGATTTTCAGTAATCCTTATCACATTTGACTTGGATGTCTGGGTGGAGGCCTGAGGCTGGGTTGCTTTAAGGGAATGGTGTTGTTGGCTTCTGGGTAACCAGTGAGGTATTAGAGAAGCTGTTTTGTGCTGGCCGGGTAAATCTAATCACCCACACTGAGTGACCTCTGCATGGATCCCCTGGGATTCCGGTCAGACCTTTTATAATGTAATTTTAGCTTGGACTCACCTTAGCAGTGCCAGTTAAAAAGAAAACATTAGCTAAACACATAACTTTAGACACTGTGCACATGAAAGTTGCTTAATTTCAAATTGTATTTTTAATTATATCTATAAAATAACTTAAAATTCACACAAATAAATGCAGTTCTAAATCTGATACTAGTAATGACAGAGTCAAATGTTGGTGAATCATGTACATGATTGTGACTGGAAAACAAATGCCAAAATAATTAGAAAAATAAATTCCCATTTCTAATAAAAGAGAACATAATTAAGTATGTTTAAAATTAAGTAAATACATTTTAGTGGATTGAAAAACAATTGACTGAAGTAGAGTAGATAATGGCAGTAATAGAGTATGTCTGTTAGAGAAAGTAAGCAGATTTTATTTATCTCTACTAAGGATAGAGTACACAGTATCAAATGTGTGTTTCTGATATCTGTGTTTAAGGCTTCAAAACTGATACCTCAAGGTCTGGGATTGGGAATATTTTGATGTATTATCTCTTGATTGTTCTAAATGTACATATAAACTTAAAATATGGCTTTAATTTGTGTTTGTATACTTTTTTCTTTCTTTATATAAGAATTAGATACAGTGCTCCTGTCAGCTAATTTCTAAGTTACTATCTGCAAAAACACAAGAGTTTTCAGATGTGTGAGTAGCCCATGAAATCACAGTTAAAGTTCCCCCTCGCCTTGCCAACCAAAATCTGAAATGGCACCCCTGCATCCTCCCCACCTGGTTCACATCCCCAGCATGTGGCTCTCTGCCACGTGCCTGCTGCAGCTATATATACTGGACAGGACAGAGCAGAAGGTGCCCAGGTAACACCTCCTACAGCACTTGTGCTCAGTTAACCATCTCTAGCACCGAGGTCCCCTGCTCCAGACTGACTGCAGTGTGAGTTGCTGTATTGTGGCTCTGAGTCTCCAAATATCCTACTTTGCCATGTGCAAATGGCTAATTTTATAATATAATACAGTACATTCTCTGATTTAAAGTAGCTAGCTATTAGTATTATTTAACCAGTAATTATTTTCCAGAATGTTCTGTTTGTTATTTATTTATTGGCTTAGGTTTTTCTCCTATTGATTTTCTGTGAATAAAATGTTGGACAAGTGACCTGTCATAGATGAAGTTTAAAACAGATTTGTCTGTATATATTTTTATTCTTTTTGAGGAAAACAGATAAACACGCACATTTAAGTGCATATTGTTAAAAAAAAATAAGTATGTGTGCCCACAAGATGTATAGCACAGACCCCCCCACTCTGATTTTTCTGTCTAGCCCACCTCAGTCTCCCCACTCTCTTTCCCGCACCAAGATGAGACTGAAGCCACCCCAATGCTTCATCTGTTGTCTATTTAGGCCCAGATTCTGATGTCTTTACTCATGCCAGGTCATACCTTTCTTACCAAGTAGTCCCATCCATGCTAGTGGGACTTTTGGAAGAACAGAAAATTATTTCATGTAGAGATGACAGAAGCAGACTTTAGACCGTAAGCTGTTGAGGACAGGGGCTGTACAGCAGCTAGCACAGAGGAGTCCAGCTCCCGGTTAGGTCCACTGGACTGCACTAGAATACAAACAAACTATTACTACAGATTCCTTTAGAATTCCAGTTTTAACAAGGCAAGTCTTCCTTCCTGTGTCAATGTCTCCAATTCTTTTGCCTACAAATATCTTCTTCAGATAAGTATTACCCTTCCCACAAAGTAAGAATAGACTTTTGCCCACTATCTGAGATTTCTACAAGCTCTTGTCCAATATCTAATTTTCCCCAGAGTTATAATGTTCCTGGGATTTCTCCAGTAGAACAAATCTCAATTTCCCTAGTTTTGCCCCTTCAGTGCAAGGACAGGGTTAGGCCTTACTTGGTCAGTCCACAACAAAAACAGACCTCCATTTATACGCTGTTCCCCCTTCACACATGCGCGCACACATACCACCCTCTTCCTATCTCATTTCAAAGCTATTTATGTCAACTTACTAGCAACTGGGGTGAAAATTAGAATTTAAAACAAGCAATTATTTTATTGATGCTGAGAGGTTTTGTTAATCAAGCCACACTACTTTTTGCAATCAATATATGTAGCTGGCTTATCTAACAAAGGTGTAGCCAATTAACCACCCCTTAATCACAGGCTTGGTTTCCTGAGACATGTCGACACTTTTCATTGATCAAAGTTCACCTCAACTGCACCTTTAGGAAACTACAAAGTTTTATAGATCACATTTTTCCTTCACGTGATCAAAATGTCTAACAGCAAAAAATGCCAGATGTGGTTTTATTTCCTGAGATACCCACCGGAGTCACTAATAGCAAGATGTGTCACTGTGGACTAGTGTATGAACGGAAAAGGCTGTGCTGGGGCTGATAGGTTGCACATGAGTTTCAAACATAAAACATGTTAAATCAGTTCAAACTCATTTTTAACTTTTATTTTTAGTACTTCCATGTTAAAAGTCCTCAGGTTTTATGCTGTTAGGATTATAAATTCCTTCCATACCAACTACAGCTGACAAGAACAAAGAATGTTAAAAAGGACAGGAGAGAGATTTGTAAGAGAAATATAAAACATACCAATTTTCCTCATAACCTTTTTGGTGTAATGTAGTTGCACATCAAGTGAAATACTGCCCCTGAAAACATGACCAGAATCTAGTAAGTGACAGCAGGGCAAAACATTTGAGTCATTTTTGCTTTCTGGGCTCTTCTGAAAATAAGATGAAATGGCATGGGAAAGTTAGAATGGGAATAGCTTTGATTTCAGAAAAAGAAAAGGTTTTAATTTAGGAATAAATACAACCTAAGGGGCACACTATAGGTATGGTGAAGTTCAGGATAATTTGGATGAACTGCTTTCTTCTCCCCCCACTTGCAGCTGCATCAATTTGATTCAGGATTTCAGATATTTACTTTGTCCTACCAGTTAAAATGGGTGATGGTAAACAATGTGCTGTCAAATCACAATTTAAAGTTTGAAGCACACCCCACCTGTGGATCTAGATTTGGAAAATGTATAAGAGTTGGTTCAAACTGCAAAAAAAAATGGGGAAAAGGGAAGAATAAGTACAGGGCCAATAGTGGTCATTTAAAAAATGAACTGAAAGCTTTTGAGAATCAGGAAATCTTAATTCTGTTTCCATTGCTGATTCACTGTGTAGCGGTGGGAAAGTCACTTCAGCTTTGACTTGATTTCCCTTTGCCTAATATAGGGCTGCTCAGAATGGCATTGTGAGACCTGATTACATAACCAGCGCTGTTCCAACAATATATATACACAATTATTGGCATGGCAAAAAGTGCTAACAGCATGCACATTAGGCGTCACTGATATGTAAGCACTCAGCGTGAATGTGTAATGAATAACTACTCAGCGCATTGATAAGCACATTGTGTGGACATTTGTTTGGCAGGTGAAGCTCTGAGGTTCCTTTTTGTGCAGCTGCTCTGCAACACAAGAAAGGCAGTTGCCCAGGCCCACCTTTCCAGGCCATGTGACCTCAGTGAGCAGCCTTAGGGCATGTCTCCACTGGCAACTGGCTTGTGTAGTCGCAGCACAGGACTGGGAGAGAGCTCTCCCAGTGCTCTAAAAGCCCACCTCCACGAGGGGAATAGCTACCAGAACTGGGAGTGCGGCTCCCAAGACAGAGGTGCCTTCCCTGAGATTTCTGCAACAGGCAGTTAACTGCCTCTATGTTGTCTGTTACCAACACTGATCAGGGAAACAGGATGCATGTACTTTTTGTAGATAAACAAGTTACACCATGAAATTATCCAATTCCTTGTCAACAATCACTGCTCCAAATAGCAAACAACTGCAAAAGCCAGACTTCTGCTGCCTCTCAACAAAGAGACAACATTATTATGAATACTGAATATGTTCCATACCCGAGGACTCATCATCACAGGACGCAATGTGAGAATTCCTAATGGTTATCTGCTCAGGCAATACTTCCTGTCATGAGGCTCAGGAAGGAGGTCTTGAATGTAGGTCACAGCCTTTATTGGGCTGCTATAGTAAAAACAAAGAACAGGAGCATGGAAGTACATATTCAGGCTATGTCTACACTTGCAGAGTTTTTGTGCTGTCAGTTTCAACGGTGATAGCGAACCAGTGGAAAAAAAGCGCTGGTTTGTGCACTCACTCATTTCCACAGGCGTCACAGAGTGTTTACATTTGCAGCTCTTCCATCGCTGCTGAGAGCAGCACTTTAGGGAGATATCCCACAGTGCAGATCTCTCCATTTTGATGATAGGTCTTGTGGGAAGAGGGACGGGGGGCGATCGCAGGGCATCCTGGGTCCCTGCACAGCCTCCTCTCCCAAAACACTGATCAGCTTCAGTAGCTCAGCATTGCTCCAAGCAGGGGATCGTTTGCTCCATGGAGCAGCCAATGTCACCTGGCCAGATGATAATTGAGCACTTGCCAAGAAAACGGAAAGGGGAGTTTCAAAGTTCCTGGGGATTTACAGGGGGAGGGGTGGATGTCTGTTTACCTGGCATCAGAGTAGAAGAGCTGCTGGCTAGAGTGATCACCTAGGCACTGTGGGATATCCAGCAGAGGCTAAAAGCTATGTGAACAGGAAGAACGTGCCTTCATTTGCACATCACCGCAAAAGCATCACCAGTAAGAGATGTATGCCGCTCGTGGAGATTGTTTTCCTTTTGCGGTGAAACTTCTGAGTTTCACAGCAAAAAATCACTGGCAAAGGTAGACACTCCCACGGTTTTTGCGCAAAAAAGGGACCTTTTTCTGCTTTAAATGGCAAGTGTAGACATGCCCTTAGAGTGAAGAGATGATGAGTCCTGAATAAAGCTAAGAAAAGAAACTAGGAAAAAATCATTGTTCAACTTACTACACCTATACAAACATTTTTTAAAAAATCATTTGTCTTAAACACTTCTATATTAATATATTTAATCAATTTCCTGCAGAGTGCAACATCTTTTTAATTAAAATGTAAGTGGACCACCACTTATTCTTACATAGCAATCACTCTGTCCTTGGGGATTAGATGAACAAGCTAAAGGCTTTCTAATTACAGAAAAAGAAAAAAATTATAGAAGTTACCTACTGTCAATTTTATCAAGCTTGAAAGAGGAGAAAAGGAAAATTAATTTATGTGCACCCACAAGTTATGAAATTGAAGTCAGAAAAATCAAATTTTATCAAGTGTGATTTGGGTTTATTATTTTAAATAAGTAATGCATTTCATTATATGCGTATTAGCAATGATGAAAATCACCTGTACTACACCTCAGATTAAAGGAAAAACCAATCAAAAATTCCAGTAATTCAATATTGGGGTGTAAGGGCTGCAGTGTTAAGGGATGTGGGATGGTTTACATTTGCACATAGTTCTTAACATTTATTGGTGGTGCCTTTTTGAAGAATATGCATTTGATATATTACTATTATTTCATGATCTTTATTAGAAAATTTTTTCAGTGCCTTTGAGATCCCCAGCCCTGCTCTCACCCCTTTAGGGTGCATTTGAAGGATCAGAACATTATAAAAGAGCCCTAAAAGCTCTGGTTCCAACTGGGTGAGAACTCCCCTGGCGTAGGCACTGTGGAAGACAACCCTGGCACGAGGGCCATGCTAAGGCACGGCTGCAGCAAACAGTGCTCCAGAGATTCTGGGCTGTGCAGCACCAGGAGGCTGCTGTAACTAAGGGTATCTCTACATGTGAGCTTGGACGTTTGATTCCCAGCTTGCGTAGACATGGCTTGAGCACAGCTAGCACTTAAAAATAGCAGTGTGTTCACAGTGGCAAGGCTGGCTGCTTGGGCTAGCTTCCCTGCGTACAATCCCACTTGACCACCTGGGTACATATTTGAGCAGTTTGCCTGAGTGGTGCCTCAGGGCTGTCCACGCACCAGCAGTCCAAGATTGAGAGAGTGCAAGAGGTGGCTTCAAGCTGCCAGAACCACCTCAATGCCGTAAACTGTGAGTTCTGTACTGCACTTACATTTACACTGCAGCTGGGAGTGTGCTTCCCAGCTCGAATAGACAGGCCCATGCTAGCTCTGCTTGTGTGCTAAAAATAGTAGTGTAGCCATGGGTAGCACAGGCGGTAGCTTGGACTAGCTGCCCACGTATGTACCTAGAGAGTCCAGGTGGAGAAGTACTGAGGTGGCTAGCCCAACTTGCTGCCATGACAAGTTGACCCAATCTGAGAGTGTTACCTAGAAAGTAGTAAGTAGAAAAGGCAACAAATAGATACTTGTATTTGACTTGATATATGCCACTTTGTAGACTGTGATGTTTGTGAGGAACGAAAAGGGAGGCAATTTAAGACGTTCTTTGGTGAAAGATATGCTCATACAAGTAGGATTGTGTCTCTGAGAGCAAGCCATACAGCAGCTCCCTCCTTGGTAAAACCCTTTTTGGCTACCAAAGCAGTAGTAGCAGAGGATTGCACATTTCTCAATGTAAAACATGTACACCATGTTGGTAGATAGAAGAAAGGAATGGAAATGCCTATGAGAAACCTACAGGCACTGACACATTTGATAGATTTCCTTGTTGAAGCTAAACAGGAAACATCATTCTGGCTGAGAGATGTAGCTAGGAGCAGTGACTTAAGAGCTTACCATGGAGATGGCAACTCTTGGGAGCGAGGGAAAGAAAGGAGGGATGAAAAGCCTGTCAAAGGCCAGGGATGAGACACAGTCAAGTTGAGATGTTAGCAGCCTGCTCATCCCTAAATCTGCAAATGTTTTAAAATCTTCACATAAGAACATAAAAATGGCCCTACTGGGTCAGACCAAGGGTCCATCTAGCCTTCCGACAGTGGCCAGTGCCAGGTGCCCCAGAGGGAATGAACAGAACAGGTAATTTTCAAGTGATCCATCCCCTGTTGCTCATTCCCAGCTTCTAGCAAACAGAGGCTAGGGACACCATCCCTGCCCACTCTGGCTAATAGCCATTGATGGACCTATCCTCCATAAATTTATCTAGTTCTTTTTTGAACACTGTTATGGTCTTGGCCTTCACAACATCCACTGGTTGACTGTGCATTGTGTGAAGAAATACTTCCTTTTGTTTGTTTTAAACCTGCTGCCTATTAATTTCCTTTGGTGACCCCTAGTTCTTGTGTTATATGTAGTAGTAAACAACACTTCCTTATCTACTTTCCAGTCATGATTTTATAGACCTCAATCATATCTCCCTTTAGCCGTCTCTTTTCCATGCTGAAAAGTCCCAGTCTTATAAATCTCTCCTCATACAGAAGCCATTCCATATCCCTAATCATTTTTGTTGCCCTTTTCTGAACCTTTTCCAATTCCAATATATCTTTTTTGAAATGGGGCAACCACATCTGCACACACTATCCAAGATGTGGGGATACCATGGATTTATATAGAGGCAACATATTTTCTGACCCATTATCTATCCCTTACTTAATTATTCCCAGCATTCTGTTCACTTTTTTGATGCTGCTGCGCATTGAGTGGATGTTTTCAGAGAACTATCCACAATGACTCCAAGATCTCTTTCTTGAGTGGTAACAGATAATTTAGACCCCATCATTTTATATGTATAGTTGGGATTATGCTTTCCAATGTGCATTACTTTGCATTTATCAACATTAAATTTCATCTGCCATTTTGTTGCCCAGTCACCCAGTTTTGAGAGGTCCTTCTGTAGCTCTTCGCAGTCTGCCTGGGTCTTAACTATCTTTAGTAATTTTGTATCATCTTCAAATTTTGCCACCTCACTATTTACCCCTTTTTCCAGATCATTTATGAATGTTTATTGGATAGGACTGATCCTAGAACAGACCCCTGGAGGACATCACTATTTACCTCTCTCCATTCTGAATACTGGCCATTTATACCTACTCTTTGTTTCTTATCTTTTAACCAGTTACCAATCTATGAGAGCACCTTCCCTCTTATCCCGTGGCAGCTTACTTTGCAAAAGTAAAGCTTTTCACATTTTTGTATGCACTATGTAGAACAATCTACATTTTTACAAATCTTAGGATACTGCTGTACTAAATGTATTTACTGTCTCTCTCTTCTTGGAATGTAGGGCTGTAAGCTCTTAGTCTTTATTGAAGAAGAGGTGCAGATGCCCATGTCTCACATTACTGAGAGTGAAAAAATTCAATTTGAAAGTTAAGACAGAATTTAATTATCCAAAACTGCATAATATCTGCTGTTCTTTACATACTGCTTGATTTATTTTTTTCTAATTAGATTTAGACTGGACTTGGGAATCCAGAAGTGAACAGAGGAGTAGAGGCAGGACAGCAAACCATGCAATGTCGTGTTGAGAGAACAAATTTATAATGCCTTCTGCATGGCTGGAGGTTGATAGTTTACATAACCAGGATTTCTTTGTCCTTTTCAGTCTGTGTTTCAATAAAAGCAATATTTAGCTATTCAACCTTCACAGTTTATATAGTTCCATTAAAAATGGCACAAGGAAGATACATTAGAAATATAATCATTTTGCAGGAGTACCGTGACTAACAGCAACATGAAATCTAGTGTCTGTATTTAATTTCAATAGAATAAATATTTGAGATCTGCAATTTAAAACATCGAACGTATCAGATCATTTTTGTTGATAAGCATTGTACTTGCTGTTTTTCATAATAATTCTTCAATAAGGTTGTTGTATAACTATTAGGCCTTGATCCAGCAAAGGGTTTATATACTTTCCTGGATTGGTCCTTATTGGCTACCACAACTTACTTATACTATATATACTACAATCTGCTCCCACACCATGTATCGAGTATTAGTCCTATTCAGCAATACCAAATAAATACATCAAAATTAAGAACACAATATAAACATAGACAGTCTTTCCTTTCCTTCCACCTTGTAACATACACCACTACCTCGATATAACACCACCTGATACAACATGAATTTGGATATAATGCAGTAAAGCAGATACTCCGGCGGGTGGGACTGTGCACTCCGGTGGATCAAAGCAAGTTCAATATAACATGGTTTCACCTATAATGCAGTAAGATTTTTTGGCTCTCAAGGACAGTGTTATATCGAGGTAGAGGTGTATAAGCAAATTTCAGAGTATTAAAAAAAAAAAATCAGGAAAAAAATCCACATCCTCCAGGCAGGGTATTTTCTTACTGGTGGTGGAGTAAGTGCATCAAAGGTCTTCTTTCTCAATACTCATTTCTCCACACTCTATTTTCACCAATATCCTTGATGGGAGTTACCATATTCATAAGCTTCCCTTCCCAAAAAAAATATTTCCTGCTCTTATGTGGCAACATTACTAATGGTACTTTTACTAGGAATGCTTTCATCACCTGCTCCTGGGACCCTGGGCCTCCATCATCTTGATCCCAGGAGATGTCCTGGCCAGAATGGGCCAGAGAGAGGGTTACCTAGATGATATCGCCATCCCTACTAGCTCCAGCTAATCCAAACCACCACCTGAGTGGATAGCTGTTACCATCTAAGAGACAGTCAAACAAAGGGGCTTTTCCTTCTAAGACTGGACTTTAAACAGCAGCAAAGGCAGCCCCAGCTCATCCCAACTAACTTCTCTTTTCTCCAAAGGATAGTTATTAACATCTTTAATACCATCTAAGAGACTGTCAAAAACTCGTAAAAAAAAAAATCTTTCTCCTTCTAAAAAACTGTCTATTTGTAAATGAATAGAGAACATACGATGTGGTTAAAATGAAAGCCACATTTAGTGCTTTACTTTCCAAATGCTGTGTTCTTTCTTTTCTGTATCTCAAACAAAAGATTTAAAGGGTTTTTAATGATGTGTTTGCCATGGAGCTAAGCAGGCTGAGGTCTCTGTATATCAAGCCCCAAATCTTGTTTAACACTACTGAATACTGAACAGTGAGTGGGTCATGTAAACCCCTATAGCCCATTTTCTGCACCCAAATTAATGTGTCAGCATCCATTGGAGGGAGAAGGCTGCAAGGGGCAGAGTACAGTGCTTAGTGTGGTGGGGGAAGTGTCCAATTATCTGTGAGGAGTAAGAGGTCCGCTAATCTGTGTGAATTTTTTTTTAGTTTAAAAATCAGGAAACAAACCTACAAGCAATGAGAGTTAAAAAAACAACAACACTCACCATAATTTTTTGGTTTGTCAAAAGATTTTTGATTTTGCAAGATAGGTAACACTGCATAAATAGTCTGTCTGATTTAACTAATCACTCTAAACCTCTACATTGAGACTCACCAATTGTTTATGCAGGGCTGGATTAAAGTAATTTGTGACCCTAGGCACACCACATCATGAGTGCTCCCAACAGTCATGCCCCTGTGCCCCTATTTTGGGTGCAAAGGCCACTTACATAAGATTAGTCTTCTGGGAAACATACCACTGGACTTCCTTCCGTAAGAAAACTATGGCCTTGCCCTTATCCGTTTACAGATGCATTCTGTTCTGCCCAAGGGTGGAAAAGGCACCCCCCACCGGAGAGAACTCTGTGTGTTAGTAAAGAGTGCAGAATGAATTTTCTAAGAACTTACAAGCAACTCCAACACTGAAACCTGCCCCATTGTTCAATTCTGAGAGAGAGACAGACAGGGCAGAAAAACAGAGAGGAAGGTGAAAAGCAAAAAAAAAAAAAAAAAAAAAAAAGAAAGAAAGAAAAAAAATCTATCCCTAACTTCATGGCCAACACATACTCACTCTATAACCCTTCCGTTGCTTCCCCTCCGAGACAGGTATGATAGTCCTTCAGTTCAGAAACAGTTTTCTTACTCATGTTTGACTAGTGCTCTGTAAGATGATGAAAACCAAAGGACCTATAAAGGTAGTTTTAAAATGTAGTATTTCTATTCTGTGAAAGAAAAATGTGTATAGTTTTTCTTTATTTTACTTATATACAGTGAAAGCACTTTACGGGTTTTACTGCAATGAAATTTTCTTTTTGCTGCTGAAGCTGTTCAGAGGACAGTATAATTTCTTCTTGACCTGCAAAGAGACTTACCTGTTAAGTGTATAAACACATGGTGCTTTACAAAGCTAGACACAATGAGCCAAACTGAACCTGGTAAACCTACTGAATCCAACACAGTTACCATATGGGTGAATGTGGCCCAATGTCTTAAGAGTATTCATTTAAAATGTAAGAACAATTTATTACTCTGAGGCCCTGTTGTTTTTTAAACCAACACAATAGCAAAGACAAAGACACCCTACAGAAAATAAAACGGATTCAGTTACTCAGCCAATAAAAAACAATGTACATTGCTATTTGTTCTATTTGGAAAAATCATTATTTCATTTTAAGCAATATTGCACTTGGACATATAACCAGCAACATTGAGCTCAGGTATAATGAATAGAACATTATAGTTACACAAGAAATAACAAATAGACATTTCTCCCTTCTGTTAAGAGATTACAATTACATTTCATATATATAGTTAGATGATACATACATATTTCACACAGTGTGAAACACACCATGTCAAAGACATATCAGTATGTGGGATGCACTTATACCCCATCATCATTTTAAATTCCACAAAGTGCTTCCAAATTGCCTCATATCAGGATGAAATTGTATTGCAGCTTATACGAGCTTTTTAAAATTGTCTTTACATTTCCCTGCTAGCAACCACTGTGTCATAAACAGATAGCTAAGGGTTAATGTCTCTTTCACCTGAAACACCTGACCAGAGAACCAATCAGGAAACTGGATTTTTTCAACTTGGGGTGGAGGGAATTGTGTCTCTGAGTCTTTTGTCTGCTTGCCTGCTGTCTCTGAGCTTTGGAGAAGTAGTTCTATTTTCTAGTCTTCTGTTTCTAAGTGTAAGGACAAAGAGATCAGATAGTAAGTTCTATGGTTTCTTTTCTTTGGTATTTGCATGAATGTAAGTGCTGAAGTGCTTTGATTTGTATTCTTTTTGAATAAGGCTGTTTATTCAATATTCTTTTAAGCAATTGACCCTGTGTTGTATCATCTTAATACAGAGAGAACATTTGTATTTTTTCTTTCTTTTTATATAAAGCTTTCTTTTAAGACCTGTTGGAGTTTTTCTTTACTTCAGGGAAATTAAGTCTGTACTCACCAGGGAATTGGTGGGAGGAAGAAATCAGGGGAGAGCTGTGTGTTGGATTGCTAGCCTGATTTGGCATTTCCTCTGGGTGAAGAGGAAAGTGCTTTTGTTCCAGGATTGGGAACGGAGAGGGGGACTCACTCTGCGTAGTTTCACAGAGCTTGTGTCTGTGTATCTCTCCAGGAGCACCTGGAGGGGGGAAGGGAATCAGGATTATCTCCCTTTGTTGTGAGACTCAAGGGATTTGGGTCTTGTGGTCCCCAGGGAAGGTTTTTCAGGGGGACCAGAGTGCCCCAAAACACTCTAATTTTTTGGGTGGTGGCAGCAGTACCAGGTCCAAGCTGGTAACTAAGCTTGGAGGTTTTCATGCTAACCCCCAAATTTTGGACGCTAAGGTCCAGAATCTGGGAATAAGGTTATAACATGGTGTAGCAGCGGCGGGATATAGACAGAACCCAGAAGCCAGTAGGAATATTATATTTTTCTTTTCTCTGCTAAGGGCTTTTTAGCAGAGAGAAACAGTTTGGTTTTAAAAGGGAACCAGAGAGAAATTTTTTTTTCTGCTCTCTCTAGCAGTTTGTGGTTTGCATGTTAAGCGAGAAGACTGTTGAGGGTCTTTTGTCATGCAATAGCCCTCCCATTAGGAGGCAAAGTACCAGCACTTATATGCATGCAAATAAAGTGGTTTTTCTGGTTTCCCTTAATTGAACATTAGCTAGAGAGAGAAAAGGAAAAAAGCACTGTTGCTAGGCAGACTTCAGGAGGCAACAGAGCCTGCAGTTCAAAAGAGAAACACCGGAGGGCACCCCAACACAAGAAAACAGGAACCATGTCTACCAGGACAAAAATGGAGGCCGAAGACCAATTCAAAGAAGCTGAACACAGGCGAGAGATGGAAAAACACAAACAGGAACTAGAAATAAAACAAAAAGAGATGGAGATAAAAGAAAAGGAAGAAAGCATCAAACTGGCAGCCTTCCAAAGAGAACAGGCAGCCCAAGAGGCAGCACACAAAAGAAAACTAGAAGAAGAAGAGGTGGCCCACCGCCGAGAAATGGAAAAGCACCAAAAAGAAATGGAAAAGCACCAAAAAGAAATGGAAAAACAACAAAAAGAAATGGAAAAACAACAAAAAGAGAATGAAGAGAAGGAAAAACAGAGAAAACATGAACTGGAGATGGCAAAAGCTGGGCTGCATGTGCCAGCCAACCCTAACAACCCGGCGCCAATTATTGCTCCACAGCACAGGAAATTTCCCACCTACAAGGCAGGTGATGACACCGAGGCCTTCTTGGAAAATTTTGAAAGAGCCTGTCTTGGGTACAGCATCCCCGAAGACCAGTACATGGTAGAATTAAGGCCACACCTCAGTGGACCTTTAGCAGAGGTGGCAGCTGAAATGCCTAAGCAGCAAATGAATGACTATAAACTTTTTCAAACCAAGGCCAGATACAGGATGGGGATAACCCCAGATCATGCCCGTCGGCGCTTCAGAACCCAAAAGTGGAAACCAGAGGTGTCATTTCCCAAACACGCCTACTACATTGCAAAAAACTATGAGGCCTGGTTAACAGGAAACAACATTCAAACCTTGGAAGAAGTGAACCTCCTCATACAAATGGAGCAGTTCTTGGATGGTGTTCCTGAAGACATCACACGGTACATACAAGATAGAAATCCCAAAACTATCGCTGAGGCGGGGGAGATTGGAGCCAAATGGATGGAACTGGCAGAAAGCAAAAAAGCTACTGTCAAGGGGAACGATTACCCCAGGGGGCACACAGACCATAAACCCTACAACCGAGGACAGCCAAAGACCCTCCATACCACCCAAGTAAAGCCACAGATACCCTACTCTTCAACCTCACCAGTCTCCAGTAACTCACCTCGGCCCAGTGACCCATCAGATGGAAGATGCTTTAAGTGTAATGAACCGGGACATATCAAGGCCAACTGTCCCAAAAACACCATGCGAGTGCAATTCATTACACCACCATCACACCAAAGATCCCCAGGCCCGGATGCCTCTCAAATACCCTTGGAGCGAAGGGAAAATTTGAGAGTGGGCGGAAAGAAGGTTACTGCGTGGAGAGACACAGGGGCACAAGTGTCAGCTATCCACCAATCCTTCGTTGACCCCAAATTCATCAACCCAAAGGCCAAAGTTACAATTTACCCCTTCATGTCACAAGCTGTAGACTTGCCTACAGCTCAACTGCCTGTCCAGTACAAAGGCTGGTCAGGAATGTGGACTTTTGCCGTCTATGACAATTATCCTATCCCCATGCTACTGGGGGAAGACTTGGCCAACCAGGTGAGGCGGGCCAAGAGAGTGGGAATGGTTACCCGTAGCCAAACCAGGCAAGCTTCCAGACCCATTCCTGTTCCTGAGCCGTCCACAGAGGCCCCGTCTGTGTTACCAGAGACCCAAACAGAGGTAGTGGACCCGGATTCCATGCCTACCACTGAAACAGCCACAGCACCTCCAGTCCCAGGCCCGGAACTGGAACAGCAACCAGCACCAGCAAGTGCAACCACATCTTCAAACTCAACGCCAGAGGGCATCAGCGAGCCAAAACTGGCAGAAGCAAAAAACAGCCATACCCAAAAGGCTCAGCCAGAGCCTGAAATACCCTCAGGTGCACCAGCGGAGAGCGGTTCACCAGCAACGGAAACAACCCCATCACCTACATCGCTTCCAGAGGGACCAAGCCCAAGTCCACAGTCTGAGGAAGAACTGGTGACCCCAGCCTCAAGGGAACAGTTCCAGGCTGAGCAGGAAGCAGATGACAGCCTTCAGAAAGCGTGGGCGGCGGCACGGAGCACCCCACCGCCTCTCAGCTCTTCTAATCGATCCCGGTTTGTTATAGACCAAGGACTTTTATACAAGGAAATTCTTTCTGGTGGACACCGGGAAGAATGGCAGCCGCAAAAACAGTTGGTGGTTCCAACTAAGTACCGGGAGAAGCTCTTAAGCTTAGCCCATGATCATCCCAGTGGCCATGCTGGGGTGAACCGAACCAAGGACCGGTTGGGGAAGTCCTTCCACTGGGAGGGGATGGGCAAGGACGTTGCCAAGTATGTCCGGTCTTGTGAGGTATGCCAAAGAGTGGGAACGCCTCAAGACCAGGTCAAGGCCCCTCTCCAGCCACTCCCCATAATTGAGGTCCCATTTCAGCGAGTAGCTGTGGATATTCTGGGCCCTTTCCCAAAAAAGACGCCCAGAGGAAAGCAGTACGTACTGACTTTAGTGGACTTTGCTACCCGATGGCCAGAAGCAGTAGCTCTAGGCAACACCAGGGCTAACACTGTGTGCCTGGCCCTAACAGACATCTTTGCCAGGGTAGGTTGGCCCTCTGACATCCTTACAGATTCAGGGTCTAATTTCCTGGCAGGGACCATGGAAAAACTGTGGGAAACTCATGGGGTGAATCACTTGGTTGCCACCCCGTACCACCATCAAACCAATGGCCTGGTGGAAAGGTTCAATGGAACTTTGGGGGCCATGATAAGAAAATTCATCAACGAATTCTCCAATAATTGGGACCTAGTGTTGCAGCAGTTGCTGTTTGCCTACAGGGCTGTACCACATCCCAGTTTAGGGTTTTCACCATTTGAACTTGTGTATGGTCACGAGGTTAAGGGGCCATTACAGTTGGTGAAGCAGCAATGGGAGGGGTTTACGCCTTCTCCAGGAACTAACATTCTGGACTTTGTAAGCAACCTACAAAGCACCCTCCGACACTCTTTAGCCCTTGCTAGAGAGAACCTAAAGGATGCTCAAAAAGAGCAAAAGGCCTGGTATGACAGACATGCCAGAGAACGTTCCTTCAAGGTAGGAGACCAGGTTATGGTCTTGAAGGCGCAACAGGCCCATAAGATGGAAGCATCATGGGAAGGGCCATTCACGGTCCAAGAGCGCCTGGGAGCTGTGAACTACCTCATAGCATTTCCCAATTCCTCACTAAAGCCTAAAGTGTACCATGTTAATTCTCTCAAGCCTTTCTATTCCAGAGACTTACAGGTTTGTCAGTTTACAGTCCAGGGAGATGATGCTGAGTGGCCTGACGGTGTCTACTACGACGGGAAAAAAGACGGTGGCGTGGAAGAGGTGAACCTCTCAACCACCCTGGAACGTCTGCAGCGGCAACAAATCAAGGAGCTGTGCACTAGCTTCGCCCCATTGTTCTCAGCCACCCCAGGACGGACTGAACGGGCATACCACTCCATTGATACAGGTAATGCTCACCCAATCAGAACCCCACCCTACCGGGTGTCTCCTCATGCCCAAGCTGCTATAGAACGGGAGATCCAGAACATGCTACAGATGGGTATAATCCGCTCATCTACCAGTGCATGGGCATCTCCAGTGGTTCTGGTACCCAAACCAGATGGGGAAATACGCTTCTGCGTGGACTACCGTAAGCTAAATGCTGTAACTCGTCCGGACAACTATCCAATGCCACGTACCGATGAGCTATTGGAGAAGTTGGGACGTGCCCAGTTCATCTCTACAATAGACTTAACCAAGGGGTACTGGCAAGTACCGCTAGATGAACCTGCCAAGGAGAGGTCAGCATTCGTCACCCATACGGGGGTGTATGAATTCAATGTCCTTCCTTTCGGCCTTCGAAATGCACCCGCCACCTTCCAGAGGCTGGTAGACGGTCTACTAGCTGGACTGGGAGAATTTGCAGTTGCCTACCTCGATGATGTGGCCATTTTTTCAGACTCCTGGCCCGAACACCTACTCCAGCTGGAAAAGGTCTTTGAGCGCATCAGGCAGGCAGGACTAACTGTTAAGGCCAAAAAGTGTCAAATAGGCCAAAACAGAGTGACTTACCTGGGGCACCAGGTGGGTCGAGGAACCATAAACCCCCTACAGGCCAAAGTGGATGCTATCCAAAAGTGGCCTGTCCCAAGGTCAAAAAAACAGGTCCAATCCTTCTTAGGCTTGGCCGGATACTACAGGCGATTTGTACCACACTACAGCCAAATCGCTGCCCCATTGACCGACCTAACCAAAAAGACCCAGCCAAATGCCGTTAAGTGGACTGATGAGTGTCAAAAAGCCTTTACCCAGCTTAAGGCAACGCTCATGTCGGACCCTGTGCTCAGGGCCCCGGACTTTGACAAGCCATTCCTAGTAACCACGGATGCATCTGAGCGTGGTATAGGAGCAGTGCTCATGCAGGAAGCAACAGATCACAACTTCCATCCTGTCGTGTTTCTCAGCAAGAAACTGTCTGAGAGGGAAAGTCACTGGTCAGTCAGTGAAAAGGAATGCTATGCCATTGTGTACGCCCTGGAAAAGCTACGCCCATATGTTTGGGGACGGCGGTTCCAACTACAAACTGACCATGCTGCACTAAAGTGGCTTCATACTGCCAAGGGGAACAACAAGAAACTTCTTCGTTGGAGTTTAGCTCTCCAAGATTTTGATTTTGAAATTCAACACATCACAGGAGCTTCTAACAAAGTTGCTGATGCACTCTCCCGTGAGAGTTTCCCAGAATCCAGTAGTTAAAAAGTGTTCTTAAAATGTAAAAGTCTGTTAGTTATATACTTAGTAGTATATGTAAAGGTGCATGTGTTGTATTAATCTGTTTATTTTCAAGTTCTAGAAGGAAATTGCCGCCAGTGAGCTTCCCCACTGTCTGCAATTTGGGGGGCGTGTCATAAACAGATAGCTAAGGGTTAATGTCTCTTTCACCTGAAACACCTGACCAGAGAACCAATCAGGAAACTGGATTTTTTCAACTTGGGGTGGAGGGAATTGTGTCTCTGAGTCTTTTGTCTGCTTGCCTGCTGTCTCTGAGCTTTGGAGAAGTAGTTCTATTTTCTAGTCTTCTGTTTCTAAGTGTAAGGACAAAGAGATCAGATAGTAAGTTCTATGGTTTCTTTTCTTTGGTATTTGCATGAATGTAAGTGCTGAAGTGCTTTGATTTGTATTCTTTTTGAATAAGGCTGTTTATTCAATATTCTTTTAAGCAATTGACCCTGTGTTGTATCATCTTAATACAGAGAGAACATTTGTATTTTTTCTTTCTTTTTATATAAAGCTTTCTTTTAAGACCTGTTGGAGTTTTTCTTTACTTCAGGGAAATTAAGTCTGTACTCACCAGGGAATTGGTGGGAGGAAGAAATCAGGGGAGAGCTGTGTGTTGGATTGCTAGCCTGATTTGGCATTTCCTCTGGGTGAAGAGGAAAGTGCTTTTGTTCCAGGATTGGGAACGGAGAGGGGGACTCACTCTGCGTAGTTTCACAGAGCTTGTGTCTGTGTATCTCTCCAGGAGCACCTGGAGGGGGGAAGGGAATCAGGATTATCTCCCTTTGTTGTGAGACTCAAGGGATTTGGGTCTTGTGGTCCCCAGGGAAGGTTTTTCAGGGGGACCAGAGTGCCCCAAAACACTCTAATTTTTTGGGTGGTGGCAGCAGTACCAGGTCCAAGCTGGTAACTAAGCTTGGAGGTTTTCATGCTAACCCCCAAATTTTGGACGCTAAGGTCCAGAATCTGGGAATAAGGTTATAACACACTGGCACAGCTTTTTACTATTTCCCATGATGTTGGGAGTAGGGTTACTGTACATCATCTGTCCAGAAAAGAAAATAAACTCAATAGTCAGGTTAGAAGATAATCTACTGCAGTGGTTCTCAAACTTGAGCTGCCTCTTATTCAGGAAAGCCCCTGGCAGGCCTGGCCAGTTTGTTTACCTGGACAAGAAGTGGCCCAAGTTTGAGAACCACTGATCTACTGCGTACCACAAAGGAAATTTCCATAAACATGGAGCATTACAACACCCAGAAACTATGTGCGGCTTCACAAGAGGACAAGACCAAGCATCCTACATCTCCTCCAAATCTTGACTTTCCTTTTTGGCAAGTAAGATGGACAAACTGGGTTGAACGAAATAAGAACCCCAATCAAATGAAGTCTTTCTGATATTTAAAAAAGGCTTTGCTACTTTTTTAGTGCTTTTATTTTAATTTTTAAACAACTCTTCCAGAAATGGAAGTGAAAGTATATAGTAAGAAAAGCTGCTCTGCTCCTAATTTGTGCCTTCTTTCATGCTCCCTGCTATGCATGGAACCATCTCTCAGACTCAAGAGCACCAGAGCCTGCCTGTTCCTCATTCAAATAGCTCCTACGTTCTCATTTCTTCCTGAGTGAAAACAAAAAAATTGCAAAATGTTATATTGAGATGAGGGAAAAGTAACCCCTCCTTCTGGAGCTCTCTGTGTATCTTCTCTTTGTTTTCTACACCATAACACAGGGAATGTCTTAATATTTTTGTCGTGTACAGCACCAAGCACATTATTGGTGTTCAATAAATAACTCAGAATAAAAGGTGTTGTGATTGCTTTTCCTGCCTGGAAAAACCCTAGAATTACTGGAAATTTCATTTTAAAAAGACTTCTTATCAATATTTCCAGGCATCTACCAGAACAAAGAAAAGTTTCTTAGCCAGCTCTTCTGAGGTTGACATCTCCAGCTGACAGGCTGCATAGTTCCAGAATGCCACACAAGAGGTATTTACAGTAAGTCTTATCTCAGTAGTGGGCCTTCAAACAGGATCAGCACAAAAACATTTCAGACAAATACTCTAAGCAGACACATCTTAGCAAACCCGGAATTATTAATTATTTTGGGTGACACTGGACTTGCTTGTGCATTTGCTAATTGGAGGCCCAAAATCAAAATACAACATATTAAAAACACATTTGATGGTCTCCTTCTTATTCTCCTGCAACTTCCCCTCCTCTGTCAACACAGTTAATTTTGGAAATCCTGCAGAATGTAAAGAACAACATTCTGAATACAGGAAGAAGCTGACTGTCTACAGGATCAGCCTTAGACACAAGCGAAGCACAAGGCCACTTAGAGCCCTGTTCTACTGGGGGCTTTGCAGTTCAACATCAGATCTGGAAGTCTGTGCCAGCTTTTATTCCCTCCCTCTGGTTATGCAACTGTAGGGGGAGACTGATTCCAGCCCTGGGACCAAAATGGTAGGCTTCACCCTTTGCAGGGCTCCATCGTTGCTTGGTAACTTGCAAATACACCTCTACCCCAATATAACGCTGTCCTCGTGAGCCAAAAAATCTTACCGCGTTATAGGTGAAACATTATATTGAACTTGCTTTGATCCACTGAAGCGTGCAGCTCTGCCCCCACCCCGGGAGCTCTGCTTTACCGCGTTATATCCAAATTCATGTTCTATCGGGTTGCGTTATACCGGGGTAGAGGTGTAATAAGGTTGATTTGCCTCTACATATATCTGCTGCTCATCACTTTAAATTAAGCAATAACAGGAAATAAAAATAATGAGAAACTCAGTTGAAAAGTCCAATTACCAAGTGAATTTGTCTTGATATCATCAAAATTTGTACCAGAAATCTGATCAGGAATTTCTGTGGGACCCTTGTTTTAAACCAGTCAGAGAATAAAAAGGATTGAGAACACAGAAAGACTAGCAGGATCATACAAACTTGTTTTTTCAGAGGGCTCTGCTTTTCTAAACCAGGATTATAGGTGCCATTGAGTAGTGTTCTGTGTTAGGGAACTAATTTATGCTTCTGTAAATGTCTGCATTTGAGGTGATGCTTGTTTTTTGTTTTGTTTTTTTTTTAATTAAGGGTAGAACAGATGCAACTGGTCTTTTTGAAAAGAAAAACTTCCAGGGATGATGAAAATCAATTGGAATAATATTAACTTGGAAATGGCTTTCAGAAACAGTTTTGAGGAGTCTGTCATAATATTAGTCATAGACCTCAAAAGATATTAAGAATATGTTACGCACATATTATGCACAAGGAGCCTTTTCCTCAACTATTTAACTTTAGATGACGATGACCGGTCATTTCATTTAGATTTATCCAATGGCTCAATACTTCAGTATTCTACTTTATATAATATTTTAAGTCCCTTGAGTGCTATAAGGAAATGACATTGCAGCTTCCATGTTAGAATCCTGAAAATCAAAGCAAAATGACAGGAAATTTTATATTATACATGGAAAGGCATTTTTATATACATTGATTCTGCACCAAGGGATCCAACCTACGTCTCCTGCCTTGGTGTGTATAGCTGTGGGTCAAGGATTGTCTCCATTGCTCAAACCTAAGGAGGAGGTAGTGTCAGAATAAAATTGCAACCACAGCAAAAAGCTGTCCTAAGTATCTCTGAATTAGTGTGTGCTGTTTCTGCACAAGGTTCTGCCCCTTCCCTAGACAACAGTATCCAGCCTGCAGATTTAAAACTTGCACTAGCCAGCTGCAAGCTTCCCACGGGAGCAGAGGCTATAGGCACCTTGCAACACCTTCCTCCAGGCAGTCTTTCTAGTGCTGGGGATCCTGTTTCTGTTGGCATATCCCAGAGTTAAATCTGTCTCCACATCTTCAGAGCACTGTACAAGAGTTTAATTATTAATCATCTCAACACTCCTGTGAGCTATTATTTATCTAGGGTCAACATCGTGCTAGGTGTTCAAGTCCACAAACATTATTATCCCAATTTTACAGATATAAAAACAGACAGAAAGGTTAAGGTGCTATGCCCAAGCAAACAGCAGACCACTGGCAAAGATGATATTTGGAACTCAGGAATTCATGGCTTTCAGGCAAAAGGGTACAAACTACCAATCAGTTGTGAGCTGTCAGTGTTTTAAACAAGGGAATCCTACAGAATTCCCCCCTCTTAGCATGTGAAAAATCCCACCTAGAAGGGGAGTGGGTGGTGCAGAGAAGGGGAGTGAGGGACCGGGTAATCCTGGGTATCCTCTGAAGATGTTTGGAAAATGCTATTTGGTTCAAACACAAATATTGTTCTTCAGAAATATTTAAAGAGCCCCTGAGATCTCTTTAGTAGGGATGAGTAAACTGTACATAGGAACAGGTACTCTTCATTAGAGGCAAAGAAACCATCCAACTTGTGAGGATGTGCATACTGTTTCTTTAAATCTTCAGCAAAGATTCAGGCAGGCTGTTCCATGTTAAGCTCTCATTCTTTACCACTGGCAGTGACAAAAACTTCCCTTGTTGAAATTCTGCCATCAGAAGGAGGGGATGATCCCAAGAATCTCCTCCACCACACCACTTTTGTCAACCAGATATTAGGATTTAAATGATATGGTGCTGTTTGTGACATGTCCTAGGATCAATATTTACAAACCTGAGTGCCTGAAATCTACAAGTGACCCGACTGAAGTCACGTGAAGATGTGGGTGCTCAGCTCCTCTGAAAATCAGACAGCTAACTTAGAAACCCAATTATAGATTTAGGTGCCTAATTTTAGTTAGAACATTTTGTCCTAAGCTTATAAAAAGCCATTGAGGGTCTTCTCTTGCCTGTTAAACTGGTATACTCTTGCTACACTCTAAAGTGATTATTCATAATACTTACTCCTTCATATCCATAGATTTCAAAGAATTTTACAAAGTGGTTAAGTATCATTAACTCCATGTTACAGATGGTAAAATGAAATACAGAAATTAAGTGACGTGGCCCAAGGTTACAGAGTGAATAGGTTTGGGTTCAAGTATCAGAGGGTAGCCGCGTTAGTCTGGATCTGTAAAAGCAGCAAAGAATCCTGTGGCACCTTATAGACTAACAGACGTTTTGGAGCATGAGCTTTCGTGGGTGAATACCCACTTCCTCAGATGCATGCATGTATTCACCCACGAAAGCTCATGCTTCAAAACGTCTGTTAGTCTATAAGGTGCCACAGGATTCTTTGCTGCTGGGTTTGGGTTGTTTTTTTTTTTTAAAGATGTGGGCACATAACACAGAAGTACTGATTACCAGTACTGTACAATATCAAATAAAACACACTGCCTTGGTCTAAAAGTGCCTACGCTTCCATGATGGATGAAGTGATTCTTGCATATAATTTGTGTATCAAAAAAATACTTTTAGAATCTTTCAGGAGTGAAGTGTTACAGTATACAACTATCAGATCTATCTTACTGAGGAAAGTTGTTTTTCCCTATTTTAAATCAGAACCAGGACTGATTGTAACAAAACTAGAGGTTAACGTGGATGTTAGTATCACTTTGTAAAAGATTTTCCATCTACACTTTTTTCAGTAGTAAATAGAAAGAATTTCAGAATTTATAATGAAAATAATTTTGAGACAAAGGGTGACATGGGCTTCAATCTCCATTGCTAATGCAGGAGTGATAGATCTAAGGTAGTTTCACCAAGTCTCTTCTTTGGGCGACATATGACCTCAGTACTTTGAGGAAGTGAGTTGTGTGTTTTCCACCACTGCAGACAGAAGTGGAGGAGGGGGAAAGGTTTGCCCAAACTTGATTCTCTTTTAGCACTCTTTGATTGCCAATTCATAGTATTATATTTACAGGAACTGCTGAAAAGGAGACATTTCTGTTGCTCTGTTAGCAGACCAAAACAACCAGCTGAAGTTAGAAAGACGGTACTAAGAATTAAAGGCAAAATGAAGTTCAGTCCCAAATGATAAGGACAGCAAGGAGAGGTCATGCTCTCCATGTCTGATGGAACAAGGACAGGGATGATAGTACCCAAAGAACTTGTTTTATATTTCCAGTTCTTCATCATGAAATAGCCGCTTTCCATTGTATGTACACACACTTTCAAAGTCACTGCTAAACAGGTTGAAGATTTTTCTGTGTTTAAAAGCCTTTTAAAACATTTCATTCAATAATGTCTTAAATGGTTAGGACAAGAGCAAGTAGAGAAAAGTTATTTACCTGGATAGTAACTGGAGTTCTCTGAGATGTGTAATCCATAGATATACATTCCACTCTTGGTTTGCATGTGCCCCAAGAACTCGGGATTAGAGTCTTTTGGCCAGCACTGTGTACTGGGGCCACACATGCATACGTGGCCTCATGCCCTGCACTGAGGACATGAAGGGCAGAGCAGCCCACCATCATTCAGGTCCTTTGTCACCGTAAAATCCAGATGGTGTAGGACTCTATAGCAGAGGGGGAAGGAGAGCGGGTCATGGAACATGAATATGTAAAATACCGTTAGAACAACTTCGGTTACTGTACACATAAGTAATGTCTTTCTTCTTCGAGCACATTTGTGTGTTCAAGCACTTTGTGTGTGTGTGTGTGTTCATTCCATTCTTGGTCACTCAAAAGCAGTGACCTGATTCCGGTAGTTAAACACTGGAACAGATTGCCTAGGGAAGTTGTGGAATCTCCATCTCTGGAGATATTTAAGAATAGGTTAGATAAATGTCTATTAGGGATGGTCTAGACAGTATTTGGTCCTGCCATGAGGGCAGGGGACTGGACTCGATGACCTCTCGAGGTCCCTTCCAGTCCTTGAGTCTATGAGTCTATCTAGGAAGGTGGGTACTCAGTGTCCAGCTAAAAAGAGATTGCACTACAGCTCTGAGCATACAATCCAAATGGAACAGTGTTTTGTAGACATATTGACCTCCAAGTGGCTGCTTTGCAGACGTCTGAAATAGAAATACTTTGCAAAGAACCCACAGAAGCTGCCTGAGCCCTAACACAATAAACCCTAATCTGATCTTGAGTACCTAAAATGCCAATGTTATAACTCAGGCCCTACCAAATTCATGACCATGAAATCTCATCTCTCTCCATGAAATCTGTTCTTTTGTGCTCTTTTTCCCTATACTATACAGATTTCATGTGGGACAACAGCGTTTCTCAAATTGGGAGTGCTAACCCAAAAGGGAGTTGCAGGGATTGAGGGTTCACAAAGTTATTTTAGAGGGGGTTGTAGTATTGCTACCCTTACTTCTGCGATGCCTTCAGAACTGGGCAGCCAAGGAGCAGCGGCTTTGGCTGGGCACCCAGCTGTGAAAGCAGTGCCCCACCACCAGTAGCACAGACATAACGGTTGCAATACCATACCATGCCACCTTTAATTCTGCACTGTTGCTGGCAGTGGCTCTGTGCCACCACCACCAGCAGTGCAGAAGTAATGGTAGCAGTAATGCAACCCCCCCATAACTTCTTTTTGGGTCAGGACCCCTACAATTACAACACCATGAAATTTTAGATTTAAATAGCTGAAATCATGAAATTTACTATTTTTAAAATCTGACGACTGTGAAATTGACCAAAATTAACCATGAATTTGGTAGGTCCATAGTCATAGAATATCAGGTTTGAATACAATCCAAACTCCTCCTAGAAAATTTTTGAGCTGAAATTGATTAACCTTTCATTCCCTCAGCAATTGCTACAAAGAACCTCAAAGATGTTCTGAAAGGTTTAGTTCTTCCAAAGTAAAAGGCTAATGCTTGTTGAACATCTAGAATATATCTTTTCCTTTATTTGAGTGAGATTTGGAGGAAAATATTAGTAGGTGGATCATTTGGTTCAAATGAAAGTCCATAACTACCTTAGGTAGGAATTTTGGGTGGGGTTTGAGAGATATTTTGTCAGGGTGGAATATGGTATAAGATGGGTCTGCCATAGAGGCCTGTATTTCCTCAATCCTTCTCACTGACATAACTGAAACCAAAAAAAGGGGTCTTCATAGACAGAACAGGTTGCCATGGGTTCAAAAGGAGAGACTCTTTTGACCTGTAAGAACCTCACTGAGGTCTCCTGGTGGGGAAGGTTCCTTTACTGGTGAAAAAAGTTTAGTAAAACCCTTCAGGAATTCTGTCCCAGTGAGGTATGAAAAAAGGGGGAAGGATTTATTCTCCTTAATTTAAAAGAGTCCTTGAACACAAAACACATACACATTGGCACTTGGACAAACAAAAAGGAAAAAAAAAAAAAGCTATCTGGAGTCTTATGCTTCTGCATAACTTGTTTGTGTTGCTTCGATACCATGGTGATAAGTACCTTAGCAAAAGGTGGAAAAGTGGTCAGGTTAGCGGTGGCATAAGAAACGCTAAAAAAAAAATCTGCAACTTTCTGTGCCTTCCATGAGGATAAATGATTCAGGATCCTGCAGCCATTTGTAGATGAATGGCTCCCCATGGGATGAAAGTAGAAGCCACAAAGTTGAGGATCAAGAACATATAAATCATGTTTCAAAAACAAGCAAACCTAACTAGTAAAACCATCTCCATAGTTTTATCAACTATTAAAAATTTACATATATATATTACATGCAAATTCAAGGATTGAAGCTTATGTATATCTTGAGCCATATACATTTAAATATGCACCTAGAAGATCAATGTATTCAAGAGTTTTAGTACAGCTATCAAATAAAATATTGAATATTAAAAATGGTATCCTGTTTTTCATTTAAAAATAAAATATATTACATTAATCACTGAGAAAAATAATATGCAATTTTGGAAGATGCTTTCTTTTCTAAGTGCACTCAGTGAATAAAGTCTCCAGATTACAAATATTCAGGGCTAGTTTATATATAATTCTCTTGATATAAATTCATTTGTAATATTTTCTGTGTTTATTACATAAGCACATAATATTTTGTGTATATGACACACATATACATTTTATACACACACACACACAATATTACAAATGAAAGTACATCAAGAGTATTTGTTCTACCAAAGCTGGCAACAGAACATTTTTTAAGTGAACGTGCCATCTGTTTCCATTGCCTTCTCATCTTAATATTGACATTTCACTGTTCTCTCATATATACCTACATGCATGGATGCACATTGTATATTAATAACAGACAGTGTAAGCAGATGCTATAACTTCAATTGCACATATAAAATGTAACAGATTGTATTTAGTTATTCTGAGATTATATTGTCTGAATAACCATCATAGTATTACACTGATTTTTAAGTAGACAAATCTAAACAATAATTCATCTCTTTTATGCTACCTAAGGCGACAGATGATAAATTATGAGACTTTTTCAAAGATGACAACATAATGAAGAGACAAAACAACTCTTTCAGTCTCCCACTAACAACAGTTGTTCTAAAATATACAGAAGGGGATCAAACTCTGCCTCTTCCTGCCTGGGCAAAATAAATACTTCTGCTCTACATGAGGGCAAATCTAGAGAACATGCATGTAACACAAAGCCTCTAGGCACCACAGAACCCATCTGTAAGGGAGCCCCATGCGTACCATTTTGAGACATGGCAGTTGAAGGACCAAATGGATGTACTGCTGTCCAGACCCAATGACCATTTCTCCCACATAAGGGCTCAGGGGACCAACATCATAGGGACTAGTGCAGTCCTCAGGTTACAGTAGCAACTACGAGCATCTCCTCTGCCACACTGCAGCCTGAGGATCTTTTCTCACCTCCTGAAATGTACCATCATGCACAGCCTCACTATTCACTATGGGCACCAAAACATTTGGCCCATAGCAGCTAATTCTATAGTCCTGACTCAGAACGTCCACTGAGGCAGGAATTTTTAAAAATGTAAAAGCAAATACAGTCACTTGTCAAAATCTATAAAGCTACTATTATGCCCTCCCCTTCAAATCCCTCCTTAAGCCTCTGTCATGATGACTAACATTGCAGTCTGATAATGGTTAGGCAGGTGGCAAGCAAAGATTAAATATTTATTCAAAACATTCTTATTTTACAATCTTCTCATCCCTCTATCCCACCCTATTGCATGTTTCTTCCACCTACTGCATCTTATCATAATCCTAGATTCTGTGCACCTTAGGCTAGCAACCCTTACTTTTTCATATTTTTTCTTTTAATTTGTTCATACATAATGGGGCCCTAATTCTTGACAGGGACCTCTAGGAATTACCGTAGTACAAATAATAATTAAAAAAATAATAGTATAGGATGACTAACAATTGAGGAAGAGAGATTGCAAATGCCTTAGGGTTAATGGCAAATACTAAATGCTTCTATTAATTCAACAAAGAGCTATGTTTCTAGATTAAATTACACTGATGTGAAGAAAGCTATGCTACACTGCTTTTAAATGATTATTTATGGGGTTTAGTACCTTGGTTTCAATGGGAATTTTGCCTGAGTAAGGGCTGCAACACTGTCCAATTTGAGTTGTTTTTCAGTTACTGGCTAATTGCCGGCCACTTATTTTCTCTTTTTTTAAAACTCGTTCCTCTGAGACGGTACATTTTCTAAACAGACTCTTTATTACACGAATATCTGTATAAACCAACAATTTTGTAAGGCTTTCTCAAACAGAAGTTTACATGCATTAAAAATACCCATTTTTACATAATTCTTTGAAACACAAAACTATCTTCCAATGATTTCACTAAATGAACAGAATTATTTATGAATGAAAATCTACAATATTTCTCCTCCAAAAAAAGCAATGCTGATTCTGAAAATAGAAAAAGAAACCTGACAAACTAATCTCCACAACTGTTGACACAAAGCTTCATGGACAGTGATCTATGCATATCCTTGCTTCCCACAGACACTGTCAATTTATAGACATTATAAACCAGAACTGCCAGCTGGAGACTTGGAGCTACATTGCAGTATCCACATTTTGACAGCAGAAAAATAATCTTTAATCTCTTTCCACTCCCTATACCTTAGGGCAAATCATTATCCAAGTGCCATGGCTACCTATTCAGATCAGATTTTAACATAAAACCTACAGTGAATTAAGCAACACTTTTTCAAGCAGCATTTTAGTAATTTAACAGCATCATTTTGTTAGCTGTTTCCAGAAACATAAACCATCAAATTTACAAATATCACTATGATGTATTTACCATTATTCATCAGGCTCTTCATTTATTCTTTGCTCTTCTTAATTATGTAACCACGGTATAGTAGCAATACATTTTGCAGTGTAAAGCCATAAATGATGGCCAACTTACCATTGTCCACCAAAAAATAAGTTCCTTTTCACCAGAAATTCTGTTTAAATTTTCAACTGCCAGGGAATAATTACATTGCAAAATTTAAGGTGGAACAACATAGCCATCATGCTAGGCAACTTCCAAATGGATTTGTATTTTGTTCTTGGAAAAGACAATTTTTTTTTCTCATTTCATAGCTGAGAAATGGCTAGGTCTAGGAACCTTCCCTTTTAGCCTAGTCAGTGCAATAGTTGTGGTTTTGAGACTTGTAACTGAAAGCTACAAGTGGGAAATTGAGATTGACTGCAAAAGGGCAGAATTAATATTGCACCTGGAACCTTAACTAGCATTTTCATGCTTTCTGGTACCTTCATTTTGTTGTTGCTGCAATTTTTAAAAATATAACCTTCTAATTTCCTGACTTTTCAGTCATTACTATTTTAAGTTACTGGAAAGTTATAAACATGATCTAAAACATGGAGAGCATTTAAACATTTGCCCCAGGGAACCCTTCCACTAACTGGGGGGTGGGGGGGGGGAAGTCTACTAACTGGGGCGGGGGAGGAAGCTGTGTGCACATTCTGGGGAATTTAAGGCTACTTTCAAATAGGAAACAATTATCAGGAGCTTAAAAAACAACAGCCCCACATTAAAACTTCTGTGTGATGCTGTAAAAATACCTGAACCTCAAAGGGCTTACTGGCTTAGGGTTCAACTGAGCAACCTGATATTTGGATACTTAATTTAACCATCCGGTCTCACAATCCAAGGCAGCATTCCACAAACTCTCCACAATCTGTACCTGTCTTCCTGGGAGATGAGGGATGCAGAGGCCTATTACCCACATCCAGTGTGTTCGGACAGGACAGCAGGTCCTTCCCAGCTGCTCCAGGTTCTTTAGGGTAGGATTGCATGGATGAGATCAGCCCTTCAACCACTTCAGGAGGCAATCTCCCTCTTCCTCTCAGTCCCCCTTGTTCTCTCTTGCTCCCTGGGAGTGCGTTGTGCATTGGGGGTGGGAGGATAAAGCCTTTCTCAATGCCTCAATGTCACCCCAGACCCTGTAATTCCACATGGTGATAATTTCATGGCACTGCAAGCAGCTGTGCTTAAGGGCAGGCGGCAGTTGCCAGCTCCTCCCAGCTCCTTCTCATTCGGCCACACAACCCCCAGTAGTCAGGGAAGTAGTGAGGAGTAGCAGAGAGAGGGCAGATGTTACCATACAGGCTCCTGCCTTCTCCACAACAGTGCATTCTAGTGGCGGGAAGCCAGCACCACTTTAACAGAAAAGCTTTAGGCAGTGCACGTCACCGTTGTTAGGACAGCAGCAAGGACTGCTAGTACCAGAGACAGGTTTGTAACACTTTGGCACATTCCAGCCTTCAGAGGCCCTTTGGGAGCTATTCTAGGCTCACTAATAAGTCTGTTAGATAAAAATCTCAGCTTGTGGCTGCATTTGTATATTTATGTTCTGACCCATGTTCATGTTGAACCCTGACTTTGTTTTGGGCAAACCTACTACAACAGGTATTTTCAAACTCCACTGCACCAAATATAAAAATACTGTCACACAGTGTTTGATATAGGCCTTGTCAATACATTATTCCAAGACCATTGAAAACAGCTTCCATTTTTATTCAAAGTCCAAGGGCTTACTGCTAGCTGGTTAGCATTGTCCAGTGAGTTTTGTGTGTTTGTTCAGGAGAGAAAATGAGCTAGTGAGATCAATGTCACATGATCTACTGGGACTTTAAAAAACCAGAAGCTAGAGAGTGTGTATAGAAGCAAGAATGAAAGAGGCATAATGGGTATTAAAATTGATGAGATTTGCCAATTCCTCACTACAAGCTATAGAGGAAGGACAAGTGAAATCACAAGGTAGAAGATTATACTAAGATAATAGTAAAGATAAGGATAATCACATTGAATGCTTCAGCTTTCCTGATAATTGCTAGCAGAATCCCCCACTCCCCACCCCCATTGTACAAATGGCTAAGAGCATTAAGTGCTATTTCATTTTGAGAGGACAATGGCCAGATTGTACAGGACACTGATGGAGGTAGGATATTGGTAATTCCATTGTATTTTCTATTTCTTATTTAGCGTACACTATCCTACAATACCAGTATAAATGAGCTTGCCTAGCAGTTCCTCAAACAAAATGGGCTTTTATATACTAGAGTAGATCTTTTGTGCATCACAATTCTTTGTACTATTGAATTTAGACCTTCAGTACTCTGCACAAAAACAGTGCAAAATTCACTGGCAAAAATTTCATTTGAAATCCCACTACTATAAGGCATTTAAAACTGAAATATTTAAAACAGAATGCTTAACTTTTTTCAAATTGTGTACTCAGGCAACAAAACTGGTATATGTATAAAAAAGATATAGTTTGTGTAGATAAAATTAGGTGACATTCTATACTCATAAATAAGTTCTTAACTGTAGTGGTGCCTCAGTCGTCCCTTGCCCTCTAGGTCGGAGAGAGGCCACACCGTCTCACTACACTAACAAAAGAGAGATTTTCTTCAACAAACTTCATATTGAAACTTTATTTCAAAGTCAACATAATACAGTATTTTAGAAGACCAATCATATGTAGAATGAAGGGGTGGACAACAAAAGGTTTGTGTTTGAATGTATTAATATATAATATTCAAAAAGTAAACTATGTAGGAATAAATTATTGAAATTTTATCTTTATTATAAGTGACTTATGGTGCACACACTCACCACCACAATGCCTCATTGTGTCAGGGCACAATGGTACAGGAGCCTTTGTCTCCAGCACCCTCTACAGGCATCTGCCTTTGTGTGCAATTCAATGTGTAGTTACATGCCACAGTGAATAGCAGGCTGTGTCCACACTGTCACGTGACAATAGGAGGCTCTGGCAGTGGGGAAAGGCTCCAGCAGCACAGAGTTTCCAGAGTCAACCTGCGCTGCCCGCCCCGCCAGAGCCTTTTCCCATTGCTGGAGTCTTTTTCGGCAGCAGAGAAAGGAAGTAGGGAAAGGCTGTAGCAGATCCCTGCAGAAGGGAAAGGCCTGTATAGCAGGGAGATGCTGGAACTTTTCCTCCACTGCCAGAGCCTTTCCTTTCAGTGGGGAAAGGCTCTGGCAGCAGGACACTACTCTGCTAAAAATAGCAGTGTAGATGGTGGTGGTGGTGGGGAGGGCACTGCTTGGGCACTCTTTAGGGTACATACTCTGAGGTTCTGGTGTACATTTTACTTGCCAAATCAGTGCCTCACCATCCACATTGCTATTTATATCTGTGCTAGGGCGACAGGTGGCATATATACTCTACACACCACTGTAAGACGTATAGTCTAGAGATATCCTTATGTTGTACAGATAAAAATGTAAATGCTTGCAAGCCCAGAAGCTTCTTTGCAATTACTATTATTTTAAGATTTAAAACTCCGCTTTCACAATGTTATCCAGCAAGCAATGCCATTATAAATCATTTACTGATATTCCACAAAATTAGTCATTAAGTCTAAGAAAAAAACAAAAGGCTTACTAATTTAAAAATAAAAACTAAGGCTCTGCATCTTTTTTACTCTAACAGTGCTCTATTTCAATACCAAGACCACCTGGGATTGAAGAGGTTCTGCATAGCTCACTGCAATGGCCTTTTGCATTTGGGATGATTAATAAATACTAATTTAATTCATTAAAAGGGTGACAGGGATTTTGGAGCATTAGATCCTTACCAAAGCTCGGTTCCTCTGTGGATACAAAATGTACATGAACAAATCAGTTTTGTTAAGGACCATCTAATGTTAGCTCAAATTGGCATTAGGTCACTTCTCACTGAAAATAATACTTCATCAAAATTAGCCCTTCTTTTTACCTGCTGTGATATCAGCTTGCTATTTTTCAGTAAATTTCTTGAACCTCAAAAGCACTTTCTTCCCAATCACATAAACCCTCCTAGGATTTATAACATCTTCAAGGCTTTAAAACAACAAATAGGAATTGTACTGTATTGAAGTGCATAAATGAAAATTTTGTTTAAAAGGATAGGTTATTTGGGGAGTCACAAATATTATTCAGACATTTAAATCTGGGCAGGTGCTATTATTATATGTTAGAGTATTCAGAAGGCTTTCTGGTGAGTTTTGAAATTATGTAAAGGCTGAGTTCTGCCAACCTAGTAGTCACCAGAGCCCACTTGGCTCCACTGTCTGCTTCTGGAAATACTGTCCAGTGTCTCATTGATGAGCTAGATTGTTCCACTGAAGTAGCTTTCCTGATTTTGGCACCTTCTGTCATTTTGGGTAGGTCTGGACTAGAGTAAAAATGTTTTTAGTATACATTAGTTACGACGTCTAATGAAAACCACAGTGTAGATAGGTCAGGTTGTACTTACCATGTGTTAAATTGAGCTGAAGCCGAGGCTCTCCTTTAGATAGAGAATTGCCCACACAAATCTAGTTACACATGCTCTTTTCTAGGGTTCAACTCGCCCAGCTAAAAATTACTAAATTTGCTGTGTCTAGACTCTAGTTTTAGAACATGTTGGATAAAAACAGCTTCTTAATCTTATTCTGGTAGGGGAAGACTGGCACTAAATCTAGACAGTCTGATCCTTGCACTTACTATAGGACGTGACAGCTTAAAAATACAAAGGGTGAGTGGCATTCAGTGGGCAAGAAAAGCAAATTGCAACCCAAAACAAAGGACGAAGAAACTATAATTGTTTAGAAATCTGATTACTGTTAATTGAATTTTCTGATAATAAACATTTGCCAGCTGTCAAGATGAAACATCTGCAAGCTGCCTTTGAATACTAAGGTCTGGAGTTACTTCTACAAAAAAAGAAATGTTTTCTTCACTCACTGGTATATGGGTGGGAAAGTAGTAACTTTCTGCAGCTTCATGCAGAATGACCGTTTCTCATGAATATGCATAATGGCTATACAGATAATAATATTATGCCCTTTATATTTCATCTCCTAACATCTCAAATCCTGTAATTCACCAGTATGTCTTCTGTAAAGTAATACAAAATATTTTAATATACATTGGTGCTTCGTTCTTTTGCCTAGACATGCCAATTGATCCAACGTTGAAATGTAAATAGTAATAAATGTTTTCCTATTCTCTTTCCTTCCCTTACACAACAAAAGAAAAAACAACACAATAGCAGCCTATTATTTCAACACTAGTTTTTCCATATAACGTTGTGTATATATTTGTCAATAGGCAAGTATTACTGAATGTTCATTTGCTATTTGAGTTATTCCTCTTCTCAGGCAATGACTGTTTTAGAAGTTTGGCCACTCACCATTATCCCAAGTTACGCAACTCAGTAATACATTCATTGTTTAAGTTCTGATCTTTTTGTAAGGAATTTTGCAAATTTTCTATACTTACTGTTATGGTTGAATCTTTTCCTGTCTCTCACATAGCTGAGATTGACACAATTAGCTTTTAATTGTGTGTCATGAATTAAAATCAATTTAAGGGCCAAACTTTAAAATAGTGATTTAGGTTAGCACAGAAAGTAGAGAAATTGCCCACATAAAATCCAGTTCACTATCAGCAAATGGTTTACACATAAGCGGGTTTCCTAGGTAGTGAGCTGAAATGTGCATATTTTACAAATGGAGGCAAGTGACTGCAGGGGAAAATAGAAGGGAAGAGTAAAAATCAAAAAACAGAGAAAAGAGAAAGACAGGAGGAACCAGAAAATACAGGGAAGAAAACAAAAGGCAAAGTAAAGAGGCAGATAATTCATCTTTCTAGAAACACTGGCTCAGGTAATAACAGATAGGACATGTTACATGCAGAATGGCAGATTTATACATTGGGAAGATGCAAGAGTGACAGAAAAATAATCTGATGAAAGGTCTGAAAACCAAACATGGAAGTGAAAATAGAGACAGAGTGTTGCCCTTTTGGCATCAAAATGTTGAGAGAGATCTATTTTTCCAAAAGATTTATAGAAGGGGAGTCTCTGAGCCCCTTCAATTTAGGATTTTACCTTTAGTAAACTTCCCCACCCCCCCCCCCCCAAAAATGTCCAACTCTCTCATTGTAAGCATTTAAAAACCTGTGTAATGTGTAATGACTAAACTGAACACATGTTGGGTTAAATCTGATCCTCTGGAATTAGTACCCTCAGTAGTACTGATTATTATTTTGTTACTTTCCAGACAAATGAATTAACTTCAAGTATTGCAAGTAGTTCCACTGAAGTGAGCTTTACTCACAGGAGTAAACTTATGCTCCTCTGCAAGTGTGTGCAGGATTTAGGCCTAAGTTTTGACAAAACACACAACGTTTGATGACAAAGTAAAACCTGACACAAAGAGTCAGAAACAAGTTCATGTGGTTGGTTAATCATACATATCTCAATGACTTTGCATTTTAAAAAATAATTTGGTTTATAAATTTACATTGTTACTACTGATTATAAAAGTAGATTTACAAAACAGAGTAGTGCTCTGCACTCTGTACAGAACTCACCTCCTTCACCATCGTTGACTGAAATGGCCCCTTCATTTGTACTCCTTTGTTGCAGAGCCTCTCTCAAAGTTTTCACGCTAAGGACTGGTGCATTTGTAACAAGTTATTTAAAACCCAGAGGAAAGTCTCCCTAGGTTAACATTACATTAATTTATTTGAATGACTGGGTCCCATTTTTCTGATTTAATCAGCAAACATTCCAAACTCCCTTTCCTGAGCTAATTTTGTGCTTCAAGTTAGTAAAATAACAAAACAGAAGTAGTAGTCTGTGTAGCTTGAAGGCTTGTCTCTTTTACCTACAGAAGATGGTTCAGTACAAGATATTACCTCATCCACCTATCTTGCTAAAACAGGTACAATCAGAGATACATGAACGGCTTTAGCCCACTTGTAATGCATTCCACTGTGGTAATTCAGAGGGGCAATCTACTTCCAATACGGCTCACAGTGGCATCTCTCTAAACTAGCAAATGTAATCAAAATGTCAGTTTAAGACAGAATTTGTCTTATAAGGAATTTACTGGCATAAGTAAATATATTTATTTCAAATCTATACAAATATTGTTGCAGCTAGTATCTTTATACTATAATTTTCAAGAAACGTTAGAAAAACAAACCCTGACTTCAGATTTTTGTTACGAGAATTCTGCTCATGTGCAGTGACGCTTATCTCCACTTTTACAGGCATTATCTTACATATTAACAGGTCACAGTAGAATACTATTATTCAACTTACAACAAAAATATGCCTTTATTGTACTTTTTAAAAAACTCATCTGGTTTTCCTATTTCAGGGCTATCAAGCAGCCACTAGCGTCTAGTTGTTCTTAATCAGTGTTAGAGAGAGAATGTGGGTGAGATAATATCGTATATTGGACCAACTACTACTGGTGAGAGAGAGAAACTTTTGAGCTTTCACAGAGCTCTTGTTAAGCTATGGGAAACTTAATGTTGCACATAAATACAGTATGGAACAGATTATTTAGCATAAGTAGTTAACAGGGACCATTCAAGGTATTGTTAAAATACTGAATATTTCATCGTTTGTTTTCTTTAATAGAAGAACTGGTGCAAAGTACCCAACCTTAAACTTTGAAAAAATTACCTTGCTCCTAAAATAAAGTGTAATTGACCTTCTTTGAAGCCTCTGGGAAAATTTCTGTCTGAATAGGTGAAATATGGTTCTGTTTCACTGTTGAAAATTGTGCCCATCAATTCTA
Organism: Gopherus evgoodei; assembly: GCF_007399415.2. NCBI lineage: Eukaryota > Metazoa > Chordata > Testudines > Testudinidae > Gopherus > Gopherus evgoodei. Next base: position 67,491,462 of record NC_044327.1, on the reverse strand, counting down.
TTTTTACCTTTGCTTAAAGGCTGTTTGAGAAACATTGGGCCTGATTCTCATTTACATAAAGGTTCCTTTATACTGCTGTGGCAGCATAAATTACTTTTACATCCACTTTAATGCAGTTTTATGTTGCCACACCTGTGCAGAAGGACCTTAGTGGAAATGAGAATCTAGCCCATTATGTTTTAGCCTTTAATGTATGAGACACCACTAAACCAATATGCTTCTTAAACAGTAATGATTACAAAGACATCTACCTCAAAAATACACCTACTAAAATGTTTCAAACTAATAGTTTAAAAAAAATTACTTAATTTCCAATATGGAGTTTCAGCATTGAAACAAAATTTGCAAATACAGATTTCTTTTTCTGTGTTTTTATGGTACTAGAAAAAGAAAGGAATACAGATGCCATCTGGTGAAATTCCTTAGTCTACAAGGATGGTATTTAAAATGAATATCAATGATCAGGAAGTAAAACAAGGGAGAAATAAACACCTGCTGAAGAAGAAAGGAACTGGCAGGGTGTATTCAGAGCTGATAGATAATGTACATCATTGCATTTGATATAAACACACAGCCAACGATTGTTTTGGGATTTAATGTCCCACCATACTATACTGAACAGTGCTTAAGAAAGTGCAAAGAGGGCTCCCAAATAATTTCAGATGGATCAGACTTTTGATGGAGGCTCACTATCAGTACAGTACAAGGAAATGTCCTGCACTGGATAAAGTCAAAAATTGAGGTTCAAAATTTTATTATACAATTATTTTGACATGAAAAACAACAAAATAAAAAAAAAAAGAAAGCTGAGGTGGGCCGGGTGAATTCACTAGAAAATTAATAATGTTGTTTTTGTGGAGGAAGATGGTAGTTCTTCCTGTGGTCCATCAATAAAATAACGTATCATGGAACAAGCGCATAAGATACAGGTCAAATTCTGGATCTATATTTAGTTGCCCAAAACACTTGTAAAAGTGACATACTGGTGAGGATTTTCAAAAGTTCCTAAGGGAGAGAGGTGTGCAATTCTCACAGGAAGTCAGTAAGAGTTGAGCTTTTTGAAAATCCCCATCATTCACTATAAAAGAAGAGGTGCATCTAAATGATCACAACTCCTCCAAGGAGCATTCACATATTTCTAACAGAAAATAATATAAGAAAAAATTAGGGCAGCCCCCAGAATGTCAGTTTCATCTAGTTATTGCAAAAATGGGCACGATGAGAAGTTTTACAGTTCTTTCCAGAAAGTCCAATAGGAACAAATATTCCACTCTCTTATCAGTGTCTAGTATGTTGCCACCTGATTTGTTAAATACTGCTTGTTTTTTAAACTAATGAACATAATCTGAAATAGTATTTGTGAGATAGCTGTCTCCCTATTGGTTAATCTTTCCTCCAACACACAGGAAGTAATAATATTGCTGCAAGACTAAAGAATATCTTATAATCAGACAAGGATGGATGAAAGAAAGAGAAAATGTCTCATTTCTTTAAGCTAGAATTTCTGAGTATAGCCATGCAGTTTGGATCATACATTATGATTCTGATCCTCCAAACACACTTATGCATATTTTTAACTTTAAAATTAAGCACTTTAAAACTTAAGTATTTGTATGTTAGAAGGGTCATGGCCTATATTATAGTATTGAAAAAAGGAAGTCTCTACATGCAGTATATAGTACATTGCAAATTCCAATTACAGAGGCTGCACTCACAAAGGTGTATTTAGCGGACAAGACAATCAATAAAGCAGCATCCCTGAAAGGAAGAGGCTTCCAGGTATCAAAAAGAGAAAAAAAACAGGGAAAAAAAAAGTCATTTAATGAGCAGCATGCCTGGTTACTTTGGTACATTTGCATATTTACACCCTCCCACATCAATCTAGTCACAGCCTTTTCCTTCAATAGCAACAGTCCAGTCATACTTACAAAACTTCTGATTGTTTACATTTCGCTCTAGTTAACTTGATTTTGGAGCTGGTTCCAATTATGATTTGGTTAGGGGCAGGGTATAAGAAAGGGGCTGGCAGTGTATTTAAATAGTTTAATTTACTTACTTTTTACTGTTGTGAATTTTAATTTTAGTAAAAAGAAACCAGATCTTGGAATGGGTACTTCTATTATCTGTTTTAAACAAATCAAGGTAAAATGAAATGTAAAAAGTAGTAATATTAAATCCATCAATATGGGACCTCTAAAAATGTGGGTATGATTCAGAAGAAGAAAAAGGTCAAAATGGGGACCAATTTTTGTTTCAATTAGTTTGGGTGGGATTTTCAAAAGCATTTAAGTGAGGGTTGAACACAAGTCCCATTGACTTTCAGTGTGAACTAGGGACTTTTCACCCATTGCTCCTAATCTCTGATATAGTTTCATACTTCTTAAGGCCAGAGGCAGATCGTTATGATCTTGATAACAGAGGCCATAGAACCCCACCTACTAATTTCTGTATTTTTCTGGCTGAGTTACAGCATATTTTTTTAGAAAGACATCCACAATCCTGATTTCAAGGAGGTCCACCTTGTGGAGATCCTCAATACTCTGCATAATCTCATTAAAAATGAATTCACAAGAAAGGAGTCATATGGGTAGTACCTCCAAGGTGCAGGAACAACCATGCAATCAAAGAGAAAAACTCTTCATTTTGGCATTTTTGGTTTCTTCCTTCTCATTTAGCTAAGATAGGATGTAGTACAAATAATATGTAATTCATTCCATTATATAATAGTATTTTCTTCTTGTAGAGGGATGGATTCAGTCAAGTCTTTTCAATCTTTGATCCTACCTGTTATGAAACTATCCATAGGTTCTAGAACTGTTTTCACAGTGGTTGATTTTCTATTAAGCAAACTGTAACTCCTTTATTCTTTTATTTACAAAATGCTGAAAGCATCTGCCCATATATATTTCCATATATTAAATGTATGCGCGGTTAATAAAAAAGCCATTTATTTGTGCATTCTGTGTCTTCAAAAAGGTTAGAAAAAGAGGATTAGAAAAAGATCTTGTAAAATTGGATTATTCTTATCCTGAGTATGACAAACAGAAAGAAATATTCTCTTCAGATAAGAAGTCTATTCTGGATCATTCATGTATGGACTATCCATTACTATATGATAATATATAAAAAAGTTCACAGATGTAAACACACCAGGCCCAATAGTTTCCTTGAGGCAAAGAAATAACAACAACCAAACAAATGTTTTCAGGCAATTGAAATTAAACATTGTAGTAATTCCCAATCAAAAAGCTTAATAAGAAGAATTAAGGTTGAAAGTGTGTTTCAATAGAGCCAGATGATACCAACCCAAACAGTTAATAGTTCTGGTTGCATCTCTTAATATTTCATTTCTAATTCCCCTCTTTCTTAAAATGCTTCATCATTCACTTTTCATCTCAAACACCCTTTATACGGTCCACCCATATTTAACTTGCCCCCATTGTTTTGTTCTACAGAAAGAAATACATGCACAACAGCTTTTTAAAACTGGGAACAGCAGTGTCCATTATGAGAAAATACTGAGTTCTAGGCTACTGTAATTAGACAGTATCTTGCTAGTTTTGTGAGAGTTTTTGTAAAAATTAGGTTGCTGTATATCCCCACTGCAGGCTCAAGATAACATGGTAACCCTTGATGCAAACTGAATGGAGCAGGTATTTACTGATGCAAGAAAATATCTTCAGAGAACAATTACAGATGCAGTAACTAAGTAATATAACCACTCTATATTAAAGTAGCGCTTCATACTGTGAAAGTAGAATGAATTATATTGTGAAAATAGAAAGGATTAAAGAAATGCTGTCTGTACCTTTAAGTAAAACTGTTGGAATGCTGCAATCCAGGTGTCAGGAATACAGACATTCACATAGAACAACTGCACCATTTAAGGGCAATTGGTGAAGTATTAGCCTTAGATGGATAAGAGTTAGTAAGGAAATAGGATATGCATGCTATGCCCCTGGTAAATTTTACTGTTTTGCTTTCTTTGTCCCTTTGTCTAATTCCCGCTCTTTTATCTGTATAAATAAGACTGTTTGGGTCTTGCACGGCCACTCACATTATCTGGGTGTTATTGGCGGAGTGCTGCGCTAATAAAACAGAGTGGTCTGACAAATTGTGAGTCCTGATTCTAACTTTGACCATACAGACTCCTGGAAGCTAACGAGCCAAAGAGCTGTCTCTACAAGATGCAAGTATCTACCTTATGCAACTCAAACATGCAACAAATTAAAAGACAGAAGAGAAAATATTTAGAACGATTTTACTGAGCAGAATTGGACTCTTTGTTCTGTAATAGCAAGAGAAGACTAGAAGTAAGGTGTTATACACTCAACTTCCATGCTAAGTGCTTCTATAAGAATGCAGACAAGAAAAATATTTATTTGAATTATACACAACTAGTTACTTCCCGTACAGTCTTAAGTGAACAAAATCAGATTCTGAGCAGTGCATGCATTAATTTCCTGATCAACTATTTCATGCTGGAATGAATGTGTAGTTAGAATTCTGCACCAACACCACTTGTGCATAGACTTTGTATTGTGAGAGGGAACTCAGCATCAAAACCATACATCAAGGAACCAAATCTAGTAAATTTAGATGAGGTATATGAAACTTTAGGGCAAGTGTTGAACACAGAAGTATAACATGGTAAGAAGGTGATACTACCAATAAAAAAATGGAAGCTCCTGATGCATCAAGCACCAAAGGACACTGAGGAAATGATGAAGTCAGTGACCCAGAGTGGGCCACAATAATCAACAGTGAACTGGGGCTGCTGAAAAACTCTCATTGTTTCAGAGGGGTACCACCAGTTGAAAGACAACGGCAGGTCCCCCACTAAAACCAAAGAAGACCAATGCCATGGAGAAGCCACTTGAGGCCTGATAGAAAAAAATCAAAGAGATCAAGAAATTGAACAAATAAGCCTAAATGACTACACTTCAGACAGGAAACTCCTTAGCTGAGCACAGTCATAAAAGAACTGGATTTGAGTCTTCAAGAGGGCAGAGACACACAGGCAGTTGGTCTTAGAATGAGGTTGACTTGCCAGCACCTCAAAGGGCTAACAAAGTTTTATAGATAGAGAAGCTCCATCCTATCTCTCACTAGGGAGCTGGACCCAAAAGTAGAAATATGATCTCTTTGCACAAAACTATTTCCAATGGTGCTGCTATGTGTAGCAGGAAAAGAGCTTGAGACATAAGCCTTTGTATTAGAGGCCTGGTATAAGGCAGGACCTGCTCACAGAATCTGGCAAGAACAAGGTTAACGTTGCAGAAATACACATTCCTAAGAAGTGCTAGTCACAGAGTATTCACACAAACACATCCCAATATCAAGTGGTACCAGATCATCCCAATATCAAGGATGGTACAAAAATATTCCCCAAGGATAACGGGAACACAGTGACCCCTCTTAAAAGATAATGTCAAGATAACAGTACGTAACAGCAATGTTTTAATTGAACCAACATGTACAAGGTGATGGGTAATAACTAGCCACGTCGAAGGCAGCAACTATGTCAGCGGGCAGCACTGACTTGTTTGTATCAGGGTATAAAGATGTAGCTCAGACGGAGTATCTTTGTCTGGCCTAGGGAGGAAGGGAAAGTCCTGCCGTTCACTGAGCTGGTCCATTGTTATGGGCATACAAGTATTAGTGGTCCGGTAGAGTCTGCGGGATACTAGTACTGTACTTCATTGACAATAACCCTGGCTGGGTGCCTTCCTCCCTTAGATCTTGTGGTGATTGGGCAGTTCACTCAAAGTCTGCCATGCCAGCTGTCTGTGCAGGGCTGGAGCCCCACACAGAGGGAACACACACGCACACGCAGCCAAACATCTATCAACATCTAACCACGCCTTCTAAATTCGTGTTGTTAGTATCTGCCTCCATGTAGCAAATATTTTTAAAAACCTTTAATGACAGTGAACCTTCAATGAGAGCAATGCCATGCAATAGCTTGAACTGTAATACAATATAAAGTTTTTAGTATTGCTACACTAAAAGTCCTGTTAAAATAATTCTTGATGTAAATAGTTTATTTGGCTTGGAAGGAGACTGGCCTGGACAGAAATGTGTGTGCAATAACTGATTTTACCTATTAAATACATATCAAAATTAATAAAAAGGATCAAAAAGTTGCCATGAATATGGCATGAAATCATTTAAGAGAAAAACAGTTTCCTCTGGAGGGTATCAAATACAGTAAAACAAAACAAACAACCCATTGGTTTGGGTTACAATTATCATCATATAGTCTTCTCAGAGCTTGATAAACTGAGATATGAACCTAACTGTCCCTCATATGTATTATACAGAAGCAGCTACTCAAATAGATGGCTTTCATTATTTTGTTTTACTACCTGGAACTTCAGTTTTGAATTTTAGTATTTTGATGTTTAGGTAGGTTGGCTGGCCTTGGACAACATGTTTTGGCAGTTATGGGATATTAATATTGTAGGATTGTGTCTGAGTGCACACGTGTGTTTAACAACTAAAAATTCTAGAAAGCACAATGCCTCTTTCTCAATGGCTGCCATTTCAGCTGTGATACCTAGTGTGTAATTTCTTCAGGATAAAAATACCCCAAGTCATCTGTTTACAACATATATATTTCTCAGGTTATCTGGGCACATATAATGAACTTTTGTAGTAAACAGAAATCTCAATCTAAAAGGATCTTTCAGGAGTTTAAGCAAAGGCAAAATGAAATTTCTTTTTTAAACCAAGGACACATTAAACAAATTGGTGGTCTGACTGCAGTTCCCAGCAAAGAGGAGTCTGAATGAAAACTGGATTAAACTACCTTCTTGTGCCTTGAGGTGGTTTCTTTCATTTAGTTATGGCTATGCCAGAAAGCTCACACTACTCCATCCAGATCTATTTTGTGCACAAATAGAGAACTTACTTTCCAAAGTCTCTTTCTTTCAAGGTGTATGGGGGAGGAGTTGGCAGGGAAGGAAGAAGGGGGAAGGGCTGAGGGGGAATCAAAGTGACTAATACTAGATTTTTGGCTAACAAAAATCTGCATTCTAACTTTAGAACTAGAGATGTTTTATTACAATATTAAGTGCAATCAGTTTATACCATATATTTAACTGCTTTTGGAGAATGAATACTCTATTAACACAAACATTCAAAATGGGGTAGTTTGTTGTGGTTCTGCTACTCATTTTTGTGGTCTTTTCTTAAGGAGACTCTGCAATATATTGCTGTACGCACAGAAGACCAAGAATAAGTACTTTTAAATAAATGAGCGTAACTTGTCACGTTATTTCTTTAGCCATGCAGACAGATTAAGAGCTTGAAAGTTGTGTTTTAGGTGACAGGGAAGAACAGAAGTATTTAGTCTGGTGGTTGATCAGAGTTCTTCTATAAGATGATGAGTGGACTATTCTCTGAGAACAAAGTTATAGCCTATAAAAGTCACCTTGAACTGATTATGGACAAAATACAGTGCTTTTCAGAGCACTTATGCCCATATAGGAGTTATTTTGGCCAGATATATTTTTATATTCAAAGCAGAATCTTGCACGTACATAGGATACTGCTTCTATAACGAACAAAACAGTAGCTATAACATTTGGAGAACAGTTCATCATTTGACTCTTCCTCTGAGATATAATTTGACTGGTAATCTTTTATTATGATCTAGTATTTATTGATTCAACCACTAGTTAAAGAGAGATTTTGTGTGTTATTCCTCAATTAAGGACCAGGAGTTTGAAAGGTATGCAAGGAAGGCCTACAAATACAGATTTTAAAAAGTAATCTTTTGAACAACTTTTGTTTACCAGCTCTGTAGAGATAGAAGGGAGACAAGGGCTGAGACCAGCAACAGATAGCAAGAACAAAAAACAAACAAACAAAAACCCCAGCAGCTCTTGACACTGCTGGTGGAGTTTAGAATTGAAAATTTTGAACAACTGGCAAGCAGTTTCTAAATCGTAACACAGAAGCTGGGAGAACTCTCTTTGAAACAACTGTTCTTTAGGAGAAAGAAATAAAGGGCATCTTACAGTGCAGAGCCAGTATACAACAGAGCCAAATAATACATATAGGCTTGTCAAGAAATCTGTAGTATTATCAATTGCACAGGTGCAGTAGTATATAGAACAATGACATTAACAAGGAGCAAACTCAGCCCCACATGACTATATCCACCTTTTTACATGTTTTTCCTATGAAGGGGACAGGAATTTGTTTTAAATCCTGCACTTTCCCTCCCGTCTTGCCTCCTAAATCTTCAAATGCCCCAAGATTCATGTGGACCTTGAAAGAACCTTAAAGATCACACAGCTACCTTGCTCTCCTCATTTTACCATGGTACCATCTGGATCTGTGTTGCCAATGTCCAACATGCCAGTGACTCCAAAGTAGCAGTTTAGAAGGGATTCTATGAGAGTCAGTACTTCGTGATCAGTATTGAATCTAGGTCAGATTTCTAATAGGAAAGCTGATGCATCTGCAGAAAAGCACAAGGGTTGTCACCTACTCAAACCTCATTCTTCCCCCTCCCCCCAATCTCTGCTGAAGCCCAGTTCAGTGGGATTTAGATGTAGGGACTTTCCACAAGAAGAAAAATCATAGTGTGGAATTGTGCTAACCACCTTTTCTGCATCTTTCCACCAGGATCCAACTGTTTTGGCTTCACTGTACTCCAAGGCAGAGGAATGATATAGTTCTGTAGGTAAGCCACTGAGTCAGGACTCAGGACATATAGCTTCAACTCCCTGAATTCTGCTATATACTTCATGTATGACCTTTGAACAAGTCACCTTATTTCACTGTCCTCCTGTAAAATGAGAATAATACTTCGCTCAGAGTGGTGTTGTGAAAATACATTAATGTTTGTAAGATGATCACGTTTTTACTGTATTGGGGGCCATAATCAGGAATATTTCTAAGTAGCTGAAGAGCGAGACCAGAATTTGTATGAAAAGGGGGTTATTTTCCAAGACTAACTCTTCTCCAAGGACCTACCCCAGGTCTAATTAAAGTAAATGGGAAAAATTGCCACTGAGTTTAGTGGGAGCTGAACTGGACCCCAGATGTATTGTTCCCATGGAATCACACTGTAAAAAACATGTATCTAACCTATAACCATGCAAAGTTTTTGAGAGCTGGTTGTTAGAGGGAATGTACAATTCCTTGAGCCCTACATTCCTGCCATTGTAAAGATTTGCTTTCCATATATGCAAAAAGAAGGATTATTGAGGAAATATAGTACAGTCTGAGACATCTATTACAGTCCCTTCAGTTTCTTGGTTTGCTTTTGGTTTAAAATATAAAATCTAGTGCAGTCCATTCAGCCGGCAGAAATACTGGAAGTCTAACTGTATCTTTACACTACCAGTAATGACTCTGTCATAATTATCTCACTGAACAGTTTATTCCATTGCCATATTCCAGATCCTTTGCCATTGTGGTTACTATACTGTACTGGATATTTCTCAATTCAGTCTGAAGAGTCCTTACTCCAGTTTTCAGACAAAGATTCCCAGATACAAAAAACTATTTTGAATGAGTGAGCAAACATCACCTCAGGCCCCTAAGAGCAAAATTTTAGAATGGGATTTGCAAAAGAGATTAAAGGAATTAGACATCTGACGCCCATTGACTTAACTCTTTACACTCCTTTGAAAATCCTAGCTTTAAGTTTCATACCCCCCTCCCTTTTTATTTTTTTTTTTATTTTTTATTTTTTTTTAAAGCCAGGACATATGCTCAAGAATAGTGCAAAATTTTCTAAAAACTCCACATTGTGATATCCATAACAAATAACCAGAGGTTCACACATATGGGAAAAGAATATTACGGAAAAAGTCATAAGTGTATTATTATGCAGTTTATTTCCAGTGAAACCAAATTTTACTACTGCTGTGATCACAGAACGTCTTCACATTTGATGCAAATATGAGAGATCAATAACAAAGTCACTTGGTGCCACTATCTTTGACAAAAAAAACAACACATTGTTCAGTTATATTATGTAAAATAGGTTATAAGCATAACTTTAATAAGCTCCAACTGCACTGCAGTTGCAAGAACTTGAACACATAAAGTGCCACATTAATGATAATTCTTTTGACAAATTTAACGTAATACAAGCCTTAGATATTATGGTTAACAGCAAGATGTTCTATTGCAGAAAACTGATGCAAATTTTTCTAACTTTCAGTTTGAAAATTTTAGCTATTATTGTAAATCTAAATAGTTTAGAAAGTTTTACATTCTCTTTCTAAACTAAAATATATACTATATATAGCATTTATATATAATATATTTTATATATAATTGTTTTCACACTGTAATTAAAACAGGAGACATTTACATTTTTAGTTTGCTGGGGCAACATCTCATTCCAGAGGTTAATTTTATTGTGTTCCTGCAGCACTGTGGACTGAAAGAGGGGAATCATGATCAGAGAGAAAGGAAGTAGCAGCAGCTGCTGCTTCGGGGAGTACAGGTGCAAGCACATGACGACACACCGGGCATGTTCCTGACTAGAAGAGACAAAAAGAAACAAGTTAACTGTAAAGTGTGTATGACTCTACATGTTTTCCAATAACAATACTCAACTGCTTTATTCACCCATCTTTTAAATGTCTCAACCACTGAGGATTTCATCCCTGTGCCAAGACGACAATTCCACACCAAATAGACCTCAACCTAAGTTTTCCAGTGCAATTTAATATTATTACTTCTAGTCAAATTGCTCTGAATCACCTTAAACAATTCCTCATCTTTAGTGATATTGCACTCTTCACTCTTGTAGTTTGCTATTCTCTCTTCCTACGCAAGTTATGAAGAAAAAATTAAACAAGTTTAAGTCAATTCTTCCAACCCAAGAAGAATTTTTTATCTAACTCATTTAAATTTTCTTTTTTCCTCCTAGTAATGAAAAGCACAGTATGGTGTTCTAGGGGCTGGTCATTCTAAAGAATATTGGTACCATCACTGATGCAGTTCAACATTCGGATTGTATACACACTGCAAGCAACGTCTAAATTGTTTATGGGTGATCCTGAATATATCAAATGGTCAAGACTAATCAACTTTGCTCCTTGCATACTCCTATAGATCTCTTTTCACCACCAACAAAATTGTTTCCTAAAATATTAAAATAATTCAATTAACTATTTTATGAAATAATCTCACAATAAGTTTTCTGAAAAAGCTGCATGTTGTTCTAACCAGAAGAGCACAAATTCACCACTAATCATGCAAGCAAGCAAAGGAGAACTCACCTTCTGTAACCAAAGTGTTACACAGGGTTTGTGAAAGAAATGGTGACAGGGCAGCTCAGTTATTATTTCATCTTTCACATACTCACTGCAACAGATAGCACAACACTGCTCCTGACCAACAGCTTGAGGGGAAAAAAAATAAAAACCCATCACAAATTTTAAAATTTAAGTTTAATTAAAAATCAAGTGAAATATGTTAATAAGACGTTATCAGTGGCTAATCATAATATGATGTAATTTACCAGACTAAGCAAGTCATCTTCCAAAGTACACTTATGTTCTACTCAGAGTGAACAGATAATTTCTGAATTTACCATTCAGTATTGTGCTGTATAACTGAGTTTCCTTTAAATATTGTATGTAAACTACCACACTATAACAAATTTGAGCTTAGATATTATATTTTGCGGAAATTAATTTTTTTTGTGGGCCGGTTTTTCCATACCATTGTGATTTTCTGTAGTAATAATCTGTGGCAGACAGTCTATGCTTTCTTTGCTGGCTGGTGGATGAGCTTGCTCAACATCAACTGCAAGAGACTCCAGATGTGCCAAAGCAGTCTAAAAAGGAAACATTTTTTTAAAAGTTACGTTTCGTTACTCATGACAGAGATACTTCACATTTAAAAAACCCAACAGACAAAAAAATTAATATAGCTATTGTGTTACTTTATTAAGCAAAAGGATTATGCAAGTTATGTAGAGCAGCATTATTGCTAGATTTTTACAGGTCAAATGGAACAGAAAGTTAATTGATTAGCTACTTATTTCTGGATCCCTGGTTTCAATTATCAATTAAGTTATGAGCAAAGAGCGTTATGGTCTCAAGCTACTCCCTAATGAATCACAAAGTGGCTGAACAAAATGGCATAAAAATGTCTTTTCAGGAATGATTTAGAGGATGCAGGTGGTCAGAATTGACTGTTTCCTTAGTAACACACTGCTATTGTCACTTTATGAAAGCAGTACCAATGGCTTCATGGTAATAGATTTCCCAGTTTCAACTACAACATATCCTAAAACTATAAACGAGAAATTAAGGATAATAGTAGTGGGCTTGACTATGTATCAGCAGCAATACTAGTTTTCAGGAGGAAAGCAGAATCCATCAAGGTCATTATGCGGATGAGTGACATTTCAGGAAGACTCAGGTAATGCAAGGAGTTGGGATATTTCAGTAGATGGTACTCTTCCCTGTGGCTTGCTACTCAACTGATGTATGGTGGTGAATGGAGAAGCACTGTACTCTTTCAGGAGACGTCTCTTGGTTAAGACTTACACTTAAGATCTTGACCAATACAAGGTCATTAGAGATAACTTTTTAATAAGTGTAAGGAGTTAATACTGGTGTCCCTGACCAAATATGAGATGATTAGTCACATTCTGTCCAACTAAAATTCATATTTCAGTTTCAGCTAGATACAGTATTCTTTATTTTGTGACCTTAACTTATGTACATAATGTAAAACATGTTCCATCTAATGTGTAGCTGCATTTCAGTGCACAGAGAAGCGGTCCCCATGTAATTTTTACTTACCGTCCCTTACAATGATGTTGAGAGACTTAGTCAATTGTTTGTAAAGTATTTTACAATTCCTGGATGAAAGGAACAGTAGAAATGTACTGGTATATTTATTATTATTTTCTTATTTGCCAACTTAAAGAACATTTATTGCACTTACAACATGAAAAGCTGAAACAAATGAACATAATACTGACCTATTATATGGAGTGGATGACATGTTAAATAAATTTTACATTTTAAAGATAGAAAATCCTAAAAAAAAAAACAAAACAGAACACCTTAAATCAAGCTAGAAAGCCAAGAATACTGGGATATCACAGGCAAAACCCTTAAGCAAATCAGACCTTGCAAGTCTGTAAAAACAAATTTTAAAGTCAGAAGCCCATATTCACTGGACCAACTGAACTCCGCTCAGCACAAATCCAGAGAGGGCGGAAGCAAGGATGGCATTAAAGCCACTTTTGAGAGTCCTCAATCCTAGATGTCACATAAATGACAGCAGCTTTTTGGTTATGTTCTCACTTGGCCCCAAAAACCTATTCTGGCAGCTGAGGATCACACAGATATAGCAAGCTCCCCTACCATGTTCCTTATGCTGGGACCAAGGCAAAGTGAGATTGCACAGGAACTCATACACCTCTTTTCAAGTAGCTGGTATGGCACAAGGCTGACTGAGCAGGAAAGTGAATCTAGACAAATATTTTATTAAACTGGCACCACATGGCTCTTAATGCCGACTATCTTCAATAATTATGATACTCTTTCTTTAAGAAAAAAAACAGAAGAACTACTTTAGATTTGCATAAGAACACACTTAGAAATTTGAAGAATTTGCAATTTGACCTAAGGCACTTCAGCAGATTGAAGCAGACTAACATCTATTATTCCCCAAGGTATACACTAGATGATAAGAAGAACCATAGTATAACCCACCCTGCGCCTCCCACAACTTGCTGTGAAACCAATTTGACAGATTTCAATTGTAGGATGGACCCAACAATAGTCTTACAATAGAACAATAGCAATTGAAACTGAACAGCTAAAATGCCACTTTAATACACACGTTACAAGCATGAACTTTTGGGGAGGGAAGTCAGCATCCAATTTATTTATTCTAATGGACACAAAATTTATTAGGTTTGAATAATCTCTAATACTAATATTTACAGAAAATGTTACTGAGATCTACAGTGGCCTAATTAATTATTAATTAATGTAAAATATAAAAGGGGAAAGCACTCAATACACTAAACTAAGGTATGCTGGATTATATTTGGATTTACTTTGAGTGTGTTCATCTCAATCTTTAAATAGGGAGAAAGTTTAAAGAACCCAGTCCAATATTCTAAAGGGTTAGAATTGGTTTAATTTATGTTCCTGTATAAGATATTATCTTTGAGTATTAATCTTAAAAAATGTTTAAAACTTTAAATGCAGTATTACATAACATACTTTTAGGATGAAAAAACCATCAAGAAATGGATGAGAAATTTTGGAAACCATGAAAATAAAAATCTGAAGGGTGACGCAGGGAAGCGGAGGAAGGGATTATAATTCGTTTGATGTTTTCCCCCCAAGCACAAATATCAAAGTAGTCCAAAGAAATGGCTATTCTGAAGCTACAAAATTTAGTAGTATATGTTATTAAAAACAGTTAATGAGAACACCTGGGAATCAACCACAGGCCTCAACATCCTCCCCAACTGATAAGTTTCCTAATTATTGCTTATTTTAAAGTTTTTTTTGCACCTCCTTTCTATGGACTTCCAGCCAGGTTTCCACTCTCATCCTATCTGTGCCTGCAACCCATCTTGTACTCTGAAATAAGGAGAAGGAGATACCAGCACTTGTTCTGTAGCTTAATTAGAACAGGTAGAAAATTAACACAAATGGTTTATAAGATTAAGCGGAGCTTTCTTTGACATTCAGTAAGATTCTGGAATCTATTAAAAAACAATTGGCTAATATACCAATTGGAGGGGAGACAAACGGATAGAGTCGTGCTTAATTGTGACAGCTCAATCTCTCCCTTTTCCAGAGTGAGATAAACTTAGATTTTTGCAGCACTACAGTTTCATGCCCCTTTCAAGTGCTCCTTAGCTACAGCAAATTGGTTTTGCTAGATAGAGAGATTTTGTGAGTAACTTCTGAGCTACAGTAGATTTAGATAAAAGTTAGGTTGTCACAGGGAAAAATATCTGGCTAATGAATTTGCTAGTTCAGATAAGGAACATTAGACATTTTGGGAAGATTGAGGGAAGGGGGTTTAAATAAATTAGTACCTCTGAAAGAATGAA
Organism: Gopherus evgoodei; assembly: GCF_007399415.2. Taxonomy (NCBI): domain Eukaryota; kingdom Metazoa; phylum Chordata; order Testudines; family Testudinidae; genus Gopherus; species Gopherus evgoodei. The sequence continues at coordinate 67,476,386 of NC_044327.1, read as the reverse complement.
TCACACCATCACAAGACAGATACGATTTTATTGATGATATAATTAAAATCAACCCTACCAGTTCCTCAAATATAAAAAAAAAGGTACATAATATTTCAAGTCAGTGGTTAGACTCTGAGAACACCCTTAACCCCACATGCAAAATGCTGCCAAACTGTGATAATCCTGCACACATCACTGTATTTTGACAGAGAGCAGCCAATCTGCCTTTTATGCTACAGAACAAAATGCTCTTTATTATTCCATTTTAAATGTATTTCCTACAGTCCGCATATGCATATAATCAGAAATTGCCGATACCTGTAGACGATGATAAGTCATTTCCATGAACATGCTTGTTACCTGAATTTGAAAAGACTTGGATTAGTGAAGGGGAGTGCAGGATTCTTAACTGTCTGTACCCTCAGAATAAGCTAACCTAAAAGATTATTTTTCTGAAAAATGTAATTCCAGGGCTGGAATGTTTGTGGGCATTATGACAGCAGTACTAAATAGAAGAGAAAACCTTTGTATCATTATGCCAGTATTTTGAGAAATTTAAGTCATTCTCCATTCCAAGATTTTTTTTTCTTAATTTTACTTTCTTCACATCCATTTTAGATTTTCCAATTGCATGGTGCACCATTTAAAGACTTTGTCTACAATGGCCTAAAAGCAAGATAAGGAATCATTTAAATTTGGTTTAAAAACAGTATCAGGAACATGTATTTCTAGCACCATGTGCCTAGCAGATGTGGGATGGTGCTGCACCTATTCCATAGTGTCCCATATTAGGTAGCTTGCCTTAATTTAGGTAACACTAGCCAGTCAAATCATGTTAGACTCCATCTTCTAGAACAGTGATGGGCAGTGCCAACTTCAACTAGTCCTGAAGATGAAGGTGTAATCTTGCATGCTGGACCACATAAGTGCATGGCAACATATGACTTAATCTCAGACACACACATATCATAGTTGAAAGGTGAGAGTAGAAAGACAGGCACAGGCAATGAATTACTTGAAATTGTTCATAAGTCAGGAATGCACTCAAACTAGATTTTTTGTGTTTGTGTTAATGCTCACTTCCCTTTGTTCAAAATCAGAGCCAAATGATCAAAGAGATGCAAAGTGAATTTGATATGAGAGAGGACTTGATCTAAGGACTTGCCTTTCACTAACCAATCGTCCAGGTACAGAAAAATAATGAATTGTTTTTTTTCTGAGATATGCTGCTACAACAGCCATGCATTTGATAAATGTCGAGCCAAGGACAGGCCAAATGGCAACACAGTGTACTGATAACGCTGGCCTGCCACTACAAATCTCAGAAACCACCTGTGACTTGGGAAAATTACCACATGGAAGTAAATGTTCTGAAGATCAAGGGGGGGAAACCACTTGTGGTTCAAAGCAGGGAGAATAGCAGCTAGGTTAACCGTAGAGAAACTCATGTATCTGATGTACTTGTTGAGATGGAGATTGTCAAGGTTCCTTCCCCACTCTGAACTCTAGGGTACAGATGTGAGGACTCACATGAAAGCCCCCTAAACTTATTTACCAGCTTAGGTTAATGGTCAGCTGCCACCACCAAGCGTTCCAAATCTTAGGGGAGAGTCACTTGAAACTCTGCCTTTCCCCCAAAATTTCCCAAGTCTCTAACTCTCCCTTTCCTGGGCAGATTTGAAACTAATTCTTCCCCCCCCCCCCAAAGTCCTTACCCCCTTTCCCTGGGTAGGCTTGAGAGTATATCCTGACCAATTAGTCCCATTGAACACATATCCAAAACCCTTCAAAATCAATCAATCAGGTTCTTAAAAGAAGTATCTTAATTAAAGAAAAAGGTAAAAATCATCTCTGTAAAATCAGGATAGAAAATAACTTTACAGGGTAATCAGATTCAAAGAGCCTATAGGAACCCCCTCTAGCCTTAGGTTCCAAGTTACAGCAAACAGAGGTAAATACTCTAGCAAAAGGAACATTTACAAGTTGAGAAAACAAGGATAAAACTAACACGCCTTGCTTGGCTGTTACTTACAAGTTTGAAATATGAGAGACTTGTTCAGAAAGATTTGGAGAGCATGGATTGATGTCCGGTCCCTCTTAGTCCCAAGAGCAAAAAGCCCCCAAAACAAAGAGCATACAAACAAAAGCCTCTCTTCCCACCCACCCCCACCCCCAAGATTTGAAAGTATCTTGTCCCCTTATTGGTCCTTTGGGTCAGGTGTCAGCCAGGTTATCTGAGCTTCTTAACCCTTTACAGATAAAAGGATTTTGGTGTCTCTGGTCAGAAGAGATTTTATAGTATTGTACACAGGAGAGTTGTTATCCTTCCCTTTATAGTTATGACAGAGATTGAGGATAGGTCTCACTCCTCTCTTGACTTGGGGATCAGGAAGTACTATGAGTAGAATCCCCTTCCCTGATTCTGAAGGGGAATCTCTGCTATGGTCTCCAAAGCCCAAAGAGTTTTCACCTGCTGTAGAAGCAGAGACTCATGAGAGGGGTCCCACAAAAGAGATGGTGTAGCAGGGTGGGAAGGGGGGATGGAATGGCATTACCCAGTCCCACAGTGCTTAGGACACCCTTGTCCATAGTTATTGACTCCAAAGCCTTGTAGAGGTGTGACAGCCTGTCTCCCCCCACCCCAAACGGAGGGGAGATGACTTGAAAGCTTGATGACTGGAATCCTGACCGGAATGCTGACCTTGGAGAGAGACACTGATGGCTTGTCCAAAACAGAAAGACAGGCCGACTGGGTGAAATTGGAACCAGAAGACCTCTTATTTGACTTGTACCCCTTTCTGGAGAAGTCCTGCTGTCTAGTGGGATAATCTGACCTCAAGAACTGCTAAGGATGATATTGATCCTTTTGCTCTTACCCCATGAAATTAGGTCTTTTTACCGCTGGGGTAAAAAAAAAACCCCAATGAACACAATGTAGCTTGAGAGTTCTTAAAGGAAGTAACGTTTCATCAGTTTTCTCTAAAAACAAATATTGACCATCAAAGAGCAAGTCCTCCATCATTTTTTGGACCTCAGGAGCTGTATCAGAGTTCTGTAATAACAAAGCCCTTCTCATTGCTACAGCAGATGGCATAACTCGAGAGGAAGCATCTGCCATGTCCAAAACTGATTGTAGTGACATATTTGCCTCTACATGGACTTCTGCAATGGAAGTCTTAAACTCCTCCCTCAAGGATTCTGGCAACTTATCTGTAAATTTTGCTATCACTTCCCAATTTATAAACGTGTACTTTGGCAACTCATATTTGTAAGGACAAGACTGAATATATTTTCCTCTCCAACAACTCCAATCTTTTAGAGTCCTTTTCTTTTGGTGCTGATTTATATCTCCTCTGTCTTAACCTCTCATTTGCCAAAGTTATGACATGAGAGTTAGGCGCTAGATGCAAGTAGAAGTTCTCAAAACCATAGATAGGCACAATTTCTCTTATTAGTGCACTTCATTGTGGGTGGTGAGGCTACTAGAGTGTTCCTCAGAGAGTCTTGGCAGGTTCCAAAATCACTTAAAATTATGGGGAAAGCTACCCTCCCTGGAGTGGAGGACTGGAGAATATTCAGCAGCTTATGAGTGCTCTCCTGAAAAACTCAGCCTGAACAGCCAAGGCTGAAGCCATGCGCCTCAGGAGGTCCTGATACGATTTAAAACCCTCAAACATGGGGAAGGAAGAATACAGCACCTGGAGACGAAGAATAGGAAGAAGCTAAGCCAATGGAATCTCCTGTGGTGTCTGTAACAACCATTCAAGCTCAACCAGTTCAGCAGGAGTAACTCTTGTCTGTGGCTGCATGTTGGAGGTTCAGGAGGAGAAGCTACTAGTGGATAGGTGACCTCACTCTGGACTGAGCCAAGGATTGGGACTGCATGGGAGGTTTTGATGACTTTCAAGAGAAATACTGAGAAGGTGAGGGAGAGGACAAATATATCTCCAAGCCAGAGAGTGAGGAACCTTTCAAGTAGTCCAGAAGCAACAGAGAAGCCACCATCAGAGGGGCCAGTAAATGCTCAGCCCCATCCAAAATCCAGCAAGCAGGGCATATCAGAGCCAACAAAGATAAAGCAATTGGTCCTTAAAGCCTTACACTCACACCCAGTACCACAGTAGATCTTCCTACCAAGGTCTGCACCAGTCCCATAGATGCAGCATGCACCAGTGTCGTGATATGCACTGATGATAGTACCTGCGCTGAAAAGCCCTTCAGTACCAAACATGCGGGGCACCTCTACTCTGAGCCCAAAAGTGGAAGAGGTGCAGAAGAAGGTGTCAACAACGTCAAGTCTTTAGTAATTTCACATGGTGCAAAGGACACCGAAGAAGCAGCCACCACACCTGAACATTCCTGAATTAGTGGACAGTCAGGAACAGACAGGCAAAACAAGTCTGATACTGCCCAATATGCCAGAGTACCAGAGTCAATAGTACAGACCTCTCACCTTGGTATCAGAGAAAAAGGTAGACTTCCCTGCTCCATCTCATGTACCGGATGAATCATGGTCTTGGTCTGCACTCCTCTTAGAAGGGGAGAGGAAACCTCTCCTAGCTCTGGAACGACCCTCGTACATTTTATGAGATCTATGTCTAGGAGGACCAGAGGAAGGGAGACAGTCTGTCTTTCTCCTGGAAGAGGAATCTGAACCTGGCCAAACCACAGCCTGTGCTGGCTTAGATGCCCATTAAGGTACCTGGCATTAGATGCCCATTAAGGTACCATTAAGGTCTCTAGTGCTGAAGCAAATCTCATGGTCTGCTCCAGAAGATACTGCTTCAAGTGAAAGCGTATGGCCATCTGCATTTCTTTGCCCTTCTCTTCTTGAATGACCTGCAGATTTCATTAAAGTGCCCTTCCCCAACAAGTCTGAGGTCACTATGAGCATTCGCTACACCACACAACAGTGAAGGCATCACACCAGGCAAAATCCTAACTATTAGTAAACTAAACATAGGGGTACTACTACACGAACTACAACTAACAACTATACACAGGGGGAAAAAACCCACAGGCAGCACTGTGAAACAAGGCATGAGGTAAAAACCAGAATGAGCACTCTGATTCAAGGTCTGGGCAGTGAGAAGGAACTGACGCAGATATGGGTAGGAGCACCGCCTGTATGGATACTGCTAAGCAAAGTTCTCCAGCTTTGGTGTGCTGGGTGGTACATACTTGAGTGGAACACATGGATGCAAACACTTGAAGAAAACGCCACAACCTCCCTTGGTAGCCTATTTCAATACTTAACTATCCTTAGATTTAGAAAGTTTTTCCTAATATCTAACCTAAATGTTTCTTGCTGCAGATTAAGTTGATTACTTCTTGTTCTACTTTCAGTAGACATGAAGGACCACCAATCACTATCCTTTTTATAACAGCACATTTGAAGACTCATCATGTCCCTCTTCAATCTTTTTCTCAAGACTGAACACACCGTTTGTTTTTTTAAAAACCTTTCCTCATTGGTCAGGTTTTCTAACCCTGTTATAATTTTTGCTGTTCTCCTCTGGAGTCCATCCCATTTATCCACATTTTTCCTTATGTGTGAGCACCCAAAACTGGATGCAACACAGCAGATGGTGCCTCCACAGTGCTGAGTGGAATAAAACAATTGCCCCTTGTGTCTTACACAACACTCCTGTTAAAACACCCCACAATGATATTAGTCTCTTTTGCAACTGCCTTACATTGCTGGCTCATATAACACTCAGCTGTACTATCACCTGGCCAGTTATTCACCATTTTGTATTTATGCATGGGATTTTTCCTTCTTACATGTGCTACATTTCACTCTCTTTACTGAATTTCATCCTGTTGATTTCAGACCAATTCTTCAATTTGTCAAGGTCTTTGGAATTCGAATCCTGTCCTGCAAAGTGTTTGCAATCCCTAACAACTTGGTGTCAAGTGCAAATTTTATAAGCATAGTCTCTATTCCATTATCCAAGTCGTTAATGAAAATACTGACTAGTACCAGACTCAGGACAGACCTCCTGCATAACGACACGAGATAGGGCTTCCTTGTTTGACAGTTAGCCATTGGTAACTACTCTTTGAGTGCAGTTTTTCAACCAGTTGCATATCCACCTCATAGTATCTTCATCTAGACCACATTTCCCTATGGGAACATATGTGACTACACCAAAAGCTTTACTAAAATCAAGATATATCATGTCTACTTGCTTCCCCTCCATCCACTAGGCCAGTAAACATGTCAAAGAAAGTAATTAGGTTTGTCTAGCTTTATTTGTTCTTGACACATCCATACTGGCTATTACTTATCATTCAATTATCCTCTAGGTACTTACAAATTGATTGTTTAATAATTCGTTGCAGGATCTTTCCAGATATTGAAGTTTCCATTTATAAAAGAGATTTACTGTATGCCCCGTCCAGTCCTCCTGCATATCACCCATCCTCAATGAGTTCTCAAAGATAATTGCTAATGGTTCAAAGACTGTTTTAGTATCCTACCATGAATTTTGTGATATGCTGCTGACTTGAATACATATAAGTTATATAAATATTCTTTAACCAGTACTTTCTCTATTCTGACTTGTATTCCTTCCTAGTCTTTGTTAATATTAATTGTGTTAAACATCTGGTCACCATTCACCCCTTTTTAATTGAAGACTGAGGCAACAGTCTTCCTGGTGTCATCCAGTATTAGTTCTCCTTCCTTGCTAAGTAGTAGACCTACACTTTCCTGTGTCTTTCTTTGCTCCCAAGGTATTTATAGAACCTCTTCTTACTGTCTCATACCCTTGCTAGATGTAACTCATTTTGTGCCTTAGCCTTTGTGATTTTGTCCCTACATGCTTGTGGTATTCATTTATATTCATCCTTAGCAATCTGGCCATGTTTCAACCTTTTGTAGGATTCCTTTTTCATTTTCAGGTCATTAAAGAGATCATGATGGAGCCATAATGGCCTCTTACTATTCTTATTATTATTACCTTTCCTTTGCATCAGGATAGTTTGCTGTTGTGCCTGAAATACTCCTTCTTTGAGAAACTGCCAGCTCCTGTGAACTCCTTTTTCCCTTAGATTTTTTCCCCAATGGAACGTTACCCACTACTTCTCTGATTTTCTACAAAATATTCTATTATGAAGTCCACTGGCCCTTATTCTGCTGCTCTCCATCCTTCCTTTCCATATAACCATGAAATCTGTCATTTCATGATCATTTTCATCTAAAATGAATGATGCACTAGGAAATAGCAACACAGTAGCAAGTGCATCTAGCTCACTGTTTCATACTTGTTTAGATCAGCAAAGCTTACAAGAATAAAAAGTAGTAAAAATGTATGTAATTAAAAAGTGAGTTGATATGAATCAATACACACAGGGACCATAACTGTGAAACACACTGGTGCATTACCACTCAAAACAAAATGAAAATTGTCATCTTTAGGCTCCTTTAAGCTAGTCTGGTGACATGATTTTAGTCATTTTAATGTGTTCCATTTTTATTTTTACGCAGAAGTCAGAAACCGTATTTCAATACCTCCATGGCCTGTGCCAAACGCTCCTCCAGTGCCATATATGTGAGAAACTGAGGATCCACATAAGAAATGGCTTGAGCAACTCCTAGGCCATCACTAAATTCATCAAGTAGTCTGAAAACACCAAAAATACAATATTAGGAAAAAGAGCCTCCATTTTAAGTGCAGCCTTAACAATATTCAACTGAAAAATTACTTGATCTGTCAGACAAAAACTAGACAAATCCTAATGAGAGAGACAAGGTGCGTAAGGTAATATCTTTTTACTAAACCAAAGATATTGGTTTAATAAAAAATATTGGCTCACCTTCTTTGTCTCTCTAAAATCCTGGGACTGACACAGCTACAACTACATTGCATACAAATCCTAAGGACTGCATAAAAGCTGGGTTTGTATATGTCAATTAGAGGATGTTTGTGAATTAGTCAGGAGTATGCCCATTTGAAAATTTTATGCTTCATGTCTATGCATACAGATGTTGAGATGTATAGACACACAGTGTCTAGTCTTTGTTCAAAAACATTTACTTCTATTTTAAGTAAAATTGTGCACTCTGCAATGGAACAACCCTATATCAGGCTTCTGACACCATTTTTGCATTTATATCTGATGCTTTTCTACATTATGCTCATGAAAAATAAAAGCAATTTATTTTAGAGCTACTTTTTATAATTTCATCAGTATAATGTAGTGACAACGCTTTGATATGAGCAGATATTGCAAGATGCAGGTATCAGCGTTTGCTAGGTATAAGGGATATGCCTTCTGTGTTCTTATCAACCCTAAAAGATATTACCAATGTTTGTTTTCCAAAAAATTGAGATAAGACTTGGGGTTGTGCCTTTTAGGTCTTCATGATGCTAAACCACACTCTGAAAGCTCTCGCTTCCTCCCCCAACAAAAAAGTTTATTTCCTGCTTATTTTTCTACATTAGGAACTCAGGTCCTGTCTCACCTGCAAGAGATTGTGATGTCACCACAACAATAAAAGTGACAGGTGAACTATTGTAAAGGCAGGACTTGTCATTAGGCGGCTTAAAACTCTGTTTTTGTTCACCCTTTTGAACTTCAACACCTAACATTTTTGAATGAGGACTATTTTAAAAATTCAACATCCCACATTTTCAATTAAGGCCTGAAAGTTAACACTGTATTTGCTCACACCCGCCACCCCCACCAAGTGGTCCCTCGAATCTTGGAAAACAGACTTGATATTCCTAAGGTTAAAAAAAAATTGAAAACCAATACTCCCCCCTACCTCTGTCACCAGATTCAGTTATCTGATACATTTATATAATTTAAAGCCAGAAGAAATCATCAGATCATCTAATCTGACTTCCTGTACATCACAGGCCATGGAATTTCATCCAGGTACCCTTGTACTGAGTCCAATAAACTGTGTTTTACTAAAGCATAACTTGTGTTTGGCTGCTTTTCTAGAAAAAATGCTTTAGCCAGTCTCAATTTAGACAGCAAGAAATGGAGAATTTACCACTCCGTTGGTAGTTTGTTCTACTTGTTAACTGTCTTCATTGTGAGAAATCAGACACTAATTTTTAACTTGAATTTGTCTGGCTTCAGCTTCCAGTCATTGGTTCTTGTAAAGCCCTTCTCTGCTCAGGGCTGGTGCAAGGAAGTTTCGCGCCCTAGGCGAAACTTCCATCTTGTGCCCCCTCCTCCTCCAGCCACAGCCCTGCGGCAGCTCCCTGCCCCTCTCCACTCTGCCCTGAGGCACCCCCCTGCGGCAGCTCCCCCCGCCTGCCCTGAGGCGCCCTCGGTGGCAGCTCTCCCCCTCGGGTAGCCGTGCGGCACCTCCCCACCCCAGCTCACCTCTGCTCTGCCTCCTCCTCGAGCACGCCGCCCCTGCTCTAATTCTCCTCCCAGGCTTGCGGCGCCAAACAGCTGATTGGCACTGCAAGCCTGGGAGGCGGGAGAAGTGGAGCAGCGACCACATGCTTGGGGAGGAACTGCTGTAAAAAAAATTGGGGGCACCGCTTTTTGGCACCCCCAAATCTTGGCGCACTAGGCAACCACCTAGTTAGCCTTAATGGTAGCACCAGCCCTGTGCTACATTAAACAGTTCTTTGGCACCCTCTATTTTCTCCTCATAAAGCTACTAATACACTGTAATCAAGTCACCTCTCACTCTCCTTTTGGATAAGCTAAAGAAATTGAACTCCTTAAATCTCTCATTCTAAGACATTTTCTCCAGCCCTCAAATTATTTTTGAGGCTCTTTACTGCACACTCTAATTTTCAACTTTCTTTTTAAAATGTGGACAACAGACTGTATGCAATATTCCAGTATTGGTCTTATCAATGGCATATGGAGGTAAAGTCATCTCCCTACTCCTACTGTAATGATCTTGCTATTTTGCAATATTTCTAAGTAACTTAACATAGAAATGGAAAAAAACATGTTAAACAGCATCATAATAATGATTTCTATATGCATAGCACTGAAAAGAGAAATAAAACAAGGTTTATAATGCAGATCTAAATCCCTATAATTGCAGAAGAGTACTACAACATAAAAACCTTTACCAAGATTATATATACTTCAACATTCAATTAGACACATATTCTTATGTAATCAAAATTTTGTATAACAACATTTATATAGGGGCATTTATCAATCTGGAAATGAATCCAAAAATTACATTCATAGGCTCTCCAATATATAAAAACGATCTTAAATATGATCCTGATCAATATGACGCAATGTCTTAGTCGTCTTGTTGGAAGAAACAGCACTTATTGCAAGTTAAGCCTGAAACTGCAGTATCATCAGCTTCATTAAGGAATGGAACAATGCTCAGTCTGTGGCCTCCTAAGTATAGCATGAAGTGCAAGATGACAGAATAACTACTAATACCGTCTCACACAGAGAACCCATCACTTTTATGCACAGATGCATACCTCCACTCCATGTCTAAGTCTTCACTCATACTGGAGTCATCCTCAAGGTTGTTGTTCCCATCCAACATGAAAAATCCTGGATGCACAAAATGGCTAACTGGATCATTTTCCTCATCACTGCTACTTTCAATTTCTTCATGGTACTGCAGCCAAGGAATCTCTCCCTCTTCCAAAGAGGTCTGTTCCCTACAAATATTAGAAAAGCTGTAACTTAAAGAAAATCATTGCTAAAGTAAATGTAAATAATGGATACTTCTTTTAAGGGCTGTAAAAGCACCTCTCTCATCCCTGGTCTACACTACTAGTTTAGATCGAATTTAGCAGCGTTAGATTGATTTAACCCTGCATCCGTCCTACAACGAAGCCATTTTTGTCAACTTAAAGGGCTCTTAAAATCAATTTCTGTACTCCTCCCCAACAAGGGGATTAGCACTGAAATTGATCCTGCTGGGTCAAATTTGGGGTAGTATGGACGCAATTTGATGGTATTGGCCTCCGGGAGCTATCCCACAGTGCTCCATTGTGACCGCTCTGGACAGCACTCTCAACTCAGATGCACTGGCCATGCAGACAGGAAAAGCCTCGCGAACTTTTGAATTTCATTTCCTGTTTGGCTAGTGTGGCGAGCTGATCAACACAGGTGGCCATACAGAGCTCATCAGCACAAGTGACCATGGAGTCTCAGAATCGCAAAAGAGCTCCAGCATGGACTGAATGGGAGGTACTGCATCTGATCGCTGTATGGGGAGACGAATCCATGCTATCCGAACTCTATTCCAAAAGACGAAATGCCATAATATTTGAAAAAAATCTTCAAGCGTATGAAGGACAGAGGTTATAATACGGACCAGCAGCAGTGCCGTGTGAAACTTAAAGAGCTCAGACACGCCTACCAAAGAACCAGAGAGGCAAACGGCCATTCCAGGTCAGAGCCCCAGACATGCCGCTTCTATGATGAGCTGCATGCCATTCTAGGGGGTGCCACTATAACTACCCCACCCCTGTGCTTCCCTCCTCCTCCACCCGTCCCAGGCTACCTTGGCAATTATCCCTCCATTTGTGTGACAAATTAATAAAGAATGCATGAATTTGAAACAACAACAACTTTACTGCTCTGCAAGCGGAGCTCAAATGGAGGAGGGGAGGGCGGCTGGCTCACAGGGAAGTAGAGTGAACCAAGGGGGCGGGTTTTCATCAAGGAGAAACAAACAGAACTTTCACACCGTAGCCTGGCCAGTCATGAAACTGGTTTTCAAAGCTTTTCTGATGCACAGCACGTCCTGCTGTGCTCTTCTAACCTCCCTGGTGTCTGGCTGAGCATAATCAGCGGCCAGGCGATTTGCCTCAACCTCCCACCTCGCCATAAATGTCTCCCCCTTACTCTCACCCAGCAAGCAGTAATAACGATGGGAATATTGGTTTTGCTGAGGTCTGACTGAGTCAGTAAACTGTACAGCGAGCTTTTAAACGTCAAAAGGCACATTCTACCGCCATTATGCGCTTGCTCAGCCTACAGTTGAACTGCTGCTTACTACTGTCCAGACTTCATAAGTCATGGGAGCAAGGGGTAGGCTGGGGCAGGTGTGACCACACGGTGCTCCCGACTGGGAGAGCAGGCTGAGGCAGAAGCCTCCAGCTGGCATGATATTCCAGGCAGGACTGAATCTCCACCAGACAAAACTTGAAGAAGAGAATGACCTGCAGTCATTCCCATTTCTGTCCCATGTCTGCCCATGCTCCCCCCGACCCACCTAACCAAGGTCGGCCAGGAGCACCCACAGGATGATGACAACGATTAGCAGTTGTATTGCACCGTCTGCAAGGCAAGGCAAGGGGACACTACTCTGTAGCACTGCAGTACCGCATCTGCCAGCAGCACCCAGGAGACATATAGTGACAGTGAGCTGAGTGGGTTCCATGTTTGCCATGGTATGTCGTCTACACGGGTAACCCAGGAAAAAAGGCGAGAAACCATTTTTGCCGTTGCTTTCACGGACAGAGGGAGAGGGGGGGGCCTGATGACATGTACTCAGAACCACCCCCAACAATGTTTTTGCCCATCACACATTGGGAGCTCAATCCAGAATTCCAATGGGCGACGCAGACTGCGGGAACTGTGGGATAGCTACCACAATACAACTCTCCGAAAGTCGATGCTAGCCTCGGTACAGTGGACGCACACCGTCGACTTAATGCACTTAGTGGGGACACACACAATCGACTATATCAAATCGATTTCTAAAAAACGACTTCTATAAATCGACCTAATTTCGCAGTGTAGACATACCCTCAGACTCAGAAAAACTAGACTCTGAATCCAATGATGTCTGCCAGGATCCTAAGAAAATAGCTCCAAGAGGTATCACCTGACCCATTCACCAAAAATCTGGGCCCAGTGACAGTCATAATTCTGTGGTCATGGAATCTGGCTTTTCCCCAAGATGCTATGGAAATCAGCATTTTTACTGCAGATACGGTCTCGCATGATATTCCTATAGATAAACTAGGAAAGTACAATTTAGATGTGGCTACTATAAGGTGAGTGCATAACTGGCTGGATAACCATACTCAGAGAGTAGTTATTAATGGCTCCCAATCCTGCTGGAAAGGTATAACAAGTGGGGTTCCGCAGGGGTCTGTTTTGGGACCGGCTCTGTTCAATATCTTCATCAACGACTTAGATGTTGGCATAGAAAGTATGCTTGTTAAGTTTGCGGACGATACCAAACTGGGAGGGATTGCAACTGCTTTGGAGGACAGGGTCAAAATTCAAAATGATCTGGACAAATTGGAGAAATGGTCTGAGGTAAACAGGATGAAGTTCAATAAAGATAAATGCAAAGTGCTCCACTTAGGAAGGAACAATCAGTTTCACACATACAGAATGGGAAGAGACTGTCTAGGAAGGAATATGGCAGAAAGAGATCTAGGGGTCATAGTAGACCACAAGCTTAATATGAGTGAACAGTGTGATACTGTTGCAAAAAAAGCAAACGTGATTCTGGGATGCATTAACAGGTGTGTTGTAAACAAGACACGAGAAGTCATTCTTCCGCTTTACTCTGCGCTGGTTAGGCCTCAACTGGAGTATTGTGTCCAGTTCTGGGCACCGCATTTCAAGAAAGATGTGGAGAAATTGGAGAGCGTCCAGAGAAGAGCAACAAGAATGATTAAAGGTCTTGAGAACATGATCTATGAAGGAAGGCTGAAGGAATTGGGTTTGTTTAGTTTGGAAAAGAGAAGACTGAGAGGGGACATGATAGCAGTTTTTAGGTATCTAAAAGGGTGTCATCAGGAGGAGGGAGAAAACTTGTTCACTTTAGCCTCCAATGATAGAACAAGAAGCAATAGGCTTAAACTGCAGCAAGGGAGATTTAGGTTGGACATTAGGAAAAAGTTCCTAACTGTCAGGGTAGTTAAACACTGGAATAGATTGCCTAGGGAAGTTGTGGAATCTCCATCTCTAGAGATATTTAAGAGTAGGTTAGATAAATGTCTATTAGGGATGGTCTAGACAGTATTTGGTCCTGCCATGAGGGCAGGGGACTGGACTCGATGACCTCTCAAGGTCCCTTCCAGTCCTAGAGTCTATGAGACAAAACAGCTTCTCCCACCTCAGCTATATGCCTTCTCAAAAGGGTAGTGGTGCTAAATCCATGTCTGACAGGAGCAAGGATAGGCAAGGAATGCTAGGTAAATACAGCCCACAGTTCTGCTCCCTATATACTTTTACTTCAAACAGGCTGCCCCACAGCAGTGAAAAATTGGGGTAACTATGTTTGTAGGAGAAGAGAGAGCGCAGTTCATGTTCAAATTCATGCATCTAGTAGGCTGCAGATCTCACTAATCTCCTTGAAGAGGCTATAACATTCTGACAGAGTTGTTAGTGCCCAGGGTGATGTCTGGCAAGAGGGCAGAAGAGAAATATTGCTGCAGGCGCACACTCCCTTTTCCCCTCATTATTCAGTATATTTTGTGTACGCTGTCTCCCAGCAATACAGGATTTCAAGTATTTGGGAGTGTAAACCTGCCCTTTGCTGTCTTTCAATTGCTGCTCACAGACCTATATGGCCTTCCCCTACAGCGGCAGTAGGTGTGCTTTCTCCCGCTGCAATTAGGTGATTATAGGGGCCCTTCAATCCCATGGTTTGCCTCTCTTTTTTTTTTTTTTTTTTTAAGTGGCAGCCATAGTTTTGTGTGTGCTGCAGCTCAGGAAATTATTGAGGGTAACTCCCCTGTAAAGACTGTACTGTATACTGTCTTTATAATCTTCACTTCTGACACACACTGCAAGAGTCACAGCTCCTTGGCTATGTAATGCAGAATTGTGTGATTTCTGAAGAGAATGCAGAAATCTCTTTCAATTGTTTTACGGTTCAGACAGAAAGGATAAAAGCCCTTATGTCTATATTTTTATTCCAATTTAGAAAAAGTCCAGCATATGAAGCGGATAAATCATACTAAATCTCAGCAGTTGTTTGCAACAGGTTATTACCACTGCTCCGATGCTAGTTAAGCAACACTTTTATTCATTCACCAAGTGTGAAGGCAGAGGCCTTGAAGAGACCACCACCACTAATAGGACTATGGATATTGTTTGGTTGTTGTACACATGACCAACATGACAAGCCACAGACACTACTTTGATGAAAAGCAAAATTCAGGTGGTAAATTTACTATGCCAGAGTGCTTGCACTCTGCTGGCCACAAGCGATCTTTCGCAACACAGCAATGGAATGCTGGTGCTTGTCAGACAGGAAAGCTATTCTAAAAAAAAATTGGGTATATTCACATGATTATTCTATTTCACATAGCAAATACAGAAAAAATGTATTCCCTAGGGCATTATAAGATTATAATTCAATCAGTTTGTTGATGCCACCGACTCAAGAGTGCAATTTGAATGTCTTGCATTACAGAAAAAACGTCCAGAGAAAGACTTGTGCAGCCTTTTAGTCAATAAGGTAATTGAATGCACACTACAGTGAATGTCCTAAGTAAAATTACCTAGTTTTTCTTAATCCATTTCCTTCTGCATTACACAGTCAATGACTTTTCTAGTACTACCTCGAATGCTTACTGATCTTCCAACTATGACAACCCAAAGAAAGCCCATGGCACATTGGGAAGACACAAAGTCTGGCCAAAAATACAGAATGTTAAGTTAAAAGAAAAAAACAGTAAATGCTCAAATGCTGTTTGAGTTTTCAGTCCAGATTTAACATATTTTAGACAAATACACAAGAAATGCCCTGCCCTGCATAGAACACAAAAGATAGTTTCACTGTCATTCATGAGATATTTGTGCTTTTATCAAAAAAGCTCATTCTCCCCCTGCCTGGGCCACCAATAACCCCTAAGAGAAAAATCACAGCTTTATTTAAGAGATTGTATATTATAGACTCCTTCTTAAACTAAATATCCACCTTAGAGTACACTTCCCTTGCAACTTTCAAATCTCATACACTTTCAACACCTTAAGTTCTTGATTAACAGAAAACATCCTATAGCACCATTAAGGGATTAAAATAAAATAACTAAGTAGTATTAAAGTGGATTTATGTTCCTAATCTGATACAGTATCTCTACTATTTACTTCCACTTTCTGGATTTAGAGCCAGTATTTATTAGTACCAAATATCCCTTTATTCCCTACATCCCAGTCTGCTCTAGTCTCTCCAAATTGCCTCGAAGAGTGTTACTATCTGGTTTTCAAGTTTTACAATTTATTTTTTGTCAGTAAATTTGATCAGATTTGAATTTACACTAGAAAAAACACTCAAAGACTAATTAATAGGCAAATTCCTGCACAGCAACCTGGACACAGAGTCACACAGGAACAAAACAGATCCCTATTCCTGAAGACTTCTCCAAATACAAATGAAATTTCTAGAATACAGAATTACCTCTTACTTCAATTGCACATGCTTAACCACTGTGACAGAAACAGCTTTGCAGATCAGTTTGAGAAGTGTTGATTTAGTAAATTATTCACCACACTATTATTGTCACTAATATAGCAGCACTATATAAGCTGTACCAATTATTTAAAAAGAGAGAATCAAGACCAACATTTTCAAACATCAGTGCCTATATTTGGTCACCTATAGCCATATTTAGGCATCTAGATTATTGTTTGAAGTGTTGAACACCTGCAATCATCAAAGACTGTGAAATCAAGCCATTCTGATTTAGATTCCTACAAATAGATATAAGTAACCAAATTTAGGCACTCGTTCAAAATTCTCGACATATAATATTATTTAACAGACTAAAAAGTGTAATGGAAAGCCACACACTTTCACCCAAAAATACACAGTGAATAACCTTTCAAATGTGTAATCTCCCAGGGCGAGTGATTTATTTGACAGGTGAATAAAATGTCAGGTTCTCCCACCATCAATGTTGTCAAGGCAGAAAAAATCTTGTGTCTGGACTAGTAAGTTTTTAACAGTATTTTTGCAAAGCTGTGCTAATTCATTACACCTGAAATTTACGAAGGCCAGAACAGAGATACCCTAATGATAGTGATTTCCCTAGGCAAGAAGGATCTGAGAGTGTGGAACAGCAGAAAAACTGGGAGTGACTACTGTCGCTCAAGGAAGAACACTCTAGCCAATTAAGAAATAATACTGACTGGTTCAGAGGAGAGTTCTCAGCTGGAAGCCTCCACAGTTTGCTTTGAAGAACAAAGTTGCAATAGTTATTGACATATATGACTGAATAAACAAAGAACTGATGATGGCAAATTCCATGACCAGAGGAGGAAGAGCAACCAGGTAAAGAGAAGAATTGGACAGAAAACTATGGAAGTAGATTTGCAGGAGAAGGTATCTGAAAAGCAGGAAATATAAAGAAGAAGAGTGTTCATTACAATGAATTTGGACAAAGGTAATAGAGAATCCACTCTCACTGTTTTAGTCTAGTAAGTCTCTTTTGTTGCTTGTGCAATCATCAGTATTTCTCAACAGCATTACAGTATTACTATAGCTATCATTCAGAAGTCAAGTATTACCAACAGTGGGTCTGTATGAAACACCAGAGTTATTTCCTCTTCTAAATATAGGCAAATACTGCATTCTTTCTGATACAACCATAGTAACTGCTGGTAAATTAAGATTTATTTAAAAGGGCAAAAATTAAATATACTGTTGAGTACACATCATATTATTAATTCTCACTTATTAGTAGAAATCACTTTCTGAAATACAAAAATAAACATACCCGCCTTGGAAACAGAAGTCTGTGTTTTCCTCTTCTAGGCCACTGCTGTTGCTCTGCACTTCAGGTTCACGTTCCTCCCTGCCTGGCAGAGTCTCCCAGCTTTCATCGCTGGAGGATTGGTCTTTTTCTGTAGCAGCAAAATAGGAGGGCAAACATGCAGACCACTCCCCATCACTGCATTCAGAACTGCAATTTGAGACAAGCCAATGCTGTGTTTAAAGTATTGACAGCTTCAAAAAAAAAAAAAAATAAATAAAACCCAAAGTTAAAATCCATTATTAGCTATTTCATGAAAAGGGTAGAGAACTGTTTCAAAATATAAACAATATTTCTGAAATACATTCATTTTGTACCATTCATGTATCTTACCATCATGAATAAAGCTGTTGCTTCTTTATAAAAAGGAGGATTTGTTTATCTTCTTATAACACTATGATTTTTAAAAACCATGTCCATATTATTTCGCACAATTTTTCATTTTTCCCTCCTCCATCCATGTTTGCAGAGTCCGTGAAATACCTTCAAAATATTCACTCCAAATACTATATAAGAACCCTTTCTCTTGCTGCCCTGGGAAAAGAAAAGGATGGCAAGACCCTTGAGAGGAACCAGAAGGATACTAGTGAGTGGAAATGGCCTCATTTCCATGGCATGCAAGACTTCACACCCGGACATTGATCCTCCACTTCTAAACACTATTTGGTACTTTTAAAAATAATCTCTATGTGAATGAGACATCTAAATTGAAGGAACAGGAGAAAAAACTGAAGATTATTAGGTGCATGGGTCTAAAACAGGGGTGGGCAAACTACGGCTTGGTGCCACACCAGGCCCTGCAGATGTTTTAATCCAGTTCTTCAGCTCCTGCCAGGGAGTGGGGTTTAGGGCTTGCCCCGCTCCGGGGCTCCGTCAGGGAGCAGGGTAGGGGGCTTGCCCCACTCCACACGGCTCCCAGAAATAGGGGCATGTCCCCCTCTGGCTCCTACACATAGGGGCAGTCAAGAGGCTTCACACGCTGCCCCTGCCCTAAGTACCACCCCTATAGCTCCCATTAGGGAACCGTGGCCAACGGGAGCTGCAGGAGTGGCACCTTCAGCTAGGGCAGTGCACAGAGCTGCCTGGCTGCACCTCCTCATAGGAGCCGGGGGGTTGCCACTGCTTCTGGGAGCTGCTTGAGGTAAGCGCCACCCAGAGCCTGCACCCTTGACCTCTTCCTGTACCCCTACCCCCTGCCCCAGCCCTGATCCCCTCCTGCCCTCTGAACCCCTTGGTCCCAGCCCAGAGCACCCTCCTGCACCCCAAATCCCTCATCCACAGCCCCTCCCCAGAGCCTGCACCCCAGCCGGAGCACTTCCCCCACATACCCCAACACCCTGCCCCAGCCCAGAGCCCCCTCCCACACCCTGAATGCCTCATTTCTGGTCCCACCCCAGAATCTGCATCCCCAGCCAGAGCCCTCACCCCCTGCCACACCCCAACCCCCAATTTCATGAGCATTCATGGTCTGCCATAAAATTTCCATACCCAGATGTTGCCCTTGGGCCAAGAAGTTTGCCCACCCTTGGTCTACAAGAATCAATGGCAGAGAAGTTTTTCCTAAGAAATGGGTAAAGATTGAGGAAGTTTAACTTTCACCCACAACACAGTGTAGTAAAAGAGCACAGCAGATAGTATCTGACTGGATGTTACTTTCATGGCTTATAGTAGCATTAACATTGTAGAGGCATTAGCTGAATCTCCAGAAGTAGGCTACATAACTTGTCAAACAGCACCTTCTGTAAAGCAATTTGCATAGCTCTTGGATCTTTTGCCCCTGGGGACAGAGGACACTTGCCTAGATCAAAGCAGAGATAATGGAATAAGTCATTCAATAAAAAAATCACAGGAAACTATAATGGATAGGCAAACAGAGTGTCTGTAATCTGATGGAGAAAATGTCTTCTTATTTAAGACACAGGCAGTGCTGGGACAGCTGCAGATCAGGATTTAGTCTGCAAATCATTATGAAGTTGACATTTGAAATTTTACCTTCTTCCCGCCCTCAAACTTATTTGGGGAAATGGAGAATTAAGTTTACTTCTAATAGTACATAACCATGTTGACAGAATTTGCTGGAGAACATGTTTAACGAAATAGCACAGTACATTGCAAGCTATACATGATAAATGCAAGCTGAGGGAAAGATGTTGCAGGATCTGTACATTTATTTATCCCCTATTCTCACCCAGAAGAGACATCCACAGTTTTATACTGGCTCTGGTCATGCATGCTGAAACTACAATGGTAAATAAAAGTTATTCAGTAGGTGTCCAGTAAAGTTAGAAGCCCCTCGGAAGTAGTCCCATAAATACATCTAACTGTCCATCTGATACATGATACATGTTATTCCCCAGAGGAAATAGTTCCATAAAGCTGGAATGTCAATTCAAATTGTCTTCAAGAGTCATCAGTAAAACACAGCAGGTAGAAGTTCAACAATATCCCATTTGAAAAAGAAATCTGATAAGTCCAGAGAGAATGCTGTAAAGACAAGTTATGAGTGAAATCAACTAATTATTCCCAAGCTTCCACAGTCAGTCATCTATATTCATCTTTTCAGTGAATATAAATTATTTACCCTTTGTGTGTTAATAGCATATAGCCAAACCAATAGCACTGGTATTCCAAAGCTTAACAGTGACAAAGTTAAAGCCCCATCTACAGAACATAACAGAACAGTGCTTTCACCATGTTTAAAGACAACCTGATCCTGATACATTCTCAGGAATCAGGCCTGCAGCAGAGTTAATCTCCAAACAGCCCCATCAGTACAGCTGGCCTGCAGCAGCAGGCTGCCTGATTTGGCCATGCCTTCTGACTGGCTGGAGGAGCCAGCAGGCTGGCTCTTAAGTCAGCAGCAGCAGCTTCAGGCTGGCTACTCAACACCCACCACAATGCCTGCTCCTGTGTTACCTTGTTCCTGCTACTCCTGTCTGGCTCCCAACCTTGCCTCTGTCCTGTCCCTGCCCTTCCTTGCCTCTTACCCTGCTCATTCCAGTTCCTGATCTTTAGCCTGACCATGGCTTTGACCACTGTGTCCAGCTTGCCCCTCAGCTCTGGTATCCAGTTCCTAGCCTCTGGCTTAACCCTTGGCTTTGACTTTTACTGCTGACTCTGGCTTGACCTTTGGCTCTGGTATCTAGCTTCTGATCTCTGGCTTGATCCTTTACTCCAGCTTCTTTATACTGATTCTTGCTCTGACCCTAATCCTTGGTTCCTAACAACCGCTCTGACCACTAGGCTTGATGCGCGCCCCGATACCTCGTTAAACCACCCTCAGCCGTACTAGCTTACACACACCTTTACTTCTAGAATGTATGAGCCCTCCATCATGAAGGATTTTGAGGTATTTTTGAACTGTGTGCTTTATAGGACTGTGATGTTGCACTCTTATGATTTTATGAAAATATGCTAATGTAACTGGAATATGCTTCATGCAAAAGGTCTCTTGTAAGGTATCATTACAAAGCTAATAATCTACTGAGTGTGATCATCCTATTTGTATAAATGTACCACTCTTGTATCTGAAACTAGAAATATGAAATTATGCAAACTGTGGGCCACTAATTGTGGTTTGGAATCTTGATGACTCCTATTAACCAGGACAATTGACTGCAGATGGCTCTGTATTACCTGTAAGTCTTCCTGTATACATGTGTGCTGGCAAGTGTGTAATGAAGTCTTACAGTGACATGTGATCATGGAATCCATCTTTAACCTAGCGCTTTTCCATGGGGGAGGATGGGGTGGGGGGATCCAGAGAGACACAGGATTCCCACCTTATGCGAAAGATATATAAATGGATGGAACAGAACAAAGTGGAGAGCCATCATGAGAAATCCCCTAGCTACCCCCCTGAGCTGGAACAAGAGCTGTGCCAGGGGAAAGGACTGTGCCCAGACTAGGAGGCCATTCAGTCTGTGAAAGAGACTTATTGAAACATCTCTCAGGGTGAGATTTTCACCTGTACTCAGTTGTATTATTGTATTAGGCTTAGATTTGCGTGTTTTATTTTATTTCACTTGGTAATTCACTTTGTTGTCTGTTACTACTTGGAACCATTTAAATCCTACTTTCTGTATTTAATAAAATCACTTTTTACTTATTAATTAATCCAGAGTACGTATTCATACTTGGAGGAGGGGGGCAAACAGCTGGGCATCTCTCTCTATCAGTGTTACAGAGGGCAAACAAGTTATGAGTTTACACTGTATAAACTTTATACAGGGTAAAACAGATTTATTTGGGTTTAGACCCCATTGGGAGTTGGGCATCTGAGTGTAAAAGACAAGAACACTTCTGTAAGCTGCTTTCAGTTAAGTCTGCAGCTTTGGGGCAAGTAATTCAGGCCCTGACATGCTGGGCCAGACATGCCCAGGTCTATGTTGGAGCAGACGGGCATGTCTGGCCCAGCAAGACAGGGTGCTGGAGTCCCAAGCTGGCAAGGAAAGCAGGGGCAGAAGTAGTCTTGGCACATCACTTGGCAGTTCCCAAGAGGGGTTCTGTGATTCAACCCATCACAAGAGCGTTCTAGGATGACTCTGCTCTTCTACCCATTCAGCCATGTGAAAGATTCTGGCATGATCTCTTATAATAATATCCAGAGTCCAAATCCAAAGATTAAGGGCAAACAGCTGAGACCTAGCTAAGTCAGGGCACCTAGAAAAAGGTCACACCATTAAAAATAAAAAAATTTCATAGTAGTAGCTCCCTGTATGGAGAAATCCACTTGGGGCAAAAAATGATTTAAGGTGGTAGAAGTCCAGTTTTAATGGGGAAATGTCAACTTGAAACAAAAGTTTGGATCCATTAGTGTCACAAGTTCAAGGTACTATAGCAAAACCAAAACTCACTCTCATGTGGTTTGTTTTACATGTTTGACACTATAGCATATGGAGTCAGTTACACTATTTTATTGATGGTGTGTGGCCTTCCCCAAGCCCTATTACAGGATGCTCATCAGTAACAGCAATAGCAGAGCTGAAATGAAGTGAAGAGCTAGTAAGCTGTATTTGTAGTTTAAAACACCTGTGCTTATTATTTAAGGGTTCATTTATTACCATTATCACTAAGACAATATTCATAAGCATGTGGTCTATATATTTTTCCCTCCCTACCATTCTACAAAGAGGCAAAGAGACAGATTGCCTCCTGGGAGCCAATGCTTAAATTATATAAATGTAGTTACTCACCACATCTATAGTAGCAGCACTGTGGAAAAGAAGGTTATGCAATAATATAACCTTGAAAGTAAAATACAGTTACTTACCTACAATAACTGTGGTTCAAGATGGTGTAGTCAGTGCAGATCCCACCATAGGTGTACATGAGCACCACACACACCAGTCTGGATTTTTTGAATAGCCATGTCTGTCAGGGCCTTGAACATGCCTCATGCCTACTCGTGCTCCCATACGAGGGCATAAAGAGTGGGACAGTCACAACCCTCCCTCAGTGCCCTCGCAATTCAAAGCCTGTATAGCTAAGGACTCAGAAAAACTGGGATGGAGGGTGGATCATGGAATCCACACTGAATACATTATCTCCAGGAACCACAGAGTTACTGTAGGGAAAGTCACTATTTTCTTTGGGTATGTGTCAGTGTGGATCCCACTCTAGGTGGACTAGCATCGTCCCCAGATGGCAAGAATCAAGGTTTCGGCTGTATCAAACAGAGATTCAAGTACTGCTTTTTCAAACTTGGCATCTGTCCTGGCAGTCATGTAGCCTCGTCAAGTGCATAATGTTTCCAAAAAGTCTCCAGGGTTGATCCACATGGTTGCCTGACAGATCTCAAAGATCAGCATATTTCTGAAACAGGCCGGAGACACTGCCTACGTACGGGTGGAACGTGCCTTGATATTTGGAGGCAGAGGCTTGCCGGACAACCTGTAGCAGGCTGAAATGCATTTTGAAATCCACATAGAGATTCCGAGACAAGACAGTTTGACCTTTTGATGCACCACATTTGGACAACATAAAGAGGTGTGGAGAAAGTTGAGGGGGCCATCTTTGGTCTTATTGATGTAATAAAGCAGGGCCTTAAACACATCCAGAGTATGAAGCTTCTTTCCTCCTGGCAACAAGTGCAGCTTTGGGAAGAAGACTGGCAAGGTGATGGACTAGTTCAGGTGGAATTTGAGAGACCATTTTAGGGATTAATTTAGAGTGTGCTCTCATCACCGCTTCGCCCATGTGAAAGAATAGCAGAATGAGAACTTGCAGTTCACTGACTCTTCATGTTGATGTAATAGCTACGAAGAAGACAGTCCTGACGGTGGAGATGATATAACAAGCATTCCGCTAATGGTTCGAATGAGCTGTAAGAGAACAACATTAAGCTCACAGGTAGAGGGTCTCAAACTAGAGGGCAGGTATGGAGAAAGCTCTTGAGGAATCTAGACATCACAGGGCATGAAAGACCAAGTGGGATTGTATTGGAGCGTGGCTCTCTGTACATTGCTTCCAGATAGACTTTAAGGGACCTAAAGGCTACTCCTCCTTACTTCAGGAGCAGTATTGTAATCCAGAATCTTGGCTATCAGGACCTCAACTGGGTTCATATCATCTTCCACTGGCCGTATGGAAAATCTTTCTATTTTAAAGAATATGTCTTCTTGGTGGAGGGCTTCTGACTCTGTAGAAGGATCTCCTGGTCCTACAATGAACAGTCTCTCTCAGTCCTACTCAACCACCCAACAGCCAGGCTCTCAGTTGCAACAGCTGTGGGTCCAGGTACAATATTTGACCCTACTTCTGCCAGGCTGTTTTTGGACAGATGGGAAGGCATTGGGGCAGGAGGAAGCTGCAGGTCAGATGCAGGAGATCTGACAGCCACAGCTACCTCAGACAGGCAGGGGGGTATGATGATGACCATAGCTCTGCCTAATCTGATCTTAGATAATGATCCTGGGGATTGTTGGAAAGGCACACAGTAGTACTTCAAACCACCAAAGTAGAAAGGCATCCACACAGGAACTGGAGTTCACACCACGTTATGGTTGGTGCTGTCCAACATGGCGAAACGGTCTACAGTACAAGTTCTCCCATCGGCAAAATAACAATTCCAGGACTGATTTTGCAGTGACCATTCATGCAACCATATTCTTGCTCTAGAAGTCAGCCAGGGCATTGTTAACCTCTGGTAGATGGACAACTAATAGAGTCACCTCATGCTCATAGCACCATTTCCAGACTCAATCACTTCCAGGCAGAGAGGGAATGATTGAGTGCCTTCCACTTGTTTATACAGTGTGCAGCTGATAAGATGTCTCTCACGATCTGCACCACTAACTTTCAAAGGACTGGTAGGACCACCTCATAAGCCAGTAGGATGACTCTCAATTTCAAGACATTCATATGTAGTTTTCGATTGTTTTGAAACCAGGAACCTTGCATTTGCAGGTGGTCCATGTGGCACACCTTGTCCCTAATACAACTGTGACAAATGTCATGTTAGGGAATAGACTGAGAAGGCCACTTCTTTTATATGTTTAGCTGGTATAGCTACTGCTCAAGATCCCATGGAATAAGGGTTGGGACTGAGACTCCTTTAGTCATAAGACATCCGGATGGGGAGCAGCATTACCGAGGCAGCAAGCAAAATCTGGCAAGCAAGGTCATGTATGTGCATGTGGACACTGGTCCTGTCTGTAGCTTGCACACTACCTACAGCAGGGACTGGAATCCATCCTCTGGAAGGAAGGCTTTCACTTAAGTGAAGTCACACTCTTTGGAACTCTTAGCATCTGCACTGGTCTGAGAGATAGCTTCTCATAGTTCACCAGGAGTCCCATCTGTGAGAGAAAGAAGAGGATGTGATTCAGGGCTGCTTCAGCCTCCTCTTAGGACCTGTCTCAGATCAGCCAATCTAGACACAGGAAAACACTCGTTTCCACAGGTGCACTGCTACTACTACAGCTCAACACTCGGCAAAACTCTTAATGCAGCAGAGTGTCCGAAGGGTAGAACTCTGTACTAGCAATGGTTTGGCCCCACTATGAATTGTAGATATTTCCTGTGGACCAGGTGGATGGCAAAATGGAAGTATGCATCTTTACCTACAAGTAAAGAACCATGCACCAGTCTGGGGCTTGATGACATGATGGAAGCAAGTATTACAATCCTGAACCTGAGAAGGCATATGTATATCTTGAGTCTCCTCAGGTCTAGGACAGGACAAATACCCCCTTTGGCTTAAGGTTATAGTGGAAGCAGACATCTCTTCCCTTGTATTCTTGAGGAACCTCCTCTATAGCTGCTAGGTGAAGCAATCTGGTCACTCTTGTTTGTAATAGGCTTTTGTGAGAAGGATCCCTAAAGAGGAATGGGGAGGGGGTAAGCAATGGATTGTATGGGGTAGCCATGGGCTACGATCTCCCATACGCATCTGTCTTATGTTATCAACAGATCACACCTGGGGGAATGGGGTGATGAAGCTTCCAAAGGTCATGTTCTGTGCACTGATTTCTATGCAACTCTCAACCATTCCATCAAATTTGCTAGTGGGTTGCTGCAGAGAAGTCCAGGGGCAAGTTCATGGAGGACTGACACCCCATGTTTTAACTGTGAATTTTCTGGCTAGGTACTCTATCTCTGGTAGGATGGGTACATAGTGTCTGCTGGTATGATGGTTGAAGGGTGAGGGAATGCAGCTCCCCATAGAGGATAGGGACAATGAAAATTTTCAGGGACCATAGGTCACTATCCATTCACTAAACAGCTCTGAACTCTTGAAGCACAGTCTGCTCTTTTCTGCCCTGTCATCAACACAGTACATGATTTGGCTGGGTTGTCTTGTGATATATTCCAGTGTCCCTCTTTATAAGAGAGCACACAGAGTTCCTTCTAGAGCTCCTGTCCAAGTGCTTGGAGTTCCCACTTTCAACACTTTGCTCCAACATCTGAGGTGTCAATTTTAAGTCAGGGTCAATACTAGTGTCAATGCTAATACCAATCCATTTTGGGCTTTGCTGCTACTTTCTCTGCAGAAATCTCTGGAGTCACCTGCTAACAAATGGAGGGCTGGAAGATGTGGGCTTGACTGTTGAAGGGATGTTCAAGCTTGGCTCTTCTGGATCCAGTCCCACTCTGAGATTACTCCAGAAGATGGAGCTTCAGCCGTGCATCCCTCAACTTGCAGGTTCTCTCAGAAAATGAAAGGCAGCCAAAGCACGTGCTTTGATGCAAGACTCTCCCAAGAACAAGCACCTGCTGTACCTGTCTTTCAGTGGAACTAGCTGACTACTAGCCTGAAAGTTTCGAGCCAACCATTCTAAGGGTCCATAAAAAAAAGCTATGTATGGGAAAGTGGTTGTACAGGAGGGTCTGCAAGCAACTTCAATTTGACAAATGCTAGAACAGACTAGGTAATACAGAATAAAGAGGCATTTCAGAGTGCTTGAAGAAGCATTAGAGGCATTGAGCCATGGAGCTTAGTGAGTCAGCCATCAGCTAGGTTCTATCTTGCTCCCATGTACTGCGGCTCCCCTACCCTTTATGCCCTTGTATGGGAGCATGAGGCAGCAGAGGACACATGCATAGCCCTGACAGATGCTATTAAAAAAACTCTAGTTTTGCATGCATGAGGCACATGTGTATCTAGAGTTGGATCTGACCTAACACATAACAGAAGAAGAAGAACAACTGTTACAGGTTATTCCCATCCTCCCTCATGTTCGTTTTCCTCATAAGTCCACCCAAAGGCATTAAATAAAAGGCTTGACCTTTTGAATCCATTTACAAGACCTTGAAGATTTCATTCTCTTGCAATATTTTAGTTACAAGAGTTTATGCAGACAATTTTTCATACTGTAAATCCCTCATAAGTGGTAAAAATGTGAACTGGTAAATGGGTCTGGCCAAGGAGCATAAAGTAGTAAAAAAATACAAGGCCAATTATATATCAAGAGAGAAGATTAGATCGGTAGTTAAATGCACTGAAAATTGGACCTCCAGAGATTTGATTTCTATTTCCAGCTCTGCCAAAGACTTATGTTATTTTGGCCCTGCTGCTTAACTTCTTTGGGTAACATTTTTCAAAAGCACTTAAGTCCCACTAACTTTTAATGGGACTTAAGTGATTTTGAAAATGTTACCCGAAGCGACTCAGTTCCTCAACTGCACGATTATGGATGGCCTGTGAACCTTAACTCTGTCTTTAAATTTAATATAATGAGGCAATGTTGTTTTGGTAGTTAATATCTTTATAAAAAAATACAGCAACAAGTCGAAGGACTATTTTAAAAAGATTTTAGGATCTCAACAATTTAGTAATCATTTTAGAATTCTTCCTCCTTTGGGTACTACACCTATGTTTTTATCTAGCTATGGATATTTCTTCTATTTATAGTTCTTGCAGATCAGTATGATCATTAAAACTTCAATGAAGATAATATCAGCAGTTGGTCTTTCTTACAAGAGTAAATTAAAAAGCGAATACTATGTGTCATTCTCAAATACAGAAATTACATTTTATGCATTTTGTAATATTTAAGATTTACTCACAGCATAAGATGCTTATGCATAGTGGATTTGCTGGAGATTTGTCATGCTACACTAGCCACTAGTTTGCTGCTGTACACAGGCAAACTAAAGAGTGAAAAAGAAACGTGCAAGGTACAAGATACTCATCAATTTCAGTCTACAGCTGGCTATACTGATTGACAGTGAAACTAGTTAGAAGCTATGGAAAGAAGGAGAAGTCTTCTAAAAGTTATATAGCAGGAGTGGCCAAACTTACTGACCCTCTGAGCCACAAACAACAATCTTCATAAGTTAGAGAGTTGGGGCACACCTGCCAGAGTTTGGGGCTTCAGCCCTGCGGGAGGCGCCTGCTGGGGCTCGGGGCTTCAACCTCACTCCTGGTAAAGCCCCAACAGGCATCCCTACCCCACCACCCCACTGCAAGGCAGAGGTCCTGAACTCCCCACCCCCAACCCCCACATTCTGGTAGGTGGAGAATGGGGGGCTCAACGAGCTGCAGTTCAATGGTAAAGAGAAGCATATGGCTCACAAACCACGGTTTGGCCACCCTTGTTATACAGGCTACTACAGAGGACTTCCAAAATTTCTTTTTATATTAGTTTAAATAGGCTTTCAAAAACAAAATGCTTACTTCACCCAACTGCATTTCCACAAGCCAATCTTCAAAATATTTTGTTTTGGAACGCAGATGTTAATCTATGTTTCTGCCTAAGACTAAGAGTCTCATGGTGTGTGGAGGGCTTTAGCTTACAGTACACTTTGGACTGAATACAGAATGGAGACACTGAAACATAGCAGGAATGTCAGTTGTTCAGAAATCTAAAACCTCCTAGTACAATACACAACTGTAGCAGCTAAGTCTCCTTCTCTATATTACCCTGCACATCTTTTAAAAGAAATTATTCTACAGCAGGAAATTACAAATAGTATTCAATAATCTTACTCTACAAAAAACTGTATACAGAAAATTATAATTCAATGTGGTTTTAAATGATCGATTTTGACTGAAGCACAAATACGTTACATATTAGTGGAATGAAAAATGGGCTGGTTAATATTTTAAAATTAAAAAACCCTATATGCAATGATGCATTGCTGGGTTTCGGTACAGCAGCAGATACAAATATTGCACAGCAATCTGAGGAAGAGGAAGATGGCAACTCATGACAAGGTCACCAATAATTTAGAGAGCAAATTTTTGTTTTGCCATTTTATATATTAATTCCCTGGATACTTTGCCTTTTTTAAACCACTACTACCTCCTAATAGTTGCTAAAGTTATTCAGATTAGTACATTATTTTTACAAACTTAAGATGCTACAATACTGAATACATTAAAAATCTTACCTGTCTTCATCTTTGTTGGAACCAGGTAAATGCCTGCTGCAATCTTCAAATTCATCCCAGAAAGCACTATCATCTACTACAGATGTTCTTTCTTGGGTGGTTACATTACTTTTTAGATCATTTTCTGTTTTCTTTTGAGTACCTTCATAGTCTCTTGGGTCAAAGAACATACTGGAATTCATTTTTTCTTTGCTATTTCTCAAGGCATGTTCTGCACTGCCTTGCTGGGCTTCGAAAATTTCACTCCTCCTTCTAGTACTGCTTTTCGCCTCATCATCACTAGTGAGCTTTTTTCCATCCAACGGGTTTGTAGCATTTTGTTTTCTAACTTTAGGTCTCACTACCAGTTCAGGTGAATTTCCTTGGTCAGTCTTGCCATCACTGGTATTCAGTTCATTACAAATCCCTACTGGGGTCCTGATGGCAACATCAGCTATAATTTTTCTCTGTTGTGTTTCGCAACTGGCACTACCACTTAAGTTATTTTTTCCTATAACTTCATCTTCAGCAGGTGATTTTTTAAATGTCCTATTATTTCGATGGCCAAGATCTGAGTCTATGGTATAATATCTCATTGAAGACACTGGTCCTTGTTCTTCAGAAACTTCTCTGGAAGCATTATGATTAAAAGTAGACAATCGTGACTGTATGCCACTGAAGGACTCTACCTCTTTCTCCAACTCAGAAAGCATGTGATCCAGTGTTTCCTGAAATAAGCCTGCTTCCTCTTTTGCTAAGGAAAAATCAACTTGTCCACCATCATCCTCTCCATCACTGCTATCTGGCTCATAGGAGTCGATGTTTACAAAAGCAATTCCATTCTGACCATTCAGATCACTACAGTCGCCAG
Organism: Gopherus evgoodei; assembly: GCF_007399415.2. Classification (NCBI taxonomy): domain Eukaryota; kingdom Metazoa; phylum Chordata; order Testudines; family Testudinidae; genus Gopherus; species Gopherus evgoodei. Next base: position 67,446,026 of record NC_044327.1, on the reverse strand, counting down.
AAGTATACTCTGCACAGTCCTCAGGAATTTTATCAGGATTCATACTGCTCCTTGAGGTTTGATTGTAGCATACTGGAGAAAATGGTGATGTGTTTGTTTTAACAATTTGCCTCAATACAGTTCTACAAACAGGAACTTCAGATCCACCACTCTGTAATGAAGGTTCATCTGATAAAGCAGAACAAACTTGAACCAATGGACTGGGACCTTCATAGAAAATTGCAAGAAAGAACAATACATTGGAGTGATCAAACTGGATGTAAAGTTCCTCATTAACAATGCCTGCTCATGAAAAAGCTGGCAATTGATTGGAACAACAGTGCAATTGAATGATCAGGTACGTTTATCACAGGTGTGCTTTTCTGCAGCTAATATAGCTTTGGTTCCATTTATCAAACTATGCCTAAGCGAACAAACCTAAATGATACAATTTCAGCTTCTCTCATGACAGCAGAAATACTTAAACAAACCTATAAACCTTAAACCTATAAACAAAAACACATTTGCAGGCAAACTCTTTTAAATTGCTTTCAGACAAATGGAAGTTTGAGATGAGAATTACAGGAATTTGTTGTGTTTCAAAAGTTAGAAACTGGAAAATTTGCTGCTAATAATAATACTGCTAACAATTAGACTACTCATATGAACTGCAGAAATGCGCATTCTGCTAGGATCTGAAGAAGCCATTTATGGTATTTTTATATAGGCATATTTTGTACCTGCAAGCAAGAATGCCATTCTTGATTTAAAAGAAGAAATTAACAAGTAAATGTAAAAGCTCCAATTGGCAACAATGATTTCATTGTAATTAGGTTTAATAGTAAAATTGGGAGTAGACTCCTCTGATGGTATGACAATGAACATCAAGAATGGCAGATTTTGAAAATGGAGGGGGAAAAGCTAGAAAAAGGTTGAATAAGTAAAAGAAAGTATAGCATCTGATCATCTCTGAAGTGAACAGTGACTCAAATCTTCAAAAATTTTTTGCATTTTTGCCTACCTCTGACTGGTGCACATGCAAATCAGGGTTGGAACATTTATGTTCAAGTTTGCATGGAAACCTCAAGTTGCATTCACAGCTCAGTGCATGCACTTACGAAATTTAAACTACTGTTAGAAGCACAGAAAGCTTGTATACATCTGAGAAAAGAGTTTTGAATAAAGAAGAATGAAATATGCATGGTTAAATACATGTACCCAAGTATAAAAAAATATATAGGGAATATGGCATAAACAGATAAGGTGTAAATTAGAAGAAAAAAAGAAAAGATCTCTCTAGTTAAAAATGTTACACATTATTCAAATACATAAGCAAACTAGGGAAATGTGGTCTAGATTAAATTACAATAAGGTAGGTGCACAACTGATTGAAAGACTGTACTCAAGGAGTACTTATCAATGGTTTGCTATCAAACTGGGAGGGCATATCTAGTGGAGTCCCACAGAGGTCAGTCCTGCGTTCAATACTATTCAATATTTTCATTAATGACTTGGTAATGAAACAGAGTATGCAGAAAAAGTCTGCAGATGACACCAAACTAGGAGGGGTTGCAAGCACTTTGGACAACAGGTTTAAAATTCAAAATGACTGTGGCAAGTTGAATTGGTTTGAATTCAACAAGATGAAATTCAATAAAGACAAGTGCAAAGTACTTCACTTGAGGAAGGAAAAAAATGAAATGCATGACTACAAAATGGGGAATAATTGTCTAGATGGTAGTACTACTGAAAAGGATCTCAAGGTTATTATGGGCCACAAACTGAATACGAATCATCAGTGTGATGCAAAAAAGGCTTACATGATTCTGGGGTATATTAATTGGAGTGTGGTTTATAAGACACAGGAGTTAACTGTCCTGCTCTACTTGGCACTGATGAGACCCCGGTTCTAGACACCACAATTTAGGAAAGACAGGGACAAACTGGAAAGAATCCAGAGGACAGCAACAAAAATTATAGAAAGGTTTAGAAAAATCTCACCTGCGAGGAAAGGTTGAAAAAAAGTGGGCATGTTTAGTCTTGAGAAAAGAAGACCAAGGGGCGACCTGATAACAGTCTTCCAATATGTTAAGGGCTGTTATAAAGAGGATGGTGATCAACTGTTCTCCATGTCCACTGAAAGTAGGACAGGAAGTAATGGGCTTAATCTGCAGCAAGGAGATTTAGGTTAGATATTAGGAAAAACTTTCTAACCATAGGGGCAGTTAAGCTCTGCAATAGGCTTCCATGGGAGGTCATGAATTCCCCATCATTTGAAGCTTTTAAAAAAAGTTGGACAAACACCTGTCAGGGATGCTCTAGGTTTACATGGTCCTTCCACAGCACAAGTGGCTGGACTTGATGACTTCTCAAGTTCTCTTCCAGCCCTACATTTCTATGATTAGAATCCAGATGGCTGCTTGAGACACTTGTATTATATAAAAAGCAACGAGTCCCGTGGCACCTTAAAGACTAACAGAAGTATTGGAGCATAAGCTTGCATCTGACGAAGTGGGTATTCACCCATGAAAGCTTATGCTCCAATACATCTGTTAGTCTATAAGGTGCCATAGGACTCGTTACTTTTTACAGATCCAGACTAACACAGCTACCCCTCTGATACTTGTATCATATAGACTCAGATTTCTGCAGAATTTTGAATTATAGGTGGCACAGATAGCGCCACCTCTATTTATGGTAGTCCAACATTTTTATTTATCTCTTCAGTCTTATCTGAAAAAGAAGATACGGCACATCAGAATGGGTGAACGGATAGCATTTTCATTTCTGGAACACAAGGATGTGGGTTATGGTTTCCCACAGTAGAATTTGGGCTTACATGGCATGCTGTCACTGCAAAACTAAAAGGATATTGCTCTGTTAGAGGTGCTGCCTTTGATGAAACATTAAACTGAAGTCCCTTCTATCTATCTCTTGTGGTTGTTTAAGTAGATATTGAAGATGGAATGGAATTTAGCAGGGGATAACTCCTGTGTTTTGGTCAGTACTCTCAGTATAAAATGAGAATCAGCTTGGAAACATGCAAACTCATACATCTGGGAATAAAATAATCCAAAACACAAATATTCAATGACAGGGAAAAATATGAAAAGTAGAAATGCCAAGTAGAGACTTAAGGGTTATAGAGCACAGCACATTACTTTTAAACATGAGTTTACAAGGAAATATTGCAGCAAAAAGTTAATGAAAGTTTGAGCTACATCTGTAGAGGAGTCATATCACGGAACAGGGAAGTAATATTCCTTTTAACCATATACCTCCTCTGAACACCTGAAACAATATGTTCAATGTGGGCACTTCATTATCTAAAAAGATAGTGACAAACTAGAATGAGTTCAGACAAAAAAAAAAAAGCAACAAAAATAATCATGTGGTTAGCATTGAGTTACCAGAAAACTAAGATGCAAATAAGGTAAATATCTGCATACAACTCACTCTGAACATTTGAAAGATGTAAACACAAAAGGGGAACAGGAATTTCTTAGCATAATAAAAAAAGCTTTCAAAACAATAGAATGAAATTATGTGAAGAGTTTCCAAAAAAGTGAGATCTTCTGGTTGTGGAATAGTCTCGTAAGTGTAAGGGTGGTAAATATTACTTGGCACATTTAAGACTAGACTGCAAAAACATTTACTAACATACAATAGACTCAAAAGAAGAGGGATTATACATGATTTAATAGGTCATTTTGAATTTCTAGATTCAATTATTCTAACTGAATGCTACTTTAACCTCATGAACTATTGATGAAGTTTAAAATTAGCAAACCAAAGAAAACTGAATATCCATGAAAAGGGGAAAATAATGTCCATTTGCTATTTCAATATTTATTTTTCTCTCATATTTTTCTTGTAAATATTTATATATAGTCAAATTAATTTCTGGTGTAGCTCTGCTAAGTCAATGGACTTACATGATGGAAGAATCTGGCTCATGAAATGTAAAGTATTTTGTTTTCTAGCTCTATTTGTAGCAGCAAACAAACATGATGCATTTTTCTCTTACATGGGAATTATTCAAGAATCTGGTGCTGGGGTAAGATTTCTATAACAACAGAAGATTTCTATAATATATTCATGGTTACAATTATGTTTTATAAGATTTTATTAAATTTATATCTTTCAGTGTTGCTCTAATTTATTTTATGAAGTAAATTTAAACATTTTAAGATAAATACTAATTTTCATTAAACTTCACATTGGGTTTTTGATGAAGAACAAATGAACTATAGTTTGTTCATATGACTTTATCCATTCTATACATTTCCATTTCCCTTCCCTCCCAAAGAAAATGTGTCTCAGTTTAAAATTACAGAGCACGCACATAAAGACTTCTCTTTTTGAACATCGTCTAATTCTAATCCTTCACATTCTCCATTCTGTTGGCTTGAATTTCTGTCTTGATTCATCAAAGATGGTCTAAAACTGACATACGCGTGTCTTCTTCCATATCGTCTCCCTGTAATGGTCTGATATCCTCCGGCTGGTTTGGGCCAGGCAGGTTTGCCAGCTTCTTGACCCATTGCTGCAAAAGACAAAACAGGAAAAATTGAACAAATTATATAAGAGGGACGGGAAAACAAAAATCCATTCTCCCTTTTCCCCTTACAGTTTGATTTGTTTGAGCAGGGAATCATTCTCCACTATAAATTTCCCATTTTTCCTCTTTAAAGTGTTGAAGTGTGCTGGCGAGAAAATTTAAAAAAAAGATCTATATATAATCAAGTAACACTACCAGCTTAAATTTTAGTTCTTTTGATGCTAATAGCATATAAAAGTATACGTGAATCAGACTTTTCTCCTTATTTTAAATAATATTTAGTGATTAGAGCCTATCAGGATAAAAAGACAGACTCTGTAGTAAATAAAGGCTTAAAAGCAAACACTGGGCCAAACTCATCCCTAATGTAACTCAACTGAAATCAGGAATTAGTTTGACACAGTAAATTTTGCTCTATTCCTAATCTGTATCATTCCTCATCCCTTTCATATCTCCGAGTGACATGAATACCTCAATCTGGAACACTCAGCACTGTAAAATTAGGGTTTAGTTATTTGATAAACCATCCAAAGCACAACTATGAACTACGTATTTTTCTGAATAATCTATGCAAATGCTTCGCTGAAAGAACAGTCTATTTTTATTAAATGTGGACTACAAAAAAAAAAAAGTGTTCTGAAGTTACAGTAGTCCACCAAGCAAAAGAAAAGTGTACTGACACTTTATATAAACTTAGCATTTTGTCAGAAAGGCATAATATATGCTACAAAAACATGATTAAGAAAAGAGTTAAGAACAACTGTAGCTCACATCCAGTATTTCTTAAGTGCTGATTTAAGAATTGCTGCCTCAAAGAAAATGTTTTACTTGTATGAGCCAGGTAAGGCAACAACTGTAAAAGGGCAGAACTAAACATTGCACAATCCACCAGTGTGAGGTCAACAGATTATATCTAAAATTCAGATCTTCACTACAAACACTTTCTGGTTTATGTAATTAGGCTTTTTCCTTATATATGCAAAAATTTACAAATAAAGAACACAGAACACTTGATTGCTCTTCCTTAAATGACATGCATTGGTGCTAACGGGTCTGACATTTGATATATCACAAACTTAAGTACCTTTGAAAATAAACCCAACAGAAACAACACAAAAGGCAGCTGGCTCCAGTTAAGTCTCTCTCCAGTGGGGGAAAACATTGGTAGTCAGACCACATCTTCTAGAATAAACATTCCAGGTCACAAGGGGTAGTGATGGATTCTTTACCTTAGGTAACTTCATTAAGCGTAGCCAGGCAAAGTAATAACCCATGTGGGATCCTATTACGGTAAAAAGATCCAGGCTAAATAGATCCGCCTGACTTTACCAAGAAAATACAGCCAAAAGTATACGAAAACTTAAATAGGAAAAAAATACTGATACACTAGCTACTACAAAAGTTTCTGGTGAAATGATAATTCCAGTTGCAGTCTGCCTGATATAAAGTGCTCATGTTGCATAATTTCTCCAATTAAAAGTCCAATATTTCAGAGGTTCAGCAGCTTTCTTTGGAGTTACATATAAGTAATTTTTTCAGTCAATAAGCCATCTTTAACTTTGCTGGATATTCAATTAACACGTTAGCTTTTGTAACCTTGAATGCCATTGAAATGCAGATGGGGCAAGGACAAGAGGGAGTTTAGTTTCTCTGAGAGCCCACATTTATAGACAGCAAATATTTTTGGAGTTCAAATGGAAGTTCTATTTTTCCCAGCTCTTACAAGTATTCTTTCTTTAAGAACCATGCTCAGTTCAGTGGAGACAAACAAGATAAAGTTGTTTGTTTAGACATATACCACTGACCAGAGGGTTTCCTCATGTACACTCAAGCACTTTTTCCACTACCAAAGTTAGTACCAAAATACATTAACTGTCAGGAATGGTGCAGCTGCACAGGTGGTAACAGCATAAATATTAAGAGTAGATAGGGTGCTGGTGTTTTTGTCTCTCATAAAAACCTACACCACTGCTGAAGCATGTATTAATTATGCCAACAGACACACCAAAGGAGGCAATTTTTTGTTCCAAGCAGGATGAAGCCAGAGCCTGCCCTTAGAAAAAGATGTAGAGAGAAAAAAAAAAGGATTTTTTTTTTCCTGGAGCTTCTCTCAACTAAGATATCACCCTTTAAAAACTTCGACTGAAGAAATGGATGGAGAAGGACTTCTTATTTCAAACTAAGGGCTACAGCTTCCAGTAGAAGCCATTTGGGCTGCAGGTATGTCAATATTCTCAAAGAAAAGTGTAAATGCCTGTAACTGTCGTGATTTTAAAGTGTAATCTGGATACTAGAAGTTTTTCTGTGGAAAACAATGGTTATATTGTTTTCAGTATTAAAAGGTGAATCTGGAGAATTTCTGGCGGGTGAAAACAAAGAAAGATACGTGCAAGATAAACATTAATGGAATAATTTTACTAGGTCTTAGGAACACAGTTACAAAGCATCTATAAAGCAACTTAAAGGAGAACCAGGTCATGCCTCAATTACAGACTGGTAAATATAAGATATTATTCATGTTGAAGGGTTAAAAATCAATGTGCACTTTATATGGATTGTGCCAGCTGTTTTTGAGACCCAAAGTCCAGAGTTAGGTCAAGCAACCAGAGGCCTAACAAATAGTGATTAGCTAAGAGAAAGCTGGGGTAAACAAGATAACATGCCTTTACTAAGATATGCTTGGTCAGTAGAAATGCCAGATGTTGAAGCGGTAACTGAATAATTATGTTTCATCTAATGTTTCAGATTGAACAAAGGATCCCTGTTCCTACTGTGTCAGTCTCTCCTGTAGGGAACGTTCTTCCCACAGATCCAACCTTGAGTTTATGAAAATTGGCACGTCGGTATAAGATATGGCATCCTTCCACCTCTCTTCTCAGGGACCAAATGCCTGCCTTAAGACATAAAGGGGACAATCTTTATTGTCACATACTTTCACTGTTTCTTTGCTTTAACCCCTAGGAATGTACCTGTTGGACAATCAGAGGAGTTGTTCCATTCCTATGGACCCCAAATCAAGATTCAATATATATATTTTATACTAATAACATTTTATCAAAGTATTAATTAAATGTTAACTTGCTAACTTAAGACCATGGGCGGAGACATTACGCAACCTTTTAACCATTGGCTAATGTGCTATCTTGTTTTGCTGCAAAACCTATCCCGGGGTGTGGAACTGCCCACCCCGCCACTTTCCCCCGCCCAGGGAAAATCTATATATTCTATTGTAATCAATTGATTGACAGTGTCTCTGAGGCTAATAAGCCAGGAAACACTCTGTCAGCACTGTGTGTAATAAACTCCTATGCTTGGCCTCTACACGTTGTGGATTTATGTCCTTCAATGTCAAGTTGGAAAACACAAATTTGGAAGATACTGGGTGATTCTCTCTCAATTTAAGGACTTCTCTTGTGCTTGAACTTCATCACTAAGAAAAGGCACTATGAGTTTGAATCTTGTTACTTATGCTTTTTCTGAGAAGTTATTTAAAGCAAATAGCAGCTTAAATAAACTATTTAAATAAGGAATCATTTTATTATTTATGCTTCATTACTGAAGATATGGAGAGCCATTACGGGTGACCTATTCTCATTTTGGAGCAGTATTTTAACTTACATGTGCATTTAACGTATAGATTACATGCACATCAAGTTTCATGAGGTTTACAGGAATTCCTGAAGGTTGAGAGAAAAGACTTTCACGATCACATTTTCCCCCTTTTATTTTTCAGAGTTGGAGTCACTTTAGCACTCAAGAAAGGTATTAACATCAATAGTAATGGAAGCTGAGGTCCTCTATTTATCCCATGATGTACAGCACGGACAGTGGGAGAGCAAACTTCCCTATACTACTCCACCAACATGTCTGAATTCTGCTCTGTGATAGGCCTCTTCTAAGGATTAGAGATTAGTGCCGTTTCCTTACCCACTCAATTCTTGGCTTCTCTTGCTAAGAAAGATGCCAGACGTGTTGGCACTTTTGTTACTAAGAACTGTATTTAGCTAATGAACTCATTCACATGAATCAGCTTTAGAAGATAAGAGCCTTCAAGTAATTATTGACCTCAGAACGAAGATTTTATATAATGTATACGCACAACAAATTTTTTATAGTGGATTCTCTGTATCGCATTGGCTCTTTTTGGCATAGAATCATGTTGCAAGCCCCTATCTAGTTTACTGTCCACTACATTATCTAGATCCTTTTCAGCATTCCAACTACCTCTTGCTCACTGAATCTGTGTTTTTGAATATGTTTTAGAACCATTATACTTCCCCACCACCACAGCCACATGAACCATTCAAACATAAAACGATCCCTCCTGGTCATGTTGCCAATATACCGAAGTGCTGAGCAAGTACCTTAGCTAAGTATAGCACCACACATCTGTCTGTGGAAGCCATCACTATAGAAAAACAATTCAACAGTTTAAAGACAGGAACATTTACACAGAAGATTAAGGCCTAATATATATTAAAAAAAAAAAATCTTCTCTTGTAGGTGCCAGATTCATTTGACTTTTCAAACCTCTGGCCAAGTGATATGCAGTTCCAACAGCATCTAACTTTGGGCCCTCTTTTGTTTCCACCCTTCTTCCCACTTTCTTGGGAAAGCAACCCAATTCCCAAAGCACTGCCTGAGTCTGCCAGTGAGCCACTAACCATAGTGTAGCTCTGGAGCAACAGCAAAGAAGATAAATCATCATCTATTACGTTTCAAATTACAAAAGCCTTTTAGCTATTTACAACTGTGCTGTGGTTGCCTGAATAGCTAAGACATTTTATAGCTACAAACAGCATCTTATCATCACTGGTGTCAATACAGCACCACATCCAATAACAAAGTGTCTGGCCCAAGTTTCAGCAATAGCAGAAATGTCTTACTGCCACAGACTTTGACTGAGATTACTTAAGCATTGCCCAAAAAGCAATTAGTTTGCTTTTCCTCCATCTATACACAGCCTATGATGTGATGATTAGACACATAGGGGGCTTGCATGCAGAGTACGTTTAATATCGGGAAAAAGGAAGTTAGCATACAGAAATTAATTTTTAAATTTTCCATTTATGTTGACACCGTGCCTTTTCTATTCTCCCACTGATACAAGAGATTTTTGAACTGCTCTACTCTGGTTACTGAATACAGTATTAAGAACATTGCCCCGCCACCATTAGCTTAAGCAAGGGAAATATAGAAATAAAATTAAATTAGTAAAAACTGGAGTTGCAGCAGTAGATCTTAACATCAAGATGCATAAAGAAAGTATAAAGGAAATAAGAATTGTTTATAGTCATAAGTATTTAACAATTTATAACAGCAGTTTCAAGTAGTTATAGCTAGGAACAGTAAAAATGGCAATCTGAGGTAGTCACAGTCAGAAACACTAAGATGGCGGCCTTGGAGCAATTTAGCCTACGGTAAGCATGCAGCCTGGGATTAAAGGCAGGTCACTCCAAAACCTGAAGGGAGGGGTCAATCAGGCAAGGCACAAGTTCTCAACTAGGTCTTTCTTTGATTGACAGACACCTAGCAGCTATGATTGGTTTATAAGAACAAACCAATCAGAGAGGGCTTAAAGATGATTGGAGAATAGGTATGCTAATAATAAGGATTAAAGGACTAACCAATCAGAATAGGCAAAAATTGTATGTAAAGCAGAGAGCTAACAGACTTGAATCAGCAGAAGGAAGAGACCAGAGGTGGAAGGTGGAAAAGTAGAAGAAGAAAGCTGCAGATCAAAAGGAAGAGTGAAATCACTAAAGAGAGTAGAAGAGGATTAGGTTTTTGTGACAGAACAGAAGAACTCCTGGCAGAGCAGAGGGAAGAGAAGCCTGTGGAAAATAAGCAGGACAGCCATAGTATAAAAAATAAAATAGAAATAAGGTTCATAGGAATGTATGCTGGGAATAATAAAATTGGCTGTATCTGCATGTTTGTTGCTATGTATAAAGTTAAGTCTTTAATTAAAACTGATGGCAGCATCCTACACGATTGATCACGGAAAGTAGAACATACCACTTCCGTGCCATTGCAATATTGGGTACTTTAATGCGCATACTTGTGCTAACTGGATTTATGTTTTGGTTTCTCAATATATCCTTTCAACATTTATTGTATTGAAGAATATTAATACATTAAATAAAGGATATTTTGTTTTTGAAGATTACTGCCTAATTCTCAATCTGTGTCCTCCCAAGGGTAAAGAGTTACTTTTCTGGGGAGTTTCCTTAAGGGCTGTCATAAACAGATGGTTAAGGGTTAATGTCTCTTTTACCTGTAAAGGGTTAAGATGCTCAGTGAACCTGGCTGACACCTGACCAGAGGACCAATGGGGGAATAAGATACTTTCAAATCTTGTTGGAGGGAAGTCTTTGTGCTGTTTGTTTTGTTCGTTGTTCGCTCTTGGGGCTAAGAGGGACCAGATGTACACCCAGGTTTTCTCCAATGTTTCTGAATCAGTCTCTTATGTTTCAAAATAGTAATAGCCTGGAAAGGCGGATTAGTCTTATGTTTGTTTTCTTAACTTGTAAATGTGTTTGCTGTAACTTTGAATCTTAGGCTAAGGGGTGGGGGAGGTCCCTCTGGGCTATATGAATCTGAATACCCTGTAAAACATTTTCCATCCTGATTTTATAGAGATTATTTTTACCTTTTCTTTCTTTAATTAAAAGCTTTCTTTTTTAAGAACCTGATTGATTTTTTCCCCTTGTTTTAAGACCCAAGGGGATTGGGTCTGAACTCACCAGGGATTGGTGGGGGGGAAGGTTAATTCCTCTTTGTTTTAAGATCCAAAGAGTTTGGATCAGTCTAGCCTCTCAGGGTAACCCAGGGAGGGAAGGCTAATTTCTCCTTGTGTTCAGATCCAAGGGGTTTGGGTCTTAGGTTCCCCAGGGAAGGTTTTGGGGGAACAGGAAGTGTGCCAAACACTATATTTTTGGCTGGTGGCAGCGTACCAAATTTAAGCTGGTAATTAAGCTTAAAAGTGATCATGCAGGTCCCCACTTTTTGGACGCTAAAGTTCAAAGTGGGGAAAAAACCTTGACAAGGGCACAGGAGAAACCCTGGCAACTCCTCTAGGCCAGACCATATCCTTTCACCTACCAAAATAGATAACTCACTTACTGAAATAGGCAAGCCATTGTGGGGGTGACACTACTTCTGTATGCTTACTTGTGTCAGTGCAACTCAGCAGAGCCCTGCCATAAGAGTCTTTAAGTAGAGAAATCATGTACTAACACCTCCTCCTGCCTCCTCAGTCCATCTGAGGAATTGTTTATTTGTCCAAAAAGACTATATAGTTTGATGTCAATCACATATTATCTTCACTTATTATCTTTCCAGGCATTTTCACAACTTGCCGAGTCCACTTGGGCAACCAAGACAACTTAGTGTTAAATAGATATGGTTCATGTATTCAGTCACTCGTTTTACTCAATCCACTCACCTCTAGTCATAGCCCCAAAAATCCTTTCAAACACTTGCATCAAAAGCATTTCATGCATTCCCAGGCCCGCCGATAGCAATTCCGGAACCCAGGGCAGAACAGTCAAAGGGCCCCCAGTCCGCCTGACATTTGGGCAGTGCTGCACGCGTGTTGGTTGGTGCCCAGTGAGCTTCCAGGTGCGCTGCTGGGAGAATTCTTCTGGCATGGCCAGGGCTTCCACATGCCCGGCTGCCTTCATTACCACTGGTACCACCCCATGCGCACCTTGGAGCCCTGCCAGAGGTGACTAGTGTGAGACACACAAAGGGGTACACCAGCTAAGGAGGTGGACATGTGACACCCCCGCATGACCTCCAACATGACTCTGCCTCGCCCCCAGCCCAAGGCCTCAATGCTCTCCCTGTCCCCTCCTTCTCATCCCATGTTACCTGAACGGGGGGGGGGGAGGCTTTTTTGTGTATGCATTTTTAATTGAATTCCAATTTTCATCCAAACAGAGCTTGACACACAAATCATAAGTAAAAAAATTAATTAAATAAGAAATGTATCCTTCATCATTTTCTAATATAATACAAAAATAAAATTTAAGACTGAATAAATATATGTTAAGCTCTATAACTGCTTAAGTCAATTTGTAAAGATATAGTGCATTCCTTTTAATTATTAAAACCCACCAAATTTAGCATAAATGCTAGAATTAGTAGCATTTAGTGTCAAGACTAGAGTTAGTTTCAAATCAACATGCTTTAATGGTCACCACCAACGAAATAACTAAAAAGTACAAATGTAAAGCAAAGATTAAAAGTAATGATTTGAATCAAGGTCTTCTGTTCTGTTTGATTTGATTTAAATCAATCCACACCCTGGCTGAGATCTTGAAAATCTGGTTTTATATTCCCAGCACTTCCTCCAATCCTGTTTTTAAACATCAATTAAGTTTCCTCCACTTCCTTTGAAAGATTATTACACAGTCCAAATGATCTTGAGCTCTGGACATTTTTCCAGATACTCTGCTTAAGTTTTCCCTTACTTAATTTCATCCCAACATATCTAGTTTCATCCCCTTAAATCGTTCTAAATAAATCCTCTCCTTTCTTGGTATATATATTCTCTCCTCTGACCTGCTATTTTTAGCTATGACTAAACCAAGAAACATTTAGTAATTTTAATCTTTCCAGCCACTTTAAGTCATTTTCGTTGCCATTTCCCTTGACTCCCTCCCATATAGCTTTAGCTTGATAATATGGATGATTCCAGAACAGAATGCAGTATTTCAAGTGAAAGCTCAGACCTTTATAGAGCTGGACTATCACATCCTTCCTCTGTGACATGAGTGTCTATACAGCTCAAAACTGCACTGGTCTTTTTGGCTGCTATAGAGTATTGTAAAGTTAGCTAAACTGCTGTCAGCTATCAAACCTATGTCACTTTTTCAAACGTCTGTTCCACTAACTATTTTGATCTACAATATTTTACAATTATTCAAACTATAATTTCATTTTTTCCCATTACCTGCCATATTTCCAGCCACTCTAAGGCTTGGTCTACACTAGCAACTTATGTCAACAAAATATTTTAACAACAGCACATGAATTTTTGAATTTAGTTAAACGTTCACATTTTTTAAAATCAGGTTTGTTTTTGTTAAAATTGTTTTTAACTAAAATTGCTGAATGAAATATTTAAAAAAATTAAATCGACTATGTCAGCCAAGTCAACATGAAAAACTTAAAATATTGGCTTCTGCGGCTAACTCAGTTGTCTTCACGTTCATTTTCCTGTTTGTTCATAATATGGAAAAGAAAAAACAAGCTTTCCTGCTTTCTCAGGTCCCAAACAATCTCTCAGTTTGGAATGAATTAGTCCAAAGGAAGAAAATATTCTTTCTACACTTGCAAAAGAAGCTACTGCTGTTAAAAGTGATAATCACTTCAACAGTCTCTGAATCGAAGTGCTTAAGTGACTTCCACCAGTTTACTGGTGTGACTTTCTTTAAAACATCATCAGCAAACATTTATTTCTTGAATGGTTCTTATTCCCAAACTGGGTCTCTTTTATGGTCGGCTGCCATTATAGGTTTTCCCTTCTGTGGTTACACTCCCATTTTTTGATGATTCCCCATTGACAACTGTTTTTTGAGATCTGCGAATTAGCCAATTCTTAATCCATTTAGGTATATTTTATTGATATTGTGCAGTGCTAATTTCTGAAACCAGAATATTATGTGGTATAAGTCAAACGCCTTATAAAAACTGAAGTATATTACAGCTATGCAGTAACTTTTACCAATCAAGTTTGTAATCTCTAAGAATGACAACAGATGTGTTTTACAAGACTCACTTTCCCTAACACTATTACACAAAGAATTACTGTTAACCTAGGATGAAGAGATGAACAGAATGAAAAATCCAGAATTATGGATCACAAGAGAAATGGACTGTTAAGCTCATCTTCATGTTATCATCCCCTATGAAATTCAACTAGTTGACAACATAGGATCTTTCATCCTTAGGTAGATCGTTTCTGCAGACTAAGAACTTATCACAGAGTTCACAGCCTTCCAAGGCCCATGTGGCTTAGAAGGCATCAGAAATAATGTGCTGGATTGAGCTCCATTTGTCATTTGAAGACAGACTAAAAGTATGCAAGCTACCAGCTAAAGATCAAACCGTAAATTATAAAGCACAACGGCAGGGTACTACGTTTCCTCTGAATCATTTATACTTTGTTGATCTGCTTCACTGTTGACCACTCACCCTTCTGCTCAGTTGTTTGCCCACCATAAGCCTTGGTGCACCATAGGCAGTAGTTAAGGAAGCAGCCACAGCAATGCTCTAAAACAGAGTCCTCTGCAAAAATAGCTGAGTAGGGTTCTGATCCTGCAAACACTTACACAAATGCGTAACATTAAGCAATAGAAAAGTTAACGAAAATTTTAATGTGCTTAGTGTTACAAACATACAAAAAGTGTTTTCAGGACTGCAGCCTAGCATTGTACAATACTAACCAGTTTTCCTATGGGAGCTTTTATGTAAAATGTATTGCTGCTGGTGATTAAGAAAATAACCCAAAATGAATCAATTTCTGGGAAAACCAAAAATGAGGAGAAAATACACTTGAGCAGACAAAGAGAAGAAAGAGCACAGAGAAGAACTGTAACAGATGCAGAAATGGAGAAAAATGAACAGTGGTAATGAAAAGGCAAAAACAACAGCGGTGGTCTCAACATTAGTTCCCCAAGTTTCTCTCCTTCCCAAAAATTATATCAATATAACCGAAGAGAACTACCTAAATGAATACTTTTGAGACATTTTAACAATCTTAGATTATAACAATTTAGCCACTTCTATTGAGTGCTAAAGTTTTTGGTAAATTGTATTTGTCATATTTTGGGCAATTTTTTGGAGAAGTTATTAAAACACTGCCTCATAACTCCAAATAAAAGTTCTAGGACACGTCACTTAGGGCTTGTCTACATCAGAAAGTTGCAGCGCTGGTGAGGGAGTTACAGCGCTGCAACTTAGGAGGTGTACACATCTGCAGGGCACCACCAGCGCTGCAACTCCCTGTTTGCAGCGCTGGCCATACTCCCGTTTTGTCTCGGGTGTAGAGGATCCAGCGCTGGTGATCCAGCGCTGGTAATCAAGTATAGACACTTACCAGCGCTTTTCTTGACCTCCGTGGAATAAGCAGGTATCCCAGCATACCTGAGGAAGCCTCTGGTAATCAAGCTGGTCTCCTTCCCCAGCTTGCTCTCGCGTTCCCCGAACCCCGAGCAAGCAGGTCTCCTTCCCTGCGGTTTGCAGGGTGGTTCGGGGAACGCGAGAGCAAACCGCGGCGAAGCTGGTCTCCTTTCCCGGTTTGCTCTCTCGTTCCCCGAACCCCCGATCAAGCAGGTCTCCTTCCCTGCGGTTTGCAGGGGGGTTCGGGGAACGCGAGAGCAAACCGCGGCGAAGCTGGTCTCCTTCCCCGGTTTGCTCTCGCGTTCCCCGAACCCCACTTGAAGCCACCCAACAGCGCTGCAGTGTGGCCATATCTAACACCACTTGCAGCGCTGGTTGCTGTAAGTGTGGCCACTCTGCAGCGCTGGCCCTATACAGCTGTACTAATACAGCTGTAACAACCAGCGCTGCAAAATTTTAGATGTAGACATGGCCTTAGTCTTCAAGTTCCTTAAACTGCCTGTGCAGTAAACTAGTAACTGATACTTAATGTTATTGTTTCTTTCCAGAAGATATATTTGAAAGCATGAAAGAATGAATGAAATAACTCTATACTGATTCAAATCTACGTTATTTCAGTTTTGCTGGCCAGGGCTCAAACTGATGGGGAGATTATTCCACACCTCACTGCTCTCAGATGAAAAAAAGGAAAAATATTGAGAAAAAGGAGCAAATAAATACTTTAGAGTGGTGAAGAGACCTACCACTGCACCCTAATGTGGCCATTCCCAAATCAAGTACTTGTTGTGACAAAAGTTCTTTAAGTTAGTTGTGATTGATGTTAGTGTCAAAGGGTATGTCTACACTACAGGATTGTATAAAGTCGAGTGCATGCGGCCACACTAAGCACATTAATTCGGCGGTGTGGGTCCATGTACCGAGGCTAGCGTCGATTTCCGGAGCTTTGCACCGTGGGTAGCTATCCCATAGCTATCCCATGGTTCCCGCAGTCTCCCTCGCCCACTGGAATTCTGAGTTGAGATCCCAATGCAAAAACAGTGTCGCGAATGATTCTGGGTAAACATCGTCACTCAATCCTTCCTCCGTGAAAGCAACGGCAGACAATCATTTCGCACCCTTTTTCCCTGGATTCCTCTGGCAGACGCCATAGCATGGCCACCATGGAGCCTGTTTTGCCTTTTGTATACCCTGAAACACCCGGGAAAATGTTACTGACCCTTCAGGCACTGGGAGCTCAGCCAAGAATGCAAATGCTTTTCAGAGACTGCGGGGACTGTGGGATAGCTGGAGTCCTCAGTACCCCCTCCTTCCCTCCATGAGCGTCCATTTGATTCTTTGGCTTTCCGTTATGCTTGTCACACAGCACTGTGCTGTGGCCTCTGTCTATCATAGCCTGGAGATTTTTTCAAATGCTTTGTCATTTCATCTTCTGTAACAGAGCTCAGATAGAACAGATTTGTCTCCCCATACAGCGATCAGATCCAGTATCTCCCGTATGGTCCATGCTGGAGCTCTTTTTGGATTTGGGACTGCATTGTCACCCGTGCTGATCAAAGCTCCATGCTGGGCAAACGAAATGAAATTCAAAAGTTCACGGGGCTTTTCCTGTCTACTTGGCCAATGCATCCGAGTTCAGATTGCTTTCCAGAGTGGTGACAATGGTGCACTGTGGGATACTGCCCGGAGGCCAATACCGTTGATTTGCGGCCACACTAACCCTAATCCGACATGGCAATACTGATTTCAGCACTACTCCTCTCGTCGGGGAGGAGTACAGAAATTAGTTTAAAGAGCCCTTTATATCGATATAAAGGGCTTCGTTGTGTGGAAGAGTGCAGGGTTAAATCGGTTTAATGCTGCTAAATTCAGTTTAAATGTGTAGTGTAGACCAGGCCTAAGTTTACAGATTTTACACTATGTGCACTGGTAGACTCTTTGCTCTAGGACAGTTAACCTTCCTAGTTAAGACATTCCATCATCCTTAGCCACCTGGGATTTACCTAAAGCAGTGGGAGGACCATGCTGTAGGAAAATATTTAAAATGTACTTAAGGTATTTGATTTTTATTAGCTGTAAGTTACTTTCAATAGTCTCAAGAGTATTATGCTTTGTGGCAACTCAAAACTGTTTTGTAGGTTACTTGAGAAACGTACATTGGTTGTTTCCATAAGCAGTGTTAGTTCAGATACCAAGATGTTAACAAATGGGGGTGCTTCAGGGATTTATTCTTAGGCCTTAATTATTTTTTTCTTCTTGCCAACCTTTTATTTCAGCTATATTTGCCCAGGCTGAAAACAGCCTGTAGTCTTATTTTAATAAGCTGGCAGCCGACTCTCCACTGAGTTGACTTTAAATTAAATGAAAACCATGATTTTTGGTTCACCTCCCAGATGGGGGTTGGTCCTGCTTTGAGCAGGGGGTTGGACTAGATGACCTCCTAAGGTCCCTTCCAACCCTGATATATACAGAAAGTGACTGCTTCATTAATAATTGAAACAGCAGATGGTGATGTCTTATAGCAATTGACCAATTTAAGCATCAGGAATCCTGCCTTTCAGCAAGCCAGTATTTCCTTTATAATAGATCAAAGTTCAGAAGCACTGTACAGATAATTTAATAAGTGTGAAATACTTTGTGAAGAAGCAGGTTGTTCAGAAATACCTGGTCCATTCTGGACTATGGGGATTATTTTATATTTAAAATTATTTGGTGTGCTAATGCATACTTAGAAAATATTTAACCCAGTGAGTTTTGACATTGTGAACTTCAAGCACACAGAATCACAGAAATAATAGCAATGTAGGACTGGAAGGGCCCTTAATAGGTCCTCTAATACAGTCTCCTATACCCAAGGCAGGACTAAATATTTGCTACACCATCCCTAACAGATGTTTGTCTAACTTGTTCTTAAAAACCTTCAAAGATATAGAGGTGGTGGAATCTCTAGGTAACTTATTCCAGTGCTTACCTACCCTTACTGTTAGGAAGTTTCTCCTAATGTCTAACCTAAATCTCCATTGCTGCAATTTAAGCACATTATTTTTTGTAATTTCTCAGTGGTCAAGGAGAATAATTTATCACCCTTCTCTTTATCATAACCTTTCACATACTTGAAGACATATGTACCCCCTCAGTCTTCACTTCCCCAGACTAAACAAACCCAATTTTTTAAATCTTTCCTCATAGGTCATGTTTTCTAGTCCTTTAATCAAGTCTGTTGCTCTCCTCTGGACTTTCTCCAATTTGTCCACATCTTTCCCACAGTGTGGTGCCCAGAACTGGACACAATACTCCAGTTGAGATCTTTTCAGTGTTGAGCAGAGTGAAAGAATTACTTCTTGTGCCTTGCCTATAACACTCCTGCTAATACATAAAAAAAATAAAATAAAATAAAATTCATTTGTGGGTTTTTTGCAACATTTTTACAGTGATAACTCATATTTAGCTTGTGATCATCTACAACCCCCACATCTTTTTCTGCAGTATTTCTTCCTAGGCAGTCATTTCCCATTTGGTATTTGTGCAATTGATTAGTCCTTCCTAAGTGGAGTGCTTTGCATTTGTCGTTATTGAATTTCATCCTATTTATTTCAGACCACACTTCCAGTTTGTTAAAATATTTTTTAACTGTAATCCTGTCCTCCAAAGCAACTGCAAGGCCTCCCAATTTAGTATCATCCACAAACTTTGTAAGTCTGCAGAAGATACATGACTGGGTCCTCTATAATCAACTTCGTCAGCTAAGTCACTCCAAACTATACAGTATACCAGATCGCATACGTGTATTCGTAACTTGGCATTAGCATGTTTATACTCACTTATCAGACATAGACAGCAAGTGGCTACTTGCTCCACCCAGTCTATCAACTTTGAAATACCCAGAGTCAACAATTACTTTAGGAGATGGCTATGTAAGGCTGAATCTTCAAACTAGGATAATCTACCTACTCTATTAGAACAAGCCCCAAGCTACATACTCTATTAGAAACTTTTTCTCTTTTATCATTGCTAATGTAAATTATCACTCCATACTTGTGAATGCAGACTACTATTTAAATAGAATCCAGCACTATACTGTTTATATGGTAATGTAACTGAAATATGCTGCTGTAATTCGGCAACTGTCCTTTTGATACTTGTCCCATCAAAACAACCTAAATGAGCAAAAAGTTATTTTTTTAAAAATACACATAAAAATGGGTAACGATACTTTTTAAAATAGAGCATTGTGCAAATTCATTTCTCCTCAGAACATCTGAGTGCATATAAATATCTGCAGGTATTTACACCCATCTCTTCCTGAATTCCAAGGAGGGGGGAACAATACAAACAGTGAAACATTTAAAATGTTAACAACCTTCTTTTACTTAGATTAGAGCTAAATTTTAGCATTCATCTGCAGATTCAAGGAGTTGTGCCTTCCCCTACAATCAGTGTTTGTGTGTGGATTTTGTCCCATAAAAATAATTCTAAACTGTTATAAGAATGAGAATAAAAGATCTTAAGCATCTATAACCACAGAAACACAGAGAAAGCTAACCTTTTCAAGAAGTTGTTAATCCAGGTTATCAAGAAAAGTTATCAAGCAGCTGAAAAGTAAGAAGGAACATTAATATTTTAATCAGGATTTATATATGTTTGCTTTCAATTAATACTATGCTATAATCAGATATATCACGTCTCCGTTCAAAGCATCGGGAATTACCCCATGGAATTCAAGGGGAGCAGGTGGTGGCACTGTGTGAAAATTTCTGAGATGTAATTAAAGGTGTTTATACCTGGAGCTTTTCCATATACACACTTGTCATGAAAGAAACTTGTTCATTTTTAATAACTTTCAGAACATAGTACTACCAATTTTTTTAAAGTACTGAAAAAAATTAAAATGGGGGGGAAGATTACCCTAGGATTACTCAAGATCAATGTTGTTTTTTCTGTAAGCAATGCATCCCTGTGTTAAAGTATAATTAAAAATATTAATTTTTAAAAATTTTTCTCAAATATTTATCTACATGACTGTTCTAGCTTTGTCACGTTTGGTACCATCCTGTTCATGGGAGAAAGGGCTTTCCAATGATACCCAACTTGACTCATTTTCCATGATACTGTATTACCAAAATTTCCATCAACCCGAGAGCTTGGAGCAGCACGTCCCCTGTCATGCCACAGAGGGCGATACCATTGAAATTACGATTCTGTAGATTTTTATTAGTCAAATGACACCTCCCTTACCTTTCTATCACTAACCTGACCACAGAATGAGATTTTACTGTGTTGTGCTTTCACATTGCATAGGCAAAAGTGGAAGAAGTGGAGAATCCAACTCCAGCATTCCAGAGTGATGGCACAGATAAGAGGAGGGAGGTGGTAAGTGCTGCGTTAGCATAAACTAATTTTCTGCTTGTGGCCACCACTCCCCTCTCCTGAGTGTATTCAGCATGAGCTTTGCAGTGCAATGCACTGATGTGGGTGTGGAGAGCTGAGCGGGAGATAACTTGATCTTTCGCTGCCTACCTAAAAGCACCAGACACAAGTAGTATGCTCAATCTCAAGGGAAGGGAACTCTCTTCTGTTGCTATATGGTATTCTGTTCTTGAATATTTAAGCTTCCATATAAAGCTACCAGTGGGATGGTTCCTGCAATGGAAAATAGGGAAGACCCCCTAGGTTCAGAGGAGGCCCATGGGCCCATGGGAAGGCAGTCAGGGATTCTCTCAGACTACATTTGCTAAATTGTTCAATAACTGTTTCACTGATGTGATGTCATCCCTGTCTTGTGCTAACTCCACTTGCTTCTCATTCATTTCAGGGTCTAGTTCAAAAGTATCCTGCATGGTTTTTAAAACTCTGTTGGTTTTGCTCCAAATGAACATGTAGACTTCGACTGTGAAATCTTTGTTACCTCCTCTGATAAATTTTTGAATGGGATTAGATGATGGGGTTGCCTGTGGTAGAAGGGTACTGAAGTAAATGTTGCAGGAGGGGTTAAAATCTGTGGTAGGAAAGCAGTGAGATTAATGTAATCTTGATGTAATTAATGATATTGAGCATAAACGCTCAGCTCATATAACTTGATTCTATCACATTTCTAGAGTATTTATCTTGGATTATGTTATACATTCTAGAGATGTAATGCTATCATGTTTATAAGGGTATCAATCAGATATTGGAGCATTTTCATATTTGACTTTATTTTTTTAAGTTTTTTGTTATTTGGTACTAATAATCTCTTTTGGTCAAAAGGGAGTTTCACTTCCGAAGAAGTGGAATAGGAAATGTGTTAGTGTAATCTGGTAGGAAATTTGATTACAGGGATATTTTTTTCTAAAAGTGTAAATAAGGGGAACTTTGTATTACAATAGTAAATCTCCTTTGTCTGAAAGAAAAAAGTTTTAATCTTTTCTGGACAAACCATATCAAGGAAAACGTAGTTCCTGTCCATTAGCAAGGAAGTAAGTCTTCTCTACTTTTACACTTCAGCTTCTTTTATTTTGTGCTAATAAAAGTATAATAGTGGACTTTTTTGGGGAGAAGTACTTCAACAAGGAAATATTCTTTCCCATCCCACTGGAAAGCATTTAATGGCCAAACTCTGAATTTTGAGCCTTACTCAGAGCCCAGTGAAATCTATGAGAATCTTTCTATTGACTTCAGTGGCCTCTGGATTGGGCCTTGTATATTTCTGGAGAAGATGCAGAAGAAATATTGCAACTTGTTAGTAAACTAGCTGAAAACAAAAAACAATATAGTCTTGGTTAGACTGTAGAAAATGTAGCACTAAAAATTACATTGTGATAATTGGCAGTGGCAAGCAGTGAATGCAGCTTCTTTATTGTGGACATAAAACACTTAGCCTCAAATTATATGAAGCATTTAGATTGTCTACTGAATACTATTATTATTTTATTATTGTAGTGCCTATAAGCCTCAGTCATGGATCAGAACCCAGTTGAGATAGGTGCTATATAAACACAGAACAAAATCCCCCCTAAAAGCTTACAATTGAAGTAATAAGACGAGTAAACAGATAGATGCAGACAGATGGGAGAATACAAAGAATGGACGAGACAATTGTTGCCTAACTATTGTCAATTTTTTTTGTAGGGATCATAGAAAAGGAGCGATTTGACAGAGGATAATGCAGATTTTTATGGAGAGCGCCTCCCAAGAATGAGGGGCACCATGTGAGAAAGTTCAAAGGTGCTTGTTTGAAAATGTAACAAGTGGGCTAAGGAGGCTGGCATCATGGGCTACCATATTGACAGTGAATGAGATGTGACAGGTAGGACGAGGATAGGCTGTGAACGGCATTTGAAGTGAAGACCAGCAGCATATATTTGATGTGATAGAGAAGGATGAGCTAGGATTGGGATGCAAAGACATGACCAAAGCAATGGGCTAGGAAAATGATCTTTGTAACTGCAGGCTGATTGATGTGAGTAGGGCAAGACTGCATTTGCCAAGGTCAGAGAAAAAGAAGTTGCAGAAATTAAGATGATGAGAGCCTGGGTCAGAGTTCTACCTGGGTAGAGGGATAGGAAAGGTTGAATTTTGGAGATATTATGCAGTAAGAATCTGCAAGATATATACATTGCTTGGATTTGAGGACTAGAAAGAAGTCCAAGTTGAAGATGGTGCTCAGGTTATAGGACTGAGTGATAGGCAGGATGGATTATTTGTAGTGATGGAGAATGGAGTTATCGGGATGAGAGGTGGGGAGAGAGGCTTGGGGAAGGGAAAGACTGAGAGCTCAGTTTCAACCTTGTTGAGCTTAATCTAACAGGTAAACATCCATGAGGGAGATGTGAAGGAATAAGGATGATATTTTAGTTGGGACAGGAGACAGGTCTAGAGGAGAGTGGTATATCTGAGAGTCATCAGCATAAAGATGGCGGTTGAATGTTTGTTTGCAGATAAGATTACCTAGAGATAAGATGCAGAGGGAAAAAGGGATCAACAGAGCCCCAAGGAACTCCCATAGAAGGCTGGAGGGGGAATGAGGAAAGTACCTCCCAAAGACACTTTGAAGGAATAATTAGAGAAATAGGAGGAGAATAAGGAAGGGACAGAGCACAGAAGCCTAGGGAAAACACGATTTCAAGAAGAAGAGCATTGTGAATGGTGTCAAAAGAGAATGAAGATGGAGTACTGGTTCTGAGCTTTGGCTAGCGAGAGGTCATTAGAGACCAGGAAAAGGTGGAAGCTGGATTGGAGAGAGTCTAGGATGGAACTGGAGGACAGAAACTCCATACAGCTTTTGTAGACAAAGAGTTCAATGAGCTTGGAGTAGGGGCAGTTGGAGAATCAAGTGAAGTCAAGGGTAGGGTTGTTGCAATGGGAGACACTAACACATGCTTGTCTGTGATGGGGAAAAGCCCAGAGGAGAATGAGAGGTTAAAAGAAAAGCAAGGGATGGGATGAGAGTCTGTGCAAGGGAAATGTGGTGGGATGGGCTCACTGTGGGAAGTGGAGAGGTTACAGGAAAGATGTTGAGGTGCCGCATCTCTGACAGGAGGAGAGACTTGTCCGGGAGAGGAAGGAAGGTCATGTATTTTGCCAATTTTCTCTTGAAATAAATCAATGAGATCTTGTACGGAGAGAAGAGGGGAGATTTTCAGGAGTGCCAAAAGATGGTGAAAAGGCACTGAGATTGCAGGAGTGAGATTCAATTAAGTTGGAGAAGTTGACAGAACTGAATAGGAGAGAATGAATTTACAGTGGAAGAATTCAGTCTGTTCAGAGGATTTACTCCAGAGAGAAACTGGAGCATGAGAACAGGAGTGGAGGAAGTGAATGTTGCAGGTGAGCGAGGGCTTGGGGGTTGGCAGAGTGGATCTTGCAATGGGAAGGAGGGACAGAGAGTCAAGGGTGGAGGAGAGTGAAATGTGGAGAGAATCAACGACAATAGCAATGAAATAAAGGGAAGAGGGGAAGGGAGGAGAGGGCTCAGAGCAGATGAGAAATCAGTGCTGATAGATTGGGAGTTATGAGAAGACTCAGTGACAGGGCCTGGATGTGTGTATGGGGGGAAGGGCTGATGGCTTATGTTGAAAGAGACCAGGTGATTGTTGGGGTGTGGAATTCATCAACAGGATCAGAAAGTGTGAGTGCTTGGTGAAGACCAAGTCAAGTGAACGTTCCTTTTGGTGAGTGGGAGAAATGATCCAGAGCTGCAGGTTGAATGGAGAGGTGTGAGGAGTTAGATGGATGGTAGATGTCAGCAAGGCTGATGGAAAGGGAATAGTAGAGTCAGATGCAGTGCTGTTCAGAAGACGAGAAAGAGTGGGAGGAGGGAGGCATTGGAAGCAGCAGGAATGGGAGAGGAGAAGGCCAACACCTCCCAGTGTCTGAGCCATGGTAGTGAATTTAAAAGGAGAAGAGGCCTTTGCGAGAAGAGGCCTTTGCAAGAAGTGACAGAGACCGTGGCAGATGAAGGGATCCAGGTCTCTGTGAAAGCTAGGAGCTGGAGCTAATGAGATATGAAGAAGTCATGGATAGTTGTCATCTTTTTAGAGATGGAGTGAGTGTTCCAGAGACAGCAAGACAAAAGAAGAGGGGGATGAACATAGGCGACAGTACTGGTAATCTCGATATTTCCCCTCCCATGACTGATTCATTTGACAGTAATGCACCCTTTATCAAAGTGAACTGCAAAAGAATTGAACATTTGCACCACTGTAAATTTGTCCTAAAAGAAGCACCAATTCAGAGACTTTCAACACATCTTTAATGGCTCTGGGAAGAGGACGGCATACACAAATTTTCAGCTTCAGTGTATTTTTTTTAAATGTGTTGCTTTCTAAAAGCTGCTATAATCAATGATTTTACAGTAAATGCAAAAGCATTCTGTACTTATAAAGCAAAATTACTCAGATTAGAAAATGAAACATTTTAGACTGAGCCTGTTTTATTATTTAGGAAAAGGAAGGCGATTAAATAATTGAAATACTAAAAGCTTTCAGAAGTAACAATTGTGCATATACAATAATTATGATATCTAAATATAGACAAGTTTTCTTCATCAGAAAACCAATCTACATCTTCTAGTTCAAAAAAACTAAAAAGGAAGAAAAAACGTAGTGTGGGTTGCACAGCAGTCACCACAGAAGAGTTGTGCATTTTGCTAATATGAGGGTAGCCATGAGAGCTCTCAATCATTGGCTAAGCCTTGGGTGATTTGCTCCCTACGCCAATTCTGTCAGAAGAATTCTTTTATAGACAAAAGATTAAAACTAAACTAATAAAGTGTACTAAACTAGTCATTCCTTATGGGTTGCTTTGCAACTGAAAGGTATATTTTTACCTAAATAGGGACTGAAATTGATGGATGTGCTTTCTGTCTGAAAAAAAAAATCAGACTCCTGCATGTAAAATGATGTGTTTTTAACTGTCCTCTCTCTGTTCCCTATCATTCCTTTGTCTGTTAAACAACATGCAACGTGAATGTAATTTTGATCATAAGCTCTTTGGATAAGGGACTGTGTCTTTTTTAAATCTAGACAACACCATATAGAGTGATGATGCTATATAATATTTATTAATATACTCAACTAACACTCAGGAGACCTGGATTCTACTCCTGGCTCTGTCACTGACCTCTTTTGTGACCTTGGACAAGTCACTTCACCGTTCTGTGCCCGTTTCCACTCCGCCTCCTGTCCTGTCTGTCTTGTCTATTTAGACTATAAGCTCTTTGGGGTAGGAATTGTCTCCCACTACATGTTTGTACAGTGCCTAACATAATAGGCCCTTATCACCGTTGAAGCCTCTAGGTACTACCACATTAATAGGGCCCTACCAAATTCATGACCATGAAAAATGCATCACGGACTATGAAATCTGCCCCCTCCCCCCACGAAATCTGGTCTTTTGTGTGCTTTTACCCTACAATATACAGATTTCACAGGGGAGATCAGCATTTCTCAAATTGGGGTCCTGACCAAAAAAAAGGGTATTGTGAGGGGTCACAAAGTTATTTTAGGGGGGTTGCGGTATTGCCACCCTTACTTCTGTGCCACCTTCAGAGCTGGGCAGCTGGAGAGCGGCGGCTGTTGGCCAAGGGTCCAGCTCTGCCTGGAAGTAGCAGCGCAGAAGTAAGGGTGGCAATACCACACCATGCCACTCTTAGGCCTGGTCTACACTGGGGAGGGACGAGCTAAGTTGGTCTAAGTTACACAATTTCAGCTACAAAAATAGCATAGCTGAAGTAGACGCAGTTAGAGCTATTTACTGTGGTGTCTTCACTGCGGTAGGTCAACTGCTGATGCTCCTCCATCAACTCCACCTATACTTCTCACTCCGGTGGAATACCGGAGTCAACGGGAGAGCGCTTGGCAGTTGATTTATCGCATCTTCACTAGATGCAATAAATCGACTGCCACTGGATCGATCGCTCCAGGGGTAAATGTAGACATGCCCTTACTTCTGCGGTGCTGCTGGTGGTGTCTATGCCTTCAGATGCATCCCAGAAGTACCACAAGCCCCCCATAATACTCTTGCAACCTCCCCCCAACTGCTTTTTGGGTCAGGACCCCTACAATTACAACACCATGAAATTTCAGGTTTAAATAGCTGAAATCATGAAATGTATTGTTTTTAAAATCCTATGACTGTGAAACTGACCAAAATGGACCATGGATTTGGTAGGACCTTACACATTAGTATTACTTCACAATTAAACCACATTTCTTCTATTGAAAGTCTGTGTGCCAGATTATAGTCAGTAAATTAATATTTCATATCCAAGTAGGCGAGTTTTAGACACAGGCCTTGGCTATTCTATGTAGGTCGGGGGTATGAAAAAAATGTACACCACTAAGCTGCGTAGCTAAGCCAACCTAAGTCCCCACATAGACAGCACTAGATTGATGGAAGAATTCTTATATCCACCTAGCTATTACCTCTTGGGGAAGTGAATTACCTATGCCGATGGAAGAATCCCTCCTGTCAGCATAGGTATCATATATACAGCACAGTGTTTTAAGTGTAAACAAGCAATCCCCCACAGACAACTCCATGCAGTCATATGGAACTACTATCCTCAAGAACAAAGGGCAGGCCCATCAGAAACCAGTCAACTTCATGAGGTAGGCAGATACTTAGAGAACAAGCTGGGAAGTGCTATACATTGGGTTTGGAAATAGGGAAAGTCATTAGGGTGGAAGTAACCTGGCTCTGGGGTGGGAAAAATCTGAATATGGGGCAAGAACTTTCATACAAGATTTCAGAGACAGGACTTGCTCTTAGAACACATTAGATTTTCTTCTCTTACCTACATTAAGAAGGCATTATCTTATTTAGTTTACAAAAAGTATAGATCTAGATATGTTAACAGTTTGTTTTAAATTCATTTTGTTTTTAATCAGAAATTTTAAGAAATTCTACTGTTGTGTGTTCTTTCAGTCAGTGTCACCAAAGAGAAAAAGTAACCTACAACCTCAAAAGAAGTGATAAAGTTTTTGTGGGTTTGAACCATCCACTCAGTCTCTGTCAAAGGGCCTGGACAGAGTTGTTCTCCCACAATGAAGGTGTGTTGAAAAAGGCTGTATCGCATTCAACACATCACGGGAGATGCCTACAGGATCCAGGTGAAGACATGAATTAAAGGTTAGGTCATATTTCCCACCCACTACCTTTCAGGTCATTTGGCCCTCCCTATGCCTACAGTAGCCCTCTCCTATCTTTATGCAGCACAGTCTGAGGAAGGAAATGGGTACAGGGAAGGTTAGTTTAGATGTTGTAACTCAGACCATTAATTACACCTAGTCTTGCTACTCCCATCATAAGATTACATATTCTCTCTCAAGGAGACCTGACAGTTTAAAGAGCTACACCTTCACTTTGACAAATACTATAAAATGTTTGTCTAAGTGACTCTACGGTTCCAAAGTAGAATTTCAGATTTCTGACAATCTAAGACCTGATCTACCCTACACAATTATTCCAATACAACTATGTTG
Organism: Gopherus evgoodei; assembly: GCF_007399415.2. Classification (NCBI taxonomy): domain Eukaryota; kingdom Metazoa; phylum Chordata; order Testudines; family Testudinidae; genus Gopherus; species Gopherus evgoodei. Next base: position 67,417,397 of record NC_044327.1, on the reverse strand, counting down.
GTTAGAACTATGGAAAAAAAATTATGCTGGCATAGGTTCCATAATGTAGGCATGGTCCTACATGACAGAAAGCCACAACTCAACACAAAGATCATATCCAGAGAAGTATTTCTGCATAATTTATCTTTTGTCTTACGCCACATAACTGGCTATATTATGTTTAAATTAGCATGTTGCATTACATCATTCACCTCCTGTGACACAGAGGCCCATCTGTACTTCACTGTTTTTTGTCAGCAACTCTTGTCAGGTACATGCTCACTATACCTAATACACTGTTGTTGTGTCATATATCCAAAAAGGTTTCAGGTGATGAGTTTCAGCTGGCCTGAACAATTCAGTGTACCCAAACTGACTATGGTTATAATCTGCATCTAAAAGGTGTCATGTAATAGGTCATAGGAAAACTGATAAATCACTGATCATTACTATTCTCGCATATGTATTTGGTGTGTATAAAGAGTTATGGATATATGTTGGAAAGGTGACTAAAATATGTTTAAGACAGGTATGTCAAGGAGAGTTGGTAAACAGGTCTGCCCTAGATAAAGGAATGTGTCTTTGCTTCTCTGACCAGCCTGGCCATCAGACAGAGACAATGAAGGTCTATTTAAGTATTAGGTAAACAAAGCTAACAAGTGAGGGAGGAGACAGCTTCTAGCAGAGAAGAGAAACTTCATCTGGGTTATAAAGACGGGGGGCTGACCCTCAAGTGAAACAACTGAATTCACTGACTGTATATAATATTACTGTATTATAAAAGTTATTGAGTAAGGTGTTTTATGAAAGCCTATGACACATTGGTGACTAATATCATTGGGAAAATGTATGTATTAACACTCTAAATGGAATTGTGAATACTCATTGATATTAGGCTTTACACTCTGTCTAAACAAAGGGAGAAATGGGTCTCTCTCACACATGAGGGATCACCACACCTATTTACCTGTCTCATATGTAAATTAAGCATCGTGGAATCAAAACAATGGAAATCTAATTTACATACAGATGGGTGGGAAGCCCACACACGAAGGGAAAAAACAGCATGAAGTAATTCTGCCTCTTGAAACACAGTCATTGAACTTTGGAAGATCTAAGCAAAGACCAGAAGTCATCTTTGGCAACCATCACTAGACAGACAAGTGAACAGAGCCCTGGCAAGCTGAGAAAGAGGGGTCCTTTCACTAATCGTGGAGCCTCAAGTCTTTGGACACTGTATACAGGTGAGAAACCTGCTTAAGCAAAGATCATTCACCTAAGAAGACAAGGGGAGCCAGCATCATGTACTTTTGTGGAAGGTCCTGACTGAGGGAAAGTCAGCCAAGGCTGGGAAGAAAGACTGGTGACAGAAACCATCTTGAACAAAGCCAGTACCTTGCTAGATTGAGTTTTACACTTTAAAGATGTGTTTTCATTTCAATTTGCCTGTAATCATCTCTACTTTTATTTCTTTTACTTGGCATCACTTAACCTATATCCTATTGTTAATAAATTTATTTTTTTTACTATAAACCAACCCAGTGCTGTGTTTGAAGGGAAGGGTGCATTTACCCCAGTCAAGTTAATAATGTTCTTTTGTTTCCTGAGAGGAGCAATGAACCTTATTTCTCTGTGTGACCCAGCTAAGGGCTGGATAATTCAGAGCACACGGTTTTGGTGAAATTCAGTACTGAGAGCATGTTGGTGTCTGTCACCTTGCTGGTTGTAATAAAGCTGATGGAAGCGAGTAGGGCTGCAGCCAGACTGCTGGGGTCAGAGCTGCTGATCCAAAGCTGTCTAGCACACAGAAACTCAGGGATGTGATATGCATGCTTGTAAGCTGGCTGTGAGCTTCCCAGGCTGGAAGCTACAGCAGTTAAACATTATAAGGCACTCAGGGTTGCAGGGCAAGTGGTGACACTGCCCTTTACTGGTCTGAATTGCACCTCGAGGCTGTGACACCTTCCTTCCTACCCACACACAAAACTAACTTTTGGGAGACCAGTTTTACCCTTATATCAAACAAACACAGACATTAAACCATTGTCTAAGGACCCTCTTCCTCTCACACAAGTGTTTTTAATCGTTCTCAAATATATTTTAGATGAGCCTATGCATGAGAAACTAAGATGAATTTCCCATACTAACAAGAAGTCATTACTCTAATAAACGTCAAAAAGAAATTATGCAGATGACAGAGTTTATATTCTGACATCAGACAGGTTCATAATTTAGTCCATATGTACCAGTCATTCCTGCAGACATAGTAACTCATCCACTTTCACTATGTATAGAACTCTTCTTTCAAAAGCAGTATCAGAAAACAAAAGATCTAATTTTGTGGTTATTAAAAAAACAGTATGAAAGTTAGAATGTCACTGCTCTTCAGACTCATTTGCCAAAGTAAGCAAGTTCTTTTCCCAAATGGTGACAATATTTCTTTCTATTAGGGATGTAAAATATTGTTTAAAAAGTTAACTGTTTAAATGATTAAAATATTTCATTTAAAGTAGAATTCAGATTTCTGAAAATATAAAGCCTGATCTACCCTACAAAATTATGCCAGTACAATTATGTTAGGACTACGAAAAAAAATTATGCTGGCATAAGTTCCATAATGTAGACATGACCTTACATGACCGAAAGCCACAGCTCAGCACAAAGATCATATTCAGAGAGGTATTTCTGCACAATTTATATTTTCTCTTATGCCATGTAACTGGCTATATTATGTTTAAATTAGCATGTTGCATTACATCATTCACCTTCTGTGACACAGATTAAAATTATGCCATTTAAATCGTTAACCAATTAAAGGGAGAGGGGCTGGGCTATTCCTGCTCCGGCAGGCCCGGGCTGGGATCAGGTTTGGCCACCAGCTGCCGAGACCAGCGGGCGCAGGGGCTGCTGGGGCTGGCCGGCCAGCCCAGGGGTTAACAGTTAAGGCAGGTTAACTGGTAAGTCTAATGCATACTGGTTAATGTTTTACATCCCTTCTTTCTATGCACTTAGATATCGACTTTGAATCTCTATTGCTCTGGCATCTAAGTGGAAAATAGAGACATAGTTTAGCCTTAATTCTTTAGTACTCTTCCACATTTTAAACACAGTTTTACCATGAAGAGTATGCCAGTCTTTAATTCCTGTGACTTTTGAAATAAATAAGCAAGCCTTGGTATGAATGCAAGAGAAGGAATCATAATTATTTCAACTTTATAGCAAGAACAAGACTGCCTCCTCTCATTTTCTCCTAGAAAATGTATTTATTAAGAAATGCTATTTTAAAAAATAATAAAACCTCCTTAAGAAGTTTGAAGGTGCATAGGCACGTGTGCATCACAGAGAACTGCAGGGTAGTTCTTAATTTATTTTTTTTAAAATGCCTTTAAAAACGCTGCTTTAAGTAACTATTCATCTATTCTTATATTGTAGGCCAGCAGGTTCCCCTAAGCTGTTTGCTAAACTAATCTCTGAAGATTGAACTGTTAAATCAGTCTCACATCTATAGTGCTGGTAGCATCTGGAATTGTAAAAATTTACTTTCTAACATTAAAAAAATAGTTTTGGTTTAACAGTAAACTTTGAAAAGCCAAGCTATTAGATTAGTATTTATAGATTTGGGTTTTACTACTGATCTCAAGAAAGAAGTACAGTACATTTTTTTGGAAAATGTATTGGATCCCTGACTGATATGTCTTGTTTGAAAATCATTTTCTGCTGAGCTAATTTGGGGTCCATTAGAAGGATGCCCCCATGCTCTTTTCTTCAAGAGCTCTGGAGAGTACAATTGACAAACAACCCACTGTATGTCTCCTCCACTATAAGTCATGAGATGAGTACATTGCAGCTGTTCCTGGAAACACATGTGCATGTTTCCAAGTGTTTTTCAAGAGAAGTTCCAGTTCCAATGCTCCTGTTGAACTGATCTGCTTTTGTATTTGCCTGTCTTAATGATTATTTGTGTAACACTGGCACCCAGAGGCTGCTGTCAAATTAGGAACCTATTGTGCTGGGTGTCACACAAACACAAGTCTTGACCACTTCTTGACGAAAAACACAGCTTCTCATACCTACCTGCTTATTCCAATTATAGAAATGTCTTGCAGGACTGACCCTGAATGCCCCTTTTAAAGAAGTCAAAGATAATCTTGCCACTCTCAGTTCCAGAAAATCTGTGTTGCTTTGTAGTGTTTCTACGGCTCAGGAACTTTGGATTTATAGGTCCACTAAGTTTACCTATCCTTTCAAAATGACAACTGTCTGGAATACTTTTCCTCCAACATCACTGCAACAGTGAACTCTAGCAGCTGTTGGTGTTCCCCAACTAGCTTAACAGGTACTTTCTTCACATGTTGCAGGTGGCATATTTGCACAGTGTCTAGATGTGAAACTTATCTCAAGTAGACAAAGGAAGGTGCTTGTCCATATTTTCCTGCATGCTGTTAGTTCATGCATTATCTCATCTTCTAGAACTTGTCATTTGATAAATCTTCTTTTCCTAGAACAGTAATTGTCCTTGCTAGCTGCCCTATCTTCAAATGGATGAGAGGTTACTATTGTAAGGAGTTATAATAAGAGCCTCTTATCTATTTGAGAAGACACATTGGTTACAAACAACCTGAACTTGAGTTTTAATACTGTTATCTGAGCTGCTATACTTGTTGACTCCCATGCCACTTGTTCTCAGAATATTTTCAAGGAAGGGTAAAAGGTGGTATTGCTATTCTCAAAGAAGATGCTACCAGAATCTTGGAAAGAATTCTAGAGATTTGAGAATTTGAACACCATCTGGCAACAGCATTTGATAAATCCATGAGAGGTAGTCAACTGTAACTAGAAAGATACACATTACTAAAACTGTCATTTAATCTGTTGGGGACAATATGAGACCACTGCCTATCAAGCTAACTTGTATTATCACAGTGCCTCGTGCCTCCACTTATCTGTTGTATATACATGTAGTCTCTTGTCTTAGATAGTAAGCCCTTTAGTGCAGGAACTTTTTGTCTGTTTAATATCTACCACAATGGGGCCCTAGTGCATAACTGTGACTCCTAGGTGCTACTGCAATACAAATAACTAAAACCAACCTCATCTTGTTTACATTCTTGTGTTCTAACACAGCATGTATTTATAGCATCATTTTCTTTTATGAGTCACAAGACAACAGAAAATGCCACTGATACAGTCTTGTTGCATCTCTTTCAAGGTAGTAGTTGAGGGGTCAACATATTCTTACATTTTTTTTTTTTTTAATCTCAAGGAGTTTAGGGGGTAAAATACATTCTGCATACTCTTCACGAATTCTTTGGAATGCCTTAGGAAATTTCTTCTGTGAACCAGTAGTCTGCAATGAGTTTTATCTAGAAAGTCTAAAAATGATATCCTGCCCCATACCCGAAGCTGTTTTTGACATGGGGTATCTTACCTTGTTCTCTATGGGATTTAACTTTATTTTCCCCAAGTCTTGACATATGTGTTCCTCTACTTAATATTTCTGTTACAAGACCTCTTTCCGATATAAGCAGAGTTCTTTCTATAACCACAGGAAAAAAAAAATAGTCTTCAGACGCTGTGTGCCTTGATATGTCTTTAATAGAGGTCAATCTTTTCCACATGCTATTTTACCAACTTTTTAAATATTTTCCATTATGATACTCACAACACCACCACTATCTTTCTACCCAACCAACTGAACCAAGTCTATTCTACCCACTCCCAAAAAAGACCTATAATAGGCTCCACCACAAGCAGAATTTTTACCTCCCAAAAAGAAGTTGCACACTAAGGATAGTGCCATTGTTATCAATTTCATATGGAAGGTGCTCAGATACTATAGAGATGTCTGACAGCATAAAAACATACAAGTCCAAAAAGCAGCATTGTGGTGATGCTTGAGGCTCTTAGGTAAAATTGTCCCTTAGCTACAGCAAAATACACAAAAGCTAAAAAGTTGAGATTGTGAATATATTGCAAATATCTGTCCTGTTGACGGTGACATTGTTACAGCATGCAATATCCCCTGAGAAAACTATCTGGGGCATCTCCTTTCCTTGCTCTCCCCCGAAGAGACCACCAGATGATAGTTTAATCAGAAAGGAGGCTACTTTGCAGATTTCCACTGTTAAGTCTGTCCACTGTTCAAAAAGGCTTGGTCTACAGAGTTAGGTTAACATAAGGCAGCTTATGTCGATATAATTATGTCAGTGTACACATGCTCCTCGGGATGCACGTGCCCTTCTACACCAACATACCTCCAGAAGAAGTGTAAGGGTTATGTCGGTATAGTTAGGGTGATGCAGTGTCCATGTAGACCCTGCGTTACTTATACTGGCTGTTGGCTGTCATTCTTATCAATTTCAGGGCTCCAGCACGGAGTCCTGAAATTGATAAGAAAGCCGGGCTGTCACAGAGGTGGGTGGATGGCTCCAGCTAAAGCATGACTACTCCCAGGCTTACCACTCTAAGCCAGGCTGCACCAGCCCTGCTCCCCAAAGTCCAGCTGCCTCCCAGCTTCGCACTGCAGGCCCAGATGCTGCCTGTGCTCCCTACTCAGCTGCTGCTCAGAGGTTCCCAGCTCTCCATGGCTGCTGCCCTCCCCCACAACTCTCAGCCCCCCACCAAAGCCAGGCTCCCAGTTGTGAGCTCCCAGTCTCTCAGCACCCCATGCTACTACTCTTAAGTCAATGGGAGCACTCCTGTTGAGGATGCACACCACCAACAGACGGGGGGTACTGTGGATATGAACCACTGTAGTAATTACTGCAGTGGCTGTGAGTTAACCTAATTTAGGTCAACTTGCATTTGTAATGTAAACATGCCCAAAGCTTTATAGCCTGGTAACATACATGTAGCATGACCTTTGTTGGGATAGCTTCTACTCTCCTTTTATGGCTTCTGCTGTTTGTTTCATTTAATCAGGTAAGAGGCTATTTGTAGATGGCTGAGAAGCATTTTCCTTTACTTTTGATGATATTTCATTTGGAACTCTGAAGTACCTACTTCCCCTACGAAGACAAAATATCCAGAAAGAAAAAGCCTCTACTACTCTGTAACCTACCCTGACAGTTCCAATTCTGACTGAAACAGTTCTTCCATTTTTCAGGATGAATTAATGGTATAAAATAATCAATTTATATCTTTGCTTTTTAAAAAATCCTGTTTATTTTTTAAAATATTTAAAGATGTTGAGTCACAAAAGCTATATACATGACAAAATATCTGAAAATAAGCAAGTAAAAACATCTGTGGGTATACATACATAACCAGTGCGATCCAAGCACCTATAACTTTCTTTCAGATCTGCAGATACATACAGAAAAGAACAAATCGAAAAACTGAAACAACCTTGCATATTTTTGCTGAGTCAATGTTTCATTTGCCATTTCATGCGAACTTGGTGCGGATTAAGGTGCTACGTAGAAGAATTTTCATGAAAATTGTTGAACTTTCCCTATCAGAAGTTAAAATTTGAAGGGGAAGACCTCCAAAATCAATATCCAATGGGCATAAAAGTCTCTTTATACTTGAGAATATCTATTTATTTTTCAAAAGTCAGAGCTCAAAATAAAATTAACGCAGCCATTAAGAGTATAAGACTGCCAAGTCCAATAATGCAGAATATAATTTTGACTGAGTTACAAGACACAATCATGTGATTGTTATGTATACATTAATAAAATATTAACAGAATTCTTAGACTTTCTTGTGTATTTCTTATTGCTACATTTTTCCTTCTGGGTTTATGGGAATTGGAGGTGGTAGGGGCTGCTGCACAGAGCTTTTCTTAAAACTTGCTACTTTTTCTCATTTGAACTGAGCTCGTACTTTGAATTTATATAATTTGATTAAGTCAGACACCTGAGGCCTCAGATAAGGTGTCTAATATCTATTTTAAGTTTCTCACATTTGAACAATCCTCTTAGATGCTAACATTGATTCAGAAGAGTTAAATTTCGGGAGGAGAAGATTGAGACATTTTTCCCCACTGTCATGAACATTCATCTTAATACTTTACGTGGCACTCCAGTTCTGTCACATCTTTGAAGTATGTTAAATTAATTAATAAAAGATTAGGACATTTTAGCACTTACCATGCCTGTGTTGGTGATATTTAACCATCTGTGAGTTACCTATACTCATTGTTTGTTCCCATCCTGTACTTGTGGTTTAGATCTAGAGTTCCAGACCATGTCTTCTAGCTCTACCTCAGAGTTTTCTTTTACTTAGCTATGCCAGAATACAACTTGCATGCTGTGTCAGCACCTACAACTTTTAGTGCTTTCTTAGAGCATAAAATAAAGCTCTAACCACTAATATCAAGTAACATTTGTTTAGAAATTATTGCTATTAACTGAAAAAAACTGACTAAAAGAATCAGACAATAACAACCACTCTTACTGCCTAGTCTTCTCTTTGCCAAGGCAAAGCTTCTGGTAGGAGCTGCTCAACTTCACTGCTAAAGGGTCAGCATATGACTGACAGTTCCAATAATTGTCCTTGTATCAGCTGAGCAAGGCATTACTGCAAATGTTTCTGGTCATTTCTTTGACAGACCACATACCATATGTCAATAAAGTTAAGGTTGTTGGAACCACCAAAAGGAAGAAGATTCAAACAGAATAAAAAGTTCCATCCTTACATCATGCTGCTGCACCTTTTAAAAAGGTGAGAAATACCATGGCAAAGCATGAGCCTAGAATGTAATCAGAAGTTGTGGAGTTCCCATTCCTACCTCCATCTTTGAGTTGCCTTGCTTTGACATGTTCAAAGTTGTATATGTAATAATTTAAAAGTCGTTTCAGGACAAATTAGATTTGTTTCTTTCAAATACATTTTGCTCACCTACTAACAAAAAGTAGATCCTAAACTGAACTCCAGGGACTGTTCGACTATAATGCTGGAACACAGCGAGTAATAAAGTTGGTGAAGTTTGGGCCAATACTAGCATATGGACTGTATTACAGATTTTTTTCAGCCCTTAATCTGTTCAGAAAAACACAGAAGGGTTTTTATTAGCATTCTAATAAATAAATAAAATAGTGTATACACATTTCCTATGCTTCTATTTTGTAGCAAACATTACCATTATTCAGAAGTATTGCAATAAAACTTTATTAAAACGTAAATCATATGTTCACAACTCAATTATCTTGCATTGTAAATAACAATCTACCTACATTATAAACTCTTCAGGATAGAGGCATTGTGACCCAGGAATATCTTGGTGACAACTGGCAGAGGCCCTGAACAGGAAGGTATAGAGTTTTATAGGGATCCTCTGTTCAAGTATACACATAATAATTCACCAAAATGTGGCATATGAAGTACCCCACTGATTATCAATCATTTCTAAATGTATGGATGGATAATGTTTAAGAAGTTTAGTATCTAAACCAGAAATTATATTTTTAAGATATGTAAATTAAGACCGGTCACCAGAAGATGATAAACATGCTCCATTTAGGTAGGAGGGAAGAGACTCTTCTCTCTCTCTGGCTGGTCACATGTGTGATATTGTCTGCTTCACAATGGAGGTCCCTCACAGATAGAGCAGAACGATAATCAAGAGTTTGTGACATCTTCAAGAGAAAAAACTGCAGGAAACACTAATGCAGCAGAGGGGTATCCTGTTTACAAGTAAAGACAATGGATTTTGGGGGCATAACTGGAGGTACTGAGGTACACCCTAGATCCTTCACCTAGGATACTGTCAACGTGTTCTGTCTTAAGAAAGCAGGGTCACAGCTAAATTAGTTAGAACATAAGAATGACCATATTGGGTCAGACCAATGATCCATCTAGCTCAGTATCTTGTCTTCCAACAGTGCCCAAAATGCCAGGTGCTTCAGAGGGAATGAACACAACAGGTAATTATCAAGTGGTCCATTGCCTCTAACCCATTCCCAGCTTCTGGGAAACAGAAGCTAAGGACACCTCAGAGCATGGTTTTGCTATGAAAATGCTACAAAGACTTTGGGTGAACTAAACTTCATTAGACAGGAGACGATCTTCTTAATTAAGTCCAGGCTTTAGAATGTGTGTTATGTTTTTTATTTTACAGTTAACCACTTGTTTCCAAATTTTTTATTTGCTACTTCTCAAATCTCTGTATGCTGTCAAATACTTGTTTTCGCTATAGACACCTGTAAAAATCTAAGTGTTGTGTGTTAAATGGAGTGCTGATCTGAGGTGTAGCTGGTAAAGTGAGGGGTACCATTCCTTTGGGAATAGTGAATCTCTGAACTCCAAGTGTCTAGTGAACCAGCGGCTGGACAATCAAAGGGGACGTTCAGAAGGTTCAGATGCTGGAGCATGCCTATTGCTAACCTGCAGATGAATAACAGAGCCTGCATAAGCTAAGAGGAGACTGCATATGCTGCCCATGGTCAGTGAAGTCAAGGAGCTGACACTCTGCAGGCATAGACACAGCTTCCTCATGCTAAGGGCAGATGATAGGGTGGTACCTCACAATTCTGGATACTGCTAGGAAGCATCACAGTCTATTATATGTTTATACTGCGCTTAGCACAATGGAGTCCTGGCCTCTCGGTCCTATCACAGTACAAAATAAAGTAATAATAATATTAATTTCTTTCAAGACTACGCCAGGCCAAAGCAAAAGGAACAAAGAATCACCCAAAACCACCCTCCCCAGCCCCCCTAAAAAAAGACCCACAAGGCAATAAGTACTTCTGATTCCACGCAAAGTAGTGTATTTATAAAAAGCGATGATGGTGCCAGCCTGAACTGTTGCTACTAATACCCATCAAAGCATTCTCTGAGTTAACCTAGTACACTAGATCAAACACTTTTCAGTTAATATACTGAATTCTTTTTGTGGGAAAATAAAAGAAAAAAACAGGTCCTTTTCATGGGAAAACTCCACAACTGACCTAGCACAATAAAACTGGGTCAAAAATGTGCCTTGTTTTGATGTTGATTTGATTTGCAAAATAATGACAAATACTTTCTTCACTGAACTGTTTATGCACTGAATTAGCAAAATAGACAAAAATCAATACCTGTGAAAGAGCTCTATTTAATATAATGTTAAGCGTGACATTTTAAGTCAAGAAATCTAAAAGCAATGCTTCCTACAGCAACAATAACTTGGACACATTGCACGTATAGTCATCTCTATCACTTGCACACTATTTGCACTTGCCTTATTATCTCTGCAATATGGCCTCAGTAAAAACAATTCACTTTCTTCATTCACGTGTGTTGATTTTTAAACATTTACCTTGCATTAACAGTTTTAGGGAAAAACTTCTATATGATCTCTGATTCAAATATATACTTGTATAATCAAGTAAACAAAATGGTTTATATCTGGTGTACTGCATCACAAATATATGAATATTTACACAGCTTATTTTTAAACCATTTTTTCAATCATATCACTAGTCTTAAATGAACATCGAGTCCATGAAGTACGGAAGTTTTAAAAAGCCATCAGAGGACAAAAATAAAATCTGAAAGTTCTCTTTACTGCTGGGAGGCACCATATCTCCTCCCCCAAGATGGTCAAATGTAATCTTAACAAATTTAACAAAAGAAATTCACATGCAGCACAATTTCAGCCCCAAAGGTAGCACAGTTTAGGAGGATAAGTGTATATAACACAGTTCAAGATTCATACCAGAAAACTGGTGTCTTTGCAGACATTAAAAATAGAGCAGCACCTTAAACCCACACAAGTCAGTAAGCCTGAGAAACCTGGCTCCTCTGTGAACTATATAGTATCACATAGATGATTTTTTTTTAAATATTTTCATCCTTGAATATGAAGAGATTGTGCAAGACGTATATATTTATATTAATGTATAACTCACGTCTGTGACAACACTTTCAGTGGTATGTGCTCTGATATTATGTACGTGTTCAAAATGTTCTTTATTTTAAAATATCTTTAATTCAACTATAAGTCACTTGGGGTATGTCTATACAGCAAAGAAAAACCTGCGGCTGGTCTGTGCCAGCCAACTCAGGCTCGGGGGGCTAGGGTTGTGGAGCTGTTTCACTGCTGTGCAAAATTCCAGTCTTAGGTTAGGACTCAGGCTCTAGGGCCCTGAGAGGGTCCTAGTGCTCAGGCTGGATCCACCCTAAAAGATCCTAGAGCCAGGGCTCCAGCCCGAGCCCAGAAGTCTACAAAAAATTCACAACCCTGAGAAATATAGTTAAGTCAACCTATGCCTCAATACAGACACCTCAATTCTTCCATTGACCCAGTTACCACCTGGATCTACTAGATCAATGGTTTGCGAATTCAATCCTTGAGGGGGCCATTTAGGGAACTGGGGGTAAAAACCTGTCTGGGAATTGGTCCTGCTTTGAGCAGGGGGTTGGACTAGATGACTTCCTGAGATCCCTTCCAACCCTGATGTTCTGTAGTCTAGGAAATCATTGCGTGATTCATCCCATCACCCATTCACCTTCTGGGGAAATAAAAAAAGGCTAGGTACACTTCAGGGCATGGTTTTGCATCCCTGTCCATCCTGGTTAACAGCCATTGATAGACCTCTATTCATTTATCTAGTTTTTTTTTAACCCTGTTATAATCTTGGCTTTCACAACATCCTCTGGCAAACAGTTCCACTGGTTGACTATCCGTTGTGTGAAGAAATACTTCCTTTTGTTTGTTTTAAACCTGCTGCCTCTTAATTTCATTTGGAGACCCCTCGGTCTTGTATTATCAAGAGGAGTAAATAACACTTCCCTGTTTACTTTCTCCACATCAATTATGATTTTATAGATCTCTATCATATTGTCCCCCCAACCCCAGCTGTCTCTTTTCTAAGCTGGAACATCCCAGTCTTATTAATCTCTCTTCATATAGAAGTTGTTCCATACCCCTAATCACTTCCGTTGCCCCTTTCTGTACCTTTTCCAATGCCAATATATCTTTTTTTCAGACAGGGTGACCACATCTGCACACAGTATTCAACATGTGGGCATACCATGGATTTATATAGAAGAAATACAAGCCTTCACATTTATGAATGTGCTTCTGCTTATAGCCTCAATCCTGCAGACGTCCAGGTATACTTCATGTGCAGAAAGAACTGGATGAACTCAAGGCCCCTTCTAGCCCTCTATGTCTATGGTCCTATATTTAACATTACTTGCACGAGCAGCCCCATTTGATTAAAGTGACTCTTCACACACCCAAAGTTATGCACACAGGGAAGGGATTGCAACATGGAGGCCCAAATGTGTTCACTGACTGTGGCCCGGACATCACAACCCAGTGCTTAATTGGTAATGAAAAAGGTGCTGTGACTCAAGTAATTTTTTTTACAGTTAACACTGATGCAGCAAGCCCAGAGGTGCCAGGGCTATGAACTGCCAAGCCTCCAGCTTCCAGGGCTCAGCCTTGGCACACATTAAGTACGGAGCTCACCCCCATGTACCCTGCTCCCCACCACCCTCCCAGGCGCCCCCCTCACACCTATTTCCCACTGTACGGGCCACACCTGCCCCGGTGGCTACCGCATCCCCCAGGTACCCCACTCCTACTGTCTGGACCATGCACAGCCCCACCCACCCCCTCGCGCCTCCCAGGCCCTGCCGCCAGCAGCGCTGGCCGATCCCCGCCTGGGCCTGCACAAGCCTGGCTAGGCCTGCAGCCGAGACCCGTCCTCAAGCCCAGGGGAGGCGGCCTGTCCCGAGGGGGCGGTTCCGGCCCAGGCGCTCCCCTCGGGGCCGGGCTGCGCCGCTCCTGCCCCGCACCGGGCACCCAGGCAAAGGGGTCAGACCCCCGGAGAACCGGGACGGGTCGCGCCCACCACAGCCCGGGGGCCGGGGCTCCCCGTGACAGGCCGCGGTACGGAGCCGCTGGGCCCAACCGCCCCGGGATCCTCCCGAGCCAGCCACGCTACCGCGCAGCGGGGTCCGCTCCCCCGAGCCCGCCGTCCGGCCCGGGCCCTGCACTTACCCCTCCCCGGTCCCGACTCACCCGCCTCCTCCAAGCCGGGCCCGGCACCAAAGCCTGCCCCCCACCCCCGGCCTCAGTGAGAACCAGCCAGGCCAATCCCGTCCCGCTACACCGCCAGAGCCGACCAATCCCTGCCCGCGCTGCGGAGCCACCAGCCAATCCTTGCGGAGAGGGGGAGGGGATTGGAACCCATGGGGCTGCCCCGCCGCTGCCTGTTGTAGGGTTCAGGTGAGGGAAATAAAAGATTGAGCTAAGCTACACATACAACTACAGCGCTCGCTACAGCGCCACGCGTCCATCCAGAGCCACCCTCATCCCAAGAGCTGCCCGCACACACACACACACAGAGCTACACTGTTGCCTAGAACCACACACAGAGAACTGCATTCTTGCCGGGAGCCACATACAGCTGCACCCATAGGTGCTAGAACTAAGGGTGCTGCAGCATTTTCATTATACACATGGTTTACAGTTTGGTTCAATGGCTCTCAGTACCCCCACTATAAAAATTGTTCCTATCACCCCTGGCTACACCCCTCTGTTGAGATACACACAGAGCTACACTCTCCTAGAACCATGCACACACAACTATACCCCTCTCTAAAGACACACACACACACACACACACACACACACACTCTCTCTCTCTCTCTCTCTCTCTCTCTCTCCCCTCCACTCAGAGCAACAGCCACAACACAGTTACACTCTATCCTAGAGATACACACAAAGCTATGTCCTTCCCTAGAGCCAGAGATATAAAAACATAAGAACAGCCATACTGGGTCAGACCAAAGGTCCATCAAGCCCCTGTCAGTGGCCAATGGCATTTCCTCAAAGGGAATGAACAGACAGCTTATCATCAAGTGATCCATGCCACGTCACCCAATCCCAGGTTCTGGCAAACAGAGGCTAGGGGATACCATTCCTGCCCACCCTGGCTAATAGCCATGGATGAACCTATCTTCCATGAATCCATCTAGCTTTCTTTTGAACCTTGTTATAGTATTGGCCTTCACAACTGGCAAGGAATTCCAGAGGGTGACAGTGCGTTGCATGACAAAATACTTTCTTGTGTTTGTTTTAAACCTGCTACCTATTAATTTCATTGGGTGGCCCCTTGTTCTTGTTTTATGAGAAGGAGTAAATATCACTTCCTTATTTACTTTCTCTATACCACTCATGATTTTATAGACTTCTACCATATCCCCCCTTAGTCGCCTCTTTTCCCAGCTGAAAAGTCCCAGTCTTATTAATCTCTCCTCATACGGAAGCTGTTCTATACTCCTAATCATTTTCATTGCCCTTTTCTGAATCTTTTCCAATTCCAATATATCTCTTTTGAGATGGGGCGACCACATCTGCACACAGTATTCAAGGTGTGGGCGTACCATGGATTTATATAGAGGCAATATGATATTTCCTGTCTTATGATCTATCCCTTTCTTGATGATTCCCAACATTCTGTTCGCTTTTTTGACTGCCACTGCACATTGAGTGGATGATTTCAGAGAACTATCCACAATGACTTCAAGATCTCTTTCTTAAGTGGTAACAGCTAATTTAGACCCCATTATTGTATATGTATAGTTAGGATTATGTTTTCCAATGTGCATTACTTTGCATTTATCAACATTAAATTTCATCTGCCATTTTCTTGCGCAGTCATCCAGTTTTGTGAGACCCTTTTGTAGATCTCTGCAGTCTGCCTGGGACTTAACTATCTTGAGTAGTTTTATATCATCTGCAAATTTTGCCACCTCACTATTAACCCCATTTTCCAGATCCTTTATGAATATGTTAAATAGGACTAGGTCCTGTATAGATCCCTAGGGGACACCACTATTTACCTCTCTCCATTCTGAAAACTGACTATTTATTCCTATCCTTTGTTTCATATCTTTTAACCAGTTACCAATCCATGAGAGAACCTTCCCTCTTATCCCATGACTTCTTATTTTGCTTAAGAACCTTTGGTTCTGAAAACCTAAATACACTATGTCCACTGGATCTCCTTTGTTCACATGCTTGTTAACCCCCTCAAAGAATTCTAGTAGATTAGTGAGGCATGATTTCCCTTTACAAAAAACATGTTGACTATTTCCCAACAAGTTATGTTCATCTATGTGTCTGACAATTTTGTTCTTTACAATAGTTTCAACCAATTTGCCCGGTATTGAAGTGAGGCTTCCTAGCCTGTAGTTGCCAGGGTCACCTCTTGAGCCCTGTTTAAAAATTGGCATCACATTAGCTATCCTCCAGCCAATTGGCACAGAAGTTGATTTAAATGATAGGTTACAGATGACAGTTAGTAGTCCTGCAATTTCACATTTGAGTTCCTTCAGAACTCTTGGGTGAATACCATCAGGTCCTGGAGATTTATTACTGTTTAGTTTATCAATTTGTTCCAAAACCTCCTCTAATGACAACTCAATGTGGGACAGTTTTTTAGATCTGTCACCCAAAAAGAATGGCTCAGGTTTGGGAATCTCCCTCACATCCTCAACAGTGAAGACCAATGCAAAGAATTCATTTAGTTTCTCTGCAATGGCCTTATCATCTTTGAGTGCTGCTTTAGCATCTTGATCATCCAGTGGCCCCACTGGTTGTTTAGCAGGCTTTCTGCTTCTGATGTATTAAAAAAAAATTCCTATTACTTTTGGAATCTTTGGCTAGGTGTTCTTCAAATTCTTTTTTGGTCTTTCTAATTATATTTTTACACTTAATTTGCCAGAGTTTATGCTCTTTTCTATTTTCCTCATTAGGATTTATCTTCCACTTTTTAAAGGATGCCTTTTTGCCTGTCACTGCTTCTTTTACTTTGTTATTTAACCACGGTGGCTCTTTTTTGGTTCTCTTACTATGTTTTTTAAATTGAGGTATACATTTAAGTTGAGCCTCTCTTACGGTATCTTTAAAAAGTTTCCACGCAGTTTGCACGGATTTTACTTTTGGTACCGTACCTTTTAATTTCTGTTTCACTAACCTCTTCATTTTTGTGTAGTTCCCCTTTCTGAAATTAAATGCTAGAGTGCTGGGCCGCTGTGGAGTTTTCCCCACCACAGGGATGTTAAATTTGATTATATTATGGTCACTATTACCAAGTGGTCCAGCTATATTCATCTCTTGTACCTGATCCTGTGCTTCACTTAGGACTAAATCAAGAATTGCCTCTCCTCTTGTGGGTTCCAGGACTAGCTGCTCCAAGAAGCAGTCATTTAAGGTATTAAGAAACTTTATCTCAGCATCCCTTCCTGAGGTGATATGTACCCAGTCAATATGGGGATAGTTGAAATCCGCCATTATTATTTTTTTTTTATTTTAATAGACCTACACTTCTCCCTAGAGACACACAGGGAGCTTCACTTCTCCCCCACACACAAAGAACTACACCCTTCCTTAGAACCTCACTCACACAGAGGCCTGATCTGTATACACTAAGAAGTAAGGTCAGTATATTTATATTGCTCAGGGGTGTGAAACATCCGTGTCCCTGAGCGACGCAATTAAACTTGCCTAACCCTCTGGTGGAGACAGCACTAGGTCAATGGGAGAATTCTCCTGTCAACTGAGCTGCCACTTCTCGTGGAGGTGGAGTACCTATGCCAATGGGAGAAGTCTTCCTGAGTGTCAGCATAAGTAGCGTCTTCATCGAAGCGCTACTGCAATGCAGCAATGGAGCTGTGCCGTTGCAGCCTTTTAAATGTAGAAAAACCCAGAGCTACTCACCTTCCCAGAGCCACAAAGATAGAGCTACACACAAGGAGAGATCTACTTCCCTTCCTAGAGTCTTTCTCACCCCACACAAAGCTACACCCCTCCCTAGAACCACACACATGCAGTTATAATGCTCCTTAGAACCACACACACACAGCTACACCATTCTCTAGAGCAACATGCACAAACAAAGCTACTACACTCCTCCCCCAGAGCTATGCACCAGAGATACACCCCTGTGTAGACCCATACACATACAGCACTACACCCCTCCCTGGACAAAAATCATTGGTTCTCAAACTTTTGTATTAGTGACCCCTTTCACATAGCAAGCCTCTGAGTGTGATCCCCCTTATAAATTAAAAACACTTTTTAATATATTTAACACCATTATAAATGCTGGATGCAAAGCAGGGTTTGGGGTGGAGGCTGACAGCTTGTGACCCCTCAGTTAATAACCTCACAGCCTCCTGAGGGGTCCTGACCCCCAGCTTGAGAACCCCAGACATAGATGCACAGTGCTACATTCCTCCCCAAGAGCTACACAGGGCTACACTAGAGTCCCCACTGCACAGCTCTATACCCCTGTCCAGAGTCACTCACACAGCTACACACCATTCTACAGAGCTATACTCCTCCCCTAGTGCTGCACCCAGACATAGAGCTACAACCCTCCATAGAGACACACAGACAGAGACCACCCCTCCTCAGAGACACACACACACAGAGCTGCATTCCTCCCTGGCCCCTCCACAATTAGCACACAGACACATACAGCAGTATCTGAGTGTCTGTTGCAGTGACAATTTGTCAGTTTGACAGTTTGACCATGTGCTTGATTGTTTGTTTGAAAAGTGTAAATTGGGAGTGCTTTGTTCCAGGTGCGCCTTGAGTGGGTCTGACTGTTATAAGAAGGCAGTCAGCAGCGAACCAGCTGAGTGGCAAACAGCAGAGGCTAACAGAGGGAGTTTACCTTGGGAGAGCCCACTGAGACTTTCATCTTGTGTGCTTCTGTGAGTTGCTGCAACAGCTGAGGAAGCTCCTAGAAGGAAGAAATTATGGAAGGTGAGCGTTCAGCTGTTGTAACCTGCACAGGTTGTGCCATGTTTGTCTTTCTTCCACAGGACAGAAGCAACTTTGTCTGTACAAAGTGCAAGCTGGTCTCCATATTGGAAGAGAAGGTTCGAGGTCTGGAGAAACAAATATTGACCCTGCATTGCATAAGAGAAAATGAAGATTTTCTGGACAGACATCAGGATATGCTTCTACGGGCACAACGTTCTGAAGAATCGGAGCAGGTTGCACAGAGGGGACAGAGGGACGGTGAAGAAATTTGGCAGCATGTGACCTCCAGAAGAAGAAGGAGGAGCATCCTTGTATCAGCAATGGAGATACAGGTGGGCAATCGTTTTCATGTTCTCTGCACAGGTACTAATGTGGAGAGTGGACTAGATGATACATCTAAAGGAAGGGAGCAGAAGGAGACTCCATCACTTGGAAGGCATGAGGTGCCCTGTCCTAGGGATAGGGGTTCCACGACCACCACTCCCAAGAGAAGGAGGCGGGTGGTGGTGGTCAGGGACTCCCTCCTCGGGGGACTGAGTCATCTATCTGCTGCCGTGACTGAGAAAAACGAGAACTCCGCTGCTTGCCAGGAGCTAGGATTCACGATGTGACAGAGAGCCTGCTGAGACTCATCAAGCCCTCGGATCGCTACCCCTTCCTGCTTTTCCATGTGGGCACCAATGATACTGCCAAGAATGACCTTGAGCGGATCACTGCAGACTACATGGCTCTGGGAAGAAGGATAAAGGAGTTTGAGGTGCAAGTGGTATTCTCGTCCATCCTCCCTGTGCAGGGAAAAGGCCTGGATAGAGACCGTTGAATTATGGAAGTCAACGAATGACTACACAGGTGGTGCTGGAGAGAAGGCTTTGGATTCTTTGATCATGGGATGGTGTTCCAAGAAGGAGAGCTAGGCAGACAGAGATGGGCTCCACCTAACAAAGACAGGGAAAAGCATCTTCGCAAGCAGGCTGGCTAACCTAGTGAGGAGGGCTTTCAACTAGGTTCACTGGGGGAAGAAGACCAAAGCCCTGAGGTAAGTGCGGAAATGGGATACTGGGAGGAAACACAAGCAGGAGAGTGCAAGAGGGGAGGACTCCTGTCTCAGACTGAGAAAGCGGGACAATCAGCAAGTTATCTTAAGTGCCTATACACGAATGCAAGAAGCCTGGGAAACAAGCAGGGAGAACTAGAAGTCCTGGCACAGACAAGGAACTATGATGTGATTAGAATAAAAGAGACTTGGTGGGATAACTCACATGACTGGAGTACTGTCATGGATGGATATAAACTGTTCAGGAAGTATAGGCAGGGCAGAAAAGGTGGGGAAGTTGCATTGTATGTAAGAGAGGAGTATGACTGCTCAGAGCTCTGGTATGAAACTGCAGAAAAACCTGAGAGTCTCTGGATTAAGTTTAGAAGTGTGAGCAACAAGGGTGATGTTGTGGTGGGAGTCTGCTATAAACCACCCAACCCCAACCCAGGGCCCACTGCTCAGCCGGAGCCTTCACCCCCTCCCACACCCCAACTCCTTGCCCCAGCCCAAAATCCCCTCCTGCACCCTGAACCTCTCATTACTGGCCCCAGCCCAGAGCCCGCACCCCCAGTTAGAACCCTCACCCCAACACCCTGCCCCAGCCCAGTGAAAGTGAGTGAGGGTGGGGGAGAGCAAGCCATGGAGGGCAGAGGAATGTAGTGAGTGGGGGGCAGGGCCTCGGGGAAGGGGTGGGGCAGGAGTGGGGCCTCAGGGAAGAGGCGGGGCTAGGGTATTCGGGGTTTTGTGCAACTAGGAAGTTGGCAACCCTGTGGGGAGAGACAGGCTGAGAGGCACTCCTTACAGCTCTAACCAGGGAGTTGCATCTACCTCTGACAGACACCTGAGGTTTCTGTCTCTTTTACAGTTTGCCAACACTGGTATAGCTTGTCTTCTGGTACCACTGAGAACAGTCTGGATCCATCCTCTCTGGAACCCCCTTTCAGGTAATTGTAAGCAGCTATGAAATCCCCCCTCATTCTTCTCTTCTGCAGACTAAACAATCCCAGTTCCCTCAGCCTCTCCTCATAAGTCATGTTGTCATAAACAGATAAGTAAGAGTTATCTATCTTACTTACTTATAAGAAAAGACTCTGTTGCTAAGCAACCCTAAGGAGGCAACAAAGAAGCAGCTTTTCAGGCAGTAAACAGCAGAGGGCGCCCCAACACAAGAAAACAGAAACAATGACTGCCAAGGACACCCTGAAACAGGAACGGGCAAAACTGGAGGCAGAGGCACAAATCAAAGACGCAGACCACAAGGGAGACATGGAAAAGAAACAAAAAGAACTAGAAATAAAACAGAAAGAGATGGAACTGAGAGAAAAAGAAATGGAGCTGAGAGAGAAAGAGAGGCGGCCCAGAAAAGAGAACAAGAAGACAAAGAGGCAGCCCACAGAAGACAGATAGAACTCCAGAGGGAGATCCACCAGCAGGCCCTGGCATTAGAACAGGCTAAGCAGAAGAACACAGCCAATCCTAGCAACCCTTCGCCAGTTATTGTTCCACATCACAAGAAATTTCCCACCTACAAGGCAGGTGATGACACAGAGGCCTTCCTAGAAAATTTTGAAAGGACCTGCCATGGGTACAGCATCACAGAAGACCAGTACATGATAGAGCTGAGGCCACTGCTCAGTGGACCCCTAGCAGAGGTGGCAGCTGAAATGCCTAAGGAGAACATGAATGATTATAAACTTTTTCAAACCAAGACCAGAATCAGAATGGGGCTAACACCTGAGCATGCCCCTCGGAGGTTCAAACCCCTAAGGTGGAAACCAGATGTGTCATTCACCTGACACGCCTACCACATTGGGAAGAATTATAATGCCTGGATATCAGGAGCCAATGTTAAATCTCTGGACGACATGCACCTCCTAATACAATTGGAACAGTTCTTAAAGGGTGTTCTGGAGGAAATAGAGAGGTACATCCTAGATGGGAAGCCCAAAACTGTCACCAAGGCAGGGGAGATTGGAGCCAGATGGGTGGAAGTGGCAGAAAAGAAAAGAGGTACTATCAAGGGGAGCGAGTACCACAGGGGGCCCACCGACAATAAACCCTATACCCGAGGGCAACCCAAGACCCCACCTACAACCCAAGGAAAGCCACCGCCGCCCTATTCTCTCACCTCACCAATCTCCAGTAACCCACCTCGGCCCAGTGACCAGTCAGCTGGGCGATGCTTCAAGTGTAATGAACTGGGACATATAAAGGCCAACTGCCCCAAGAACCCCAACCGAGTGCAGTTCATTACACCACCATCACACCAAAGATCCCCAGGCCCAGATGCCTCTCAAATACCCTCGGAGCGAAGGGAAATTTTGAGAGTGGGCGGAAAGAAGGTTATCGCATGGAGAGACACGGGGGCACAAGTGTCAGCTATCCACCAATCCTTAGTGGACCCCAAATTCATCAACCCAAAGGCCCAAGTGACAATTTACCCCTTCACGTCACAAGCTGTAGACTTGCCTACAGCTCAACTGCCTGTGCAGTACAAAGGCTGGTCAGGAATGTGGACTTTTGCAGTCTACGACAATTATCACATCCCCATGCTACTGGGGGAAGACTTGGCCAACCATTCCCACCCACTTGGCCAAATTTCCCAAGAGGGTTGGAATGGTTACACGCAGCCAAGCCAGGCAAGCTTCCAGACCCATCCCTGTTCCTGAGCCGTCCACAGGGGCCCCGTCTGTGTTAGCAGAGACCCAGACAGAGGTAGTGGACCCGGATCCCCTGCCAACGACTGCAACAGTCACAGTACTTCCAGTCCCAGACTCGGACCTGGAAACGCAACCAGCACCAGAACCATTGCTAGCACTGATGCCAGCGCTTGCAAACGCATCTTCAACCTCAACGCCAGAGGGCGCCAGCGAGCCTGAACTGGCAGAAGCAGCAGATAACCATACCCAAGAGGCTCAGCCCGAGCCTGGAATACCACCTGGTGCACCAGCGGAGAGCGGTTCACCAGCCACGAAAACAACTCCATCACCTACATCGCTTCCCGAGGGACCAAACCCAAGTCCATAGTCTAAGGAAGAACTGGTGTCTCCAGCCTCCAGGAAACAGTTCCAGCCTAAGCAGGAAGCAGATGATAGCCTTCAGAAAGCTTGGGTGGCGGCACAGAGCACCCCACTGCCTCTCAGCTCTTCTAACCGATCCCGGTTTGTTATAGAACAAGGGCTTTTATATAAGGAGACTCTTTCTGGTGGACACCGGGAAGACTGGCATCAACAAAAACAGTTGGTGGTTCCAACTAAGTACGGGGGAAGCTCTTAAGCTTAGCCCATGATCATCCCAGTGGCCATGCTGGGGTGAACAGAACCAAAGACAGGTTGGGGAAGTCCTTCCACTGGGAAGGGATGGGCAAGGATGTTGCCAAGTATTTCCGGTCTTGTGAGGTGTGCCAAAGAGTGGGAAAGCCCCAAGACCAGGTCAGGGCCCCTCTCCAACCACTCCCCATAATAGAGGTCCCATTTCAGCAAGTAGCTGTGGATATTCTGGGTCCTTTCCCAAAAAAGACCCCCAGAGGAAAGCAGTACATATTGACTTTCATGGACTTTGCTACCCGATGGCCGGAAGCAGTAGCTCTAGGCAACACTAGGGCTAAAACTATGTGCCAGGCCCTAATAGACATTTTTGCCAGGGTAGGTTGGCCCTCTGATATCCTTATGGATTCAGGGACAAATTTCCTGGCAGGGACCACGAAAGAACTGTGGGAAACTCATGGGGTGAATCACTTGGTTGCCACCCCGTACCACCATCAAACCAATGGCCTGGTGGAAAGGTTTAATGGAACTTTAGGCCATGATCCATAAATTCATGAATGAACACTCCAATGACTGGGACCTAGTGTAGCAGCAGTTGCTCTTTGCTTACAGGGCTGTACCACATCCCAGTTTAGGGTTTTCATCGTTTAAGCTTGTGTATGGCCACGAGGTTAAAGGGCCATTACAGTTGGTGAAGCAGCAATGGGAGGGGTTTACATTCTCTCCAGGAACTAACATTCTGGACTTTGTAAGCAACCTACAAAACACCCTCCGACACTCTTTAGCCCTCGCTAAAGAAAACCTAAAGGATGCTCAGGAAGAGCAAAAGGCCCGGTATGATAGACATACCAGAGAGCGTTCCTTCAAGGTAGGAGACCAGGTTATGGTCTTGAAGGTGCAACAGGCCCATATGATGGAAGCATCATGGGAAGGGCCATTCACAGTCCGAGAGCACCTGGGAGCTGTTAACTACCTCATAGTATTTCCCAATTCCTCCCTAAAGCCCAGAGTGTACTACGTTAATTCTCTCAAGCCCTTTTATTCCAGAGACTTACAGGTTTGTCAGTTTACAGCCCAGGGAGGAGATGACGCTGAGTGGCCTGACGGTGTCTACTATGAAGGGAAAAGTAACGGTGACGTGGAAGAGGTGAATCTCTCCACATCCCGGGAACGTCTGCAGCGGCAACAGATCAAGAAGTTAATGCACTCTCCCGTGAAAGTTTCCCAAAATCAACTGGTTAAAAATTGTCCTTACAATGTGAAAAATCTTGTAGTTGTACATAATTAGTAGCATATGCAAGGGTGCATGTGTTTATTGATCTGTTTATTCTAGAGTTCTAGGGAGAAATCACTGCCAGTGTGGTTCCACTGGGGCGTGTCATAAACTGCCAGTGTGATTTGGGGGGCGTGTCATAAACAGATAAGTAAGAGTTAATAGAACAGAAGTACTTCACCTCTCTTTTGCCTGTAAAGGGTTAACAAGATGAGCCAGGCTGTCACCTGACCAGAGGACCAATCAGGGGACAGGATACTTTCAAATCTTGAGGGAGGGAAGTTTGTGTGTGTGCTGTTAGTTTTTGGTTGTTGTTCACTCTGGGGGCTCAGAGGGACCAGATGTGCAACCAAGTTTCTCTCCAATCTCTCCGATACAGGCTCTTATAAGTTCAGAATAGTGAGTACTAGGTAGATAAAGCGAGTTAGGCTTATGGTTGTTTTCTTTATTTGCAAATGTGTATTTGGTTGGAAGGAGTTCAAAGGTATGTTTGGCTGGAAGGAGTTCAAATTTATATTTTGCTGAAAGGATTTTAATTTGTACTTGAATACTTAGGCTGGGAGGGTATTCCCAGTGTCTATAGCTGAAAGACCCTGTACATATTCCATCTTAAATTTACAAAGACAATTTTTATTGTTTTTTCTTTCTTTAATTAAAAGCTTTTCTTGTTTAAGAATCTAATTGTTTTTTTTATTCTGGTGAGACCCCAGGGGACTGGGTCTGGATTCACCAGGGAATTGGTGAGGAGAAAGGAGGGAAGGGGGAGAGAGAGGCTAATTTCTCTCTGTGTTAGGATTACTGTCTCTCTCAGGGAGAATCTGGGAGGGGAAGAGAGAAGGAGGGGGGAAGATGCATTTTCCTCTCTTGTTTTAAGATTCAAGGAGTTTGAATCACAGTGATCTTCCAGGGGAAGCCTGGGACAGGCAACGGTGGGGGAAAGGGTTTACTTTCCTTGTGTTAAGATCCAGAGGGTCTGGGTCTTGGGGGTCCCCGGGCAAGGTTTTGGGGGGACCAGAGTGTACCAGGCACTTGATTCCTGGCTGGTGGCAGCGCTACAGGTTCTAAGCTGGTAATTAAGCTTAGAGGAATTCATGCTGGTGCCCCATCTTTTGAACGCTAAGGTTCAGAGTGGGGAATTATACCATGACACATGTGCTCCAGCCACCTACATGAGTTAGAAGTCTGTAGGCTTGAGCACGCTAGTCACTGAGGTTGCTGCAGCACAGAGAAGGCTATAGGCTTAACTGGAGTCAATCCGCTGTTACTGATGCGGTTTAGTGACACTTGGTGGCAATTGTTGGGCTAATGAAGTAATTATCTTAGTAATGTGGAAGATATATAATTGGGAGGAAGAGGAAGTAAGAGGAGTTTAGAGTGAGCTGGGTGGAGGAGTGACAAGTTCCTCTTTCTGCATATTTATACTATGTCTTGTAAATTTGGTAACTGAGGATTAAGGATATATGTGGTAAAAAAGGAACAGGCTACATGTGTTTTTGACTAGGAAACCATGAAAATAGGCTAGGCAGTACTGCTCACAGTATCCCCTGTGACTCTCCCCAGATAGTTTCTTGCATTTCTTGTGCTTAATGCCTGCTATGGATGTGTCTGGTTTTTCTGTTTTGTTTCTGTTTTTTCTCTCTAACTGCAACATATCTGAAGGACACAACCAACTTTTTCAGTCTCAATTTTAAAAACCCTGTTTAAAAACAATTAATCACTTTTTAATCTCTTCCCCTTGTTGCAGTTACTGCTGTATCTCTTAACCTGTAAATCCCAGGCACTCAACGCAGGCCTTTAAAAATGAATGGAAAAGATCCTAAATTAAGGTTATGATAACAGCTAAAATGGGGAAGACAGAGTTTGTTGTCATCTTTAGAACGTTCACGTGTGAGGCTACAAATGATAGTGCAATTCAGATTTTTTCCTTACCTAAAATAAATTGGGGATATTCTATATCTTATAAGCATAACTAAGAAAATTAATGTTTTCACTAATTAATTGTGGACATAAGCCCTAAACCTGAAATGACATAGGACTAGTTCTTAAACATATATAACAATTTTTTTTTGTCATGAGTTTCAAGACTTTGTACTTTCAATCATGTTCTCATGTAACCACCAGGGTTGTACAGGCCAGAAGTAAATTTGGTCCTAAAATGAATTATTCATTTTTTTTATTGAGGAGTACAACTGAGGGAAATGACTGCGGCTACACTATTTTTTACTGAGCGAGAGATTAAGTGAGTCTTTGTTCTTTTAAACAGGTTAAGGGAGTCTTCTTTTTTTTTTTAAAGGTGTTTTAGCAACAATAAGCAGTTTTCCAGTTTGAGTCTGGCAATTCTTCTTTCATTTGAAAGACCTTGCAAAAGTTTGACTTAGGTGATAATTTTGAATTAATTGTCAATGAGTTTCAGTCTTAGAGTTTGATGTATTTCAAGAGCTGGATCATGTCATGTCATTGTTGCCGGCAGATAACTGCCTGAGGCCAAGCAACAGCGGGGGGGTCCGTTGCCTGGTGTGCCGCGCCAATAAACACACCAGGGTGGAGAAGCAAACCAAGTTTATTTGAGATTTAAAAGTGGTGCAGGGAGATTGACTTAGATCAAGCACACCTAAAACAAGCAGTCTGTTTCTTTATATTCATGAGAACTTTTCTCACTGACTAGCAATCCCCCGTTTCCCCTTCCTTCTTCTCCTTCCTCCCCCTGTAGCAATTACGTAAGCGCAGGTGCATTAAGTAATTTTGGCCGCGGCAGCTTGTTAGTAAGTTTTCCTTCTGCAAGTTATTTTGTCCTTCTGCTAAAGGTGCACAGGCCTTATTATTTTTGCTTTAGACCAGTTAGAACTGTTGCAACTGATAACAGCTGTTACACTTGGCCTTTTAGGTCGATTAAAGTTCAAACATGGAGGGACTCTTGTCTGCTGAGGCTTAAAACCAGGAAGGCTCCATACTCTTGTGGCCTTCCATCCTCCTGAGTTACGTAGGGTTATGCTTAGTGACACCAACAACTCCCTCCTTTGAGAATACTTAACAAACTTTTGGCTGAGTGTTTTTACATTTAAAGGATAACATGTGATTAAGCTTTAGGGAGCTGGAGTGCTTTACAGCAAGCAAGCAAGAGAAGAGTAACAATACACAACACCACACCAGTGAGCAGGAGGTGAACAATGCCTTTTCCTAGTTTTTCCAGGTTGAGTAACCAGCCCCAGAGGGAATCAGAAAGAGTAGGTTTTTTTTCCTGGGCCTTTTACTGTTTAAAAGCCTGTTTGGCTGACAGGATGTGCTTGTTAATATCCTGTGCGCTTTCTGGGACATAAGTACAGCATTCATCCCCTATAAGGGCGCACACCCAGCCCTGGGAAGCCACACTTCCACCCGGGAAGTGTTCAAGTATGTCTCCATGATTACAGATCAGATGATATTCTTGATGCGTCTGTAAGGGCAGTGGGCTAAGTCTGGTACTTAAGATTACTTCAAATGGCCATTAGCTGGTCATTTAGGAAATTGCGAATTTTTAAACATACTAGATTTTACTGCAATGCTTTTTTAGCCTTAGTTATATTTAATACTATTTTTTTTGGTGTAGTACTATAATACACCTGTTATTTAACTATTTTTAGGTACTGTTAAAAGGCATTTTTATTAATAGCATACATTATTAGTTACTGGAATGGTTTTAATACGGGTAAAATTTTTAGTAGCAGAACAAACTTTTTGGGTACTTGTTATTTAAAATTTAATTAGAGAGAGATATATATGCTGAAGGATTTATTTAAAACACAGGGCTCAGCCTGTAGAATAAACCCCAAAATTTAATTAATATTACATTTTTAAACATGGGTCCCACAAATGTCCTTTTACCAGTGTATAATTTTTTGTTTTTTACCAGGGTTAGTTTTTAATGTCCTTTTTAGTTAGGAATTTCTGGACTTTGGCAATTTCAGTGGAGCGAGTGTTTCTTTTTTTTTTTTTAAAACAGTTGTGGTGCAGCATTTTTGTACTTTTTTTTTACTGTCCAGAAGGCACAGTGGAGCTAGAAGGTGAAATAGGCTAATTATTAGTAGGAGAATTCTTCCGAGGTGGAGGGGTCTTTTTGCAGTGAGAATCTTTGGTTCAAGCAGTCAGTCTTTGGCACTTTACAGCGGTGTTGGTAGGTAGCAGGACTTAATAAGGGCCTTTTCAGCATGGAGCCAAAGCAGTCTTTTATTGGTGGACCTTTACATTAATTCCGTCTCCTGGTTCCAAGGAGTGGCAGGGCTGCTAGGGTCTTTGGGTAGCGCTTTTTTACCTGTGAGAAAAGAAACTTAACACATTTCATTAGTGCCTGGCAATGTTTTGCAAATTTCATAGCTGCGTGGGCAAATCCAAGCTCTTCTTTTTCTGGTTGTTAGCCAAGTTTTAACTGTGAGCAGTGTCCTTGAATGGAGTCAGTGTTTTATTTATAGCCTGAGCTTGCTATTTTATTTATTTATTTTTTTTAGTTAATTTATTTAGTTTTTTGTTTTTTGTTTTTTTTTGGCTTTTTTTAACCTGCAAAGGAAACTTTTATTTTTACTTATATACTTTTTTTTTAACAATGAAGACATAAACATTGTTATTATACAGTAATTAGTCTTATTATTTAATATATGCCACACACACCCTTTTACTAAAATAACTTTATTACAGAGCTTTGGAGCAACAAGCCAGGACAAGCACATCCACTTTGAGGAGTTAACTTAATACAACTTTTAGTTCAATAGCCTTGCACCATCCCCAGCCCTTTGGCTAGAAATCTGAGGTAGCCAGAAAGATTCCATGTACAATATGGGGAGTGGGTTAACTTTTTATGTCTTTGTTTTTAAAGACTGTTGGTATGCAAATTTTAACAACAATTTTTGCAATTAACAGTTTGGCCAATGAAATTTTTTTTTTAAACTTAAGGAAATGCATTAGACTTTAGTATATTATATTTTTTTGATTTATTTAAACATTTTGTATTTTAAATTGAACAAAACAAATATTTGCATTTTAATTTAACTTTTTTGTTTGATTTTAAACTAGACTATTTTATAAAAATATTAAACACAAAAATTTCGGCCACAAGACAAACACCACAAGACAGAACATAGAACACAAAACATAATTTTTATTGTGCCAGTAAATGCATGGTATGTTGAATGCTGTTCAGCTGGCATCAGTTTTTTTTGATTATTTGAAAGACAAAAAAACAAGAGGTCTACCCACCCTTTCTGGGCAGACAATTATTACTTGAAATATACAAATACTTTTGTTGGCTTCAGGCAAAACAGAGGAATTACCCCATAGTTTCTTGTATTTGTTTTATAGGCAGCCCAGGTTTTTAATTACATAACACTGTATACATTTTTTAGCTAATTTAACTAAATTGTTTATAGCCACACCAAATGATTGCAATTCAATAACTTCTTTGCCTGAATTTATTTACAAACATTTTATAGACACCAAAAACTTTTTTTTTTTAGCATTTTTACAAAGTTCAACTGCCGTTTTTTTTAGCAACTACAGAGTTAACTTTTTACTTTTTTTTAAATTACTTGCTTGTTTCTCAACAGCTACTTTTATTAACTTAAATTACCATTTTAAGTAAGTCCTGGGTATTTGAAATTTTCATGCTTACACTTACTGACTTTTTTTTTTACTACACTTTTAAAGTTTTTTAACCTGCTTTTTAATTTTTTTTTTGTTGTTGCCTGCTTGCCTGGGCCCGATCCTGCTTTTCTTGCTGAACCGTCCCTTCCATGGGCACCAACTTGTTCCACTACTAGTTTAGCTAGGAGGGTGGGCTTCTTATTTAGCCCCCACCCCTCCTGGTCTTTTCTCTTAAACATTTTTACTTACAAGACTCCCCGAGTCCTTCTTCATGAGGCTTGCCACCTGGACAAAAACACATGGCCCATTGGGCAAAGGCCATTTACTTAACATATAATTTAAAGGACTATTCTTAGAGGGTTTACCCAGAGACTTATTCATCTGTTTGACACTTAAACAGAAAAGAGAATTACACAGAGAGCAGAGGGAATTACAGTCTAAGCCAGACTTTTTCACTTTTATACACTGACCGCTACAGGGGACGGGACAGAAGGATCTCCATTTACCCTCAGAACTTTTTTGCACACATGGCTTCCACTCCGAGGAATTACGAACAAGAGGTTCAGTTCTGTCCACACTCCTAATGCCCAAATGAACAGAGCAAAAAAAAACAACAGTAACCGGTTAAACAGAACAGAACCAGAACCAGATAGCGTTTTCTTATTCTATTAGGACTCACTTTTACTCATGGAGTTTTTAACATATAACACCAACAGTACCAAGCAAAGCAAACGCAAAATAACAAGGGTAAAACAAATAGATGGTGTAAATTCTGCAGGGCTCCCCCCTTCTTAATTGCTCACCAAACTGTGACAAATTTCTGTTACCAATCTATCCCTCATGTCAGGTGATCAGGCTGACACTACAGGATCGTTGGGGGAAGATAAAGAAAACACACCATATAACTGAATTTTAAAGGTTTATTAATAAAATAATAAAACAACAACGGAGAGTGTTGGGAACGCTCCCTCATCACTCAGGAAAACATTAATGCCCCAAGCCCCTTTCATACCCACACACGTACGTCCAGACTGGCCACTTCTGTGTATAATGTTCAGAGAAGGGGGGAGAGGTGGACTGGAGAGTATCCTGTATACAGCTTGTCCAGAATTTCTAACATGCTTCCGCTTTTTGGAGGGCTGTTCTCTTGCACCCTGGAATCTTCTGCAGCGTCTCTTTCAGAGATTCCAGTCCAGGTCTGCTGCCTGTGGCTTCTTCAGTGTCACCAAGCCACACTGGCTCCGGGGTCACAAAGGCACACTGTTGGATCTTACTGGACAGTTAAGCTTTGCAAATGTAATCTTAGTTCTGTAACTTGTATTGCTTTTGGTTCGCCTTTGTCTATATTTTTTTTCTTTACAGCCAGCTGGGGCCGAAAGCAGTTTTTTTTTGTACTTAGCATAGTCTGCTTTGATTCTGGACCTTGAACGCAGAGCAATCCCCCCCTTCCATCCTTAGGCCAAGATGATTTTTAAATTAACCCGTTCCTTTTCTTAATAGACAAATTTGCTCACCCTGTGTCAGGGCTTTTTGGTGATTAAACGCTCCTCTTAGATGTATGATCTTATTTAGATTGAAGTACCTTCTAGTGGGCATTGTTTAGATGGATTTTCACGCGTGTAAATATTTCATTTCTTTAAATACCTGCAGGTTGTTGAACTATAATGTACGTACATGTAATATGCTGGGGTACCCTAGGGGGTGAAGTGGAATGTTTAGACTGCCCCCCCTCCCATTTTCCACTTACACACACAGGGAGGGTGCCCTGTCCGCGCTAGCGGCTCATAAACTAAGGATTTTTCCCTACAGGGTACTCACACAGGAGAGGCTAACGAGGATGGCCACGACCCTCCTACACCTCCCTTCAGCAAAGAGCGTCGGCTAGTCTCTGGGAGACGGCGCCGCTTACTCTGATTGCATCCAGTGAGATGATCAGACTGTCAGTAGCCCACACGGAAAGGAAAGGGGAAGGGAAGATGGGTACACACACTCCTAGACCCAGGCAGCTTCCTCACCGGACGATGCCAGGCCAAGTCAGCCCACCATGGGTCGGACCTCCTAAAGATCCACTAGTTACCGGGCTTGCGTTAGAGTAGTCCTGGTCACGAGCTTTTGCTTCACAGGGTACTCTGGGTGTCTTCCGGTAACAGTCACTCACACTGGCCCCCAGTACCATTCTGTATCTGATCTTGCTTTTTAGCTACAACAGGGAGAGAGTGCACTAGGACATAGGGTCTCCCCTTTCTAGACATGTCCCTCCTTTGTCCCTGCACTGTCCCTAACCTGCTTTTTGGATCCTTGCACTCTGCTAGACAGAGGGAAGAACTGGAGCTACAGTGGGGTATTTTTACAAGAGCTCTCCATACAAACAGCTTCAGAAGCTACCCATTTGCTGACAAAACAGGAGTAATTGGAGGATCGTGTTATAATTAAGTGATCCTTCCAGTGGCCACCTTTCTGGTCCTCTAGTTGATATTGAGGCCAGTCTACTGTACAGAACTTTTTAGTTTGCTTTTAGTTAGTGGATCTGATCCAAGCACTTCCCAATTCGCTAGAATGCATTCTAAGGGTGTACACCATGCCCTGCCTGTACTCTGTCCCTGCCCCATATCCTAGGGTGACACTGGGCGTCCCCAGGTCATAACAGGCAAAAATCCAGACCACTGGACTGTTTCTACCTTATCCAAGGGACCGGTTCCTCACCGTCGCCCTCAACTGCTTCTCCACTACTCGAGCGCGTTGCACCGTTGTGCCCTCTGGGGTCAGTCAAACTGCGTCTCCGCCGAGGCCCCCGGTGAAGTCACCGGTGCGCGCTGGGCATCGGTCGTTGCCGCAATCCGTCGACCACCAGAAGGGATCCAGGCAAGGCTAATTTTAGCCTCGATGCCCCACGTTGGGCGCCAAGAACTGTTGCCGGCAGATAACTGCCTGAGGCCAAGCAACAGCGGGGGGGTCCGTTGCCTGGTGTGCCGCGCCAATAAACACACCAGGGTGGAGAAGCAAACCAAGTTTATTTGAGATCTCAAAGTGGTGCAGGGAGATTGACTTAGATCAAGCACACCTAAAACAAGCAGTCTGTTCCTTTATATTCATGAGAACTTTTCTCACTGACTAGCAATCCCCCATTTCCCCTTCCTCCTCCTCCTTCCTCCCCCTGTAGCAATTACGTAAGCGCAGGTGCATTAAGTAATTTTGGCCGCGGCAGCTTGTTAGTAAGTTTTCCTTCTGCAAGTTATCTTGTCCTTCTGCTAAAGGTGCACAGGCCTCATTATTTCTGCTTTAGACCAGTTAGAACTGTTGCAACTGATAACAGCTGTTACACTTGGCCTTTTAGGTCGATTAAAGTTCAAACATGGAGGGACTTTTGTCTGCTGAGGCTTAAAACCAGGAAGGCTCCATACTCTTGTGGCCTTCCACCCTCCCGAGTTACGTAGGGTTATGCTTAGTGACACCAACATCATGGTATACTTAGATAGCTACTTTTGTGTTTTATGCATTTACTTTAGTGACTTAATTAAAAAGTGAAGCTTGGAAACATCCTGCCCAGGAGAGAAGAGCTATCCTAGCCAGAAGACAGAATAATTTTAGTCCAATCCTGCAAAGTCCCACTCCTCCCACCGCTCCTGTCTCCCCTAGCCCCATATTCTCCAGCAGGACAGGAAACCTTCTCCCAAGCAAGACATTCTCTCTGGACAGGAAAGATGAAGCCTCAAAGTGCACAGATTTAAGGACATTCTCTTCTTCTACCTAGAAGATTTGAGGTGAATGGAATTAGATCTACTTTGCTAAATGCGCTGTGAACTTCTGATGAAGGTGCATGCCAACCAGCTGACCCCTGAAGATTTAGTACGAGGGCAGCAGACCAAGATCAGAATGCTCTGAAGAACCTTGAATTGATGCACATCTCCCCGGGGAAATTTTCTACCTTCTGGAGCCCTCTACTAGAGTCTGCACCAGTGCAGAGGATCTGTGTATCTGGCATATCAGGGCATTATTTCATGGTCATGCTAGGAACAGGATAGTAACTATATAGGTGTGTCTCAGACATATTAGTTGATGTGCTGGATACAGATATATGTTGTAACTGGTTAGTCAGTTGTATTTGTAGATACTGAGCTAAATTCTGCTCTGTTACACAAGTGCAGGTCCTCAGTAGAGCCAATGGTGAGGTTTATTTATTCCTGACAGTGAAGTGTCTTCCTCTGCTTTAAGTAAATAGGAGTTGCACTGGTGTAACAGAGCAAATTTTGGACCATGGTATTTAAGAGCTTCAAAAATGTACTGACACCCTTGAACATGCAGCAGATGAAATCTCAAAGATACCTTTTCCTTCCCTACTTGAATTCATGAAAGATCTCTTCTCAAAGAAGGCAGAGGTTCTAGTACCTGAGACATTCTTTCAGTTACTGCATGCTGTGGGGAAAAGACTAGCTCCTAAAATGACTAAAAGTAAATATAAAGGTATAGAAAATTGTTGCAATCTGGCCTTTCAAGCTGTTAGGTATACTAATGGGTCACGTATGACTACAAAGACTATTTTCAAAATAGTCTGTTTTGTGGGAGGGGAGGGTTGCATTTATTTATGTCAACATGAGGCTGGTTTTTCACCTCCAGCTGTGGTGGCTCAAACTTTTCTCAACTTCTACTGCTCATTTTTTGAAGGCAAGGAATCTCAAATCCAGTGCAGTGACAGCATCTTGCAGTTCTTTGATTTTTACAACTCAACACTTCAGCATTTTTTCTCCTGAACTTTAGAATTATTATTTTTAATGGCATTGAACTGAGAATTTTTAACAGACTTAATTTGGGGGAAAAGAAGAGGATGTCAAAATTTCTGCAGGCAAAGGAGTTCCATGCCAATTGTAAACATTGATAATTCTGTGATTAAATTGCTTACATTTAATCACTGATGTTATTTTTATGACAAATTAAAAATCTTGTCAAAAGAAAAATAAAATTAGTGAACCAGTTAAAGGACCTTGTTTCCCCTTCATGAATTATGTAATTATTATTTATTATTTATAGTAAAGATAATTATTCAAGGAGACATTCTGTAATAAGTTGCTGAAGATATCTTCACTTCAGGGGGGATGGAGACAGAAAATGAAATATTACTTTTTCCCCCCAACTTTTTGTTCATTCTTTTAATTTCAAAAAATGCAAAGAACACTAGTACCTTTGCAGTGAAAGTTTAAAGATGAAGATGATTTTTCAGAAACATCTGGTAATTCATTTTGGTGCATTAAAAAGTAAATGGATTTAGAAATTGGTGCTACATAGTGAGAAGGTAAAATTTAAGACTTCCTTGTTTATTTAAATATACATTTATTTAAAAATGGGCATAGAAAGTATTTTCATTAACAAAAGATATGAGAATTCAAAATGCAGACTCTTAAGTTTAATGACATGGATGCTGATTTTTTCACCAGTCAAGGTGTATCTAAGGATTACAATAGGAATTATCCAACTATTCATCCCCATTCTGTTCCATATATAGATGCTATAACGTTTTATTGATTTAAGTAGCAAATTAGTTTGCAATATTGCTTAATCTCGAAGAAAAAAGGCCATTGCTTTTCATATGGCTGCTGTATATAACAACTTGAAAATGTTAAATTGGCCATCAACAAAACTAGCAAGATGTCTTGAGTGGTAGTAGGCTTATCTGTATATTCAAAAATGATATTGATTTTTTTGGAAACGTAAATATCCACCAGGCACTCCTGGTTGTGGATCATACTCTCCAATGTGCAGGATTTCAGGAGAGCATTGATTCAATCTAAAAGTTGTATACAACTTCTACAAGCCTATTTTGTATATCATATTATGTACTGCTAGCTATTCTTTCCTGGCAGAGAGAGGAACTCATACAAAATCTGACTGTCATAGCGTCTTATCTTATAATTTTCTGTGACTGGTCAGTGTGTCCCTTCAATCCAAGTCATTTTATAAGGAAACAAAATCCTAATCTCATTTTAAACAATTATTCTAACATGTAAACTGCTCACCGTTGTTTAGGTCTCTTTTTATTGTTTTCCTCCATTTTTAAAATGGTGGTTGGCATCTTCAACAGTCCCACTGCTGGAAACTAAACAGTCCAGGGATGTCTCCAGCGCAACAACATTTCATCTATTTCTGAACAGCAGAAAAATCTGCCAACATCAATCTCCCATCAATATCAATAGTGAGATTCTTTCCATTTATTTACCAAGTAAATGGGAGAGTTAGATAGCCAGATCTGTACAAGCATCTGAACCTCTAAGCAGATTAAAAGTGACTACAGCCAGACCAACATGCACCGGAGATTCAGATAACCTGTAGGAGCTCTAATGCAGGGTGTGAATCCCATGGCAAGCATTCAATAGCACTCATAATGTGCTTAGTGTTTATTCCAAACAGAAAGAAAAGATGGCCCCTGTTCTGAAGAGCTGACAGGCAGCAAGTGTAGAGAAATGGTGATTGACAACATCATGGCTGATATAAGGTTATGTAAACACAAACATACTTTTAAGACATAGAACAGGCAATCTATTCTCAATTACCCCTGAAACTTGTCATTAACAATCAGCTTCCTGTAGGCTTTGATTCAAGCTGTTCCCAACCAGAATGCTGAAAAAACTATTTCCTTTAATTCCTTCATACTACAAATCTGTGCAGAATCAAGAACCTCAAGGTTGCACTAATCCCCAATGGGCCCAACAGTCAACCATGTCTGGAGGAAATCCTGGAGGCCGCCAGTAATGCCTCCACATGTACTTTAACTCTCCCATTTCGAAGGAGAAATGATAATGCTAAAGCACAAAATAAACCATCTTACATTAAACCACTGAGATTATCAGTGCTCCAAAACATCCAGCTATTAATGAGTGACAAAATCAGATGGACATATCAAAGATGAGCCAATATCTCAGTAGTAACTTTAAATCTTAGAAGTGCTGAGTGAGAAGAGGCAACATCCACTGACTGCTCTCTGACTCTCTTCCCTAAAGAGACAACCTTAATCTGCAAAGACCTTCAGAAGTCTTCAGGGCAAGAAGAAAATAATTCCACTGCCTCGGCACAGAAGAGATCAGGCAGATCAGAGCTGGTCTGTGCTAGTCTGACAAACCCCACAACCTGGGCTTCAGACTGTTTAATAGAAACTGAAAAGCCAGATCAGCCAGTTTGGGAAAAGAAAAGGACAAAATTCAAACAGTGCAAATAGCAATGGGCCAGGATGGCAAGACTTGTGAAAATGTCTACTCAGCTAAATTCAATCAGTGACCATATACTGAAAAAACACTCCATTTGGGGAATTTAAAGAACAGACAACTTGGAAGGCCAAGATAGCAAAAGGTTCTAGGCTTGTAACTTGAAATGACTTGACAATTCTTTCATGCTCAGTTAAATTAGAAGCTGCATGAAAGCACATGCTGACAAACTGCCTACTCTTTGCAAAAATATTATTCCAGCAGGACTGGCTATGCAGCAAAGTGAGATCCTTCCAAGATGCATTTTGTTACGCACCATAGGATCAAACATACCGTACACATCAAATATGAGTTTATATAAGATAGAGACTGATCCTGCCCTAAGCAGGATTTAATGGGCAATGGATTTTAGATATTTTACCTGCATTCACCATTTCACTGCAGAAAATACTGCAGGATATCCTATAGGATGCCACTTCAATCCACCAGTAAAAGGTTTGTGGCTAAGATTAAACGTTTGCATTTGCAAATGAAATCAAACAGTACAATAGTCACTGCAAAAATCCAAATCCTACTGGACTTCACAAAGTTAGGGTGTAATGAGAAGCTAGGACCTCAATCCTTTAACCATAAGTGCTGAGCCATTAGCTGTATATTAACCAAACACTGTAAGTGTATGTCCCCCCAAACTAAAACCCACCTAGACATGATGTATGCACTACAAGTGTAATAGGAGGGGATAAATATTGCAGTCTTGAATCAAGCACGTTACATGGGGCATGACCTTTGGGAGGTAACACTGCATCCCTTGCTGGAGACCAAGCTGTGTGGAATGCCTTGACCTCCTGAGCCAATGTCATCACATAACCACAATGCCAGAAGACAACATTGGCTGGCATCTCAGTGGTCAGAGGCTACACTATGACTGAAACACAGTGTTTGGGACGAAACACATCAGTGCTTCAGTTTCTGTAACCAGCATCATTTACAGTCTCTCTCATTGGAAACCAGAGTAATGCTATTCTGGAGCTTCAGTGCATGAATGATGTATGTGTCTTGGTTCTAGACTGTAGCACCTGTATCAGACTTCATTAGCAGACAGCAAATTAAGGAAAGTGCATTGGAGTCAAGAAGCTACAATTCTCTGGGGCTTTAAGGACCACAAACCAAAGTGTATTGCTGTTTCAGAAAGGAAGTAAAGATATATGTGTGTATATACCTAGAAGGGAAGATGTGCTGGAGCTTTGGCTTCAAGCAGTAAGGGCGTATTGGAGCTTTCAAACTTAGAAATAAAGATCCATCTGTACCTCACTCCAGAAATAATGCTGTGTCGGGGCTTCATCATTTCATGGAAGCCTAAGTATTTGGAGTCAGAGGTACAACAAAGCCTTGCCGGCACATTTGTCCCATGAGGTGAGTGCATCAAAGCCTCTATGCTTAGAAACAAAAGTGTGGAAATGACAGGCCTTAGAAGATGATACTGTGTTGAAGCCTCAGAACCTACAGAGGGGATGCTTTGATATCTGTCCCAAGTAATGTCCCAAGTACCCAAAGGCCCATATCCGTCAATGTCTCAGACTCAGGAGGCAGCGTAACTGGATGTACAGAGGCTTGAGAGTTTCAATTCCCTGAAAGTTCCAGAAGACAAATCACAATACATGACCTACTACTCTTTAAACAATAAAAATGAGGAACTCGGTGGCACCTTAAAGACTAACAGATTTATTTGGGTATAAGCTTTTGTGGGTAAAAACTCCCACTCCTTCAGATGCCTGGAGTGAAAATTACAGATACGGTCATAAATATATTGGCATGTGAAGAGAAGGGAGTTTCCTTACAAGTGGAGAAACAGTGTTGACAAGGCCAATTCAGTCAGGGTGGATGTAGTCCACTCCCAATAATTGATGAGGAGGTGTCAATACCAAGAGA
Source organism: Gopherus evgoodei (assembly GCF_007399415.2). Lineage (NCBI taxonomy): Eukaryota > Metazoa > Chordata > Testudines > Testudinidae > Gopherus > Gopherus evgoodei. Next base: position 67,378,396 of record NC_044327.1, on the reverse strand, counting down.
GGGAAAATTGCTTTTTTAGTGAGCCAGCCACTTCCAGTCCCTATTCAAGCCCAAATTAATGGTGTTAAGTTTGCAAATGAATTGTAGCTCTGCAGTTTCTTTTTGAAGTCCAATATTACACCAATATTCCACACGACGATGGACTACAAGATGTCAGGAACAGTATCTCTGATGAGGCTACAGCACACCTGGTGGCTGAGCTTTGTGACTTTATCCTCAGCCACAACCATTTCAGAATTGGCCTCATCAACATTGTTTCTCCACTTGTAAAGTAACTCCCTTCTCTCCATGTGCTAATATATTTATGATCGTATCTTATAATTTTCACTTCATGCATCTGAAGAAGTGGGGAGTTTTACTCATGAAAGCTTATGCCCAAATAAATTTGTTAGTCTTTAAAGTGCCACCGAACTCCTCGTTGTTTTTGTGGTTACAGACTAACACGGCTACCCCCCTGATCTTTAAACAGTAGTGAATCAAGATGATTCTGTGCTAGTGCTTCTCATAGGAGGTGTGGTACCAATGTCTTGAAGCTCCAATCAGATCATTAAGCTTTCATCAATACCTTTCAGTAGGTGACTCTTTACTGTTGCCTTAATACCTGGAGGGAAAGACTTTAACTGCTTTACACTTTTGAGGCTTCTGCCTGTTGCTCAGGTCCTCAGTGACACAATGAAGTAGTAATTGAGTATAACCTACTAGTCTCTGTTCAGGGATAGGCCGGACAAGAGAATCAAAGTACCAAAGGGGGCAGTGGAACTGAAGAAGCTTCCAAGGGTTAGATTCACAAGGGAGTGTAAGTGTTTTTGGAGCCTTGTCACCTAGTGGAATTCACAAGCCCTACTTAGGTGCCCAGAGTCCCTATACACTGCATTGGGGAGCGGTACATGCCTAAAAAAAAAAAAAACAGATTCAGAGAAGCTAGCTTATCTAAGCTAGCCAATAAGAAATGCCAAGAACAGTGTGTGGCCAAAGTCCTGCCCCATAAATGGAGTTAGACACTAACTTTGGGCTAGAGGGAGGGGCCTAACTCTAGTCCGGATTCACAGCCATGAACTCACACCCAGAATTAAGTGTCTAAACCAGGTCAGCCCTTTTCTCAAGGAAAAACAGAGCAAAAAAAGGTGGAACTGCCCCGTAAGCCCAATGATTAGAACACTCTGTAGAGAGCCTGGATTCAAAGGCTCATCCTGACTGATTCAGAGCAGGGATTTGAACCCAAATCTCCCACTTGAGGGCCCTAACCAGTAGACTATACTCACTCTTCTCTTGCTCATTGAGTGATTGTAAGTATTTCATACTGTCAAAGTGGGACAGTTTCAACAGGAGGGATTCCAACCCCAGAATACCCTCTTATAGCCCAGTATTTAAAGCCATGAGATATCAGGTGGGACACCCAGGTTCAAGTCTCTGCTCTGAATCACACAGAATGGTGATTTGAACTTGGGTCTCCTGCATCCCGGGTGAGTGCTCTAACCATTGGGCACTTGCCCCAGCTATGTTTTGTGAAGGTTAGGCAATGTCTGAACAGCCTAAACAGATTGGGCCCAATAAGTGAATGCTAAGCTTGTGAATCCCCCCAGGGCTTAGGCATGAGTTAGGTGCTGAGCAGTGGCATCAGGACTTAAACACCTTTCTGCATATCCACCAACAGAAGTTTAGGGGACTTCAGGCACCTACAGGATAAAGTGGCAGCTTAGTGGTTGTTTGTTTTGTGAATACCAGTGATACCTAAAAGTTGGTCTTGGATGCCTGAAATGGTAGCTAGGTGTTAAAGACCCCTTTGTGAATCCATCCCCAAGTGACTCAGTTATGCTGATGTCCTTGATAGAAAAAGAGAAACTAATAGCTATCAACTTATGAAAGCACAAATAAGAAAAACAACACATGGCACGATAGCACTTTGCTCTCTGTTTACTTTTACCTTACTGAAAAGGAGGATAAAATTCCAGAAAATACCCAAATAATTTATTTTAACCAACAATAAACAACAGAAGGAGCAGCCATCACCGGGAGGCTTCTGCCAGCAGCTTTTGAAAAGGAACTGACAGTTGAAACACTATGGGGCTGTGAGCTCAGAGAGCAGGGTGTATATACAATCTGTTATGTGGGTGAAGATGGGGGCACAAACTCAAAATCTTTAGTTTTGGGAGCTTGTCAATGCATGTTCTTGAAACTTATGACCCAAGAGTGTGAATCTGTAACAACTTGCATTTTTGCTGAAGTTTGCAGTACTGTACTTGTTATGTGAGTAAACAGAGAACTTCTGTCTCCAGGGCTGTCAGTACAGCACTTTTCGCAAGCACTAAAATTCACTAGAACAGTTTAAAAAAAAAAGATTAAAACCCCATCCTAAGGGTAAGTGGATGTGATAAAAGTGCTTAGATTGTTACGGGATGTTGCAGGAACCTTGATAAATATTTAGGGATCTGGGAGGTTTTGCCTCTTTGCTAAGGGGAAAGAGGATAACTTGTTAGTGGTGTCATTGCCTACATGTGGTGGTGAAATTTACCCTTGCTGTTTTGTTACAATTTTAGGAACTACTGGATTCTGGTACAATGCCAGAAACAATGTTGTACTGATGATAAAACTTCAGTTTCTGGGTATCACATTTCAAGGGTAACTCAGTTAAGAAGAATATTGCATTTGGGTGGAAGAGCAGTAAAAAGCATGGGGAGGCCAAGGTACATGTGGACAAGGTATTTATTTACATATATGTTTCTCTAAATATGGTTCAGGGAGCTTAGGACACCAGAAATGTGCAGATAATATATTTTCTGATGTATTTAAATACATCACTTTAAATTATATCCTTCCAGTGAAAGATCTGTAAAGCCCGCTTTATTTTGGTTACCATAAACCAGTACAGAAAGACCATATATAAATTAATAACATACATTATCTGAATTTCATGACATGACAATGATTTCACTGCCTTTTTTTCTGGAGGAAGGAATAAGGTATCAACTCACATACTATATCACTACATAAAGAGGATTACATATAGAGAGATTACTGCTACCCATATACCACAAACATATCTAACACAAGCAATTTATATTAGAATTAAAACTGCTATTGGGGGAGTAAATATTTGGATAGTATCTGACTTCCAAATAGGTCACTTCTGAAACTATTGGTGCACAGTAGGGAGAGGAAATCCATGAAGTATGAGAGTTTAATTGTATTGCTGAGCTTGCAAAGGATATTGCAACAATAGAGAGCAGTGTCAGCTCTTAACTCTAAGGCTGCTGCAACAATCCACTACAGGGAACTGCTGTTCTGAGCATGGGATCCAGACATATGGTTGAATCTCATAAAGACAACAATCCATAAGGTCAACAGACATAAGGCTGAAAGGCCAAGAATTCAACATGTTGAGAAGTTACTAAGCCAGAAAGCTGAAAGAAGAGCAAGTATCCTTTGTTTCTGAGGAGGAGTTAGTGTGTCTTCTTAAAGAACCAATTTGAGGCTTTTTATTTTGAATCTCTTTCAATCTCTTCTTTTAAAAATCAGAGCAATTTCTGTGTGTGCAGTTTTTCTGATTAGTAAAGTACACTTCATTGTATAAACAAAACACCACATGAGTCTGGGCTTTTGAGAAGGGCTTAGAAACCTATTGCCTAGCAACAGAATATTAACTCTCTCTTCTCTAAACCACTGAATACTTCTCCTTCCATCACCTTTGTGGCTAATTGACTTTGGGGGATTTCTGGACTCTTGGCTTCATGGGACTAAAGTACGTGATCAAAAAACATCTCAGCTCAGAACTATTGAGGTTACTCTAATAAAATAAGGAAGAGTGTAATATTAAATGATAATTTAAAAAGAGGCTTTTCATCCCGTGTCATTTCTCAATATGTGTCTTTAAATTAGAGATGTGATAGGCTGCTAAACAATAACTTGATCTTAATTTATGCATTTCTAATTAATACAGAATCCATCCACTGTCAGCAGGCACGTGGATAACTTCAAAATGTACTTGGCTTTTGTTCACTGTTTGTTTTCCTGGCTTCATTTTGGAACAAATACCAATAGATATTCCATCACGTAACAATAAGAGAAGCACCTGGGAATATAATGCCATCACCTTACTAATCTCTGAATTCCTTGTGATTCCACTATCCATAACCTTGACATCATTCTCGATCCTGAACTCTCCTTCGACTTCCACTGCCATCTCCTGCGTCTGCAAATCTCCCTGTCACCTCTGCAGCTGTTCAATTGCCTCTGCTGAAATCCTCATCTCTACAATCCTTTTTTCACCCCTTAACTCACGTCTCTATCATCTTCCCATCTCCTTGCCCTCTGTGTGCAGAATGTTGCTACCCACTTACTACTTAGACAAAGATGTGGAAACATAATCACCCCTGTCCTGAGATTTAGCCACTTCATTCCACATTCATCTCAGGATCTAGATCAAAACCGTCTCTTTTTTAAAAAAAATCTATATGGATTTACTGCAGCTTAGCTTTTGGACCGTGTTCCTCCTTCTTTCCCTCCACTCTCCCTCTACTTTTTTAGCTTCTTCCGCTTGTATTATATTCCTACAATCTCCAAGCTGTTAGTGCCGGATATTTTTTCTTTGCATTTCCTGCCATCTGTATTTCCCTGATTTTTTAAATCCCCATCTCCTTTCAAATCTCATCTTAAAACTTATCTTTTTTCCCTTGCCTGTGCTCCTACTTGCTCTCTTCCTCCACTACTGGCTTTGTGATGGAATGCTTTTATTTATGCACCATACAATGTCTTTATATCCTTGTTTCTGAAATATATATCATATTATGTTCACTATCTTGTATTACTTTGTTTTGTAAGAAACCCCTTCTTCATCCAAAGCCTAGGGTGGAGGGAAACAAAAGCATGTTAAACACAGGAAAATTGGGTGGGGTGGCTAAGGAGCTTTGCAGAAATAGCTATAAGTTGGCTATGCAGTATGCTTCTACTCACTACATTAGTCATTAGCAGCCCCTACATGCCACTCAGGCATCGCAAAAGGATATCTGGTCTGGCTGCTGGGAGCAGGGGTCAGGTAACAGCTGCTGTGCACCACATGGACTCGTCTCCAATAGGCACATATTACATAGTATACATTTCTGCTACTTGGAACAGTAGTAATCCCCCTCTGCAAAATGTGCTGCCAGTGCTGCACAAGGGAGACAGGAGTTAAACAGAGTCAGGAAGGCTGCACATAGCTGCTCTGAAGTCCAAGTGGTTTGTCCCTGATTTTCTCCATGGGTCCCTTTGGCCACACATCCCCACCGATACTGTGTCTAGCTGGAGTGCTTACAACATTTTTTTTTTCCTACATGAGTATGTACCAATCCTTTTAGAGTAAGTTATTTTCTATGCATCTTTATGCAGGAGGGAAGGCACTAAGTTTTGGTACACGGTTTGTATGGGCAGGCTATATAAAATAGATTAGTATTGTGAGCTATGGATATTCCCTTTATATTTTGGCATTGTTTTGTGTTACAGTGTAGTAGCTCACTGTTAGATGCTCTGCTCAAATTTCAGTTGAAGCACACCATTGTGAATCCATGCTCATGTACAGTATCACTCATTTAATCTGATGCCAGGCCATCCACAGCCAATTTCTCAGTTCCCAATATGTGAAAAGATCTTTTCTGATGTCTGTACTCCTTTCTTTATGGGAAAATTCTTTTACTGATATAGTTACAGATTAAGTGTATGTAGATGATAATGCCTTATTCAGGGAAAAAGACATAGGGCCCAACTTACTAGGCTATCCATAGTCTCAACTTCACATATAGATAGCGAATGATTTTTATGACTGTTGCTGTTGGCATCAGTTCTGGTGTATGGAACATTGTATCTGTTAATGTTGTGATATTTTTAATATGACTTGTTTCATGAATTTGTGCTCAGGTTGTTTCATGATTTGCTTGCTTTGCACAGGTCAGCAAAAAAGAAGTAAGTAGTGAAGGAGAATATTGACCGTGTGTGCAAGCTGTTTGTTTCTGAGAATGTGCATCCAGTATTCAGTACCTGCATCAAATGGAAATTGTCACTTACATATTCGACACCACACTGTTAGGCAGGGAATTATCTATAAGGAGGGTATGAAGCCCTATTGTATGTATTAGAAATAATCAAAATAATCAAATTTATTTAGGACAAATAAGAGATGCAACCTTTTGTCCAACTGCTAATCCAAACAGAACCTAAACTTTTTTTAAAAGTGACTTGCAAAGGAAATTTTCAAAACTTCACAAGATATACAGAAATTATAGTTCAGGCTGTGAGTACATTTCTATTTAAAGTCCAAATTTGACTGCTAAATTGGCTGTAAAAATAAACCATTTTTTCCCCACTTCTGTTTAGATCTCAAACAGGTGTACAGGCTGGGACCTGTACTCTCAAGCAACCCCTATTCAGTCCCTCGGGGAATAAAGGAAAATAACACTTGATAATTAGGAATTTAAATTTGGCTGCTTTTTGAGAGGCATCTTAAACACATACAAATAAAAGGTTTGCGTGACACTCCCCCTCCCTGATTTCTCAGAACACCACTGGCAGGGACACCCAGGAGCAAGGAGGCAGCCAGGGTAAGGAGGAAGCAGCAGAGAGGCCCTACAGCTGCTGCTTTCCTACTGCTGGAGTCCCAGTGCTGCTGCCTTCTTTGCAGACTGCCCACTGAGGTGAGTCAGGGGATGGAGGCAGAGGTAAGGGGTGGGACACCAGCAGCGGGGAAGGAGAAGCAGCGACTGTAGAGGTGGGGGGAAGAGGAGCTCAGCTGGGATGCAGCCAGCCACCCTACTGCTTCTTCCCTCCCCAGGTTGCAGGACACGTGGAGATTTGGGGGGGTTGCCCTTTCGTGCCCCCCCGCCCTGTGTTTGTCCCCATTAGGTGGTCTTTGACAAACTTCACACCAAGTTGTCACAGGCCTGGGTTGGCTCTAAGGTGAGAGAGTTTGGTTATTTTCTTTATGTGAATCCACCTTGGTTTGTCTCTCTTCTAATCAATACACTTTAAAATCTTCCAAGAATAAAACTTGGAGAAATAAAATTGTCTAAAATGTGCGTGTAATTTTTCTGAACCATTGATTTGCTCCATCAGCTTACAAGTAGCTTTTGAAATGTTAAGTTTGTCAAATGTCCCTAACTACAAATTGTGCTGTGTGCTGTATACCTTCTTGTTGCAAACGGAAGTCATAAACATTCAATATGCCTACTTTGTACTCCCCTATTCTTCCATATTTTCAAAAATAAATGGGGTTTGGAAGAAACTTTCTCTGTGGGCATGTTCCATAACTATGTGCTTCCAGCTTGCTTGAATCTTTTGTTGAAGCATCTAGTACTGGCTACTCTCAGACCCAGAATGCACATCTGGATTATATGGGCCACCGATCTGATTCAGCATGGCTCTTCCTATGGTATTTCCTACATGAAGCAAAGCTGTGTGCATGTACACAGACTGAGCACATGTGACTTTGCTACAAATGCAGTCTGTGCTGTTAAATTAAATTTTTGAGTCCAGCAATAAGCCAAGCCAGAATGGTTGCTTAAGCCCAAAAGCCATGTAACAATAACAACCATGGCAAAGTAAAATAATATTTGTATTGCTTTTTCACATTTTGGAATCCTTTGTTTTCTGTCATCAGGCAAAAGCCTTTTGGGGCCTTTGTTTGAAAGAATCCTACAGAAAAGGGGCTAGACTATTCCATCTGGCACATGGCATGCACTTGATAAAAAGGATGCAAGATGTGACTAATCTTTAAAAGTATGTAAATTATTCATGCATACACACAAGATATATTACCATATAATCCTAAGTGAGCACGGGGTGTACTAATTCAGTGCACAAGATGTCAGTGTAACAATGTTAAAAAAAATCATTTACATTGAACAAGGACCTTTATTAGAATGAAAAAAAACAACCCAATATTGAGCTATTTTGTCTCTACATCTGTTTCAGTGCAGAACCTGCCTAGAATTTTCCTCTTCCCCACTCCTGCCTGGCTTCCTGCTACAGGCTGAAAGAAACAGTGCAATACTCTTACCTATGACTTTCTCATTTAAAAGTGAGCTGTAGATATAGAAAAAAGAGAGAGAGAGAGGGAGAGATGTGGTCAGATTTCTTACTTGGTATTATCCCATCCAAAAAACAGCATAAAAAAGGGAACAAGTTAAACCTGCTCAAAGCATGCTTCTCTTGCATCTTTGCCACTAGGGCCACAGCAGATACTGGTGCTAATGTGTTATCGCTAGTCAGTAGGAGACTGGGTACCTGCTGCAGCTACCATATTGATCTGACTCATTTGCTATAAGAAGGTCATATTGCTTAGCGTATTGATTATGCGGACAGTGGAATCTTTATGCAGCTATGGTGTATGGCATCTGATGCTCCCTTTATGTAACTGGGTGTGGAATCACTGTCTTTATTACTGATTTGTCTCTGAACACATCAGATAAAATATCTGTTATGGATATTAAATCTTTTCATTTGACTGTGCTGCTGAAGAATTTTGACTGAATATAACCATACACTGCATATCCAACAATATAGGCATAAAATGAGAACTATGCATTCCATAGCTGATAGTGTTAGGTAAGTACAGTATGAATAATACTGTATTTGCAGCACTGTTAGATGTAACACTGTTACTGCAGCGCTCTTATGTAGCAGCACAAACTTTCATACTAGAATCAACTGAACATTTGTTCTTTTGCACCTCTGCCTTACCTCAATTGTTGTAGGTACTCTCTTTGGATTTGGGACTGCATTCTCACCATCCACTCATCTTCCACACTTTTACTGCCTGTCAGCAGCCACTACTCTGGCAAGTGAAGTGTAAAAATATAATTAGGAAGGCCAAAAAAGAATCTGAAGAACACCTAGCCAAAGATTCAAAAAAGTAATAGCAAAAACTTTAAGTATATGAGAAGCAGGAAGCCTGGTACATAACCATTTTTTTTAGGTGACAAATATGAGGAACTATCCCAGACTGAGGTATCATTAGAGGAGATTTTGGAGCAAACTGATAAACTAAACAGTAGTAAGTCACCAGGACCAGCTGGTATTCACTCAAGAGTTCTGAAGGAACTAAAATGTGAAATTGCAGAACTATTAACTGTAGTATGTAACCTGTCATTTAAATCGGCTTCTGTACAAGATGACTGGAGGATGGCTAATGTGACACCAATTTTTTAAAAAGGCTCTAGACAATTACAGGTCAATAAGCCTAACTTCAGTACTGGGCAAACTGGCTGAAACTACAGTAAAGAACAGCATTATCAGACACACAGATGAACACGATTTGTTGGGGAAGAGTCAACATGGTTTTTGTAAAGGGAAATCATGCCTTACTAATCTACTAGAATTCTTTGAGAGGGTCAACAGACATGTGGACAAGGGTGATCTAGTGGATATAATGTACTCAGTTCTTCAGAAAACTTTTAACAAGGTCCCTCACCAAAGGCTCTTAAGCAAAATAAGCTGCCATGGGATAAGAGGGAAGGTCCTTTCATGGATCAGTAAATGGTTAAAAGATAGGAAACAAAGGGTAGTAATAAACGGTCAGTTTTCAGAATGTAGAGTGGTAAATAGTGGTGTCCCCCAGGGGTCTGTAATGGGACCGGTACTGAGGTGGGGATAAGGGATGGGGGTTCCCCTGGAAATGGGAAACCCAGATACTGTGGGGTTACTGCCAGGGGGCAGCATCCCAGTGCAAAGGGGCACTGGGGTCTGGGAAGGACACAGGGGCCCAGCGGTAGCAAGACACTGGCTGACAGAGGGCGCTCTGGAGGCTGGAAGCTAATTCTCTGAGAGACCAGCAGGAGGTGCCACAGGGATGAGTCTCACACCATTACATGCCTCTATATAAATCCATGGTATGCTCACATCTTGAATACTGTGTGCAGATGTTGGCATCCCATCTCAAAAAAGATATCTTAGTATTGGAAAAGGTACAGAAAAGGGCAACAAAAATGATTAGGGGCATGGAAGAGCTTCTATCTGAGGAGAGATTAATAAGACTGGGACATTCCAGCCAAGAAAAGAGACGACTAAGGGGGGAAATATGATAGAGGTCTATAAAATCATGACTGGCATGGAGAAAGTAAATAAGTGTTATTTACTCCTCATAACAAAAGAACTAGGGATCACCAAATGAAATTAATAGGCAGCAGGTTTAAAACAAACAAAAGGAAGTATTTCTTCATACAAGCACAGTTAACCTGTGGAACTCTTTGCCAGGGGATGTTGTGAAGACCAAGACTATAACAGGGTTAAAAAAAGAACTAGATTAATTCATGGAGGATAGGTCCATCAATGACTATTAGACAGGATGGGCAGGGACGGTGTCCCTAGCTTCTGTTTGCCAGAAGCTGGGTATGGGTGACAGGGAATGGATTACTTGATGATTACCTGTTCTGTTCATTTCCTGTGGTGCAACTGGCATAGGCTGCTGTTGGAAGACAGGATATTGGGCTAGATGGACTTGGGTCTGACTCAGTGTGGCATTCTTATACATCTCTGCAACACATAAGACACCTTTTGTCACCTGTGAGCTAGTTGTAGGCCTTGCTGGAGCCCTGGGCATAAGTAACAGTGTGAAACAAAGGCTGTGAACCTGAGTAAGCCTGGTCTTGGCAAAACAACAATACACTAGTTATTGGTTAACACCAAGTAGGCACATTGACCTGAAAGGATGGTACAGGAACAGCTAGAGTTCTCAAGTAACAGTGCAAACACATTCCTAGGAGAAGGTACAGTAATACATCAACCTATTAGGATGGGATGACAGGACAATGGATGGGGATGTATTGCTTGAACTAGCAGGTACAAGGATAAGGGCGGTAACTAACCACTTCAGGACTGTAATACGTAAATTGTTTTTATCAATGTATAAAAGAGGAAGTCATCGAAGGGGCACCTTTGTCCAGCTGCGGGGACAGCAGAAACTCCCACAGCTGACTGAGCTGGTCCATTGTCATAGGCCGAGGTGTGTTAGTGTACCTGTACTTCCTGTGGGGCGCAAGGACCATGCTTCATCAGTAATAAACCTGGCTGCGTGCCTTCACCACTGAACTGAGCCTGTGGTTTTTCTTGTCAAGGAGCTCCATGCACAGTAACAAAGCTGCATTAGCAACCACATTCCTCCGTACTTAACAGCAGCTAGTACTGTAGTTATGGTTGCAGGCAATCTGTTGTATTCTTGGTCTGAAAGAGCCACAAAAGTATTTAGCTAGAGGTGGCCTTTACCTTAAATGGAACATTCACCTTCAATACAACCACATTCACTGGTTGCAGATTTGGTGAGTTGATAGGAGACAGATTAAACATTGTTTTAGTATGTTTTTACGTTGTTCACCTTTACTCAAGAGGGGATGATCTGCTCAAGAGGTGTTTCGCCTACCTCCCCCCTGCCACCCATCTCTTTTGCCTGCAGCACTGTGAGCTTGTGCAGAGAGAGAGAGAGAGAGAGAGAGCTCTTAATCCCAGGCAAACATATCCTCTCTCCACCATTCAGATGAAGATAGAGCCTAGTGATCTGTAAACTGAGTGTCTGTACAGTCTTAAGATTTGTTTCAGTCTGACCAATGCAGGTACAGTGCTGCTTTCACTACAGTCAAAACCAAACTGAAAATAAGAAAAATAGCAAGTGGCATGTCTGGCCTGGTTTAAAGCTGGTGCCAATGAGAGGAAAAATCAGGCCCCTAGTTTTTATTCTCCTTTGAAATAGGCATTAAATGACAGCTCATAAAATCTATGTTACACTGTATATGCTAATATGAAATTGTTCTTGTTTCCTTGTGGATTGCACTAGTTAAAAATGTTTGAGTGATTTTATGGCAGAGCAAAAATATTAAATATAGGCAGGTACCTGGAATGGAATGGAAGAAGGCAGGGTGGGCCTAAAAAGTTTCCCAACCCGACAATTGGGAGTTGAGAAGTGCACGCGAATATTGCTGCAGCGGAAGCCATGTTGCTATGGAAGAGAAGAATCTTGGGAAGCAACAAACAGGTGCCAGGCCTCTATATAAGCATCTCTCTTTTTGGGGGTATCTTGAGAGCCATATGAACTTTCTATGGATCTCAGGACAATTGCAGAATTGATGGGTTTCACCCTCTCCCAGTTCCCTATATGGATAAATCCTGGTCCTGGAATAGAAGCTAAAGGAATCTTCATCAGTTCAAACTCTCAAAGTTCCCTGGCCCCTACATGGGTTTCTCCCATATAGGGAAGGATAGAGCTCAGCCCAAACATATGCATCAGACCTAGTTTGTATTTACGTAATTTAATTTTACTTTAAAAACCTAGTTCAGGGGATTTTCTTCAGCTTTACAGTAATGTAACTAAAATCAGAATTTGGTCCTTTGTGTTAGTCTATGCTGGGTGGTCATTCATATCCCTGACACCAACTCAATAAACAGTTGAATCAGATTTTTTAGAAAAGCATTTTCTGTTAAAATATATGTCAGCAAGAATATGTTGACAAAGAATGCAACGCACATCAAGGAATTTCTGATAAAACAACATACTGGTGAATATTGATGAGTTTACTCTGTATCAAGTTTACAAAACTCTTAGATTTTATGCTAAATTTTTCCTGAATAAATAGTTATTAAAAGTAATAATCTCATACGAACAAACTCCTGAATAGGAGATGTGGAAACTGCAGCCATATTTCACTGGTATTTATCATGGCTGGCTTTCAGCTTACATTCAAGTTTATTAAGAATTATTCATGGAGTCACAGTTATATTTCATGTAGATAACAAGCTTATTTTGGAATGAACTGGGAAAATGCACTCATAATTTCCATTCATGCATTGTTACTGTTAATTTGTACTGCAACTATTAGTTAAGGCTCAGACTTTAAAAACAGAAACATAAATCTATCATAGCGAAGAATATGCATCACAATGTGCCCTGAATATAATTTATTTGATTTTTACATGGTAGCAAAACTCAATAGGTGTGTTTGTGCAATCTGCCAATGCTGAAAAAACAACCGTAGCAGCCAACCCACTGAGCTGGCAATTATTCTTGCTGTTAATCTAACATTATGGGACAACTTTTATGTCAATAGAAAACAATCTTTCCTGCTCTTTCCCTTGTCTCCCCCCTGCCCCCCAGAACACACACAAAAATGCTATTAGAGAATTTCTAAGTGATAATTGTGAATCAAAATTATTATTTTTTGTGCTAATCTCTACAATGCACTTTGCACCAAGCAAGGTCAGTATTATAAATTAATAGTTAACTTTTTGGTGGGGTATCAAGAACTTTGGTTTCCACTATGAACTTGATTCTGCTGGAACATTTGAAGTAACAAAAACCTCACAATCCAAATAATGCATAAAATTATTTGCATATAGTGAATAATTGTTTTTAGCCTGGTAAGTGGTTTTAAGGCTTTTCCAAGCATTAAATAAATAGTGCCATTGGAAAAATACAACACTTTTTTTGATCATATAAATGGATTGAGTCCTTACCCCATTCTCACAGAATTAAGGTCTGTGCCAAAGTCCATTGAGGTCAATAGAAAAATTACTTCTGATATCAGTGGGTTTGGGATCAGTCCCCTGAGGAGCCAAACACATTCATATTCTGGGATTCAGCAGAAACAACACCTCTAACATAAACTCGGCTGATCATGTCTCCCAAAGCTCAGATGCTCCTCAGCCTTACTCTGTGCTCAAAGAGGTATGCTCACTCCCTTTATACGCTGGTGAGATTTTAAAACGAAGCCTCCCATATTTACATTTATAAATATTTACATTCATTTGTATGTGGATCCAGGATTACTGTGCACTCAAATGTGTATTTATGCATGACATTACCTATACTGTAAGCTTTTCAGAGCAGGGACTGGCTCTTTGTTATATGTCTGTACAGTACCTAACCCAATGGGATCCTGACTTCTAGGCACTACTGTTTCACAAATAATATAATAACTAATTTTTTTTCTATTTATATGGAGAAATACAAATTTTGCATATGTAAATTGATGTGCTAGCAAATTTTGCAGGTATTTTGAAAGCTTAAGTGATATTATTGAAAAGAATTCAGAGGCTGAGAATAATTCTGGGTACTTAGAGTCTGGGGACTAGAGACGACTTATGCTCAGCATTCAAGGCTAGTTTTGGATAGCCTGCCACATGCTGAAATCCGCAGCCTGTGTTAGTTACCCAGAAACCCTGTACAATTCAATGGAGAGAGCTAGATGTCTAAGAATGTCAAGGATTCACAAACGTCAGCATGCTGAGCAGAGAGCTGCCTAAATTAGCCAGTAAAAATATTGACAAGGGTGGGGAGTGTCCCGACACCTCAAAGAGAGTGGGGACAAACCCCTCAAAGGGAGTTAGGCATCCAAGTCCATGGCAGAGGGAGGCACCTATCTCCACTTAGGATTCACAGGTGTGAAGCCTCTCCTGGAGTTAGATGCCTATACCAGGTTGATGCTCGGTGGTTAGAACACTCATCTAAGCTGTGGGAGATGCGGATTCAAAGCTCCATGCTGCCTTATGTGGACAGGGATTTGACCCTAGGTCTCCAACCTCCCCAGTGAGCACCTTCACCTCTAGTTCTCTTAATATCTCTGGTTGATGCTGTTGCACTGTACATGAAATACTTAAATAGTCATTGGAGCAGGAATTGGAACCTGGGTCTCCCAGGAGAGTGCCCCAGCTCCTGGTCTGTAGAGTCATTCTCACTCACTCTCTCTCTCTCTCTGCCCCAATGACTATTTAAGTATTTCATACAAAGTGGAACAGCTTCAATAGGAGAAATTTAGAGAAATCCATCCCAGAATATCCTATAGCTCAGTGATTAATGCATTCACCAGGAGGTGGGAGACCTTGGTTTAAGTCCTTGCACCATATCAGGCAGAGTGGGGACTTGTACTTGGGTCCCCTCACATTGTGGTTGAGTGCTTTAACCACTGGGCTATAAGTTAAGAGGTAGCACCCCATTTTATCTGTTTTATGCAGGGCTGAATCTGTAGGCAACCTCTGAGCATAGCTGTTGGATCAGGCCCTGTGGGCAAGATGGGGAAATGCCTAATTTGAGGATCCCGCTGGGACATGAGCACTGAGTAGCTCAGCGGCATTGGAATTTACTTACACAGCAGGAATTTAGGTGCCATAGGGACTTCATCTGTGGAAATGTAAGTGCCTTGGGAACTTAAGCACGTACAGGGCTAGGTGGGGGATGAGCAGGGGTTTTGAGAATCTACATTTTGGATGCAGGTGCCTAAAGTGGCAGTTAAGCACCTAAATCCCTATCTCAATCTAGCCTTTGGTGTCCACATTCCTAGAATATTATTCAAGTTGCTATCTCAGATGATGTAAATGGAAGTCATCAGCCCATCCTGGTAGGATTTATTTATTTTCAATTTCTTCTTGCGCTAAAAAAGGAAATAAAATAAAAACAGTGGAAAACTAAAGGCAGATCAGAATAGTGAATACAGAGAAAGGAAGGAAGAGTGATGAAGGAACAGGAGAAGAGAAGAAAATTTAAAGAAAAAGAGAAGTGGATAATGACAGGGGAAAAAAAGCAGCATATATGAGCATGGTGAAGGAAGAGAGTGATGCAAAAACCAATAGTGTAGTTAGGATAATTGTTTCTAAGTGAGTTTTTCCTGCAAAAATTTCAGTGGTAGTTCATTTTCCTTCCTGTAAGACCTTTTCTCAGAGAGTTATTGAAACCTTACAGATTATTATCGCTCCTAGTTTTGTGTAGATCTTTCAGGGTTCTCTGAGTGGTTGGTGAGTCTCTGGTACCTAGTTGTTTTTTCCTCCCATAGAAAGAGCAGTATTATTTTTTCCATTAAAAAAAATCATAAAGTCTTATCTTCATCAAGCTTGATTCATCCTATTTAAATAGTTCACATTTGGGGGACACTGAAAACAATTCCAAAGTCAGGTAATGCAATGGCAGAATCAAAAAACATTCCATCAGACCTTGTTTATGTTGCTAATGTTCCAACTAGATCTGGCAAATTGAAATGTTTTAAATAATTAATACCAGTGATTGTTTTTAGAAGAGAATTCTGAACAGTTTGCACATACTGCATGTCTAAAATATATACCAGATCAGAGCAACAAATCAAAAGCAGCAATGAAGTGAGTCATATCAAAGTGCTGAGAAACAACAAAGCAACCAACAGCCAGAAAGAAAGGCAGGGAATCCACATGGTTGAAACAAAAAGAAAAACAAACTGGATAATGGAAGACATACTGTGCAGAACAAGCAAATACAAACAGCCCAGGATAATGTATGGAAAATGGCTGAGTTAGGGAATGGAACAAAAAAAAGGCATTACCAAGCCAGTTAGGATAGGATCCTGAAGTGCTTATTAAGAATAATAAATGAGGGGAAGAAAATGAAAGCATAGTACAGACAAAGCAAAAATGTTATTCCAACCCCCAGAACTTATTGTCTTTATTTGGGCAAAACTCCCACTGAAAATAATGGGAATTTTGCCTAAGGGAGAACTGCTAAACTAAACCTAAGAAAGGAAAATGTTGTTGTGCAAAGTGCAAGGTCATGCTCTTAGGGAATAACAACAAGAATTTTTGCTACAAGATGGGGATTTACCAGTTGGAAGTGACAGAGGAGAGAAAGACCTGGGTATATTGGCTGATCACAGGATGACTGAGTCACCAATGTGATGCAGCTGTGAAAAAGGCTAATGCAGTTCTAGGATGCACCAGGAAAGGTATTTCCAGTAGACACAGGGAAGTGTTAGTACTATTGTATAAAGCATTGGTTGGTACTATTGTACAAGACCTCATCTGGAATAGTCTGTGCAATTCTGATCTCCCATGTTCAAGAAAGATAAATTCAAACTGGAACAGGTGCAAAGAAGGGCTACTAGGATGATCAGAGGAATGGAAAACCTACCTTATGAGATGAGACTCAAAGAGCTTGGCTTGTTTAGCCTAAACAAAAGAAGGCTGAGGGGAGATATGATTGTTCTATATAAATACATCAGAGGGATAAATACCAGGGAGGGAGAGGAGTTATTTAAGATGAGCGCCAATGTGGACACAAGACAAATGGATATAAACTGGCCATCAGCAAATTTAAGCTTGAAATTAGACAAAGGTTTCAAACTATCAGAGAAATGAAGTTTTGGAATAGCCTTCCAAGGGGAATGGTGGGGGCAAAAAACCTAACTGGCTTCAAGATTGAACTTGATAAGTTAATGTAGGGGATGGTATGATGAGACTGGTACAATGGCATGCAGCTGATCTGTGACTGCTAGCAGCAAATATCTCCAGTGGCCACTGATGGGACACTAGATGGGGGGACATGAGGGGGCGTCTGGGCTCTAAGGGGTTAATAGAACCTGAGGGAGGCTGCACAGGAGGCAGCCAATCAGAGAAGGGCTGAAGGTAACAGCCAAGCAGGGCCAAGGAGGCTCATATAAAAAGGGAGCTGCAGGGCAGAGGAAGGTGGTTCTCTGCTGTGATCCCAGGGAGGGAGGGAAGAAGGCCTGGAAAGCAGGAGCACAGAGTGTGGCACAACTGGAGGGCTGTGTTGCTGAAGAGGACACCTTGGAGAGACTTCCTAGAGCAGGAGTGACAGTGGTGAGACACCACCTGAAGAGGATGTTGGCTAATTCCCCAGACAGACAGCAGGAGGCACCACAGTCTGAGTGAACCCCATTACAGGAGGGCTCTGACTTACTACAGAGAATTCTTTCCCAGGTGTCTGGCTGGTGGGACTTGCCCACATGCTCAGGGTCTGACTGACCACCATATTTGAGGTTGGGAATAAATTTTCCCCTGGATCAGAAGAGAAGAGACCCTGTTTTTTTTTGTCTTCCTCTGCAGCATGGGGCCTGGGTCACTTGCAGATTTAAACTAGTGTAAATAGTGAATTCTCTGTAATTTGAAATCTTTAAATCATGATTTGAGTACTTGAGTAACTCAGCCAGAGGTTAAGAGTCTATTACAGGAGTGAGTGGGTGAGGTTTTGTGGCCTGTGATGTGCAGGAGGTCATACTAGATCTTCCCTTCTGACCTTCAAGTCCAAGACTATAATAATCTACAGCTCTGCAAAGAGAGGACAAAAGGGAAATCAAACCCTTGTATTATGATTTGGTTGCATTATATACCCACTTTGCACATGTGTGAGTTAATACACAGGCACCTTCTTAACTGCTTTCTGCTGGCCACATAGCGTCCCTCCATCTGTATAATGGAGGCTTAGTAATGTGTTTTACTTACACTGGCACATTTTCTGAGCACCAGGAGAAATAGTAAAAGAGTGAGAAGAGAAGGTGGAAAATGAAACACCTACAGTGGGGAGCAGAGCGCTAGCAGTTTATTTTCAAAACAATGAGCTTTCCTCCAGTCAGTCTGCATTAAGCTGGCACATTTCCCAGCATCCAGGACCACAGAAAAATCAGCAGGTTGCCCAGGATTAAGGTGACTGCATAAGGTGTATGGTAGTGACCAATCAAACCCTTAGAATTCACAAAGCAGTTGCATCAAAATGATTAAATGATTAGCTTAGAAAGCTTTGGCTGAGATCTAGAAGATGAAGGGCCAAGAATTTTTTTGGAGGGAAATTAAGAACTTCAAACAGTGCTGGAATGTATATGTAGATAAAGGAAAGTCTAAGCTGAAACCAGTGGGAGTTTTGTGCAGCAATACTACTTCATGGCCCACATACAGGGTTCAGTCTTGCAGGAAAGCTAATGGGAAGTTTTATTTTCAATGGGATTTTTTTCAAACTGCATGCTTCTTTAAGGCAGCACATAAGCCAAACAGATCCAGTCCAGGGAAGTGGAGTAGCTGTCCAAAGTGAGTAGCTGTCCGGAGCAGCTGTATGGATCCAGGGTCATTAGCATATTGTAATGAGCTATTGATGAATAATAAGTAACAGTTGTCAGATGACACTCAGCTGATGGGGTGTCAGTTGCTCCTATTGTAACTTCACTTGCTCCTACAGGTGGATCTCAATTAGCCAGCTTGTCAGAAACTAACAAGAAGAGGAAGGTTCTCTTTGAGATTTTCGTCTTGTCGACAATATGCCGACAATGGAGGTCACTCTGAAGGACAGATTGAACAGATATGCTGGATAACATGAATGCTGTGGGAGGCCAAAGGAGGCAACTTGCAGAACATCAAGAAAAGTGAAGGGCACTTCAAGAGGGTCAAAGGTGAAGGTAGCTGATCAGACAGTGGGTAGAGATGGGACCCCTTGCCCAGGTTTTCTCATGCCCGCAGGACAGTATGGTGCTTGCAGTCCATGATGCCTGAACCCATTCATGGATTTGGACAGGTGGCCACCACCTATATGAGCCACCAGCTATCAGATGAAAATGCAGGAAATGTTTTTGTCTTAATTTAAATATATAGTGCCTCAGTGTAGTCTCTTCCCATCCTTTCCCTTCTGCATCCCACCACGCTAAGCCATTGTGATCTTATCAAGCTGACCCCTGTGTGCTACAGAGAACAGGAATTTTTCTCTATTCTCTTTGGCAAGGGTAACTGTCGGAGATACATTGGGAGTGATTTTTTTAAAAAGGTATGCCTATTTTGCATGTATAAATGTCAAAATAATTTACCCAAATAGCTTATTAGACCCATGTTATTAGCACACAGAAGTACTAGATGCCCAACTAAGGTATTTGCACATCTAATTTTATGAAAATAAATCAATGTAATTAGCAGCAGTCTGATGTGGAGAAAGTAAACAAGTGTTATTTACTCCTTCTCCTAACAAGAATTAGAGATCACCAAATGAAATTATTAGGCAGCAGGTTTAAAACAAACAGAAGGAAGTACTTCTTCACGCAACACAGTCAACCTGTGGAATTCTTTGCCAGAGGAAGTTGTGAAGAAAAGACTGTAACAGGGTTCAAAAAAGAACTAGATAAGTTCATAGAGGCTAGGTCAGGGCTGTTGTCCCTATCCTCTGTTTGTCAGAAGCTGGGAATGGGTGACAGGGGATGGATCACATGATGATTACCTGTTCTGTTCATTACCTCTGAATCACCTGGCATTGGTCACTATCAGAAGACAGGATACTCACCTAGATGGATTTTCAGTCTGACCCAGTATGGCCATTCATATGTGCTTAATATGTTGCCTTTATGTAAGCAAAGAGTAATAGAAAATACTGGTATAGAAAAATTTGTTGTTGGAGACATAAACTGCACTTGTTTTGTGTTTTAAATACCTTACCTTTTGGTTTGATTTTAGTCTGGTTTACAATGTTGACTACATTTATAAAGATATAAAGTTGAAAACATTTACAACAAACTTTGAGCATCTTTCATTCAAATTAGTGTTTAACTGAATCTTTCAGTTTTACTTCCAATATTTCTTTATGGAGATTCAATGTTTCTCGTCTTAATATCAAACACTCCAAAGGCTTTGCTGGTTGAAGTAGGTACTATGTATCATTCGGCATTTCAGTTTATAACGCAGGCTCATTACCATACTCATTATTGTGAATTACAGAAGTTGCTTGGCTGGCCCTCATTAACCATCTGGCAGATAAACACTGATTTGTGTTTATATATAAAGTTAATTTTAGAAAAGCACCTGAACATCTATTGAAAATGTTGATTTCATCTGTTTCTCTATTTCTGCAGGTCCTCAAACTGACTGTTCCAAAAGCACATTGTTTGTCTTTACTGTTTTATTTATATGTGCATGATGTTGTCATAAAATTGCAACAGTGGGGAAGGATATTTTTATGCCTTTACTGGCTGTGTATTAACATGGCATCTCTCTCTTGTCTTACCTAGATACTGATTTATTGTAACGTCCCTCAAAATCTGGTTTACCAACAACACTAGGCAGTGCTGCTTTTCATGAACTAGTAGTTGCTGGACCCCAAACATTGCAGGTTAGCCTTATTTCTTCACATACATTTTCAATTTTGTTTTACAAGGTGCTGCTGTAAAGTTCAGGAAAAACTAATTTCTATCTGTTAAAAAGTACAATTTTTCAGTGACTAGCAAGGCCCTTAATCTTGTCCCACTGAGTCTGAAACAGAAATGTCACAAATAAGATACATCCAGCCCTTAATTCCCTTTTGTCTTTTATCAAATTGTTTACTGTAGATCTTGATCTTTTGTAACCTTAGGTGGAGACAAATCACTTGCAATTGTTCCACTCTCATTCTCAAAAACATTAAATCACAAATGTTTCTAAACAGTCATTTTCAGAGATTACTATGAAAACAGCTTGAAAGCCTCTGTAGAGTCATTCCCTAAAACTTTTTGGGAAATTCATTAACTGTAAATTATTAATATCTGCACTCCAACATGCTCCATCTTTCTTCTTAGGCCTTGTCTACACTGCCACTTTATAGCACGGCAACTTGCTTGCTCAGGGGTGTGAAAAAGTGCTGCCGAACACACCCGGAGTGAGTAAAGGGCCCACTCAAACTAACGTTAATTAGAGACAATATACAACCAAGGGCATGTCTTCACTAGCAACATTAAAGCGCTGCTGCAGCAACTCTTTGATGTGGCTGTGTAGTCGTGGCACCAGTGCTGAGAGAGAGCTCTTCCAGCACGGTGAAAAAAGAATAAAAATCTCCACGAGGGGAATAGCTTCCAGCGCTGGTGTACTGTCTACACTGCCACTTTACAGCACTGAAACTTGCAGTGCTCGGGGGGTGTTTTTTCACACCCCTGAGCAAGAAAGTTGCTATGCTATAAAGTGGCAGTGTAGACAAGGCCTAAGAAGAAAGATGGAGCATGTTGAAGTGCAGACATTAATAAGACTTGGAGCTTCTTCCGCTCCGGGGGGTCTTCAGTGGCAATTAGGCGGTGAGGGCTCCTTCCACTCTGGGTCTTCGGCAGCAATTCAGACCCACTACCGAAATGCCCCAAAGACGCAGAGCGGAAGGACCCCCGCCACTGAAGACCCTAGGCCCCCAAATCCTCTGGGCGATCCTTGCCCTGCCTTCTTGTCTACAGATTCTCAGAAGAGTCAAAATTTCAAATCTTTCTTCTCCTATGAAGTGCATTTAACAGCTATGCTGAGACACAATAATTTAACATAAATATTACTATGGGTATTGACTGTGATGAAATCCATTGGCTACTTTCTATTCCTACTGAGTGGCTTGTCATTATGCTGGAAAAACAGACAACTGTTCACTTTGATCAAAATGTATGTTTTGCTCTTTTATCATTACTAGTTTTAAAATAATAATAGCAAAATCAGAGTACAGGTCAAAGTACATGGTGTCTGATTTCAAACCAGCACCCTGCTACATTGTAATGAAGCTTTCTAGCTTACCTTCTCTGGATTTCTCTCTCTCTCCAATACATATTATCATCAACAATATTTTACGACAAACCTACACTATGTTTCCAATAATCAATACTAAACAATTATTAAGTTAAACTCCCTAGAAACGTCCAAACATGAATTGCCATTCACAATAATTAAAGCACTTTCCATATTAACATATATCAGGTGACCATATTTCCCTATGCTGAATATGGGACATCTGGTAAAATTACTCATACTGAAGCAAGTTCAATGGCAATCAATCAGAACTATGTAGTACAAACATTCAAATTAACATCAAGTTGCTAAACTATTACTAAAAAGAAATACTGCATAGTTGGATTATTTTTATTTATCTTCTTATCTTTAAAGCTTTAGGGTCCACACAGGGAGAAGTGAGACACACACACACACACTTCACACACCTCTCTCACACAGGGAGGATGAGTGACTGACCGACCCAACTCTTCCTGTCCAGTGCTCTCTGGCCTCCATGCCTGGCTGGACCCCCAGGACGGACCTGCCTTTCCTGGTACCTGGCATCACATCTTCCCCAGGCAACGTGTGTGTGTGTGGGCGACATGCAGGATCAGATGCCTCACTTCCCCATATTTCTGCCAGGGTTTACACCAGAACGTGGCCAGCAGCAGTCTTTTGGCACTGTGCGGGAGGGAAGGATGGGAGCTGCTTCCAACATCGGGGCAGGGGGTGGGAAAAGGGGTAGAGGGGGAGAGAAGGAAAAGGGATGACTTGGCCTGTGTCTTTGCAGAGCTCATTTCTTTCTCCCACCTCCCCTGTGGCACCCAGCTACAGCACGGGCAGGAAGAGGTTAAGCCCTAACAATGCATTGTGCACCAGGGTCCAAAGAACCTGACCGCAGGGGCTTCAGTAAACCCGGGCAGAGAGGTGGCTCAGCAGAGGAGGGTATCTAGGGGACGGAGCAGCCCCATGCTCCCTAGAGGCAGGACCCAGGTTCGGGGGCCAGGTGGAGAGGGTGCTAAGCCCCTGCCCAGGGGACTGCTGTGGAGCCTGCAGGGCTGGGGTGCGAACAGGCCGGAAATCGCTTCTTTCCCTGCCATTCAAGAGCTTACTGAGGGGTGGAGAGGCTTCCTTCTCCTTTGGCACATGCAGGGCTTGGCTCCTCCTGGCCTTTGCCCCTCCCAAAATTGAGTGTTTTAAGACTGACAAGCAGTGTACACAGATGATCTGCAGTTATATACATTAATTTTCCACAGGAACTTTGGTGCTGCATGGGTGAACTTCAGATAAATGTAGCTAATACTCTGTGCAGCTGCACATTGCAAATGTTTGATCTAAGCCAGTAGTCACTGGCTCAGCTGTCATTCACAATATCTGAAATATCTTTGTTTCCTGAACATCTGTGAGAAATATTATAGCAGAAAAAATGTTTTTGGGACCCTCGATTATGTTGGCCCTTGGTCCTTGTCTCATTTGCTTAACTTTTTGTGCAGTGCTATCTGTGGTGCCTTCAGTCTTTGTAAGTTACTGGATAATGGCTACCAAACATGTGTTTTCTACCGAAATAGTACTACAGCACCAATACAGTGTAGAGCAGACATATTAAATAGGTGTGAGAGTTGAATCTGTGTAATTATCCATGGATTCTTCTTTATTGATGCCACTTTGTTTGCTCCATCTTGTGCTATTTGTTGATTTATGATGAAAATACAGTTTTAAAACATACTAGTATATTGAGCGATTACTGTACTAACTGTATGAGCTGGGCAAAGAATTTTCTGTAAGTCACCAAAACAGTCTTGCAGCATTTTAAAGATATCACCATGACATCACTAGCTTTATATTCATTTCTGAACTAACATTATGCTGTTTATTAAAAGTCAGTAGATCAAGTTTTGGTCTCAGATACATGCACACAACTCAAGATGATTCAAAAATGAGTTGCACACAAGTATCCAAATATGGCCAGAATATGGACCATTAAATACAACCAGGCAAACGCTTGGGCCAGGTCACACACATAAAACAGTTTTAGATAAAACTGCAGCTATCTGTGTAGAAAAGTTCAACAATATTTGCATTTCTTATTTAACAGTCCACTACACTTTGAATGGTCTCTTACAATATGTGTTAACTAATTATGCTAAACAATCTGTTCCATCTTATATTTACCTGTGATACTTTAAGTACCATTCCCAGACATGAAGAAGAGCTCAGTGGAGCTTGAAAGCACGTTTCTCTCACCAGCAGAAGTTGATCCAATAAAAATATTACGTCACTCACTTTGTCTGTCAAATAGTCAGTGAGATATATACCTGCACAGTAACTCAGTATTAATATAGCATCCCCTCATGTTTTTGATGTTCATGAATGTATTCACATAAATAGTTGTACTGGGCTTTGCTATTCCCACTCAGACCTAGCTAAGGGCAAAATATTCCATCTGTTTAGGATGCCTAATATATTATACATTTAATGTAATTTAGCCATTGTGTTATACACTTTTGATCAAATCTAGAGCCAACTAAAACTAAGACATCAGAAAACTCTCCAATATTATGCTACTCAAGGAATAAGCCTCTGTTTAGATATGGTATACACCACATTATAAATTCCCCTTTGCAACTCAATAGATTATATTGGCCTTTAGGTTTTGTTTACAACAATGATTCTAGAGTACTGATCATTAAAGTTTGCAGAGGCAGCCTGTGAGTATATATTTGAAAGTATCCTTGCCGATTTTGAGGCACCAAACTTAAAGAGAAGGAAACATTTAAAAGAGTGCATTTATTTTTCTTTCATGTTGCAACAGCCGATGAAACCCATTGTGTTTGCTGTTCATACATGAAGAAACACATTTGCACACAGGACATCCTGCCATATGGATACTATAGAGCTGATAAAGGACATCTGGTGATATACTCTTCAAAAGACTAGTAATTATTTTTTTCTACCAGTAGAATTTCATAGTGGTAATGCAAGAAACTGTTAGAAAATTTTCACAGTTTCTTAGGGGCCATTCAAGCTCATCATTTATCTTCAATAGAATATCTTATTTCATGATTTCTTTTTTGAATATATGAAGCACCTTGACTGTTATCAGGATCCTATATTTTAGTTTCTTAATTTTTTTTCAATCGTTCTGTTCTGGAGCATGATTCTGCAGATGTAGAACACCCTGGCCCTAATCCAGCAAAGCACTTGAGCAGATGCTTAAGTCTCATTGAAGTAAATGGAATTTAAATATGTGCTTAAATTTAAGTCTGTGCTCAAGTGCTTTGCTGAATTGGAAGGTTTTGAAGGATCAGGGCTTGAATACTTTGAATTTTGTTCTGACTTGTTTATGCTTCCACATTTTTTTAATTTTCCCACTGTAGTGAGGAAGTGTGGACTCTCTCAGAGATAGACTAGGAGGGACCATAATCTTCCTCTGGGGCTGCAGATCCAGGAAAATCCTGCCCATCCCTTTGGAAGCTGAGGGGCAGGACAAGAAGTGGAAGTATAAAAGGTGGGCCGTGCAGCTCGTTGGGCAGGAGCTGCTGAGGGAGATAAATGCTTCTCCCCTGCTGCTGGAGTGAGATGCAGAGAGGGACTGCTGCTGTCCTGGGGAATGGCCAGGGCTCCCAGGGCTGCTGGATGACCGAAACACTGGTGAGCTGCTGGGGCTGCCACTGACAACCAACCTCTGGGAGATGGAGGACACCCACAGCATGGCGGGACTAAACCCTGGGAATGTAGGAAGTAGCTCAGGGGCAGCCAAATGTAGTCTGGCTGCGTGGCTGCGTGCAGATAGGTCAGCATGTTGTGGCTGGAGTCCCTGCTGACCCCAGTGGCGGAACACTACACCACTGTTAGGGCCCTGGGCTAAGACCTGGTGAAGTCAGGTTGGCCCAGCTCCTGCTTCCCCCTGCCACCCTACCCCTGGGGTGCCAGCCTCCCCAATGTAGGGAAATAGGTCGGTGCTAGTCTACCATCCACCTGAGCTAGGATGCTAGACCCTTGTTTAACTCTGCCCTGATTGCAGGCCAGAGCCCCTAACTGTTTGTGAGCCTGCTCTGCCTGAGGGCTGGGCTTCACAGGCTCGCTATTGCTCAGCTTTAAAGACTGCCAATTCCCTTCTAACTGATTGCAATACTAAAGGCACAACCATGAGGAGGTGTGGCCTCCCTCAGAGATAGACCAGGAGGGGTGGCCACGCAGGCTTACATCCAGTATATCTTCTATCCTGCAAAAACGTCACTGAAATTTAGTTAAGGTTGCTCAAGTGAGCATACAAGCAACACAAACAGTACAAACAAGGAAATCTCAAGTTGCATTGTACAACACTAAAGCTGCTAAGAAAATATTGACATTTGAAACATTGATAGAACATGGACAAAATTACCAATTTCAATAAAAAATGAAAATGATTTACCTCAAAAACAGGGCACTTTTGTTTGTGTGAAAGCTGTTGGTGATGGTGACCCACAATGATGTTGACCATTGAGGATGATCATCTTTTTTAGGTCATCAGTGGTAATGGGTTGTCAGTGTCTGTCATCATCAAAGGCAGCACAGGTAGCCACATTGGGCTAGACTGTCCCTAGTGCTTGCTTTGCTGAGGAGGGGAGAAAGAGGAGTAGAGCCCCCCACCCTCTTGATTCATGCTCAGCTGACTAAGTGCTGCTCAGACTCTGGATCTGGTCATAGGGGAAAGAACAAAGGCTGCTCATCCCAAACTGCTCATTGTGAGCTAATAGGTAGGGAGGAGGCAGAGAAAGTTGGCAGGTGGGAAGAGCGTTGGACCTCCCACCCCCAACTCCTTCATTCCCCACCAAGAATAGTTGGCTGAGTATGAGAGTGGTGGGTAATGTACACCTTGATGTGAAGTTAATTATAATATATTACCCTCTAAACCAGAGATCCCCAAACTGTGAGGCGTACTTGGAGGAACATTTGGCAGGGTGCAGTAAGGCCCAGGACAGCCCCACAGGGGGCAGGGAGGGAGCACCACCAGCCCTGCTCTGCTCCCAGATCTGCTCCATTTCCACCCCCAGCCACAGCCCCTGACTGCAGCCCAGCTGTGGCTTTGCACCTAGCCCAGGCCCAAGCCCCGAGCCCCTGGCCACAACTCTGTTTCTGGCCCCAGATCTGCCCCCAGCCTTGGCTCCCTTACCCGTCTGCATCCACCACCCCCCAGAAGATGTGTCCCCTGCTCCAAGCCCCGGCTCAGGGGAGGGGGAATGCAGACATGGATCAGGGGGGTGTGACTCTGAAAAGTTAGGGGCCCACTGCCCTAAACCAAGGAGGAAACATGACAGGAATTCTACCCTCCCAGGAGAGTACAGATACCTGTTGCCCCAATCTGGGCTGACCCGAATTGATCAATCTAGTCCATGATGGCTTGAAAACCAAACATAATAAACTTGCTGATCTGCAGGTATAGAACACACATGGACATTTTCACTGTTCTGTTTGCAGAACCATCACATTGCAGAAACTGCCTGGACTGGCAGAAACACAAGGAAACTTTTTGAAATGACTTAAATGAGCCCAAACATTCATATTCTCATGGACAGCACAACTCTTTCAACTCACCGTACTTGGAAACATGTTGTTAAAAAAATTGGCTGAGAATAACATTAATAAATCTATTGGACAATGTAGGTCAGAACTAAAATACTTTGAACAAAAATTTCTTAGTATATCATTCTTCAGTGGCATATGTAACATGAAACACAAGAGATGACAGATGCAAGCAGACAATACTGCATTGGTTTATACTCAGTTCACAATTTTAAGGTTTCCTTCACATAATAAGGGCTAGAAACATACCATAATTATTGTAAATGAAAGCTGAGATTCTGAAGCATCCATTTGATGTGAAAAGTATTCTCCATTAAAAGATTCAATGACAAACATGATGACATAGAAGACCAAACAGATAAAAATTAATTGTGCTAATAAATTAAAAACACAATAATCAAATTAAAAAGTTGCCAACATACCAAAGTCCAGTAGGTGCATTCACTCATGCTGAGTTCTTGCCTTCAATGTCAAAACAAACTGGGCATGCCCCAGCACAGGGCTGGCTCCAGTGCTTTTGCCACCCCTAGTGGTGGAAAAAAAAAAGCCAAGATCGGCGGCAGCTCTACCACCACCGCTTCATTCTTAGGTGGCAATTCGGCAGCAGTCCCTCTCTCCCTTTCCGCTGGCTGACCCAGGCACCTGCTTGCTATGCTGATGCCTAGAGCTGGCCCTGCCCCAGCACATACTGTAAGAAGAATTTAGTGCTGCATGGAGTTTACCATGTACATACAGCAGAAGATTGCGGTTCACAAGTCTTAATTTCCACTTTTTTTAGAGTAAGGCCACATCCAGACTACCCACCGTATCGGCGGGTTAAAATCGATTGCTAGGGGATCGATATATCGCGTCTAATCTAGATGCTATATATCGATCCCCGAGTGCGCTTACATCGATTCCAGAACTCCATCAGCCCCAACGGAGTTCCGGAATCGACACGGAGAGCCGCGAACATCGATCCAGCGCGGTGAGGACGGGTGAGTAATCCGATCTTAGATATTCAACTTCAGCTACGTTATTCATGTAGCTGAAGTTGCGTATCTAAGATCGATTTCCCCCCCCTAGTGTGGACCAGCCCTAGGATCCAATTCAATATGCCTGCCATTAATGGCTCTCTGTATGTACCTTGTAACTCAGTATTAATTTAAATGAAAACTGGAACACTCAAAGAGATTAGTCATTTGCGAGCCCGTTAGCGAGAATTTTTAAGCAATCGATAAACTCGGGGGTAGTGCCGTACGACTGGAGGATTGCTAACGTAGTCCCTATTTTTAAGAAAGGGAATAAAAGTGATCCGGGTAATTATAGGCCTGTTAGCTTGACGTCTGTAGTATGTAAGGTCTTGGAAAAAATTTTAAGGGAGAAAGTAGTCAAGGACATAGAGGTCAATGGTAATTGGGACGAATTGCAACATGGATTTACTAAAGGTAGATCATGCCAAACCAATCTGATCTCCTTCTTTGAGAAGGTGACGGATTACTTAGATAAAGGAAATGCAGTAGATCTAATTTACCTCGATTTCAATAAGGCGTTTGACACGGTTCCGCATGGGGAACTGTTAGTTAAATTGGAAAAGATGGGGATGAATATGAAAGTTGTAAGGTGGATAAGGAACTGGTTAAAGGGGAGACTCCAGCGGGTCGTATTGAAGGGTGAACTGTCAGGCTGGAAGGAGGTTACTAGTGGAGTCCCTCAAGGATCGGTTTTGGGACCGATCTTATTTAACCTTTTTATTACTGACCTTGGCACAAAGAGCGGGAATGTGCTAATAAAGTTTGCGGATGACACAAAGTTGGGGGGTATTGCTAACACGGAGAAGGACAGGGATACTATTCAGGAAGATCTGGAGCACCTTGTAAACTGGAGTAAGAGTAATAGGATGAAATACAATAGTGAAAAGTGCAAGGTCATGCACTTAGGGATTAATAATAAGAATTTTAGATATACGTTGGGGACGCATCAGTTGGAAGCGACGGAGGAGGAGAAGGACCTTGGGGTATTGGTCGATAGCAGGATGACTATGAGCCGCCAATGTGATATGGCTGTTAAAAAAGCAAATGCGATTTTAGGATGCATTAGGCGAGGTATTTCCAGCAAGGATAAGGAGGTGTTAGTACCGTTATATAAGGCGCTGGTGAGACCCCATCTGGAATATTGTGTGTAGTTCTGGTGTCCCATGTTCAAGAAGGATGAATTCAAACTGGAACAGGTCCAGAGACGGGCTACTAGGATGATCCGAGGAATGGAAAACCTGCCTTATGAAAGGAGACTCAAAGAGCTTGGCTTGTTTAGCGTAGCCAAAAGAAGGCTGCGGGGGGATATGCTTGCTCTATATAAATATATCAGGGGAGTTAACGTTAGGGAGGGAGAGGAATTATTCAAGTTTAGTTCTACTGTAGGCACGAGGACGAATGGGTACAAACTGGATATTAGGAAGTTTAGACTTGAAATTAGACGAAGGTTTCTAACCATTAGGGGAGTGAAGTTTTGGAACAGCCTTCCAAGGGAAGTAGTGGGGGCAAAAGACTTATCTGGCTTCAAGACTAAGCTGGATAAGTATATGGAGGGGATGTTATGATAGGATAGTTTAATTTGGGCAATTGATCTTGGATTATCACCAGATAAGTCTGCTCAATGGTCTGCGGGGAGATGTTGGATGGGATGGGAACTGAGTTACTGCAGAGAATTCCTTCTTGTGTACTGGCTGGTGAGTCTTGCTCACATGCTCAGGGTTTAGCTGATCGCCATATTTGGGTCGGGAAGGAATTTTCCTCCAGGGCGGATTGGCAGGGGCCCTGGAGGTTTTTCGCCTTCCTCTGCAGCGTGGGGCATGGGTCGCTTGCTGGTGGATTCTCTGCAGTTTGAGGTCTTCAAACCAGTTTTGAGGATTTCAATAACTCAGTCCTGGATTAGGGGTTGTATAAAAGTGGATGGGTAGGGTTCTGTGGCCTGCCTTGTGCAGGAGGTCAGACTAGATGATCATATTGGTCCCTTCTGACCTATGAGTCTATGAGTCTATGAGACTGTGGCTGTAATTTTCTGCTGTTTTAGCTGTTGTCATGATTCTGTTAGGTCTTGTGCCTTGCCTTCCACTCCTTTTTCCACTTGCCTTTTACTTCTTTGGGACTAAGAGCTACTGCTGCCCTCACAACTTATCAGAATACTTAATTGCAGGGCAGTTGAGGTCAAAGTTTGCAAATGGGATGCCTAAGTCTTCCAAACAAAAATATATGCTAAATAGTAATTGTAAGATTGTCAAATCCAGTAACTGTCTGTGCAAATTTGGACACACAATTTGGCCACTCATCATTACACTCACTTTTCCAGATTTTGAATTATGAAACTGGTAGCTGTAACCTACAGGCAATTTTTGACATTTATTCAAAAACTTCAGAGAAAGGGGTCCACAATTTGTTCTTTTGTGCAAGTTGGACCTATTTTTATGTTTGTAACCCCCTTCAAAGATGTTCATACACTGAACATAACTAGATAATTCCCCCAAATACCCATTTTTTGCAGGAAAGTGAAAAGTCAATTTAAACAAGAAAAAATTGGCTGAATATCTCCTTAAAATTGTACTAAAATCTAAGATAGACTCTGAATGCATCAGGACCAGTTTTTAAACAGACACATATTCTTGCAGACTATCTCCACTACATAGCATCCAATCACAATCCCACATTCCCAAGTGTGTAACATCCCTGAGGCAACAACAGCAATAGTTTGTGTGGAAAGTAATATTAGGAAAGCAGAGACGTATGTTGTTGTATCAACCAAGCAACGTACTAACAACTTCAACAGGACTTTATTTTTACAGTGGAAACCTCTGTAACTCTCACTTTGCCTCCCCAACTCCTCCCCCTGCCTTCCTGTTTCCTGTCCTTTCAGACTCCCAACAGCCAGTGCTCCCAGTTCTAATTATTATAAGCACTTCTAAACACCACATATGTTTAACTGTGTTTTGTCCTTTTAGAAAAATGTCATTTATGTCATCTCCCCTTTGCCTCTCCCACATACTGTTCTCTTTCTCTGCCACTGCTCCACCTAATCATGCTTCTCTGCCACACAGTCACTCTCCTGTTTAGCCCTGCATACAGTATGCTTCCTTCTGCCTGCCTTTCTTCTTCCGTTAGAGATATTGCCCATCTACTTGCTCCTTTTTACTCCTCCCCTGGCCATACTGCTCCACTCTCATGTTCCCTTCTCCCCTGGACATTCCTTCCACACTGTAAGGTTTTGGTTCTACTCCTCTTAGCAGCTCACACGGGTGACTGACAGTTCTACTTCCTGAGAGCTGGTCTTATTTCCTTTCATGCTTAGGCTGTCTCCAGTGGAGGCAGCCAGACTCACCCATTTTCTAGCTGCTTCTATAGGTGCCTAAGCCTTTCTTTGCAGTAGAGAGTGTGGATGCCTCTAGAAGCTCTGGAAACAAGGAGGAGGAAGCAACACCATATGACCAACTAGCTCTTCATTGACTGACTCCATGTGGCCTGTGGTACTTAGCTTTATAGCCACTGGTATAAATTCTCTTGGTGTTAAATAGCACTGACATTTTTGAAGCATGATGTTTTAAGGTGCAAAATTTCAGAGTGGTATGATCTGTCAGGATAGTGAACTAATGACTATATGAACAGAAGTGATCAACAGCACAGATTTCAGACAGTAACTATGACATGCTATTTTATATACTGCAGACTGACAACATTGCTGTAATGAGGAATGACACAATTCTAACATCTTATAATACCTCCAGGCTAAATCCCTACAAGTGATATTCCCAACCTGTGACAACTAATTTTCCCTCTGGTAGTCAGAGAGAACCTAGCTGTAATGAGTCATGACACATTCCTGGCAATCTGATGATGCTGTTCCCAAAGCTACTTTGTTAAATGATGTCCAGAATGTGAGTTCCTTCTTCTGTGTATGTGTGTCAGGGGAGAAGGTGAGGGGGGAGAGGGTGAAGGGTGGCTGGTGGTGCGGGGAGATCTGGTGGGGTAGAGGGATTTGGCAGGATTATGTCAGTCACTGAAATATTCTCATATGTTCAAATCCTATAAAATACATTTTCTTTTCTTAACAGCTCATAAAAAGTCTGGGCAATATGCATGGCTGCATGAACTTCAGATAGTAATCTTTTTCATGTCTTATTTTGTGAATGGGTTATTTAATGATACAAATGTCTTCTGTTTTAACAGAAATGCTTTTCTTAAGCATAGTCAAGGAAAACTATATTGCATTTGATTATTCTTCTTACTTGGTGTTAAATTTGTAGACTGTGATATTAGAAACATATGCTGGTGACAATAAAGGTTATGCTGTGCCAGACAATTCTGTATTAGTCATTAGTTCATGAATTTATGCTATGCTTTGAATCGTCCTGCTAGCATTTAGAACACGAGTCTCTCAGTGATTGTTAGGAGATGTTATAGATTCACAACAGTATTTTAAATTGCTACAACTAATTCCCTGAAGAAAATTAATCATTTTTAGTTGTAAAGATTATTATGCTTTCTAGTAACAATTCTTGAGTTTGAGAAGAGGAAGGGAGACAGAAGTAAAAAGGACATCTGAAGTTACAGTAATTGTTAGTAGCTGCCTCTGGAAGCTTTGGAAAAAGGAGGAGGAAGCAACACCATGTTCGGTATTCTTGCTTAGTTTCTAGTAGTCAGACAGAAAGTTGAGCTACTGTTGCTTTAGCACCAGATCACACGCCACTTAAATAAGGAGATGAAATACCCACTCAAATTTATATATTTATATTTGGTGCCCATTAATACTCTTGGTTTGTGGCTGTTCATAAACCCCTGTTTTAAATAATTTATCATAATTTGGGCCAAAAGTTTATTAAGCAGTAATTTGACATAAAAGATGTCAGCCTGGATTTGGATATTTACTGAATGAAAATTGAGCAGTTTATTTTCAAGTTATGCAAACAACCAAAAACAAATAAAACAAAATCTCTCACACTTTTTAGCACCTGAATAACTTGATAAAAACACATTAAAAAAAATTAGAACCTGATCCTGCAAATCTTTTCTTATGTGAATAGTCCAATGAAAGGTCTAAAATGATAGCTGTATTGTACCTTGGAGTCAGGAAATTATGAACTTCTCAATAGTTAAATGACTTAAATATGGCAGTCAACATAAAACAATTGCGCTTTGGTCAACATTTTCTAAAAACTACACTCATTGGCTGAATTCATCCCTGAGATTTCAATGGAGTAACACTGGGAATGAATTTGGTCACTCTGTTTAAAGCTATGATTTACATGAGCAATTAAGCATACAAATCCAGGCCTTCCAAGTGGTAATTTGCACATACAACATTGCTTTTGATAGTTAAACAAGAAATGAATGTCAAATAAGGGAGAAAATGCAGACCGCCAATAGCTTTCCTGATAAGTGTAAGAAAATTAATCCTGTTTATTTATATTACTCTCTTATCTAAAAATAATTAAAAGTTTAAATAAAAATTGATATATGTAATAATACATTTTGTTCTGTTGTGTTTGGACACATTCCTTCCTGAACACTAGTGTCTAGATTCTTTACTCAACTTGATCTCACCTCAGCACATCAGGGAGGTAGCACTACAGGGAGGCAATTACAGTTATTTGTTCTGCATCACTTGGCCTTGGGGGCATTAGGCCTGCTGAGGAGCATTTGTTATTTAGGCCAGTGAGACTTTTCGTCAGTAGAGGATTGGTATAGTGGAGCTCCACTATATCATGGCCCATCCCACTTCTGCTCCTCCCTATCTCGCCCCATCATTAAAGGATGCAGCTCTGTCCTCTTCACCACTATCTTTCTGCCAGTGATAGCTTCTCTGCACAGATGGAAGGCTCACTGGCCATTTCTGGCCAATTTATATCCACTTGGTGCCAATGAACCTACTGGGCTGAAGAATCTAGCCCCCAATGTGTAACAGGACCACCAAAAAGTGTAGTACAGAGCCAAAATGTATCATAATTTCTTAGCTCTCTCTGCGTGCAGCTGTATGATTATATCTCTGAAAGCCATATAGATTTTGTAATATTCTTACTACATTCTTGTTCATATTTATATTACAGTAGTTCTCATAGGACTCAATCATGGCTCCATTGTGATAGAGACAAACATATATGAAGAGAAACCCTGCCCCGGGCACTTTACAGTGTAACGGTCAAAATGTGATATATCCTTGCTGAAGTTGTAAAGAACCTTATGGCACTGGCAGTCCCACTGAAATCACTGCGGCTGCGTGTGGAGTAAGGTAGTACTCATTGTGCATAAGACCACCACTCCAGGCCTACAATGATGCATGATGTGTGTGACTGGAGGATAAAATCAAGTATATACAGTTTTTCTAAACATAGACATTTGCAAAAAAATTAATAAAGTAAGTTCCAGCCATCCTGACCGGACATCATAAATTGGCTGATCAAGTCTAGGCATTGCAGGAGTGGTGGATCTTGAGGCAATACTGTATATTTTGCTTTTGCTCAGTCTGAGAGGTCTGCTTAGGCATTGTAGGTTTGGAGTTTCATTTCAGCTTATATGCTTTTGCTGAAAATGAACTAATCTTCTCTCGCAATGTCCCTTTGGCTAACATTAAAACTTGTGGACTAGTCTATGCACAAAAAATACATGTGCAAAAATAAGCAATAGTTTTTGCAGATCAGGTAATGGCAGATCCAAAAGGCTAGTTAGACATTTGATTTGTGTGTGCAATGCTGTAATTTCATGTTCACATTTTGGCATCTGAATCTACTTAAATTTAATTTAATAATAATAGTAGATATACCAATCTCCTAGAACTGGAAGGGACCTTGAAAGGTCATTGAGTCCAGCCCCCTGCCTTCACTAGCAGGACCAATTTTTGCCCCAGATCCCTAAGTGGCCCCGTCAAGGATTGAACTTACAACCCTGGGTTTAGCAGGCCAATGCTCAAAACACTGAGCTCTCTCTCCCCTCAAGGGCTAAATTTTAAATCACAGGATCAGAAATCCTGGCTAACAGAATTACTGCTGATCTCTTCACTTCCGATTTGTCCTCTTGCTCCTTATTCTGGAATTTGTAATGATCACCGGGCATAGCGTACTGGCCTTTTAAAAGAAAACCTTGCACTTCTGTTACTCTACCTGAGGGGGAAGAAGCATGAAGTGGTGTGGGGCAGAGAGGGTCTAGATCTAGAAATAAAGTTAACTATGCCCAGTGTATACTCCCACTACATAAACCTGAGGCCTGTCTAAGCCTTATACATTCTGTGAGGCATGACAGGCCCTTCTAGGCACATGGCTAGATCTATTTTCTTTTTATGTGCATGTAGCATGCCTGAACTCAAACAGACATTGTCAGATCAAATTTAGCTTAAAAATTAAGGGTTTGTAAAATTACATTTTTACAAGAACTTAGACCAGTAAACATGCACCAATGATTTTTTTTTAAATTGCAATGGAAACATTTTCCAAACAAATGCACATGCTCTTACAATATTTGCATTCCAATTATTCCAGCATTGTGCTAGTGCACAAGCATGTGAAGGTGTAATTTTGTTTGAAACTATTAGCAAAATAGTTACTAGTACTTTCATTATCCAAGCTGCAAAAAGTGCAGAAATTAAACAAGCAGCATAAACAAGAAGTACCTTAGATTTAAAAAAATATATATCTTCCAGTTTTATTACTTGAAATCCTGTGTGTCTACTGTAGCTCCACCCAATGCAAAGGAAACAAGAAGTACTTTGAGACAGTAGAGTGATTATAGAGCAGGCAGCAAAGCTGAGCAGACCTGTGTTCTGCTCTGGTATCAGTCTGACACCTAAAACCTTAAAGACTCTGTTCAAAGTAGCAATTCTCATAAGCTAGTTCCTACAGTAGTTTCTCTCATGTTTCTTACAAACATGTTTACTGTTGCTCCTGAATGCTAGTAAATATGCATACATATCTAATGTATCTTTAATTCCAATTACTTTGCAGCTGCCTACATATATGTGCTGTTAGCTGCAAAATCTTTCTTGTCTGACAGTTCAAAAGAAATTTCTTCTTTCTAAGTGTTCTCAGCAGCAACGTTAAGCAGTCCTATCTTGAATATCAGCCAGTGAGCTGACAGAT
Organism: Gopherus evgoodei; assembly: GCF_007399415.2. Classification (NCBI taxonomy): domain Eukaryota; kingdom Metazoa; phylum Chordata; order Testudines; family Testudinidae; genus Gopherus; species Gopherus evgoodei. The sequence goes on along the minus strand of NC_044327.1, from coordinate 67,341,516 downwards.
TCCCTGTGCTGGCATTAAGCACTGAAAAGAAACCAGACTTATTTAAATACATGAAATAATTGCTGTCTGGGTCCAGTAAGAAAGGGTCATCCCACTTCTCTTGCCCTCCCTGGAGTTCATTTAAAAATTCCCATTGATTTCAAGGGAAGCAGGATCAAGCCTTGGTGAGAACATCTTTTCAAGAGATAAGAGAGCCATCTGCATTACATTATGATGTGGAATTCATTAGCAAAACAGACTGTACAGGTTTTTATTTACAAGTTGACATACACAGGAACTAAGCTAAGAATAGCCACCAATCTCATAATTATCCATTTACAAAACAGCTGGAGCCCGCACAGAAACTGTAACCACCCTGTTTTTGGTCTTTATGAACTTACAAGAGCGTACTTCTTTCAACATGTTTGCTTGGAAGAACTCAAGTCACTCAGGACAAGAGATCTACTGAATTTAAAGGAAAGGCACAGCAGTTAAACCATATTTACATTTCAAAACATAAATAAGTCCACATAGGATTAACAAAGCATCATTTCATGTAGATAGAAATATTTTATTCATGCAGATGGTCTATGGTATTTGGATCACTACCACAGAGAAGACAGGTAGTCACATAATGATAGCTTGCACAAATATGTCACTTTTTGATCATTTACAGTCTCCTTTCTTCTTTTTTGTGTCAATTAAACAATACATTTAAGCAACTGGTCATTTCAGTTAGAGAAAAAATTCTGTCCTACCCACTGAAATGTTTAGCATTCAACAAATCTTTTCTGGTGCTGATTCAAAACTGTAAAAACTATTCTGTGCTGTACTTTTGAAGGGAACATCTATTTTTTTTGCCCAACAGGAAATACTAACAGGACTTGACTCTGGAGTTTAGGATTTTAATACTCCTAAAAATAGTTCATTCTAGATCTATCTAGGTACTTCAACAGCTCCTTTCACCTAACAACTGGGTATCACCACAGTATCCAACTGAAAGCAAATACTTTTGAGAAACATCTGATTTCAAGATGAGTGTATTGTAAACATCTTGAGGATGAGGTTCACTTTCCCACAAATCCTACCAGTCTATTGTCAATTCCTTTAATATAGCCTGTTTCTGTATTTTCTTCTTAGTGACTAACACCAGCTTCCAGTATAGCAAAGCTGAGAAGATAATGCACGTGACCTTCTCTGCTGCTCTTTGATTTGACATAAAGCAAAGCAATGGGCATGCTTGGGTCAATTCCCAACTCTACCACTTATAGGCCATCCCCATCATATCTCTGGTTCTGGTGACAGACATCTCTCAGCTGCACACCTCCCCATCACGCTCTGCTATTGAGAATAAGGAGCACATCCTGCAGTTGCTCCCACCCATTTCAGGTTTCTGTCATTTTTTTGGAGGCCCAAAAATGGTAAGCTGTGACTGGTAGGGAATGTTCTATTAGTAGTGCAATGCAAACACATCCTCCACCCTCACCCCCATCACAAACACCAGCTGAGTAAACCTGACCTGTGGTGGGGTGTTAATGCACTCAGAGCTTGTGTGGTGTGAATGGGGGCCAGAAGGGGACAATTAACCTGAAATGCAGCTCCTGGAGGGAAGCCATGGCTTGATTAGGTCTAATTGCAGAGAAAGCACAGCTGGTGGAGGATCTGGGCCAGGATTATAAAGCCTGTAATTAAGACTAAGAAGGAGGTCAACAGTCATTTCTTAGATGGAAAAGGAGTGAGGGATTAGGAGAGCCTCCAGGGAAGGAATAAACTCTAGGGTCATGCTCTGCATTAGGGAGCTGGCAAGAGAATGAAAGGGGTGAAGTAGCCATGGGGAGTAGAGAAATCTCAAGAAGTAAATGCAGAAATAGACAACCAGATTGACTGGGGGGAAATAGCAAGAGGGTTTGAGACTGAGCAGAGCATGGTTATTTGGCAGAGAGTTCCCAGGCAGGAACCCAAGGCAGCAAGTAGGCCCAGCATCCCCTATCCACCACTGGCAAAGTAGCACTGGAGGTGGGACAGAAGTCTTCCTGAGACAGCATACAAGCAGTTTATCTGATAAGACTTTGTTGCACCAGAAGGTGTGGGAGTAGACCATGACTTCACTGGCAGGCCAAGTCATGGGAAGAGTAGAGCTATAGCATGAGCAACTGAGGGAGGGGTGGACCAAATGGGGTAAAAGCTAATTCTTAGACTCAACCACAAGGAGGTGCCCCTGCAGTGAGAGGACAACTTAATGTGACCCATCTAATCTGCAAAGACATAAACTGTAATCCAGGACCATCTTGGTTCCTACAGGAGGCAGGCTGAAGGAGATAATGGTGAAACATTCTGGTGTTTTAGAAAACCACTTCCCAACAAACACAATCATGAAAGAAAAAGCAAGACCACTAATTAGGTCCTTGCCAAACCCTTGCAACTTAAAAATCATGATTTTTCTCTCTGCATTATTTCATCCAGTTTACAACACACATGGCTCTTTGCTCTAGATCCACATAAAACATACAGGGCTAAATTCTCCAATCCACTAAGGCCACTTTGGGGCTGGCCAGAGAAGAATTCCCCTGATGCATGGGAACACCTGCTGCTACAAAGCTTGCAGTGGTGGCTTTCCTGTCTCCTATGCCATCAACCCCCTCATCTCCAGGAAAGAGGGAGTATGTCAGGGCATTCTGGGGATGGGGAACATTGGAGCAGAGCTCTACTATGCCTGATACTCCAGTGGCATAGGTTGGTGTGTGTGTCAGGGGTTGCCCTGAGCAGCCCTAATTTGTACTCAGTAGCCCCAAATGAGGAAGCAGCAAATCAGGTCTCCATCTGAGTGTAGCTAGGATGAAGTGGAGAATGAAGCCCTTACCCTTTAATTCAGAGCATATGGATATTTTTTAAAGGGTTGGAATGCAGAAGTGTTGTGGTGTTGAAGAAAATGGTTAATGTATAACTGTAAATTGTTAGTTGATGGTGATTAAGTGTTTGCTTTTAAACAGAAGTAATGTGTAATGATGTTTATCATTCTGAGAGATTAGGGTGTGTAATGTTTGGAGTAATGTGATTCAGGTGACAAAATGAGAAAGTAGGGTATAGTGTTTTTGGTTTTCTTCAGTAACTGATATTCATAGTTAGAACTGCATGTTTTGTGTGGAGATGGAGGAAAGTGGCACATAGTGGGGGAGGTAATGTGGGGAAGTGAAATCATGCTTGCACTAGGACTTAACTAGTGATCTCCTTGGAGAGTTTTATAGTTGTGTTATTGCTATATGCACACAAGCAACCCTGACTGTTTAACCAAGTTTTGTTTGGGATAATCTCCTGTCTTTTAAATAAAGATGTATCAACACTGACAGTTATTTACATGGATCATTATCATTTTTTCTGTGAACTCCCATCCCTTTACTCTCCTGCAAATCTCTGACACTCCCTGCACAGCCTTGCTCTTCCTCCTATACTTCTGTATAGCTGTGTCTTTTCCTCTGATACATTTTATGTGTGTGTTTGCAGGACTGAGCCCAAGGTGTCTAACTTTAAGCTCCCATGTGTGAAAGTTTTGCCCATAACATTTACTTCTCTGTTACACTTGGATTCTTATGTAGTTGCTGTGTGTTATATTTCCCCCCACACCTCTTAATATTAGTATAACAGTCATGAGCACATTCAGTTTTATGATGCCAGCACCCTGAAGCATAGTGGTTTATGGAGCAACAGATGATAAACCCCCTAAGAATGTGCCTGGTTCATTTTCATCGTATTTAACTCTGACAGGGTGTCTACCCCTCACAAGGCCTCAGTGAGTATAAAGGGCTAATTAACCTTGTGACAGGCTGCACCTGGAGGAGAGTCAGGGCTGATAAACTCTAATTGATGATGAAGCCCAGCTGGGCAGGCTGAGCTAGAATAAAACCAGGAAGTAGTGAGTAAGAGGCTGCTGCAGGGAAGAGATTTGCAGTCACTCCCCAGAGGATGGCAGTTGACAAGAGACAAGGAAGAGTTCTAGGGGAGTGTAAGCACTGGGATCCTGCTCTCTAATACTTACCATTGATTTGGATTATTTCTACCTTAAATTCTGTTATTCCAGTAGTGTTGTTCAGCAATATTCTATGACCAAATTCTTCCAGCCGTTACATTTGAGCTTGTCTATTATGAGCAGTGTGTAACATCTGTTTTTATTAAAACCCTGCTCTTCCTAAATCAATATTTATAAAATGTAGATATGGTTTCTCCACATTCACAAAGGTTTATGTGATAAAATGTAACTATTCAATTTACTTTTTTTCTATAGTGGCCTTCATACAAAGTAACATACAATATGTTACAGAGGCAAGAAAAATAGATAAAGCCTTGCAGAGCTGGTTGCAGTGATTTTGGTCAGCAAGTGGTAATGATATAGGGAGTAGAGCAAATGAAGAAAGTTGCAAAGTGAATGTGGTAAAAATGCAAATAAGTACTTTTGCAGTAGTTTCAGTGGGGGAAGAAAAGGAGCATGGAGTAGTGGAGATGGGGAATAGGTGATTGGGGGTTAGTGTTACTGATAGGCTAATGTTAAACAGAAATTGTTAAGGCTAAATCAAAAGAAGAAATGGGGTCAGTTCTACTGTTAGGGGACACCACAAGTGAAAGGGCAGCCCATAGCTATATACAATCATGGGCTTAAGAAAGAGAGATCATCAAGAGAGGAACAGTTGGAAATGAGGTAGGAGAGGCAGGATAGATGCATTTGATTGAATTAGGGACAGGAACCCACCAAGGCAATGAGAATATGGTCCTGTTTTCTGGAGCAAGAGTGACCAGGATATAATGTTATAAACTCCCTGACATTTAGAGATTTAGAGCTAAGCTGCATTAAGGCAGGAACCATCAATTTACCATGCCACTCCCCATGTGACAACATTGACACTTCTATTTTTTGCATATTAGCTTGAGCAGAGCTAGTGCATGTGTGTCTAATTGGGGCCTGGGAGGCATGCTCCTAGCTGCAGTTCAGACATACCCTTCATGTCTTTGAGCACAGGCAGAGCCCCCAGTGGAGCCTGCTGGCCAAAAATAATCTGAACTTGAGCACATGCACACAAGCAGTGGAATACATATACAAGCGTTCAAAGAATAATTCCAAAATTTCTGTCTTGAGAGTTAAAAAAAGTGACAGTAACTTGAAATATCCTGTAGTAGCAAGTTTTTGTGCAGCCAGAAGCTAACGGAGACAAGGCAGGCACAGAGTACAGTGTACAGTTAAGCAAAGAGTAAGTAGCTACAGTAACCACTAGGATATCGGATAGTATCTCCTTGTTCAATCCTAGCAGCAGTTGCAGAGGAATTTGCTTTATTAGACCACATACCCTCCTCTTACCATGTGCTGCACTAGTAAAATTGCCCCCCCTTCAAGCAATAAATTGAAAGCAGCATCTTTATGTAGCAAAAAAAAATCATGCTACATACATCCTTTAAAATAGAGGAAAACAAAACATAAGATATAAATAATAATAAATTCCAGTATATTTAATAGACTAAAAAATAGCACATCAGCAAGTATAGTGAGAAGCCTATTAATGGACGCATTATGGCAGAACAAGTGATGGAGACGTGAAGAGAAAAGGATGGAAAAGTAGTTCAATTTCTTGATGACTTTTATTTAAAATCTCAGATTATTAATTTAAGGAAATCCACTACCCACTTACTCTTTTATTATCAAAGTAAACGGCTGCTATAGCTATAGCTCTGTTATTTGGTAATTTTAAATAACACATCTAAAGACAAGCTGAAGAATACAATACAAAAGGAACTGATTAATTTTTGCACCATTTCATAGACTCTAGGACTGGAAGGGACCTCGAGAGGTCATCGAGTCCAGTCCCCTGCCCTCATGACAGGACCAAATACTGTCTAGACCATCCATAATAGACATTTATCTAACCTACTCTTAAATATCTCCAGAGATGGAGATTCCACAACTTCCCTAGGCAATTTATTCCAGTGTTTAACTACCCTGACAGTTAGGAACTTTTTCCTAATGTCCAACCTAAATCTCCCTTGCTGCAGTTTAAGCCCATTGCTTCTTGTTCTATCATTGGAGGCTAAGGTGAACAAGTTTTCTCCCTCCTCCTGATGACACCCTTTTAGATACCTGAAAACTGCTATCATGTCCTCTCTCAGTCTTCTCTTTTCCAAACTAAACAAACCCAGTTCCTTCAGCCTTCCTTCATAGGTCATGTTCTCAAGACCTTTAATCATTCTTGTTGCTCTTCTCTGGACCCTCTCCAATTTCTCCACATCTTTCTTGAAATGCAGTGCCCAGAACACAATACTCCAGTTGAGGCCTAACCAGCGCAGAGTAAAGCAGAAGTTTTACTCCTACTCTCATCATAATCTTTTTCAAGTGAATAGAATAATTTGTGCCATTTGTGCTTCTTATTACAGTATTTGTCATTAGAATGAGGTGCCAGGAAGCATTTAGAGTGCCTCACATTTTATGAAGTTTCCACACTGCTGTGACCTTTTAATATTCTATTTTTCCTCCACTCTTTGGCTATTCCTCTCCTCCTTTGCACTTCCTTTCCAGTTTAAGAGGAGAAAGAAGAACTGGAAGACAAAGTACAAGATACCCAAGAGAACAAAACAAAATGTCTCATGAAAATCACTCCATTGGGATATTATTCTTATGCCATCTTCTGAGTGACAAAGAATACAAGAAACAAACAACATCAGTGAATCAATCTGTTCTTATTAAAGACTAGTACACTGATTCAAGGAAGAAATAGGAATGTTCCTTCACAAGAGCTGGTGGGAAAAATTTTCAAAAATTCAAAATTTCATCAATTTGGTAAAGATTTCACCATTTTTGACCTGCTATATGTAGAGCCTTCACTCATCATTCAAATTCTGAATTTGTCAAGATTAAAAAATGTAAAATGTGGCCAGCTCTACATCTCAATATCATATCAGGCCTGTAGTACATCTAGTCCAGTATCCTGTCTTCAGTGTTTCAGAAGTTGATACAAGAAACTCCTCAATAGGCAGATGCAGCATAATCTAATTTCCATGAAAGTCTCATGCTAATTCTTTATAGTCAGAGACTGGTTTAAACCCTGAAGCATGAGATTTTATATCTTCCCACAATTTGTTACCATTTACTGTTATAACACTGGGTATTCTTATTCATATTAATATCCAGTTCTTCTTTCCATCTTGCTAAATTCTTGGCCTCAACAGTGTCCTTTGGCAGTGATTTCCACAGTCTAACCATATATTGTATAAAAAAGTTGTTCCTTTTATTCATGTTGAATTTGCCATCTTTCAGTGTCACTGAGTAGCTCATTGCTGTTATGAAACAGGGAGAACAGAAACTCCTCATCTATCTTCTGTATGCCATTCAGGATTTTATATACTTTTGTCATGTCCCCTGTTATGTCTCCTTTTTAAGGTAAATAATTCCCATCTTTTTAATCTCTATTAACATGAGAGTGATTAAGGGCATGCAAAAATTCTCATCAACTTTCTCTGAATCCCTTCCCGTTCTCCAGTATCCCCTTTGATATAGGGTGACCAATGCTACACATAGTATTCCAGTTGAGGCTGCACCCTTATTTTTATAAAGGCATTGTTATATTCTCTCTGTTCTCCCATCCCATTCCTCATACATCCAAACATCTTGTTTGTTTGACTGCAGTTACTCATTGAACAGAGATCTTCATTGATCTGTCTACAATCACACCTCAGTCCCTTTCCTGAGCTGATAGTTAAATTAGAACTCTGTAAGGGGTCTTAGTAGTTCATTTTCCCCCTCCAGGGTTCATTATCACTATATGACTCCATCTGCGCCTGTGTTGTCCATTCACCTTAGGGAGGTCCTTCTGAAGTTCCACAGTCTGCAAATTTTGCTACCACACTGCTCACCCCCCACTTATTAAATACCACCAGACCGAGTGCTAAAATAGCTCAGTGGTTTGAGCACTGGCCTCCTAAACCAAGGGTTGTGAGTTCAATCCTTAAGGGGGCCATTTGGGGATGAGTCCTGCTTTGAGCAGGGGGTTGGAGTAGATGATCTCCTGAGGTCCCTTCCAACCCTAATAATCTATGATGCTATGATGATGATACAGAACCTCAAGGAACCCGGCCTTTAAACATTGCCATTATGAAAGTTGCTGCACTCACACTGGAAAACAGAGAAAGGGAGGCAGATTATGAAGTCACTGAGAGGAAAATCTTTTCTTGTTTAAAAACGGGATGTGCACTAAATTTTGATTCAATTGGAGAAATGTTGGCGATTGTAACGGGAAATATTAAGAGAATGAGGGATCAAAACTCCACATAATATGATCGTAAAAGAGTAAGAGGGAGATGCAGGAAAAAAGTGATCAACCAAAACCAATGATAGCTATCAACAAAATCACCACACCCTTATGCATAAGCATAAAAATGTTATCCAGCAGTATTCAGCTCTAACATGATACATAAAAGCAATTATATTTCAGGGTGACTGTTTTTTAGATATCAGGAAATCAAGGGAGGAAGGAAGGAAGGAAGCCCTGCAAGCAGTAGAATACAGCTGTTGTTATTTTAGCAACTGAAATCCATATCTGTGAATCGAGATGTGGAAGGGGTGTGGAAATCCCCACTCATCTTGCAGTTGTCAGTGTTCCAACTGTCATTATCTCCTGAGATAGATCTAGGTTTAAACCTTGTGTGTGTTCTCACTTACTTTATTAAATGACCTTTAAACTTTGGGTTTTCTGAAATTTTAGATTTAACATTTATTTAAAATAACTGATACCATTTATCACATTATTGTGCAATATTTATAGACAATATATGATTGGGTGATGTCGTCTGAGTTTGGCATGGCTTTATTACTCATAATGTAATCCCAAGCAAATGAAGATAAACCCTTTTAATTACCAAAATCTCAGCCATCATTTTATGTACTTTTTTTTTGTTTTCAACAACCAAGTTATTTACTAAATAGTATCAATTTTAACAGTTATAAGACCTGATTAAGGTCCAATCTTCATTACACTTGTGAGCCATCGCTGAGATCAAGTTAAGGCATAAAAATCGTGGAAACAGTTTCCCTAACATGGCTGTAACCATAATAGAAGCAGGTCCTAAACTTCAGTGGCTACTGGCCCTCAGAAGCACAGAGTCTGCTTTTGATGCCAACAAGAAGCAATATCCTGTATTGTTGCCCTTTTGGACCTGAGTGGTTTGCCAGTATTTGGGGAATTGCTAGTTTGTTTTCATTAGAAAGAGAGAGATATGACCCTGGTATTTCTTTGGTGCAATCCTGTTTATTTACGAAGAATGTACACAAAGTTCTGTTTGGCTGATCACTGAAGAAACAAAACATGAGCAGAAACCCAAGTCTGCCTTTTCAGAAAATTCTGTGCCCAAAAGAAGCTTGTGCTCTTTCTTTCTCTCTCTCTGCTTCCTCTCAGGGCCATGCTCACTCTGCTTCTCTCACTGGCTGCAGGCTTCCCATCTCTAGCCTGGTCTGTACTTAAAAGTTCTACGTTTGAGTGCCATAGCTATGTCAACCTAACCCCCTGTGTAGGTGCAGCTTGGCTGATGGAATAATATTTGCATTAACCTAGCTACCATTGCTGAGGGAAGTGGAGATCCTAAACTGATGGAAAAACTCACTCTGCTGCTGTACAAAGTGTCTACACTACAGGACCACAGCAGCAAAGTTTGATGCCCTTATACTGCTATTATACTGTTTATAACTGGCCTCTCCTAAAGTGGCAATCTGTGATTCTGTCTAGCTTGATTCATGAAAACAGTGTCAGGGGACATACTGAACTGAATGTACCTCCTGATGTTCATGTTTTCAAATTCTTCCCAGTCTTAATGAATGTGTGTCAGCCAAAGAAGAGTGCTAATGGAGCCACGGTCCCAAGACAGTAGAGTTTCCTCATACAGCAGCTCTGTTCCAGAGCTCAGTCTGGTGAGATGCGCCAGATGACAGGACCATTTGTCTTACATACCCCATCTCCCTAAGAAGGCCCTTCTCCCTAAGAAGGCCCTTTTGAACTCTAACTGGAGGAGATCTTCCCAATGTGATGGTAATGCAGTTGCTTCCAACAGCAATAAAGGAGAAAGGAGTCTCTGCTCCCCACTAAAGAGCTTTGACAATATTCCCAGCCTTCCTATCTCAGTGCCTTGTCTGTGGAGGGTGATTATGCCATCTCTTGTACAGTATGCACTCTTTTCTGGCTTACTGCACAGCTCCATAGAACAGTTTACTAACAAGGCCAGAATTAAACATCTGAGACCCAGGACCGGTGTTGGGGGTTTTAGCGCCCTAGGTGCGCGGCAATTTCGCCGCCCTGCGTGCTGGTCCTGTGGCTCTGGTGGAGCTGCCACAGTCGCGGCTGCGGACGGTCTGCTGCTCCGTGGCTCTGGTGGAGCTGCCGCAGTCGTGCCTGTGGGAGGTCCACTAGAGTTGCGGACCAGTGGACCCTCCGCAGGCACGACTTCAGTAGGTCCACCGGAGCCGCCTGCCGCCCCCTCCGGCAAAATGCCGCACACCATTTATTCTGGTGCCCTAGACGATTGCCTAGGCCACCTAAATGGAAGCGCTGGCCCTGCTGAGACCTCTCCTTTCCCTACTCAACTTTGCAGATGCCTCTGTTATGCTTTGGGGTTCAAGCCAGACCAGTAAGGGGTTATGTCCCAACCTGCCCTGTAACCCTGGGTGCCTCTGTGCTGTGCAGTTTTGGCACAGACCCCTGATACCAACAGCCTGCTTCCAGCACACTAACCTCACACTAGCTTACACCAGCTTGGTTGCTCCTTGCAGGGTGACACCAATAGCCCTTCCAGTTGTGTGTTTCCCCAAAACAGTCTTCTCTGCAGTGCTCAATGCCTCTCACTCAAAACCTTAACAAGTTCACTGCTCCTTTAAAGAGCAGTACACAGCACTAGCCTGAGAATTTTACTCTTTGGTACTAAACACTGCACTTAAATGGTTGTGTAATAAAACAAGATGACATTTATTAACAAAGAACAGATATTTAGGTGATGGGGAAGGCATTACTATGAGCAGACATATGAGTGAATTGACACTGTGGCAGGCTCCTCCAAATCTGCGAGCAGCAAGAGCCAACAGGTGAAGCAGGCAACAGGAGCAGAGTTCAGGCCTGTTGGAGAGGAGCCACTGCTGCAGGGTGAGTGGGAGATGGGCTCTGCCCTCCCAACCAGGGCCAGCTCTAGCTTTTTTGCTGCCCCAAGCAAAAAAAAAAGGGGGGGAGGCCTGGCTCGGAGCGGCAAAGCAGGGGGAAAAAAAACCAAACAAAAACATGGTGTGGCCGGAGCGGCAAAGTGTGGGGGGGACAAAAGAAAAATGGTGCGGCTGGAGCGGCAAATCGGGGGAAACAACGGTGCGGCCGGCAAAGCAAGGGAAAAAAACAAAACCAAAAAGCCCTACAGGGCGGCCAGAGCCAGGGTGCAGGGGGACTCCGTGTGCTGCAGAGTGCGCGCCCGGTCTAGTGGAGGGGTGGGGGAGGGTAAGGGAGCTGGGGGAGAGAGAGAAGGGGGGGCAGCCAGCCCTTCAGCAGGGCGCTCACCACGCGGCCCCGACTGCTGCGTCGCCTGCCGGGAGGGCTCCACGCTGCTCCAGTCGGCAGGGAGGGAAGGACACGGGCTGCCCTGCCAAGTTTGCTGCAAGGCGCTCCTCTCCTCCGCACTGCTGCCCCCTACAGGGTGCCAGAGCAGTGAACAAAAAAAAAATAAAGTGGCCGCACTGCCCTAGGATTGGGCGGAATGCCGCCCCCTAGAATCTGCCGCCCCAAGCATGAGTTTGCTCGGCTGGTGCTTGGAGCTGGACCTGCTCCTAACAAATATTTTCAGCAGCTGCTTACGTTTGCTATTGTGGCAGCTCTTGTACAGCTCCTGCTAGCAGGCTCCTGCAAATGGCATAGCAATTAGGCTACAGCCACTCCCTCACCCTAGTTGCTTGTGGTATGTAATCTTTCTTCTCAAGGAGACTAGCCCTTCTCTTTGGGTCCAACACTGATCTCATCCCAGGCTAATCTCTTGTGCCTGGGGTATTTAGGTTGCAATGGCCTTCTTCAGGTGTCTGTCCTTTAAGAGCCTGGGCTTTGTATCTTAAGAGTTCACGAAAGGTCCCTCTCCAGTCCACCCTAAGGTTACTACCTTTGAAATTCAAAAACCCGGCCCTTACCCCTTCCCCAACAAGGCAAGCCCACTGCAACCCCTCCATACTATCTAAAGCAGGGGTTCCCAAATTTGGTTCGCAGCTTGTTTAGGGTAAGCCCCTTGCGGGCTGCGAGACACTTTGCTTACTTGAGCATCCGCAGGTACAGCCGCTTGCAGCTCCCAGTGGCTGTGGTTCACCTTTGCCAGCCAATGGGAACTGTGGGAAGTGGTGGCTCCCAGCTCCCACTCTGTAGCATCTTTAGCTGGACACAGAAACTTTTCCCATTAGATATCCCAATATGTTGTGGTGATAATGTAAATCTTTAGACCCACATAAAAAACCCTGGCAGATTCTATTATTTTTCTGGCTACGGACACAATCAATTTAAAAAAAACCAATAAAACCAAACCAAACCAAACAAACAAAAATTGGCCATGCGAGTCAAATGCTGGCTTGCTGGTAATCCTAGTCCACCCTGCTGCTTCACACAAGTTCTGCACAGACGTGTGTCCTGCTGCAATATCTGCAGCTCACACCCTGCTCCACACATTGCTGCTCTTCAGCTTCTGCTCCCTTGGTCAGATTTCTGCTCAGTATGTAATTCCTCAGAGTCCCTGCTCACCTCCTAGCTCACAGTGAGGCCCATCTAGCAGCTCTCCAGGTTCCTTGCTGTCTCGCTCTTTCCTCTCCTCCCACATACACATGTGAACCCTTTTCCTGCGGGCCAGAAGAAGGGCCTGGGCCTGCTATAAGTTAGTAGGAAAAGGATTAATGGGAATAATTCTTTTCCTGCTTAGCCTTTAGGTTTCAGATGTAGCAAGGGAAGGTGATAGTTATAGCTTATGCCCAGGGACTCCTGGAGATCAGTCATAGTGGCACCTTCATTGTGTTGGAATGTAAAATGTGGGAAATCTAACTTCACAGAGTTAAGAGAGAGGGAGAGAGAGAACTAGATTTACAGATTGCATTGAGAAGGTTAGAGTGCCCTTCCAATCAGAAATAAAATGCATGTGTCTAACTAGTTACAGGAATTAATCTGTGTGCCAGACTAGGCAGCTAGCCATTGCAATTTCTGGTTTGATTTGCCAGTAATTGACTGATTAATAAATGTATGCTGTTTGGACGTGAACTTTGCTTTTAGCCAACTGCAACTTTAACTAATTAGAGGCCTGATAAAACTAATTAGAGGCCTGATAAAAAGGCTTCTGTATAATCAAGGCCTTACCCTTCAATTATTCAACTCATACACTCTGGATTATAAATGCTTTCATCTAATGAGGCTAGGGTGACCAGACAGCAAGTATGAAAAATTGGGATGGGGTAGGGGAGTAATAGGTGCTTATAGAAAAAAAGCCCCAAATATCGGAATTGTCCCTATAAAATCGAGACATCTGGTCATCCTAAATGAGGCTGAAGCAAAGTGTAGGATCTTAAACCTCATGTCCAAGACGTCTTATACACAGAATGGGACAAATTAATGCTGATGGAACTCCACTAACTTCAATGGATTTACCCCAAAAGTGAATTTAGGCTAATTTCCCTCTTTAGTTGATGGATGACAACCAAGTTTAAATATGGACAACACAGAAATCAAAATTGGGAATATCTTTATAACAACATTGTTATTTGTGAATATTCACATATGATCCATGCGTGAAGCAAAGAGAAATCCCAGAAAAAAAATTAAAAAGATGGTTATCAGTCTTCATAAATATAAAGGCAGGAAAAACATGTTTAGTTCTTTCTAAACATAGTAAAGACTATGCTGCAAGTTCCATTTAACTATCATGCCCATACATTTTATTAAAAAAAATAAAACCAAAAAAACAACAACCCTCTTTCCTCTTGATTCAAGAGTTAAAATTTAAGTCAGGAAGACACTAGACAGCACAGATACTGCTCTCGATGTTAATTCTCCATTCAGGACCGGCGCTAGGGGTTTGAGAGCCCTAGGCGGACGGCAATTTCATCGCCCGGTGCTCTGGTCCCACGGCTCTGCTGGGGCTGCCGCAGTGGTGACTGCAGAGAGTCCGGTGCTCTGTGGCTCTGGTGGAGCTGCCGCAGTCATGCCTGCAGGCGGTCCACCAGAGCCGCGTGAGCAGCCGACCGTCCGCAGGCACTACTGCGGCAGCTCCACCGGAGCCCCTGCCGCCCCCTCCAGCAAAACGGCGCCCACCATTTATTCTGGCGCCCTAGGCGATTGCCTAGGCTGCCTAAATGGTAGTGCCGGCCCTGTCTCCATTCCACAGAAATGTCCAAAAATTCTAACTTGATTCTACATGCAACCACAGTGACTTCAATAGAGCTTCATGGATTGTAAGTAAGGGCATCACTTTTTCCCCACTTCTGTTTATTTAGAGTATTGGGGATTGTCTGGTTCTCTCATTGTGTTTAATTCTTCATTGTATCAATTCCCTTTTATATCTCATTAGTCAGGATGTTTTACTTTTGCATTGCTGTCAGCTGATGTTTGTTGTCATTAAATATTTTGATTGGCCTGGCACTCTGTATGCAGTTGGACCATTAGTGCAATAGGACCCAGCAAAAGCTGTTAAAAAGTAAATTATTCCAGATAAATCCAGTGGAAATGGCAGTATAAGCAGGCCCCTAAATCACATTGACACCAGTCCAATTACCCACACCATCACACTAAATTAATAGTTAAATATAGAGGAGGGGAACTAGGTAGATATGCAGATGATCAAATGTTTTAATTTCATTAAGCATAGAAGTTTCATCAAGATATAACATTCTCAAGGACAATAGTGATTTATACGGTTGTACTGGTTACAGGTTGTGCTTAAATTGTGAGCGTGCTATCACCAAAATGAAATCCCATATAAAACACATGATAAATGGTTGAACTTCCATTAATCTTATATTGCAAGTGATTAATTTTCTGCATTGCATTTTTTAGTATTAAGTCATATCTTGACAGATATTTAAAAAATAAAAAGCAGATACACATTTCATGTTGCAGTCTTGCACCTTTTATGTACTTGAAGAAAAATACAACAAATATACCCTCCCCGTGAACATAGAATAGAAGACAACACATTTATTGGTATTATTCTCTTTCTCCATTAGTCTTCAACATGATTTGATTGTTTTTTCATAGTTCCAGAGGAATTTTCCAGATTAACTCTTAAAAGGATTATAAACCACAAAAGTCATATTAAATGCTGCATGAAGTAAATTCATCTAGTGCAATTTTGTGCATTTGTCTTTTAAGTTTTTGGTATGAAAATGGGTTATCTTTCTATTGCATTTTCTATTATGGTACATTACTGTATGTATGCCTGCCTCTAATTGATGACATTTAAAAAAAAATCAGACTCAATCAATGTAATTTCAGACATAAAAGTTCTTGTTTTATCTTATTTTAAAAATCAATTCTATATGTGAAAATACCATCCAAAATAATTACTCAAGACTATATGTCAAGAAGTCAGTTTTTAAAGTCTCTATTCATCAGAAATTCAGTTCTACAGAGCATATACCTAATCCAACAGTATTAAAACACATTCCATGAAACACCCATACATCCTACTTCAGCTTTATCATGCAGAAACAAAACATGCAGCTCTGGGCTTCCCTGTTACTATAAATGATAATGAAGTTAAGGGGTCTTGTCTGAGCATGTTCAGAAAAATTATTTGAAGCCCATATCTGAGAGAAGGTAGAGTGTAAATACCTCTGGGCAGGGACTGTCTATGACTGGCATCCCTAGGGGTTACACATTATAAATAATAAATATAATGTGCATTATTACTTTGGAAGAGCTAAAAATACTGTCTACCATATATAGATAGATAAATGATATTTTAATTAAAATTCTTCTCACTTAGAAACTGAAAATATACTATACTGTGTCGAGAACTAAATTATCATTCAATTTTCCATGCAACATTCTGAATTTTAATACGTCATACTGGAATTAAAAAGCTGGGTAAATTACTCAATTTTTTTTGTGAATATTTGTCTGAATATATAAATAAATTCACTTTGGACTTGTTCTCACCTCTTTCATGCTCATTTTCCATGAACAAGTAATCAAGTTTTACTCATGTAAAGCAAAATTTGAAGGAGATTGTACAAGTATTTGCAGAAACCCAGATTTTAAACTTTCATGCAAACAATAGCATGCAACTTATGTGGTCAATCATAACTAAGCAAGCAGCCTGAATATTGACTATTGACCGCCAATCCATATAATAAAAATTCCTCTTTGAATCCTGCAAACAGAAAGAAACTAGATTAATCAAATTATTCTGTGTTAATCTCCAGAAATAAATGACAACATTTCTGAAATGGAGCTACAACAATAGCCTTTGCAACTGCATCCTGGGGCACTAGGCATTCTCATGCTCAAACAAATGTCAGTTGTTGTGGTTCATGTGGTAGTAATAATATTTTAATTACATTTTAAACATGCCTATCTTTGCCTACATTAGGTGCTAAGTAGTGTTTGAAAACTGGGCCACTTTTGTGGCTACACTTTTTAGGGCTGTAAAATAGTCATTCAAGAGACAAAAGTTTGTATTTTTTTTACAATGTGTGCTGCTCACTGTTGCCAGCTCCTGACTGAACAGAGTCACATGCATATTTCTCAGAGGACAGATTTTTCTCCCCCTTATGAATGAGCTTATCATGGAAATACTGAACAAGTGTCATCAATGTTCTTTTGAGCAAAAGAACAGCTTTGATAATGTGTAAGCGCATTAAACTTTTCTCTCTAAACACTTCATTACACTGAACACTTGTTCCACTGGGTTATTCATTCCTGGTAAAGACAGAACAAATTCTATTCAGCATAGCAATCCATCTCAAACAAAAATTTTGTAGTTATAAAACCCCCCAAACATTTTTATTCATAAAATGAAAAAACAGGACTGTTCTAGTAAAAGCGGAGAGGTGGGTGAGGCAATATCTTTTATTGGACTAACTTGTGTAGGTGAAAGAGAGAAGCTTTTGAACCACACAGAGCTCTTCTTCAGACCTGGAAAAGGTACCTGAAGTAGAGTGTTGTGTGGTTCAAAAGATTCTCTCCTGTAAAAAAACAGTTGATCCAGTTAAAGATATTACTTCACTCACTTTGTCTCCCTAATATCGCAGGATCAACATGGCTACATCTACACTGCATACTGGTACAAATGGAACATATTGTCACATTATTAGTTAATAATCTAGTAACTGAGTGACTGGCAGAGATGGTCTTAATCAAAACCAGCAAGCCATGCTAGCAGAAAATAAAGAAACTGAAGGTCCAGTATAATAAGATCTGAGACAATAACAATCTGTTCAACTCAGGGTGGTAAAAATACAGTGCGGGGCTAGCTCACCTCACAAACACAGAAAAGTCCCCTTCAACATTAAGTTGTGCAGCCACTGCTGCTCCTTTTAATTATTGAGAACAACTTGATCTCCCCATGTTTGTGGGGGCTTTTGTGTGTGGTCCAGGGCCAGAAAGTGGCACTCCACACAACGAAGAACTTCTTTAGGTACAGCATGTAGCCATTTCCTTAGGTTATAGTGGGTACTCAACTTTGGTGTCAAGAACACCATCAGCTGCTTATCTTGACGAAGTAGGTATTCACCCACGAAAGCTCATGCTCCAATACGTCTGTTAGTCTATAAGGTGCCACAGGACTCTGCTGCTTATCTTGGTTTCTGCTTCTGTATAGATACCTGTTCTTCACTCTGCCTTCCATTTTGAGAGATGGGCTAGGAACTGACACCTGTCATTTTATGGGATTTTGCTGGGGAATTATGGGAGTTACTCAGGAATTATTGGAGTTTGACTTTTTCTTTTGCAATTCCTCTGAGATTCTCAAAAGCTCTCAGTAGATCAAACAAAACATCCCATAAGCTGCTCCTTCTTCAGAAACCTCTTCTGAGAATTGTAGAATAGGTATGGGAGGACAGTGCAGCTGCAACAGTGCTAATGTGGACATGAGAAGAAACTGAAATTGGCTTGTATCTATAACAACCTGGCTAGTGTAGACATTCTGTACCACTGGCGCTTAAAGTGGAGCCATTCTGACAGTTCAATTACCAGCAGCTCAGTTATCTAGTCTAGACAGTATCTCTGAGACTGTTATTACTTACAAAACTTGGTTATTGTGAATGGGTGCACGTGCCCTACACTGGCACTGCAAGGGTTAACTCTACTCTCTGAACCAAGGAGGCCATGCCCCCTTGGCCCTGCTGGGCATGCTCTGGTTGGAGACTAAGTATAAAAGGGAACAACTGAGCTGATTAAAGGCTGGCTGCTGAAGAGGGAGGGGACACACTTACAGGCTCCAGCCGGGGAGCTGCTGAAGCCACAGCAGAAAGTGCGGAGACAATGGAAGCCAGAGACACTGAGACCCAGGCACACACACCAGCCCCTGCAGACACTCAAGGAGTGAGGGGTTCCTGGGAGCCACACAAGCTGAGGAGCCTACAGACTCTGGAAATTCCAGGAATACTTCACCAGAGACAGGGTAGGAAGTAATTAAGGGGGACTAGGCATCATACTGAGTAGTGTCAGTGTGTTATGGATGGATTCCCTGCTGACCCAGTGGTGAGCACACTTGCCGCTGTCTGGGCCCTCAGCTGGGGCCTAATGGATCAGGGAGGGCCTGGCTCCCCCTACCCAGCCACCCCCCCCCACACACCGAGGTGGCGGCCCACCCTCCTTACCAGCCACCAGGCCAAACAGCCCTGTGGAACAAGGTAGCCATTATGCTGACTCTGGCCATTGAGACATGCTGCTCTGCACGAGAGCAGATGAACTGACTTTAGCAATTGGGCTGTGAAGACCTGCGAATGGGCAGCCATACCAACTCTAGCCGCTAGGCCACACAGCCCTGCCAAACAGTGCAGCCCTATTGACTCTGGCCATACAGTCTTCCTGAAGTGGGCAGTCAGACCTGAGAGAGGCGGCAGCCCTACTGACTTTTGCCACTAGGCCATACAGCCTTGCTGAGCCAGGTGGCAGCACTGATTTTGATCACTAAGCCATACAGCTCAGCTGAAATGGATAGCCTTAGTGGCTCGGGCCATTGGGTCCCATGGTCCTGTGGAAAGGGGCCGTCACCCTGACCCTGGCCATCAGGCCACACAATGCTGAGAGAGAGAGAATGTCCATATTGACTTTTATCACTAGGCCATGCTACTCCAAGACAAGGAGTGATCAGAAAGACATGGACATGTGGAAGTAATTACCCTCACCCTGCCCTGTGACAGTTATTCAGAAATGCAGTTGTTAAATTTTGAGGAATTCTTTGTTTTCTTTTCATATTGATTTATTGTTGTTTTAGTGATCAGTCAGATGTATCTACAGTTTGAGTTTAGGATCACCAAACTTTCTAATTGCACAAAACCAAACACCTCTGCCCCACCCCTTATCTGAGGCCCCGCTCTCACTCGCTTCTCCCTCTGTTGCTCACTCTCCCCTCACCTGCACTCACTTTCACTGGGCTGGGGTAGGACATTTGGATGCGGGAGGATGAGGGCTCAGGGTGGGGTGTGGATTCTGGGCTGGGGCCAGGAATGAGGGGGTTGGCATGCAGGAGGGGGCTAGGGCAGGGTATTAGGAGAGGTGTGGTCTCTGGGAGGGAGTTTGGGTGCGGAAGGGGACTCCAGGCTGGGGCAGGGAGTTGAGGTATGGGATAGGGTTTGGGGTCCCAGTGGCACTTACCACAGCTCCTGGGAAGTGGCCACCAGGTCCCTGCAGCCCATAAATGCATGGGCGCCAGGAAGGCTCAGCATGCTGCCCTCGTTCCCACAGGCATCCCAGCCAATGGGAGCTACGAGTTGGACCTCAGGATGGGGGCAGTGTGCCAGAGCCCCCTTGGCACCCATGCATCTAGGGCCTGCAAGGATCTGGTGGCCACTTCTGGGAACCATGTGGAACTAGGGCAGACAGGGAGCCTGCCTTAGCCCTGGGCCCCTGCTGGGCAGCTGACTGAACTTTTAATGTCTCAGTTAGTGGTGCCGACTGCAGCTGCCAGGGTTCTTTTTTAACCGAGTGTACCAGCTGAAAACCAAATGCCTGGCATTTGAGGTAGTTACTACTTGTTTTATAAATGCAAATAAATAAATAGTTTCAAGAATCGCAAGCCCATATGGATAGAATCTGTTTTTCTTCACCTGTAAAATGGGGATAATAATTATTACCTAGCAGAGAGATGCACAGGGCCACTGTGAGGATTAATTAGTTAATGACTGTAAAGCTCTTTGAAGATACTAAGTGTTCAATTAAAAATGAGAGGAAGGGGGAAAAATACAGTAATGGCCTGCTCTCTTATTGAGTTTATGAATACTTTATAGGTTGCAATCACTGCTCATCTCTGTGCAGGCTGTCCGTTTCACATAACATCTGGGGCCTAATCCTATGTTCCTTGAGCAATGAAAACTGCCACTGGATTTTTGTATGTCAATAGAATTCAGGATCAGCACTTTGGATTCTTGAAAAATTATATATTCTTCTCATGGTGATGTGTATTTAAGGAATTCTTTTTAATGGTCTCAGTATTCCATGTTGTTCAGAGGAAAAAATAATGAAGAACTATGAGAATTTTTTAAAATGGAGGACCACCTGCTTCTCTCTGCTAAATGGTGCAGTGGGCAACAGGGCAAAGTGGGTGGCAAGGCTGTGGCGATTGTAGAGCCCACTCTAAATGTGGTCTCTGCTGCACTTTTTCCTGTACCTACTTAGACACCACAAGAGACTCCTCTGTATGATAGCGTGTGTGTGTGTGTGTGTGCTGGGGGTTATGGTTAAGAGTTGGGTTTGTGGGAACTGAGGAGCAGGAAATCGCAGGAATGCTATTTTCTTGTTTAGGCAGATTATCAATAGGTAGAAAAGCTCAATAAAAAGAGCAATTTTGTGGAGTTTTATGGGTAGCCTGTGGCCTGAAATTTGAGGGGTCTTATGATGGGGTTCTAAAAGCTCTTTCCCTTCCTTCTGTAACCTATCAGAATGAAGAATTTATAAAGCTCAGCTGTACAATTAAGAGAATACTCTGTATGACAGAAAATGGCTCCTGCACTATATTTCAAGCTAGAAAGATGAAATTGAGTAAGGAAAAGGCAACAAAAGCATGATAATTCTATATACTGAAAGCAATCGGATTCTCCCACTCACTCACAGGCAGCCAATTCAACAGCATCAGACACAATGAAGAAAATATTTTGAGTCTGAAATAAGTCTCCTAAGATGTGAAGAAAGGAAATAAGGAGCTGGGGAAAAATTTTGATCATGTTAAAAGTGATATATTAGAAAATCCAGAAACATTTGAATAGAGTCAATACCACAGAGGCAATGCAACACACAGAAGACCTAGAGGACTGTAATAGGAAATCAAGCATAAACTGATTCAAGAGATTAATGCACACAGGGACAAACTGAATAATTTAGAAAATCGATATGAATAACCTGAGTAATTGAAGGTTACAGAGAAGTGGCTTATAGGTTAATGTTTAATACAGATCTATTTAGTGACCTTCTTAGAAGCAATAATTGTTGAATTTTAAAGTGTGGATAGTAGAGATTTTTTTGCAGTGTGAGAGATAGGGAAGGAACAGGAGGGAGAAAACAGTTTAGAGGGACAAACATGATAGCGTTATTGCTGCATACTTTTAGGTTTATTATATTTTCCATCTTGCTAATTATGTAGTGCCAGTGAAAATTATATTAGTGTTGTCAAGGCTGATTTCCCACTCTGGCACTTGGAGTGCAGAAGGTGGGAGCCCGCAAGGATTCTAAAAATTAATACTGGCCCCTCCAGGCTTGTATTAAACTGCCAAGGTTACAGCTTTTCTCTGACCTTGGATGGGTAGATGCCGCTACCACTCAAATGCAAAACCCCCTTTTTACTGAGGAAGGCACACTTGGGAATTCCTCCCTGTGGGGTACCCTCAAGCCCTTTCAACCCCACCCCCCCTGCCCCCGGGAAGAGCTGAGAAAGAAAACAAAGGAAATCAGCTGTTACCACCAGCTAGTTAAACAACATATGCACAAACCTCTTGGGACACAAATCCAATCCTGTTCTTAAAGGTAAACTTTATTAAAAATAAAAAAGAAAACACATGTGGAACTTAAGCTATTGCTAGATTTTAAAAGAGCAAATATAATAATTAAGCATCAAGAATGGTTTTCTTGAAGTCTAGCTTAAAAGTTACAGGCAAAACAAAAGCACCTGGAGTTAGCACTGAGGAGTCCACAAGTCAATAAGAAATAAAAGAGAGAAACCTAATCACATCTTGCTAGACATTTCCTGATCTTCTTACATATCTGGGGTTCAAATGAGTAGTTCTAGGTATGATTGGATGATTTTTTTTACTAGGCTCAAAGTTCTTACAGCATGATCTCTGCTCTATCCCCTCTCTCTGGAGAACAACAACAGACACAAAGGGAAAGTTTTTTCCAATTTTAAAAAGTTCTAGCCTTTCCACTGGCTCTTTTGGTCAGGTGCTCACTTCCTTCCTTTTACCTATGGGCTTTTTTAACCCTTTACAGGTAAAGCAAGTTGAAAAGAGCTACTACCAGGGATTTTATAGCTACTGACTGGCTGGGTGTCCACAAAAGGGAGCTCCCCTCTTCATTTATCACCAGTATACTAAGGTTAGTGTAAATTTTTTGCTGAGCAACTCAACCAGCCCAAGAACACAGGACTGGAAGAGATCTCCTGGGTAAGTGAGTCTGATCCCTTGCTATCACAGAGAACCCCATCATATAATACTAGTTGTAAAGTGATCAAGCACTATCTTAAAACCAGTTAGCTTTGCTTTCTTCCACTACTTCTGTAGGGATGCTGTTTCAGAACCTCACTCCTCTGATGTTTAGAAACCTTCTTCTAATTTCCAGTCTACATTTATTCATGGCCTGTTTATACCTATTTATGTCAGCATTGCCCTTTAGTTTAAATGGATCTTCTCCTTTCGTGGAATTTACTCCCCTGGTGTATTTATAGAGAGCAATCTCATACCCTCTCAGCCTTCATTTTGCTAGGCTAAACAAGTCAAGATCTTCTAGTATCCTCTTGTAAGACAGGCTCTCCGTTTCACTTATCACCCTAGAAACTTGTCTTTGCGCATGTTCCAGCTTAAATAAATCTTTCTTGAATATGGGTGATGTATTCATTTAGAGGGAATATGAGCTAATGGAGTTAACATAATCCAGTCACTGTCCAGTATTGAACAGTATTAAACAAGGTTTGGGCTTTGGTATACAGAGACCTCAGCCTGCTTCATGCCAGGGCAAACACACCATCCAAAATCATTTAAACCTTTTATTACAGATATAGAAAAAAGACAGAAAAACAGCTAAAGCTTTTGAAATGTAAGGTATTAAGTAAGGCTTTCCTTTTAACTACATCCCTTGTTCCAGGAAAAACCCCTTGTTGGACAGTTTCTTAGATGGTATCAAATGTGTTACTAACTGTCCTGCTGGAGAAAAGAGCAGAAGTTAATGAAGATGGGCTGGAGCTGCTGCTGTTGCTGCTGCTGTTAAAATCTAATTCTTTTTCACCCTAGGCAGTATTTGGGACTCATCTGGAGCCAAGAGAGGTGGTGATGCAATCTAGGTCCCCTCGCTTTGGCCCTCAAGGTCTTCCAGTTGTTCCTGTATGATATTCTAATCCTTCTCTGTACTGATGATGTCTCCCTACTCTGGGTATGGCTACACTTGCAGCTGTGCAGCACTGAGAGTTAAACCTGTCTTCGTACAACTGAGTAGGGAAAGCACTGCAGTCTGTCCACACTGACAGCTGCCAGCGCACTGTCGTGGCCACATTTGCAGCATCTGCAGCGGCACTGGGAGCGGTGCATTATGGGCAGCTATCCCAGTGTTCAAGTGGCTGCAACATGCTTTTCAAAAGGGGTGGGTGGGGTGCAGTGTGACAGGGAGCGTGGGGGAGAGAGTAAGTGAATTTTTGGAGCCGACACTGTGTCAGCACCCTGGCTTGCAAGTTCCAACCCTCTCCCCCACCCCTCTCTCACTCACTGAAAGCAAACAGCTTTTTTTCCTCACAGATCAAATAAGCAGCCACTCCCTGAAATGGACCCCGCCTGCCCGCCCGCCCGCTGCTTCTCTCCTCAAGCAAACACTAGCTGTGGGTGTTCCAAAGGGAGCCCCCTGCCTGCCTCTGCTCATTCACAGCAAACAGTAGCTGTGTTTGGTTTTTTTGATAAGCAGCTCCAGGAGCCCGGAGTTCACAACAAAACAAAGAGTAACCTTCACTTAAAAGAATTATGGGAAGCTTCCAGAGGTCAACCTTAGTAAGCTGTGACTATTCCCTCTTTACAGTGGCGCCCCAGCGCAGCAGCGCTATACTCTTTATTCCTGTCGGGGAGTTGGAGTACAAGCAGCCACGGAGATAGCACTGTATGTGCCTTGCCAGTGTGGATGGGGAGTGAGTTACAGCACAATAAAGCCACCAACAGTGCTGTAACTCTCAAGTGTAGCCAAGGCCTCTGTGTCATCAGCAAACGTCATTAACACATTTCTACTCTTTGGGCAAAGGTCACTGATGAAAATACCAAATAATATCAGTCCCAAGACCGATACTTGAGGCGCTCCACAAGTAACCTCCACAACTATCCAGCCCGATAATTCACTTTTCAGCAAAACCCATTGTCTTTTCCTCTATAGACAAGTCCTTACCCACCTTACAATTTTTGTACTAATCTCCATATTCTTCAGTTTAATAAATAAATTCCCATGTGGCACTGTATCATATGCTTTACAGAAATCCAGAGATTGGATCTGCTGCATTAACCTTTTCTAGAGTATCAGTTCTTATCTTAGAAATTTAGCTCTGGTAGGGACCACCATAAGTCATGAGGTCATCTAATCTGTCCCACTGTGCTGAGGCGGGACCAAATATACCTAGACCAATCCTGGCAGGTGTTTGTCCAACCTGTTCTGAAAAGTCGCCAATGATGGGGATTCCACAACCTCCTTTGGTAACCTATTCCAGTGCTTAACTATCCTGACAGTTGGAAAGTTATTTTTTTCTAAAATTTACCTAAATCTCCCTGGCTGCAGATTAAGCCCATTACTTCTTGTCCTACTTTCAGTGGCCATGGAGAACAATTGATCACTGTCCTCTTTATAAGAACCCTTAACATATCTGAAGACTTATTAGGTCTTCTTTCCTCAAGATCGACATGCCCATTTTTAACCTTTCCTCATAGGTCAGGTTTTCTACACCTTTTAGCATTTTTGTTGCTGTCCTCTGGACTCTCCAATTTCTTCATATCTTTCTTAGAGTGTGGTATCTAAAACTGGACATAGTACTCCAGCTGAGGCCTCATCAGTGCCAAGTAGAGTGGGCCGGTTACCTCCTGTGCCTTCCATATGACACTCCTGTTAATACACCCCAGAATATTAGCCTTTTTTTGCTACTCCATCATATCGCTGGCTCAGATTCAACTTGTGATCCACTATACCCTCAGATCCCATAGCTGTACTAGCACCTAGCCGATATTGCCCATTTTGTATTGGTACATTTAATTTTTCCTTCTTAAGGTTGGATTTTGAACTTTTCTTTATCGAATTTCATCTTGTTAATTTCAGCCTAGTTTTCTAATTTGTCAAGGTTGTCATGAATTCTAATCCTCTCCCCAGAGTGCTTGCAACCTCTCACAGCCTGGTATCATCCACAAATTTTATAAACATGTTCTGCACCCTATTATCCCCAAGTCATGAATGAAAATATTGACAGACCCAGAATAGGTCCCATGTAGGACCCCACTAGATATAGCCTCCCAGTTTGACAGTGACCAATTGATAACTACTTTGAGTACAGATTTTCAACCAATTCTGCATTCACTTTATTATAATTTCATCAAGACCACATTTCTCTAGTTTGCTTATGAAAATGCTGTGTGGGGCTGTGTCAAATCTTTATTAAAATCAAGATATCAGGTCTACTGCTTTCCCCCTGTTGACTGGGCCATTAATCCTGTCCAAAGAGGAAATTAGGTTGGTTTGGCAAGATTTGTTCTCGAGAAATTCATATTGGCAGTTCCTTATCACCCTATTATCCTCAAGGTGCTTACAAACTTATTGTTTAATAATTTGTTCCAGTATCTTTCCAGGTATTGAAGAAAGATATCAGGTAAGTCTGGCACGATCTGCATTTGGTAAACTCATGTTGTCTTTTGTACCATTTTCTATTTACTTCCATGTCTGTAAGTATTTTTTCCTTCACAATTTGTTCTAAAGCCTGGCATGCTATTGGGGTCATTCTCACAGGTCTGTGGATTCCTGGATCACCTTTTTCTTTTTCTTAAATACAGGTACCATCTTTATTATTCTCCAGTCATACAGCACCACCCTGGTTTGATAGGTTTGTTAAAAATGCTTGCTACCAAACTTGCAAATTTCATTCCTTAGGTTAAATACTTCACTATTTTTGTATATTTTTGGTCAATGACAGGGAAAGTTCACAAATACAAACTAATATCCTGGAATGTAAGAGATTTGATCTGATTTTTTTATTATAACATACTTCAGTCACTTGAAATCAGGTGCTAATAGCATTATCTTAGAAAAGATGCATTTAATAACAAAGGCCTAATCTGGTAAATTAATGCATTTATCCATTTGTTATGAGAATAGTAATTATTCACATGTAAATTTTTTTTGAGGATTAGGCCACATCTGAATACAAGAATGTGAAAGGAATATGGATTTAGCACATTTTAAAATATTCTCCTTTTACCTAAGCCACTAGAAGAATAGCAATACTAACTAGAAAAACATATTTCCTTTAAAATTATTAAATATTTTTGAATCCATACTGAAGACTGTTATATATTCAACCCCTGGGTCCAAATTTTGTTAGCAAATGTTTCTGCATTGAATTGATTGCCTCCAAGCATTCTCAAAACTACAATACCTGCATGAGGAAATAAGGAAACAGATCAACAGAGCCAGACGTGTACCCAGAAGCCTCCTACTGCAAGACAAACCCAAGAAAGAAACCAACAGGACTCCACTGGCCATCACATACAGTCCCCAGCTAAAACCTCTCCAATGCATCATCAGGGACCCACAACCCATCCTGGACAATGATCCCACACTTTCACAGGCCTTGGGTGGCAGGTCAGTCCTCGCCCACAGGCCACCTGCCAACCTGAAACATATTCTCACCAGTAACTGCACACCGCACCATAGTAACTCTAGCTCAGGAACCAATCCATGCAACAAACCTCGATGCCAACTCTGCCCACATATCTACACCAGCGACACCATCACAGGACCTAACTAGATCAGCCACACCATCACCGGTTCATTCACCTGCACGTCCACCAATGTAATATACGCCATCATATGCCAGCAATGCCCCTCTGCTATGTACATCGGCCAAACTGGACAGTCACTATGGAAAAGGATAAACGGACACAAATCAGATATTAGGAATGGCAATATACAAAAACCTGTAGGAGAACACTTCAGCCTCCCTGGCCGCACTATAGCAGACCTTCAGGTGGCCATCCTGCAGCAAAAAATCTTCAGGACCAGACTTCAAAGAGAAACTGCTGAGCTTCAGTTCATCTGCAAATTTGACACCATCAGCTCAGGATTAAACAAAGACTGTGAATGGCTTGCCAGTAACAGAACCAGTTTCTCCTCCCTTGGTTTTCACACCTCAACTGCTAGAACAGGGCCTCATCCTCCCTGATTGAACTAACCTCATTATCTCTAGCTTACCTGTGTGTATATATATACCTGCCCCTGGAAATTTCCACTACATGCATCTGATGAAGTGGGTATTCACCCACGAAAGCTCATGCTCCAAAATGTCTGTTAGTCTATAAGGTTCCACAGGACTCTTTGCTGCTTTTACAGATCCAGACTAACACGGCTACTCCTCTGATATTCTAGTTTCTAATATTTTTCTTTAGAATTTGCTGCTAGGGAATCTACTTTGACAGTCTTAGCAAGAGATATTAGATGTGCTGGAAATCCATCTTTGGGGAAATCAATAGGAAAACTTCAGCAATTCCTTTCAAGAGCCTCTTTTTTTGGTTGAAATACAATTATACTACATAGCTGTGGCTGAATACAGAAGAAATAGACTACACACCACATCTTCAATACATTTGAATGACAATTATTACCTCTATGTGTATTTGTATTGTACCCCACCCTGTGGCATCTAGGCACACTTTATATGATGTGAATTAAGTCATTAACATGTATGATATTTATTTAGTCAAATGAAGTGCTATCTTAAGACTTGCTGAGTTCAACTTTAAGACACTCTAAGGGCCAAATCATCTTCTGCCTCTGTGGGCAGAGAGGACAAAAATATACACTGGTATAGGCTGACAGGGGAAGTAGAGTCACATCTGAAGCTACATCCCTTCTCTCTATGACCCTGTGGAAGCCATTCTGTGGTGACTCAGAAGACTGCGTTCTGCATTTTAGGAAAGGGCAGGGCCAGTGTGTTAGTGACTTTGTGTCCCATTAGTCCCATGGGAACTGTCTAAATGCAGATTTCTGGAACCTGGGCAATATATTCCTGATTCTTATAGCTGTTTTTTTCAAAGTTTTCTCCTATGTCACGCAGGCTCTCTCAGACCCATAGGAGGACATACTGTTTGAATAGGGTAGGATAGCTTAATGTTGAGCATAGTGAGAAAGTACTTCACCAATGGGCTGGAGGTGGGCTGATGTAGTTCCTATATTTAATTAAACCATGAAGATTTTGTAATCTACAAATCTGCAGGCTTGACTTTTTTTGTAGTTAAAACACCAACAACAATGACCATGTATAAAGTTCCATTGTATGAAAAGCTTGAGTCCTTCACACAGATGAACTCATGCAAATTCTAAAATCTGTGTGCAGTCCCATTGACTTCAGTGAGATTCTGTGCAAATGTAATGGCCCAGATGAGCACATCTGTTCATGTAGCCCTAATTTATTAAGGAACACAGTGTGGATTCCTGAAGGAAAAGGAAAGATGCCTGACTATTGAAATCTGTAATTAACTTGCTGATTCAGTGAAAAAGAATATCTGTAATTCCTTAAAGTATTTGATACTGTACTATAGAACAGATTAATTTTTAGCAAAATCAGAAAACGCCAAAGAAAGGTGGAACAAATGAAATGAATGAAAAACAAATTAAGCAAAAGGCAACAATAGGTAGGGCCCTACCAAATTCACAGCTATGAAAAATGTCATGGACCATGAAATCTGGTCTTTTGTGTGCTTTTACCCTATACTATACAGATCTCACAGGGGAGACCAGCATTTCTCAGATTGGGATTCTGACCCAAAAGGCAGTTGAAGGGAGGTGATAAGGTTATTTTAGAGAGGGTTGCAGTATTGCCACTCTTACTTCTGTGCTGCCTTCAGAGCTAGGTGGATGGAGAGTGGTGGCTATTGGCTGGCCACCCAGCTCTGAAGGCAGCACCCCATACTGCATACCATACCATGCCACCCTTACTTCTGTGCTGCTGCCTGCAGAGCTGGGCGGCTGGAGAGTGGTGGCTGCTTACTGAGGGCCCAGCTCTGCAGGCAGCAGTGCAGAAGTAAGGGTGGCAATATCATACCATGCCACCCTTACTTCTGCACTGCTTGTAGTGGTGGCTCAGCCTTCAGAGCTGGGCTGCCGGCCAGCAGCTGCCGCTCTCCACATGCCCAGCTCTGAAGGCAGTGCCGTCAGCAGTAGTGCAGAAATAAGGGTAGCAGTACTGCAACCCCCCTACAATATCCTTGTGCCCCCTCCCAACTCCTATTTGGGTCAGGACCCCTACAATTACAACACCGTGAAATTTCAGATTTAAATAGCTGAAAATTTAAAAATCCCACGACCATAAAATTGACCAAAATGGACTATGAGTTTGGTAGGGCCTTAACAATAGGTATCAATAAAAGGAAGTAGAAGTGTTGGGAGAAGTGACAAGTTTGAATCACTTGCCAATTATTAGAATATTCATAGAAGAGAGGTCATCTAGTCCAGCCCCTTGCACTCATGGCAGGACTAAATATTAATTAGTAGTAACAGTAATGATACCTAGCTCTTATATAGTGCTTTTCATCCATAGATCTTGAAATGCTTTATAAAGAAGGGTCAGTATCATTATCCTGTTGTACAGATTGGGGAAACAGAGACAGAGAGGTGAAGTGACTTGTCCATGGTCATTCTTAGGGCTAGTGGCAGAGCCAGGAATAAAATCCAGCTTGAGGATAACTATATTAAAAATTGTGAGGGGGTTAAATACTATGGTAATGGGGGCCAGTTAAGAGCCTAAGATAGAAGACTCACTGAACTTTAATTCTCCAGTATGTGGGGAAAAATAAACTGTTTAAAATGAACTGCAGTTACAGATCTCTTAAGCCATTCTTGTTGGCTTGTATTTTACATCACTGTCAATACAATGAATAAGCTAGAGACATTTGCCATTTCAGCTTCCCAATGTTAAAAATGTTTGTAATATGTGCATTTTGGAAAATAAATACAGCCAACCTTTTTCACACTTGAACAAAAATAGAATTGAAAACTTTTGAGAAACAGTTTTGCAGCACATAAAGTTAGTCGTCCTATTTGCAATTTAAACAGAAAAAAGATAAATGTATTTCTTTCCCTAGTGCAATGGCCATGAGTCATCCTAATGAAATTACAGAAAGTAGGTACAAATACTGATCATTGGCTGCCTTATAACTGTGGCACAAGGGTTAGTGTAAAACATCCTATAGCCTGATAAAAATACCACTGTGTAAGCAACCTCAGTATGCATACACACATCGTGTATTGGCATGTGCCAAAGTTGACTGTAATAAAATTACACTTGCACTTTTGAAAATTTGGGCCTAAAAATTAATGTATTTAAAAATGAGTGGAGATGATTTATAATTCTACTAACCATCGTATGATGTCAGAAATGGGCTTGATTGTCACAACATTTAGCCATTTGTCTCTTTAAGGATTGGGATGGGGAGAAATAACCTCTCTCGCAATCTATGTAGGACAGCCAAATTTTTTTTAAAAATGTTTGGTTATTTTTAAGATTTCAGACTAATTACATTAAAGAGGGACATCTGAATGGAGTCTTGTTAAATTACCTTTGGTTAGAAAGATAATTACGGTGATACAGGGCTTCAAGACTTGGGGAAGGGGATTCAGTGGGAGGTTCTTCACAACTCTACTAGGCATGCAAAGGATGTGGGGTCATCAAATTTAAACATTAAAATATAATCTAAGAATGCTATACCATACTGAACTGCTGATCAAAGATTTTATATAAGCACTGAAGAATCAAAATTGATACACATCACATATTTTCTGAGGTTAACTATTCATGTTCAATACTAGTTTTCCACTGAATAGATTAATAAAAGGAAAGAGTGAAAGGAAAAAAAACTAGGGCTGTCAAGTGATTAAAAAAATTAATCATGATCAATCATACAATTAAAAAAATTAATAGCAATTAATTGCCCTGTTAATACAATACCATTTATTTAAGTATTTTTGTATATTTTCTACATTTTCAAATGTATTGATTTCAATTACAACACAGAATACAAAGTGTACAGTGCTCCCTTTACATTTATTTTTTATTACAAATATTTGCACTTGTTTGTCTTAGCGATTGGCTGAACCAGAAGTAGGACTGAGTGTACTTGTAGGCTCTAAAGTTTTATACACTGTTTTGTTTTTGAATGCAGTGCTCTAACAAAAAAAATCTACATTTGTAAGTTACAGTTTTACAATAAAGAGATTGCACTACAGTATTTATATGAGGTAAATGGGAAAAATATTATTTTTATTTTTACAGTGCAAGTATTTTTAATAATAATTTAGTGTGCACTGTACACTTTGTATTCTGTATTGTAATAGAAATCAATATATTTAAAAATGTAGAAAAACATCCAAGATATTTAATAAATGTCAATTGGTATTCTATTGTTTAATTGAAATTAATTTTTAAATTGCAATTAATTTTTAAAATCACGATTAATTTTTTGAGTTAATCATGTAAGTTAACTGTGATTAATCGACAGCCCTAAGAAAAACAAAACAAAAAAAAGAACAGGTCTCATTTTCCTCTTGCTTATGACTTGTCCGCATAAAAAATTCTACCAGTTTAATTAAAGGTGTTATTTTAAACCAGTTTAGTAAAACTGGTACAAACCCCTGCATGGATGCTCTAATTTCTATTTAAACCTGGTTTATTTCAGATTAGTTTAATTCTTAATACATTCCCATAGTTCCAATACTCTGATGCAAATCTTGAGTAACTCCACTAAAGAAATCAATGGATTACACTACTGTAAAACCACTGTAAGAAATAGGAGACTTGGTGTAACTGTATACCATATCAACTAGACAGAATTCATTGGCAGCCTAATCAATGCGAGACTGTAATGATTAAATAATTAATATTTGAAATATATTTTGAGATAATCATGTGAAAGGTGCCATACAAGTGCTTAGTACTATTTTTAGAATTTTGTTTAGGAAAAAGGAAAAAAAGAGAAATTGAAGCAGCATTTTGATAAGGTTGAAACATCCAATTTCAACCTGATTAGAATGGAATGTTTCTCTTTTTATTATACTGCTTTATTGTTATATTATTTTATAAAATAGCATAATATAGCCATAGAAAAATTAAAAATAATTTAAAAATTGAAAATCAAAGCAAAACATTTTGATTGACTTGAAACTAAATATTTTGGAAGTTCCATTTTGTGGGAAATTTAGACTTTCCATTCTGATTCAGAACAATTTTTGGGGGAAATGCCAGCATTTCCTGTGAAACAGAAATGATTTCCACTAGCTCTAAGTGCTAAGTATTTTTATTATACAGATGTCTCCCAAGTAAGAGACTCTGAGAGTTAAGGTCATCCCAAGCAAGTCAAAATTTTGAGAAAAATCAATTCAGTCATTTTAAAATCATGAACTTTTTAATAGTCATATTTTGCTGGAAATGTTGAAGCTTTTCCATTCTTTTGTTATAAGCAATTCAAAGTGATTGCAGTTAGACCACTGGGACGTCTACATGTGTGATCCATCAGAAAGACTGAAGTGATCCTGCATATCTCAAATAGGGGATAGCCTTAGGTCGAAATTATCTAAAAATTGAGAGGATAGTGGGGGCGCTGCTGTCAACTTTATTTCTGTATTTCCTTACTGTCTCATGTTTGGCTTCTCCACATGAACAATGCATTAATCCCAAGTTTTTGCATGGCTATAATACATCAGACACAGAGGATGGTATTTTTGTAAGTTAAGAAGAAAAACAACTTGGAATATCCAAGTATTCAAAAAGGCTTCCTCACAATCTGAATGCCCAGTAGTTAAATTTAAATTCAGGTGAAGCTGCACTTCGCATAGTTCAGTTAGTTTAGGTATTTTTAAATGAGCTATTTATGCTGCCAGAAACGTTAGCCTCTCAATTACACATGATAACATAAAGGAACTGGGTAGAACATTTATTATATCATCTTCATTTTTGCCCATTATGAACAATGAAACATGATTCCATCTAGGCAGATCATTTCATCTGCCTCCTCAATCCTTGCTGTGTAATTTAAAATGAAGAATAGAATAATCTCAGTCAGATTTTAACACCATGATATTTGATAAGAAGATGTTCTCTTCATAGCATACAGTGTACTGAGTGGTTTCAGAGTAGCAGCCGTGTTAGTCTGTATCCGCAAAAAGAACAAGAGTACTTGTGGCGCCTTAGAGACTAACAAATTTATTTCAGCATGAGCTTTCGTGAGCTACAGCTCACTTCTTCAGATGCACAGAATGGAACACACAGACAAGAGATATTTATACACACAGAGAACATGAAAAGATGAAAGTATGCATATCAATAGGAAGAGTCTAATCAATTGAGATGAGCTATCGTCAGCAGGGGAAAAAAAAACTTTTGAAGTAATAATTAAGATGACCCAAAGAAGGTGTGAGGAGAACTTAACATAGGGAAATAGATTCAATTAGTGTAATGACCCAGCCATTCCCCGTCTCTGTTAAGGCCTGAGTTAGTGTCTAATTTGCATATTAATTCAAGTTCAGCAGCCTCTCTTTGGAGTCTGTTTTTGAAGCTTTTTGTTGCAAAACTACCACCTTCAAGTCTGTCACTGAGTGGGTAGAGAGGTTGAAGTGTTCTCCCACTGGTTTTTGAATGTTATGATTCCTGATATCAGATTTCTGTCCATTTATTCTTTTGCAAAGAGACTGTCCGGTTTGGCCAATGTACATGGCAGAGGAGCATTGCTGGCATATATCATGTTGGTAGATGTGCAGGTGAACGAGTCCCTGATGGCGTGGCTGATGTGATTAGGTCCTATGATGGTGTCACTTGAATCAATATGTGGACAGAGCTGGCATTGGGCTTTGTTGCAAGGATAGGTTCCTGGGTTAGTGTTTATGTTGTATGGTGTGTGGCTGCTGGTGAGTATTTGTTTCAGTTTGGGAGGCTGTCTATAAGCGAAGACTGGCCTGTCTCCCAGGATCTGTGAGTGAGGGATCATCTTTAAGGATAGGTTGTAGATCTTTGATGATGCGCAGAAGAGGCTTTAGTTGGGGGCTGTAGGTGATGGCTAGTGGCGTTCTGTTATTTTCTTTGTTGGGCCTGTTCTGTAGTAGGTGGCTTCTGGGTACTCTTCTGGCTCTGTCAATCTGTTTTTTTTACTTCAGCAGGTGGATATTGTAGTTTTAAGAATGCTTGATAGAGATCTTGTAGGTGTTTATCTCTGTCTGAGGGATTGGAGCAAATACGGTTGTATCTTAGAGCTTGGCTGTAGACAATGGATCATGTGGTGTGTCCTCGATGGAAGCTGGAGGCATGTAGGTAAGTATAGTGGTCAGTGGGTTTCCAGTATAGGGTGGTGTTTATGTGACCATCGCTTATTAGCACAGTAGTGTCTAGGAAATGGACTGCTTGTGTGGATTGATCTAGGCTGAGGTTGATGGTGGGATGGTATTTACCTTTCATTTTGAGATTTCAGTGGCACTAGACTCAATCTGGTGAATGTTAATTTTACAGCCTATTGTGTAAAAAAAAATGATAATGCATCTTTAAAAATTGGTAAGGTGGAGTCAGGATTTCTGACAAAATAAAATATCCTTGGCATGTAAAGACAAACAGGGCTAGATCCCACTCATCTATAGACTCTGTCTCAGACTGAGTTATAGCTATATAGAAACAAAGAAGACAATAAAGTGACAAAAGACAGCCCTGCCGGGTGCCACTATACAGTTGGAAAAAGCTGTTGCCAAGGATTATGATCATCCACCTAACAAAAGGGCTGCCTGAACCAAATTTTCCCAGCACTGCAAACAGAAAGCTCTGTTTAATCATGTTGACTGCTTTATCTATGTCCATCATCAAGATAACTTCTGGCAGGCCTTCTGGGTCTGAGCTTTCAAGGGTAGATAAGAGACTATAGGAAACATCTGACTGATAGTGGTATATTGTGAAGCCTGCCTAGATCACCTTGGGAAGTAGGATATCTGGCATTATGCTGAAGTTTTGATTAATATTTTTAGCCTGCACTGAATGGTAGGATTGGGCCATAAAATTGGTAGCCTCAAGAGTCCCTTCCTGCATTTTAAAATACTGAAATAAATGCCAACTTAATTTTCTTTTACCTTCTTGTTCAGTCACAAAATTAAAAGCTTTGCACACTGTCATATGGGGATAGCTGATCTTTAAGTATCTTGTAATAGTTTGTTGATACTCAGGTGGGGCAGGAGCTTTTAGATTAAAACTAGTTCTCTACATTTCTGCCTTCTCTATTGATCTCTGCCTAAAATTTCTTTATCCTTGGGCTCCACGCTTGATAAATTCATGGCCATTACTGTTAAAGAAAAAGATTGGGCCAGGGGTCTCAAACTCAATTAACCTTAGGGCCAGTGTCAGTCCTCAAATCCTCCCAGCAGGCCAATAATGTCACTCATGCTGCCCAGAACCTGCCCCCCCAAAACTCCACCCCTGACCTATCTAAGGCTCTGGGAGGGAGTTTGGGTGGGGGAGGGGTTCTGGGGTGCAGGCTCTGGGATGGAGTTTGGGTGCAGGCTCTGAGCTGGGGTGCAGGCTCTGGGAGGGAGAGCTGCAGGGAGGGGCTGGCCGCCATGTGGAGTGAGCAGACCGCTGCAGCTCAGCTCTGCTGCGCTGCTGGGGTGGGCGAGGGACACATGGGAGGGGGAGCACCTAGGGGTGGCAGGCGGGGCTAAGAGAGACCCATCCCCAGAATTGCTGGAGCCCCACGGGCCACATTGGGGAGGTTGTCAGGCCGCAGATGGCCTGCAGGCCAGGACTTTGAGACCCCTGGATTAGGCCATAAATTGATATTGATCTGTACCTACAATAAGGATAGAATGCAGCCAAAGAAGGGGAGGAAGGAGAAAGTGGGATGAGGGCCTGATCCAAAGCCCATTCAAGTCAATGGAAAGATTCCCATTCCCTTGATTGGGCTTTAGATCAAACCTTAAAGGATGAGATAAAGGAAATCAGATTCACAAAGCTGACCACTAGTTATCCAAAAACTTAAGAGCCTCTTCCTGCAGACCTTACTATGTAAAACATCTGTTAACTTCAGTGAAAGATTTCTCTAAGGAAATTCTGAAGGACTGGCTTGTCTACATGGTTTAGTAGAAACTAAACCAAATTCAGGTCACTTTAATTCTGAATGAGTGTGTATATACAATGATTTCAGGCAGTTTAAATCAATCTCATGTTAAAGTGCACATAAATTTAACATTACATTTACACCTTTGGTTAATTCACATTAACTTTCCTGAGTGTTCCTCTGTAGACAAGCCCTCAGGTTTAGACCTCTCACATTTCAGAGCAATGCAAGCATTCTTCTATAACCAGACCATAGGTGTCAGACAAGTGTTCTGATAAGGCCAACATATCACCAAGAGTAACTGTGTAGTTTTGTTTATATACATAGAACAAACATTTGTGTCACTCACAATAGATCCAGTAAAAAGAAAATACACAATATATGCATGCATACATGTCATTGTTTGAGTATTTTACTGTATAACATTTTACAGCAATATATATAATTTTTAAAGAAAAAAGAGCCTGAGCCATTTTTACTTTATTATGAAATATAAAGAAGGCCTGAAAGTAGAGAGATGAGTCCCCCTACTCCTCCTTTGCTCCATTAGAAATTCAGATCTTGTCGTCTTGTTTTTTCATGGACAACTGGAGGCTAGCGATGACTGCAAAAGTTACAGCATTACATTCTCTGAGAGAGGAGGCCATTTTTGCCCTCTGAAAGTTTAAAACGTTGTTTTTATTTTTTGGGGCTATGGTATGGGAAAACCAAGCCCTTGCTATAAAACAGACTTTTCAAAGCTGTTGCCACTTCTGGCACAGCTCTCAGCATCAGCCTTGCTTCCTGATGCCACATGCAGGCTAGCTCATTCCCCCCTTCTCCTGGACTATCAGTGCCCCTTTAAACTATTCTGCCAGTGGGAACATGCCTTGCTCCTATTGAGGGTTGGGGACTCTCAAGCCCACTATTGCTCTACTCCTTAACTTGGTGCCTGGAGACCCCATCACAATGTTATAAAAAAACAAAAATGGTTTCCTACTTGATATTTTTTCTTTTTCAGGTAACCTGTAAATCTCTTTTCCACCTTCCCCACTCCCTCTCACACATAATCCTTCTCTCTACTCCAATCACCTCCAATTTTCCACCTTTTCTTTTTTTCCTCTCTTACTACTATATGGAGCATTCAGGGCTGTCCTTACCATGAGGCAAACTGAGGCAGCCACCTCAGGTGCCAGACTGGGGGGAGGGGGCACCACTAAGACCCAGAGTGTAGAAAATTTGAGTCTGCTGCTGGTGCATATGTATTCTCTCTGCTCTAGATGCACAGAGATGGTGGAGTGCTGTGCTGAAGGAGGGAGGGCACAAGAGACATAACAGACAGGTGGGAGAAAAGGTGAGAGGGAATAACAAAGCAGCAGGAGCTGCAGGGGGAGAGAGAGAGAGAGAGAGAGAAGGAGGAGCCTCTTATGTACCTCTCTAGCACCCCCCAAGAGCCTGGACTGATTATCACCAGCTTCTGAGGGAGCTTCCTGTTTCCTGCTGCTTCCCTGAACCCACTTAAGGAGAACAGGCAGTCAACTGAAGTAGTAGGCTCTTAAGATGCTGTTATCTTTCCTCACCCAGGCCCTGTTAGGAACCTGCTTATTTGTCCACTTCAACTGAGTGAGAGCCACTATAACTGGCACAGAACAATAGTCATGAGTGAAAGAAGAAAACTCCCATCTCGGGTAACATTCAGAAAAAAGCAATCAAACAAAGGAAACTTTTCTATCTAAGCAGGAAGGAGCTCTCCTGAATTACATAGACACAAATGTTCATGGTGAGCCTTCTGGCCCTAGTGAGGATGTGAGTGGTGAGGAGATGCCTGATCTTCCAGTTAGAGTGCAGGTGACCTGGCAGCTACTGCAGCATCCATATCTCCATCTCAAAAGGATGTAACCATGTACATTCTTGAATAAAGATGTAGATTAGAGAAGAGTGTGAAGGCACAAGAAACAGCTGGTGCTGAGTTTAGTTCCTTAAGTCTAGATGATCCAGGACTGTGGACCCACTTGAGCAGTAGCCTCAGGGACTTCCTTGTACTGCATGGGCCACAGCAAGTGAAAAACTTCATGTTCCTCAAAGACAATGAAAATAGATGTTTCCATCCAACACATTACTGGCATGAAATCCTCAATGGTGACGATGGGGAGAGGCCATGGCTTATGTACTCAAAACCCCAGAATGCTGCATACTGTTTGTTGCAAACTCTTCCAGGCTAATGTTCCAGCCACACCGGGTTCTACAGGAACAAAGGACTGGAAAAATCTGGCATGCTGGAGGAAGGCAGCAAATCACCAGAGAGCATTCAAAGGTGGAAAGAGCTTGTGATGAGACTAAGGTTAAAGGCCCCATGTAACAGGTTGGGACTCACCAGCTGTCGCCTCCAGCTGGTGACTCTGGGAATTAGCTCTGTCCAGTGAAGCACTCCCTCCTTATGGTGTCCCATCTGTCATTCTGCCCTCCGTTGCCATCTCTGGACCCACGTTGCTCCCTGCTCAGCGGCATTCTCTTCAAGGCCACTGCCCTCCAGCAGTGTCCCTTAGTCCATCTGGACCCCCTTCCAGGGGTCAGTGATCAGCAGTTCTACACTCCAGCCACTGTGTCCAACCATCCTCTGAGTCCAATCCCTCTTGTCAGGGATCTGGAATAGTCTAATGGCCACTTCCTACAGCCAATGGCTGGGTGTACTGCAAGGAGTGAAGTGGGGGACCCAGGCCTGCCCTCTTCTCTGGGTCCCAGCCCAGGGACCCTCTGGCAGCAGCCTCACTGTCCTCCTTCTCTCCCCTCATCTGTCTGCTTTCTTGGGCTGCTTCCCCTACGGCCCCTTGCACCCACTAGGCCCTTCCTTTCAGGGCCTGCAGCCTGGCAGGTTACGGGCTCAAGCTCCCTAGCCTCCCCGACCCTGGCCTGGCCTGCGCTGCGCTGTCCACGGTGCTAGTCTCCTCCCTTGGAGACTGACCTTCCCCTGTCAAAGGCCTGGGACAGACTGACTGCTCCTGCTCTGGGCAGCCTTTAAATACATCAGAGCCTGGCCCTGATTGGCTGTCTCCAAACTGGGCCCTGATTGGCTGTCTCCAAACTGGGCCCTGATTGGCTCCCCATCTGTGCAGGCGCCCTGGCCTGCCATAGCCCACTCTCACAGGGAGTGGGGCAGTCTGCCCCACTACACCCCACCATAGATGACCAGCATCAAGAGAAGATTGCATCAGAGTCTCTTTACTGGCAAAATCTTCTGAAAAGGCTCATTGCCATTGTGAGAATGCTTGCTACCCAAAACCTAGAACTGTGCGGCTCTTCAGATTAGCTGTATGTGCCAAACAATGGAAACTTCCTTAAAATTGTGGAGCTGATGGCTGAGTTTGATGCAGTACTCCAGGAGCATCTAAGAAGAGTCACCACCCAAGAAATGTACACACACCACTACCTTGGAAAAACAATTAAAAATGAGATCATACAGTTACTGGCAACAAAAGTCAAACAGAAGATTGTGGCAGCTCTGAAGTCAGCAAGATATTACTGTGTTATTCTGGACTGCATACCTGACATCAGCCGTACAGAACAAATGACTTTAATGGTGTATTTTGTAACAACAACAGAACCTAGTGAAAATGTCCCTGCAGGTGACTGTCAGAGCATTTTCTAGAATGTATTGACATTGATGATACTACAGAAGTTGTATGACAATGTGCTTCTTAAAAAGCTGGAAGATATGGGAATTGCATTAGCTGACATGAGAGGTCAGGGCTATGATAATGGTGCAAATACGAGAGGAAAGAACAGAGGAGTGCAGACACAGATCCGAGAGTTAAACCGTCGAGCTTTTTTTGTCCCATGAATTCTCATTCATTGAACTTGGTGGTCAGTGATGCAGTATCAGCTTCTAGTGAGGCTGCTGAATTTTTTAATGTAATTCAAAGCATCTATGTATTTTTCTCTGCATCAACTCATCGATAGCAAATTTTGAAGCAACATCTGGGAACATCCTCTCTGACACTAAAATCACTGAGTGCCACACAATGAGAAAGTTGAGTGAAGGTGATAAAGCCTGTCAAACACCAGTTGAGAAGATAGATAGTTGCCATTATGGAGGATAATGCTATGACAGGAATTGTTCATGGAAGCACAGTGGCAGAGGGAAATAGAATCACCAGAAACATTCATAACTTCAAATTTCTGTGTGGCTTAGGGTTGTGGCATGACATACTGTTTGAAATAAATGTTGTAAGCAAGAGACTCCAAGGTGTTGACCTTGATACATCTGGAGGAAAGGAACAGGTTGACAAAGCAAAGTCATATCTACAGTCTTACTGGTCAGATGAGGGATTTCAAAACATTCTGAAGAGTGCACAGAAGTCGGCAGAGGAACTTCACACTGAAGCTATTTTCCCACCCATTCAAGAATACAAGAGTCACCGAAGAAGACATTTTGATTATTAGGCCCGGGATAATCTCATAAGAGACCCCAAACAACAATTCAAAGTTGAATTCTTTAACCAGGGGCTAGATTGTGCAATACAGTCAGTTGAAGAATGTTTCATGCAGCTCAAGGAACACAGCAGTATATTTAGTATGTTGTATGATATTCCAAAACTTCTCACTATACCTGAAGAACACCTATACTAGCAATGCAGGGCACTAGAGACAGTGTTGATACATGATGACATACGTGATATTGATGCAAATGATTTAGGTGATGAACTGAAAGCCCTTTCAAGATACATTTCAGCAGGATCAACTCCAAAGGGTGTTCTGAACATATATGTGCATAAATAAGATGATCACCCTCTTTCCAAATGCTTTTGTTGCTCTGAGCTTACTTCTCACACTTCCTGTAACAATTGCCAGTGGAGAAAGCAGCTTCTCCTAGCTGAAGTTAATAAAAACACTTCTACGCTCCACAACGACACAGGAAAGGCTGGTTGGCCTTGCAACCTTCTCAATATAGCATGAGCTGGCCCAGATTGGGAACCTTCAGGAAGCAGTTCAAATCTTTGCAGCCAAGAAGGCACGGAAAGCACCCTTTGTTTATTCAAACAAATAAAAATGCCAGTGTTTACTATACGGACAAGAAAAGTTACATTTGCTGTTCAGGCATTTGAAAGTTAAGTGTTGCTTAAAATTTTTGAACAAGGCATTTAAGTTGTTAGTTCTCCTTTATTGGGGTAAGTAGCAGAGCAGTATCATGAGAGGAGTAGAACAGGAAGAAGGCAGAATTGAGCATTGGCCCAAGTGAGGAGGCATGGGGGTGTCATTTGAGCTCCCCGCCTCAGGTGCCAAAATGTTGTAGGCTGGCCCTGGGAGCACTGCATCTATGATTGTCCTGAATATAACTTCAGCCAACATAGAGTATGGGGCTAGTGTTTGAGCATTGCTAAATTCTTTATTTTTTCATTGTCATTTTCTTATTGAGCAGAGAAGAGCTGATAGTAATGAGAGACTGCAAAGTTGCTGTTTTTTTTTCTGCTTTTAATTTAGTCCTACAAAATTTTGGTGTTTAGGCCTCTGCTTGTGTAAACTGTTTTTCTAGAAAGTACTGAATATCTGCTTTCTTGGTGTACTGTTCTTGATGATGGAAGAAAGAAAACAAAACAGATGAGCAACATAAACGCAACTCATTAGGCAAGAAATAGAAAACACACAAAGCTAACACAGGTCTATGCAGTATGTTAATACATTATTTATCGTATCATAAAGTAACATATCTGGATTACATCCAAATTACAAGACATCATTGCTTCTGTTGACTTTTTGAAACTCATTGTTCAGTTTGCAGAATTGCATTCAAAAGTTTCATCTCAAAACTTAACCATTCCATTGCTTTTAAGATGATATTGACAGATTGGATTATTATTCATCTATGAATGCAAATGTAGCAGACATTCCTTTTGTTAACATTCCTTCCATGACCCCAGGTCCAAACCCAGTATATTCCAGTATATTCCTTCTCCTTTAACACCAGACTTTCCTTAAATAACATTCTTGCCAGTTTGACATTCCAGTCCTGTAGAAGAATATGTATGTAACTTCCTTATGCTGCCTCATCAATGTATTTCAGCCCTGATGAAGGCAATGTCTACACTAGAAAGTTTAATTGACAGAAGTTCTGCCAGCATACTGCAACCAGCATGCTTCTTTTGACAGAGTGCAATCCCATTTGGCTGCCTTTGCTGGTGCAGAATGTCCTCATAGAAACAGGTTATCAGCGCAAAAGACACGGGGCATTCTGGGAAGACATTCCAGTGTTCCCCATGCCATTGTTGGCACGCTACCTTGTAGAAAATTTTTGCAGTTTTTTGTGATCCTGCTGCTAGGTATTGGGGGACAACATCACTCCTCCTAGGGAATTATGGGAGTTTCCGTAAATCTCTCTTTTCCATCCTATAATCTACTCTTTGATGCCATTTTTCCTTCTT
This sequence comes from Gopherus evgoodei, assembly GCF_007399415.2. Taxonomy (NCBI): domain Eukaryota; kingdom Metazoa; phylum Chordata; order Testudines; family Testudinidae; genus Gopherus; species Gopherus evgoodei. Next base: position 67,298,403 of record NC_044327.1, on the reverse strand, counting down.
ACCATCAGAAACATGGATGCTTTACTGATCAGTGGAGCTGTCTTGTCTGTTTTAGGAACAGAGCAAGAGATTCTTTTGTATCTATGAAACCAAAGTGTTTGGATACTGAGCATGAGTGCAAGACAGAACAGAAAGCTGGAATGCTGGCACATATTCACTGACCAACTGCACACAGTGGAGTAGTGGTTTGAGGCCTGTACTATGAAAACAGAATTGTGGGATTGGATTGTGATGCAAACCTGGGACAATCAGCAGTGGTTGTAGAATTTTAAGGTACAGATGGCCACATTGTAAGGTTGTGTGCCAAGCTCATCCTAGCTCTACATTGCGCAGAGAACAACTCCTCTGACAGTGGAGAAATGGGTGACAGTTGCTGTCTCGAAGCTTGCAACCTCAGATTGCTAATGGTCAATGGGCAATCAGTTTGGAGCCAGTTGTCATCCAGGTGTGCAAGGTGATTAAACATATTCTATTGCACAAGGTTTCATGATGGGAAATATCAATGCTGTGATAGATGGATTTGATGCAATGGGCTTCCTGCATCTATTGTAGTGGGGCAATAGATGGGACTCATATCCTAACTCTGAATGCCCCTCCCACTGCCTTGCCTCTGAGTATATAAGCAGAAAGCGATACATCTCCATGGCAATGCAAGCACTGGGAATGATTTACTAATATTAATGTTGTCTGAATAGGGAAAGTTCACGATGCTCACATCTCAGGAACACAGGACTTTCTGCAAAGCTGAAAGCAAGGACACTTTACCCAGACTGTCTTATTGACCTTAATGGAGTTGCTGTGCCAATTGTGATTCCCAGGGACGCAGCATTTTGTTTCCCTGGCTCATGAGGCCACAAACCATCCAGGAGCCTGGACAGATTTAAACATCACCTGGGCCAGTGCAAGATGGTTGTGGAATGTGCCTTTGGAAGACTATAGTGTAGGTGTAGGTGTCTCATGACAAGGCTGGAAAATACTCTTGATATTATTGCTGCATGTGGTGTACTGCATAACATCTATGAAGCTAGAGGGAAACACTACTGCCAGGGTGGAGGGGTGAGGTTCCAGGCTGTCTGCTGATTTGAAGCAGCCTGAGACAAGGTTGTAGTTTAGAGAAGCTTTAAGAGCACAGTTTGACAGTAAACAGGAGCCAGCATGTTACTTTGGGCTTATGCAAATAAGTAACTGGTTTATTGTGTTTTTGATGGGAGGAAGGGTCATTGCTTTGAGGGATTTTCATCTCTGCATTGTAAGGAAAAGTAAATACATTGATATTTTCATAAAATAGAACTTTATTAAACATCATTTACAATATATAAATAAATAGCAAGGTGCATGCAGCTACATCACATCAGGTAGTAGGTGTGTTCAGAGCAGTTCTCATTATTGTCCATTGGGGCTCAATGCCAGGGATACTGCTGCTGAAAGGATTGGAGTCCCTACAGAAGAGAGGAATTTATGGCCCTGTCAGGAGTAAGGACCCACAGCTAGCCTGCTTACCTGCTAGGCTAACCCCAGGCAGTCAAATGAGCGCAGCTGGGCCCCATTTCAGCCATCTGATTGGCCAAACTGCCCCGTTGGCTGAGAAGATTAGCAGACCTGCTCTTAAAATGAGAAGCCGCTGGCTGCTTTAAGCATTTAACCATGATTGGGATAATTCTTTGCTCCCAGGCTTGTACCCATCTTGGTCCAGTCCAGTCCTCCTCCTGCTTTTTCTTACTCTAGGTAACCTGATTCTGACCCTCAGCTCTGATTCCTGACTGGCTGTGACTCTTGGCTCTGGTCCTGGCTAAGGACTCCTGCTCTGAGCACTAGGTCCTTTCTCCTGCTCTGACCACCAGGTATGACCCTCCACTCCAGCTAGAAGGAATTGTTCTCCAAGCTGTGTAGTGGCTGTTGGGATGCTGGTCTTTGGGTGCTTTGATCAATAATATGCTCTAACAGCTTACTCTAAGAGCTGCAGGATGTCTTGGTGCATCTCTCAATCTTTGTCTTCCTCCCTCTCTCTCCTCAAGCATATGGTCCCACCATTTTTGAATCTCATAGACTCTGTGCTGGGCAGTTTGGATCAATCTGAAAACCATGTCTTCTCTTGTCTGTTTCTCTCTCTCCTCCTCAGGCTGAGTTGCTCAGCAAGTGTAGAAGGGATACTCCTAAAGGATACCCTAGCTGAGGTTACTGAAACAAATAGAAAGCCATTGTTAGGGGTGTGTGTGTGGGGGGGGGAGTGGGATGTCAGACAGCGGACAATAACAGTCTACATTTTCCCATCTAAGGTGTATAAAACTACTATGTCTCACAATTCCCATTGCTTCAGACGCCTTTAAGAGCACGGTGCATGGTGAGTACAGGGGAATTTTTTTTTTAACCCTTGTAGCTTTGAGGGCTGGCTGGGCATGGGGGCCTCATAACTTTTTGGTATAGAATAGTAACAACTACTTAACTTATTACAGATAATCATGGTCCTTGAGGGTATAATGATGTGGGTCTCCAAGCGTCAGAGAAGGAAGTTGCTTGAGAAGGTTAGTGGTCAGCTGGGGCTGTTTACTGCCGCCTCTTCAAAATGATGATCCTTGAAAGCCTTACAGAATGGCATGGGAAAGTGTCCTATTATGGTAGGAGAAACAAAACAATTCTGATTAGAAACATCCAGGCAAAGATTAAATACTACTTGCTAGAAAAGTTCTGTGAATTTTTAGCAGCAAACTCCAAAGCTGTGTGTGTTAAGATCAATGGCCTTTGCAAGCGGTGAGGAGTCCTGGCACTCACCAGTTAACATATGTCAAAGTTTATCACTGTTTCTCCCTCTTTCCTGAATTCAGTGCATGCAAGTGTAGACTAAAAGTCATTCTAGAGCCTTTTATTTACCCCCATAATATTGCATTTTATTAGTTCTAGTTGTTCCAATGATGTTGCATTTTGTTTGTTTGGATGGTTTGAAGCAAGCATGTTCTGTAAAATTATGTACCGACGAAGCTCACTCAGTTTCACGGTAGCTAAGAAGTGCTTTTGCATTGCATAGTGCTTTAAAAAGCATTGCAAGTGCTTTTATTTTGTTACTATGTCACTACACAATATTGCATTTTATTGGTTCAAAGAAATCTTATTCTGTAAGACGATGTATTTAGAGTTCTCACTCACTGGATTCATTGTAGTTTAAAAGCAATAGTTCGTAAGTTTTGTCTTTGCTGCAGAATTTGTGTTCCTATTTTTGTATTCCTATCTTGGCCTAGTGCCTGCTAATTTCATTTCATGCTCTTAAAATAAATCAGCTAACTCAAAACAGAATTTCTTTCTCCCCACACGTGAATGGCCATCATGGAGGGGGGTAGGAGGGAAGACAAGAAGGGTGATGATGCTTTAGGGACTGTAGAGAAAGTAAACAAAATGGCCTGTATTAATGGACCAGTCCTATTAAATTACACGGGAGTCCCCTTCCAATGCATCTAGCTGGGTCACGAAGAACACCTGGCTCTTGGTTCTGGCATCATCCATGTCAATGTCTTCAGTGGTATCTCCCTTAATCACCATTTCTAGTATGCCCTTCAGTGCAGGTCACAAGATGTCTGCTATTGTTGGCAAGAAGATGGTGGTGTTCTGGCTCAGTATGGTACTGAGCATTTCATCATAGGGGCATATCTTTTAGTAAGCTTTCTACAGTTCCTTTCCCTATGCCTGGCACTGGCCCTTGTCCCTGCTGTACCCTTGGGCCTCTATGCCCTTTGTAATTTTTTAGTGTATATCTTTATTCTTCTTGAAGGAATTCCACAGTTGTGCCTGCACACATTACTCCCACACAGGTTGAGGAAATCTAGGACCTATTTCTTAGAGCAAGTAACACCATGACGGTAAGGTTCCTGAACCGATGGGCTTACAAAGGTGGGTTAGCAGAAAAGGAGGCATTTCCAAGGTAGGCTGAGGACTTTAATTTTTCAGTTGAGGAGGGGGTGCCTCCAGTCACTGTGACCCTGGGCAGCATAGACTTGCACACAGGCTTGAGTGGTCACTGCTGTGGAGACAGCTGTATTGTAGGCTTGTTGCAGGATGACTTATTGTACTAGCATAGGTACTTCTGCATCCACACAGACATTGTGCCAGTTAAAAAGATGGCAGTAGAGTGCTTATGTCACTCAAGGAACTGGTTTAAGTTTGAGGAACTGGTTTAACTTTGCCAGCTAAAGTTGAAGATTTTGGCAGCAGGATTTAAAAATTAAGAATGGATGCATTCAAGGTTCTGCTGACAAAAGGCCTGCTCTGCTGGCAAAACTTCATAGTGTAGACCCAGCTGAATGCATCACTTATTGGGGAGAATATTGTTCAGATTTCATAACCATTCAGACCTTGGTCTCTCTTCTGAGAGTTCCAAATGTGCTAGTTGTACTGGGTATACGTTTGGTGCATTTTTTTTCTTTGTGGACTTAGCTTAAGACCACAAACTCATGTAAAATGGGTACTGGACAGACTTCAAGTGACTGTGATTTTTGCTAATCTGAATCCATCTTGGGTCACAATCTAGTGCTAAAAAGCACCAAAATCCACTTAGTAGTAGTTTTCTCATTCAGTCCTTTTTTTATTTTTCAATTTTCTTAACATTCACGTTAAGAGCCCTCTTCTGCTACACCTAGTATAACAACAAATTGTAACAATCAGCTATTCTAAAGTGTACTTTAATTTTATATTGTTTTCTAGTCTCCACATTTATTTATTTTGGCAGTGCCTAAAGGCCAACCAAGAATGGGGCTCAGTTGTGCTAAGCACCGTACAATCACAGAGTAGCAGATAGTCCCTGCACTGAAGAATTTACAATCTCAATAGGCAAGACAGATACCACGTGGGGGAAGGGGAATAACACACAAGCACAGTGAACAATCTGATGGCAGCAAATGTCATGTTAGCTTCATAATTCTTTTTTGGGGGGTGCAGGAGAGTGGGTTTAGTTAAGAGGGGCATCAGCTAAATTGAAAGACGGGAGGAAAGGTGTGAAATGGACAGAGGAGAAGAGAGTAAGAGGGGCAAGTGTGGAGCAAAGCTGAGGTGAAGAGAGTGTTGGGGAGAAGGTGGGAGCAAACAGCTGATCAGCACAAGCCCCAAAATCCTGTCAAAACTATATAAGGTTTCCTGAGTGTCAGGATGTCCCTGCTGTGGGTGCTTCTGTTGCTACTGGCTGGAGTCTGAGGCTGGCTCCGCTCTGCCATTTTTCCCAAAGGCCATATGCAGGGAGGAGGGGAAGGGAGGAACCACTTGGGCTCTAGTAGTACTATGAATATCCTTCCACTGAACATATCTTTGATACTGTGAGGGGCCTGGCACCTGACCGCCCCTTTGGGGCAGTGATGGGGTGGGGTTCGGAACCTTGCCACTCCCAAGTTCGCATAGTCGCCTCTCTGTGGGCAGCCCGATGCAGCCTAATAGCCTCTCTCAACACGCTCACCCCTTAGTCAGGGTAGTGTGCCTTAAAGGCCGGAGTCCATATAAATCGCTTCCAGTGTCAGAGCAGTGCGGCCCAGTGGCCAGAGTCCATATAACGCCTCACCTTGCAGGTGAGGTAGTGTTGCCTAGTGGCTGGAGTCCACGTGGCTCATGTCAGGGCAGTGTGGCCCAATGGACTGAGTCCATGAAAGTTGCCCCAGTGTTGGAGCAGTGCAGCCCAATGGCCAGAATCCATATAATCCCCCTTGCAAGCAGGGTAGTGCGTCCTAGTGGCTGGAGTCCATGTGCCTCAAGTGTCATGGCAGTGTTGCCCAATGGCCAGAGTCCAAGGAAGTCGCCCCAGCACTCGGGCAGTGTGGTCCAACATCCATATAATCACACCTCTCAGGCAGGGTGGCTCAACCTAGCAGCCGGAGTCCATATGATTCCTGTGCTGGGCCACCCCACTCAACCTGGAAGGGGAAGGGGGGCGCAGGTGGCTGGAAGGGGAGTAGGGGGACCTGGACCCGCCTTCTCCACCGGGTCCCCACCCAGGACCCTGGTAGTGGCAAGTTTCCCTTGCTACCAGCTCGGTAGGGATCCACCCAAACACACTGAGCCTCTGAGGCTCTAACATCATTTTTCCTCTGAAGTTCTCCTGGGTCACTTCCTACCATAACTTCCGAGTCCTCCATGTCGAGGGGTCCTCGGGTCTGTTTCCCTGCTGTGAAGTGCTCTGTCTGGGCGCGTCCCGTCTTGGCTGGCTTCCAGATCCTGGAGCATAGGCTGGCACTCTTTGGCGGTCAACCCAGATGGAGCAGCTCTGAAGGCTTTTATACCTGTTCCCCAGTTGGAGTATGCCCAGCAGAGCCTCAGGGGCATGGCTTCCTTTGCCCTGTCACAGATACCCTTTACAAAGTCACTTTAAAAATATTTCTAAAAGCATGAGATGGTCATGCTATCATTGCAGAATAGTTCGTTTATGAAGTGTCAATAGAATTCAGCTTCCCAAAAGGGTTGTTTATCCTTTAGGGGTTGAGGATGAGCCCCCACCATCTATAAAGGGCTGGCATTTATGACAGCAAAACTCCTCTTCACTGGCCTTCAGGTGCCATTGAAAATGGGAGTGTGAAAGGTGGGTGTTGTGTGCCTGTAACATAAGCATTAGCTCAGGACAGATGGGACCCTTTAGCCCAGGAGGACATCCTAGCTAGGAGAAGGAAAGTCTGATCTCAACTCCAGGTCATTGGGTTAAAAGCAGCCTGGTGTTGGATAGTGGTGGCACCAGCACTTCCTGTTGATGGTTCACCAAGTCAATCCCAATAAGGTGGGGAAGAGTGGGCATGTACTTAGTCTAACTGGAGAAAGATCCTTGCACTGTAGTGGATATAGCGGATGCCAATGATATACTAGAGCTCTTAATGGCACAAAGTGTCTGTTAGTGCAAGCAGATTTCTTTTTCTTGTGGCAAGTTACCAAAGGGCTGTGGTTGACACTCATTATAAGGAGGGGCGAGACTGGCCTGTATGACTCTCTGCTAGAGACTACCACTAACAATGGGAGTGGATTTCAGCCCTATGCCAGCAGTTTGCCCACGCTAAGCCTGGCAGCACCAGCCCAATAGGATTTCTGGTGTCTGGTGTCTGAACTGCCCTCTGGAGGATCAGAGGACCAGTGGTCAGAGCAAAGAATCAGACTTAAAGCAGTGACCTGCACAGCCAAAAAAGCCTTATAAAAGTAGCAAAACATTTCATGGGTAAAGGTATGAAAATAGCTGATGCGATGTTAAGGAGAGGTATCAGTGTTCTGTGTCTACAGGAAAGATGATGGATGGAGAACAATGAAGGAGTTGAGCTTAGATTGTAAAGTCTCCTATGCAGGTGACAAAAGGGGGCATAATGGAGTCTGGGTGTCAGAGAGGAGAGCTGAGAAAGATGGTGTTTAAAGTTAAGGATAAGTGACAGACTGATGGCTACATGAGCCCTAATTAAAAGGTACATCATGTTCGTGATACAGTGTATGCACCTCCGCCAGGACAAGAAGGAGAGTTTCCACCAAGACTTGCAGGCACTAGTGGACACAGCAACCCCTGAACAGCTGCTGGTGATATGGGTAATCTGAATCCACTCACATGCAAAAATAGAAGAAATTATGAAATGTTTTGGGGAAAATGCAGTCTAGGCTGCATGAATGAGGAAGAGAAAGCACTACTAGATGTGTATTGTCAAATAATGGATAATAGCTGGTACATGGTTCCAGAAGAAGGTGAGTCATTTTATTGCCTACATCACTGGTGGAAACAAAAAACAGATTGATGTGATGTTAGTGAGGAGTATAGTTATGGACTATCAAGAGATTGTGGTAGTGTTGGTAAAGGAGGGAACTAAGCTCAAAAGAAACAAGATTAAAGTATGCAGAGGTGTGGACAGGAATTTTAATTTCCTTGCTTTTGGAGGGGCATGTTCTGTGCCCCACAACAGATCTGGGGCCAGAGGAGCTCATTCTCCCCATTGCGGCCCAGGGGGCAGAGTAGTTCTGCTGATTATTGCCGGGGTGGGAGTGTGTCCTTGTTTGCTCCCCCTTGTGCATGCCCCTGAAAGTATGAGAAATTAATGAGAAGGGCGACTGAAGTTTCTGCAAGCAGTGCAGGATAAGTGTCTGGAAACTGATTTGACATCCACTGAAGAGGAGTGGCACCACCTTAAAAGAACATAAGAACCGCCATAGTGGGTCAGACCAGTGGTCTGTCTAGCCCAGTATCCTATCTTCTGAAAGTGGCCAATACCAAGTACTTCAGAGGGAGTGAACAGAACAGGTAATCATCAAGTGATTCATCCCCTGTCGCCCATTCCCAGCTTCTGGTAAACAGAGGCTAGCGACACTTCAGAACATAACTTTGAATCCCTGCCCATCTTGGCTAATAGCCACTGATGGACCTATCATCCATGAATGTATCTAGTTCTTTTTTGAACCCTGTTATAGTCTTGGCCTTCACAAGATCTTCTGGCAAATATGGATCATGGCCGTAGAAGAGGTTTGTAGATGATGCAGATGGGGGGAAAAACAAGGGATAGAGAGGAGAGGTAGTGGACCAATAAAGTGCAAATAGTAATCTGAAAGAAGAAAATCGTGCATAAAGAGAGAAATAAATCTACTGAGTAAATGAAAACATCAAAACCAATACAAAGGAGCAAAGTGAACTGCCAAGAGGGGAGTGAAAAGGGCCAAAAAGTGCCACAAATGACTTATATACTGAACTTGTAAACAATGCACAGTTGGCTGGCAAAAAGATCTATAGCGTTGCAAAAATGACACTTAGAGAAGGACGGTATTGTTCATGATGATCTTTGGAGACTGCTAGTAACACCTGAACACAGGAAGGAAAGGTGGAAACAATACTTTGAGAGAATCTTAAATGAAGCAAGTCCTGCTAGGGCAGAATTGCAAACATATGATCCTGGTGCTGTGCCTGAGCCTGACGTAACAGAGAAGGAGGTGAGAAATGCAATCCAGGAAATGAACAATAAGGCAGCAGGACCTGATGAAATGACAGTGGACCCAGTGAAAGTCCTGGGTGAGAGAGGCAGAAAATGGATGAGCAGAGTGGTTAAAGCCATATGGCAAGACAAGAGAATTTCCCTAGGACCTAGTGCTAATCTATATTGGTCCCAATACTTAAGTCCACTGCTGTTTATCAAATTGATGGACTATGTCAGCAGGAAGATCTCCATGGGAAATGGTGAGAAGCTGTTGCATGCAGATATAGCAATAAGGACATGCTCAAAAAAAAAGGCCTAGAGGAAATAGTAAACCAAGGGTATGACCTGACATAGGATGAAAATGAGCATGACTAAGACTGAGGTCATGTGGTCAGAGATGCCATGGGGAAACTAGTCATAGAAATTAATGGAGTGAGACTAACCCAGACTGATCAGTTCAAGTACGTTGGTGTCCGGATTACAGAAGACTGCAAACTTGACTATGAGATACAGTCCAGTTTGGGGAATGCTGGAAGAGTATAGAATAACATCTCAGGGATTGTATATGACAAGTGTATGCCACTGAGACTAAACGCTCAACGATATAGAATCTTGGTTCGCCTTGCAATACTGTATGGTGCAGGAGCATGGGCAATAGCGTCTGCAGGTGTCTGAGATCTTATCTTGCCATACGAGGAGTTGCACAAAGACAGCTTTAGAAATGAAAGTCTGTAGTGTGGCTGACAAAATCCAGGAAGCATGACTGTGCTTGCTCTGACTCATGCAGAGGATTAATAAAGGGGACATGGTGCTAATAGTATGCCAGGAGAAAATGGTAGGAAAAAAGACACTGAGGAAGTGATGGATGGATTATAGCAAAGAAGATGGAAAGCAAGTGGACCTTAGTGCCACCTCAGACAGATGATGATGGTGAATGCTTGTACAATGACCTGACCCCAGTTGATGGGATAAGGGAAAGAACAAGAGAAGAATTAATCCTCCTACATTGAAACTTTTTTAATCACAATGAGGAATTAGTATGTGTATTGGGTGAACAATATTATGACCATTGCTTTATCTTCAGAAGCAGCAAACCCACTTTTGAAGTTTATTAATTGTCCATTTTTTCCCTACAATGTGTGGGTAAATTAAAGTCTATTGAGGGTATCCATGCCTGTTTTTTCCTGGCCTAGTGGAAAATTCTCATCTTTTAAAAGTGCAGTAGCTTCAGAACAATCATCTTAGGCATCTCTTCTACACTTGGGCTGGGGCCAAGGTCTGCAGGCACCCTTTCAAATCCTGTGCTGTAACTGAAAGGTTCTGCTCCAGTTACTTGTACCAGAAGATTTTGTGAATTTCTTCTATTGAAATTCTTTCCGTTTGACCTCTGGGAAGTTCCATCTATTTTCAAGTTAGATAATATAACTCCACTGAGATTTCTCGAGGTTCTCTGTTCTGGTAGCTAGACAAATGAGTTTTAAATTATACACAGTGTGTATAGAACTGTGTGATCAGAACTATGCTGTCCTCTGGTGTGATATTCTACTTCAACTTATTCTGGAAGCTCTCTAGTCTTTTAATGGGATAATGTGGTTCTAGAAATGTATTGCTAGGTTCAGCTATTATGTCAGTTTGAAATAATAATCAGTGTTTTTTCACAGTGGCAGGAGAAGTGGGTCCCAAGTGCTTTGGCCTGCAGAGAAATTAGTTCCATTCTGCAGAGGTAGGATGGATGGCGGGGGAGGAAAAAGAGTTATGGCTTTTAATGGGTTGTCATAACCCCACAAAATAGAATTTAGTAATAAAGTTCTGTCTTGCATGTTTAATTGTGACAAACTATCTAGACACGCCCAAAATCCAGATAATTACACCCTTTGGTTAAAATAGTTAATAGGCATACCAGCTTCCTCTGCCGATTAAAACACTTTGCAAACTAAGGGCCTGATTCTCCACTCTCTCATACCAGTTGTACGCCAGTGTACCTTATTGAAATTAAAGATAACATTGATGTAAAATAGTGGTGAATCAGGCCTTATGTGTCAATTGGCATAATGGTAGGATTCACAAAGATAAAAATAAAATACATAAAAAGAAAGTAAAAATGATTATAGGAAACATGGAAAGAATATTTTCCCTGTGAACAGGACTTTGCTGGGAACTTTCTGGACCTGCTAAAAGTAAAAAAATGGACTTGGAACGAGACTATATTTGTATTTCTTAGAACCACAAACTCTGCAGCAAAAAGATGTCACATGGAGGTCATGATGGAGTATAGTGTTGAGTGCCTGGAAGTGGACATCAGTCATGGGATGAGAGGGAGCTATATAAGACCATCCAAATCTACATCATATATAGCCTGTTTGGACTTCAGCTCTCTGTTAATGAGTGCATAATCAAGGACAAACAGGAGCGGCACTAATCAGCACCTCTTGGATTGGATTGCAGGCCCATATTTTTCAGCTAAGTACAAAGCCATTTTGCGGGGCAGATGACATTTCTGCTTTTCACGCTAATTATTGAACTTTGACTGTTAGTTATGGATGCAGACTTTTTGTAATTAATACTTTAATTTAAGGGATTAATTAGCATTCAGTTTATTAACGGAAAGACACCCCCGCCCCCCCCACATATATACACACAATAGTTAACAGATTCATATGATTTGGCTGAAGATGTTAGTAATATATGGATCTTTTCACCTTGATCTACCAGTTCAAATTTAGTTTAAATTGGTAGTGGCTGCATTTCTGGAACAAGCAGATGACTGTTTAGTACCTTACATGAAATGAGATGATGGTCTCAGCTACTTCCAAATGTCTGTCACAGATCTCTACCACCAGTTGGTGCCCTTGTTGCCTCAGGACTGAATGGGCCTGTCAGAGCAAGATTGAGACAGAGTGGCTTCAGCACTTAGGGGGAATGTTGCCATGCTGCTGCCTGTACTATCCCATCTTGGATGTCAGGCTTCAGGGTGCTGGGCTCTTAATCCGGCATTTTTCACAAGTGCAAAATTGATTTAAAGTTAAATTAATGTATTCCTTTTAGTTTATAATGTAAAACTAACACAGACTATCAGTCTTGTTGCGCAAGCCATTTTATGTTCATATAGAGAATTGTAATAAGGTCATTATAAATAGTATGTAAATATACTCAACACTACCTCTTTTGTCAATTGTTTTATTGTGATTACCAGATTTTCCTGGTTTCAGTACAGAGCAGATATACTCTATCACATATGCTCCTGCTGTAAGATACTTGCTTTGCAAGACTGTAAGCTCTTCAACTTGCTTGTCACAGTTATTGCAAGGTTGAGTGAATAAAAGGAGAAAGGTGGCACCATAGTCACTCCCTGTAAAGAGGCAGAGTAGGTCCTTCTGTCTCTTCTCCATTTGTGTATGTATGTAGGGGGTGTGCTCCTGGTATCCTGACATTTGCTGTCCCAGCTCCTCATGGGGGCTTGTCATAAACAGATAGTTAAGGGTTAATGTCTCTTTTACCTGTAAAGGGTTAAGAAGCTCAGTAAACCTGGCTGACACCTGACCAGAGGACCAATCAGGGGACAAGATACTTTCAAATCTCAGTTGAGGGAAGTCTTTGTTTGTGCTGTTTGTTTTGTTGGTTATTCGGTCTTGGGGCTAAGAGGGGCTAGACGTGCAACCAGGTCTTTCTGAAACAGTCTCTCATGTTCAAAATAGTAAGTACTAGCTAGAAAAGGTGAATTAGTCTTATGGTTGTTTTCTTAACTTGTGAATGTGTATTTTGCTGGAAGAATTTTTACCTCTGTTTGCTGTAACTTGTATCTTAGGCTAAGGGGGAGAGAGTCCCTCTAGCCTATATGAGCTGAAGACCCTGTAAACATTTTCCATCCTGGTTTTACAGAGAATTTTTACTTTTTCTTTCTTTAATTAATTAAAAGATTTCTTTTTTAAGAACCTGACTGATATTTTTTTCCCCTTGTTTAAGACCCAAGAGGATTGGGTCTAAATTCACCAGGGGATTGGTGGGCGGAAAGGAGATGGGGGGGTAAGGTTAATTCCTCTCTGTTTTAAGATCCAAGGAGTTTGGATCAGTGTAGTCTCTCAGGGTAACCCAGGAGGGGAAAGTCTGGGAGGGGGAAGGAGGGGGGAATGGTTTATTTTTCCTTGTTTTAAGACCCAAGGGGTTTGGGTCCTGGGTCCCCCAGGGAAGTTTTGGGGGGACAGGGAGTGTACCAGACACTGGAATTTCTGGTTGGTGGCAGCGCTATCAGATCTAAGCTAGGAATTAAGCTTAGAAGGGTACATGCAGGTCCCCACTTTTTGGACGCTAAAGTTCAAAGTGGGAAAAATACTGGGCTGGAAAATGTATCATCCAATAATGAGTCCTCTCTAAGGATACGATTCTGTCACTGAAATCATGGATTCTCTGATTTTTATCAGACCTCCATGATTTCTTTGGCTTCAGCCTGCCGCAGTGGTGGGACTGGAGAAGCTGCTAGCTTCTGCCCAGGAGCAGCGTCAGGACTAGAGCAGCAGATAGCTATGGGAGCAGCAGTCAGGGCCGGGTTGGCTGCTGGGGCTGTCAGAACAGCAGCCTGGGGCTGGAACAGTGTCTGGGATGAGTCAGCCCCCACCACAGGAGCAGCAGCAGTCTGGAGAAGTTGCCAGTTGTGAGCCCCTGGTGGGGCTTCCACTGTTAGTCTCTCTTCCCTCTCCCACCCCCCCCGGCTATTTTTAGTAAAAGTCAAACAGGTTGCAGGCTTCTGTGAATTGACACAATCTTTTAACCTTAGTCATCTCTGATCCTGATTACCTGAGGGTTCTATGAACCCTGGTTGATTGACAATCTACAAATGAAGGTCTAACTAAGTGACCCAAGGCCAGGACTATAGGTTCCCATTGGCAGCGGCCACTCCAGTCAAGTGCTGGGAGTAATCCCTGATACTTGGTGGATCAGACCAACTGTTCCTTGTTCCAGTTCTATTCTTCATTTCTGCTCTGACACTTAGCTGGAGTCCCTAGCCTGATCTCTAGGTCCAACCACCATTGCTCTAACCATTAGGCATGACCATCTCCTTCTCAGTTTGACACCTTCCTATCAGAAATCCAGAAGGAGGAGACTCTTTCAGTCACCAAAAGTAGAGGGGGAGAGACTCTGCCCCCTCAAGTTCATAGAGAGACAGAGTGAAGATTCCAGCTCATCTACCAGAAGCAGAGGAAGGAAGGGAGAAGGGAGACCTACCTCATCTATCCAGAGTTAGGAACCTGACCAGGAAACCCTTTATCCTTCAGAAGGAGAATTAGAGCAAGAGATAGAAGCCTTGCCTTCTCTGCATGCTAACATCATGCTCAACCTTCCCACCCCCCTTTAACCTATTAGGCATTCACACATCCATATGCCTCTATCAGTGCTACACAGCATGGCAGCCACCATGCTCTGAGTTATAAGGCAGAACATGTGGTAGCTTTTTTAATGAGTTGTCTCAAGGTTAATGCAATATAAATGTGCAGGCACAAAAATCAAGATATGAGCTTCACATTCCTGTATACTACCTAGCCATCTTCCTGTGCTGTAACCCCTGACTGGAAGTGGTCTATCTTCATATTCCTTTACTGGGTATCCATGCTTACACCCTGCTTGCAGTTTCTCCAGCTTCACCCATCTCTGGTATTTGAAACAGCAGAATGATGGCCTCTAAGAAGCCAGTGTATTATTTTGCAGCCTCATAGCTATATGACTGACCGCATCAGAGTCTTGGTGCAACTTTGGAACAAAGTGAGCAAAACCCATGACTTGAACAAGATGAAGAGTATTTGTGTAGTTTGTGAATCCAGTGGTATATTCCACCACAATACTGTAGTAATTGTTCAAGGTATACCCTGTAAGGTATCATTTGAAAAAGCATAATTTGCTGATCAGTATTGTCCTGATAAAATGTGTAACTTGGTATGTGAAGCTACAAGATTCCCCTGTAGGATACTATTAACACATGTTCCAAACCCCACGGATCCGCCAAAGCAGAAGCTGGCAAATGGGTCTGTCCTAAACAAAGGGGATGTTCGGTTTTGGTGGCGGGGGGTTGGCTTTCAAATGTAAAAACTATAAATATTGCTTCATGAGACCACACCAGGAGCCCCTTCTCTTCTCTCCATCTCCCCCCAACACAGGGAGCTGACAAGTAGCCTGGAGCTCCTTGCCAGTGACTGCAGGGGGAGGAATGGGCCATGTTGGCACCATCTCCCAGAAGACATTGCCAGGAGCTATCCCCGTGCCCTTCCACATGGAGCAGAGAAGATGGGAACCAGAAGCAGGCTTTGAGACACTTTTGGCCAGTCTGATTTTCTGACTGTCTTTGTTTTATTCACTCAGATTGAATATTAGCAATTTTTGTGATGTGGGCATGGGGAGAGGTGGCCACAATGGGTTGGTTGTGGCATATATAGTACAGGAAAGGCTGGTTCGGGGAAATGTGATCAACATGCTATGTACTTTTGAGCTGTTTACCACTTTTTTAATTTGTCTTCTTTTTTGCAAGCTCTTAAGAGCAAGGATTGTTTTTTACTCTGTTCTCTAGCATAATGATAGATCTTCCATCATTATGCACTACTATAATACAAATAAATAATAATTGTACATATGAATTTGCATTGTAAGAAAGCAATTCTGCTCTATGCCTGGTACAAGGAAAACAATTTTTCACAAGCTTCTCCTCTATGTATGTTTTACAGTTAAAGGCAGTAAATAAGAGGGAGTCCCTTACAAAGTGAAGCTGATCTGTAATAATCTCTCCAGAAAGTATATTTCAATTGCACTGAAAGAGAGATCAAAAGAAATATCACACAGAATATAATCTGAATCTACCATAATATATCCTTAAAATGCTAAGACATTCTATTTCCATAGGCAGTAAGCAACAGCAGGCATAAACAAATACAAATTGTGTTCTGTATGGTCAAAATTATTCCAGGAACAGCAAATTCTTAGACATATGTGGTGATTTAATTAGTTTGTGTACCATAGGTTAAAACATCTGACATATTCCTAGGAATAGTTGCATTTTGAAGTTACAAAGAATTATTATTTTTTCTGTAAAGTAGGAATACCAGTCGAACACACCAACAGAAATGAAGATCCAAATATAGGTGAAGTTATTTTCTACCAAGGTGAGCCAGGGAACAATGTGTAATGACTACTCACACAGTAAAGCTAAATATTGTTAAATAGATAGCCCAGGTAAAAGAACAGTGCTCCAAGGAAAATATTCTGAAGTACGGCAGGGCTGAATCTTTGGTTCCAACACGGGACTCAGGACCATCATGCACACACAGTCTGCTGCTGTATGCTGAGAGAGAGAATTGTGGATATGGTTTACTTGTCCCTTCTAGCATGTGGTTTAAACCTTGTGGATTCAGTGTGTGACCCCACTAGTAATACTCTCCAAATAGTCATGCCTTCGCTCCAAGTGAAAGAGCATCATGAAAGTCTACTCCACAGTCCTGGAAGAGGGGCAGGGCTCCTTAGTCACTCTGTGTGGCAGTGATGTACATTTCCACTCCATTTAAGCCTTCCATGAGTGTGGATGCCTATTTAGCATTAGGTCCATTGGTTGTATTGCAGGGGTAAGTCAGAGAATTATGGTTGTATTTTATAATAGAAAACTCCCAAGAAAAGGAAAGCTAGGATCAGTTTAAAATATTTCTCTCTCAGCTATTTGACTCCTAATGATCAAACTGATTGAAGTGGTGCTATTAACTTCATAGTTCTGTTTGTAGCTTGTGCTTTTAACATGACAATTATCATGTTTAATGCTCTGAAGTTTTTTATTTTTCGTTTGTATTCATTAAATAGTTTAAAAAAACCCCTAAACTGATATTTTATCTTTTTATCCACAATGTATTTTGATCAACATTCTTGACTTTGATGTCCAAATAGGCAACTTTATCTACACCCATTCATTGTTGTTTTTCCCCTACTTAAATAATGGTTGTGTAAAAATTTGCAGTTCCCAGAATTTTCTCAGCTGTAAGACAACTCTTTGCATTGTTTCTTTATCAACATATTAGAAAGAAATCGGTGTCAAATGATTTTCTTTATTCCGTTGTGTACACAACAAGGCTATTGCCAATTCATACACATTCTACCTGGAACCATGTATCCACCGCTCTTATGAGTCCCATGCACTTCAGCTTAATGTAGAGAATATGGTGTTCTCTACATTTCATTAAGTATGCTGTGCTTGTTGGGATGGGACTTTGTGTTTAGGGCTTTTAGGGGTGCAGGAAATTGGTTGTTGTTTTAGCGGCATTCCTCTAGCTGCACAGCTCTGATCACTGTTCCTTCCTCAATGCTCATGCAGAAACTCAAGAGCTGCTTCATTCTTTGCTCTCATGTCATATCCTTTGCTCTCATGTCATAATTTCTGTCTTCTCTATCTCCCCTTCAACTGGCTTTTTGTCTCTTCTGTGCTCTCTTCCCCATAACAAGCACTCGTAAGTATCAGCTTCTATTCTGAAACTAGAGTTTACTTTTCTGCTGTTCATATATTTTTCTTTTTTAACTAAAGCGGAAATGCTTGTTACCAAAATATCTGCCAAATGAAATTCCATGTTGTCAATATACAATTAAAAAAAGGAAATACCGGGTAGAATTCCATAAAGAAACAGAAGAAATGAACTGGAGCCATTTTGTAAAAACATATCAGTATGCACTGTAAGTTTTGATCCATCATTAGATGAGTTGGTTAAGCCATTTCCAAATATTCTTTTTCCCTTTTGGAATTTTGTGCTTGCTGATCTTTGTTATATGCATGATATACTATTACTCTGTGTAAACTTCAATAAGCTTTCATGTGGGTTAATACACATTCATCAAGACTTTCAGACATATGGCCTGTCATGGATTACTTTCAGATCTCAACACAGCTTTGAAGCCAAACATGCTGCTTTTTTTGTCCTACTCATTAAATTACCATTTGCTGTGAAGTTATTTGACCCCAAGAATTCAGATGTACTGAGTCAGTCCAGGGAGGATTAAGGCAGGAGCTTTATGTTCCAGACTTAATGGTGAAAGGGGGACCTGGTACAGACAGTGGGTAACAGCTGGCATACTGTACAGCTAATAGAAACAGGCCACCCACTAAAAAAAGAAGATAAATTCTAAGTTCATGGTACCCATCCATTGTTCGGTCAGGACATGTTATTTGATTCATGGAAAAGCTAAGACTAGGGGTAAGAAAACAGCTGGAAGTCATATGGATCTGACTTAAGCTGATTTGCAGTTTGTGTAGGTTTACCTGCACTACTTTTAACCTAGCTGGCACATTAAAAATAGCAGTGAGGATGTAGTGGCATGGGCCATAGTACAGGCTAGCTATGTGTGTACCCAGAGGAACTGGGCAGGCTTCTACTGATGCCTGTGCTACCACATCTGCTATTTTTAACCATGCATGCTAGATTAAAGCTAGCACAGATCTGCCTACTCAAGCTTCAAATAACACCTATTGCTTGCAGTGTAGACACAGCCTTTGTCAACATAAATAGTTCACACTGCTATCTCGAGAAGCCAACTTTTTAATTTTTTTGGGGGTGTGTGTGTGAGAGAGTGTCCAAAACTTTGGTGGCGATAAATCTAGTATAATCTTAACTGACTCCTGTGAATGATAGAGCAATTTATAACAGCTTGTGGCAATAGACTCACTTAATTTGTCAGGATACTAGAATAGAATCAATTAATTGTTAGCCTTAAATGATTCAGTTTAACATGGATGATAATGATGACAAAGTTTTAGAATTACAAAGTCTAGTTTCTTTCCACAGAAGAAACAACACCCCAGGAACTTTCCTTCAAACAATATAATCTTTTATTACATTAAAAACTGGATTCTGTAGAGCACAACTTTAAGAACATTCTTACAATCCAGAAGAAATGGGAGACTAGTTTTATTGTATGAAACATCACTAAAATTTCTGAAATATAAATAATTCTGACATTTAAATTCATGCACTGATTCATTCAAAAAATGAGAAAGAACTGATGAAGAAACCCCGGGGCCAATCCAACATCACACAAGATTCCCTGTAAATGCTGAAATGGTCTGTCACAAAGACCACAACATCATGAAAACTATATTTACTAAACTCTGCTACCACTGAATGGGACTTGGAAATCTACCATTTATTAGTAAAAAGATATTTTTCTCCAAGATCCTTGTTGTTAAGTGGATGCCAACACGGATGCTAAATTTCTCCAGTAAAATTTATGAACCCTGCAATGGGTTTTGAGAGAGGTATCAAAAGAAAAGTTGGATGTTACAAGAAGTTATTCAGGATGATACTAAACCTAAATTTATTTTTTCAATATATCTTATTATTTGGATATTGTTTAAAAAAATCTTTAATTTTGCACAAGTTTTAAGGCAACATGAATATTTATACTTTTCCTATTATTTTGTTTTCAAGTGAAATTTGAGAGGCTTTGTAATTCCCTGCTGCTCACATCTTGTTTTCAGTGTTTGAAGAGCTACAGTAGCCCAGTGCAGTTTAATGTGAAAGGAATCATGCTTTATAAATAAAAAAATTAAGGACAGTAAAGAGTGAAACACAGTCATTATGAAAATTTTAAAAATCTTTGTGTAAGGGATCAGAAATTCATTAAGAGAGCATAAAATTCACTGAAATACACTTACTGGTCCTTTACTAAACCTAATTTAATAAATTGTATTTCTCACACTTAGTGAGCCAAATTCACAGGTAATGTATAAAGGTTTGTAGGAGAGAAACAAATTACACATTGGTAACTGGGTGTGAATCTAGAGGAGACTTAACTGCTACAGCTGCAGGGTGAGAGTGCTAGAACAAGGTGCAAGATACACAGAGCTAGACTCTTAGATTTGTTGTGTCCTTGAATATGGTACTCTGACTTTTCAATCACTCAGAAAATCTCTGGTTGTCTTTGTGAACGAACTGGGAAGACCCAGGGGCCAATGTTCAAAAATTACAAATGGTAGTTAAAACAATGAGGAATCCTTGTGGTACCTTAGAGACTAACAAATTTATTTGGGTATGAGCTTTCATGGGCTAAAACCCACTTCATCAGATGCATGGAGTGGAAAATACAGTAGGAAGTGTGTGTGTGTGTATATACATACACACAACAGTACATGAAAAGATGGGAGTTGCCTTACCAAGTCGGGGGTTGATACAATTCAATTAAAGTGGGCTATTATCAACAGGACAAAAAAATCACTCTTGTAGTGGTAATCGAGGTGGCTCATTTCAAACAGTTGTTAGTTTGGTAGTTAGGCTCTCAACTCCCATTCCTTCCCCAACCTTATCCTGTCTTTTCTCAGATAAAATGTAAAGAGAAGCTGTTTATTGTAGGAACCCAGTTTCCATTACTGGGAAAGCCTAGCCCCTTTCTTATTTACTTTCCACTATTGAGGAAGACAGGGTCATCCAAAGTCCACTGATGTCAAATGGCGTCTTTTCCTTTACCGTAATAAGTTGTAGATCAGGCTCTTAAGTCACATCACCCGAACTCAGAGGATATTCTTCTATTTGACTAGGTGTCCAACTCTGATCTGACCTCTAGGAGGGTAGTTCTATTTTGCCAGAAATCCCCAAAAGTTATTTACAGGTTTTGCTTCATGCGGCTGGGACCCTCTGTCATAAACAGATAGCTAAGGGTTAATGTCTCTTTCACCTGAAGCACCTGACCAGAGGACCAATCAGGAAACCGGATTTTTTCAACTCTGGGTGGAGGGAAGTTTGTGTCTGGGTCTTTGTTTTCTGGCTGCCTGCTTTCTCTGAGCCTTGGAGAAGTAGTTTCTGCTTTCTAATCTTCTGTTTCTAAGTGTAAGGACAAAGAGATCAGATAGTAAGTTATATGGTTTCTTTTCTTTGGTATTTGCATGAATATAAGTGCTGGAGTGCTTTGATTTGTATTCTTTTTGAATAAGGCTGTTTATTCAATATTCTTTTAAGCAATTGACCCTGTATTTTGTCACCTTAATACAGAGAGACCATTTGTATGTATTTTTTCTTTCTGTTTTATATAAAGCTTTCTTTTAAGACCTGTTGGAGTTTTCTTTTCTGGGAAATTTCAGGGAAATTGAGTCTGTACTCACCAGGGAATTGGTGGGAGGAAGAAATCAGGGGGAGATCTGTGTGTGTTGGATTTGCTAGCCTGATTTTGCATTCCCTCTGGGTGAAGAGGAAAGTGCTTTTGTTTCCAGGACTGGGAACGGAGAGGGGGAGTCACTCTGTTTGGATTCACAGAGCTTGTGTCTGTGTATCTCTCCAGGAGCACCTGGAGGGGGGAAGGGAAAAAGGATTATTTCCCTTTGTTGTGAGACTCAAGGGATTTGGGTCTTGGGGTCCCCAGGGAAGGTTTTTCAGGGGGACCAGAGTGCCCCAAAACACTCTAATTTTTTTGGGTGGTGGCAGCAAGTACCAGGTCCAAGCTGGTAACTAAGCTTGGAGGTTTTCATGCTAACCCCCATATTTTGGACGGTAAGGTCCAAATCTGGGACTAAGGTTTGATACCCTCTTACATCACAAAGACAACATTCCTATTTTCACTTATATCACGGTCATTTATATTAGTTTTATAGAGAAAGCTACCTCCTGCAATAATATTTTGGCACACATTTATACTTATCTTCTTGCAGGTAAATCCTTTCTTCTTCCTATCTATAGGCTAAATGTACTATCTTCAGGATACAGCTGTTCTGTGCTAAGCATTGGGAGATTTGAAATTAAACTGAAGCTGCTTGCCTACACTCTTGACCGTATTGTTTTCATTTCAGATCATTGTGCTATACATAGTTCTTTCATGCCCCTAGTTACAATATGTACAGTAACCTCATATTGTGGTTCAGTGACTTGTGAAGGAGGGAGGCGGCTATGGGAGTCAGCAGCTGATTTGTAAGCCTGGTCTGCTATAGGACAAAAATAGTAAAAGCCAGTCATCAGATCTGATATTTACAGCAAAAGAGACAGAGTCACGATTAGCTAGTGGCATGAGTTGCTATACACTTTAAGCCACATGCTATCCCTACATGGATTCGCTCACATAAGAACAACAGAACTCTGTATCTACTTGTGACTACTTCTTGGAATTGTTCTGTCTGAGCATGAGACGAGGTTTATTACGGAACTAGCAAAAGGTTTAATCTCCTTAGTGCACAGAAACTCCAGGATATGCATTGAATATGGATAAATCAGAGGGTCAAGAACATTTGTGTGGCTGCTTGGCACTGCTACCTGGGCTGCTTTTCACTGCCTCCCCCTTCCCCATCTCACTTCTGTACCGAAAACGCTCCCTCAGACCAACTATAACCCCTGAGTTAGGATCTCTGGAGCATTTTTCGCTATTCTCTGATCTACATGGTGGAAAATGTGTCACCATTATATTTACTGCATAATAAACAAATTTGTGGCCTGTTTTCAGTTTGTAAACAAGAGGCTTCAATAGGGAGGATCCTCTCTCTAATCCAGGGGTTGGCAACCTTTCAGAAGTGGTGTGCTGAGTCTTCATTTATACATTCTGATTTAAGGCTTTGCATGCCAGTAATACATTTTAATGTTTTTTTAGAAGATCTCTCTATAAGTCTATATATTATATGACCAAACTACTGTTATATGTAAAGTAAACAAGGTTTTCAAAAAGTTTCAGAAGCTTTATTTACAATTAAATTAAAATGCAGATCTTATCAGTTTAGTGTGATCCTTGCCCTTGCTTTTCCTTGCTAGTACTTTCTAATTCTAATGGAATTGGATTGCTTGCTTTCTTGATCAAAGAAAGACAGACAAAGAACAGACAAAACAAAGCCTCTCCCTCTCCCTGCAGATTTGAAAGTATCTTGTCCCCTTATTGGTTCTTTTGGTCAGGTGCCAGCTAGGTTACCTGAGCTTCTTAACCCTTTACAGATAAAAGGATTTTGTGCCTCTGGCCAGGAGGAATTTTTTATAGTACTGTGTACAGGAAGGTTGTTACCCTTCCCTTTATATTTATTACAAGGTGTCTACAGGAGATTACTAACTGGGAGAAGGGTTTGGGCCTGAAAGAAAGAGTCAGAAGGCTGAGCTCCATCTAGGAAGGACTGAAAGTAGTGAGTTTATGAAGAGCATACCGGGACAGAAGAAGAGCTCTGTGTATGTTAGAAGCCAGAGCTGAGTATGAATTTTTGTGTTGTGGTGATGGACTTTATTTTGGGACCTTAGGGATTGTTTTGAATTGTTTTGGTTGTTAAACCAGCCCCAGGCAGGAGTGGTGTGTTGGTTATTAAACCAGCCCCAGGCATTGTGTGGAGTTCTTAAAAGGTCCTGAAAAGGGGAAACAGGCAGGATACCATATAGCCATGACTGGCCATGAGGTAGGGCCACCCAGAGGATTCAGGGGGTCTGGGACAAAGTGGGGGAGCTGCGGCGCTTGTACTCACCTGCTGGCGGTCTGGGTCTTCGGCAGCATTTTGAAGGCGGTGGGGGCCTTCAGTCATGCCGCGTCTTTGGCAGCACTGAAGGGCCCCCCACCACCAAAGACCCAGAAAGACCGAAGGGCCCCCCACCACTGAAATGCCAGCTGAAGACCCGGACTGCCACTGGGCTAGGGCTCGCAGGGCCCCTGCAGGGCCCAGGGCAAATTGCCCCACTTGCCCCCCCCTGGGTGGCCCTGCCATGAGTCAGTGGTGACTGGCTAGTTAGAAATTGGTGTAGTTGGCAGGATCCTGTGCACCCCCTCTCATCAAGGCATAGTAGAGACTACAGGATGTTTTCTTTGCTGGTCTAACAGCAAAAGTGGTCACAGGCAATTTTTTTGCTGGAGTAGCAGTGGCAGCAGGAGAAGAAACTTTGGGCCATAAGAAAAGGAGAGGTGGTGGTTTGAGTGTTTCTGTTGCACAGAAGATTTGAGTGCAACAGAAGGTAGTATGAGCATAAGAAAAGACAGCAGCATGGGAGGGATGGGACCCAGATTAAGGACCTGCTCATTTGAATGTGGAGAGACTGGAATGTTCAGAGTGTCTGCCACAGTGGAAGGGGGAGAAGCAGAAATGTTCTGTCATTCTTTCTTTTAGGAGGGAGTGGATCTACGCTGGGCTCTCTGCTGCCTCCTCCTCCCTTTCCTGCTGTGAGAATAGTGAACGAAAGGGAAATACTTTGCTGGCTTCAGGCAGGATTTAACTTTGAGGGGGCCGAAGATTCTACTATAATCATGACACTAGCTCCAGCACCCCCTGAAAACCTGTTGCTCAGCAAAAAAGATGCTAGAGATGGCCATATAGCATTCCATTTCACAACAGTGTAACTTGACGGTCACACAATTTGTTTCTTCTGTAGGCCTAGCTCTACAACCTATGTGAAAGTGAGCTATTTCCACCTGTGATGAGTATAGGCATCAGCAAGGAGCACCACAAAGATTCTGCTGCCTGTAGCAACTTAGTGGGGGAGAGGATGTGTCAGGATTGAGGGAGGAATAATGGAGACGATGAGGGGCCTAGGTGGAGTTACAGATACTCCTTAGCTCCTATACTCGAGTTGCTTTGTCCTTTTTCCAGTGACTCATTAACCTGAGTCCCCACCCCGTTCCCTCCTGACCCCAGAAGTTCACTGCTCTCCCTTGCACTGGGTCCCTGCTTTTGCCTCCGTCTGTACTCTGGGTCCCTGCTTCCCTACATTTCCCTCCAACTACACTTCCCCCACCACCACTATTTTCCTTCCTTCCATGGGACCCCAGCTTCCTTCCCACTTCAGGTCTCTTCTCCCTGCCACCTCCACCCTGAAACCCATTTTCCCTTAAAAAACCTTTCTCTAAGACCTTCTTATTTCTATTGACTATAGCCTGGAGTTCAACCTTCCTACTCAGCAAGTTATTCTGCTCCCTCTGATATGTGTAGGTAGCAGCAGGGAGAGCCAGGGAGATTCTTGGCCTCCAGCACCAATTAGTCTGGAGGCTTGGTTTTTCTTCTGAGTCAGGCTTTTCCAGTTTCCAGCAAAATCAATAGATTCTGCCTATTGATGCCTTGAACATTCCCTGCAACTCTGGAAGTGCCTGGATGCAGCGTTCAAAAGTATCTCATTACATGAGAAGAAAACGGGGAAAAGCCATAAAGTTGACTGTAGGGCCTTGCTTCGCTTGGCCAATTACTAACATTCTAGATCAGACCGGACCTGAATGCTTAGAAAGTGAATTGCTCCAGCTTGAAACTGTATACCTTAATCTACTTAGCAACAAATACAATGTAGGTTAAGTATTTTTATGTGATGTTAGCAGTGGGCAATGCGGCACTGCTTAAGCTGTTTCCTGAGTGTGTGGGGTATATGTACATATGTCAGTCTGTCTTTTTGTCAAGTCCTCTGGAGTGGCTCATGAACTTGAGTTACAGCCTTAGGACAGACTGTTACAAACCAGGGCACACACCCGAAATTGGTTATGAGTTCTATACTTAGATTTCATCAACCAAGTAACAAGTGTGAACTCCTCATGCGCTACAGCAGCCTAACCATGGAGTCACAGGCAGTCTCCCTTGGGTACTCAGTCTATTTTGGCACCAGGCAAACTTACATTTGTGGTAGATGGTCCTTTACATAAAAATCACAACAATAATCAGGTTACCAAAGGACCAGTTATTCTCAGATCTCAAACCAAAGACAATGTCTGTAGCCAATCTGCAACAAACTAACAAAAGATGTACTCATTAAGAAAAAGAAATGATTTATTTACAAGGCAAAGGCAGGTAAACACACACACACAAATTACTTAGAGTCTTAGGTTACAAAAGGTAATAGAAACTGCTGTGATATGCAAGCTTTCTATGAGAAGCTTGGGGATCCCTTGCTTACGCTTAGAAATATAGCCCTCTAAATGCCAAGCAGCACAGTTCATTCTGGTCACGGTTTTCATTCCTTTTCCCTACAGTTCAAATGAGTTTGTGCCCATCTCCTCTTCATGGGTGTATGTTGGGAGAGGGTCAACAAAGTCTTTGTCCTTTGATGTTTCACAAAGGCTCATTTGGTTTCAGTAGCCCTGCTTGTTACAGGATCAGCATTTTACATTAATTAATGCTACTTTCCTTTTTGGGTTACACAGTTACAAAGGTTTACAATGCAAATCCTCAATATAATACATGGGATACATGTTATAAGTGAGATCAATACATGCAGCATCCTACGAGCATTTCATAAAGACTAAACAAGTTCTGATAGCATTGTTAAAATAGATGTTAAGTCTAACACACAGATGAGCCAGACTAGTTTCCAGCTATGCATTTGTGAGTGTTCAGTGAGGCCTAAGGACCTTGACATGAGCTAGCACCTGGTCTACCAGTGTCACAGATTTCATTTGGATTCAAATAAGTGATTTATCTGACTGACATTCAGGAAATAGGTTTTAAGTTCTTTTTAGAAAGACTACTTTCTGGAAATTGGTATTAGGGTGAGGATAATGTAAACTGTAAAGCTTGTACTGCAAGCTAAAGAAAACCAGCCAGACTCATACACTGTTGAAAGTTTCTCCTCAGGAATCCTTGTAGCTCAATTTTTGTGAAGCAGCCTAATGTGCCTATATATTTAATCTAATTGAGAAAACATCACAGTAACACCAGAAACCACCACAAGTAAACTGTTTAAGAGTAGCTGCCAAACACCTTAAATACTGTTCAGTTGTATCACAAAAAGATAATTGATGCATTGAAAATAAACCAGTCTGGCAATAAATGTGAAGACTTGCTGAGGGAAAGCAGCCTACAATTTTATTTCAAACAATAACCCCTTCCTACCCCATCTTATATCAAGTCCACTTTCCAAGACTAGACATGCTTAAATAAGATCAAAACATGTTAGGGTCAAAGGGACCTGCAATCTGGAAAGTGTTTTATAACTGATGTGAATTCTTCTAATGAATGTTTTGTAATTATCTGCTGACGTATACAGAAGTCACCATCTATAATCATGCCACCTCTCAGAATTTCGCCATGTGATCTTCTGTGCTGCCATTCACTTGGTTAACTTTGCATATATCAAATATTTAAAAAAAACTAAATCAGTATTCAAAGAAACCTCAGAAAGGCAGTGATTTTTGTTTGTGTCTCCAAAACAATAAAATAATGTATAGTACCAACTCTGGGAACAGATCCTAAGCAAACTAGAAATTCTGTCCCTGAGCCCTCTAGTCGTGCATTTAATTAACCATCAAACACACTTAATGTGTGGCATTTATTTCTTCTGCTTATTGTAGAATTGGTCTTAAGAAGGCAAGGTAAGTGTTAATTATAAATGCTTAATACAAGAAACAGGAGAAGGAGTGA
This sequence comes from Gopherus evgoodei, assembly GCF_007399415.2. NCBI lineage: Eukaryota > Metazoa > Chordata > Testudines > Testudinidae > Gopherus > Gopherus evgoodei. The sequence continues at coordinate 67,271,235 of NC_044327.1, read as the reverse complement.
AGATGAATGAGAACCGTTGCCAGGTTAATGTAAGATCTCTGAAGGCAGTTATGGTTTTCAGATAACAGCCATGGGTCATTACACTGGTCTACAATTTTTGAGAAGTTGACTGCTTCAGAGAGAAAATGTGCTATTTATTGTGTATTTTGATGTGCTGAATTCAAATATGACAATTAAAACAACTGATTGGCTACTGTTTCTAAGATATTTAAGTTTTTACATTTTATGTCTGTCTATTGTGTAGATAGAGTTTTAATCATAAATTGTAAACCTAGGTCTTTTCATGTGTTTATGGTTGCTTTACATGATAATATTTCACCTGTCCTGTTTATGGAACACTTTAAAAATCAGCAAAAGGGTTATATAAATAAAATGTATTATGAAACAAAAGGCAAAAAACTATTATGTACATAGGTTAGTCCTATTCAGTGTCTACTCGGCGCTTCTTGGCTTGTCTCTTGTATTCATTAAATGGAGCATCTCTTGTCACTGTCCAGCAATAGTCTGCAAGCATTGATGGGCTCCATTTGCCCTGATAGCTTGCCAGGAGATTCCACTGCTGTGGTCTGGAGCCCAACAGCTCTGCCTTACTCTTGGGTAGTTCCAAATCCCTGACAAGGTCATTCAGTTCACCTTGTGTTATGAGGTGTGGTTCGGAGGAGAAGGATGGGAGAAAATGTGGGTCCTGTGACATTGATGGTTTAGAACCAGAAGTTTCATCCTCTTCCTCTTCCTCGTCTGACTCAAGTGAGAATGATTCTGGTGCATCAGGAACCAGCAGTCCTTCTCCATGGGGTACTGGGCGTATAGCTGATGGAATGTTTGGATAATGCACAGTCCACTTTTTCTTCTTTGACACACCTTTCCCAACTGGAGGCACCATGCAGAAGTAACAATTGCTGGTATGATCTGTTGGCTCTCTCCAAATCATTGGCACTGCAAAAGGCATAGATTTCCTTTTCCTGTTCAACCACTGGCGAAGATTTGTTACAGAAGTGTTTGCAGCATATGTGTGGGGCCCACCTCTTGTCCTGATCTCCAGTTTTGCAGCCAAAAGAAAGGTGATAGGCTTTCTTAACCATAGTGGTTAGACTGCGCTTTTGGGATGCAAAAGTCACTTCACCACAAACATAGCAGAAGTTATCTGCACTGTTCACACAAGTACGAGGCATCTCTGCTCACTTTGGCTAAACAGAAATGCGTCCCTTGGCAAAATCAAACACTGACAAATAAGAGAGCACGACACTGTATGATTTCTAGAGCTGATATAGGGCAATTTGTTCAGCAGAGTGATGTAAGCTTCATTATGATTGCATCATCCAGGACTTCTAGGAATAACATAATGCAATTCATGTCATGTATGATGCAATACCAGCTTCAGATTGCATCATTCATTGTTTTGCCTCAAAAGCAAGTGCTGTCCAAACCCAGTCATAGATTTATTCATAGATCCAGTCAAAGATGTATTTTAGTCATTTCTGGTTTAAATTGAGATCCCTTCCCTTTGTAACTCACTTATCCTCCGCCATTCCCAAGTCAAGGGTCGTATATACTGATCCAATAGCCTATCTTGAAAACTAGAGCCAATCAACAATTTTAAGCATCATTTTCGTTCTCAGTGACCCAGAATTAGTACAGCTGGACTACATTTATTTCAGAAGCATTTTGGCTGTAGAGTAATGTTTATTTATGTAGCTTGGCAGTAATGGCCTATGCTTATACCACAGCATCATGGCTAAAGACTGAGGCAATCTGTTCATACAGCCACTCAGCTGCTGATAAAGAAGGCTTATGCATCTTACCACATGGAAACCGTTGCTTTACTGCTATCCTTTAATAGGACTGTTATATTAGCACATACGCTATTAAAAAAATAAAGGGAAAATTTAAAAAAAAATTGACAAGGTAAGGACACTGTCTCTGTGCTTCTTTTATTTAAATTAAGATGGTTAAAATTAGCATTTTCCTTCTGCACGTTTCAAAGCTGTATTAAGTCAATGTTCAGTTGCAAACTTTTGAAAGAACCACCGTAACATTTTGTTACAAGAGTTACAAACATCCTCTATTCCGAAGGTGTTCCTAACTCTGATGTTCTAGTGTATGTTTAAAACAAGGTTTCCATTGACTTAACTGGCAAATACAAGTGCAGAGCACTTCTGCAAATCAGATGGCAGGTTCTCAAGTTGGAAGTACAGAACCGAAATACACAGTGGCCATCTGAAAATTGCAATTCCAGTGCAATAGTGGGCGGGCCTCAGTGATAGAAATAGGAATAGAATCTAAATCTTCAAGGTGGCATTTCACAACCTTAAGTATAAGACCATCTTGTCTAATTCCTGCACTTTCTGACCTCACTCACTACATACCCCTCCAACTGCCTCAACATATGAGGCAGAAATCTAGCAGACAAAGCCTAATTCATTACACAGGCCCGACTTATTTCCAGGGCACAGACTGTCCCGTGCACTGAATGAGGCAGGGATGACATGAGTAAAAAGAAGTATATGACTGTGTAATTAAAGACTGTATTATAATGCACATGCACAAGAAGGTTAATTAAGGTTACATGGGCAACCTTAATTATGGCCCTTCCCAAATCTTGAGTGCTTGATTCTGCAACTATAATGGTCTTTTAACTGAGGTTATGTCTACACTAGAAATGTAAGTCGACCTACTATAGTGGTATAGTAATTACTGAGGTAGTGCATGTCCACACTACTCTCCTTGGGTTGGTGGTGCATGTCCTTAACAGGAGCACTTCCATTGACTTAAGACTGGGCTCTCATCTTCTCTGGCAGCTCCACAGCCTCCTGGGCTCGTTGCGGGCTGCTGCTGCTCATTCTCTGCTGGGAGCAGGGGTAGCCACTCGGCTTCTCGCCTCTCCGTTCCCTGCTGGGAGCAGGGAAGAGGGAAGCCATCTGGGGATCCCGTGGAGGGAGAAAGCTGCCCAAGGCTTCCTGGCTTTTCACCCTAGCTCCTTCCCAGAAGTGAATGGGAAGCTGCCCAGGCTTCTTGCCCCGGCTTCAAGACTGGAATGGTGTCCAGTCACTCACCTCTCCAGAGGAGCCACAGCAGCTGGGCTCTAGCTCCTGGCTTTCTTGTCAATTTCATGGCTCCTGCCATGAAACTGACAAGACAGACAACAGCAGATGTAACACACCATCTACACAGACACTGCTTCTTCCTAACTACCCTGACATAAGCCCTATGCCTATGGAGTTATTAAATTGGTGTAGTAGGACACTTACATCAGCGAGAGCAAGGCTATTGTATAGACACTGGCAATTAGGTAGAGGTAATCTGCCTTACATGTACTTTAACTGTGTAGCGTAGACCAGCCCATAGTTATATGTAATTTCCTAAGCTTTTTTTAAAAAAATTGAAAGAACAAAAATTTCAGCACATGGAACTACAGTGGTCTCTTCCACATGCACCACTGGCAGGACTGGAATCTTTCAATCCACAGGAACTACCTTTATCGCTTGAGCCAACAGAGTGAGTGGCAAAAGAATTAGGCCTGTTATCCTCTATGCGAATCTGTGACTAGAAGGGGATGAAGACATGCTTTGACAGAGAGTTTCATAGCTATATGGAAAACATTCAAGATGCCTGAGTTCAATTCCAGGTTCTGTAAGGGTGTGTGTTACGGTGGTTACAAACCATCCTGCTCTTGTCTCCTCCCCTGTTGCTGTCCCTCTCAGCTTCTTCCCCATTCCCACTGCTCTTATCCTCCTGTCTCTCCCTCTGTTCCTACTTCCCGCCTTCATCCCAGTCTTCTGCTCCCACTTTCTAATCTCTCCTCCCACCCCAAGGCTCCTATTTGCTCAGCATTTCTTGTCCATTTGCTCAGCATTTCTTTGCTCTACCCCATCCATTGTTCCTCAGTCCTCTGCATTCAAGTCAGGCAGCTTTTTCCTTCTCCTCCATTCTGCCCACGGGCAGCTGGCAAAACAGAGTGCCCAGGAGCAGCAGTCCCTCTAGCACAAGAGCAGCCTGCAGCAGCTAGGAAGCAGAAATTTCAGGGAAAGGGCTGCATAGCCCCTTGAGCCCTGGGATGAGGCATGCTCAGATGCTCTGGGAGGATGGTGTACGTGTGCTCCAGTTGGCATCTAGGAACTGTGAGGTACTGGAGCATGCTCAGGGTAGACAGACTCTGTGGAGAACTTAGCTACGAAACTCTAACAAGGCTCTCCAGAACATGAGTGAACATGAGGTTTTCCAGAGGCTTATAATGAGGGAGAATTTTCACAAGAATGACAAAAGGCATATGCATGAGGCCAGAGTGACGTCCTGCCAAATTTCACATCCCTACTCCAAAGCATGGAGGCATTAGAGTTTCTCACCGAAACTGTTAGTTTAAAAAAAAAATCAACATGGACAAATCAGTATATTTTCCCCTTCTAACATTCACAGAAATGGCTCAGCTCCAAAAGCCTCAAAAGTATCAGCATGAGGTAGCCTACTACTATGGAAAAATTTAGGCTGTACAGTTTAAGTTGAGCAAAGTCATAAGCAACTGAAATCGAAGTCTTATAAGGAGAAATGGGGGAGAGGGTGACCTAATAGTGGGCAGCCTTAGCTACACCATCTGTAAGGGCACTGTGGCCCCATTTCAATGAGGTAGAAGAGCTTGTTTTGGTAGCTTATCCAGATAGTGAAATGACTGATCTAAATTGAAACTACAGCAGGCCCAGCCAATGCATCCAGGTGAACTGGGACTCAAGGCGGGGAGACAGATGGGGATAGAAGATCCGGAAAAATGACAGCTCCTGTGTTCCCTCTCTTCCCCCTTCCCAAGCCGCTCACGGTGCCAGCTGCTGCGGCTACCCACCGCCTGCCCCAGGAGGGCCCTGAGCACGCAGGGAGCCAGGCTGGCTGCCATCATCACCACGGGGGTCCCTGCAGGGGAAATCCTGGTCGGGGCCTGTTGTGCTGGAGCAGGCCAGGGGGGTGGGTCCCAGCACCTGAGCCCAGGCCGAGCCAGGCGTTTTCTTACTTTCAGCGCTGTCAATGACCAAGAGACGGCGGCTCAGGCCCTGTCCACCTTTCGAGAGCACCGCAGCTTGACTCAAGGCAGCACGAGCCGCCACGCTGGTTCCTATCGCTCCGTAGGGCCCGCGGGGAAGCACCAGCGGGAACAGTTCTGCGCCGCTGCTCCGCGCTCCCCAGGGGGCGAACGGCAATAACAACAACAGCTCGTGCTCCCGCGCGGCCTACCGAAACCGCAACCGCCGCGCACGCAAGTACGTTCCGCGGAGCTGAGGGGCGGCAGCAGCAACGGCCGCGCCCCCAAGGGTGGGACGGGCAGCCGCTTCTCCTTCCACCGCTCGGTTCAGCGCCGGCCCCTGCCTCAGAGCGCGGGCGGCGTGTCACGCGCAGGCCCCGCCCCGCCTCGGTGCGTGCGGGGGGCGGAGCGCGTTGCTCTCCGGCTGCAGCAGGGGCTGGTGCTGCCCGGTTGGGGGCTCCGCGCTCCCAGAGCTCAGTGTGCGCGCGGCGCCGTCCCTGTTGCCGGGTCTGTGCTGCGGGGTAGCGGCGCTCTTGCCGGGGGGGCGGCGGCGGCGGACTTCGGTGCGGCTCAGAGGCAGCCCGGCGGAGCGGAGCAGCGGGGGTGCAGCAGAGTTGGTCCCGCAGCGCCGCCCCCGCTCCTCCACTCGGCAATAACTAGTCCGGGGGGGGAGTCGGCTCCGCTCCCGGAAACTCTTGGCGTCCCTTGAAAAGGAGGCGGCGGCGCAGGGGGCTGAGCGCGGCTGGAGCAGGGGAACTTCGGCGACGTGGGGCCATCGCGTGAGGACACCCGCTGCCGCTTCCCGGACAGCCCGGCCGGAGGAAACTTTTCCCTGTGAGCCGGGGAAGGCAGCGGGCCCGGCGGAGCTAGCGAGCGCCCCCAGAAGTTAAGCGGGCGCTGTCAGAGCCCCGGGCGGGTGAGCGCGCTGCGGGCTGGGAGCTGCTGGCTGCGGGGCCCGGCTGCCCGCGGACATGAAGCTGAGCAGACAGTTCACAGTGTTCGGCAGCGCGATCTTCTGCGTCGTGATCTTCTCCCTCTACCTGATGCTGGATAGGGGCCACTTCGACCATCCCAAAAGCCCCCACCGGGAGGGCACCTTCCCCAAGGTGAGCGGAGCAGAGGGCACCGGGGGGGGGCGCTGCTGCCGCCAGAAGGGGGCGAGTTCCGGGCAAAGGTTTTAAATGGTGCATGGGTGAGTTACTCGACTTTCCTTTTCCCTCAGTGCTGCTGGCTGGAGGTGGGACAGCTGCCCCCCACCCCAGCTGCCCGGGTGCAGGTAAGGTCTAGCAATTTCCTGCCAAGGTTCCTGGGCGCTGTTGGGGGGAGGAGGCGTCCTGCCTTTGGGGCATTACCCCCGCCTGGTGAAACCTTAGCGCCAGCGGGGTGCTGGGACTGGCGGTCGGTCAGGTTAGGGCAGCGTGCTCCGCGGGGGTGCGTATTTGTATCGTTCATGCGGGAGGAGGGAAGAGATCTGTGTAATGGGAACTACCCACTCTAGTTTTACAAACGTGCCTTTGAAACTGCAGTTGTGGCGCAGGGCCAACAGTCTCTCTCCTGGTGCCCCTGCTGAGTGCGTGCACACATCTGACATGTGGGTGACTTTGTCGATTTATGGTGGTGTGGATAGCTGGTAAAGAAGGTGAGTAGATGTCCCGATTTTTGGGTCTTTTTCTTATAGGGTTCCTATTACCCCCCACCCTATGTCCCAATTTTTCACATTTGCTGTCTGGTCACCCTATTCCCATGAGGCTTTCTGTATCAATGAGACTAACACAGTTTGTCAGTGGAGATGTCCTCCCGTCTGTTGTTAACTGTTGTGGCATTCTGTAGGAAAATGAATGTTAAGTTTTGTTGTTATAGGGGTTAGTTTAGGTGCAAACCACCTGTTTGCGAGGAGGACATAATGCCATAGTGTGTTCTAAACGTTGTTTTATTTGTAGCAGATATGTAACTGAGGTAATGTAAAACATCTGTCATACTTTGGAGATGAGCTGTGTGGTGCTCAATTATGTGCTGTTCATCCTAACTGGGCAAACTAGACTTTTCTATGCCTAACAGCTTAACTCATGTTCAGCGCAGTTAGTGAGCGGAACCAAAGATGTAAAGTTTATTCTTAAGTGCTAGTTCTCAGAATCCAGAAGTTCAAATAATTGTTAAAGACATTATTATTATGTGTTTGTTTTATCCTGGAGTCCAGTTATCTGGATCCACAGGTAGGTCTGTTCTAAAGAAAAATTGATTTGTATTGGTCTTTTTTTCTCTCTAAGAGTTACTTTGGGCTGTTCACTGACTATTATTCATAACAGCATTGCATGTTACATGAGGATGATAAAGTACAGAAAGGCATTTGTAGCCCTTCACTTTTTCTTGCTGTTCGCGTGTGAGAGAAATTTAAATGCTATTTACATTGTGTTACAGTTGATTTAGGAGATACTTATGTAGAAAGGGAAAATGTGGTTTGTAGTTCAGTTAAAAAAACTAAACCAACAAAAAGAATCCAAACTGGTACATGAGTGGTTGAGAAATTGTGTATTCCTATTGCTTTAATGTGGAAAATGTAAACATTGCAACTAGTATGGAATCTTGAAATTCATATTAGTGTTTCTTTTTGATGTAACTAAAAGGAACAATGCTTTTCAAATAAGATGATGTGCTTTGAAAACTGCCACTTAAAACAAAAGAACCACTTCCTTTCACTCTTTTTTGTAAAAACAGCAGAATACTGACAGCATATGTCTGTGGAAAGATAAATATCCCTGTTGCCTTTACAATAATGTGTCAAGATAAAGTACAAAAGGTCAAGTAAAAGGCACAGCATTTTTATATTTTCCACTATTTTCAGAAACAAACCAAAAATTTCCTTTAAGACCCCAAGAAGCTTGAAGTAAACAGGTGAATCTTCAAATGAGTTATTTTTTTTAAATAAAATACCTTATTTCTTGAGTAGAATCTTTTAGCTGTTCAGATACTGCTAAAATGATACTAGTAATAAACTAAAAAGAACGGGGGTAAAAAACAAAACATTGACACCACTTGGGTGTGCAAGAAGGGTACAAACCTGCTATAGTCTCTCTAAAATATATTTGTGTATCAGTCTATCCACCAACTTTTCTGGAAGGAAAGGGAGAGAAGGATGCAGATACTGCAAAGTAAATGGATAAAGTCCAGAAAAAAGTCAGAAAAAGAACATATTCATTCATTTTCTTTTATATCATTATACAGTAACTTCAGGGCCTGGAAAAAAAAAAAAGGTAGGACATGTAAGATTTGGTGGGGATTCTCATTGTCCACAATCAGTACCTTGGTGTTGGGATTCCTACCAGTTTTAGGTCTTTCACCTATTTTAGCATTTGGATAGCAGATATTTAAATTTACAGTTGCCTCCCCCCATCAACCCATTCTGGTTCCTAAAAGAGAGAGTACTCCTGTTCCCCCTACTTACCCCCAAAATATCTTGTTTGCTGTGAGGGGGCGGGGAGGAGACAGTGTTTTTTTGCTAATAGCATTTTGGATAGTTCTTTCTTAATGTAGTATCCCCACCCATCCTCTAGTTGGATCCTTCTGAGTGAAAAGCTTCATTTCTTGTTTTTGCTGCTTATTTTATTTCCCTGAGCAGTTACAGATGAAACCGATGTTGTTTTTGTCAATTTTTTTTTTGCTGTCAGCAGTGAAAGCTGAAGAGACTACTAGTTTTGCACTTTATTATAATTTGAGAAAACTATGAAACTTACTAGGCACAAGTTAATCCCAGTGATACGTTAGCTTGAGGTTGATATGAAAGATGAGGATGTGAGACAAAAGCCATCAGCAAGATTTAAAGGCAACAGCCCCAGTAGCACCTTAACTGACTTGATTTTGTCAGTTCACTGTTGCTGTCAGGGTTCAGAATAGCATCTGTTAAACTGACCAGCGTCTTGTCAATTTCATGCTGCTGCTGCAGTATACCGTTTATGTCCAGGCAGGGGACACAAAACACAGTATTTTATTGACATTTGGAAGTTTATCTTTATAGATGCTAGAAAGTTAATTTTTATAAAAACGAAAAGCTGCTGCAGAAATTGATGGTTTAGCTCTCTCTATTTGCTTCCTACTCATCTGTGGTGAATTAACCAAGATTCATGCCCTCAGGGATGTGATTTGTGACATTTCCTTCTCCAACTCCATGTGTCTGAGGCTGTGGTCTAGGTAGAGAAACTTAGGTCTTTGCAGGTAATCTCTTGAAAGGATTTTGTTGTTTTTGTGTTCCGCATGTTAGATCAAACTAGAATTACCATAAACCATATTTTCAGTGTATTTTCTTGAACTCTGTATGACCTCTTCACCTATATTAAATCATCTTTTAAATCATCAGGTCTAAATAGGTTGGCTGACATGTAAACCCATAGCTCCCTTAGTATCCATATGTTCCCTTCTCCATGTTTATCTCAGCATGTTCACATGTTAAAACTTCAACTTGCCTTGTCTACACTAAAATTTTAATGTTCGTTAACACCTTAGCCGGCACATGTTAAAAATGCACTTTTTTCCTAGTGAAGACAAGGACTTTGTCTTCACTAGGAAAAAGTGATTGATATGTTTGTTAGTTTAAGTTAAAATATCCCTTTTTTCCAAGTGTAGGTATGGCCTTTGTTTATTAAAATTGTAAAGCTTCAGGGCAGAAATTCTCTTTTCTATGTTTTTGAATGGCACCCAGCACAATGGAGCCCCAATCCCAATTTGAGGTCATTTGGTATTACCATAGAATAAATATTTATTACTGATAATTAGATACAATTGTCATGTGAACAAGATGGTGCTAATGACATTCTGATGCTTAAATCACTGCCTTGTTTACAATGACTAACCTGAAGTAAATAAAAGGCTCGTGATTATTGGATGTATGTGGTGGATTAAATGGAAATTTTAACGATTATAGCTTCAGTTCTGTTTCCACCAAATGGAGCTAGTTGCAGGAATATAGGATGACAAAGGTGGCTGTCATCTTTGCATGTGTTGGTATTCTTGGCCTGGCTCCTAGTAGATGTTATATTTTGGTTGCAATTGCTTCCATGGGCTGGCCACCTACTGAGAATAGCCAGAGTGCAAAGCTGCTCCTCCTCTCTGGCATGTCCCCTATGCTGGAAGCAGGGGAGAGGGCTGGAGTAAAGCTGTCCTGGAAGCTTTTTACTGGCTTGTGAGCCCTCTTTATGCAGGGGCCTTTCTGTGGGTGCTTCTGTGTGGTCTGTAACCCCTCTAATGCTGCTGGAGCACTATGGAAATACAGTTGAAAACCAAAATTTGGGCCCTAAGTGTTTGTATTGCATATCAAAGCAGTTAGATTACCATAGAAAATAAAGTGGCACAAGCATAACACACCGATCCCAGAATACTGACTCCAAGTGGACTAGTTTAGGTTTTGTTCAGTAGGCTTTAAAGTAGCGTATTATTTTTACACCATATTACTGTTTTTTGGGGGGCTCTTCTCTCTAGGCCTCTCTAAAGTTTAGCCTTTCTGGTCCTAGGATTCAGAACTCCTTCCTTTTACTGTTTTAATCTGCAGTTAGTTGTCATTTCCAGGTAGCTTGAAGTCAGGGATAATTAAAAGCTTGCATCTGTCCTGGGCCAGCTGACTTGGGCTCATGGGGCTTGGGCTGTGAGGCTATTTATTTGCAGTGTAGACAAACAGGCTCAGGCTGTAGCCCAGGATCTGGGAAACTCCCACCTTGCAGGGTTCCATGGCCAGCCTCTCTCCTTTTGCCTCTCTCCAAGTTTTATGGCTGCTATAGCAGGGGTCAGCAAGCTTTCAGAAGTGTTGTGCCGAGTCTTCATTTGTTCACTCTAATTTAAGGTTTTGCGTGCCAGTAATAATTTTAACATTTTCAGAGGATCTGTTTCTATAAGTCTGTAATATATAACTAAACTATTGTTGTATGTAAAGTAAATAAGGTTTTTAAAATGTTTAGGAAGCTTCATATTAAATTAAAATGCAGATCCTCCTGAACCAGTGGCCAGGACCCGGCCAGTGTGAGTGCCACTGACAATCAGCTTGTGTGATGCCTTTGGCACCCGTGCCATGGGTTGCCTACCCCTGTGCTATAGTGTCTTTCCAGATAATACAGCTAAGGATTCACTCTACAGAGACTAAATTTTAAACTCTCTTGTACAGGTTTCTATCTTGATTTGAGGTTAGTCTGTTAAACTGTAGGCGAGGGCTGGAATGCTGCAGTACTGTGTGTATCCAAGGAGTGTCTGCCCATCTAGTATCAGAGGGGTAGCCGTGTTAGTCTGGATCTGTAAATAGCGACAGAGTCCTGTGGCACCGTATAGACTAAAAGACATATTGGAGCGTAAACTTTCATGGGTGAATACCCTCTTCATCAGACGAATACTCACTTTGTCGGTCCGTCTGTCTCTGTGTGTAACTCTCTCTCTCTCTCCACCTCTCCACTAAATAATGGGAAAGGTTCCTCTCACAGGCATAGTTATGTGATAATTGTTCATCATACTGTTTTAGTCAAATTTAGGCCAACACATTCTGCTCACATTGCATAGTGGCAGAAAATCTGAAGAAAACAAATCATTCAGTGGCTCTTTCATCTTAGTCAGTATGGAATCAGTAAGCCAGAGCACATGAACTATGCAATTGTTGGATTTACCTGTGAACTCTGCATTGACTTCCAGTATTAGAAGTTTTCTAAAGTGACTACGTTGGTCAAAGGCATGATTTTCTGAGTACATATTCAGCTACAAAAACCTAAGACTTATGGCAAGAGGAAAGACAAAATGAGGAGATACTTACTGCAATACTATATATCCCTTTAAAATGCATATTCTTGTGCCTGACTGGCTACTGAAAAGTCAGCATGAAAGTTTACCAGTCCAGACACAAAATCTGCTCTTAAAGATTTTTGTATAAAATAATCATGCTAAGAAAATATTGAAGCTGCACAGTTAAGTACTCCTGTCAGAAAATGGAAGAGCTAAGGTTTCACAAGTAATCTGAATTCTGATCCATCCTGCATATGCACTTAATTACATGTTCCTGTACACTCTCAAATATGCACATGTAGCATTTTTCAGTATTTTTTTAATTACTGGCCCATAATTAATTTAATATCTCTTTTGACTTAGACTTCTTATTCTTTTTTAGGTATGTATTTTAGTAATTTTGTCAGCACCCATGTACCATACTCTTCAACCATCAGCACAGCTTATGTTGCTTACCTCAGCACTGAATTGTACCTAAGTTCACTGTTAATTTCATTTTGAAGTTAAATGGCCTATATTAATTAGTACATGTTCACTATCATGATAGTGACGATCTGGGGAGTCTGGGTACCACTTATGAATTTTGGTGGTAGTTATGAAATTGTCATGGAATGCCTCTCTGTGCAATACGCCATTTGCAGACCACATACAATACCTTTACTAGACCAGGGACAATGGATTGGTTGGACCTCTATTATGGTGGAAATATCTTGAGACAAGAGGCTGGCTCCTACCCTTTAAAACTGCTTTACCAATATCAGAGGGGTAGCTGTGTTAGTCTGGATCTGTAAAAGCAAAGAATCCTGTGGCACCGTATAGATTTACAGACATTTTGAAGCATGAAGCATGAATACCCACTTCATCAGATGTATTCGCCCACGAAAGCTCATGCTTCAAAACATCTATTAGTTAGCAGGATTCTTTGCTGCTTTACCAGGGGAGAAGTTGCCAGGAAGTGAAGTCACCTGCTAAGGGTAGTCACAGGTTGAGGCCCATCAGGAGCCCACCTGACAAGGGAAGCTGAAGGTTGTAAAAGAGAGCAGAAGAGACCAGAGATTCCACAGTCTGGATGAGAAGTCACATGAAGGAGGGCAGGGGCCATAGGAAGGATCCTTAGAGGACTCTGGCCTATTTCCTAAATTACAATTTGGAGTGGTTAGGAAACTGAAGCAGGGAAAATGTATATATGTCTGTTTATTATTTTGTCTTGCTCTGTATATTTCTCATGCTAAGTAATTCGTAATGGTGCTCTGTGCAAAATCTGTTTTCTTTTTGCTACTGTGTAGCCCTGAGGAAGTAAACTGCAACCCAGAAAGCTTAGGTCTTCAGTGGGATTCTGGGGAATGTACAGTAGCTTTTAGGGAGGGTTCGGGGAGATGGTAGTTGTTTCAGGGCCTAGATATTGTACTATGGGGTACCCACTGCCAAGAGATATCAGACAAGAAGTCTGCACCTGCTTCCTAGAGGTCCAAAGCCAGGGACAGTGCCTAAACTCTGCCCAGCCTCCAGTAAGCTAAAGGCATGTGGGATTCAGCTTTTGGGTCACCTCACAGAAGTTTGGAATCTGTTACAGTAGTATGCCGTCCAAGTGTGGTTTACTGTGCATTTTCAATTAGCTTTCTGGCTTACAAAGTATTATATAGTGCTACAAAATGGTACATGTCTGTGTGATAGGATGTAGAAAAACTGTATGATTCTGTATTTGAGAAGCAGTTTGAATATCAAACTTTAGTATGTAACATATTCCCAAGACAGCTGAGTTAAGGTGGTTGCTGCATATAACCTTAACATTGTCATTTCTTGACTTTTGAGTGCTGAAATGTGCAAGCATAATGACATCTTGGTATGATATTCTAAAGGCTTTAAGAGTGAAGAAGACAACAAAAAGGATCTTAATTTTCTAGAGCTTTGAAACTCTGCTGGGTTGCAGAAAAAAAAAAATGGCAACAGTGCTTACAAATTCCATAATCTGAAACTCTTCAAATGAATATCACAAGAGTGGTTTGCACATATGCCTAAAATGCTGTACAGGAAGGACTCTCTCTTTTGCAAACATTTGGAGTTGTGGAACTCATAGTCCATTGCAAAGGTCAGTAAAGTGAAGCAACCATCTGTAATGCCTCAATACCTTAACCACAGGGACTGAATTCATATCTCGAGTTCATGCACACTTTTTTTGATTATACAGTCAGATTAGCCAAACATGGGTACCATCAGTAGCTACACTGTTTATGGGCTTAGTGAAAAATAATGTACGTAAGTACACTTTGTACATGTGATTTTTAAGAAGTCATGACTTGGTCAAATAAATAAACGTCACTAGAACACTCAGTTCCCAAAGAGAGCTATTTCTGTGCCAAACTTCAGCTGTCTACTCCAAGCCATTTCAACTAGATAGCTTTTTAAAAAGCAAAAAGTATTCAAGTTCCACTTGTACTAAAAAAAACCACAAGGGTTGGACCATATTTGCTCAAACACTTAAAAATAACCTATCAAGTAGAAACCGGGCCTGGAAAATAGCTTGAAAAGTGAAAATTTCAGAAAGTTATGAGCAACTAAAAACAAGATTAGAATGGAAGCAATCATACAGACTTCTCTATAGTGGTGGCTGCCATATCTGTTTTAATAGAGAGCAAATAATATTGTGTTTGTCTGCCCTCTCTCACCCTGCCTCCCCCAATGTATTAGGTGAGAGAAAAAGTAGAATCTTGCAGTGTTGCACTAGGCAACAGCAAAAATTAAGAAACATTTTGCTGAATCTACATTAAATTTAGAACTCTGAAGAGTAATGTATTAAAAATAATTTCTATATATGTTGCTTTCTTATGCGTTTCACCTTTTGATAGGTTTATTTTTGCCTTCTGATTTATCTTAAAATATGGATGTCCATTTTAAGTGAAACTATAGAAAAAATCAAGATCCTGGTTCTGCAATTTGATCCATGCAGGTGGATCCAAGTGCCTGCACGGAACTGAATTGACTGACATGAGTGGGGTTCTCAGGGTATGACTTCACTGCAGAGCTAACCTGTGCTCTTACCAGAGGTTTAGCCCACCCACCCTTACCATCCACGCACACAAACCTTTTGCCCGGGTTTATATATACTTTGAATCCGGGCATATTTTCTGTCTTGAGGTATAAATTAATCTGGATTTTGCTTTAAAACAGGCTCTAACCCGGCAGAGATTTTGGCCTCAGATGTTTGTCTTTTGTACCACCAGAGGGCATGAAACTACGCTTATTTTTCTCCACAGTATTCTGTCATTATACATATCAATTTTCTGTTTGTTTTGGAGTCATAACCTTTACAGATATCTAGGATATTGTTTTGGTGAGGTTGACCTGTATCCTTGTTTGGTTAACCAAACTTTAATATATGGAAGGGTGGGAATTTAGTCATCATCATGATACGTTTTGTAAACATGATAAAACAAGTGGAATATTGGCAGGGCAACAGCCATGGTATATGTTTGTGAAGCAGTGAGTAGAAACAAAGTATTCTGCTAAGAAAGTTACATTTTAAAGTTGAGTATTCAGAGAAGATTAACTTAAACAGGCTGAGTGAACACAGATTCTATTTCAAAACCAACTATGTAGTCCAAAAACATGAAGAGACAAACTGGAAAAGCTTATAAAATCATGAAACAAGTCTTCCACATGATTGCAAAGAACTGCTTTAAGGTTTAAAAGTAATGGAAATGCCTACTAGATAAGGTAGTCAAAAAGGCCATTTTGTCTTATCTGGATGAGGGATGGTCCTCATGGTACAAACTCATTCAAAGTAAACACTTTTCAGGGAATTACACAAAAAACTCTACGCCTCATAATTTAAACGAGGCCCATGGCTTAGTGCAATAGTTGGAAAAAATCTAAAAGTTTGTCTACATTGGCACTTCCACCATTAAAACTTTTGTTGCTCAGGGGTGTGAAAAAATGCATCCCTTGTTGACAAATGTTTTAATGATGAACAGCGCTGGTGTGGATAGTTGTGCTCCTGGCTAAGAAGCTACTGCCCCTAATTCGAGGTGGTTTAATTTTGTCACCGGGAGAACTCTCTCCCAGCGATAAAGAGCGGCTGCACAGCACACCTTACAATGGTGTGGCTGCAGTGGCACAGCCATGCTCTTGTAAGGTGTGCAATGTAGACATACCCTAAGTCTTTTCAAATTGAAGTATAGATCTCTGCACTGTTTTTACATGTTAAGGAAACAATTTGGGCCTTCCAAAGGATGTGCAAGAGCATGTTTCAGGTGAATGGTGAGAGAAAACATTCAGTTTGGAGTTCTATCGCTGATTTTGAGGATTATGTCCTTTCTGCCACTGCAGGCCCTGATGCTGTTTATAGAACATTGAAGCTTCATCACTCATCTTAAAAATGAGTGCTTGTTTATATTCAAGTAAGAATCCCTCTGACAATGGCTGTTAGCTGTTGTATTATAAAATAGAAATAGCAAGGTACCAGCAAAAATTTGAGTGTTAAGTCATAAACTCTGCTAAAACAGGCAGATCACTGAAAGGATTCATTAAAGGGCAGTTGCTCTATGACAGTATTAGCTATATGTTGAACATAATGAACAAAGTTTAGGCAGAAATCTTGACCTGTAACTTTTTTTTGATGTAGAGAGAATGTTTGGCAAAAATGACTCATGAATTCTATTCTTTTGGAATAGGTCAAGGATTTTTTAAAGAATTTGTTTAAAGTCCCTCTGCCCCTCAATCTTTCTTATTGATGGTGGAACCTGTGGACCCAAAATACTAGGGTGGAGATAAAACTAATTAGTGAGCAAATATATCCACATGTCAAAAACCCAAATGATGCCATCTAGCTTCTTGTGGTTGTATAAAACATCTTTTAAAAAAAATTATTGGAGTTTGTAAATGTACTGCCTACTCACTAGCTGGAAGTGATTTGAGATTAAAGGACGGGGCTGAGTTGTCTAAGGGTTAGCACCCTGGTAGGAAGTACAGCACCTTTTGCTCCAACTCCCACTGGCCAGTCTAAGATTATTGGCTGATAGGTATGGATAGGTATTATTGTCCTTCTGTTTTATCTGGTTTCCACTCACCCCTGTCTTCCGGGAGGAAGGGTCAGTTTCTTTTCCTTATGTTGCCTGCCAGCAAGGTCCAGAACTAGATCAGTTGATCAGTCATAGGGTTATAACCAATTTTGCAGTGAAGACCCCATCAAGTTGAGAGAGCTTTCGTTGCTGCTGCCAAATAGAAATAACTTGTTTAATTTTAGGTTTAATTTGTATAACTGTAAGATTATCCTACTGCTTGTACTCAATCTAAATTAAAGGATTAGCTAGTATGGATCAGGCAATTTATATTTTTCTCCCTATTATGTACCACTTCTGTTCTTCCTCAGACCTCTGCTGTGTTTTTTTTAAACAATGAAATCATGTACAAATTTTTATGCAGCTATATCTTTGAAAGGTAATAAACTATGGAATGTTACATTGAAAGACCATCTGCACATACAGGAAAACCAAACTTTATGCCTTGTTTTCAAGCCCATTTCAAAATGCAACTAACTCTGTAATGAAAACAGATTTTTCTTCAGCTAAAGACATGCTAGTATATGCAAAGGCTGGGTTTTTGGAAAATTTTGGTAGGCATGAAGGAAAGTTTTAAATTTGAAATTCCCAACTAACTTGTAATTATCTGCCATGATTAATTTGGTATTTGAAACCCAATGTAGCTATTTTTGTCATTGTTGAATATCCTTTATACTGTTGGTTAAACATTTGTAGCATGAGTTCAAGTTTATAGCAAAGTATAAGACATGTTTTCATGCTTTGTTTTTCTTTCAGGTGCTGAAGTTTCCATGTAGCACTGCAAGATGGTTAGGAACCCTTTTCCATAATTAGTTCTGTTTCTATAAGTGAACACAAAATAATGGTGTATTCAATAAAATGTTTGTCAGGAAATACCACTTTAGCAGAATTGAAAATGGAATTCCAAGTATTTAGATTTGCAAGGAGATAATCTGAGGACTAATAGAATTTTAAATTTCTTTTAATAGGGCCAGCTTTCAATATTGCAAGAGAAAATAGACCACTTAGAACGTTTGTTGGCAGAAAATAATGAGATTATTTCCAACATAAGAGATTCTGTGATCAATCTGAGTGAATCTGTGAAGGATGGTCAAAGAAACCCAGAGGCCGTAAATTTCAGTCAAGGATCTTTTTCTGAGCTTCTGCCATCTGCTCTAGTATCTCTCACAATTGATCCTGAGGATTGCTCATTTGCTTCAAAAAGTAGAAGTCAAGCTTCAGATGTACAGGTAAGAAGCATGTAAGTAAGTATTAACCTTCCTAGTAACTAGAAATCTAACCCTGATATACCACCTGGCACTGCAGAGCACTACTACTAGGTCACAGAATCTACCACCTCGATGTTTAAATTCTTATAGTTCATTATCAAACATTAATACTGATTATAGAGGTCTGCTTGGGCCTATTTTTAAAGCCTGACTCGAGCACAGCCAACCTGATTCGAGCGTGTCAAGTCAATTTTAGACCTGACCGAAGCCGGACACTTCCCCTTGAACCTGTCCGTGCTGCCACTGCCTCTTGATCAGTAGGCTTGGCCTGGTGGGACTTTCCACTCCCCACACCCATGATCCATCTCTGGATGCCTCCTGCTGTTGGGATTGGTGTGGTGGCAGCAATGTGCCCTGCTCCTGATGGCCATTGCTGTGCTGTGCGCTATAAAATGAGGCACTGTGACTTATGAGTTGGCACTGGCAGGAGTGAGGCACGCAGCACCAAACACGCAAGCAGCAGGAGATGATCAGAGATGACCTGAGCCCAAAAGGGTCAGGTTGTTTTTAGATAACCTAACTCAAACCTGATACGGGGTTGCAAGACTCTAACAGATTATACTTTGGAAATATAGTAGTCTCTCCATGGTTACAGGTGTGTGTTGGGTTGGTTGATTTTTGACTCTCCTTCCATCCTACTTTCACACTTTTCTGAAATTGAACCACTTGAATGGAAATATGGAAACTTCTCCTGTATGCTGCATTTAGAGATGAGTGGCAGAGGTGATAATTTAATTTACTTTTGAGGGGAAACAATGCATGTGTAAGAGGTGGAATTTTGAAGGAGAGAGAAAATCTTGGGTACTGTTTCCTTTTTTGAGAACTGTTTCTGTTTTTTGGAATATTCATGTCTCAAAAAGTTGGCCTAGAAACTTGGGCTTGACTTTTCAAAAGTGATTGATGCTTGTTAAATTTATTTTAATGTGGACTCTGGGTGTTCAGCATCTTTTAAAGTCGTATTCTACAAGTTAAGTTTATTTTACAGTTATCAGTGAAAAATGGGGTCTTTTTTTTTTTTTTTAATTGTGTGGTTACTTTTAAAGAGTAGGGGAACCTCAAAGTTGTACTCTGTATTATTTAGTTCTGAACTCTGTTATTTTGGATGTCGGATGTGGCTATAGATCCTGTATGCAAAGATTAAATTTTGTGAAGCCTGGATCACAGAGAAGCATCTAGAAATCAGTCTCTGAACAGCAACAATATCTAGGAAATAGTTGACTCTGGATAACTGAATGTAGGCATAACATCTATAAAATCTGCTGCACCTTATACAATACTTATAAGCCCCTCATGGATCCTGGTAGTAGTTCATTCTGTATTAATACTTCATATATAGAGAGAAATAGATTCATCTTTTAAAAACAGTAATCTACACAAGTGTCAGTCATCTTTCTATAATGCATTCTAAGGTGATCAGATAAAAACTTAATTAAGCTAGTAATAAGGTTATAAATACACATGAACACTGGTAGCAGAGGGTAGGGGAGGAAGTTTTTAGAGCGCTGCAGTTTTAGAAAAGGTGTCAGAGCTGGAAACATTAATAGAATTTCAAGGCCAGAAAGAATAATTGTGGTGATTGTCTCAGTTCAGCTCAACTGCACTTGGAGTTCCACTCTGTGCAATCACTTTTAGGGCAATCACTTTCAGGCTTCTGGCTCCCCTGCCTGTACTGGGCGAAGACCCACATCTCTCTGCCTCAGAACCAAGGTTTTTCCAGGCTGCACAATTCCCTTCCAATACTGTCTGTGTTATTCACCAGCAGGTCAGACAGCCTCTGAGGAAAAAGCAAAGTGCAGGAGCAGGCCTTTTTATGCAGTGTTCTGTTATAATTGCCAACAGTTGTAAGCTGCCACACAGCTCTTTATAAGCAGGAACATTCTTCTTAAGGTGAAAGCATTACAGAGAAAACATACCAAAAACAATAAAAGAATCTCCAAGCATGCAGATAAGTTTCCCAGAGATCACCCTTCCTCCCCAACTCCAGCAGGGGCTTCTGCAGGAGTCAGTCCTTCAAACCCTGCCAAGGGGTTTTTCTCTAGGGTTGCCAGGTTGCCTGTTTTTGACTAGAATGCCTGATCGAAAAGGGACGCTGTTGGCTCTGGTCTGCACAGCTGACCGGGCCACTAAAATTCCGTTTAGCTGTAGAGGCCAACTCTGCATGGCTCTTGGAAGCAGCCGGCATATGCTTCAGGCTCCTAGGCACAGGGGCAGCCAGCGGGCTCTGTGCACCGTCTCTGCCCACAGCACGGGTGCCACCCCGAGCACCAGCCCCTCAGCTCCCATTGACTGGGAACTGTGGCCAATGGGAGCTGCAGGGGTGGTACCTGCGGAGTTCCTGGCCACCTCTGTGCCTAGGAGCTGGAGGTACATGCCAGCCACTTCCAGGAGCCACCTGAGGTAAGTAGTGCCTGGAGCCTGCCCCCATTCCTGCACCTCAGCCCCCAGCCCTGAGCCCCCCCCCCCACATCCAAACTCCCTCCCAGTGCCTGCACCCAACCCCCTTCCTCAACGTTGAGACCCCTCCGACACCCCAGACACCTCATCCTCAGCCCCACCCCGAAGCCTGCACCCCCAGCTGGAGCCTTCAACCCACCCTTATACCCAACCCCCTGCCCCAGCCTGGAGCCCCATCATGCACCCCAAACCCCTCATCCCTGGCCCCACCCCGGAGCCCACACCCCCAGTTGGAGTTCGCATCCCTTCCCACACCCCAATCCCTTGCCCCAGCCCAGCGAAACTGAGCAAGTGAGTGAGGGTGGGGGAGAGCAAGGGACAGAGGAAGGGGAGATGGAGTGAGTGGCTGACAGGGCCTTGGTCAAGGGATGGGGCAGATGCGAGGCCTCAGGGCAGGGGTTGAGGCAAAGATGTTTGGTTTTCTGTGATCAGAAAGTTGGCAACTTCAGTTTTCTTTGGTTACAAGTTCATAACAGCTCAGAACAAGCACTCTCATGAATAAATCAAGTCTCTCTTGTATGCAGCCTTGGCCTTTGAACTCCAGGTTCCTGAGACAAGTAATTTGTATATAATGGTTGTCTCCTCAGGGCATAGCTTCCAAAGGTTGGGTCTGGTGGTAGATATTAGCATTCACCTCCCCCTTAGGAATTTCCTAGGGAACCCACTTAATTTTGTTTGTCCCGAAAATTACTTCTTGCCTGACACATTGTTTTAAATAGTCCTTTTGAAGCTCACAACATTTTCCAAGGTTTACATTGGCCGCGTTTCCCCACTAAAGAAGTTACATCCAATCCCACAATAATGTATAAACTTTTCAATTGATACAATAGGGTCCACAGATACTTAAATGTAATTCAGTAATGTTTTTTCAAGGATATGACTGGAAATTGCCCTATTTGTCACAATAATGTAATCTGGGCTTCTACATTACAGAGGTTCTATAACTTCACCCAGGTTCTGGCTGAACTAAATCAGGGATCAACAACTTTGGCCTGCGGCCCGCCAGAGTAAGCACTCTGGCCGGGCCGGTTTGTTTACCGGCTGCGTCCAAGGGTTTGGCTGATTGTGGCTCCTACTGGTCGTGGTTTGTCACTCCAGGCCAATAAGGGCGGTGAGGGGTGGCGACCAGCACATCCCTCAGCCTGCGCCGTTTCCCGCAGCCCCCATTGGCCTGGGATGGTGAACCGCGGACAGTGGGAGTTGCGATCGGCTGAACCTGCAGACGTGGCAGGTAAACCATCCTGTCCCGTCAGGGTGCTTACCCTGGCGGGCTGCGTGCCAAAGGTTGCCGATCCCTGAACTAAATCATACCTTTTAGAGAGACGTTGTCTTGTGTAACGCATGACCAGAAAGGGTTAAGTGTCCTGCAGGATAAATGACTCTCATTCAACCCTTAAAAACATGATGTTTGTGTGTATTTACATATACATTGGTAGTGGTCAACAGTGTAGTCAAACAGTCCCTCTCTGCGCTGTATTCTGTTAATTCAGAGATCAAAAGAACATATTAACATTTAAATTAAAGGTAAACATGGATTGGGCAAAAGAGCACTGTACTTCCAGCTCTTTGCAACTCCAGTTCACTCTCTGCTTGGTGAGTTCTGCTGCTTTCCCTCTGTTTTTAATTTAGGCCTTCATCAGTTCCATGTGAGATTTTCCTGAGCGTGTTCAGTCTGATGGCATATTGCACCTTTGTCACCGTCTTTGCAGGTCTAATGATACCATGCTGTCAGGTGTGGTTAAATGTGCTGCACAAATCAAGTATTCATTCTTTAATGAATCACTTCTAGCTCCTGATAGGCTTGAGACTGTAGGCGCCAACTTCTCCTGGTGCCAGTGGGTGCTCGACCCCACCCCCACCCCTGACTCCACTCCTGCCCTGCCTCCATTCCAACCCCTTCCCCAAATCCCCGCCCCGGCCCTGCCTCTTCCCCGCCTCCTCCCCTGAGTTTTCCGTGTTCCCACTCTTCCCCCCTCCCTCCCACAGCTTGTTATGCTGCGAAATAGCTGTTGGTGGCGGCAGGCACTGGGAGGAGAAGCAGGGACATGACGTGCTCTGGGGAGGAGGTGGAGTTGGAGGCGGAGGTTAGCTGGGGTGGGGAGCTTGGCTGCCGGTGGGTGCAGAGCACCCACCAATTTTTCCTCCTGGGTGCTCCAGCCCCGGCGCACCCACGGAATTGGTGCCTATGCTTGAGACTCTCTGCTGTGGTTGGCTCAACTAGAGAGTGTGTTTTGAAAAGAATGGATACCTTTCTCCTTATCTAACAAGTAGACAAGGACAGGCACAGATGTGTTCAGGAATGCATCTGTGAGCCCCCACTATTTGTGGCCTTCAGTTACCCCAGGAGTCTAGACTTCGTATAAATTTGTTAGAGCTAGGGCCAGCAGGCTCCTCTTATCTTTTTATCATAGATTATATGACATCCAGTGCAGTTTGTCAGACAGCATGGTTAAAATATATTGCTTGAACACATGTAATACTCGACCATCTCTCCAGGAATGAGGCATCTGAAATCAAGTGTCTTGTTTGCTTTCTGCAGCTGTCTGCAGAACAACAGCCTACCTGCCTCTCAACATACCATTGTTGATGCTCTGAGTTGGAAGATTTTGGATAGGCTTGAGTGATGGCTCAAACCCAGTGTGTTTGCTCTAATATTTGGAATGGGGCTCATTTTGTTTTGTTTGATATGAATTAGAGCAGCAGGTGTTTGGGGTCCTGTCTGAGAGTGGGTAAGGACCCTTGGTGCATACCAACACCTTTCTTTTATGTTGAGGTGTGTTGGGTTTCTTTTATGTCTTTCCTCAATTTCCTCTTTCCACTAGAATATTGAGCAAGATTAAGCCCTTGTGACCTCAGACACACTTGCACGCTATTTTTCAGAGCTGCTGGCTTTGTCCAGAGATGGGCCATTCTTTTCCCTCTTTAAGTCAGCTCCCTTGACCCAGTAGTCTGGCAGGGGTCGTATGTCCAGATCTCAAGGCCTTTATTCTAACAACATGGTTATTGGATTCCTATGCAAAATGTCCTGATCTTGTGAGGAAACCAAGATAGTTCTGTTGTAGTGCAGAAGGCCTTTCACTAAGAAATGTTGTGCTGATCAGATGCAATTATTAAGTAATTTGTTCAAATAGGGAACTGAGGAGAAGAGAGACTTAGCCCTCGTCCAGACTAACCCGCGGCATCGGCGGGTTAGAATCGATTGCTCGGGGATCGATATATCGCGTCTAGTCTGGACGCGGTGTATCGATCCCCGAGCGCGCTTACATCGATTCCGGAACTCCATCAATCCGAACGGAGTTCCGGAATCGACACGGAGAGCCGCGGACATCGATGCGGCGCCGTCCAGACTGGTGAGTACCTCGATTTTAGAAATTCGACTTCAGCTACGTTATTCTCGTAGCTGAAGTTGCGTATCTAAAATCGATTTTTATTCCTAGTCTGGACGTGGCCTAAGTGACTTACCAAGGTCACACAGGAAGTATGTGATAGAGTAAGGAATTGAACCTGCATCTCTCAAGTCCTAGGCTAGGACCCTGTCTGCTGGACCATCCTTCTATTCTGCTATCCCTAGCAATTGTAGAGATTTATTTAGGCACTATTTTTGCCTATCATATTGCTGTGAAGGACAGATAAGAGATCTTGGCAAAACAATATTGAATGGATCCTAGACTTTCATCCTTCTACTCATTAAAATTGGTGTCCATTACCTTTGACAGGAGGGCCTTAGAGATACAATCCCAGACAGCCTCATGAATATTAAACCATATTTCTCAAAGAGAAGGTGGTACTTGCCCCTCACACCAATATCTGACAAAAGTGATATTTGACTTTCATCTGAATAAGCTAACGTCAAAGCCTGTCCCTCCACCCCTGCCCCCATAGCCCCATACCGTCCTTGAAAGGCAATTTTTTTCACCCTTTATGTCAGAACAACTTTAGCTTTTACTTAGTCTGATTGGTTTTCTAAATGTCCTTGTACTATTTGTGGCCTTCATAGAAAAATGTAATGATCAAGTGATCTTGGTTCAGTCTGTGTAAGTGGAGAAGACTCAGCGTCTAGTCCTGTTACAAACTATTGATCCTTCTGTGCCTGAATGCCTTAGGGAATGCCAAAGGGATGACAGATTCAAAAGAATGTAGTTGCTGTGTACCCTTAACTGAAATCTTTAGGGTTCTATGTGGCATTTGAGTCACACCTATCTTAATTGTATCTTCTTGACAATGCATGAAGAACAGATGAGAGTTTTGGGAAGACAGTGATTTCGTCTGAGTTATTGGAGCTCCTCAGCCCACCTTCTCAAGGATGTCATTGCTACCCTGGGGCTTTGTGGGGGAAACTCCATGTAGGAGGAACAAGTGGTTAATCTACCTGTGGAGACACTTGTTCTGGAACTGTATTGCCACCTGAAGCCACACTTACTGTCTCCCCTTCTGGTTGTAGAGAGCTTAGAAGATCTCTTATGGGATATGTGGTATTTATGCCTGTGCCTGCATGTCTTTAGGCAAGTGACTCCAGCAGTGTATGCCTGGATGCAAACCAGCTGGAAAATAAGTTACTGTAGATAAGTAATCTTTTGTTTTAGATTAGGTGAGGCTGTATTTGTTTTTGTGAGAAGGGACTGAATGATCAGTATAAACATTGTAAGCTGTAGATGTGAGGCTACGTGGTCTTTACTTTATGCTTAGGAACATTCAGTCTCTCAGTGCTTATGTGGTCCTCAACAATATATTGAGTGCCTCACAATCAGTGAATTTTATTCGCACAATGCCCTTGTGAAATAGAGGCCAGCTGAGTGCATCAGCACCTGGGTGCATTGGACCCCCATGTCTTGGTCTTACCCTCAGTAGCTTTTAGGGTGTTAGTTCATTCACACTACAGAGTTGTCCTCAGTGCGTAAGGGCCTTAGTACAATTGTACCTGAACGGTGAACCCTACCATGGTCTTAATGTTGCTTTTGAGTCTTGATTCTTTGTCCTTGTTGGGGCATAGTTTGTTAGTACCTCAGAGTAGTCCTTTTGTTTGTCATAGGAGCACTGTGTTTTGAATCAGAGTTGGAAGGGGTTAGGTCTATTCTGAATTCCAGAGACCTGAATCAGTTTTTCTTTGTAGAAAAAAAAATTTAGATTAATTCTCGTATATTTCTTAGGGAGCGTCTACATTAGCCTTTTTTTCCCTAAAAAATTCCTTCTGTTTCTACTACTAAATATAGATCAGCATTTCAACCATAAATTTGTCTGACTGCTCAAAAGAGATGTAGACCATACACTATATTGTTAAAATGCTGTCTGTTGCTGCTTGAGAGATCTAGGAATAACCAGCAACCATTACTAGTTGAATTGCATCTCTAGTATCAATATTGTCAACTTTTAGGAAAGGTGAGTCCAGTGTAGACAAAGCTTTGTGGCAGTCTAAACCAAGCCACTTGACTGGTCTCTGTACTCTTGCTGTTGTCCATAAATTATAATATAGCATAGCATATAAAATGAGAAATTTGCTGTGATCAGCCCAAACTGAGCTATCTTTCTTTTATTTTATCTTAAAACAAAAGAATAAACCTTTTGAGTGATCAAGATCTTACTGCCAACAGATCTCTACGGATGAAATCCTGGCCCCATGTAGATGTCAAACTTATGAAATTGTGTGCTATCTCTGATTCGTTAGTGACAAGTCAGTTTTCTCTAAATTGATACCATCTTTCCATGAGTGTTGTTGTTTAGTCACATAAATTCTTATTGTGCTATGTAAACATTCATTCTATAAACTTTTTCTGAGATGGGATATGACTAGGATCAGAAAATATAACTACAACATTCCATTGTGGTTTGTTTCTCTAATTTTAAGTCTGTAAAGAAAGTTAAATCTGTGAACTAGAAAAAGAAAATTGACTCAGTGTGCCCTTAGACACACTAGCATATTGTTATAAAGAGAGTTTAAAGTAGTTTGATTTCTATAGATTGGTGTTAGTGCCAAAATCTGAGATCCTTGCTCGGTTTATGTTAATGACTTTTTAGGTTGCCTAAAGATAATCTTATCTGGTGACTGCCTATGCTTTAATTGCATTTTGCCTAACCCAAGCACCTGGAGAGTTGGCCCAAACTTAATAGAAGGTTAATCTTTTGTATATGATTTTTGAATCAGCCTTTTAATGTTCTGTTAACTGTATTGGTACTCTGGCCACAATATAAAACCATTTGAGGTTTTATGGATAATGCTTTCACGGAGTGCATTACTGATATAGACCTGAATTAACAACCTAAAATATTAAAAAAAACTTTTTGATTTCATTGCGAAATATGGGGATCCAGCTGAGCTCTCTTTGGAAATAGAAATAACTTATTTTTTTTCAGAATATGAAACCGTAAAGTTATATGTTCAAACAATGTGATATTTGCTCTTCCTAGATGATCTTTTTCCTTCAGTAATATGGAGGATATAAAGTTAATTTCTAACAAAATAAGTGGGTAACAGCTCTGTGTTTTTAAAATTGGTTAGAGAGTAAAAACATGGTTCTCCAAACCCTAACTAGCAAAGTCAGATATAATTCCTGTAGTATGACCTCAACACAAGATTTTCTCCATAGAAAATTGTCCATTAGTGTCTAAATTCTGTAGGCACCTCATTTGGAGAGCTTCATTTACTGTGACCTCAATTATCTGAATAAACTTCGTATCTCTTGTTTGACTTGAGCAAGTATTTTACTAAGGAAGAGAGCAGCTACAGAATCAGCCTTAATTATATCAAGCAACAAGAGTGTTTCCTATAGTTTTGACTGGACTTGGTCTTTTGTTCCATCCCCCTCGTGTCTGCTGTCTTTGTAGACTCTTTACCTCATCTTCACATCACACCTGTCCTCAGACCATCCTCTTCTCTCTCCTCACTTGTTTTGTCCCCTCACCTTCTCCGTTCCCTTGACTTCCCATTTCATTAATCCCTTCCTAATAGATTCCCCCACCAAAAAAAATTATGGAACTAGACATCACATATGCCACCATCATGCTGGTCAATTTACTTGTATTTATATATCCCTTTTCCCTACCCTTTTGTCTTTGCAGTTTAGATTGTAAGTTCTTTGGAGCAGGGACTATCTACTGCTGTGTATATGAACAGTGCTCAATACAATTAACCCTTGATCTTGGTTGGTCCCCAGTCATTATCATACTAAGCATGTTTTGTGCTGCTATAAGTCAGATTGGTCTTCAGTTATCCATTTAAAATATATTTTTTAAGAGCAACAGCCAGAATTTAATACTGGATTTTAATGAACACAGAATTTTTTTAATATCGAATTGTACGCGATATCCATTCTGTGAATTCATGCTGGACATTCCTTTTACTCTTTTTAGATGTTGGATGTCTATGATATTCTTCCTTTCGATAATCCAGATGGTGGAGTTTGGAAACAAGGATTTGATATCACGTACAATGAAAATGAATGGGATGATGAACCTCTTCAAGTGTTTGTTGTGCCTCACTCACATAATGATCCAGGTAATACACTGCCATATGGATTTGAAATCTGGGTATTTAGCAACTTGAGTTAAGATATGTAGGACTGCAGCCTTCTTTTGATGTTAGGGTTTGGGCTTTCCTGAATCATGCTGCCTAGTGTGTTAGGTGTTGATTCACGAAAGCATTTGCGCATGTGTTAATTTAGCCCATTGACTTCATTGGAACTACTAAATGCTTAAATCTGTGCATATGATTAATTATTAGCTGGATCAGAGCCTTAGTGGTGGCATTTTGCATTGGTATGTAGTATGGAATTTCTAGATGCTCACCACTGTTAAGTCAAATGGAACTACACATTACTGCATTAACTAAGTTCATTTTAATAAGATTTTTTTTTACCAGCATGTAGAATAAGAAAAATTTCAACTTTGATAATTGTTTTACTATTTTTAGTGCAAGCTGCCAGTAATTATTAATAGTCTTGTATCTTTGGAAGATGTGATACTGGGAATCTAAAGTTCAGTGGTTTTTGTCTTCATTGCTCATACTTAAAGTGGTTAGCAAATGTAATTTCCTCCCTCCCCTGAGATGAGTTAACATTTCTAATGACTATGTGAAGTTAAAAGTGCCAGAGACCTATAAAGTTTATATAACAGAGCAATAAATGCAAAAGGCAACCTGTTCGGTACATAAAACTAAAATTCAGGTAAGTTGCCCGCCGCAATTTAGATTTCTTTTCAGCAAATCTACATTCCATGCACCTGAGGGGAGAGTAGGGAAGAAGTAGCTTAAAGTCAGATACCTAGTGTTCCTCTGAAGGAGAAAGGGATGTATGTCACCATTTTTAGATGACCTAGGACTGATGGAGCAAAGGTCTGTTTTCAAGAACACTGTTTCTTGGTGAATTTGGAGAGAACCCAGCTCCAGCCTCAGTGTTTTGCAACATCTAGGGATGACTTGAGTGTAGAATCTCCACCATCTGCCACTACCATTTTAAACATTGTATCAACTAAATATATTAGGCAGGTGGTTCTCAAACAGGTGTACGTGTACCCCTGGGGGTACGCAGAGATCTTCCAGGGAGTACATCAGTTCCTCTAGTTATCTGCCAAGTTTTACATCAGATTACATAAAATAACTAGGGAAGTCAGTACAAACTAAAATTTCATACAGATAATGACTTGTTGATACTGCTCTATATACGCTACACTGAAATGTATGTATGCTATTTATATTCAGATTGATTTATTTTATAATTGTCTACGTGGAAAATTTTTTTATACTGGTATAAACTAAAATGTGAATTTAAACCAATATAGTTCTACCAGTATAACCCTCTGTGTGAATAGTTATTCTGGAATAAGAGTTTTTCGGTTTTGCTTATGTTGTTATGAAGAGATGTGAATTAATGTTTTTAAAAGAATAAGTGGTGAGGAGGGAACAAAAAGCTACTTTTACTCCATAATATGCCCATACAAGAAGGCTATACCAGTATAACTGTAACACTTTTTCCTATGTAGACAAATCCTGAGAAGGTTAGCCCTGCTCATTGGTTTGTACACACACACGACTTCAGTTGATGAGGCGGGAGGGGAATCTACTTAGCACTAATTATAATAATTTGAATGTAACAATTTAAATAATTAAGCCTTTCCTACCATGTTTGTTTCCAAATATAAGTTCACTGATGAATTCTTTCTAAACAGCTTTTTAATATTTGTAATACTATGGATCAGACTGAAATATATGTGACTCATTTTGAAATTACCAGACACCAAGAAATAGCAGGTAATAAAAAGAATTCTTTAATTCGTATTGCATAATACATTTGTGATAGAAGTGTCACAAAAAACAAACACTAAGCACACTGTATGTGATATAAATTATCTGATATAATATATTATGAGCTGCCCCTTCTTGTCTGTCTTTTTGCTAAGTACCTGTCATAAACAGCTAAGGGTTAATGTTCTTTTACCTGTAAAGGGTTAACACAGGGAACCAAACACCTGACCAGAGGACCAATCAGGAAACAAGACTTTTTCAAATCTGGGTGGAGGGAAGTTTTGGGTGTGAGTTCTTTGTTCTTTGTCTTGTGTTTGTGCCCTCTCGGCTCTGAGAGTGATTTTTCTATCTCCAGGCTTTCTAATCTTCTGTTTCCAAGTTGTAAGTACAAGGATAGTAAGACAATAGGGTTATAGTGTTTTTTTGTATTTACATGTGTGTAGTTGCTGGAGTGTATGCTTTTTGGATAAGGCTATTTATTCATTTTCTTTTAAGCAATTGACCCTGTATATTGTCATCTTAATACAAAGACCATTTTATGTCTTTTTCTTTCTTTTTTTTTTAAGACCTGTTGGAGTTTTTCTTTAGTGGGGACTCCAGGGGATTGAGTCTGCAGCTCTCCAGGGAATTGGTGGGAGGAAGAAGTCAGGGGAAAAATCTCTTTGTGTTAGATTTACTAAGCCTGACTTTGCATACCCTCTGGGTGAGGGGGGAGAGAGGTTAGATCTCTCGGTACTTGTGTTTCCAGGACTGGAAGCAGGGAATCTCCTAGGGTCATCCAGGGAGGAAGTAACAAGGAAACAAGGGGAGGGGGTTATTTCCCTTTGTTGTAAGACTCAAGGCATCTGAGTCTGGGTCCTGAGTCCCCCAGGGAAGGTTTTGGGGAGACCACAGTGAGCTAGGCACTGTATAATTCCTAGCTGGTGGCAGCAATTACCAGGTCCAAGCTGGTAACTAAGCTTGGAGGTTTTCATGCTAACACCCATATTTTGGACGCTAAGGTCCAGATCTGGGAAGAAATGTTATGACAGTACCCCATTGTGATTTCATAAACGTTCCCAGACATAGTGGAGTAAAGAGTAGCCTGCACTAAATGAAAGCACACCTGTAGTATGCATCAGTAGAGTCTACATGGACCAGTAAATGCTCAGCAAGTTAGTGTGCTTTAGAAATCATGTCCCACGTAGTGAGCACTGATGCACCATGTAGAAGAGCCCTAAGAGGACAGGCAAAATGTAATTTGGTACAATTTTTTTCAAAAACTGTCAGAAGACATAACTCATTCCTTTTATAGTCTGTATAAATAACAAAATGATATACACAGGAATAAAAATTAATTACAGTTTAAAGATTACAAGAAAGAAATGATTTTAAAACTTAACTGCCCTATTTGCTCTTCTTAACCTATTGCTATTTTGACTTTTTCTAGAATTTAGTTTTGAAAAAGGTACAATATTCAAAAGCTAATAAAAAGGAACTGAAGTTGTTTCTGCTCAGAAGCCTCTCCTTTTTTGCTACTAATGAATATTTCTGGAGCTGCCTGTTTGAGCCGTATGCTTGATGGCTCCTTGCCAGTACTTGGTTTCTGAGTTTTTAAAATATCTTTCTGTATTCTTTGAAGTTAAATAAAGGTGTTTCATTTCCTTGATCAACAAATTCATACCTAAAATGACCTTTTTTTTTTTTTTAAAAGGTGTTCAGTACACAGATTTGAGTTTTCACATTCTTGGGGAAATGATTTAATTTAATCTTTCACCTACGTGATGTTAATTAGCCACAGTTCTGAAAAAAGCTTAGTTCAACTTTTAGTTCAATTCTAAAAACAGATTTCCTTTCTTCCTCAGAGTTCTGGGCTCTGTTGCCCCAAAATGAGCTGTGTTAGACCTTCTTATGGGGAGCATGTCCTAGATAATTAAGAGATCCCTAGCTTTGATACTTGAACAATTCTCACAAGATTATCTGTCTATTCTTAGATTCTAGACATAGATTAATCAAGAATCAGTTGATTTCTGTCCTTTCTGAAAACAAAGCTAATAGCATACATTTTAAAGGAAAAACCAAAAAAACAATAAAACTCGCAACAAAACCCAAATGAAATGCTAGGAATTAAACAAAGTTAAATGTAATATTGTGTGTTGACTGGTAACTTAACAGCAGATGTCCTGATTCAGGAATGTTTTCCTTTGTTTTAAAAGAGAATATATTTTCATTCTTAACTTTTAATGAAGTTTTAGTCTGGAAAAGCCTTATTGTTTTGAGTATGTGTCAGTGTGGATCCCAATGTGATGCACATTCATGTAAGAGCAGAACCTTTTGAAGAATTGTCTCTGTTGGCACTGCCTCATACTCCAGTGCAAAGGCATAAAGGCTAGAGTGGCCATGACCCTCCCTTTCTTTTTTCTTACCACCTATGACAGCAATCTGAAACTTAGTGAATATCTGACCTGAAAGACTTCATTTCAGTTTTTCAACTCTTCTGTGTGAAACAAATTTCATCTTCACATTTCTGTTTTCCTCAGTTTTTCTTTTCTTTGGGAGGTCCTATCAGCTATCGCTTTGTGCATCCCTCTGTACAATGGAGGAAGATTCTGCATGCCAGTGGCCATGCCTCTTGGCAGACTCTAAATCATTAGGATTCAAACAGTGCCTGTCTTGCGACGGACTGAATCCCACCAAAGGTGGACGTAATTGGTACCTCTTCTACCTACAAAAAAGCCACATACCTGGTAGGTGCTCTATGTAAAAGTCCTTCTCAAGGACCTGCAAAACCAAGGATGTTCGGCTCATGTTTCTGCTAGAGCAGTGCATGTGGGTCACTTCAGTCACTGAGGTGATAACTGCCAGTGTGAGTCTGGAAAAGACAGCATCGGCTAGCACTCCCTCAAGCACGCTCCAGACCTCTGGGATTGGACAATGAAAGGAAGGCTAAGAGGATGCTGATGAAGCTGGCACTAGCAACATTGACACTGAAAACTTCAGCATTCATGAAATCTTTTGGCATGAACAGCCTGAAGCCAGCATGCCAAGCAATAAAGCCAGCATCTATGATAAGAGTGGGCTGAAATTTTTCAGACAAATAACTTATTTGCCAAAAAGGTAGGTAAATGCCTGAAAATTTTGATGAATTTGAGAGACATTTGCCAAATAGTTTTGGTTTAAAAATAAAATTTTTTTTTACTTAGGTGATGATGCTTATCTACAAATTTTATAAGCATACTCTCCACCCTACTGTCCAAGTCATAAATGAAAATATTGAATAGTACTGAACCTAGGACACTGTCTTGTGGGACTGCAGTAGATACACCCTCCCAGTCTGAAGCACAATATTGACAACTGCTCTTTGAGTACGGTCTTACAACCAGTTTGTACTCATCTTATAGTAATTTCCACTAATTTGCTTGTCTGAATGTCATGTGGGAATGTCAAATGCCTTATTGAAATCAAGATATATCATGTCTCTTGCTTCCTCCCCCAGCAAACCACTGGGGCCAGTTTCCTTTCCTAAGTCACTCTGTTCTGAGAGAAGAAGCAGTTGCACACTCTTGATGTTTTCAGGGCCTTGTTTTATTATTTTAACAGAACCCAACTATGCAAGCTGTCCCCCTGGTTGTTTCTTGCTATAGTGACTAATCTAAAGGTCATCTCATTTGACTATCAAAATGGATGAGACAACATATTTTGCTGTGTTAGCAGTTAGCTGGTATACTGCTCCCATTGAACATCATGTTGCTGTCTCCACCACAGCACAAGCAACATCATCTCTCTGTTTCAGAAATGTGCCAGTATCAACAATTGGTAGAGCAGCAATATGGAGTAACTCACTGACCTTTGTCAGACACTAAGCCTTGGACAGAGATGCCAAGTCAGATGCCAAAGTTGGGAGACCTGTACTGCAATCGGAATTCAACTGATACGAGACTCCTCATTCCCCGCCCATCCAGAGGTGATACTGCTTTCCAGTCGCATGCAGATTGTATCCAGGCTGATACATACTCAGAGATATTCATTACTTTCCCTGTAGTCCTCCGTTTCTGATTTTTGGAGTCCTCTGCTATCGTGGGCTTTGAATTGAATTTGAATGGAACTGAGGGAGGGTCTTGTATTATGCCTTTTGTGTCTTCACACGGGAGCAAGAAGAGGCACAGGGTGCACGTGCAGCCCTGATGGACACTGCTATTCAAAAGAAGCTGATCTTATGCAGGTGAAGTGCATGCACACCTATTCCTATAGTGGGATCCACAGTGACTACAATATCTTGAAGAGCCATAGTTAGAATAGGGTGACTGTTCTCTCCCCTCTTCCAAAACCTTTTAAAAAAGAGAGAGAGCCTATTATTACCGAAATGTCCGGTCTGCCTAGCTGAGAGCCAATGACAGCCAGACAGGGATAAGGAAAGGTTGCTTTATTCTGCAGAAGAAAGGAGAGTTCTGTACTTTGGTACAAAAAAACTCTACTCCATACAAAAACCAAGAATCTTTTATACATACTCACACACAGGCTTCGGTCATGTTAGCATTTGATTGGTGGTTAGCAAACCCTGCACTTCTGCAATCTGCTCAGCAAAAACCAGCTCTGGACCAGCTTCAACTGCCTCAAGACTGATAAGGAAAAAGAGTTCAAAAGTTCAGGCTACTGTGTCCGTGAGGTGTCCAATTTCTCCTAATGGTTGCCAGCTATTATAAGGCTACTAGCTGTTAGGATGGGCTGCTGACTGTCACACTGTTGTGCTCACATAACTCAGATTAGTGGATGCTGCCTATAATTTGAGAATTTCCTCTGTGCTGCTAAAAAGTCAGAAATTATGCTAAGAGGTTAGAGTTTATGTGCAATTTCAATTGTAATTTCTTGAAGAGGCTAGAAGCTTATACCAGGTATAACAATATTTGAGGCTCTAGGTAATTACATCTCTTGCCTGTGTCAGCTATAACTGTGACCACCATGAATCCTGCATAACAAGTATCTTTAATAATTCTCATGAACATAGCATTTGAGTCTTAACAGTGATGATAAACTTTTGTCTAGACTGCTGACTATTAGTGTCAACAATAGGTGCATTTGAAATTGTGTGTGTGTAACGAAAGCTTGGGTCCATAACTTACTGTCAGAGTTCAGGATTTAAAGAGTTGGAAGAGATTACATCTGAAAAATTCAGAACAAAGGTTTCCCTTAGGTGCCATTGTTAATATTTAGAACTGTCCAAGTGTACAGAACAATTGAAGCAGTTTTCTGCCTTTTCAATATTTGGGACCTGTTGTCTAGAAAAGAGTTGGTTTGGTCTGCTCCATAGGGAATGAAGCACTGAGTCGTTAACAGGCCATCTATCAGCCATGTGTTCTTTTTATCTTAGTCCAGGCTTTTCACTAGACTAAATGTCCTACTGCTTATTTCTCACTCTAAAATTTCAGTTTGTGCCATAAATCCTAGGCTATGTCTTTACTGCAAAAAAGATGCCATTTCTTTTTTCCCAGTGGGGTAGGTAAATGTGTATTAGCTATTGCTTTATAAAATCCCAGGGGGGACAAGACAATAATTTTACCACGGGTTGCTGGAAGAGGTTAACACTATGCTACCCCAACTATGGTTAACCTGGCTTGCCTACCTTGTGGTAAAATTACATTTTGTCGTCGCTAGGATTTTACAGCGCAGTAGTGAACATATTTTAGTTATCTTGCTGAAAATCCACCTTTTTTTTTAGCAGTGAAAACAAACTATGGTAACTCTTATGAACAAATCAGATAGTATGAGTTATTGTCACACAGTTTGAGTGTATATTAACTTTTCATACAGTACTGTAAACTAATTGGCCTCTTGGTGACGAGATAAGCCTTACACTGTATTATAAGAATAATAAAAATTCTTAGTTCTTAAAGCGTGTTTATATCTGTAGGTCTGAGTTTTCCCACATTATGGATTGCAGGTCAAAGAGGGTTTATAGGGTTTTGTGGGAGTTGGTGCAAAAAAGTAAAATGGAGGAAAAAATGCATGTAGCCCCCTAATAGTGTTTCACTAGAAGGGAACCAAAATATTGTATTCTGAGACCCCCTGCTAGTGGTTCAGTAAAGGATATGAGTGTGTGCAGCAGGCTGATAACACTTCTGCTAATAAAACAGTATTATTTATTGGGGTAATGGGGAGGAACCCTAGTCATGGATCAGACCCCATTCTGCTGGGCTCTATGTGAGCACCCTGCAAAAAGATGTTACATGCTCCGCAAGAGCTGCCTTATATAGGAGAACATGCCCTCTTCAAATGTTGCTTATTATGTACAACACAAAGCATATAGATTGTGGAAAAATGTGTCCTTGAATTAGAACATTAGATATTCCTGCTGTAAATTTTAAGGGGCCTGAGGGCACCACTGAGCCTTACACAGAAGTATTGCATATGCTCATTTTTGCTGGAGCTCATTGATTTGGAAAGAGATCCTTTTGTGGAAAAGGACAGTGTCAGTTTGCTCCAACAACGGCTGAAAGAGAAGACAGGAAAGTGTGTGGAAAGCATTTTCATGTAGATTGTTTAAAATATAGGACATCCTAAAGTGCTGTAGGCCAAAAGTATGAAGCCTTCAGTGTTGTTTCAGAATCCACAACAGGGGTGGGCAGACTTTTTGGCCTGGGGGCCACATTGGGGTTCCAAAACTGCATGGAGAGCTGGGTAAGGAAGGCTCTGCTTCCCCAAAGCCTAACCCTATCCCACCCCCTGACTGCCCCCCTTAGATCCCACGACCCATCCAACCCCCTTTACTCTTTGTCCCTGACCACCCCCTCCTGGGAACCCCTGCCCCTAACCGCCCCCTTGGAACACCACCTCCTGTACAACCCCCCCACCCTCTCCCTGACTGCCCTGACCCCTGTCCACACCCCTGTGCCCTGATATCCCCCCTGGAATCCAACCCCCCAAACCCCTTTCAGAATACAGCCCTGCAGACATGGCCGGAGGATTCAGGAGGAGCAGGGGCAGCGGCACAGCCAGAGAGAAGTGACAGTTTCCCCTTCAAAGCTCTGCTTTTCTCTGGTCGGCTGCGCAGCTGCCCAGTGCTCCTCCTGAGCCCTCGCCTGTGTTCTCAGCGTTCCTGCCACCCACACCTCCCGCCTGCTCCCCTGAGGATGCAGGTGAGCCTCCCTCCCTGCTCTCCTGCTCCCCACGGTGCAGCCCCCTCCTCTGTCGTGTCACGCTGAGGCTGCAGGGGAGGAGGGACAGCAGGGGAAGGGTTGGGGGCAAGCCTCCCCGACCACAGCTCAAGAGCCTGGGCAGGATGGTCCCATGGGCCGGATGTGGCCCGCAAGCTGTAATTTGCCCACCTCTGATCTAGAAACTGGATATGTATCAGTGAAAGGTAAACCTGAAGACATTTTTCAGTGAAAACTTAAGCCTCCAAAGCTGATCAAGATTTGGTTACTCAAACTGGCAATGTCAACATGAACTTTTTCAGATATCTTATTTTGCACAATGTACAGCACATTTACCAGAGAAAAATCATATTCTTCCCTGCATAATAGAAATGGCTTCAAAGTTTCTAAAGATGTTCAAGAGCTATCAGTGTCTGGTGCTGTACATTCATGACACTTTTGAATTGATTTGTGATTATGTGAGTTTCTGTAACTATCAACTGTTTTTTATGCTGAAATTAGATTATGCATGAAGTAAAGTGCTATCTTGGCTCATTTAATTATGAGCAGAAGTCAGGGACGGCTCCAGGGTTTTTGCTGCCCCAAGCGCGCCCCCCCACCTCCCCCCTCAAAAAAAGCTACAGTCACAATCTGCAGCACTTCAGTGGAAGATTCTTCGCTCTGAGCGGGAGTGAGGGACCTGCCGCCGAATTGCTGCCTAAAAGCCAGATGAGCTGCCCCTCTCTGGTGTGGCCGCCCCAAGCACCTGCTTGCTAAGCTGGTGGCTGGAACCGGCCCTGGCAGAAGTGCAGGTTTTCATTAATGGTTAGTGATTGCCTTTTCTTATGCCTTCAATAATTGATCTTGGTGGTATACTTAGCTTACCTTTCTGAGGTCTTTAGGCACATAAACTGAAGACTTCATTCTAAAGGTGGAGTATGAATGTTCTACCATACACAACAAGGTCAAAGTATTAATTCAGAATGCTTGGAAATTGGTAGGTTGGAGTGCATAAAGGAAACTTGGAGCCATTTCATCATGTTTCAGACTCTGAGAGAACTGAGGAGCCAGATGGGAAACATTACAAAATTATGTCTGCATTTGAGTGACCTTCAAATTCCAGCTGTCATACTTCCTACCCTTCCCCCAATAATTTGCAGAGAGGGAAAGAGGTGTCTCATCAATCCCTGTCTGTAGTTGACTTGACAACAGTAGCTGGACCATTACAAAACGTAGATTTGTCCAGTGGCAAGATCCTGCAACTGACTTTCTCTGCTGGAACTAGTAGAAATAGGGTGTGGCTAAAAAAGGTATACTCAGTTTCACTTGCAGAAGCCTTGGATTCTCATCCTAGTTTCTTTCTTCTGAGTTTATTTATCTATGCAGGTAATGGCAAATGAGTGCTGTTGAGACTTTTAGACCACACAATTATATAGTCCATATACACCACATTTTACAGGAAAATCGGTTAAGAAAAGTTGATTTGTTTAAAAAAATTGTCATAATAATTTCTTTAAATTCCTCTACCTATAAACCTGACTTTGTTAGCGCTATGAATCTAAATGTATAGACTTCTGAGAGAGCAAAATCATTATTTGTATCTGTTTACTTTAAGTTTCATATGTACTGACTTTCCAGAACTAGAAACAAATGCTGGGGATCTTTTGGAAAGCTGAGAATTTCCTCTTTTCAGTGGTACAAACCCTGCATTTTTAGTC
This sequence comes from Gopherus evgoodei, assembly GCF_007399415.2. Taxonomy (NCBI): domain Eukaryota; kingdom Metazoa; phylum Chordata; order Testudines; family Testudinidae; genus Gopherus; species Gopherus evgoodei. The sequence goes on along the minus strand of NC_044327.1, from coordinate 67,232,645 downwards.
TTGAAGGATCATGGAATAGCAGATCTTCAACCTCTTAATGACCTGGAACTTGAATGTTGCCTGTCTTACAGAAGTGCCATGAGAGTGAAAGTTCCATATGGTGGGAAAAGGAAACTTTTTTTGGTGAGGGTGGCTGGTGAAGATGTTTAGAAAGTATAGAATTTTAGTAGTCCTAAAGAGGATGGTTTAGTGGGGGAGAATGTGGTAGAGGCATTTGAAAATGTGGGATAAATGCAAGTTATCACGTGAATCTTCAAATTATTGTGTGGCTATTACCTTCAGACTGTGTGTGTTTAACATATATTTAATTTCTTTTAAAAGGTCCCAACTTAAGCAAGCAAACAAAAAGGGTTCCTAAGGATTTAGGAGTCTAACTTTGGGCATCCATTTTTGAAGCTCTTGGCCATAGTCTCCATGTTTAATGTTACAGCTAGGTTTCATTTTGTGGCTTATTTTTAACCCTCTTATAACTTTGGTTAGTGAAATTGGATTGCTCTGAAAGTGAGAGATACGTTTTCTGCAGAGTTTGAGAATTGGTCAAACTGTGTTTGAGTTACCTTGATATGCAATTCTGTAACATGACTCGTAACTAGTTACATAGGATATACAGCACTGTAGTATAATGATTCTGACTGTTGTAAAAATACTCTTCAGTAACAGTAAAACTGTCCTGTTTAAAAAACAGACCTTGTTTCTGGAAACATTCCCCACTGAAGAAGGTAAATAAGGTTCTGTCACTTTCATGTCTTCAGTATTGCTCCATTTTACCATTGTTAGAAATTTTGAGGTCAGGTCCTCTGGTACATTGGGGCAGTTTTGTGCTGGTCTATTACAAAGCTGTTCTAAATCCAGGTTAACTAGCCCTAACTGAATTCTACTCCTTAGGAGGAATGTGAGGTGCCTGTGTTGCCCCTTCTCCCTCTGACTGGAACATGGGGCATGGCTGGGGAAAAAGGTGTGGCCAGGGATCCCTTTCATAGATCTAATCACTAGTTGTCATAATGGTACTTTTGTGGTGATGGCAACTGGTGGCAATTAGAGCAGTCCTTGAGCTGCTTTAATTTGGGCCTGGGGACTGTCTCAATGCTGACCTGCCCCAGGACTGGAGGAGTGCAAAGATAACTTTGTCACCTTTTTCCATCTCCCCTTCACTTCCTGGGTGAACCTGAAGAGCATCTGTAATTTGTTAGTAATCAAGAACCAATTAATTGATAACCAGTAATGGTTAATCTTTTAACTGTGATTATGTTTAACGAGAGGAGTTACTTTAAGTATGGATTACTTTAATAAAAACAAACTTCAGCTTTGATTGGATTTATTGATTTAACAATAAGAAAAGGCAGCACATACACAGAGAGGCGTACAGTTACCAACAGCTATGGAAGATGTTTCCTGTAGTTTTGTGACAGCCTGCATCCAGTCTGCAGATGGTCTTACTTTTCCTGTGATTTAGGGGCAGTTATGTTCTTTTTACTCTTCCTCTGAATCATTCTTGTCCGTATCTGTTCCTTCGTTTTGGTACACAGTTGTTAAAACAGGCTATTTCCAGGGTTCTCTGTTCCATTGCAAATTTCCAACCATTTCAACACCTGTTGGTTAGTCACATAAGCCTTTTTTTAGACATTTGTTTCATATCTTGTGCTTAGTACAATGCTGAGATTTCTCCTACAACAGCTTTCAATACATGCTAAGGGTTACTGCTTGATAAAATTCCACTCTCTAAAGTTAGCTTCATCTTAATGGCAAAACATCCTGGGAGTCTTACTACTAGGCAAACCTTAAAGTATTATTTGGTTTATATTAAATATCAACACATCTAATGTTCCTCAACTGGCCCGCAGGATCTTGATAATTGCAATTTCATTTTTCTCCACTAGCAGCTTGACTTGCAAGTTTTTGTTTTCTACTATCAGTATGTCGTAGATTGGAATCTTTTAGAGCTATGTAATCTATTGTGTATATAGTAGTTGTGAAGAACCAAGCCCATGATGATTAATGTAGAAATTAGATTAAATTCAAATGAAAAAAAGCCTTCAGTTTTTCCATAAAAATATTTTTGCGTTAGTACATGCAAATACCTAGCTATTCACTGACAAAGAACACTTCATTTACAGAGAGTTAAGGTTGCCTGGTGATATCTCGTGCACATCCATAGTGTCGAATTCAGCAGAACTCAAACATATGAGAACCAGGAAATAATGAATTAAGGTACACAACCATGCAACCTTAACTCCACACTCCTAGAGCGGGCAACAGCAACTGGGAATTATCTGCATGCACTCGAGCTACATTCACAGTGTTATGTTTAGCTGTATTGAATGGAAGGGTTGTATAGAGCAAATTTGGCAGAGCTATGACTGTTATGAGGTGATCTAGGGGGGTTCTGCCCTTGTAGGAATATGAGTCCTTCTGTGTGACCCCACCCCCATGTATGTGATCAAAGGAAAGAAAATGCATGTGTACCTTCAGAGATTCAGTATGCCTCATTTCGGTACTGTATTATGTAGGTCAGGGGTGGGCAAACTTTTTGGCCAGAGGGCTGCATCAGGTTTTGTAAGTTGTATGGAGGGCTGGTTAGAGGAGGGGGTTGTGCCCAGGCGCCCACCTCCTATCTGGTCCCTCCCCCTGACTCCTGCCCCATTCAAACCCTTGTTTGCCTGGACCCCTATCCACATCCCCACCCCCTTACCACCACTCCAAACTCCCCTACCCTCTATTCAACCTACTCTGCTCCCTGCCCCCATACCGTGCTGCCTGGAGCATTGGTGGCTGGCAGTGCTACAGCTGTGCTGCCGCAACCAGCATGCAGCACAGAGACCAGGTCAGGCTCTGTAGCTGCGCTGCCTCAGGAGCTCACAACCCAGCTACCCAGAGCATTGTGCTGGCGGCAGAGTGAGTGAGCTGAGGCTGCTGGGGAGGGCAGATGGTATGGGAGAGGCTGGGGGCTAGCCTCCTGGGCCAGGCGCTCAGGGGCTGGGCAGGATGGCCCTGCAGGCCGTAGTTTGCCCACCTCTGATTTAGGTTGTGCCAATATCTGGGCATAGGAGTGGTCTTGCTATGGGAATTGTAAGCACTAGGTGGGAGGTGAGTTTGCACTGTGAGTATAATGAAGGGCAAGTGAAAGTATACTTGTGTACATAAGGGTAAAGGTAAAGTTTCCAACTTTTAAATTTCTCAAAATTGGATGCTCCAGCAGGAGCACCAGAACCTCCCCTGCTCCGCCTCTCTCCCTTGAGGCCCCATCCTCGCTCACTGCTCTCTCCTCTTTCTCCTCCCCCTTCCCCATTGCTCTATCCTCTCCCATTCCCATCCTCCCCCAGCTGAGCTGCTTCTGCTTGCAAGGGAACTACTCGTCTGCCACCATGGAGCCAGGGCTGGGAGCTGCAATCTGACGCAGAGCCTGCCTACCTGCCCATGAGATGCAGGTAGGAGGTGGCCTTGGCTGAGCAGGGGCTGGTGCAGGTTGATGACGGGCACCTCCCTTCCCCCTGCCTATTTTCCCTTAAGGCAAGTAGAAAGTTCTGGGACCCAGGTTCCCTCCCCGCCCCCATTCCAGTACCCCAGCACTACAGCTGTGGTCAAAAATTGTGTGGAACGCTCAGCTCCCCCCAGGAATCCTTCCCTGCCCAGCTGCTGGCAAAGAGCCAGGCCCTGCTCTCCTACCTCATGCGTGGCTTCTCCAGGTTCATTACAGCAGCCAGGCCAGCCCTGCTTGGGCCGGGGTAGAGCAGAACCAAAAGAGCCTCTGGCTGGGGGCAGACTGACCCCTACCAGTGCTCCCTGCTCCTGCCTGGCAGGTGCTGCTCTGCCCTGGGCTCTGGCTGACGCTGGTGGGCCCCGAACTGCAGGGGGTTGGGTTCTGATGCCGCACTCCACCAGCTCTACACCCGGGGAAGCTGTTCCTCTTGCTCTACACTAGTTAAGATCCTATGGTAACTGGACTTTTGGTGTCTGGTCCATACTTCTGACTGGAGACTGTAAAATCGGACTCTCCAGTCAAAAACTGGACACCTAGCAACCCTAGGTAAAGCGATTGTAAAGTGGGGTAAAGAGGTTTTAAAACTTTAGCAGATGTGGAGTAGACTGTGTTTGAATAGAAGGCATCTATAGGTAGTTCCTGTTCAGCACAGTGTGAAGGCAGAATGTGACTCTGTGTGTTATGGGTATACTGGGACATGGTTCAGAAGGCAGAGTTAATGTTCTGTGGGCATGTATGTAGGCTTGCCAGTGTGGTCAATTGACCAGCCATATAATGTCAATTCACCACCTGTTTTTGACCACTGTCCAGTACTGGCAAGTATTCCAGCAGAAAGCCCAAATTTAGGTGGTGGCCTGTGTTTTAATTGCATCATCATGCCATGCATTATTAAGCCTACATAAATGTCTTGATTACTCACTTCTATATGCTAATAGCACCTTTTGGGAAAATGCTCAACTAATTGAAAGCTGAGCATCTTGATTGGCTGGAAATTTCTAGAATAAATATTATGTATTTATATCTTTATTTGTATACCAGGTCATCTATATACATGGTGGTTTACAAAGCACATTAAATAGGTTTAAAAGTTCCTTCCTGAAAGAGTTTACAGACTAAACTGACCTAAACAAATACTGAAATTAACACATAATGGTGTGAATGTGGAGGGGTAGAGAGGAGGGTTCACAACCATTAAGCTGTTTGAAGAGTTGGCCTCCTGTGTGCCTAGCATTAAGTGCATTTAAAAATGACCTTTTCTTTTATAATGGCTACATGTTTTTTTCTGTGTAATTTTTTCTTTTGTAACTGTTCAGTTTTGAATAACACATTTAAATGCTGACTTAACATTGTTAAAAAGTAATTATTCTTCCACTTTTAAAAACTTCATGTAATTGTTTTGCATTTTTTGAGTTAAAATAACTTAGGTAACTTTGTTTTTGTAATTAGGCATAAGTACGTATCCAAGGCTAAGGCTATTTGAGACCCTAGTCTGTCTTTTTTGTTTTCGGTCTAATAAATCACTGCTTTAAAATACTTGACCATTTTTGATGTTATTTGGCTTGTCAGTTGCCCAACCCTGAATACACTGATCTGTATTTCCTTGTTTTCAGAAATTTGAGTTTTTCTCCACTCAGTATTTTGGAAAGGGACTATATGTTGCCAGCCAGCCTTCATTTTTTTTTGTCAGTGAATTTCCTGGTTGTTTTTAACAGGAAGATAAATGTGAATAGGAGTTAATTGTCACTTAAGCAGTTGTAGTGTACGTTTGCAGTTGAGACATTACTGTGAACAGGTATTGATAAGAATACCTAGCTATACATCAATATAGCTCAAGGCAATTTACCAAGGAACAAAACTTAGAAATATAAAAGTGTAGGACTGGAAGGGACCTTGAGAGGTCTTCTCGTCAAGTCCTCTGCACTCAAGATAGGACTGTTGTTAGATTCTAGGCCATCTTTGATAGATGTTTGTCTGTCTTGCTCTTAAAAACCTCCAGTGATGGAGTTTCCACAACCTCTCTAGGTAATGTGATCCAGTGCTTAACTACCCTGACAAGAAGTTTTTCCTATTGTCCAATCTAACTGTCTCCTGCTGCAATTTTAGCTCATGGCTTCTTGTCCTATCCTCAGAGGTGAACGAGAACAATTTTCCTCCCACCTCCTTGTAACAACCTTTTCTGTATTTGAATACTGTTGTCATTCCCCCCTGCCCGTTATTTTTCTCTTCTCCAGACTAAACAAACCCAATTTTATCAATCTTTCCTCATAGGTGATGTTTTCTAGACCAGGGATTCTCAAATTTCATTGCACCACAACTCACTTCTGAAAATAAAAATTACTACATGACTCCAAGAAGGGGGGACTGATGCCTGAGCCTGCCCGAGCCCCACTTAACTAGGCCAGAGGGAGGAGGGAGTGGGACAAAACTGCTGCTTACAGCTCTAGACTCAGTGTGAAATAGCTGCTGAATGAATCCTTCAAAAGCGTTCTTTTTCTTTAAAATCAATAATACTCAGGATCAGAATTCTCTTATTAGGGAATGGCAATGTTTCTTTGGTGGAACAAGGGTGAGAATCTATTTTGAAACTAGACAAGCCGTTTCTTCTTGGAGATACAAATGTGTAATTCTGGGGGGTTTTCATTTGCCGTGACCAAAGGCCCATAAATTTATCACATAAAAATTCTAGAGAAGAAATCTGTCTGGCCTTTCACACTTTACAACAGACATTTTGCTTTTGGTTAAATATCTGGTCACTGAATGCCTAGATACACATTTGAAGCAGAATACAGCTTACATCCTCAGAAATGTGGCACTTTTCTTTGTCAAATACTTCAAACTAAAAAATGTTCCACTGAATTTATCAATAATCTATGGCATGTAATCTTTTTGTAATGTTATCTTTATAGTCCGTTGAGTAAGACTAAACTACCACCAACTCTTAGCAGAACACACAACCATAGCAGGTGCCTATGGAATGATTCTCAAGTTAGGGCATACCACCTGTCCAGAAGGTTAAAGTTGATGTCATACTCTTTCAACAGGAGTGTGTTTCCTCCTAGCTAGTGGGCATTACTTCCAAGATATTTTCTAGAGGAGCTTTAAGTGGTCTATCAAAACATCCAGTTTCCAGTGTACTATTACTAATACTGGAACGCAGTGATGTTCCAATTAATTTTCTCCTTTGCTTCCATTTTCCTCACTGACAGAGTATAAACTGGAAGGTAAAGCTCTTGCCAGAATCTTTTAATTTTTATTTATTTATTTTACCATAGGGTAGCCTCCTCATGAGTTGTAATCTTACTGTTTTCTTCTCTAGGTTGTGTCATCACAGCCAGTGGTTCTTCAGATGCAACAGTGAAATCCTGATTCCTGGCCATTGAATTGCTTGATTCTGTTGACTCATAAAATAAGGGCCAACACCCATCCTTTACAAAACAGACAAGTGTTTGATGCTATCAGACACTATTTGTAAAACAGTAGTGTTGCCGGCAGATAACTGCCTGAGGCCAAGCAACAGCGGGGGGGTCCGTGGCCTGGTGTGCCGCGCCAATAAACACACCAGGGTGGAGAAGCAAACCAAGTTTATTTGAGTTCTCAAAGCGGTGCAGGGAGATTGACTCAGATCAAGCACACCTAAAACAAGCAGTCTGTTCCTTTATATCCATGAGAACTTTTCTCACTGACTAGCAATCCCCCGTTTCCCCTCCCTCCTCCTCCTTCCTCCCCCTGTAGCAATTACGTAAGCGCAGGTGCATTAAGTAATCTTGGCCGCGGCAGCTCGTTAGTAAGTTTTCCTTCTGCAAGTTATCTTGTCCTTCTGCTAAAGGTGCACAGGCCTCATTATTTCTGCTTTAGACCAGTTAGAACTGTTGCAACTGATAACGGCTGTTACACCTGGCCTTTTAGGTCGATTAAAGTTCAAACATGGAGGTGGAAGGCTCCATACTCTTGTGGCCTTCCACCCTCCCGAGTTACGTAGGGTTATGCTTAGTGACACCAACAGTAGCTAGTTTGTTTTATCTGATTTGGTTTTATCTACTTTGCCTATGTTGCTGCAGGTTTATATGAAATGCAAAGGTGACAATGTTATGGGACGTCAAAAGTAAGGCAGAACATTTGTGCCCAAGTTTTGAAACTTTCAGAAAAGGGGGATTTTTCCCGTTGATTAAATCACACAAGTGCTGATGTTGAATTGTGCAGTCATTTTAGCTATGCAAACTGAAACATTAAACTTTGTTCTGTGATAATGTAGATATTTTTCCACCTTCAGGAGGTCATCTTACTTGAACTGCTTACTACATTTATGGTGGTTATTCTCATTAGTGTATACAAAATATGATCAGCTAGGCAACCATGCTCCAGACTATTTATATGGGAGTATGGACAAGGACCTACTGTTGAGTATTTCGTGCGTAGAATGACAAGAACTCATTATTAGTCCTTTTTTTGAGGACATTTGTATCTGAGGCTTTCACATTCATCTTGAAGCATTAATGTAGTTACCAGAAATGGAGACCTCTTCCTTTTAGTCCCTAATCTTGACCTCTTTGGCTTTTCCGGCTGTCAAGTATATTTAATGGTTATGTGTTCTGCTAAGAGTTGGTAGTATTTTAGTCTTACCCAATGGACTATGACGATAACTTTACAAAAAGATTACATGCTGTGGATTGTTGATAAATTTAGTGGTACACTTTTTAGTTTGATGTATTTGACAGAGAAGTGCCACATTTCTGAGGAGGTAAGCTGTCTTGCTTTTTGGGAAGTTGTCCTCTAAGTGAAATTCAGAAGTGTGTTGTTTTTTTTTATTCACTTAATTCTGATAGAAGCACAAGATTATAAAAAAATTTCTTGTACAAATTACTTTGATCAATGGAAGCTGTTAGTACTGTTATGTTTGAACTCTCAGGTTCACTGAAATTGAATTTGAATGACTTTAAAGATCTTAAAAAAAGGAGAAATGGGCAGCCCACTTGATAGAAGAAAAGTGTCTTGGGTGCATTAGTCTGATAAATGATAAAGTACTCAAGTTATGTATAATGTCAATCTTCTCTTTGAAGCAAGCTTTATTATTAGGATTAGGAATGACAAGCCTCTTGCATGAACGCCTTTTTCTCTTACCCCATGCATGCTGCCCACACAATGCAGTTGGATGTTTCTGCTAAAACAATCAATAATGAAAAAGTTAACATTGTTGATGTTTTAAATGGCCATATTTTGGTTTCATATTAACCATCCATTGAATGCAGGAGGCAGTGAACACTTGTTTTTTTATTTTATTTTATTTTATTATTTTTTTTAGGCTGTATGCAGGCTCACGCAGACAGCACCGCATGGTAGAGTCTCATTTCGAAGGTTAGGAACACTGCATTCTTTTAAAATGCAAGCTTAGGTTCTGAAGCATCAATTAATCATCAAAAATATTATAACACAAAAATATTTAATATTGCTTGTGATGTAGCTAGAAACAGTATTGACTACCAATGGTAATTCTCATTTTCATGATGTTTAAGTAACCTGTGCTTAGATTTTGGCCTGGGACTTAGTTTATAAGATGAAAAATGGCCGGAGCAGTAGATGTTAGGCAATTTTTTTTTCTCTTGTTTACTATTTCTGACTTGAAGTTGGGGATGGAGACTGGATTGTGATCTTGAGAGGAGCTGACGGAAACAGGAATAGTAGAAACAATATCTGTTATGTTAAAACTTTATATTCCTTATGAAGTGCTTTAACCTGGTGCTTGGGCTATCTCTGCTGAATATACTACAGGCATGGATTTGATTGAAAGTTGGGGCAAGTTGGGAGGTGCAGGCCTGTGCAGGGGTATGTTGAGGGTACTTTCCAGAAAAAAAAAAGTTTGTATTTAAAAAGTTTAAGGTTACCACAAACTTCACCTGACATAAAACCACGAAAGCAACACCAATTACCAGTTAACCAATTTAACAGTGCAGACCCAAATTTCCATTTGGTTACAAATGGAAAGTTGCTGGTTCAGCAATGCAGGCTAAGACCAGGTCTACACTAAAAACTTTTACTAGGATAGTAATGTTGCATAGAGGTGTTACTCTCTTTTTTGCTACATTTTTATATTGTCAAAAGCCCAAGTGTAAACACAATTATACTGCCAAAAAAGTGTTTTTGCGGGTATAGCTTTTTTTGCTCTGGGAACTGGCATAAGCTCAATTAACAAAAGCACACTTTATGTATTTAGTTATTTAGTCTGTCTGTCTGTCATCTACAGTAGAAGGAATACTAGCAAACCTTTTCTGGTGTAAGCCTGGTCTTGTCTTGGCATAGTTCCCTGATGTTGTTTGATTAGTGTCTCAATGGGTGCTGCACTTTAGGTCAGTAGCTACTGGTGTGGGGCTACTGCTCTTGTTGGATGATAACAGTTGGCTGCGTGTGTGTTCCCTCTGTGTGCTGCCCCAGCTCTGTGCAGGTAGCTGACACCGCAGATCCCAAGAGAACCTCCAAAGATCACAGACTCTAGTAAGGTACGAAGGCATCCAGCCAGGTTTATTGTCAAACTAAGCACAGTAATTTCCTATAGACTCTACAGGACATACTACAAATATGTGCCCCCGGCAATGGACACAGCTCAGTCAGTGGCAGGACACTCCACTGCCCCCTAAGTTGGGCGACGATGTGCACTTCCAGACCTATTCTTATGCAGGTGCAGAACAGATTACTCATCCCTCCTGACTTATTGAGGTGCAGCCCCTTTATTCATTAGAGTGCTACTTCTCCCATTACATGCTGGTTCAAACAAATCTATCCATCATGTTGTTCTTTTGACCCAGTCTTTAAGATGCATTTGCCTGTTTTTCGTTATCTCTGTGGAGTGTTCTGATGCCATCTTGTCACAAGTTCCTCTTATTAGCACTTATGTGTGGATGCGCCTGCTTCTAGCAACCCTCTTCTCGCCAACTTCTGTGAGTGGGGCCTGCCTCTGGTTCACAGCGCAGCTTTTGCTTAGCAATGCCTGGAAGTACTTTGGTTCAGGCTTCAGGCCTCAGACTGGGCCTCTGACATGAGTTTGTTTCAGGGCCTCATCTTACTACAGGTGTGTGTGCCACATACGCCTTCAATCAGAGGTTTTCATTAGCAGTGTTCTTTCAACCCACTCATGCGCTGCTCATAGCCATGGTATGGAGCACAAGGATACATCAGACTGCTTGGGCAAATCCCTCTTGGTTCCTTCTCCGCCACTTTGGTCAGGGATGGAGCTTACTGTATCTGCACCTTGGCTGCTTGCTGACTTTGGATTAGCTTAGTTTAGTTACTGGTTATTAGTTAATTAGGTTAATTTGTGAGTTTCTTGAAGATTGCATTATTGCCTCTGGGGAAATCCCCCCTTTGAGCAGTATGCCCTGTTCACCAGGATTTAAATGCTGCCTGAAATGTACAGAGACTATCCCAGTCAGTGAAGGACACTCTCTTAAGTGCATTTGTTGCCTAGGGGAGTTGCGTGTTCCACAGAAGTGTGACTTTCGTGTAGCCCTCAAATTCATGGCATGATAGAACCAAGAAATCAAGCTGTAACTATTAATCATGGAGCACTCCCCTTGTCCTTATTTGGGAGTAAGGTCAGGAAAATCTCCCTGTACACCAGTCTCCTGGGGTCTCTGACATCACTTTGACCTTGGCACAGCACTTTCCTAGAAAGAGGTAAGTCTCGGATCCTTTTCTAAAAATTCCAGGAAGAGGAGCTTAATTTGCTTCTTAAGGAATCCACCTAAGAAAAGACCTTGCTCTCTGAGCAGGTCAGCAGCCTCAGAGACTTTGACCTCAAGACTTGGTATTGTAGAGGTGAAGGACTCCTCTGGTACCACCAAGACGGGAAGCTCTTGCAGCATTTTGAAAAGTCAGCATGGCTCTGAGAAGGCCCTGGTATGTACAGTCTGTCAGAAATGGTCAGAGCAAGTGCTATAGATCAGTACCTTCGGCCTTAACTTCTCTCCCAGTACCCCTCTCAGGCTGTTCGGAATCATGTTAAGACTAAGCCTCTATGCATGTCAGTGATGTCTGTGAAGCGCTCAAAACACTTGGTACCATCCTGCAGGGATGAGCACAGCAGTCTGTGTTGTCACAACTTTAGTGAGTGCTGCAACTCTATTCAGTTCCACAAGTCTGCTTGGTACCACAAAACTTTAGGTACCTGAAGAACTTATTAGTGACTGATGCACCAGAGTATCAAGAACCACATGGCCTTCGGACTCTGATATATCCCCAGTACTGTTTAATCCACCTCCCTCTTTGGTTGGAGTTCTGTTGTTAAAGGAAGAAGAGACAGAACAGTGATGGAAATCTCCCTTCAGTTTCATCAGTCTTGAAGAGACAAGGAAGAAGTCCAGGGACCTCATTGCTCTTGTGAAGCAGCCCTGGATGCTGCTCTTTTCCCACATTGCCTGGACTGAAAGACTCCAGGATCATGTTATGTTCATTACGTATCTGCACTCCTGTGAAGAAAAGAGAATTTAGTAGATCACCAGCTCAAAGATCCCCCACCCCCAGTGCAATTCTCTGGCATTTAGAGACTGTTGGAAGCTCCAAGAAAGGGACATGGGTTCCAGAGAAAGATCCTCTAACTCAACAAAAGTTCGCTGCAGGCTTCATCTTCAAAGTGCCAGTTTTGACAGGATGGTCAAGGGTTTAGCCTGTCAGCTGCCACGATTGGCCTACCTCCCCCCACATGGAAACCAACTCATTTCTGGCAAGCATGGGAACATATCTCAGAAATGCGTGCTGCAAATAATATCATTGTGCTACACAATCCATTTTACTTCCTTTCTTCTCACCCACCTTCCCTGTTCTCCTTCAGGGACCCCATTCCTGAATTCTGACTAAGACCAGAAATGAACTCCCTTCATATAGGAGTGATGGAGCCATTCACTGCTCAACACAAGGGAAGAGGCTTCTACTTGAGGTTCTTTTTCAGGCCAAAGAAGAATGGGAGAGTGGAGACCAATCTTAGGTTTAAGACACCTAAACAAATTTGTGAGGTCTCAGAAGTTCTTAATGGTGACTGACAGCTATAATTCTTGCTCTCAGTGCAGGGGATTGTTTTTTGATCCTTGACCTTAGACATCTTTCCATGTGGCAATACAACTGTCCCACAGAAGGTTCCTGTGTTTTGTCATAGGTCAGGATCATTTTCAGTACAGGGTACTCTCATTATGTCTCTCCTCAGCTCTGAGTGTGTTCAAAGGTTCTGTCTGTAGTGGCTTCCTACCTGCATTATCAGGTGATCATAGTATTCCCATGATTAGTAGTTCAAGGGTTGGTTGTATCAATAAATGTTGAGCTCCATGCAGAAAGCACTTTCTCTGTTCTTGGACTTGGGTCTTCAGTTGAAAATCCACAGTGACTCCCGTACAGGCTATACAATTTATTCTGGCATCCCTGAATTCCTTGGCATGGACAGATTGATGATGCTATCAAACCGTGTCAGAACTAGTCAAGGGAGCCCCCAGACTTGAGTAAAAAACTGTCTTCAACCTCTAGGTTAGATGGTGTCTTGAACTTTTGTGACAGAACAAAAGACTTGCTGTTTCCAGTGATGGCTCAGATCAGTTTACTCATCATGCAAACAAAGTCCAGAGAAACAGGTGTCAGTTCCTCAATAGATGAAACACTCCAGAGACTTGTGGAAGGTTCATGGCAATTGAGGGGTGAGAGTTCCCTTCCTCCAACTAACACCAGTGGTAATTGTAAGCATGAATGCATCTTTTTGTTAGAGCATTGAAGTGCACTCCCCGTCCTAATAGTACAGAGCAGAAGGTCACCCCCAAGAACCCACCCTCCACATCAACCTATTGGATCTCAGAGTGGTCAGAAATACTTGCATTTGTTTTATGTCTATCAGAGTTATGACAGAGAACATGGCCGGCGTGTTTTATATCAATCGATAGGGAGGAGCAAGGTTATTTCCCCTTCTGCCAAAGCAATAAGGTTATGGAACTAGTGCATAAAATATTGCATGGAATTTCAGCAATATATCTCCTGGGCAGTCAAAATGTCACAGCCAATGTTCTCAGCAGGTGTTTTTCCCAAGACTAAAAATTGCGAGTTGGATTCCCAGCTTCTTGTCAGCATATTTCAGACTTGGGGATCATCAAAAGTGAATCTTTGCCACAACTACAAATAAATTGCCATCTATTCTGGGGAGGAAGGGAAGGGTGTTAAGATTGCAGTTACTTGGGGGATACTTTCCACTTCATTTGGGCAAAGTAGCTGTTCCGTGCATTTGTCCCAAAGCTTCTGATTCTCAGAGAGGTGAACAGAATCATAGGATAAGGCCAGAGTTATCTTAATAACCCAGATGTGGTCAAGGCAGGCATGGTTTCCTTATCTGTTTCACTTACCTCTTTGGCCAGTGATAAATCTTCCAGTCACTCCTCAGCTCCTCTTCCAGTACACTGGTTGACTGCTTCATCACAAACTGAGTAATCACTGCCTCAAGATGTGGCTCCTCCATTGTTTGTAAGGCTAGAATTGGCCTGTTCTGCAGAGGTACAGCAGATATTATTAAATAACAGAAGAGTCTGTCAGAAATATTCACTTTCAAAAGTGGAGAAAGTTTAGACACTGGTGTGAATTCCAGAAAGCTGTTCCTGAATCTGCCTCACTTCCTTTTGTTCTAGATTAGCTACTGCAACTAAAGAAAATGGGCCTTTTAGTTCTCTCAAGGTTTCTTTGGCTGCCTTAATTCATAGCTTTGTATACGAGTGAGGGTTCTTACTATTTGTTTATCCTACAACTGTAAGGTTCATGAAAGGTCTGAAAAATCTTTTCTCTCAGGTGAAAGTCTCCATCCCAGTTTGGGATCTTAATTTGGTTCTTAAAAATCTCATGGAAACTCCTTTTGACCTAATGGTGATCTGCTCCTTACTGTATTTGTTTGAGAAGAGCCTTCTTAGTGCCTATTACGTTGATGCCCCATATTCTTCATAGAAATATTGTCATAATATGATTATAGCCTAACTATGGTGTATTTTATACAGGATAGATCATGTGAGGTATCATTGAAAAGGTTATGATTTACTGAATATGATTATCCTATTTATATGCATGAATTTTCATATCTGAAGTAAGGAATATTGTCTGCATCTACTACAAATGTGTTTACATCTGGGGAACACCCACTAGACAGAGTGAAATCAATCTAGATGACTTGCTGGGAAGGGTCATTAGGGAGAACAATAGGTCTTAAAAGATGCTAATCACTCACTGGGTAGCCTTCCTGAGAAGCCTTTCTGGGGACACTGCAAATAGCCACTGAGTTACGGCTGTCTGACCCTACAGGGACGTGTGACCAAGTCACTTGGTACCGGACTCCATGATAATACTAGTGTTTTTCCACTGATGGGGTGTGGGAATCAAACTGGGAGACAAAGGATTCCTGCCTTACGCAAAAACTATTTAAGGCAGGGGAGTGACATCGTGGTTCATTCTTCTCTGACTTCCCCTGCCCCCCAAGAAAGAAGACTCCTGGAAACAACTGAGAAACAAAAGGACTGAACCCAGGCTAGAGGGTGGTCTAGCCTGTGAATGGAATATCTGGAGTTTTAAGCTGCAAGCAAGTGCAGCATGCCTTCAAGACTGTCTGCAAACTGCCTAGAACAATGTTTAGGGTAAGAATTGCTGCTCATATCCATTTTATTAGTACGTTAAGCGTAGGTTGCGTTTTTGTTTTATTTGCTAGATAATCTGCTTTGGTCTGTTTGCTATCCCTTATATTATAGATTCATAGACTCTAGGACTGGAAGGGACCTTGAGAGATCATCGAGTCCAGTCCCCTGCCCTCATGGCAGGACCAAATACTGTCTAGACCATCCCTGATAGACATTTATCTAACCTACTCTTAAATATCTCCAGCGATGGAGATTCCACAACCTCCCTAGGCAATTTATTCCAGTGTTTAACCACCCTGACAGTTAAGAACTTTTTCCTAATATCCAACCTAAATCTCCCTTGCTGCAGTTTAAGCCCATTGCTGCTTGTTCTATCATTAGAGGCTAAGGTGAACAAGTTTTCTCCCTCCTCCTGATGACACCCTTTTAGATACCTGAAAACTGCTATCATGTCCCCTCTCGGTCTTCTCTTTTCCAAACTAAACAAACCCAATTCTTTCAGCCTTCCTTCATAGGTCATGTTCTCAAGACCTTTAATCATTCTTGTTGCTCTTCTCTGGACCCTCTTCAGTTTCTCCACATCTTTCTTGAAATGCGGTGCCCAGAACTGGACACAATGCTCCAGTTGAGGCCTAACCAGCGCAGAGTAGAGCGGAAGAATGACTTCTCGTGTCTTACTCACAACACACCTATTAATGCCTCCCAGAATCACGTTTGCTTTTTTTGCAACAGCATCACACTGACTCATATTTAGCTTGTGGTCCACTATAACCCCTAAATCCCTTTCTGCCGTACTCCTTAACTACAAAAGATTTTAAGTGACTGTTGGGTCAGGCGGGCTCAGTGATAACACATTTCCAGGCAGCACCCTGAAGGGTGGGGGAACCCGTCAAGCCTCCTTACACAGTATTCTACAAGGACAAGTTTTCCTTAAGGCTACGCTCCAGATTTCTTCCTAAAATGTCTCCTGAGTTTCACCTGGATCAGATCCTTTACCAACAAATTTTCTTTGCAAAATCATGTAATTCCAGTCCTGAGATGTCCTTCCATACTCCAGATATTGAAAGGGTGTTGGCCTTTTATCCAGATAGGGCTAAATCATTTTGAATATCTACTAAACTGTTCTTTTGGCGACAGATGTAAAGGTTGTGCATGTATTATTGATTGTTACAGTGCTGCTAGTGTTCCACCCTCTTCTGGTATGTCAGCTCACTCCATTGTCTATATCTGTGGCTCTAATTAAAAATGTCCCAGTGTCTGAGATCTGCAGAGCTGCTACAGGTCCTCAGTACATATTGTCTCCAGGCACTATGCCTTAGTTGATTCCTCTAGATCTGAAGTGAGGGAGTTGGCAATGCAGTTCTTTTGCTATATTTTGGACTTTGTTTTCCTTATGTTACCCACAGGGCCTGGTGATGGATGGACATAGTAGGGTCCAAGATTAGTTACAGGATACTAGAAAGTGTAAGACATGTTTCCAGAATTTCAGAAAAGGGACAGTTACGAGGGTTTGTAACAAAGTCTAGGAGTGCTTGTCAGTATTCCCAGTACTATCAAAAATTCAAGGGGAATATTTCTAGTTCTATTTTTAGGGGCTTTTGGATGTTTAGTTTTGTGAGCTGCAAAGAGGGTTTAAGGGCTAGTTAAAGCCAGATGGTTTATACAATGCTTTCAGGGTTGCTGCTGGTCCTCTGTAATACCTGACATACAGCCTCTTTTGCTGAATACAAACTACTTGTGTTTTTTTTAGTTGATCTCATATTAATGTATTACATTTTGCATTAATGTATTAAAATATAATTCAACAAAATCTCTTGATTACTCTATTGTATAGCATCTATAAAAGCTAATTTACTGTTATATTGTGCCAGTTTTACTGTGTATAGGTAAAAGTTTAACATGCTATCTTTCAATCCATTCTCTATTAATTGTGTGATGTGGTAATCATAGGACTAGAAGGGATCTTAGTAATATTTGTAACTATTCCAGAAGAACTTCATGGTGTAAACAGTTGTTAATTCATAGTCCTCTAGTGGTGTGCTGGTTCACATAAATATCTTTTGAAATATTTGTCTTTGTTGAAATGTGAAAGGAAAATAAATTAATAATTCTGAACCCACTTCCTACTGCATGAAAACTTCCACAACAAAACATTCTCTGGAATGGATGTTGTTCACAGCAAATTACAGCTCTGATAAAAGTAGCAAGTTAGAGAAAATAAGACATTTTTCTGGTTTGTTACTTTTCCTCTTTCAGTCTCTTTGCAAATATTGCATATAATAATTCACTGTCTACTTTTGTTAACCTGTTGCAATCTCAAACAATTTGTATGTTTTATATTTAGTTTTTAAGCAGTCTTATTTTAATTACTTTTTTCTTGTAAGATGTACTTTCCCTCCACTAAGTGACCCTGTTAAACAGCTTAGGCCCCCCTACTAGTAAATCTATTCAAATTTAGAATTGTGGGGTGATTCCTCTAGATTTTAAATATGATTAAAAAAAGCTTAGCTATAATCATAGTTGAGGTTTTAAAGAGATGCTGCTGCGTAAGGAAACCATAAAAGTGCTATTACACTCTGAAAACTGGCACTGAGAGTGGTTTTCTTTTTCCCTCTGTGAGCTAAAAAAATCTATTTTACTCAATTTATGAGTAATAAGCTGTCTCTCCCTCCCCCCACCAGCTCTGCAAACTTAGGCTTGGTCTACACTACACATTTATACCGATTTTAGGAGAGTTAAACTGATTTAATGCTGCACCCGTCCACACAACGAGGCCCTTTATATCGATATAAAGGGCTCTTTAAACTGGTTTCTGTACTCCTCCCCGACGAGAGGAGTAGCGTTGAAATCGGTATTACCATATCAGATTAGGGTTAGTGTGGCCTCAAATCGACGGTATTGGCCTCCAGGCAGTATCCCACAGTGCACCACTGTGACCGCTCTGGACAGTAATCTGAACTTGGATGCACTAGCCAGGTAGACAGGAAAAGCCCCGCAAACTTTTGAATTTCATTTCCTGTTTGGCCAGCGTGGAGAGCTCATCAGCACAGGTAACAATGCAGTCTCCTGAGAATCAAAAAAGAGCTCTAGCATGGACCGCACGGGAGGTACTGGATCTGATCTCTATATGGGGAGAGGATTCTGTGCTAACAGAACTCCGTTCCAAAAGACGAAAAGAAAAAACATTTGAAAAAATTTCCAAGGCTATGATGGAGAAAGGCTGCACCAGGGACTCAGTGCAGTGCAGAGTGAAAGTTAAGGAGCTCAGACAAGCCTACCAGAAAACCAAAGAAGCAAATGAAAGGTCCAGGGCAGGGCCAAAGACATGCCGCTTCCACGCTGAGCTGCATGCTATTCTAGTGGGGTCCGCCACCATTACCCTACCCCTGTCCGTGGATTCCGAGGTGGGGGTGGTAATTTCAGCCATGGCTGAGGATTCTGTGGACGAGGAAGATGAGGAGGAAGAGGAGGACGAGCTTGCAGAGAGCACACAGCACTCCGTTCTCCCCAACAGCCAGGAGCTTTTTCCCACCCAGACGGAATTACCCTCCCAAGCCAATAACCCAGACAATGAAGCCATGGAAGCGACCTCTGGTGAGTGTACCTTTATAAATATAAAACATGGTTTAAAAACAAGCATTTTTTAATGATGGATTTGCCCTGAGGACTTGGGATGCATTCGGGGCCAGTATAGTTACTGAAAAAGTTCGTTAACATATCTGGGGATGGAGCGGAAATCCTCCAGGGACATCTCCATGAAGATCTCGTGGAGGTACTCCAAAAGCCTTGGAGAAGGTTTCTGGGCAAGGCAGCCTTATTCCGTTCACCATGGTAGGACACTTGACCACGCAATGCATGTAGCAAGTAATCGGGTATCATTGCATGACAAAGCCTAGCTGCGTATTGTCCCGGTGATTGCTGGCATTCAAGCAAGCTCTGTTCTTTATCTCACTGTGTTATCCTCAGGAGAGTGATATCGTTCATGGTAACCTGGCTGAAATTCAGGAATTTAATTAAGGGGACAGAGATGGCCATTCCTACTGGGCTGTTTGCCAGTTGCTTCAAAGAAATCTTTCCTTGCAGGTAGCCAAGCGGGGGGAGTGGAGGGGGTAATGGCGTTGAGCTTTTTCGCATTTGGCTAGCAGAGATCTTCCCTGCTACCAGCCACGCGGTGGGGGGAGGGCTAAAGCGATCATCTCAGAGAATTGGATGCGGGGGTGGTTTCTGCTGCTGCACGTTAACAGGAAAGAAGCAGCACTGAATGGGATTTGCTTGGTATTTGGGAAAGGAGGGCACTGTGTATATAGGAAGGCTGCAGAAGCCGAAAGACAATGGCTTACCATGGTCACATGCAAGCTGAATTCTGCTGCCTGGACCTGCATCTGTGAGATCTCTAACACCAGAGCCGCAGGCACTCAATATTAAGATGCAAAATGCGACCTTGTAGTGAAATCACATGTGCTATGTAAGGTGAATAATGTTGTTCACCGTGAAAGAGTATAACCATTGTTCTGTAAAATGTATCTTTTTTAAAATACTTGTCTCCCTTTTTTACCTCCCTCATGCAGCTGCAAATTTTTCAAGCCTCCCTACTCCATCCCGAAGGCTATCTCAGATAAGGCAGAGGAAAAAAAAAGATGCGAGATGAAATGTTCTCGGAAATCATGGAAGTAACCTGCAATGAAAGAGCTCATCTGAATGAGTGGAAGGACGTGGTATCAAATTACAGGAAAGATGCCAGTGAACGTGAGGACAGGAGGGACGATCAAGATGAGAGGTGGCGGCAGGAAGATCAGAGGTGTAGGCAGGAAGATCAGCGGTGGCGGGATGCAACGCTGGGGCTGCTGTGTGATCAAACTGACATCTTCTGACATCTGGTGGAGCTTCAGGAACAGCAGCAGGGTCACAGAGTGCTGCTGCAGCCGCTGTGTAACCACCCTCACCACTCGCCATGTTCCACATCTTCCTCACCCGGACATGTAAGAACGCGTGGGGGAAGGCTTCGTGCACCCACCCACTCCATCTCTGTGGACAGCCCAACCAAAAGGCTGCCATTACTTGGAAATATTTTTAGTGGCCTTTTCCTTCTCTCCTATCCTCCTCCCAAACTACACTCGGGATACCTTGTCAGTTCTCTCTCTCTTTATAAAGACTTTTAAATAAAGAATATGATTTTTAAACGATAGTGACTTTATTTCCTTAGGTAAGCTGTAATCGAAGGGGGAGGGTGGGTTGCTTACAGGGAATGAGTCAATCAAGGGAGGGGTTCATCAAGGGGAAACAAACACAACAGTCACACCGTACCCTGGCCTGTGATGAAACTCGTTTTCAAAGCTTCTCTGATGCGCAACGCTTCATGGTGTGCTCTTCTAATTGCCATGGTGTCTGGCTGTGCATAATCAGTGGTCACGTGATTTGCCTCAACCTCCCACCTCGCCATAAAGGTCTCCCCTTTACTCTCTCGGAGATTGTGGAGCACACAGCAAGCAGCAATAACAATGGGGAGATTGGTTTGGCTGCGGTTTGATCGAGTCAGTAATGTGCACCAGCGTGCCTTTAAACGGCCAAATGCACATTCTGCCACCATTCTGCACTTGCTCAGCCTGTAGCTGAACAGCTCCTGACTACTGTCCAGGCTGCCTGTGTATGGCTTCATGAGCCATGGCATCAAGGGGTAGGCTGGGTCACCCAGGATAACTACAGGCTTTCAACATCCGCAACTGTTATTTTCTGGTCTGGGAAGTAATTCTCTTGCTACAGCTGTTTAAACGGTGTAGAGTTCCTGAAGACATGAGCGTCTTCCTGGACCCTTCCTGGCCATCCCACGTGGATGTTGTGAAACATCCCTTGTGATCCACCAGTGCTTGCAGCGCTATGGAAAAGTACCCCTTGTGGTTTATGTACGGGGTGCCCTGGTGCTCCGGTGCCAAGATAGGGATATGGGTTCCATCTGTCGACCCCTCCCAGTTAGGGAATCCCATTGCAGCAAAGCCATCCACTATGACCTGCATATTTCCCAGAGTCACAACTTTTCATAGCAGCAGCTTAATGATTGCTTTGGCTACTTGCATCACAGAAGCCCCCACAGTAGATTTTCCCACTCCAAATTGATTACTGACTGACCGGTAACTGTCTGGCGTTGCAAGCTTCGAGAGTGCTATTGCCACTCGTTTCTCGACTGTGAGGGCTGCTCTCATCTTGGTATTCTGGCATTTCAAGGCAGGGGAAAGCAAGTCACAAAGTTCCATGAAAGTGCCCTTACACATGCGAAAGTTTTGCAGCCACTGCGAATCGTCCCAGACCTGCAAAAATATGTGGTCCCACCAGTCTGTGCTTGTTTCCTGGGCCCAAAATCGGCGTTCGATGGCTAGAACCTGCCCCATTACCAGCAGGATCTCCAAAGCGCAGGGGCCTGCGGTTTGAGAGAATTCTGTGTCCATGTCCTCATCGTTCTCGTCGCTGCTCTGCCGTAGCCACCGCCTCCTCGCCTGGCTTTGCAGGTCCTGGTTCAGCATAGACTGCACGAGAATGTGTGAGCTGTTTACAACGTCCACAATTGTGGTCTTGATCTGAGCAGGGTCCATGCTTGCTGTGCTATGGCGTTTGCACAGTTCAGCCAGGAAAAAAGGCGCGAAACGGTTGTCTGATGCTTTCACAGAGGGGGAGGTGAGGCTGTATCCAGAACCACCCGTGACAATGTTTTTTGCCCCATCAGGCACTGGGCTCTCAACCCAGAATTCCAAGGGGCGGGGGAGACTATGGGAACTATGGATAGCTATGGGATAGCTACCCACAGTGCAACGCTCCGGAAATCGATGCTAGCCTTGGTACATGGACGCACACCGCCGAATTAATGTGCTTAGTGTAGCCGCATGCACTTGACTTTCTACAATCTGTTTTACAAAACCGGTTTATGTAAAATCGGAATAATCCCGTAGTGTAGACATACCCTCAATCTGAAACCTGAAAGTCAAGCTTTAGTCTTTGTGGCTATCATACATCACCAATAATAAAAGTTTTGCATCTGAAACTTAGTTAACAATTTGGATATGTGAGCTGGAAAAGAATTATCTTGTTCTTGCAAAGTGTATTGGCTTTGCAATACTGACAGAAGTAAAACTTTATTTAAAAAAAAAAATTTGAGTCATAAGATAAGTACATAGGATCTGAATACCTGGACAGAGAAGATCTGTTTAGTAAAAAGGAAGCTTTTTTTGGATAGTTGGTTTTCTGTTTAATATCACACACTAAAATACTCTTTTGTATTAATCTACTGGCTTTGAAGCATTATTTAATGCTAGTATTGCCAGAGCAGTATGGGACTAGTGTGTTGAGTTGTGGGTTTTCGATGAAAAATCCCCTTTAGTGTTTAAACATTACAGAGACAAGTTTCTCATCTGTTGCTTACTCTTGAGGGATGCTCTGCAGCTGCTGTTTTCATTCCAGAGTCACCTGTTGCCTTCCTTTGTCATCACTATACAGCAATATGCATTGCTGCTATAGACATCAGGAAAAAGAAGAGACTACTTGTGTTCTAGGTTGATAGAGATCATCGCCCTTCCTTGTTCACTCCTGGGAAAGAGGGTGAAGAAACCATGCTCCTAGCAGGGCCTGTGAAAGGGAGCGATATGAAATATTTCCCTCTGCACTTTTGTAGGGTCTTTGGGGTGTGGGTTAAGAATCTCATGGCAAGATGCTCTCCCTTCTAGGATTACCAACATAGTATTTCAAAAATACAGGACTGTTTTCTTAGTAATCCTCTGGGGAAGTAGTACCCAGTACATGAGGGCCAGGAGTGGGATGCCCAGAAACACAGAGGGGGGAGAGAACTAACCATGTGCCAGTTGAGGAACCCTTCTGTGCCAGTCAGACTATCTTGACTGCTGGGGTCCAGCTCTGGAATTGAACAAGGGAGCACTGAAGGGGCAGGACTGGGAGGGGAGCATCTGTGAGTAATGGCCCCCTGCGGGACAGGCTCCCTGCTGACTCCAGCCCTTGAGTGTCTCCCTGTCTGTTGTCACTGTGCCTTCTCTGTCTGGCAGGGCAAGTGGATGGGGCTGTGTGCCCTGGGGCTGTGCTGAAGGGCCAGGGTCAGGAAGGGGCTCTGTCTGGCCGGGGGATCAGGGGACTTGCTGGATGTAACTTTCCATTTCCTGCTCACGGAGTCTCTGCCAATGCCCCCAGCAGGGGAGCATAATTACTGGTTGGTGGCAGCTGCAGCAGTGGAGGAGCGAGGTGGGCAGGGACCCTGGTTCTGGCAGCTGAGGCCATCTGCACAGAGCTCTGTCTGCTTTTCTGGTTGGACAGAGTCCCCTCCTGACTCCAGCCTCTCAGTGCTGCTCCATCAGGTCTTTGTGCCCTCCAGTAACCTTATTGCTTCCACCCCCAGGGGGCCGCAACCCATAGTTTGGGAACCTCTGTGCTGTAGGTACATCGGTTCAGTAAATCATGGGACTGATTCTACATTACTAAATTGTCTAATTTTGCAAACTTTATATCATTGGAAGGTAAGGTAATAATAAAAATCTCATTATGCAAAGCCATTTTTTATTATGTTGAAATACTGGATAAAAGGCGTCCTATAGTTATTTAGTACGGGACAGGCAATTTTCTATTTAAATAATGTATGTCCTGACTGTTCAGAACCCTACTTGAGGCCTAAGCAGGTGGTTAAGCTCCTCCTGCAGAGCATCCTTTTTCCTCACTCTCCACTTCATGTTTTATGCTGGTAGAATTGATATGCATCCACAAAGCACATCTTCCATTCCCAGTTACCTTTAGCAATAAATCTTTTCCCTCAGTGTCTGTATTTAGCTTCTCTTAAAAGCCATATAACATAAGTCACTGGTGCTTGGCTACGTTCCTCCTCACCCTTTTTCTAGGGGAAAACACATGGCTCTTTACCTTCCTCCCCAGCCATGGATGTAGGGTGAAGCAGGGGCATCTTTAATCCAGGCCCCCCCCCCCAACCAATCTTTTAGAGAAGAGGGGGATTTGAGTGTACTTCTCCTCCCTTCTTAAGCATTGGGGGCGAGGGGGAGGGAATGTGGCCTGCTTGGGTTTTTTTTCAGATCCCCTCTCTGCAAACGGATGGGCGAGCTATTGGAAACGTCTTCCCTGTCCTTTAAGCCTTGATGGGGGAGTGGTTGAGAGGAATCACACTGCCTAGGGCCCAGGCAACTTATTTCCTTTCCCAGAATCAATGCCTGCAGTGCGTTTTGATGTGTTTCCTTGGTGGTGATGTTCCACCAAAAAGAGGCAGTAGCTGAAGGTTTCTAGGCAGTGCAGGCTACAGGGGTTCGATAGTTTAAATTCTTTGTGGTGCTTACATTTTTTTAAGTGGTCATTTCTGCTTCAAATATTAAGCTTCAAGCCTTCTCTGTTTAAACCTTTTATTTCTGTGTTTCCTTCCTATTTTTTTCTGTGTTCCCCCACCACTATAACCAAACTCCTTACCCTTTCAATTACTTCATCATGGATTATGCTAAAATTACAGAACTTCTTTGTAACTGAGCCGTTAGACAATTTATCTTTATGTAAATATGGTACTACTGGCTGAAATGTTACGTTTTTAAGTTGAGCATGTTTTTTTAAAGAAAAACCAACATATAAAAATTGTAAAGCCAAAAAATAGACACACTCTAAAACTGCTTAGGAGGATTCCTATTGCTTATGAAAGTCTAGCACTGCAATATAGCCCATAGTATGAAACATTTGAACATTTAAATGAATGCTACACAATAATGTTTAAAACTAACCCTTTTTCTGATGGGATGAAATCTTCAGATAGGACCATTTAAACTTAAATTTTATGCCATGTATTCTTATGTTTGACTTAGGTTGGTTGAAGACTTTTGATGACTACTTTAGAGATCAGACACAACATATCCTAAACAACATGGTGGTAAAACTGCAAGAAGACAACAAGAGGAAGTTCATGTGGTCTGAAATCTCTTACTTTTCAAAGTGGTGGGATGGAATAGATAGCCAAAAAAAGGATGCTGTTAAAAGGTTTGAACCTCTGTTTATTTGTTGATGTATACCATATTTGTAGAGTTTTGTAACTCTTAATGCTTAAATAAATGTAAGCTTGGAGCATCATTGATAGAAGTATACATTTCTTAAAGATATCTTATTTTTAATATTATGCTGGATCATGGTTATACTTTCATTTTTTTCATAATTTTTAATAAGGTTGTTTTCAGGGAAATGGAGGCAGGCTGCACATAAGAAAACTGTATTTAGCAAAGAACAAAATAAAAATATCTGTGTACATATATTAGGATCAAGTAGCAGCTGCTCCATAGTTCATGTTGCAATTAAGTTTTCATTTTAAGTCTAACTTATACTTCCCATCCTCAACACACAAAAAAATTATGTTGTCCTCAACATTGATAAGTTGGGCCTGAAGCTAAGAGAGAATATTTCTGTAAAATATGTGCATGGGTTCCTTGATAGTTTAAATTCTTTCTTTGTTGTGCTTACATTTTTTTAAGTGGTCATTTCTGGAATTGAGGTGCTCATCAGATTTTTTTTTTTAAATCCTTGATGTTTTTGACAACACTCTGTAGCAAGAAAAAAAAGTGTCCTCCTTAGATGAACTCTAGTGCAAGGACTACTTTTTTTATTTGAGAACAATCAAATCAATGCATCTGATGAAGTGGGTATTCACCCACGAAAGCTCATGCTCCAAAACGTCTGTTAGTCTATAAGCTGCCACAGGATTCTTTGCTGCTTTTACAGATCCAGACTAACACGGCTACCCCTCTGATACAAATTTAGAGAAAATGTCAACATTTTTATTAATGACAATAGGATAATCTCTGTGATTTTAAGCTACCCTTAACAAAAAAGAAAGCGGGGGCAGGGTGGGGAAGCAAGCCTCTCCGTTTAATTTGTGGGGATAGTCCTGAAAATGTAAGCTGATCACCCGAGGGGCTTCTGAGTGAATAAGAACTTTCCACCAAAATTAATGTTCTCAAATAAGTTGGTTTGCTTCATCTATCTTGAGAATGTAGAGTAGAAGATGAATACAGATTAAGTTGAAGAGATTTCCCCATTATTGTGAACCGAAAGTGATCAGAAAGCCTGAGTCAGGTTCTCCTCCAAAATTGATTGGTTTAAAAATCATGAGACTGAAAGAAGAGGGGGAGTATTTGTCTTCTGGTTTTTAACCTGTAAAGGTGCATTTTTCACATTTTCAAACTTCTTTACAAAGATGTGGGCTAGAAACTTAAATAAATCTGATATTCTCATGTAATCATAAAACTCCAAGAGTTGGGACTCTGATAAAAAGAACAAATTTCAAGACTCTCGTTAATATCACAAGAGTTGATAATGTTATTTATGTATTTCATGGTGGGATGTGAACCTTCATGCTTGGGAAGAACATCTTATAAACATCTGCACAACTACTGTGGTATCCTGCTTCAAAACCCCTCTTTTACAACTTTTCCGTAAAACCTCTAGAAGGTTAACTGTTAGGCCGTTCGTGTGCTGAGACCATTGCCAATCATCTTAGTTAATACTATTTCTTCTTCAAGTAGATGCAGCTGTGTATTCCACGCAAGAGCTGGAGAATTTTGCTTAGCAGTAAACCTAGGGACAGTATTCATGCCTTGTGGGTGTAGCCTATCCTCTGGCTATATGAGGTGGTGCCACCCCAACCCCCTCTTGGTTCCTTCTCATTGCCCATAACTGGAGTTGGCACTCAGTGGTTATCACTTCACATTCACTTATCTGTTTTCTGAGAATTACCTTTCCATGTACTGTATATAGTTTTTATGTAGTTAGTAGTATTCTAGATAGTGTTAGGATACTTATTGCCCTGTGCGATGCCCACAGTAGGGTTCAAGTACTACGTGTAGAGTGTGTGTGTGTGTGTGTGTGTGTGTGTGTGTAGCGATTCCTAATAGTGATCCCTACATGAGGCACTTGCTGTGTTCAGGCAAGGGGCGTAATAAGGAGTGGTGCTCTTATATTTAAGTTGATCACCAAAAGAACCCAGGTGGTCAGTGAATTATGCTTGAAGCAGCACCTTCTTGAGCAGGCCATGAGACCTGTTTTGGTACAAAGCCCTGTGTCTGATTGGCGGTCTCCTTCAGACTTGGTGAATGAGGCTGCTCTGTGTTCCAGTGCTGCCATCTCCCCCAAGAGAAGGAGGGGTCTTTCACCCTTCATAGGAGTGCCAAAGAAAGAAATCCCATAAAACTGACTGGGACCAGCGCTCGTGGGAACTCTTCTTCCTCCTCTAAAAAGAGTACAGACCACTACCATACCACTTCCAGCATGTGGGATGGAGCAGGTCTGTCAAACCACTCGCCGATATCACGCTGAAACCTCCAGGACACGGTACCATTGACTCTGATTCTGGCCGTGGGGCATTTGTATAGTGCAATACTGATTACACAACACGGGCACCAAGAGTCTCCATGCTGGTGGCATATCAGGCAGCAGCAGATTTACTTTACCAGTCTGTTCTGGACTTTGCCATGCTTGTGGCCTCCACTTCCATGATACTCAATATGCAGAAGCTCAGAAACTACCCAGTTTTGCCACCTCTATTCCTAGTGACTACAGGCCAAATTTTTAAAATGTATTTTAAGTATCAAATGATACAGATAGGGATTTAGTGGAATTTTCAAAAATACCTGGGTGAAATAATTGAAAGCAACCTATCTGCATTTTTAGTTTCCTAAATACCTTTTGAAATCTGGCTTTAGTATCTTACTATGCGAGTCGCTTCTGAATCAATGAAATTTTTTACAGAATACAGTACTACTCCAGGTAAATACGAGTGGCAAAATTTGGCCCTACAATTTAAAGTCAATTCACCAAGTGATCTAAAATCCCCTGTGATAAAGCCATTTGGAATAATGTAGCATACTAAAAAAATTCAACATTTATGTTTACAAGGAGAGAAAAAAGGTCTGTGTCCAAGATTTCATAGTCTCCTTTTAGATCATTTTCATCTACAGAAGTCTGAAGTAAGGGAGTTAGTCCTAGAATGTGTGCATAATTACATATCTTTCACTTTGCTTTGCATGGTAAAACAAGCTAATGGGAATTTTTAAAGTACTGCTGAACTTGCTGACTTATTAGAGAAGACCTCCTGGTAACCATCTTCTTGACTGACTAATAGCTGTTCGGCAGAGGGTTGCAGAAGTATTATTCTTTGAAGCAAGCTACTTTCTGGCTGTGTTTAGAAAGATCCTTATTGTTATTTAATACTTACGGAGATCACATTTTTCTAGGATTTGTTTTGATGTTTTCTCTCTGTCTGTCTCTCAAATATTTATTACAGTAGTTGTCACTGAGATCATTTTTGGGGGAAGAATGGTTTTACAGGTACTAGTTTTATAAACCAGTCACGCTGGTCAGTTGTTTTAGCTGTGTTGGTCCTGGGATGTTAAAGACAAGGTTGGTGAAATATCTTTTATTGGACCAGCTTCTTATCAGTCTCACTAAATCCTGACAAGAAAAAAATATATAAACAGGATGGCAAGTGCAAACAAAATTAGTGTGAAATCTATTACTGTATCTCAGCAAAGAGAAACAAATTAACCTTGTCTTGTTTTGATTAAAAACAAAAAAACAAACAAACCCACAGTCTAATGTACAATTAATTCTTTACTCTTTGAAAGGAATGGTGCTATATTACTAGTGGAACTCACTACCCATGTTATATATGAATTATTCAGCACTGATCTTCATGGCTTAAAAGTAGCGTGAATTAGCTATGAAAGTTAAAAATGGTCAGAGTGCTTTGAGACCATCTACTTTTTTTAGGTCCTCCTATTTATATATGTGTATATAGTGTTCACAAGCATTAGAAAAATATTTTTAAAGTGCAGAGTCGCTTTTATTGTACTTGATCTATAGTAAAATCAGTCTATACTAAGATTTTTTTGTTAGATTGCTAACAACTATGTAGGGTCTCTGTGTTGGTCTCTGTGCAATAGTTTATCTCAAAGACAGCCTTCTCTGATAGCTATGACATTTTGAGATGCAATTCAGACTAGCTGAGAGCAAGGATACATGGAGTCTGGTGGAGAAGAGGGGTTATACTGTTTCTTTTCACTTGTATATGATGAAATGCTGATTTTGTTTCTTCTTTTTTCACTCTCTCGTCTGTCTGAGGACTCTGTTTACAGCTTGTATGCAAATTGTCTTAAACATACATTCCCTTGGTTAACACAGGCTAACTTGACCAGTTCTACCTAATTGGGGCTACATGAGTTTTGAATGTGTGCCTTTAACATTATATGGGGAGATTTCATAACTTTACTCAGTGTTGCGACATTCATTTCAAGATATTATCGACCAGTGAGTTATTAGTTTTCAAATGATACCTCCCAAGGCATATTTTGTACAAAGATTATTACAGTAGTGCTTACGGTGTGAATACAGAAATGTTTGGTCACAATAGCATCAAAATATGTTTTACTTGATATTTGTTTGGGTTGATTTTAGTGTCCATTTTTGTTAGTGCTGAGCAGCTCTTATAGCCTTGGCTCTTTTTTATAGTGGGAGTGGCAGTGACTGCTATAAGCAAGTCCCTGTGTACTCTGCATTAAACTGGATCTAAATTCTGTGACAGAATACCTGGTTTGTGTGGCAGACAGGTAATCTTACAAGTTTCATTAATTTTCTAAAATGGAGGCTTTTACTGAATTACACTTGAAATTTAAAGAACAATTAATACAGCATCCCCTATGGTGTTCTGTTAAATTCAGCTTAATTTACAGCGACCTAGACTTTCAATATTTGCATGTGCGAGATTTTTGCATTGACAGTACATAATTGTATAATGGAAGTGAAGAAATGGGAAGTTGAAGGTTTGACAGTGTGGAGGGCATTTTGTGACTTTGTCCCCTAGGTAGGTTGGTTATGGGAAAGGGGTTGAGATTGTGGGATAAGCTCATTAGTATTCCTGCTAAAATGGATTTCAGTGAAATAGTTAAATTTAGATATTTTGGCACTATTCTCATGTGAACATCTATTGCAATAAATTAATGGATTCTATAAGTGCTACAATATATTCCCTTTTATACTATAGTAGTTCAAATTTTACATGCTCAGTGCTATTACTGTGAATGCTAAATTTCATGGATTTTTACTTTATAGATATATTATTTTGTTAAATCAGATTTGCACTTCTGGACACAAGTTTACTAAATATTTTTCTCCCAGATTAATAGAAGATGGCCAGTTTGAAATAGTAACAGGAGGATGGGTCATGCCTGATGAAGCTTCTCCTCATTACTTTGCTTTAATTGACCAGCTAATAGAAGGACATCAGTGGCTGGAGAAGACTCTAGGTATATATGTGTCATTTTTGTCCCCCAACTTGATGTTTAAACTTAAAAACTGACAAAGAATTAAGTCAGTCAGCAAGTGTTATACAATGTTTTGATGACTGACTATAAGTAGGCATCATTGCAAGCTAAACTATTTTCAGCGAAACAAATCTGTGCAAAGATAGTTATATTTTTGCTGAGTTTGTGACTCTGAAAGCCTATATGTCAGGAATATTGTTCATGTCTACTCTGTTAAGACAGCCATAATTCTGAAAAGTGACTTTGGACCTGATTCACAATTTCTGAAGTGGCAGTCAGTGACACTGCGTGGGTGCAGTGGTTTGCCTATACATTGTAAATTGCAGGATTGGCACCTGTGTTTGTGGTGATCATTTGCAAATATAGGTTTCCAGGGTAAGAGCAGTTAAACTATTTTCCATTCTATTATTTTTTCTGTCTTGATCTGTGGAAGAAACTTATATTACTTAAGCATAATAAATGAGGAATAACATTTGCTTTAATATAGCACCTGTGAAATGAAGGAATTGGGAAGCACCAGTATTGTCACTACCAACTTTTCAAAATTCATGAATCAGGTCCAAAATATCATCAGATTTTCAAAATAATAAGCCTGGGTCCTTATTATTTGCCATCTTGTTTTTGAGCTTACAGCATTCACATTTTCCACCTTTTCTTTCTAGAAGTACAGGCCAGATGCTTACTACTACTTTTTTCAATGAAAGCTGAGATTTTTATATAATTCTAATTGATTAATGGGGTTTTAAGTAAAATATGAAATATTGTGACACAACAAAAAAGCAAGAGACAGCAATAGGAGAAATACTATAGATTCTATTTACAGGTTTTTATGAAGGACAAGAGTTTGACCTACTTGTAATTGTATATGTATATGCTTCGTTTCTATTTATAATTTGTAATGATAAAGTGTTTTAAACAGACTTTATTTTCTTTCTTTCTTTCATTTATCTACTTAAACTGTTTGTCAGAGGATGTGTGAAGTCCAAGACTATAACAGGGTTCAAAAAGAACTAGATAAGTAAGTTCGTGGAGGATAGGTTCATCAGTGGCTATTAGCCATACTCTGAAGTGTCCACAGTCTCTGTTTGCCAGGAGCTGGGAATGGGCAACAGAGCATGGATCACTTGATGATTACCTGTTCTGTTCATTTCCTGTGAAGCACATGGCATTGGCTACAGTTCAAAGACAAGATACTGGGCTAGATGGACCTGTGGTCTCACCCAGTATGGCCGTTCTTGTGTTCTTAAACTAAGTGCTTTTCACCACTTGACTTTTCTGAACACTGGGTTGAATAATATGGATGTAGTGTTCTTTGAAATGAGAAATAAGAAAGAAAGACACAAACTTCTGACATATTCTTCTACTCAACAGGAGTAAAACCGAAGTCTGGTTGGGCCGTCGATCCCTTTGGGCATTCGCCAACAATGACTTACCTTCTGAAACGCTCAGGATTTTCCAACATGGTTATACAGAGAGTCCATTACTCAGTTAAAAAATATTTTGCAACCCAGAAGATGCTAGAATTTTTTTGGAGACAGAACTGGGGTATGTATTGTTTTCTTGGTATCACTCTGTCATTTGTTGCTTCAGACCTCCTGAGAACTGGAAATAGGCATTGAATAAACAGCTGTGAAAACCTCTACAGCAAACAGATTACTTAGTGCAGAATGTATTAAGTAATTAAAAGTAGGGCTGGTCAAAATTTTAATATTTTACT
Organism: Gopherus evgoodei; assembly: GCF_007399415.2. Classification (NCBI taxonomy): domain Eukaryota; kingdom Metazoa; phylum Chordata; order Testudines; family Testudinidae; genus Gopherus; species Gopherus evgoodei. The sequence goes on along the minus strand of NC_044327.1, from coordinate 67,200,482 downwards.
GGTGCAAAAAACATTTTTAAAGAAAGGAACACACTTCATTGTGTTCAAAATTGTGATTTTTTTCAGAATTTTTGTCTTTTCTGTCAAAAATGAGAGAGAAACGTCATTTAATTTTGAATTTAAAATATGAATTTTGTTGTTGTCTCACATTTTAAAACAAAACAAATGTTTTTCCCCATATTTTCAGTGGGCAGGAAGAAATAAAAAGCGGGAAACTTTTTTTCTCCCCCTTCTCTCTCTTTTGCTTTCTTACTTTTTTCAGCTGGGGAAGGAAAAAAAAAAAAGGGAAAAGAGGGAAGAGTAGAGAGACTATGCAGAGAGAGACTTTTTTCTTACAACAAAAATTTCAACAAAATTTTTCAGGTATTTTGATGAGATTTGAAGGTGTAGAAGGGGATATGATTCTTCCATTTGTTTTTAATTTTATCAAGCAAGACTTCAGAATAATCTTCTCAAACAGAATTTTACTAAGCAGGATTCTTCAGAGTAATTAATCTTCTCAGACAGTTGGGGTGTTAGAATTAGAATGCAAAGGATAAAGTTTAATCTAGTACAGAAGAATTGTTAAGTGAGTATTCTGGTCTGCTGTAATAACAAAAACAAAACGAAACAAAAAAACTTTAGTCTCATTAACAGCTCTAGCCAAACAACCCCTACTCAAAAATACAAGCAGGATATAGATCAGGTTTAAAGATTAAGTATCCAATATAGTATATAAATGTCAGCAGATGGATATTGGCTAGAAATGTATATTCTGTTCTTGTATATATTTTTACACCATGGTCATTACATAGTGTGAGTGCTTTCCAGTAGTACGTTAAGCAGCATGACTAAAATCTGTTATGTATTAGTTCATTCATTCTTTCCCCAGGGAGAGAAGTGTGTGTAATGGGATGTTTTTGTTTCAGAATTAAAAAAAATAATTAACATTGCTATTTGTTGGATTTAGAGTAGACCTCATCAAAAACATGTGCCTTTCACTTAAAACAGAGGCTGGTGAGATTTGTAATGGTCGTTAGTTCCTGTGGGAGTTTATTCCACAGTTTTGGTTTGTCTTGGCTCCAGAGAAAGTTCTGTGTACTGCGTGAGCTAGTTTTACTCTTATTGTTGAAAGTTCCATTGTGCCAGAGGAGTGAAGTTGTTAACCATAGTTTTCATCCTGGAGTAGTTTTTGTTGTTAAACTTATTTTTTCATGTGTGCTGCTCAATTTCTAACTTGACATAGCTATTCTAAATGGTAGTCGAAATAAACACCGATGATACCTTAGTGTCCTAGGGTTTGGGTTCGCATCAGAGTATTCTAGTCTTTCTGAACAGAAGTCACTTTTAATTCTTCCTGTAAATGATTTTTTTAAAATGGTTTTGGCCTTTTTTGTTTGATAGGTAACAAAACACTTTTCTGGTTTTCTTTTTTTTGTCTTATTTTTGCTGTTTTATCTTAAAAACGTCAGGAATGTTGCGTATTTTCTTCCCTAGAATTGCAAAGGATTTCTTGGGGATATCTGAGTACATGTATTGTGAATACCAGGACCTCAGTTGAAGGTGTCATATCTTTTTGTCAGGCTTTGGAATTAAATAAGTACTAAGAAGACCACTGCTGCAAAAATCAAAATCTCTTCTCACCTGCTCAGTTTTCAGTCTCTTGTATTGTCGAAACTTCTTTAACTCTCCAGTAATTTTCAAGTGTAACCAAAACCTGAAGGTAAAACTCAAACAATTTTTTGAAAAAACTTTCAGGTCTTTTTTCATATCCATAAAGAAGTAAAAAGCCAATTCCCACCCCCATTTTTCAGCTCACCTAGAAAGCTGATCGCCTGCAGACTTAAAAATATTAATTGATCACCCTTTGCCTAATATTAGATGTCCTGAAGGGATATGAATGAGAGTGGGAAATTAGATTTGAGTGGATAAGAGGTCGTAAGGTCTTAACAAATCTGAAATTAAGACTGAACAAGTTCATCAAGAAAAAGTGGCTAACTCTTAACAATCTAGTGCATAATCTATTAAGCATATTTCTTGGTAAAATCCTATGAAATATTAAATATTGTTAAAATTACTTGCATGCTAACTTTAAAGCTTGTATTAGTTTTGCATAAATTGACTACCAAAAGTTGGCAGAGGATCTAGAGTGTTAGTGTTTGTTTATTGATCAAGACTGAGACCCCAGTGTAGTAGTATGCAGAGAAATATGACTCAGTGCCAATCAGTTTACAGTCTAATAATGCAGAAGTATTAAAAGCATAGCATTAGTATGTAATATAATTATGTCACCTTCCAATAATAATTAGAAATCTAAATCTGTAATGTGTCCCTACTTTAGATGACTATCATCAGCATTGATTTTTATACCATTATCTTAATCCCAGCCAAGCGGATGTTGCTTATTTGATAAATGGGTAAAGGGCCATGGGAGAGCCAACTGCGTTGTGGTTTGCTCCTTCAATTAGAATGTTTTGAATGATGATTTTTAAAAAGAGATGTGTCTCAAAACAAGTGGAGACATGGTCCCTGTCCTGAAAAATTTGCAAATTAAATTCTGATGTCTGGCAAGTGTAAAGTGTAATAAAGGGGAGAGTTGAAAGAAGAGTGACAATTATGATTTTTATTTCTCCTCACCCCTCAAAAATCTTGAATTTTTTGATATTTATATTTTTCTTTTCTGTTGCTTTTAATAGGCAAAATGGCAGCACTGAATGTTTAGGAGAGCTTGAGTGAGGTGAGGGAGGTTCTTTGGCAAATAGATTTGGGAAGGCTGTTCTAAGCAGAATGTGCAGCATTTAAGAGGTATGTGGAAGGAAGCCCATTGAAGTGAATGGTCCTGTTCATTTGCTTGGCAGTAGTCTCGTGTTGCTTTAAGCACATGTATATGTGTCTGCAAGGTAAGGACCTTGAGGCTGTACATTTTAATTCAAATAATTTAACACTCCTTTCTGATGTTTTATTTTTGGATTTCAGTGTAGAACTCCTACAACCTCACTTCTCATATGCGTGCTGATGTGATATTTTGATTTACTGGAGTCAGTTCTGAGTGGATAAGTGTCTCTTTCTCTTGTCGGGTTATACTGAAAACCAGGCCCCAACCGGGCTGCTGGTTGGTTTAGCTTCCCCTCACTCTTCACTCATTGTCTCCACTCCCTACAGTGTCCCTCTTCCTACAGTATAGCAGTTCATGTCACAGCAACCTTTATCCTTAGCTGCAGGACCAAACCCCTCTTCCTGTCCTCTCTACTGAATTATTCATATATTTAAAGTAGAAATGAGTGGGAAGCTCCAAACTCGGTGCAAAATGGTCTGGTGAGTTCTTGTGTTCGGAAGTTTTCAGGTATATTGAAAGCACAGGACGTAAATAGATGGCACACAAAGATAGATAGGCTTTGCAGTCAGCAATCTGCTCTACCTGTTGCTTCCTATGACTAAACTCGCATTGCATCCAGATTCTGCAGATGTCAGAATTTCTAGTTGACTTACGTTATACCCAACTACCAAACACAATCCTAGTATTTAATATCTAATCAAAGGATTGTAAATGTTGACAGTTCAAGAAAATCATGATGATAGTAATTCTTGCTTAATTTACTTTTTATTAGTATCTTCTTATAGTAATTTTCTGATACTGTTTTACTTAGAACCTCTTCAAGAGAAAACCCTGAGATGTTCATTAAAATTTTAACTTCTTATTTTAAGAGAATCTGACTTGTTGGAAAATTTTCTGTCTTATTTGAGCTAAATAAATTATTTCTCCATGCAAATTAATTAGTGGGAATTCTTTTGGGTAAGCACCACTGAAAAATTGAATTATAAAAACATATAGAAGAATGGACTTTGTCTGTTACGAGAATTTAGGAAAATTCAGTTACAATTAATTATTCATTGAGGTATTGTCTTTAAGATAACTTAATCATTAGATACTTGATCCTACATTAATTTAAGTCAATGGCAAAACTCCCAGTGACTTAAATGATGCAGAATCAGGGTCCAGATCTCCAAAATGGCACTGTATTTTAGGCTGACATATTAAAAGCACTCCTGGATGAGGCCCAGACAGTTAACTTAGTTTAGACAATGAAATATGGCTTTATTTTATAGATGTTTTCTGTTCACGTACTTTTAGATTTGGGATCCAGTACAGATATCCTTTGCCACATGATGCCTTTCTACAGCTATGATGTTCCTCATACTTGTGGTCCAGATCCTAAAATCTGTTGCCAGTTTGATTTTAAGCGTCTTCCTGGAGGAAGAGTAAGTTGTCCCTGGAGAGTTCCTCCTGAGGCCATTCATACTGGGAATGTTCAGCACAGGTACAGTACTATAAGTATTGTGGAATTCAGTAATTTGAAAGTGTTTTTGTACTTGTTGAAGGCAATGCTTATTAACATCACAACTTGCTTGATTTAGTGTTTAAAAAAGACGATTGTCATAGGAGAAATAATTTTTATTACATATGCATTGTATGTGTCAATTCCCAAAACAGTTGCTAGTACAATTTATGAAAGTGGTAACCGTAAGAGAAATTAAAATTAATACATTGAGCTAGTGTATTAATTCTGCAGTTCGTGATAAACAAGTCTACAACTCTTGGGTCAGTTATGTTCTATGAGTACCAAGAAGAGGTACAAACAATTTGCTTATCAGACTGTTTGATCATATGTTTTTCCAAATTCTGTACTGTCAGGCACCAGGATGACGTCAGGATCTCTCTGGGTTTGTCTACGCTCCAACAAAAGACCAGTGGCACTGAGTCTCAGACCCTGGGTCAATTGACTCAGGCTTGTGGGCCTAAAGCAACAGGGTAGCCTTTTGGGCTCAGAAACTTGAGAGAGGAGGGTCTCGCACTTCAGGCTGGAGCCCAAGCCCATATGTCTACACTGCTACTTTTAGCCATGTAAGCCTGAGTCAAATGACCTGGGTTCTGAGATTCAGCGCCATGGGTTTTTCCTTGCAGTGTAGATATACCCTCTAAGGGTGAGCAGTGGGAGCATACAGTGTATCTTTGCATATAACTCCCACATCTAATCCAATTAATTTAAAAAAAACCTAAATATTCCCATAAGAAGAAAAAAATGTTTAAAATAGTTATGCTGATAGTACCTATCAGTAATGTAAGCTGAAAAAAATTGAGTGTTTATAAAATCAAAAGATTAGAAAAAATAGAATTCAGAGTTTAGGCAAATATAACAGAAATCAACACTTGAATGTATGGAAGTACACATTTGGTACTGTGCTGCCAGGGAGCCAGAAGGGATGGAGACGGGGGCCTCAGAGGTGGGGTGAGGTATGGTTCCATAACACAGATATTTCTCGTGTCCAACAGATCTAAGATTTGGTGGGTTTTGCCCTGATTATTCTTCAGTGTATGAGTATTCCATCCTCCTTATGCTATAGAAACCCATTGACAATGTCTGCAACTGATTGAGAAAGAAATTGGAGAGGGAAGACAGGAAAGAAGAGGTGCTAAGGGAAAATCCCTTGCTTATTAACCTATTTTTTTCCACATCACACAAGTAGTTTTGGGCAGGTGATCACAGATATTGACAAAATGTTGTCTGGCCTCAGAGTGCACATGTAAAATTTGAACCACAAATGAACTTCTTTTGGAATTCCTCCTCTTCTATACTGCCAGTTGCTGTAGTTTGTAGGTGATAGGATACCAGCTTCTCTGAGGGGAGAGCTATACGTACCCTAGATTCAGAGTACCTCTGTCTGACCTCACAGGAGGTGTTGGTTCAGGCAAGGCAGTTCAACATTTTCAGTCTGGCTAATGACAAACTACAAAATGGACCGCTGACAAGAAAATGTTGGTACTAGGTGGGTTATGTTAGTCTCAGCAGACCATTTAACTCAATGACTACAGTTTGTTCATTCATGATTTAAAACTACCTATTAATGACAATAACAGAAAACTTATTCTAAGTAAAAGCAGTTTATATAGCTAAAAAAATAAACAACTTATTAAAATTTTTACAGATTTTGGATATATTGGAAAAATATTTGTAACTCATAGAAACTTTCACATATAACATTTAACTCCCCCACTTCCCAAACTTTAAGCATTAATGGTTTGCAGATCATTCTAAATGTGTACATGCTGCAACCTCTTTGAGAATATGCATTAAAAGTAGGTAAGTTGTTTTAAAAACCTTTAGATTTATAGTTTCTCTAAAATCTTTGGCTACCGTTGGCATGTAACTAACGTAACTGCAAAATTGATAGTATTTCTTATATTAAATGTACCTAGGTAACTTTTTAATTAGAAAAAAACCAGTACTGAAAATATTTTAATGGCAGTCATGGTTATTTATGAACACTTTCACTAGCTCCGGTGCTAAACCTATTTACCTACTAGTTAATATGTTGCTATTAGGGAGGAAAAAACCTACCTTTTTAGTTATCACAAGTAAGAGTACAAGTGGAATTTTGCAAGGCTAGTTGTAGGGTGTGGTATAGAAAATATTTTAGACATTTGTCGTCTTGTCCAGTGATTACTTTTCTATATTCTAAATTTTATAATTTTCTTTTTCCAAGGGCTTGGATGATTTTAGATCAGTACAGAAAGAAGTCAAAGCTTTTCCGTACTAAAGTTCTGTTGGCTCCATTAGGGGATGATTTCCGCTACAGTGAGAGCTCAGAATGGGATCAGCAATACCAGAATTATCAAAAGCTTTTTGATTTTATGAACTCTCATCCTGAGTTACATGTTAAGGTAAACTGCATATTTATTTTTTCAAATAGTTGTAGTCCTGCATTAACATTAATGAGCCCTAATTTAAACTTTTTGTGTACTCCTATTTCATTTGTTAGCACCTTCTGATGTACTGAGATTTTGCATGAATTTGTTGTGCATCATGAAGAAAGCTAGTTAAATGCTGCTGTAGCTTAACTGAAACTCTTGGTGAATAAGGAAGGTAGTACTGATCAAGTTTTATAGTTAGGCTTGGCAGGATTTGATTTTAATCAATAACTGTCAGTAAATGGAAAAATAATCTCTAACAGTGGCATGCCTGCATGGATGCTTGTCACTGGCCTTAACAGCCCTCTGCAGCTCTCCTGTCATGGCAGAGAGTGAGCAGGTCCATGATAGTGGTTCTACAGAGAGCTAATTTACTACTTCAGGGTCAGTGACATTCAATCCCTACAGGCTCAAGCTTCAGAAGAAGGCTGCAATCCTGGTGATGCAGTGCAGAGACCCCTGGTCATGACTTGCATGAGTAAGAGGGTGAGTTCCCTGCCATGGGGAGACCACAATATTGTTGAGTGGCTCTTGTGGCAGTGCAGGGAGACTTCTGCAACTCTGTTGTCACGGCTCTGCTCACTCACTCACCACAGCCAGGCATGTGGGAGCTGTCCCTGGGCAGAAACTGTTCAACGGTGGGTTGGCCTCCCATACAGCTAGGGGCTCATTCTCTTTCTTACAGTCCTGGCCAGCACCTTGTGCTTCATGGAACCAGGATGATCGCTGCCTCCCCTGCATCTTGTGCTGTGGTATCTTGGGCCCCAGCAGACCCGCTGTCAGCACTACCCCAACCCCACTCATCCCACAACTGTAAAAATAAAATTAAAAATAGAAGAAAATTCCTTAAAATAAAAGTGTATAGTTTAGCTGATAGATGAGTTTGAGTATACTTGAGGTTAATGACAAGTCAGACTATTTTTTTCCTTCCAAGGCTTGAAATTGTTCTATATGTAGCACTTGGTAAGAAATATAAACAATGGCCATAGTGGTTTACTTTAAACAATAGCCTTTAAGTTTAAGAGAGTTTCTTACCTCTCTTATTGCTTTGAATATCTTCCAGTTCTTCTTTGATTTGTGTCTCTATGGATGCTCCACTGTAAGTGTGCTTGCATCTCTGCATTGCTGAGTGGAGAACTTTTGTAGCAGTGTCCATTAGGCCTGCACAGACGCTGTCCCTCTTTGTGCCGTGCCACGAGGCTAGCAAGCAATGATGGGCTAACCCCCCTCAGTTCCTTCTCAACTGCCCCGGCTAGAGACAAAGCCCTTAGCAGTCCATTTGCAATCGTTAGTTTGCTTTAACATTTCTAGTAGTCAGTCGTCTTAGTCTTAGATGTAGTTTTTTCTCTTTATTTTCTCTTCAAAAAACAAACAAAAAAACGTTAACCCTCCTCCTTTTTTTGATTGGGGACCCTTTTCCGAACGGGGTATGTCTGGCTCATTGGGCTTCAAGAAGTGCTGGTCTTGCAAAGAGGCCGTCCTTTTGCCAGACAAACACTCTTGCTGCATATGCTGCCTTGGGGAAGGCCACGTTACACAGAAGTGTGGTCTCTTCCAACAGCTCAGAGCCAGGTCTTGAAAGGACAGGATTTTAAGACAGAAGATCATCTTCATGGAGGCAGTCCTCCAACCTTCTCTGGATCCATGCCAGGCGTCACCCAAAAGTGCAGGTTTTCTCCACAGCCCTCAAAATCTGAGGACTGTGAGTCGAAGAAACCAGTTGCAGACACCTCTCATAAGATATCAAAAAAGAGCATTGAGTCCCCAGAGTGAGCCCCGAGCTAGCCGTAAAAGATCTCCTGTATTGAAACCTGAGACAATCCAAGCCTGGTTCCTATGGCTTATGAAGATCTAGAGTGGCAGGTATTGTCGATGCACCTAAGGACCTGATGGGTACATGCACCAAGCCAATAGTACCCAGTGGAAAAAGATTGGAGCAGAGAGCACTCCAGTAAGGAGACACTGCCAGTACGTGCGGTACTTCTTGGCACTGCCATCAGTGCCCCATCCAGCACCAGAGCGTTTGGTGCGGGAGAGAGATCCCTGACTCTCTCCGTACCACCAATGGCACTGCCAGAATTCTGGCACTCCAGAGGCGACCAGTACATCCCTCGGCCTGCGCCACTTTCAGCAGCTCCCATTGGCCTGGAGCAGCAAACGTGGCCGCTGGGAGCCGTGATCGCCCGAACCTGTGGACACGGCAAGTAAACAAACTGGACCGGCCCGCCAGGGACTTTCCCCGCACAAGCAGTGGAACAAGTTTGGGAACCACTGTGTTAGGGATTCATTAGAGATGTATACACCCAGACAAAAGAGAGATTTTAGTCTGCTGTGTCAACATAAATCCCATACCTCTCACTACCTGACTCAATGCTTTTATGAACCTCAAAGAAAGAAATCTAGATTTTCCAGATGTAAACCATCAGGTCCACAGTCTTCCATGTCTCAACCTTCCACCTCAAAACACCAATTTTGACATGTTGGTTGAGGTGTTGACAGACCACTCCCCTCGATCACTAGAGTTGGCCATTCTATCCCATCCATTTGACTACTGCCTTGCCAGGTTCTGCAGCACCTGGGAACACATAACATCAGACTGATGGGTCTTGGAGATATTCTTTTACTTTATCCCTCCCACCACCTCAACATCCTTCCTCGTCTCTCTTCAGGAACTCTTCTCACGAGACTTTACTGTGACAGGAGATTGCCTACTCCAGTTAGGAGCCATGGATCCAGTACCTCAACATCTATGAGGCAAAGTTTTTTTGTTTTTGTTTTTTTTTGTTTTTTTTTTACTGTCACTATTTTCTAATGGTCTAGGAGAAGGGAGGTTGGAGACCCGTGCTAGACCTCTGAGCGCTGAAAGTTTTTGTCACAGCTCAAAAATTCAAGATGGTCACTCTAGCAATGTTTATTCCAGCATTGGAATAGGAAACTGGGCTATCATCAACTGTGAGAGTATTCTCCAAGGTACTGTCAATAGTGGCCACTCACATACCATCTCAGGGGTTCATGGTCTACCAGTACCTGGATGATTTTCTCCTTAGAGCCCGCTACTTCAGCGAGGCTTGCTGGATTACCAAAACCACAATAGATTTGTTCACAGAACTGGGCTTATAGATCAACAGCCAGAAATTAACTCTCGCCCTAGTACAATTCCTGGAATGCTTAGGGGCTGACTTTGACTTGTTACAGGCCAAAGCACTCCTACCCCACCACAAGTTCCTCTCCTTGACCATGCTTATAGAGACAGTACAAAAGAGCCCCCAAATATCAGCCAGACACTGCCTCCAACTCTTGGGGCATATGGCGGCTGGTGCAGCAGGGATACTTCATGCCAGGCTTCACACGCGGTGTCTCCAGATGTGGTTCAGCTTGATGTACTGACCAGAGAGAGACTAGGCAAATCTCTGTTGCTGCCCACCAAGGTCAAAAGCTCCCCGGACTGGTAGAAAAACCCAGCAAATGTTTGCCAATGGATCCCCTTTTTGCAAACTTCCCTGTCACTATTTCTCACTGCCAATGCATCCCTGTAAACGACCTTACAACACAAGGCAAAAGGTCATCGGTGGAGACATCCCTCCACATTTACCTCCTCTTGCTCAAGGCTGTCAGGAATGCCTTCACCTGTTTCTCTCGTGTGTTCCCTTGGTCAGCAAGAGTCCTAACAGACAACATAGCTTGTATGTATTACATAAATCAATGAGTAGGAGCCAGGTCACTGTCCCTCTGTGCAGAAGCATTAAAGTTATGGAACAAATGCATCTCCATAATATGACACTGTCAACAGTCTACCTTCCTGGCATACAAAACTCGATGCAGACAATCTGTCATAAGTTCCCACATGCCCATGAATGGGAGATAAACCCAGCAGTGCTTCATGACCTATTCAGGCAATAGAGTACACCGACCACAAACCTGTTCTCCACTTCCCTATGTAGGAAATGTCCACACTACTTCTCCAAAGCAAGGATAATACAGCACTCTCTGGGTGACTCTCTTGTTCTTCCATGGGACAAGAACATGTTCTATGCGTTTTCCCCATTTCCCCTACTGTCAAAAGTCATATTGAAAATAAAAAGAGAAGTAGCACATGTCATACTGATTGCTCCCACCTGGCCAAGACAGACTTGGTAATCCTTATCTGTCACAGCTCATGATGTGCTTGATGATCTCTTTCCAATCCACTCCATACTTCCTCTTTAAGAACGAAGGACTCACTGATCCCAACCTGGGGATTCTCCACTTCAAAGCTTGTCTCCTTCATGGTTCCAATGCATAGAAAGCTCCTGCTCGGAGGAGGTACAAGAGGAATTACTACACGACACACTGTAAAAGTGTTCCATGTTTTAGACTTGATGTAGTTCTCAACAAATTTCTCTGACATCCACTACTCTTCCCAAGATCCTAGACTATGTATGGGCTCTTAAAAAATTGAGACAATCTTTCAATTCACTGAGGGTCCACCTACTGGCTATAGCAGCCTTTCACGTACAAGTAGGTGGATACTCAATGCTATCAAACCTAATCACAAAATGTTTCCCTTGGGATATAGTAAACCTTTTTCCACAACCCCAACATACCACCCCTACATGGGATCTAAATCTAGTGTTGAAAAGACTGATTAGACCTCCCTTCGAACCCATGGTGACCTGTTCACTTATGTAAGTGTGAATGAAAATTCACCTCAGCTAGGAGAATAGGGCAAATAGTGGTTCTCATGGCATATCCCCCTACACAGTATTCTTTTGGGACAAGATTACACTCAGACCACACTCGAAGTTCAAACCCTAGCTGACTTCCCGTTTTCATGCGAACCAACTGATCCACCTTTTTATTTTTACCCTGAGCTTCACTGTGATTCCAAGGAGGCTATACTACATGTGTTAGGCATTAGGAGAGCTCTGGCCTTTTATTTGGATAGGACGAAGGCTCTTAGGAAGTCTCCCAAGCTTTTTCCTTTCTATTTCAAAAAGATCCAAGGGCTCAGCAATATCAGCCCAGAGGCTCTCCAAATGGGTCTCAAACAGCATTAAGCAATGTTGTCAGGTTTGCAACATAACATCTCCAGCTGGTATTCGCGCACACTCCACATGTTCAATCTCTGTATCTGTCATCTTCCCCAAGAATGTCCTTATCTCAGAAATCTGTAGAACGATGACTTGGGTGTCAGTCCATACCTTTGCAGAACATTATGTGATCAATGGGGACTCTGCCTCTGATTCAATCTTTAGCTCCAGAGAATTGTCATCTGGAACTGACCCAGCTCTGAACCTCCAGCCCTTCAGTGGGATTACTGCTTGGGAGTCACCTACAGTGGAGCACCCATTGGGACACTATTCAAAGAAGAAGTTATTGACCTTGTGCAGTAATGATGATTCTTCAAGATGTGTGTCCCTATGGGTGTTTCACAAGCCACCCAGCTCCCTTTGCGGTGCACAAGGAGGGACAGCGCATGTGCGGGACTAACAGACTCTGCTACCAAAGTTCTTTGATCAGCAGTGCAGGGACACAAGCATGCTTACAGTGGAGCACCCATGGGGGACATATCTTGAAGAATCATCGTTACTGCACAAGGTGAGTAAATTCTTGCTTCCTGACTTCTTGGAATGTGCACTTTTTGTGTCTCACTCATTCACATGCAGTTCAGCAACAATTTCCTTGTTTGAGAGATGCTAAACTACCTTCTATATGAAAGACTTTGCTATATAGTAATTTTCAGCTATTCTTTGTCTGTTAATTTAAGTTCTTTATGGTTTCTCAGATAAAAGCGGTGTATGGCACTTTGAAAGTGAGTATTGGTATTTAATGATTCGAAAATATTTGGTGATCCTGCTTTTCTTTAAGTATTGATTTTTTTTTTTAAACTGAGTTTTTATCTCTTTGATACTAATAGCTGAGCAGGCTAAAACTTAAACGTAATACATTTTGTGAACAAGTGATATACCTGCAGAAAGATAAATTGTACTAGTATAATTCTCAGGCAAGTACACATACTAAAATAAACGTTAATTAGTAATCCTTACCATCTCTTTCTTAGTGGGCATCATAGCAAAATCATACTGAGCTATAAGATCTGTAAATCCTGTAGTGTGGTAGAAGCTCTATCAATGCACAAGAAAGTATTCAAAGTGGCTGATCCTCCCTTATAGTAGGGCTATTTGTTCACTTACATGCAATGTGCTTGATCTTGTGTCCGTTTGTGTCAATGGTAAAACTCCTATTGCTTTCAGTGGTGCAGGATCAGGCATGTACTGGGTTCTGGGAGTTGACAATGAATCTTGATTTAGCCTTATTATATAACTATATTGTCATTCCTAAAGCTAAAAAAAAAAGTAAATTATAAATGAAAGGATGGATGTATAATTCACACAATGAAAGATTTTTAGGTGTTGATTAGCTGAGTTGAATAACAAAGAAATTAAAAGTAAAAGGCCTGAGTCACCAAAAACATCCACATGGAAATACTGTACTTCTAAGAGATTTTCTTTTCCCAGCGTGAATTTACTGAAGTACATATTATAAATCAAGCAAGCTTAGAAAACAAAGGACGTTAGTGTAAGAAGATAATTCAAAATCACTCATTTGCAAATATCTTTTTCAAAACGCCCAAACTGGACACCATTATTTTCACAATAGTACATCTTAATTGCCAGTTAGCTTAAGGTTGTGAAAAAGTCTTGTTTCCATATTTAATATAAACATTATGAAAGGATTGATTTATAAAGCTCCTTATTTCTGTAGTACTGCCTTTTTAATTACTGTATTTCAAGTATATACATTCTCAGTTGATCATAGGGAGGTTGCTTGTCTTATGTCTCCGTGCTGTTCCCTCTCCATTTATTATCATTTTTTTGTGTGATTCGAACACCAGTTAGCTCAACTGTCGTCTCTTTAAAACAACTACACTTAAAACTAAACGTAAAGATTTTAGACTTATTTTCAGTTTCCTGTTTTCAACACTAAGTTTGAATAAAAATGTAACTGTTTTGTGTAAGCATACTTTTGAAGAGAAATGCAGAAGGCCTTTGAAAGCAGATGTTAGTTGGTTTTATTCATGATCTGTAAATAGCTTTGAAAGCATAACAAGCTTTGTGCTGTGACACAGTAGAGCTAATAAACTGAAGATAATGAATCAAGGGAAAAAGGGTGCTTTTTGTTTCATTATATGAGAGGTAATCTCTTCAGGCATCTACATAAACTGGATTGCTGGATGCTGGATTACTAAACTCCAATAGGTAGCTTTTAGAGAAACAAGAGAAATGTAGGATAGTTTTCTTACAGCGGGAGCCTAGATTTGCTCAAGTCCTTGATATGTGCCTATAAGAGAGAAATGAAAAACGTATTTTCTTCATCTGACTCTCGATTAAACTGTTGCTGCTTTTTACAGAGAATATTTTTATACTTGGAAACACAAAAGTTAGCTTTCATTTTGTGAGTTGGAAATAATTACTGATGGGATATGTATGTCAACCCTGAATCAAAGGTGTCAAGGGAAATTTTTAAGCTGCTTTATTTAAAAAACAATATTTCTGTGATGACTTTACTTGCAGAAGGCATACTGAAGTACCTATTTAAAGTCACCATGTTCCTACACTTCAACCCTAAATTTCTAAACTAAGAAAATAGAAATCTGTCAGTCACATGAACCATTCTTATTTTGTTTCAGGCCCAGTTTGGGACTTTATCAGATTATTTTGAGGCTCTGCGCAAAGCAGGTAATTTGGAGGAAAAGAACAGCAATTCAGTTTTTCCTGTTCTGAGTGGAGATTTCTTCACATATGCAGACAGAGATAATCATTATTGGAGTGGATACTTTACGTCACGACCCTTCTACAAAAGACTAGATAGAGTTCTGGAATCCTATTTAAGGTAGGTGTAGTCATCTGATATATGTATCGTGTAAATATTTATGTATAATACTGCAGAGATATCAAATGTCATTTTGAAATAAACTGAAGCTTATTTTGATTATACTGTAATTAAGGTTCATATTTCACCAGGGAAAATATAACTGACATCAAAAGTTTAGACTTTGTCATAATCTCTGTAGAAGAAAAAATATGGCTGTGGCATTTTAATGGAATCACAAATATATGGGATATTTGTCAGTCTAAACAGTTTTTTTTGTAAAAAGTTCCACCTGTAATTTATTTGTTTTAAGATACCATGGAAGTTACCAGTCCCTTTGGATACCATGAAACTAGCAAATGTATTCTTGATCCTTGTCTTTGTAGATGGGACTTTAATAATTGTGTTGATTGCTGTCAGATGATCCATCATTTTCTGGAATGCTTTGCTTTTTGGACTGGGAGATGAAAGGAATGAATTTTGCCAGGACATTGTGGCAAATCTGAAGTAGTCAAGGGTATTTGTGTGCCCAGTGAAGTGATGAGAGCTTTTTGGAATCTGCTTAAAATGAGGCAGGGAGTACTTGAGGACCTGTATCATTAGTCTGGTACTTCTCTTTGGCAGTTACTTGGCTGTTCCCAATAGCTACAAGAGGCACTGAAAGCAGAACTAGTTGCAATTAGGGCTCTGTGATGGGGTGTTTACCCCACACTTGCCCTGAAAACGTTAATGCAGATTGAGAAGGTGGCTAATTAGTATGCTAGACCAGTGCTGAGGGAAAAATCAGGTGGCTAAGTAATCCCATGACTGAGTGAGGGGAGCCCATCTGAGGAGCGAGGAGCTGGGCTGGATTGATGAAGCCAAGAAATTGGAAGCAGAGTGGGACTGCTGGGAAAGTCTGCAGTTGCTCCCTGGGAGAAGGGAGGAGTGTTGAGAGGCTGCAGAGACGGGTACCCTACAGTTACTCCCTGGTAGGAGGCAGTTGGGAGTTGAGATTTGTATGGGGAGTGCCAGATAGTAAGGAAAGGGCTCAGGGAAAGGCAGTGAAGTCTAGAAGGGAACAGACATTGGCTGCTGACTTAGATGGTCCCTGAGAAGAGGGTGGCCTCAGGTACCTCTGCCAGCCACTGAGGGAGTGGCACCATGGACTGAGAACTGCCTGAGACTGCTAGTGGGGAGAGAGTCTTTGAAAAACATTGGTACCCTGGGAGGGAGGATCATAGTGACCTGGATGAAGAGCAAGCTGCAGCTCCTGGGGTGAGAGGGGCCTCGGGGGTGAGACTGGTGAAGAGACTGTGAGAGGAGAGCCCAGCACCTTAAAATAGCTAATCTCCAGAGCAACTAGGGGGAAGTGTCACCTGTGGACCCCATCGCAGGCTCTGAAAGGATTGATTTTTGGATTGGCACATATCTTCTGAATCCTTTTGGCTTCCACCTGAACCCTGCTTCCAAAAAGACTACTGCTCAGAAGACATCTTGGCTTTTAGAAGGGCCATTTTGGAATTTTATCTTTCAGGGGTTTCAGGATCTCAGCTAGTCCACTTCTGAATAGAGAAGAACTTGCATAATGGGGGGGAATGGGGCCATCTTGAAGGAAGCATCTCACAGGGCTTTGCAGATTGTAATGGCTGCTGCCATGTTCAGAAGGAACATCTTGATGATGATATAAATAGTATTGCAGAGGAAAGTGTGATTCTCTTCAAGAAGGGGTGCCATTCGTTCAAAGGTAGAATTTTCCCATCATTCTCAGAAACCAAGCCTTTGCCAAATAGAATGTTTGGTTCAGCAGTCCTGATGCAGGAACCCTAAAAGCAACCTGGCTTGATAAGGTTTGAACTAATAGACTCTGACTTTAATGCCAGAAGGGATCATCATGATCATCCAGGCTGATGTCCTGCACATTGCAGGCCATAGAACCTCACCCACTCCATTTCTTTACAGTCTACTTCATCATTAATATACAGTGCTACTCCACCACCTTTGCCTTTATTTCTGTCTTTCTTGAACAGAACTTACCCTTCAATACCTATACTCCAGTCATGACTACTATTCCGCCATGTTTGTTATCCCTATAATATCTGATTTCACTTCCTGCACCAGTAGTTCTAGTTCCTCCATTTTGCAAGTACAGAATGGTGGTAGAATGTGCCTTTGGACATTTAAAAGCTCGCTGGCGTGGTTTGCTGACTAGGCTGTTTGTGATGAGAAGAGCACAGCAAGGTGCGCTGCGCATCAGAGGCTTTGAAAACCAGTTTCATGACTGGCCAGGCTTTGATGTGACAGTTGTGTGTGTTTCTCCTTGATACAAACCCGCCCCCTTAGTTGATTTTTTAACTCCCTGTAAGCCAACTCGGTAAGCGATGTCATCAGTCGCTGCTCCCTCTGTGAGAGCAATGGCAGAAAATTGTTTTGCACCTTTTCTCTGCGAAGACGGCATACCACAGCAAGCATGCAACCCGCTCAGCTCAGCCATTGCTGTTGTGTCCTGGGTGCTGATGACAGCAGACGGTGCAGTAAGACTGCAAACTGTCGTCACTGAACGATTGCTTCCACTGCCACTCTGCTCTCCTGCAAACATCATACCACAGTAAGCATGGAGGCCACTCAGGTCATGGTGGCAGTTGTGAGCACTGTAAACGCCATGCACATTATTCTTCAGTATATGCAGCCCCAGAAATTTCACAAGCAGGTAAGGAGGTGATGGCAGTGCGGTGACAAGAGTTGATGAGAACATGGACACAGACTTATCCCAAAGCACAGGCCCTGGCAATTTGGACATCATGGTTGTAATGGGCTGATTCTGGGCCTGGGAAACAAGCACAGACTGGTGGAACCGCATATTGTTGCAGGTCTGGGATGATTCCCAGTGGCTGCGAAACTTTCGCATGCGTAAGGGCACTTTCATGGAACTTTGACTTGCTTTCCCCTGCCCTGAAGTGCAAGATATTATAATATATATATCTTGGTATTCTTGTGCTCACATGTGTGTATGTGAGTGTGTGTCTGTCTTTTATTTGGCGAAAAACATTTCCCTGGAATCTAACCCTCCCATTTACATTAATTCTTATGGGGAAATTGGATTCCCTTAGCATAGTTTAGCTTAAAGTAGCATTTTTCAGGAACATAACTACGACATTAAGCGAGGAATTACTGAACCAGTCATAGCCTTTCCATCTAAATTCCTGTCAAGTGGAAAACAAAAACAAGACCCAAACGAACACCAAAACAAAACCAGAACACCACACTGCCCCTCCTACCCCAAATTCCGTTTATGAATTCCCACTCAAACTCTCCTGTTTACAGTTCTGCTTGGTGGGCCTGTGCCACTGGCTGGCTGTTTGGCTGCCTTTATAGGCCTCTTAATCAGGACTCAGCTTCTCTTACAGGACACTGCCCCCTACCAGCCTCTACAAACTGAACAAAAAACACATTTATCTTCTTGATGTTTTCATTAGAACGGATTGGGAAAGGCTTTCCTGCTCCTTAAAGTAATCCCTTATAAGTATAGGATATTCCTAAGAATTTGGTAATTAAAATATTGGGTGTTGGACCTTAGTCCTCATGAGAGAGAAATACCTTTCCATTTAAATGACCATGCAGCTGTCAAATTCTAGAAAAAAATAGTTACTAAATACATTTTGAATCATAGATACATTTTTTGGGTAAACAAGAGAATTAGGAATACTCTTTAAAGAGATATAGAGGGAATAGTAGCAACTCCTATGCTAATAGTTCCTACTGTAGAAACTTTTTCAACTGTTCTTTCAAGATACTAAATTAAACCTTCCCCTCGCCCAATGCCTCCCTGGTTTGTAGCAGGATTCTGTAATTAGTTTCGGGGGAGTGGGAGAGTAAGGGAGAATAGATAGGCCTGGGAGGTACCTTTTGCAGTTACCATGAAAATCTTTTCAGGATTGGCCAAGTTATGAAGAATTATAAACACTATTTTCAATCTGTGTTATGCTCAGTAGAGCTTGCTAGGGATTTGGTGCTAATATTGCTTAATGTTCCCCAATTATCTTATTCATAGACTCATAGACTCCAGGACTGGAAGGGACCTCGAGAGGTCATCGAGTCCAGTCCCCTACCCTCATGGCAGGATCAAATATTGTCTAGACCATCCCTAATAGACATTTATCTAACCTACTCTTAAATATCTCCAGAGATGGAGATTCCACAACTTCCCTAGGCAATCTATTCCAGTGTTTAACTATCCTGACAGTTAGGAACTTTCTCCTAATGTCCAACCTAAATCTCCCTTGCTGCAGTTTAAGCCCATTGCTTCTTGTTCTATCATTGGAGGCTAAGGTGAACAAGTTTTCTCCCTCCTCCTGATGACACCCTTTTAGATACCTGAAAACTGCTATCATGTCCCCTCTCAGTCTTCTCTTTTCCAAACTAAACAAACCCAATTCCTTCAGCCTTCCTTCATAGGTCATGTTCTCAAGACCTTTAATCATTCTTGTTGCTCTTCTCTGGACCCTCTCCAGTTTCTCCACATCTTTCTTGAAATGCGGTGCCCAGAACTGGACACAATACTCCAGTTGAGGCCTAACCAGCGCAGAGTAAAGCGGAAGAATGACTTCTCGTGTCTTGTTTACAACACACCTGTTAATGCATCCCAGAATCATGTTTGCTTTTTTTGCAACAGTATCACACTGTTCACTCATATTAAGCTTGTGGTCCACTATGACCCCTAGATCTCTTTCTGCCATACTCCTTCCTAGACAGTCTCTTCCCATTCTGTATGTGTGAAACTGATTGTTCCTTCCTAAGTGGAGCACTTTGCATTTATCTTTATTGAACTTCATCCTGTTTACCTCAGACCATTTCTCCAATTTGTCCAGATCGTTTTGAATTTTGACCCTGTCCTCCAGAGCAGTTGCAATCCCTCCCAGTTTGGTATCGTCCGCAAACTTAATAAGCGTACTTTCTATGCCAACATCTAAATCGTTGATGAAGATATTGAACAGAACCGGTCCCAAAACAGACCCCTGTGGAACCCCACTTGTTATACCTTTCCAGCAGGATTGGGAGCCATTAACAACTACTCTCTGAGTACGGTTATCCAGCCAGTTCTTCTTCGAGTGATTGCTCACATCCATTCCAGTTAGGTGTGCGCGCCGCGCGTGCACGTTCGTCGGAAACTTTTTACCCTAGCAACTCCAGTGGGCCGGCAGGTCGCCCCCTGGAGTGGCGCCGCCATGGCGCCCAATATATATCCCTGCCGGCCCGCCCGCTCCTCAGTTCCTTCTTACCGCCGTGTCGGTCGTTGGAACTGTGGAGCGCGGCATAGCTGTCCTCCACGTCCCTAGCTCTCCTAGTTATCTATCGTTATCTATTGTTATTCTCTAGTTCTATTACAGTTGTTAAATAGTCTGTTAAGTTGATAGTTAAGTTAATTAGTTGTAAAGTACTTCTTCGCCGGGGGCTTAGCCCTTCCCGGCACCCGGCACCGGGCTCATGCCTGGTTCGCCGGGCTTCAAGCAGTGTGCGGCCTGCAAGAAGCCCATGCCTACCAGCGATCCCCACGAAGCGTGCCTGAAGTGCCTCGGGGAATCGCACAGATCTGACAAGTGCCGCATCTGTAAGGCCTTTAAGCCGAGGACAAAGAAGGAGAGGGATCAAAGGCTCCGAACTCTCCTGATGGAGGCGGCACTTGACCCGACGGCTTCGCAGGCCATGGTATCGGCACCGGCACCGGATCGCTCCGGCACCGAGAAGACTCCTCGGCACCGACCCTCTCCGGCACTGGAGCCAGAGCCAAGGCCGTCGAAGTCTAATACTCCGGCCAGGCAGACCCGGCTAGAGCGCCCGGCCTCGACATCGGCCGCGGCGCCGCCGGCACCGTTAGCACCGTTGACTCCGGGCCCGGCGGGTCCGTTGAGTCCGGTGCCGCCGAGCTCCCCCATGAGATCTGGGGTTGAGATAGTGGTCCCATCCACACCGGAGACCTTCGCCTCGGCTCGGGACCTTATTGCCCTGACGGAGCCTACTCGGCTGCCACCCCCGGTACCTCCGGTGCGGGTCGCGTCCAGAGGCAAGCCCATGATGTCGGCACCGCCCACAGACAGTCGTTCCCGATCCAGGTCCCGACGTCTTGGGCGCTCCAGATCCCGACGCCGCTCGCAGTCCCGGCACCGCTCCCCTCAGCGGTACCGGTCGCACTCGCGGCACCGGTCGGCATCGAGACGGTCGCGGTCAGGCTCCAGCCGACACCGGCACCGCGACTCCAGGAGCAGGTCCCGACGCTACTCGCCGCACCGGTCGACCTCCCGGCACCGAGCTGGTGGCAGATCCCGGTCCAGGTCCCGATCTCGCTCGACCTCCCGGCACCGAGCTGGTGGCAGGTCCCGGTCGACCTCCCGGCACCGAGCTGGTGGCAGGTCCCGGTCCCGGTCGATCTCCCGGCACCGAGCTGGTAGTAGGTCCCGGCACCGAAGCGGCGCCCGGCACCGAAGCGGCGCCCGGCACCGTGACAGATCCCGGTCCCGGTCCCGCTCCCGGCACCGATATGACTCCCGGCACCGGTCCCCGGCACCGAGACGATCCTCCGTGCCGGCCCACGCAGACCCGTACTATCCAGGGTCGGCCCCACCGTGGCCCTCGAGGCAGCCGTCCGTATCCTCCCAGGCGGACAGCGGCTATGCGCTGGGCACCGACCGGCAGGCGGCGCTGTTTGCTGATCCGCCGCTGCAGGACCAAGGCCCTCAACAGTGGGGATTCTGGACACCCTGGGCGTACCATCAGGCCCAGGGCCCCCAGCAGCTCCCTGCTAGGCCGGCGACTGCGGAGCGTAGGGCCCCTGAAGCCTCCTTGTCTCGCCCCCCTCCCTCCCCGGAAGGGGACGAAGGGTCCAAACAGCAGGACTCCGCGGTGGCTCCGGAGACAGAGGCGAGGGCTGAGGAAGACCCTCAGTTGGACACTATTGTGCCTGGGGTCTCATCATCCTCCTCCGCGGATGAGGCGGTGGCGGGTACCTCCTCCAACAGTCCCCCCCCGCTGGATCTTAGGGCGCACCAGGACCTCCTCAGGCGATTGGCTCAAAACCTGAATCTGCAGGCAGAGGAGGTCTCGGAGATAGAGGACCCAATTGTTACCATCCTCTCTTCTGATGCTCCCACCAGGGTCGCCCTGCCCTTTATACGGACCATCCAGGCCAATGCCAATACTATCTGGCAGTCCCCGGCCTCCATCCCTCCGACAGCGAAAGGAGTCGAGAGAAAGTACATGGCCCCTTCTAGGGGCTATGAATATCTACATGTTCACCCCACTCCCGGTTCACTGGTAGTGCAATCGGTGAACGATAGGGAGCGTCACGGCCAGGAGGCTCCGGCCCCCAAGTCCAGAGAGGCCAGGCGGATGGACCTCCTTGGCCGTAAGGTGTATTCGGCTGGGGCGCTGCAGCTCAGGGTCTCCAACCAGCAGGCCCTGCTGAGCAGATATGCCTTGATTCCTGGGTGGCAGTGGACAAATTTAAGGAGCTGCTGCCACAGGATGCTCGCCAAGAGTTCACGGCCATCTTGGACGAGGGCAAGAAGGTCGCACGCACGGCCTTGCAAGCCTCCTTGGACGCTGCGGACTCGGCTGCCCGTACCCTTGCGTCAGGAGTTACGATGCGTCGCATCTCCTGGCTGCAGGTTTCCGGCCTTCCGCCGGAACTCCAGCATACTATACAAGACCTTCCTTTCGAAGGCCAGGGCCTATTTTCTGACAAAACAGACCCCAGACTCAAGAGTCTGAAAGACAACCGAGTCGTTATGCGGTCCCTCGGGATGCACACTCCCGTGACGCAGCGTAGATCCTTCCGGCCGCAACAACAACAACAACAACAACGCAGGCCGTTTTCCCAGTTCCGCCAGCGGCAGGACCTTTACAGGCGCCGCGGCAGGAACGGGAGGCGCAGGCAGTCGGGGAACCAAGGGGGGCAGAACCAAGGCTCCTCAAAACCCCCGCCTGGTCCTAAGCCTTCATTTTGAAGGTGCGCTCGAGGGCGCAGTAACAGTTTCCCCTATGGATCCTTCCCCCCCGTTTTCCAACCGCCTTTCGTTTTTCCTCCCGGCGTGGTCCCAAATAACATCGGACCGCTGGGTCTTAAGCGTGGTGCAGACGGGGTACCGCCTGCAGTTTGTTTCGTTTCCTCCTTCCCGCCCTCCTTCCTCGTCCCTCTTCAGGGACCCCTCTCACGAGCAATTCCTTCGGCAGGAGGTGCAGACGCTCCTCAGCAAAGGAGCTATAGAGGCGGTTCCCGAAAACGAGAAAGGCAAGGGGTTTTATTCCCGCTATTTTCTGATCCCCAAGGCCAAGGGGGGCCTCAGGCCTATCCTCGACCTGCGAGAGCTCAACAAATACCTCGTGAAGTTGAAGTTCCGCATGGTATCCCTGGGGACCATTATTCCATCCCTGGATCCGGGAGACTGGTACGCCGCCCTCGACATGCAGGACGCGTATTTCCACGTTGCCATTTGGCCACGCCACAGACGCTTCCTCCGCTTCGTTGTGGGGGCTCGTCATTATCAATTTGCGGTCCTCCCGTTTGGCCTGTCCACGGCCCCGAGGGTGTTTACAAAATGCATGGCAGTTGTCGTGGCGCATCTTCGGCGCAACCGTGTCCACGTGTTCCCTTATCTGGACGATTGGTTGATTCGGGGCACGTCGGAACAGCAGGTGAACAGCCATGTCCGCGTGATCACCGGCATGTTTGCGAGTCTGGGCCTCTTGATAAACACAGACAAGTCCACCCTGAGGCCCACTCAGAAGGTGGAATTTATCGGGGCCGTCCTGGACGCCACTGTGGGCAGGGCCTCGCTGCCTCGGCAGCGGTTCCAGACCATGGCGGCGATCGTTCAACGCTTGCGGTCAGCCCCGTTGACGTCAGTGAGGACATGTCTAACCCTGTTAGGCCACATGGCGGCGTGCACTTTTGTGACCGACTACGCTCGGCTCCGCATGAGGCCTCTCCAGCTGTGGCTTATCAGTCATTACAGGCCAAGGCAACCGTTAGACATGTTAATCACAATCCCCCAGAAGGTCTTAGATTCCCTCGGCTGGTGGTTGGACCAGTCCGTATTGTGTGCGGGTCTTCCCTTTCACCCGTCTCAGCCCTCGGTATCCCTGACAACGGATGCCTCAGATCTAGGCTGGGGGGCCCACCTAGGGACCCTGCGGACGCAGGGCCTATGGTCCCAGGAGGAGGTGGGGCTACACATCAACATGAGGGAGGTGAGAGCGGTCCGCCTTGCTTGCCAAACGTTTTGTCATCAGCTTCAGGGTCGTTGTGTAGCCGTGTTCACGGACAACACGACGACCATGTATTATATCAACAAGCAGGGCGGCACCAGGTCCTCCTCCCTGTGCCTCGAGGCGATACGACTCTGGGACTTTTGCGTAGCCCACTCCATTCACCTCAGGGCTTCCTTCCTTCCCGGAGTACGGAACACGCTGGCGGATCGATTGAGCAGATCCTTCCTGTCACACGAGTGGTCCCTTCGCCCGGACGTCGCTCTCTCCATTTTCCGGAGGTGGGGTTATCCCCGGGTGGACCTCTTCGCGTCCAAGGGGAACAGGAAGTGCCAAGCGTTCTGCTCCTTTCAGGGCAGGGAGCCGGGGTCGATAGCGGATGCCTTCCTCATCCAGTGGTCGACCCACCTGTACTATGCATTTCCCTCGTTCCCTCTGGTCCACAAGGTCCTCCTGAAGGTGCGCAGGGACAGGGCTCTCGTGATCATGGTGGCCCCGGCGTGGCCCAGGCAGCACTGGTACACCATGCTGCTGGACTTGGCCATAGCCGACCCAGTTCCCCTGCCCCTTCATCCGGACCTGATTACCCAGGACCACGGGACCCTCTGTCACCCAGACCTGCAGTCGCTGCACCTAGCGGCGTGGCTCCTGCGTGGCTGACTGGTTCCGAGCTGCGCTGCTCTACGCCTGTGAGAGAGGTGCTCTTGAGCAGTAGAAAACCGTCCACAAGAGCCACATATTCTGCGAAATGGAAGCGCTTCTCCTGTTGGTGCGTAGAGAGAAATCTCCGCCCTATGGAAGTTTCGGTATCCGAAATCTTAGACTACGTTTTGTCCCTCAAAGGGCAAGGTCTGGCCTTATCGTCGTTGCGAGTCCACCTAGCAGCTATCTCCACCTTTCACCCGGGTGCGGACGGTCGCTCCGTTTTTTCTCACCCGACGGTGTCGAGATTCCTTAAAGGGCTGGAACGTTTATTCCCTAACGTCCGTCCCCCTGCTCCAACCTGGGATCTTAACCTGGTGTTGTCCCGGCTCATGGGGCCCCCCTTTGAGCCGTTAGCTACTTGCTCCCTGCTCTACCTCTCTTGGAAAACTGCCTTTCTAGTGGCTATCACCTCAGCTAGACGGGTGTCGGAGCTCCGAGCTCTGGTGTAGACCCCCCATATACGGTCTTCCACAAGGATAAGGTGCAGCTGAGGCCACACCCTGCTTTTCTGCCCAAGGTGGTCTCAGCCTTTCATATCAACCAAGAGATTTTCCTTCCGGTTTTTTTCCCAAAACCTCACTCCTCAGGCAGGGAGCAGCAGCTCCACTCGCTGGATGTCCGTAGGGCTCTCGCGTTCTACATAGAGAGGACTAAGCCCTTCCGAAAATCCCCCCAACTTTTCGTGGCGGTAGCAGATCGTATGAAAGGTCTTCCTATCTCCTCCCAGAGGATATCCTCTTGGGTTACGTCCTGTATCAGGACTTGTTATGACTTGGCCCATGTCCCTACGGGCCGTGTGACTGCGCATTCTACCAGGGCGCAGGCGTCGTCGCTGGCTTTCCTAGCCCGTGTGCCCATCCAGGAGATCTGTCGGGCAGCGACCTGGTCATCGGTCCACACCTTTGCTTCCCACTACGCCCTGGTCCAGCAGTCTAGGGAGGATGCGGCCTTCGGAACTGCAGTGCTCCGGGCCGCGACTTCTCACTCCGACCCCACCGCCTAGGTATGGCTTGGGAGTCACCTAACTGGAATGGATGTGAGCAATCACTCGAAGAAGAAAAGACGGTTACTCACCTTTGTAACTGTTGTTCTTCGGATGTGTTGCTCACATCCATTCCACACCCGCCCTCCTTCCCCACTGTCGGAGTAGCCGGCAAGAAGGAACTGAGGAGCGGGCGGGCCGGCAGGGATATATATTGGGCGCCATGGCGGCGCCACTCCAGGGGGCGACCTGCCGGCCCACTGGAGTTGCTAGGGTAAAAAGTTTCCGACGAACGTGCACGCGCGGCGCGCACACCTAACTGGAATGGATGTGAGCAACACATCTCGAAGAACAACAGTTACAAAGGTGAGTAACCGTCTTTTATGCACCCACCTTATAGTAGCCCCATCTAAATTGTACTTTCCTAGCTTATCTATAAGAATATCATGCGAAACTGTATCAAATGCCTTACTAAAGTCTAGGTATATCACATCCACCGCTTCTCCCTTATCCACAAGGCTCGTTATCCTATCAAAGAACGCTATCAGATTAGTTTGACATGATTTGTTCTTTACAAATCCATGCTGGCTATTCCCTATCACCTTACCACCTTCCAAGTGTTTGCAGATGATTTCTTTGATTACCTGCTCCATTATCTTCCCTGGCACAGAAGTTAAACTAACTGGTCTGTAGTTTCCCGGGTTGTTTTTATTTCCCTTTTTATAGATGGGCACTATCTGGATGCAATACAAAACAGAACTCTGGATGGGTCATAGATAGACTTGGAGACCTGCTGCTGCTACAGGCAGTGTTAATCCTAATTTAAATTCTTTTGTGGTCTTGACTTTGTAACATTGAAATTTTTTAACTTGAGTTCTTTTCTTTGTGGTGTTAATGTTCTTTTATCATAGTTTTATGCAAATTAAAAGTATTATTAAGATTATATGCAAATATAATATCTAAATCATGCAGAATATATTGAAGCCAGTCCTTATTTGTGAAAATATTAGTAGTCACCATTCCTCACTAATGTAGTAGGAATTAGTGTAGAAAATATTTATTAAAAAGCAGAGGTTCATGAGATACAGAACTTTTTGCCTATTGCACAAGTGACACAATATCTATCTGAATTTAGAATTAAAAAACATGCCTTCAAAATTTGAAAGTAAGATTGCATTAATAATTAGTCCTGAGCATTAAAGTGAACATTTGGAGCTCAATTCTGGTATACATACTACTGATCTTTGAGCTACTTAGTTATGTTTGGACTTTTAAATCAGTGTAAGGTTAATAACTGATATCAGTCATTGCTATCAGTTAGGGGACAAAGGGAGAGCAGAGCCTTTTCAGCTTATGAAAAGTGGATCCTCTTGGCTTGAAAACCAAGAGTAGCTGGAACTGAGTATAAGTGAGAAACCTGCTTAGACAAGGGTTCTAACTTGCTGAAATTGTTTCACTAGAAAGCATGTTTAGTTTTGTTTTGTTTTTACTTGTAACTATATCTGCATTTTTTCTTATGTAAATATCTGTTTTTGTTAATAAACATAGTTTTGTTATTACAAAATCAGCTCAGTGTTGTGTATTAAACTGAAGAGTGAAGTCCTTAGCTAAATTAACAAACTGGTGTGTGCTCTGTCTCTTTGGAGGCAATTAACATGATAATTTCTGTGAATATTGACTGAAAAGGACTGGGTAAGGCAGGGGAAATGGTTTTGGGGAGACTACAGACTGGAAGGGCTGTTGGTGTCACCCAGCAAGGAGTAACCAGGCTGGTGAAACCCAGGGTGAGGATACTGCAGTGATTCTCAAACTTTTATACTGGTGACCCCTTTCACATAGCAAGCGTCTGAGTGCGATCCCCTTATAAATTAAAAACACTTTTTAATATATTTAACACTATTATAAATGCTGGTTTCAAAGCGGTGTCTGAGGTGGGGGCTGACAGCTCACGAGCCCCCTTGAGGGGTCTCAGCCCCCAGTTTGAGAACCCCGGGATATTGTGTTGTAAGCAAGCCGATGCTGTTAGAACTCTGCACTGCACAGAAGCACCCAGGATTACAGGGCAGGCAGTGACACAACCCCCTTACTGATCTAGGTAAAACCCCAAAGCGTTACAATGACATGCAGCTTTCTATCTCATTTGACCCTGTATGTGCTGTTGAAAGCCTTACTCAAGGGATACGTCCGCACTACCCACTGGATCGGCAGGTAGCGATCTATCTATCTGTCAGGGACTGATTATATCGCGTCTTGTCTAGATGTGATAAATGAATCCCCGAACGCGCTCCCGTCCACTCTGGAACTCCACCAGGGTGAGAGGCGGAAGCGGAGTTGACAAGGGAGCCGCGGCTGTCGATCCCGCGCTGTGAGGATGAGAGGTAAGTCAAAATAAGATACATCGACTTCAGCTACGCTATTCCAGTAGCTGCAGTTGCGTGTCTTACATTGACACCCACCCCACAGTGTAGAACAGCCCAAGGTGTCTGAGATTGTGGCATGGATAAGTGCCAACTGTCTGAAGATCACTCCAGGTTAGATTAAAGGAATGCTGGAATGTTGTTGGGAGGCAGCCAGAAGGTATTCAGCCAGGACTATATCTTTTTGTTTGCAGTCTGAAGGTTTTATTGGTTCCTATGTAACACAATCACAAAGTAGCAGTTTCTAGGAGGGCCTTTTTTCCGTATGTCTGGCAAAGAGATTGAAACCATTTCTTTTGGATGTGGTGCTGTTACTGCCATCCATATCTGTCATATTAGATTTCTGCAATGTGCTCTACATCAAGCTACATTTTAAATAAAAACCCCAACACAGAATTCTTCATAGAATGTGGCAGTCTGCATATTGTGTAATGTATCTCACTGAGAGAACATGCCACAAATGTTCAGGGTTTGACACTGACTGCTTATTGTTTTGGGGCAGAGGTTTAAGGTATTGGTTTTGACCAATAAAGCTGTATGTAAATGGTTTGAGATCTATCTCCTTGAGAGACTATATTTCTCCCTCAACAATGGTTGTGGTGATAGAGATGCTTAAGATGGAACCATCTGGGTATGAGAGGGGGCTATGCAGTAAATTCACCAAGAGGCCTCCTCCTTATGTCTAGGTTGTTCTAGTTTAAGCATCTTCACTGAGTGTAAGATGGCCCTTCATTTTGGAATTTGTAGTGTTCTACCACTTGGTCCAAAATAGTCTGAAACTGTTGACCTTCAGAGTGTGCTGAAAGTTCCATCTCATTTACACAGGCTTTTACACGGGGATAAAGGATCACAACAAGAGCTGGTGTTTTGAGGCAAAGGGGATGATTTTAACACTTGGCTTACTTTTCTTCTGGTTTTGGGATGGGTAGTAGCTGCTGGCTTAGTCTTTCCTGTTTGGTTCAATTTTGAATTAGTACACCTTTGCCCTCAGAACCTGGAATAGATTTCTTTTGTGTGTGTTGAATTTATTTAGATTTGTAAACAGTTGTAATAAACCCTGTATGTTTCTGGTGTTGTGACAATTTGTTGTATGACAGGCCTTTTTTTTCTTATTTTTGAAGGGAGCATAGAGTGTTGGTAGCTGCAAATAGATAAGGCTTATGAAAAACCTCTGAGATAACTACTTTGCAGCAGGGAAAGAATATTTTAGATGGGATTCAGGACAGGGCAGATTTGATTAAATCGAATCTTCCTAATGATTTAAGTCACAGATTTCTACATAAAAGTTGTTGTTATAACCTTAATACGTATTCACAACTCAAATATAGATGTAGGTTTCATTTTTGGAAGGTACACACTAGACATTTTTTGAAATGATTTATTTTGAAAACTTTTCAGATTAGTTTTACAGCTATATCAAAAAATGAATGGTTATTTCATTTACCAAGGGTAATTGAAGCAGATATTTATGAAGTCATTGGGAGGTGAACTATCTCCAGTTCAACAGGTTAATTTATTAATATTTGGAGGATTTTCTTGCCATGCTGTATTAGGGGGATAACATCACTAGACAAACATTTAAATTGTTTTATTTAACTAAAATAACATTATGTATTCTGGATTTTTTTCTTCAACAGCAAACATATAATATTTTAACAAAACAGGCATATGACTTCTTGAATTTAGTTAAACATTCAAGCTTCTTAAAATTGTTTAACTAAAATAGTTAAATGAAATATTTAAAAAAATAATAAATCGACTGTCAGCCAGGTCAACATGGGAATCTTAAAATGTTGGCTTCTGCATCTAACTCGGTTATCTTCATCTTCATTTTCCTGTTTGTTCATAATCTGGAAAAGAAAAACAAACTTTCCTGCTTTTTTTCAGGTCTCAAACAATTTCTCAATTTGGAATAAATTAGTCCAAAGGGAAAAATAATTTCTTTCTACACTGTCAGAAGAAGCTACTGCTGTTAAAAGTGAGATTATCACTTCAACAGTCTCTGAATCCAAGTGCTTAAGTGACTTCCTCCAGTTCACTGGTGTGACTTACTTTAAAGCATCATCAGCAAACATACATTTCTTGAATGGTTCACCTTTAGCTCTGAAGTTTATTATAGTTGATATTATGGAAGATGATTACTGGATGTCTATGTCATAGCCAACTCCCCTTTCAGCAGTTAAGGTTTGACGCTGATACCGAATATTGAAAATATTTGCAAGAAAATGAGCTGGAGATAGGGCTTGTCCCATTTATGTTTTTAATGGTTATAATTTAACTATGTCATTGCATATTTCTCTTTTTAAGATCTCACTCAGTTCCTTCCAAATTTCAACAGTATTAGCAATAAAACAGCTATTTCCCTGCATTTTGTTCAAAACTACAGAAATAGGCTTCAGAGTATTCAGTAAGTGTTCAACATTTCTCTTAAACCCAATTAGAATTTATAATCCCTATTCCATGGTGAGAGATCTTTGAGCTATAATGTATCTTAGTTAAAACTATCTTTAGATAGGTTTTTTCCTCAATAAGCATTTTACCAAAAAAATCCAATTTAAATTAAAAAAAATCTGATTGTTTTTTAATTTTAAAAAAAATCATTGATTTTTATCCACTCTAATTCAGGGGCAATTCAGTCTGAGTTTATAATAAAAGTGCTTGCTATTTAGTATACCCTGGTGCATTCCAAAGCACAATTTTATTTATATAATTAAATTGCTTTGCAGAAACATTTTTAAGATATAGGGATAAGTCAGCCTTGCAACAATGGCTTAATGATATCAAGAGTTATAGACTGAGAGGCCGGGAAATCTGTCACTCATTTGCATGTGCCCGGGAACCTTGTGCTTTTGGTAATGGGGGACTACATAGAATACACATGGTAAATCCCATTAGTTTGGTTCTTTTAATAGACAGTCCTTTGTGATAGTTGACTGATGTTTCTGTTTTGCCAGCACTACAGAGGAGAGAGTAGCAAGGGGTGGGAATGAGAGAAAGAGGGGTGGTAGATTGTAGTCTCTTCCAGGAAGAGCCATAGAGTGCAGTTATGGGGGAGAAGGGCTGATGAGCCTCCATCATTTGAGAAAGCACATTCCTCCAGGGAAAGTGTACAGCAGTGCTGAGATTTGTTTGGTCATGTGACCTTAATCCTGTGCAATGAATAAATCAGGATTTATGTGGGGAAGACGGGGGAGAGGAATGTGATCATAGAGTTAGACTATATCATAATGCATATCCACAATACCATGTTAAGGTTTTGTGAACAACTGTAATCTGGCATTTCCTAACTTTTGAGTGCTTGACTTGCAGCCTAAATAGTATTTTCAACTTTTCTGCCTGCAACTTCCTAATTTTTTAAAGAGGAAAAGGTTAAAACTAATTCTGTTATGTGCAACTAAAAACTGTCCATCATTTGAACTGTGAATGTATATTATTGTTGCACAGACCACTGCCACTTGAGCTACAGGACTAATAATAATTTCTGGCAGCAGAAAGCTGTGATCCCCAAAGGGAGGATGAACTGTTGGGTCTAGGTGCTGAGTCTTGGGAGGGCAATGTGTTATGGGCCATGTGCTGTCTCAGAGTAGGGAGAAGCCCAGATTCTCCCTCTTCTTCCTTCTAGGGTGACCAGACAGCAAATGTGAAAAATCAGGACAGAGGGTGGGGGAGTAATAGCAGCCTATATAAGAAAAAGACCCAAAAATCAGGACTGTCCCTATAAAATCGGGACATCTGGTCACCCTACCTCCTTCCTATAGTTCCAAGGCATTCCAGTACAATAGTGGTGGTTCCTGCTGCTTTGGCAGCAGGATTATCATAGAATGTCAGGATTGGAAAGGATGTCAGGAGGTCATCTAGTCCTCTCCCCTGCTCAAAACAGGACCAATCCCCAAATGGTTCCTCAAGGATTGAACTCACAACCCTGGGTTTAGAAGGCCAATGCTCAAACCACGGAGCTAGCCCTCCCCTATCTGGCTTTAAAATACTTTATTATTTTGTCATGCTGCCAAAACTTCATTGAGGAAAGAAAGTGAGAGAAGGGAAATAGTGATTTTAAATAACATGTATCTCAATTCAGTCCAGAGTTCCCTCACCCTGGATTTTTTCTGCAAACTGTCCTCGTGAACACCAAAGGCAAGTTCAACACCAAGAGCTTTATTAACAATGTGCTTTCTAAATGTTTGTTCCCGACAGCATAAGGTTTTCCCCCAAGTCTTCACTCCCCCCATGTTTTGGTATTAGGTAATCTCACCTCTCTGAGACCTTGGGCTTCTCTGGCCCTTCCTTCTAGCCTTCCTGGTATACTATCTCTTCCTGCCTCT
The DNA here is from genome assembly GCF_007399415.2 of Gopherus evgoodei. Lineage (NCBI taxonomy): Eukaryota > Metazoa > Chordata > Testudines > Testudinidae > Gopherus > Gopherus evgoodei. The sequence goes on along the minus strand of NC_044327.1, from coordinate 67,168,238 downwards.
CTTCACTGTTTCCAGCTGATGAGCTGAATCACCTCTAATTAGTTAATCACTTAGTACTTAAAATTATTACCTTGTACATTTACTGCTTGTGAGGATGCTTCCAAAGTACACAGAATGAGTCAGCCTTAGGCTATTCACGCTCTGTTACACTCTGCAAAAGCTGAACAGAATTTCATGGGACAGAGAAAAGACTCTTTTATAGCCTAAGGCTATTCTCCCTGCTAAATATCAAAGGTCTGCTGCAAACAACAGAGGTGTGAAATTCTCAAACAGAAGGTTGCAAGAATACTTTATGATGCAAAGTGTTGGGCAACCTAAATCCTACCAGCTCTTCCTAAAATAAATATTTAATTATGAAGTTGGGTCATCCTATTGAACCGTTTACTCTGAAGATACTGGTGTATCAGGAAAAGACACAGGGTGTAAAATTTTACGGGTTTGAAGTAGTCACCTTTCCTTTTAAGATGGAAGAGTCCATCTCCCCAGGAAAAGCCTTTGTACAATTGATGATGGTAGATTGAACTGTTGACAATGGTATGATTAGCTGTAGCAAGAACTTGAAAGACAGAGTGCAGGTATAGCTCTGCTATACTCAGGAGCTTTATATTTAACTGAAAAATAATCAGAGGAGTAGTTTTGTGTTACTAGAGGCTGGAAAACAAGACCAAGGTAGCTACAATACTGTGGCTCATTGTAAGTAAACAACTTGAACAGGCTAAAACTTTTAACAAAAATTTGCAAAATTGTTAAATGAGTTAAGCTTCAAAAGAAAAGAAACAAGATAGTGTGGTAGTTATTAGAATAGCAGAGTAAATATGAATTTGTCCAGTATTCATTAGAAAATTTCAGAAGTCAAATGGATAGCCTTGAGAGAATTTTACATTCATTTTTTGACTTGTACATTATTGAAATTAAAATGAATTTCATTGTTCAGGCTGTCCACTTAATTTTTAAAAATTTTACAACTAATTATTTTTATTTTTCAAAAAGTTGCTGAATTTACTGTGCAAAATATTTCTATTTCAATACCTGTAGGGCAGAGTTGTTAGTTGTCACGGATCATTAGAGCAATTGCACAGTGTTAGTTAAATCAGATCTGTCCAATGAGATTAGCAAAGGTGCACTGTATTGTTCTTTCCATGCTATAACTTCATGCCAAACATTACTGTCTTGAGACAGGTTGTATCAATGAGAGATCAAAAGGGATCAATAAGTAACAAAGTGGCTCATTTCAAAGTTGTTGCCCAATGTTCAATGGCTTTTGGGATTTCTCAAATCCTATTCTTAGCTAATTTTATAAAAGTGCTTGGGTATAAATGATGGATTGATTGTTTATAGTTCTCCGGTGAAATACTCAAAACAAGAAGAGTTTTATTTTGGTTAGGTATGATTTGTCTTTCTATGACATTAATTATTTCTTTATTTTTAAGATCCCCTGTGTAGGATATTTTTCTCACTACTGGAGTTTTCATTGCTGGTTGGGGATATGCTATATTGACCCTTGCTTCTGTAAAGAGATATTCTGCTAGCTTTCCTTAGACTGAGATTAAGTTAGAGAGAAGAAAATTGCTGTCCTGAAGTTTAAATTTCTCAGAAATGTAGTTTTTCATACGTTCAGTTCATTTATCCTTAGGGATTTGATCCACCTTAAAATTTAGAGTAAGGTTGAGGTTTAAAAGGAAATCGTGGCTTAAAAGATTGCAATATTACAGATACACCCTTCTGAGATGCACATCAGTCACCTATTTTTTTGGTGTGGAAAGCAAAAGCCTTAAACTGCTCTAAGAGAGTGATTAATTCACCTAATGTGATACTTCAGAAGCGATGTGAACTAAGAATGTGAATCTATTATAGTACCTTGAGTGGATTTAAGAATAAGGGCCTACTGAATATATGAACTGGGTCTTAGTGTTGACTGTCAGTGGCCTTTTGAGTGGGTGACTGTGTGTGCAGCGGTGTGTTTCACAATAAATCTCAGTTACAGTGTTTATATCCCCTGCCCTCCTTGGAATCTATCTTGGATCCCATGTAGGTGCCAGGGAGGGGACCAATAATAGAGACGAAGGGTGATGGCGTAATGCTGGTTCCCATGTCCAGCAGGAAGTGTTGAAACAGCAAACATCGTTACCCAAATCCTGTGCTCTGGGTGCCAAAAGAAGGGGGCGGGGAGATGGTTCACACTCACAAGGGAGCATACAAACAGCATAAATGGGGAGGGGTGGAGATGTCTTTCCCATGCCCAGCAATGACTGTAGATGTGGCAGTAGCTGAAACCTGCCTTCAGGATGCTAGAAGGGAGTGGAGAATAGTGTTTTCCATGCCCTGAAGGGATGATACCAAGTGACATTTTTAAAGCCTGTATAGATTGGTTCTACAGAGGCACTGATGAACTCCTTATGTCATGTCTCCCCTAATCATAACAGTCATGAATCAAGTCTTTACATGGCTGAGGTGATGCTGTTTCAGCTGCCACTTCCTTCTTTTCTCATTCCTCCTTGAAGTCCTGGATGTGGTCCAAGTGTCTGTGACCCCCTATGGAGAGCATCTGCTCTGTTCCCTTTGAGGACACTGTGGCTGTGGATGGTACTCACTCTGGGTCATTCTTGATGTCCTATGTGGTTGGTGCCCACATAGTTTCCCCAAGTGCCCCTGAGCTGTCCAGAGTGTATATGGGCTTTGTACTCAGGGTCCAGGAGAGCACCCAGTTAAGAGGTGTGAAAGCATTATCTAAGTTATATCTACTTTTGTCTAAGGTACAGGGTCTTGAGGTATTTGACCTTGTCTGGTACTGGTGGTCAGTCGGTGGATCCCTTCCTCAGACAGTTTGGATATGTTGTTATAATCTTTTACTTTGACTGTTATGGTATTTAGGAAAAAATAAGTTTGGGTTCTCAATGACCAAGCTAAGACCCAAACCGACATCTTAAAAAATTAAATAAGACTTCATGAATACTGCATGCAATATATACAGTATGTACCTTTTGAGAGAAATAATTCTGTTGGTTAAACAAGTTGTGTGTTCTTGAAAGTTTAATTTTCCTTCTGAGACAGAAGCTATCCTGAATGCATCCATCTAAGGTTTGAACATGGATCATTACAAATTTGTGCAAATTAACTTTTTGTTGCTTTATTTGTAAATAGTGAATTATATTGTAATTGACAAATTTTAACTTTTAGTTTAAAGAACCTAGAGGACCACTTTTGGGGGAAGCTATGAAAGCATTGTAATTGAGCTCTTAAAGTGTGTGTGTGTCTTTGTGTGTGCATGTTTATGTGTAAACAAGTAGCTACAATAATTGTTTTCTTTGATTTTTTCCAGAGCTGCTGAGATGCTTTATTCTTTGGCACTAGTAGAGTCTAAAAAATCTGACAAGATGAATGCATTTCCTTCAGTGGACCATTACAAATTGCTGACGGAGGCTAGGAGGAACCTAGGACTCTTTCAGCACCATGATGCCATCACAGGAACATCTAAAGATTGGGTAGTTGTGGATTATGGAACTAGGTAATGTACTTATTAAATTAAATTAAATATTTACTTTTATTTTCTTCTGTTTTTGTTATGAATCTACTGTGTTTTTAATATAGCTACCAAAACATATACCACTGAGAAAATACTGCTACTACTATTATATATATTTTATATATTCTCTTCTATCTCAGCATATCTATATTAAGTAGGAACTTATTTCCTCAATTTTGTAGGGTGTAAAATTGAGGCACATAGAGGCTACAGTGTGCACGGGAGTTGCAAAGGGAGGTTGAAGATAGTCTGCAGCTTGTACCTTAACCACAGGGCTATCATTCAAAGCAAAACTAGATACTGTTGCATTAAATCTCTGCCACTGTTAAGCACTAATCAAGAAACATATGTTGACTAGGTATTACGTGATTATCTTAATCTTTCCCACTATACAATTTCCTATCTTCAACCTGGGACATCATTTTCTTGTTCTTATTAGCTCATTTGTAGATTGATTCTTTGTCAAGTTTGGGAGGTGAATTGCTTTCTCTATATTTTGATAGAATAATTTGTAATATTCTCCTGAGTAGTTACGAAGTAGAGATATTGCTTTTAAAACATCCCCCCACAAACACACACCTATAGCTATGTGAATGAATAATTCATTTAGAACATTTTTGTGTGTAGAAATATGAAAAGTAGATGCTGGTGACCTTGCTGAATGATGTCTTATTGGTAGAGATAGAGTACTATATTAAATAAGCCACTGTTTGAAATAGTGCCCTTAAAACACTCTCTCTTCTATTTCTATTACATTCAGAGAGTGTATTTAAAAAAAAATCCCTCAAACTCTATTTGCTCTCCACCTTTATCTGTGCCACAGAATATAGGGAAAGCTGGATCAGTCCCAATTTACCATTAATTCTCCAAAGCATGGAATGTGAAAGAGTTCAATATTCTATAAATTATTCACTTCCTTTTATCTCTGTTTATTATATAAGGAAAATGAGGCACCCTTCTAAAAGAGCACTTAAAAGAGCACCGTGACAACAGAGAAGCAGTATTTCACATACTCAATGTCAGGAGAGCTTTGGCATTGTGTTTGGATAGAATGAAAGACTCCAGGAATCTCCTAAAACAGTGGTTTTCAATCTTTTTTTCATTTGAGGGCCCCTAAAACATTTAGAATGGAGATGTTAGACCCCTTTGAAAATCTTAGACATAGTCTGCGGACTCTGTGGTCCGCAATCCACAGGTTGAAAACCACTATCCTAAACTATTCCTCTCAATTGCAGAGAGATCCAAGGGATCCGCAATATCAAATCAGAGACTCTCCAGGTGGATATCCAACTAGAATAACTACTGCTCTCATGCCTGCAATCTTCAGTCCCCATCTGGAGTCTGAACTCATTTCATGAGATCTGTTTCCACTTCTTTAGCCTTGATCAGAAATGTTCCCATTACAGAAATATGCAGGGCAGAAACTTGGGCATCTGCTCATACGTTTTCAAAACGTTATGCAATTTTCTGTGCTCATCATCCCATGCTCTATTTGGCTCCACAGTATTAGCATCAGTTATAGATTCGAATCTGAAGCCCCATTCCTCCATCAGTGGTACTGCTGTGGAGTCACCTACAGTGGAGCACCAATTGGGAAGGTGAAGCTGGGAAAACCAACAGTAAGCTTATCTGGGTAGCGTCATTCACAATATTGCTGTTTACGTGTTTGATATGAAACCCAGAATAGGTAACACAAGTGTTGTATTTAAAAAACTTTATGCAGTATGGAAGCCCAGTGTGATTAGCAAAAACATCACACTGACTGCTTGTAAAGACCTTAATTATCTTCTGTGAAGCAGAGTCCTGGAAAAGTAATCCTATCCCATGCAAATTTGAAACAGCTTTCAGTGCAGTTATATGCATAGACTATCCAAAGTTAAAATGGACTGATTATATAAAGTAATGGAGGGCTTAAAATGGACACACCTACATACCAGGCAAGTAGTACCTAAGAAAGTTGGACATATTTTGGACATCTTTTAAGAATGCCCAGTAATATGCTACATAAACTAAAATTGCTTTGATGGAGATGGAGAAGTTGACCTGGAGGCACGCTCTGTAGTACAATAATGGCTGTAGCAGCATTATTTCAGCTAAATATGAAAGCGCTAGCCACTGGAGCCCAGGGTAGGGATGATTAGGTCCATTTGCCTTCTTTCATATGCTTCTGATAGTGTGGCAAGGATGGTGATGATTTTTGGGTGCCCAAATTGAGACAGGGTAAAGGGAGGGTTTAATTTTCAGGAGACAAGTGCTTAGTACTTCCTCCAAATTAGGGTCTTTCAAGGTATCTCAAGTTGGACACCCAAAATAACTAGTCATTTTTGGAAATTTAGGTCAGAATAAAAAAATTAGACTCGGCTAAATCAGTACTTTTAATAGTTAATACTATTTCTGTATCCTTTTTCCAAGGATCTTATAATGGCTTTTTATAAACATATCATCTCAAAACTAGTAACAATTGAAAATTCAATCAACAGGCTTTTCCACTCATTAATGAATTTGAAGAGAGTGATCACTGACTCTGCTCATATTCTTATCCTAAAAGACAAAGATACCTACAGCTACAACCCATCAGCTCCGTTCCTTAAGATGGTGAGTTCTCCTACTTACCTTTTTTGTATTTTTTAAAAGTTATATGAATACTCTTTTAAGACTGATTATGAATGGTGTGGAGAAGTTCGACTTCTACTTTGAAAATTAACTATGTAAAGATCGTCCCTTCTTACTCAACTGATTTGATCTCTATATGTAGTTCGAATTACAGGGGGTGTTGACAGCAAAAATAGATTTTACTACTTTTTGCAGTTAGCCCTGCAGAACCTACATAGCTGAAAGTGAACATACTGGACTCTGTTTCATGTTATGCATTATCAACATAATTTTTTATCTATTATCCAATTATCTGTACCTGCTGCTTGTGAAAATTGATGATAGTGAGGTTGCACAAGTGTAATTGTGGGCCTAACTTGACTTGTAGGTCATAATTACTTATGATAATGAAGGAGGAAGAAAGAGTCCATCTTGAATCTGAGCCCAGGCTGAATTTGCAGAACTGGAATATAGAACAGACATACTTTTATCTGTAAATAGAGAGAATTTGATATGGGAATCCACTGAGGAAAAAATGAGCTCAAAATTCCTGCACGTCACTTTTGAAGAGTCACTTTTCAGAAGAGAAATATTCTTAAGGAATAGTGTCCATCTTTAACAAACTATATTATTCCATACCAAAACCCTTTGTTATTGTTAGAAATATTTAAAAATTGCCTGGTTAAACACTGTAAAGACAGAAAATAACATAGTTAAGGTTATACACATCTTAACTCGGTGCCTTTGCACATAAGTGTTATAGTGCAGTCTCTAGTTACATGGTCATATGACACTTAAATAATTTAATATAATACGTGAAAATGTTTCTACAATCAGCAGTGTGCATAAGTAACATCTTGAAATGTTTTTTCATTCATATATACTTACACAGTTTTTTGTTTTTACATATCTTCAATAACTTGAACTTTTTAAGGCACATGTTAATTTGGTCAGCATCTGTGTTGTCACAGAACCAATCAAGAGCACCCTCCTGGGCAGGGCCGGTGCAACCATTTAGGCGACTGCCTAGGGCGCTAGGATTTAGGGGGCGCCATTTTCTTCGGCAGCAATCACAGTGGCTGGATCTTCGGCCGTCCCAGTTGCTGCCGGCATTTAGGCGGAGGGAGCTAGGGCAGGGGAGCTCAGGGAGGGCTGCCTGCAGCAAGTAAGGGATGGGGCAGCACGCAGGGGAACTCCCCACCCCAGCTCACCCCTGCCCCGCCTCCTCCCCGAGCACGCCGTGGCTGCTTCACTTCTTCCGCCTCCCAGGCTTGTGGCGCCTAAGCTGATTGGTGCTGCAAGCCTGGGAGGCGGGAGAAGTGAAGCAGCCATGGCATGCTCGGGGAGGCGGCGGGGCAGGGGTGAGCTGGGGCGGGAGGGTGCCTTAGGGTGGAGGGTGGGGAGCTGCCACGGGGGGGCACCTCATGCTGTGGGGGAGGGAGGGTGCAAGGTGGAAGTTTCGCCTAGGGCGCGAAACATCCTTGCACCAGCCCTTCTCATGGGCACTCATTTCTCTGCTGTGAGAAGAATCCTGCTTCTAGATCTCTGAGGGCATGTCCACAGTGCAATAAAACACAGCTGGCCCTTGTCAACTGACTTGGGCTCAGAGGGCTTGTGCTGCAGGGCTTTAAAATTTCAGTGTAAACATCTGGGCTTGGGCTGGAGCTAGGAAACCTCTCCCCTGATAAACCAGCTCTCCTGGTTGGGAGCCAGTCTTTTCTCAAGAGCGATTACATTTCAATGGCTGTGCACATAACTCTTTTTTACTAGACCTTTGCCATCCACCTGAGTAATTCCAGTCCAAGATGGGGGCAAACAGACCATAGAGAAGGCAAAAAGTACTGCACATTTGAAATTAAGTTTGCAGCTTGGTAAAGATGCATACAGAGAGTTTATAATCTCACCCAGCATGCACAAATTGTGCACACAGATTTCCCCAAATCATTACATATGTACTAAGCTTTTTTACTAGCTGGAAAGAAAATGTAATCTGGGAGTGCATTCAGGGATTTAAACAGTTAACTGTTACATTTACTTCAGGTAATTGCTTCCTCCCCTGAAATACATTTCAGGGCAGTTGTGCTGTGGTCATGTCTCATGCTGAGTTTTCAGTATTACTCTTACTCTATCGTCGTGTAGTATAGAAGTATGGTTATTACTATAGCATGTAAGAGTCCTAGTCGTGGACCAGAGCCCCATTGTGCTAGGCACTCTAGAAACAGCACAGAAAGATGGTCCTTCCCCCTTACAATCTTATCGGACAAGGGACAACTGATGGATACAGAGACACAAGGAAACAGTGAGACCGTATTGGTCAGCATGGGAGGCCATAGTCTCTCCATACCAATGGCCTAACCATTATCAAGTTTTTTTGTAGACATCGGGGAAATCGAGAGTTTTAAGGAGTGATTTGAAGGAGAATAATAATGTGTGAATGTTTATGAGGAGCTTCTCTGAAGCATGAGGAGCAGCATGGAAAAAGGTACAAGGGTGCTTGTTTGAAAACATAGCTAGTGTGAGTTATGGAGGTGGAGTCAACATTTTGATAATAAATGAGAAATAATAGGTAGGTGGGGATATGCCATGGAGAGCTTTCAGAATGAAGACACATTGTTTACGTTTGGTGTGATAGAGAAGGGGGAGCCAGTGGAGGGATGCAAAGAAAGAGGTTGTCACAGATCCTAGCTGAGCATCTCTTCCAGGCAATTTTTACTAAGACCTTTAGGAACATATGTCAATAACTTATTCCCAGATTTGGACCTTAGCGTCCAAAATATGGGGGTTAGCATGAAACTCCAAGCTTAGTTCAGCTTGAGACCTGGTACTGACTGCCCACCACCCAAAAATTAGAGTGTTTTGGGGCACTCTGGTCCCCCCAAAAAATTCCTGGGGACCCCCAGACCCAAATCCCTTGAGTCTCACAACAAAGGGAAATAAACCTTTTCCCTCCCCACCCCCTCCAGGAGAGAGATACACAGAAGCAAACTTCGTGAATCTAAACAGAGGGATTCCACCCTCCCCTGGAGAACAGAATTACCGAGAGTCAATCTCTCTTCCCCCCTCACCCAGAGGGAATGCAAAGTCAGGCTAGTAAATCTAACACACCCAGGTTCCCCCCTGACTTCTTCCTCCCACCAATTCCCTGGTGAGTACAGACTCAATTCCCTGGAGTTTCCCAGTAAAGAAAAACTCCAACAGGTCTTAAAAAGAAAGCTTTATATAAAAAGAAAAAAAATACATAAAAATGGTCTCTCTGTATTAAGGTGACAAATACAGGGTCAATTGCTTAAAAGAATATTGAATAAACAGCCTTATTCAAAAAGAATACAATTCAAAGCACTCCAGCAACTATAGACATATAAATACAAAAGAAAAACAATAACCCTTATTGTTTTTATGATCTCTGTACTCACAACTTGGAAACAGAAGATTAGAAAACAGGAAATAGAAATCACTTCTCAAAGCTGAGAGAGATTCAGGCAGACAGAAGACAAAGAACTCAGACACAAACTTCCCTCCACCCAGAGTTGAAAAAAATCTTGTTTCCTGATTGGTCCTCTGGTCAGGTGCTTCAGGTTACTTTTTTTTTTTTCAGGTGAAAGAGACGTTAACCCTTAGCTATCTGTTTATGACAACATAACTTTGGGTAGAAACCAAACATGGAAAATTTCAGCCATAGAGATGAACTTTGAGAATATTCTGAATAATTGAAATTAGAGAGTTCTAATGAAAACTATTTTACTATTTTTAAGTATAATGGCTGCTACTCCCAGTATAAATAACCTATAGATGTGAACTTATCAAGTCAATGTTAGAAGAGGTGTTTTATTTATTTATTTTATTATATTCATTCACATTTTTAAGACAAAATGGAGATCTGTAGGCCACAACCCTTAATGATTTACTAGCAGTAACACAAATGTTACTGCTTATGTAGTAGTACAAAAACTTACCTTCTTTAGGCTGTGACTACTAGAGGGTGACATGATCATAAGGGGGAGCTATATAAAGACTCCTTGTGCAAAGACAGGCAAACAGTCTTAGCATTTTATAGAGAGATTCTGGAGTTTAGGCAATAAATCTGTTTTTGAAAGTGCTTACTACATAAACTTACACTGTTATTGACATAAACTCTCTCAAACCTTAATTTATCTGGAGGCCCCCACAATCCTTCCTCCCCCTTCTTGTGTGTGTGTGTGTGTGTGTGTGTGTTTGTGTGTGTGTAAACTTGAGTGGTGGAGCAGGGGGAGACTAGTTTGTTGAATTCTAACAAAGAGTAAACCTATGGCTTCTGCAACTAAATGGTAAGGCTATAGTGCTTGAAAGGGTAAACCTCCAGCAATCGAAAGTTAATTTCAGTGTACTGAAACTGTTTGATAACCACACCAGCTTTATTAGTGATTAGAATGTCTAATACACAGTTGTAGAAACCTATATAGGGGTCAGTGAGTGTGAAAGTTGGGAATAACAATAAATGACTTAATGGGAACAATGATTTCAAATTGGATGAATAAGTATACATTTTTCCTTTATATCAAAATCTATTTAAATTGGTATGTTCATTCATAATCTTCTTGCCTTAAGTACGGGGTTGGAGATGATGATTGGGTGAGGTGGGGACTAGTGTCTTCCTGCATATTGTGATAAATTAGATTTCATTGGAACTCACTATTGGTGTGATGTGGATAGTGCATCTTTATGTCTTGGTTCTTCCAAAACTGAAATGTATGATTTTTAGTTTGATCTATATATATTGAAATGTAAATTTAAAGTTTTCTCCCGTGTAGGATGATGATCAGTCCTCACAAGATTCTCTGCCACGCAAGACAGTTATAAAGCTGAGTATACAGCCAAGGTAAATAATGTATTAATACGCAATATTTTTAAGTTTCCATATAGCAATGTCTCTTCTGCTAATCACTTAATTTCTTTAGTGTTTTTAACATTATTTTGCTCTAAAATAATTAGTATTTTGGTAAAGTTTTTTAGTTGATGTTGAATTTTCCAAAATTAAAAATATTTCCCATTTTTAATTGCACAATGGAAGTTTCCCACTTTATTCATGCTAAAAATTAGCGTAAATGGAATGCTAAGATTGCAAAATAAGGCACCCAAGTTGAAAAATTACAAAATTTAAATATTTCTCTCATAATACTATTTCAGCTACATCTGGGCTAGTAATTATACAATATAACATGTATAAAAACCTAGCTATATATTGATTTGATCAGTCTTCTTTCTTTCAACATGTCCCACAAACTAGTTCCACAGTGAGAGGATCATAAGAGTTAGAGATGGGAAAAAAATCAGGCGGTCAGATAGCCCACTTCCATGCAAATGTAAGATGGCTTGAGGAGTATTTTTTTTTCCAGGTTATTTTCTAATGTGCCAACTGATGGAGTTTTCCATCACTTTCTTTAGGAGACTACTCAAAAGCCTATTAGATTTCACTAAGGGCTTGTCTATATGAACACTTAACTCGTGGCAGGTTGGAGTGTAAATCTACTCTGCACGAGTCTGCTGCGCACTCAGTTTCTGTGTGGACCCTTCTTCTGGTCGATAAAACTTCCCTGGTGCATTTTAATCCACTCCCATTTCCAAGTGGAATAGATTGAAGTGCACTCTGTAACTTATAATGAGCAGTGGCAGGGTCCACACAGACACGTAGTGTGCAGTAGGCTAATGCAGGGTAGATTTGAACCCCAGTTTAGAATCATAGAATATTAGGGTTGGAAGAGACCTCAGGAGGTCTAGTTCAATTCCCTGCTCAAAACAGGATCAACACCAACTAAATCATCCCAGCCCAGGCTTTGTCAAGTCAGGCCTTAAAAACCTCTAAGGATATAGATTCCACCACCTCCCTAGGTAACCCATTCCAGTGCTTCACCACCCTCCTAGTGAAATAGTGTTTCCTAATAGCCAGCCTAGACCTCCCTCACTGCAACTTGAGACCATTGCTTCTTGATCTGTCATCTGCCACCATTGAGAACAGGCTAGCTCCATCCTCTTTTGAACCCCCTTCCTGCTGTTTGACAAGCTAAATCTCTAGTGGCCTTTTTTGTTTCCATATCAGTTTCAAAGGGTATGTCTACATCTACAATTTTGCAGCGCTGGTTGTTACAGCTGTATTAGTACAGCTGTATAGGGCCAGCGCTGCAGAGTGGCCACACTTACAGCAACCAGCGCTGCAAGTGGTGTTAGATGTGGCCACACTGCAGTGCTGTTGGGCGGCTTCAAGGGGGGTTCGGGGAACGCGAGAGCAAACCGGGGAAGGAGACCTGCTTGCTCGGGGATTCGGGGAACGCGAGAGCAAACCGGGGAAGGAGACCAGCTTCGCCGCGGTTTGCTCTCGCGTTCCCCGAACCCCCCTGCAAACCGCAGGGAAGGAGACCTGCTTGCACGGGGGTTCGGGGAACGCGAGAGCAAACCGGGGAAGGAGACCAGCTTCGCCGCGGTTTGCTCTCGTGTTCCCCGAACCCCCCTGCAAACCGCAGGGAAGGAGACCTGCTTGCTTGGGGATTCAGGGAACGCGAGAGCAAACCGGGGAAGGAGACCAGCTTCGCCGCGGTTTGCTCTCGCGTTCCCCGAACCCCCCTGCAAACCGCAGGGAAGGAGACCTGCTTGCTCGGGGGTTCGGGGAACGCGAGAGCAAACTGCAGGGAAGGAGACCTGCTTGATTACCAGAGGCTTCCTCAGGTATGCTGGGATACCTGCTTATTCCACGGAGGTCAAGAAAAGCGCTGGTAAGTGTCTACACTTGATTACCAGCGCTGGATCACCAGCGCTGGATCCTCTACACCCGAGACAAAACGGGAATACGGCCAGCGCTGCAACAGGAGTTGCAGCGCTGGTGATGCCCTGCAGATGTGTACACCTCCTAAGTTGCAGCGCTGTAACCCCCTCACCAGCGCTGCAACTTTGTGATGTAGACAAGCCCAAAGTCTTGTATAATACTATGTCCTTTATCACAAGACTTGGTATCAGAGGTTTACTAAAATTCAGTTGTGTTAACATCTCTTGATTGTTACCAGATGCCTTATAATTTATCAATAATGTATTAATTATAAATGTGCTGTTTATTCATGGTCTGTTATCCTGTAGATGTTTAGTAAATTTTTTTCTGTTCATGTGTGTTCCAATATTGGAGCCTCAGCAGTGACTGAGTTGAGTTTACCTCAACTGTATTTTTCTTTTATCTAACTAGCTAGTTGAGTGTTAGTACTTTAGTGTTGGCTTTATATTAGTTAGTTGTAGGAATTCTATAACTTAATACAAAATTAAAATATTTAATATTTTTATTCATATATACATATATTTTATTATAGTTTTAGTGTAAGGACCATGTCCTTTCCCTTTTATTTTCTTCTCTTAGGAGAACTTAAATACTGGGAGGGCATGCCCAGTCCTCCAAATTTTAAACACTGCCTTTCATGTTGTGAGGTGATCCCAGTCATAAGGAAGACTTCAGCTCTTGGGGTTTCAGAGGAAAGTCCAAAATACAGTTGATTACCTTCCTTTTGACAGATTGAAGCTATTTGCTGAAAAAACTGAGTCCCTGCATAACTTAAAACTCTAGGACCATCTTCTTTTCGCTCAGAATTTACACCCCTGCACATAAAAAATAAATAAATAAATAAAAAATTAGTGAGTCCCAGATGGTGCAGAGATCTCTTCCCACTCAGCTTCCTTTCTCCCAGAGACATTATGAATTCTCAGCATAAGAGACAACGGTTCCAGAAGAGAAGACTGTCTACCTCTGGGGCATCAGGCTCACAACCTACAACTTTGAAACATCCATTTTTTTGAGGTGGTCAAGGTGCTGAATTACCGTCCTCACTCATATCTGCTGCAACAATCTACATGTCTCCCTTGTTTTGACAATCATCTTTCTCATTTCTGTCAGAAGTGGGACCATATCTCTATGGACAAGTGGGTTTTGGAGTTAACTCTTGCAGCAGCAATTCCAATAGGATTGGTTCTTGGCCCTTGACCTGCAAGAGACTTACTTTCATGTAGCAATCCACCCTTCCTGCAGAAGATTCCTATACTTCACTCTGGGCAAGAGCATTTTCAGTGCAGAGTTCTGCTCATCTTCACAGAAAAGGAATTCTGATATTCCAATACTTCAGTGGTTGCCTGCTCAATAAAACGCACAAGACTGGGTTCAGGGGTGATTCAGAACTGTTTATTTGCCAAGCAAACACAGTTTGAACAAATTACTCTCAGTGCCTTCAATCATGGAAGTCCCTCGACTGGTGGAAGGACCCTCACAGTGTTTGCACAAGGGTTGTCTTTGCACAGCCATCTCCAATGTCAGTAATAACAGATGCATCCCTACTTGGATGGGGAACTCCTATAGACATGCACCTTGGTCATAGCAAGTGGTCACCTCTTGGGTCCATACTGCACATCAACTTAATGGAACTCGGAGCAGTCTGAAATGCTTGTCTCCATTTTCTTCCACTAATCAGGGGCAAATACGTGAAGATCGTGACTAACATGTCATGCATATTTATATCAACCATGCAGAGGGAGCGAGATCACCCTCCCTCTGCACTGAAGCAGTGAGTTAGATCCCATTACCCTCCACCACCTATTTCATTATTGGGGTATCCCGCAGATAGGCTTGTTTGCCACAGCCAAGAACAAGAAGAGCTCCCAGTTCTGCTCTGGAGGCAGTCTGAATCACTACTCCTTGGGGGGGTTGCCTTTCACTTTTGTTGGAGTTCAGATCCTTCAACCTCAAGATTCTTTGACTCAAGGCATGGCAGATGGATGGTTTGCAGGGTTGAAAACGACTTGTTCTAAGGACATAGAGAGTGCTTTTGCATAGAAGAAGGAGAAAATCCATTCCTAATACCTACCTGTAAAAGTGGGGAGATTCAGTCACTGGTGTGGCCTAAGGCATCTTTGACCTACATCCTCTCCAATATCCGATATATTAGATTACATGCTAGAGCTGAAAATGACAAGAAGAATTAGAGTACACTTGACAGCTATTACAACCTTCCTTCATACAATAGAGGGTTTTTCCATCTTTGCTTATGCTACAGTGATGAGGTTTCTCAAGGGACTGGGGAATCTTTCCACAAGTCAGATGCCCTACACTCACTTGTGACCTCCACTTGGTACTTATATGTCTTATGAGGCCCCCTTTAAACTTGTGATTACCTGCTCTCTTCTACATTTGTCTGTGAAAACAGCCTCTCTCTTAGCCATTACTTCTGCTCAAAAAGTTTGAGAAATAGGGGTTCACAGTCTTTAAGGATAATGTCACATTGTGACCACATCTCTGTCGCAACCCTAAAGCCTGTGCTCTAACATGGCATATGTTTGGCCAATTGTCAGTCAAAAGGTCACATTGGTACCGTGTGCAACACTGTAGTGCGGTGTGCAACATTATAGTGCCATGTGCCTTTTCCCGCTCTTTTCCCTGGTCACCTAAGGGTCAGACTAGTGCCGTGTGCAAAAATACCAGTGTGCCTGTTCTTGAACCTTCTGTCAGTTAAAAGGTCAAGTTGGTGCTGTGTGCAGAAGCATAGGGCTGTGTGCAAAAGTAGTGTGCCAGGTGCAGCTCCCATTGATGTAGAGGGCACCAGCTCGGAACCTGGTTGGTGAAGGAGCTAGGGACCAATCAGACGCTGACACAAGTAAGAGTCTTTGAATAAAACTAAGTCTCTCGCCAATATCTGCGGGAGTATCCACGGGCTAGCTGAACGGCCTGATCACCCTTTCAGCCAGGATTTCCTCCGAATTTAGCCGGCTCGGGTAGTGTCGATTTGCTTTCTTTTTTGGATTATTTTCCCACCAATTCATCATGCCCTTGGTGTCTGTACTGCTGGTCAGCTGTGCCTGGAGTGTGCTGTAAATACTCTGTCTGTTTAGCCTCTTTTCTTTTTTCTACTCCTTTACTTGATACCAAGATGTGTATATAGTATATGAAAGTTAAATTGTTGTATTGATTGCTATTGTGGTTAATTGTTGTATTTTACAATATTCGGTTAATGTGCGCACAGTTTACTTAGTTTTGTGTATCTGTTCTGGATTTTAGTAAGCAGTTGATCATAGACTGCTTGATTTTTTTGTTGTTGAATGTAAATAGATTGTTTTAAGTTGTGTGTATATTCTTGTTCTGATAGTGTTGTTAGTTGGTAAAAGTGCTCCTCCCCAGCCCAAGTTTCAACTTATTCCCCATTAATAAACAACCACTTGGTTTTGAATTACAATCTGTTTTTCGTTTTGATTTTCCTCTCTCAATCAAATCCTTACTCGAACCTGCATTGGTCTCGGACAATCCCAAGCCATTAGTTTGTCTTAATTCTTTTCCTTTTTGTTCTCTTCCTTTCCTTATCTTTATTTTCAATACTAGCATTCCAGGTATTGGCCTTTGAGGGTACCTTTCTGTCTTGTACTAAGACATAGAACAAAGGTATTTTGATTGACTAGTTTCCTGTTGGCTTAAGCCAGATGCTCAGTTGTGCTATTGTAGGGTATTGTGGGATGTAGCTTAGTGTGAGTAATAAGAACTTTGGGAAAAACAGAGGTCAGTTCAGCTCTCATAACTGCCAGGCGTTCATGTAATGTGGTATATGCTAAAGTAACAATCTCATGTGCACATATCAAAGTACAGAACATTATACAATTGGTCCTACATAAAGTAGTTCCAGGATTCACAAGGCCTGGTGAATGAGGAACTGCATCATCCAACTTTATCACAGGGCTTCTTAACAATGGAGAATAGCAAGACTGGGCTGTTGCAGCCTGAGCCACAACCCACAGGGGGAACCCTGTCCCACAGTGCAACCCCTGCCTGTAGTAGTTAGTGGTAACAGGGGACTCTCCATGTAGGAGCCTGCTGCTAGGATGGCAGGAGGTCAACCATCACTGGTCTTCAGGTAGGTTGGAACCTGTCTCTATCGAATTGAAGTCAAAGGGCTGTCAGGTCAGGTACCCCATCTCATTGAAGTTGTTAGAATATCACAGGAAGAGAGAGGTAGTCTCTAACATATCTAGCTCTCAAATAACATAAGGTTTCCTAGGGTCAAACCAAGCTTCTTAAAATTTATCCAGAAATGAAATGATTGACTGCAAGTCATAGGGCACAGATGTAATATTTCTGAGACCTATTTCTTAATAAGCAGGCAAACATTTTGTGCTGGCTGAATTTTTCAAGTTGTCTTAAGGTTTAGCCCTATGTAGAACACATTGTATTAGACTATACTCAAGGTGACAAAGCCATGCATAATTACAGTCAGGTCTGTTTCTTGAAATACAAAGTCAGTTGTCTTGCTAAGACCAAATTGACGACCCCCCCCCCCTTAGTTATGGCTCCTATCTCAATATCTAGCTGCAGATGGATACAACAAAAGTTCAGTTTCCAAACCTGAGTAACAAATAGTGGGCATACTTTTATTTGAGGAAATTAATTGCCTTTGTCCTCCCCAGCCCTCAAATATTACATCAGTCATCTTTCACAATGATACTCAGCCAATCAGTTCTCGTCTCGATTCTGATCTCATTTGGACAGTAGGTCAATCAACCTCACTGATTACCTCTGAAAAAAAATGTCAGTGTAAAGTTGCTATTACTTTTTCAAAGAAAGCACTTGACAAGATTTTTTTGCTACTGTTGTCAGAATACACAATTGTAATGCATGCTAAGAGTACATTATCCATGTAATATGTGGTAAGGAATATATGCACAAGAAGTGTAACTTAATTGTAAAGGAGACTTGTAGTGTGAAATGATGGGAATTAAAGCCTGTGCTGAGGACTTGAGCCAAGGCTGAGAAAGCTGCAGTGGAAAGTGCTATAGGAAAATTAGGTGTCTTGCTGAACTACAAAGATTAAAACATCACCCAGAGGCATAATAATCTTAGAATTTGGCAAGTCTAATTTCAGGTCCTGTTTGTGTTGCCCATCTTTCAGGTATAGGATGAGTTTACGTGAGTCTCCATAAGGATATGGAGTTCTGAATAAGAATGTATTTTGATCACCATGTAGATTTTGTTACATTTGTACATGGACCCTGAGATAAGTGATAAAATGATTCTTATAACTACATATTAATAAAAAACTGTATAAGAGTAAATTCTTTGACTAGCATAATAAAAAAAACATTTGACTTTCTTAAATATTATATTCTAGCATGTAAAATATGAGCATAAATGAAGAATACTAGTGTTGTGTATAAACTATACAGAGTTAATAAACTGCAAAGAATCACAGGGTTAGAAGAGACCTCAAGGGTCATCTAGTCTAACCCCCGGTCAAGATGCAGGATTTGTTTTGTCTAAGCCTTCCAAGTCAGGTGGTTATCCAGCCTCCTTTTGAAAACCTCCAAAGAAGGAGCTTCCACAAGCTCCCTAGGCAGTCTGTCTGTTCCATTGTCCTACTGTTCTTACTGTTTTTCTGAGATTTAATCTAAATCTGCTATGCTGTAGTTTGAACTCATTGCTTCTTGTCTTGCCACAAATGGGAAAAGTTGTTCTCTTGTCATCTTTTTTTAAAGCAGCCTTTCAAGTATTTGAAGACCCTATCAATCTCCTCTTTTCCAAACTAACTGTATCCAGTTCCTTTAGATTTTGCTTGTATGGCTTGCATTCCATCTTTTGATCATCTTTATCACTCAACACTGGATCCTTTCCAGTTTCTCCAAATCCTTTCATTCGTGAACAAAATTGGAGACAGGACTCCAGCCGAGGCCTAATCAGCATCAAGTAGGGCAGTACTATCACATCCTGTAACTTGCATGCTAGGCCTCTGTTAATGCAACCTAAAATGACATTTGTTTGTTTATTTTATTTACTTACTTATTTGCAGCAGCATTGCATTGCTAACTCATGCTGAGATTGTGATCCACCACAACTCCCAGATCGTTCTCAGCAGTGCTGCTGCCAAGCCAGTTATCCCCTGTTCTGTTTTTGTGCATTTGTTTTTCCGCCCTAAGTGAAGCACCTTACATTTGTCATTGCTGAATTTCATTTTGTTGTCTATAGTCCAGTTCTCCAATTTATCAACATTCCTCTGAATCTTAGCTCTATCCTCCAAAGTGTTGGCAACCCTCCCTAGCTTTGTGTTATCTGCAAATTTGTTCAATATGCTCTCTATTCCTACATCCAGATCATTAAGGAAGATATTGAACAACACTGGACCTAGAGCAGAGATCCCTGCGGAACCCTATTCGAGACCTCCCTCCAGACTGACATGATTCCATTAATTGTTACTCTTTGTTTGGGGTGGTTTAACCAATTATGTATTGTGACAAAGTTCCTCCTCTACCTTGGTGGGTCCTGCGCTTATTGGCAGATTTGTGTCTGATCAGGAGTTGAGAGGTTTGGGGGGAACCCGGGCCCGCCCTCTACTCCGGGTTCCAGCCCAGGGCCCTATGGATTTTGCAGCTGTCTATAGTGCCTCTTGTAACAGCTGTGTGACAGCTACACCTCCCTGGGCTACTTCCCCAAGGCCTCCTCCAAACACCTTCTTTCTCCTCACCACAGGACCTTCCTCCTGGTGTCTGATAACGCTTGTACTCCTTAGTCCTCCAGCAGCACACCCTCTCAGTCTCAGCTCCTTGTGTTTCTTGCTCCCAGCTCCTCACACGCACTTCCTCTCCTCTGGCTCCTCCCCATCTGACTGGAGAGAGCTCCTTTTAAAATCTAGGTGCCCTGATTAGCCTGCCTTGATTGGCTGCAGGTGTTCTAATCAGCCTGTCTGCCTTAATTGGTTCTAGCAAGTTCCTGACTACTCTAGTGCAGACTCTGCTCTGGTCACTCAGGGAACAGAAAACTACTCACCCAGTGACCAGTATATTTGCCCTCTACCAGACTCCTGCACCCCACTGGCCTGGGTCTGTCACAGTATCCACTTCATGTTAGTTTTGTTGAGCCCACATTTCTCCAGCTTACTTATTAGAATGTCATGTGGGACTATGTCAAAAACCTTGTTGAAGTCCAGGTATATTATGTCCATTGCATTCCATCTATGGACCAAAATAGTTACCTGTCAAAGAGAAATCAAGCTGGTTTGGCATGATTTGTTCTTGATAAATCCATGCTGGTTGCTAGCATTTACCCCTTCATCCTCCAGGTATTCCAAATTGAATGTTTTATACATTGCTCTAATAGCTTCCTGGTATCAAAGTCAGGCTGACTAGTCTGTAGTTCCCCAGCTTCTCGTTTTTTTTCTTTTTTTAAAGATGGGCACTACATTAGCCCTTCTCCAGTGTTCTGGGACCTCAGCTGTCATCTATGAGTTTGCAAATTTTTTTTGCAAATTAATTTTATAATTAAAATATTATAATTTTCTTCCTTAGCATAACAAACTGGTTTGGAATTGAATTTTGATAGAAATATTGCTTGAGTTTTGCTTTGGATAAGATTGCAGTAACATTTGCAAAAAGGGTTATATCTTGCCAGCTGTTTTAAAGTTGAACTTCTCACTGACTTTTATTGCTTTTATTTTATTCTCAGACAAGCGAGAGAGAGGGACCATTTAAAAGTATGCGTTTCAAAAGAAAGTATTTGCATTTTTATGACATTTTAGTTATAGGTTTGGACTGAATGATCACTTCATCACATCAGAGTAGTTCAAATATTTTAGAATTAAGACAATCATGGAATTTTATGAGCATAATTATTGTGATTAAATAGCTGCATTTTTAATTTCTCTGATATAATCTACTTAGCTACTTCATATAACACTGAAATTGATGGACAGTTCATGCTGAGTATTGATTTTAATAGTTTATCATCAAGCACATGAGTGAAATTGGGTTGTTTTTTCTCACACCAAACACTCTCTCAGAAATGGTTGTTGAAAATGAACAAAACCAAAGATGGTTCTCTTCAGTGTGTGGTGGTTTGTTTTTTTTTTTAAAGTCTTAGATAGGAAGAGTACTTTTTACTGTATGAGTAAACATATCTGCTATTTTTTTAATAAACTCTAAGTGCCCCATGATCTCCGTATTGGTTCTGTGTAATTTGCATAAGTAACTGGTATTTTATTAACAGCTTATTTGGAATACTGAAAACTAAGTGATAAATAAGATCAGGGTATGTATGTGCATTTTGTTGTGAGGGGGCAGTCTTGTTTGTTGAAGCCAACCAAAATTAAAAGTCAGAAAACAGTTCCTTTAATAGAGAAAAAAAACATATTTTGACCTATAAAAACAAGAAGATAATCACTGTGAAGACTTGCTTTTGGTTCATTTTTAGAAAACATAACACAGGAAAACATATCTCTTCTTCAGTGACTCATTGCTCTTCAAAGCGTTCTAAGAAATTAACGTATTTCTCTGTGAATATCCGATTTTGACTGTGCATCCCTTTGCTTCTGAGTTCAAGTACTGTTAATAAATTCTAAAGTTTTCAAACTTTTATCATAAACCATTATTACATGAAATGGTTGTATATAATTATCCTTGTCCTCTAGTTATTGGTTTCTTATTTTTGATGAAGTAGTGATAGTCTGTTTTGAATTCTTAATTTGCTTAGTTTCTTTCAGTAGTCTATCTGCTGTGGTTACAATTTCAAAATTACACTGTAGAAACTAGTTTATGCATTGTTTTAAATTGTTTAACTTTGCAACTTTTCACAAATGAATTAAAATTTAAGATTTTCTATGTAGTGTTTTGAATTCAGAACGACCTTGACAAATTGGAGAATTGTCTGAATTCAACAAAATGAAATTCACTAAAGACAAGTGCAAAATACTTCACTTGGAAAGGAAAAATTGAATGCAAAACTCCACAACTGGTAATATCTGGCTAGGTCATAGTACTGCTGAAAGGATTTGGAGATTATAGTGGGACACAAATTGAACATGAGTCATCAATGTTATGAGGGGGTGGAACAGGGTAGTATCATTCTAGGGTGTATTAACAGGAGTATTGTATATAAGATACAGGAGGTAATTGTCCTGCTGTACTTAGCACTGATTAAGCCTCAGCTTGAGTACTATATCTCCAGTTCAGGGCCACACATGTTAGGGGACATGTGGACAAATTGGAGAGAGTCCGGAAGAGAGTAACAAAATTGAAGGAAGATTTTGAAAACCTGACCTATGAGAACAGATTTAAAAAATGGGGCATGTTTAATCTTGACAAAAGAAAACTGAGGGGAGACCTAATAAGTCTTCAAATATGTTAAGAGCTATTATAAAGAGAATGGTGTCCCACAGAAGGTAGGACAAGAAGGTAACCGGCTTAATCTGCAGCAAGGGAGGTTTACATTAAATATTACGAAGATCTTTCTACCTATAAAGATAGTTAAACTCTGGAATAGACGTCCAAGGGAGGTTATGGAATCCTTATCATAGGAGGGTTTTGAGAACTGGTTGAATGGACAAACCTGTCGGAGGGTCTGTGTTAACTTGGTCCTGCCACGTTGCAGGGGGCTGGACTTGATGATTTCTTGAGGTCCCTTGCAGTCCTACACTTCTATGATTCTATGATTTTGACAATTTTGTAGCTTATTTTATTTCTGATTGCAACAGTAGTGCAGTTATTGCATTATGAAGGTGTCATTTTCTGACACTCATAAATGATATCTCTCTTTCCAGGGCAAAGACCATAATATTGAAATTGAGGCATGCTGCATCTTCTTAGAAACAAGTTCTTGATACCCATTACAAATAAGTTGCATTGGGTTTATTATGGAAATGGCTTGTGAACTGCAGTACCACTACTTTAGCTTGAAAGATATCTTTCTGCGAAGTGTTTTCACAAAGCAGAGAATGCTCTTCATTGATTAAAATAACTATTCTAGCCAAGAGTTACAAAAAATGGAACCTTGTGGACCCTGTGCATGTATTTTTAAGTCTTTTTTTGGAAGTAGAGAATATTCCCTTTCAGTATATCAAGCTGTTTGTATACTATTTCTTAGCTGCAGTGTCTGGTCTTCTCCTTCAGTCTTTCTTCTTGTGTTGCTTAAATCAACGTTGTAGTTAGTCCAACACTGTCAGGGCACAGACTGAAGTGATATGGCATATTTCAAATCTTCTGTTCTTCTGAAACAGATTTTTTTTCCCTCTAAATACAGATTAATAAAGCCTGCACTACAAGAGGAACAAGGAAAGGATTTTAGTGAAGGTACTTCCTGATCCTGAAAAAGTCAGGGGGCTTCAAGCCCATCTTGGACTTCCGAACACTTCACAGCTTTGTGGTAAAAGAAAAATTTAAAATAGTGCCTTTGGATTTAATCCTTTTATCCTTAATGAGAGAGTAGCTTTGTGCTCTAGAATAGGATATAAATACTGCGTCAGAATCACAGGAAGTACCTGTATTTGGAGTATCTCATAGATGTGTAACTTTTATAGAAAGTGTTGTCTTAGGTTGGTGTTGGCTTTTTGTATTTTCTCTGAAAATTTATCATTCTTATTTATTGTGCCATTGTGTCTGTGTTCACTGTGAGTGCTGTTTTCTTGAGGGTTTTCCATATCTAATAATTGGCTGAAGTAGTTGACTAATGTGGAAGGTAGGCCTCAACAGAAGAATGAGAATTTTCTAAATTTTCTAATACATTTTCTAAATCTCTTCTTATAATGTAATCTTGCTTGTATAGAGTGATATTGCTCAAGTGAGGTCACATAACATTGTTGAATCACATGGCCCAAATCTGTTTGTTTCCATGGCATGTGTCAAAGGGCAAATGGTTAACTCTTTTAAAGTGAGTAAATAAGACTCTCCTCTGATATTTACATTTTTCAATCTATGCTACACCTCTCTTCTTTCAACAAATCACTAACAGCAGGATTTCTGAAATGTGAAAGTGAGTAGTTGGCTCTTTGAAAATGTCTCTTCTTCTTGGGACGGGAATCTGAGGGGAGGAAGTCTCAAACTGTTTCCTCATGGAGATGTCCTCATATTTGTCATCTTAAGAAAAGCCCATTGGATGCACTTCCAAACTTAGCAGATCTATGAGGAGCCGTGCAGATTCTATAGGATCAGCAGAAAGTTAGGGCTCTCTCTTCAGAGGTCCTGTATCTCTTAACTAGCTCAGTTTCCTGATAGTGCAGTGCTGTTGAATTCCTCCTGCCATCTGCTTGCTCTGGCAGAAACTACCCAAGGTGGTGGTATTGTCACCAGAGAGTCTCTATAAGGGTAAAGGGGAAAAAGTGTGCCTGTTGTCTTATCTCCACATTTTCTCCATAAGCACCTGCCACTCAACAAGCTGACTGATTTTATTTGGCCTGTATGCATCACATAAGAACATATAAGAACATAAGAATGGCCGTACTGGGGCAGACCAAAGGCCATCTAGCCCAGTATCCTGTCTACCGACAGTGGCCAATGCCAGGTACCACAGAGGGAGTGAACCCAACAGGCAATGATCAAATGATCTCTCTCTTGCCATCCATCTCCATCTGCTGACAAACAGAGGCTAGAGACACCCTTCCTTACCCCTCCTGGCTAATACCCATTAACGGACTTAACCTCCATGAATTTATGCAGTTCTCTTTTAAACACTATTATAGTCCTAGCCTTCACAACTTCCTCAGGCAAGGAGTTCCACAAGTTGACTGTGCACCGTCTGAAGAACTACTTCCTTTTATTTGTTTTAAACCTGCTGCCCATTAATTTCATTTGGTGACCCCTAGTTCTTGTATTCTGGGAACAAGTAAATAACTTTTCCTTATTTGCTTTCTCTACATCACTCATGATTTTATATACCTCTGTCATATCCCCCCTTAGTCTCCTCTTTTCCAAGCTGAAAAACATACTGTAGCATGTAGCGTTTAATAAGGATGTTTAACCTTAATCATGGAATCATAGAATATCAGGGTTGGAAGGAACCTCTGGAGATCATGTAGTCCAACCCCCTGCTCAAAGCAGGACCAATCCCCAGACAGGTTTTTTTTACCCCAGTTCCCTAAATGGCCCTCTCAAGGATTGAACTCTCAACCCTGGGTTTAACCAGTGCTCAAACCACTGAGCTATCCCTTGTCCCAGTTATAATATGTTGAGACTACAGAAGAAATATTCATAAACTAGTAATAGCACATTAGTTCACTGTGTAATATGATGTACAGATTAAAATGCCGTTTTCCAAGATTACCATAAATCTATATGTAATCTGTAATTATTTTTCAAATCTTAGAGGTTAGATTTCTCTAGACTTATAGCTCTCCTCTAGTATACAATAATTTTTCTCTCTCATGGGCACTTGCTGCTCTACGATCCATTACAACTGGGTTTATAATGAAATATAATAAAGAGTAAGTCACTAAAATATGTATGTACGCTGCTCTTTCAGTGCTTTTTCTGTGTTCACACTTTATTGACTCTTTTTCTGTCATCCCTTTTTTTTCCCTTTCTGCACAGGATTATTTGTTGCTTTGGTGCATACTCTAGATTCTTGGCTGCATCTCTTGTTAGCCTTGGATACTCACTTTCAGTGATGCTTTCTTTTTTTAGGTTTTCTTTGTGCATCTCCAGGAAAGAAGTTCAGCGGCTTCAAGCAATGTACCTGTAGTAGAAAAGTTTTAGTCATGGATGAGCATTATGACTGTGTCCGCTGCATTATAATTGAGCAGATCTGTCTGGAAATGTCATTCAGAGTAGTCACATTTTGTGGGAAATAAGAAATTCTTCCTGGAAGCTCCCCAGAGGGACTCCAGGGACTGTTTAGTATCGGACTTACATTGCTTCAAAGGATCAATCCTTGAACTAAAAACCCAAATCAGACTCTTCCACTGAGCACCAGAACTTGATGTTGATACAGATTCAACCCCCAGGTTGCCTCAAAGCAATGTGCACTGACAGCATCATAAATTCAGGTTTCTTGAAGAGGTGGCATTAATGCTGCCTCAAATTGGTGGTACATGAGCTCTGGTTCTTGAGAAGTTGCCTTTCACCATGCCACTGTTAAAACACAAGACAGGACTTGGAAACAGATTCAGGGAACTTCTGGGGCAGTGTATGATCTTAGACCTAGTTAGATTCATCAGGTTTGTTTTTAAGGCTGTCTCAGCAACAGTCTTATCCTCAGCACATAGCTGGAAGATCCTTCATCAAAGACTGTCAGAATTCTTGTGCAAGAGCTGGGCTCTTTTCACTAATGCTGATGCCTGACTCTTGAGAGTTGGCTGTATCGGTAGGATCACTGGTCTTGATGCTGAGGGTCTAGAAGCAGTCGGAAGAATCATTTGTCAAGTTAGTGCTAATGGTCCTACATCTTAGTGAAGCATAGTAAACTGCTTGAGTGCACGTGGCAATCCTATGGTAGATGACATTGAAGATACAGAGGTTTCAGTGGCCTACTCTTGGTGAGTTAATGATGAAAGTGTATGTGGCTTATCAGATCTCCCAATGCAGTAGAAATTTTTTTCCAAACCCTACATGGCATATTTTCCAGGAGCAAGGTGGATCTGCAAGCTAATCCAAGATTCCTTTCCAAGTTGTTGATGGAATAACACCTTAATGAGCCTATCATTTTGTGAATATTCTTCCCATATGGGCCTGCCCATACCAGTGAGGTGGTTCATCACAGGTTTGCTGCAGTATGGTCCATGTGGCTTTATTTGAAATGAAATAAAGATCTCAGGGTCCTCTCAACTGTTTGTTTTTTTTTTCCTTTGGGTAAACATTCTTGCCAACAATCTCAATAGATTAAATGACTATAGACTTGTGTCTCTTATTGTCATTTCTTGGCTAGCCAGCAGTTGGGTCTCATTGGATCATGCTATCTGAGGCAAAGCAGCTTCTTGCAAGCCTCAAGAATGTTTCATTCATGGTTTTACAATAATGTTCATTACATATTTTTTTCAAGGTACTTTTTCTTGTATTTGCCTTCCAACATAGAATCTTATTTCGCTCTGTTCCATAGAGCTGCTTCTAAAGAAGGGGTACCTGCATTTTCCTAATCCCTGTTTTGAGATTATCCTTATTTGAGCTGGCCAAAATTTTGAAAGCAGCAAAATCTGTAGCAGCAGGCATCATACAGATTTTTTGACACTCTGGCCAATGTACACCAACAGCTGCCTCTACAACCTTCCAGTCAGTTCCTGCTCCTGAAATAACCAACTGAAATGTCTCTTATATGAACAAAAACAAAAATTTTTCAGATAAAAACTACAATGTTCAACAGTACATCAATTCAAAAACAGCCTCTAATTTGGTGTAGGATTGTGGAATGTGAATCCTGCATATCTTCGAAGAAGGAGAATTGCAGTCAAGCGATTCTCCCTTCTTATAAATTCTTAGTATAGTTTTGGGCTAAGTTCCTTAAGGAACATTGTAAAATTAAAACAAACAATAAAATATTGCATCAGGCAGTCATAAAAACATAGATCAATACCCAACAGGTAACAAGCTAACAAGAATCTATTTTTTCTATAGAAGGGAAAGAATGAGGCTTCCAAAACAAACATGACTCGAATAAAGAGCACCTCTAGGATATATTCCCATAAAAAGAGACCTTTTACTATTTACAGGTAAAATCTCACCCTCAAAGATATTCCAATAAGTTTCTATCATATGGGCGAAATGTTTAGAGCCGCCCTTGTTCAGAATCAGTGACCTGTAAATGGCCTTCCTGTGTGCGTGTGGGCCAGCCCGTGGGCAATGAGGAATGAGGTCTCACAGGACGTGACCAGGTCACATGAGACGGGAATCCATCTTAAATCTGGTACTTTTCCATTTAGAAGGAGAGATGGGGACCCAGAGAGACACAATATTTCCGCCTTGTGCCTAAGCTATAAAAGAGGGTAGAACAGAACAAAGCGGGCTGTCAGTCATGAGAGAACCCCTAGTTACCTACCACCTGAACTGGAACTAACAAGGACTGCACCAGGGGAAAGGATTGGGCCCAGACTAGGAAGGAGTCTAGTCTATGATAGAAGCTTATTGGAATATCTTTGAGGGTGAGATTTTACCTGTAAATAGTTTGTTAATATATTAGGCTTAGACTTGCATGTTTTTGCTTTATTTTGCTTGGTGACTTACTTTCTTCTGTCTGTTATTACTTGAAACTACTTAAATCCTACTTTTTATACTTAATAAAATCACTTTTGTTTATTAGTAATGCCCGGGGGAGCAAACAGCTGTGCATGTCTCTCTATCAGTGTTCTAGAGGGCGGACAGTTTGAGTTTACCCGGTATAAGCTTTATACAGAGTAAAATGGATTTATTTGGAGTTTAGATCCCATTGGGAACTGGGTGTCTGGGTGCTGGAGATAGGTGACCTGCTGAGCGTTTTTGGTTAAAGTCTGCAGCTTTGGGGGGCGTGGACCAGACCTGGGTCTGTGTTGGAGCAGGCTAACTTGTCTGGCTCAACAAGGCAGTGTTCTGGAATCCCAAGCTGCCAGGGAAAACGGGCTCAGAGGTAATTCCATCAAGTCAGGTAACAGTCCCAAGGAGATATGACTTAGTTTACCCTGAGGCAGTGCCACAAAAAGTGCTCTGAATGGTGAGAGTAGCATAACTGCAAATTGCCTCTTAAATAGAGGTAATTATTACAAGTTCTTACCTTTAAATTCAGATTATAAGACCTTTAGATGGTGCCAGACTACCTCCATGTTTCATGTGGGCAGGATATACGCAGCAGTTGTATTCCACACTGCATGCATGCATTCTGCATGATGATATTGTATAGGTGAAGTAAATCCTGTGTAAATGTGATGTCTCATAATTAATCTAGATTTTTTTTTGCAGTTAATGATTCTGGGTATGTGATTTGAGGGTTAGAGTTAAATGGCATTCTAAATAAATGCAGTTATTAGTCTCTGTTGTAGTGTGTGCATAACTTAATTATATACTGAGAATAAATTCTTCAGTTCTACTGAAGTAGAACTTCAAAAAATATTAATTAAACATCCAGGCATAAGAAAAATACTACATATATTGATATAATTGTATTTTTCTTCCAAGACAACTTTTCCCCATTAAGTTAACTCTTCCATAATTAACTGTAGCTCCATCCAATGATATCTGAATTGTGATTTTAGTTTCCCACCTTTCTATTCAAAAGGAGAATCTAAATGTGAAATATAAAACAAGTATGTAATAAAGATAATTCTAAATTCTTAACCTTTAAAACTATGTTGCATAGGGAACATTGGTCTGGGAATAAAAGTTGGTATATATCCAGAGTGGTGAAACCCTTTATTTATTGAGTGGGAGGACTTCAGCTGGTCTCTGAAACTTCATTACTTAAGTTAATCTTTCCCCTACTGTCAGCTGACAAGTGACATGTTTCATGGTGCCTGGTATGAAGCTGTACTTTTTCTAAACTAGTT
Source organism: Gopherus evgoodei (assembly GCF_007399415.2). Taxonomy (NCBI): domain Eukaryota; kingdom Metazoa; phylum Chordata; order Testudines; family Testudinidae; genus Gopherus; species Gopherus evgoodei. Next base: position 67,138,889 of record NC_044327.1, on the reverse strand, counting down.
AGCAAAGCCAGAGGTTGTAAACTGACTAGCTGGCCTATGATTACCCTGTTGCTCCTGTCCTTCTCTATGCTCTTTCTCTCCTTCTCTTCTCATCTTTCTTGCCTTTCTAGTTTATCGCTTTTTCCCAGCTATCCTTTCTGCCTCATCTTTCTGGCTTACTACAACTCCTTGTTGTCATCCAACTCTCTCCTGTGCTTAGGAACTTGCCCAGCACTCATTACTACCTTCATCTTCTTATTGTATAACTCTAAACTTATTCCTTCTTCCCCTTCCCTCACACACACCTTGAGGAAAATAATTGGAGTTATGCCGTTATATCATACCTTGGAGATTTTAGTATTCTATACACCTAACTTCACATGCCATGTTGTCTGTGTCCATATAGCAAGGGAATACTCCTATAACTTGGGCTTGTAACCTGTCAAGTTGTAAATTGTCAGGTCTGTATTTTCTGGTGAATACGGTTATCAGTCCAATTTATGGTATTTTGCACTTCTCATAATAAATATGTTATGTGGAAAGATTACATACACACAAACATGTTTTACAAATAGATAGAAAGTTCCTGGAAATATTTCCATGCAGTATTATCCTGAAATAGTTAAGGTTGTAACTCTGAAGACATAAATGAGTATTGATACTTGAAATTGCATTCATATGATCATATGGAACAAGAATGTATATACAGTCTCTTTATAACCAGATTTCATATGATTCATATGGAAGAAGAATGTGTAACCAATCTAGTTATAACCAGAATGTATATCCAATTTACAAGCCTGTCGCAACTTACGCGTATTTAACATGCACAATTTCAGGTTTACGCTGAATGGCTTGGAGTCCGGTGGGGGCGTGGCTTCAAGATTTAAAAGGTCCTGGGGCAGCAGCTGTGGCTGGGAGTCCCAGGGCCTTTAAATCACCCAGAGGGTTCCCAGCTACAGAGGTGGCTGGTAGCCCCTGGGGCGAACTAAAGGGCCCAAGGCTCCAGCCACGGTGGAGCTCTGGGCCCTTTAAATGCCAGCCCCAGCCCAGCTGCCAAAGCTGCGGGTGGGATTTAAAGGGCTCTTCCGGGCTCCACACTGCAGCGGGAAGCCCGGTGGAGCCCTTTAAATCCCGCCCGCAGCTTTGGCAGCCGGGCTGGGGCCAGCATTTAAAGGGCTCCTCTGGGCTCCCCACGGCGACAGGAGCCCAGAGGAGCCCTTTAAATGCCATCCCGGTCCAGACACTGGAGCTGTGGGCAGGATTTAAAGGGCTTTGGGATATAATTTTCAGTTTACACGGTTTTTGCTTTACGCGATAACAGCAGAACAGAACCCCCGCGTGTGATAAGACTTACCTGTAGTTATAACCAAGTTTCAATAAAGGCTATTATTTTTCCTATCACTGTTTGTTTCCCCCCCCCCTCTCAAACCCACTGCTGGGGCTGAAAGTTATTTAAAAAAACAAAGGTCTTAACAAATTCTTACTAAATGTTTTAAAATCTTTACAGTTTGCCTTGTGATTCTTTTGCCATTTACACTGAACCTACTAGGAAGCTATTGTTCTTATTTTGCATTATTTACAAATAAACAATGCAGAATTGAACAGTGAACAAACTTTTACTCTTGGTGTTCAATAATTCAGGCTTTTAAAAATATTTACATTAAGGGCAATCTTTGCATTAAGACTGTATTTGTAATAGCTAAAGAAAATTCCTAAGCATCTCATTTTCTAAACATATATAAAATTTTTCTGAGTACCATAAGATACGTCTTTCTGTCTAAAGCCTATGAGAGTGAGTAGCATTAAGAAAGGTGTCCACTGTTTTTCCTGTTTAGTTTTCATGTATTTTCATTGTATACATATATATTATAGTTTTAATTATTCTACTTATATAATTAGAGTGAAATAGTACAATAACCTGAAAAGAAAACATTATTTTCATGAAGATAATATGACAAAAATGTTTTTACAGGTACCTTTTGGTTTATAATCCTACAGAACAGGAGCGGTTCTCAGTGGTTTCGGTCTATGTGAATTCACCCAAAGTTAAAGTATTATCTCCTTCAGGGAAACCTGTTATGGTCCAGGTTAGTGGAGTATGGGATGGAACAACTACAGTATCACATGAAGCATATCAGGTATGTCACTTGAAATAAAAAGTGTAAGTTATACTGATTTGCACTTAGATATGTACTATAGCTTCACGTTAGAGGAGAAAATAAAGAGAACTAGACTTCATATATATGAAGTGTATCAATTTTATAAAGAAGATTCTGTGTGTGAGAGAGAAGGAATAATTAAATCATTTTGGTCTTCATTTAGGTCTAAGAAATAGCACCAACTTTCTAAACCTCATTACTTTCCGTGATATTACCAAAGCTTAATACTGAATTAAGTGTTTCAGTAATGAGCCTCATTTTGAGGAATTTATTATTTGGTATCATTTAAAATTGCTTTGGGTTGAAACTTAGTGTGTATGTGTTTAACTAGAAATTTTTCCCCTAACTTTTCTACAAGTGCATTGATCTCTGTATTCTGTTTACATTTCTGTTTATCCATGTTTGAGTCAGAAAAGTGGATTTGTTGCAATATTTGTTTTAACGTTGTTGAAAATTGTTTGAAGAGCAGCTGCTGTGTACACATGTTAGATACTTTATTTCTTTAGCCCCATTAATTTAAATGGCAATTAGACATCACAGGGATGTTATAGCCATTTCATTGCATTTCTGAGGGGATGTAAGTACTTGAATTCGATGCCCTGGTTACAAGTAGAGCCCCGAGGCCAATTTTGAAGTGTTTCAAGTAATGATTTTTGTAACTTTTCCTTCTTAATAGTCTTACACATACAAGGATTTTTCTTTTACCCCAAAATAACAATATCACAGATTCAAATCTTAGTATCTTAGAGCTTCACAGAGCAGTGGAATGAAAACTCCCATCGTCTGGAAGGCTATGTTTTTTACAGTGTGCAGTGTATCAGGCCACACTATTAAATGTATTTTGCTTAAGGGAAACTGTTTTTATTAAAAATATAGATTTAAACTCCTCCTTATGCGAGGATTAAAGACTCACGCCAAAGAAATAAGGCCCCTTTCTTACTAAGTGAGAGGCTCAGATATGAAGACTTTTTTTCTTTCTTTCTTTAAGTCTACAATGGTGGTAATAGTACTATCATTCCAACAAACAAAAAATGTTTTTTCCAAACTATTCAATGGTCACTGTTGAAGGGAGTGTTGAGAGATGTGAACATTTATACTTTATGTGAAAGTAAGTATCACAGAACTATTGAACTAATGTATTGGAACACTTTAAAAAAAAAAATAACTTAAGGTGTGCATTTTAAGAATCCATTGTTAATCTTTCTTGGATTACCATTTTAATCAATCCGCTTTTTGGAGTACACAGCCTTAATATCATAACTTCTGTTATGAGAAGTTCAGAAGAGAAAAACACTCCCCTTACTCCTCCTTGGTAGGGGGAAAAAAGAGGGGATAGGGGGATGATTGTAGTGGAGAAGTCAACATAGCAAATTCATATGTAAAAGGGCATACAAAGAAATATACTAATAGTAATATGTGAATATAATAGTATATTAGTGTACTAAGACTAAATTTTTTTTAAAATACTTGTTGAAAGAAATGTTGATACAAGTCTTTATATTCTTAGAAGGTCTCATACTGGCAGGGTATATGCAATATAAAAGTACAGCTGAATCCTAAGAAAATAGAGACACTTTATACTTACAAGAATGTTAAACTGGAAGGCTAAAATTTATATGCTATAGGACTTTAACACATTATTTTGGATTGTTGGGTTCTTGTAGACATATTGGTCAAAAAAGCAAACAGGATGTTAGGAATCATTGAAGAGGGGATGGAGAGTAGGACTGAGAATATATTATTGCCCTTGTATGGCTCCATGGTGCGCCCACATCTTGAAGACTGTGTGCAGATGTGGTCTCCTCACCTCAGGAGAGAGATTCTGGCACTGGAAGGGGTTCAGAGGAGGGCAACTGAAGTGATTGGGGGTTTGGAGAGGGTCCCATAAGAGGAAAGATTGCGGAGGCTAGGACTCTTCAGCTTGGAAGGGAAGAGACTGAGGGGGGATATGGTGGAGGTGTATAGAGTCATGAGTGATGTTGAGAAGGTGGATAAGAAAAAGTTATTTTGCTTATTGCCATGGTACAGGAACTAGGGGTCACCAAATGAAATTAATAGGCAGCAGGTTTAAAACAAATAAAAGGAAGTTCCTCTTCACGCAGCGCACAGTCAACTTGTGGAACTCCTTACCTGAGGAGGTTGTGAAGGCTAGGACTATAGCAGTGTTTAAAAGAGAACTGGATAAATTCATGGTGGTTAAGTCCATAAATGGCTATTAGCCAGGATGGGTTAAGAATGGTGTCCCTAGACTCAGTTCATCAGAGGATGGAGATGGATGGCAGGGGAGAGATCACTTGATCATTGCCTGTTAGGTTCACTCCCTCTGGGGCACCTGGCATTGGCCACTGTCGGTAGACAGATACTGGGCTAGATGGATCTTTGGTCTGACCTGGTACGGGGATTCTTGTGTTCTTATGTTATGTTCTTATTCATAAATACTGTACTTCAGAATTAGGATTGTTAATTCTGTCAATAAAATTGTATTTAAAATAATTTAAATTGTCTTTGTAAATGAACAACACTATCAAAATATTCCTTACTGTAAGGAAGTTTAAGGAATGCAACAAATATAGTGGTAATGGTATCCAGTAGCAAAAAACAAAATTGAAAAGTTTGAGTTCCCGTATGGCTCTTCTATCTTATCTTCATCTCAGATAGAAAAAGCTCTGGGTAAAGTGGACTTCAAAGAATAGTGTAGAAGTAAAATTCAGGTACAGTCAGATCCACTATCTGTTGTCCTGAAGTAGAAGAAAAAGCATAGTTTCCACCACTCTATTGACTAAGGGGTATGTGTGTTTGGCTATAAAAGCATTATCAGAGGAGGATCTGAGATGACATTTGAGCTAAGTGGACCTTCAGATCCAAAGACTTCAGCTGTAAGGTCTTGGATCCCTAGTCCTCTGGGTCTGGACTCTGATGTAGTCTCCATTTCTCTGTACTCAAGCTTGATCCTTGCCTTGGAATCAATGCTTGCTTTTGGTTCTGTTTGATAATTCTGGGAAATTTCAAACCGTATTGCATCATAGAGATTCTTCTCAATCATCATGTGCCAGTAGTTGTATTTTACTATGAACTTCGCACTGAGATTTGTCCAAAAAAAGTTACATGGAGCTCTGTTCAGATATTTACTTAGCATTACTCTTTTGAACTGAAAGCCAGATTGAATTCCTATTTCAGAATCTTTTTCCTGCAGTGTATATTATTTTCAGCCCTCTTCTAAGAGGCTAATTACTGCTAATAAATCTCAAGTGTGGGGCTCTGCAAAGGCTATTCTAGAAGGAGAAAGGAAAGTTTACATATGGAGTTCTGGGCACATTGTTTCCAGAGACCCACCCACCCTGTTTCTCTGTTAGATGCCATATAAAGATCTTCATAAGTAAGCAGCAAAGAATCAGTGGCAGTTTGAGCCACATTCCATTATATCCTCCAGTTCTGATCCATAATGGTATGTTAGTGTTGTGCTCCAACATTCTCTGCTTTCTAGAATATTTTTGACCCTTAGCACCAATTTTATGCTCATCTCCTTAATATGTGGTAATATGCTCAACTCAAGATTACAAATCATATTTCTTCATAGCAATAGACTAAAAATTGTAACTGTTGTTCATTTTAGTAAACAATGATCATGTCCTTCTGAAATATTACTAATCAGATGAATAGCAGCAAAATTTTTATTTGTGATGAAATATTAGAACATTGGATTTAATAACTGGAAATATTCTTATTAATATCTAATACTAATTTGCGTTCTTGGAAATTTAGGCAACATTCAGTGCTGGTGTAACTGTTGAGATGAATAGAAATGTAGCAGGCATTAATTTGGTGCAGTACTTTCAAAATTTTATTTTAATGATAGTAAATTTTTAATATATTTTCTTGCTCCAACAGATCTCTTTCATGGTGCACCTACCACCTTTAGGTCTGGGTGTTTATCAGCTTTTGGAGGTTCTGAATTCAGAAATGGTCTTGGCTGATTATAATATATATACTAGTGGAGGAAATAATGTGCAGGTGAACCCAGATAAAGTTTTCAAGATCAAGGAGATGCAAAATTCTGCAGATGACATTACTTTAGAGAACTCCTACATGAAACTATGGTTTTCTGGGATCTCAGGGCTTCTGAAGGTGTGTTGGCTCACAGTTTGAAATATTGTGTTTCTTATTTATAAGAATATTAATGCATAAAAACTATAAATGTGTCACCCTCTCAAATTGTGATTATTTATCTTTTTTTAGAAAATTAACACAAAAGAAGATGGCAAAAACCATCAAATAAAAATGGAGCTTGCTTGGTATGGAACCACAAGTAATAGAGATAAGAGCGGGGCTTATCTCTTCTTACCAGATGGAGAGGCCAAGGTAATAGTACACATATTATATTTGTAAATAAAGGCTTTCATCCGGAAAGATCCCCAAAAACTTTGCAAACTATATATAAAAGCAGTAGTTGACCCACCATTGAAATATAGCTACATCTTTTGTAAAGCACTGCATTCAAATTATGCATATGGGAATTTTAATAGGACACTGAAAATCCTGGCAGAAAGTGCCATGGGATTTTCAATGACCACAAGTGCCCAAGAACTTATTTTCATATCTTATCGTAAAAGTGTATCGTGGATATTCATTCATTTTTCCCAGCTTTCCTTTCTCTCTGTTTCTCTTTTTCTCCCTTTAGTCTGAGATTGGATATACTAAATTTATACATGGAATAACATAGTGAATATGCTAAACTTTTTAAAGTTTGTAACTTCTTTGTGGGATGGGCTGTTATTTATGATGTGTTTATACAATGCCTAGCACGATGCGGCCCAACTTTCATTGAGATGTTCAGCACTACTGCATCATAAATGATGATAAACATAAAAGGAAGAGCAAGTGACTGTCTAATTCAGCTATCATCTACTACAAACAGGCAATGTTTTAGTTCAGCAATTTTTTTTTTTAAATCACATACTCTTTTCAGTTAACTCTTGTTTATTTTCAGCTTCCTTGGAAATTCAGAAACATGCCGTGTATCTGTACTTGTTACCATGTATATTCATATTAATGAAATATTTCTCGGAATTCAAAAATATTTTTTCAGAGAAATGCTATAAACTGAATATGGTGTAGAAAACAGTTTTATGAAGGTAAATGATAGCATGCAGCTTAATATTTCTCTTCATTCTTTGTTTCAGTTTTCCCTTGGAGGAACTTTAATTACTAATGTAGGGTCAGACTGAAGCCCTTTCTGTGTGTTTGCTCAAGGAAGAAAGGGCATGTAACATGTTTATTGTCCCTTGTATTGGCTAGCCATACTGTGGGTGGAGCAACTTTTGTATTCTTGCTTCCCACCACCTTAGATTTGGGGATATGTAGGGCTCACATAGGGTATATCCCACTTCCCCTCCACTAAGTTCCTCCTTCCCTTCTGTAGTGGGAAAGGCAGACTGTGACTGAGTCCTAGTCAGTTTCCTGGGGCAGTGAATCAGCATGCTGCTTCGCATACAAGGCTCCTGGTAAAGCCATCATTGAACTCGAAACAATGCATCAGTCAGGTTGACATAACTACACATCTCAGTATTCTTACGAGCCCCAATGGAAACATGGACTGATTTCTGAGTACAAAAGAATAGCACGTAGGGACAAAAGCAGAAAGCTGAAACACAAAATGAGTTTTATACTGGGCAAAGGAGGTAAGAGGAAGATGTTGTTTTTTAAATATATTAGGAGCAAAAGAAAGATGAAGGAAAATGTAGGCTCTTTTCTTAGCAGAGAAGGAGAGCTAATAACATATGACAAAAAGGGGGCTGAGGTATTTCTATTTTGCTTCAATCTTCTCTAAAAAGGTAAATTTGTGACCCAATATTTAACACAATTAACAGCAGGGTAGGAATACAACCCAAAATAGGGAAAGAACAAGTTAAAGAATATTTAGATAAGTAAGATGTATTCAAGTTGGCAGAGTCTGATGATATTTATCTTACAGTACTTTAGGAACTAGCTGAAGCGATCTCGGTTAGGAATTATCTTTGAGAATTCCTGGAGGAAGGGTGCAGTTCCAGAGGACTGGAAAAGGGCAAGCATACTACCTCTCTTCAAAAGAGGAAGCACAGAGGCCCTGGAGAATTTTAGACCAATCGACTTGACTTCAATATCTGGAAAGATACTGGAGCAAATTATTGAACAATAAGTTTATTAGCACCTAGAGGATAATAGAGTCATACGTAATAGCCAGTATGGATTTGTCAAGAACAAATCATGCCAAACCAATTTAATTTCATTCTTTGACAGGGAACTCTTCTGATGCCAGATATTTCTTTCAGGAATACCAAAAACTCCTGATTTTGAAAGACAAATAGTACAGGATTTTAAAGGAGCTACAATAGTTAGTAACGTGGGTCAGGAACCCCTGTCAGATAGAAGTGCCACATCCTTGCACTCCACTGTGAAACAGTTGCTGAAGAATGTGTGGCAAGGACATAAAAGGTTGTTACAAGGAGGAGGGAGAAAAATTGTTGTTCTTAACCTCTGAGGATAGGACAAGAAGCAGCAAGGGTGGTTTAGGTTGGACATTAGGTAAAACTTCCTAACTGTCAGGGTGGTTAAGCACTGGAATAAATTGCCTAGAGAGCTTGTGGAATTTCCATCATTGGGGATTTTTAAGAGCAGGTTAGACAAACACCTGTCAGGGATGGTCTAGGTAACACTTAGTCCTGCCTTGAGTGCAGCGGACTGGACTAGATCACCTCTCGAGGTCTTTTCCAGTTCTATGGTTCTATGAAAAACCTCACCTCACTATACTAACCTTCAAGGCAATGAGGAAAAGATATAGTGTCCCCAAGGAGAGCTTGTGGGGCTTGTGGATCTTGTGGGGAGGTAGGGACAGCAATAGGTAGCTTGTGGAGCTTGTGGGGAGGTAGCTTATGGAGCTTGTGGGGAGGTAGGGACAGCCATAACTAGAAGGACGATTAAACACAATTATGGTATGCCTTCCCAAAAATTAAGTAGTGGTGTTGATAATGAATTGAGCAAAAAGTTTCAGATCTTGACTGCTATACTTCACATTGTGAACTATGACCCAAAGGTCTGATGGAAGAAGGCCTCCACCCTGGATGCTTAGAGTCTGTAAGAGTGTAGACCTGGCCTGGCTTCAGGTTTGGGCAACCTTTGCAGGTGAGACAATGAAAAAATCTTTGCCCCAAGTTTGGAAGACTGTTGGTCTGTTTTGCTGTTCCATCAAAAGACTTTGGTCCCAATAGCATTTTTAGCTCAGTGCTCTGAAGATGAGGTTAGTTCTTGTAGGTACGAAGGACCTTCAGAGACTCGGTATCCCAAAAAATTGTCCTGTTTAAAATGGAAAGCTAGGCCACCATGTTTTACATAACCTGGTGTCTTCCTCTATGTTTGTGATCCCTCTTTTGTGAAACAGTGCAGGTGTGGAGTATTGTGTGTCCTACAAGATGAGCCCCGTCACCATATATCAGAGGGGGGAAAGAGAACACAATCACAGTTAGGGCTGAGCTGAAACAGATCTTCACAAACTGGCAGATCAGATTTTCCTCTACTACAGGACACCTGGGGCAGCTCTGTATTTTACCGCCCCAAGCACAGCAGTCAGGCAACTTTCGGCGGCGCGCCTGCAGGAGGTCTGCTGGTAATGCGGATTCGGCGGCATGCCTGCGGGAGGTCCACCAGTCCCGCGCCTTTGGCGTACCCGCCGCCGAAACTGCAGGACTGAACTGACTTCTCGCAGGCATGCCACTGAAGGCAGCCTAACTGCCGCCCTCACGGCAACCGGCACGCTGCCCCGCCATGGCTTGCTGCCCCAGGCACACACTTGGAGCGCTGGTGGCTGGAGCCACCCCTGAGGACACCAGCAGTGGATCTCATCATAAATTACCCGAACAAGAATCTCTGCTTCTCATCATGGTACCAAAAAGGTCATAGTAACATGATACTCTGTAAGAGGCTGTTACATGGCTTTATACTAAACTCTGTTGTAAATGTACTGCCAAATTTCAGAAGAGACAATGGTTTGAAGATAGTAGCTCTTATTGCTTAGACAAGTATGGTTCTTTACTCTGTTGCAAATGGCCATAGTCAGTATGATTCATCCTGTTGAGTCTGGTTTCAGATTGTCACTCAGAAGCACAATACCTGCTTCATCACGATATGGGAGTCTTCTCCCAAAGAGCTTGCCTTCTGACATAGAGATTCATGTGCATGGTGTATCTGAGAAGGTGGTTCTTGACTTCTGAGGTGCCAGAAAGACATTTAGCAAAAGGACATACAAGTCCAAGTGGAAAAATCTTTTAGTGCAGTAAAAACAAATCCCATGGTTGGATGATGGGGAGCAAGTAGGAAGGAGGTTAAAAAAGCAAGGGGCCTATTTTTACCCTCATCTTTTACATCCATGCACAATAATATTCATCTCTCCGAATCTTATAGAAATGTACCTTTAATCTTCAATAATGACCCTTGGGCTTTGGCTCCTATCCTCAGCCTTCCTACCAGTAGTCCCAGTCTGACAAACCCACTCTGGATCAGCAAACCGGGGCTAGGAGTTGAAAGTCTGAGAGGCTCTGTGCTCCTGAGACAGCTTCAGCTCCTGAACCCAGATGTCCTTCTGTCTCCTCCTAATCCCCTGTAATGTTCAGATGGAATGGGATGGGGCAAGGCTGAACTAGAACTAAAGCTTTGTCAGGAGTGCAGTTAATGGTTCAGCTAAGTCTATGCTGTAGTGGCTCCTCCTGTGTTTTTCCAGAAGTAATTGTGCATTGAGTTTAAGCTAAGACAGGTCAGTGATGATATTTTTTCCCCTCTTTTGTGTGTGTGCGCGCATGCGCATGTACAAACTGGCAAAAAAAGTATTAGACAACTTCAGGAATTCCCTTTCTTTTTTGGATATCCGAAATCAGGAATCCCTTGTCCAGTTGACTTTAGATTTTTAGAAACATTCTACTTTAGCTCCCACAACTGACCTACTAATTTCCAGATATATTTGACTATTTTGTGGATTTTAAGGGGACCAACATCATGCTTTAAACAGATGATCTGCTGCAACTTTAACTATGGAGCGACTATATATCACTCTGTAGTGGTTGGACCAAACAGACAAAAAATTCTTCCTGTTCTTTCAGCTGTGTTCACACTTCCTGCTTTGCTCAATCCGTACATTCATTTGATATGTTAAATGTGAACAGAAACTATGTTGAAATCAACTGTTAAAAATAAATGAAATCATCTAACAGTGACTCGGGCTTTGGGTATGAAGTCCTAAGTGTGTAAGCAGCAGCTGACAAGTATAACTTTGTGAGAGAGAAAATTGAAGCTAAAATATATGTAATCACAGTAATATGTTACTTAACACTTAACGTTGCTCTAATCTCCAACATGCTTCACAAATTTTAACTAGATTTTCACAACATACCTGTAAGATCTCTAATGAAGATTATCCTCATTTTCAGACAAGGTAGGGTTAAGAAAATTGCCCAAGACTACAAAGAAAGTCAATGTCAAAGTAGGGATTAGAAGTTATGAATTCCCAACTCCCAGTCTTGTGTTCAGATGACCAGCCCTACACTCATTTATTATAGATAGAAAGTTATTTTTGGAGGGGTTTTAAATTAGGATTTAAACCTATTTAATAACTGATCTGCTCTGAATATTTTATCCTGAAAACAATTTTCATACCATTGTTTTAACTTTATGTTTCTTTTTTCAGCCTTATGTTTTCACAGATCCACCTACCATAAGAGTTACTCATGGAAGGATTTTCTCAGAAGTTACTTGTTTTTTCCATCATTTGACACACACAGTGCGACTCTACAAAGTTCAGGGTAAGAGGTTTTAAAACTGCAGTTAAATGTGTCATTTTATTTTCTGTCTAAGTTGTTGTTCAGTTTGGACCTTACGTTGGCTTTCCAGTGCTTTCATAACTTTTTATGCTTAGTACAGTGCTGGTCTAGGAATTACTTCTGATTGCAGCAGTCACTGGGTTTAAGGATAAATGATCTATTCTTGTGGTTTGCAGCAGTCACTCAACTAAAGGCAGACTTAAATCCAACAAATCTTTCTCGTGAAGGACTCCCTCAACGTTGACAAATCATCTTATGGTGTAGGGCTGCCAAAGTGGCTCCTACACTATAGAATCGTAGACTTCAAGGTCAGAAGGGACCATTATGGTCATCTAGTCTGACCATCTGCACAAGGCAGCCCATGGAATCTCTCCCACCCACTCCTGTATCAAACCCCTAACCTATGTCTAAGCTATTGAAGTCCTCAAATCGTGGTTTAAAGACTTCAAGGTGCAGAGAATCTGCCAGCAAGTGATCCGTGTCCCGCGCTGTAGAGGAAGGCGAAAAAACTCCATGGCCTTGGCCAATCTGCCCTGGAGGAAAATTCTTTCCCAAACCCAAATATGGCAATCAGTTAAACCCTGAGCATGTGGGCAAGACTCACCAGCCAGCACCCAGGAAAGAATTATCTGTAGTAACTCAGATCCCACCCCCTCTAACATCCCATCACAGGCCATTGGGCGCATTTACTGCTAATAGTCAAAGACCAGTGCATTGCCAAAATTAAGCTATCACATCATACTATCCCCTCCATAAACTTAACAAGCTTAGTCGTGAAGCCAGATATGCCTTTTGCCCCCACTGTTCCCCTTGGAAGGCTGTTATGGAACTTCACTCCTCTTATGGTTAGAAACCTTCATCTAATTTCAGATCTAAATTTCCTGATGGCCAGTTTATATCCATTTGTTCTTGTGTCCACATTGGTACTGAGCTTAAATAATTCCTCTGCCTCCCTGGTATTTATACCTCTGATATATTTATAGGGAGAAATCATATCTCCTGTCAGCCTTCTTTTGATTAGGCTAAACAAGCCAAGCTCTTTTAGTCTCCTTTCATAAGATAGGTTTTCCATTCCTCAGATCATCTTAGTAGCCCTTCTCTGTACCTGTTCCACTTTGAATTTATCCTTCTTAAACATTGGAGATCAGAACTGCACACAGTGTTCTAGATGAGGTCTTACCAGTGCCTTGTAGTGCATCCCAAGACCGCATTAGCTTTTTTCACAGCCATGTCACACTGGCGGCTCATAGTCATCCTGTGATCTATCAGTACTCCGAGATCCTTCTCCTCTTCTGTTATTTCCAACTGATGCGTCCCCAGCTTATAACAGAAATTCTTGCTGTTAATCCCTAAATGCATGACCTTGCACCTTTCGCTATTAAATTTCATCCTGTTACTATTACTTCGGTTTACAAGGTCATGCAAATCTTCCTGTGTGATATCCCAGTCCTTCTCTGTATTGGCAATACCTCCCAGCTTTGTGTCATCTGCAAACTTTATTAGCACATTCCTATTCTTTGTGTCAAGGTCAGTAATAAAAAGATTAAATAAGATTGATCCCAAAACCGATCCCTGTGGAACTCCAGTAGTAACCTCCCTCTAGCATAACAGTTCACTTTTCAGTACGACCTGTTGTAGTTTCCCCTTTAACTAGTCCCTTATCCACCTTTCAGTTTTCATATTGATCCCCGTCTTTTCCAGTTTAGCTAATAATTCCCAATGTGGAACTGTATCAAATGCCTTACTGAAATTGAGCTAAATTAGAGCCACTGCATTTCCTTTGTCTAAAAAATCTGTTACCTTCTCAAAGAGGGAGATCAGGTTGGTTTGGCACAATCTACATTTTGTAAAACCATGTTGTACTTTGTCCCAATTACCATTGACCTCAATGTCCTTATCTACTTTCTCCTTCAAAAATTTTTTCAAGACCTTGCATACTACAGATGTCAAACTAACAGGCCTGTATTTACCCGGATCACTTTATTTTTCCTTTCTTAAAAACAGGAACTATGTTAGCAATTCTCCAGTCATATGTATCAGAGGGGTAGTGATGTTAGTCTGGATCTGTAAAAGCAGCAAAGAGTCCTGTGGCACCTTATAGACTAACAGATGTTTTGGAGCATGAGCTTTCGTGGGTGAATACCCACTTCGTCAGATGCATGTAATGGAAATTTCCAGGGGCAGGTATATATATGCAGGCAAGCTAGAGATAATGAGGTAGTTCAATCAGGGAGGATGAGGCCCTGTTCTAGCAGTTGAGGTGTGAAAACCAAGGGAGGAGAAACTGGTTCTGTAATTGGCAAGCCATTCACAGTCTTTGTTTAATCCTGAGCTGATGGTGTCAAATTTGCAGATGAACTGAAGCTCAGCAGTTTCTCTTTAAAGTCTGGTTCTGAAGTTTTTTTGCTGCAGGATGGCGACCTGAAGGTCTGCCATATAGTGTGGCCAGGGAGGTTGAAGTGTTCTCCTACAGGTTTTTGTATATTGCCATTCCTAATATCTGATTTGTGTCCGTTTATCCTTTTCCGTAGCGACTGTCCAGTTTGGCCGATGTACACAGCAGAGGGGCACTGCTGGCATATGATGGCGTATATTACATTGGTGGACGTGCAGGTGAATGAACCGGTGATGGTGTGGCTGATCTGGTTAGGTCCTGTGATGGTGTCGCTGGTGTAGATATGTGGGCAGAGTTGGCATCAAGGTTTGTTGCATGGATTGGTTCCTGAGCTAGAGTTACTGTGGTGCGGTGTGCAGTTACTGGTGAGAATATGTTTCAGATTGGCAGGTTGCCTGTGGGCGAGGACTGCCCTGCCAAAGTGTGGGATCATTGTCCAGGATGGGTTGTAGGTCCCTGATGATGCGTTGGAGAGGTTTTAGCTGGGGACTGTATGTGATGGCCAGTGGAGTCCTGTTGGTTTCTTTCTTGGGTTTGTCTCGCAGTAGGAGGCTTCTGGGTACACATCTGGCTCTGTTGATCTGTTTCCTTATTTCCTCATGCGGGTATTGTAGTCACATACAGTCCCCAGCTAAAACCTCTCCAATGCATCATCAGGGACCTACAACCCATCCTGGACAATGATCCCACACTTTGGCAGGGCAGTCCTCGCCCACAGGCAACCTGCCAATCTGAAACATATTCTCACCAGTAACTGCACACCACACCATAATAACTCTAGCTCAGGAACCAATCCATGCAACAAACCTTGATGCCAACTCTGCCCACATATCTACACCAGCGACACCATCACAGGACCTAACCAGATCAGCCACACCATCACCGGTTCATTCACCTGCACGTCCACCAATGTAATATACGCCATCATATGCCAGCAGTGCCCCTCTGCTGTGTACATCGGCCAAACTGGACAGTCGCTACGGAAAAGGATAAACGGACACAAATCAGATATTAGGAATGGCAATATACAAAAACCTGTAGGAGAACACTTCAACCTCCCTGGCCACACTATATGGCAGACCTTCAGGTCGCCATCCTGCAGCAAAAAAACTTCAGAACCAGACTTCAAAGAGAAACTGCTGAGCTTCAGTTCATCTGCAAATTTGACACCATCAGCTCAGGATTAAACAAAGACTGTGAATGGCTTGCCAATTACAGAACCAGTTTCTCCTCCCTTGGTTTTCACACCTCAACTGCTAGAACAGGGCCTCATCCTCCCTGATTGAACTACCTCATTATCTCTAGCTTGCCTGCATATATATATACACCTGCCCCTGGAAATTTCCATTACATGCATCTGACGAAGTGGGTATTCACCCACGAAAGCTCATGCTCCAAAACATCTGTTAGTCTATAAGGTGCCACAGGACTCTTTGCTGTTTTTCCAGCCATATGGTCCAACCCCTGCGTTTTCAGATTCATTAAAATGTTTTGCTGAGGGGCTTGCAATTTCATGTGCGAGTTCCTTTAATATTCTTGGATGAAGATTATCTGGGCCCCCTGATTTCGTCCCATTAAGCTCTTCGAGTATGGCTTCTATCTCAGATATGCTAATATCTACCTCCATATCCTTATTCCCATTTGTCATCCTACCATTGTCCCTAAACTCCTCATTAGCCTCATTAAAGACTAAGGCAAAGTATTTGTTTAGCTCTTGGGCCATACCTAGATTATCCTTAACCTCCACTCCATCCTCAGTGTTTAGTGGTCCTACTTCTTTTTTTTCTTATTTATATGGCTGTAGAACCTTTTACTATTGGTTTTAATTCACTTTGCAAGGTCCAACTCTACATGGCTTTTGGCCTTTCTCACTTTATCCCTACACCACTCAACACCCAGCACAGCTAGCATTCCTGAGATAAGGGATGTAGCAGTGGTGTAGCTGGGACATCCTGTTGCTCTGGCACTGTGCAGCTATTTTAGATTAGACTGGCCTTGAGGCTGCACCTGTGCTGAGGAGCAGGCCATTGGTAGAACCAGCCCCAGGAATGAGAAGTATAAATGGCTCCTTTGTGCCTCCCTAAATCTCTCTCAGCAGCATGCGGCATTTAATGGGTCTGCAATCCTTACTAGGTTCTTTGGCTATCTACTATAGAAATAATAAATATTTAAGTTGTAATTGCTAAAATGAGGGAGGGAGAATTGTAATATTTTGAGAATTTCCCAAATCTGTTCCATCACCACCACCTCCCTATGGACATTCTTTTTTGTAGCTCAGGAAAACAGAAATATAGTGTTTGGAGGAGTGCAGAGAATATTTTATTCCCTACTTTTTTTTTTCTGATTTGTTTATCATAGTGTTTGGATTTTTAAATGTAAATTCTGTTGATAGGGTTAATTTCTTCTGACAGCCAGAGTTCATATCCTGCCATATTGCTCGACTTGCTTAACCAATTTTATTAGTTTTGTGTTTTCTTCATGGAATGGCTTCTGGAGTAGCACAGCATGCAAAGATTTGTCTATTTGAAGTCGGTTGGGAACATCAAGACAGAAATGTTGGGAATCCACTTATTGTCACATCAGAACTTTTAGTGGCATAGGCAAGCATCAGCCTGGCAGTTTGTAACTCTTTTTAAGTGTTTGAGTTTGCATCCTGAATACATTTCTTCAAATACAATTTTTTTTCTAAGTAATTATACTTCTCTTCCATATTGCAGGGTACAATCCAGACTAACAAGCAGCTGTCACCCTACCCTGCAACCTCAGATATCTTACGATGCCTTGATGAAATATCTTCCACCTGGGCCACTCACAAATAGCTTTCCAGCATGCAAAACTACACCCTGAGTGTCTGTGTGTAACTGCAGCCTGCCTGCCACACTTGGGTTACGTGCTGGCTCTCACCAGCCTTGGTTATACTGCAGGGTGACCCCAACACATCCCTAGTTTTAGATTTTCCCTCAAAAATGTATGTCCTGTACTTTGTTGGACAAGATAAAATATTTTAAGTCCATTATTCCTTAAATAGAATATGCCATTTTATTATCTCAGATCGTTATTCTGACACTTCTGTTTAAACACCCTGGATTAGATAAACAGTAAAATAAGTTTATTAACTACAAAGAGGGAGATATTTTAAGTTTCTACAAGTAATGAAGTACAAGTCAGAAATGTACAAGTCAGAAATGGTTACAAGAAAAATAAGGATAAAACTTTTACTAATGCCTAATTTAAACTAATCAGATTCAAACAAAGTTTCTCACCACGTGCTTCCAGCAGTCTTACTGGCCAAACTCAGTAGGTCACGATCTCTCCTCCGAAGTTCAACTAATGCTTTCTTTGTCACTTCAGATGCTCAGGGAAAGTGAGATGTGCCTTGGGGTGTTTGTTCCTCCTTTTTATAGTTTCAGTCCCTATCTTGAAAAACATTTCCAGCTGGGAATGACGAGACAGAGTCCATATGGAAGGATGTTCTTGCTGGCTTTTTCTCAACTGTTCGAGCTTTCTTTGTTTCCCTCCCTACTTGATGATTCTGTTTACTGCTTAAATGCAATGAAAGGCATGCACACATTCCTTTGTCTAAGGCCACGTCCAGACTAGGAATTAAAATCGATTTTAGATACGCAACTTCAGCTACGAGAATAACGTAGCTGAAGTCGAATTTCTAAAATCGAGGTACTCACCAGTCTGGACGGCGCTGCATCGATGTCCGCGGCTCTCCGTGTCGATTCCGGAACTCCGTTCGGATTGATGGAGTTCCGGAATCGATGTAAGCGCGCTCGGGGATCGATACACCGCGTCCAGACTAGACGCGATATATCGATCCCCGAGCAATCGATTTTAACCCGCCGATGCCGCGGGTTAGTCTGGACGAGGGCTAAGAGAGACCTGTTCGGTGACTTGTTTGGACAGGGCTGTGGCATTTGGAACAAGTGTTAATAACATCATATAGGAAAATCTTATAACTTTACATACAGTGTTGCCATACAAATTTTACCAAGACAATACTGATCAGAAAATTGAGTTTTCAAGGCAGACCTTCCAAGGCGTACTTTTGTTACAAAGATTTATTACAACAGTGTGTAGGTTGTGGATACAGGGGCATATTTGATCACACCTATGTAAGTACTTGCAGACTCTGATCAAGGCATCTTTAAATCTCCTCTGGGATAAAGTACACAGCTTAAGTCTCTCACTGTGTACTTTCAAAACCTTGAAGCATTCTTCTATCTTTTCTGATCCCTTTCCAGTTTTTCCGCCATCTTTTTTTAAGTGGGGACACATTCGATAAGGTTTCACTAGTGCAGTATTACAGAGGTAATGCCACTTCTCTTCTCCAAGGATTGCAATTACCCTCTTAGCCACAATATTGCACAGGAAGCTCATGTTCAACTGATTACCTACTGTGACAGGGTTGGGCCAGATGGCTACAGGAGAGTGATAGAAGGCAGATATATTAGCCCCAAGTTAAGCAGGTCCCTTTTCCCTGGGTAAAGTAACAGAGGCAGTTCTAGAACAATCAGGAACTTGCTGGAACAAATTAAGGCAGGCTAATTAGGACACCTGGAGCCAATTAAGAAGCTGCTAGAATCTGTTAAGATAGGCAGCCTAATCAGGGCACCCAGTTTAAAAAGGACCTCGCTTCAGTCAGTGAGGCGCGCGTGTGAGGAGCTGGGAGTAAGAGGTGCAAGAAGCTGAGAGTGAGTAGGCATACTGCTGGAGGACCGCAAAGTATAAGCATTACCAGACATCAGGAGGAAGGTCCTGTGGTGAGGATAAAGAGGGTGCTGGGAGGAGGCCATGGTGAAGTAGACCAGGAAGTTGTAGCTGTCATGCAGCTGTTACAGGAGACACTATAGACAGCTGCAATCCACAGGGCCCTGGGCTGGAACCCAGAGTCAAGGGCGGGCCCAGGTTCCCCCCATCCCCTCAACTCCCTATTTGATATAAGAAGAGTTGATCTGGACTGTGGGTCCCATCAGAGGGAAAGGTTTCTGGCCTGTCCCCTGACACATTAGGTGGGCCAGCAGAGACTGTGGGGATTGTTCTCCTCCTTTTCCCAATCCTGGCCAGTGAAGAGATTAGCCAAGTGAACGGCAGTTTTGTGCCACTAACAAAAGGAGCCAAACTGAAGACTGCTATGAACCTCTGAGGCGAGCAAATCCGCCAGAAATCGCAGAACCCTCCAAGGCAGAGGAGGAACTTTATCACACTATCATGACCTTAAGTTCTTTTCAATGTCACTGCATTCCCAGATTCAGCCATGTATATTGTAAGTGTGACCTACATTCTTTGTTTTTTATGTACGACCTCACAATTGGCTTTGTTAAAACACACAATGGCATCTTGCTAAGCAGTCCAGATTGGTCTGTACATCTGACCTGTTCCCATCATTATTCGCCACTCAGGGTTGGATCTGAAACCTGTTAATTAGTTGTGATTTGAGAATACAAATGATGATCTATGTCCACTGTAAAAATTTTAAACTGTTTGAACCTCATGGTTTATAAGTAGGAGTAGAGCACAGGACCACCTGCTCCAAATGGCCATGTGAAAGGCAGTTCAAGTGGTTTCAGTGAAACCATGCCTTGTTCCCCTTTCTTTAACTTTTTTCTCTTTTCTTCCATTTTGGGGTCCTGACCTTCTCTGTAACTGTTCCCTTCACTAGACCTCAATTAAACTTATCTGCATTCCTGAACTCTTTTTCATTAGTTTTACCTGATGCAGCTCTGAGTTTCACAGAGGTATTATGATCTCTTACCTGATTTCTTTACGTTTCATTAGCTCTTTCAACTTCTAGTGCAGTTATTCCAAACATAGCAATTCATTCATAAAGAGCATGGTGGGTGAATTCTTATGGTCAGCTGTGATTTCCACCATGAATACCTACAAGCACAAGAGTGATGCTCAAAAATGCAAGCTGTAGCAGGCCCATGAAAAAGATAATCAGAAAAGTGTGAGTGGTCTACAAAATAACTTGAAATATTTGACCGTGTTGCAGACAGTTCTGCTACTTGCATTTCTTACCCTTATCCTAAGCTAGTGAGGATGTTGATTTGGGTTTGTCAGGCTTGTTCAGTTCTGGAGTATCTGATTCTGGCACAAAACTTGACATTGAATTGTTGGATCCCAGAATCTGATTTTCAGCAGAATGTTGCCCATTGGTTACTAGCACAACTGTTATAGATGTGGATTCTGAAAGCGGTTTGGTTATTAGAAGCATGGGGCAGAATTTTGTCTTCAAGCGAGATCTGGTTGCTTGGCCACAAAAGTGACAGATTCTGTTTGGTTTTTTTGGTAGAAAATGGTCCCATTGTTCAGTTAGAATGAACCTGTTTGCTTAGTGAACGCAAATAAAGGCAAATATTAAAATTGTGATTCTTTATCAAAATTTCTAATGGGGAATTGCACCAGCGATCTTGGTTGATATGCAGTTTGACTCTTGCCTTCTTGTTCTGTTTCAATTGTTGGCTTTTCCAACCAAACTCCTTGTCCTCCTTTGCAAACTGTAAAACTGGGTTCACAAACTTTTTCCTCTTTAGCAATTGATTATGCCTACATAAACGTTCAAAGAACGGGTGGAGGCAATTGCTCGCTGGATGGAAATTGCAGAATGGTTGGTAAAGGACTGCGCAATTGACAAAGATATGCAAATCTGCTATCACAAGATACAGTATTTTGCGTTATTTCTTGCATATTTTGCTGTGCTTGGGAGAGAGATTTAGTTTTGAGAGGTTCAGATGAGAAATTAGAAAGTTGTCATAATGGTAATTTTTGGTGTGTGTTTGAATTGCTTGCAAGGCATGGTAGCATGTTGTGAGATCATGTAGACACTATTAAGACCAGTCCTATAAAAAGCGTTGTAGACTTTTTTTTGACTGATTTAGGAAAGTTTAAATACTTCTCCATTGTATTTGTATTCCAAACTCTTCCAAATGGAACAAATGTCTCAAGTGTTAAGGTATATTGAGATATCAAAAAATGGAGAAGAGGTTGGTGACTGCTTTGTAGATTTTTATTGACATTCACACCAAAACAGAGAAGGGTATGACAGGTTATTTTAGAGATTCTGAAAAAAGACTGTTTAGATATGGCTAATTGGAGGGGGCAAAGCTATGACAAGAGTGCTAACATGGCTCCAGCATACAAGGGTGTTCAAAATAAAATTCACCAAATAAATCAGTACGCATCTTTTGTCCCCTGTGCTGTTGACTCACTAAATTTTCTTGGAGAACCAGCTGAAATGTGTTTTCCACAAGTTATTCTAAATTTTGGAATTGTTCAAAGATTGTATACCCTGTTTTCCTCTTTTACTAGTTGTTGAAATATGTTGAAAAACATGTTAGAATTACATTGGAAAGCCAAACCATGACAAGATGGTCAACCAGGGTAGAGGTAATCCATTTACTATGAAATTAACTTGAGGATTTTCTTGATATTTTGATGAGATCAAGGCTACACACAATCTTACTCCAGAATTTAAGTCTGAAGTTTATAGTTTACAAACAAATCTTTTCTTAATTTTCTTTTCTTGTTTTGGCCAAGATGTGGCATACTATCTTATAAAACATTAACCTGTAAGCTCCATTTTGAAACTCCTCATAGGTTGTGTACACCTAATTAACTTTTCAAATCTGGCTCTCATCCCTCCCCGCTCCATCCCCCAATAGACATACTTTGTGTTCCCAGTCACATCAAAATGAAGTCTTCAAATTCTCTGCCCTGAAAGCCCTATTTACTCATATTCAAATGACTCTGTACTTTCTCTTCAGTCCTACCTATGATTGTATCAGAGTTGTTGGGGGGGAGGGATAGCTCAGTGGTTTGAACATTGGCCTGCTAAACCCAGGGTTGTGGGCTCAATCCTTGAGGGGGCCACTTAGGGATCTGGGGCAAAAATCAGTACTTGGTCCTGCTAGTGAAGGCAAGGGGCTGGACTCAATGATCTTTCAAGGTCCCTCTCAGTTCTAGGAGATTGGTATATCTCCTATTATTATTTATTATCATAGGAGTGGTAGGAGACTAGCAGCAGCATGCCTACACCCAAAAAGGAGAAGGAGCAGCAGCATCAGGCACCAACAATTTAAGGTGGAGGAGCAGCCTGTTCCAGAGGATTAGCTAGTGCTCAGGGGCTGTACTCAGCAATGATGTTGCAAACTCCATTGCCTGCGGGAGTGTGCTGACTTCTATACTGGTTTTGGCTATTTGTAATCTGCAGATTTTAATAATCCACATCGTTTTTCTACTCCATGTTGTTGAAGCTTTCAAAATTATATGGCAAATCTGGTAGGTAGCAGTGATGTAGAGAGTCTCTGCTACCCCATTCTATAATACTGATACATGGACTGGGTTCTAAGATTACTCCTCTCTATAAGGTAGACATTAACATGGAAGGAAAATTGATTGAGGGGAGCTGAAACATTGTTATGCTATGGGGAGAGCTCTATAGAACTTGGTTTTGATTTTTTAATAATCAGAAATTGTAAATATACTTTTAAATTTAGGATTGGAAGGTGAGTCTCTTGAGCTGTCCAATATTGTGGACATTAGAGGAGAATACAATCGTGAGATTGCAATGAGAATTTCATCTGACGTAAACAGCCAAAACAGGTTTTACACTGACCTTAATGGATATCAGGTAATTACCATCTGTTAATTCTGAATATAATAACTATGACAATTTAGAATCATCATGGCTTAATATTTGGGTTTTTTAGTTGATTTTTTTTCTTATCTACCCAAGCAAATAATAGTTTAGTATGAGAATGTTAATTAGTTTGAAAGTAGGCAATGATTTAAATATATAATATTTTTCCTGACATGACTTAGATGCATTTAAAAGCGGTGGATGGCTTTTCCAAGATTAAAAAATATTTATTTTAGGCTGGTTTGTCATGACAGACAGACATATGTTGTATACAAAAACTGTGTTTGGTTATAACAATATGATGGTACTAGTATATCCTTTGTTTATAGATTATTATTATTATTATTATTATTATTATTATTATTATTATTATTTTAGTTTTGTATGATGCTTTGGGCTTCTTCAAAGATGATAATCTCTGTGCATGAGTATTGGAAGGAGGAGGAGATATTTTAAAAAATGAAGTATTTCATTTTTCATTATTTTTGAGTGCTATCAGCATTGTGTATGCTGCAGGATATGTAGAAGACTCAGATTTTTGTCTCAAACTTCAGTCTACATAAGGTACTAAAGTAGATGTTAGTCATCATGGAAATTAGCATGTTACAAATATTGGCGAGACTTTCAAAGAGAAATATATGTTCCATTTCAAGGCAATTTAAGATTTAAATAACTTCTCAGAGTTTTGTATTTTGGCATCTGCTCTGTCAGGAGGCCACGAAATTCTGCAGAATCTAAGAACCCCAAAATTCCCTTTTCATACTGTCCAGCATTGATAAAGTGATATTATCCGTGGCAATGGATATGATATTTCCTGAGGAAGGTGCCTTCTTTTAAAACAGCAAAACAACCCACCAGCTCCAACAAAGAACAAACCTCTGCAAACAGGAAAGTAGAATCCACCCTTAAAATGGACTTCAAAGCTACATCGGTTGTATCAAGAACATTTCTGGCAACCACATATTTTTCTCAGTCCACATTGTGATGACCTGAAACAGTTCTCAGGGTCAAAGCATAAAAATACATTGAACTAATAGGTCGTTAACAAATCATCACACACATAGATATGTTGTATTCCTTTCCTTTTCTGTCTTGTCTATTTAGATTATAAGATATTTGGAGTGGATGCTGGCTCTTACTATATGTTTGCACAGTGCCTAGCAGGCCCTGATCTTATTTTGGACCTCTAGTGGCTACTGTGATGCATATAAATTATATAATAATTTATTGGAACATAGTAAGCCATAGTATTGATGATGCATCTGATGGGAAAGAATGCAGATAATTTTTCTTAGCTATGTTGGCTCTGTGGTGTTTGTAGAAGTAAAATATAGTAAAAACTTTTGTTTCACTATTCTCACCAGATATAATTCTGAGTACATAGGGACCCAGATCTGTCGAGTAAGAACTGGCCATTTTATTTAATTATTTCAAAGTAGTACTGCACTTAAATAAAAAAAAAATCAAGTGAATTTTTAAAGAACTAAAGAATATTTGATAGTACTATACACTCATCTACACAGATCCATGCTAGAAATCCTAGGAATAATTTTTACACTACTTTGAGCTTATTCACAATCTACTTTTCTCAAAAATACTGCTCCTCATGCTAAGAGCCAGTACAATTCTTTATGCAAATTCCATTGAAGAACCTTTCATTTTTTGAAAACTACATTGAACTACAAGTACGTGTAAGTTACACCACTTCTGAAGTAATGTTGCCCATAAGTCCCTGCTAAGCTGAACGATATAGTGGAGGGACTTGCTTTGGTGTCTATCAATTGTTGCTCCCAAAGCGTATAAGATAAATGCCTAGAAAGATATTTTGTATTTTTTTACATATTTAAATATTAATGGAATGTACTTATGTTAATTTTGGTGATGTAGATTCAGCCCAGAGTGGCAATGAGCAAATTGCCTCTTCAAGCAAATATCTATCCAATGACTACAATGGCTTATATCCAGGATGGTGGCATTCGTTTGACTCTACATTCTGCTCAGTCTCTAGGGGTTACAAGCTTGAAAAGTGGTAAGTACAGTATGGGAAAGGTTTTCAAAATCTGACCTACATATTAAATCATCTCAGGAATTCAGAGGATTGTTTCACAGATTACTGTGCTGTGTAGTATCCCTTCCTTGAGAATGTAAAGAAAAAGGAACATTTTTACTACATCTAAAACGTTACAGTTTGTAGTGTGAGGAATATATTAGGAGCATGGGAGTGGCCATTCTGAATCAGAATACTAGTGTCCAGCTACTCTAGTATCCTATCTCCAGTAGTGACGAGCACTAGTTGCTAAGAGGAAGCCATGCAGTAGGCTGATACGAGATTTACTCCCACAGAAACTCTCTTCCTAACTCCCATTAGTTAGAAGTTATTTTATGTCCTTAAGGAGATGGGATTATATCCAATCCATTGCTCTTGGGGTTTTTTAATGTTTGCTTTTATGATTCTGGATAGTTTTGTTTATCTATAAAAGTGTTTTTTGAATCCTTCTAAGCTTCTAGCTTCAATGGTACCTTATTGCAGTGAGTTACACCATCTAATTTTGTGTTGTCTGGAAAAAGTATGTTCTTTATTCAGTATTGCATTTTCTACCTTTTGATTTAATTGAATATCCCCTTATTCTTGCATTGTAAGAGAAGGTGAATAGAAGTTTCCTATATACCAACCCAGTTAATAAAACTAGTTTTTAGTATTTACTTTTAGGCATAAAAGTGGTCATGAATAAATCCTGTTTAAGCATATGAAAGATGTGCTGAAAGATGTGTATAGTACTCTAGGTGCTATCCTCAGTAGATCTTTATTTATTTACTGTCTCCCCCCCCCAACCCCCACTAGTTATCTAATGCCCTGTCTGCTTTCTCGGTGTGGCACAAAATAGCTTATTTTCCTGAGGACCGAAAAGCTTTAGGGCATGTTTATCCTGACAGAGTTACAGCACCAGCAGTTGCAGTGTCACTCAAAGAATGCAGAATGAAAACTGTTGTTGTATGTTCACACTGGCAGCTGCCTGTGCAATGGCATGTTCACACTTGCAGCACCTGCAGCAGTATTCGGAGTGGTGCACTCTGGGCAGCTGTCCCACAGAGCACCTCTTTCTCTTTTGATACTAAGTCTTGTGGGAAGGCAGAGGAGGCTGCGGTGCATCCTGGGTCCTATCCTAATGCCCTGTGATGCATTGCTTCGCATCATAGCAGTTCCTCACACCACTGAGTGAAGGAGAAAAAACAATTGCTTACCATAGTGTGACTCTTTCTCAGATGATTGCCTCAGTCTATCTAGAATTCCCTCACCTTTCCCTGTTGTTTTGGAATTTGATAATAAATTCTTGACTTAGTGTAAGAAATGTAGTGAATGTTGGGGCTGCACTCCATATATGGTCTTGGCTGAGGGCCTGAGGACCCTTGCAAGTGTGTATGCACAGTCTCAATGAACTCTTTTAGCCAGGAACATCTGATCTCATGTATCAGGATGTACACTGTTACCCAGGATATGTATCCATCCAGCAGTCATCTAGCAGAACAACACAGATAGCAGTAAGTAGTGGTTCTTGAATATACCAGCCATATGCATCACCAAGTATCTCTTTGCTACTCTCAGGATCCTGATCTATGAGATGAGGAACATAGCAATTTCTGTGCTTCAGTTCACATTTGACACCGTCTTTCAACTGTTCGTGTACAACACGGGCTGCCTCTTTCAGGTTGCAGGAATGGATCCCGAACTGCTGCCCAGTATGCTGCTCGCTCTGACCAACATGTCACAAGTGACAATGGAGTTATTCCTTAAACTACAAAGGCAAGAGGAGTGCAACATTGATCTCGCCACATGCAGTAGCTACGACACGAGATTGCTTGTGGCAATCATGAAGATGCTGACCACAGTGGAACGCTGCTTTTGGGCTCAGAAAACTAGCAATGAGTGGTGGGATCACATCATGATACACGTCTGGGATGATGAGCAGTGGCTGCAGAACTTTGGCATGAGGAAAGTCACATTCATGGGACTGTGTGATGAGTTCACCACAGCCCTATGGTGCAAGGACATGAGAATAAGAGCTGCCCTGTCCCTGGAGAAGACTGTGGCGATTGCACAGTGGAAGCTGGCTCCTCCAGACTGCTACCAATCGGTCGCCAACCAGTTCGGAGTGGGAAAGTCAACCCTTGGAGTCGTGTTGATAGAAATGTTCAGGGCCATTAATCGCATTCTGCTCTGAAAGACCGTGACTCTAGGCAACGTGCATGAGATTGTGGATGGCTTTGCACAAATGGGCTTCCCTAAATGCAGAGGGGCAATAGATGGCACGCCCATTCCAATTCTAGCTCTAGACCACCTAGCCACCGAGTACATTAATCACAAGGGTATTTCGCCAGGCTTCTCCAGGCGCTTGTGGATCACTGTGGGCGTTTCACAGACATTAACGCAGGCTAGTCTGGAAAGGTGCGTGACACATGCATCTGGCCTGTTCAAGAGGCTGCAAGCAGGGACTTTCTTCCCGGACTAGAAAATCACCCTAGGGGAAGTAGAAATGCCCATTGTGGTCCTGGGAGACCCCACGTACCCCTTAATGCCGTGGCTTACGAAGCCATACATGGGGCAACTTTACAGCAGCAAGGAGTGGTTCAACAATGGGCTGAGTAAGTGCATTTGGCCATTTAAAAGCCCGCAGGTGATGCCTATATGGGAAGCTGGACCTGACCGGTTACGATATTCCTGTGCTTATAGCCATGTGCTGTATGCTCCATAATATTTGTGAAGGGAAGGGTGAAAGCTTCACTCAGGGCTGGGCTGCAGCGCCTCAGCACCTGGAGGCTGAGATTGAACAGCCAGAGACCAGGGCTATTAGAGGGGCACAGCGCAGGGCCATAAGGATCAGGGATGCCTTGAGACAGCAATTTGAAGTTGAAAGCCGCTAATATCTGTTGCTATGCTTGGGATTGCAATGCTTGTAATGCTAGGTGGTGATTGGTGCACATGATGCAAGAAGGGGGCTTAACATAATTGTTGCTTTGCAGTGGTCTTTTTAATTTCACTTAATAGAATAAAGATTGCTTTCAAACCAACACAATTCTTTTATTAAAAGACAACAACCGGAGGAGAGAGTCAAATGAAAAAAATACATCAGCAGGGAGGGGGAATGGGGAGAAGGGAAGGTCTCAAAAAGTGTAGGGATCCCGGGAAGGCTACAGATTTATGTATGTCCAGAGTCCATACCCAACCTTCTCCTTTGGAGTACAGTGCAGCGGGTGCTGTACTTCAGCAGGGCCAAACTGCAGAGGGACGGGTGTTCAGTGCAATGGGTAGTTGGAGTCCACTCCTCCCTCCTCACAGTCCAGCACTGTGGAATGCTGCGGGTAGAGACTGGAGCCAGAAGGTTGATAAGTGTGTTGGTGGTTTGTGTGGGGCGCATGGGAAAGAGTGTTGCAACAGCAGTTGCGAGGGTGGGCAAGTGTGGAGCTCCTTGGTTTGAAGAGCTAGTATCGCCTGGAGTGTGTCTATAACATTTATGAGCTGCTCCATGGCTTCTTTCTGGTGTGCTGTGTTCTCCGTTAGGTCCCTCTTCTAGCTGTCCCACCTCTCCTTCAATTCCTGTTTCTCGGCAGTGGAGTGCATCATAACCTCACAGAGAAGTCCTCCTTAGTATTTCTTGGCCGCTTTCTAATTCTGCACAGCCGTTCTGCTGCCGATAACAAAGAGGGAGACTGGGCTCCTAAGGTCAACTCTGTGAAGTTTAAATGCAACATTTTACAGAAGCAGTATTGTTTGCAACACAGACAACACTGATTCAGTGCTTTAGATCATAGCCAGTACTCTCAAACCTGTCACTAACTGGCTGACCTCAGGCAAGCACTCGTGAGCTAGAAGACCCCCAAAATGGTGAGTAGCTGCGGGGGCAGGGTAAATCACTCGTCCCCGACCCTGCTGTACTCTAAGCACCTAGATCTTGTGGAGAGCCAGCACTGTGGGGGAGGCTGATAATCATTCCTGTCCCCACACCTTCCACAGGCTGTGATCATTATGGAAGATATCTCACTGCTAAGGGTGAGCAGAGAATCAAGGGAGAGTCGTCTCCAAGCCTGCAGCTTCCGCCCTGGCCCCGATGTGGCTATCCAGTGCAGCAATGGTCCCCCTTCCCTGCCCACCGTGACGACACAGTGGCATGGGAAAGTTACCATTAATGGGGCAAGAAATAAAGCAGTTCTGCCAAGGAACATGCAGCAGCGGATTGCCCAGTATCTGCTCAAGAGTTTCCTGGCTATCTCTGAGGGAGATTCCCATGAACTGAGGGAGTCTATCAACAGCTTCTTCTGCCACTCAGACTAGGCATGCGATGGGAGACAAGCCTACTTTTTGCAACCCTCTTGCCCCCAACAACTCGCTTCAGCAATTCCCAAAATCAGATCCACTTGCCGGGGGCCTCCTCTCCTGCTGTGGCTGGCTAGGCTCCTCCAAGGTAGAAGAAAGCTCCTGGCTGCATGCATTTTTGGCCTCCGAGTCATCTTCTGCCTCTGGGTCTCTTTTCTCCCCCGACCCTGTGCTTCGTCCAAGATTTCCTCCTCCTTGCTCAGTCCAGGGGCGGCTCCAGGCACCAGCGCACGCGTGAGGCGGGAAGCAGCTGGGAGGCGGCGTGCCAGTCTCCGTGAGGGCGGTAGTCATGCTGCCTTCAGACCTTCCACAGCCTGACTGCTGTGCTTGGGGCGACAAAATACATAGAGCTGCCCCTGGCTCAGTCCATTCTTGACTGGCATACAAGCCAACGAAGTATCCACAGGGGCCTTCACAGTGGAGGTGGGGTCGCCACCAAGTATTGCGTTCAGCTCTTTGTAGAACTAGCAGCTCTTGGGCGCAGCATCGGAGCGGTGGTTTGCCTCCTGCGCCTTGTGGTAGGCGTTCTGCAGCTCCTTCACTTTTACCCTACACTGCAGTGTGTTCCGGTCATGGTCCCTTTCTATCCTGCATCGTTAAATCTGTCGGTAGTTGTCATAATACCTATGTCTGCAGCGCAGCTGGGACTGAACAGCCTCCTCTCCCCAAATGCTGATGAGATCCAGCAGCTTCAAGCAGGGAATCGCCTGGTGCATGGAGCAGGCATGACCGCCTGAAAAGATGTGCTGAGGCCACTACATACATCACTGAGCAAACAGGAAGGGGACTTTCAAATTTGCAAAAGAATGTACGGGGGGTTGGGGGGAATGATGGTTGGTCACCTGAGGGCAGGGCAGTAGAGTTCAAACTGATGACCAGAGAGGTGAGAACGGTCTTTGTGGGACACCTCCTGGAGGCCAATTACAGCGCCGTAATTGCCACGGTGTGTACACTGGCACCGCAGCTCTGTAGTCCTGGCACAGAAAGCTCTACGCCTCTTGTTGGGGTGTTTTTTGTTTAGAGCACTACAACTGCGCAGTTTCTGTGCACTAAGTGGCTTGGCAATGGGTACACCTCGGGAGTTACAGTGCAAAAAGCTGCTTAGGCCTTTGTCTAAATAAAGTATTTGGGCTTAATGTGGGGGTATGGGATGAAATATACAGGTCAGGATAGACAATCTAATATTCCCTTCTGGTCTTAGTTTCATAGAATTGATCTGCCCATCTTCTGTACGTCAGAGTTCTGTGTAACATTTTTGGTTAGGAAAAAGGAATGTTGGAGGTGCGCTTAGTTACGTGGAATAGACCAATTTCATCACCCTCACATGATCTCTCATGCAACCCCTATGGGCACAAGCTTTTCAAGGCAGTTTATCAGCCTGTTGCCAGAGACATCTCATAAGTGTAAATGTGCAGAGGCAACTCTTGAACAAGAGTTACACCTAAGTAACCCCTCTTTTCCTGTAAACTTTCAACTTTCACATCCCCCGTTGTAGGGCTAGAGCTGTTCAAATAGAAATTTTTTGACTTTCTTTTATAATAGGAAAAGTATTTGTCATTTTCCTGCAGCTCAAACATCTTACTAACTTTTGTCCAAACTTGTAAAAAACCCAGTCTTATCCAGAGACCACTGCTTGAAAGTGTTAGCCTGATAAGTAAAAATTTGAGAACATTATAAGAAACCAAAGCAAGGGCATTATGAAAATGCTTATTCAACCCTCCCAATATCATAGATATCACAGACTCTCCAGTTGTAAGAAATATTATCTGGATTATTTTTACCATTGCTGTTTACAGTAATAAGGTTCATGTGGCTAATAAAAGCAACACATGCTGCTATCATCAACATAACCTCAATATTTGTTTTTCAGGCCAGTTAGAAGTCATTATGGACCGTCGACTTATGCAGGATGACAACCGTGGCCTTGGACAGGGTCTCCAAGATAACAAGATCACAGCTAATCTGTTCCGACTTCTTCTGGAGAGAAGAAATGAAGTAGATGAGGTAGGAGTAATCACATGGGTTTATCTGCTGTGTTTTCAATAAAACTGAAGATATAAATATTTGATACTTCGGTAAAGAAATATTTAAGCAAAAATACCTGATGTGTAAGTATCTAAATGGTCTCAATTTATGTAAACCAGGAAGATAAGAGAATGTTATATGCGATAATAGTATTGGTCAGTTTGATTTACTTTTCCTTTTACAAACATTTACCCTTGTATGTATCCTCTTATTCCCTCTGGGTTTTTTTTCCTCTTCTCTCCTTTCTTCCCCGTCACTGTGAGGAAATAAGCCTGGGAAGGACCAATTGAGTATCATATTGCAAGAGTAGAGACTAATGACAGCAGTTACAGTGCTGAGTGGATTTAAAATCAGAAGGCAGTTTCTATAGATGAGGAATTTTGTATGAATTTGTAATACACAAAGGAGCTGGAATTAACTTTTTTATATGGGTGATAGCAACTACTGGAGTGATGAGGATACTTACACTAAACCACTTAAAATTAAATTCTAATGTTCATTTGATTCATAGATTTTATTTTTTTAATGCCAAAAGGTATTGTTGTGATCCTCTACTCGACATCCTCCTTTATATAACAGGCCATAACATTTAATACCATAATTCCTGCATTAAGCCCATAACATCTTGTTGAGCAGGATATTTTAGAAAGATATCAGGTCTTGATTTAAAGACTGCACAGAGTGGAGAATCCATTGCATCCCTCAGTAAGTTGTTCCAAATATTAATTAACTTCAGTGTTAAAAAAATAAAACAAAAATTATGCCTTATTTCCAGTTTCAATTTTCTAACGCCAACTTCCAGCCTTCAAATCTTAACTCTTTGTCAGATAGATTAAAGAGGCATCTACTATCAGAAAGCTTTTCCTTGCATAGGTACTTATGGACTGTGATGTAGTCACCTCTTCAGCTTCTCTGGTAAGCTAAATAGTGATCTTCTTGTCTATAACATAGAAGTTGAGACTTTTTGCACAATCACTTTTGACATATTTAGATTAAATGCAACGTTAAGGTTATGAATCTTAGAACTAAAGATAGGTAGTGCAAAAAGTAAGGTTCCCATTACAACTTGAATCCAGACATATTTCAAATACTATATGTTTGTAATCCATTTTCACAGGTAAGCCTGAGAAACCTGATTTTGACTTCACAAAAACAAAAGTGAAAACTAGGGTTGAGCTTTTCAGAGCAATACGGGGGTCTTAGCCACACGTCTTCCATCAGTTTCAAAGGAACACGTATAAGTCATCTTCACTGCTTTGAAAATCTCATCCTCGGGCTGTAACATATCCACCTGCTAATGAAATCTTTTATAAATGTATCTAAGGGTATGTCTATACTACCCACCAAATTGGAGATAGATTTATCGCATCTCATCTGGACGCGATAAATCAATCCGCTAATTGACGCCTGTACTCCGCCTCGGGAGGAGGAGTAAGCGCAGTCAATGGGGGTGCCGTGGCAGTCGACTCGCTGCTGTGAGGACGGCCAGGTAAGTCGAACTAAGATACTTCGACTTCAGCTACACGAATAGAGTAGCTGAAGATGCGTATCTTAGTTCGAACCTCCCAACTAGTGCAGCCCAGGCCTAAGTGGATGTATTAGCCTTACCTGGACTGTTTCCAGATGACATTGTGCCATTCAGATCAGTCATATAACTATTCAGTGTTACCTGTCAATCTGCTTCCAAATAAAAAGGCTATCATCTATCCCAGGGGCTGGCAACCTATGGCACGTGTGCCAAAGACGGCATGCAAATGGATTTTTAATGGCACACTGCTGCCTACCGGAGTCCCATTTAAACCCAGCGTGCCATTAAAAATCCTGCCCGGCCTGCTCTTTTCTGCCCTCCGCTCCCCGGCAGCCGGAATCCCTGCTGGCAGGAGCCAGCGGATGGAACTCCTGAGCGGCAGTGGGCTGAGCACTGCACCCGCACAGCCCGCTGCTAGTCTCGGGTTCTGGCTGCTGCACCCTTGCCAGCGGGGGTCCTGGCCGCAGGCCCTGCATAGCCCGCTACCGGCCTAGGTCAGCAGATCCCCAGACCAGCAGCGGGCTGAGCGGGCTGGCGGTGTAAGATCAACGTTTTAATTTAATTTTAAATGAAGCTGCTTAAACATTTTGAAAACCTTGTTTATTTTACAATACAACAATATTTAGTTATATAATATATAGACTTATATAGAGAGACCTTCTAAAAATAATTAAAAAGTATTACCAGCACGCGAAACCTTAAATGAAAGTGAATAAATGAACACTCAGCACACCACTTCTGAAAGGTTACTGACCCCAGCTCTATCTGTTGAGTATCTGCTAGCACCGTTACATAAGAGAGAAGGTTCTTGAGCTTATATAGAAATAATAAAAATGTAGTGCAGACTATTAAGGCAAGTTGATAAGTGCATTAAAGATGTAATTTTGGAAGCTGGAAAGTGTTTCCATTTTTGGGGATCTCTCTGTGTGATGTTATATACATAGTGCATCCCAGTCCATTAAACTTCTCACCACATTCTTCAAAAGTTAATTTTAAATTTTTAATTTATTTCTCATGCCACACACCAGTCTTTTTGTAGAAAATTGCTTTGCAAATTTATTGAGCACCAACAAAATTGATTTTTTGTACCACAGTGATTTGTCCTTCAGCTATATGTTCGTTAATATATTTTGCTTGAATATATTTTCTTTTTCTTTGCAATTTGTGTTGAGAGTGACATATTTAATTTTTTTTTTATTGCATGCATGACACTGCACTCCTTGTGCTGGAAATCTTTGTGTGATGATTGCCTCTGCATTTCTTACAAATATATATGGTCTCTGCTGTTTTATTTTTTTATGCCTTGGTATGTATTTGCAATTAGACGAACTTCAGTTCTATCACTAATTTCAGTTTTTCATAATATAAGTTTGCTTTGACTTATCAGTTATACCACAAGTGATTTGGTCTTTAATTGCTTCATCTAGTTAACAGTTCAAATTGATATGATTTAGGTCTAATACATTGCTCTTTAATGTAAGGCTCAATGATACACCTGGCAACTCTTTCCTAGTAAAGAAAATGTGCCTATGTAAGTGACATTTTTGCATGGCTCATAGTATTCTTGAAATGTTGGTTAGCTGTTTACAATCATTTTCTTGCTTCTACTGGATTGCATTATAGATCTTAAGTCTCTAGGCCTGGCACTTGTAGCATTGTAAAGAATTTCACCATCTCCAGTTTCTCTGCAATACCACCTGGTTCCAGGAAAATTTGGAAGTTCTGCTACCACTTCCAATTCTCATCCAGTTTCCTTTGCAGACTGAGGGATACAGGTATCTTTATTTGCTCAATTTTTGCCAAAGATTCAGTTTTCTTCTGACACTACATAATAGATTTGATACACTGGTGTGCTGGTCAGAGTGTGATCTTCATTTCCTGGCTTCAGTCACATGACACAGGTCATGAATATGAAAGGTTAATATCTCTTTTGCATAGCAGGGAGCAGCATCCACTCACTTAAAAATCATTAGTTATTAAACCTTTCTCATTTCTACAGTACTCTAGCATTTATTGAAGTGCACCTGTCTTTATAGCAAACTACTCCCACCTGATTTAAGACCATATGAAGTTGCCAGAAAAAATACCCACAATCAGAACCATTGTTTAAGTCAGATGGGCAAGAGTGGGGGGGGCTTCATATGTAAAAGTGTTGCCATATTGTGAGAGTTAGCGTAGATATTTGTATAATATTTTCTCTGGTTAAGACCCTGTTCTGACTATTGGACCAAAATTAGATAACTTACACAACAATGGTGCAGAACGATAGGCAATCACACTTTTATATATAGATTTGAGTACTTTAGTAACTAGGCCCGAGGTTATGGACCTACTATTGGAGTGGCTGGGTGAGGTTCTGTGGCCTGCAATGTGCAGGAGGCCAGACTAGATGATCATGATGGTCCCTTCTGGCCTTAAACTGTCTATCATGAATCCATATATACAAAAATACATAGGATCTTAGACTCCATAGGCAAACTGTGCCAGTTTAAGATGTCAAAAGCTGCAGAGTATAAACTTTAAAGTTTCTTTATCCAGAAGTTCTTCATCAGAATGTTTCCTTCCTAAATGCAAGGCCAAATGAGTATACGAGAGGAAATAGTTGGCTGACAGCAGAAAAAATTGAGGTTGTTTAGGTGACCTTAACTGTTCATATTAATACTTTCTAATGGTTATGATGTGTGACATTAACTTTAAATTCCCAGTATTTCTAACATTTGTGGTGGTGGAGAGAATTACAACTCTCTATGTAGGTGCACAGTCTTGTTATCAAGAATTCAATTTAAACTCCTTGCACTCTCCTTCATTTCGACACTGCTTATTAAACACCACTGAGTGAAGGAGAAAAAACAATTGCTTACCATAGTGTGACTCTTTCTCAGATGATTGCCTCAGTCTATCTAGACTTCCCTCACCTTTCCCTGTTGTTTTGGAATTTGATAATAAATTCTTGACTTAGTGTAAGAAATGTAGTGAATGTTGGGGCTGCACTCCGTATATAGTTTTGGCTGAGGGCCTGAGGACCCTTGCAAGAGTGTGTGCACAGTCTTAGCCAGGAACATCTGATCTCATGTATCAGGATGTACACTGTCACCCAGGATATGTATCCATCCAGCAGTCATCTAGCAGAACAACACAGATAGCAGTAAGTAGTGGTTCTTGAATATACCAGCCATATGCATCACCAAGTATCTCTTTGCTTCTCTCAGGATCCTGATCTATGAGATGAGGAACATATAATGCAATCAAATTGAAAAAGGAAAATGGAGGAAAAGAGAATGTTAGGCCAAAAATTCAGGAAATCTGTAGAAACAAAGGTGGTCCACAGATACTGCACGAGGCAGCAACTGACATGCACACAACAGTAACAACAAAAGGGCAGAGGAAGAAGCTGGAGCTGGACTGAGTGAGGAAGTGAAAAAATTCACATAAACGGGCTAAGGGAGCTGCTAAAATCATTGGAGTCATGCTTACTCTCTCCCTGCACTACAATCTTCATGCGTTGGAGGAAGGCAGATTTTAATGAGGCTTACTGCAGGCTTAGTGGCATATGTCATTGCAGGAGCTATAGGTCACCGAGTTTGACCAGTGGCAGTCCTCCTAGCCAGGAGTGTGCATCATTTGTCAGAAGGCTGCACTATAGTGGCTGAGTGGTTTTTCTGGTCCTCAGGACACTTTCCTACAATCAGGCACCAGCCATAAGGGCTAGTGCACTTTTTAGGTTTTAGATATTATAATAGGATGAGTATATTCTATTACTACCAACTAATATTTTTATGACTGTTTAGTGTAAGATTGGCTTGTTTTAAAATCATTTTCAGATGCAAGCTATCTCATTTTATAGAAAATGAAAGAGAAGAGAATAAAGAAAATCTGGGGATAAAATAAATTGATGGACCATTTTAAAGCATAGTGAATTATATTTCAGTTTGGCCCTGACAGCCTTTCTAGTCATACTTGTCATCTACCTAAATATTTTCTTATCGCCATTTCTATGAATTATTTTATATTAGCAGTATTTGAGGCAGATATTTTGAGTGGTACTCTGGGTCTTAATTGACTAATTAAACTTACCAAAAATGAATTTAGATTAAAATGTTTATCAAATGAAAAATCAAGAAGTTGCCATAATGAACTTTACCTAGTATAATCGTGGAAATTTACAAAGGGGGCAAATCCGCTCTTACCCTTTTTTGCATTCAAAAGCCTAAATGCAATAGCATACATTAAATGGTCTGCAAAATTTCATATGTGGGACTCTGTTGTTAAATGCATGAATGAAGCCAATAAGGCTGTGTCTACAGTGCAGACCTCTTAATGACATGTAGATTATGTGTAGCTACACACTACAGTGAAAAGCAGGCTGCCTCCAAACTGTGGTGTGTAGCTACATGGGGCAGTGAAAGGCTCTAGCAGGGGTGAGATTGTTGCAGGGAAAGGCTCTATGGAGAGAATGTGAATGCAGCAGAAGTAATCAAAATACAGAATTTCAAGATTAGGCACAGTGGTAGGCAAAAAAACAGCTTCCATATGGTTTGATAGAATCCAATGTACTGATGAATTACTTATTGCCAGAATAGTTGTTTTGCCTTTAACAAATGGCACTAAGACCCTGGGTTTCTAAATACGAAGTGCACTTTCAAAACGTATAAGAAAGTTATGGGAAGGCATGAGACCTGTGAGAACTTCGGAAATGCACAATGGCAGTGTAAACACAGGTCAAATGCACCAAGGATATCTTATATCAGAGGGGTAGCTGTGAATGCAGAATAGCTTAAACTTTGGATCTGCAAGTGACCAGGTCTGTCAGGACATTTCTGCTTCCATAGAAAGAGTGATATAAATTAGCAAGGGTCATGATGATATCTTTATTATCAGAGGGTAGCCGTGTTAGTCTGGATCTGTAAAAGCAGCAAAGAATCCTGTGACACCTTATAGACTAACAGACGTTTTGGAGCATGAGCTTTCGTGGGTGAATACCCACTTCGTCAGATGCATGTAGTGGAAATTTCCAGGGGCAGGTATAAATATGCAGGCAAGCTAGAGATAATGAGGTTAGTTCAATCAGGGAGGATGAGGCCCTGTTCTAGCAGTTGAGGTGTGAAAACCAAGGGAAGAGAAACTGGTTTTGTAGTTGGCAAGCCATTCACAGTCTTTGTTAAATCCTGAGCTGATGCTGTCAAATTTGCAGATGAACTGAAGCTCAGCAGTTTCTCTTTGAAGTCTGGTCCTGAAGATTTTTTGCTGCAGGATGGCCACCTGAAGGTCTGCTATAGTGTGGCCAGGGAGGTTGAAGTGTTCTCCTACAGGTTTTTGTATATTGCCATTCCTAATATCTGATTTGTGTCCATTTATCCTTTTCCGTAGCGACTGTCCAGTTTGGCCGATGTACATAGCAGAGGGGCATTGCTGGCATATGATGGCGTATATTACATTGGTGGACGTGCAGGTGAATGAACCGATGATGGTGTGGTCTGTGTAGTATGGAGATAGCAGTGGATTTTTTACCTTTAGTCCATTTGGTGATGGCCAACAGCTTCCACCCCACCATCAACCTCAGCCTGGACCAATCTACACGGGAACTCCACTTCCTAGACACCACGGTGCAAATAAGTGATGGTCACATTATCACCATCCTATACCGAAAACCTACCTACCGCTATGCCTACCTTCATGCCTCCAGCTTCCATCCCGGGCACATCACACGATCCATTGTCTACAGCCAAGCACTGAAGTACAACCGCATCTGCTCTAACCCCTCAGACAGAGACCAACACCTACAAAATCTCCATCAAGCATTCTCAAAACTACAATACCCGCACGAGGAAATAAGGAAACAGATCAACAGAGCCAGACGTGTACCCAGAAGCCTCCTATTGCAAGACAAACCCAAGAAAGAAACCAACAGGACTCCACTGGCCATCACATACAATCCCCAGCTAAAACCTCTCCAATGCATCATCAGGGATCTACAACCCATCCTGGACAATGATCCCACACTTTCACAGGCCTTGGGTGGTAGGCCAGTCCTTGCCCACAGGCAACCTGCCAACCTGAAACATATTCTCACCAGTAAATGCACACCGCACCATAGTAACTCTAGCTCAGGAACCAATCCATGCAACAAACCTCAATGCTAACTCTGCCCACATATCTATACCAGCGACACCATCACAGGATCTAACCAGATCAACCACACCATCACCGGTTCATTCACCTGCACGTCCACCAATGTAATATACGCCATCATATGCCAGCAGTGCCCCTCTGCTATGTACATCGGCCAAACTGGACAGTCGCTACGGAAAAGGATAAATGGAAACAAATCAGATATTAGGAATGGCAATATACAAAAACCTGTAGGAGAACACCTCAACCTCCCTGGCCACACTATAGCAGACCTTCAGGTGGCCATCCTGCAGCAAAAAAATTCAGGACCAGACTTCAAAGAGAAACTGCTGAGCTTCAGTTCATCTGCAAATTTGACACCATCAGCTCAGGATTAAACAAAGACTGTGAATGGCTTGCCAATTACAGAACCAGTTTCTCCTCCCTTGGTTTTCACACCTCAACTGCTAGAACAGGGCCTCATCCTCCCTGATTGAACTAACCTCATTATCTCTAGCTTGCCTGCATATATATATACACCTGCCCCTGGAAATTTCCACTACATGCATCTGACGAAGTGGGTATTCACCCACGAAAGCTCATGCTCCAAAACGTCTGTTAGTCTATAAAGTGCCACAGGATTCTTTGCTGCTTTTAAGGATATCTTAGAATCAGAGAGATGTGGACTTCTACAGGATAAGAGTCCCACAAGAATTACAAGAATAAAAGCATTTTACAACTATAAAGTATATAATCTGTGCAAATAAACTCTTGTTACTGATGCAATATTGCTTAAACCCATCTTCGTTAATTGTAGTGTTGCAAAAATCACAGATACAACTTTTAAAAGACATGGATAATTCTTCATTGTCTGTGATGATCCTTAAGAGTCAATTTTAACATGAGGGAGAAAAGGAATCTCTCTATTAAAAAAGAGAGAGAGAGAGAGAGAGCACAGAATCATAGATGTTGGAAGAAAAAGGCCAGTTATGTTATCTGGTCCAAACTTTCAGTGCGTGTTGGTTCCTTTAAAGTAGATTTTCTAGTGTTTTTGAGGGCATACAGATGTCTTTATTCTCCTCTTAGTTCTCTAATCAAGAAGATAGTCATGATCAAAGCAAATTGTACTCTGTGGCAAGCTAGACCAGTATTCTGTGGAAAGATTTTCCCTGCAAAGTTCTGGTGATAAATTATGTGCCAAAGTGGAGGGTATGTGACAGTTTCAAGTACATGGGGGAAAAAATGGTGGATTTTTATTGAATATGACAGTGATTTGATAAGTATTAAATAACTGACTTCAGCTTTGGCCCAAAATAGGAAGAAAAGTTAGTCATTTGAAACTTTTTGATGAGTTTTCCTCTATCTCAACAACCCTTGACAGCAGCCACCCACCTCACTGTTTTACACCTCAATGTCAGCCTCATAGACTCATGGACTGTAAGGCTTGAAGGGATGATCATGATCATCTGGTTTGACCTGCACATTGCAGACCACAAAACCTTGCCTACCCACTCCTGTAATGAATCCATAACCTGTGGCTGAGTTACTGAAGTCCTCAAATCATGATTTAAAGACTTCAAGTTACAGAGAATTCACCATTTATACTAGTTTAAACCTGCAAATGACCTGCCCCATGCTGCAGAGGAAGGGCAAAAAAAAACCACCTCGGCCTGACCCTGGGGAAGATTCTTCCCAACCCTGAGAGTTTCAGCAAGACCCAACAGCCATACATCAGGAAAGAATTCTGCGTAGTAACTCAGAGTCCTCCCCATCCAGTGTCCCATCACTGGCTGTTGGGGATATTTGCTACCAGCAGTTGCAGATAGGATATATAACTTTGTAGGCAGTCTCAGCATACCATCCCCTCCATAAACTTTTCAAGCTCAATCTTGAAGCCATGTAGGTTTTTTGCCCCTCCTGCTCCCCTTGGAAGGCTGATATTTAGAAAACTTTGTCTTATTTCAAGCCTAAATTTGTTAATGGCCAGTTTATGTCCATTTGGTCTTTGTGTCCACATTGGCAGTTAACTTAAATAACTCCTCTCCCTTCCTGGTATTTATCATTCTAATGTGTTTATAGAGTAATTGTATCTCTTCTTAGCCTTCTTTTGGTTACTTTAAACAAGCCAAGTTCTTTGAGTCTTATCTCATAAGGTAGGATGATCATAGGAATGAAAAACCTAGTTAGCCCTTCTCTGCATCCGTTCCAGTCTGAATTCATCTGTCTTAAACATGAGACACCAGAATTGCGCATAGTATTCCAGATGAGGTCTCACCAGTGCCTTGTATAATGGTACTAGCTCTTCCTTATCTCTACTGGAAATACCTTGCCTGATGCATTTAGGATTTCAGTAACCTTTTTCATGGCTGCATCACATTAGTGGCTCATAATCATCCTGCCATCATCCAGTTCGCCAACTGATAAGCCTGAAACTTACAGCAAAAATTTTTATCCCTATGTGCATGACCTTGCACTTTCCACTATTAAATATCAACCCATTTCTATTACTCCAGTTTTCAAGGTTATCCAGATCTTCTTGTGTGATATTCTAGTCCTTCTCTATATTGGCAATATCACCTAACTTTGTGTAATCTGCAAATGATGTTAGCGCACACCTGCTTTTTGTGCCAAGGTCAGTAATAGAATGTTCGATAAGACTAGTCCCATGACTGATCCCTGAGGAACTCCACTAGTAACCTTCCTCCAGCCAGACAGTTCACCTTCCAGCATGACCTGTTGTCCCCCCTTAACCTTATCTTCTCCAATTGAACTAATTTCTCATATGGAACTCTCAGATGCTATACTGAAATCCAGGTAGATTAGATCTACTACATTTCCTTTGTCTAAAAAAATCAGTTATCTTCTCAAAGAAAGATCAAGTGGTCTGGCATGATCTACCTTTTGTAAAACGATTTTGTATTTTATCCCAATTACCATTTACCTCTATATCTTTTAGCAACTTTCTATTTCAAAATTTGGTCCAAGACCTTGCCTATAATTGAGGTTAAACTAATAGGCCTGAGGTTCTTGGATCACTTTTTCTCCTTTCTTAAAAATAGGTACTATATTAGTAATTCTCCAGTCATATGCTTTGACCCCTGAGTTAACAGATTCATTAAAAATCCTAGCTATTGGTCTTGCAATTTCATGTGCCACTTTCTTTACTATTCTTGAATGGAGATTATCTGGGGCCCCTGGTTTATTCTCATTAAACTGTTTGAGTTTGACATCCAGATGTGGTAATTTCTACTTCTATATCCTCACTGACATTAGCCACCCTACCACTGCCTCTAATCTCCTCATTACCTCTATTAAAAACTGAGACAAAGTATTTGTCTACGTGTTGTCACTGCATCCAGCAACAGTGAATAAAACAAATTAGTTGAAATAGTTAAAATATATTAAGGAGGAGATTTACAAAGACGCAAACAGGCAGCTAGCTTTAGTTGAAAGTCAATGTGGGAGTCTCTTGTGCATTTGGAAAATCTCCCCTCATTATTTATTATTAAACTTCAGAGTTAATATATAATTGAGAGGAATAGAGGGAGTTTACAGCTCTGAGTTCTCTATCTGCAAGCTCATGACGCATCATTCATCTCACTTTACTAAATGTATACTAAAGGCCACTAAATCTCTCAACCTCATTTTCCCCATTAGTCAAACCATGTTTTCACGCCTTTTGTAAAGCTTTTTGAAATCCTCTGTGCAGAGTTTTAGTATTTACTAATAAATATTCCCATGTCACCACTTGGAAAGATATTTTAAAAATTGAGTTGAAGAAGGCAGAGCTGTGGTGCTCAATACTTTAAAATCCTGTCCACATCCCAATGACAGATTAGCTTTTCCTCTCCCCATGTATCAAACTGCCCTGATCCCTCCTTTCTCTGACTTCAGTTGCTAAATTCCCAGACAAATTGGTATTTCTGTAACTGCATGAGGTAAATAGAAATGTTTTCTAAAACCGGGAATTTCATTCATTTTAATATTATGGAACTGATCAAATAAAACTTTGAATCTCTCCCATTTATTTAATATTTCTGTGTGTTTTTCAATCTACTATCAAATACAAATTTAGGAATAAATTGCCTAGGGAGGTTGTGGAATCTCCATCTCTGAAGATATTTAAGAGTAGGTTAGATAAATGTGTTTCAGGGATGGTCTAGACAGTATTTGGTCCTGCCATGAGGGCAGGGGACTGGACTCTGACTACTCGAGGTCCCTTCCAGTCCTAGAATCTATGAATCTAGTGTAACTCTGGATATTGTACTTTCAGCCATTTGACTGTGAATGCTCTTGCATGAGGGAGGTTGTATTTAATCACAAAAAGCAATAATTTTTGTTACAAATAAATGACATACACACACACACCCCTCCTAAAAAAAATGGAAAGCAGAAATAGTTCTACCCACATTTTTCCAACCTCTTGCTCATGATATCTTTCCTTCTGCCTTTTTTAAAAAAAAATTAATAGTTGTCCCAGTCTTCTTCTCCTGTACTCACATACTTTCTCCTTAAAAGCAGGTTTCTGGGGAGCTGTAGCAGCCAGTGCAAATGTATACGTCTTTAGACACATGTCAGGATCCTTGGTATCACTTCTGCAGCTCCTTTTAAACATTGCATCTGCTGTGCTATAGATCTTGGAGCATTTCATAGTGGCTGCTGCCATGGCCTTAAACACAACTGGTGGACGTAATCCTAAAATACTTGAGACTCAAACAAAGATGGCACTACCTGTTGTTGCTTCCAGAAAACGTAATTCTGAGGAGAAGGCAGATAAAAATGGAGAAGTGGGACATGGCAATAAGATGAAACTGAGAATTAGATGAAGAATTAGATGGGATGGGAAAGATTATGCAGTAAAAGAATAGGGAAATATTCAGAAAGCAAGACTAACTAGTTGGCTGTGACTATTCAGCCATTGACTAGTTGCGGGGGTAATAATGGTAAATTGTCATTAGTCATTTAATCCTTTCTTATCCAGTAGTATTGTTTGGTCATTACAGGATGTAGTGTATATTTCCTTACTTGCAGCTGCATGTTGTATATTCATCAGTGATTTAAAAGAACATATTTACTCCTAAATAATGGCATTATGCAGGGGAAAGTTTTAAATGGGGGATAAGGAGTGTTAGCAGAAGGAAGAATATTAAATATAATTTTGTAACAATTAACAAGTCATGACTTTTTCAAACTTTAAATAATGAAAAGATTTAATATTTTGGAGTTGAGAGAGATCGTCAGTCTGTCTTGAACAGAATTGGCAAGAGTGTTTATTCAACATAATTTATAAAGCTGTTTGGAACGGTAGGATAACTTTCACAATCAAGAGATATTTATCTTAACATAGTCTTGTGCTAGTGGCAGTCATAACATTTTTTTCCAGATCTGGACCTTAGCGTCCAAAATATGGGTGTTAGCATGAAAACCTGCAAGCTTAGTTACCAGCTTGGACCTGGTAAAGCTGCCACCAGCCAGGGATTTATACAGTGCCTAGCTCACTGTGGTCTCCCCCAAAACTTCCCTGGGGGACCCCAAGACTCAGATTCCTTGAGTCTCACAACAAAGAGGAATAAACCATTTCCCTTCCCCTTCCTCCCCTCCAGGTGTTCCCTCCCTGGGTTCCTGGAGAGAGATACAGAAGCAAGCTCCGTGAATCTAAACAGAGGGACTCCACCCTCCCTGTTTCCAGTCCTGGAAACACAAGTAC
This sequence comes from Gopherus evgoodei, assembly GCF_007399415.2. Lineage (NCBI taxonomy): Eukaryota > Metazoa > Chordata > Testudines > Testudinidae > Gopherus > Gopherus evgoodei. The sequence goes on along the minus strand of NC_044327.1, from coordinate 67,094,126 downwards.
CGAGAGAGCTAATCTCTCTTCCCCCTTACCCAGAGGGTATGCAAAGTCAGGCTTAGTAAATCTAACACAAAGAGATTTTCCCCCTGACTTCTTCCTCCCACCAATTCCCTGGTGAACTGCAGACTCAATTTCCTGGAGTCCCCACTAAAGAAAAACTCCAACAGGTCTTAAAAAGAAAGCTTTATAAAAAGAAGGAAAAATACATTAAAAATAGTCTCTGTATAAGGTGAAAATATACAGGGTCAATTGCTTAAGAAAAAAAAGTGAATAAACAGCCTTATCCAAAAAGAATACAATTCAAAACACTCCAGCAACTACACACATGTAAATACAAAAAAAAAAACAATATAAACCTATTGTCTTACTATTTTTGTACTTACAACTTGGAAACCGAAGATTAGAAAGGCAGGAGATAGAAAAATCACTCTCAGAGCCGAGAGGGCCCAGACACAAGACAAAGAACTCACACCCAAAACTTCCCTCCACCCAGATTTGAAAAAGTCTTGTTTCCTGATTGGTCCTCTGGTCAGGTGTTTCAGGTTCCCTGTGTTAACCCTTTACAGGTAAAAGAACATTAACCCTTAGTTATCTGTTTATGACACGCCCCCCAAATTGCAGACAGTGAGGAACCTGACTGGCGGCGATTTCCTCCTAGAACTTTAAAATAAACAGATTAATACAACACATGCACCTTTACATATACCACTAAGTATATAACTAACAGACTTTTACATTTTAAGAACACTTAAAAGAACATTAACCCGTAGCTATCTGTTTATGACAGTGGCATAAGACAAGAAGTAAGTAAATGTTTCAAGTACTTTTTCAGTTTGACAATTCATTATTTTAGTTTTATGTTGGTGTCATATGAAATATTTGTTGGAGATAATTCCAGAGAACTCCATGATAAACAACACCATAAACATTGCCTGCATGTGTTTATAAATTTAGGAGATCCTAGATCAGGGATTTTAAGTGTGGTAAAATATTTAGGTGAAAACTAAGCTTGTGCCGGGAGGTATTTAGTTGACTATCTAGAGCTGTTTGCTATTATCCTAATTGTTTAAGTATAGAACTGAGTACTTGGATTAGTTTTAAAAAGTCCTACATGTGATTGAAAATATTTTTAGAAAAATTGTTTGAAATACAAACAGTAGTACTGTATAGAACAACTGTTCAGAACTGTTCAGTGGAGTTGCTGCATTTTTTGAGTTTATGTCCCTGTGGGTGCTCCACCATAGAATGTGCATGTGCCTGTGCACTCTCAACTGGAGATTGTAAACCAGTGATTGTGGGCCCACACCTGCACAGAAAAGCTCTTTGTGCTGCCTTACCAGGACATATAGGGGTGTGTGGACCTGCCCACCTGTGGTTCAAGATGGACCATTTGAAGTCAACTGTTTTACAGCTTCTTGCCCTTTACGCTTCTCTTTGTCAAGCTAAATAGATTGAGCTCCTTGAGACATGTTTATTAGGCATGTTTTCTCATCCTTCAGTCATTCTTGTGGCTCTTTGCCAAACCCACACTAATTTATCAACAACTTTCTTGAGTTGTGGGCACCAGAAGTGCCCACGATATTCCAGCAGTGGTCAGGGCTGTCCAGAGGATTCAAGGGGCAAAGTGGGGGAGCTGCAACACTTGTATTCATCCGGCAGTGGTCCTGGTCTTGGCAGCATTTTTGGCAGCGAGGAGCCCTTCAGTCGCTCCTCATCTTTGGCAGCACTGAAGGGCACCCACTAGCTGCCTCCCCTTGCCTCGGGCAGCCCTGCCAGTGGTCACATCGTGCCAAATACAGAGAGAGTTAGTCTGACAGGCTCTATTTTCCATAAACTTATGTTGATTTGTCAGTTACATTATCCTCCTTTAGTTCTTTATTAATTGAGTCCTGTATCAGCCATTCCATTATCTTGCCTGGCATTGATGTCAGGCTGACAGTCCCATAATTACCTGGGTCATTCCGCTTACCCTTTTTAAAAATCGGCACAACATTAGCTTTCTTCCAGTCTTCTGGAACTCCCAGTGTTCCAAAACTTATTGAGAATCAGCAAGATCCTTAGCCAGTCTTTTGAAACTCTTTGGATGCAGGTTATCTGGATCTGCGGATTTTAATATTTCTGACTTCAGTGGAATGGAAAAAAACATTGTTATTACCATATTATGAGACTGCATCATCTGTTCTCCCTCCCAATACAGAACAAATATTTATTGAATATCTTTTCTGTATTACTTATTATTATTAATTAATCATTCAATAATTTTTCTAGCGTTTCCATTTAGTGATGGACCTATACCATTGTCAGGATTCTTTTTGTTCCTAGTGTGTTTAAAAAATTCTTACTGTCTTTAACTCTGCTTGCCATACATTTTTCTCCTTTTGTGTCCCTTATCGATTTTCTGCAATTCCTAACTTCTGAGTTATTCATTAATGTTAACTTCCCCTTTCTTCCATTTGTTATATATTATTTCTTTTATATTTTAAAGCTGCCTTCACTTCCTTTCTAAACAGTTGTTTTTTTTAAGCAGCACAGCCTTCTTCCTCAATTGTGGGATTGAGGCTTTTGGGGCATTTAGTAAGGTGTTAAACGATTCGCAATAATCATTCACGTTTTTTTAATTAAATTCTTTTCCTCAGCTTATTTGGCTCATACTGTTTTCAGCTTTGTGAAATTGGCCCTATTAAAGCACCAAGTATATATATTACTTTTAGTCTTGTGGTCAGTTCCTCGTTATCTGTTGGAACAAGATCTAACATAGAATTCCCCCATGATGGCTTTTGAGTTAGGAAATTCTCATCTATAACGTTTAGAAATTCCAAGGATGTTTGGAACTGGAAGTATGCAATCAGGCAGCAGAGACCAAAAATCCCATATACTCTACAGTATAGTGTTGTATTACATGTAAACTACTAAAAAAAAAAAAAAAACGAGGGGGGGGGGAGTTTACAAAAAAATTGATAAGGTAAGGAAACTGTTACCATGCTTGTTTCATTTAAATTAAGATGGTTAAAAGTAGCATTTTTCTTCTGCATAATAAAGTTTCAAAGGTGTATAAGTTGTAAACTTTTGAAAGAACCACCCTAATGTTTTGTTCAGAGTTAGAAACATTTCAGAGTTTCTAACAGCCTTCATTCCTGAGGTGTTTGTAACTCTGAGCTTCTGCTGTAGATTGAATTTATGCTCCTAAATGACCAAGTCCAGTTCCTCTGGTTTGTTGGTCAGACTCTTAGCATTAATGTATACATAATTGAAGCATTTCTCCTGTTTATGTCCTTTGATTCCTTGGTAAATTTTGTTCTCGATATCTTGATTTTGTGTTGAATGCTCATATCTTTCCTCCTTTTACGCTCCCTGTATGCTATTAATTTAACACCTTCCTGACTACTCTAGCCAGCCTGTCCTCAAGAAGTTTGGTCCCCCTTCTGCTGAGGTGGTGACCATCCAAACAATATAGCCTCCTCTCCTCCATAGAAGATGGGCCAATATTTCACAAAACCGGAGCCTAGACCACTTACCTAGCCAGTGATTCACTTCCAGAAGCCTGTGCTTTCTGTCTTCTTTTGACATATGCAGTAATATCTTCAGTAAAATATATGAAATAATATACTTGAAATGTTTATACCATTTCCTATCATTAAGATTGAGCAACCTGTTTGTAATTTAGATATGTTTACTTGTTTAGTTCTCAGCTGAATCACATATCAGATGTTTGCTGTTTGTTGTACCCACACACAAAAAAAATTAAAAATGTTGTGCTGCTAACCGAGAGGAGGAAGAGCAACACTCAGTTCTTCCTTAAAAAGTTAGCATGTATCTTATCTGTTGAGAACTAATCAAAACATCTGCATTTTAAATTGTATAGAACTCTGTAGCTTGCTTTAATTTTAATTTGCTGGCACTATTAATTATTTGTATTACACTAAATGATCAGGACTCCACTGAGATTAGTGCTGTACAACTAAATCCTTGCTTCACAGTTTACAGTCTAGATATATGACAAGACCGAGTAGGTAAATGAAATAGACAAGTGGAATGGCAAGACAAGATAACAGTAAATGGTACATTTCCTAGGAGACCATAGTCTTTTTGCTAACTGTCTAGCCATTATCATCTGGAGTGTTTTGTAGGCATTACAGCATTAGTAAGTCTTAAGGAGATACTTGAAGGAGGATGAAGAGACTTTACAGATTTTACAGGAGGTTTGACGGGTGGCATGGAAAAAAAGCACAGAACTGTTAATGATACCTCCTTTGCAAACTTTTTGAGAAAGCTACTGATTATTTGTATAAGTACTCCATTAAGAATAAGAATTAAAATTCTTGGAGTGCTTGCACATGTCCGTTCCACTTTAGATGTGTTCACACCAGTGCACTGAAGCTGGAGAACTTTTCCCAATAGTTGTACTTGTTGGGGCAGTACATGCTGCTTGCTGAAAGCATAAAGGGTTGGAACCATCCCAGCCCCCCTTAAGTGCCTTCTGACCAACCACGGTTGGTAGTCAGAGTGTGTGGGTGTGAGTCTTATGGTCTTTCCCGTATTTCCCTTTAAGAAAACTTTCTAGAGGTCTTTTATTGTAAGTAGTTTAGTATAGTTGTAGTTTAGATAGCGGTACTTGTTTTTTGGCTCAGTTCCCAAGCATGTCCAAGTCCCCAAGATTTACTTACTGTTCTGGCTATAACAAATTTAGGCCAGTCCGTGATCCTCACTCCCACTGATAGAAGTGTTTGGGAGAAGGACACATCAGGTATAACTGCCCTATTTGTAAGGTATTTAAAACAAGGAGTAGGAAGTTGAGGGAAGTTGAACTTCAAGACATCCTGGTTGAAACAGCTTTTGTGCTCTCATTCAGAACCCATGCTCAGTATGCAGGCATTTGGACTTAACTCCATCTCCGAGTGCACCACCAGACTTGGAAGAGAGCTGGTGAGAAGACACCACTCTCCATCTCTGGTGCCATGCAGGCAGCAGAAGCACAGCCCATAGACCTCTTCTTCTCTGAGGGCTAAGTCCTCAACACACTCACATAAAATGACCAGTACCGAAGTTAGTTATAGTTAAGATAACTCCTGCAAGGTGCTCTCCAGTGCCGCATTCTAGAAATGTAGAGTCATAGACTCTGGTATCTTAAGTTGTACTGCCCACCCACTTTTTAACATGGGTATAGTTTGGGGGTGCAGAGTGGTGACTGCAGCACCTGTGCTTTGTGTCAGGTGAGCTGATCAGCTCCCCCACCATGAAGTGCAGCCCCTGCCGGCAGTGCCAGCCTCTTTCCAGTGGGGGGACTAAAGGGGACCTTAGTCCCCCTTGCCTTGAGGCCTGGACCCTCCTCTCTTCCCCTCCAAGACCCTGCCCCCAGCAAGGCCAAAAGTCTGAGCTGGTCTGTAATAAGAGCCTCCCAGGGATCCAGAATCGCTGTGGGGAGCCATGGACCCTCCACTTGCTCTGGGCAATGCACCGGGATGGGTGGGAACATGGGCCCCACAACAGTCTGGGCTCCCTGGGTGACTCTTAGCATGGCCCAACTCCAAGTTCTGGGCTGGCCTTAGGGTGGAGCCTTGGGTTGGGGGGAAGAGAAGGAGCAGGGACATGGCTATGGGGAACGAGGAAGAGCAGAGGTGGGACCACGGTTCTGGCAGTGTTGCCTAAGACTGTTAGGTTCTTGAAAGGTTTGGACAGAACTTGCCTCTTATTAGGGATCCCACATCATCCTGCAATCTGAGTTTGGTTCTTTCCATTTTAACAGGGCCGTCATTCAAACCTATAGCTACGCCTCCTTTTTCATCTCTCAATGAAGTTAGTATTCCTGGTGGCCACTGTTTTAGCCAGGAGGTAGCAGAACTTCAGGCCTTGGTAGCTGACCCTCCTTAGATACTGTTTTATAAAAGTAAAGTTAATTGGCATCCACACCTCAAATTTCTTACTAAAGTGATGTCAGATTTTCATGTAAATAATTCTGCATACTTACTACCTTTTTTTCAAAACCTCACATTCACAAAGATAGGGGAAATCTTCATACCTTGGGCATTTATAAGATGTGGCCTTTTAGCTGAACAGAATTAAAGAGTTTTTATGGCATCTCCACCTTATACTCTTGTTCATGTCCACTGACAGGATGAAAGGGCATCCCGTCTCTTGACAGATGATTTCTTCCTGGATCTGCTCTTGTATTTATCTGTGCTACGATAATGTCCATGACCTCAGAGTTTTAGCACATTATGAGAGCATAAGCAGTGTCAGCTGCTTTCCTAGGCCATGTTCCCATAGTGATATTTGCAGGGCTATGACTTGGTCCTATGCCCTAAGAGCCAATATGTTTGGGAGAGTAGTGTGGGAGTCCTTGTTTAGGTAGACACCAATTTCCTCCTCCATTTGAAATAGTCAGACACCTAAAGTGGAATGGACACATGCAAGCACTTAAATGTTAGTTACCAGTTCAGAAACTACTGTTCTTTAAGATGTGTGCACATGTCCATTCCATGACCCATCCTCCTTGCTCTCTACATGGGCGCCACAGCAAACTCTGGCTCTCTGGGCCAAGGAGCTCAGTGAGGTCAGAGAGGCTCCGCCCCTTCATAACTTCAGCTAGTTGAACAAATGTGCAGAGGGCACATGCTCCACATGAACGGGTACCACTATCGGAAAAAGTTCTCTGGCTTCGGTGCACAGGTAATCAACACACCTAAAATGGAAAGGACGTGTACAACACACGTTGAAGAACAGTAACCAAACCAGTACGTAACCATTTTTATTATTAGAGAAGCAGATGAGTAGCTGATTGAGAGGTTTTGTCTTTGTAAATAATAGTCTTAATTTACAGATTTGCATTTAATTAAGGTTTTATCTGCTTTTTTATAGAAAGAAGAGAAGTCATCAGTCAGTTTCCCATCTCTTCTGAGCCATATGACTTCTTCTTTCATAAATCATCCTGTAATTCCAATGACTACATATGCAGAATCTGGTGTCCCACAGATTTTGAATGCCTTTTCTCCACTCACTTCTTCCATGCCTTGTGACATGCATGTGGTCAATCTAAGGACAATACAATCAAAGGTATGTTCAAAATATTAATGTTATGAACAAATGTATGATATAACTAGCCATGTATTCTAGAAAATATTTCATTCTATAAAAGTAAATTATGAATCCGCATAGGATGTAGTCACCAGGTCTTTCTTCTGCAACAGCTGAAGGATTTTCATCTTCTCACCAGTCACTATTTTTGAAACATCATACAAACATAAGATTTGATGTTCCACATCACATATATGTGTATTAAGTCCATCCTGCCTCCAGCAGTAGTGAGAGAACTCAGAAGATGGAGAAAAGCAATCTAGGGTCCAATATTCACTAAGTGTTTAACCACAACTCCTTGACTTTGTGGTTGACCAGTGTACTGTAATCTGTCTGCATCTCTACTCTTCATTCCACAAGCTTGCTTCAGCACTGTTTCTGCCAATGTTATACCTTAAAAGTTGTATTGCTGGTGTCATAACCATAGGAGACTTCATGCACTTAGAGGTCCAGATGTGCCTTCCTTGGATCTTAAGTTATTCACTTGATTGTATTGTCCTCATAGACTGGAGGATTTACAGAGAATAATTGCCAAGGGAGACAGGGAAGCAGAAGATTCAAACTGAAGGTTGGCACAGAGAAGACAAGAATTACTTCAATTGCAAGACAAGAGGAAGAAATAAAGATCAAAGTTGGAGACAAAGAACCAGGATAAAGAGAAAAAAATGTGTTCCCTGGAGGACAAGTATCGAAGAATGGGAACTGTGAAGGTGACATCAAAAGAAGAATCCAAGTAGCCGCTACTGCACTTAGAATACTCTGCAAGAACTGGAAAGCTAAAGAAATGTTGATAAAAATGAAAATCAGTGTATATGAAACAACTGCTGTGCCATTGCTGCTGTACCAGGTTGGAATGCTGGAGTATGAAGAAAGCTGACGAACTAAAGATATTGACCTCAGAAATGAATTGGCTGAGGAGACTATTGAGAGTTTTAAGACTGCTGGAAAAAATGAAATGAAAGAAAACAAGTAGGGCAAAAAATAATGCTATGACAGAAGACTAAAAAATAATGACTGTGGTGGTTTAGACACGTGTCAAGAATGAACTCGGAAAGTATACCATACATGGTGATACATATGAGTGCAAGGAACTAGAAATAGAGGAAGACCGAGCACGCATTAGATAAACACAGTGAAAAATGACGTAGAACAAAGCATTTTAATGATGAGTGAAGCCATGAAGCTGGTACAAGACAGGAAGTGGCAAAAAGGCTTCATTTGACCTCCTCATTACTGTTGTGGTGATGGATGGGAGTGAAAGAAGATGTGATAAAAGGGTATCCGCCTTAAAAATGTTAATTCCTTACTAGAACTCTGGTTTTTACTATCACAGGAGTTAATTTTATGGTTCATGGGTATGTATAATGAGCTTTTGCCCTGCATATAAAGTAGCAACCACGCTGTACAGGTCCATTCTAATACTTACAAAGCATATAAAGAGAACAAAGAAAACAGACGTTAAAATACTTGTGTTTAAAAGTAAAATGGCTGTTAATTCTGGCAATGATTTAATTTGTGTTTAGCAAAGTTATTCAGAATGAAATATCTCTCTCAAAAATCTTGCTGATACTAAGTTTTTCTTGGGGCAAAGAAAGAGTCATTCTCTCTTAGATAAATAGTTATTGTTAAAATTATTCCTGCTCCCTAAACAAGCATGACAAACGCACAAGAGGGAATGAGAGAATAGAAAAGACTAACTTCTGTCTCACCGATATTTGCTTTATTCACATGCTGGAGACAGAATATGTTACACATACAGGTCTGTGCCCTTCAACCTCTGAAACTTCACGCCACTGGTAGGTCTTGATAATTGAACAAGGTTATTTATGCTGCTTTAACCTGTGATGCTAGATATGATGATGGTATCATGGATTTCAGCTGATACAAAACCAGTCAAGCTTGATCTTGATTACACAGAAGCCAAAAAGGGGGATAGGAAAGAGAGAATAGAATAAAGGTGAAATAACATTTAAGAAAAAGTATGGCTTGCAACTATTATCATACGTTTCAGTCAATCCAGTAGTGATGGCCTGACATCCTCACTAATCTTTGTGAGTTGGGCGTGTCTGAGGGCTTCACCAGAGTCCTTATGCAGAAGTATTGTCCCTTGAGTGAGATTAGGATGTTGAGGATTTTAAGGTCCCAAAGATGCCTTTGTGCAGGACTCTCAGATTTTCAGAAGAGGCATGGTCAGTCGTGTGTTTCGTCACTTTAACCAAATAAAAATAATTTCAATGTCCCAAACATAGCTGTGTTTTCCATTTCAAAGAATTTCTTGTACATCATTATGCCAGCTTGTGGTAGACATCCTCGGAAGTAATTTCACCAATCATATTTCAGCAAAAACACACTACATTTATATAACTTTTTTTCTCCAATTTGTGCTTATTTCTATCAGCTATTTTCTAACGTGGTTTTTTAATCACTGGAGTTCAGGAAAAAGTTTTGGCTTTCTTCTGTCAGTCTGTTTTAAGAATACTTTCGTTTTTAACATCATAAAGATATAGTGCAGGAGTGTCCAACTCATTCTGTATTGAGGGCAAAATTATTCTTTATTAGTATGTGGGCTGGAAGTAAAAATGTCATGGGCAAAAGGTAAATGTTGCTGTCTTGGCCAACTGTATAATAATCCTCTTTAGTCAGTGAAGTTAAATGATGCATGTAAAGAAAATAATTTCTTAAAGTACATTGTATGCAACCTTTTTTCTTTGTCCAATAGATTAACTGTCCATATATTTCCACTATAAACAGCTCTCCCTCTGTCTCCCCTCTTGTCAATTTTCCCTCTTTCAATTCCCCCCTTGGGCAGTTGGCCTCTCCTCCCTCTTTTAATTCACCACAACCTCTGGGAGCTGGTGCCGCAGGATCAGGAGTGGTCATTGAGGGATGGGAGTTGAATAGACAACTGTTCCCTGAGGCTGGATTTGTTGGATCAACATGAAATTGAGGGGTGGAGTGAAGAAGCCATTCTCCTAATTGTGTTTCTGGAGTGCTCAGTAGCCACAGCACCAACAAGGAGGTGGGGAAAAAGTCTTGGAAAGAGTTCCTCTTGAAAGCTGGCCAGAGAAAGGCAGCAGATAGGGAGGAAGAAGCTCAGTTGCTCTTGACCAGTGTAGCATGAGCTCCTACTTCTTCTTCAAGTAGTCTCTCTATGGGTACTCCACTGTAAGTGTATCTGCACCCCTGCACCTCTAATTAGAGATTTTAGGTAACAGTATCCATTCAGCCTATACATGGATTCTCCCTCTCTTGTGGTCTGCCTCAGGGCTATCTAACTGATGGGGGTTTGCTAGATAGCCCCGAGGCAGATCATGAGGCAGGGAGAGCTCATATAAAGGCTGAATGCACATTGCTACCTAAAATCTCCAATTAGAAGTGCAGGGGCACAGATATTCCTACAGTGGATCACCCATAGGGGGATACATCTCAAAGAACCATCATTACTGCACAAGATGAGTGACTTCTTGTTCAGTCCTGCCAATCTATGTCTCTGGTCCTTTTGAATTGCAGTGGCTGTGGTCCAAATGCTTTGGAGAGTGAAGAGAGAGCTTCAGCCCGAAGTAAATGGTTCAGTGGGATGTGTAGGTTTGACACACATAATGTAGTGGAGTAAATCTTTCTCTTTACCTCAGAAGAGTATCCAGGAGGTTAGGCTATGTGGATCAAAGTTATAATTTTCTAATACTCTCCACACCACTGATTGTCAGTCCACTGATGATCAGAACAGTTTTTACTTTGATTCAGCTGTTCATTGGGAGCTGCCACAAGATCAATACAATGGCTGTTAAGTTTGGGACCTCCAGCCTATCCCTCAAATCTAAATTTTTAAACTGTCTTTTGAAGGTTCAGACCTACTTAGCAAGATGATGAAACTCTTAAAACTTAAGGGAGCAAGTTAGCAACTAAATCTTTGGTCTACTTGAGCCTTTCTTCAAGAAAAAAATACTTGATCTTGCAAAGTAAACTTAATATCAGAGGGCTTAATTAAGTCTTTCCATGAAATCTCCGGAGAGCAAGTGTTAAAGTAGCTTCCAGCAGGTGGGGAAGCCATCCTCTTTGGTTCCTGTAGTGACCTGTAGGGTCAAGAGTGAAGAAGAGCCCAGATGTGGTGAACTATGATATGTGCTACATCAATGGACTAGATGTCATGGGATTTTTAAGGACTAATGCACAGTGGGTGAAAGATGGACTGTTTGGCGAGTTTGTTATAGATTATTTACACTACGTTGTTCTAATAAATCTGTCCCAAGGAGGGGTATTACTGAGGCAAGAGAGCCTATTGTGGAGTCCTTTGGAACTTGAGAGTGGAAAGGGTATGGCAACTCTAGTGTTAAGGTGCTCAACTACAAGGAGGCACTTGGGATCAGGGAGAATCGTTCAGAGACAATTTAAGAGGTAGACATCTGAATAAATAGTCCCTTAAAATACATAGGTGGTCAAAAGAATCTTCAGAAAATGGTTACAAGCCTAATTAGAACTTTTTTTTTACTCCTTTCAAAGCCAAATACCTTCTTTATTGTCAAGAGCAGGCAGGGTACTCTGACCATGCATTTCTCCTACATTAGATTCATGCAGCCTGTATACATTCCCACTTGTCTCTTTTTGCTTCCTCAAATCATAGATTCACAGAGATTCAGGCCAGAAGAAAGATCATTATGGTCATCTGCATAAAACAAGCCAAAGAACCTCCTCCAAAAATGTGTACATCAATCCCATCATTTATGTTTCAGGTATAGCATATACAAAAGATATCCAGTCTTGATTTAAAGTCCTCATTTGATGCAGAATGCACCACATCCCTATGCTAAATTCTTCTGATGGTTAATTAGCCTCACTGTTAAAAAATTGTGCCTCATTTCTAATCTGAATTAGTTTGCCTTCATCTTGACAACCATCCAGTCCAGCACTGGATCTCATTATGACTTTTTCTGATTGATTTAAGAGAAGTCTACTATTAGAAAACACTTCCCCATTTTGATGCTTATGAAACTGTGATCAAGACATCTCTTGACTTCCTTTTGGATAAACTAAGTATATTGAGTTTCTTTAGTCTCTGACTATAGGACATGTTTCTTTTTGAGAACCTCTGTATGTTCCTACTTGTGGGATATGGTATTGAGCTGCAGAACTCAGAACTGAAAATCACAACCTGCATTGGCATTTCTTCTCCTCAAGAAGAATTGTCAGTACCTGTTGAGTGGGATGAGACCCCTTCTGAAGGAATTGACAAGTCACCCATCAAAGAGGATCAGATGGGCTTCTTCCTGGATGAACAAAGGCAATTCCATGAACTTTTGGAGCTAATGGTTAGCACTCTTCAATTTGAACCAGCTGTTTTGGCAACAGAATTGCTTTGATCCTCTTTTTGATATTTTGCAGCTGCATATTGAAGATAAATTGACTATTCCTATTAATCCAGGCCATCTTAATGATCCAAGAACATTTGGCTCTCTTGTTTTCCTCAGCACCAGTATCAGAGAGCTGGCAGAATGTGCCCAGTACTTACTGAGGGTCATCAATTTTCACTATAACATTTTTAAGCAGCACTCCATGGTGTTATCTTGCCAGTCGTAACAAGATATCTCACTCTTTTGCCTCTGACAGGAAAGGATACAAACTGAACACTTTTGGCAGAAAGACCTGTTTGCTCCACTCCCTGGGTTTTCATGTAGCCAATTATCAGGCCATGATGTCTTAATATAACTACACACTATGGGACACCAGGAGTCCCATTTTGGACTCTTTACCAGAGAAGTAAAAGGAGGCTATGAAGCCTTTGATTACCCAAGTTGAATACTAGAGAAAATTCAGAGGAGCCTGTAATGCTTCAGATACTAATGCGAGAGCTATAACCAAAGGTATATGTGACTCAGGGACCAGGAAGTGTCTGTATAGCCTTAGGGAAGGTACTCCTGGTTAAAGTCTTCCGGCCTTTCTTCTGAGTCACAAAAGAACATCAAAGAACATTCTTTGAAGGCCGAGGCCTTTCGAAAAGATCAGAAGAACACAGTCGCTACCCGATCCTTAAAGCTTACTTAATCTGTCCGCTATAAGAAGGAAACATTTGAATCCAACATTCGGCTTCCAAAAGCCTCCCTTTCTGCAGAAACAAGGGGATGCAGCCTCAGAGATGGTGGCCAGTCTGCTTCCTTGACTAAGCCTGCTTCTAATAAAAAATGTCCATATAGAAGGAGGATTCCTCACTGCTCATCAGCTGAACTTTGGCTTCTAATCAACAGCTTTTTGGTAGGATGGTTGAAAACTACGCACCTGTGCCTCCATCTTTCGGACCTTATGTCTTCTCCTTTATCAGTGCCTGGATTACTTCCAACTGTTGAGTACTAAACATAACTGCAAAGGTTGTTTCATACAGTTCTGCACCAGGCCACTTCACTTTCCTCTCCTTTCTTCCTTCCTCTTTGCAGACCCATCTCATGAGAGAAGCCTATTGGAGGTGTCAAACCTTTAGTCCCAGATTTGGACCTTAGCGTCCAAAATATGGGGGTTAGCATGAAAACCTCCAAGCTTAGTTACCAGCTTGGACTTGGTACTTGCTGCCACCACCCAAAAAATTAGAGTGTTTTGGGGCACTCTGGTCCCCCTGAAAAACCTTCCCTGGGGACCCCCAAGACCCAAATCCCTTGAGTCTCACAACAAAGGGAAATAATCCTTTTTCTCTTCCCTCCTCCAGGTGCTCCTGGAGAGATACACAGACACAAGCTCTGTGAATCCAAACAGAGTGACTCCCTCTCTCCATTCCCAGTCCTGGAAACAAAAGCACTTTCCTCTTCACCCAGAGGGAATGCAAAATCAGGCTAGTAAATCTAACACACACAGATCTCCCTCTGACTTCTTCCTCCCACCAATTCCCTGGTGAGTACAGACTCAATTTCCCTGAAGTTTCCCAGAAAAGAAAACTCCAACAGGTCTCAAAAAGAAAGCTTTATATAAAAAAGAAAGAAAATACATAAAAATGGTCTCTCTGTATTAAGGTAACAAATACAGGGTCAGTTGCTTAAAAGAATATTGAATAAACAGCCTTATTCAAAAAGAATACAAATCAAAGCACTCCAGCAACTATAGACATGTAAATACCAAAGAAAAGAAACCATATAACTTACTATCTGATCTCTTTGTCCTTACACTTAGAAACAGAAGATTAGAAAGCAGAAACTACTTCTCCAAAGCTCAGAGAAAGCAGGCAGACAGAAAACAAAGACCTCAGACACACAATTCCCTCCACCCAAAGTTGAAAAAATCCGGTTTCCTGATTGGTCCTCTGGTCAGGTGCTGAAGGTGAAAGAGACATTAACCCTTAGCTATCTGTTTATGACAGGAGGAAGATTTCCTCCATCTATAGGGGGGCATAGAAGAAAGACCCCACTATTTCCTAATGCCCAAGAACTCTTTAGCCCTTTTTCACAGTCACTGCTTTCCAGGATACAATCACACACACCCTATTAGTTTCCTTCATTCTTTATTGCTAGATTCATGATCTTGCATTTGGCTGTGTTATTGTGGTATTTAAATGAGACCACCATACCAAGAGATCTAGGGTGGTCTGTGTAACTGGTCACTCCACCAAATTTTTCCTGCAGGATCCCACTAGACCATTGGACAACAATTCTGCATTTACAATTACTTCTTGAGATTTATCAGCCAGTTTTTAATTCATTTAAAATGGCTGCATTGACTTTTTATAGGGCAATTTTTTTTTAAATTAGAATATCACAGAAGATTAAGTCCTGCTTTGAGTAGGGGGATGGACTAGATGACCTTGTGAGGTCTCTTCCAACCCTAATCTTCTGTGATTCTAATTCAGATGCCTTACAGAAATATGTATATTATGCCAACAGTTACTTTTATCAACCAAACTTGTGATTTAAATAAAAGGTAAAAAACTTTCTTATTTCCCATTAAAAACAAATTGGTTGGCATTAATTATGTTTCAAGCTTTAAATCTTTACTGATTGCATCCTATATCAGCTGTTCCATGATATAGTTGGAATTGATGTTAGGCTAATCAGCCAATATTTTTCCATGCGTTTTAAATACTGGAAAAATATTGGGTTTTTCTGTAGTCCTCTAAAACTTTAACCGTGTTCCAAGTTTTGTTAAAAGTCAATATTAATGGTTCAGATAGCTCCTCAACCTATTATTTTAGTACTTTTCAATGCAAATTATCTGGTCCCACTAAATTTTTATAGTTGCTGTTTAATAGCCTCCCTGGTTACTGATGAGGAAAGTATTTTCTTACTCCTGTAAGATATGGATACAGCCATTTTGCTGCTTTCTGAATACAGAACGGAAATATTCTTGTATGTCTCCCGTTTCTGCATCATTATTGATAATTTTACCATCATTGTCTAGAGTCAGATCTGTACCATTGTAAGAATTGAATTTGTTCCCGATATATTTTTTAAAATATAATTTTTTTCACCCTACTTGCCATAGATTTTTCAGTGATACTTTTAGCTTTGTTTATGATTGTCTGTCTAACTCGTAATTGCTGATGTATACTATTTACTATTGACTTTCTTCTTTTTCCATTAGTTACATATTGAATTTTTGTTGTTTTTGTATTGCTGCTTTCACTTACCCTCTAACCATGATTTTTTTTTAACCAAAGAAGACCTCTTTACTGACTGCGGAATGGGTGGGTGGAGATTGGCATCTAATAAGGCCTTTGTAAACAATTCCCAATTATCCTTCATATTTTGTGCTTTAATTTTTGTTCATAATTGTTTTTAGCTTTGGGAATTTTTCCCTTTTTTAAAGCAACAAGTGTATATATTACTGTTCAGGACTATATTGTGTTTGCACATAGCAAATGAAATTAGATCATGATCACTTGAATCTAGGCAGCCATCAGTTTTAATTCAATGATCTTACATCTATATCCATCAGAATGAAATCAGATATAGAATTACCTGGAGATGGTTTCAGTGTTTAATTTTCGTTACCTATAATTTTTAGAAATTCCCAGGATGTTTTACACCAGCATGAGACCTCCAGCATATGTCTCTGATTGAAATCTCCCATAATTTTTTCTACATATTCTAGATAGATTTTGAATGTGCAGCTTGTCCTGTTTCCTCATCTGATTTGCTCAGCAAACTATACCTGTTCCACTTTTTGTGATTTATCAGGCAGTAACTGATACATAAGCATTACAGGTCCTGTCTTTCTGAACTATCAATAACTCTACAACACTATCTTTAGTGCAAGGGGCCCATATCTTCCCCTTCTGCCCACATTCTTTCCTACATAGGGTTATTCAGTTATTTTAATATTAACGAGCTACCATGATGTTCAACAGGATATGTGGCACCAATAGCAACCTGTTATCTTCCAATTCAAAGACTTTGTTCCCCTCATATGAGCCTCAAGGACTTAGGATGTGGGGGTAAGTGTTCAACAGAATGTGAGACAGATACATGAGCCTAGCCCACATCAGTCCTTGGCAGGACCCACCACCTTCTTTGGAGCTAAATTTATAACTGACGACTCCAGGATCTACTCTTTCAAGCCACTGTTCCCTCAGATTTATTTTTACAATGTCATTTACAACAGCTCAATCCATAAATTTTCTTACCATTAATTAAGTGATTCTGGTCATGTCTATACTGAAGTTAAAAACTTGTGACTGGCCTTTGCCAGCTGACTTTGGCTCTCAGGGCTTAGGCTGAGAGGCTGTTTAATTGTGGTGTAGATGTTGGGGCTCAGGCTGCAGGATCTCACATCTTGCAGGATCCTAAAGCCCAGGATCCAGCCAAGGCTGAATGTCTACACTACAAGTAAATAGCTCCATAGCTCAAGCCAGCTGGGACAGGCCTACCACGGGTTTTTAATTGCAGTGTAGACATACCCTTAGAGGCCAAAGCAGATGCTCCTTTAGGAGAGCAAATTGCTAGCCTCATTTATGTGCTACAGCCCTTCTTCAAGAGGTTTTTACTCCCATCTGTGAACATCTACAGAGGGAATTCTCTATTTTCCAATCTATAACTGGTCTCTAAGTGCCACTGCTGATCCAGAGCTTGGATGGGTTGGTTGGGGTTGTGATCCTTTATGTAACCACAAAGGTGCCTGTGTTCAATCAGTGCTTTATAGAGGGCTCCAGGGCTTGCAGTACTGATATGTGCACTTGCAAAGTGTAAATCTGCCGAGACAGTATGCGAAGCGAATAACATTTGTAGGTATGAAACCTTTCTTTTCCATAGCAAAAACTGCATTACTCAGTTAAATGAATTTCTTATAAAAAGAAAGTCTTTCATTTTTTTCAGAAAATTCAAAGTGAAAATGATAAATGTCATAACTTTTATTTGCTAACCTACAAAACATATTTCTTTCCTGCAATTATAAATTCTTTGCACTGCTCTAGCTGTTGATGCATATTTTAGAGAAGTTACAGTGTGTTACCATTTTACATATTAAAAAGAACCTTCAGTTACAAAATTACAAGGAAAGCATTATTTAGATTTAAGACAGCAGAAATCAAAATGAGTCCATGAAAGAACAAATGAGAAAATCCTATGATAAAATGTTGTTTCAATTTTTAAATTCTGTTCCTCTAAGGAAAAAATGGTAATTCATAATATTGTAAAACTTCAACCTTCCTATCATAGTGCCTCGGGGATATGGAACATTTATTTTAACAAAAGTGGATTGATGTAAAATGATATACTATAAATAAATTGGTTTTCAACATTAAAAACTGCTTTTTAAATACTCTTTTATAGCAAATGTGTATCTTTATAGTGTTGCTTAAACGTCCCAATAAATGACTATAAGTCATATGGTAATCACTTAAAAATTGTTGAAATGGCGCTTCTCCCTCACTCAAATAAAAATCTTAGCAGTGTTGCCCTGGGATGCTGCTTATGAGAATTCATGGCACAGGGCTTTTTTGTTTTTATCAGCCAAGAACCTGACAGTGTTAAACTGTCGAGGGTTCAAAATTAAATCAGCGTTGAAGGGGTTGGCAGCTGTACAGAAAAGTTGGGAGATTTGATAGTGCAGTAACTTAGCAATTTTTGTCCCATAGCAAAGTATAAAATTTTACAGGGCTGAGAAGAGTAAAGTGGATTTTCATACATTAATCATAGCAAGCCAAATTCATAAGTGAGGTATGAGATGTTGTAAGTTTGATTCCCTTATACCTAGTCACTCCCCTAGACATAATTGTGGTCAGTCTAATTTACATGCCAAGGTGGTATAAGGAGCTCTCTATATCCCCAAGCAGTGCCTGTCCCTGTCTCCCACTGCCGTGCAAAACTCTGTTAGGATGGAGGCTTTAGGGAAAGGCTCTGGCAGCTCCCTGTTGCCAGAACCTTTTCCTGCTGCCTCTCTCCTGTGAGAGACTTTCACTGCATTATCTAGCTATACACTGCTGTGTGGCTTGTGTTTAACCCCAGCCCCTACATGCTGAAACAAGTGTTCTGCAGCGTAGGCATAGCCTATATGATTACTAAACCATAGACATGGCTATATTTTACTTGAAGTCCATTCATTAACATGTAATTGTTTTTATTAATACATTTATATTTTAATAGATTCAAATTCTTAATTAGAATAATTTTTACTTTAAAATTGAGTTTAAATATTCATACCATCATTTGTTATGTAGATCACTACAAGATAAGTCCACTGGATGATTGGCTTGTCATTTCTATTATCACTTCATCCCTATAGGGAAGTCAGGCTTCTGCACCATGAATTTTCAGTGATGTTTCTCTAGCCTGCTCTTTACACAGACATTATTATTTTGTGTGCAAAACAAAAATCTTTTGTCTAGTTTTCTGAGTGTAACTTAATTAACTTCTGAAATTATGTTTTGAACTAATACTAAGCGTGGTATTTCATAGTTAGAAACTCAATATTGATTATTTTTATCCCATTCTTTTTATTTTGGTCAATAATATATTAATGAGTTATTATTCTAATAAACAATATAGAGAAAATCTTGACTCACAAATGTACTAAGTACAGTATACCTGCTTAATACTATTCTACAATGTATACACCACTCAGTAATTAAGGATCTTATTTTCAGTGAGGAACTTTCAAGTAAAGCTCAAGTTCTACTTAGTGATATCGTTACACTTTTTTTTTCTTTTCAGTCAGTAATGAGTGCTTGGGATTTTATTCTACTATGAGACACTGTGCTATGGGAGATGATGTTTTACCAATAAGGTGATCCAGAATGCCATAGTTGTTTTCTTGTAGTACTTGGTTTAGTGCTCTCCATACTCAAGATCTTGATAACAGGAGTCTCATAGAAAATGCTTTTAGTCTTAACTGAGCAAGGAAGCCAGTTGGGACATGGTATTGTCTTTCCACCCGGAAAAGGGTATTTGCATCAAGGATATTAGTGGCAAGTGGCAACTTCTCCTCAATAACTGAATCTTCAGGTGTACCCAAAACATGACAAAGAGTTTATTTAGGCTCAACCTCATCTTCATTATTCCAGGTTGATCCACATTAACAGTGGGTTTTGTCAGTACAGTGATGGTTGAATTGAAAGTGTCTTGGATCAGTCATTTCCAATTTTCTTTTGTTGGAGTTTCCTTTTGATGGATAAATGTCATTTACTCCATTTCCCCATCCACCTCCACACACTCATGATACCCCTTACACCTAGCACTGTTGCTGTATGACTGCTTTTTCTTTTGTTCTCCTTATCTTATATATTGTTCTGTTTTCATTTTCTGTTTTTATTTGTGTTGTCAGATTCTTTGTTCCTTGCCACTGGCTGCTTTTCAGCCAGCAATCTTACTTGCTAGAAGGCTTTAAGTTGCTCAAAGTAGGGGGAATCATTGTATAGCTCCCAGAACCTGTGATCTGACTGCTGAACTCTGTTGTGAGAACAGAGACACAGAGTCTGGGCTGTTGAACAGCTTTCTGAGCCTGTAGCCTTTCTGTGTGAGAGTTGTTTCTGTGGCCAGCTGTACAAGGGATTGCTCCAGGAGATCAGGAATCATAATTATGGAAGTGTAGAACTGGAAGGGACCTCAATAGGTCATCTAGTCAGGTCCCCTGCACTCAGGGCAGGACTAAATAATAACTAGACCATTCCTGACAGGTGTTTGTCTAACCTGTTCTTAAAAACCTCTAGTGACAGAGATTCCACAACCTCCCTGGGCAATTTGGTCCAATGCTTAACTACTCTGACAGGAATTTTTCTTATTGTCCAACCTCAACCTCCCTTGCTACAATTTGAGCCCCTTGCTTTTTGTCCTATCCTCAGAGGTTACAAGGAACAATTTTTCACCCTCCCCCTTGTAACAATCTTTTATGTACTTGAATCTTGTCCCCCCTCTCTCCAGTCTTCTGTTCTCCAGATTAAACAAACCCAGTTTTTTCAGTCTTTCCTCATAGGTCATGCTTTCTATGTCTTTAATAATTTTTGTTGCTCTCCTCAGAGCTTTCTCCAGTTTATCCACATCTTTGCTGAAATATGGTGCCCAGAACTGGACACAATACTCCAGTTGAGGCCTTGTCAGCATGGAATAGAATGGAAGAATGACTACTTGTTGTTTTTTGCAACAGACTCATATTTAGCTTGTGATCCATATAACTCCCAGATCCCTTTCCATGTTTCTTCTTCCAAGACAGTCATTTCCCATTTTGTATGTGTGCAATTGATTGGTGCTTCTTAAGTGGAGTGCTTTGTATTTATCTTTGTTGAATTTCATTCTGTGTACTTCAGACCATTTCTCCAGTTTGTCCACATCATTTTGAATTTTAATCCTGTCCTTAAAGCGCTTGCAACCCCTACCAGGTTGTTGTTATCCTCAAACATTATAAGAGTTCTCTCTCTGCCATTATCTACATCATTGATGAAGATATATTGAATGGAATCAGAAGCAGGACCTGTCCCCGCGACACCACACTAGGTGTGCTCTTCCAGTTTGACTTTGAACTACTGATAACTACTTTCTGGGAATGTTTTTTTCAACCAATTACGTACCTACCTTACAGCAGCTCCATCTTGGCTATATTTCTACCATTTGTTTATGAGGCGATCATGTGGGACGGTATCAAAAGCCATACTAAAGTCAAGGATAAAAGCAGAAGCTACCCTCTGCTATAGTCACAGTAATTCATGTGCATTGAGCCATTGGACTGGATCCGGAGTTATTTTTCCAGAGATCACCCGAACTCCTCTTTTTTCTGTTCCACAGCTCCTAGTAGACCAGTCTAGCACCTGACAATGTGAAAAATTTGGATAGGAAGGTAGTTTCCACTTTCTTTGCTTCTCTGGACTTAGGCTCAGAGGTCTCTCCTGCTGATGATCCATAGGTTTGCCTATTTGGTGAGGCCCTGTGTATATTCTGTAATAATAGTTTTTTAGCATTTTGAACTTCATGTACCCACCATAATGAAAAAGCTTCAAACCTATGCTGAGAAGCCCATGTGTGGGTCGTGCAGCCTCAGGCTGAGCTCATCAAGGAGAAGTCAGCATAGAAGCAAACTTGTTAAAACTCTTGGCTCCTATTACCAGCAGCCTTCTTCTCGGTTATCAGAGGGCTATGCTAGTGGCTATATGTGCCACCTAGCAATCTGGCAATCAGTTGCAGACCAACTGCTCAGTAACTGTTGCAGTCCAGATATTAATCTCATACTCGAAGGCCAAATGTTACCATATTTTGTGTTCAAATGGCAAGAAATGGAAGGGGCTTATCAGATAACGTACCCTTCTGCTCAGTTGAAGGACATCTTTATGCATTCCCTTCCTTTCCTTTTATACTTCCGCTCTTTTGTAAAGTGGGTGAAAGTGTACTGATATCCCTGCTAAAATATACGGTACATGTTCATTGATGGATCTTAAGACTGGATAGAATGCATGGACTTAATTATTGAATAGCAGCATGGTTGTAGTATGCTTACTCTAAAAATGACATTACTTGAATATTTTACTGTTTAATAAACACATTAAATATAAATCTCATGTTTTGCAGCATTTGTTGACTTACAATCTGTTTTTGATTACATTAATAGAAATACTTAATGGGGAAGAACTAAATGAAAGAATGAATTTACTCTGATTTTGTGAAATTAGTGAAGTATTTTGTTTAGAGCTAGCTGGAAAGCAGTCTTTCCCATCCATGACCAATGTTCAATTTTTGAAAAAAATCTTTTGCCCCTAAAGGGCAGAGCCAGGAAGCCTGGGCACCATGATTCTGTGGCAACTCATTTAGTGGACTGTGTGGAGGTGACAGGAAGGTGGTTGAGCTGGCAGGAAACTAGACGGGTTTCCATTGCCTGCCTGATTTCCATTGAAAGTTTCACCAAAATCTATACACTTCCACAGAAAAGTTAATTGTCAACAAATCTGCATCTTCCAATGCAAAAGTGTGTTGTCAGAAAATTTCTGATTAGCTCTAAAATTGTGCAAATACTCCATAGTACCAAATTCTTAGGCTCAGTGGCCGCAAAAAAGTATATTTGTACATAAAAACTGTACATGTTTTGGTGTTTTCCTGTCTGTTGCCCTTTCCTGCATGATTTGTCATCGGAGTTTATAAGCTCTTTAAAGCAGGTATACTCTGCTAAAGCTGGTCTGGAATTTTCCAGTGCAACGTTTTTTCCTTCAGTAAACACCAATTCATTGAAATCAAAATGTTCTGTAGAAATATGTTGATTTCAATGAAACTTTTGATTAAAACCAGGCAGGTGTCCTTCAGTTTTAAGCCATGTATCCTGCCAGCTTGGTTGCCTGGCTCCTCTGCAGCCAGCTAGACTCCTTGGGAGCACTGGGAGCATGTTTCATTTCTGAAACAAACTATTGCAGAAGTTAACTTCCATGAAAAAATTTGGAGTTTTGGCTTTTCATTCCAATTTGGGAATTTTTCATGGAAGTGAAATTATTTCCCAGACAGCTGTATTGTCTGTCTTTGTTTTTGTAGAATACCTAACAAGGTGAGTTCTGATTGAGGCTTTTTTATGCTACTGTAATATAAGCAATTAGTAATAATAATTGTGGTGATGATTACTTGAAGAGACTTTACATATTAGAAACACAACTGAGTTTCAATGAGTACCCGAACTCTTGCATATTCCCTCTTGTGGGTTCTGCGCCCATGTACCAACCTGCACAGTTAATCTCATAGTTGTACATTATTGGTCATAGTCTCTAGTAAGTTTTGTAACGGATTAATAGCTAGGTTTCTAAGAATAAATGGACACAAATCTGACATCAGGAATCATAACATTCAAAAACCAGTGGGAGAACACTTCAACCTCTCTAACCACTCAGTGACAGACTTGAAGGTGGCAATTTTGCAACAAAAAACCTTCAGAAACAGACTCCAAAGAGAGACTGCTGAACTCGAATTAATATGCAAACAGAGACTGGAATGGTTGGGTTATTACACTAATTAAATCTATTTCCCTATGTTAAGTTCTCCTCATACTTTCTATGGGTCATCTTAATTATCACTTCAAAAGTTTTATTTTCTCCTGCTGATGATAGCTCATCTCAGTTGATTAAACTCTTCCTGTTGGTATGCATACTTCCACCTTTTCGTGTTCTCTGTATGCACAAATATCTCCTGTCTGTGTGTTCCATTCTGTGCATCCGAAGAAGTGAGCTGTAGCTCACGAAAGCTCATGCTGAAATAAATTTGTTAGTCTCTAAGGTGCCACAAGTACTCCTGTTTTTTAAGCCTACAGTGTTAAAGCTTGGCAGGGACAAAGTCATAGTCAGTAATTAAACCTGGAGGTGTGCCTGCATAATTATAAAGCCTTTACTTCCTTGCTTATTCTGGGAAGCCTGTTAATACAACTATTACCAGTGCATTTAAATTTAGGACCAGGTTTTTAAGATACTTGAAAAATAAAGAAAATTCTTGCACATTGTCTTTTTAAACTATTACATGAAATGTGTTCTGTCGGCTTAGGGAGATTGGTATTCATAACATAAGTGGCCCAGAGGTCAAATGCTCATGACTAGTCTGTGGTTCTAAAAGTCTCCTGTTTGTAGCAGTTAGTTTCCAAGGTACACTTACATTTTGCTTGTTTGCAGGCAGATTCTGGGCCATCTGATGAAGCAGCCTTGATCCTTCACAGAAAAGGATTTGACTGTAAATTTTCAAACAAAGACATAAGGCTATTATGCTCTACTACTCAGGGAAAGGTATGTTGAAATATTAGAGGGTTTTTAGCTTATAAGGTAATTTTTGCATGCATGCTTAATTTAAAATATTTTAAAACAGTTATGGTATGAATTCTGGCTGAATAATTATTTAATTTTTTTAAATGTCATATTTTCAGGATGCTTGTGATTTAATGTGTTTTGAAAGCCAAGTAACATGTTCTATATTTGACAACTATATGAAGATTCTGAGGTGTGTAGATTAATTTGGTATTGGCAAGTAAAAATACCCTAGTAAAATATTGCCATAAACTTCTGGGTTGGAGTTCAGTCTTATTAACTTTTTGTAAATATGATTTCAAATAGTAGCTTTTTGTTTAAAATGATTTTACTACATAAATACTACAGAAATACTTATTATGGAGTTTTAAATGTATTTTTCTTCTGCACATATGATTAGTTAACATAAATATGAATTCTCCCATGTGAATGCCGCCTTGAAGATTGCAGCAAACAGCATAGCAACCCAAGCATTTTTGTCAACTTCTCTGTGTATCTAGGCACTTGTATGGCCCACATCTCTGTGGTATCTGAACACTTCACAAACATTAATGACTTTACCATCTCTGATTCTTTGATTATGTAATCAGATTTGGGGGAGTGGGTCATAGAAATTTGTTTGGTGGTAATGAATCCATAAAATTCACAGAGTAGGTTTAATCCAACCTGGAAGTACTTTATTGAAGGGTTGTCTGGAAGGTTAGTGGGGCAAGATGAAATGTTTTCTTGGTTAAAATTTTCATTATAATATTGCCAAACATATAATGCCTATAATAAAACCTATGTACTGATAAATTTTAATTAGTTGCTTTCAAATGTGACACAAAGGACTAGTGTCTAATGGGTTCTTTCTAGCATAACTTATAACATTTTAAATATGGTCAGTTAGGAATTTTCAATGACTTTGGGGTTACGATTCCCTGTCATGCATGCTGCTGCCTGTAATGAGATGTGACATAATGATCATTATAAAGGTTTAAAATTAAGTTAATTTAGGGCTTGTCTACATGGTTCTGCAGTGTGCAGTAAATGCAATTACAATACAAGTTTGAAAACCAATTTTACAATAACTAAGGGCTTGTCTGCGTGATGCAGCAGTGAGCACTATGGTATCACACACTAACTGACCTGTGTCGACCTTGATGGTGCATACTAAAAGTTCCTTAGTGCACATTCATGTAGTACTGTTTCAGACATCACTATATTAATGCATAGTGGGGAACTTGTAATGCACACCAGCAGGGTCAACACAGGCCAGTTAGTGTGCAGTACTCTAGTGTGCATTAGAATTTATACAGCCATAGTGCTCATTGCTATGTCAGGTAGACAAGCCCTTAGTTACTTTAAAATTGGCTTTCAAACTTGTATTAAATTTTCTAAATATCATTGACTTTTATTTAATTTTGTGTTTTTCAGATAAAGGTGCACAAACTCTTTAATAAGCTAATCGTTGAAAGTCTTATACCTACATCTTTGTCTTTGATGCATTCGCCTCGAGATGCCAGAAATATTAGTGAGATCGATATGAGTTCTATGGAGATAAATACTTTCCGGATTCGACTGAGATGAAACCTGGCTTTAATATTCATATAGTGAAGAGGAGTCTGCAGTTATATTTCCTCTAAGTTTGGCGTGCAATAAAGAAGCACATTGTTATTCCAACTTCTGGATACTGTGAGAAAACATGCATTCTAGAATTTTTTTTTGACCAACACAGTGAATAGCCATGTTGCAAACAACTTTTTTGTTTTTACATAAAATACCAACAGCAGTATAAGTTAACGCAACACATGAAGAAATTTCTAAGGATGTTAACCTCTCGACAACAAATTGAATCTCAGGTTAAATGATAATTAATGGTTTCTGGGGTTTTTTGTTTTTGAAGGGAGAGGGAGTGGGACTTAAATGACTCTTTTTGCTGAGCCGTGATTAATTTATATACAAATAATTGCAGTGTTGAAATCACTAATAAAGCTTGGAACTTAAATGGAATAAAAAGCTCTTGTGTAATAGCTAATGTCCAAATATTTGAAACCATTTATGTAAGTGACCGTAATCTCAGTTTATTCCATATTGAATTTCAATTTATTCTATGGGATGGAGATTTGAATTCTGTGGTAAAGTGAAAGACCGGAGACTTTGTCTCGTAAGCGATGGTAGATTTAACACTTTTTGCCCTACCATCACTTCGTGAATTTCATAGCCTAAGAAGAGAGATTTTCAAATTAATCCTGCAATGGAAAACTATAGAAATATTTAATAAAAGTCCCATTTTGTTACTTGACACATTGGGATATGTGCAATTATTCCATTATCGTATACAATAAAAAAGTAAATCTGTAATAATCATAAATATAAGATTTTTTTACAAAACTCATTTGGATACTGATGTTCTCTGAAATGGGTTTTCTATATCAAGATTACCATATCAAGATAAATGTGCCTTATTTTTTAATGTGTCCCATTAGTATTTTACTGTCCACATCACTGTTTTGGGGAAAAGGGTAGTTTATATAATACTTAAACTGTGTGTCTTCTATTTGACCATGCTGGCCACACTCTGATCTATGTCCTCCAGCACCAAATTTGTGCTGTGTTGTTCTGAACATTTTGACTATTTGAATGTACTGAAACAATGTCATAATACTAAATATTGGAAGAATAAGGAATATTGTAATATTCAAATTCAGCCACAGTCAAGGAAACTGCAACTTGATGCAGAGAATTGATAGCGTATAAGACATAGTTTGCAAAACCCATCATGCAATGTATTTACATTTCACAGATTGTAGTAAACTGTGCATTGAGAATCACGTGCCTATATTTTAAAAATGTCACTCTTCAAACCTAATAATCATGCTTACATATGTTGTCAATGTTTACCTTATTGAGGAATAGCATCTTACTCCTCTCACTTCATTTTCACCATATCAAGTATTTTGCATTGAGTGCTGAAGCCATGTGAGTATGAAAATTCTATTTCCCTGAATACAGCTACTGTTTACAATTAAAATATACTAATTTGCATCTGAGTATTTTTCCCTTTACTAATCTTCCTTAATCTTTGTACCTCTGACTTCATTTTGCTTAGGCTTTATTTATGCATTCATCAGTGATTTTCTTTAATATTAACAGATGATAAATCCTCTTAACTGGAAAAGACATACTGTCTAACTCTAAAATTGACTGCTGTACTTTTTTAATTAGGTAATTTTGGTGCTGTGGATATCAATTTATATCTTGTAGCCATACATCCAACTTCAAACATAAAATTAAATTTTTACTTTTTTTGTATGTATTGTCATGGTTTGGATCTCTCTTTATCATGATTGCATAATTCATAATTTAGTTCAATCTGCTAAATATTTTGTACTTAAGAGTAGAATATTTAGCAGAATCTGGTGTGAATTACATCAAAGATATATTGACCACTAACCATTTATGAAAAGTAAGAACTGAATTTGAGAGTATATAGAACAGTAAATTGATGTTTTCATGCAATAAACATGTACTGTAAGTTTTCTTCATTACAGTATTTGAATTTTTCTCCCTTTTTAGTTAAAATTTACAATCTTTAGGCTTGCCAGCAGAAAATTGTGGTAACATTTTCTATTTTTGTTGCATATGGAGATGAGAAATCTTCAGAGCACTCTGTAGATTCTGTGCAAAGAGGATATTCAAAATAATATCTTAAATTCTGTTAAGCAGAAAATTAAAAATTTTGATGCAATAAATTTTAAAGTATTCTTACGTGTTGGACTTGTTTCCAAAGGATATGTTTCAACAATGTATTATATCAGTTTTTGATTTGTCACCAGCTGTACAATCATAATGCCTGAATACTCCTTAACCAGCAGACTTCTGCTTTGTTCTAGTAATTTTATTTTTTTATCAGAAGGAAAAACTGAAATGCATTCTGTTTAAGTTATAAATTACGACTTTGAGTCAATTTGAGGCCCAATGTTGAACTCCTTAATACCAATCAAAATTTCCACCAAAGTCAGCAAACAGAGATTTTGCCTAGGTAATCAATTCAAGATTGGGCTCTTGCTTTTCTTCCATGCCTCCTGGGAATGGTTACTCAATACTTTAGTTGTATTATTGCAGTTTTGGTGACATTTTTGGTTTTCTGTTCATTCACTATATATACGCCAATTAATCATGTTCTTTTACATTTTTTCTAATTTTCATAGCTGCACTGGTGGTTAAGAGAGCCAAGCATCCTTATTTTCCACAAATATGGATTTAAATAAAATGCTGTTGAAGATATGATTTCAAACACTACTTATTTTCCAGACCAGAGTTGTACCTGTACTGAGATTTTTTTTTTACATTCCCTTATCTTAAATGTCTTTGATTTTTCTTGTTCATTATATCTCTGAAACAAACTGATTTAAATGGAAGGTTTTTGATATTTTCTCTTGGAAGGTTTTATATCTTTTGGGGGAAATGGAATATAAGATCTCTAATAAAAGATAACCTTATGGTGATATGCTGTCTGTGTCATCAATGTCTTGACCACAGTTGATTAAAAACAGAAAATATAGGTGCTTTTAAAAGGCTGAAACTTCAGTAACATTTCATGGATATAAGGATGTTCTGTTGTGAAATGCATTGCTACTGAAGGATGCCTGGGACCTTTCATTTTTGGTTTTTATTTTGTTTAAAATTTCCCAGGAATATATCAGTGTTTGTTACAAAAATTAAACACTTGAAAATCAGTGCGAAAACTAACTTACAGTTTTCTGGATAAATATCACTCTCTTCTCCTGATTTTTTTTTTTTAACTTTTGAAAAAATCCTTTTGTTATCAAACATCAGATGACTTTTTGTTTTTGACCCATTTTGACATGAAAAGTAATTCACTAACTTATATTCGCTTTGCATGCTGATAACTATCCTTGCTATCTGTAAAGCTGGTAGTATGTATGTGGTGGAAATGGGATTGACAGCAATATGGAGACCAAGGCCTGGTCCACACTACTCTGTTAAACCGATTTTAACAGCGTTAAATCGATTTAACATTGCACCCGTCCACATTACACTGCTCTTTATATCGATTTAAAGGGCTCTTTAAATCGATTTCTGTACTCCTACCAAATGAGAGTAACGCTAAAATCGATATTACTATATCGACTTAGGGTTAGTGTGGACGCAAATCGACATTATTGACCTCATTCTTTTACAGTAGCTACCCAGAGTGCACCACTCCAGAAATCGACCCTAGCCTCGGACCACGGAGGCACACCACCGAATTAATGTGCCTAATGTGGATGCGCACAATCGACTTTATAATATCTGTTTTATAAAATCGGTTTAAGCTAATTCGAATTTATCCTGTAGTGTAGACGTACCCACTCGAGTCTTTCCGGTACTTCTGAGCCAACACCCTCTTTTGGAAAGAGAAATGGCATTTCAGTAACTTAGTTACAGAGTCTTCATCTCTCTTGGGGCAGGCCTGGAAGTGGAAGAGGTGGAGGAGGCAGCATGAGGAGATGGTGCCCTTATCTCCCTCACCTCTTCTCCTTCAAGGTCCACTCTAGGGGAGAGATGGTGGCCCAGGCTGCCAAGCATCCATATCTCCTGGAGCAGGGAGATGGGTTTAGGGAGTTCCAGCACTTTCAAAATATGATCAAAATCAGTTTGTGTTTTTTTTTAAAACATCCCCATAATGGCTTTTGTGAAAACTGGGAATAAAATTGGTAAAAATAAATAAAATCTGAAAATGAAGGGCCTTGAGGAGGAGATCTCATTCATTATTCTCTGGTGTCAAGTAGATAAAGGATAGATACTAACTTCAGAAAACTAAATATATGCGACTTCTGACCAAAGGAAATGAGAAAAATATTTAATTCAAAAGGAGATGCTCTGTAATATCAAAAAGGAAAATGTTGTACCAAGTAATAGAGAATGAGTGGCTTTAAAATAATTTAGAGTTGTTTTCTAATAAGATTTAAAAGAATTCAGCTCAGTTCTGTTTTTATGCATTCGAGAGTGTTTAAGTGGAGACTACTCCCAATTTACTTCAGTAACTTTGTTAAGTAAATTAACAAGTGCAGACTGTTAGAAAATGCAGTCAAAATGACAATACACTAACTGGATTATATTTTTTCATTAAAATGATTATGAATGTCTTGCATTTTTTAAAACTAACTACAGCATACACCATTTATTTTTGATGCCTTTAATTGGGACAGATGCTTGCTTTATTAGGACATCTTCCAAGGAGCTCATTTAGCGTAATGATAGTCAATAGCAATGGCTGCTGTTTATTTTAGAGAATTAGCAGAAAGTTGGCTTAATGGGGGACACATTCAGCCAGAGCCAAGTTAACTGATGTTTAACCAGGTGATAAAGTGTAAAATCTCAAGCTCCAGAATTTTAAATCAGAAGTTAGAGAATAAAGAACAAAATTAACTGTGTGCGCTGCAGTGTGCGGCATGCACTACACAGGGCACATGCTGATCATTTCTGGAGTACCAAAGCACCTTTTCTAAGATCACCTTACTGTGGAATCATAATTGGTTACAGATAGTTTACCAGTGATGAAGCAAATGTTTTCTCCTTTCAGAATTACTTGTTTTTGTTCAGCACCATCAGGAAAGTAATGTGGGAGCTCACATGGATGCCACTTACAAAGAAAGCATTCAGTAGTAGGATTTAAAGCAATGGTCTCCAAAATGTAGTCATGGACCACTGCTGTTGATTAGTGGAGATCTGGCTGGTCTTGTGCTGGTGCTGAGACACAAGGTGACCATGAAACAAGAAAGGGATCATACTTCCACCCATCCTTCCTTTCTTGTCAATTTTAAGCTGCAGATCTCTAAACCATGTGAAACTAATCTCTTTTGGTGAGGATTATAGCATATTGATCTTGCTGGCTCTTTACTGGATGCTTTCTAACCATCCAGTGTGAACTGAAGGAAAAGGACTGTTATCTATTTCAAAACCTGGTCAATAGAGACCTCCACAATGTTGAGAGAATAGGAAAGAGATCACAAGGGATCAGGCTTGGCAGAGAACAAGAAGCTGCACATGAACTCTAGCCTAGGTGTTAGCTATCGGAAAGAAGATTGGGCAGTCAACCGCCTTAGAGCTGTGACTGGGAACTGAGAGCTGAACAGTAAACCACCCTGTTGTTGGCAGGAGTCACAGCAACAGGAAACAGCACAGTGGCAGAAGGTGTTAACTGCACCTGTGGACACCAGGACCATGCAGATGGGCCCAACAAGACTGGACAGAAGAATTGAGCTCTAGCCACTTAGGTCTGCGGGCCATTGTTTCATTCCTCTGTGAGAGGAAAAGACAAAGTATCCCTGGCACTAAGCCTGAAGATTCCCACGGAATACAGTTACCTTTATACCCAGGTACTGGACTTCCCCAGGAGCTGACATAGCAATTTTAAGTTGATGAGTATTGTAGCAATAAAAGTAATTATACCTAGGTTGCTTGCACCTTTTATTTTCTGGGACCCCTAGTAAAGTAAATCCTCTGTTATCTGGACTCTTAATGGTGAGCCACCCAGTATAGAGCTTGGTCAGCCTAGTGTGCAAGTGCTTGCATTCAAGCTTATGGTGCTCAGAGCACATCTCCTAGACACCTAGAGGGGAGTGGTGTATCACAACAGTTGGTTGCAGTGGGTCAGTTTTTTTAGAATCCCATCTTGTTAAGTTGGATTACTTGATTCAGTTCATGGTCTGAGAGAGCATCTCCTGTTTAGCTAGGGATATAAGCTGAACTCAAAAACCAGGATTTTAAGAGGATAGTAGAGGTCTTTCCTGACACTGTAATAGAGAAGAGCAATATAAGGAGGAAGCAGCATCTTCAAGGGGACATTTGTTTCATTAGCTCTAAATTAGTATCTTCCAGGACTGGACAGCAGATTAGATAGCTGGATCTCTTTATAGCGGCATGTCAAACTTCTGAGAGGTAAATAGTGATGTCCCCCAGGGGTCTGTTCTGGGACTAGTCCTATTCAACATATTCATAAATGATTTGGAAAAAGGGGCAAACAGGTGGCAAAATTTGCAGATGATACAAAACTACTCAAGATAGTTAAGACCCAGGCAGACTGCAAAGAGCTACAAAAGGATCTCTCAAAACTTGGGTGACTGGGCAACAAAATGGCAGATGAAATTTAATGTTGATAAATGCCAAGTAATGCACATTGGAAAGGATAATCCCAATTATAAAATGATGGGGTCTAAATTAGCTGTTACCACTCAAGAAAGAAATCTTGAAGTCATTGTGGATAGTTCTCTGAAAACATCCATTCAATGTGCAGTGGCAGTCAAAAAAGCTAACAGAATGCTGGGAATAATTAAGAAAGGGATAGATAATAGGACAGAAGAGATCATGTTGCCTCTGTATAAATCCATGGTAGCCCACATCTTGAATACTGTGTGTAGATGTGGTCACCCCATCTCAAAAAAAGATATATTGGAATTGGAAAAGGTACAGAGAAACAAAAATGATTAGGGGTGTGGAAAAGCTTCCATATGAGGAGAGAGAAAAGAATGGGACTTTTCTGCTTGGAAAAGAGATGACTAGGGGGTGATGTGATATAGAGGTCTATAAAATCATGACTGGTGTAGAGAAAGTAGATAAGGAAGTGGTGTTTACTACTTCTCATAACACAAGAACTAGGGGTCACCAAATGAAATTAATAGGCAGCAGGTTTAAAACAAAAGGGAAGTATTTCTTCATACAACGTACAACCTGTGGAACTCCTTGCCAGAGGATGTTGTGAAGGCCAAAACCATAACAGAGTTCAAAAAAGAACTAGATAAATTCATGGAGGATATGTCCATCAATGGCTGTTAGCCAGGATGGGCAGGAGTGGTGTCCCTAGCCTCTGTTTGCCAGAAGCTGGGAATGAGCGAGAGGGGATGGATCACTTGATGATTACCTGTTCTGTTCATTCCCTCTGGGGCACCTGGCACTGGTCACTGTCAGAAGACAGGATACTGGGCTAGATGGACCTTTGGTCTGACCCGGTAGGGCCATTGTTAAGTAAGGTGGTATGCCAATAAAAAACTTCAGAACTCAACCATCTACAAAACAAAGGGGAACACACATCTGAAGTGGATGAGTGCACCGAGAATGTACTCTGAAAATTCGAGTTACAGGTGAGTAACCTTCCTTTCGCTTTTTGAAACATCATGGTCGACAGTAAAGTCAACATATTATATTTTAGAATCCATCTAAATCTGCAAATATAGGTCCTTCATATCTCCATATTGGAGATATGTATGTGAGAAAGGTGTGTACGTATTTTAAAGATACTGTGAAAGTACTGTCCAGTATATTTCACACTTGGTCTGCTGGTGTAATTTCCAACGAAATAGCTCTCTTTAGATAACTGCTTTGATTTCTGTTGCCATACTCTAAAATGTGCAGCCTTGTAAAGGGGCGTAAACAAATTCCCCTGATTTATGACAAATGGCTTTGAGTGGCAGCAAACTGCATATGGTAAGAGAAATTATATAGATCAAACTGTTATATAATTTGGCACAATTCCTTTATCCTCATGGTATTTGGCTATACAGATTTAAGAAACAAATAGCATAAAGTTTTGATAAATGGTATCAATTTATCTCCTTGAAAAGATATATAAACATAAATTTACCAGAGGACCCTAGACATAGTTCATATTGGGGAACTCGTGAGGTGTAAAGGTGTTTGCTTTATTGCTTCCCGTTCCTCTTCCTTTATAGGGGAACTTTGCACAGCAACGCTTTAAACTTTATTCAGATTATATTCTTAGATTATGGGTCTAATTGTCATTCTCTTTAATATCTACATTTTATGAACTAATTAATATTTATCATGTACTATTGGATTTGGTGTTTGAAATTTAAAAGGTTAGATTAGTGTATCAATAATGTATTATTTAGATTATTGTACTTTCCCTTGTCCATATGAATTATTTAATAACACAGAGGTTAATGAGTATATAACAGAACAAACAACTATTTCCCTACTGAATATGACCTCTGTAGCTTGTGCTACCCAAAAAAGTAAAAGTTATACTAATATTTCATGATCACACATTTCAGAGCTTCAGGTTCATGAGTAAGGATAAGATGTGGTTACGGATTCCATGCTTTTGAGATATCTGTGAAAACTTCAGCCCCGTGCCCCAGGACAGTGATCTGGAGGTGTCAGCTGGTGGACCCTGGAGCTCTGAGCTGCTGGGGGTGCAGTGAGAGCCCCAGAGGTGTCAGCGATGGTGGGTGGTGGCATCCCCCCCCTACACAGCAGGGTTCTGGTTTCAGTCGCCTCCCCTTCAAGTCCTCAAACCCCGCCCCCCCCCCAATAATTTTTAGTAAATGTCAGGCAGGTTGCAGGCTTCCATGAATTTTTGTTTTTGTCCTCGACCTGTCCGTGACTTTTACTAAAAATAACCATGACAAAATCTTGGTTACCCTGGCATGTCCAAGTCACTGAGCCACCACCTCGCCTTCCAGAGCAGACCCAGAAGT
This sequence comes from Gopherus evgoodei, assembly GCF_007399415.2. Taxonomy (NCBI): domain Eukaryota; kingdom Metazoa; phylum Chordata; order Testudines; family Testudinidae; genus Gopherus; species Gopherus evgoodei. Next base: position 67,059,419 of record NC_044327.1, on the reverse strand, counting down.
GGAAGAGGCTGGAGAAGGCGAAGCTGTCATCTCCTCATGTGGCCTTCTTCACCTGTTCTACTTCCAGGCTCACTTCAGGAAGAGATGGTGCCTTGGTAACTGGGGTAGCCCAGATTATCAAGCCGCTGTCTTTCTTCCAAACTCAAGCGCTGGTGTCCATATTGTAGACAATCCCATGTCTATGATATACACATTACCAGCTTTTACAGATAGTGTGAATAATTATCAGCATTCAAGGCAAATTACAATTAGTGGACTAATGAGAATCAAAACCAAAAACTTGTATCTGGCTGTTTCAGAAAAGAAGGTTTGGTTTTGTTTAAAAAAAAACAACAAAACACACCAAGGAAAGTGATAGTTACTCAGAAAACTGAAGTTAATTTTTGCAATATTTTTCACCTGTTTTCAAATTTTTTATAAAAATTGTTAAATTCCTGGGAAATTTAAACAAAAAAACTGAAAATGAAGTGCCTTCATTATAAAATAGACACTGGTTAAATAGTTAACCAGTTACCCCTACTGCATTTTGTTCTTTAGATTTGTGTTCTTTAGCTAAAGTAGAAACTCAGATTATTATACATTAGAGTTTATTAGCCAAAATAGCTTTTAATTAAAATAGAATTACAGAAAGAAAAATAAAGATAGTTATATGATAGTGTTTACAATATCAAAATTAAATTCAACATGGGATGTTACAGTTTGTAAGAGATTAATAAATCTGTTCAATCAATTCAAGGTCGTCTTATACTCTTATTACAATGGTGAGTTCCTAGTTCTGTACTAGTCTGGGCAGGTGATTTTGATATCATGGTGGAACTATGGTTCTTCTTCGAGTGATTGCTCACATCCATTCCAGTTAGGTGTGCGCGCCGCGCGTGCACGTTCGTCGGAAACTTTTTTACCCTAGCAACTCCAGTGGGCCGGCAGGTCGCCCCCTAGAGTGGCGCCGCCATGGCGCTCTATATATACCCCTGCCGGCCCGCCCGCTCCTCAGTTCCTTCTTACCGCCGTGTCGGTCGTTGGAACTGTGGAGCGCGGCTTAGCTGTCCTCCACGTCCCTAGCTCTCCTAGTTTTCAATCGCTTATCTCTAGTTCTATATAGTGTTAATTAGTGTTGTTAAGTAAATAGTTTAGTCAATAGTTGTTAAATAGTTCTTGGCCGGGGGCTTAGCCCTTCCCGGCACCCGGCGCCAGGCTCATGCCTGTTTCGCCGGGCTTCAAGCAGTGTGCGGCCTGCAAGAAGCCCATGCCCACCAGCGATCCCCACGAAGCGTGCCTGAAGTGCCTCGGGGAATCGCACAGGTCTGACAAGTGCCGCATCTGTAAGGCTTTCAAGCCGAGGACAAAAAAGGAGAGAGATCAGAGGCTCCGAACTCTCCTAATGGAGGCGGCACTTGACCCGTCGACTTCGCGGACCGTGGTCTCGGCACCGGCACCGGATCGCTCCGGCACCGAGAAGACTCCTCGGCACCGACCTTCTCCGGCACCGGAATCACAGCCTAGGCCGTCGAAGTCTGCTACTCCGGCCAGGCAGACCCGGCTTGAGCGCCCGGCCTCGACATCGGCCGCGGCACCGCCGGCACCGTCAGCACCGTTGACTCCGGGCCTGGCGGGTCCGTTGAGTCCGGTGCCGCCGAGCTCCCCCATGAGATCTGGGGTTGAGATAGTGGTCCCGTCAACACCGGAGACCTTCGCCTCGGCTCGGGACCTTATTGCCCTGACGGAGCCCACTCGGCTGCCACCCCCGGTACCTCCGGTGCGGGTCGTGTCCAGGGGCAAGCCCATGATGTCGGCGCCGCCCAGAGACAGTCCTTCGCCATCTAGGTCCCGACGTCTTGGGCGCTCCAGATCCCGACGCCGCTCGCAGTCCCGGCACCGCTCCCCTCAGCGGCACCGGTCGCACTCGCGGCAACGGTCGACCTCCGGACGGTCGCGGTCAAGCTCCAGTCGGCGTCACCGGCACCGCGACTCCAGGAGCAGGTCCCATCGCTACTCGCCGCACCGGTCGACCTCCCGGCACCGAGCTGGTGGCAGGTCCCGGTCTCGGTCGACCTCCCGGCGCCGAGCCGGTGGTAGGTCCCGGTCGACCTCCCGGCACCGAGATGGTGGCAGGTCCCGGTCTCGGTCGACCTCCCGGCGCCGAGCCGGTGGTAGGTCCCGGTCGACCTCCCGGCACCGAGCCGGTGGCAGGTCCCGCTACCGAAGCGACACCCGGTACCGATCAGGATCCCGGCACCGTGACAGATCCAGGTCCCGGTCCCGATCCCGGCACCGATACGACTCCCGGCACCGGTCCCCGGCACCGAGACGATCCTCCGTGCCGACCCGCGCCGGCCCGTACCATCCGGGGTCGGCCCCGCCGTGGCCCTCGAGACAGCCGTCCGTATCTTCGCAGGCGGACAGTGCGTATGCGCTCGGCACCGACCGGCAGGCGGCGCTCTTCGGGGATCCGCCGCTGGAAGACCAAGGCCCACCACAGTGGGGATTCTGGACACCCTGGGCATACCATCAGGCCCAGGGCCCCCAGCAGCTCCCTCCCACACCGGCGAATGCGGAGCGTAGGGCCCCTGAAGCCTCCTTGTCTCGCCCCCCTCCCTCCCCGGAGGCGGAGGAAGGGTCCAAACAGCAGGACTCCGCTGTGGCTCCGGAGGTAGAGGCGAGGGTGAGGAAGACCCTCAGTTGGACACTATCGTGCCTGGGGTCTCCTCATCCTCCTCCCCGGATGAGGCGGTGGCGGGTACCTCCTCCAACAGTCCCCCCCCGCTGGATCTCAGGGCGCACCAGGACCTCCTCAGGCGGGTGGCCCAAAACCTGAGTCTGCAGGCAGAGGAGGTCTCGGAGATAGAGGACCCGATTGTTACCATCCTCTCTTCGGATGCTCCCACCAGGGTCGCCCTGCCCTTTGTACGGACCATTCAGGCCAATGCCAATACTATCTGGTAGTCCCCGGCCTCCATCCCTCCGACAGCGAAAGGAGTCGAGAGAAAGTACATGGCCCCTTCCAAGGGGTATGAATACTTGCACGTTCACCCGACTCCCGGTTCACTGGTGGTGCAGTCGGTGAACGATAGGGAGCGTCACGGCCAGGAGGCTCCGGCCCCCAAATCCAGAGAGGCCAGGCGGATGGACCTCCTTGGCCGTAAGGTATATTCGGCTGGGGCCCTGCAGCTCAGGGTCTCTAATCAGCAGGTCCTGCTGAGCAGGTACGCTTTTAACTCCTGGGTGGCAGTGGACAAATTTAAAGAGCTGCTGCCACAGGATGCTCGCCAGGAGTTTACGGCCATCCTGGACGAGGGCAAAAAGGTCGCGCGCACGGCCTTACAAGCATCCTTGGACGCTGCGGACTCGGCTGCCCGTACCCTCGCGTCGGGAGTTACGATGCGTCGCATCTCCTGGCTGCAGGTTTCCGGCCTTCCGCCAGAGCTCCAGCACACGATACAGGACCTTCCTTTCGAAGGCCAGGGCCTGTTTTCGGAAAAGACAGACCCCAGACTCAAGAGTCTGAAGGACAACCGGGTCATTGCGCGGTCCCTCGGGATGCACACCCCCGTGACGCAGTGTAGACCCTTTAGGCCACAGCAGCAGCCGTACCGTAGGCCGTTTTCCCAGTTCCGCCAGCGGCAGGACCCTTACAGGCGCCGCGGCAGGAACGGCAGGCGCAGGCAGTCTGGGAACCAAGGGGGGCAGAACCAAGGCTCCTCGAAACCCCCGCCTGGTCCTAAGCCTTCATTTTGAAGGTGCGCCCGAGGGCGCTGTAGCAGTTTCCCCTATGGATCCTTTCCCCCCGTTTTCAAACCGCCTTTCGTTTTTCCTCCCGGCGTGGTCCCAAATAACATCGGACCGCTGGGTCTTAAACCTGGTGCAGACGGGATACCGCCTGCAGTTTGTTTCGTTTCCTCCTTCCCGCCCTCCTTCCTCGTCCCTCTTCAGGGACCCCTCTCACGAGCAATTCCTTCGACAGGAGGTGCAGACGCTCCTCAGCAAAGGAGCCATAGAGGCGGTTCCGGAAAACGAGAAAGGCAAGGGGTTTTATTCCCGCTACTTTCTGATCCCCAAGGCCAAGGGGGGCCTCAGGCCTATCCTCGACCTGCGAGAACTCAACAAATACCTCGTGAAGTTGAAGTTCCGCATGGTATCCCTGGGGACCATTATTCCATCCCTGGATCCGGGAGACTGGTACGCCGCCCTCGACATGCAGGACGCGTATTTTCATATTGCCATTTGGCCGCGCCACAGACGCTTTCTCCGCTTCGTTGTGGGGGCTCTTCATTATCAGTTTGCAGTCCTCCCTTTCGGCCTGTCCACGGCCCCAAGGGTGTTTACAAAATGCATGGCAGTTGTCGTGGCGCATCTTCGACGCAACCGTGTCCACGTGTTCCCTTATCTGGACGACTGGTTGATTCGGGGCACGTCGGAGCAGCAGGTCAGCAGCCATGTCCGCCTGATCACCGCCGTATTTGCAAGTCTGGGCCTCCTGATAAACACAGACAAATCCACTCTGAGGCCCACGCAAAAGGTGGAATTTATCGGGGCGGTCTTGGACGCCACGATGGGCAGGGCCTCGCTGCCTCTGCAACGGTTCCAGACCATGGCGGCGATCGTTCAGCGTTTGCGGTCAGCCCCGTTGACGTCAGTAAGGACATGTCTAACCCTGTTAGGCCACATGGCAGCGTGCACTTTTGTGACCGGCTACGCTCGGCTCCACATGAGGCCTCTCCAGCTGTGGCTTATCAGCCGTTACAGGCCGCAAAGGCAACCTTTAGACATGTTAGTCACAATCCCCCAGAAGGTCTTGGACTCTCTCGGCTGGTGGTTGGACCAGTCCGTGTTATGTGCGGGTCTTCCCTTTCACCCCTCTCAGCCATCGGTATCCCTGACAACGGATGCCTCAGATCTGGGCTGGGGGGCCCACCTGGGGACCCTGCGGACACAGGGCCTGTGGTCCCAGGAGGAGGTGGGGCTCCACATCAACATACGGGAGTTGAGAGCGGTCCGCCTTGCTTGTCAAGCGTTTTGTCATCAGCTTCAGGGTCGTTGTGTCGCCGTGTTTACGGACAACACGACGACGATGTACTATATCAACAAGCAGGGCGGCACCAGGTCCTCCTCCCTGTGCCACGAGGCGATACGTCTCTGGGACTTTTGCGTAGCCCACTCCGTTCACCTCAGGGCTTCCTTCCTCCCTGGAGTACGGAACACTCTGGCAGATCGACTGAGCAGATCCTTCCTGTCGCACGAGTGGTCCCTTCGCCCGGATGTCGCTCTCTCCATTTTCCGGAGGTGGGGTTATCCCCGGGTGGACCTCTTTGCGTCCAGGGGGAACAGAAAGTGCCCAGCATTCTGCTCCTTTCAGGGCAGGGAACCGGGGTCGATAGGGGACGCCTTCCTCATCCGGTGGTCGACCCACCTGTACTATGCATTTCCCCCGTTCCCTCTAGTCCACAAGGTCCTCCTGAAGGTGCGCAGGGACAAGGCGCTCGTGATCATGGTAGCCCCGGCGTGGCCCAGGCAGCACTGGTACACCATGCTGCTGGACTTGGCCATAGCCGACCCAGTTCCCCTGCCCCTTCATCCGGACCTGATTACCCAGGACCACGGGACCCTGTGTCACCCAGACCTGCAGTCGCTGCACCTAGCGGCGTGGCTCCTGCGTGGCTGACTGGCCCAGAGCTGCGATGCTCCACGCCTGTGAGAGAGGTGCTCTTGAGCAGCAGGAAACCGTCCACAAGAGCCACGTATTCAGCGAAATGGAAGCGCTTCTCCTGTTGGTGCGTAGAGAGAAATCTCCGCCCTATGGAAGTTTCGGTTTCCGAAATATTAGACTACGTTTTGTCCCTCAAAGGGCAAGGTCTGGCCTTATCGTCGTTGCGAGTCCACCTAGCTGCTATCTCCACCTTTCACCCGGGTGCGGACGGTCGCTCCGTTTTTTCTCACCCGACGGTGTCGAGATTCCTTAAAGGGCTGGAACGTTTATTCCCTAACGTCCGTCCCCCTGCTCCCACCTGGGATCTTAACCTGGTGTTGTCCCGACTCATGGGGCCCCCCTTTGAGCCGTTAGCTACTTGCTCCCTGCTCTACCTCTCTTGGAAAACTGCCTTTCTAGTGGCTGTCACCTCAGCTAGACGGGTGTCGGAGCTCCGAGCTCTTGTGGTAGACCCCCCATATACGGTCTTCCACAAGGACAAGGTGCAGCTGAGACCACACCCTGCTTTTCTGCCCAAGGTGGTCTCAGCCTTCCATGTCAACCAAGAGATTTTCCTTCCGGTTTTTTTCCCAAAACCTCACTCCTCAGGCAGGGAGCAGCAGCTCCACTCGCTGGATGTCCGTAGGGCTCTCGCGTTCTACATAGACAGGACTAAGCCCTTCCGAAAATCCCCCCAGCTTTTCGTGGCGGTAGCAGATCGTATGAAAGGTCTTCCTATCTCCTCCCAGAGGATATCCTCTTGGGTTACGTCCTGTATCAGGACTTGTTATGACTTGGCCCATGTCCCTGCGGGCCGTGTGACTGCGCATTCTACCAGGGCGCAGGCGTCATCGCTGGCTTTCCTAGCCCGTGTGCCCATCCAGGAAATCTGTCGGGCAGCGACCTGGTCATCGGTCCACACTTTTGCTTCCCACTACGCCCTGGTCCAGCAGTCGAGGGAGGATGCGGCCTTCGGAACTGCGGTGCTCCGGGCCGCGACTTCTCACTCCGACCCCACCGCCTAGGTATGGCTTGGGAGTCACCTAACTGGAATGGATGTGAGCAATCACTCGAAGAAGAAAAGACGGTTACTCACCTTTGTAACTGTTGTTCTTCGAGATGTGTTGCTCACATCCATTCCACACCCGCCCTCCTTCCCCACTGTCGGAGTAGCCGGCAAGAAGGAACTGAGGAGCGGGCGGGCCGGCAGGGGTATATATAGAGCGCCATGGCGGCGCCACTCTAGGGGGCGACCTGCCGGCCCACTGGAGTTGCTAGGGTAAAAAAGTTTCCGACGAACGTGCACGCGCGGCGCGCACACCTAACTGGAATGGATGTGAGCAACACATCTCGAAGAACAACAGTTACAAAGGTGAGTAACCGTCTTATCCTTCAATATTGATTGTTATTGATCTTCAAGTTTATATGCCAATGTAATTATGGGTCTGCTCATGTCATTTCAACCAAAACCATTCTAAAGCAGATATACAAATTTAGACAAGCAATTTTTTATCAAAAAAATTTAATTCTGTTCAACATTACCTTACCAGGTGTTACTCATAACCAAGCTTTGCCACTTGTACACACACAAGACTATCACACACTAAACCCAAAACATAATTAAGTAATTATGTTGCAGCTACTCTAACTTCTTGGAATTTCACTACTGCTGTAAGCTCGTATGCCACTTGAACTAAAGTTTCAAATAGTGGTAAAAGCTTAAAAGCCAAAGCTGCTGCTTTTGTCTAAGAAGGTCTTGACCACAAATTGTGTGATTTTGGAGTTGAACTCTTTGAAATAGTTGTACTCAGAACTAACTTTTGCTGTAGGGAAGCGCAGTTACCTATTGCAATCAATGCTAAGTTTAGCTAGTGTAATGAGTTCCCCCAGCCTCAATTTTCTCAATTACTTCTTGATTTAGCATAACTTCTAGACAACTAGGCTAAACTTGTTAGTAAAAGACAAGTACACATCATACATTTTAATCATTTAGAGAATTTTAACTAATGCACATACTTTGGTAGTAGCATTTAGCTTAATGTAACCATGTTGTCACTTGGGTAAACAATACACATATTTTTCTATTTATCAGACTGGAATGAAGGTTGGTTTTAGAGTTCAGTTTCACCGTTGCAATGACTGGTTTTTCAAGATAGAGTTCACTGCCATGACAGTTGTATTCCTATTCGCTTTCTGGATTTCTCAGTGGTGTTCCTAGATAGGACTGTAAAAGAGAGTCAACAGGATGCTTATCAGAGACAAGACTTGAGTTGTTACCAAGCTGGGGGCAGAGCCGGCTCCAGGCACCAGCTCAGCAAGCAGCTGCTTGGAGTGGCCAACTGAGAGGGGTGGCACATCCAGCTCTTCGGTAGCAATTCAGTGACAGGTCCCTTACTCCCTCTCGGAGCGAAAGACCAGCCGCTGAATTGCTGCTGAAGACTAAAGCGGCAGCGGTAGAGCTGCAGATCGTGATTGCTTTTTTTTTTTTTTTCCTTTTTGCTGCTTGGGGCAGCAAAAACCCTGGAGCCGGCCCTGGTTGGGGGTGCTCTCACTGGCCAGGTGATAACTGTCCTGCTCACATCAGTCCTCTCCTGCTCCCTCATCCAGATGTTTCAGTTTCAAGGAGTAATGTGTTGAACAACACAGGGCATTTTCTATGTTTTCTCGTGGGTGGTATGACCTGGTTCCTCTGCTTAACAAAGATGATGTGGGGCAATCAGAGTGACCTGTGTTTCTGGCAAAGATCTGAAATGTCCAACAAGCTATGTCTCTTCTTATGCAGAACCGACTTTAGGTTTTTTGCCACCCCAAGTGAAAAAAACTAAAAACATCTCCAACAGTGAAACTGCCAAAGCTAGAGCCGGTCCTGTTCTTATCATCCAGTGAGAAAACAAGATATCTCCTTTTATGGTTTCTTGCAGTATTGTCTGAAAAATTCTGTTGTCTTCATGTAAAACATCTTGTCATACCAATTTGCGTAAGACATGTTAGACCACACATTGAACACCTGCTGGCCTAACTCTCATCTCTAACTGTTTTTTTTTGGGGGGTGGTGGAGGGGGGCTTTGAACTGTGATCCTTTGGCCAACTTTGCATGACTCCATGCTCTTTCATCCAGCACTCTGCTGTCTGCAGGAAAGTTCATTTTGAAATTAGAATAAAGTCTCTCTCGACACTCTTTGATGTTTCTGGCTTTAAGTAGTTCATGATGCAGCAACATAAAGTTATATAACCCTTTTGCTTGTTCTATCACCAGTAGGATATTATAATCAATGAAATAATACAAAATAACTGTATACTCCTCTATACCAGTGATTGATATTTCCCTACACCTTAGTGATAAAGTTAATAGGTTTGCTTCATATGTTAAAGTCTTTCTGTGCAACTGCCAATCACAGTTGATCAGGCCTTATGGTCATTTAGACCTTACATCATTTTGGTTGGTTCACCTTAAAGATTTTCCCTTCACATTGGCTTCTCAGCATACCATTTTAATGTATCAGCTTCATTAATTAAAAAAATACCTTGCGTGTATATATAACTTTAAGGATCAGTCATATATTTCTTCCTGATCCATTTCTATTTAAAATAGACAGCATGGCCCATACTATTTGCCATACCTTGTGATCACATTGCCTAAGCAATGAAACAACCTCAGACTGAAGGGGGTCTGGTTCAGAATGCCTTTAGGAAGCTTTAATATTCTGATATTTGTTTCTTAAATCTTAACATTTAAAAAAATTATTTTATCTGGTAATAAAATCATATAACTTAGGATACACTAGATAAAGTTATATTATTTGATATGATATCTGTTATAAATTTATAGGCATAAAATGTATAAAATAGAAGAAAAAGCGTAAAAAAGGAAGTTACTTCACAATTTAGCAAGAGTTTGTGGTTAAGCTTAGATAGATAGCTGTTGTAGTGATTCAGCCTACATCTCCTCTGCGTGAAACATAGAAAAACAGCATCTGTTGTTCAACATGTTTTGAAGGCTTAGGCCTAAGTTATGCCAAGATTCAGGTGTAATTGGATGTCTGGCATTATTGTTGTTAAGCTCCATATTTTCTATATTGTCACTATTGTAGAATGTTAGCTTCAATTGTATGTGTTTGTAGTTGGTCTTTGGTTTCTCTGAGCTTGCTCAGGAACAGCAGGTTTGATACTGGGCAATAATTGGCTAGAATCGATGTATCTAAGGTGAGCTTATTCTGTGCTGGTTGGACTGCTGCATGTTTAAAGGAGGAAGGGAAAGATTACTTCCCTGAATGAGTTGTCTATTTCCACCACGAGTGGCAGTTTCTCATGACATTCTTTCACTAGCCAGGAAAAGCATGGGCTGGATTCACAGGTCTTTCATCGAGACTCCATCAGTGTGTCCAGTACTTCTTTTTAAGTAGCTAATGTATTGAACTTTGGGAATGCAGGCAAGCTGTTTGTTGGCTGGTATAGGGAGAGCAGATCCATCCTATTTGAGAAGCTGTTTCAAACACACATGACCTTTTCAGCAAAAAAAAAAAAAAAAAAAAAGGTAAATAGAATACTTTCTAGAAATCATTCTTTTTTTATATTGTTTATCCCATGTGACAGTGATCATGTCTTTTTTCTATGTAGTGTACAGGCCCCATACACGCTGTACTCATTATATAAATTCTGTTTGTATTTGGACTTTGGGGAAACAAATGTTTAAGGATATTCTATTAGGAGCTATTTATATGTTTGGAAAACTGTAACAATTCCTATAAAATGAGAAGAGACAAATCTTGAAACGTGCTCAGCAACTCTTGAGAATTTTGCCCTATATAATATAGCAGTATAGTAATCCATGTTCTACAATAATAAGCTGTTTTTGGCTTAGTTTGTATCCAAATGTTCTTTTTCCAGATCTTTTAATTTGGAATTTCTGTGAATAAGGTTACAGATTTTAGAGAGCTGAAATGTTTAACCAAAGGTTTCAGCAATGAGTCCAGAAGTAAGGATTTTCACCCACTCACTGGCACAGTGTAGCTGAACCATTCACATCTGATCTTTGTTGCCATGACAATGGCTCTGGTCTCTGTTTCATGCTTAGCATTTATTCTGCGCTTGCTCTTCTTCCTCAGAGCTTGATGCTCAACTTGTTCCTGCTCCAAATACCTTACAGAAAGAAAAGATAAGATAAAGTTAATAGAAGACTAACAGCAAACAAGATAAGAAAACATGACTGATAACTAAGTCTTGAAGTAAAAATGATGACATGTGAATGCAGAATAGCTTAAACTTTAGGTCTGCAAGTGACCAGGTCTGTCAGGACATTTCTGCTTCCATAGAAAGAGTGATATAAATTAGCAAGGGTCATGATGATATCTTTGTACTTTGGAATAAGAGGTGTTTCAGCTCTGTCAAGTTCTCTCATTTCATAGTCATGGACCTCTGTAAGACAGTGTCCCACTCATGAGTGTTGATGAATCCTTGGACAACAAAGACTGCAAGGTGTTCTTCACTTCTGTGCCAACTCAACTTGTATTTTGTACATTATTTCCATACTTCTGTTCAACGGAGTGAGCAATCAACCAAAGCGGCGGCTCTGATCCCCACTTCCAGCCGCTTCCAATGGCAAATTTAGGACTTGTAGTGAACCATCATTGCAGCTGCACTCGTGGTAGTGATGGAGGTTGTAGGATAGACAGGACTTATGCATTTTTACCACTGTCTCATTTAGCTCTAAGCAGACTTAGATTACACTGGTAAACAATTTCTGGGCCCTCTGAATATCCTCTACCACTCTTGCAATTCCAAGAATTACAGGTGGTGAATTACAAGTTCTAAATTTCACTGTGTAGATGCAGTCCAAACCACTCATGTTGGTTCCTTATTTTATTTAAATTTATGCAATCTGCCTTGGGTACCTCATCATCATTTCCATCAAATGGTCCTAGAGAAGGACTTATCGCCCCTTGCAGCCTTTCACTATTACTTGATAAGCTTTTCTGAGAACATTGTCCAGGGCTGGCTACTTATGTCAAAAATTCCCTGTGTAAATTTTCATATAAATGCTTCATGGTCAAAAAGTGTATAGGACTCTCTAAAACATAGCATTTGTTTTCCTTACAGCTTGTGGCTATCACAAACACAATATGCCCTGCTTGATCTGTATCAGTGTTCATGGAATACATATTAGAAAAACAAAGTTCCTAATTCCTCTACTCACGTCTGCTAAAAATGTTCCGTGGAGCAGACTCTGGCTCCTAGATAGTGTTAGTGGATCTCACTCTTTGGCTGTACAGAGAACAGATACTCACTCACACTCTCTCTCTCTCTCTCTCTCTGTATATATTTATGTATATGTGTGTGTGTGTGTGTATATATCATAAACATTTCCACTAAAATAAAGTAAAGCTGGTTCAAACAAAACTGGGTCTCCCTGCTAATCCATCCAATTAGGGATCTCTTAGCACAAGCCCAAAATTCACCTCTCAATCCACTTCAAACAGCTTTGCCATGCTATGAAGAAATGTTACATCATTATGATGGTGGCCAATAGGGAATCTGCCCAAAAGAGAGAGTGGGAGGTATGTTGGGATGTTTTCCCCAATGTTCCTCAGGTTACTTCCAAAGAGTTCTGCCATCTTGTTCCCTGAACAGGGGGGCACTGTAGCATGAAATGAATGAATGCTAATAAATGAACTTCCTAACTGTAAGAACAGCACAACAATGGAACAGACTACCCTGGGAGAGTGTGGAATCTCCTTCTCTGGAGGTTTTCAAAAGAAGGCTGGATAGCTATCTCTTGGATGGTTTAGATGCAACAAATCATGCCTCTTGGGAGGGGATTAGACTAGATGACCTTTACTGTCCCTTCTAACCCTATGATTCTATGAATGCTAATAAAATCTTTGTCTTATCATGTATTGGACTGTATATGCTATATTGTTTACAGAAAAGCTATTTCTGGTATATTTTAGAGACTTTTTCCAAAAATTTATTGGGGTTATTTTTATATCAATTCACCTGTACAGTCAGAATACTTTACCAAGAGTTTTCATATACAGACCTCAGAGGGAGAGGGGAAAAAATCTAATTAATACATTTTTAGAACTTCCACTTCCATCACCTTTTCTATTTTAAAAAGTCACAATTTCAAAAGTTCATTAACTTGTGGCCCTCCAGAACTACAAGCAAACGTAGCCATTGGAAAGCCTGGTGCCTCCTCTTCCTACTGGTTAAATGATCCATGTCTAGTCATGATGGATTGCTAGATAGTAGACCTGAAATTTTCCATAGTGCAGGTCAGAATATTGCCTGTTCTGTGCCTCAGGCCAGTGTTTAGATTGGGGGAAGAGGGGTGTGGGAGGGGATTGTGTGTGAAAGCTACAGTAATTCATTTAGGTTCTCACTTTAATGGCAAGTCAGCTGTAATGTTTCTTTCCCAGAGAATATTTTAAAGAGTCAGAAAGGAGTGAATAACCTTGGGTAAAATCCTGGACCTTTGAAGTTAATGGCAAAATTCCCATTTATTTTAGTGGTGCCTGGATGTTCACCTCTTATGTCAGAAGCAATGTATCTTGCTTCACTCATCTATGCCATTGCTTAAGGAAGCCTGAGTCACCTTTGCACAATAGTATGCCACTCAGAAATCTTAATGGATCACAATAACCAGAAATAACTGTCTCTGAGGTTGGGGTGCATATCTGTGTTGTGGAGCTGCTCAGGGGAAATTGTCCTATGAAGAAATGTATGTATATGCATATATCAGAATGGTGGAGATGAATTACAGGTGGCCGGGCTAAATCACAAAAACCTGTATCTGGGAAAATAGCGCCTAAAGTTTTGAGATGTTCATTCTGACTATTTGAGATATGGGGTCTCCAAAACTAGATTTGTCTGATGAAAGTATCCATATGATCATGGCTTGTCATTTACTTCACTATTTTAATTATGTTGTTTGAAACAGTTTAAAATGGTTCAATATGAAAAATGGCCAGAGCTATATTGAAAATCTCTTGACTATATGAGATTTATAAAACCTCTTCCCCGCAATTCCTCGAAATTATAAAATATTTTGTCAAAATTCTTTTGGACGATCATTCAGGTTGTCCTAACAGGATGGAAGATGATGGAAAAGTATGCACATTGAAAAAATCTGGGTGAAATCTCAAGATTTTACTTACAGTCCATGTGCTATATTTGTCATTCATAATGACTTGCTACTATTGAGAATGTCAAGCATGCCTACACCATCATTTATAATCTTAGCAGGGATTGTTATTGTGCAGGTCTCAATATAACATATATATTTGCCAAAAAGGAATCTAATCATCCTGGATTCTAGCCATTTCCCGGAGTGCAAAGGCTGGCTAGCCCCTGCAGTAGATATCTCCTGTTCCTTCTCTTTGACTTATGCTTTCTCCTCAATACACATAAGTTACAAAACCCTGAAGAAAGCTAGAAGTGACAGAATAACAGGTCACTATGGGTTTCCTTCCTGAAGAAAAGGTAGCTGGATCCCTTAGATGTTCATTCCTCTTCTGCCACTGACCCATCAGGCAATCCAGTTCCTCCATTGATTAGGCACTTACTATCTGTAGTATGTCTTCCCAGGTAATGCCAATGCATTCAATAGCTTTTGTCACAGGCTTCTGATAGTTATTTCTTAGTCTTCCTCATTTTCTCTTTCCTCCATTGAGTATCCAGTTGCTTATGATGTCTCCTATCTTCCACACAATATACATGTTCCAACTACCTGATTCTTCTTTCTTGGATGATATTTCCTAACATATCAATTTTTAAGTCAAGATTGGATGTTTTCTGAAATATGCTCTGGGAATTATTATGGGGGAAGTTTCTATGACCTGTGATATACAGATGATCATGATGGTCCCTTCTGGCTTTAGAATATATGCATCTCTCTCTGTCAGCTCCCTTACTCTTGTATTTATTTTATCTTTCCATGAAAGGTGTAGTATCTTCCTCCACCCATCTGTGATGGGCAACTTCCAGTCTCCTTTTGTTAGCCACTGTCATCAGCTAAGTCTCTGCTTTGTACAGTAGCATGCTCAGTACAGTTGCTTGGTATAATCCAGTGGCTGTCAACCTTTGCAGATTACAGTACTCCTTTCAGGAGTCTGATTTCTCTTGAGTACCCCCAAGTTTCACCTCACTTAAAATCTACTTGCTTACAAAATCAGGCATAAAAATACAAGAGTGTCACAGCACACTATTACTGAAAAATGGCTCACTTTCTTATTTTTACCATATAATTATAAAATAAATCAATTGGAATAAAAATATTGTACTTACATTTCAATGTATAGTATATAGATTCGTATAAACAAGTAATTGTCTATATCAGTGGTTCCCAGACTGGGCTTCGTGAACCCGTGGGGGTTCGCAAAACGTTACAAGGGATTCTTGGGGGGAAAAAATCCCTAATGGTGGACAGAACTGTCTCTGGGGACCCTGGGCAGCACGGGGCCAGCAGCCCAGAGCCCCTGGACTTTCAAGAGCTAAGCAGATCAAAGCAAGTATATCTATCACGCTGAGGAGATTTAAACTTCAAGACTCCTTATAAGAAAAAGGAAAGGGAGGTTGATATATTTTGCTGTTTTTAAAATTAAATAGGCAGCTAAGCTTTGTTGTGACGTGTGATGTTTGCGTGGACTGCTCAAGACTTGAATGCTTGTGTAGGAGGAACTCTTTGAGTTGGCTTCTTAAGTACCTTCATGCTGTTTTACATCTGATACTCCTTGATGAAACATAGGAGCCTTGTCTTATAACAGGCTTATTCAAAGTGATACAAGCTACAAAAGTGAGATCTTGGAAGAGTGTTGCTGTTTTCATAATGCAATAAGAATACTGTAATAATAATTAATAATAAAGTGTGTAATAAGCATGTCATAAAAACAAATTTTATATTTCCAAGATCACTGCTTTTATAATTTATACTCAGGTAAAGGAGAAAATCCCTGAAAATATTAATTTTTAGGAGGGGGTTCACGAGACGACATTTTAGTTGAAGGCGTTCACAGATTGTTCAACTTTGGGAACCACTGGTCTATATGAAATTTTAGTTTGTTCTGACTTGCTAGCACTTTTTATGTAGTCTGTTGTAAAACTAGGCAGATATCTGGATGAGCTGATGTATCCCACGGAAGACTTCTGTGTATACAAAGAGATACGTGTACCCCAGGTTGAGAACTACTGGTATTGTCTAATCTTCAGTATGGTGTGCAGAGCTCTGTTTGAGCAGATGTTTGTCCTTCAACAAGTGGTGTCTGCTTTTCCTAATCTCTCATGAATATCATTATTGCAACCACCTTCAAATCTCATCACGCTCCCCAAATAGCAGAACTCTTCTTACCAGTTTGATTTCTTTTCCACCCATGTACACCTTTACATAGTCATAGAAATATAGGGCTGGAAGAGACATCAAGAGGTCATCAAGTCCAGCCCCTGTGCTGAGGCAGGACCAAGTAAATTTAGGCCATCCCTACTAAGTGTTTGCCCAGCCTGTTCATAAAAACCTCCAATGATGGGGATTCAACAACCACGCTTGAAAGTCTATCCCAGAAATTAGCTACCTTGATAGTTAGAAAGTTAGTAATATCTAATCTAAATCCCCCTTGCTTCAGATTAAGCCCAGTACTTCTTACCTTACCTTCAGTGAACATGGAGAACAATTGATCACAGTCTTCTTTGTAACAGCCATTAACATATCTGAAGACTGTTGTTTGAGACTTCCCTCAGTCTTCTCAAAACTAAACAGGCCCATTTTGTAACCTTTCTTCAGAGGTCAGGTTTTCTAAACCTTATATCATTTTTGTTGCTCTCCTCTGGACTCTCTCCTATTTGTCCACATCTTTCCTAAAGTGTGGTGCCCCAAATTGAACATAGTACTGCACTCAAGTAGAACAGGACAGTTACCCCCTTTCTTATATACGACACTCCTGTTAATACACCCCAGAATACTAGCCTTTTTTGCCTCACATCATTGACTCATTCAATTTGTGATCCATTCTAACCCCCAAATCCTTTTCTCCATTGTTACTACCTAGCCAGTTATTCCTCATTTTGTATTTGTGCATTTGATTTTTCCTTCATAAGTGTAATACATGGCACATGAATTTCATCTTGTTGATTTCAGGCCATTTTTCTAATTGGTCAAGGTTGCTTTGAATTCTAATCCTGTCTTTCACAACATTTACAACCTCACCTACCATGGTGTCATCCAAGTTGTTCAGGAAAATATTGAATATTACTGAACCCTCTAGATACACCCTCTAGTAGAACCTCACTAGATAAACCCTCCCAGTTTGAGAGCAAACCTTTGATAACTACTCCTTGATTATGGTCTTTCAACTGGTTGGGTACCCCATCTTATAGTTATTTCATCTAGACGACATTTTCCTAGTTTGCAGATGTGAATATCATGTGGGACTGTGTCAAAAGCCTCACTAAAATCAAGATATATCATGTCAACTGCTTCCCTCCATCCACTAGACCAGTAAACGCTATCAAATAAGGAAATTAGGTTGGTGTAGGCTGGTGGTGCTAAGTGCCAGCTAGGAACAAATAATCAAGCTGAACTTAGTTTCTGTACCTTTCTTTGGGGCTTTGATTATTGTCTTCCCAAACAAAAAAATTGTGGGTTCTGACTTGGGCCCTCTGCCTTGTAGCTTCTGAGCAGGGACTTCCCCTACACTGTGGGAGGATCCACAGTCCCACCTGCCTGTAGCCTTCTGCTCTGATTATGGGAATGTTTGGTCCCTATTCTCTCCTGTTTTCACCATCCCTGTCATGGAGCTTGGTCCTCCTTTTATATTGTCCATCTGAGTGTGTGGACAATCATGAGGTACTGTTAAAGTCCTCCATTACTACCAGGTCTTGTGTTGTGGATATTTCTGTTGTTTGGTCTAGAAATGCCTCATCCACCTCCTCTTCCTAATTTGGTGGTCTATAGTAGACTGCTACCATGACATCATCCTTATTCTCCCCTTCCCCTTTATCTTTACCCAGAGACTTTCAACTGGTTTGACTGTCACTTCTTTCTGGACCTTTTTGATGCTACACCTCCTCCTTTTGTTTCTTTCCTGTCCTTCCTTAAGTAGCCATATTCCTGTAAACCAATATTCCAGTCATGAGTTTTATCCCAGCAAGTCTCTGTGATGCCAATTAAATCCAGAAATTAGCTTCTGGACTAATATTTCCAGTTCTTCCTGTTTGTTACCAATATTTCTTGCATTTGTGTATAGACACCTGAGATGCGCTGATTTCCCCACCTATTTCACTCTTGTGGCTTCTATTACCTTATTACCTGTTCAACAGCCTTCCCCCAAATCTAGCTCTCTGTTAAGGTTGCCTTTTTATGATTACCTGTGCCTTTTGTCACCTGCCTTCTTTGAATTTAGTTTAAAGCTCTTCTTACTTGGTTGGCAAGTCAGTGTATGACTTTCTTGTCCATCTCTTCCTAGCAGTCCTCCTTTCCAGAACAGCATCCCATAGTTGAGAAGGCAGACTCCCTGCCATCAACACCATCTGTGCAGCTATGCATTAATCTCCTGAATGCACATGTCCCTGTCTGGACTCTTACCCTCAGCCGGAAGGATGGATGATAACACAACCTGTGTCCTTTACTACTTCACCCTTGTTCCCAGAGCCCTATGGTCACTGCTGATCTGCTCAGGGTCAAACCTGGCAGTATCATGAGGGCCCACATGGATGAGCAGCATGGGACAGTGGTCAAAGGGTTGGATGCACCTCAGCAACCTTTTTGTAACATCTCAGATGTGGGCTTTCGGCAGGCAGCGCACCTCTCAGAACATCATGTCCTGTTGGCAGATGGATGCCTCTGGGACTCGCTTCTGAGGGAGACAATCACCAGCACCTTATGCCTTCTCTTGGGTGCGGAGATCATGAGCCTTCAAGCTTTGGAGGCAGGTGGCTTCACGTTCTCCATCATTGGTGTCTGTTCCTCACCTCCTGTTGTGAGTACAGCGAACCAGTTCTTGACTGTGATGGACAGGGGACCATAGTGGGGTATGGAAAACATTCTAGTACCTTAGGTGGCCAGCAGCCAGGTCTGCTTCCTCCTCTAGTAATGCTGCAGTCATCTGTAGTCAGCTAGTGTCCTCTATCCCAAATGGTTACATGTACATCCTGCCAATGAAGTTCTTATGCTTCTAGATGCTACACGGACAAGGAGCCTCCTCCAGCACCTCACTTACCTGCTTCCTAAGGGACTCCACCAACAGACACCTCTCATGTCAAGTGGTTTCCCCCTTCCTGGCTTTCATCAGCATAGACAGGCCACATTTCCAGCAAGTCAAGACCAGGGCCTGAGTTGAAGCCTCCAGAGTCAGAATACTTGTTTGGCGGGGACCCCCATAGGTGCAGGCAGGAGAAGCTAGCAGTGGTGTTGGTAACATGCCATTGTCATCCAGTTGTGATTTCTTCTTGTGTTGCTTGATCTTTCACCCATATTTTTTTAATTTTTTAGCTGCTCAATCAGAACATTGCCTCCCATCTTTAGTACCTCTGCTTGATGAGTTCAGCAAAGTACAAATATATCACCTGTTCCTTTTGCCTTCCTTCTCTTCACCATCACCAAGTCCCAGTACTCTACCACATTTTAGAACATCTGTAGCTGACCACGTAGCTTCTTAAAGGCTAAGTCTGACAAGTTTTTCTTCTCAAGTGCTAGCAAATTTTCCACAGATCATGGAGACCTGTTAATTTGAAAGGTTTGGGATTTCTTTTCCTGTGGATGCAGATGTGGTGTCTCAACCATCTGTTATTTTTTTATATAATTTATGTTGTGGTAGCACGTACAGATCCCATTGTGCTAAGCCCAGTGCAGACACACTCCCTGCTCTAAAAAGTTTGCAGTGTATTTTGAAGCAACATACAAGTGAGGGTCTTCCCCCATGCCATTTGTGACAGTAATAAGGTCCTACAGTAATGGAGGCAGCTTATATATTATCACAATTGCAGAACTAGCTGCATCTCTGTTTTCTTCCTAGTCTCTCTAAGTGCACTGGGACCCAAGGACCTCCTGAAGCCAACTGGCAGAGGGCACAGAGGGTTCAGCAAAATGATGTCATGTAAAGTCTGTGTCACACCGGTCATCATAATCATGTATGTACAACAAACACATGAGGAGTTATGTACATTCTGAAAAATGTTCTCTAGGCCTTGGGTAAAGGCAGGTCACTCAAAGAGACAAATTTCTCCAGGCAGGAGGTGGGAGACACTTATCTTCTGTTGGACCATTGTGTATTGAGTGTCTTACAATAGAAGTCTATTAGTCAAATGCTAATGAAGAGCTTGCAGAGACTTCAGAAGGAAATTAACAAGAGGTAAACAGCAAGGGGAGAGGGACCTAATTTTCAAGTGAGCATCAAAGTCCTGGTCTTGTATAACTGAGGGTACAAAGAGACATCCTGGCATCATTCAGTCTGAGAATACAAGTTACCAGTGGGCTTCATTTTATGAAAGGGGTTCTCAGCCTTTTTGGGTTGCAAACACTGTGGGAAAGGACTTGAGGTAAGCTACCTGTAGAAGACAGGGGAATGTCCTGTCAGTTAAGTTTTAGCATCTAGAAAATGTGTTATGATTTTGTTTTGTATGTAACCATTTGTTTCCAGTATTCTTTCTTACTATCATTTGAATCTCTGTTCTTGATAATAAACTACTTCTCCTTCTCCTTCTCAGCTCTCTGTTTTAAGTGGAGTGGTGATCCTGAGTGGAATCTCTGTAAGCTGGTGTGCACTATTCCTCTGGAAGTAGTGACTCTGAGAGTTTTCAGTGGAACAGCAGCTGAGCACTCCAGCAGGATGCTTGGAGGACTGTGCCTATCATCTGTAAAGAGAGAGTGAGGTTCTGTGGAGGCCTGGAAGGCAGTGCTTGTGTTGCCAGAGTGGTGGAGTCAGGCAACTGACCCACAGCAGGCACAGACAAGACTTCCTCATGCTAAAGGCAGGTCATACTGAGGTGCCTCACAACACTGGGCAATGCTGGGAAGCATCACATGCACCCTTCCCCCCAGGTCTCAGTCCTTTATCTCTTCTTTTCCTCCACACAGACCACACCATGATCTATGGTGCCCTGTGTATCAATTGTGCTTGCCCAGTAGGTCTGACTGGGTTTGGACGCTGCAATTCTTTCTGTGAAGTGTTTTCCAAAGGAGAGATGTATGTATTGACCAAACAGCTTTCTTAAAACCAATGTTTTGTTTGTTTTAACAGTGGGGAAAAAAATTAACTGGCTTTAAGATTGAGCTTGATAAGTTTATGGAGGGGATGGTACAATGGGACTGCCTACAATTACATGCGGCCCATCAGCAATTACCAGTAGCAAAAATCTCCAACAGCTGGAGATTGGACACTAAATCGGAAGAGCTCAGAGTTATTACAGGGAATTCTTTCCCAGGTATCTGCCTAGTGGGTCTTGCCCACTTTGCCATATTTGGAGTCAGGAAGGAATTTTCCCCAGGTCAGATTGGCAAAGATGCTAGGTTTTTTTTTCACCTTCCTCTGCAGCATTCGGTCCGCCTTCCTTTAAACTATGATTTGAGGACTTCAGTAACTCAGCCAGTGGTTAAGGGTCTGTTACAGGAGTGAGTGGGTGAGGTTCTGTGGCCTGCGATGTGCAGGAGATGAGGTTAGATAATCATGATGGTCCCCTCTGACTTTAAAGTCTATGAGAAACAAAGGATATAGAGGAAAGGGGATTTAAAATAAGTCAAAGTTCTTATCTAGCTTATGTAGGGGCTTACCATCTAGACAGGCATCACATCTTCAGACGCCCCTAGCAGATGCCTGTGTGTCATCCTGGTTTCTCTGAACTACAACCTGAACAGCAGCCCTGTCATAAACAGATAGTTAAGTGTTAATAGAACAGGAGTACTTCATGTCTCTTTTGACTGTAAAGGGTTAACTAGTTCAGTGAGCCTGGCTGTCACCTGACCAGAGGACCAATCAGGGGACAGGATACTTTCAAATCTTGAGGGAGGGAAGTTTTTGTGTGTGCTGTTAGTTTTTGGTGGTGGTTCTCTCTGGATTCTGAAAGTGACCAGACATGCAACCAGGTTTCTCTCCAATCTCTCTGATACAGTCTCTTATATGTCCAGAATAGTAAGTACTAGGTAGATAAAGCGAGTTAGGCTTATGTTTGTTTTCTTTATTTGCAAATGTGTATTTGGCTGGAAGGAGTTCAGATTTGTTTTTTACTGAAAGGATTTTAATTTGTACTTGTATACTTACGCTGGGAGGGTATTCCCAGTGTCTATAGCTGAAAGACCCTGTAATATATTCCATCTTAAATTTACAAAGATAATTTTTACTGTTTTTTCTTTCTTTAATTAAAAGCTTTTCTTGTTTAAGAACCTGATTGTTTTTTTATTTTGGTGAGACCCCAGGGGACTGGGTCTGGATTCACCAGGGAATTGGTGGAGAGAAAGAGGTTAATTTCTCTCTGTGTTAGGATTACTTTCTCTCTCAGGGAGGGTCTGGGAGGGGGAGAGAGAAGGAGGGGGAAGGTGAATTTTCCTCTCTGTTTTAAAATTCAAGGTGTTTGAATCACAGTGATCTTCCAGGGTAACCCAAGGGGGAGGGGAAGCCTGGGAGAGGCAACGGTAAGGGAAAGGGTTTACTTTCCTTGTGTTAAGATCCAGAGGGTCTGGGTCTTGGGGGTCCCCGGGCAAGGTTTTGGGGGGGACCAGAGTGTACTAGGCTTTGGAATTCCTGGTTGGTGGCAGCGCTACAAGTACTAAGCTGGTAATTGAGCTTAGAGGAATTCATGCTGGTACCCCATCTTTTGGATGCTAAGGTTCAGAGTGGGGGATTATACCATGACAAGCCCTCTTGGCCTGAGAGTGTGTGTCATCTGAAATATCCATAGTCTTTTTGATCTTCTGGTTCCCATGTCTTTTCCTGTGAATGACACTGTCTCTTAACAACCCTTAAGTGTTTATCCAGAAGTGGCTTATCTTCAGGTATCTCCTTCCTTCTTGCTTGTTTTTCTTAATCCCCCACCCTCCAAACTAACCCAATATATTCATACACTAAACATCTCAATAATCAGGACAGCCTACAGTATTACTACAGAGTAGCTCCATTCCATCACAGGCATGACCTAGGATTTCTTAATTCTTGGCAAGTTTTCTTTTTACCTATAAATATCAGTTGTCTTTGACTGTCCCATCATTTAACCAACATGCGCTGGCTTTTTTTGTTGTTTTTTTGTTTTGTTTTGTTTTGTTTTTTTTGGTGTGAGCATCTTGGCAGAAGTGGATTTTGAGGAGAGAGAGTAATAGCCTTATGGATTTGTTCATTACTTTCATTGTAGGTTTTTTTCATTAATTTTTCATAGCTGATACATGGAATCAGTGACAGTTGCAAAATAATTGTTCTCTCACCTGCCCAGTTTGGTGTGAGTTCTTTTGGTGATTGCTGATCAAATCCTTCTGGACTGACTCTCCTGAAGCTATGGAAAGAATGTGTGGGAGGAGATCTTACCTATAGTTCCTGTTTCTGTGCACTACACTACCAGACAAGATTGAGCTGCTCTTTAACATTTTCATAGTTCATTGTTCTCTGAAGTCTTCCACATTTAAATGCTTAAATAATTTGACATATGATACAGCACTGCCTTTATTCAGACACGTTACTTAACCTATTATTTACTTTCTACAGACATCTATAGGAGACACTATAGAATATTCTACTGTAGAAATACTTGCAGTGGGACAAATATTTGTGTAGGAAATTGAAGACCACACTCCTGTTACATCCTGGACCCACTGAAGTCAATGTGAGTTAGTAATAGTTTGACATGGTACAGCTTACAACAGCACTACTAGAGTTAAGTTCTAATAAAAAATGTTGAACAAGAGTTACTTGGGTCCTTACTGTAGTATACTTTTAAGAAGTACTCTGCCTGTCTGCCCTAGTGGGTGGGTCCATACCCTTAATTAAAGATATGTTTTATTTTTAGTACTTTTAAGTGATGTGTATATATTTTTTATATATTATTCCCCTGCCTTTGTAACACTTCACTGTAGGGACTCTGTGACTTATTCGACACAGCTTCTTTTGCGATTCAGCACGCTGTGTTTTACAGTACATATCAATAATACAAAATACAAACAATAGAATCCTCTTAATAGTGATCCTCAGTGGACAGTTTCATCCACCTTAGGAGTAATTCCCAATTAAGCATGATCTAGTTATGCAGAGGGCACTATGTGTCTTTATGTGGAAACTTCTGAAGTGATGCTTCTATAGAGATCTTGCCTGATTCGATTACATGCATTTAAAAAATATATGTCTGCATTGGGGGCATGAAACAGACTCCAACCCCTTCTGTGGCCTGTGAAATCAAAATCCATAGCCTCTCTCTATACAGAAGTATTGTCAGATGGATTGTAGGCATAGGAGCAGAATCCATGGGTACTCTGGGGCTGAAGAACCCACGGGGAAAAATTGATGGGTGCTCTGCACCCATCAGCAGCCAAGCTCCCCTCTGTGGTTTTCCAATAATGAGGCTTTAGTCCTATGTATATTTTATCTTCACTGTATTCCCCTGCAATGCATATTACTTTACCGTTCCAGCAGACTTACCCTTACGCTGCACTCTGAACTTTGTGTTGCAAAGAGAATTTACAAAATGATTTGCGTCGGTGGCAAAAAAGAGTGAAAACAAGTGCTGCAATTTCCTTCTGAATAAAATGTGCTGACCGTATTAGTCTTTACCAGTACTATATGAAACAACCGCTTGAGGGGGGAAAAAACAACCTTGGAACAGTACAACCTAAAAAGGCCCTATACAAAGATGTTGGCTTTGGTCATGAGTTCTGAAGGGCCCCAGGGGTTTTGGAGTCGGGACTTTGATTCAAACTCACTTTCAGTGAAAATGTATGACTTATAATTATTGGTTCACTGTAGTTCAGATCTATCTAGTGTGGCCAAAATAATAGATATAATACAAACTTCCATGTCTACTTTTTTGGCTAGCCTGGAGAAAGTAACGTTTATCCCTTTCTGCCCACCTCAAGCTGTAATATGTTTCCAATAACACTATACATGGGCATATAACTCCCAGGATCATGCAGGGAAGATTCTGAACTGATAGAAAAAAGTAATTTTCTTTTTCTTGTATATACCAAAGGAGAGTTTTGCATATTTATCAATGCAATTGACTCTAATATTTCCACTGAGGAAAAGCAAAACAGCTGCCATGAAGCTTTTTAAAATATCACCATTTGATAAATGTGCAACATAAGCACCATGGCTTGAACAAAATGAACTGTAATTTTTCCATCAGCAAGATAGAGAGCAAGTTCAAGATTAGTTATACATTAAACAATCCATTTGGGAAAACTAATTGGAGAAAGGAAGATCTTGAAATGGAAGTTATACAGAAAAAGAAAGCTGATTAGTCTTTATATTGACTTTTCTATCCACAGGCATTCACATTTTTGTCATTCGTTTAAAAAAAAGTGAGTAGATGCAATCCAAGATTCATGCAGGTGTAATAATGAATGGCTTTCTAATAAAAATGAAATGTTAAATATTTGTAAATATATAGAGATGTAGTTGAAAAACAGCTCTACCTGTATTGTTTTTTTAAAGCCACCTAAAATGAGATCTGCAGTTTTACTTTTTGTTCTAAAAGTAGTGCAGTGAAAATTGGGAGTTGAGTAATCTTCCACTACTGAATTGAAGGGGACATAGACTCCATCAGAGTGCAAAATGCAGTTGTCTTGAATTGGAAATCTGGTGAAAAGAATACCTTGGAGGATGCTAAAACCTATATGGATCGTATGAAATCTTAATCTAGTTTGTAGAAAGCAAAAATCAGCACTGGTAGACAAACTGCAGTTCATCTGGAGGCCAATAGAATTTAATAGCAGATGTCCTAGATACATTTTTCATCAAATCTAAGAGATGAGTCAGTTTTGTACAAGCTTACATAGCCTAACAACTAGAAAGAGGACTAACTTACAAAAACTTTTTGAATTTGTTCTTACAAGAGTTCAACAGCAAAAGCACTTTAGGTTCTGCTCCTATTCAGACAATAAAATCCTGATGTCAACCCTATTAAAAAATAAAGTCTTACTTATTATTTTGTGAGGAAAACTATTGTAATTTAATGATCACATATGAGCTAGGTCTAAATAAAGACTCTGCCCAACTATTATATTAAAATTTGCTTTTCAAAAGCAAATATGGTTGCAGTATCCAGGATAGCTAGCAAAATTGAAAACTTTGATAATGCCTTTGCCTTTTTATTTTCATAGTTAACATACTAGCTGGAGAAATTAAAGCAGATAATTTGACAAAAAAATGGAGAGTAGGTACTGCACAAGAAAACTGTTAAGTATAAACAAAGCCTAGAGACTGTGGCAACTTTTCTATGAATTATCAACACACAAAGTAACTGAAAAATCTAAATCATTCCCATTTCACAAAGGTGATTATTTTTAATACTAGGTAAATGATTTAATAAGGACATCTGTGATCAAGTTCTGTTCTGTCACATACAGAGATTATATGAAAAGTATCAAGCACTCCAAAAAGGTGTATATATAATGAGGAATTGTGGTATTCTTGGCCAAATTTCGCTGACCTCTCATTTACATTTTTAAAGTTCTTTGGGAGTGAGACCCACTTTCATTGCTTAGCATTTAATTTAAGGTGATAATCTTCTTGGGATCTCTTTTAGTGTTTGAATATAAGCTCTTTGTGTCCAGGGGAGAATTGTTAACAATTTTCTTATTTGAACAGCTGTGTTAAATGATGTGAGAGAGAAATAAAGTAACATGCCAGTCAAATACAGGGCTTGTCTACATGGTGGGGTAATGTGCTCCCAGGAGATGTGACTTTTAAAGTGCACTAGCCTGTTGTGAATTATTTGGTCCATGTAGACCCTGCTGGTATGCACTAAATGTTCCCTAGTGCACTTTAATTTAATGTGCTTTAGACAAAACACACCCATAGTGTGCATTATTCCACCATGTAGCCAAGCCCACAGTGTCATGTTCTTTTTATGGAAGCTTTTTGAAGAAAGAAAAGGAGAATGCATGATACATATTGAATGAGAAAGTGTTCTGGGCCCAAGGAAAGGCACCGAGTCAAGAGTAAGAAAAAGAAATGAAGGACACAATAAGAAAGGAAGACTAAATAAAAAATGGAGCAGGGCAGAATGGTTATAGGAGGAGATTAAGGCAGAGATGTAGGCAGGAGCACAATAATTAAATAATTTGAAAGTGAGGTGAAGCTAGAACAAAATGTATAAGAGGGGGGAAAGTTAGTGCTAACCTTCAGAAAGGGAAGCTACGTGGTCAAATCTGGAATGATTTGTAAGGCATGTTTTTAAACTGAAACCTAAGAAAACAATTGTAGCTTATCATGAGAGTCCTTAGTAAAGGGACTGGTAACAAAGCTGTATACTGTGAGAAAAATGACTGAACTTTTTTTCACACACTTCATTTAAATCCACACTAAAAGCATGTGGATTTCTTAAATGAGAAAACAGTTCTAGGATGAAATCTAAATGTGGCTTTTGTCAATTAGAGATTTTCTTTGTTTATCCAGGACCCGAAGACAAACATATTCTTGAGTTTTACTGATGTGCACTGATGAGAAAAGAAATCAAGAGCCCACCTCTATTTTTTGTACACATTCTATACTGTTAAGATGAATTCAGAGAAGAGTTACAAGTTCAAGAGTATAAACATTTCCGAAATCTCAAAAGAACCCTCAGGTTGATTCATCACCAGCACTTTGCTCACCCATCTACCCATTACTTCGTATTGAGGAGGCAAGGAAGTTGCATCTGGTTGCCAGGTGCATAATCTATAGAAGAAAAAGTTAAGATTCTGAATTTGATCAGGATAATTAAAAGCTTCTGAATAGCATAATCTTTTAATGGCTGTGCCCTTTGTTCTGTGGAAAAACTCACTGAAAGAACCAAGAGGCAATTTTATATTCAACAGGAAAAGTGGGGTATGGGGAATGTCTGTAGTAATATGTGAATACCACAGGTATTGACACAGGACATGACATAGAGTGGTGTGAGGCCTTCTGGAGGGCTCAACAATTTATTTTGAGCTTTCTTGCAAAAACACAAAAATAAATGTGATGTGCTTCTTAACCCATTTGAATGGATGTTAATCAAAAAAGCTTTGAAAAACAATATTTCTATCTGTAGCTCAAATTCAACCATATCCATTAGATGCTCAATTAGGTGAAGCAAACTTTTCATCATATGCCAGAGGCTTAATTTAATTTGCCCAGGATAAGCAGTTAACCATATCTGTAAAGCCCTGCACTTTTTAGAAATTAATTCAGGGTAGTGAAGCAAAAAACTATTAAATACTGATAAGCTACAAGCAACCTAAAATTCAACATGTTGTTTCTCCTATATATTAAGGATATTTACTTGAGGAAGTGGGGTGGGGGGAGGAAATGTTAAATTTCTACAGCCTTCTCATTTTGTTTCATATACCTCAGGTGCCTTGTCAAAGATAAAGTGCAACAGTAAAATAACATCAGTAATGTATCATGATCAGTGGAACTGGATTCAGTGGGAACATGTTCCCTGGAGGGACTGTTATTGATGGGATCCCAGAAAACAATGAATATAAGGAGCTGGACTGGAAGCAACACAGTCACTTGGACAGAGCTGTGAATGGGGTTTAATAAAGTTCCACTTGTCTAATTTAACGTGCATTCAGCTTCACTCTTTGCTAATGAAATAATTAGTTAAAGATGAGTTAAGCTTGCTCTCATATTTCAGGGTGAGTTTTATTCAGTTGTTAGCTCAAAATGAGAGTTTTTACAATTCCTCAGCATACAGAAAAAAATTATTTTGCTACTAGTATAAACTGTTTAAGTTAAAACTCAAGAATATGTTTTGAATAATGTTTTCAATTATTGAGTTAACACAATTTGTTTTTAAACTGTTTTCTTTCTTTTTTTTTTTTGGCCAAGCATCAGGAGTTGGGCAAAGCTCCATTTTTAGAAGTAATTTATTTTGGGAGAACAGTTAGAGAAAAAAGCCAGGTCTACACCATAAAGTTGTGTCCTTATAGTTATGTCAGTCATTTATATGAAAAATTACACCCGCCCCCAGTCAACATAGCTATACCAGCAAAAACTCCAGCATAGGCACATTTATTCTGATAAAAGACCGCTTCTACTGGCATAGCTAACATTTGTGTAGATGTGTTACTATGCTGATGGAAAAATTCCTTCTATCGGTATTCACTGAATCTGTACAGATGGACCCTGACACTATAGCTATACCATTATAGCTATACCTGCAAAGTATTTGTAGAGTAGACAAAGCCATACTCAATAGTCAAGGTTCTATTTTACTTCCACATGATGGTTTGAGTGGAATCTCCTTGTTTAAACTAAAGAAATGGATTTGAGATGATTTTCCCACTTTATGAGCTTTGTTAGTCCCTCCTACCATTCAGGAGCAGTGCCAGAGTTTTTGGTGCCCTAGGCGGGGGTCCTTCCTTGCTCCCGGTCTTTGGGGCACTTTGGCGGCAGGTCCCGGAGCGAGTGAAGGGCCTGCTGCAGAATTGCGGCTGAAGACCCCGAGTGCGGAAGGACCCTCCACCGCCGAATTGCCTCAGAGGGTGGCAAAATCCCACCCACAAATCCTGGTGCCCTAGGTGACCGCCTAGGTTACCTAAATGGAAGCACCGGCTCTGCTACTATTTAATAAAATAAAAAAAAAATACAAACCAGATCTTCCACTAGCTAACACTATCTTTCCTGTTGGACCAAAAATGAAACCATCAAAAAGAATAAACTCAACCAGTTATCAAATAATCAGATTACTGTTAAATGAACAAAAATAATCCTAATGTGAATCCTACCTCTAAAATGACCTTAGAGGTCAGCCCCCTTTTGTTTATGTTCTCCTATCAAAAGATTTTATCAGTCCCAGTTGTCACTAACCCTATACACCAGTCAAAAGGTTTTAATATAGGAAAGGACAAATCTGCCCAACAGGTAAGCTTTGTGTGTCTGACAATTCTTTAGCTGTTGTTGGTCCCTCCCCTTGTGGCCAATCTCTCAGATCTGGAAGTTGATCCTTCCTTCAGATGTTGGTTGGTTCCCTAGGCTGCTCAAACTGGTGCAGCAACCTGTCTGTCACAGGATCAGGGAGTCATAGCTGTTTCTGGTGTCCTTTTCCCACCTACTACCCTACATGGAACAGAGCTTGGAGGGCAATACAGGTAGTAAGATACCTCTCCGTGTAGGTACTGTACTTGTACTTACCCACTAACCTGCCATTCTGCAATCTCATTTCCAAAAACACCACCACTGAGGCACTGTTTCAGGAGATGAATATCGGTACAACAGTGAGTTGTATTACATGGCATTGCCTCAGCTGCCATTTGATGGAACAAGTGACAAACTAACCCTTTATTTCATGGGCCACTAGCTATCTACCTATTTGTTTAGATGGGCATTCTGCATGAGACACTGCTGATAATATCTTAGACAAATAGAGCTAAAACTGTAAACATGTCAAAGGCTAGAAATTCCAAATGATTTAGCTAGTTGTTGTTATATAGTTTAAAAATATTCATGAAGTAATATCCTGTCTAAATAAACAGAAAGGAGATTAGAAAAATACCATAGAATAATAGCACACACGCACATCTATGTGCTGGTAGCATAGAGGGCAAATGAATAAGCTATGTATCTGTAAAAATGGCAGTGGAGATACCAAGACGGAAAATACAAGTTTCAGAAGATCATTCCAGTATTAACTAGTTCTGTTAAATCTTGGGGTAGTTTAAACTGAAATGTACATGTGAAGACTAAAAACGCATAAATGGTGCTCAGAAATGTCTGTACAAGTTATTTATTTCACACTGATTTTGAAGGTCAGGAAAAAAAGACAAATTTAAAAACTAGTTAAGAACCAATGTTGCTGCTTTTAATTCAGTTTAATACATGTTCATAATCTTCTTCACAGCAAAATGTTGAGAATAAAACAACATTAAACATATAGAATCAACATCCAAACTGCTCCTCTCTTGAGAAATCTGAAAACACAGCACGTGGGATTCCATTAGAGGTAATATCATGCAATAAATATTTACAATTGTGTACAGTATATTCCTGTCTCTCACCCCACCCCACCCCCTATTGCCAGTAATTAGTGTTGTAATGCTATCCTGTATTCCCAGGGCAGGCAGCTTTTCCCCAATCTTAATTTTTGACTGACAGATCTAGATGTAGGACACAATTGTGATCTAATTACTTTTTTAAGCTCTTTAAATTGCTAACTATAAAATCAGTTACAGCAGGGTTGTTATCCTGGAAAATAAGCATACTTGTCTGATTGTGTTTATTTGATTTATCAGTTGGTGTTTGTAGGATACTTGAAGATACAAAGCACTTAAGTATGATTTATTATCTTTATTATACTGAATTTTCTTTATATGGCCATGTGCTTTGCATATCTACAAAAAGATAGTAAAAATTTACGTTGAACCTTTAGGACATCAAGAACTGGTATACTGATCGTCTGGAAATTGTACTGGGGTGGTAGTAATGATAACTATTCATTTCTATAGTGCCTTCCATCCGAAGTTTTCAAAGGCCTTACAAAATGTTTGTGGGGTAGGGAAGTATTATAAAAGAGAGGCACACAAGGTTGCCTGAGCTATCTAGTCACACAGCAATCAGATACTATAGTGATAATTAATTGGTGTGTTGAAAACTATGTTAAAATTGTAGGCTGTCACTTTACATTTTAGGGAGCTTTCCAGTTCCCACTTGCAGTCTGGGGGACTCTGTAAGGAAGCATGTAATCTGGGCCTAGCAGCAGTCAGTCTGCAGAAAAACAGCTTAGAGTAAGGAGGGTGGGGAATTGTGCCTCTCCATTTTTGGGAGCAGCCTGATTTGTATGTCTAGATTTTTTGGGGTTCTCATTTGTTGTTGTTCTGAATTCTAAGAAATAAACTAGTTGCAACTGTTCAGCGAAAGTGTTCATGTTCTTATTTAACTTCAGTGTGTATGCTGTGAACCTAACAATAAGCATGGTAGAAATGCATAGTTGCAAAGTCTATGGCAGAGTTGGAAACAAAACTTAGATCTCCTAATTCTCAGCCCCTTGCTTTTGATAACATGTATACTTGTCCTTGCCAATATGTACGCTTGTCCTTCTGCTGACCCTTACCACATATGACAAACATACAGTTCCAAACTTTTCTCTTAATTTTTAACTTGCAAAACCTTCCATCGCTAACATCTCCACTCAGATCCTCACTCCTGCTTGTTGATCTTTTACCCCCCTGCTGCCCCACTGCCATAAATGTCTCATCCCAAACTCACTTCAAGCTGTCAAACTTACCTCATAAATGTCTGATTCTGACCCTCAGAAATGCCTAGCGTTGATCCCATCCCTGGCACATGCTGAACCTTCAGCTAACTCCCTTCCTAGACAAAAGTCCCCCTCCCATTTGTCAAACCCTCCTACATCGATTACTGCAGACAACCTATCTGACCAAATCCTCATTTAACACTCTTTTCCCAAGTTATCTGTCCTGACAACCGTCCTTTCTCAGCTGAAATACTCATCTGATACCACTCCCTTCCTGAAAAGACAAATTCCAACCTTCTAACTCTTTTATAAGAGGTTTATACATCCACTTGGATATATCCATATGTTCACTTGGAAATAACAGGATTAGTCTAAGGGTTAAAAGAGAGAGAGAGAGAGAACCCTTTGT
Source organism: Gopherus evgoodei (assembly GCF_007399415.2). Classification (NCBI taxonomy): domain Eukaryota; kingdom Metazoa; phylum Chordata; order Testudines; family Testudinidae; genus Gopherus; species Gopherus evgoodei. The sequence continues at coordinate 67,026,990 of NC_044327.1, read as the reverse complement.
ATTGTTATGAGCTGGGTTGTTATGAGCAATATGTTATGGGTTGAATTAAAGCCTTATTAAAACTGATGTGTGAATGCATCATTCACTCAATGTAACTGTAAGAAATAATTAAGGGGCCACTTCTAAAAGAAGGCTTAATAGAGTCTGCCTAGAAACTAGCATAGGGTTTGACTGGGTACTGTGATCAGGTGTATGTGAATGGGGGGACAAGGCAGAGCAGACAAAAAACTGGGAGAGAGCGAGAGGTATAATCACAGCTTGGCTCAAAATAGAACAACAGTACATCACTAGGCACTAAGAGCATTGTGGAGGCTGGCAGGGGCAAGCATGCTATGGCTTATCATTGAGTTATGCGCTTTGCTATACATAATGATAAAGGTGGTTATGGAAACAAGCTGGGTCTTTTAACCTCAATATAAGAATAAGGATGCATAGCTGTACATTTAAAAGAAAATGTGTGAACCAGTATATACTATGGCAGTCATTGAATCACAATGTTACTGCTTCTTCTTAAGGACCAGATAATATTATGACCATTAATTACATTTGTATCTATAGTTAAAACAATTATGTCAAAGTAATCAACCTTTTCACTTCAGGGTGTAAGCTGGTTATCACAAGGGACAGTAGTGGAATTTTTATCCCTTCATTTTATGGGCAGCAATTCACACTTGATGAAGCTCATTATGACAATTTTCTTTCTTTTAAAGCAGCTGGTGTTGGCCACTAACTGGGCAAACAAGCAGACTGGACCAGTGTTCAAGTGAAAAGGCTTTGCAGCTAAGTTAAATCGGTGTATTAGCTATTCTATTATTGAACAACTGAACCAGGGCCATCCTTCCAAGGCCTAAGACTTTTGAGTCTAATTCTGGAAGGAAACAAAACACCCTAAAGTGAGCATGCATAGTGATGCAGTGCTATGTAAACCTGTTATCTCAATCTCAGTTCATTGTCAGAATGCACAGCATTTAATTGATGCTTGATCAAATTCAAACCTCATTTCAATGTGGAAATTAGGAGTTTTCCACAGTGAACTCTAAGGGATTTTTGTCAACATGAGATAATTCTTTTCCAAGATAATGACCAAATTTGATCTCTCATAAACCTGATAACAGGCATGTCTCTTACAACAGTCTTACCATTGCAAAGGTATCGATTTGCACACAGAAAACAGGATGCTCTGAAAATGTTTTACTTTAGGATATCTTTCTAAAGTGAAAATAACTGTCCTATTATGTTTGGATTGGGGATGATGCTATTTCAAAGGGAAAGAAGAATAGTAGGAAACAAAGGGCTTGGCTACCCTTGCAAGTTAGAGCACATTAAAGCAGCCTCCGGCTCCCTAACTCCCAACCCATCCACACTGGCAAGGCACTTAGAGTGCCTGGATTCTGCAGCTGGAGCACTCCTGGTACTCCACCTCCAAGAGAAGCATAATGCTTGTTGCACCTCAGCTGAAATGCCCCAGCATCAGTGTGAATAAGGTGTTGCATTATTGCGATTGGCCACCCGAAACATCCCATAATCCCCTTAAGTCAAATGGCCACTCTTGTCATTGTTTTGGAATCGGCTGTAGGAATGGGGATATCCCCTTTCAAAGCTCTGTTTTTGACAGCTGGCATGCTTATCTGCTCCGGGACAAAGCAAGCTATTAGTGTGGAATGTTGCTTGTTGTAAGTGTGTGAGAGAGAGGTGGGGGCAGGGGGGTCTGAACTTACAAGACAGCATGTTGACACACTTTGTCCCTCCACATACACACAACACACTCCCTGTCTCACTCCATCCCACCCCCCGCATTTGAAAAGCACATTGCAGCCACTTGAACTCTGGGATAGCTACCACAATGCACTGCTCTTTGTGGCATTGCAAGAGCTGCTAATGTGGCTGTCATAAACAGATGGTTAAGGGTTAATCTCTCTTTTACCTGTAAAGGGTTAAGAAGCTCAGTAAATCTGGCTGATACCTGACCAGAGGACCAATAGGGGGACAAGGTATTTTCAAATCTTGGTGGAGGGAAGTCTTTGTTTGTGCTTTTTGTTTGGTTCATGGTTCGCTCTCGGGACTGAGAGGGACGGGACAAGATTCCAGGCTTTCCCAATCTTTCTGAATCAGTCTTTCATGTTTCAAAACTGTACGTAATAGCCAGGCAAGGCGGATTAGTCTTATGTTTGTTTTCTTAACTTGTAAATGTGTCTTTTTGCTGGAAGGATTTTTATCTCTGTTTGCTGTAACTCTGAATCTAAGGCTGGGGGGCGGGTACCTCTGGTCTATATGAATCTGTGTACCTGTAAAGCATTTTCCATCCTGATTTTACAGAGATAACTTTTACTTTTTTTTCTTTAATTAAAAGCTTTCTTTTTAAGAACCTGATTGATTTTTCCTTATTTTAAAATCCAAGGGATTGAGTCTGAACTCACCAGGGATTGGTGGGGGGAAAGGAGGGGGATGGTTAATTCCTCCTTGTTTTAAGATCCAAGGGGGTTAGGTCTGGGTTCCCCAGGGAAGGTTTTGGGGGAACAGAAAGTGTGCCAGACACTAAATTCTGCCTGGTGGCAGCGTACCAGATTTAAGCTAGTAATTAAACTTAAGTGTTCATGCAGGTCCCCACTTTTTGTACCCTAAAGTTCAAAGTGGGGGAAAAAACCTTGACAGTGGCCATGCCACTGCGCTTCCAGCTGAGAGTGTAAACACTCAGCAGCCTTTTCCCTGCTGTGGTCTCCGAAGGCTGGTTTAACTTCCAGCACTCTGTATCTGCAAGTGTAGCCATGCCCACAATGTTCTTTGAAATTGGATTCTCTCTTTCTTGCAAGGAGATGATGAAACAAAGTAAAGGCTAGTATCTCCAGACTGATAGCAATGACCTTTCTGGTGTCTCAGGAGAGTGTTTTAGCATTTTGTTCTTCTTCTTTGTTCCTATGATTCTCGGCCTATTTTTAAGGAATGAATTTCATCTGAATTAATTAGTGTTTGAAAATATCTGCATATCCTTTGCTTTCTGTGAGATTCTGCCAAAGATGAAATTGTTCAGATGGAATTAGAGTAAGATCTAATCAGTGAAAGAGAGCAGAATTTGAAATCTCAGGGGTTTCAGAACTGCCCTTAATTACATTTCCCTTGAAAAAAGGATGATCGAGCTATCAAGGCACAGGACTAGGAATCAAAAGATATGGATTCTAGTCCTGACTCTGCCACTAACTTCCTGAGTGGCCTTGAAGAAGTCACTTAACCTTTTCCTGCATCAGTCTCCTCAATTGTAAGTTTTCCCCTACCTTACTGGATATGGAGTCTTAATTTGTGTTTATAAGTATTTTGAGAAACTCAGATGGAAGATGCAAAGAATAAATTATTAATATACAAGGGTTTCAGAAGACATTCTGAAATGCATATTACATGTGTAATAAACTAGATATATCAAACAATATACTTGTCAGGGATTAGTGGAGGGCTCAGCTGGCAATAATGTAATGGAAATTCATAAATATGTTGCTGCAAGAACATCCAACAGGCTGTATTGTTGTTATTGCCTTTCCAAAACAAGGCACTTATTAGAGTCAGTGTCGGGTGTATTTGACAAGGAATTGCTATGATTCTCTGTCAAAAGTCATTATATGGTGCCTAATACTTAAATGGCTTTGTAATTTCTGGCTGAGCTTTAGCCCTAATTGTTTTGGCAAGCTTTTTAAAATAGTCCTAATAAATAGGTTAAAAAGGTTCAACAAAGAGTGATAAAGTCATTGCCTGAGCTCCAGTCACAGGAGATACAGTGGCAGTAAGTTCCTAAAGCAGATTCAGGGCTGTGTGCCAAGTGTTTGGGCTGAATGGCAGACTAGAGTGGCTGTATCAGAGGAATTAGTCCATGATTAGAGTTCAGAAAAGTAACAGGAATTTTAACTCATTTAAAGCTACAAGGATAGAATGTCACAAGCTGCACAAAGAGACTTCTTATGCCTCTGCTAACTTAATATAGGAGTGAGACTCTTCAGCTACATTTGGAGATTGAGCCTGTTCCTGCAAACAGTTATTCAGGGTATGAAGTGCCACTGAAATCAATGAGAGTTTTGCCTGAGTAGAAGGCCTTATGTTTAAACATGACTTGTTGTCTGTTGGGATATTAATTTTATTAAGTGCACCTTTCTTTAGTGAAAAATTGATTTATCTGGTATCTTAGAGCATAGCAAAGAACAAAAAAGTTATTTTATACTTGCATTCAAAAGAACAAAATGTAAATATTGCACTAGCAACTTATGCTGCTATTGGTCACAGCTGCTATACAGACATGCAACCAGATCATTTATTTTTCCATGTTCACCATTTGAACTGTGTTCCTTGCTCCTGCCCATGATTCATGGATGATAAGGATGTCTCTTTGGAATGTTATTGGCACCCTTGTCTTCCCATAATAAACACCCAGGCCACAGTGACTGGATAGTGGCTAGACCAGTAATTCTGTTATACTGGCGATTGAGAAATTCAATTCAGAGAAGTTGCTTTTGCTCTGATCTTTCACTTTCACCCTCACTTTCTGACACAGCTTCCTGAAAAGCCTTGGCAGCCAGTAGTACCCAAGATTTAAGGTTTTGATTTAGAATTAGTCACTGATAGGCATTTCTGTATGTTAATTACATCTGGCCTCATAATTCATTGAGGCAAGTCTGCACTGTCATGCTTGGGAGTGCCCCATTTATCAGTGATGGCACTCAGAGGAACATGTCCTGAGGTAAATATGTCCTTGCCATCACAGTCTCTCCTTAACTCTTATTGTCCACACTAGACTGAAGGAAGATTTCTGTTGGTTTACCATGAGGTCCAGCTGAGCAAGAGAACAAGCTCATTTGATGTGTGTCAGAGTTTCCTGACAACAGCTGATCTTTCAGATAAGGGTGGACATGAAATCCTTTTTTTCTTCTGTAGTTACAAAGGCTGCGCAATTGGTGAAGATTCTCGATGCTGTGAGGAGTCCAAAGGAAAGTACCTTGTACTGACAATGGTTTGGCCTTACTGTAAATTTGATGTACTTCTTGTGCCCTGGATGGATAGAAATGTGGGTGGAAGTATATATCCTGCAAGTAAGGAACCACAAAGCAGTCCTGAGCCTGAAGCTATGGAATGACGGTAAACTTTATGCCATATGTATTTCTTCAGCCTCCTCAGTTCTAGGGTAGGCCAAAAAACCCCTTTCTGCTTTGGAATGACAAATAAAGGTAGTAGAATCCCTTCCCCATGAATTCTTGAGGAACATCTGTAGCTCCCAAATGAAGCAATAAAGCCACTTCTTGTAAAAGGTTATTGTGAGAAGGGTCCCTGAAGGTGAATGGAGAAAGAGGTAGGTGGGGGTAAGGAAAGGAATTGGATGGAGTAGCCATGGCAACAGTTTCAAGCACCTATTTCTCATCCAAAGCAAAAGTCATCCTCAGTTGGTGGAGCCTTGTCAGGGGAGGAAGAGGATTCTTTAGGTGGGGAAGGTAGCCGGAGCATCTCCCGGTCTGTTACACCAGCTTACACAGAGGCTCTTCTTGTTCCAAGGCTCTAACTAAGGACACTGCAGGGGATCAGGACCTCCTCCAATTTGTGGAGACATGTAATGGGGCATCACTGCAGGACTGGCAGGATGGTGCTTCCAGTAGGTTGATTGTGGGAGATTGTATTGGTATTGGCTGGAGTACGGGTGACCTGCCCGTTGATGCTCCTGTAGCAGTACTTGGTACTGGGTACTCCTAGGATAATCACTTAGTGTTCCAGCCTCATAACTGGCAGCTGGCTACCTGCTGGAATCAGAAGAAGAGGAGGAGAAGAATTCTTTAGGGAATTGTGGCATTGTCAAGAGTGGTTCTAGTGCTGATGTCAAAGCTGGTGCCATGATCTGTGCTGGAAAGAAGGTGAGGGTGGATCTTCAATGCAAACCTTGGCCCCTGGTCCAAAGGCGCCAAGGCTGCTGCCAAGGTTGGTACCAGTAAGGCTCTCAGTGTCTATGTCGGTATTAGTACTGTAGTCTCCCTGGCTGCCTTCATCAGCAGTGCCTTGCTACCATCCTTCAAACTGGGGCCATCAATGTTTTGTCCTTAGAATCCTCCTTCCAGGATGGATGTGATGCCCACTCAGATTTGTGTTTGTGCGTGCACTGCTCTGCATCTAACATGGAGTGTTCTGGATTAAGTCGGCACCAAGAACGTTGGTACTGATGTCTTTGGTGGTGAGAACGTTGGATGCAGTGGTGGGACTGATTGCTGAAACACCTGCTGAGGAATGCCTCCTTGGCTTCATTTAGATGTCATATCCTCCCCAGGGTTGGAGGCTACTTTAATGGATTGCTGCAAGAGGTGCAGTCTGAGCCTTGCATCTGTCCAGATGCAGGAGGAGGAGTGTGAAATAGAGCATTTATTAGAGACGTTTCCTTCTGTGAGGCAGAAGACAGCTGCTATGCTTGTCAGTCAGGGTCAGCCAACTATTGCACTAGGCATGGGGTTTAAATCCTCAGGACTCTTAGGCTCCACCATTTCCAAAGGTTATGCACTTCACTTCATGGTCCCTGGGACCTCCCCTTTGAGCGCACGCGCTCTCTCTTTTCCCCCAACTAAAACTAAGCAGATGAAGAATATCTCTTCACACAATATAGGTTTTGAGGCTCAGACAAAACACCAAAGTGGGCCAGACATGGTCCAGGTTCTGTTGCTTTATTGTGGTTGGTAAAAGGGAGCTGAGGGAAGGTTAAGGCTGCTACGCCCTTGTCAGGGAGTATAAGGAAACACAGGGCAAATATGTGGCCCCAGTTGGCTTGGCTATACAGATTCTGAGCTCACACGTCTGTGACGCATGCACATCTATGGGATCCACACTGATGTACTCAAAGAAGTTAAAAGTTTCTACCACTACAAGGACTGCAATAATTTAGAAGATTAAGGAATTAACTTTTAAACCATACATTGTAAATAAATATCTAGAACGATAGATTGAAAATGAAGTACTGAAAAAGGATGGACACATTCAGATCTAGGCTTACCTTTACAGATATATAAGCTGGAGGTTGCTAATTTGTTACATGATGTTGAAGCACTGATTTGCTGGTGTTCATCATTAAGAGGTCAACTGCACATTACTAAATGTATTGGTATCCCAACATTACTAAGATCTAGGTCCAGTTCTTGACTAATGCTTGTGATTAGTATGATTAAGAACAGTAAGTAATTTTGCACATTTTATTCCATAATCCTCTTGGAGTAGAAACTAATATATTCTACAGGACCTCCTTTGATTTTTGTTTCTTTTTAAAATGCATTGTGCACAGATGTTAGCAGGATTGCTGCTGATTCATAATTCTTCCTTTCATCAAGGGCAGATCAGAATTTAGTGCTAGCAATTTTAAAGGGACAAGCTTTTAGGCCTGGAAATGTGCATATAAATAAATATGTTGCTGTTGCTGCTCCAGTGTTAATAAAAGAAAAATGATGCATGTTCTCTCTTGAGATAACAAAGCCCTGGAATATATTTATCTCAAGATTTAGGTGCTATTGGAACTGGCAACAAATCACCTAACAGCTATTAATGATCCTTCATCTGTACCTGGTAAGCTTATTAATTGCCTCTTACCTATGATTCTATATCCCACATGGGGAAACAATATAATGCTTTGGAAATACATAAACTAAAAAAAAAATAATCAAATTCACCATAAAGAGAAAATACAATTAGAAGTGAATGTCAGTTGTGAGTGGGCTTTTTTCTCTGATGGTCTGTTCTACCCCATTTAAAATATCCTCTTTCTCAAAATATCATATCTATTCTTTCTTGGTGTTTTTACTATATTCCAAAAACTCCCTTTGGTCTCCCTGATATTTAGTACAGAATGTGATACTTAGCCATCCTTTATATGCTATATGAAATTTTCTCCTGGTCTGGATTTTAAATACAGATAAACAAAAATAAAACAAAAAAATCACACTTGTTCTCTGCATATTTTCTCTTTTTAGAAATCTCCCACTCAGGGCTGGATCTAGTGAATTTAGTAGAGTGTTAATGTATGCTCTTGAGGTTGAGGGAAGGGTGATCTTGTTGGAGGGTGCCAAACACTGGAACATTCTCCTATTGCTAGTCTATCCAAAACCAAGTTTGTTAACCTTCAGAACCCAGCATGGGACTTTCTTTCAGATCAAGTCTTTGCTGGAAGGCTTTAAACTAAGATACTTGGTTTTTCTGCTCTTCTGAGTTCTTTCTGGTTGGTGGACAAGGCTGTAGGATTGCTTCCCATTGTAGGTAGTTAGAAATTGGTGTTTGTTTTTATGTTTGATGCACTCCATGTGACAAGGTACTATTTCACTGTAAGTTACAAAACTAAATAAAATAAAGAAATGGAATTGCATAAAAAACCATTCTGTTAATTGTGCCCATTTTCCCTTGTTCTTTTCTGTTGCAGTCACCTGCTATTGATCATTTTCCATGGGATATCATCATCAATTCACTGAACAATAAATATGCTGTAAATTTAGCATGCTAATAACGTTGTCTGGCTTTGCAAGAATTAGCACAGTACTCCTCTTCATAGACTGACAATTTCACAAAAGAGTCAGATTTTATATTTTCCATTTCAGGTGCTATAAGGGAATTACTGCTTTTAGTAAACTTAACACAAGCAAAAAAACCTTTTATTTCCATTTTTCATTTATTAACACAGCAGGGACTTCAAGAAATAAGGTTGTCACTCATTAGTTCTAACTCCAGTAATTTCCAGAGTACAATGGCTGGACTATGATTTTATTTTATTTTTTTGCAGTCTATTCAAGACATTTCAAGATTGTTGATTTCAAAGTTCTTCCTGTCTTTGTTGTCTTCCTAAGTTGGCATTTATAACAACGGTGCTGTCTCCTGCAGCTTCTGCTTCCACAAATGCTGACATTTAGCTTGGCAAGGGGCAGATAACCTTGTAACAAATGTAACAAGCTGTGAAATAGTACAGTGAAACCTGTACAAGACAGCACCCTAATTAGGCAACTGCAAATGTCCTGACTACAGTTCTACTCTACCGTCATTAGGAGGCCATGTCTGTTGTTCTGTTGAATGGTCATGCAAGACAGACTTCACTGTATATTTCTGGCTTTGGCCAGTGATTAACCCGTGCAGTGCCCTGATGGGCAAGTTTAAACAGTATGGTAATGTCATACCCTTACTGAGAGCCCTCACAAAATAGAAGAGTGACTCTTTAGCCAGATTTTCATTTACATAATGGATGTCTATGTACCAGTCATATATTGAGATAGTCACTGGCCTTTGACTCTGAGGCTCCAGCTGTGGTTCCCATATTTGTTCAACCTGCATTCAGGCCACCGCAAAAGGTCCATCTGTTTGCTCAGGCCATTGCCGTGAAGCAATTTAGATGTTAAGAATGATAATTTAATGTATTGGTTCAGGAATCTAGGAGAGTGGTTGTTTTAAGTCTTATAGCAGAGCTGAAATAATTTTGGGGCTGGTCTGATGTTTTCATTTCCTTTGTTAAAAGTACTACAGTACAGTTCCCAGACACTGCATTTGATTCTGGCGATCCTACAGTATTTTTGGCAATCACTATAATATTTTTGATAAGGGTTGGTGGCAATATATTCATTTTTAGTATCATTTATTATTTAGTCCTATATATTATGTATAGACTCAGACTTGAGCAATGGGCACATGTTTTTATGAAGCTAAATAAAATATGAGAAGGGGGATCTTTTTAAACATACTACACAATACATTCTGTAGACCTCAGTACGTCGCATCACATTAAGCATGTATCACAGCCACTTGTTCAGCAACTGAAACACTCAAACTTTTCATAAATGTAGCTGGTAAAATACCCTGGTGAATTTCAGAGTGAAGAGAGCCTGGGGCAAATACCATCTGTCTTGTACAACATACATAGTCTCTTTCATGGTGAAAAGGGATAGTCCATAAAATAGCAAAACAAAAGAAAAAGGCAAAATATATGAAATCATGCAATCTAAAAAGCCATATTATGCCCATGACTTCAAAGGGGTTTGGATGTGACAAGATGTATTTTAGTGACCTGTGAATTTGTGCTTTTTAATGAATCAGTCATATGTTAATGAATCACAGAAGATCCCGTTCTGTATGTTAGTGTTATATTAAAATAGAGGGGGAGGGGTTAACTATTTATTGCCTTCCTTAGTGATTGATTGTGGCTCCCTGAAGAGAGTTTAAATGAAGTATGTTTATTATACTGGCTATAAACAGCACAAAGTGAAAGTACAGTTGTGCTGGCAATAGTTTAACAATGGGCTCCCCAAAAATGTTTGCATGCAGTCTGTGATAAACTCTGTGTCCCAGGGTGCATGTACTGCATAAAAGATGAAGCTGGATGAAGGACTGGGTAATGTATCTGTTTTCTCTTGCAGCTAAACAAACACATCTTAAATGTACTTGGTAATGATTTTTGTATTTTGTATAAATATTTGAAAACTATTCTGATACCTTGATAATATAGCACAGTGTTCATGCCTATAAATTAAAGTGAGTCTAGAGAGGGTGATCATGTAAGTGGTTCAGTAAGGTTGGGGGTGAGTGCAGTGAAAAGAACTTAGACTCCCTCATTTTGCAATCTGTTCCACATAGATGCATAGATTTAAAAAATAGAAGGGAACAATATGATGATCTAATCTGACCTCCTGCATGTAACAGGCCACGGAATTTCAGAAAGTGATTCCTGCATCAGGCTTGTAACTTCTGGCTGAGCTGGGGCGCATCTTTTAGAGACGCCTCCAATATTGATCTGAAGACTTCAAGTGATGGAGAATCCTTCACGTCCTTTGGTAAGTTGTTCCAATGGTTAATTGCCCTCACTATTAAAAATGTGAGCCATGTTTCCAGTCTGAATTTGTCTAACTTCATCTTCCAGCCACTGGATGTTGGGCAGATTCCTGCACATGTACGGGGCCCCACTGACTTCAATGGATCTGCCCAGGCAGGTTAGATTGCACGATCAAAGTGTACAGTTTTTATATTGAGCTCATAACCAGGGTATCTGATCACCTACAAGAACTATTAAGAGATACTTTCCCCAGGGTCCTGTTTTGCTTTGTGCTATGAGGTTCACTCCAAAGGCATAGAGTTTTGCTCTCCAGAAGCAGTTTTAGGAGCTCCAGGGATAAGTCCTTTCTGGCAGGAATGATTTAGTATCCAGAGAGATGGTGAACTTCACCAGCAGCAGGGAAATCACCTCACTCCCCCTTCTTCAGTTTGGTATTAGAAATTTAACAAAGGCTCAGGAGAGCTTCCAAGACCCCCTGTAGCACATCTCTGAGTGAAACTAACAGCCTGATCTTATTCTCACTGATGTCAACGGGGACAGGATCAGGTCCTACGTTTATAAGTATGCGAGGAGCAGATTTCAGGCTAGTCTCTAGAGTCTGTCCTTTCAGTTTGTCATCTTTTGACATCTGCCACCACAGTATCCTGGCAACAGTAGTATTTCAGACAAACAAATCCCTACAGGCACACTGCCTGCTGAATTCCATCAGAATTATGACAGTTCTGTCGAATTTGCGTAAAGTGTTGTTTTAAAAAAGTGAAATGCTAAAGGTTTGGCTGAAAATAGGGCAAACCCTAGTGAAAGGATGGTGCTTAGCCATGTCAGTTTTGAGCAACTGCCAACATAAAAGAGCTCACTACTTACAAATGACTAATGGACTAGATGAATGTGTTTTTCCTTATTGCAGGTTAGTGACTGTATTTCAGGGATCTCTGAACTGGGTAGCTTTGGCCATGTGTTAAGAATTGGATAAAAAAGTGCTTCAGCCAAACACAGAATCCTAATTGCAGAATGAGATTCTTATGAGGTCAAGAGGGTACAGCTTTCAGAAAAGAGACATTTAAAGAAAAATAATCCACTCTTCAGTAATACACTGGGGTGAAACCCTGTTAGCTGAACCCTTTTCAGACTTGAACATGGGTTTTAAATGTTGTTATAGAATGGTTATACCTAGTCTACTACACAGGCCAGGCAAATGAGATTGAAACCTCATACCTCTCAGCCTGGCCCACTAGGTGTGACACAGGCTGAAACTGAGGGGGACAAAAATGATTCATGCAGGAAATGTAAAATGGTCTGGGATGCAAATAACTAACTCTTCAGTTTCAGAGATAAGGTGGATGAGGTCATATCTTTTAATATCTAATACCTTTTATTGGACCAACTTCTGGTAGTGAAAAAGACAAGCGTCCCAGCTTGCACTTGAAGAAGAGCTCTATGGCTCAAAAGTTTCTCTTTCACCAGCAGAAGTTGATCCAATAAAATACATTATCTAATGCACCTTGTCTCTCTCATATCCTTGGCCTGACACAGTTACAGCAGTATCTTCAGTTTCAGTTTTTTCTGATGTAAATAATTTGCAACCAAAAAAAGGAAGGGACACTAGTTTGTGAGGAACAGAAGTAACTTTGGTACTAAGAGTGGCATTTGAGAGGAATGTTTAAAATAGGCCTAACTAATGTATCTTTGATTGATCTACAGGGTTGCTTAGCACATGCTCATAGTACAAGATGTAGCAATAACAGCAAACACTCCAGCTACAGAAACATAGGCCAGCACTGCTTTTTTCTGTAGCCCTGTTCCACTAAAATTTTCCACAAGCTTTATCACTGGGTCAACTTCACTAATGTTAGCTATGGTGACACCACTAGTGTAGACAGGGTTCCAGCACAACATGATGCTTAAAATACTGGTGGCCACCAATGCTGGGTCAACACTAGCACTCCTACCACAGAGGAGGGGCACTAATAGCACAGTAGCAGACAGAAAACAATTCCTAGTGTAGCCAAAACCTTAGCAGTGGACTCCTTTTCTCCTTCTTACTATCAGCAACCTGGTTTGACTGCCCTGGGAGAAGGATCTAGCACCACAGCTGAAGCTGGGCCTCTGAGATGCACTTATAGGAAACAAGCACCTCTTCATCTTGGGCATTTGGAGATATACTTGGACCTAATGTGTTTGTGACATGCTGTACCTTGGAGGAGCACCCTGTAGCCCCATATTAATCATTTGTATATAATTGTGATATTTCGTATAAAGCATGCTATATGGTATCGTGGGAAAGGTTATGATTGACTGAAACCCACTGTTCCATCTAAATATGTATATAATTAATGCATATGAAGTTGTGAGAATATGTTGTATGGTTGTCACTAAAATATGCTGTGAGTTGGGAAATTGCCCAGATATTAGATCCCCAGGGACAAAGGAGCTAACCAACTCCTGGGCGTGTGTCGAACAACCATCAACAGCCATTGTCCAGCAAGGGAGCTACAATGCAATAACTAACTTGCATAAGGCCACACCAGTAGAATTGGTGACTCAACAATGTCCACCAGACATGCCTGGGCTTGTGTTCTTCAAGCACATGGACTAAGGATATAAAACAGAACACAGTGGACCCATGTTTGGCCTTTCTCTGTGTGATTCATGAGTGGCTCTGGTAGCATTCACGCAATCTAGCTGTATGTGGGGCTCCAAATGTGGTTGTACGGGTGATAAACCTGGAGGGGTTTGTTGCTTGTCGCTGGCAAAGCATTGTGATAGACAGCTCAGGCTGGAGAGTTAAGGAGCTACAGTGGTCTCATAGTCTCAGGCTACATACACCCTGGGGATCCCATCATAGTGGTACTAAAGCCCAGTCTAGACCTAAAACTTAGGTCAATCTAGCTATGTTGCTCGGGTGTGAAAATTTCACACCATTGGGGATGCTCCAGTAAAAACACTGCTAGACTGACAGAAGAATTCTTCCATCAACCTAGCAACTGCCACATGAGAGGGTGATTAGTAGAGTGATGGAAAAAACCACTTTCATCGCTGTAGCTGATGTCTGCACTATGGAACTACTGCTGCAGCACCTAGTTGTGCCAATGTAGTCTCTGTAATGTAGATAAGCCTAAAGTAGATATAGCCATGTAGAAAGGATTCAAATGGAATCCCTAACAAAGCAAAGTTTAGTGCACATAATTTTATATAATACTGCTTAACATCGTGAAAGCGCTATACAAATATTAATCCACACAACTCCTGTGAGTTAGGCAAGTACTATGGTACTATCTGCATTTTGTGGATGGGGAAATTGAGTCATAGAGGATAAGGAAATTGCCCAAGGCCACAGACTGTGTCACTGTCAGAACTGGGATTAGAATGTGGATTCTTGACTCCTACTCCCATGCCTACTTCAGATAACGCAACCCCTCTGTATCCTTTTCCCTGCTCTTCAATTTTAACACACAATTTTCTGCTTCATATTCCATACTCTGCTCTTCTTTCTCCTCTCCCATGAAGACTTCTGTTTTCACTTGTGGCAAATAACATGCTTTCCCTCACTAACATCGGGAGTTTTAAATTATCGCATGCTGTGGAAGTTGCACTGAAATGACCAGATTACATCTTGACATAAATGCCCTGATCCAGCAAAGTACTTAAATATGCATTTTCCATTAAGCATATGAGTCGTCCCTTTAAAATCTATGGGACTACCCATGTGTTTAATATTAAGCACATATGTAAGTGCTTTGCGAGGCCACAGCCATAGATAGGAGACATTGAGGAGTTATGACTGGGGCCTGGTATTACTACCATATTACTGCCATATTGTTCCATTTCCAGCTGGGCCGGATTAACTCCTGTGGGCCTTAGGCTATTAGATTTTGTGGGGCTCCTTTATACAAGTCTTTTCCATGGAGGGAGTTTGGTGCAGGAGGGGGCTGGGCAGGGGATGGGGGTGCAGGATTTGGGAGGCAGTTTGGGTGCAGGAGGGGGTTCTGATCTGGGAGTTGGAGTGCAGGAGGGGGTGTGAGGTGCATGCTCCAGCTGGGAGGCATGTTGTGGACAAATTCACCTATGTATCATTTTGATCAGAGACTCAGCCTGAGGCCTGTTTATTGATGAACACACCAATGTGTTGGGGGTAGCAGTTGTTGGAACTGCTCCCCTGATGTTAAACACACAACAGCTTTTAAAGCTTGAAGTCGCAAACAAATTACACACAGTTAAGGAATAAGTGACCATATTAGGAATCAAATTACACACACTTGAGTAACAGTGACCCTATTAGGAAAAATAGAGTTAGGGTCTTTTGGTACTTTCCAGCCATCTGTTGCAACCTTGCCTAGGATGGGTGCAATGTGAGTAGGGAGCTTTTTGGTGGTTTTCAATGCTATTACAACCTTGCCTTTTATGGGGTGTTTATTACACAATTGTCCTTTTATGGGGTCCAGTTACACAATGGGGTAGTTACACAAAATGGGGTAGGGAGAGGTATGGTCTACGACTGGTTCACACTTATAGGTTATCTTATTGCTTCACGCAAGCAGCTATTATATTTTAACAGCAGTAGGCACATATTGCAAATTGTTCCTGTTTTGGGGGCTTTCCATTGTCTGCCCTCTGCCCCCACGCCCCAACCCCTGACTGCCTTTGTCAGGGAGCACAATACTTAGCTTAACTTAGGTTTTGGGCCTGTCAGCCACCAGGCGGGCCCTGGACAAGCAGAAAAGTCTAGACCCATAATTTTCCCCCACAGGTGTTTACAGCAGGTGGCTCCCAGCTGGCCAGCTGTGCAGCAGGGTTCCGGCAGGCTGCCTGCCTGCCTGCCATAGCCCCAGGATTCTCTCGGAAGCAGTTGGCTGCTAGCATGTCTCTACGACCCCTCAGGGGAGGATGACAGCATGTCTCTGTGCGCTGCCTGTGCCAGCAAGCAATACCACCGTAGCTCCCATTGGTTGGTTCCCGGCCGATGAGAGCTGTGGGGACAGTGCTGGGGGTGGGGGCAGTGTGCAGAGCTGCCGCCTTGCCCCTACCGCCAAGGTCCAAAGAGACATGCTAGCGGGCGACCACTTCCGGGAGCAGCGTGTGGCTGCGGCATTCAGGCAGCCAGCCTGAGCACCCTGCTGTGCCACAGGACTTTTAGTGGCCTGGAGTTGGAGATTGCTGCCCGTGATTTATTTTGGGGGGCCCTCCCTGAGCCGGGGCCCTGGGCTGCAGCTCCTAAACCCCCAGCCTTAATCCAGCCCTGGTTTCCATTAGAAACCTGTATCAGATGCTGTATCAGAAATGGGGGCTGGGGTGAAGCAGGGGGAATTTATACTAACTAGACTAAATATGAGACAGTGATGATCTAAGCTGGCATTTGGGAGAACCCTGCTGAGGAGCTGGCCTGTTTGCTTCCACACCCAGACTAGTGTGCACCAGGCACATCAGAGATAAGGTGCACTTGTTCTGTAACGTTGCTTGTCCATCCTCTTGGGTGCAAAATGGTCTCCTGTTCCTGTCTCTCAGATGGAGTTAAGATGTAGCAATGGCTGGCATCATTTGTAGTTAAGAGAAAAAATTAAATGGTACCACAGTAAGAGAGGTATCCAGCAGCGAAGTGTGCTGCTTCCCTGATTAACACAGCAACTACTTTATGAATTCTATACAAGTCTTTACAGTCTAGGTCTACTGTACATTCACTCCATTTAAAAAGATTGGTCTTACTTTAAAGTTGTGATCTTATACATGACTTGCATATGAATGAGCTGAAAGAATTCATTATAGGGAAGCTGGATTAAGTTCTGTAGCTGTTCAGCCTGGGGACTTGGTTCTGAGCATGGCCAGAGTGACTGAAAATCCTTCACTGATCAAGGCAGTTTTTAGGCTGCGATCTTGTATAGGAAAGAGCATTAAAAATGCTAGCTAGGATGGAAAATTAAAATGGCTCGCCTACGTACGGTATGTGGAGAATAGAGTTTTTGCTGGGCTAAGGGGCAGGTATGTGGTGACAGAAAAATGTGATTCGTTCTCACTGCTGCATGACCTTGAAGGTGTCCATTTCTGTCTATAGTACAGCTGTGACAGTCACAGCAAGTATTCACATCCAAGATGTCAAAGTAGCTTTACAAAATGCAGATCAAATACATGATGTTTGCTGTGACAAAAAACAAAGGAAGAGGAATGGGAATGACCCTATTACTTACTTTCTACTCTCTACCCAGTGTTCACTCCCAGATGCATCTTTCAGGTGTGCTCAGAGATTCTGGAAGGTCTTTTCCTCTTCACCATACTGATGTGCACACCAGAATGTGGATAAGCAGTGACAATCCTCTTAACAATGTTTAAGCATATTAATGAGTATGCTCATTAACTCTGATATTTCAGTGGACTAGGAAGCCTGAAAATATGAAATTAAAACCATTTCATGTTTACTTCATCCTGTCTTCAGTGTTCATTGCACTATATTATTCAATCAAATCTATTATGGCAGAAGTTATTATAATTAGCATATCAAATATCCAGATGGAATGGGCTGCATGCTAGTTTGGCAGGAGTTTTTATTGATTTGGGTCACAAATACAAATTGCATACTAGGCAACACTGCCTCATCCATAGTTAAAATAGCATAACAAAGGGGGAAATGTGAAAGAATGACAGCGCAAGAAATAACAGTGCATGAATAAGGACCCTAAGCACTAAATTCCTTGTCACAATTCTAAGAGCAATTGTCTACAGAGCATGGATATTTCTGCATAAGCAGGAAGAAAATTCTAATTAAAGAAGATCTGTGAATACAAGCCGTGGGAAGCAGGAATGGTGAGAAAAAAACAGAGAAAAGAAACCTAAACAGAGGGAAAAGAAAGAGATGAGGACCAACTCCTGGTATAAAGAAGACAGTGGAAAGGTGCTGTGCACACAGGCTCAAACTCTCCTCTCAGTTAGAACTGAAAGGAAAATTTGGTTCAAACTGTTAAATTTATGGTTAATGGTTCCACTGGGTCTGAAAGGGAAAATCTGTACTGATAGCCTGGTGGAACAGTATAATCTTTTCTCTTCTATTATCTATCCAGTAGTTATTAAATGCCTTCTACATTTCCCTCCGAGGTAAGTTTGGCCCACTTATTAACTGATAAACGTGTCTGGTAATTAATGCGCTTTCCCGTGTATCATTAGTTTTCATTCATGTATTTCTTAAACTGAAATAAGCAACAATAAATCTTCTGGCAAAAGTCTTGCTGCAAGTGCAGAATTACTCATGCATATGTATGAGTGTTAGCAAATTCCACATCTTTGTTCTGATCTACCTGCACCCTAGTGTAACACAGTCAGGTTAATGTCTCAAAATGTCTCAGCTCTACATACATCCCACCTGTCATGACTCAACTTTGCAGAGAGGGCACCAAACCCCACACTTGGTGTGGGGAAATGAAAAAAAGTTAGTCTTTTGACTTGTAAAGAGGCCTCAGTTGTAATGAAACACAAAATGTATGCTTAGATGTCTCTCAGAAAAAAACACAAGAAACTCTTGTACAATGTCCCCTAAACATTTCCCATCCTCCAGTTCTGAGAGGAGAAAGCTACACAGATTCTTGGCATGGTCATCGGAGTCCCAGACTTAAAGTACCTTAGAGTTCTGCATACAGTTCTGTAATAAAATTGAATGATTTTCAGTTAGAACATCTTTCATCTGGAGGATATCAAAGCCCTTTCCTTTAGGATACACTTCCCAGCACCTCTGTAAAATAGGTACATATCATATCTATTTCACAGATAGCAAAGTGGGTTATATGAAGATTAAATGACTTTTCAAAGTGAGTCAGCAGCAGGACCAGCAATAGAACCCAGGAATTTTGACTTCCACTCCTGTGCTCTGACTACTAGCCACATTTCTCCCTAAAGCTAATCATATTACAGAAAAAAAAATCGTTATTCTTAAAAGTGTGTAACGCCAGGCAGTTGGGTTTTGCCTGCTTAAGACACTTAAAAAAAAGTTTTGGCTCTGTTATTGCAGGAGCTCTACCATGAGCTGTCTGCAACATTCTTGAATATACACCTCTACCCGGATATAATGTGACCTGATATAACATAAATTTGGATATAACACGGTAAAGCAGTGCTTCGGGGGGGGGGACAGGAGGATGCTGCGCACTCCGGGGGATCAAAGCAAGTTGGATATAACGCGATTTCACCTATAACGCGGGAAGATTTTTTGGCTCCCGAGGACAGCGTTATATCAGGGTAGAGATGTATTTTGTTGATCTGCCGTTATGGTGTTAGCTGTTTGGGGTGAAATTTGCTTTCAGGGGTGTTCATTTGTAACTCTTAGAAAAAGAAAATCTTTTAATGTTCAGATTGTATTTGTAATCCTTCAGGACTCTGTTTTGTAACTCACTCATATTTAGCATCCACATGTCACCATTCTGAGCTGCTATTAAGCAGTTTTATCTATGTTGTCACTGTATCACAGATAATATCTAGATTTACACATTTCTTCCCTCTGACCCTGAGAGAGAGCTGTCTTTGTACTGGAATGTGGTAGCTGGAAATAGAATCCTCGATGGTTAGAAATTAGTTGTGCCTTGGCAGACTAAACAAGAAGAATTTCTTTTCCTCATAATAATATTTTAATACAGTGAATGGGATATTCCAAGATTCAAGGAACAAATTAATTCCCAAGATTGCAACTGGTAGTGTGAAAAGTTCAAACTGAAAATCAAAAAACACCATTGCCCTTATTTACATACATCATATTATTTATATAGTGCTCAATGTGTGCTAGGTGCTTTATAAACAAATAGATGCACTATGCAAAAGGATGAAAAAACTACTGACAAATGAAAACATATGAAACACCAATACAATATCCTGGAGTATAGTAAATGAAATAAAGAAGCGTTCACATACCATACGTAAAGCTTTCAGATACCATACCACACATACCATAGTCAATAGTGTGTCTTCTGTGCTCTTGATGTTTGGAATGAAAGTCTTTACATGTTGGATCACGGTGGGTGGGTATTCAGAATCTTTGATTTCCTAGGACAAAAAAACCCCACTTCTTTGACCTCCTTGTTCCAGGGAGATCTTATTTTATTGCAACGTTCTCCACATTTTCCTTTGTCTGACCTATTTTTCCATATCTTTTCTGTTTAATTACAATCTGTTTGTGGTAGGGACAACATCTTTCTCCGTTATTGTAGTAAATCACCATGTAAATGTATTCAGCTATATAGTACTATTATTTTTGTTAATAACAGATAACTAGCTTTTCTAGATTTGTGCTTTGGTGTTCAGAGAGTGACTAGAAAATAAGTATTCAAAAGAGTAAATGTATAATTCCTAGAAGCTTTGGGGTACTTGAATCTAGGAATTTTCAGGTGAATTAATTTGCTTCAAACAAGAAGTATAAAACACCCAAATCAGAAACTCTTCCTCCCCATCCCCACTTATTATCCAGTTTCCTTCATGGATTTCCCAAATAAAAATACACTTCTTTGCTCAGACAATTCTTATTTGGAGTATTTTATGAAAAAAAATATAGGCACTGTTTGTATAAACTATATTTTCTAGACAGAAAACCCATTAGATAGCCATTTCATCTTCTTGTTTTGGAAAAGTTGACAACTTTTTCAGAATATAGCTTTTTATGCATCTCAGAGACATTTTTATTTACTTAATTCAACCATTCATAGAGAAGGGACAGAAACATTAATTAGGCTTCCTGCCTCCTCCCCCCTATCATTTTGGCAGGTTAGCTACAGCTGTTTTAAAAGGCTGGTTTATTGTTCTTTCTTTTTTGATAAATGCCCCAGTTTGACAAATGTTATAAGTGACCTTTATTGTTGTTTATATTGCAACAGAACCTAGAGGCTTCAACTAAAATCATGGTCCTATTGTTCCAGGCCCTGCAAATACATAGTAAGGGCCTATTCCTCCCCTGAAGAGTTTACATATTAAATAGATAAGACAGACCAAAGGTGGGAGGGGAGGGTATGCAGAAGTGCAGAGAGGTGAAGTGACTTGCCCACAGTCACACACACAGCCATTAGCAGAGCCAGAAATAGAACCCACGTCTTTTGAATCCCAGTGTTCTATCCACTGCTCTATACTGCAGGTTTGACTGACAGTTGTAATCCTCTGTAGCATGTTTTATGTTACCACTTTAGATTTACTGCCAAGATAAATATTCCAGTCAAATGCTATTGACCCTCAGCCATGCTTTTATCATAAACAATCTTGACTATTACTGTGCCCTTCATAGCTGTCTTTCTTCAAATGCTCCTGTCCACTGGAGTGGCTCCAACACTGCTCCCTACTCCCTATGCTGTATTGGCTACCACATCACCAATACACTAACTATTCTTTAGGCCGGGGTAAGCAACCTATGGCACGTGTGCCGAAGGCGGCACACACGCTGGTTTTCAGTGGCACTCATACTGCCTGGGTCCTGGCTACCAGTCTGGGGGGCTCTGCATTTTAATTTAATTTTAAATGAAGCTTCTTAAACATTTTTAAAACCTTATGTACTTTACATATAATAATAGTTTAGTTATATGTTATAGACTTATAGAAAGAGCCCTTCTAAAAATGTTAAAATGTATTACTGGCATGCGAAACCTTAAATTATAGTGAATAAATGAAGACTCGGCACAGCACTTCTGAAAGGTTGCCGACCCCTGCTTTAGACAGATGTCTTGGATCCTTGACCTCTGTTTCTTTGTGCACTGAAGCCTAGTCTACATTCTGCTGTTGGTAAGATGATACATACGTCATATTATACGGGTTATTATAGTGCTTATGATTCCAGCCAAATAATGCTACAAAGTGAGCAACAACCTTCATGGTAACAGAGTCCTGTGGCACCTTATAGACTAACAGACATATTGAAGCATGAGCTTTCATGAGTGAATACCCACTTCTTCAGACACATGTGAAGACTAACACAGCTACCCCTCTGATACCTCTAACCTTCGTGGTGATTTTTGTAGGACATTTTCAAGTCCTCTCTCTATGTTGAGAGAAAGATGGGCTTTCCTGCTTGATCAGAAACTTGCTGGAGTTGAATGATTATGGGTGTGCTGGTCTCCTGGGTGTGAGAGCTTGTAAAGGAGATTAATGCTGGAAAAATACAACAAAATTTGTTACAGAAGTCAAGGTATCTTTTGTTATGAGGAAAGTTCAATAAAAAAGTGTTTTTTGTTACCAACGTTTGAAGTGAATTTGTTTAGTTGAATTTTAAGTCATTTTTTCTGTGAACTGTGAGATTTATTGGGCTACAGGTAGTGCTGAGTGTATGATATGTAAGGAGGAGAGAGAGAGGTGACAACTCGACAATCTACTTCTATGCTATTTCATTGACTATTTTCTCCTTTCAGATGTTTAAAGATCATGTGTAAAGTACATTTTAAATTAGTCATTTGAGTTTTAAGAAAGTGGATTTTAGTGAGTTGTGTATTGAATTCCCCTGTAAATACCTGGGATTTCACCCAGTGCTGCTTGTATATGAAGAAACTGTAGTTTACTGACTCATTTGATAGCTTGGATTCAACACTGTGTTTTTGATGGCTTCTACTAGTGTAACCCAGCGTACAGAACTCTAGCAGCTAAAAGTCCACTTGGAAGGGTGTTGTGGTCATGAAAGATGCCCATAACTCCTGTTCTTCAAGGGGCTCACAGACAGTCAGTGCAGCCTAAAAGTCTCCCTCAGAATCAGAATCCTTGTGCTGGGTGGGTTGGTTCTGTGAACATTCCTGCTAGAAGAAAGGAATTTTTTGGATATATTAAGATAGAGGTTCTTATTCTTCTTCACAAGGAAAAGATGCATTAAAATGTGCTGTCCAATAGCAGTGTGTTGCAATGGAGAGAACTAAAAGATGCTTGAGGTAATGGATGGCTTTTAAAAGAAATAATACATTATAGATGGGTCTGGTAGCACTGCCTATTAATGTTGCCCAACACTTCCCATTATAAGACCTTGTTTTAAGTTGCTTATAACCATGTCAGATGTCTGCCTCAGGCTAATTTTTTTTTAATTGCAGCCAAAATGGTTCATCCATGTTAAAAAAAAAAAAAAAAATCTGGCAACCTTTTCTTTGAAAGGCTCTAGCGATCTCATGCTTTAAAGCAGGGACTTGAAATTTGGCTGAGGGGTAGCCTTAGTGTCAGGGATGTCCTTTTCAGTCAATGAAAATCTGCGCAAATGTGGCCAAGTTATACGTCTTTGAAAAATCACATTTCACACATGAATCAACTTTTTTGGCAGGATAAATCATGACCGATTTACTTGTGACTGGGACTCACTGCCTTTCTCTCCCACTTCCTCACGTTTCCTTTTTCTGGGGCTCTTCTGGAGGAATACAGAGTCTGCATAATACTCCCTAGAATGGTTTCAGATCACCCCTCCTCAAAAAACAAACAATAATCTGAGTCTTAGGGATGGGCAATGTTACATAGCCACTGAGATCAGCCATGTTATCTCAGAGTCCCACAGTGAACCAGGCAATGTTACATAAGTGCTCACTCACTCCTTAAAGAGGGTGGGAAAATAGTCAGAGATAAATGGTTAGCCAAGAGGCCCATCACTGTCTGCTTGCTCCTTCGTGACTGGGTTGCTCTCACTCTCATCCCTCCAGGGCTGGCTGTTTGGAGGGGACTGAGGAAAGCATGAGTATCAGGAGTGGCATGGCTGACACACAGCATAAGCAAGGTCTGGTTAGCCTGGCAGGCATTTCTTCCAGCTTCTCTACCGTGTGCAAGGTGTTCCTGACAAAAAGGGCTGCCGAGACATGGTATTCTGGAAGTTGCAGCAGCCAGCTACCTCAGTATAAGAAGGTTTCCAGAAATTTTGCTGCAGGCTAATTGCCTAATACTATGGGATTATTCCGATTTTACATAAACTGGTTTTGTAAAACAGATTGTATAAAGTCGAGTGCACATGGTCACACTAAGCACATTAATTCGGCAGTGTGCGTCCATGGTCCGAGGCTAGCGTTGATTTCCAGAGCATTGCACTGTGGGTTGCTATTGTGTAGCTTTCCCATAGTTCCCACAGTCTCCCCCACCCCTTGGAATTCTGGGTTGAGATCCCAGTGCCTGATGGGGCAAAAATCATTGTCGCGGGTGGTTCTGGGTAAATGTCATCAGCCATTTCTTCCTCCAGGAAAACAACGGCAGACAAACATTTTGCACCCTTTTCCCCTGGATTGCCCTGGCAGACGCCATAGCACGGCAACCATGGAACCCATTCAGTTTTTTTTTTACTGTCGCCGTATGTGTACTGGATGCTGCTAACAGAGGTGTTACTGCAGCGCTACACAGCAGCATTCGTTTGCTTTTGCATGATAGCAGAGATGGTTATCAGTCTTTCTGTACTATCTGCTGCTATCATGGGTGCCCCTGGCTGAGGTCGGCCAGGGGCGCAAAGGCAAAACTGGAAATGACTCCGAGTCAATCCCTCCTTTATGGTTTCTAAAAATAGTCAGTCCTGCCTAGAATATGGGGCAAGTGTACTAGAGAACCAGTGTATCAGAGAGTACAGCTGCTCCGTGTCAGATCCCGCAGAAATGATGAGCTACATGCAATTCACGGGGGGTGCCCCTGCAACAACCCTACCCGTTGCTTCCCTCCTCCCCCAACCTTCCTGGGCTACCGTGGCAGTATCCCGCCCATTTGTGTCATGAAGTTATAAAGAATGCAGGAATAAGAAACAGTGACTTGTTAGTGAGATAAAATGAGGGGGAGGCAGCCTCCCGGTGCTATGACAGTCCAGGCTGAACATTAAGCGGTGCAGGGGAGAGGAGCCCAGCCTCCCGCTGCTATGACAGTCCAGGCAGTACAGAATCTTTTCTTTACACAGGAAAGGGAGGGGGCTGATGGAGCTAAGCCCCCAGTTGCTATGATGATGGTTACCAGCTGTTCTGTACCATCTACTGGGAATGACTGGGAATCATTCCTATTTTTACCCAGGCGCCCCTGGCCAGCCTCACCTGAGGCCATCCAGGAGTACTCACGGGCTCATGGCGAGGACGGCTAGCAGTCCTACTGCACCATCTGCCACCAGGGAGGGGAGAGGAGCGGATACTGCTGTTCCCTGCTGCAGCATCACGTCTACCAGCAGCATTCAGTAGACATAGGGTAACATTGAAAGAAGTCAAGAAACGATTTCTTTCCCTTTTCTTTCACGTGGGGGAGGAGGGAGTAAATTGTCGAGCTATTCCCTGAACCACTCCGGACAATGTGTTTGAACCTACAGGCGTTGAGAGCTCAGCCAAGAATGTAAATACTTTTTGGAGACTGCTGGGGACTGTGGGATAGCTGGAGTCCTCAGTACCCCCTCCCTCCCTCCATGAGCGTCCATTTGATTCTTTGGCTTTCCGTTACGCTTGTCACACAGCACTGTGTAGCCTGGAGATTTTTTTCAAATGCTTTGGCATTTTGTCTTCTGTAACGGAGCTCTGATAGAACAGATTTGTCTCCCCATACAGCGATCAGATCCAGTATCTCCCGTACGGTCCATGCTGGAGCTCTTTTTGGATTTGGGACTGCATGGCCACCCGTGCTGATCAGAGCTCCACGCTGGGCAAACAGGAAATGAAATTCAAAAGTTTGCAGGGCTTTTCCTGTTTACCTGGCCAGTGCATCCGAGTTCAGATTGCTGTCCAGAGCGGTGACAATGGTGCACTGTGGGATACCGCCCGGAGGCCAATACCGTCAATTTGCGGCCACACTAACCGTAATCCGATATGGTAATACTGATTTTAGCGCTACTCCTCTCGTTGGGGAGGAGTACAGAAACCGATTTAAAGAGCCCTTTATATCGATATAAAGGGCCTTGCTGTGTGGACGGGTACAGCGTTAAATCGGTTTAACGCTGCTAAAATCGGTTTAAACGCGTAGTGTAGACCAGGCCTCTATAACAGCTTGTTAATACTTAACCTGGGTCTACACTATGAGTTTAGGTTGAATTTAGCAGCGTTAGATCAATTTAACCCTGCACCCGTCCACACATTTAAGCCATTTTTGTCGACTTAAAGGGGTCTTAAAATCAATTTCTGTACTCCTCCCCGATGAGGGGATTAGCATTGAAATTGACCCTGCTGGGTCGAATTTGGGGTAGTGTGGATGCAATTTGATGGTATTGGCCTCCGGGAGCTATCCCAGAGTACTCCATTGTGACTGCTCTGGACAGCACTCTCAACTCCAATGCACTGCCAGGTAGACAGGAAAAGCCCCGTGAACTTTTGAATTTCATTTCCTATTTGCCCAGCATCGCGAGCTGATCAGCACAGGTGACCATGGAGTCCCAGAATTGCAAAAGATCTCCAGCATGGACTGAATGGATGGTACTGAATCTGATCACTGTATGGGGAGATGAATCTGTGCTATCCAAACGCCATTGCAAAAGATGAAATGCCGGAATATTTGAAAAAAACTCCAAGGGCATGATGGACAGAGGTTATAACAGGGACCCACAGCAGTGCCGTGTGAAACTTAAGGAGCTCAGGCAAGCCTACCAGAGAGGCAAATGGAGGCTCCGAATCACCAGCCCCAGACGTGCCGCTTCTATGATGAGCTGCATGCCATTCTAGGGGGTGCCCTACAACTACCCCACCCCTGTGCTTCCCTCCTCCCCCACCCCTCCCAGGCTACCTTGGCAGTTATCCCCCCATTTGTGTGACAAATTAATAAAGAATGGATGAATTTGAAACAATAATGACTTTATTGCCTCTGCAAGTGGAGCTCAAATGGGGGAGGGGATGGTGGCTGGCTTACAGGGAAGTAGAGTGAACCAAGGGGGCGGGTTTTCATCAAGGAGAAACAAACAGAACTTTCACACCCTAGCCTGGCCAGTCATGAAACTGGTTTTCAAAGCTGCTCTGATGCACAGTGCACCCTGCTGTGCGCCTGCGCGTAATCTGTGGCCAGGCGATTTGCCTCAACCTCCCACCCAGCCATAAGCGTCTCCCCCTTACTCTCACAGATATTGTGGAGCACACAGCAAGCAGTAATAACGATGGGAATATTGGTTAGGCTGAGGTCTAACTGAGTCAGTAAACTACACCAGCAAGCTTTTAAATGTCCACAGGCACATTCTACTGCCATTATGCACTTGCTCAGCTTACAGTTGAACTGCTCCTTACTACTGTCCAGGCTTCATGAGCCATGGGAGCAAGGGGTAGGATGGGGTTGGCGCGACCACGTGGTGCTGCTGACTGGGAGAGCAGCCTGAGGCAGAAGCCTCCAGCTCGCATGATATTCCAGGCAGGACTGAATCTCCATTAGACAAAACTTAAAGAAGAGAATTGACTTGGAGTCACTCCCATTTAGGTCCTGGCGCCCCCAACCAACCTAACTGAGATTGGCCAGGAGCACCCAAGGGACAACGACAACAGTTAACATTAGTATTGTACCATCTGCCTTCTGCAAGGCAAGGGGATGCTGCTCTGTAGCACTGCAGTACTGCGTCTGCCAGCAGCGCACAGGAGACGTATGGCGACAGTGAGCAGAGCGGTCTCCATGATTGCCGTGGTATGTCTGTAGGGGTAACCCAGGAAAAATGATTTTTTGCCGTTGCTTCACGGAGGGAGAAGGGCCTAATTACATATACCCAGAACCACCTGCGACAATGTTTTTGACCCATCAGGCATTGGGATCTCAACCCAGAATTCCAGTGGGCGGCAGAGACTGTGGGAACTGTGGGTTTTTTATTTCAAAAGGGCTAACTTTAAAGAATTAAGGAAATTAGTTAGGGAGATAGATTGGGCTGAAGAACTTGTAGATCTAAAGGCGGAGGAGGCCTGGAATTACTTCAAGTCAAAGTTGCAGAAACTATCAGAAGCCTGCATCCCAAGAAAGAGGAAAAAATTCATAGGCAGGAGTTGTAGACCAAGCTGGATGAGCAAGCATCTTAGAGAGGTGCTTAAGAAAAAGCAGAAAGCCTACAAAGAATGGAAGATAGGAGGGATTAGCAAGGAAAGCTACCTTATTGAGGTCAGAACATGTAGGGTTAAAGTGAGAAAAGCCAAAAGCCAAGTAGAGTTGGACCTTGCAAAGGGAATTAAAACCAATAGTAAAAGGTTCTATAGCCATATAAATAAGAAGAAAACAAAGAAAGAAGAAGTGGGACCGCTAAACACTGAGGGTGGAATAGAGGTTAAGGATAATCTAGGCATGGTCCAATATCTAAACAAATACTTTGCCTCAGTCTTTAATGAGGTGCTTAGGGATAACGATAGGATGACAAATGGGAATGAGGATATGGAAGTAGGTATTACCACATCCGAGGTAGAAGCCAAACTCGAACACCTTAATGGGACTAAATCGGAGGGCCCAGATCATCTTCATCCAAGAATATTGAACTGGCACAGGAAACTGCAAGCCCATTAACAAGAATTTTTAATGAATCTGTAAACTCAGGGGTTGTACTGTATGATTGGAGAATTGCTAACATAGTTCCTATTTTTAAGAAAGGGGGAAAAAAATGGATCCTGGTAACTATAGGCCTGTTAGTTTGACATCTATAGTATGTAAGGTCTTGGAAAAAAAGATTGAAGGAGAAAGTAGTTAAGGATATTGAGGTCAATGGTAATTGGGACAAATTACACCATGGTTTTACAAAAGGTAGATCGTGCCAAACCAACCTGATCTCCTCCTTTGAGAAGGTAACAGATTTTTTAGACAAAGGAAATGCAGTGGATCTATTTTACCTTGATTTCAATAAGGCATTTGATATGGTTCCACATGGGGAATTACTAGTTAAATTGGAAAAGATGGGGATCAATATGAAGATTGAAAAGTGGATAAGGAACTGGTTAAAGGGGAGACTACAACGGGTCTTACTGAAAGGTGAACTGTCAGGCTGGAAGAAGGTTACTAGTGGAGTTCCTCAGGGATCAGTTTTGGGCCCAATCTTATTTAATCTCTTTATTACTGACCTTGGCACAAAAAGTGGGAATGTGCTAATAAAGTTTGCAGATGATACAAAGCTGGGAGGTATGGCTAACACAGAGAAGGACTGGGATATCATACAGGAAGATCTGGATGACCTTGTAAATTGGAGTAATAGTAATATGGTGAAATTTAATAGTGAAAAGTGCAAGGTCATGCATTTAGGAATTAACAACAAGAATTTTAGTTATAAATTGGGGACACATCAGTTAGAAGTAACAGAGGAGGAGAAGGACCTCAGAGTATTGGTTGATCATAGGATGACTATGAGTTGCCAATGTGATATGATCGTTAAAAAAGCTAATGCAGTTTTAGGATGCATCAGGCGGGGTATTTCCAGCAAAGATAAGGAGGTGTTAATACCATTATACAAGGCACTGGTGAGGCCTCATCTGGAGTACTGTGTGCAGTTCTGGTCTCCTATGTTTAAGAAGAATGAATTCAAACTGGAACAGGTACAGAGAAGGGCTACTAGGATGATCCAAGGAATGGAAAACTTTCCTTATGAAAGTCAGGTATGCATGCATCTGGCGAAGTGGGTATTGCATGAAGTGACATGCATCTGACGAAGTGGGTATTCACCCACGAAAGCTCATGCTCCAAAACGTCTGTTAGTCTATAAGGTGCCACAGGACTTTTTGCTGCTTATCTGATGAAAGGAGACTGAAAGAGTTTGGCTTGTTTAGCCTAACCAAAAGAAGGCTGAGGGGGGATATGATTGTTCTTTATAAATATATAAGAGGGATAAATGTTAGGGAGGGAGAGGAATTATTTAAGCTTAGTACCAATGTGGACACAAGAACAAATGGATATAAACTGGACACTAGGAAGTTTAGACTCGAAATTAGATGAAGGTTTCTAACCATTAGAGGAGTGAAGTTCTGGAACAGCCTTCCAAGGGGAGTAGTGGGGGCAAAAGACATATCTGGCTTCAAGACTAAGCTTGATAAGTTTATGGAGGGGATGGTATGATGGAATACCCTAAATTTGGCAATTAATTTGGCAGTTGATCTTTGATTATCAACAGGTAAGTATGCCCAGTGGTCTGTGATGGGATGTTAGATGGGGTGGGATCTGAATTACTACAGAGAATTCTTTCCTGGGTGCTGGCTGGTGAGTCTTGCCCACATGCTCAGGGTTTAGCTGATCGCCATATTTGGGATCGGGAAGGAATTTTCCTCCAGGGCAGATTGGCAGGGGCCCTGGAGATTTTTCACCTTCCTCTGCAGCATGGGGCACGAGTCACTTGCTGGAGGATTCTCTGCAGCTTGAGGTCTTCAAACTACAGTTTGAGGACTTCAATAACTCAGACATAGGCTAAAGGTTTGCTACAGGAGTGGATGGGTGATATTGTGTGGCCTGCGTTGTGCAGGAGGTCAGGCTAGATGATCATAATGGTCCCTTCTGACCTTTAAACTCTATGAGTCTATGATAGCTACCACAGTGCAATGCTCTGAAAGTTGAGGCTAGCCTGGGTACTGTGGACGCACACTACCAACTTACTGCGCTTAGTGGGGGGGGGACACAATTGACGGTATCAAATCAATTTCTAAAAAATTGACTTCTACTAAATCGACCTAATTTCGTAGTGTAGACATACCCTTAGAAGCCAATCTGCCAAATATGAAGACAAATAGGATCTCTTTTTGGTTGGTTTTCTTGATGCTCAGTGCACAAGGCCTGGGAAAGCCGCCTTCCTATGGGAGACAAATTGAACTGGCAAAAGCTTTGAGGGTATGGCAACTTCCTGCATGCCAAGAGTGACAGGTCTAGGAAGGAGTTAGTGAGAAGGGTGGGGAAATGTGCCCTCCCCCATTAGTCTACTTTAATAATATTAAGGCAGTTACTGTAGTAACCAGCATGGAACTTGGAGGGAAGGAGAGTTTAGGAGGAGGCACCAGGTAATCTGTGCACCTGTAACTGGAATGTTAGCTGCACTTGTGCACCTCTGTAAATAGTTTTTAATAATGAGCCAGGCCAGTGTTAGATACATGCAGTCTGCTCAGCTTATTACCCAGCTTGTGCTACCTGGAACAGTAAGGTGGAGGGAGGGTGGGGAAGACCCTCTGTAGCACTTCTTGCCCACAGACAAAGGTTATTGCTGTTACTTAACCCACAGAGATGGGGCGAGGGAATGATAGTCAGTTATCATGTTGCTTACGTCCCAAAGGGATTAAGTGAGAGGCTCAGCTGGGTGCCTAGCATCATGCTGCTTCCATAAGGGTGAAAAGGTAGCATGTGTGTGTAGGGGAAAGAAGGTGCTGCTACCTGTACATTGCATGGTCTCAGAAGCTTGGGGTGAAAGGGAGTGTTTCTCTTATGCTGGGAGTAGAGAGGAAAGCAAAAGGATCATCTTGAGCTGTTCCCTGTCACCCAAACCTGAGTTCTCTTTAGTCACTAGCTGATTGCAGGCTTACAGTTCTGCTTCAGCCAATGTACCCTGAGTCCATCATCTTGAAACAGGGACAGGGCCTGTCACCTTGATTAAGATTTAGACCCTGGAATGATGAGAATGCAATTTCTTCCCGGCTTCTTATTGTTAATAATGAACAGTACATCAACTGACTCTGCTGAAGAGTGAATTTAGAGAACTAAAAGAGTTGCCAACTCTACGAAAGAAAAGTAAAAATTCACAATGGTGCAATAATATATAAAAGCAATAAATTACACTCATTTTGTACTACAGAGAATACTTTGTAGATCTATCCAATACAAAATATTTCGTACTACATCATAGCAATATTCAATATCATTGTAATACACGTTAGAATAGCGCTATCACCTGACAGATCAAATGCACACGTCATTGTTAATATAACATTTACAGAAACAAATATACCAGGAAATGAACTGAATTAATCACCAAATGAGCTTATCTCAATTTTCCAGAGGAAGACAAATTTTCTGTTCCCTATAGGCATCCCACTTTAGCAAGGGAATACTATGCAAAGAACTTTATGTGCAAACAGCTGCTGCTCTGCTTCATTCTGAATGAGGAAACAGAACTCTTTTAATAGCCCTTTGGATGCTCTTTGTGTGTGTATTACACAAACACGCAAATAAGCATTCATGTCATGCTAGTTTGGAAAAACTGTCAGTATTCTAAAGAGTTAATCAAGAAAATCCTCTTTTATTACATTGGTTGGCAATTCTAATAATTTATTACTCAACCATTATTAAACCATTTGATCTTCCCATAGCAGCTGCCAATTCTCCTCCACTGGAACCACTTTACTATTCATTAAAACTGTATCAGTATTTATGTTTAATTAATAAATGGCTGAGCAAAGTGCCAGTGAGGAGGCTGAATATCCAGAGTTTCCAAGAGTGCTCAGAGTTTTTTTCCATCTCCTGGACCATGGCTCTCAGGTGCATTAGAAAGATGACTTATTTGATGCTTAGGAGGGAGGAGTGACAGATTCTCAATTCACACATGCCTCTTGCTGGCTGATTCTTGGAATGGAACTGGGTCTGACAAGACACTAGGTATTTAATCCAACAAAAACATGAATGCAGAAGCAGCAGCTCCAGGAAATAACAAAACAATTAAAAGGCCAATATTCTGCTTCGATCAGTGCAGCAGATCTTGATTGGAAGTTTTGCATATGTAGTCAGGCAGAATACTGTAGTAGAGATACCCATGGGGATCTGAAATGCTGAAATCATAACAATGTAACTATTAAACATCCACAGTGGTGGGCACATTGTGATAGTTCTAGTAAGGCATGCAGTAGCTCACTTGCATGCCTTCAGTGGGCCAAAATGGTGTCCTCTCTGTGGTATGTCTTCACCTGTATGGTTTGTGCAAGGTCAAGCTGTACACAAAATGGCATCCTGCATAGGGAACAGATGGAGTCATAGCTGGACCAGATCCAGCCTGCAGGCTGCCAGTTGAGCACACAGCCAGCCAGCCAGATATGCAATGCATGCATAGATGGTATGCCATTGGCAGCCAGCCAGCGTGGGAATCTACAGTGCACCAGCTTACCATGTACTAATTCACCATATAGATGCTGCTATAGCACAGTGAAAGCCCCAGAGTACAGTTAGTGCACTACTGTCTGAAAGCATAGTCGCTAAGCTGCACTCTGGAATTTCCACTGCATCGTAGTGTGGTACACATGGGACGTTACTCTGCAAGTAACTGATGCTCTGTAAATTCACACTGTGGCTTTCTGTGCAGGAACTCCTGTGTAGACATGGCCTAATAGGTGGCACTGCCAGACTTGCCTATGACAAGAATTGGAATGTTGCTCTCAGGTTGAAGGTAGTTTAGTCAAAGTCCTTGGTTCATTTATCTAAATGTGTACAACCTGGAAAGAATACAGATAAAAATATAGTAATTTATTAGCACTTGTAATTAATTATTTATCATCTGAAGCTCAGGAGCTCTGAATTATGCACACAAACACGCTCTTAAATGACATTGTCCAAAAAGTATACAGAATTCTAACAGTGTTAGTTTGGATTGTTTACTATGTGGGACACAGAGGCTCCAATCCGTGTGTGTTTATAATATGTATGGACATAAAAAATATATGATCAAAAAAATTGGCCAGCAAACCTGCCTTTTTGATTGATCTCAAGCCCACTTTCATGCTTTTCATTATATTCCCTTTTCTGTTCTGTTCCAGAAATACTTAGTATTGCTGCTTAAATCCATTTATTTCATGTCTTCTAGACATGCTAACTGCAACATGCTAGCTTGGATCAGGTTTAATATAGCTATTATCATGCTCATCTATATTGGTAACACAATAGCTATCCTTATACAGAATGAAAAGTTCCAAAATAATTTTATTCTTAAACCTTGAAATCGTTAGTTTTAGGTTGGTTTGATATTGAATGGCATTGGTCAGCTGCACAGCGGAAGATGCAAATTGATGTCAGCCTGACCCAAAATAAAATGGTTCAATTTAGTTCAACAAATCAGTATGGATTTGATTCAATTCAACCCAAAACAAAACATTTCATTTACATTTTCCTGACTGTCAATTTTGTAAAAATGTGCTTTTTCCCATGAAAAATTTTGATTTGGCAGAAGCCACATTTTCTGTTTGAAAAACATTTCAGTGGAAAATTCCTATTTTTAATACAGTCAAATAAGAAAAACAGAGAGATATCAACCAACTATGCACTTTTATTTAATTTATAATAATGGTACAGGTTTAGATTTCCCATTGCAGTGTTGTGGTCAGAGGAGTGGGCTCTGCAGAAGAAAATTTCACAAAGATTCTGTGTTGAGAAACTAGGCTCCAGAAAATCGAAAGACAATTTATCTCCCAGATTATTGCACCAATAGTCTTTTCTAAACTGATTTATTAAAAAGCAAGAGATAAATTAACTATGTACAGTAAATGTTCATTCTAATCTTTTGTTTCTTTTTATTAAAGGATCGTTAAAATGTTTTAGTTTTCACTGCTTCCATGCTCAGGAGAGAAATATAACCATCATTTTATCAAGTTCATTAAGCTTTAATTTTTCTATTTATGAACATATCTCTAGTTTAAGTTGTACTAATGTTCCTTCCTTGTGTAGAGGGAAAATGTCTTTTTGTAAGTATATTTCAGAACACAGACTGTGCTGCCTTACATTCTAAGAGGTCAGTTGCAGAACTAATGATTCTAACTAGGAAGAATGGCTTTCCATGTCCCTCCTTATAGGTAGACTTAGTTGAATATCAAAAACAGTAACAAAAAGATGAATTTGATTTTTTAAATGAATTAATCTTGGATATGTTTGAGCCCCTTTTATGTTCTGCTTTCTGCAGTTCTAGTGAAGTAGCTTTACCAGCACAAATACTTGCAAAAACTGCATTTTAAACTTGAATATTCTTCAAAAGTGAAATTCAAATTGCATAAATGATAGAAAACTATTGTGCATTTAACACACAGATATGCAATTCAAAATTCACACTGCTAATATTTAGTTACATAAGTCATCCTGCCCGGGCACACAGACAATACAATGTCAGGCATCTACGTACCCAACACTGTGTGGATTTCAGTTTTATTTTTTTTAATTTACAATGAAATGTCCTGACCAATCTGCAGCTCAAGAATTATTAACTGACTGAATAAAAAAATAATTGTGAATAATAAATCTGAAAATGGAACAGTTTGTCAGTGGACAATTTGCAAGCAAAAGAGAAGAAATTTGTCCAATTGTGTGTTATGAATTGTTCTGTTCTACATGTATGTAGAGCTGGATTTAATAAATCTGCCCTTCAAAAAGTCCATGGATTCTCTAAGGCTCTTTTTTCAAATATTATTTCATATACTAATATAGGGTTAGCATCTCCTCAATTCTAATTGTAGTTAAATACCAGAATGCATCATCCACTAACCAACAGTGCGGTGCCATTCTATGCCTCCTCCTAATAAATAAATAAAATTCAATCACCACTAAGTACTTTTACAAAGGGACCTTCCTAGCCTTCTCTTAAGCAATCTCATTAACTAACTCATCCCAGTCTATCTGCCGTGCTTCCGAGTCCTCTACAGAAATAACCACTTGATCGCTTAACCTTTTCTGGCCCGTGGATGTACTTGGATAGGTCTTGATTAATTTTAGCTTGCTGAAACTCCTTTCATTAGCAGCCACTGTTACAAGATATCAGCCCCAAAAAAAAATACTCAGTGTTATTTCTGTGTTCGGAAAACTGGCATCTAATGACCTTTTGGGAACCATAGCTAAGGAAATCAGTTGGCACTTTCATTTTCTTAAAGATTCGTTTGCAGAAAAGGTGAAGAGCTCAATCTTGTCTCCAGAACTCTGAGTTTAAATCCTCAGGGTAGCTACATGCTAAGGTTTGTGTGCGCCTCTTTAGGTCTTTGCAGCTTAGACTTTTCAGTTTCTCACCTGTCAAAAAAGCAAATTTTTCTCAGATTCCATCGTTCTTACTCATCTTATTGCCCAATGCATTGATATTGGTTTAAGATGGGGTTGAAAACCTCTCATTCGAAATCGTCTTGAGGATCTAATGACCTTTCATCCTTTGCAAGTTTTATCTGGCATTACTTTCCTCCTTCAGGATTGTTTCTCTTTGAACTGCATGGGTATTCCTAATGTTTCAGCCTGTAATTCTGATACCAGCCGTAATTCTAATAAAGCGGCTTGAAGGCCACCAAACAAACCATGAACCATTTAAATGTCAAGATCTGGACTCTGCAAGATTCACAACGTTAATTTCTGATAACATAGAACACCACATCTTGGCCAAAACAAGAAATGAAAACTCTGAAACTTTTATTTGCAAGCTGTTAGCTTCAGACTTAAGTTTTGCAGTATGACTGAGTGAAGTCTTGATCTCATTTAAAGCATCAAGAAGAAGCACAAAGGACAGAGACATTCCATGGAGGAAAATTTATTAAAAGGGATTCTTTATATCCTAGTAAAGAAGAGAGGAAAGGGATAGATAATAAGGCACAAAATATCATAATGCCACTATATAAATCAATGGTATCCCCATACTTTGAATACTGCATGCAGTTTTGGTTGCCTTAGCTCAAAAAAAGATGTATTATAATAGGAAAAAGTACAGACAAGGGGCAAAAAAATGATTTTACGTATTTGGAACAGTTTCCATATGAGGAGAGATTAATAAGACTGGGCTTCTTCAGCTTTAGGAAAGAAATGATTAAGGGGGATATGATAGAGATCTAGAAAATCATGAATGGCGTGGAGAAATGAATAAGGAAGCGTTATTCAACCCTTCACATAACAAAAGAACAAGGGGTCACCCAATGAAATCAATAAGCAGTAGGTTTAAAACAAAAATAAGGAAATACTTTACTCAATGCACAGACAACCTGTGGAACTCACTGCTATCAGATGTTGTGGAGGCCAAAAGTATAGCTGGATTCAAAAAAGAATTAGATAAGTTTCTGGAGAATAAAGCCATCAAAGGCCATTAGCCAAGATGGTCAGAGAGAGAACCCCATGCTCTGGGTGTCCCTAGGCCACTGATTGGCAGAAATTGGAATTGGACAACCGGATGCATCACTGAAAATTGTCCTGTTCTGTTCATTCCCTCTGACATATCTGGCATGGGCCACTGTCAGAAGACTGGGCCCAAGATCGCCATTCTTATGAATCCCCTCAATCTAATTTCATAGTGGATAGATTGCCTTTAACCTTGTGGACAATTTTGTTGTGCTTTGATGTTTTAATGTACTTCTATTATGAATTTTCAACACATTCCAACAACTAGTAGAAGCGAAATACAATCTTTGAACAATTCTAAAATACAGAAAAACTATGGGAAAAACCATTGCAGCAGTTTCTCCAAAAAAAAATTCAGTGAGTGGGCAGCATGGGACAAAAGATGCATTCTGATTTATCTACTGAACTTTATTTTGAACACCTTTGTATGCGGCAGCCATGTTAGCTGTGTTGTCATAGTTTTGTCCTCTCCAGTTAACCGTACCTAAATGATCTTTTTCCAGTGTCTCTAAAATAACCTCTGTCATACTGTCCCCTGTTTGGGTGTGAATATCAGTGCAATCTACAAAGCTGTCATCAACCTTTGTTCAGTCTTTCAAAACCTCAACATAACTTAACACCTGAAACATTTGTTCCATTTGGAAGAGGTCTGGAGTGCAGTCAAACATAATTAAGTAGTATTTTACTTTCCTAAACTTGTCAGCAATAGTCTACATATTTTTCTTGCTATTTTACTGATTAAATTCATTTTGAATTTGGTTTGATGAGTATATCATCTTTGAGGTACTGGTCTGGTCACAATAATTTCCACATGATCTCATACCATGCAAACAACGAAAGTAAATGCAAAAAACTACCATAATGACTGTCTAATTTATCCTCTAAATCTTGCAGAGCTAAGTATCTCTCATGGGAGTAATACAAAAAAATGCATCATATGTCCTCCTGTATCTGATAGCAGATTTGTATACTCTTTTCCAGCCGTTCTGCAAGTTCATCCAGAAAGCGATGGCCACTAAGTGTTCTTTTGAACGTTCATGTAGACATAATCCCTTGCTAAAGTGGAAAAAGTTTGTGGACCCAGTTTTACAGTTTGCAAAGAAAGATGAGGAATTTGTCTGGAAAATCAAACAAACAAAACAGAACAAGAAGGCAAGAATCAAGTTGCATAGCAACCCAGATCACTGGTGAAACTCCCCATTAGGAGTTTT
Source organism: Gopherus evgoodei (assembly GCF_007399415.2). NCBI lineage: Eukaryota > Metazoa > Chordata > Testudines > Testudinidae > Gopherus > Gopherus evgoodei. The sequence goes on along the minus strand of NC_044327.1, from coordinate 66,989,118 downwards.
GACAAAGAGCCACAATTTTAATACTTGCCTTCATTTGCTTTTGCAAGGCAATAAGTCTTGTTTTAAATTAACATAATCTGTCACTTGTGGTTGAGTAGCCAGATCTCCCTTGTCAAAGTCAAAATTCTGCCCCCTGCTTCCAATAACCAAACTACTTTGAGTCCATGTCCATAACAGTAGCACTAGCAACTAATGGGCATATTTCTCCTGAAAATCAGAGAGACTGGGACCCAACAAGACAGAATCAGAGAATCTAGAACTGAACAAGCCTGACAAACCCAAATTGATATCCTCACTAGCTAAGGAAGGGCCAGAAATGCAAATAGCAGAACCATCTGCAGATTGTTCACCAGCAACATAGTCAAACTTTGGACATTTCAAGATATTTTGTAGACCACTTGCACTTTTCTGATCATCTTTTTCATGGACCTGCTACAACTTGCATTTTGAGTACCACTCTTGTGTTTATAGATATTAAGGGTGGAAATCACAGTTGACCATAAGAATTTGCCTGCTGAGTTCTTCACTAATGAATTGCTAGGTTTGGAAAGACTGCACTAGAAGGTGAAAAGTCATAATATCTCTGAGAAACTCAGTGCTATATCAGGTGAAACTAATGAGAAAGAGCTCAAGAATGCAGGTAAGATTAATCAAGGTGAAGGGAAACATTTCAGAGAAGGCTAAGGACCCACAATGGAAGAAAGGAGGGAGAAGTTTAAAAAAAAAAAAGGTGGGGGGGGAGAAGAGGTCCTAGGCATGGTTCTACTGGAGCTGTTTGAACCCTGTGGAGCCATTTGAATTGGTTTTCTCATGGCCCTGCTAACCAGAAATGAGTACCTAGTTGTTGTAGCAAATAATTAAATTATTAGCATTTTCTAGGATGCCAGATATCCCCTCTAATTCTTGACATTATAAAACATTTAACAGAGGAACTGCCATATCCTCAAACTTTTCAAGGCCTGCATGGAGGACTCTTTGAGTTCATCCTGTTTTATGTTGAAATATCATTCTGAAGTAGTAATCTTCAAAGTGAGCCAGGAAAAATAAAAACTTTCTCAAAACCTGGAGTCCTGTGATGTGCCCAAAAGTGGAGTTTTAATGTATCTGAAAATTGGTTTATTTTTCTTTTACACGTTTGTAAAACTTTTTGGATGTTTTCCTAGTAAATTCTGGTAACTTAAAGTTTCTGCTCTGAAAGAAAAATTTCCTCCTGCAGAAAATATGCTTAGTCTATATAAGAATTTTACTACTTTGTTCATGTGTCACTTTTCTCTTGATACCTCATCCATATAATTAAGAGCTAGCAGTAATAGAACTTGAACATTATCCTGTTCATTCTCTCTCTCATGCGCGCGCGCACACACCCACCCACCCAAACACACACACCCACACACACCTGCTACTCTTCTCTTTCATTTGAGGTTACACTCAGTCCCAATTCCACAATTTCGAAATTTGTTTTCATTCCAAATCAGAACAAAACATCAAATTTTGAAATTTTCTGCAAAATGACATTTTTTGGGGAAAAATTGTTTACAGTTAATTGAAATGTTTCTTTTCAATAAAATCAAAATGTTTCATTTTGATTTCAATATTCTATTTTATATTATAACAGACTATAAATAAAATAATTTTCTAAACAAAGTCATTTTGAAGCAAAAAATCAGAACATGCCATTCTGCTGAGGTCACAATAGAAAATTTTGACCTTATCAAAATACTTTGTTTCAAATTTTTTTAAAAGAAAATTTTCCATGGAATATTTTGATTTCAATGAATTGGCATTTTTTCAATGGAAAGAGGGTCTATCAGAAAATTTCCACCAGCTCTATTATCTTAATTTTAATGTGTGTAGATAAAATTATAACACATTAAATAACTGTTTAAATTATACATTTTATCTAGTAAACATTACTATTATTTGCGAACAGCAGTTACAAAGATTTTAATGGCAACCATTGTTCATCCTAATATATATGGATATGAACAGATGATATTAACCATTATATGAAAATTAGTATTTGTAATATCAGGTATAATTATTAAGCCTCAGTAAACATGTTGCTAATCAGTCTATGTCATAAACAGATAGCTAAGAGTTAATATTCTTTTACCTGTAAAGAGTTAACACAGGGAATCTGAAACACCTGACCAGAGAACCAATCAGGAAACAAGACTTTTTTTCAAATCTGGGTGGAGGGAAGTTTTGGGTGTGAGTCCTTTGTCTTGGGTCCGACCCTCTCGGCTCTGAGAGTGATTTTTCTGTCTCCTGGTTTTCTAATCTTCTGTTTCCAAGTTGTAAGTACAAGGATAGTAAGACAATAGGTTTATATTGTTTTCTTTTGTATTTACATGTGTGTAGTTGCTGCAATGTGTTAAATTGAATTCTTTTGGAATAAGGCTGTTTATTCACTTTTTTTCTTAAGCAGTTGACCCTGTATATTGTCACCATTATACAGAGCCTATTTTTAATGTCTTTTTTCTTTCTTTTTTATATAAAGCTTTCTTTTTAAGACCTGTTGGAGTTTTTCTTTAGTGGGGACTCCAGGAAATTGAGTCTGCAGCTCACCAGGGAATTAGTGGGAGGACGAAGTCAAGGGGAAAATCTCTTTGTGTTAGATTTACTAAGCCTGACTTTGCATACCCTCTGGGTGAGGGGGAAGAGAGATTAGCTCTCTCGGTACTTGTGTTTCCAGGACTTGAAACAGGGAGGGTAGAATCCCTTTGTTTAGATTCACGGAGCTTGCTTCTGTATATCTCTCCAGGAACCCAGGGAGGGAACACCTGGAGGGGAGGAGGGGGAAGGGAAATGGTTTATTCCCCTTGGTTGTGAGACTCAAGGAATCTGAGTCTTGGGGTCCTCCAGGGAAGGTTTTGGGGAGACCACAGTGAGCTAGGCACTGTATAATTTCTGGCTGGTGGCAGCAATTACCAGGTCCAAGCTGGTAACTAAGCTTGGAGGTTTTCATGCTAACACCCATATTTTGGACGCTAAGGTCCAGATCTGAGAAGAAATGTTATGACAGTCTATTTAACAAACAACAATCTCTTACGTTCAAATAATTGCACAGATAAAGTAAGAATGCAGTATTTGACAGAGTTATCAAGTAATTTGCTCTAAAATAGCATGATAGATCTGTGAAAGTCTATATTACATCTGTGGCCATGAAAAAAATCTTCTACTCTTCGTAACTTCTCTCTGGTTGTACTGAAGTTATCCCAGAAAGATAATATATCAAGAGTTTCCCAGGAAGCTAAACCCTCAGTTTAGTTTTGAGTATAATTGCTTTCGTAAATGTTAGCTGATGTAGATATCAGCTTTTTAATTTACAGGGGGAATATATCTATTCAACTATGCAGTGTGTCTGACACTGACTTGATACTGATATGATTTATGAGGTAATAACTTTGGTTCAATAGCTGGTGCATTTATAGTAATTCACTAAAAGGTGACTGATTTGACATACAGTGGTTACACTAAAAGTTCATTCTCTTTGGAAGCTTCTGCTGGTTTGACAGTGATTTTTCTATATTTAAAAGTGGGGTATACCACTGGAATTGATAAAAGCTCCAAAACTGGAATAAACTTTTAAAGCGTGACCTTTGCATGAAATGTCTGACTCGATAAGTGTCCAATTCTTAGTACTGTAGGGGGTGTACAATGTAATATCTAATAGGGCCTGCCTTATGTTTTATATGGACTGCATCCAGGGCATGTGTAAACCTTAAGTGTGTGATATAAGAGTTTCATCAGTAAAGTTACTAAAATCATACATTAACATACAGTTCTTCCCTGACAAGTGACTGTGACAATGGCAACATGTGGTTCCATATCTGTCTCTGTTATTTCTGCAGCAAATGTGCTCAGTTTATAAATGAAATAATTAATTATTCTTAACGGCCAACAATGAAATTCATAAACCAGACTGAAAGGCAGGTTAGATTTTTTTCTAACTTGCTTAACATTACCCATAAAAAAGATTTTCCAAAGAAAATTAAGCTCTCAGTTACTTCTGGGCAACCCCATTGTCTTTGAGTACTGTCTTTAGTGATACCTGTGCAAACCCATTGACTTCAGTGAGAGCCAGCAGATCTAGTTAAGCAGCAGCTAATGATTGGCTCTGTTCCCTGCAGGAAGATACTTATCCAGCTCTGTTAGAGAAGGAGAGACAGGATAAATGCACACTTTCTGGAGAAGGAGGTGGAGGCTGCAACAAGGCAGGTGGGCCCTGTGGTGTCCCTGAGCCTAAGGGAGAGCTATTGTGGGAGACGAGACTCTCAGGTATCGGTCCAGGTCAGGATTATCTTTTTTGTTACTTTCATATTGTTTGCATTTATGTGGCAGAAGAATAAAAGAGGAGGCAAAAACAGAGTGGGGCATGTCTGTGCGCTTTGTCCCCACACTGGTGGACAGACCCATCAGGCACAGAGACCAAATCTGTTAAGTAAAAAGGTGCCATTTATACAGTATTCTTCAGAGTGGAACCACACTATAATATCAATGTAAAATGTAATTTAAAATTTTGAAGTTAACAAATTAGTCTGTGTTATTGCTAGTCCCACAAAATGACTAGTCAAAGGCACCTGGTTTCTCCAAAACCAACAGATTAAAACAAATTTGAAGTTTCCAAGCTGAGTTGTGTTTGAGATATAACAGTTCAATTATTATTAATAATAATAATAATAATCCTGGTAATACATTATCACAATATTTCTTTCATCATAAATTCTAATTGACCTGTCTCATATGCTATAAATGTTTCAAAAATATTATATTGTGATCTAGGATCTTGCATTTAAAATTTCAGGCTATTGGTCCATTTTTGGCAAAGTTTGGAGAGCAGGTATCAAGCTGGACTACTAATAAAAAGCTAGCTGTACCTGAGGAAGGGGACAGATTCTGGCCTCAGTTACATCAGGATAAATCCTTCAGTGGAGTTACTCTGAACTTGTTCTTGTGTAACTGAGATCACCTAACTCTGAGTTATTAACCTTAGTAAAATCAGACATGATGAAGATCTCCTGCAATGGTCCTTACGTTTAATCCCTCTGTGGGAAGCTTCATTTCAGATATTTATTTCAATATGGTTATTTTTTCCCTATCAGTTTTGCTACAGAAGGTTTGTGCATTGTAGACTTCATTCTCATCATGCTGAATGAATGGGGATTTAGGTTGGTAACTCATCATGTATGCATCAAGATGCAACTTCATTTTCCAGATTTAGTGATCTTTGATAACCACAGCCTTGCACAGACATCCCCAGTGAAAAACGCTCTAATACATTCTTTTTTAAAAACGAATTTAGTGCTTGTGAAAAGACTGAAATCTCCAGAAACTGGAGCTTTCTGTTTATTCACAGTACACAGCATGGGGTAGTGAGAGTTCAAACTTCCTTGTACGACCCTATGGCCTCTACATATGTCTAAGCAATGATTAAGGCTACGGTTGCATTAGAGAGCTATCCTGTCAGCTTAATTACTGCAACCCTCACAAGCAGTGGTAGCTATGCTGGCAGGAGAAGCTCTCCCGCTGACAAAGTACTGTCCATACCGGCACTTAGGTCGGTGTAACTTATGTGACTCAGGCCTTGGCTACCCTGGCGCTTTACAGCGCTGCAACTTTCTGGCTCAGGGGTGTGAATACCCCCCACCCCGAGCGCTGCAAGATACAGCACTGTAAAGTGCCAGTGTAAACAGTGCTGCAGTGCTGGGAGCGCGACTCCCAGCTCTGCAAGCTAAACCCCATGAAGATGTGGAGTAAGTGCAGCGCTGGGAGAGCTCTCTCCTAGCACTGGCGCTGCGACCACACTCGCACGCAGCGCTTTGAAGTTTCAAGTGTAGCCATACCCTCAGAAGGATGGCTTTTTTCACACTCTGAGGGCTTGGCAACACTTGCAGGTAACTTGGGAGTTACAGCTGTCTTTGTACAGCTGTTTAGGGAAAGCGCTGCAGTGCGGCCACACTGACAGCTACCAGCGCTGCAGTGCGGCCACACTGACAGCTACCAGCTCTGCAGTGTGGCCACATTTGCAGCATTTGCAGCACTGTTGGGAGTGGTGCATTGTGGGGAACTATCCCACAGAGCACCTCGTCCCATTTTGGAGCCGTGGGTTGTAGGAAGGGGATGGAAGGGTGCGGGTCATTCCGCTTCCTGTCCAAACGCCCCGTGGTGCATCGCTTCACATCCCAGCAGTCACTGTTTTTCCATCCACGTTTGGCGCCATTGTGACTCTCCCAACGGTTTCTGTGCAGTGCGTTTTCTGTGGGAAATGGAGCCCGAGCTGCTGAGGACTTTACTGATGAGTGTCGCCAGCACATCACGTTTGGCAGTGGAGCTATTCCTTCAGCTCCAAAGTGACAGTGAGGAGTCTGATGATGATATCGAGTCGCCTGACGCATATGACACTAAATTGCTTGTGGCAGTCATGGAAATGCTCAGCACCGTGGAACGCCGCTTTTGGGCTCGGGAAACAAGCACTGAGTGGTGGGATCACATCGTCATGGAAGTCTGGGATGACGAGCAGTGGCTGCAGAACTTTCGGATGAGAAAAGCCACTTTCATGGGACTGTGTGAGGAGCTTGCCCCCATCCTGCGGCGCAAGGACATGAGATTGAGAGCTGCCCTGCCAGTGGAGAAGCGGGTGGCTATTGCAATCTGGAAGCTGGCAACTCCAGACAGCTACCGATCAGTCGTGAACCAGTTTGGAGTGGGAAAGTCGACCATTGGAATCGTGTTGATGCAAGTTTGCAGGGCCATTAATCTCATCCTGCTAAGAAGAACCGTGACTCTGGGGAACATGCAGGACGTTCTGGATGGCTTTGCACAAATGGGTTTCCCTAACTGTGGAGGGGCGATAGATGGGACACACATTCCTATTCTGGCACCACCCCGCCTAGCATCCGAGTACATTAATCGGAAGGGCTATTTCTCTATGGTTCTCCAGGCGCTTGTGGGTCACCGTGGGCGTTTCATTGACATTTACACAGGCTGGCCTGGAAAGGTGCATGATGCATGCATCTTTTGGAACAGTGGCCTGTTCAGGAAGCTGCAGGCTGGGACTTTTTTCCCAGACCGGAAGATCTCAGTAGGGGACGTCGAAATGCCCATTGTGATCCCTGGAGACCCCGCTTACCCGTTAATGCCTTGGCTCATGAAACCGTATACAGGGAAGCTTGACAGGAGCAAGGACCGGTTCAACTACAGGCTGAGCCGGTGCCGAATGACTGTGGAGTGTGCTTTTGGCCATTTAAAAGGACCCTGGAGATCTCTTTATGGGAAGCTAGACTTGGGGGAAAGCAGCATCCCTGCTGTTATATCTGCTTGCTGTACCCTCCATAATGTTTGTGAAGGGAAAGATGAAACATTCAGTCAGGAATGGACCTCTGAGGTTCAACACCTGGAGGCTGAATTTGCACAGCCAGAGAGCAGGGCTACTAGAGAGGCTCAGCACAGGGCTACAAGGATTAGGGATGCCTTGAGAGAGGAATCTGAGGCTGAAAACCAACAGTAATGTTTGGTGCCTTGCACTGGAGTGAAGTGCAGTGGTTACAGTGATTTGCAGGGCCTGTTTTTTTCCTGGGCTACGGTATCTTTCACTTTCTGCAATTAAAAAAACTGTTTTAAAAGCCAAGAATTCATTTATTGAAAAGAAAATTACTAAAAGGGCAGGGGGTTGGGGTGGTGAACTGTACAGTCAGAGGTTTGAATATGTCCTGCCTGGAGTGCTGTGCAATGACTGCTGCACTTCAGGATGAAAATGCTGCATGGTGATGGAGGTTGAGTGCAGAGGATAAGGGTTGTAGTTCTCAGGGCTGGTAGGTGAACGTACAGGTGTTGGGGGCAGCTGGTGGTGGTAAGAACCTGGATGCTGGAGAAGGGGGTTTTGAGCTAACATTGGGGCACAAGGGAAAGAGCTTTAGGACTGAGGGGGGGTGGCATGGTGCTCTGCCTGCATGGCTACGAGTGACTGGATACAGTCCGTTCAGCATGCCAGGATGCTTATCAGCTGCTTCGTGCTTTTCTTCTTAGCCACTGCCTTTCTCCTGCTTTCTCTTTCCCTCCACTGCTGCATTTTTTCCCTTCATTCTTGCAGTTTTTTACTCTCTGGCAGACTGATTCATAACTGCTTTGACCATATCTTCTTTGCTTTTCCGTGGCTTCTTCCTCAGGTTCTGTAGCCTCTCAGAAGTCTCTGATACGGCCAGTTGAGAATTCAAAGACACTGTTATTAGAAAGACGAAAATTGAAACATTTAACGGAGAGGCAGCATTGTGCATAATCACAGTGAAGGAGTTTACAGTCTTACTTTAGCATACTTTCCACATACCAAATAGAGCGCACAGAACCCAGAGCAGAGAAGAAATGGTGAGTAAGAGGGAATGGGTGCAGGAGTTAATTAATCCTGGAAGATATCTCGCTGCTGCTGGTCACGTGGGAATGGGGACTGATTGGTTCAGGGCTGTACTGCGGTTTCTGTGCATTGGGGAAAGCAAACAGCTGCAGGGGGACCTACACTGAACACTATCCCAACATTTTCCACAGGAGTTTATCCTGGAAGATATCTCGCTGCTGCGGGTCACCTGGGAAGCAAGGGAGGGTCTTCTATAGCAATGCGGATTCAGCCCTGGCCCCTATGCAGCTTGCCTGTGTGCAGCAATGGTCCCCCCACGCCGCGCGGCACAGTGGTGCGGACACGTTAGCCCGACTGGGACAAGGACCACAGTGGCTTTCCCTATAAACTTGCGCAAGCGCATTGCCCGCACTCTGGCAGAAACTTTTGAAGAGATTACCAAGGCCGATTATCGCGACGTCATAGACCACATCAATGGGCTATTCCACATCTAGACATGCATGCATGCAGCCATAACCCCCCTCCTCTCCCGAAACATTTCCATCCTGAAAATAAAAGCTGCTTATCGGGAACACACTCCTCTGCTTCTTCTTCACCAACAAGTTCCAGCTGCTGCGACTGGCTACCTTCCTCCTGGCTTGAGAAGAGTTCCTGGCTGCATGCCTCCTGGGACTCCGGGATGTCTCCCCCCACTTCAGTACCCTCACTCTTGGTTTCCTCCCCCCCCCTCCACCTCCCCCTCCTCTCCCCGCTCTGAACTGTCCATCGTGGTTGTCGAATTGGCAGTGGGGTCACCCCCAAGTATCACGTCCAGCTTCTTGTAAAAACGGCAGGTCGTGGGGGCAGCACCTGCGCGGCGGTTTCCCTCATGGGCTTTGCAATAGGCACTCCGCAGCTCCTTTACTTTAACCCTGCACTGCACTGCGTCCCGGTCATGGCCCCTTTCCAGCATGGCCCTTGAGATCTGCCCATAGGTATCGTAATTCCTATGGCTTGAGCTCAGCTGTGACTGCACAGCTTCCTCCCCACAAACACTGATGAGGTCCATCTCAACTCGCCATTGCTCCATGCTGGGGCTCGTTTGGCGTGTGGAGGCATGGTCATCTGGAAAGATTCACTGATTGATTGCACTCCACACCTGGCTGAGCAAACAGGAAGGGAATTTTTAAAATTCCTGTGGCATTTAAAGGGTGGGTCACCTGAGGCCAGGGCTGTAGAGTGTGAACTGATGAGCAGAGTAGCTGAACAGGCATTCTGGGATATCTCTGAATACCTCGGAGGCTAATTACAGCACTTTTGGTGGCCACACTTGTGGAGCAGCACTGCATCACCAGCGCTGCAATCCTTATACCCGAGGCAGAGCAGGAGTACAACCAGCGCTGCAGCCAGGGAGATGCAGCGCTGTATGTGCCTTGCAAGTGTGGACGGTGAGTAAGTTGCAGCGCTGGTGGTGGGTTTACAGCGTTACAACTCTCCAGTGTAGCCAAGCCCTGAGTGACATAAGTTATACTGGCATAAGTGATAGTGTAGACATATCCTTAGAATGACAATCTCTAGATGTCAAAGAGCAGATCAGTGTGTATGCTCATTAAGTTTTTGGGCTCTATGCTGAGAGTTTTAAGGAGGGTATCATTCGTCATAATATATTTTTGTGTGATGTGGGGACTTGGTTGCTTGGAAATGGACTGAAATAGTCAACCCATTTCAGGTAGGCCACTGAACAGCCATCTGCTGTTAATGATTTGTGGTTTCCACAATATGGGGCTGAATTGACCCTTTGAACCATCCAGACTGTGCATCCAGTTCACAACTCATCTGTCTACTGTTGCGTTGGGTTTTTGGGTGTGGTATTAATCAAGGGTATGAAGGGAGTGGAATTAGCACTTGACCTAGTCAGGCTGGACATCTGCAAGAGAGTTGTGGAAGGCAGGTATATTAGCCCTATAATGATAAAGGCCTTTTTCTCCTAGAAGCTGAGAAAGGGCTACCTCAGGTTAACCAGGGACCCCTGAGTCCAATTAAGAGTTGCCTGAGATCTTTAAAAACCCTTCCCCTGATGAAAGAGGAGGAGACAAGCTGCTGCAGGGCTGGTGGCAGCAGGGAGAAAGGCTTCTCTAGGGTGAAGAGGAAGCTACCTAACTGACTGACTGCTTAGAGGAAGCACTGGCACCCTGGGGCTAATAACAAGGTCTCACCCCATGATAGACAAAGGTATTCTCCTTTGTTTTGTGTTGTGAATTTTTCTTTTTGTTTGACAGAGGAATACTACTTGGACCTGCCCTGAGTCCAACTTGGAAAATAAACACTGTCTGGAATGTGGCTGATTTACTCCAGGTTCCCCTCCACACCGCCAGAGGGGGAAGTTCTGAGCCCAGCAAGATGGAGGAGGTGGATTATCACAGCACACATGCTCTTATTTTTATTATTTCACTGGCACCTGTGTATCCTGGTTCAGAGCTGGGATCCAGGAGCCCATTTACCTGGGCACTGTACAGACACACAGAAAGACATGAGAAAAATTTTCAGAAGTGCCTAAGTCCTATTTCCAAAAGTTATTTTTATAATCTAAGATGAGACAAAACATAAGTGAGTATGAAAAATAACAGGACAGCAGGAGAAGAGATGGGGGTAACAGTAAGATGTTTAAGCAGGCTAGCTATGTGACTAGGTTGATGGTCTTGAATCACTGAAAAGTTCGTTTTATATTTTGTGTGCGCGCATGGGTACGCCCTGACCTAGACAACATTAGTTGGTATAGTTGGGTTTTTTGTATTAATCTTTGCATTTTTGTTTCATCTTTTTAAAAGGCAGATGTTAGCAGCAACAGAAAAATAAATAAATAATGCAAAAATAAATGTTCACACTATTTAAAAAATTATCCCGTTTGTACATACAAAGCAAGAGGAAATAGATCTCTCATTCTAAAGAGTATTAATTCCACCAATATTTGTAAAGCACCACTATCCATAAATGTGTGTTCAACAGATAGTCTAATTGCCTCATTCATAGTTGCAGGATATGTACTCTCTCCTCTGGAGACAGCAAACTTAACATTGTTTGTCCATTCACTGTATTTCTTGGCAGAGATCAGGGTATCAATCACAGAGGCCTCTGTTTGCATTAACATTTCTTCTTCCTTCTGTGACAGGTGATTTATTGTCATGTTTGACAGTACTTGTGCTTCGGTCATGTCAGCTGTGGTCCAGAGTCCTTTTCCTTATTTCAGTAAAATCTGAGCATTCATCACTTTAACACAGTTTAACAATGCTGGCATCTTCCTGCTGCCAGCCAAACAAATTCTTGGGAGGATTTGAAACCTTAAAAGCCTTAATTAAACACTTTGTAAGGTCATCTGTGCATCTGGGTGTTACTTGTGGCATCCAATACATTTCTGTTCACCAGGAAATAGAGATTCCTGCTGCATAAAAGACAACAAAAGATAAAATAGATGCTTGCTCTGCAGAGAAATCTGTAAATAAATACACACGGATAGAAGTATCCAGGGTAACTTCTGATGGTTAGTGTATTTCTTATCATGCCACTGTGAGTATGTGGTCCAGCACTTTTCAGCTCCCCATACTTTAAAGTGTTTTTCTCACCCTTTTTTTCACTTTCATTGTTTGCTTGTCTTTTAAATCAGATTCCTATCAAGCTGTGTTTTCCCCTATTGGTCTAACTAGTTTTGTGTTGGTTTTCTGCAAAGAGGCATGTTTCACATCCATGTAAAATGCAATATATGATGGTATCATAAAAATAGGCAGCAGTTGTCCACAGAGATAAAGTTGGACCATTTCACTACTAAAAGCACAGACCTCTGCCATTTACGCTAATGGAAACATCTATTTTTATTGTAATAATTTAGCCTCAAAATTTCCCTTAAAAGTATCACTGTTTTACTTGTCTCCTTTGTTTTTCTTTTCATTCTCTTTCATCTATTTTTCCTTTCCTAACACAAGTGCCTTTTCTACCCTCTTCCATTGTGTTTCATCTCAGGCTAAAGTCTGTCGCTTTCCTTCCCCACCCCCACTCCTTGTTCATGTCATGTTTCTCTTTTTTCCTTATGTTCTCTATAAAGCTCTTTCCTTCTTTCCTGTCTCCCTCCTCAGCACAGCCTGTTCACTCTTCCATACCTTCATCAGACACTTTCTTCCCCCACTCAACAGATTTCTCTTTCCACACATACACTCAGGAAACAACAGAAACAGTGTCTCTTGGGCCTAGTCTTTTCTCCCTCTCCCCAAAAGTCAAGCGCTTGGCCCTCCCTCCCATCTAATGTTGACTTCTATTTTCTTTAGGGCTCTTTATTTATCCTTTCTGGCCAAGGCAAGGTTCTTCCTTCTATTCCCCTTTCTGTTCTCAAGAGAAGAAGGGGGACTTACAATTCATCTGAGCAGCTCAGGCCACTGCGCAGTGAGCTATTTGCCCCTACATATCAGCCTTCCTTCCCCAGACCCAGGGAGGCTCCACCCCTTATTTATGCTGTATGTGGAGCCTGGCAGAAAGACACAATCACAAGGATGGACTGAAGCTGTTTGTGCCTACTAGCAAGCAACAACACTTCAAAAGAGTGGTGCTTGTGGCTGCCTCGTATCTTTGTGTCTCTGTCTGCATGTACAAATATATTTACACACACCCCTCAAGATGCCTATCCCCAATCTCTTGGAAATGACACACAATCTGTCTCATCCTTCTAAGCTGCTTGGAGGCTTTCTGGCAAGGCTACTTCTAAACTTGGGGTACAGTATCATAGTATGATGATAATGTGCAATGATGTATCTCTTCCTCTCGCATGGATTCTAAGTGTTGCTCTCTACCTTATAGGGATGCTTGAATGATACTTCCACACATTCAGCCAGGCCTCTACCCCTCCAATTTACCCCTATATAGGTGTGAATCCCCTAATATTCTCTGTAGAGTTTCTGTGCTTACCCAGATACAGCCCCAGGCAGGGGACTCCAGGAGGCTGTAATAGAATGCTAAAATGTATTCAGCCACTAGGTGGTACCATGTGTAATACACCTTAACTAAAGCGCACAACAGCCGTTCTGGGCAGTATCTGAAAGTGAACACATCTGGGGTATATTTCTCCGGGGAAGGAAGCTCTGTAGCCCCTCCACATCTGGTATAAGAGCTGGACTGGCTAGTAGCAGCCCTGCAACCTTTCATCTACAAGGTGTACATGATAGAGGCTGTTTTCTGAAAGAGTTCGTGCAGCATACACAGCTAATCGGGGTAGAATTCATGCTACTGCTTGGTGAGAAGCTTGGTGCTAGCAGAGAGTTAAGAGAAAGATGGCATCAATCTTTCTTAGTTTATTCTTATACCACTGTGCACAGATGTGCTGGTTGATGAGGGTATAAATGGGCAGGAAACGCAGGTCACAGAAACAGAACTGTATTTTAGGTGCAGTCACTCTACATCAGCATCAACCCTGGGAAAGTACGTCTTACTGCAAGATGTATATTTTATGAACTGAGAGGCTCACTTATCTTTTTATGCTCAACTTCATAAGTTGGAGGCAGTGAGTCCATTTAAGAATCTTGGTGACACTTTTGACCATGCTCTTTTCAAGTAAAAACGTGCAATGTGGTTTTTTCATTTGTGCATTGTATGCCAGCTTTATCCTTACTGATCCCATAAAATCTTTGCAAAGCAAGACCTGATCTCTTGACAACGAGGCTCACTTTTTGTAATTCTGTCTTAGAAGAGCTCGAAGTATGGTGTCTACATCACTTAGAGCTTGTTCACAATAAAGTAGTATGTCTGCTTCCTGGCTTGAGGAAATGTGAGCATATTATGCATGCCCTGCTTTACTTTGACTGCTTTTAAAGTGATAGATTGACTTTAAACTGGTACTGTGGGTTTCAAAAGCCTTTGACAGAGTAGGCTGTATCTGTATTTGAGGCCCCCTCCTTGATTCCTGATGGCAATCTGTACTCTCTCACACATACCTTTTGTCAGCAGATGATTGGGCCTTTGCTGTCTTGGTCCTAGGATGAAGCGCTCATTCCCTTCTGAAATCTATAGTCCATCTCGCTCTGAAAAGCAGATAAAAGCCTTTGGGTGTGTGTGTGTGTGTGTGTGTGTGTGTTAGAATAACTATGGGTGGCCCTCCATTATATTTCCTTTCTATTGTTTTTTCTCCTCACATTTTCCCCCACATTTTAATTATAATGATTTTTAAAAAAATATATTTTAGTATATGCTTAAAATTGTTTTTATTTTGTTGAACTGTGCAGGATGTTCTATAGAAACGAAAGTAACATTATTATTGCATTGCATATCTGCTAAGCAGAACAATGTTATCTCCCATAGTACACTTCGGTTTTAATTTTTGTCTGGATGATGTTGGCCTGTTGGTTTTAGACAGGCATTCTCCTCCTCTGTTTCTTTTTTAAATCTCTTTTTGATGGATTGGCTTGTGTGAATCTTTGGTTCCTGATGAGGAGTCATTTCAGAGGCACTAGGCCTCTGTCAATGAGAACTGTGGGTGCTGAGCACCTCTGAGGATCTTAATATATATGATTCTAGGGAAAGGAAGGAGTGAGAGCAGCAGAATAAGGACAATAGACTTAAAATAAGCAGGCTTCAACAAACTCTGAGAACTGGTAGATGAGACCCCATCGGAAGAAAATCTATGGTAAAAAGGAGTTCAGGAAAGCTGGCAATTTCTCAAAAAGACAAGATTTAGGGCAAAACAACAGGCTATCACATTATAAAGGAAAGATAGGAAGAATAGTAAGATGCCAATATGGCTGCATGAACAACTCTTTAATGATCTGAAAATCAAAAAGGAGTCCTACAAAGAGTGGAAACATGGACAAATTGCTAGGGATGAATAAAAGAATAGCACAGAGATCTGGGCACAAAACCAGAAAGGCTAGGACACAAAATGATTTGCACCTAGCATAGCTGCAAGAGGATAGACTAAGGGAAACCCACCCCAGAATAGTCAATTAGCCCAATGGTTAAGGCACTCGCCTGGTGTGTGAAGACCCAGATTCAAGTCCCCGTTTTTTGAATTAGACAGAGCTGGGACTTGAACCTGGATCTCCACATCCCAGGAGAGCTTAACCACTGGGCTATTGGCTATTCTGGGGCAAGTCTCTTTTTCCCCCTCATTTTAACCAGAAATTCCAGCCTGGACCCGAGAAACATTCCCAACAAATGTTTAGTCAAAACCAACATATTCCTGAGAAAAGTTCCATGTTGGATGAATCAGCATTTTCTGAGGAATCAATTTTGTCAAAACATTCCCAATCAGCTCTATTAATGACATATATGCCACTGAGGATACACTAACTTGAATATGACGTTGTAGTGTGGCTGTTCACCCTTGGGCTAAGCTAGCCTAGACTCTGATAACCTGAGTTAATTGCAGGCTTGGTCTACACTACAAGTTTAGATCAAAGTTAGCAGCGTTAAATTGAATTAACCCTGCACCCATCCACACAACGAAGCCATTTACTTAGACATAAACGGCTCTTAAAATCGATTTCTGTACTCTCCGACGAGAGGAGTAGCACTGAAATCGACATTGCTGGTTCGAATTAGGGTCAGTGTGGTCGCAATTCAACGGTATTGGCTTCTGGGAACTATCCCACAGTGCACCATTGTGACCGCTCTGGACTGCAATCTGAACTCGGATGCACTAGCCATGTACACAGGAAAAGCCCCGCAAACTTTTGACTTTCATTTCCTGTTTGCCCAGCGTGGAGAGCTGATCAGTACAGGAAACCATGCAGTCTGAGAATCAAAGAAGAGCTCCAGCATGGACCGTACGGGAGGTACTGGAGCTGATCGCTGTATGGGAAGATGATTCCGTGTTAGCAGAACTACGTTCCAAAAGATGAAATGCCAAAACATTTGAAAAAATCTCCAAAGACATAATGGAGAGAGGCCACAATTGGGACTCACTACAGTGCTGCTTGAAAGTTAAGGAGCTCAGTCAAGCATACCAGAAAGCCAAAGAAGCGAAGGGATGCTCTGTGGCAGAGCTGCACACATGCTGCTTCTACGCTGAGCTGCATGCAATTCTAGGAGGGGCCGCCAACACTACCTCACCCCTGACCGTGGATTCTGAGGAGGGGGTACTCTCAGCCATGCCTGAGGATTTTGCGGATGGGGAAGATGAGGCAGAGGAGGAGGAGGAGCTTGTGGAGAGCACACAGCACACCGTTCTCCCCAGCAGCCTGGATCTTTTCCTCAACCTGACTGAAATAGCCTCCCACCCCTCCCAAGGTGGTATCCTGGACCATGAAGAAGGAGAAGGGGGATCTCTGGTGAGTGTATCTTTGTAAATATAAAACATGGTTTAAAAGCAACCATTTTTTAATGATTAATTTGCCCTGAGGACTTGGGATGCATTCGTGGCCAGTACAGCTACTGGAAAAGTCTGTTAACGTGTCTGGGAATGGAGCAGAAATCCTCCAGGAACATCTCCATGAAGCTCTCCTGGAGGTACTCCAAAAGTCTTTGCAGAAGGTTTCTGGGGAGGGCAGCCTTATTCCATCCTTCATGGTAGGATACTTTACCACTCCATGCTAGTAGCAAGTAGTTGCATGACAAAGCTTGGCAGCATATGGTCCCGGTGTTTGCTGGCATTCAAGCAACATCCATTGTTTATCTTGCTGTGTTATCCTCAGGAGAGTGATATTGTTCATGGTAACCTGGTTGAAATATGGGAATTTAATTAAGAGGTCGTTTAGAGGTGGCCATTCCTACTGGGCTGTTTGCCAGTGGCTGAAAAGAAATCCTCTCTGCAGTTAGCTAAGCGGTGGGGAGAAGGGGGCATTGGCACTGAGCGGTTCGCGTTTGGCTAGCAGGGATCTTCCCTGATATCAGCCATGCGGCGAGGGGGAAGGGGTAAAGTGATCATCCCAGAGAATTGTGGTTTCTGCTGCTGCACGTTAACCCGAAAACCACAGCACTCAACGGGCTTTGCTTGGTATGGGAAAGGAGGGTGCTGCTTGGTAAGCCGAAAGACAATGGCTTACCATGGCCACATGCAAGCCGAATACTGTTGCCCGACCCTGTGTCTGTGATCTCTAACACCAAAGCTGCAGGCACTCAATATTAAAATGCAAAATGTGACCTTGTACCGAAATCACATGTGCTCTGTAATGTGAATAGTGTTGTTCACCATGAAAGAGTATACCCATTGTTCTGTAAAATGTATCACTTCTCTCCCTTTTTCCCTCCCGCAGCTGCAAATTTTTCAAGCCTCCCTCCTCTATCCCAAAGGCTTTCTGAGATAAGGTGGCAAAAAAAACGCATGTGAGATGGAATGTTCACTGAGATCATGCAGTCAACCTGCAATGAAAGAGCTCATCTGAATGAGTGGAAGGACACAGTATCACCAGTACAGGAAAGTGGCCACTGAACATGAGGACAGGAGGGATGAATGTGAGGACAGGAGGGATGCTCAAGATGAGAAGTGGCAGTGGGAAGATCAGAGGAGGCAGCATGCAATGCTGGGGCTACTGCGGGATCAAACAGACATGCTCCGGCATCTAGTGGAGCTTCAGGAACAGCAGAAGGATCACAGAGTGCCATTGCAGCCCCTGTTTAACCGCCCTCCCTGCTCCCCAAGTTCTATAGCCTCCTCACCCAGATGGCCAAGAACCTGGGGGGGCAGGGAGGCCCATGTACCCTGCCACTCCACCCCAGTGACATCTCAAGCAACAGAAGGCTGTCATTCAACAAGTTTTGAAGTGGTCTTTTCCTCCCCTCCTTCCCTCCTCCCACACCCCACCCAGGCTACCTTGTCAGTTCTCTCCCTATTTTTATAATCAATTAATAAAGAATACATGGTTTTTAAACGATAGTGACTTTATTTCCTTTGCAAGCAAGCTGTGATCGAAGAGGGGATGGTGGGTGGCTTACAAGGAATGAGTCAATCAAGGGGGTGGGTTTTCATCAAGGAGAAACAAACAGAACTGTCACACCGTATCCTGGCCAGTCACGAAACTGGTTTTCAAAGCTTCTCTGATGCACAGAGCTTCCTGGTGTGCTCTTCTAATCACCCTGGTGTCCGGCTGCATGTAATCAGTGGCCAGGTGATTGGCCTCAATCTTCCACCCCACCATAAACGTCTCCCCCTTACTCTCACAGAGATTGTGGAGCACACAGCAAGCAGCAATAACAATGGGAATATTGGTTTGATTGAGGTCTGAGTGAGTCAGTAAAGTGTGCCAGAGACCCTTTAAACATCCAAATGCACATTCTACCCCCATTCTGCACTTGCTCAGCCTGTAGCTGAACAGCTCCTGACTACTGTCCAGGCTGCCTGTGTATGGCTTCATGAGCCATGGCATTAAGGGGTGGGCTAGGTCCCCAAGGATAACTATAGGCATGTCAACATCCCCAAAAGTTATTTTCTGGTCTGGGAAGTAAATCCCTTGCCATAGCCATTTAAACAGACTAGGGAGGGAGAGGCGGGCCTGATGACATGTACCCAGAACCACCCGTGACAATGTTTTTTGCCCCATCAGGCATTGGGAACTCAACCCAGAATTCCAATGGGCAGGAGAGACTGCAGGAACTATGGGATAGCTATAGGATAGCTACCCACAATGCAACGCTCCAGAAGTCAACACTAGCTTTGGTACTATGGATGCACACCTCTGAATTAATGTTCTTAGTGTGGCCACATGCACTCAACTTTATACAATCTGTTCCCAAAAATCGAATTCTATAAAATAGGAGTAATCCCATAGTGTAGACATACCTGCAGTAAAGAGACTTACCCATAGCTTCACTCTGTGAGCTCTTGCTTATTGTGAGAATGGAACGCTGTGAATAAAACAGAATTGTTGTGTTTTCAGCCTTCCTCTGCCTATGTTCCTCCATACCATTCTATTTACTTTCAGATCCTTCCTTAACACCTGCTTCCTTAGTCCTTTTTATTTTTATAGTGCCAACTCTCTGCTAGGAGCCTTTTAGTAGACATGTTCTCTCCAGTGCAATTTGACATCAGTCTTGTGACTGACCTTTGTTTGTTCTTGATTGGAATAGGGACACTGTCCTTTCACTTGTATAAATGCATTGTGCTATACGCTTGCGACGAAGTGGGAAGGTTCTTAATGTTTTCTCTGAATATTGTGTGAATCATAGAATATCAGGGTTGGAAGGGACCTCAGGAGGATCATCTACTCCAACCCCCTGCTCAAAGCAGGACAAATTCCAAGACAGATTTTTGCCCTAGATCCCTAAATGGACCTCTCAAGGAACTCAGAGCTCTGGATTTAGCAGGCCAATGCTCAAACCACTGAGCTATTCTAGCCCCAGTGCCTCAGTTTCCCCTATGCATTTCTTAGGAATCTAAGTGGGGGGAACAAAGTATATGATTGTTGCAGAGCCCAAGAGGGCCCCTGTGATACTGTATGCACAGAGAATGGCCAGCACTCTGTCTCCTGGCAACTAATAGCCTGGGCCCCTCCTCTACAAAGGTGCCAGCTGAAGGTGTTGGAGAACAAAGATTAGGTGGCCTCCTGGCCTGGGAAAGGGACAAAGGCAGAGGAGGGGCTGGAGAGTTTCAGTTTGGAGCTGGCTGGGAAAATGGAAGGGAGGCCAGACAGACCTCCTGGCCTCCCCTGGCCCCCCAAGATTGACCTGTTGTCTGTACCTGCAAGACCTGTCTTGGGCTGTGTTCCTGTCATCTAAATAAGCCTTCTGTTTTACTGGCTGGCTGAGAGTCATGGTGAATTGCAGGAAGCTGGGGGGGGGCAGGGCTTTGTCTCCCCCAAATCCATGACAACGCTATGGCTCTTGGGGCTAAAAAACTGAGTTTGAATCAAATTCCCCTGAAGTGTGGGACAGTTTGGAGATAAATGTTAGGGTTGGTTAATGTTTTTATAATCCTGTGAATATGCCAAAGCAATGAGAGAGCCTAGATGGGGATCCAAACCTGGTACCTTGGGCCTATTACTCCTCATACAAAAATAATTAGTAGATTATGTTCACGTTGGTATTGGATAGTTAATGGATGTGCACTGTAGAGTATGTGTTGTAAACGGGCAGCACATTGTGAATCAGTGTGCATGACTAACATTTAGGAATAATGAATGATGTTTTCAGTTCCCCGCTCTCCCTCTCTATGCAGCTGGAACACTGCTTGTTTTGTCTCCACTGTATTGCCATCCTTTTATCTTTCTTTCTCATTGCTCTTCCTCTCTTATCATGTTGGAGTACAAATGTCTATTTATCCCTTTCACTAGCTTGCAGCTCAGCACAGAGATAATTCACTGCTCCCTATTTTGAAAGATTCAGAAACCATATGTGAAACAATTTTATAAAGTACTAACCTTCCCTTTGTCAAATACGAATCCTGCTCTTTAATGTGTCAGTGTTTGTTGAGGAGGCTAATTAGCTACACTAGCAAGAGCACATTGATGCTTTATTTAGATTTGACCTTGCTGAACAGAAAATATGAGTTTTCACATTTGTTCTATTCCATTTAGGTTCTTATACAATGTTATCAATGTACTATCTGAGCACCTTCCAGTTGTGGATTAGTCACGACTAACAACTCTCACATGTTATCAGCTCTCTCTCCTGTCCATTGGGGGAGAAGTGAATGGAGTGTTTTGGTAGAGTGTCTTTTGTTGTTTGTTTTTTGATATATCTATTGTTTTGGATTTATGTAGGAGAAAGCAGCTCAAAGGAATACAACTTGCACTAGGAGTGGAAGGCGTTGAGGTTTGTGATGGTTCTTAGTTTCTGAGGGAGTTCATTCCACAGTCTTCCCAAGAAAGCTGTCGCTTGCACAGAAAAGCTTCACCCATGTGTTAGAGAGTTCCATTGTACTTGGTGAGCATAGTTGTCAAGTCCAAGAGCTTTCCTGAGCATGGATCACTGAGCACCTTAAAGATAAGAATCAAGACCTTGAACTTGATTCAATCTTTTATGGGAAGTCAGCATAGGGAGCACAGGATAGGTCTGTTATGCTTGCGGTAGCCAGTGGTGCAAAAGAGATGCATTGCAGTCTTCTCTACTAGTTGGAGTTTCCCAAATGCTGCTGATTTCATATCCAGGTATATTGCATTGTTGTAGTCCAACTGAAAGGTGACAAAGGCATAAATAACTGAGGCAAGGCTTGTCTGTGGTGTCAATTCGATTGTAAATTATAGGAAATGGTAGCCATTGAAAAGGGGAAATTGTAGACAACACTTAAATATAATAATTGGAAATTAGCCTAATTACAGCCTGTTTTCTTCAGGTGTACATTTGGCTCATGGTTTTCAGTGGGTTTAAGTATATGAAAATGAACTTAAATTCAAAGATCCAGTAAATATTTTCAAACCTGTGGGGCAGACTCCTCGAGTGGCTAAAGCCCTGAGACCTCCCCCCACACCCTACAGCTGGAGCCCAGAGTGCCAAATGGGAGTGTGGGAAGGGAGCTGCAGGAAATACTCTCTGAAAATTTAAGTCGTGTGAAAGTGACTGTTAACAAACCAGCCATTTGTTAGTCAGAGGAATTTGAAAAAAGGAGCTTCTCAGAAAAATCCATCTTAAAGGACCTATTTTCAGTTTCTTTTATCTCAAGTTCATTAACAAAAATACTTGAAAATCATCAGGAAATTCAGTTTTTAACCTTCATATTATATCCTGTAAATTTGGAAACGATTAACTATTCTTCATGCGCTACAAAGAGATTGAACTCCTGCTTTGAGTGAAAACCTGAGCCTAAACCATCTACCAAGATGCTCTTGCACCTCTAATAAATTACCTCACTTTGGAGTTCACGTTCAAGCAAAATGCCCGCTGATTTCATTGGGAGTTTTGCTGAGAAAAGACTATAGGTCCAAGCAACTGATTTCTTTGTGACTCAAAATTTTCCAATTAACCTAAAGTCAAAGTAGAACTCAAATAATCTGTTCTAAATCTCTTTTAACACCAAATACACCCATAGATGATCCACTACAGCAATGGTTTCCAAACTTGTTCCACTGCTTGTGCGGGGAAAGCCCCTGGTGGGTGTGGCCAGTTTGTATACTTGCTGCGTCCACAGGTTCGGCCGATCGCAGCTCCTAGTGGTCGCAGTTTGCTGCTCCAGGCCAATGGGAGCTGCAGGAACCGTGGGCCGAACGTGCAGACGCAGCAGGTACACAAACCAGCCAAGCCCTCTAGGGACTTTCCCTGCGCAAGCGGCAGAACAAGTTTTGGGAACCACTGCACTACAGGTTTGTTTCTGGCTCAAACTCTCTTATTTGAGAGGCTTAAAAAGGTAAAGTCACCCTATAAGTGGTGATTATTGCCAACCATCACCAAAATGCTCCTGAGTACTTGAAAATGGAAATTAGAATTTAAACAAGGATTAAATCCATTTCCCTCCTTCACATTCACCAAATTTGTGGTTGAAAACAGCCTTGCCTTTAATTTGCTCAGACCTCCTTAACTCTTATTTTTCTTTTTCTGAGCCTAATGTGAATATAATACAAATATATTAATGAATCAAACTGTCTATGATTAAACACTTAATTCTATTTCACTTACATTATCTTGTTTAGCAATCGTTACCTGTAATGCTGTATGACAAAACCAATTACTGATCTAATGAGTATGAGGAATTGGAACATATGGAATAAAATGGCATTTGATCAACAAATAAATCAATTCTCTGGATTCATGATCAAGCTTGGAATGTGCTTCCCTTTCTGAAAAAAAGCCAAACATACCAAACAGCCTCCAAACATTCCATGCGATTCACTCTCTACCCTGCCCCCCTCCAGATCCAGATGGCTTTTGAACAGCAAAGTGTCACATTCAAAGCTAAAGCATTTAACAGACAGGTCAGTTCTCTGATTACAGTGACAGCAGTAGACTTACTGTCAGCGAAGCATTCTGGAAAGAGGAAGCTGTTGAACAATGTCGGATTTGTGAATGCCATTATTTATGAACCAAAACCTCCTTTATTTTAGACTAAAAGCTTTGCACACATCATTCCTACATAACACACTAGTCCACATTATTCTCCACTTGAGAATCTAATGTCTGTGGACATAAGTTGCCCTTGGATCTCAGCCACAAACAGCACATCTGCGATGGTTAGAACCTCAAACCCAGGGTAGCTGCTTCATAGCAATAATATCCCCCTAGAGATATTGTAGATGGAGAGTGCTTACAAAACATGTTAAGTTCTCCACCTGCTCTGTTCATGGTTGGAGAGAGGCCTTGAAGAAGAGGTGTTGCCAGCCACAGATAAGTGATGATAATATCACATAGATAATGGAAGATTAAGTTGCAGGCAGCTTCTACCTTCAGCTCACTGTGCACCCTGAATTGACCTTTACTTTCTCTTGTAGTGTCCTAGCCTATCCAGGGGCGGCTCCAGGCCCCAGCACGCCAAGCGCGTGCTTGGGGTGGCATGCCGTGGGGGGTGCTCTGCTGGTCGCCGGGAAGGTGGCAGGGGGCACCAGCGGACCCTCTGCAGGCACACCTGCAGGAGGTCCACCGGAGCCGCCTGCCGCCCTTCCGGCAACCGGCAGAGCACTCCCTACGGCACGCTGCCCTGCTTGGGGCGGCGAAATGTCTAGAGCCGCCCCTGATCCTATCTGAACTCATCAAGTAGGGGCCTTGTCATTTCATTTTTACCCATAGTGTGCCATGCATATATGTGGCATTATATGAATAAATTTATATTGTGCCTTTCATCCTGAAAAGTCTCAAAGTGTTTTACAAAGAAAATATACAGTGTCAAGAATCACTTACTCACCATTACTGTGTAACCATCTCTGGGGTGTTATATAGCAGATACTTAACAGTGCACCTCAGGGCTAAACAGTAGTTTAGGACAAGAAGCAAAAACCACTGTATCCAGTTGAAATTACACAGTGAATGTAGATGGGGAGAAAATAATTTTCTTAAGACTTTTGTAGGCATAGATTTCAGCCACAAGATTTTTTTTAAATTTCTTTTAGTTGCAATATTTCTTTTCATGTTCTCCTCTGTATGATACATGTTATTCATACTGCTGTTGATTATTATGAACCATGTTTATACACTCAGTTATGTCAGGGCTGGTTACATGCAGAGTTATTCCTTATTAACTTCATATGTGAATGTTGGAGTTCCCTCTGAGACCTTTTTTCCACTTGGTATATCCAGAACACCATGTCAAGTTCTGGAAGAACACTTTGTCTAGCTTTTCAGAATGCAAGAAATCAGTTCAACTCCAGACTCATCACTGACGTTTCTTTTTTGGCATATGATCAAACTAAACTTGAATTGATCAGGATCAAGGTGGGTGCAGGATATGCCACACATCCTAAGTTACACAAAAACTCTCTTCCTTTATATACATCTCTACCCCGATATAACGTGACCTGATATAACACAAATTCGGATATAACACGATAAAGCAGTGCTCTGGGGGGGGGGGGTAGGGCTGTGCACTCCAGGGGATCAAAGAAAGTTCAAAATAACGCGGTTTCACCTATAATGCGGTAAGATTTTTTGGCTCCCGAGGACTACATTATGTCGAGGTAGAGGTGTACATTTCCACATCACCCTCCATTTACTATACATTGAATCACATGTTTTGGGATTGGCTTGATTACTTTGCATGAATTGATCCCTGTACAACATGCTCTGTCCAGCACACTGCCCATGTATGATTTACTCTTTACATCCTCAATTGCTTATACCAACTTTCATCCAGTGGATTAAACTAATTTGGAATAAGACACTCTTATTCCAGAATTAAAGTGTCCCCCCATGCTGTTAATCAGGAATAGTTAATCGACTTTACATCTATGTCCTACCTTAATCTGGATTAATTTTGATGTATAGACGGACTCTGTGTTGGTGAAGAACACTGAGTCCACTGATCTGCCATGATATATGATATGATTGCTTATCTGATTTGTATTTCCGCCCCCAAAAAATTTAGGGGGTCCATTTCTGTAGAATTGCAGTACTTAACTATTAGCCCTTATATTTTTCCACACAAAGAACATGCAAACACTTTGTCTACATAATATTAATTTTGGATTATGGGAAACAACAAAGCAGGAAAGAACAAAAGTAGAGTTTCTATGAGAATTCAATGTATATCTCCATTGCAACATGATCCATCAAGTCTACCTCATAAAATGGCAGCTGCTAGCATCACAGGTACATGACTCCTCTAACAGACTATACCCTTATGTTCACCACTCCTACAAAACTATGATAAATTTTGTACAAAGTGTGCCTTGTGAAGTATCATTTGAAAACTCATAATTTGCTGATCATTATTGCCCCGGTAAAATGTGTGTGTGTCTCAACATTGTATGTAAAGTTATAAGATCCTACTGTATGACATTACTGAGACATGTTCCAAGTTTAGAAAAGCAGGCACAGACCAGTTCCTTAGATACAAAAGGCAAACTGACGCCTCAGCCAGGGGTCAGCATAATCAAAAGGACTATCACTTGATTAAGTGGCCATTCTTTGGCAGGAAGAGCAAGAAATTTACATCTTGGCAGACAGACTTGCTGTTGCTTGAACCCCAGCAGAAGATGATTCTCAAAGAGGGGGAAAAGATACAAAAATGCTGAACAGATGACAAAAAAAACCACTTTTCCCTCATTTTTACTCATACAATCAACAATGCTTAAAAGACAAAAGAAGCACCATTGAACTAGGGGAGAGGTCCAAGCTGAGAAATCTAGCTAGACTGCTGTAAACATATGGTCAGAGAAAGCTTCTGCTTTAAATTCAGTTACCTTGTTAAGTTAGGTATTAGTTTGTATTTTACCTTTGTAAACCAATTGTAAGCAATTCTGTGCATTTCTGGGGACAAGTCTGGGACTGGGAATTTGCTGGTGTCACTCTGCAATATAATTCAGGGATGACTGGTTAGAGCACTCATCTCATAGAATGGAGCATGATTTTGCATGCTAGAGGCAGTATGTGAACAGGCCAGGAGTGGCTGCTCTCTCAGTGGAGTGGCTGAAAAGGCACTTCAGGTTGGAGAATTGAAGGGGGACAGCAGTTCAACAGTCCAGATTGTACCCTGGGAAGTGTCAGAACTCCTTAGTAACTTATCAATATAGTACAGAGAAAGTAAAGTTGTAACAGCTACGTACACCACACTACCAGCCTTGAACTACAAGATGTGTTTTTTATATACATGTATTTCTGTGTGTTTATTCATCTTTGTACTCAAGCATTTCATTGGAAGGCAAATGAATACAAGAGGTGAGTCACTTCACATACCTTGGTAGTAAAATGCAAGCCAGTGGAGATCTCGAGAAGGAAATAATGGAGATCTAAAGGAAATGACTAGGAATTAAATTGAATGAATTTATAACAAATGCCAAGATTCATCGGAGTTCTACAACTCCTTCTCACCAAATATCAGAGGGGTAGCCATGTTAGTCTGGATCTGTAAAAGCAGTAAAGAATCCTGTGGCATCTGACGAAGAGGGTATTCACCCACGAAAGCTCATGCTGCAATACATCTGTTAGTCTATAAGATGCCACAGGACTCTTTGCTGCTTTTCACCAAAGTTATCCAGAAAAGAAGATGGAAATATCTGAGACATGTATTAAGAATGAAGCCAGAGCATCTGCAAGTTTGCCAGTAGGCAGCTGAAGAAACATGTAAAAGGGGCCAGTAAAAAGTATCCCTCCATCAAACTGTATCTTTAGAGGTAAACATTTATGGGACTCATATAGAGGTGTCATAGTATCTTTCCCCAATCTGAACCTTAGAGTCCAAAAGTTGGGGTACTAATCAGGAATTCCAGTACCTGATACACTCTGGTCCCCCCAAAACCTTCCCTGGGGACCCCAAGACCTAAATTCCTTGAGTCTTACAACACAGGGGAATAAACCATTTCCTTCCCCTTCTCCTCCCCTCCAGGTGTTCCCTCGCTGGGCTCCTGGAGAGAGATACAGATTCAAGCTCCATGAATCTAAAACAAAGGGATTCCACCCTTCTCCCTCCCTGTTAAGTACAGACTCAATTCCCCTGAGCTTCAACAAGGGGAAAAAATCAGACAGGTCTTAAAAGAAAAACTTTTAATAAAAGAAAAAAAGAATAAAGAAAATCACTGTAAATTCAAGATGGAATATTACAGTGTCTGTCAGCTTCTAGAAACTGGAGAAAAAGCCTCCTCCAGCAAAAATACAATTTAAAATACTTCCAGCCAAATACACATTAGACCTCTACCAGCCAGATACACATTTGTAAATAAAGAAAACTAATTAAAAAGACTAAACCGCCTTTCTACTTGCACTTACTACTTGAATAGAAAATTAGAGCCTGTGGTACGTCCAGTCACTCTCAGATCCCAGAGAGAAGAAAGCAAAACCCCAAAAACACAGACAAAGGCTTCCTTCCACCGAGATTTGAAAGTATCTTGTCTCCTGATTGGTCCCCTGGTCAGGTGTTTGGTTCCCTGTTTGTTAACCCTTTACAGGTAAAAGAGACATTAACCCTTAACTGTCTGTTTATGACAAGAGGACATGAAAAGAGTAACCCAGGATGGATTAGAACAGCAAAATCTTGTCCGTGCCCTAAGTGACATTTGACAGCATGGGAAGGATTCAGGTATTTGTGAGTGTTTATTTAGGTCTCAAAAAAAGGCTACAAGACCTATTTGGGGTGGGGAGCACTATTTTTGTAAGGATTGACACAGAGTCCTGAAATAGAATAGCAACTTATACCTACTGAAAAGCGTTGTAAAGCAAAGGAATGGGGTATGTAGTTCTTCGTACCTTTTTAGTCACGATTTTCTTCCTTTTCTGTGGTCCACTGGTTTTTGGTTTTTTTGTTTGGGTTTTTTTTTTTTTGCTGCTTGCTGGAAACAGAGCCACTTAAATGTCCATTTTGACACAAACCTGATTAGGAGAAGCAGGTTATTTAAAGAAAGCAAGATCTAGTAGAAAGTGTAATCAGGGGCAGCCTGCTGACCTGTGGAATGGCAGTTACCCAGTTTAGCAATTTATTGTATTTAGTGGGGGTAGTTCAACACATTTACAATAGAGACAATAACTGACTCTCTCACATGTATACCCTGGACAGCCATTCAATGGGAATATTCAGTGCTGAGAACCTGCTATCAGATCCAATCTCTTCAAAGCCGTTTAGCGTCTGAGCTCTGGATTCATTGCAGCTGAGTAAAACATGTGGGCTGGGTTCCTGCTCAGAAATGTGCCTGTTTAGTTACATTTCCACAATAGAAAAAATAGGCTTTGTCTTTGGGGTTTTTGTTTGTTTGTTTGTGACAATGGGAGAGTTACATTTTAATTAGCTTGTTGCAGCAGATATTATAGCCATGATTATATTGTTTGATGCCCTATATGAAGAAAAAAATCCCACATCCTGAAATTAAGCTGGTTATTATTGTGTTGGGTAACATGACACTGTATCAAGACCACAGTCAACATAAAACAGAAATGATGGCATAATGGAAATGTCACCAGAGATCAGTTGTTGGAACACCTCTTTTTCTTCTTCCCCTTTCATGAGTGCCTTTGTTAACTATTCTTCCTGTTTGTTCTCTAGCCTGTATTTCCTGCTGAAGAATTGCTGTAAGCCCTGAAATTTCATTGCATTGATCTAAAACTCTGGCCCACTTTCTTGAATAGTCTTGGGGATAGCTTTTGTTTTTTCACTAAAACTCATACCCTATGTCTGCTGCTTTCCCAATCTTCACAACATGTGAAAGGGGTTCAAAGGGCCAGAGCAAGCTGGGGCACATCCAACTTGGAAGGCATTTTTGGAAATGATTTTGTGATGACTCAGTGCATAAGAGACAGATTTTTATAGCTTTAATTTAAAAAAAACAGACTTGTCAAAATGTTTAAAACGTTGATTTGTAATAATCTCAGAACAAAATGAAACTATACTTTGTCAGTTTTATCAATTTTCCATTTGGCTAACATTGCTACTCTACTGTATCCCCCACCCCCGATCGCAGAGCACACACCATCCCTCTGTTTCTAGTAAAGCTTGAAATTAAATGATTATATGTCTTTCCTTGCTTATTAGTACCAAAGCAGCACCTATCACATGACATCAATACAACTGCAGGAATAGTGTTTAAATCTACTCTGCTACTGCTGCAAAGCCAGCCAGCCCAGGGAATACACAGTAGTGTATTAGTGTAGGGCTATTCCTGTGTATTTTGCTCTTTATACAACAAAAATAACATAAAGAAGCCTCCCAGGCACAGCTGAGTCCAAATAACCATGTTTACTAAGTGTACATAAACATAAAAGATGTAGGTACAGATGTACTGCTCATGTACTGGTTTCTGACTGGCACTAGAAGGCTCACAAACTATTTAAAGGGATACTACCATATTCCTACAATTACATTCACCCTAAATCTCTGCATTATTTTTACTTTTGTTTGATTAGAGTGGTACGCTTTCATTTAATTTAAAAAAAAAATTAGAGGTATTGCTTATGAGAAAACAATTTTAAAATAGGTTAAACTGTGTACATAAATTGCTTTAAAATGTCCCTTTATGTGTAGTTATTAAAATTTTTGGGGTATGGAAGCAGATGAAGTGGAATACTTACTATCTAGAGGTTCTACGC
This sequence comes from Gopherus evgoodei, assembly GCF_007399415.2. Classification (NCBI taxonomy): domain Eukaryota; kingdom Metazoa; phylum Chordata; order Testudines; family Testudinidae; genus Gopherus; species Gopherus evgoodei. Next base: position 66,959,231 of record NC_044327.1, on the reverse strand, counting down.
AGCTCACATTTTCACTTCTGACTGTTAGCCCATGGCAGTTCTCCTGGCCTCTGGGACCTGAGAAACTGATTGTGTTCTAAGATACCTCCTGTCTACAAGCAGCCATGTGATGCCAAAGCAAAAGCAGCAAAGAGTCCTGTGATACCTTATAGGCTAACAGACGTTTTGGAGCATGAGCTTTCGTGGGTGAATACCCACTTCGTCGGATGCATGGATGACATGCATCCGACAAAGTGGGTATTCACCCACGAAAACTCATACTCCAAAATGTCTGTTAGTCTATAAGGTGCCACAGGACTCTTTGCTGCTTTTACAGATCCAGACTAACACAGCTACCCCTCTGATACAAAGCAAAAGAGCTCTGCTTCCTGCCAACATTCCAAACAAAGTTTGTATTTTTGTTGTTTAAACTTTATAAAACTAAAGGGAGGTTGCATGAATTGGTTTCACTTATCTGTACCTGTTATAAAGTACTAGCAAACATTTACATTGTAAATACCCCTGTAACTAAATAACTCAGCAGACATCAAAGAAGCCTTTGGGAATTCTAATGAAGGACTTTATCAGCAAAGGTGCTAATTCCAAAGCAAATAGCCATTGTGTGTGATGACCTGAGGTCAGAAACTCAATGTGCATTCCTCACCTATCATCATAAAAGGAAAAGCCCATGTGAGTAAAGACACTGTCAGCTTGCTTTCTGTGTGAAGATACTATAAATATGAATTCAAAGAAAGATCTTTTATCTCTGAACTGTTGGGAAACTTACAGAGAAATGTACCAGATGTAAAGCGGAGATGCCCAGAAACAATCTGGGTACCCTGAAAGACTTTTGGGAAACTGGCAGTTTATTACATCATGGCCACCATATGGAACTACAAACTGTGACTCGCTTCTTGTTATATTTTACCTGCCTTAACCTCTCAACAACACTCATTCTCTTTCTTAGCTAATAAAACTATAATTAGTTTATTATAGAATTGGCTGCCAGTGTTGTTTTTGGGTAAGATCTGGAGTATCAACTCATCTGGGGTAAGTGACTGGTCTCTTGGGACTATAGAAACCTGATGTGGTATGATTTCAAGTGACCTTTTATCACAAAGTTCAATTTGTTTGGGTTGCAAGATAGGCTGGAGAGTCATGGGGACTTGCTGTGACTCCATGGTAAGGGTATAGTGATCCAAGAGTTCACATTTGTTAGTGGCTTGGTGAAATCTAATTATAGAATACACCACCAGTTTGGGGTGTCTGTCCTTGTTTTCTGACAATCTGCCCTGAGATAGTTTGTGAGCTACTCCAGACGGTATGACAGTTAGTCTTCTTTGCTCCCTGTATCTAGTTCTATAACAACAGTATTGGTATCACAGAACTTGCAGCCATGTCTTTGGAATTCAAATTTTTGTTTGTAGTGGATCTCTTTGCTTTAGCATTAGACAAGAATTTGCACCTTTGGAAATATTTTTGTTAAAGATCCTCCATTGAATTGGCCGTCTTTACTATCCTGGGTTATGTACACAATGTAACATGACAAGGACTCAAGAGTAAAACCTGATATATGTGAAGGAACTATACTAAGACTTGTGCTCTTGAGAGATAGGTCTCAAGCCAAGTCCATTTACAGCCTGTCACTGTTGGCAGATAGAGATATCTATGCACACTGAGGTATCAGAAGCATGGATTTTTCTGTGATTACTCAGTGCTGTTAGTTCTGTAGCTATCTAAGATAATTTTCCAGCTGCCTCTTCAAAGGCTGGTCTGTCTTCCATTTCTGAACAAAAGCAAACAAATTAACCCTCTGGGGCCTGTGAATAAGGCAAACCAGATGTTATTTCTTATAATAAGATTATGTATTTAATTCACGCACAAGTTTTATCACATCAAGGCTATAACAACCTAAGAGGCAAGAAGGGACACTAGAGATTCATTATTTCCCCATGTTTTTGTGTTGCCTGTTACATATGTTAAATAAACTCACTGTGCCTGTACTAGGAGGCTGCCTAATGTGGTAAAGTCTCACTAGAGCGTTTAATAAAGAACTTACTTAGTCTTCTCAGATTTCACTTTCAGCTGTTGAATTGAATCCACCGTGAAAGTAAAAATTATGATTGTCAGGAAACGGTGGGCACTTATTAGTAGATCTTTCATTTTGTTTCCTATCTCTCCCTCTGCAGCCCGATGCCATTTTGTAACTGGGTGAAGAAGAAAAGTGACTTAAAGGGCAGTTGCAAGCTATTTTAAGCTTAAAAAAAATACAGGGTGGAAAAAGGGAGAAACATTACAGTATCCAGAAAAAATCTTTTGGAGGGCTGAGTAATGGAAGATATGTAAAAGGGGCATATAAGCTGTTGCTAGGGAAAATGGTCATGCATTTCAGAGTCTCTTACATAATGTCTTTAATATTTGATGTTGAAACCTTGTGTTCCTGTCATCTTGCAGTTTACGCCTGTAAGAGCTGATAAAGCACAAGACACCTGATGTGAGGGGGAAAAGGAAAGGAAGGATGGAAGGCATAATGACAAAAGCCACAGCAGAAGAGAGCAGGTTGCAATTTGATTGGGATCAGATGGCTGTATTGCCTTAGTTTGTTGTACTTTAACAAAGACCAAAGGAGTGTGAGTCACTGATTATGGGCTGTTTTAATTGATCAACCAGAATATGCATTGCTTGGGCATAGGAGAAGTGGGAGGAGGAGAGTAAGGAAGTTTCTGCGGTACACAGATGGTTGGTAAATCTCATTTTCTTTTGCACTTTTCAGATACATCACTATGTAGACATTGTTTGTATGTGTTTAAAACTGTGTGCTGTAGAACTGTGTAACTAGGACATGCACGTCATCTTCTCAAGTTTTTGTGTTCCTGGGGATTGAAGGGGTGGGAGAAAATTCTTCTTCTGAAATCTTAAATAGCCTCTCCACAGACATTGCATTTTCTGTGGTGCTTGGAAAGAATCCTGGGGTGTTCGTTATTAACATACACACATAATTAACCACAGCAAATGAGGTTAAAATACTTTTATAGAAGAGACGTAAATCAACAAAGGAAGGAAACGCTGAGTGAACTCAGCTCTGCTGTGCACACATGGTCTCCTTTTAGAGCATGCCATGATGTGGGAAGAGATGCGATGCTGTTTACAGAAAGGTTCTAAAGCTGTATTTATTGCCAATCATACCCACTTCACATGAACACTGCAAGCCAAAGTGCTCTGCAGATAGGGCAGTTGAGCCATGAAAAACTGAGATACCAGTAAAGGCCAGATACTTTAGAAGAGAGTCAGTGCCTTAAACAGTAAAGTTAAAAAGTCCAGGACTGTACTTAATTGTCCCCTCTGCAAAGTGGGAAGGGGAGCATAATCAGATGTGGAGAGGAACTCGAAACCTGTCCAGGACCACATAATCTGATGCTGTGGGCAGAAGCTAGTAATAGATGAGGTAGCTTTGGAGACCTGGTCCAGGACAGAGTATTATATGTTCTGATTTGCTTTTTAGAAAAAAAAAAAAGAGAAAAAAAGTTGCTAAAATATAAGCAATATATTATATATAAATATAGAATTAGAATCTATTTGGATGAAAAAGTAATTGTTTAATGTACCTACAAATTCGCCATTTAATGCCACAATGGTGATAATGAAACCTAGTTGATGAGGAAAGGGAAAGAGACACTAAAGCGGCTTTGAAATAAATTTCAGAAAACATTGGGTGCAGGCTTTCGATATTTTGATTCAGCTGCAACAATCAAGGGTTCTGCCTCCCTGCACACTTTAAGTACCAGATTAAATCAAATTTTTAACAAATTAACATTTATGTAAGATCTGAGAAAAATCAATGAACTTAAAATGTGCATATAGGATAGGATACATACACACACTATATGAAGATAAAACTCTTCTGGGCAGATGATTTCTTACAGAGTGAAGTTTCACCATGGCCCCATAGATATGGAGTCAATATCTTTCAGCCAATTTGTAAACAAATTTTATTGGCTCAAGAATATTGAATAACCACTGGTAGGTCAAGTTTGACCCAAAATTACATATTATTCAAACCCTGCTCTGAATATAGAATTCTTAATTTCCTCATGGGCTTTCCTATGGCACTTAACATTAGAGTATCTAGGTGCTTCATGCATATTAATAAGTTTATCTTCACAAAACCTCTGGGAAATGGAGTGTGTTTTCTATTATCCTCATTTTACTGATGGAGAACAGAGGCACAGAGAGATTAATGGACACTTTTGACCTTAGTTTTGGATGCCCAATTTGAAATACCTCCAGTACTTAGCATTAGATAGCACTTTTTATGCTCCAAGCACGGCTCCTAATGACTTCAGCTGCAGGTGTGAGTGCTCAGAACTTCTGCCCATCAGTCCCGTGGATCTCAAGATGAGCACCCAGGAAATGAGGAACAAACAAAATAGTGGCACCCATGAAAAGTGTGCTTAAAGTGACCTGTGGAGCATCATACAGGAACTCTGTGGCAGAGGCAGGGAGAGAACGCAGTTCTCCAGGGCAGCACTCAACTGCCTTTGCACAGATAGACTTTAAGGCCAGAAGGGACCATTAAATCATCGGGTCTGACCTTGTGTATGTTGTGGGCCATTACATTTTACCCAGTAACTTCTGTTGTGAGCCCAATAACTTGTATTTGACTAAATCCTATCTTCCAGAAAGGCAGCCAGTCTTGATCTAACGACCTCAAGAAATGGACACTCCATCACTTCTCTTGATAATTTGCTTCAATGGCTAGTTACCCTCGGTTATAATCTTGTGCCTTATATCTAATTTAAATTTGTCTGTCTTCAGCCTCCATCTATTTGTTCTTGTTATGACTTTCTCCACTACATTAAAAAGCCCTTTAGTACCCAGTATTTTCTCTCCATGAAGGTATGTATGCGTTGTAGTCAAGTCACCTCTTGGTCTTCTTTTGATAAACTAAACAGATTGAGTTCTTTAAATCTCACTGTAAGGCATTTTCTCTAGCCCTGGAATGACTTTTTGTGTCTTCTTTCTTCACCCTATCCACTTTTTCAACACCCCTTTAAAAGTGAACCGTACACAGTACCGTGGACAGTATTCTGGTATTGGTCTCACCAATGTCATATACAAATCACTACCCTACTCCTCCTCACCAGCTTATAAACCCAAAGATTGCATGAGCCCTTTGTTCCGCAGCATCACATTGAAGCTCATGATGAATTGTTTCTCCACTATGACCAGAAATCCTTTTCAGAGTCACTGCTTTCCAGGAGAAAGTCCCCATTCTGTAGGCATGGCATGCATTCTTTGTTCATAGAGGTACCTGACTTTGTAGATGTTTGTATTAAAACACATTTTGTTTGAATGGGCCAATCCATTTAACAGCTGCTTTACTGATATTGTATAGTACTCGTATTTAATGAGGCTCTGGGTTAGGGGTTAGGGTCCCAGTCTTTCTTCTACCCAAATTCCTCATCCCAGTTCCCCCTCCCAGGTTCTTTGTCCCCAGGTTCCTTGTCCAGCCAGTCCCAGTCTTATCCTCTGGGGTCCCACATCCAATCTTAGTCTTTCCCTCATCCCCCAGATCCTTGTCCTAGTTTCCTTGTCCAGCTGGTCCCAATGTCCCCACTCCTGCTCCTCCTGTTCTTTGCCCAATCTCAACCCCCCACTGTCTCCACCTATGCCTTCCCTGTCCCCAGCCCCAAATCTTGTAGAATCCTAGTTCCAATCTCCTTGCCCAGGCAGTTCTGTCTCCCTGCATCATTTCCCAGTCTCTCTCCCATAAGTTCTTTGCCCCAATCTACTCACTCTGGCCCAAGATCCAACTCTTATCCTCTCTACATTTGAATCAGTTTGCATCCTTCTCCTATGTGCTGCCTGGGAGCCAGTAGGCGAGGCATTGAAGCACAGAGGAGACTGTCTCCCTAGTCTCAGTTTTGGTGCTTGGCACCATAGCAGTCCCTGACAAGCAGGGGTGGAAATGGCAGGAGAAGTCTTGCTCAGCCACTTCATCTCTGGGCTGGAACATGCCCAATACAGATGGAATCTTCCAAGAATTTAGTTGCCAAACTTTAACAAGTCTCTACTGAATATGTGCCAGCTGAGATCCTTCAAAGGCTTGCAACTTGGCCAAGTGTGGATGTTTTCCACAGGAACAACAAAAGACACATTCTTAATACAAAAGCCACCTCCCTGCCACATTTCAAATCCCTGCTCCAAAGCTTTTTGATTAAACATTTTTGGCATCACTTTATCATTGGCAAAACAATGTATTTTTCAATAATCACATTGACCAAATGGTTCTAGATGATGTTTTTCAAAATTTCTGCCTGAGGCAGACACACGGCATTGGAAAATTTCAACCCATATGGATTAGGCTTGGCAGTTATAAGCAGATGGAAACAGGGTCTTAAAATTAAAAAATGTTGGGTACCCTTAACTACCAGCTCTGCCCATAATATATTATCTTTAATACTGAAAAATTAAACATTTAATTTAAATACCCAAGATTTGAATATTAAAATATTTTGATTATTAATATTAGATGCTAATTTGCATTAGACTCTTACATGTTACAAACATTCTTTTTTAACAAGATGAAAAATTTTATTAGTATTTAGTGCCAACAGTTTTCACGGAAACTGATATACCTGAAATTTTCAAATATATTTCACAGTGTAGTGCTTCTAAAATAGTTCAAGCCTCTTGAATACTGAACAGAGCAGAAATGGGGAGGACATTTACTTTAAGCAGCATGGTCTTTTTAAAATTTCCAAGTACAGAGTCAGTCATTATTCAGAATAACTGAATACTAATTGACCTGTTGAGTACAAATGCCTATTATCTTGTTTACACCAGTGCTCTGCTGGTAGCTTGTAAATCAGTTTCTCCACAACAATCTGACGTTGCTTTGAAGCATGTTTTGGTAATAAGGAAAGTCATATCAACCTGCAGCAATGCTTAAGCTTCAGAGAAAATAGAAGGGAGAAAAGGTATTTTGGACGATCACAACAGGCATGAGTTATGTATCCATCATTTCTCTTCAAGTAGGCTGCATTCTGACTCTAATTATGGTGATACTTCAGAAAAAGTGCTTGATTTCTATTTCTATTTTTCTATGCCAAGGAACAATGCTAATAAACTAGGGCTTAATCTTGTAATTCTTACTCATAAGAGTAATCCTGACTCTCTCACAGAGTCCCTTTGACTTCAATAGGAATACTTCTGTGAATAAGGACTGTTAGCGTAAATGCAGCTAGGAAGAGTTGAAGATTTGGCCTACCTTATGAAGTCATTGCCAGGTTACAGATTTAGGACTAGATAGGTATTTAGGAGCCTAAGAGCCAGATAGGTACCTAATGGGATTTTTCAAGAAGTGCCTAAGCAGGTTAGGTTAGGCCCTTAACTCTTATTTACTTCAATGGTAGTGAGGTACCTAAGGTGCTTAAGCACTTTTGAGAATCCCACTAGTCACCTGTCTACATTTTTTAGGTGCCTAAATACCTTTGAATGTCAGGCCTTTATATACTTACAGGCAGGGGCCCAACCAGAATTTTCATAACGAGAGGGCCCAGAAAGATGATCCCTCTCCAGTAAGGTGCGTGTGGGGGGGCAATGAACAATTGAGGAAGTACCAGGGCCTCGAGTTCCCTCCCATCCTGCAGCACCAGGACTCTGCTAGCAGCTCCGACAAAGGGTGGGAATACAGGCACCCTAGCCTATTACCTCCTGTGAGGGCTGCGCTCTGCAGCCATGGGGCTGCCCACGCTGCTGTTTTAGGCATGGATGGGAAAGGTGGCAGCAGCTGCTGGGTCTCTGCTCAGAGCCAAATGGATAGAGCCTGGGCTACCTGCACCCTTGTCATTGTGCCACCGCTTACAGGCAACGTGGTGATATAGCAGGCTCTCTTTATTTCACTACACTTTTCTCTGCACGTGAACAGTTTAGTTTCTAAGTTCATCTCACAAAAGTGTGTGGAATTAACAAGGAAACACATTACGCATGATCCATTATAACCTGTCATAAAGGAAAATTACACAGCATGTATTTCTAGAGCAAAGGAACATTCAAACCCATTTTCTTTTAAAATTGTTTTAGAGAATGTTCTCTTGGGCTGAGGATTTGGATACCAATTTTCGAAAAATAAGTTTTAGTGTCAGTAAATTATAAGCTCTCTAAAGATTTGTAACAGAAATTGGTATTGAGGTCTATAACACTGGTAATTTTTGAGAAGTCGTCTGCTTCAGAGATAAAATGTGATATTTATTATGTATTTTGATGTGCTGAATTCAAGTATGACAATTAAAACAACTGATTGGCTACTGTTTCTAAGATATTTAAGTTTTTACATTTTATGTCTATGTATATTGTGCAGATAGTAGAGTTTTAATCATAAATTGTAAACCTAGGTCTTTTCATGTGTTTATGGTTGCTTTACATGATAATATTTCACCTGTCCTGTTTATGGAACACTTTAAAAATCAGCAAAAGGGTTATATAAATAAAATTTATTATGAAACAAAAGGCAAAAAACTATTATGTACATAGTTTAGTCCTATTCAGTGTCTACTCGGCGCTTTCTGGCTTGTCTCTTGTATTCATTAAATGGAGCATCACTTGTCACTGTCCAGCAATAGTCTGCAAGCATTGATGGGCTCCATTTGCCCTGATAGCCTGCCAGGAGATTCCACTGCTGTAGTCTGGAGCCCAACAGCTCTGCCTCATTCTTGGGTAGTTCCAAATCCCTGACAAGGTCATTCAGTTCACCTTGTGTTATGAGGTGTGGTTCAGAGGAGGAGGATGGGAGAAAATGTGGGTCCTGTGACACCGATGGTTCGGGACCAGAAATTTCATCCTCTTCCTCTTCCTCATCTGACTCAAGTCAGAATGATTCTGGTGCATCGGGAACCGGCAGTCCTTCTCTGTGGGGGACTGGGCATATAGCTGATGGAATGTTTGGATAATGGACATCCACTTTTTCTTCTTTGACACACCTTTCCCAATTGGAGGCACCATGCAGAAGTGACAATTGCTGGTATGATCTGTTGGCTCTCTCCAAATCATTGGTACTGCAAAAGGCATAGATTTCCTTTTCCTGTTCAACCACTGGCGAAGATTTGTTACACAAGTGTTGCAGCATATGTGTGGGGCCCACCTCTTGTCCTGATCTCCAATTTTGCAGCCAAAAGAAAGGTGACAGGCTTTCTTAACCATAGTGGTTAGACTGCGCTTTTGTGATGCAAAAGTCACTTCACCACAAACATAGCAGAAGTTATCTGCACTGTTCACACAAGTACAAGGCATCTCTGCTTACTTTGGCTAAACAGAAATGTGTCCCTTTGCAAAATCAAACACTGACAAATAAGAGAGCACGACACTGTATGATTTCTAGAGCTGATATAGGGCAATTTGTTCAGCAGAGTGATGTAAGCTTCGTTATGATTGCATCATCCATGAACTTCTAGGAATAACATGATGCAATTCATATCATGTATGACGCAATACCAGCTTCAGATTGCATCATTCATTGTTTTGCCTCAAAAGCAAGTACTGTCCAAACCCAGTCATAGATTTATTCATAGATCCAGTCAAAGATGTATTTTAGTCATTTCTGGTTTAAATTGAGATCCCTTCCCTTTATAACTCACTTATCCTCCGCCATTCCCAAGTCAAGGGTCATATATACTGACCCAATAGCATACTAGAAAACTAGAGCCAATCAACAATTTTAAGCATCATTTTCATTCTCAGTGACCCAGAATTAGTAAAGTTGGACTACATTTATTTCAGAAGCATTTGGGCTGTAGAGCAGTGATGGGTATAAGAGATGAAGTCACTGGGTAGGGGTTGTGTGTATCAGATAGCAATTAATTGTGTGCATGTTTGTCATAAACCTAGTCCCAGATTTGGACCTTAGAGTCCAAAATATGGGGGTTAGCATGAAAACCTCCACGCTTAGTTACCAGCTTGGACCTGGTAAAGCTGCCACCACCCAAAAAATTAGTGTTTTGGGGCACTCTGGTCCCCACAAAACCTTCCCTGGGGACCCCAAGACCCAAATCCCTTGAGTCTCACAACAAAGGGAAATAAACCTTTTCCCTTCCCCCCTCCAGGTGTTCCTGGAGAGATACACAGAAGCAAACTCCGTGAATCTAAACAGAGGGAGTCCACCCTCTCTATTTCCAGTCCTGGAAACACAAGCACTTCCTTCTTCACCCAGAGGGAATGCAAAGTCAGGCTAGTAAATCTAACACACACAGATTTCCCCCTGACTTCTTCCTCCCACCAATTCCCTGGTGAGCTGCGGACTCAATTCCCTGGAGTTCCCCACTAAAGAAAAACTCCAACAGGTCTTAGAAAGAAAGAAAAATACATAAAAATGGTCTCTCTGTATTAAGGTGACAAATACAGGGTCAATTGCTTAAAAGAAATATGAATAAACAGCCTTATTCAAAAAGAATACAATTCAAAGCACTCCAGCAACTATAGACATGTAAATACAAAAGAAAAAACCAATAACCCCTATTGTTTTTATGATCTCTGTACTCACAACTTGGAAACAGAAGATTAGAAAGCAGGAAATAGAAATCCCCTCATAGCCGAGAGAGTGCAGGCAGAAAACCAAGAACAAAGGACTCACACACAACTTCCCTCCACCCAGAGTTGAAAAAATCCTGTTTCCTGATTGGTCCTCTGGTCAGATGCTTTAGATACTTATTTCCAGGTGAAAGAGACATTAACCCTTAGCTATCTGTTTATGACATGCCCCCCAAATTGCAGATAGTGGGGAAGCCCACTGGCGGCGATTTCCTCCTAGAACTTTAAACTAAACAGATTAATACAACACATGCACCAATACATATACCACTAAGTATATAACTAACAGACTTCTACAGTTTAAGAACACTTTTTAACTACTGGATTCTGGGAAACTCTCACGGGAGAGTGCATCAGCTACTTTGTTAGAAGCTCCTGAGATGTGCTGAATTTCAAAATCAAAATCTTGGAGAGCTAAACTCCAACGAAGAAGTTTCTTGTTGTTCCCCTTGGCAGTATGAAGCCACTTTAGTGCAGCATGGTCAGTTTGTAGCTGGAACTGCCGTCCCCAAACATATGGACGTAGCTTTTCCAGGGCGTACACAATGGCATAGCATTCCTTTTCACTGACTGACCAGTGACTTTCCCTCTCAGACAGTTTCTTGCTGAGAAACACGACAGGATGGAAGTTGTGATCTGTTGCTTCCTGCATGAGAACTGCTCTTATACCACGCTCAGATGCATCCGTGGTTACTAGGAATGGCTTGTCAAAATCCGGGGCCCTGAGTACAGGGTCAAACATGAGCGTCGCCTTAAGCTGGGTAAAGGCCTTTTGACACTCATCAGTTCACTTAACTGCATTTGGCTGGGTCTTTTTGGTCAGGTTGGTCAGTGGGGCAGCGATTTGGCTATAGTGTGGTACAAATCGCCTGTAGTACCCGGCCAAGCCTAAGAAGGATTGGACCTGTTTCTTTGACCTTGGGACAGGCCACTTTTGGATAGCATCCACCTTGGCCTGTAGGGGGTTTATGGTTCCTCGACCCACCTGGTGCCCCAGTTAAGTCACTCTGTTTTGGCCTATTTGACACTTTTTGGCCTTAACAGTTAGTCCGGCTTGCCTGATGCGCTCAAAGACCTTTTCCAGGTGGAGTAGGTGTTCGGGCCAGGAGTCTGAAAAAATGGCCACATCATCGAGGTAGGCAACTGCATATTCTCCCAGTCCTGCTAGTAGACCATCTACCAGCCTCTGGAAGATGGCGGGTGCATTTCGAAGGCCGAAAGGAAGGACATTAAATTCATACACCCCCGCATGGGTGACGAATGCTGACCTCTCCTTGGCAGGTTCATCTAGCGGTACTTGCCAGTACCCCTTGGTTAAGTCTATTGTAGAGATGAACTGGGCACGTCCCAACTTCTCCAATAGCTCATCGGTGCGTGGCATTGGATAGTTGTCCGGACGAGTTACCGCATTTAGCTTACAGTAGTCCATGCAAAAGCGTATTTCCCCATCTGGTTTGGGTACCAGAGCCACTGGAGATGCCCATGCACTGGTAGATGAGCGGATTATACCCATCTGTAGCATGTTTTGGATCTCTCGTTTTATAGCAGCTTGGGCATGAGGAGACACCCGGTAGGGTGGGGTTCTAATGGGGTGAGCATTACCTGTGTAATGGAGTGGTATGCCTGTTCAGTCCGTCCTGGGGTGGCTGAGAACAATGGGGCAAAGCTAGTGCACAGCTCCTTGATTTGTCGCCGCTGCACACGTTCCAGGGTGGTTGAGAGGTTCACCTCTTCCACGCCACCGTCTTTTTTCCGTCGTAGTAGACACCGTCAGGCCACTCAGCATCATCTCCCTGGACTGTAAACTGACAAACCTGTAAGTCTCTGGAATAGAAAGTCTTGAGAGAATTAACATGGTACAGTCTGGGCTTTAGTGAGGAATTGGGAAATGCTATGAGGTAGTTCACAGTTCCCAGGCACTCTTGGACCGTGAATGGCCCTTCCCATGATGCTTCCATCTTATGGGCCTGTTGCGCCTTCAAGACCATAACCTGGTCTCCTACCTTGAAGGAACATTCTCTGGTATGTTTGTCATACCAGGCCTTTTGCTCTTCCTGAGCATTCTTTAGGTTTTCTCTAGCAAGGGCTAAAGAGTGTCGGAGGGTGCTTTGTAGGTTGCTTACAAAGTCCAGAATGTTAGTTCCTGGAGAAGGCGTAAACCCCTCCCATTGTTGCTTCACCAACTGTAATGGCCCCTTAACCATGTGACCATACACAAGTTCAAACGGTGAAAACCCTAAACTGGGATGTGGTACAGCCCTGTAGGCAAACAGCAACTGCTCCAACACTAGGCCCCAATTATTGGAGTATTCATTGATGAATTTACATATTATGCCCCCCAAAGTTCCATTAAACCTTTCCACCAGGCCATTGGTTTGATGGTGGTACGGGGTGGCAACCAAGTGGTTCACCCCATGCGTGTCCCACAGTTTTTGCATGGTCTCTGCCAGGAAATTAGATCCTGAATCTGTTAGGATGTCAGAGGGCCAACCTACCCTGGCAAAAATGTCTGTTAGGGCCAGGCACACAGTGTTAGCCCTGGTGTTGCCTAGAGCTACTGCTTCCGGCCATTGGGTAGCAAAGTCCTCGAAAGTCAGTAAGTACTGCTTTCCTCTGGGCGTCTTTTTTGGGAAAGGGCCCAGAATATCCACAGCTACTCGCTGAAATGGGACCTCAATTATGGGGAGTGGCTGGAGAGGGGCCTTGACCTGGTCTTGAGGCTTACCCACTCTTTGGCATATCTCACAAGACCAGACATACTTGGCAACGTCCTTGCCCATCCCCTCCCAGTGGAAGGACTTCCCTAACCGGTCCTTTGTTCTGTTCACCCCAGCATGGCCACTGGGATGATCATGGGCTAAGCTTAAGAGCTTCCCCCGGTACTTAGTTGGAACCACCAACTGTTTTTGCGGCTGCCATTCTTGCCGGTGTCCACCAGAAAGAATTTCCTTGTATAAAAGTCCTCGGTCTATAACAAACCGGGATTGATTAGAAGAGCTGAGAAGCGGTGGGGTGCTCCGTGCCGCCGCCCACGCTTTCTGAAGGCTGTCATCTGCTTCCTGCTCAGTCTGGAACTGTTCCTTTGAGGCTGGGGTTACCAGTTCTTCCTCAGACTGTGGACTTGGGCTTGGTCCCTCTGGAAGCGATGTAGGTGATGGGGTTGTTTCCGTTGTTGGTGAACCGCTCTCCGCTGGTGCACCTGGAGGTATTTCAGGCTCTGGCTGAGCCTTTTGGGCATGGCTGTCTGTTGCTTCTGCCAGTTCTGGCTCACTGGCACCCACTGGCGTTGAGTTTGAAGATGTGGTTGCAATTGCTGGTGCTGGTTGCTGTTCCAGTTCCGGGCCTGGGACTGGAGGTGCTGTGGCTGTTTCAGTGGTTGGCATGGAATCCGGGTCCACTACCTCTGTCTGGGTCTCTGGTAACACAGACGGGGCGTCTGTGGATGGCTCATGAACAGGAATGGGTCTGGAAGCTTGCCTGGTTTGGCTACGTGTAACCATTCCCACTCATTTGGCCCGCTTCACCTGGTTGGCCAAGTCTTCCCCCAGTAGCATGGGGATAGGATAATTGTCATAGACTGCAAAAGTCCACATTCCTGACCAGCCTTTGTACTGCACAGGCAGTTGAGCTGTAGGCAAGTCTACAGCTTGTGACGTGAAGGGGTAAATTGTCACTTGGGCCTTTGGGTTGATGAATTTGGGGTCTACGAAGGATTGGTGGATAGCTGACACTTGTGCCCCCATGTCTCTCCATGCAGTAACCTTCTTTCCGCCCACTCTCAAATTTTCCCTTCGCTCCAAGGGTATTTGAGAGGCATCTGGGCCTGGGGATCTTTGGTGTGATGGTGGTGTAACGAATTGCACTCGGATGGCGTTCTTTGGACAGTTGGCCTTGATATGTCCCAGTTCATTACACTTAAAGCATCTTCCATCTGATGGGTCACTGGGCCGAGGTGAGTTACTGGAGACTGGTGAGGTGGAAGAATAGGGCATCTGTGGCTTTACTTGGGTTGTATGTGGGGTCTTTGGCTGTCCTCGGTTGTAGGGTTTATGGTCGGTGTGCCCCCTGGGGTATTCGTTCCCCTTGACAGTAGCTTTCTTGCTTTCTGCCACTTCCATCCATCTGGCTCCAATCTCCCCCGCCTCAGCGAGATTTTTGAGTTTTCCATCTTGTATGTACCGTGTTATGTCCTCAGGAACACCATCCAAGAACTGCTCCATTTGTATGAGGAGGTGCAGTTCTTCCAAGGTTTTAACATTGTGTCCTGATATCCAGGCCTCATAATTTTTCCCAACGTAGTAGGCGTGTTTGGGAAATGACACATCTGGTTTCCACTTTTGGGTTCTGAAACGCCGACGGGCATGATCCGGGGTTATCCTCATTCTGTATCTGGCCTTGGTTTGAAAAAGTTTATAGCCGTTCATGTTCTCCTTAGGCATTTCAGCTGCCACCTCTGCTAAAGGTCCACTGAGCTGTGGCCTCAATTCAACCATGTACTGGTCTTCAGGGATGCTGTACCCAAGACAGGCTCTTTCAAAATTTTCCAAGAAGGCCTAGGTGTCGTCACCTGCCTTGTAGGTGGGAAATTTCCTGGGATGTGGAACCATAATTTGTGAAGGGTTGTTAGGATTGGCTGGAGCCTGTTGCTTAGCCTTTTCTAATTCCATGGCCTGTTGGTGAGCTTCCCTCTGGAGTTCCATCTCTTTTTGTTGTTTTTCCATGTCTCGGCGGTGGGCCACCTCTTTTTCTTCTAGTTTTCTGTGGTGCGCTGCATTTTTGGCTTCTTGTTCTCTTTTATGGGCTGCCTGTTTGATCTGTTCTTCTCTTTCTTTCATTTCCATTTCTTTTTGTTTTATTTCTAGTTCCTGTTTGTTTTTTTCCATCTGTCGCCTGTGCTCACATCTTTGATTTGTTCTTCTGTCCCCATTTTTGTCTTGTTAGGCATGGTTCCTGTTTTCTTGTGTTGGGGTGCCCTCCGGTGTTTATCTTCTGAACTGCAGGCTCTGTTGCCTCCTGGGGTCTGCCTAGCAACAGTGCCTTTTTCCCTTTCTTTCTCTAGCTAATGTTTTCAATGTAAAGTAAACCAGAAAAAACACTTTATTTGCATGTATATAGTGGTGGTATTTGACTCCTAATGGGAGTGCTATTGTGTGACAAAAGACCGATAACAGCTCCTTAATGGTTTCTTGCTTAATATGCAAGCCACAACTGCCAGAGAGAGCAGAAAAAAAAATTCTCTCTGGTTCCCTTTTAAAACCAAACTGTTTCTCTCTGCTAAAAAGCCTCTATCAGAGAAAAGAAAAATATAATATTCCTACTGGCTTCTGGATTGTATCTATCTCACCACTGCCACTCATGTCATAAACCTAGTCCCAGATTTGGACCTTAGCGTCCAAAATATGGGGGTTAGCATGAAAACCTCCAAGCTTAGTTACCAGCTTGGACCTGGTAAAGCTGCCACCACCCAAAAAATTAGTGTTTTGGGGCACTCTGGTCCCCACAAAACCTTCCCTGGGGACCCCAAGACCCAAATCCCTTGAGTCTCACAACAAAGGGAAATAAACCTTTTCCCTTCCCCCCTCCAGGTGTTCCTGGAGAGATACACAGAAGCAAACTCCGTGAATCTAAACAGAGGGAGTCCACCCTCTCTATTTCCAGTCCTGGAAACACAAGCACTTCCTTCTTCACCCAGAGGGAATGCAAAGTCAGGCTAGTAAATCTAACACACACAGATTTCCCCCTGACTTCTTCCTCCCACCAATTCCCTGGTGAGCTGCGGACTCAATTCCCTGGAGTTCCCCACTAAAGAAAAACTCCAACAGGTCTTAGAAAGAAAGAAAAATACATAAAAATGGTCTCTCTGTATTAAGGTGACAAATACAGGGTCAATTGCTTAAAAGAAATATGAATAAACAGCCTTATTCAAAAAGAATACAATTCAAAGCACTCCAGCAACTATAGACATGTAAATACAAAAGAAAAAACCAATAACCCCTATTGTTTTTATGATCTCTGTACTCACAACTTGGAAACAGAAGATTAGAAAGCAGGAAATAGAAATCCCCTCATAGCCGAGAGAGTGCAGGCAGAAAACCAAGAACAAAGGACTCACACACAACTTCCCTCCACCCAGAGTTGAAAAAATCCTGTTTCCTGATTGGTCCTCTGGTCAGGTGCTTCAGATACTTATTTCCAGGTGAAAGAGACATTAACCCTTAGCTATCTGGTTATGACAGGGTTGTCATGGGGTACAGGGCAATATATTGAGGGGTCTGTCTAGGGGTGGGCAAATTAACCAGGGCTAGAATTAACTGGGGAGGTTGCAAGGAATTATTTATTATTTTGGTAGGGAAAAGTTTTGGAGTGGGGAATAAGGAGAACAAAGCTTTTTCTCTTTCTCTATCCCTCCTCAATCAGTCTCACTTAAAATCCTCTTTCCCCTTTCCCCCATATCCAATCTTTACTGTCTCTATTCACAGGGGCAGCTCTGGGCACTAGCACCCCAAGCGCGTGATTGGGGCAGGAAGCTGAGGGGGGTACTCTGCCGGTCACCCCGAGGGCGGCAGGCAGGCTGCCTTCGGCGGCATGCCTTCGGAGGGTCCATTGGTCCCACGGCTTTGGCAGACCTCCTGCAGGCAACTGCTGAATTCGCAGGACCAGGGACCTCCCACAGGCAAGTCGCCGAAGGCAGCCTGCCTGCCATGCTTGGGGTGGCAAAATGTCTAGAGCCGCCCCTGCCTATTCAGAGTCTCCCTATTTTCCTACTGTCATAAACAGATAGCTAAGGGTTAATGTCTCTTTCACCTGAAACACCTGACCAGAGAACCAATCAGGAAACCGGATTTTTTCAACCTTGGGTGGAGGGAAGTGTGTGTCTGAGTCTTTTGTCTGTCTGCCTGTTTCCTCTGAGCTTTGGAGAAGTACTTTCTACTTTCTAGTCTTCTGTTTCTAAGAGTAAGGACAAAGAGATCAGATAGTAAGTTATATGGTTTCTTTTCTTTGGTATTTACATGAATATAAGTGCTGGGTGCTTTGATTTGTATTCTTTTTGAATAAGGCTGTTTATTCAATATTCTTTTAAGCAATTGACCCTGTGTTGTATCATCTTAATACAGAGAGAACATTTGTATTTTTTCTTTCTTTTTTATATAAAGTTTTCTTTTAAGACCTGTTGGAATTTTTCTTTACTTCAGGGAAATTAAGTCTGTACTCACCAGGGAATTGGTGGGAGGAAGAAATCAAGGGGAGAGCTGTGGGTTGGATTGCTAGCCTGATTTTGCATTTCCTCTGGGTGAAGAGGAAAGTGCTTTTGTTCCAGGATTGGGAACGGAGAGGGGGACTCACTCTGCGTAGTTTCACAGAGCTTGTGTCTGTGTATCTCTCCAGGAGCACCTGGAGGGGGGAAGGGAATCAGGATTATTTCCCTTTGTTGTGAGACTCAAGGGATTTGGGTCTTGTGGTCCCCAGGGAAGGTTTTTCAGGGGGACCAGAGTGCCCCAAAACACTCTAATTTTTTGGGTGGTGGCAGCAGTACCAGGTCCAAGCTGGTAACTAAGCTTGGAGGTTTTCATGCTAACCCCCAAATTTTGGACGCTAAGGTCCAGAATCTGGGAATAAGGTTATAACATGGTGTGCAGCGGCGGGATATAGACAGAATCCAGAAGCCAGTAGGAATATTATATTTTTCTTTGCTAAGGGCTTTTTAGCAGAGAGAAACAGTTTGGTTTTAAAAGGGAACCAGAGAGAATTTTTTTTTTTCTGCTCTCTCTAGCAGTTTGTGGTTTGCATATTAAGCGAGAAGACTGTTAAGGGTCTTTTGTCATGCAATAGCCCTCCCATTAGGTGGCAAGTACCAGCACTTATATGCATGCAAATTAAGTGGTTTTTCTGGTTTCCCTTAATTGAACATTAGCTAGAGAGAGAAAAGGAAAAAAGCACTGTTGCTAGGCAGACTTCAGGAGGCAACAGAGAGCCTGCAGTTCAGAAGATAAACACCGGAGGGCACCCCAACACAAGAAAACAGGAACCATGACTTCTAAGGCAAGGATTGACGCCGAAGAACAAATCAAAGACGCTGAACACAGGCGACAACTGGAAATGAAACAAAAAGAGATGGAGATAAAAGAAAAGGAAGAAAGCATCAAACTGGCAGCCTTCCAAAGAGAACAGGCAGCCCAAGAGGCAGCCCACAAAAGAAAACTAGAAGAAGAAGAGGTGGCCCACCGCCGAGAAATGGAAAAACAACAAAAAGAGAATGAAGAGAAGGAAAAACAGAGAAAACATGAACTGGAGATGGCAAAAGCTGGGCTCCATGTGCCAGCCAACCCTAACAACCCGGCGCCAATTATTGCTCCACAGCACAGGAAATTTCCCACCTACAAGGCAGGTGATGACACCGAGGCCTTCTTGGAAAATTTTGAAAGAGCCTGTCTTGGGTACAGCATCCCCGAAGACCAGTACATGGTAGAATTAAGGCCACACCTCAGTGGACCTTTAGCAGAGGTGGCAGCTGAAATGCCCAAGCCGCAAATGAATGACTATAAACTTTTTCAAACCAAGGCCAGATACAGGATGGGGATAACCCCAGATCATGCCCGTCGGCGCTTCAGAACCCAAAAATGGAAACCAGAGGTGTCATTTCCCAAACACGCCTACTACATTGCAAAAAACTATGAGGCCTGGTTAACAGGAAACAACATTCAAACCTTGGAAGAAGTGAACCTCCTCATACAAATGGAGCAGTTCTTGGATGGTGTTCCTGAAGACATCACACGGTACATACAAGATAGAAATCCCAAAACTATCGCTGAGGCGGGGGAGATTGGAGCCAAATGGATGGAACTGGCAGAAAGCAAAAAAGCTACTGTCAAGGGGAACGATTACCCCAGGGGGCACACAGACCATAAACCCTACAACCGAGGACAGCCAAAGACCCTACATACCACCCAAATAAAGCCACAGATACCCTACTCTTCAACCTCACCAGTCTCCAGTAACTCACCTCGGCCCAGTGACCCATCAGATGGAAGATGCTTTAAGTGTAATGAACCGGGACATATCAAGGCCAACTGTCCCAAGAACACCATGCGAGTGCAATTCATTACACCACCATCACACCAAAGATCCCCAGGCCCGGATGCCTCTCAAATACCCTTGGAGCGAAGGGAAAATTTGAGAGTGGGCGGAAAGAAGGTTACTGCGTGGAGAGACACGGGGGCACAAGTGTCAGCTATCCACCAATCCTTCGTTGACCCCAAATTCATCAACCCAAAGGCCAAAGTTACAATTTACCCCTTCATGTCACAAGCTGTAGACTTGCCTACAGCTCAACTGCCTGTCCAGTACAAAGGCTGGTCAGGAATGTGGACTTTTGCAGTCTATGACAATTATCCTATCCCCATGCTACTGGGGGAAGACTTGGCCAACCAGGTGAGGCGGGCCAAGAGAGTGGGAATGGGTACCCGTAGCCAAACCAGGCAAGCTTCCAGACCCATTCCTGTTCCTGAGCCGTCCACAGAAGCCCCGTCTGTGTTACCAGAGACCCAGACAGAGGCAGTGGACCCGGATTCCATGCCTACCACTGAAACAGCCACAGCATCTCCAGTCCCAGGCCCGGAACTGGAACAGCAACCAGCACCAGCAAGTGCAACCACATCTTCAAACTCAACGCCAGAGGGCGCCAGCAAGCCAGAACTGGCAGAAGCAAAAGACAGCCATACCCAAAAGGCTCAGCCAGAGCCTGAAATACCCTCAGGTGCACCAGCGGAGAGCGGTTCACCAGCAACGGAAACAACCCCATCACCTACATCGCTTCCAGAGGGACCAAGCCCAAGTCCACAGTCTGAGGAAAAACTGGTGACCCCAGCCTCAAGGGAACAGTTCCAGGCTGAGCAGGAAGCAGATGACAGCCTTCAGAAAGCGTGGGCGGCGGCACGGAGCACCCCACCGCCTCTCAGCTCTTCAAATCGATCCCGGTTTGTTATAGACCAAGGACTTTTATACAAGGAAATTCTTTCTGGTGGACACCGGGAAGAATGGCAGCCGCAAAAACAGTTGGTGGTCCCAACTAAGTACCGGGAGAAGCTCTTAAGCTTAGCCCATGATCATCCCAGTGGCCATGCTGGGGTGAACCGAACCAAGGACCGGTTGGGGAAGTCCTTCCACTGGGAGGGGATGGGCAAGGATGTTGCCAAGTATGTCCGGTCTTGTGAGGTATGCCAAAGAGTAGGTAAGCCTCAAGACCAGGTCAAGGCCCCTCTCCAGCCACTCCCCATAATTGAGGTCCCATTTCAGCGAGTAGCTGTGGATATTCTGGGCCCTTTCCCAAAAAAGACGCCCAGAGGAAAGCAGTATGTACTGACTTTAGTGGACTTTGCTACCCGATGGCCAGAAGCAGTAGCTCTAGGCAACACCAGGGCTAACACTGTATGCCTGGCCCTAACAGACATCTTTGCCAGGGTAGGTTGGCCCTCCGACATCCTTACAGATTCAGGGTCTAATTTCCTGGCAGGGACCATGGAAAAACTGTGGGAAACTCATGGGGTGAATCACTTGGTTGCCACCCCGTACCACCATCAAACCAATGGCCTGGTGGAAAGGTTCAATGGAACTTTGGGGGCCATGATAAGAAAATTCATCAACGAATTCTCCAATAATTGGGACCTAGTGTTGCAGCAGTTGCTGTTTGCCTACAGGGCTGTACCACATCCCAGTTTAGGGTTTTCACCATTTGAACTTGTGTATGGTCACGAGGTTAAGGGGCCATTACAGTTGGTGAAGCAGCAATGGGAGGGGTTTACGCCTTCTCCAGGAACTAACATTCTGGACTTTGTAAGCAACCTACAAAGCACCCTCCGACACTCTTTAGCCCTTGCTAGAGAGAACCTAAAGGATGCTCAAGAAGAGCAAAAGGCCTGGTATAACAGACATGCCAGAGAACGTTCCTTCAAGGTAGGAGACCAGGTTATGGTCTTGAAGGCGCAACAGGCCCATAAGATGGAAGCATCATGGGAAGGGCCATTCACGGTCCAAGAGCGCCTGGGCGCTGTAAACTACCTCATAGCATTTCCCAATTCCTCACTAAAGCCTAAAGTGTACCATGTTAATTCTCTCAAGCCTTTCTATTCCAGAGACTTACAGGTTTGTCAGTTTACAGTCCAGGGAGATGATGCTGAGTGGCCTGACGGTGTCTACTACGACGGGAAAAAAGACGGTGGCGTGGAAGAGGTAAACCTCTCAACCACCCTGGAACGTCTGCAGCGGCAACAAATCAAGGAGCTGTGCACTAGCTTCACCCCATTGTTCTCAGCCACCCCAGGACGGACTGAACGGGCATACCACTCCATTGATACAGGTAATGCTCACCCAATCAGAACACCACCCTACCGGGTGTCTCCTCATGCCCAAGCTGCTATAGAACGGGAGATCCAGAACATGCTACAGATGGGTATAATCCGCCCATCTACCAGTGCCTGGGCATCTCCAGTGGTTCTGGTACCCAAACCAGATGGGGAAATACGCTTTTGCGTGGACTACCGTAAGCTAAATGCTGTAACTCGTCCGGACAACTATCCAATGCCACGTACTGATGAGCTATTGGAAAAGTTGGGACGTGCCCAGTTCATCTCTACCATAGACTTAACCAAGGGGTACTGGCAAGTACCGCTAGATGAACCTGCCAAGGAGAGGTCAGCATTCGTCACCCATACGGGGGTGTATGAATTCAATGTCCTTCCTTTCGGCCTTCGAAATGCACCCGCCACCTTCCAGAGGCTGGTAGACGGTCTACTAGCTGGACTGGGAGAATTTGCAGTTGCCTACCTCGATGACGTGGCCATTTTTTCAGACTCCTGGCCCGAACACCTACTCCACCTGGAAAAGGTCTTTGAGCGCATCAGGCAGGCAGGACTAACTGTTAAGGCCAAAAAGTGTCAAATAGGCCAAAACAGAGTAACTTACCTGGGGCACCAGGTGGGGCGAGGAACCATAAACCCCCTACAGGCCAAGGTGGATGCTATCCAAAAGTGGCCTGTCCCAAGGTCAAAGAAACAGGTCCAATCCTTCTTAGGCTTGGCCGGATACTACAGGCGATTTGTACCACACTACAGCCAAATCTCTGCCCCATTGACCGACCTGACCAAAAAGACCCAGCCAAATGCCGTTAAGTGGACTAATGAGTGTCAAAAAGCCTTTACCCAGCTTAAGGCAACGCTCATGTCTGACCCTGTACTCAGGGCCCCGGATTTTGACAAACCATTCCTAGTAACCACAGATGCATCTGAGCGTGGTATAGGAGCAGTGCTCATGCAGGAAGCAACAGATCACAACTTCCATCCTGTCGTGTTTCTCAGCAAGAAACTGTCTGAGAGGGAAAGTCACTGGTCAGTCAGTGAAAAGGAATGCTATGCCATTGTGTACGCCCTGGAAAAGCTACGCCCATATGTTTGGGGACGGCGGTTCCAACTACAAACTGACCATGCTGCACTAAAGTGGCTTCATACTGCCAAGGGGAACAACAAGAAACTTCTTCGTTGGAGTTTAGCTCTCCAAGATTTTGATTTTGAAATTCAACACATCACAGGAGCTTCTAACAAAGTTGCTGATGCACTCTCCCGTGAGAGTTTCCCAGAATCCAGTAGTTAAAAAGTGTTCTTAAAATGTAAAAGTCTGTTAGTTATATACTTAGTAGTATATGTAAAGGTGCATGTGTTGTATTAATCTGTTTATTTTCAAGTTCTAGAAGGAAATTGCCGCCAGTGAGCTTCCCCACTGTCTGCAATTTGGGGGGCGTGTCATAAACAGATAGCTAAGGGTTAATGTCTCTTTCACCTGAAACACCTGACCAGAGAACCAATCAGGAAACCGGATTTTTTCAACCTTGGGTGGAGGGAAGTGTGTGTCTGAGTCTTTTGTCTGTCTGCCTGTTTCCTCTGAGCTTTGGAGAAGTACTTTCTACTTTCTAGTCTTCTGTTTCTAAGAGTAAGGACAAAGAGATCAGATAGTAAGTTATATGGTTTCTTTTCTTTGGTATTTACATGAATATAAGTGCTGGGTGCTTTGATTTGTATTCTTTTTGAATAAGGCTGTTTATTCAATATTCTTTTAAGCAATTGACCCTGTGTTGTATCATCTTAATACAGAGAGAACATTTGTATTTTTTCTTTCTTTTTTATATAAAGTTTTCTTTTAAGACCTGTTGGAGTTTTTCTTTACTTCAGGGAAATTAAGTCTGTACTCACCAGGGAATTGGTGGGAGGAAGAAATCAAGGGGAGAGCTGTGGGTTGGATTGCTAGCCTGATTTTGCATTTCCTCTGGGTGAAGAGGAAAGTGCTTTTGTTCCAGGATTGGGAACGGAGAGGGGGACTCACTCTGCGTAGTTTCACAGAGCTTGTGTCTGTGTATCTCTCCAGGAGCACCTGGAGGGGGGAAGGGAATCAGGATTATTTCCCTTTGTTGTGAGACTCAAGGGATTTGGGTCTTGTGGTCCCCAGGGAAGGTTTTTCAGGGGGACCAGAGTGCCCCAAAACACTCTAATTTTTTGGGTGGTGGCAGCAGTACCAGGTCCAAGCTGGTAACTAAGCTTGGAGGTTTTCATGCTAACCCCCAAATTTTGGACGCTAAGGTCCAGAATCTGGGAATAAGGTTATAACACCTACCTAGGCCATTTTCCCTCCTATTCTTCCACCATTTTATAATATGAAGGTCAATATGACTGAAAGAGGCAAAGATGAGAGAATGACCCCCCCCACCTTCTCCTAGGGGAAGAGGAGCCAGGATCTGCTGCAATGCCCTCTCTAGTTACATAAATCAGAACTGGAGAAATTTGGCAGTTGTACAGGGGCTTTTAGCTCCTCTTCTTTGGAGTGGGTTCCAGTGGTCTGGGAAGTCTCCATGGGCTGAGGGACCACTGCATCTTCAGCTACCACTCTAATCGAATGTAGGCATATTTTTGGTTTTTTGTTCGTTCCCCTCCCACCCTGCCCCACCAATGTTCTCATTCATTGACTATCTGTAACACTATTGAAGTTTCATTAAATCTGGCATTCTCTGCTGGATGGGCTACTCACTTCCCCCATTGCAGAGTTTGCCCCAGGTTTCATTGGGTGCAGGGGAACCTGGGAGTGCATTAAAAATGAACATAGCTTGTGCATTAATCCCTATGCTGCCAAACCCACTGGGGATGCCGTAGACTTTTTTTGAGATATCAGAAAAGATAAAGGGTGACCCACTGAGGCAGAAAATACTTTGGATATTGGATAAAGGGCCAGGGGATTTATCCAAACCTTCAAAAAGGGTCAGATTCTTCGTTTGGGCTTTAGCTTTGCAACAGTTCTAATCTTTATGCTCTGGTTTGCCCACCACTCCAGGTTTTGTTTGTTTCCCCACAAAACTGGAAGATCTTGTCCTTTATAAAGGTTAAGAGAATGGGACCAAGGAAAGACAAATGCACTGAAACAAAAAGCTACAGGATAAAATCCGCTGAATAAGTGTCTCATTGGTTTGCTATTTCCCCCTAGACTGAAAAGAGGAAAGAATCCTACTTATTCTCTTCTGAATAGCAATCTAAGTTGTTCCAGCTGTAAATGATGATGTTTGGGAAACTTATTTCTTGTAAACTTTCCTTAATCTAGATCTTGGGAAATAGACTCACTCACCTTCTGAAGTGCTTCTTATAGTAGTATGCCTTTTTTCCAATAGAAACGAATTGTAGCTCTTTCTGATGCATGTGCATGCTGAGGCAAAACAACAACTGAATAGCTGGAGGAAAAAAGATGAAACCCCTTCACACAAGCTGTTTTGTGGAGGAGCCTTTCCTTGCAAGATCTTTCCTATTTGTATAAAAATAACATTAAAAAGTACAAATCTTTTTGTACAGCCTTTGGAAATGCAGAACTTCATTTTTTCAGCTTGTGATCAAGTGCCCCTTCGAGCAATGCATTTTTCCCCTTCCCGTGGTCTCATCAGAAAAGGACTTAGGCTATATTGAACAAGTACATATACTCTTGTCAAATTGTGACAACTTTGTGTGAAAAGGATGGGATCTGGTTGATACGAACAAAACAAATCCTGCAGATGTTTTTTATGGCAATGATCCAGAAGCAAGGGAAATGCAGCAAATTGATTTCTTCTCCCCTTTTCTTTTGTTCTACGTTTGCCTTTTAATTGAAGGGAGACCTTCCTTAGCCTTCATTCTATTGTCTGTCTCTCAGCATGATGATATTAACTACAGGTCATAGTCTACTGCTGTCATAAACAGATAGCTAAGGGTTAATGTCTCTTTCACCTGAAGCACCTGACCAGAGGACCAATCAGGAAACCGGATTTTTTCAACTTTGGGTGGAGGGAATTTTGTGTCTGAGGTCTTTGTTTTCTGTCTACCTGCTTTCTCTGAGCTTTGGAGAAGTAGTTTCTGCTTTCTAATCTTCTGTTTCTAAGTGTAAGGACAAAGAGATCAGATAGTAAGTTATCATGGTATTTGCATGAATATAAGTGCTGGAGTGCTTTGATTTGTATTCTTTTTGAATAAGGCTGTTTATTCATATTTCTTTTAAGCAATTAACCCTGTATTTTGTCACCTTAATACAGAGAGACCATTTGTATGTATTTTTCTTTCTTTTTTATATAAAGCTTTCTTTTAAGACCTGGTGGAGTTTTTCTTTACTTCAGGGAAATTGAGTCTGCACTCACCAGGGAATTGGTGGGAGGAAGAAATCAGGGGGAGATCTGTGTGTGTTGGATTTGCTAGCCTGATTTTACATTCCCTCTGGGTGAAGAGGAAAGTGCTTTTGTTTCCAGGACTGGGAACGGAGAGGGGGAGTCACTCTGTTTGGATTCCCAGAGCTTGTATCTGTGTATCTCTCCAGGAGCACCTGGAGGGGGGAAGGGAAAAAGGATTATTTCCCTTTGTTGTGAGACTCAAGGGATTTGGGTCTTGGGGTCCCCAGGGAAGGTTTTCCAGGGGGACCAGAATGCCCCAAAACACACTAATTTTTTGGGTGGTGGCTGCAAGTACCAGGTCCAAGCTGGTAGCTAAGCTTGGAGGTTTTCATGCTAACCCCCATATTTTGGACGCTAAGGTCCAAATCTGGGACTAAAGGTATGATAACTGCTAGTTTACAACTGCAGGATTTTCCCATGGTTTCATATTAGCAGTAACACACAGATGGATAGAGCAGAATGTTAAGGATTGTTTCTTTTAAGCTACTAACACAGTTACTGAGGAAAGTGACCCTTCTTACTACAATAGTTTAGATCAGAAAAGGCACCTCAGCAGCCTCAAGAAACCAATTCTCATGATGTTTTTTGCTACACCTTTGACTCACCTTTATTACTGGATGGAGTTATTGTCTCAGTATTGATAATGCAAGCAAAAGGCAGGCCTCCCTAGAGTTGGTGCTTAGAAATTCTGAATACACGTGATCAAGCCTGCATTTAGAATGAAGCAGTGAGCCACAGGGACATTCTGGGTTTCATATTTCCAGGTTTGTCATTTTTGAATATGGATTTAAAGATGTCAAAAGAAATATGTTGGCCCTTTAATTACATCAGAGATCAAAAAACTGTTTTTTCATTAACTTTCAACCACCAGAAAAAAAAGAAGACATACCTTAACCTTTGCCTATCATGATAAAACCTTCTGCATTTGACTGATAAATGTTATCCTAAGGATAATTGCAGGATGCTTCTTCCTTTACAAAATTAACAGTGCCTTGGGATGAATAACTCTATATGCTATAAACTCCTAGGTGGATAAGAGAGGAATTTTATGGTGGCTATCAAGTTTACAGGAAACACTTGCCTGTTCTTGTTATACTGATAATTTTAATGAACTATCCTATAGTTTTAAGTGAAGAGGGGGAGGGGAATTAAACTACCCAAACACAAAAGAAATGAAAGAAGGTTTTAAAATGGCTGAAAATTTAATTTTAACAATCACAAACATTCAACCTGTTCTCCTCTTCTCCTCCCCTCTCCATGCCCTATCTCCATTCTTCATCCTTTCTCCCCCACCATCATCACTTCACCCTCATGAAGCCTGAGTGATCATCATGGTGAAGAGTGTGGGAAATGCAAGAGGCAAAAGCCACTCCCTCTCCCACTCTGAGTAGTAGCTTCAGGGAAGTTTCTACATGGCTGTTGCTGCTCCTCAGGCAAACTGGCAGGAATACTGGCCCCAACATATTATTGGCACAGTGTGTTAGGATCACAGGATCTGTTTATTGCTGATTCTACAGTTTCTCTATCAGCATGCTCCCAACTGCAGCCTACGAGATCCCCTCTGCAGCATGCAGAAGTCCCTTTCTGGCCATTCTATTAGTGATCCCTGCACAGTCTATCATTGGGGTTAAATGGTGCAGAATGTATTGTGTGCTGCACTAGAGTCTGGGGTGAACTTTTATAAATGTTTCCATTGGCAATATTTGCAAATCTCACTATTGTGGCCATGAATTTCTTAAACAGAACAGTTAAAAACAAATCCCCCTGTCATTCTAAAGGAAAGATTAATTTACAGGCCCATGAGCCTCTAAATTATTTTTAATCCTCAGGACATGATTTTAGCATGACAACTTTTAGTAAATTTCATGGCAGAGGTGGAGATAAAAAATGAAAAAGTCATAGAAATGGGTCCGGGGGTTGGAGAGTGAACTCATCCTGCTATCACAGCTGGGTTGTGAGCAGCCGGACCCAAAGTCTGCAGTCATGACACTGGAGTAAAGAGTCATTTGGATCAGGATATCAGAAGATCAGAATCAGTAGTTGGGAACCGGAGTCAGGCTGGGTCAGGATACCAGAGCGACAGAGGCAGGATCCAACTTAGAGGTCAGAAACCATAAGTCAGATGCCAGAAGTCAAACTGGGTCAGGATGCCAGGAGATCCAGGAGCAGAGTGAAGCCCAGTTGGTCAGGCAGTTTTCTGTTTCTGATGCTGGCTAAAGTAGGGCCAGTGGGCCAATTAGCTGCTCTGGGCCTCTGCCTATCGGACCTCAGGGCAGAGCTTCACACTGTGGCTAAGCTTCATTGGTCTCTGATAAACCAATGCCAGCAGGCTACCGGGTGAAAGGTTGACATGTGGCTGCTCCCAGGAACCTGTGGGATGGGGTTTGAGAGCTGTGGATTGTGATATCATCCCCTACCATAGGGGTGCCCTCTGGGGATGTGAGCCCAGGTTTTTCAGGGTGACTCCTACAGAAGGCCCCATTCAGGATAGGCATGTGAACATTTTCAGCTGGCTCCCCAGGTAAGTTCCTCTGGGCCATAAACTTCCAACTAAATCAGATTCCATAACATGCCCCACTTGATCTTAGTTGAGGACTTTGTGAACAATGTATTTTTCCTGACCATATATTTGCACCAGTGGGGATGGTGATTAGGCACAATGGGGAAATATGTTCTTGGTGAATGGTTTTAGAAGTGAGATGTGAAACATGGGGTGGACTCTAAGGGATCTAAGGAACTGAAGCTCGAAGGTGACTGGGTTGATTTGTTGCTGAATGTGGTATGGGCTAAGGACCTAATAGTCTAGTTTTCAGGAAGGTCTGGCCCTGTGGAGGTGTTCTGTTAAAAGCCATATCATTCATCCTGCTGAGTAGGTGTGACCCTGCTGTCTGTTCGTCTGCATGTCTTTTGTAGTCTTGCCTTTTCAAGATGTTCCTTCATCCTTAGGAACCTGCCTTAGCCCTGGACCCCCACTGTTCAGCCGACCAGACTTTTAATGGCCCAGTTGGCAGTGCCACCCAGACTCACCAGGGTCTCTTTTCAACTGGGAATTCCAGTCAAAACCTATTCAGGGGGTCTGCCAAGCAGGGCCAGCATTAGATTCACTAGGGCCCAGGGCAGAATGCCAAAGCCCCACTGCATGAGTCTGAAACCCTGTGCCCTGATCCCTGCCACCAGAGGCTGAAGCCGAAGCCTGAGCAATGTAGATTCTTGGGGGACCCTGTGGTATGGGGCCCCAGGCAATTGCCCTGCTTGCTACCCCCTAACTCCGGCCCTGGCATTTATATGCAGAAAACCAGTTGTTGTGGCACAAGTGGGCTGTGGAGTTTTTATAGTGTATTGGGGTGGGCCTCAGAAAGAAAAAGTTTGAGAACCCCTGGGCTAGACCATGGTTTGAAGTAAATGATAAATAAGGTTATGAGAGGAAAAACAGTATTTCTTTGCCTGTGTATGTGAAGGAAAAACACATAGTGTAATTAAGATGTTAGTATCCCCCAAATGTTCTGACATCAAAAAGCTATGGGAAATAAGAGTGCATTGGTCAAAGTTTTCTTTCTATCTAGGCATTAATGTTATGCTCCTTGCTGTAGCATCTAGCATCAAAGTCATTTACAACAGCCAAAAATGTTTAATTTCATTAGAGGTAAAAGAAAAATGTGAATCTGTGGTACAATTTATAGCAAAGCTAAAAGGGTAGAATGTTACCAGTCTGGGCAATTTTCAGAGGACACTTTTGTGTGAGACACAGCAAGGCTTAGATGTCATGTTAGAAAGGTTTAGAGGTCAAAGGATGTTGCTACAAAAATCAAGGGGAGAATGTGCTTTTATGTGGTAATTAACATTTAGGTAGAAAAATTACTGCTGCATTCAGCATCACTCAGAGGGAAGAAATTATGTAGACCACTTTTAAAAACATTGCTATTTGTGTCTTCTATTTACTTGGCCATTTGAGGATGTGTGTGTAAAGGTCAGTTTGCATTCTCCAAATTCTGAGGCTACTGTGTACTGGCACAGTCCCCATGTATTAAATTAGAACTGCTTGAGGCCTGTTCTGGCTTGCACTAGCTGCTAAGGCCACAAGGCACTGAAACCATCACTGGAGAACCACACAGCATAGGGACATCCTGGCCATGTCCTCTTTTCTGTGATCACATCCCTAATCCAGAGCCTCAGTTCCCATTAATTGTTTGGCTTGTGATAAACCACAAACATACCATGAATGTCAATTGGCATTAAAAGCAAGCAAACCTGAGCCATTGCTAATGTCAGAACTGCAAAGGTACATCTGAACATTTCTTTTAATAGACTTTGTGGTCTACTGCCTGCTGGTCAATTAGTATTCATTGGTACAGATGAAGTAGTAAAATATTTTATCATAGAATATAAAACATTAAGGTTGAAATCCATAGAAGTCAATGGAAAAATTCCTATTGACTTCAAGGGGAGGCAAGATTTCATCCTAAGAATGCCGCGTTGCCTTAGGCAATGCATTCATGATCTCTGATATTCTCAACAAAGTCAAAACAGAAAATGGATCCCAATTCAAGGTCAGAGCTTCATCGTGCCTTTCACATTATAATAATGTGAAGGCACCACATGGGCACAGATTCTAAATTTCTTAAACTATATTTACTGAATATACACAACATGCAAGGCCTAGCTACCTATTGACACTGTTGCTCTGGTGGGTTTTGGCAGCTTCTAAAACATAGAACACAGTGAATGGTGCCAGAAGGCTGGCAAACTATTTAAATGGATACTACCCAATTTCTATACTTTACAGGTGTCCCATTGGTTTATGAACTATTTTGATGATGTATGCCAGCATAAAACTTCTTTGTGGCCACAGGCGCACAGAGTAGCTTGGAGATTAATGTATAAACTAGGTAAATGTATGCAAATCAGTAAAGTACGTACTTATCTAACAAGCACTGAACTAATCTTTGTGAGATGATAGATTTATACCACATATAATTGCAAGTGTATCACCTATGTGCCAGATGTTTCAGAGGATTGTTGTGAAGTGAGCCTGATGTGGTCACGTGAACAGTAGCAACCATCTGAGGAGGCATTCCTTCATCTTGAGACACTTATTGCATAGTGAATAATTTCAAATTAATTCAAGAAAATTGTGATCTGTTCCCAGATAATTCAGGAATAGAAAAAGAGGCAAAACTAATTGACAATTTTTTTATTCATCCTGCTCTAGTTTTTGAAAAGTGTCCTCCTGGGGTTTTAAAAAAAACTTTTGGAAAACCATGAGGTGTGGTTTGTATGGAAGCCTTAGCCAGGCTAGATGCTCAGTGCCAGATATGGACAGGGATACTGAAAAATCAGTTTACAAGCTGAAGTCTTATTATGCACCAACAATTTTCTGGAAATCGCCATCATGTCCATGACTACCAGTTTGTATAGATTTTAGTGGACCTTTATTTAATGAAAGATTTCTGACGTACGATTGATTCATAATCAGCATGGCCAGAAGTTATCTATATGTCCTCAGTGCAATGCAAGATGGTATCATTAAGGTGTTATGGTTCATTTTTGTGACTTATGGATTACAGAAAATAATTAATTTCTGATCATTGACCCCAGGGCACATAGTGAAAGTTTAAGAAATTTTTGCAGGTTAATATGTACATATAACCTATAATATGAGTTCTACTGGGGAAGCTAACATTTAGTTAGGATTTTTGAATGAACATGAAAACTGTCAAAGAAGATACACTATCTATAAATCAGAAAATAGCTTCTTTCCTGGTCTCTTATCAAACACCACCATATAGTTCTACAAATGTATTCTTGCTGAATTCCTAATGGGAAGATTTTTATGTACTAGACTGGAAGTTATGCCGCATGATTTGGGTAAACATGTTTTTTGTAAAAAGTCTGCATCTCCTAAGAAGAAAACAAAGCATGCAGGAACAGAATATCTAGTAGGCTATCAAGCGATTAAAAAAATTAATCAAGATTAATTGTGTGATTAAACAATAATAGAATATCATTTATTTAAATATTTTTTGATGTTTTCTACATTTTCAAATATATTGATTTCAATTACAACACAGAATACAAAGTATACAGTACTCATTTTATATTTTTGATTACAAATATTTGCACTGTAAAAATGACAAAAGGAATAGTATATTTCAATTCACCTAATACAAGTACTGTAGTGTGATCTATTTATTATGAAATTTGAACTTACAAATGTAGAATTATGTACAAAAAACTGCATTCAAAAATAAAACAATCTAAAATTTTAGAGCCTACAAGTCCACTCAGTCCTACTTCAATCGCTCAGACAAACAAGTTTGGTTACAATTTGCAGGAGATGATGTTTCTTGCTTACAATGTCATCTGAAAGTGAGACCAGACATTCGCATGGCACAGTTGTAGCCAGCATCGCAAGATATTTACATGCCAGGTGCGCTAAAGATTCATATGTCCCTTAATGCTTAAACCACCATTCCAAAGGACATGCATCCATGCTGATAACAAGTTCTGCTTGATAATGAACCAAAGCAGAGAGGACCAACACATGTTCATTTTCATCATCTGAGTCAGATGCCACCAGCAGAAGATTGATTTTCTTTTTTGGTGGTTCGGGTTCTGTAGTTTCTTTATCTGAGTGTTGCTCTTTTAAGACTTCTGAAAGCATGCTCCACGCCTCATCCCTCTCAGATTTTGGAAGGCACTTCAGATTCTTAAATCTTGGGTTGAGTGCTGTAGCTATCCTTAGAAATCTCACGTTGGTACCTTCTTTGTGTTTTGTGAAATCTGCTGTGAAAATGTTCTTAAAACTAACATGTGCTGGGTCAGTAGTGGGCAACCTATGGTACATGGGCTGCATGCGGCCCATCAGGGTAATCTGCTGGCAGGCCACGAGACAGTTTGTTTACAATGACTGTCCACAGGCACGGCCACCCACAGCTCCCAGTGGCTGCTGTCTCGGATGATTACTCAGGTTGCCCACCACTGTGCTGAGTCGTCATCTGAGACTGTTATAACATGCAATATGTGGCAGAATGTGGGTAAAACATAACAGGAGACATACAATTCTCCCCTCGAGGAGTTCAGTCACAAATTTAATTAATGCATTATTTTTTTAACAAGCATTATCAGCATGGAAGCATATCCTCTGGAATGGTAGTGGAAGCATGAAGGGGCATAGGAATGTTTAGCATATCTGATACGTAAATACCTTGCAACACTTTGCAACAAAAGTACCATGTGAACACCTGTTCTCACTTTCAGGTGACATTGTAAATAAGGAGTCAGCAGTATCTCCTGTAAATGTAAACAAACTTGTTTCTCTTAGTGATTGGCTGAACAAGAAGTAGGACTGAGTGGACTTGTAGGCTCTTAATTTTTACATTGTTTTGTTTTTGACTCTAGTTATGTAACAAAAAAGTAAGTTTCACTTTCATGATAAAGAGATTGCACTACAGTATTTGTATGAAGTGAATTGAAAAATACTATTCCTTTTATAATTTTTACAGAGCAAATATTTGTAATAAAAATAATAATGTAAAGTGAGCATTGTACACTTTGTATTCAGTGTTGTAACAGAAACCCTGATAATAAATTTTCAATTTATTAAATTGAAATTTAATAAATTTCAGTTGGTATTCTATTGTTTAACAGTGCAATTAATTGTGATTAATTTTTTTAACTGCAGTTAATTTTTATGAGTTAATCACGTGAGTTAACTGTGATTAATCGACAGCCCTAATATCCAGTATTAGTTTGTGACAAAGGAGTGAGGAAAAAAGTGTGGGGAAAATAACTTGCATTCCACATGTCATCCTAAGAACATTTAGAATAGTGGCATGCCTGACATAAGCAAGGGATGTAATCTGGAAAAGGCATATTGTCTAGCTGAAAGATATTTCAGTTTCTCAGCAGTGTAATCAGAAATGTAAACGCAAAACTTGAAGCACAGTTGTAGGTTTTACGATGGATCTGTGTGATTTCGATCCCAGCTGTAAGCACAGTTGTCGATATGATTCTGATCCCAAGGTTGCTAAGACCTGCATTGCTTAAAAGGCAAATAAACTAGTATTTTGGCTTAGGAGAACTGAGTTCAAACTCAGAACATAGGTATGGGTACACATTTATTACAGCCATGACTCCCATGAGAAAAACATCTAAATACCTAATCCTGCAAGGTATTGAGTTTTCAGTTTTTTTCTGAAATTTAGTATTTATTTTACGCAAATTATAACTTCCTTGAAAGATTTATATTTTAATATATATTTGTTAAAATTTTCAAAAATAAGTTCCATAGCATAAATCTACACTTTTCTCCCAGGTACAATTTTTCAATTCAAAGAACGGTCTCTTGCTTAGCATAAGCAACCCATAAGCTGCAAATGTGCATTATTTAGCTCTCTCCATCTCTAGATGTATAACATTGCAAGGTACCAGAGGACATCATCCCACAGAAAAGTAGAAAAAACAAACCCTTCCTCCCTGCAATTCAGAATAGCTACTACTTGTTATTTTCAGAAAAGTGAACTATGAAAAATAGTTTAGGGTAATTTTAACTGATTTTATTGCTTTAAAACCTAAAACAAGACATTTTAAAAAGATAAAAGGATAATATATTTTACAGGCTCCAGGAAAGCACTTAAGCACTTGCCTAAGTACATACCTATTGAGTACAAAACTTCAATCATGTTGAAAGCGAAGAACACGCTTAAACTGTCCTGCAAAGGATGCTTTCCTGATTTGGGGCTAAAAGGGATTTTTAGATTCAGCATCAAATTCTCAAATGCCCTCTATTTGTTGAATACATTTTTAGGAGTTACAATTCCTACTGCAAGAATACAATTTAAAAAAAAATTCCACACAACTTTATAAATTCAAATTAAATGAAAGGATCGTAAGAATTGTGTATATATAAAGGGTATGCTGAGGATAATGGGAAAATATTTTCCAAATAATGTGACTTGAATAATTTGTGAAGTAACTTAAAAAGATGTGACTTGACTTAAAAGGTCATCGGAAGTCAAATATGGTTTTGTCTCCCACTCTCTTTTCAGGTGAAGCTCCATCACTAATCTTCAACTATGTACAATATATAAAGCAGCAAAGATTTATTTCTCTTTAGGAAAAATAACTCAACTTACTTACCAATGTCTATACAACAAACTGTTATACTATACACAAACTATCAATTTACCATTACAGTAGAAGTATTTGCTGAAAGCAACTTCGCTCATTTCTTTCAGAACATTATGCAAAAGACATGCTTATCTCTGAGGGGGAGCAGTTTGTTTATCACTCAAAATTACACTTTTTAATGTGGTATATTCTTTGCTTTTGTCATGTTATAGCTAGAATGGACCCAGGTGGGCATCACCTTCTACTCAGCATTTTCTGTGCCCTTCTGCTTTGTGTGCTTATTTTAGTGGATCTCTCTGGCTTATATTGGGATCAAGGTCTATATTTACTCACTGAACAACACCCTACACTTACACAAAAGGTAAGTTACAGGCAAATATATTTCACTTGAAAATACCTCAGATTTTTAAGTCTGATAAGCTTCAGTAATTTATTTTTGTCTTTCTGCTGAGACTGCAACTAGCAGTGTGGAGAGAAGCTCAACTATTCCTACCAACAAATGAAAAATCAAAAACAATTTTTACAGAGTTTTTCGTGTAAGAATGATTTGTGTGTAGGAAACTAAATTCCATTATTACTCCCCCACTGGTGCTGATATATTATTATGTGTTCTGAATGTAAGTCATGGGCTAAGAGTATTGAAGACAGAGGTGTTGGTTTCAATGTCAGTTTTACACTCTGTACAATGGAAAAGAAAGATAATTCCCCATGTAAAACAACTTCTTAGACTATGTTTGGAATGGGGGTTTACATAATTGTTGACAGTCTGAAACAGCAGAAATGTCACTGTGCACCAGCATAAGTTTCTAAGAATTAGCAACTCCCACCCCTAGCTGGACCAATTCATTTGTTCCAATTCACCTGCAAGACTTCCGTGTCTCCAGTACATGTCCAGAGGATACAGCCTTTCAAAAGTTCAATTGTAGAAACATAAAATCTCTTCTCAGAACTCCAGATAATTAAATAAGCTATAATTATTCAGGCTACCCTGGTTTCCTTTCTAGACCTTTCCTTACAGTTTGATTTAGTTATAGTCTAACAATGACCTTGGATTTTACAATGTGGTGGACCAAGATGCAAATAAATAAACTTATGTAAATGAGTATTAGGCAGATTTTTTATATCTGTATGAAAAAAGTGAATTGCACTATTTCTAATATTTTATACAAGTAATAATCTTTGAGATCCTTGTTTTAGAAAGCAATAAATTGTATTTTTTACCAGTTTTAGCATCTTGGGTCAGCTTTCAAAGAACAAACAGCGCTTGTGCATTCAGTTGGTCCTCAGTCAGTTCAGTGCATGAGTATGGTTTCTCAGATAAGCAAAAGTGGAAAAAGAACATTCTTTTAGGAGCTGTAGTCCTAGGTAGAAGAGAAAATATCTGTAGTTATTAGTTATTTTATTACTATTGGATATTTATATAACGTTGGCACCCACACATCCCAATTAGGACTATAGTATTGTGGTAAACTCAGTACAAAAAAAAATGAGAGAGAGCTATGATCCCTGCTCCAATGAGCTTACAAAACTAGCAATATGTGGATGTTAAAGAGAAAAGGTGGATACTGTAATATCTTTTATTGAACCAACTTCTTGTCTCTCTCATATCCTGGGACTGTTGCAGCTACAACAACACTGTATGCAATCCATGGATAGTGTGAGAGAACACTGGGTCACATTGAAATCAATGTTTCGGTAACAATATTGATCCAAAGAGAGTGCAATTGAGACTGTCTCTAAAGCTTGGTTGTTAGGGCACTCCTGCGGGAGACTTTTGTTCCAGTTCCCTGGTGCCAATGAATATTTAATAATGTATATACAGTGCAACAGCTTCAACAGGAGATAATGAGAGAGACCACCCAGAAATACCCTATAGAGCAGTGGTTAGGCCACTCACCAGGAATGGGGTGAAGACCAAAGTTCAAGTCCCTGATCCACATTGGAGTAGGGAGGAGGATTTGAGCCTGGGTCTCTTATATCGTGTAGTGAGTGGGCTAAAGTTTATAAGACCACAATCACTGTCATTTTTCTCGAAAAATCATTGACTTGTCTTAGTCACCTAACTCCAGAAGAGGGTTCACAGTTGCAAATCCCAAGTGGAGACTGGGCCTCCCTCTGGCCTGGAGCTAGATGCCTAACTCCTTTTGAGGGGTGGGGCTTAGTCCATACTCCTCCCCTTGGCCTTTCCCATTGGCATTTGGTATTAGGCAACTCCCTGATCAGCATGCGGGCTCTTTTGGATCTCATTCTTAGGCACCTAACTCTTCCCTGTATTATATAAGGAGCCTGGGTGCCTAACTCAGGGTTGTGAATTCCTCTAGGCATATGGATGGAGTTGGTGTAAAGCAATGACAGCATCACATTGATCAATCCATCAAGCATTAGTCAATCTGAGGAGCCATTTACGTGTGGTTATCAAAAGCACTCTTGCCAGGATGTTTCAAACAGGTCTCTCTTTTGGCTGAGTTATGAAGGGATGCTGATACTTTTGCAAGTTTATCCAATAGTTCTAGGAACCTCACCAGATGTATTGATTGCCAAGGCTGGACAGACTGTGCGCATGAGGACTTACTGCACAGGAGAGTGCCTGAGCGCCAGAAAAATAGCCACTCATTGCACTTAATGCCATAATGCCCAACACCTCAAGTCCATTGAGTCCCACTCCTCTAGCTTTCAGCTCAGTCAATATCTTCTCTGCTATGACTCTGCGCATCCTCAAGCTGATAGTTTGCTGCAGGCAATGTGGACTGAAGAAACAGAATTTAAAAATGATTAGAACAAAACCAAATTTTGGTTTCCTTTTGAAAAATTCACATTACTTAGCAATGTCCTTTTTAAAAATGGAAAAAAGGAATATTGGTTTTCCTTTTTTAAAGCGAATTGTATCAGGCTCTAGGATGCTATATTGATGTGCAGAGCTATTCTGTTCACTCACCCAGTTAGCCAGACCATGTAAGTCTTAAGAGATCAATAAAAAGGGTAGAGAATTAGGATGACAGAGCTTCTTAAGGGAGAAGCCTACCAGCTTGTTCACGAGCCTTGGGAAGAAGCTAAGGTAATTCAGGTAGTGATTTATATTTGCTTTACTTTCAAATTAAAGGAAAATCCTAAGGAAGGGAGTAATGCATCACATGGCTACACGAAGAGCCAGAGTATGATTTTTACATATTGCTTGTACTGTAGTGGTGCCAAGAGCTCTCAATTAGGTCAGGCTCCTCTTGTTCTAGATGCAGACCTATGATGAAATACAAGCTCTGCCATGAAAAGCTTTGCAATCTTAAAGACAAGACATAACAGGTGGGTGAAAAAACAAATGAGGCGGGATGATAGGATAACAGTAACACAAATCTGTTTGTCATAGATGAGTTATGTACACAGTTTGCAGCTAGAGCTTCTGCTTTGTTAGGTTTACTTTTGATCAGTAGCAGTAGTCTCACTTTGTCAGGGCTGATAGTGAAAATCAGCAGGTTACCACCATTCGCAGCTGGGAGGCATCAGATGTGAGTGTTAAGAAGGGATTTGAAGGTGGACAGAGTAGTAGCTCTGTGGACTTTTTATGGAACTTGCTCCATGCATATAGGGTGATCAGACAGCAAGTGTGAAAAATTGGGATGGGGGTGGAGGGAAATAGGCACTTGTATAAGACAAAGCCCGAAATATCTGGACTGTCCCTATAAAATCGGGACATTTGGTTCACCCTACATGCATATGGAGTGGCATGGCTGAAGCAGACTAAAGAATCTTAAAGGGTGGCACAAATTTCCTATGGTTCAATCCTCTGGTGTAGTCAGAGCTTAGGAGGAAAAAGAGGGAGGAGAAGGAGGCTAGCAATAATAACCGCATGTACATAGACTATGTGCATAGATAGCTGTCATAAACAGATAGCTAAGGGTTAATGTCTCTTTCACCTGAAACACCTGACCAGAGAACCAATCAGGAAACCGGATTTTTTCAACTTTGGGTGGAGGGAAGTTGGTGTAAGAGGTCTTTTGTTTCTGTCTGCCTGCTTTCTCTGAGCTTTGGAGAAGTAGTTCTGTTTTCTAATCTTTTGTTTCTAAGTGTAAGGACCAAGAGATCAGATAGTAAGTTATATGGTTTCTTTTCTTTGGTATTTGCATGAATATAAGTGCTGGAGTGCTTTGATTTGTATTCTTGTTGAATAAGGCTGTTTATTCAATATTCTTTTAAGGAATTGCCCTTTATTGTGTCATCTGTATACAGAGAGACTATTTGTATTTTTTCTTTCTTTTTATATAAAGCTTTCTTTTAAGACCTGTTGGAGTTTTTCTTTACTTCAGGGAAATTGAGTCTGTACTCACCAGGGAATTGGTGGGAGGAAGAAATCAGGGGGGAGAGCTGTGTGTGGGTTGTATTGGCTAGCCTGATTTTGCATTCCCTCTGGGGAAATAGGAAAGTACTTTTTGTTTCCAGGATTGGAAATGGAGAGGGCAAGTTACTCTGTTTGGATTCACAGAGCTTGTGTCTGTGTATCTCTCCAGGAGCATCTGGAGGGGGGGAAGGGAAAAAGGATTATTTCCCTTTGTTGTGAGACTCAAGGGATTTGGGTCTTGGGGTCCCCAGGGAAGGTTTTTCAGGGGGACCAGAGTGCCCCAAAACACTCTAATTTTTTGGGTGGTGGCAGCAGGTACCAGGTCCAAGCTGGTAACTAAGCTTGGAGGTTTTCATGCTAACCCCCATTTTTTGGACGCTAAGGTCCAAATCTGGGACTAAGGTTATAACAATAGCATCATGGAACGCTATATGCTACCACTGTGGTTAAAGCTGAGGTCCAGTGTTTGCTGCTGTGAACACACCAGTAAAGTCATAAGGCTTTTTAAGAGCGAAAGGGAGGAGGAAGATTGCAGCTACAATGAATGCTGTCAGCATCTCTCAGCTGTTGTGTCCCCTCTGGAGCCAGGAGCGTCAGGTTTTAGTTCCTGCTGCCTTAGCTACTTTGTTGCAGTTCTTAGATTAGAAGAATCTGAGAGGAAACTTGTCAGGGGGCAAATTCCCTGTGGTGAATCTACTTCTTTCTCTTTTTCATCCTTTCCTCTATTTTTGTTGTTGTTCAAAGATTTCTCCAAAACATCAGGACAAAAGCGTGGTTTTAAAATGCTTCCCCAGATCATCTCTCCAGTCCATTCTCTGTCTCTGCTACAAAATGTACAACATGTGAGCATTTTTCCACTGCTCTGTGCTAAATATGAAAGACATTTAAAATGGCCAAAGAGGCTTTTAAAATGAGAGAAATCATGCTGCCAATCAGAGTGTAGACGGTAAATAGGACAGTTGTCTTCTCTTTTCTGGAACCTCAGGTACAATCCATTATTGTCAGCGTCATTGCTCTATCTGGGAGATGATAATCCTATTTTCCCTAAAGGTTTTAATTTGTGAACATTTTTAATTTGTCAAATTTCTAATAAGTTTACTGTATATTTTCTTAATCTTTAATGAAGAGATGGAAGGTGGCAGGTTCAATCCTGTGAGGTGCTATAATTGATGCTGAGCACCTTTCATTTTCACAGTACACTCACACTAGTGAGTGTACACAGGTTCGTGCACATGGTTGTGTGAGAACCCTCCTTTTGCTCACACTTAAACCCCAGAAGCATTTGTCTGAAGGCAAGTAGAGGGCAAATAAGCTAGCATGCCTGAGGGATGTGGGTAAGTACAGTCATCGGACTCTGGAATGGCTGCATACTCATGCTAGTATGGATGGGGCTAAGGGTATGTACTAGGTCTTGAGTTTCAATAGACCTCCTCCCCTAGTACCAGAATTCAATGAACCCTTTTCTACCTGACCCTTATCCAGTCTACAAAGGACTCTGTCCCCTTGTTTTCATCAGTAGTAATGAGCTGTGCTGATGCATCAGAAAAGTTTTCTGCTGCACTCTTTTGATCAGTACAGGGGAACATGAATCCTGCTTCAAGAACAGCTGCCTGGCCCTCAATGACTTGTTGGTGCTGATCAATGTGTGGTTGGAGTACACTGTCCTCCATGACTTCTCCTGGAGCGGCAGGAACATACTACTGAACCGGGAAGTTGCACAGGGGCAGGAGTAGGCAGGCAGTGAGTGGACTCCAGCGCAGGGCCAGGAACACATCAAGAACTTGAGGCTCCTGTACCAACAGTTGCTCCAGGAGGGCTCTTCATGCATCCGGCTTCAACAAGAAGTTGGACTAGGTGCCATCAAGGGCTCCCAGGATAGAGCCTCAAGTGGCTCATGATCCCCTCATTGCCTGGTAGGATGTGATGTGGACTGGGATGAGGAGGCAGCAGGGACCATGTAGGATGCCCCAGAGGATGAGAAAAATGTGATTATGAACCTCTTTCCAGACAAGCCAGTGGAGAAAGCTTCGCTGCTGAACCTGAGGAGGACCCTGAGCCACAGCAGGGACTAGAACCCTCACACTGGTAAGTTTTGAAAAGGACCCCCCCCCACCAATATCCCCTCTTGTTCTGGTGCTAAATTTCTGATTTTTAAGATTCAGGGCATTTGAAGTTCTGAACACTGGATACAATGCCATGTATTGCTGTGTCTCTGAGTTTGAACTGCAGTGCTGAAACCATGGCATTGTGGTGCCCCCTCCTCTTTCCAAACTCCTTCAACTTGTACCCCTCCAGGGCCACTTCCACTCCATCTCTCCCCCTGAGGCCCTGCCCTCATCTTCCTACATCTGCTTTGCCGCCCCCCCCCACTCACTCCTGTCCACTTCTAGGTCCCCCTGCCTGCCCACCACTCTCTTCCCCTGCCTGCTCATCTCTGTCCTCTCCTCTCGGCCTCTTTCGCCCAACCCTCCTGCCCACTCCTCTCCACCCCTTCCCTCTAGGCCTGGCCACCTGCCCACCACTTGCTCATTCCTCTTCACCTGTTCCCCTGAGGCTTATCCTTTGGCTGGGCGCTCGCTCATCCCTGCAGTGGAGGGGAACAAGTAATGGGGGGGGGGGCTAAGGGGAAGAGGCGGAGAGAGGATGGGTCTGGGCACCAGTGGCCCGCTACCACACTTCTAGGAGCTCCAAAGGGAGATGGGCCAGCTCTCCAAAGGTGGTGGGCAGGCACATTTCCAGAGGGAGGGTGACTGATATCACATTTGTGGCATTTGCCCTCCTGCATGGCCAGCCTATTTTGGAGTGTCTTAGCCTCCCCAAGCCTCTTCTACACACTGCCCATGCAGTTTAGGATGGGACAGTTGTAGAAAACTTAAAGTTAATAACAGCTGTCTTTTTGTCCCTTGGAAGATTGCAGTTTCAGTTCTTCTACCCTGCTTTCCGATCTTACTGTCCCCTTACAAATGGGATCTGCATGGAACAGGAATGGAGGAGGGGGGTTAGGTCCAGGAAGGGAAAGGAAACAGAACACATTTGGGTATCTGAGGAAAAGTTAGTCACGGTAGTCCTTTTTCCTTTTGAAGATTAAGATTACTAATTTTTTTAACATCACTGGTGTCTGGCCTCCCTCTCCCTGTATCAATCCATGCTTCACAGATTGTGGGTAATGGGGATGGAAGAAGGATCTGGTCTGGCTGTTGGATAAACACAGTGTGGTGTCCTTTTGCAAGCGAGAGGCGAGGGGGCTTATGGTGCTAATCTGAGACTTCAGGGACCCAAAGAAAGTTGTGAGGTGTCTTTCTTTCCCTATCTATTTCAGTGTTAGGTAGATACAGGGGCAGGTTTCTCTGGTGATGCCGGGGGTGTAAGTAGAATGGGTGAAATTCATGGTTCTCATCTCCCTTTGTATGGAAACAACAGACTACCTGAGAATGTAGTCAGTTTCCAGTCAAACTACCTCCTAGTCCTGTAAGCATATTTCAGCAAACTTCTGGAGTAGAAGAAACTTCAGCTGTGTCTTGAGATTCATCAGTAGTGCATATCTGCTTGGTCCACCTTCATAGCTGACCAAACCCCTACATTCTGCAATATGCAGAGAGGTGACTATTAGCAGAACCATGTCTCTAGCATATATTGCAGGATCTCCTCACAGAATTGGAAAGCCACTTCTCTTATCCTTTCTGGTACCTTGAAAACCACTGTGTTCTTCAGATGTTGGCCAGACTTCAAAGATGACGTTATAAACTGGTAACATAGCCCCTGAAAGGAACCGGGCTCCTTCCCTCTTTGGGGCACTCTGAACATTTTAAATGTTTTAAAACATTAGTTCATTATTCTTATCATTAGTAGTCTCTGCTCCTTTCTTATGGGCTGCAAAAGTTTGTCTGAGAACCAAGGATAGTCTTACAGTTGCATTCCTTGAATGCTGAAAAGTATCAAAATTGTGGCCTTCTAAATTAAGGTTAGGTTATGTGGGGCAATTTTTCAGCTTCTTCCAAAGGTGGCAGGTCATCATCATGATGATCCTATTACACCTCTGGTGTTTAGGGCAGT
The DNA here is from genome assembly GCF_007399415.2 of Gopherus evgoodei. Taxonomy (NCBI): domain Eukaryota; kingdom Metazoa; phylum Chordata; order Testudines; family Testudinidae; genus Gopherus; species Gopherus evgoodei. Next base: position 66,915,438 of record NC_044327.1, on the reverse strand, counting down.
GACAAAGCTCCTTCACCCCTATCTGGCAAGTCTTTCAATGGTTCCCCAGCCATGCCCAAGTTTTTCAGCGCGGCTTCTACAGCTCTTCACCATGTTGTTTTTGGGTGGCCTTGTTTTCGCTTGCCTTCAAGTGTCCATCTCATTGCTACATTGATGATGAATCAGTTTCCATCCAAAGCACATGACCGATCTGTCTCCAACGCCTCCTGGCAATGATGGTGCTCAGATCCTCTTGGCTGCACTGTGTCAATAGATCTTGGTTTGAGATTGTTCTGGGCCAAAAGATACAGAGGATTTTTCTGAGACAGGTTGTATGGAATGAAGACAGTTTGGACATGTCATACTTTCTCAGTCCCTAGCATTTTGCACTATAAAGTAGTGTTTAAAAAACACAGCTCTAATAAAATTTGAGTTTGGTTTTGATGTTGTATTTTGATGATTTCCAGACTGTATTTAAGCTCCTGAAGGTGTTCCTGGCTTAATTCATTTTGTTCTGGATGTCCTGGTTTGTTCCGCTGTCCTGGCTGATGGTGCTGCCCAAGTATGTGAATGTTTCTACATTGGTGAGAACAATCCTCTATCCATACTGGTGATGGTGAGGCAATATTAAAGGTCATGATATCTGTCTTATTGTGGTTGATTTTCAGTCCAATTTGCTTGCTGAATATATTGAGTTGAGTTGTTTTTTCTTGTATATGGTATTGGGAATGTGATAGGCGAGCAACATCATCTGCAAAATCCAGGTCTTCAAGGGATGAGAAGAATGTCCATTTAATGCCTCTTGGCATGTCTTCTGTTGTACGCCATATCACCCAGTCAATGGCAATGTTGAAGAGGATTGCAGACATGGCACACCCTTATTGTACTCCTGTTTTGACTTCAAAACTGAGCTCACTGTGATCAAAGCTGCATGTAAAGTTGAAATAGCTTTTGAGACATTGATTATACCGAAAGGAATTCCATATGCCCGTAGAATGTGCCACAGACTGGTCCAGTGAATGCTATCAAAAGCCTTCTCAAAATCTATGAAATTTATGTAGAGTTGTTGTAGCCATTCTAAGCACTGTTCTATTATGTTTCGTAGAGTGAAGATCTGGTCTGTGCATCTACGCCCTTTCTGAAAACCGGCTTGCTCTTTTCTGAGAACACTATCTACTGCCTCTGATGTATGCTGAACTATGATCTTGCACAATACTTTGGTACAGATAAATTTGATACCATGCCAGTTACTACAATCACTGAGAGTTGCTTTCTTTGGTATCTTCACTATTACCCCATTGGTCCATTCCTCTGGCACTTTTTCCCTTTCCCAGACTGATGTACATAGAGGGACCAGGATAGAAGCTGCTAATTTAGGATTTACCTTGAACAGGACTATAAACCTGCAGAGGCCGTCCAGAATCCCACCAAATACCCAACTCTGTGAAAGAAGACATCCCCAGTTTTCCTCAAAAGTTAATTTTGCCCATCATTCCCCCCTTGTCAGGAGGAAGGCAGGGAGAAGGGTGCAAAGACAATAACATTTGTTCCAGGTTGCATTCCCCTGATATTTTTTAAGATTTTGGTTGATCTTTCTTTTTAAAAATATTTTAATTATACATTCCGTCTGGTACTTGTAATGAATTTTATACTTTCCTTAACTTGTGTGAGACCCCTCCTTTTGATACTGAACTAAAGATGTTTCAAGATTTAGGATTGGGCCACAGGATTTGCTGCACATGGAACAGAATGTTGTATAACCATCTGTTACCATGATACTGCAAACACTTTTTTCTCTGTGTCCTGTCCCCTCCAGCTTGAGAAATATCTGAAGTCACAAGGATACCCCGGAGGAATGGAGACAGGGCAGTTAGTATTAAGTGCTTACAGAAAGCACTACTAGTTTGCAATGCAGCAGAAGTCTAAAACAAAGAAAAGGGGTAGATGAAAATCTTTATGGCTTAGTTCACATGCAGAAAATGGAAACACAATTTCAGTAACAATACAAGCAATGACAGCATCTGCTGTTACCCTGTACAAAAACAGTCTGTGCTCTCCTACTCTTGTCCCTTAAACATTAACCTGTTTCCCATAGTAGTCATTATTTCTCTAAAGCAGCTACTAAATGCAGTTAGTACTGCTGACAATGAATGGTTAAAAAGAGAGTGGCTACATACCACCCGCAAACAAATTTGTTTTAAGGTCCTTGCAGAGAGACTGAGTGCACTTGAAAAGAGGTTTGTAAACAAGCATGAACAGTGAAAACAAAAACATTGCACAATGATCTCATTACAACTTGGCTGCCATGCTCCAGAGCACAAACCCAACCCAACAATGATAACCCAGTGGAAGGTGCCCTGTTATTCTTTTTAATGTGTGCAGGAATGAATGGCTAATAACCTTCAGCCACAGAGGAACAAAACTCTCACAAAGTTATGTGGTCCCAGAAATGTGTGCCAGTGTTCCCTCATGTGCGTTTACAGCAGCTATACAGGATGTGAAGGTTTTATTGGCACAGGCAGATGGCACCCTGTGCCTCCCTGCAGTGCCAAGATGTGTGCGCATATGGCATCTCTCCTTTCCCCTTGCCTGCTGGGAACCGGAACCAGTGTGCATATGGGTGGGATCTTGCTGCCTGTTATAGACTTTGTAAACCAGACTCGTCCTGAACCAAATGGTCCCCTTTACCCTTACAAACATTATGGAATGTGCAGCAGGCAATGATTATATGAATGGCATTTGCACATTGGCATCCAGACAGGTGCATAGGCGGCGCCAATGAAATTACAGTCTACCTTATGCAAACTCCATGACCTTTCTGCAGCTGCTAAACTTGTAATTGAATTATCTTTTTCCAGGGTCATTGATGATGGGATACAGATTCATGAGACAACTTAGGAGCAGGTATGTGGGCCCCACCAAAATACCAGTTGGCACAGACATACAGTACAGAACAATATCATTTCTGGGTAATAAAGTCCCTTCATCCCCCTTCATATATAATCCTGAGCTCCTTAGCACTCTGGCATTGTGAACCTTTCCAGTTTTTCCCATTCATCTGGTCCACTAAACCTTGCAGAATAAGTAAATAGTAACTGTAGCCCAGAGAACTCTTGGTAGCAATTGGAAGAGGGCACAGGGGTGCATAAAGTTCTGGTATTTACATTCTAGTTCACCAAAGAGTGCTGTGTAAGGCTCTACTGAAGTTCATGTTACACTGGTCATCAGAATCATTAGGATATTTATGTACAGATCATATGTGAGGATTTATGCTTATATACATACTGAAAAAAATTACATATTTAAGGTCTGTAAATTGGGGGCCAGTCACCAGAAGTTAAGTTTCTTTCAGGCAGAAGATGTTATCTATCAATCTGTCTCTGTGTAAGTTGAGTATTGTATGGTTCACAATGGTTGCCCATTTACAGTCTGAGCCAAATACTAATGAAACAATTGTGAAATCTTCAGCGAGAGTGAATTTATGGGAAGAAATAAACCAGCAGCAGAGAGTCCTGTATACAAGTGAAGACAATAGATTTTTGGACTACAAATGTAGGTACAGAGACTGACTCTTCATCCTTCACCTAGGAAGTAAACTGACATGGGTTTGCTTCATGAAAAAAGGCTCCCAGCCAGTCAGGGTGGTAAATGGTGGGAGAAAAACTTTGGGTCAGATTAACTTCATTGGAGAGGAAGGTATCTGGTTAATTAAGTGTAGACTCTAGAATGAATGTTATGTAACCCCTTGTTGCTAATATTTCTGCTTACTGTCATTTGAAGCTCTGTTTGTTAAATAAACATACTTGCTTTCACTATAAACAAAGCTATATGCTGTGCATTAAGTGGAGCCTTGTTCTGTAGTATAATGTTAAGCTGTGGTGTACTGTTCCTTTGGGAGTGGAGGCTTCAGGAATTCTGTGTGTCCAGTAGAACAGACCTGTACATCACAGGGAGAAGCTTGGGGGGTTGGAGTATGCCTATCATTAACCTGTGTAGGCTGAGAGGGGAACGCTCGTGCTGCCTGTGGCTGGTAATGCCAAGGATCTGACTTCTAGCAGGCACAGATAAGACTTTCTCCTGGTAGGGGCAGGTGGTGGCAAGGTGCCTCACAACCCTTGGCACTGCTAAGAAGTGTCATGGTAACTGAGTATGTGAACTGAAACACTTTCCTTTGTGGTGGGCCAAGCATATGGGTGCTGTTGATGGTCCCTGTACAGTTTGGAAATCCCATCTTCTGAAATCCAGCTATTATTTTTGGAACTCTTCTTATCGCAACCACACATGGGTAGATCACAGTGTTATTTGCCTCACAAACCTGCACAATGGACTTTCCAACCCCAAAGTGGTTTGCAATGGACCTATAGTTGTCCGGTGTTGCTAGCTTCCATGAGGCAGTAGCAACCTGCTTCTGAACTGGTATGGCTCCCCTGAATCAAGTGTTCTGGCACTGAAGTTTTGGTGCAAACTCCTCACGCAGCTCCATAAAGGTCTGTTTCCTCATTTGGAAGTTCTGAAGCCACTGATGGTCATCCCAGGTTTCCAGAACAGTGTGATCCCACCACACCATGCTGGTTTCCTGAACCAGAAGCGATGGTCCGCTCCTGAACATCCTTTGACAATACCAGACTTCATAGTATCTGTAGCATGTGAGCTGAAGAAATCTCTTGACTGTCAAGGTCGGCATCTTTGATGTGCCAGAAAGTTCTGCCCAAATTCCTTCCAGCATCTCACTAGTTGCCCACTCCACTGCATAGTCATTTGTCCTGCAGTAAGGAGCAGAACCAGATCACCATTCCATTGCTCCATGTTTTCTACCCGCTTTGGCAGGAAATAACAGTGAAAGGTGTTGTGATTAGGAACAGCCATTGGCAAATGTGTGAATGCAGGGGACAATACCAACAACACACAACACAGTGGTTCCTAGAGTGTTTCCCTTTGATGCACAGAACCATGGCATACTGTCCCTGAAATGGTAGCGCTTATGTCACATAATACAATGATCATGTGGCCATGGGCATATGCAGGTAAACAGTGTTATACCCATGTCCAGCACAGCATAATGTGGACACTTGGCATGGGTGTGGGGAGCATATGTAAGCATATACATGGTCCAATACTCAAGTATGTAGGCCAGTACAGACATAGTAGAGGACATTCAGCACTTTTCAGGTTCAAGCCCGGAGAATGCAAGCAAAGTCAATTAGTAGGGGGCTTGTCTAGATTAGATGCTCTCACTGACCTTTACACTATGGCTTTCATTCTCCAGCAGAGAAATTAAAGAAAGGCTGTCTTGGGATACATCTACACTACGGGATTATTCCGATTTTACATAAACTGGTTTTGTAAAACAGATTGTATAAAGTCGAGTGCAAACAGCCACTCTAAGCACGTTAATTTGGTGGTGTGTGTCCATGTACCGGGGCTAGCGTCGATTTCTGGACCGTTGCACTGTGGGTAGCTATCCCGTAGCTATCCCATAGTTCCCACAGTCTCCTCCGCCCATTGGAATTCTAGGTTGAGATCCCAATGCATGATGGTGCAAAAATAGTGTTGTGGGTGATTCCGGGTAAATGTCGTCACTCATTCCTTCCTCCCTGAAAGCAACAGCAGACAATCATTTCACACCCTTTTTCCCTGGATTGCACTGGCAGACGCCATAGCATGGCAGCCATGGAGCCTGTTTTGCCTTTTGTCACTGTCACCGCATGTGTACTGGATGCCGCTGGCAGAGCTAATACTGCAGCGCTACACAGCAGCATTCATTTGCCTTTGCAATATAGCAGAGAAGGTTATCAGTTTTCTGTACCGTCTGCCATGCCATTGTAAATTGGCGATGAGATGATGGTTATCAGTCATTCTGTACCGTCTGCTGCTGTCATGGGTGCTCCTGGCTGAGGTTGGCCGGGGGCGCAAAGACAAAAATGGGAATGACCCCCTGGGTCATTCCCTCCTTTATGGTTTATCTAAAAAGAGTCAGTCTTGCCTAGAATATGGGGCAAGTGTGCTAGAGAACCAGTGTACCAGAGATCATAGCTGCTCCATGTCAGATCCCGCAGAAATGATGAGCTGCATGCCATTCTAGGGGGTGCCCCTGCAACAACCCCACCCATTGCTTCCCTGCTCCCCCAACCCTCCTGGGCTACCATTGCAGTGTCCCCCCATTTGTGTGATGAAGTAATAAAGAATGCAGGCATAAGAAACACTGACTTGTTACTGAGATAAAATGAGGGGAAGGCAGCCTCCAGCTGCTATGATAGTCCAGGCAGGACATTAAACAGTGTGGGGGAGAGAAGCCCAGCATCCCGCTGCTATGATAGTCCAGGCAGTACAGAATCTTTTCTTTAGACATGAAAGGAGGGGGCTGATGGAGCTCAGCCCCCAGTTGCTATGATGAAGATGGTTACCAGCTGCTCTGTACCATCTACTGGGAATGACCGGGAATCATTCCTATTTTTACCCAGGCGCCCCCGGCCAGCCTCACCTGAGGCCTCACCTGAGGCCAGCCAGGCCTGAGGCCACAGGCTGCTGCTGCTGATGGATAGCAGTCATATTGTACCGTCTGCCACCGAGGAGGGGAGGGGAGAGGGTGCTTCTGTTCATTGCCCCAGCACCGTGTCTACCAGCAGCATGCAGTAGACATAGGGTGACATATAAAAAAGTCAAGAAATGATTTTTTTCCCTTTTCTTTCACGGGGGGCGGGTGGGTAAATTGACGAGCTATACCCTGAGCCACAATGTGTTTGTCCCTACAGGCATTTGGAGCTCAGCCAATAATGCAAATACTTTTCGGAGACTGCGGGGACTGTGGGATGGCTGGAGTCCTCAATACTCCCTCCCTCCCTCCCTCCCTGAGCGTCCATTTGATTCTTTGGCTTTCCGTTACGCTTGTCACGCAGCACTATGCTGAGTCCCTGCTTTGGCCTCTGTCTGGAGATTTTTTCAAATGCTTTGGCATTTCATCTTCTGTAACAGAGCTCTGATAGAACAGATTTGCGTCCCCATACGGCGATCAGATCCAGTATCTCCCGTACGGTCCATGCTGGAGTTCTTTTTGGATTTGGGACTGCATGGCCACCCGTGCTGATCAGAGCTCCACGCTGGGCAAACAGGAAATGAAATTCAAACGTTCACGGGGCTTTTCCTGGCTACCTGGCCAATGCATCTGAGTTCAGATTGCTTTCCAGAGCGGTGACAATGGTGCACTGGGGGATACCGCCTGGAGGCCAATACCGTCGATTTGCGGCCACACTAAACCTAATCCGATATGGTAATACTGATTTCAGCGCTACTCCTCTCGTCAGGGAGGAGTACAGAAACCGGTTTAAAGAGCCCTTTATATCGATATAAAGGGCCTCTTTGTGTGGACGGATGCAGCATTAAATCGGTTTAAAGCTGCTAAAATCGGTATAAACGCTTAGTGTAGACCAGGCCTTGGAAACATATATATTCCAGAATTATGCTCCTGAGCTTGATTATGAGCATTATTAGTAATGGAGTTACAGCATTGCTTATTTGCTGTATTTTGTATTCTCTGCATATTGTTTGGAGAACACGAATTTATTACTTTTGTAAATATATAGAGACTGTTGCACAGTCTGGATCCACTGTGACCTATATCCCAGATATCTTGACATCATCTTTAAATATCCCCAGAGGACATTACTTTTATCTATTTTCCATGAATAAACCCATATGTTGGCAGAGAGAAAGAGAGAGGGTTTTTTCCCTTTAATTTTGTCGTCTTTCAGTTAATTTTAACTTCATTATTAAGATGAATTGCAATGATGTTTAAAACCCCAGAGGCAAACTGGCTTCATTTGATTTCTTCTGTTAGATGAGAAAAAACTAGTAGCAGTTGCAATCTTCTGTGAAATGTATCCCATGCTCTTGAGCTTACATTTTTAATGTGCCTTTCAAACTAAAATTGATCTGCATCTTTCTTTTAAAATAAAAAACAATACATATTTTATGAGAAAATGAATACCTTTGATTATTTTTTTGGTGCCAACTAGAAGGGTGCAGGAGACAGTCTCTTACCTTATTAAATATTAATCAGAAATATACATTCTTTTACAATTAATTTCCTTCCTACTTTTATTGTATATTAGACTACTATGCACAAATGTTTATTGAATGGTTTTCATGCATTCTTATAATTTAAAATGAGATATTTACATGAGTAATAGTCTGTTTTATGCGATGCAAACCTGCTTTACCTGTTTAATTCAGTGACAGCTCTTGTTAACATAGCACTCGGGCTGACGCAGTTAACTCACCATTAGCACGGGCAACTGATAGCAAGGACCAGAGGTTCCCTGCCTATTTCATTAAGTGCTAAAAAATTATTTGCAGTATCTCAGAGCCACAGATGGGATGGTGGCTGTAAATGTGTGTGAATCTGTAGGCTTCTAGACTTGTTGCTTGGTAGGATAATTTGGTTGTGGGTTAGTATAACAATATCATCTTTTCAGTGAGCAAGGGTATTAAACACTCTTTTATCTTTCCTGCTACAGCTATGGCTTCTGAGCTCTGAGCATCCCCTCCCCCCCACCTTCCCAGGTCCTCCCTTGCTGGTCTAATTATTAGTGAATTGCTCTTGCTAGATCAATGAGCATGCTTTCAAGTCTACTAAGAATGAAAAAAATGTCCAAAGCTGAGATATTTTTAGGCCTACAGTTTGATTTTCTGTGTGGTGCTGAAGTGTTTTTTCCCCTTCCTTTAAATTCCAGTTCAGATTTCAGGTTTAGAACCAGCTTTAGAGCCCTAGTTACGGTAAATCCTAGATGATAGAATATCTCTTGAGAACACCCCTTTGATTTGCCACCTGTGATCCCCTGCGCCATATAATCATGGAAACCTTCTTTGGCTCCTTGGTGTTAGTTAGTATTTCCCTGTGTGTGTGTGTGTGTGTGTGTGTGTGTATGTGTGTGTGTGAGAGAGAGAGAGAGAGAGAATATTTATTCACTGCTTGTGGTGAAAATCAGCATAGTTACCCCGCTGAAAGGCCCAAGGGGGTCTCTCTGAAGTTCTTTGTTTTCATAGCAATTTTTTATTTTTAAGTTGCTCTAAACAGAAGTAAAACATCATTCTTACGGAGATACTTTCCTCATTAGAGGTGGGCCAATCAATAGTATTTTTTTCCAAGTAAGAATTAACTGCTATTGAAAAATTAATATATGGGGTAGGGTTTCTTTTGTTTGTATGGGGTTTTTTTGTGGGGGGCAGATAAGGATTGAGCTCACTCTTATTTTACTAGGGGGATACACTTTATTACCCTAATAGCTCTTGTCTCTGCATTACAGATTTTTGCTAGCATAGCTACCTCAGTTAGGAGTATGAAAAAAAAATCACATCCCCAACCAATAGCCTGGCAACTTCCCTGTGTAGATGCAGCTTATACTGTCAAACAACTCCTTTTGCCAACATAATTTATGTGATGCAGGAGGTTGTTTTAACATGCCAACAAAACATTTCCTTTTGCTGGTATAGCTGCATCTGCACCTGGGGCTTTGCCGGTATAGCTATACCAGCAAAACCTTCGTAGTATCTGCTAACCGTATGTATTGCCTCATTTACACATTCCTTAAGAAAAAGGAAACATATTTTCCATATTTTCTTTCCTATACTATTGACATTGCAATTCAGCCAGTGAACATGGCAGGTTATTGCAGTTCTATCCATAATGCATGCTGCTGACCTAGGCCTGATCCTGCAAATTTACTGCATCTAGCGCCATTGACTAAAAGCTCAGGGACACAGAGCAGTGCATAGTCAGTGCCATGTCTAAGGGGAGATCAGATTGCATCATGCATCATTGGACCAAGGAAGTGCAGAACTTTTACTGGAGGCTTTAGTCAATTTGAACTGCCATGTTGTTATGAGTTCTATCTACCTTTGGAGTCATGGGTCAGACTTTTGAATTCTTATCTTGAATTTTGAGGTTTTCTTGACTGATTTTCTAAGGCTGCTTAAATGGCTGAAACTACACCAGGTATTCCAAAAGAGCAGGTTTTAAACAAGTGAACTCACAACATGCATATGTCCCCTACCAGTGGACCTCATTGCTACAGTCTGCTGAGTCACACTGATTTACACCAGCCGAGACTCTGGCCCTCGTTCCTCCCTACTGCATTAACATTGCCTTCTTGGTTTCAGTATGTTTTGCAGCTACAAATCTTCAACAATAGAAGAAAGCAAGAAGCATGAGTGATGATTCTCTATGTAAGCATGCATTTATCTGGGCTTAAAGGAAGTTGGTAATATCCAGTTCCAAACTCCTCCTGATTTTAGAATTAGGCTCCTCTGTCCTTTCTACTGGAGCTTCCATGTTGCTGACAAAGTTAGATGCTTTACAATGTAACTTGAAAATGGGGTTTTACCTTTTATTAAAGCATTCAGCATTCCCATTTCTGAAATGAGTCTATGAACTTAGATGAGTTGTTAGTTAATGTGCATCCATGTTACAAAACCACCATCATGGCTGGCATGAGTTGGCATCTTGTCAACAATCTCCGAGAGGAGAACTGGTTGAACTATTCATTTTGAATAATTTAATTTACAGATTGAGTCCCTTTTTGGCTAGCAAATCATTCATAAACCAATCCCAATTTCTATGAATATAATAACTATTTGTAAGTATATACCACCCCGTTTTAATGAATAATTTTCAATCTAAGGCTTGTTGCTAATTTGTTTACATTATTCAAGATTTATCATTCATATCTTGTGATTGGTCACCTAATTCATGACATTGTTTTGGCTCCATGTTTGAGATACTGAAACTTTTAAAATTGGGCAATAATGAACTACCGGTGCACATTTTTAGGTGAATACACGTTGTGCTAAAATTTATGCATGTATCAGAAGTCAAATACATTTTGGTTGTCCACATATTCACAAATAAAGAAAAGTATATCCCCACAGATCATTGCAACTGAAACTGTGCTTTCATTTAGGAAACTGTTGATGAATAATTAAAGAATAAAACCAGGTAGCATTTCCCAAGGGACCGAAAACAGGTCTGCCTGCCAGAACCTGAGGACTACACTACCTACTGACGTCAAATTGTGAGTGGAGTTTAGTGGCTGGGGGGAGGGGAAAGTGATGTGGTAAAAGGACATTTGCCTACTGGGCATTCACATTAACAGGTGGGCTACTGCCAAAGGGACTGTGAAAAAGTATTTTATTTATCACTCATTTAGAAATATTGTAGTGTTCCCTTTTCCCTCCAAATAATTTTTTCCTTGTTTTATACAGACTCACTGCTTCGGGGTGGAAAAATATTGCCCATTAAGAGCACCAGAGAAGATATTTAGTAATTTCAGAAATTCTAGTTTTGGGATCAAGCTGGTGTATCTGTTTTAAGAAGGACCTTAGCTCAATGGCTCTCAGCCTTTCCAGACTACTGTACCCCTTTCAGAAATCTGATTTGTTTCACGTACCCCCAAATTACACATCACTTAAAAACTACCTGTTTACGCAATTAGACATAAAAATATAAAAGTGTCACAACACACTGTTGTTGAAAAATTGCTTACGGTATGAAATTTTCATTGGCACTGACTTTGCTAGCACTTTTTATGTAGCCAGTTGTAAAACTGGCCAAATATCTAGATGAGTTGATGTACCCCCTGGAAGACCTCTGCATACTCGCAGGGGTAACTGGTGGAGAACTACTGCTGTAGCTGTTTAAACCTGTCCCTTGTTGCTGCTGACAACACCTGGCAGAAAGGTTACACATGTTTACTATTTGACCAGCTCTAGCAGACAGACCAAGGATTGAACTGGTAGGGAGACTAAAGTTCAGCACCTGTTCACCCCATTGGCAGTCCTTCCAGATCAGAGCTTAGGCATATTTCCAGGGCACTTTGGGGGAAATTTGCACTGCAATATTCCACGAATCCACCTGTTCTAGGAACAGAAGGTTTCAGTTTCCAGGGTTGTAAATCTGGCATCTTTCATATGCAGAAATTAAAATTTTAGATGTTCCCAGTTTTTGAAGTGGTTAGTGACAATTACCCACAAATCATTCAATGGTTTCCCTTTGGGAATCTTGCATTGTAGGAAGGTGAAGGAGAATCTGTTATTTTTGAGCCCCATATAGGTTTATCTTGTTCAGTATCCCAGCTGCTGTAACAAAGCTGTGATTAGAAATCCTCTAAAGGAGAAAAAAAGTGACGTTCTGTCATCTGCAGATACAGAATGTTGTGCTCCAAAGTATCTTTCAAACTGTTGAATCTCATCCAAATGGCCTTAGTAAGGGTATCACCAGGAGAAAGGGAAATGAGGCACACTCAGGGTATCACCAGGAGAAAGGGAAATGAGGCACACTCAGGTCATTATTTCTATGAAATGTCTGATCACATAATCCCCTTTGCTCAAGGAACCATATCTCAGGCTCACAGAATTCCATTGCAGGTGGCCCAATGAAGCCATTAACTCATATATCCTGTTACCTGTTTAATACCTTGTTATCTCAGTGCAGCGGAGTTGGGAGGCTGCCAAGTTTTCCACTATTAGCCCCTACTTCGAGGGGGGAGGGGTAATACGGTAACTTCCATAACGCTCTGCAACAAGCTAAATCTTGGCATATAAGACTTCAGCATGGGACTGATCTGAAAGGTAATATTTGGTCATGATGAAGTTATGAGGGTTTTACAAAAAACAAATAAAATGGACATTGGTGTTTTCTAATGTCCACATTGAATTTTTCAACTGCCATTAATCTCTAATTTGGGCTATGTTGACTGGATGAGGATGAAGGGATATTAAGAAAATAGAAAATTGCAAATACTCAACCATTCCCTTCCCTTCCCACAATACCATGAGGCTTTTTAGTATTCAGGCTTCATCTACATGCAAAAATATTCATGTCAAATAGATCAGAATGGCTTTTTGTAGAGATCTGGTCTGACGAGAGCTCTGGAAACCAGGAATTTCTGAGTCCTAATTCTATTACTTAGTGCTCTTGGCCAAATTACCTAATTTCTCTGCCTCTGTTTTCCCACCTGTGAAGTGGATAATAAAACTTATCTTTACCCACATACTTCACAGGGTTACTGGGAGGATTAACTGGTTAAGATGTGTAAAATACTTGAGGATGAAAAGTGCTCTACAAATGCTGAGTGATTTTATTAAGCAGTCTTGAAGTCCTCTGACAAACAGTGTTTCAGAGCATTATTTTCTAGCATCCACTAGTATGTGTCAGCTGCTTCACAGATGTAAAAAGCAACCATCTTAGCCACAAACAGCTTTGAATCTAAAATGTCCCCGGGACAGAATGAATGAGGCAAGGGCAGCTCCTCAGCCCAAGCCTATCCAAGAATTCCCATAAGCTATAAAATATATTTTGCATATTTTTATTTAATTGATAAATATGGACAGCTGTAAGGACAAATTGTGATTTGATTTAAATGTCATAACGTTCTCTCCCTCCCTCCCTCCCCAGTAGTGAAACTCAGTGCCAGAAAGTTTGATGAATGTAGTGTTGTGTGAGGCTCAAATCTTGGTATAGTTAATAGTGCTGCAAGAAGCTGCCTTGTTACCATGGCAATTTACCATTCCCAGGAGTTACTTTATAAGGGCATGCTGTGGTAACCATTACCTGGTGAGGTCATAGGATTGTAGCAGTTAAGCTCAGGGAGCAGGGATGGGGATTGTGCCTCCTCAGCTCACATCCCTATGGAACAGGTCCTGTGTATGTGCTTCAGGAGCTGCCACTGGGCCCGCTTCGGACTCCACCCCCTGTGCCAGCCCCTGTAGCAGTGGAGGTGGTGGCGGCTTCAGCCCCCGAGTCTTCTTGATGCTTCTTCTCTATAAATAAAGTCGCCTTTTAATAGCTAGTAAATTGTACAATAGGCAGGGATGGAAATAACTGTTTTGTGATTTGTGCTGTACCTGTCAAAAAAGTCACGAGCTGCCTCTGGAATGAGGGAAACAAAGAAAAGGAGGGGAAGGAGCATGATAATCTTAAATTGTCTGCCAGACACCCAAAGTAAAATTCTAGCCTTCCTTAAGTCAATGGGAGTTTTGCACTTGATTGTAATGAGGCCAGAATTTCACCCCCAGGATAGACAGTGTCTGCCCGACTTTGGTCAAACAATTTAACACAATCCATTGTATTTTTCAATTTAACAGTGTTCTTCAGCCATTGCTTGCATTTTTAAGGGAATCCATCATGCCCCCAAAGATTCTCCACTTTTCTCTGCTTTATAACTCCCTTCCTTTCATCGCCACCACCAGTAGCTGTCTGGTTGAAAAAGATGGGATGAATCTTGTGAAAAGCAGTATTTAACTGGCCACAAAAGATCACTGTTGTACACTGTAAGGCACTGTCTTTCTTTAGCCATGGGTTACGGGTATGAATGCATTACCCCTACAGTACTCCAGAACTTCCCATTCCCATGCCTTAGGAGTGGAGAGGGACTATAATTAAACAGTTCCTCTAATTAAATCCTCTTATTGTACTTCTTCCTTCACTAGTGTGCAAGTACAAATTATCTGTGTGAGGAAAAGTGAGAGAAAAGAACACAAGCCTCAATTCAGCACAGAAGTGGATCTCAAACAGGAGTCACCCAGCAAATCATGGTAAGAGAGAATGAATTATTTCCACATACATACATCACAGTTCATTACATTTGTACTTGACAAGGGTCTATGTGCTAAGGTTTGTTAATATTAAGAGGAAGCATTAAAATAATCTTAAAAAAATTTCAGAGAAAATATTTGTAAGTATCCTCCTGCAGTGTTTGCAGCTACATTACATAATTGTATTTGTGCATCTGGACCTGAAAATGAAGCTGATTAGAAACAAAAGTGAAACTGTCTAGTCTATTTTAAATTATCCAGATGGAGTGAAATGCAGAAAATAGACAGCATAAATGGTGGGAGGTAAAGTCAATGTTTAGAAATTCTTCCAGTTTTAATAATACCTTATTAGTAACAAAAGTAAAAAGATTTCTCTGTTTTAAAATATACTGTCAGGGGCTGAACACGCAGATGTGCCGAAGAAGGAAGAGGATAAAGGTGGCATTTCAATACTTTTCTATGTGCTCCACCTTCTTATTTATAACAGGTGGAAGAAAATGGAAGTGAACAGTAATGAATATAAATCAGAAGTTAGGAATTGTAGAAAACTGAGAAAGGAAACAAAGGAACACAAGGAGAAAAATCTATGGCCAGCGGATTTAAAGGGAGTTTAAAAAATATATTAGGAACTAAAAGAATCTTGACAATGGTACCAGTCAATTTAAATGGAAATGGTAGATTTATCAATCATAGTGCAGAAAAGGTAGAAATGTTCACTAAATATTTCTGTTTTCTGTTTGGGGGAAAAAAAACCCCAGATGTTATAGTGTCATTGTATGGTGATGATAACACTTTTTCTTTTCCACTAGTATCTCTGAAAAATGTTAAACAAAAGCACTGAAGGAAAACCTTTTTTTAAACAGCAGGTCCTGATAGCTTGCATGTAAGAGCTTTAAAAGAATTGCAGGGGAGTTCACTGTACCATTAATGTTGATTTTCAATAAGTCTTGGAGGAAGCTCCAGAAAACTGAAAGAATGCCAATGTGCCAATTTTTAAAAAGGTAAATGGGATGACTTCGGTAGTTATAGTCTTGTCAGCCTCATACTGATCCTGGGCAAGGTAAGGGAGTGGCTGATATAGGATTAGATTAATACAGAATTAAAGGAGGTAATTAATACAGATCAGCATTGTCTATGGAAAATAGACGTCAAACTAACTTGAAATTTATTTGACGAAATTACAAGTTTTGTTGATAAAGGTTATAGTGTTGATGTAATATACTTAGATATCTGTAAGGTGTTTGACTTGGTACCACATGACATTTTGATTTAAAAAAAAAAACTAGAATGATGTAAAATTAACATGGCACACATTAAATGGATTAAAATCTGGCTAACTAATAGGTCTCATAATCTAAATGGTGGATTGTCATCAAGCAGGTGTATTTCCAGTGGGATCCTGAAGGGACTCGTTTTTGACCCTATATTATTTAACTTTTTTATTGATGACTTGGAAGAAAACAAAATCATCACTGATAAAGTTTGCAGATGATGCACAAATTGAGAGAATGGTGAATAATGAACAGGTCACTGATTCAGAGCGATCTGGATATCTTCGTAAGCAATATGCATTTTAATATGGCTAAATGTAAATGTATATGACTAGCAACAAAGGAGGCAAGCCATACTTACAAGACACTGTCCTGGGAAGCAGTGACTATGAAAAAGATTTGGGGCACGGTGGATAATCAGCTGAACATGAGCTGCCAATGTGAGGCTGTGTACAAAAGAACGATTGAGATCCTGGGATGTATACACTGGGGAATCTTGAGGAGAAGTAGAGAGGTTATTTCATCTTTGTATTTGGCACTCGTGTGACCGCTGCTGGAATAGTGTGTCCAGTGCTGGTGCCCACAATTCAAGACGGGTTTTGATAAATTGGAGAGGGTTCAGAGAAGAGTCTTGAGAATGGTTAAAGGATTAGAAAATATGCATTATAGTGATAGACTTAAGGAGCTCAATCTATTTATCTTAACAAAGAGAAAGTTAAGGGGTGACTTGATTACAGTCTGTAAGTATCTACGTAGGGAACAAATATTTAATAATGGGCTCTTCAATCTAGCAGAAAAAGGTGTAACATGATCCAATGGCTGGAAGCTGAAGCTAGACAAATTCAGATTGGAAATAAGGTGTAAATTTTGACAGTGAAGGTAATTAATCATTGGAGTAATTTACCAAAAGTCATGATAGATTCTCCAGCATTGACAATTTTTAAATCAAGATTGGCTGTTTTTCTAAAAGATCTGCTCTAGGAATTATTTTGGGGGAATTCACTGCTTGTGTTATAGCCAAAGTCAGACCAGTTGATCACAATGGTCCCTTCTAGCCTTGGAATGTATGAATCCTACGCAACTTAGAGCAGCCTCTGGGTATGAGTTGCATCAGTTGTAATTGTCTTTACACAGGAGGAAAATCAATGGTGTGCAGTTTACGTTAACCACAAACCCCCTTCTGCTGCTGGTATGCGCTCTTCTCACTTCTCACTTCTGGCAGCTTTAAATTTCCTTTGTACTACCAGAGTGGAGAAGTATCTGGCCCATAATTTTTAACTTTCCATAATTGTTCCAAAACCATATATATTCAAGGGACACTTACCAAAAGGCAGTGTCCAAAAATATTTTGTTTAGAGTTGGCACTTTTGCTATATAAGGGAAAGCCCTTTATTGTAATTTTCATGTAGCTTTGCTCTCATTTTTTGCTTTCAATATAAATTTTACCCTGTGCAGAGAAATCAGCATACAATGTATGCAAGACCATAAACTAGGAAAGCCTATTTTCATCAAGGATGTGGAACTCTGCATATTTATGTACAATGGCCCCAACTAAATTACAAGGCAATAAACTGTAGGCATTCAAAATTTCATGTCTTTCATGAAAATGCTGCAGCTGATGCATTTTTATTGGAAACAAGTTAAATCCAGGATGTGGTCTACACTACGCGTTTAAACCAATTTTAGCAGCATTAAACCGATTTAATGCTGTACCCGTCCACACTACGAGGCCCTTTATAGTGATATAAAGGGCTCTTTAAATCGGTTTCTGTACTCCTTCACAAGGAGAGGAGTAGCGCTAAAATCGGTATTACCATATCGGATTAGGGTTAGTGTGGCCGCAAATCGACGGTATTGGCCTCTGGGCTGTATCCCACAGTGCACCATTGTGACCACTCTGGACAGCAGTCCGAACTCGGATGCACTGGCCAGGTACACAGGAAAAGCCCTGTGAACTTTTGAATTTCATTTCCTGTTTGCCCAGTGTGGAGCTCTGATCAGCACGGGTGGCCATGCAGTCCCAAATCCAAAAAGAGTTCCAGCATGGACCATACGGGAGATACTGGATCTGATCGCTGTATGGGGAGACAAATCTGTTCTATCAGAGCTCCGTTACAGAAGACGAAATGCCAAAGCATTTAAAAAAAATCTCCAGGTCACGATATAGAGTCCACAGCACAGTTCTGCGTGACAAGCATAATGGAAAGCCAAAGAATCAAATGGATGCTCATGGAGGGAGGGAGGGAGTATTGAGGACTCCAGCTATCCCACAGTCCCCAGCAGTCTCCGAAAAGTATTTGCATTCTTGGCTGAGCTCCCAGTGCCTGTAGGATCAAACACATTGTCTGGGGTGGCTCAGGGTATAGCTTGTCAATGTACCCCCTCCCCCTCCATGAAAGAAAAGGGAAAAAAGTCGTTTCTTGACTTTTTTCAATGTCACCCTATGTCTACTGAATGCTGCTGGTTGACGCGATGCTGCAGCAGTGAAGAGCAGTATCCGCTCCCCTCCCCGGTGGCAGATGGTACAATATGACTGCTATCCATCATCATAATCAGCCCGTGAGTGCTCTTGGCTGGCCTCAGGTGAGGCTGGCTGGGGGCGCCTGGGTAAAAATAGGAATGATTCCCGGTCATTCCCAGTAGAAGGTACATAACAGCTGGTAACCATCCTCCTCATAGCAACTGGAGGCTGAGCTCCATCAGCCCCCTCCTTTCATATCTAAAGAAAAGATTCAGTACTGCCTGGACTATCATAGCAGTGGGATGATGGGCTCCTCTCCCCTGCACCTCTTAATGTCCTGCCTGGACTATCATAGCAGCTGGAGGCTGCCTCCCCCCATTTTATCTCAGTAACAAGTCAGTGTTTCTTATTCCTGCATTCTTTATTACTTCATCACACAAATGGGGGGGACACTGCCACGGTAGCCCAGGAAGGTTTGAGGAGGAAGGAAGCAATGGGTGGGGTTGCTGCAGGGACACTCTCTAGAATGGCATGCAGCTCATCATTTCTGCGGGATCTGACACGGAGCGGCTGTGCTCTCTAGTTCTCTGATACACTGGTTCTCTAGTACACTTGCCCCATTCTAGTTCTAGGCAGGACTGACTCTATTTTTAGATATCATAAAGGAGGGAATGACCTGGGGGGTCATTCCTATTTTTGTCTTTGCACCCCTGGCCAACCTCAGCCAGGGGCACCCATGACAGCAGCAGACGGTACAGAACGACAGATAACCGTCATCTCATTGCCAATTTACAATGACGCAGCAGACGGTACAGAATGACTGATAACCGTCTCTGCTGTCATGCAAAGGCAAATGAATGCTGCTGTGTAGCGCTGCAGTATTAGCTCTGTCAGAGGCATCCAGTACACACATGGTGACAGTAAAAAAAAAAAGCTGAATGGGCTCCATGGTTGCCGTGCTATGGCGTCTGCTGGGCAATCCAGGGAAAAAGGGCGTGAAATGATTGTCTGCCGTTGCTTTCCCGGAGGAAGGAATGGCTGACGACATTTACCCAGAACCACCTGCGACAATGATTTTTGCTCCATCAGGCACTGGGATCTCAGTGGTGGAGGAGACTGCGGGAACTATGGGATAGCTATGGAATAGCTACCCACAGTGCAACGCTGCAGAAATCGACGCTAGCCCCGGTACATGGACGCACACTGCCGAATTAATGTGCTTTGTATGGCCGTGTGCACTCGACTTTATACAATCTGTTTTACAAAACCGGTTTATGTAAAATTGGAATAATCCCATAGTGTAGATGTACCCTAAAGTGCTCTATTTTTGTGCACTGTTTTGCCTTAACAAAGATGACTGGAACCAGAAAGAATTGCTATCACTTCATGTCACATTTTTCATCTCAAAAATATATTTATTTTACAAATACTCCCCAGGAACAACTTTCAATATCTAATAAACATTGAATCACTGCATCAGTGACCTTATCTGTGGCTCTGTATTCTTTCTGGGATCCTCTAGGACAGGGGTGGGCAAACTTTTTGGCCCGAAGGCCACATCTGGGTGGGGAAATTGCATGCAGGGCCATGAATGTAGGGCCCCGGAGGGAGTGCGGGATGTGGGAGGGTGTGCGGTGTGCAGGAAGGGGCTCAGGGCAAGGGTTTAGGGCAGAGAAGGAGTGAACGAGGGGGCTCAGGGCAGGGGGTTGGAGTACAGGATGGGGTGCGGAGTGCAGGTGGGGTTCAGGGAAGGTATGCAGGGAGAAATGTGTGAGGGGGCTCAGGGCAGAGGGTTGGGGTGCAGGAGGAGTGAGAGGTGCAGCAGGGGGCTAAGGCAGGGGTGCGAGGTGCAGCAGGGGGATCAGGGCAGGGAGTTGGGTTGAGCGCCCTGGCCTGGCCCTGTTTACCTGGAGCGGCTCCGGGGTGGCAGTGGCACTCACTGGGGCCAGGACAGGCTCCCTGCATGCCTGCCCGGCCCTGCACTGCTCCCAGAAGCGGCCAGCATCATCTACCCTGCGGCCCCTGGGAGAGAGGGGGGCAGAGAGCTTTGTGCATTGTCCTCGCCTGCAGGTACCTCCCCTGTTCCCAGCCAATGGGACCTGCGAGTGGCGGGGGGTGTCTCCAGGCAAAGGCAGCTCATGGAGCCCTCTGCCCCCCGCCTCTCCCAGGGGCCGCAGGCATGTGTTGCTGGCCACTTCTGGAAGCAGTGCAGGGCCATGGCAGGCATGCAGGGAGCCTGTCCTGGCCCTAGTGCGTGCCACTTCACCCCGGAGCCGCTCCAACTAAACAGTGTGGGACCTGCCGCAGCATGGGGATAGCAATCCCACAGGTGCCCACCCCTGCTCTAGAACTAATTGAAATTTGAAATTTTTTTCTAAGCAACTTGGGTGAAATGTATTATCTTCCCCTGATTTACACTAGGCTTTCATTACATAACCAGGCATCCAGAGATCTTGTTTAATTTATCATTTCTATGCATCTCCTATTGCTGAGCTTGTAGTCATAGTGAGCTCTTAAGACCTCAAGTTGCAGCATAATTGTGTGTCAGGTTTTAGGTTAAAATGACCCAGTCAGGTTTCTCTCAGAGATGGCAGCTTTCCAAATCCAACCTTTATTGTTCATTTTGCTAGTATTTTTATCGGGTTGGGAATGACATACCTGTGCAGGCTTTTTGTTTTATCCCTTCTTATATTTCAAAGCTTGTTTCCGCTTCAGACATGACATTGACAATCCTTTTTTGTTTTCCTCTGTGCCTCAGAGGCTTAATGGTCCGACATAGCAGCTGAACCTTTAGAAATGTCTTCCGTGCCACTGCAAAGTCTACTTCAGTAAGGGCCATGGAGCTGTCACTATGAAGATTGACTCCTGTGGTTAAACATTCTTTGGTGGTGGTATTTCTCAAAGCAACACAGTGAGTAAATGGATTTCTTTGAGCCACCCAGTTGCCTTGCAACTGTCCACGGTTCCATGCTGGGAAGCCAACTAATTCTCCTCACTGATGACTGGTGGTTCTCTTGATGAGGGGGGCTGGTAGTTCACAATTTAAAAAATCAATTATTTACAAGTCAGTTAATGTTAAATACTTAAGCGTCTCACAAGAGCATGTAATTTAAATGCAATTAGGCAGTTATTGGATGTCAAATATCAATGAATGATTAAAGGAGCACTCACATTTAATAACAGAGTACAACTTTCAGGGCTTTTACACTGATCACAGTGAACTGAAAACTCAGTAAAAATAACATTGACATTTTTGGATTTTCAAGGTATTTTAAGCAATATAACTTGCTGTGAGCTAAATCTCTTATTTTAAAATGAATTTAGGGTCTGATCCTGCAAATGATCACATGAATAGTCCCACTGACTGCAATGGAACTATGTATAAGTACTACTCGCAAGAGTAAACCTTTATAGGATGTGTCCCTCAGTCATCTTGAAAGGCAACAGTTTCACATTCCTTAAAGCCTAAAGGCCAGATCCACAAAGGGACCTTAAACTCGCTGTTGCAATGCCTAATTTTTTGGCACTCTGTTCCAAGAAATCCACAGCCCTGAACTAGGTACCCAGGCTCCCTATACAATGCATGGGGAGAGTTAAACGCCCTGAGAATGGGATTCACAGAAGCCAGCACCCTGAGTGGGGAGTTGCCTGAGCTAGCCAATAGGAAATGCTGAGGAGAGGGGTGTGGCCAAAGTCATGCCCCTGAAAGAGACTTAGTCACCTAACAGGAGCCACCTCCCTCAACTTAGGATTCATTACCCACACCTGGAGTTAGGTTAGGTGCCTACGCCAGGCCACAAAATGAAGGAAGAGGGGCTAGTGCTCCCTTTTACCCAGTTGTTAGAGCACTCCCCCAGGATGTAAGAGACCTGAGTTCAGATCCCCACTCTGCCTGAGTCCGAGCAGGGAGTTGAACACAGATCTCCCACAAGAAAGACCTAACCACTAGGCTATAGGATATTCCTGTTGAAGCTGTTTCACTTTGTATATAATATTTAAATATACTTTGGTGCAGGGGCTTGAAGCTGGGCCTCCTACCTCTCAGGTGGGTGTCCTAACTACTGGGCTATAAAGTCACAGTCACACATACTCTCATTGCTCATTTGCTTTCCCCCTTTGGTCCAATGCCATATTTAACTATTTACACACAGTGGAACAGCTCAAACAGGAATGACTGAGAGCAGCACACTCTTGAATACCTCATAGCCCAGTGATTAGGGCACTATCTGAGATGTGGGAGATCTAGGCACTGGACTATTGGGTAACAATGGGAGAGACATCACCACCACCAAGATTTTTTGCAAGGTCAATTTGGCAGGTGGGGAGACACTTAGTTTGAGGATCGTGCTGGGGCTTAGGCATGAGTTGGGTGTTGGGCACTGAAGTGGCTTTGCACGTGTCCACCACCAAAAAGGTAGGGGATTTTGTTAACAAAAATATAGGCACCTACAGGGTTAGGTAGCAGCTGGGCAGAAGTTTTTGAGGATCTAAACTTTTGATTTAGGCATCTAATGTGGCAGTTAGGCACCTAAATCTCTTTGTGGATTTGGCCCTACGTCCTCTACTCACATAGCAAGTAAATCAATAAAGGGCAACTGGAACCCTGCTATGTCTCCACGAAACTAGAGGGACGAGGGATGGTGAGGGCTTGCAGGGCATAATGTCTTTGCCAATTCATTTCTTGCTCTCCTCAGCTAGGCTACCAGTAATTGTGCCAGCTAATACCCAATGTGATGGCAGTTTTCTGTGCATGGTCAAGTGTGCTACATTTAGTAGAGAAGAGAGAGTGTTTGGTTGACAGAGCACTGGATTGGGACTAAAGAGATGTACATTCTATTTCCGGCTCTGCCAGTGGCCAGCTGGGTGACCCTAGGCAAGTCACTTCCTCGCTCCCTGGCTCAGTTTCCCCATCTGTAAAATAGAGATAATGATACTTCCTTCCTTTGAAAGCACACTGAGATCTACTGAGAAGTGCTATATAAAATCTAGCTGTTATTTTTATTATTATTACCAGACAATTTTACTTAGGTCACCAAACAGCCCATAGATGAGTGATTTTTTTTGACACTACTGAGTTGGATGTGACATAAAACAGTCCCCTGAATCATCAACAGTTTTAGGCTAACTCTGTATCACTTAATGAAAATAGTAGTTGGCTTTTTATAGTGTAATAAATATATTTGTTACCTCATCATATTAAATGTCCCGTATGTTCTGTGGAACAAATCCTGCTTCCCCTTCCACTGGCGTGGAGTACTCTGCCTATGGCAGAACTAGCATGTTTCAACTGAGTACAGTATGCAGATGGGAAGGTGACTGAGACACTGTGTAAGGAGCCTGTACACCAGCACGCCATAGAGTTGTGCTCTGCTGGGACTCCAGGCTCCACGGCATGATGGTGGGCAGGAAGAATGGGGGAAGGCATTAACGGTGAGGCATGTATGGATCCAATGACTCCTGATCTGTATATACCCATTTCACCCAACAGTGAGAAAGGTGGGAGCCATGGGAGCTACTGTTACTTGAGGCTGAAGAGCAACACCTCTTCCATTTCTGGTCTGGGAGAGAAAAGTCTTTCTGACCTTGGCCTTCACAGAAATCCCCCCACCTCACCCCACAGCTTGATTACTAGGACTGAGTACTAGGACAAGGATTTGGCCTTAAGATTTTTTACAAAAAGAGGACCCAGTCCTACAAGCCCTCCATGTATAGAAACCCCAGTGAAGTCATGACATTGATGAGAGTTCTGTGTGTGCCAAGCTTGCTAGATCAGGGCCTTGGTGTTAGTATGAACATAATTACCTTTTTTTTTGTATGTAATTCTGAATGAGACAAATAGCTACTTGACATATCTATTAGTGCATAGTGCCCAACTGTCCCTTGTGCCCCTTTAAACAATCAATCGGTTTTTAATGAGTGAATGCCACAAAACTGAGTGATTATGACTGGTATAGTAAAGAGTCATTCAGCTCCTCCTTTCAATAAGAACAGTCATACTGGGTCAGACCAATGATCCGTCTAGCCCAGTATCCTGTCTTCCAACAGTTGTCAATGCCAAGTGCCACAGAGGTAATGAACAGAATAGTGACCTGTACCCTGTCATCCTCTCCCAGCTTCTGGCAAACAGAAGCTGAGGACACTTAGAGCATGGTGTTGCATCCCTGCCCCTCCTGACTACTTACCATTGATGATTGTATCCTCCAAGAATGTATCTGGTTCTTTTTTTGAACCCTGTTATTGTTTTGGCCTTTACAACATCCCTGGCAAAGAGTTCCACAGGTTAATTGTGTGTTGTGTGAAAATGTATTTCCTTTTGTTTGTTTTAAACCTGTTGCCTATTAATTTCATTGGATGACCCCCTAATTCTTGTGTTGTGTGAAGGTATGAATAACATTTCCTTATTCACTTCTCCACACTCATCAAGATTTTATAAACTTTTATATTTGCTGATGTGCAGCTCAAATGTAAAATTCAGTGCCAGGACAGCTCAGCTCAGAAATGATTTTTTTTTTCAAATTGAGGGCTGGATTCTAAAATCATTAATCCCTTTTAATAGTATCTTATTCTGCAAGTAGACCCTCTGATGATGATGGGACCATTTTGAGATGTTAGTATCAGAATTTGGCAGCATTTTAAATTAAAAGAATACAAATAAAAAATAATTAGAAATGAATGGCCTTAGAATTTTTTCATATCATCTGCCACTAGAGGAGATTACTAATAAAAGCTAAGTAGTATTATTTTAAACAGAATTACAGGCTGTGACTCCATAATGTAGATTACTATTTTGAATATTTAAAACATACATATTAACAGGAGTCTAGAGAGACAAACAATGCTTCCTAATCGTCTGAACACCAGACAGTGATCAGCATTGAAAAAAATAACTGCAAATAACCAGAACCTTCACAAGACCTTGTGAACGCAGAGGGATTTGACAGACGGATGGCTGTATGCTTCCAATAACAAGCAGGGCTGCCAGACTGTGGAATGCAAGGTTCTGACAGATGTAGTGAGAGCTCTGTGTCAACTGCAGCTGATGAATCAGGACACTAAGATATCTTCTACATTTTGTTTGAACAATGTCAATGACCTGAAGTGTCAGAAAGATTTTCCTTTTCTTTTTGTCGTCGTTTGAAATTCTTTGTCACGCATTTAGGATCCAGCTCATATGCAGTAAAGTGGCTGACGTGTGAAGTTACATAAGAAAAGCAGGTGAATCAGACCCTCTGCATTCCTTCCCCCTGCCCCCACCTTCCACTGCAAAGATTGTTAATATTTTTTCAAACTGAAGGCAGCTAGTAGTATAGTCAGAAATAGGCTGATAGTTTAAAATGGCTGATGTGTTTCTGGTCAGTTACAGACTTATCTAGCACGGATCACCGCTAAGCAGCCACTTCCCGTGACAGCTACAGAATCTCAGGCTGGAGAGAAGCCCAAAGGCTAATCCTCCAACCGCCCGCCCCCCATCTCTCTGTAGTGAAGGAAATAAAGGGCCAAACTTTCAAAAAGTAGCCATTCTTCATATTTTTGAGCACTGTCAGCTGCATGCAGATGATAGAATTTGCACGCTCAAATCTACACCTTAAAATAATAATACTTAGCTATTATTGGTCAGTCCCCAAGTTGCAGATATGTTCATATGCATGGACTACACATAGGTGACGGTGCCTAAAAAGTGCATGTGCACTGATACACACACACAAATAGAGGCTGGATCAAAGATCTTTCAAAATTTGGGCCAGAGTGATTCTTTGGGTGAGACGCTCTTGTGATGAGATGGTGTAACTTATTTATTTTCATGACTTCATGTGCTTCCAAAGAGTCTCTTGTGTATGGAACAACTATCAAAATATTTAGGCTGGGAGTGGGATTTGAACATTACCGGAAGGGCAACTTTTGCACAGCTTGGAGCTGGATATTGAACATACAGTAGAGGGGCCAAGAGGATTTTTGCTCCTGTCTTTCCCACAAACATTTAAAAATAGAGGTGAATAAAACAACAACATGAGGGAAAAGGCAGCATTCAAGTGAAGCCCATGAGCCAGCTTCTCCTTTCTGCCTCCTCTTAACATATGCCCAATGTTCCTCAGGTGGCACATGACCAGGATTCATCACCAAATTTGGCCCACTGGTTGGATCATTAGTTTCCCTGGCTTGGGCTGGGTACTGACAGGGAGTGTGACGTGAACGCTGATCCATGCCTTCTGTTACATCAGAGTTAATCTGGGGTAACAGTGAGGTCTATTGGTTCGATTCATTCCCACAGGAAAACACAAACTGCAGGCCTCTAAGGTGAAATTACCATCTACTCCCTCAAAGAGTTTAATGTGCTCAACTCCAGGGGAATGGATAATTTCCATCTCAGAATTCTGAAAAAAAGTGGCATATAAGATTTAGTCCAGTAGCAAGGATTTGTAATAAATCTACCTATTCAGTGGTAGTACTCTATAACTAGAGAATAGCTAATATAGTACCTATATTTAAGAAATGGGAAAGAGTGATCTGAGCAATTGCAGACTTGTTAGTCTAATGTCAATAATGTGCAAGATTTTGGAACAAATTGTAAAGGAAAGAATAATTAAATAAATGGAAATAAATGGAAAAGGGGATGTAATGCAACATAGGTAGATTGTGTCAGACTAACCTGATTTCCTTCCTTGATAAAATAACTAATTCTTTAGACAAGAGAAATGCAGTCAACATAATATACTTGGATAGCAGCAAAGCATTTGACATATCACATAGGAAATTATTAGTTAAATTACAGAAGAGGTAGATTAGTACAGGAATTGTAAAGTGGGTAAGGAAATGACTAAAGGGGAGAAAGCAACAGATTGTGCTGAAAGGTGAACTAGTGGATTAGTGGAAGGTTACTAGAGGAATTCCTCAAAGATGGGTCTTGGGAATGCTCTTAATCAATATTTTTATTCATGACCTTGGCATAAACAGTAGGAGTGTGCTAATGAAATTTGCTGCTGATACCAAGTTGGGAGGCATCATGAGATGACAGTAATATTACACAGGAAGATCTGGATGGCCTTGATGTTTGGTTTGACAGAAATTATATGAAATTCAATAGTACAAAGTGCAAGACCATGCACTTGAGGTCTAAGAATTGATCCTACAAGCTGGGGGTCTCCTTAGTTGGAAGCAACAGAGTAAGAGAGAGAGCTGGGTGTATTGGTTGATTACAGGCTGACAATGAGCCCCAAATGTGTTGTGACTGTGAAAAAAGGCAAATGTGACCCTACGATGTATTAGGTAGAGATAAAGAAGTATTAATGCCATTGTACAAGGCACTGGTGAGACCTCATCTGGAACACTGTGTACAATTCTAGTCACCCATGTTCAAGAAAGATGAATTCAAACTGGAACAGGTATGGAAAAGAGAAGCTAGGCTAATCAGGAAAATAGAGGGCATATTTTATGAGAGGGCACCAAAGGAGCTTGGGTTGGTTAGCCTAGCCAAAAAAAAAAAAAAAGGCAGAGTGTGGATATAATTACTCTCTATAAATACTTCAGGGGGGTAAACAGGGGGAGGGTGAAGAGCTAGTTAAGCTAAACAACAATGTTGGCACAATAACAAATGGACATTAACTGACCATGAACAAATCCAG
Organism: Gopherus evgoodei; assembly: GCF_007399415.2. NCBI lineage: Eukaryota > Metazoa > Chordata > Testudines > Testudinidae > Gopherus > Gopherus evgoodei. Next base: position 66,887,521 of record NC_044327.1, on the reverse strand, counting down.
GCTGGAAATCAGAAAAATGGTTTGTGACCATCAGAAGTATGAGGATCTGGAACAGTCTCCCAACAGGAGGGACAAAAAATGTAATTAGCTTCTAGAGACAGAGACAAATGTATGAGTGCAACTGTATAATAGAGTGACTTGTGATGGTCAGGGTAGGGCTCAGTAGCCTTGGAAGTCCCTTCTGGTTTATGTCTTATGTTCCTAAAGTGCATGCTTCAGGACTTCAGCCAATCACCTGCAGGGGTCAGGAATCCACCCCACCTGTATTCTGTTTTTTTTGCTTTCCTTCCTCTGAAGGATCAGGGATGGCCATAGCTGGCGAAGGAACACTAGACAGGCTGGGTCAGTGCTCTGAGGTGGTTTCACGCGTTCCCTCTCTCATTTGCTTAGCTGCCTGCTTTTTGTTCACATGCTCAGGATCTAACAGATGGCAATATGAGGGATTCGGAAGGAATTTTCCCCCAGGTCAGACTGACAGTAACCTTGGGGGCGGGAGGCCATTTGCCTTTCTCTGCAGCATGGGATGGGAGTCACTTGCTGGAATTGGCTGGGTATAGCTCATTTAATCAATTCCCTGCCATTGCAGGGGCCTTAGGCATTGGTGCACCTCAGTCCCATCTATCTTCTGCCTGTGGCACATAAAAGTTTAGTCTCCTATGCGCTGTTAAATTTTGGTCTAATTTGGTTGCTGGGCTAGTGTGTGGGTGCTTGGTGGTGCTGTGATACACACGAGGTCAGAATAGATGACCTGGTGGTCCCTTAGGGCCTTAAACTCGAAGACTCTATGGGCATGTCTACACTGCAGTTGGGAGGGTGTTTACCAGCTCACGTAGAACAGTGTAGCCAGGGGTAGCATGAGCTAGCTGCCTGAGAACTAACCCACTGGATCCCTGGGTACATACTCAGGTGGCTAGCCTGAGTCACTGCCTGTGCTGTCTTTGGCTACGCTGCTATTTTTAGCTTGAGCAAAGCTAGCACGTGTCTATCTACCAGAGCTGGGAAACGTGCTCCCTGATGCAGTGGAGACTACCCTATGACTCTCAGACAATATCTGCACTACAGGGGTGTAATTACCCCTCCTGTGTACACACATTCATGCTTGCTCTTATTGAGCTACTGCAAGTTTAAAGAACAGTGTAGCCACAGTAGCATGGTTAGTGGCAATGGAGGCACAGCTGAGTCCCACCGAGTACAAACCCGCCTGGAATCAGTAGGCATGTCCTCAGCATGGTTCAGCTCATGGTTCAGGTATCTCTGCTACCACTACCCATGCTACCGTGGCTGTACTGCTATTCAGACACATGCTAGATCGATGAGAGCTTGCACGAGTGTGTGTACAGGGGCTGGGGAATGATACCCTTAGCTTGTAGTGTAGACAGTTAAAATGTGCTGTCAGCACTGCTCCCCATGACACTGTGCAGTGCAATTTACAATTCACAATGCCTGCAAGGATGAATCAAGCACAGAGGATTTATACTGGCTTAAGTGAGAGAAAGATCTGGGCCAGCCACTGTATTCTTCTGCATGAACAATGATGGCTCTCATACTTAATCAGATTATCTGCCACCTCAACCAGGCAGGATCTGATGAATTACGATATGACCATTCCTTATTTATGTTTTACTCAGAGAACTGTTCAATTATGCACAAATACTGGAAGATTCCACTCTTTGTATATGAAGTAAATATGAACAGAATCATTGTCAAATCCCTAAATAAGAGATTTAAAAAAAACCAAACCGTCTTTAAATGTTTAAAATCAGATACTGCTGGTCATGTGCAAAAACTGTTTTTCAACAAGCATTTCGGACTAGGGTTGGAGTATGTTGGCTAATGTGTAAGTAGGCTGGAAAATGGTAAATAATTGTCATGAAACATTTTGAAAGAGAGTTTTTTTTCAATATATTTTCCAGAAAATTTCAGAGTTTTTGACAAACTGAAAACAAACAAAGTTTTTGGATTTTCATAGAAAAGCTGGAAAATTTAGACTAAAATTAAACATTTTGTTTAGCGAAAAGGGCAATTTTTGTTGAGGAAAGTTTCAGTGGGATATTTTTGACCAGTGCTCCTTAATTCCTGGTCCCTATGTGTAAGTGTTGATTCAATCACAGCTAACTCTCCCACATAGACAAAACAGGTAATCACCTAGCACAGCAAAATAGGGGCTACATGGGAGAGAATTCATTCTAGTTTGCCTAAGAGCATCACAAAGCTAAAGCTGGACACAACAGTCACTAACAGTTCCTTTTTCTTCACTTTATTTAGCACTATTTTTGAAAAATAGAACCCATTCCACAAAAACGTTCATTTTGAGTTACCTTTAGGTCCAGATATATAGCTGTGGGATTTATGGCTGCACCTACAAGTATATACATGGACCCACAGCATACTGCATACTCACCACATTTGCATTATGTAACAGATCAGGGAATTGTGCATCTAACTACCTGTTTGCACAGGTTCAGTTCCTGGTCTGCATGGACAAACTATCTGTTTGCACATACAAATTCATCCCAGACCAAAATTTATGGCTTGTGTGTGTGTTTGGTTGTATTTTTGCTGCTGAAAAGTTGCATAATTTAAACCCACATAAGAAAGAAATGTTCTAGGATTACATCTTTGATGTACTCTAGTGTGCATTTCAAAAGATGCAGGGCACACCTTATTGGGAGACCCATGTATGTGTGTGCACGGAGGCAGGACTGGCAGGGAAATGCTGGTGGAAGAAGGGGAATAGAGTAGTGGTTACACCTTTTTACAGTTATAGCAAGTGCTGCTGCCTAGCATAATTTGCCGCCAGCACTCTGGAAGCAGTATGCCTGAATATGGCGTAATGTGTCTCTTCTTTGCTGTCAGATTCTAGAAAGGCTTCTTCCCCCCAGGGCTTCAGAGGGGCTATAATCTGGCTGTAAATAAGGCACATATCACAAGAAATAAGAACAAACCATAGGGACAAAGAAGGGACAGAGAGGGGAAACTGCTATAGGGAGAAAAATAATGACAAGAATTCAGATCATATTTTGTACTTTTAAAAAATGTAAATATTGCAGTTAGTTCTTTTACATGGGACACAGCTCTGGAGCATAGATTAGTGATGCAAAGCAAGCAAACAAAAGTGAGCTTTGAGATGTAGATCAAAAATCATTCTTTAGATGCAGTCAGTGGTTTGGGTGTTGCTAATTTGTTGTATGTTACAATTTTGTATCTTTGAACAATCAAAACAATTGGAGTATTATTTTGATTTTTTTCTGAAATAATACAAAATTGCAATTTGTGTGGGTGTGTACATACAAGTAAACATTGTGGTGTCTGAATATGGCAGGGATTTCAAAACAGTGAGGAGTACATTTCCAAAGAGGCATTTGGGAATTTGAAGTTTAAAGGATGTTTTTGGCAAAATTTCCCTTGAAAATATGGTCCAGAGTGGTCTGCTATCAGCCTACAAGCACGTATTCTGTAGTACTTCAGTGGGAACTGAAATATGAGTAACTAGGTGCCAGAATGTGAACATAGGTGACTAGCCATAGGCACTCACATCTGCAAATTTAGGTCATAGTTTCTGCCATTTCCTTAGCTGCTGGTATAATCTCAAGCTTTGGACACATGCATACTGATACCAGTACTTAGAAAAACACTGAAAATAAGGTAAATTTAAATAAGTCTGGCTGTATAGTACATTGTAAGTCTTATGAAAGTAACTGTTTTTAAAGGGTCAGCCTTTGGTACACGTGCATATGCTTCAGAATACATAGCTTTCTCTGCATGGTTCGTCCAGCTTGCAAGCTCTGTTGGCTCACAGCTTGTAGCTTGAGCTCCAAGGTGGGTTAACAGCATGGGCTCTATTATGAGCCTCCTGCCAGCAAGCAGGTAAAAGAAAAACTTCAAAACTATTTTCCTTTGTTGGGAGAACTCTCTACAGGAATTAAAGGAAACCGTGCTATCTGTGTGATACATTTACAGTCAGCCAGCGGTCTACAGGCTCAGTAAGTAGCACTGCAGTCACATAGTAATGATGGTAACATGCCTTGACGGCTAGAAAATGAGCTTTATGATATACAGCAACAGATAAATTGCTGAACAAAAGTGCTAAATACAAGTTAACACAAGCTGGGATTTGTTTGGATCATTCCACCCACTCAGTATGTACCATATATGCTATATATGCAACATAGAACTGCAGTCTGTGGAGGGATAATAACTAGCATGGGATATTTTTTGTAAGAGCTGCATATCTTAACCACATTGTGTGCATTTATAAAACATACATTACATATTCTGATCTGTATTGTGATGACAATAATAATAATATGTAAGTACAGGATTAAATTTTGCTCCAAGAGATACCCATTGATTTAAAAGCGGGTTGTGTACTCTATCAAATTTTGGGAATGAAAAGAAATACACATATTGTGGGTATGTCTACACTGCAAATAAAAATCCATGGCTCAGGATAAGTGGCTATTTAATTGCAGTGAAGGCATTTGGGATCAGGCTGAAGCCAGGGCTCTAGGACGCTGCAACGTGGGAGGGTCCCAGAGGTCAGATTGCAGTCCAAGCCTGAACATCTGCCCTGCAATTAAACAGCCCCTTAGCGTGAGCCCTGTGATCCCAAGTTAGCTGGCATGGGCCAGCTGCAGGTGTATTACACTGTAGACATTCTTTGTGACAAGCATATTTACATGAGCCTATGGGCTACTTGCAGAGGCACAGCAACACAAACCACCAGCAACACCCATCTTGCCATCAGTCCAGAATGTAAGCAGATCTGCCTGACAAGGGGACCAAGTCGGTCAGTGTCCCACCCAGGCAGCCTCCACTGGCAGGACTGTGGAAAAGCCCTCACAGAGTTTCATGGCTTCTCCCTCCCCAGCAGAATCCTAAGGAAAAGAGTGGAACAGCTGTGCTGGATTCTCCACTAAACTAATTAAGGATGTCCTTAAAAAAAAGGTCCCTTTTGTGATGCTCTGGTGCTGCAAAGGGCCATTAATCCTATTTTATTTCCACAGCAGGGATGTGTTGGAGGTATAGGTTGGAGGAGAAGATGTGACTGAAGTTCTGGTCTGGTCTGGTGACCTCCAGCCAATGCAATGATTTATAGATTTTAAGGCAGAAGGAAATGTTATCTAGTCTGACATCTTATACAAGATAGGCCATAGAATTTCATTCATTTCCTCCTGAATTGAGTATAATAGTGTGTGTTTGATGAAAATCCATCTTCCAGAAAGACATCCAGTCTTGATTTGAAGACATCAGGTGATGGAGACTCCATCACTTTCCTTGGTAGTTTGTTCTAACCACCCTCCCTGTTCAAAAAAAGAAAGGCGGGGGGGGGGAGGACTCGGGGGAAAGAATGTGTATCTTATTTCACATTTGAATTTGTCTGGCTTCAGATTACAGCCATTGGTTCCTGTTATGCATTTCTCCACTAGATTTACGTGCCTTCTAGTACCCAGTATTTACTCCCCATGAAGGTACTTCTGTGCATAATCAAGTCATCTCCTGATTTTCTTTTCGATAAAGCTGAATTGATTCTGCTACAGAAGTATCTCATTGAAAGGCATTTTTCCTAGCCCTGGAATTGTTTTTGGTGGCTCTTCCCTGCACCCTCTCCAGAGGTTGCTTTAATTTGTCCTGCAGGCATGCACCCAGTTTTACTTCCTTTTAACATCCTGTGCAAGCAAAGCTCAGCAAAACCCAACAATTGGTGCTTTGGTCTTTCCTTAAAAAAAAAAATCACTTTTATGTAGTACATGCCACAGTTACCATCTGTAAGCTGTTGGGTGTCCAATAAGAAATGAGTTTAGGGCTCCTAAGTCAACTCAGAGGAGACACGTATCCACTTCACAAACCTCAACACAACTGGCATTAAATTCACTCTGATTTCTCAATAGAAATGCCCAGGATTGAATGGCATTGAGAAGGAATTGACATCTTCCTTTAAGAGGTGTGGTCTCATAGTTTGGGACATATCAAGGAGGAGTAGTGCAGAGTAACTCTCACAGCTGCTACTCAGGCCTGTTCTGAGTATAGGTTGAGGACTGTGTTCTCCAGAGCCATCAACCTGGTGCCTTTCACAAGCGCTAAAACATACTTTAAAAGTTTGTTTAAAAAGAAATCACAGCTGGTGCTGGCACTGCATGAAACTTAAAGTACATCAGAAACTCTTCCAGTCCCTCAAATGGAGAAATAGAATTGCCCCCACTACCAAATATTGCTTAAAAGTTTGCTGGAAATTTAACATCAAAAGCAGAGCCATAATGACTTGAGCACAGCTAGTGCTGCAGTTCATATACAGTTCCTCCTGTTTCAACTTCAAACTAACACTGTTAAATAGGAACATAGAAGGGCTTTTAACTTATCAAAGTGCTGCACAGGACGCTTTCTTTTAGTGCCTTCCTGTTTCCTATTTCTCTTTCATTTTTTCCCTTGATATCATGCTTGCTTTTCTCTCTAGTTTCTACTGCATTTCTGAAGAGGCTCCATTGATCAGACAGATAATTTTTTTTATCCAAGACTAGGCTGCATACTCAAGAAATTGTGTCTAATGGACAATTATTTGCCACTTTTTTCACATGATTATAGTCTTTTCTTTTTTGTAGGTTTTGAGCAGAGTTTAGTGTTTTGATCTCCATGCTAATTGAAGTAATCTTCCAAAAGAGATCAACTATAATCCAGGAATGCCCAATTCATAGTTTAAATAATGATTTCCAATATTTTTGGAGCTGGTGATACCCTTCCAGACTGAGGAATGTTTCTGACGCTCCTCCCCACTTCACCTCCGCAAGACCTCTATCTCTAACCATGAGTAGGCAAATTTTTGTAACCATAACTATTCCTGTAATAACAATTTATTAAGAAGTTTTGAAAAATAAACTTTAATTATAAATTTAAGGCCAAGAGCTTTAAAAAAAAGGATGCAGAAATTAGACTGCTAAATCCATATTTGACTGGACTGAAGTCATTGGGAACTTCTGGGTACTGAGCATTTTTGAAAATCAGGCCACTTACTTAGGTGTCAGAATACAAATTTAGCAGCCCAAGTTTTATATCTGTAAAAATCTTGACCTAAGTACTTTCATGGTTTGATGTTGTGGATGGGCCTGTGTAGAGGACAAAAGCTGTTCCTCACTAGTCTGGGGAAGTACCATACAGTCTAAGATAACTTTTAATTGATAAAATTGCATTGATATTTTAATTTGTTTTCATTGCCATTGCCTAGCCTAACTCAGAGACACCAGGACAAAAGCTGGATGAGAACTTTCATGATTTCTGCAGCTAGAGCTGGGTATTTCTCCTTCAAAGACGACCTAATCTGCTGAGCTCCTGGCTAAAGAAAGTCAATTGCAGGGTCTTGTCTAACGAAAGGTCTCTCAGTTTGTCTTACAATGGCCTACACCAGGCCTGCACAACTCGTAAAGCAGCAAGGGCCACATTACTCCAAAGAAAACAGCTGAGGGCCGAAGCCCCCCGGGCCCTTGGAAACAGCCCCCCCCCCCCCCCCCCCGGCCCAGCGGAAACACTCCACCCCAGCACCGCCCAGCTCTGCAGAAACAAACCCTCCTTTCCCAGTGCCACCCCACCAAAACAGCTGTGGGCCAAAAAGGAAGGTTGGGGGTGGGGAGGTGATACTTGATTTTAAATCAACCAGGGGCTCCCACCTGAAGAGCTGGCTGGGAGCCCTCAGGGTCAAATTAAAGGGCCCAGGACTCCGGCGGCTGCGGAAACCCAGAGCTTTGTGGGGCTGGGGCAGGGATTTAAAGGGCCCAGAGCTCCTGCTGCTGAGGGGAGCCCGAGCCCCTTAAATCCCAGCCCCTGCGCATCTGCTGGAGCCGCCGCCGGGATTCAAAGGGCTCTGGGCTGCCTGTGGTGGCGGGGAGCCCTGAGCCTTTTAAATCTCAGCTGCGGCCGAGAATCTCTGCGGGCTGCTCAGAGCCCTTTGAATCCCGGCCGCGGCTGAGATTCAAAGGGCTCTGGGCTCCCCGCAGCTGCGGGGAGCCTGAGCCCTTTGAATTCCAGCCACGGCTGAGATATAAAGGGCTCTGTGCTCCCCACGGCTGTGGGCAGCCCAGAGCCTTTGAATCCCATCCGCAGCTGGCAGGGCCGGCTTTAGAAAGTGCAGGACCCAATTTGAACATTTTCGGCGGGGCCCTGGCAGGGATGACTGAAAAAAAAAACCCACATGTAAAAAAAAAGCCTTTCATTTCTTAGCAACCGGTTCCCTATAAAAAGTTCTGCCACAGTATGTATTTTTTGTACCAGTAGGGTTACCATATGATAAAGAAAACTAACCCCAGGCCCAAAAGCCGGGTCTTGATCAAGCTAATAATTACATCAAGGCCATAGGCCTCAATCATACTAACATATAGAAGAGTAAGGAAAATAATCAATCACTAACTCGCCTGAGGCTCACTCTCTGATTTAATACACTATCATAACACTATTAAATGCTGCTAAACAATAAAAATGCTGCTATAAGGGGTTAAAAAACTGACATAAAATCCCTTAAATAACCCATCCATCACTGCCGGAATAGACTAACAGCTGCTAGGTCATTATAGTTTATTAAGTAGCTCATGCAAGCATAAAAGATAACCCTTAATAACTTGGCCAAAAGAACAAACATGTATTTTTGGACCCAAGTTCCTCAAAATTTGCTTCAGAACACAGCTGCTGAAACCGCAAGTACAAGGTAACCGAGTGTCAAGGTCTTGGCAATAGCAAGATCTTCCTAAGAGGAAGTAAAAAGGGACAAGCTTTGCAATTTTTAGCTCTTTTTGCAATATATAAAAATAATTAATAGCAATTGTTTTGAAAAGATGTCATATGTTAGCCAAATAAGGTAATGACAGCTGTGTAAGCTCATGTGATAATTTGCGGTTTTAGGCTTTATAAGCACAGGTATCACTGCTGTAAGGTAGAGTGACTTACCTCTTGCTAGAGGACCTGTCGTCTCTCCATGCATATGCATGTATTCTCTGATTAATCAATAAAGGAGCCTCAGGCTGTCTGATCAACTCAACTTGGTGGTGGTCATTTCCCACGACACATACGTCCGTATTTTCCTCCTGGATGGCGATTTAAGATCAAAAAAGCCTGACATGTCTGGGAAAGTACAGATGTATGTTAACCCTACCTAAAGTTCTTTTTTAAAAAGATGTGTCTGAACTAGAAATGAGCTCCGCCACTCCCTGAGGGTGTGCTAGGGTGCACGTGTGGGTCCCAGCTGCTCCCTGCCCACCTCATTGAAGCAGGTGTGCAAGGTTACTTCCCTGGGAACTAGAGGGCACCAGTGCACATGGGGCTGGCTGGAGGTGAGGGGGAGGTGGCTGGAGGTAGGGTCTTGCTGCAGGCTGGGCAAGGGGTGTGGGGCAGGCTGGAGACGGCATGTGGGATGGGTTGGCTGGCTTCAGGCAGGGCCACGAGGGGGTGCGGCATGGGTTGGCAGGGCTGGAGACAAAGGAGTGCAGGACTGGCTGGCTTCAGGCAGAGGGGTGCGGCAGGGGTTGGCTGGAGACAGGGAAGGGGTGCAGGGCTGGCTGGAGATGGGGGTTGGTGCAGGGCTGAAGGCAAGGCAGGGGGTGAGAGGCTGGCTGGAGATGGGCTGGCTGTGGGGAGCGGGTGCAGGGCTGGCTGCAGACAGGAACTGGTGCAGGCAAGGCAGGAGGTGCAGCAGGGGTTGGCTGCGGGCAACTGGTGCAGGTACAGGGGGTACAGCCCATCCTGTATGGTGAGTGCCTCCTCTTTCTGCCTCCCCCACAGGGTAGCCATAGCAGCCCATGGCTCAGGAGCTATTTAAAGGGCCTGGGGCTCCCCTGCTTCCACTGCCCCAGCCCTGTAAATAGCTGTAGGAGCCCTGGGGAAGTGGTGGGGCTCCGGGGGCTATTTAAAGGACCAGGGCAGCAAAGGCATCTGGAGACCCCCCCCCACTACCCCAGGGCTCTGGGGGCTATTTAAAGAGCCCGAGGCTCCCCTGCTTCTACCTCCCCAGCCCTTTAAATAGCCGAGGGAGTCCTGGGGAAGCGGTGTGGCTTCAGCGGCTATTTAAGGACCAGGGCGGCAGAGGCAGCTGAAGCCCGAGCCCTTTAAATAGCCCGCAGAGCCCCCCCACAACCCCAGGGCTCTGGGGGTATTTAAAGGGCCCAGGGCTCCCCTTCTTCTACTGCCCCAGCCCTTTAAATAGCCACAGGAACCCTGGGGAAGTGGTGGGGCTCCGGTGGCTATTTAAAGGGCCAAGGCAGTAGAAGCGACGGGAACCCCAGACTTTTTAAATAGCCCCTAGAGCCCCACAGCCCTACCCCAGGGCTCCAGCAGTGGTGCTCTGGTGGCAATTTAAATGGCCTGGGAGCCTCAGGCCTTTTAAATTGCCCTCTGGGGAAGCTGGGCCACCCCGCTACAGCGCACCAGCTTTTGCCGGTACACCGTACTGGGGCTTGGGCATGTGGCCCTCTTAGGGGCAGGCTGATTCAGTAGAATTGGATGAACTGGCCTAAAGCCGGCCCTGGCAGCTGAGATTTAAAGGGCTCTGGGCTCTCTGTGGCTGCAGGCAGCCCAGAGCCCTTTGAATCCTGGCTGCAGCTGACATTTAAAGAGCTCTGGGCTCTCTGCGGCTGCAGGCAGCCCAGAACCCTTTGAATCTGGGCCAGGGCTGAGATTTAAAGGGGGGAGGGATAGCTCAGGGGTTTGAGCGTTGGCCTACTAAACCCAGGGTTGTGAGTTCAATCTCTGAGGGGGCCATTAAGGGAACTGGAGTAAAAATCTGGGGATTGGTCCTGCTTGGAGCAGGGGGTTGGACTAGATGACCTCCTGAGATCCCTTCCAACCCTAATAGTCTATGATTCTATGATTCTAACTTGTTCTAACTGACACATTTGAAGGACTCTAATCTTAGAAAATTTCTGTGGGTAGAAAGTTCATAATAAAAAGCCTTTTGTTCCAATCTCATTTGTAGCTGATCCCCTTTGAGCAGAAAGCTGGATAGTTGAGAGCTGCCAGAGCTATGGCAAAAGATCACAACCCAGAAAGAAGCAACTGTGAGGTTGACCCAGGTTAGGCAAAATAACATCTTCATTTACAAACTAAAAGCTCTACAAATGTATGCTTGCTTCCACTCAAGTGGTTATGGTAACTTAAATCTAGTTTTGACTCATATTCTACAACAATCCTCAAACTACTTCCTTTAGGTTTAAGAACAACTTTTGTATGGTACTATGTAGGGTAGTAAAGGGTCCTGGAGTATCTTGCTCCTGATTTAGCTGTAGGATGTTATAAACAGAGAGGGTCAGAATGCCTCTCTGCATATGCCCTTGTTGTAATTTCTCAGCTACCAACTCTGCAGCATATATCAGGAAAAAATAGACAGCTTGGGGAAAATAAAACTGAGTCATGTCCCCTAATTCAAATAGCAATAAAAATACTCCAAGTGTTCATTCTGCTAACGATCTATCTTCCTCTCTTCAACCAAGAAAGCTAAATGAAAGTACAGCTTGATTGCTACTTTCAGGATCTTTTAAAATTATTTAATTAATTTATAACATACAAGCCAAATTTTCAACCTTGGTTGCCTTAAATTATGCCTCTAAATCCATATTTAGGAATCTAAATAGGTAGCCTGATTTTGAGGAGTGCTAAGCACCCACAACTCCCATCAGAGAAACTTATTTAGGTGATACAGAAGTCTGAATCTGGGTCCCTAATTTTAGGCACTCAAGATGTATATTTTGGCCATAGCTCATATGGACTGAAATTCTGGCCATATTGAGGTCAAAGGGCTTTGACCATTGAGTTCAGTGGGTCCAGAATTTCACCCACTGTATTTTTTCTCACATATTTTGATTTTGTATAATTACAATGTACCAAACCAAATAAACAAAAAAGCACTATCATTCATTTCCAGGAAAACTTCCCTTCTAATTGGATAACCTTAGAGAGATTACTTGAAATTGAGGTTGACTCTCCTGTCGCACCCATTTCACATATTGGGCCAGATCCTCAGCTAGTGTAATTGTTGTAGTTCCATTGACTTTAATGGACCTATGGTGATTTACATCAGCAAAGAACCTGGCCCACAAGCTTCAGTGGAGTTATTCCTGATTTACACCAATGTAAGTGAAAGGAGAATCAGGCCCAATCAGTAGAGAGTATTATTTGTAATATTGCCTCTAACAGTCTGCCTGGCCAGCGGATGGCTGAAGGACTGGCTAGAACAACATGAATGACATGTTGTGATCTGCGTTTTCTCTGTGAGGGCTGATGACTGATCAATTAAGGTGATTTGTAATGTTGCAACTAGTTTAATATGTGTATGAATGTCCTAACTGTTGAAATAAGCAATTATAATTCTCAGGTCCTTCAGCTTCCAAGCATTATTTTCCCCAGTACAAAATAATTCAATATATAGCATCACCCACTGTACCCTTGTAATAATATAATCTTTGCGGAGATCTAGCATAGTCATTGGGTGTTTTTATGCAGAGTCTGTACTATAACGAGGTGACTACAATGTCAGAGAAGCTGAGCCTTCACTTTGAAGGTGCTTTTATTATTTATTCCTTCATTTGTATCATTTCTTTAAAGGCAATGATTTCCTGACAGCTTCAGAGAGAATTAAAGAGACAAGGTCCCTGTCTCAAAGGTCTTACAGTCTAAACTAGCTCTGCCACAGAGATTTTATCAAAGCCTTGGGGTAAATCCTGTCCCCACCTCCACAGGCAAGGAAAGCTCTTCCCACAATGGAACTGGTAAAATGAGGAGCAGGACTTGAGGAAATGATACATGGTGCCCTTGTATGCCATGGAGTCCAGCTTTGAGGAGGATGGAAGTGGAGTCTTTTTGCACCACTGAGCAATGTGGATTTGGGACAGGGCTGGGCGTGGCAGTGGCTGGGTCAGTGCAGCTGCTGTTGCATGCGTGTACTGGTTATTCCCCTCAGACACAAATGAGGGCAGCAGGCACTGCAAAAACAATTCCAGCCTCAGAGTTGGAGTTGCATCCACAGTGTAGCTCCATTGCTGCTGCTTGGCCTGTTGAGGAGCATTTCTTCTTCTTGCTCCTGGAGGAAAACCTTAGCAAAGTCTGCTGCTTAAGCTGTGAGTTGCTGCCCAGTAAAGTTATTTTGTACAAGAGCATATTTTCTATTCTCATTCTGTGTGATTCATTTCAGCTGGTTAAAGTGAGCATAGTCAAGCTTTATGAACGTAGGGTGACCAGATGTCCCAATCTTATAGGGACAGTCCCAATTTTTGGGTCTTTTTCTTATATAGGCTCCTATTACCCCCCACTCCCTGTCCTGATTTTTCACATTTGCTGTCTGGTCACCCTATATGAATGTGAAGTACCTGGGGTGAAATCCAACCCTCAACTCAGAGCTAGGGCCTGAAGCCAATGCCGCAGCCTCCCTGCTCTAGCCTACTGTAATCCAGTGATCCCAATCCACTTGTGTGGGTTATTAAGCCGGAAGGTCAGTGTAATCATGTACACACCCTAACATGCCAACTTGCAGGGATCCTTTGTGAGGCTGCTCTTGCAGTGCCTCTCTCCTGCACAAAGGGAAAATGTGAGGGCAAGCAGATGATACATTATATAGGCAAGGAGATAACCTTTAATTTTGTTAAATGGTTCTGGCCAGCAGTCAGTTACTGAGTATCCATCACTTCTCATAAAGTTAAAAGGAAGTTGCAGAGACTCAATACCTCTGGGAAATCAGGACCAACGACTCAAGTTGGGCAAACAAAATTAGAGCATAACATAAAGAACATAAGAACGGCCGTACCAGGTCAGACCAAGGGTCCATCTAGCCCAGTATCTGTCTACCAACAGTGGCCAATGCCAGGTGCCCCAGAGGGAGTGAACCTAACAGACAATGATCAAGCCATCCATCTCCATCCTCTGACGAACAGAGGCTAGGGACATCATTCTTTACCCATCCTGGCTAATAGCCATTTATGGACTTCACCACCATGAATTTATCCAGTTCTCTTTTAAACACTGTTGTAGTCCTAGCCTTCACAACATCCTCAGGTAAGGAGTTTCTCAAGTTGACGGTGCACTGCATGAAGAAGAACTTCCTTTTATTTGTTTTAAACCTGCTGCCTATTAATTTCATTTGGTGACCTCTAGTTCTTGTATTATGGGAATAAGTAAATAACTTTTTCTTATCCACTTTCTCCACATCACTCATTATGTTATATACCTTTATCATATCCCCCCTTAGTTTCCTCTTTTCCAAGCTGAAGAGGCCTAGCCTTTTTAATCTTTCCTCATATGGGACCCTCTCCAAACCCCTAATCATTTTAGTTGCCCTTTTCTGAACCTTTTCTAGTGCTAGAATATCTTGTTTGAGGTGAGGAGACCACATCTGTACACAGTATTTGAGATGTGGGTGTACCATGGATTTATATAAGGGCAATAAGATATTCTCAGTCTTATTCTCTATCCCCTTTTTAATGATTCCTAGCATCCTGTTTGCTTTTTTGACCGCCTCTGCAGTCTGCATGAACATCTTCAGAGTACTGTCCACGATGACTTCAAAATCTTTTTCCTGACTCGTTGTAGCTGAATTAGCCCGCATCATATTGTACGTATAGTTGGGGTTATTTTTTCCAATGCGCATTACTTTACATTTATCCACATTAAATTTCATTTGCCATTTTGTTGTCCAATCACTTAGTTTTGTGAGATCTTTTTGAAGTTCTTCACAATCTGCTTTGGTCTTAACTATCTTGAGCAGTTTAGTATCATCTGCAAACTTTTCCACCTCACTGTTTACCCCTTTCTCCAGATCATTTATGAATAAATTGAATAGGATTGGTCCTAGGACTGACCCTTGGGGAACACCACTAGTTACCTCTCTCCATTCTGAGAATTTACCATTAATTCCTACCCTTTGTTCCCTGTCTTTTAACCAGTTCTCAGTCCATGAAAGGGCCTTCCCTTTTATCCCAAATTAATAGCCATTTCTGAAAATGTGGGCATCAGTCTGTGTTTTGCCACTTGTATAACAGGTTTGATGATGGTTACCCATGTCTGAGACCTATGCATGGGAAACGTGCTCTACGAGTGTTATGTATTATCATCAATAATACAAATAATCATTTTGTTGTATTCTTGACTAAAATTTGTAATAAATAGCTCTCTATTATGAAACAGTGTTAGGTTAGAATTAGTGCCAAACCTTACTGATTTTGTCTTAAAAGCAATCAGGTTTAGAATCTTTGGTTGTGGGAGAAAAATTCTCATACCCAAATTCTTTCTAATTTCCACCTTTGTGTTTCTAATTGACATCTTGTCATTCTCCCTACTGTATACACCTCTAACATTCTTTACTTCCAGCTATGTAAGTGCATAAGCTTCAGTAATCCTTTCTTTAACCTTGGAGATGTTTTTGCTTTATGCTGAATGCAAATTGCTTCATTCAGTCTTAGAGAGAAATATGCTTTTATGAGTATTTGTTGTTGGCCTTGATTCTGTAGCTGACATAATCTAGCAAATGTCTTACAAAAATGTTTGAACTAAATTAAGAACATATGTGGTGCTAAAACTAGAGATATATAGGTAATAAAACGCACACTAGTTACCAGCGATGGGGAAATCTCAAAGATTCAGAACTTCACGTTAGTTTGGACCATAGGTTGGAGTGAGGGATAGCTCAGTGGTTTTCACATTGGTCTGTTAAACCCAGGCTTGCGAGTTCAATCCTTGAGGGGACCATTTAGGAATGTCAGGCAAAAAAAAATCTGTCTGGGGATTGGTCCTGCTTTGAGCAGGGGGTTGGACTAACTGATCTCCTGAGGTTCCTGCCAATCCTAATATTCCATTCTATGATTGAAATAGTCTAACTGATGTCAATGGGGCTATTTATGGAGTGAGGTACTATTCAAAGTGAGTAAGGGTATCACAATTTGTCCTCAATCTCACAAGAGGCTCATTCATGAGAGTTTGAGGGTGGTAATGTTGTGTGTCATTGTTTTTCCCATTTCAGAGGTCACTAGGCCATATAAGGATCTTTGGGAAACTGGAAAGTGAGACTGCAAATTCATGTGTCTAAGTGCTCCACTGTGGATCAGTTCTCTGACTTCTGAGTGTAAGTAGGCTGCATAGACAGAATACACATACAGCATGATATTGAAGAAGGATAAATAAAATAGCTGCTAGCTGGCACTGAATTTTATTAACTGAGTCTCTTACAATTGCAGCACTTCATCATCATAACGCACAGCCTCATACAGACACTTGACATTGCTATAAAATATCAAGACTTGTTTTCATCTATTTAGTCCCACTCATTGTTGTGATCTTATAGCTGATACATTTTATTTCAACTCAAAAGGTATTTTCCTCTCTTGGAATTGCAGTAAGCTCCTTGTGATCATATTGTTTTAAGGAAATTGTGCCTCTGGGCTAAGCACTGTGCTTTGGAATGTCTCTCTAGCCATGAGGTTATCCAGCAATGCATGGCCCTTCATATTCTTATTACTTAAATAATGGTTCCAAAGATTAAAGTGAACAGACTAGGAGTAGAAGTAGAGAAAAACTAAATAGAGACACAGACGTGAAAGTCAGCACGTTTAGAGAAGGCTCTCTGCTACTCTGTGTTTGCTGAGGGCTTTTTTTTTCTTTTTATTTATATATATAAATTTCCTTTAGGCAGCCTGTTAGTGTGGAATGTTACCTTTTCATTCAGTCTCCTGCTACGCTGAAAATAAGGGAATATTCAATGCAGCCACTAGAGCAGCATTATTCAGTGCTTGCTTGTTTTGAGTTCATAATTATTAAAGACAAACACTCTCCCACTCCATTATAATTTTACATTAGATTTAAATGTCCTCCTCCTATATGAGACGCAAGGCTTAACATTATTTTGTGAAAACAGCATTCATTTTAGACCTGGTATCATCACTGAATAGAAGATACAAACAGACAGGTGTGCTTATGTGACTGCCTTCCTACCACTGTGAAACAGGGAGAAAAGGGGCTGTCTGTTTGCCCAGCAGCAGTCTATCAAAGAAGAAAAAAGAGACCTCAGCTTCAATAAAGGTGTATCAGACCTGGTATTAGACCAGGAAGCGTTGTTAAGCATCTAAAAGAAAAGAAAAAGAGGACCCCAGACTGACAGACAACATTGCCAAAGGCACAATTAGTGCAGCTGAATCAATGCAGGAAGAGAAATGTCACTTGGAACCTCCACTGTTGAAAAGGTCTGAACTCTCTGAGAAAGCTTGAAATGGGACCCCGCTGCTGGAAGGGGCTCTCCAAAGAGAAGACTACAGCTCTAGTGGGAACAAACTCCTTTCTCAAAATGGCAATGTGGTAGTACAAATATTGCAGTTATGGCTTTCCCTGCATTGTATTTGCAGCTGTGCTAGTCTCAGCTATAGATGTGTTTGTTATTGTTAACCCTACATGATTGAACTAACTGCAGGGTGAAATTTACCTTACAATATCTCTGTCTCTCATGGTCTGTTTCACACTTGTCAACCAACCTTATGACATACAACCTGTCTTTAGTGGACAGGTAATTTATTGTATGCTTGCCATGACAGTGATTGCAGTAGCAAACCAGAGTTTTCACTAATACATTGAATGAACCAGTGATGAACTACCAATATTTTAGGCAGGACTCTCACATAAGGTTGCTCCTCTAACAAACCTTCTTTCCCAGGGATACCTGCACCCCTGAGGAGGAGACATAAGAAGCATAGGAAGCTCTTCATTTAGTTTTCTATTTAAATAAAAATGCTTTGTTAGAATCATAATCAAAGCAGGCAGCACTGCTGTGCAAACTAACATATTATGTATACATGCTGGAAATATTAGTACCTGCTCCTGTGAACTACAATGAGTGAATGGATAGTATATTCAACTTGTATAGTGAGAAGGAGAGTGAAGACCTTGTAATGGGATCTGGGGATATCTTGCCCAGTGGCAATGTTTTGAAGATACCTATAATCTGGCCCAATCTTGGCCATTCCAAATGCAAAGACAAACTTACTCAACACAAATATTTTTACGAGTTTCAGGGATAAATCTTCTATGACAGGGATTATGTAGATCCCCAAAAGAGGCAGGGAAATCAGGGAAACCTTCCCTTATACTGAGTGGCGGAAATGTTTTGAAGGGCCACTTGAGAGCATGCTGCTGGAACAAACCTGATGTGGTTTGTGCACTGGGAAGCATTTAATATACGTTTATACTGTAAAATAATTTCTGTGCATGAAAACAATTGCATCCCTTATCTAGGTGAATATACTTCTATATAATAACTGTATCACATAATGAAAGTTAGAGATTGGAAAGGTTTTATTAGATCGTCTCGTCCATCCTCCTGCCAATGAAATAGCTTTAGACAGCTGTGCACAATTTAAGCTTTCCAAAAGGCTGTCAGTGATGTCATACCCATATCAATAGTGTTTTTCTTTAGAAATCCAATTTCATATTAGCAGTGTCGCTCTAAGCAGTGTCGTTCTATGAAATAAAAAGGATTTTTAATCTTCTTAGGTGATTAAAATCACTAGCCTTTTCGGCTTTATGCCTTATACCACCGCACAAGGAGTGGTATTAAATTTCCCCAAAAAGGAAATTGCATTGTTTTTCTTTTAAATGATCAGACTCATTTCTAAAGCACCCATTACTGTAATATCTTAGTGCTTTTACATAAATGTATGTACTCATGGATTTCTCTCGAAATGAGAGCACAGCTCTACACTTTCCTCCATCCAACACATTCTTAGTAAAAGGATCAGATGCTAAGTGGAGTCAAGAGACACTGTCTCTTGCTAGAAGACCTGCACCAAGAGATGAGTTTTGCATCTTGCCTTGAAGGTGGTAAAAGAGACTCCACCTACTTAAGGAAGAAGCCTGTTCCATAGTTGCAGGCTGTGCACTGAGTAAATTCCTTGTGAGACATACCCTGGGCTCTGTGAGAAGTAGTGTTCCAGCTGAAGACAGCTGCCATTTGGCATATGATTGAGGAAAAGGTTGTCATTGAGATCTGGGTCCCAGCCCATATTTGCTAAAATGTAAGCTTTAGAAATGCTCATAGATAGATAAAAGAAGACCAGGACATTGAATTGGACTTGGAACTGGGTAGGCAACCAGTATAGAATGGCTGGCTGCTGCTTGATCTTCCACGTTTATCTATTTGGTGGACTTCCTGGTCCACTCCAAGTATAATGCATTACAATAGTGTAACCTGGAGGTGGCGAAGATGTGGATACTGTAGTTAAGTCCTTATCCATCAGAAAAGGAAACAACTGCAGATGGCACAAGGCCTTTTTGGTTTCTCTAACTATCTGGGAGTCCAGGAGCTGAGCTGAGTCCATCCATGAGCATTGTCTGAACCTTAGAAGGAACTTTCAGTTCAATCAAGAAAAGAGAGATTTGTGTGTTCCTTAGCACAATATGAACTTTTTGAGAAGACCTTCTTCCCTACCTTCTGTTTAGGTAAGCTTCAGCTCCTCTGGCACCCCTGCCCAATGGCAGGAGTCTGCAGCAAAGAGTCCAGAACCCTCCTTCCCCATCTCAAGGAACTTTACAGAAGGGTGAAGCTCATCAATTTCCTATCCACCAACAGGTTTCTTCTCAGAAGAGGCTCTCTGAAGAGTTTGCAGTGATACTGGGTCCCCTTCTGCAAACTCCGAACACGCATGTTCTGGATCTTCCCACATAGAAATGCTTTTGAGTGTACTGAGTGCATAGGAAATTCCACAAGGCAAGTTTTGGGTTTCCTAGGCATATTCTTCACTATATGGGATACAACCATCAGGGAAGCCCCAGAACATGGGATGAGATCCTGCTAGAAAATGGCATTAGCCAAGTGATTTGAGAGAGAGACATAGGAGTTAACATCAAGAAAGGTTTGGGAGCCGTTCATTGTGATGGATGGATCAAGTCAGCTCACCGGAAATGGGGTAGGATACTTTAAAATAACCACTGTATCAAAACAGAAAAAGAAATAAAAGGGTAATGGGAAATAGAAGAGAAGGTTCCAGGGCATATGCCATGTCATATAGAAGGAGGACTCTTGAGAATATTGCAAAGATGCAGATAGGGAAGTTGATGTACCCACCATCTTCCAACACTTCTTGCCCCCTCCTTCTGTTGGATCCTGAAGCCATAGGCAGCGTTGGTTTTCTCATTAAAGGCCTTAACTGTCTGCAGATCTTGGGGACACAATCTGGCCACTGGGTGGTAAACTGTCATTTTGTCCCACTGACTTCATTTTAAAACCTGCTCTAGAGGAAGCTTTACCTTTGTTGTCTACATCTGGGCCACAACATAGGACAGGCTACTATTGGAACCTAGCTAACCCAATCCTGTATCCTCTTCTGCTGGATGAGAGTTGTTGGGTCGGTAGCACAGTTTGACAGTGTGGAGGGTTTCTGTCTGTCTGTGTGTTTGTTCCCCAGGTAGAGTAGGGAACCAGGTTTCTGCTACCCTTCTGGAGAAAGTAGAAGCCAAAGATCCTTTTGGTTTTTTTGAAAGCATAGAATTTTGCACTACTAACTTGGAAAATGGCCTAAAGAGAAACAAGCAAAATATTGTTACTGTCTCTTTCAGATAGATGCTAGATGTAAGCAGAGTCAGGATGAGCTCTACCCTGACATCTGGTGGTGAATTATGGGGAGTGTGAAAAGAATTTCAGGGAGTGTGGAAAGGAATTTCAGGTATTTGCATTGGCACACCCACCTCACCTAGCATAGCCCACGGCAGCCTGGGATGGTTATTTTGACAGCTCTGGGATCCCCAATTTCTTTATTATTGGGGCAGGAGGAATAAAGTGTTGTCACCCTGATTATGTGAATGAGGAACCATGGGACTGCTTTATGACAGAGATGACTCAACCTCAATTAAGTAGTACTTGCTAGACAAGGGACATGGGTTCCAAAACCCAAGGAATTGAGAGAGGTTGGGAACTGGTGTGTGTTCCTGATGTAATGGGCCCCTTTTGAGGGCCTGGAACACCAATAGCACATCCTCCTCTCTCCACTGTTAAAGAGTAGAGCTAATTTTGATTCCATTAGGAGTCCATCTAAAGACTGCTGAGCTGAATTCATGTTGGGCCAATGGTGCACCAGCACTGGGACTCCCCTACTACAAGCTGAAATCGGTAAGAGCTGAAATCACTAAAAGAGTTGAGCTGAGATCACTGAGTGCTGTATTAACTAGTGGGGGAGCCTGAAGACCTATCGCTAAGCGGCTGGCAGGGCAGAGCAGTTTGCAGCATGTTGGAGCAGCCCATGGAACAGTGAGCAGAGTGAAGCAGTTTGCGGGGACAGCTGGAGTGGCTCGCGGGTTGGCTGGAGGAGCGGCACAGCTGGTGTAGTGGAGCTGGTCATGGTGAAAGCTGCAGCAGAACTCCATGGAGAGGCGGAGCAGTTGGCCTTGGACCACGTAAGGTGCCCCTTACCACCCTGTGTGCCCCCCCCCATTTCCACCCAGGCTGAGGGGGGTAAAACTCTGCAGATAAACTTTTGAGCTCTGGGGTGGCACTGACCAGAGACTTTTGGGTTGTTGGACTTTGGGGTGATTGGACTTAAGACCCTAAGGGAGAAAGGACATTGCCAAACGTACTTGGAGGTGGGTTTTTTTGCTTATGGTTTGTGTTATAATCCTGTTTGTGGTGTTTCTCCAATGTGATGCCTCATTGTTTCCCTCCTTTATAGGATTTTGCTACACTCAGACTCCGTGCTTGCGAGAGGGGAAGTATTGCCTCCTAGAGGTGCACAGGGGAGTGGTATGTAAGTGTCCCAGGTCACTGAGTGGGGGCTCGAGCCGGTTATGCATTGTGCTTTTGAAACGGAACCCCTGGATACTGAACCCGGCCCTTGTTGCTGCTGACTCAGAGGGGCAGAAGGGTTATATAAACGAACTGACCAACAAACTGCTTCACAATTAAATCCCCATAAGTGTAACCTTGAGACAGCTTATATAAAGTACTCAGGTTTCACCAAAGCATATACTCTGGAATATGGATGAAATTGTTATATCCCTGCCACATCCTCTAGAAACTATTAGGTCCAAGGCACCACACACGCAAAGACAGATCACATAGAAAGTCAAGTATCAGAGGGGTAGCCATGTCAGTCTGGATCTGTAAAAGCAGCAAAGAGTCCTGTGGCACTTTATAGACTAACAGATGTCTGTTAGTCTATAAAGTGCCACAGGACTCTTTGCTGCTTTTATAGAAAGTCGTAGTTCCTGACTCTGGTCTCACTTACACAGGCATAGCTCAGGAGTACCTCCACTGAAGTCAGTGCTGTTGACATAGTACAAAAACTAGTTAAATGATATCAGAATCAGTCCCCAAATTGGCATTTTATTAGGTAACTGATCCTAGGCAGCCCTGCAGACTCACTGGTCACACAGATCTTCAGCTAGCTACTCCCATGAATCATTCAAAACAAGATTTTCAGTAGTGTCACAGTAAACAAGAGACTAAACAGCTAATCCTATATGGGCTCTGAAAACCCTCCTCTGCATTGTCATATTTATCCACATGTGAAAGAAAGTTGCAAAATAAACACTGACAGAGGACAGTGTGTGTGTGTTTCAGCCAACTGCTGTCACATTGTCTTCCCCTTCCCTACACATGCTCCAACATTTTCCAAACAGTGCATATTAAACCATACAGCTTCCACTGACAATAACGCAAGACAAGCAGCTAGATCCCTACACAATAAATAAATCTATCCATCAGAGGGTAGCTGGCCCTTTGAAGGGGTCAGGAGCCCTGCCTACCACTGATACACTCCACAAGAAGGAATTAGGAATGTTCGCTTGAAAGTAGTTAACTCACTGAGCAACTGGAAACTAGTTAATTAGTTAAGGAATATAGTTAAGAGTTATGTGGGCTCAAGCAGGAGAGAACATAGTGAGGAAGCATCTGAGGAAAGAGCTCCTTAAGGAAGCTGGCTAGGAAGCAACTCCCAGTGGGGTGTTTGTAGAGAACAGTGGCTCCTAGAGAGAGGTGCAATCCCCAGAATCAGAAAGATCAAGCTTCTAAGGAGAGGGCTTCTCAGACGGAGCTAGTGAGGAAGCCCACTAGGAAAGGACACCAAGGCAGAGTGTTCCTACATGCGAGAGGCCCCAAAAGGAAGGATCTATGAATGCCAACTCCTGGCAAAACCTGGTCTCAACTGAAGGACTTCACCAGGTAATAGCAGGAGCCTCAGATCAGAGCAATTAAATGCTGTTCCAAGGAAGTGTTGTTGTGGTTTGACCTCTGGGAGACCCTGACACAGCTGATGATGAGAGGTCCTGACTCCAGGAGAGGGTTCCAGGTCAAGAGGTTCTCACTGGTAAGGGACCTGGACGAAAGTGGGGTTGCTGGACTAAGGTTAACTCAGCTCCTTCTCCCTCCAACAAGGATGCTGGAGTGAAAGCCAATTTGTGTAATGTTCCACCTTTGGGTTAAATAAATTAGACTCCTGAAGTGTCACTGTTCAATATACATAAGCCTCACTGGACTTACAGAAAGCTCAGTAGGGGAAACTGAGGCACAGCTGATATTGTGATGTTGCACCAGCCTGCCAGACGGTGCTCTGGGGGTGAGGTACCCCATTACAGTATCCTCTAACCTTCAGAAAAAAATTAACAAAAGGTTAAGATGCAGAAAGTGATTTTGCTCACTCTTTTTACCTCTTAATGGTTCCTTAAGAAAACTTGAAATTCAAAATAATTTTAAAAGTAAATTTTAAAATTGTGTTACATTTGCTCATTTGTTTCTGGGAGGATTTGAATTTTTACTAGTGATATTACTTCTCCTTTGGGAACTTGAGCAGAACAGGACTTATGCATGTGTATCAAAAGGAGAATATACTCCATAATGTGAATTGACTTGATGTGATGTAATATGTAACCTATGCCATTTAATATTATGTTATATTGTGCAAAGATTAGTAGAAGCTGAAATCTGTCTTTAGTTCATTTGGTGTTTTGGTGACCTTAAGAACCAAATACTTCTTCAAAACAAATTATTTTCTTGTTTTTTTGTCACCTGACCTTTGCTGTTAAGTTTCAGTGTCAGGTGATTTCTCACCTGGAATCATATTTTAATGTGTTTTTTGTGCTAGTGCACAACTAGTCATGCTTTCTAGTAACACTAAATCAGATGGGCGTGTGAGCTCTAGCAAATAACAAAGGAAGACAAAGTATTTTAGTGTTATTACAAACTCCTCCCTAGACAGAGAGAATTTTCCCCCACAAGCTGAACTTCAGAGCCTGAAAAGCATATAAAGAAGATTGAAATTATGACTCATCTTGGTATGTCTCAGCTCACAGATTTTAGACTCTCTGAATAAAAGGAAATACAGACACTATGGCATTGAAGACCTGATTCTCCTAGGCCTTGCATAATCATTTATATCTCTGCAAAGTGGGTGTATAATGCTGCCATTCTGATATATATGTTTTACATCCACTTGCCCAGGTATAAGTAACTATACAAGGTGCAAGGCATCAGAGAATCAAGTCCCAAGATTTTGGATTAATCAGTCTCCAAGTGCGTTAGAGCTAAATTCTGCTCTTATGTATACCAGTGCAATTTTGGAGTGAACTCCACTGAAGTCAATGTTGTTTTTTGGGCTTTACTTCATTGAGAAGGCAGAGAGAGAACCTCTATCTTCAAGTAAAAGCTGAGAGAGTCCCTACCAAGATGGACATGATTTCTAAAGACTACATAGTTAATGCAGATTAAGGCCTGGGTGATCTCCTATTTACAGATTATAAATTCAGTTAATGTTGCATGGAACAGCATAGTAATGCAATTCAAATGGGAATGAAGCATTTTTGTCCCTACGGAAGTCAGCTATTTTTTCCTTTCATACTAAAAAAAGGAGCAGCCAAAGCTTAAACTGGCTTCTTTGCCTCATTTCCAATTCAGGCTAGTTTATCTCATACAGCAAATAGAATAAATAGAATCTAATTTTATATGTATTTATTTGCCTCGTGTTGGAACATAGTAGATTGGCTTTATGTTCTGAGTAATATTGTTTTGTATTAATAAACTGATGCTATTATAGTCAGCTAGTAGTTACTCAGCAATAGAGACATTTCTCAATGTCATTATGTTTGGATTTAGCTTTTGTGATCTTTATAGGCTATCTAACAGAGAAAGTGAGAGAGACATATCTTTTTTTGCCAGACAATATATACAATAAAGACAATCTGCAGAGAGCTATTGGTTTCATAGTATAAATCTTTTTTGCCTCAGCCAGGTTGGAAATGCTCAGTAATTCACTGGAACAACCTTTAATTTACTATTTTCCCTGGACACCACCGAGGCCTGGTAGGAGGGAAAAGACCTCATTACAAAGAGTATCATTCCTCTATTGGAGAAGAAAGATGGGAGGCAGAGGATGCAAAGGATGGCTTATCACTATCCAGTTGCTTGTTGTCATGAAAACTGAGTGTAAGTCTCTTTGCGCATAATTGCATGAGAAAATGCCTAGAAGTTCCTTTAATTTTCTACTAGGCTGAAAGCAAATTCAGAGGCATTGGCTGGGTTCTTTTAAACAGCTTAATGCTTCTTTGTCATGTCAGTAAGCTCTGCAAATGTAGTTATCACCTGACATGAAAAGGTGTCTCATCTTGTTCATGTCCTGTGGTCTCTATGTACTCTACAAAATGAATTTTGGAGGTTGAGAGGTAGTGATGTGGCGGAGGAAATTTAATGGGCTTTGTTATTGTCATAAACAGATAGCTAAGGGTTAATGTCTCTTTCACCTGGAAAGGAGTAACCTGAAACACCAGAGGATCAATCAGGGAACAAGACTTTTTCAAATCTGGGTGGAGGGAAGTTTTGGGTGTGAGTTCCTTGTTCTTTGTCTTGTGTCTGAGCCTCTCGGCTCTGAGAGTGATGTTTCTGTCTTTTGCTTTCTAATCTTCTGTTTCCAAGTTGTAAGTACAAAGATAGTAAGACAATAAGGTTTATATTGTTTTCTTTTGTATTTACATGTGTGTAGTTGCTGGAATGTTTAAATTGTATTCTTTTTTTTTTTGATAAGGCTGTTTATTCATTTTTTTTCTTTTAAGCAAATGACCCTGTATTTGTCACCTTAATACAGAGAGACCATTTTTATGTCCTTTTCTTTCTTTTTTATATAAAGCCTTCTTTTTAAGACTTGTTGGAGTTTTTCTTTAGTGGGGACTCCAGGGAATTGAGTCTGCAGCTCACCAGGGAATTGGTGGGAGGGAGAAGTTAGGGGGAAAATCTTTGTGTTAGATTTACTAGCCTGACTTTGCATACCCTCTGGGTGAGGGGGGAAGTACTTGTGTTTTCCAGGACTGGAAACAGGGAGGGTGGAGTCCCTCTGTTTAGATTCACGGAGCTTGCTTCTGTATATCTCTCCAGGAACCCAGGGAGGGAACACCTGGAGGGGAGGAGGGGGAAGGGAAATGGTTTATTCCCCTTTGTTGTGAGACTCAAGGAATCTGAGTCTTGGGGTCCCCCAGGGAAGTTTTGGGGAGACCACAGTGAGCTAGGCACTGTATAAATCCCTGGCTGGTGGCAGCTTTACCAGGTCCAAGCTGGTAACTAAGCTTGGAGGTTTTCATGCTAACACCCATATTTTGGACGCTAAGGTCCAGATCTGGGAAAAATGTTATGACAGTTATATGTTTCATAGAGCTAGCTTTTCTTTGTTTATTAGTCCAAAACAGCTGCCTATGCTTCTTAGGTAAGGAGAGGTGAGGAAAGGAAAGAGAGAAAGTATCAGACACAGGGTGCCTGGAAGAAATGAAACTACTGATTCTTTTCTAATGTAAAGATAAATTTTAGAGTGAGGCACTTTGTATCTATTGCTTTGTCACTATGATGAGTTCCTAGACTTTAATGGCTCCAGTTGCCTTGTTCTACTGAGTAGTGAAAATGGATGGTTCCTATTACTAAAGCCTATAGGCCTCTTAGTGCCATTAAACAATGATCAGCTGTCCATAGGGTGCTATAATTACTGTGGCTTCTGCTGAAAGAGATGCACAACTAGAGAAAAAGCAACACACTATATATAAACAGAGAAAGCAACAATTATAGTATGCAGTCTCACACTGACTTCCTGTTGCTTCCAGGCAACCATCACACACCTCCTTAAACAGGAAGTCGTGCTCCTTAGCTTACAGGAAGAAAGTATTCCCTCAACAGTCCGTTCTTAGTATGGTGAGATTCACAAAATGTTTCATGAGTTCATACAGTAGAACACTAGTGAGTTACAATTAAGAAATGAATCAAATAGTATGCTTATAATCTCTAGGGCACTTGGAACAACAGTAGGAATCAGATTGAAAGGTATAGTACTTATAGACCTGATGTTGCAGGCAACCACCATTATCAAGTCTTTATTTTCGTCCTCCTAGTTAGCCTAGAGAAATAGTTTAGCCTAAATGTTGCCAGAATTATTCTGACAGCAAAGGAAGATATTTTTGCCAAGTTTGGAGAAAATTCATTGGACTGTTTTTGAACTGAAAGTCATTTTAAAAAATTACCCTGATTTGAAACTTGACTATTGTTTAACATTTCATTGTCTCCCTCTAGGATGTTACTGTTAAATGATAGCTATATAAAAGAGATAGTTTATACAAAGACAGCCATCTACTGGCATGTAAGAATATGTAGCATTGTCAGGTGATAGCTTCAAGAAAGTTCTTGTTGTTACACCCTGCAAATGGCTTCCTTACCCAGTGTTTTAACAGTTACTTCCCCTTTTCATTTTCCATAAAATTAAATCCCTTATATTTACAGAAAATAGGTTTCAATTCAATTAAATTATTAATGACTTTTGTTGCAGATAGTTTGGGACCTACTCTTTGAGGTGTCATTGGTGTCAATGGGCGCTATTGGCCCAGCACTCTTTCCACTGATGTCAATAGGAACTTTTTGCTATTGAGTTCAGTGGGAGTGTGATTGGGCACTGCACATTTGTTTGCAAGCATATTGTCCTCTCTTGGCCTTCTCCACGAACTGCTCTGCTTTACCAGGCTGTAAGGTCATGGTTTTTTGGCACTCTTATGGTCGGAACAAGGTTCTGGTCCTGGTGTGTTCTACTTTGGGGAGATGGTAGCCTCTACATAGTTAAGACAGCAGCCCTGTTATATGGCTGAGCTCAATTTCTGCTTGTTGACTCCAGAAAAAGAAAATCCTCTCATGCTTTCACATAAGGAGGGTTATATCTCATTGACAACTGGACATTTTTCTGAAAATGTTGATTGAAGTGAGTACTTTTTTAAATTAAAAATCTAAAAAAGTGTCTCCCCTTTGTCCTATCTGACTAGTGAACTCACATTACATCATTCATTCAAAAAATGACTAAGGGCTTCAATTCTTTCCATTGGTGGACGGTTTCCTCTGTATAAGAGGAATTCTCCATTAGCTATCTCTGGCCACTTTAATGTCACTCTACACTGCTTACACAATAAAAAGTGACTTTAGCATATCTGGGAATTCGGCCTTGAACACATAAATATCTCTTACATAAAAATAATTTTATATGATAATAAAATTGCAAAACAAAACAAAAAATTAGAAACCAGCCACCACATTCAGCTGGACAGATCACGTGGACCTGGCATGTGAATCAGGGAGTAAAAAGTTCATGTGCAGAAGTGCTTACATTCAATACACGTGATAGCAATAAAACAATCAGTGGCACTGACAAGGGATTTGATGGCAAAGACCTTCCCCAGTGCAGCAATATCTTATCTTTGAGGCTCTAAAGATCTGAGCTTGAAGCATCTTAACACCTTAATTTATACATAATTAACTCAAAATTGAAAATTCTACAGCATGTGAGCAACAACTTCAAGTTCTCACCCAGTTTTTATCTTGGTCAACTCCCATTAACATCATCCTGTATTAAATTAGGAGATATGATATAATTTTTGAAAGTCCAAGACATACAGTCACAGGGCCATAGTTTGATGTCCTTACTCTGTATTTATTTAGGTGAATTCCTCAGGTTCTAGACCTATGACGATTAACTGAGGACTAGATTCTGCCACCTATACTCATATGGGAGAGAAACTTACTTGGTAAGTAGTCCCATAGACCTGATATCTGACTAATATGTTCCATTGCCCACTGTCCCATAGCCATGGGATTACTTAGCAACTAAGGCACTGTTCCACATACGGATGGGTATCAGAATCTGGCCCTGAATTTTTAGTCTTGTTTTTGGTTCTTTAAAGAAATTGGGGAGTGATGATATGTTACAACAGGCTGTAAAAAGCTGCTGCAATATGTTACAAAATACTGGATAATATAATCTCCTTCCTGTAATGCATGACGGTCAAATGCAGTCTCTTTCTGTTGCTCTTACTGACGTGCCGGATCTAAATGATTAGTAATTTTGCATTGCTATCCTGAGAGAACTTGGCATTTATAATATATATAATCTGCTATTAGGGCTTCACACTGCACATGCAATTTGTACTTCACAGTGCTGGGCACTGAAACAAGTGTATCTCTTGTAACTGCAAGTCTGGAAGTATGTTGCTGATAGGATGTGTTTGGTCATGTTTTTGTAACAGTTGGACATGCAATCTGACCAGGTATATCAATAGCATATTTAATTTTC
The DNA here is from genome assembly GCF_007399415.2 of Gopherus evgoodei. NCBI lineage: Eukaryota > Metazoa > Chordata > Testudines > Testudinidae > Gopherus > Gopherus evgoodei. Next base: position 66,857,960 of record NC_044327.1, on the reverse strand, counting down.
CAGTGTTGCATAACCTTGAACTGACATCTTTAAAAAACATCCTTTCATGTTAATGTGTTTACACAAATGAGTAGAGTTAAAATTGTTTTTATTTTTATCTTTTAACTTCCTGGGTTTTATGTATTTAAAATCTTAATACTTTTTTGTTTCTAATGTTCATTTTTGACCATTCCTGCAACTGGATAGACAATAGAATAAACCTTTATAATCAATAATTTGAGCCTTTGCTGCCTTAATATATCACATAGTACAAATGTAAGCTAACATTTTAAAATGTAAAATCTTAACATTAAGTTTTAAAAACAATGCAAATACATCTGTACAAGGAAATGCCATTCGTTTGCATCTGGTGAGAAACCACCATACCATCCAATCTCTGCTCTCCTTTATTATTATTAGAACGTATTTATTCTTATTATGGTAGTACCAAGAGGCCATGTGTCAATCCAGTTCCCATAGTGTTAGCCAGAGTACAAACAGACAATACGAAACGTTCCCTTCCTCAAAGAGCTTCAAATATAAATAGAGAAGACAGAGGAAGAAAGAAAGGAAGTATTATCCCCATTGCACAGATTGGAAGGTCAGGCACAAAGAGACTGACATTGGACAAGGGAGTTAAACACAAATTCTTTGCCAGAGAAAGCAATTGGGCCTTTATTACTCCTGTGGGAATTCTGCACCACTGCACAAATCAGAATTTGCCCAGAATTAATGTTCAGTATAGAATTTCCTTTTCCCCTGTAGAGTTGATGGTGCAGAGCTGCTGGCCACCACTAGAGGCCTCTGGACTCGGTAGAGGCCAGCTTGCAAATAGAAGACACTGCCAGGGGCAGTGGGAGTGGGAGTGGGAGCTGGAGGGTTTCTGGCAGCTGCAGTTCCTGGCACACCCTGAATGAAGGAGACGGTGCGCAGACATCCCTGGATCCCTGGGCTTGGGGACAGGGGTGTAGATATTTGGGCTGGAGGTGCCCCACATTTGGGCTCTGGGTGGGGAGGAGATGCAGGTGTCTGGGCTGGGGGGTTCCACACGGCTTTTTGAGGAGAGGGAGCAGAGCAACAGGAACTAGGTTGTCCTAGGGGTTTCTTTAACTCTACTCCTGGGGGGATTTTGTTGTTGTTGTCTGTACTGTTAGACATAGTTGCTGACAAGTATTTTAAAATAAATTACCAAAATAATTGAAACTTGCATGGTTATATAGTACTATTTTGACAAACAAAATATGCAGAATTTAAAAATTTTTAGCACAGAATTTTTAGGTTTTTGGCTCAGAATTCTCCCAGCAGTACCTTATCAATTTTGCTTCAGTTCAGTAGCCACATGACCGTCCTTCCTCTCATGCTTTATGATGTCACCAAAACCCACTTCATGGATTTATAGCCATCTCTGTCATGCACGTCTTTTATATTTCAAACATATACAAATGCAGTTATACATTCGCCTCCTGCCAGAAACTGCATATGTTCTGACAGGAATTTTCTATGGCACGTCTATTCAAATGAATACTGTTAAAGTTCATTTTACTTTCCATTTTTTAAAACAGAGAAGCACCTATTTTTATCTCATGATATGTAGTGCTGCTGCCTTCTGTTGCCCTGTGCTACTCTAGTTTTAAAGACCTCAGCAAAAAATAAATTTAAAATAAAAATAAATGAAAACCCCCATAAGCAGATCAGTCAGGCAGAGGGACTGGACATATTTAGATTGAGGTGAGGAGCCTGGTCTTCTAGATAAATGATTTAGTTACACATTATTCCTGCTGTTTTCCAACCATTTAATTTGATTCTTCTGACAGATCATGGTTTGGTAAGTGAAACCTGATGTTGGCATCTTTGGCAGAGGCTCAACTCAGGATAAAATCCATTGTCACCATGCCACTTCAACTGCAACAGCCTTTTTCAGATTTTAGAATCTAGCCATTGTCATTAGTGATAGTTACTGAAAATCATGACCACCTGACAGATGTTCAATGGCCTATTTTGAAATAAGTTGGTTGTCTGTGGTCATATCATAACTGGTAACCAGTTGGCATTCTCAACAAAGAAACTTTGAATGTGGGGTTGAATGTGTATGGAGGCTCTTGCTCAGAAAGGTAATCTTACTAGATCAAGCCTGAAGAAAATCGTTGGAGTGAAGTATGGGATATCTTGCACTGTCACTGACTGTACTATACTAGATGGGGTCACTGAAAAAATTAGAATTAATGGTTTGAGATGAATGCAGGAATGATCCATCTCATCAAAGAACATCAGAAGATATAGCTGTTTCATTTAGCTAGAGTTTGGTTTAAGAATTGTAAATAGACTCACTTAGAGCATGCGCTTTCCATTTTCTATTTGGAGCAGTTTAGAGGGGATGAAATGTTTCAATTCTGCATTATTGAGGTTATTCCCAGATTCAGTCTCCCGTTGGGCTTTCATTTCAGCTTTTCAATTTTTGTGACAGGAGAGGGGAAGCTATTCTGGGAGATGAATTTAGGTTGTAAAACCATCATAGTTTTTGGTGCTGCCGGGCTAATTTAAGTACAATGCAGCCTTGATTTTTTTGTGGATGTTATAGAGGACATTGAATATTTCTGGATGTTTGAGGCTTCAGAGTGAATTTTCAATGCACTAAGATGTGGGGGCACAAACTGCTTTGCATAACAAAGTTTCAGATAACTTAGTATTGGATAATCAAGAGTGCAGCATAAATAGCTAAAATAGACAGGCATTTTCTATTGCGAGAAAGGGCAGCATGTCATGTTCTATGGGTGCTTTTAGGGGTGGTAGCACAGCAACTGAGGGAAAAAATCACTGCAGCTTCCTGAAAACATTAATGATACCCTGTTTTTAACTCTTCCGTATGAGAGAGTGTTAAATGTGTATTAAACAAGACATCATTCTCTCTCACAAAAATGGTCATTATTTTGTAGTTTAAACCACTAGTGTCCATAATGTATTTTAAAACTAGCATGGCTTTTTTTTGTTTCTATGATTAAAACAAGAAATAACCATTTAAACCAAAGAGAGAGGTTAGTAAACGTGTTATATCAACAGATGTGAATCTTCAGATGATGATGGAGGATGCATCCTTTCTTAAATCTGATGTTCTGTCAAAGAGATGCTTGTTCCTGAAGGCAAAAGTGCAACAGACTCACTAATTTATGGTCCTCATTCTTCTGAGTGCTGTCAGCTCTTCATCACTGGCCAAAAAGGTTTGGAGAGAAGATATAGGCCTATCTGGGTTTCTCCTCATTTTCTCCAATTATTTCAGATTCCATGTTTGCCTTGCTCTGACACAAGTGATTTTTTTTAAATGTCAAAATATTAAAGTTCAGGTGGACCCTATAATGCAGTTAGGCCCTTGAAGAAAGAGTAATGCATAAGATCCCTTATCCAAACAAAATAACCAACACTCTTTTGATATGTTCATCACAAGTTCAGTACTCTGAATCTCAAATTTTTTCAGGGTTTGAGGTTAAGATGTATGAAACCTGAAGACCAGTGCTGCATTCTGCACCTACTGTTGTTGGCTCAAAGCTGAATTGATGACTACAGTACAGTACTTCTGCAGCTGAGATTCAAAACAATGGCACCTGCTGCATTGAAAGTCAAGTGGCGGAGTGATTCAGTTTCTGACCCAAAAACATAGAAATAAGTGCATGAGAAAACTATGCTGTTTGTCTGAGCCATTTATTCCAGCTGTAGATGATGAGCCCATAGCAAATATATTTGGGGGGGTGGGGATGTCAGGGCCTTTGAGGTGGAAATTCAAGTTACAGTGTTAACTCAAGTATTTCAAACTTGGTGCAACTCTGGCAATAAGATGTTAATATGAAAAATGAGAAATTCTTTGGGAAGAATTGTTTTCGGCTGGATTTCTTTGGCTGTGGCAGGGTTCTTCTAGTCACCCTCCCTGGCTGAAGTTCCTGGAATGCTGCTGGAAGGTGCTGATTGATTCTTGCTGATATGATAGATTTGGCTTGTTAACTCTGGCCTGGAAATAAGAAGTGAGGTGAGTCTTAGCTTTGGACATAGGAATCTGGCATTTAGAACAAAGGCTTCTCTGCAGGGAAAATGTAGGAGCATGTGAATTTAGGAAGAAGCTTGGCCTGAGGTTTCTGTTTTATTGTTGAACCCTTGGAAGTGGGTAAATGTGGACTAAATATAGTGTGGGAATCCCACCTGCTTACTGGAGCCTGATTGTTTTCTGATTGGAAACCCTTTTTTAAAGCATTCTGGTGGGCTGATGTATGGAAGGAAAGTAAGTTGTGCGAGGGAGAGGGAAAGTTTTTTGGTTTTTACTGTGGGATTATGTTTCTGTTATGTAGATGGGGAGCTAAAATTCTCTGAACTGATAGTGAAAGTTTTGCCACCTCATATGTCCTGATTCATCCGTGTTAGCGCGGAGTGATGTACATTTCTGTTCCCTGAATCAGCTAATCTCCTTGCACATGACAGAAGGATTCCAGGCAAATGTATCTCCTCCTGGCCTCATTAGGGCAGCGCAGATTAGGGGCATATTTGAAACTCAGCAGGGCCATTCAGGGAATGCATTAAATTAGTGCATGCCTTGGTTCCACTAGCCATGCTGTCTCCATGGCAAACACAGCCCACTCATTGGGATGTGGTGGCCCCTTGCAAGTCACTCCACTTTTCCCCACTAGAATGAAGCCTGCAAGTGTTTCTGGGCTACCACAACCCCCCACCAACTGCATCCTCTATCTTAGGGGGCCATATGTTTGGTTTCCCCACTGGAAGCCAGCAGAGCTGTGAAGTGAATCTGGCCCTTAAATATGAGAGCATTGGGTGGACTAAAGTACACAAACTAGAGATCTGACCATATCCTGTGCCGGTTCAACTGCAAAGCATACACACTTCCCTGCCATTTATTGTTTGCTCAGATCCTCAAGAGAGATAGAAAAGATTGTTGTGTTTATGTTCTAACCCCAATGACTGGAAGTATAATATCTCCCTCAAGCAAAGATGCATTGTAGTATGAGGTTGTAAGGAGTCACTATAGCAGCTTTTTGATGTTGATTGACCTGTCAACTAAGCACTGAACGTACAAACCAAAACCTTTTCACTTAGAATGACAAGCCGTGCTTAAGGCTGTGGTAACAGGGCAGTGCTTGAAACTAAACCTCCTCTCGCATTCTAAATCACACAATTAATAATTGAAAGTGGCTAAAATAAGCCTAAAATGGATGTTGGCTTTTTTACTTCTGTTTCCAGGGACATTGTTTATTAAGTGCACAGTTATGATGAAGTAACTGTTATTGATGAACAGTTACATAATTAAATACACTAGTCTTAATGCCACTGCAGCTTCTTTTCCCTTTATTAGTTTAGAGATTTATTGTCATGAGCAGTGACCATGTCCATTTGGGTGTGTTGCCTCTTCAAAATGTTCTGCTGCAGTGGAATGTTTCCACATGTGAGCTTTATGCTCTTCTTTTAAGATTGGCTAGGGAGGATAAACGAGTTTGCAGCAGGTTGCTGTGGGCAAGCAGTGAAAAGGGAGAAGTAGTGGTGGGAAGAGTTTGTGACAAAGGGAACTGTGTGGTGGCAGAGTGGGAAGCATGAGAAGTAGGAATAGTCAAGTCAGCCATGGTACTGGAAATTGGAAGCAACATAAGTAGTCCTACATATTGGCAGGAGAAAAAATGGCCAAACAGCAAGGACGGTATCAGTGAAACAGCCTACAAAAGAGATGGGGGCTCTATTACGGCCAAGGTTGATGCCTGGAGCAGGTGAGAAATGGGAAAGGCGGGACACTCTACGCTCCTGGTAACTGTGTGTCACACAGAGTTGTGCGTAAAGAAGTAGTAAGATGCACTCTTCTGAGGCAAGAGTTAAAGTTTCACAGAATGTACTCTGTTGGTATGTTCCACCACCTTCCTGTGGTGATTGCAAGGCACGGTGCACAGACACAAAGCACCTGTGCCATGCACTGTCAAGAAAATGACATTCCTAAAAATGTTTTAGCTAGAGCTCTTAGATATACACACCATGTGGTCTCTCAGAGTGCAGGCTCCTAAAATGCAAGTTAAAGCAGTTTGTTTCCACTAGTGGCTGTTGAGTGTGTAAAGCAAAAGGGCCAAACAGTACATGCTGTCTGAGCAGGGGCCGGCTTATTTCCAGCATATAAACTATACAAGATGGGTCATGAGCCTCTGTCTTCTAGCAACACTGCAAGATTGCAGAGCACACCATAGTACCCAGACACTAATAGAGCACAAAGGGATATGGGCTCAGTTCTTTGCCCCAGTGGTTGTGAGACTGCATGAAGTGTCCCAGCTTGTCTGCAGCAGCCCAGGCACCTGCCCATTCCTCCTGTAGGCATTTGTACATACCTGGTATAACTTTCACTCTGTGCACTGATTACTTTCAATGCAGCACTGGGAGAGGAAGCGGTAAGTTGCCTACCCTGAGTGCACTTTCTTGTACTTTGCCCTCTGTCAATGCACTTTGCTATGAACGGCAGAACTGAATCCAGGGCAGCTTGGAAACTAATGAAAACCAGATTTGTGCTGAAATGTCCTGCCCTCTCTCTGCATCAGACCTCACTCAATATTAGAGGCCAGTTTTGAAAATGTAGGCCTTTATCTATTTGTTTCAAATGTCTTTCCCCTTCTGCCCTTACTTTGACTGCTGGAAGTATATGCCAGCTAATTGGCGATACATGAAAGCTCCTGTTTACTCCCTTTACTATCTCATCTAAAGCCTATGCAGTTTGCTAACTTTGAATCTGAGGTTGGTATCCTATCAGCTTAAGCTGGCGAGTAGTGTAAACATACCCTAAGAGTCCTGGGGCCAGAGACAGAATGAAAGAATGACTCTCTAGGATTAGGGCACTCACATGGGAGATACAGGGTCCGATCCCTCTCCTGGAATGGTTATTTGATCATTTATACAAAGTGGAACAGCTTCAACAGGAAAGAGTGAGGAAGCCCCATATCAGAATATCCTATAGCCCAGTTGATAGGACTCTCAGATGTGGAAGACCCCTTCAAATTCTTTCTTCCTCCTCTGCCTGATGGGGAAATTGTACCTGGGTCTCCCACATCCCAGGTGAGCACTCTAAACGCTGAGCTGAGCCATATATAACGATGGTGGTAGCCCCCTCCCTTCTCCCCACCCAGATTCTGAATGGGGTCTGATCCATTAGGTGAGCTCTGAGCATGCTTATCTGACCAGGCCCTGCAGGCAAGATAGGTGCTCCTCTGCCTATCTTCCCCCGTTTTATGGATAGCTCTGCGGCTTATGTGGGAGATAGGATGCCTAGAGATTCAGGCAGCTGTGCACCTGCCAAGCAGCAGAAAAGTAGGTACCTAGGGAACTTTTACTCTGATAACGTAGGTACCAAGTGACTTTAGATGCCTACAAGGAGAGGCAGCAGCTGAGGGGGTTCTGTGGATCACAATGAAGCCTAAAGCTGGGACGTCGGTGCCTAAACTCAAGACTTCAGCACCTAAATCCCTTTGTGGATCTGGGCCCGGTGTAACCTTGACATAAGTCATATAACAGTGGCCAGTGAATAAAGATACCATCCTGTGTATCATACCCTTATTACATGTACCTTTTTGTCAAAGTCCAGGATGTGCTACAATCCGTAGGGCTTAGACTTCAAATGGTTCATCACAGAAGCAGGCAAATGGGTTAACTGTTAAGATTTCTCTGCCATGGCACTGAATTTCTCCCAATGGCTGCATGAGTTACTAGAAACTGTAAAGCAAATTTTGTTTTCATTTTCACCAGTATCGATTTGGAGTAACACTGTTACAATCAGTGAACTTCAGATTTACAATGCTGTAAATTATAACAGAATTTGGGCAATTATTTCTCCTCCCTTGCTATTTAACTGAAATGTTATGATGGCATGGGGGAAATGTACTGAAATCCTTTTTCAAATGTAGTGAGGTTTTTATGACCTTTCCAATTTCTTCTTATCTCTCCCCACCTCGAGCAGTATTGACTATGCTCATGCTATACTCATGCACATTATCCTGTGACCCTGGCAACTTTCTTGCTTGAGCTGATAAAGCAAGAACTGATTGTAGTCCTATATTTGGTGATATAAAACTGAACATCAATCTGTAATCTATTGACTGCATCTTATAAAGAAATCAAAAGAATCGATGTACCAACAAGGGCATTGTATTTCCATGTGCAGCAGAATTTACACATTTTAGTGTAATACATAATGAAGTGAATATGGTTAGATTTAAGAGAAACCTCTCTATCTTCTGCTAGTTAGCATCTGGAGAAAAAAGTGCATATTTCACTATTGCTTTTGTGGCAGAGCTCTGACCTTGGTCCCATGGGTCCTGCGCTTCTAGGCAGTTTATGCTAGCCTCAGTGGATCATTGTGACCCTCCACATAGCCCTTCTCTCTCTAGGGCCAGGGTTACAGTCTACTGAGCCCTTTTCATCATAGGCCTGCAAGGAGGTTGGTGAGAGAACTCCCACAGTCTCTGTTCAGCCTCCTGTCCTGACAGGGGCCTGACTTCCCCTCCCAGGAGATGTTCTTGTAGTGGTGGGTTGGGGGGAACCTGGGCCCACCCTCTAATCCGGGTACTGGCCCAGGGACCCTAATGGTAGCAGTTGTTGGCAGCCAACCTTTCACTGCCAGAGTTGCTACATTTCTCTGGGCCACTTCCCCACAGCTCTCCTGCTTCTCCTTTCTTCACCCTTACCTTAGGGCTCCTTTAACGATGGTCTGAGGGCAGCTTCAGTAACCAGTCCTTCAGCCATACTTCCTTGCCTCTGGCTCCTCTCTGTCTGACTGAAGTGAGCCCTTTTTATAGTATCAGCGGGGTCTTAATTAGAGTCAGGTGGTCACATTAACTGAATGTCCTCACCTGACTCTTTGCAGGTTAATTAGAGTCAGGTGTTCTAATTAGCATGGAGCAGCCCCTGCTCTGGTCAGTCAGGGAACAGAAAACTGTTAACTCAGTGGCCAGTATATCTGCCTTCTGCTATTCTGCTGTACCCAACTGGCCTGGGTATATCACATATCCCTCCCCCCTGCTCAATACCAAGGGGTTGGGCAGCTTGGGACGCCAGACAGTGTGTGCGTGATAAGCCATCGGCATTGCCATGGCGACTCCCTGCTCTGTGCTCTATGCAGAACTGGAAATGCTGGAGGGCTAAGAACCACCTGGTTACCCTTGCATTCTTTTCCTTGTTCCGTTGCATCCATTGAAGAGGGACATGGTTAGTCATAAGGATAAATCTGTGCCCCAGCAGGTAGTATCGCAAAGTTTCCATTGCCCATTTTACAGCGAGGCACAGTCTCTCTACTACTGCATATTTTTGTTCCCTTGAAGGAGTTTCCTACTGAGGTAGAGGACTGGGTGTTCCTCCTCCCCAACCATCTGCGAAAGGGCGGCCCCTAACCCTACCTCGAATGCATCTGTCTGTAGGATAAAGTACTTGTTGAAATCTGGGGCTATCAATATGGGGTTACTGCAGAGGGCAGTCCGTAAGTCCGCGAATGCCCTCTCTGCTGCATCGGACCATCTGACTGGATCAGGACCATGGGCCTTCACTAAGTCCATTAGGGGACTTGCCCTTGTAGCAAAATGGGGGATGAAATGCCGGTAATACCCCACCACCCCTAGAAATGCTCAGACCTGCTTCCTATGACTTGGTTGAGGCCAATTTTGGATGGCCTCTAACTTATTCAGTTGGGGTTTTACCAGACCTTTTCCTACCACGTAGCCAAGATATTTGGCCTCCGTGAACCCTACAGCGCACTTAACAGGGTTCGCTGTAAGGCCAGCTCGCCAGAAGGTATCAAGGACCACCCCCACTTTTTCCAAGTGGGTCTCCCAGTCTGGGATATGAATCACCACATCATCCAAGTAGGCCGCAGCATAACTGGTATGGAGGCATAATAACTTGTCCAGGAGGCGCTGAAAGGTAGCTGGAGCCCCATGTAGTCCAAAAGGAAGGACCGTATATTGGAAGAGACCCTCCTTTGCATCTTCAGCTAGGGGAATCTGCCAGTACCCCTTTGTCAAGTCTAAGGTTGTCAAGTACCTGGCATTCCCCAGACAGTCCACTAGTTTGTCTATGCGGGGTAGGGTAGGCATCAAACTGGGACATCTCATTTAGTCGACGGAAGTCGTTGCAGAACCTTGTGGTGCCATCAGGTTTGGGCACCAACACTTTTGGGCTGGACAACTGACTGTGGGATTCTTCGATGACCCCCATCTCCAGCATTTTCCTGACTTCTGCTTTTATTTCCTCCCTTTTGGCTGCTGGCACCTGGTAGGGCCTCATAGTTACTCTGGCCCCAGGGTTTGTGATGATGTGGTGATATGTCCCGGTTGTGTGACCTGGCTTTGTCGAGAATACATCTTGATATTGGGCAATCATCTCAGTTACCTCTTTCTTCTGGGCTGTTGTTAGATCAGGAGACACTCTCACCTGTTCAGGATTTTGTTCCCTGGGTGCAGCTCTTCTCGAATGACTGTGCATGCCTCTCGTGCATGCCATGGTTTCAGAAGGTTAACATGATATATCTGCTCTACTTTTCGACGTCCTGGTTGTCACACCTTGTAATTTACTTTCCCTACGGGTTCAACTATTTCATAGGGCCCTTGTCACTGGGCCAACAGCTTACTTTCGGCCGTGGGTACCAGTACCATTACTCGGTCACCAGTTTGAAACTGATGAAACTTGGCTTGGTGGTCGTAGTAGGTTCTCTGGGCCTCTTGGGCCTTCTCTAGGTGTTCTCTCACTATGGGAGTGACCCGGGCTATCCGATCCCTCGTCTGTAGTACATGTTCTATTACGTTCTTCCCCTCACTGGGTTCCTCCTCTCAAATTTCCTTGGTTATGTCCAGGATGCCTCGGGGGTTGCGTCCATACAATAGCTCAAAGGAGTAGAATCCGGTGGAAGCCTGGGGGACCTCACAGATGGCAAACATGAGGTAAGGTAGTAGATTGTCCCAATCTTTCCCATTCTTACTTACCACCTTTCTTATCACGGCCTTGAGGGTTCGGTTAAATCTTTTCGTCAGACTATCAGTTTGTGGATGGTAAACCGAGGTCTGCAGTGTCTGCACATGGAGCAGGGAACACAAATCCTTCACCAACTTGGACATGAATGGTGTTCACTGGTCTGTGAGGATTCCTTTTGGTAGCCCTACCCTGGCAAAGATTGCCACTAATTCTTTGGCAATGCTCTTGGAAGCTGTATTTCGTAAGGGGACAGCTTCTGGGTACCTGGTTGCATAGTCTAGGATGACAAGCACATACTGGTGGCCTCGGGTCGTTTTCTCTAGCGGCCCCACAAGATCCATGGTGATCCGCTCGAATGGGACTTCGATGATCAGCAGGGATACCAGAGGAACTCTTAGATGTGGACGAGGGCTGGGCAGTTGACATTCGGGGCAAGAGGCACAGTACCCCCGGACGTCTTCATGTACCCCCAGCCAGAAGAACCTGCGTAAGATTTGCATCTGGGTTTTCTCTACTCCCAAGTGTCCTCCAAAAAGGTGACTGTGAGTGAGGCTTAATATTGCCTTCTGGTGTTTCCAGGGGACTATGAGCTGGTGTACCTCTTGCTCCTGCATTTGCATGACCCGGTATAGGAGATTTCTCTTGATCACAAAATAAGGCCCTGGCCCCCGGGCCTTTCCCTCTATGGGTACCCCATCTATCTCAGCCACCTCCTTCCTGGCGTTCTCGTACCTTGGGTCTTCCACCTGGTCCCATCCAAAAGTATCTCTCTCTGGGCATAACAGCCTGAACTCTGAGGGATCTGTCTCTGCCCTCTCGGCTGGCTCCGTGAGGTTAGTGCTGGAAGTGGTCTCTGACCCCTCCTCTGTCTCAGGGCCCTCTCCTTCAGTTGCCCGTGTTCGTCTGCCTACACAGGCGACCCTCTGTCCTTGTATCAGGATTCGAGTACCCAAGGCCTTGGCGGCCCTTCTTTCTCTTTTGGCCTTCCTGCTTTTCCCCGGGACAGGGAATAGCTCCTGGGACATTTCCATGAAAAATGGGAGGTGACAGTCTGCTGTGGAAACCTCCTGAAGTTCGGGGAGCTCCTCTTCCTCTAATTCCTCCAGTGGGAGCAAGTTTCCAAACCCGGGGAAATCTCTACCTATGAGCACGGGGTATGGGAGGTTTGGGACTACCCCTGCTTTCACGCCGGTGACTTTTCCCTGAATTTCAATTTTTACTGGTATGATGGGGTAGTAGCTAACAGTCCCATGGACACAGGTTACCCCCGTATGTTTGGCCTGCATTAACGGGCTGCGCTTCACGAATTTACCTGAAATCAGGGTGATAGCTCTCCCTGAGTGCCATGGTTTCTACCCCATTCAGCTTTACCTGCCTTGTATATTTATGTGACTGCGACCCCTACAATACTGAGTGCATCACCTTATTCACTCTGCAACCATTAGATCGTTTCTTCATCTCTGACCTGATTCAGCATAATTTCTAATCAGTTTGCCTAGTGGGGCAGCATAAGCATAAATGTGGCCAGGTTAGTCCTCCAGGATTCAAGAGCTGTAATGCTTTCTATTCTATTTTATCGTCATTACTATTCCATATGAATCTGGAGATATATTCATCCATTAATTCTATCTCGTTCATAAGGATTAATAGTGGAAGGTACTTGCACAGATAGAGGATTCTTGGGAGAATGTTTATATTAATTTTTCTTTTCTAGCAAAGAAAAAAGTGGAAAACCCCATCTGTTTAAATATCTTATTTTTTGGAATGATTTGGGTAAGTTTCTCTAAATGAGCCTTTTAGATTAGGTGTGATGTGTGTACTCTAGGTACCTGAATCGCTTAGTTCCAATTAAAGTTTTCATAGGTGAATTTTACTCATAATCATAGCAGAAACAGCAAAAATGCAATTCAATCACCTGGGTGGAAAAGAGCAACTGGGGAAAGGGTAAACCATCACAAAGAGGTTGGTGTGTGTATGGCAGATTATTTAATATGTAGTTGACTAACACAATTCTTTACATTTTTCTTAACATATTGAAACATTAGATTTGAATATAACTGAAACAAAAGGGGGAAAACCTATATAAAAACACAGATTTACTGTTTGTTAGCTTTTGTTAACCGTTATTCATAGTAATACAAATACTATTTACAATGTTTGTCTAATTAAAAGGGGTTTGTGTACATTAAATCTTTGTTTTGCTAAGAAAGTGTATGGTGCGCTCTTTGAAATTGCTTGTGAATTATTAACATCCATTTATCCAAGTTTTACATACAATAGCCCAGAGCTATAACTCTGGGAAGTGCTTTTTGAAAAATCCTGAAGAGACATAAGTCTGGCCTGTGCTTCCCAGAAGAATTAAGCTGAGGTGCAGGAAGAAAGGGAGGTAATACAGTAATACAGAATAGTGCTTGTGCACCTCCTGTCCCAGTTACTACTACTTTCTCTTCCACAGACATTATCGTGGCACCGTTCAATGTGTATGTGGGAATGCAATCTCTCTCTCTCTCTCTCTCTTACTCTCCTTTTTCATTAAAAATGAATAGGATTTATATTACTGAGCCAGTCTGCTGTCTGCAAGCATAAATAATTATTACAAAGAAATGTAGTTTGTCCTGTACATAATATTAATTGTGGACTGATATATGAGAGAAATGGACATATGGAATTGATATAGACCAAAAGCAATTCAGGTTAGACAAGTTTAAGAGATGACATCCCTCTTTGTGTCAACAGCATCACTGCCATGAAAGAGATCATAAAACATATTGAACGGCTCATTGATCTTGCACTTTATGAATCAAACACAGAAAAATGTGGTGATTAGCCGTGCTTAGTGTCAATCAATTATTAATTTAGAAGCAAAATCACCTTGTCTTTTGCCCAGAGGGACAGGCAGGAGTATTTGTACTTCTGCAAAGCTGACATCTTGGCAGGAATCATGAAGCTATAAAGGCTTCTGCACATTTAATGTAGCACTCCTCAAGCAGGGGAATGATTGTGTGCTTCTTCTGCCCTTTTTAAATCCCCCACTTCATTTGATTATCTTCTCTACCTGCCTTTAGGACATTCTGTGCTGTTAAAATTAGAAACAAGTATTCTAAAAGGAGCTAATGCATTGCAATGCATCTTGGAACCATAGTGTTTGCTTATTCTGTGAAAAACAATCTGGTTATAAGCAATGCTTCATGCACTTCACTTTATGGTTTTTATGAAACCTCAATGCCCTTTCTAAGTGAGTCTGCCCCAGCTTGTCCTTGTGGTCTCTGGGGGGCACTGCTATGCATCAGGAAAAACAGTTCAGAATATTATGCCACTACAGCTGATGCATTTCCCCTCCCCATTGACCTTTTTGTTAACTGGGTAGACTAACATAGCTCCTGCTGAAGAAGAACATGGCTCACGTAAGCAGTATTAGCAGACTGGGCTAAAGGACTGAAAAGACAAAGCGATTAAATACTACATGGGCTCTGATGCCAATTCCTTTTATTTCAATGAAGCTGCTTAATGAGATTCTACATGCATGCTGTTAATTTTTGCCCTATTCTATCAAGTCCAGCACTAAACGATTTACTTACAATTTTGTCAGATTTTATTTATATTTGCAATAAAGGGGACCAAAGTCAGAATGAAGACTTTTATTTGTAATGATGGGACATACAAAAGAACTTAAGCAGCCACTCTTGGTTGCAATGATAGATTAGGCATGAGCTTTTAGCCAAAGAAACACGGAAAGCTCATCAAACCACAAGACACACCCTTTTAAGACCTACATTTTGAATATCATTTGATATGCCAAGAGAGATCAGAAGAAAAGTGTTAATAAACAGCCCAGTTACTTGTAAGCTACAATAATTTCCTCACTCTCTGAAGTTTGTATTATTATTATTATCATTATTATTTTATTTATTTACATGACAGTAGCAGCCTCATGAGCTAGTTGCATTCTCCATGTGCCAGCAGTCTGCAGCCAAGCCAGTTACACCGCTGAGCTGCCCCCTTTCAGCCAGATGCCACCTGAGTAGCTTGGCTAGAGAATCAGCTCTCCTGAAAGCGGCTGGCAGTTAGCTGTAAGGGAACTTCTGATGGCCTCACAGGGATGGCAACCTCCCTCCTCCTGTAAATCAGATGGAGTTGAAAACTGTGGGACTCTGGGCTATCCTTTTTGTAAGCCCTATGGATCAGACAAAGGTGACTGTAGAGGAAGCAGCACTTAACGTTTTAATTAAGAAAATTCACAATGACAAACTTTCAGTCTGGTTTACACTTAGCAAACCAACCTTTTTTTGAATCAAGGAAGCTAGAATCATAAGCACTGAGATTTCAGGGATACTAAAAATCAAGGGGCAGAGAGAAGAACAAGTTTCATGGGTACAAAGGCCAGGCTGGTCTACAGGCCAATCTCCTAATTAAACAAGGATTTGAAAAGGTTATTAGAATTACAAAAATACTGAAGCCATTAATGGGGACCCTGTAGAGGAGACAGCTTCGTCTCAGACACAATTACTTCAGCCAGTGTTACAAGTGGAAATGGACCTGAGGCATGAAATTCAGATACACTGTTTGAACTCTCCCAGCGCTTAGGAGGTGGAGAGGCCTATCAGTTTACCTCTTATGTGCCAGCCATTTCTCTAGTTAGGAGGCTTTTGAATATTATTTAAATAAAAAACACCAGAACAGATAATCTGAACAAAATGTTGTTTCATTAACTGGTAGTGTGAAGGCTTTTGACCAAGCAAATTAGTTCTTTTTAATTTCAGACAGAGAAAGAATTTACACTATGGCTCTTACAGTGCTATATGATAACTCTGAATCTCATTTAAGAGTCAAAATATAACCTGGCCTCCCTTAACTTAAAAAGAGGCACATTGCAGGCAGGGATGCTTTCTTTCCTTCCTCCTATTTTCCTCTTTGGCAGAATCACATGCCAGCCACCAGTGAAAGAGTGCATGTATAAAAGCGAGAAAAACAGTGAAAAACCTTTCATAAAAGTTCACCTAGTCAAGTGCAGTTGGAGAAGCGGGGAAGGGTCAGACTCTATCCCCCATCTGCAGCAATACCCTCCTTAAAAGGGAGAATTATTATTTTATTTTTACATTGTTTGTCCCAGGACATGAGACAAGCTAGGTAAGATAATATTTTGAGCTCACTCTGCTTCCTTCCCCAGACCTGAAAAGTTTCCTGTAGCTCAAAAGCTTGTACCTTCTACCAACAGCTGGTGGTCCACCACCAGGTATCATCTCACCTACCTGATCTCTCGCAGTTGAAATGTTTGGAATAAAATCACTTGCATTTTTAAAACATTTATTCTTTTTTTGTTATGTTTTCAGCATGAGATGTTTCCCATTTACTCCTTTATACAGTGCCATATGGAGGCTACTTGGGGATATTTCAGATTATCGTCTTTAATGTCTGTTCAGCTGGAGGGTTTACTTGATGATAGGTTGAGAAACCCTCAGGATTTCTGTATCTCCTTCTTTTTAAGGATAATCCTGCATCTAATTGTGCTGTGTCCTGACATCTTGGCACATTTGCCCATCCTGCTTCTGGGTTTTTGGTCCTTTGTTTTGTGTATGACTGGAGGAGATAATCTCTCTGCTCATTTATGTTTGTTTGGGGAGGCATCTAAGGCTTTTTCTACACTGGTACTTCATCGGCAGAACTTTTATCATTCAGAGTTGTTAAAAAAACCAAACCAAAGAAGAGAGTTGCCAGGAACAAACAGGAGACAGCAGCAGATGGTACAATATGACTGCTAACTGTCTTTGTCAACTTGCAATAGCAAGGAGATGCTGCTACGTAGCACTGCAGTACCGCATCTGTCAGCAGCACACAGGAGACTTATGGCGACAGTGAGCGGAGCGGGCTCCATGATTGCTGTGGTGTGTCGTCTGCACAGGTAACCCAGGAAAAAAAAGGCCAGAAATTATTTTTTGCTGTTGCTTTCATGGAGGAAGAGGGGGGCCTGACGACATGTACCCAGAACCACCGCAACAATGTTTTTGCCCCATCAGGCATTGGGAGCGCAACCCAGAATTCCAATGGGGGGCAGAGACTGCAGGAACTGTGGAATCGCTACCACAGTGCAATGCTCTGAAAGTCGACGCTAGCCTTGGCACTGTGGATGCACAACACTGACTTAATGTTCTTAGTGGGGACACACACGAACGACCTTATCAAGTCCATTTCTAAAAACTTGACTTCTATTAAATCGACCTAATTTCGTGGTGAAGACATACCCATAGTTGGTGTCCTCAGGAACTGAGGCTGAGAAGGGGGTTCATGAAGATGAGAGAAGAGAGGCAGAAATGGGTGTTTCTTAGGATAGGGGGAAATAACAGTAGGACTTTATTATTATTTTCAATTTAAATAAATGAAAATAATGAAGACCTATATAAAGACAGGCAGCACCTTGATTATTAGTATTACAGCCATCAGAAGGAAACCACTACTCCTTGCAATGGAAGTTTAGCTTAAGGACCTTAAGTAGGAGCTGCTTTTTAAACTCCCAATTCTGTGTAAACACTTAAGGAAAATGAGAGAGGAAGAGAAGAAGTGCAAAGGGAGTAGCAACTGGAGGGGGCAGGAGGAGAAGATATGGCAACTGTAAACTAGCCTTGTCCTCTGAGAGACATCAGTGTTGCCATAAACAGCTTCCTGCTAGGGGATATGATAGTATGATTGTGTCTAAACAACTCTACTTTTCAGGAAGTGCTTGATGAGAGAGGACAGCATCTGTGGAGGAAGGAGTAAAGCTTGAATGTCGCATTATCTTTGCACTTTTTTTATGCTTGAACACTGAATGGGCAGTGCTTTCTGCAGCAGTTTATGGATGAAAACCCACTTTCAGGTTTCACTTTCTATTGAAAAACTAAATTAGGAGTCTAATTTAGGTTAGCCAATAGAAAATGAGAATTGTTGAACCATGAGCTGCTACAGAAAAGACAGTCAGGCTTCCAGCGGGAAAAGGGGGAGGAGAATGTAATCTCTGAGTACAGGGAACGTATGAAAAATAAGAGTGATTTTTAAAAATCTAGTGTGACAATGAATTCACTCCAAATATCAGTTAAATGGTGCTATCTTTTTACCTAATAGTTTCTAGAATCTTTCTACTAGATGTTACTTTTGGGGTGATATACTGCATAATCATCATCCTCCCACTCTGTCATAAGAAGATTTAATAAATGTTTTGGTTTTAAATTAATTTTAAATGAAAAGGCTATAACTGCAAGGCATTTTAGGATGTGCTTTACTAGTGCATTTCTAGAGTGATGGAAGGCATGAGGCATGTGGGAACGAATGATACGGCTAGTTACTCGCTGGACTGTATCAAGGAGGACTATGCCAGACTGGGGAAGAGGCTCAAAGACATCGAGGCTCAGGTGATCTTCAGTGGGATTCTGCCGGTTCCTAGAGTGGGGCGACGAAGGAGTGACAAGATTATGGCGATCAACAGATGGCTTAGGGAGTGGTGTTATAAGGAGGGCTTTGGGATGTACGGCCACTGGGAAGCGTTTACGGATAGACGACTGTTCGCTCAGGATGGACTTCATCTAAGCAAGGAGGGAAATAGAATTCTAGGATGGAGGCTCGCCGACCTCATCAAGAGAGCTTTAAACTAGGAAGTTGGGGGAGATGGCTGGGAGATGTTCGGGAGATCTCCACGCCGGAATATAACCTGGAGAGGGAAGTAATCAAAGTGAGAGAGGATACCCTTGCGGTCCCAAGATTTGATCCAAGGAGGAATAGTGGAGTAGAAACCAGAGTAACGGGTGATGCTGGTGGTAAAAGGTCTCTGCACGACGGGGGAAAGAATGTCACTGACGCCAAACGCCGAAAATTAAAAGGTCTGTACACTAATGCGAGGAGCCTAGGTAACAAGATGGAGGAACTGGAGTTACTGGTGCAGGAAGTGAAACCGGATATTATAGGGATAACTGAAACCTGGTGGAATAGTACTCATGTCTGGAGCACAGGTATTGAAGGCTATGTGCTGTTTAGAAAGGACAGGAAAAAAGGCAAAGGTGGTGGAGTAGCCTTGTACATCAATGATGAAATTAACTGTAGCGAAATAAGAAGCGATGGAATGGATAAGACAGAGTCTGTCTGGGCAAAAATCACACTGGGTAAAAAAGCAACTAGAGCTTCCCCTGAGATAGTGCTTGGCGTGTGCTACAGACCGCCGGGAGCTGATTGGGATATGGATAGAGACCTCTTTAATGTCTTTAATGAAGTAAACACAAAGGGGAAATGTGTGATTATGGGGGACTTCAACTTCCCGGATATAGACTGGAGGACGAGTACTTGCAAGAATAATAGGGGTCAGATTTTTCTGGATGTGATAGCGGATGGATTTCTTCATCAAGTAGTTGAAGTACCTACGAGAGGGGATGCCATTTTAGATTTGGTGTTGGTGAGCTGTGAGGACCTCGTAGAAGAAATGGTGGTAGGGGACAACCTTGGTTCGAGTGATCATGAGCTGATTCAGTTCAAACTAGATGGAAGGATAAACAAATGCAGATCTGGGATTAGGGTTTTTGACTTCTCGAGGGCTAATTTTAAAGAGTTAAGGAAATTAGTTAGGGAAGTGGATTGGACGGAGGAATTAGTGGATTTAAATGCGGAGGAGGCCTAGAATTACTTTATGTCGCAGCTGCGGAGACTGTCGGAAGCCTGCATCCCGAGAAAGGGGGAAAAAACCATGGGCAGGAGTTGTAGGCCAAACTGGATGAGCAAGCAACTCAGAGAGGGGATTAGACAAAAGCAGAAAGCTTACAGGGAGTGGAAGAAAGGCAGGATCAGTAAGGAAAGCTACCTTGGTGAGGTCAGAACATGTAGGGATGAAGTGAGGAAGGCTAAAAGCCGCATTGAACTGGACCTTGCAAAGGGAATCAAAACCAATAGTAAAAGGTTCTACAGCCACATAAATAAGAAGAAAACAAAGAGAGAAGAAGTGGGGCCGTTATACACTGAGGATGGAATGGAGGTTAAGGATAACCTAGGCATGGCCCAACATCTAAACAAGTACTTTGCTTCAGTCTTTAATAAGACTAGTGAGGAACCTTGCGATGATGGAGGGATGATAAACGGGAATGTGGATATGGAAGTGGATATTACCGCAACTGAGGTAGAGGCCGTACTTGAACAGCTCAATGGGATGAAGTCGGAGGGCCCGGACAATCTCCATCCGAGGATATTAAAGGAACTGGCGCGTGAAATTGCGAGCCCGTTAGCGAGAATTTTTAAGCAATCGATAAACTCGGGGGTTGTGCCGTATGATTGGAGGATTGCTAATGTAGTTCCTATTTTTAAGAAAGGGAATAAAAGTGATCCGGGTAATTATAGGCCTGTTAGCTTGACATCCGTAGTATGCAAGGTCTTGGAAAAAATTTTAAGGGAGAACGTAGTTAAGGACATAGAGGCCAATGGTAATTGGGACGAATTGCAACACGGATTTAGTAAAGGTAGTTCATGTCAAACCAATCTGATCTCCTTCTTTGAGAAGGTGACGGATTACTTAGATAAAGGAAATGCGGTAGATATAATTTACCTAGATTTCAGTAAGGCGTTCGACATGGTTCCGCACGGGGAACTGTTAGTCAAATTGGAAAAGATGGGGATGAATATGAAAGTTGTAAGGTGGATAAGGAACTGGTTAAAGGGGAGACTCCAGAGGGTCGTATTGAAAGGTGAATTGTCAGGCTGGAAGGAGGTCACTAGTGGAGTCCCTCAAGGATCGGTTTTGGGACCGATCTTATTTAACCTTTTTATTACTGACCTTGGCACAAAGAGCGGGAATGTGCTAATAAAGTTTGCGGATGACACGAAGCTGGGGGGTATTGCTAACACGGAGAAGGATAGGGATACTATTCAGGAAGATCTGAACCACCTTGTAAATTGGAGTAATAGAAATAGGATGAAATATAATAGTGAAAAGTGCAAGGTTATGCATTTAGGAATTAATAAGAATTTTGGATATACGTTGGGGGCGCATCAGTTGGAAGCGACGGAGGAGGAGAAGGACCTTGGGGTACTGGTTGATAGCAGGATGACTATGAGTCGCCAATGTGATACGGCTGTTAAAAAAGCAAATGCGATTTTGGGATGCATCAGGCGGGGTATTTCCTGCAAGGATAAGGAGGTGTTAGTACCGTTATACAAGGCGTTGGTGAGACCCCATTTGGAATACTGTGTGCAGTTCTGGTGTCCCATGTTCAAGAAGGATGAATTCAAACTGGAACAGGTTCAGAGAAGGGCTACAAGGATGATCCGAGGAATGGAAAAACTGCCTTATGAAAGGAGACTCAAAGAGCTTGGCTTGTTTAGCCTGGCCAAAAGAAGGCTGCGGGGGGATATGCTTGCTCTATATAAATATATCAGGGGGGTTAACATTAGGGAGGGAGAGGAATTATTTAAGTTTAGTACTAATGTAGGTACGAGGACGAATGGGTATAAACTGGATATTAGGAAATTTAGACTTGAAATTAGACGAAGGTTTCTAACCATTAGGGGAGTGAAGTTCTGGAACAGCCTTCTGAGGGAGGTAGTGGGGGCAAAAGACTTTCCTGGCTTTAAGACAAAGCTTGATAAGTATATGGAAGGGATGTTATGATAGGATCGTTAATTTGGGCAATTGATCTTGGATTACCACCAGATAGGTCTGCTCAGTGGTCTGCGGGGAGATGTTGGATGGAATGGGAACTGAGTTACTGCAGAGAATTCCTTCTTGGGTGCTGGCTGGTGACTCTTGCCCACATGCTCAGGGTTTAGCTGATCGCCATATTTGGGGTCGGGAAGGAATTTTCCTCCAGGGCGGATTGGCAGGGGCTCTGGAGGTTTTTCGCCTTCCCCTGCAGCGTGGGGCACGGGTCGCTTGCTGGTGGTTTCTCTGCAGCTTGAGGTCTTCAAACCAATTTTGAGGATTTCAATAACTCGGTCCTGGGATAGGGGTTGTTATAAAATTGGATGGGTGGGGTTCTGTGGCCTGCCTTGTGCAGGAGGTCAGACTAGATGATCAGATTGGTCCCTTCTGACCTATGAGTCTATGAGTCTATGAACAATACACTCAAAGCAAGCACCAATTCAATCTAATACATAACGCATGGTGGCTTATTGCCTGTATTTCAGGTGAGGCTGGTAAGAAATACATAAGCATATTTGAGGTAAAATGATTAGAGTACATATTTTTTTTTCCTGATAGAGTTTAGCCTACCATTAGCAAGTTATTCTACCTGGCTGAAATTCACTCCAGTGCAAGATACAAGGTCTATGTATCCACTAAAATAAAGATTAAATAAAATTTAAGTAGTGAATAGGCTTTGTACTGGTTGTGACATATCAGGGTACAATCTAGACCAAGGCTTGGCAACCTTTAGCACATGGCTCACCAAGGGTTCATAGGTTTGGCCGATCACAGCTCCCACTGGCCAGTGAGGGCTGCGGGAAGCAGCACGGTCTAAGAGATGTGCTGGCCACCGCTTCCTGCCACCCCTCATTGGCCTGGAACGGTGAACCGCGGTCAGTGGGAGCTGCAATCAGCCGAACCTGTGGATGCAGCAGGTAAACAAACAGGCCCAACCTACTAGGGTGCTTACCCCGTCGAGCTATGTGCCAAAGGTTGCCAATCCCTGATCTAG
This sequence comes from Gopherus evgoodei, assembly GCF_007399415.2. Classification (NCBI taxonomy): domain Eukaryota; kingdom Metazoa; phylum Chordata; order Testudines; family Testudinidae; genus Gopherus; species Gopherus evgoodei. The sequence continues at coordinate 66,835,371 of NC_044327.1, read as the reverse complement.
ACTAATCAGTAGCTGTGTCACTGCTGCCCTGTAATCTTGGGTAATGCACGCCACACCCTCAGTGTCTGTGTGTAATGTCAGTCTGCCTGCCACACTTAGGTTACACTCTGGCTGTCACCCATGTTGGTTATACTATCCAGTCTTAGATTTCCCTCCACAAATGTATGTCCTGTGCTGCCCAGCCCTTTCCTGGACAAATTACACTGGTCTACAATTTTTTAGAAGTCGCCTGCTTCAGAGATAAAATGTGATATTTATTATGTATTTTGATGTGCTGAATTCAAATATGACAATTAAAACAACTGATTGGCTACTGTTTCTAAGATATTTAAATTTTTACATTTTATGTCTATGTATATTGTGTAGATAGTAGAGTTTCAATCATAAATTGTAAACCTAGGTCTTTTAATGTGTTTATTACATTATAATATTTCACCTGTCTTGTTTATGTAACACTTTAAAAATCAGCAAAAGGGTTATATAAATAAAATTTATTATGAAACAAAAGGCAAAAAACTATTATGTACATAGTTTAGTCCTATTCAGTATCTGCTCGGCGCTTCTTTGCTTGTCTCTTGTATTCATTAAATGGAGCATCTCTTGTCACTGTCCAGCAACAGTCTGCAAGCATTGATTGGCTCCATTTGCCCTGATAGCCTGCCAGGAGATTCCACTGCTGTAGTCTGGAGCCCAACAGCTCTGCCTTACTCTTGGGTAGTTCCAAATCCCTGACAAGGTCATTCAGTTCACCTTGTGTTATGAGGTGTGGTTCAGAGGAGGAGGATGGGAGAAAATGTGGGTCCTGTGACATTGATGGTTCAGGACCAGAAGTTTCATCCTCTTCCTCTTCCTCGTCTGACTCAAGTGAGAATGATTCTGGTGCATCAGGAACCGGCAGTCCTTCTCCGTGGGGTGCTGGGCATATAGCTGATGGAATGTTTGGATAATGCACATCCACTTTTTCTTATTTGACACACCTTTCCCAACTGGAGGCAACATGCAGAAGTAACAATTGCTGGTATGATCTGTTGGCTCTCTCCAAATCATTGGCACTGCAAAAGGCATAGATTTCCTTTTCCTGTTCAACCACTGGCGAAGATTTGTTGCACAAGTGTTGCAGCATATGTGTGGGGCCCACCTCTTGTCCTGATCTCCAATTTTGCAGCCAAAAGAAAGGTGATAGGCTTTCTTAACCATCGTGGTTAGACTGCGCTTTTGTGATGCGCACAAACATAGCAGAAGTTATCTGCATTGTTCACACAAGTACGAGGCATCTCTGCTCACTTTGGCTAAACAGAAATGTGTCCCTTTGCAAAATCAAACACTGACAAATAAGAGAGCACCACACTGTATGATTTCTAGAGCTGATATAGGGCAATTTGTTCAGCAGAGTGATGGAAGCTTCGTTATGATTGCATCATCCATGACTACTAGGAATAACATGATGCAATTCATGTCGTGTATGACGCAATACCAGCTTCAGATTGCATCATTCATTGTTTTGCCTCAAAAGCAAGTCCTGTCCAAACCCAGTCATAGATTTATTCATAGATCCAGTCAAAGATGTATTTTAGTCATTTCTGGTTTAAATTGAGATCCCTTCCCTTTATAACTCACTTATCCTCCGCCATTCCCAAGTCAAGGGTCGTATATACAGACCCAATAGCATATCTTGAAAACTAGAGCCAATCAACAATTTTAAGCATCATTTTCGTTCTCAGTGACCCAGAATTAGTGAAGTTGGACTACATTTATTTCAGAAGCATTTTGGCTGTAGAGCAGTGTTATATAAAGTCCATTATTTCTTTAATAGAAATAATATGCATACAACTTGCCACCCCAAATGGAGTTTCCCAGATACTTCAATTTAAACACACTGGATTAGTTAAAACAAACAAGTTTATTAACTACAAAGAGAGAAGTTTTAAGTGAGTGCAGGTGATGAGGCATACAAGTCAGAAATGGTTACAAGAAAAATAAAACACAACTGGTGCCTAATTTAACAAACTATGGTAAATTCTAAGCAAAGTTTTCCCACCACATGTTTTCAGCAGTTTTACTGATGAAACTTTTACGCTCAGGACCCCTTCTCCCAGAATCCAACTAGTGCTTCCTTTGTCACTTCAGGTCCTGTGAATGCGATTAGTGGAGTGGCAGGTGTTCTTTGGGGTGTTTGTCCCTCCTTTTCATAGTTTCAGTCCCCCTCTTGAAAAATACTTCCAGCTCAGTACCAGAAGACAAAAAGTCTATGGGGAAGGATGTTCCCTGCTGCTTTTCTCCCACCTATTTGCACTTCCTTTGTTTCCCTTCCTGCTTGATGGCTCTGTTTACTGCTTAAATTAAGTAGTGCACACATTCTTTTGTTTGAGACAGACCTGTGCGCCAACCTCAGTCTGGAACACGTTAGTGCCACCATACAGTGGAATCTTATAATTTCACATACAGTGTTGCCACACTTATTTTATCAGGACAATACTGATCAGCAAATTATGAGTTTTCAACTTGTATCTTACATGGCATACCTTGGACAAAGATTATTATAATAGTGTATAGGGTGTGAATAGAAGGGTACATTCTGTCGCCCTCTGGATTGGGGTGAATTTCACCCTTAGATAATTCCATATAAAAAGCCTGAATTTAGTCCCTAAAATGTGCTCTTAATTGCTGAAAATATTCTAAAATATTATTTGCTCTTTCAGTTTTTTTCCCCAGGGAGAATTCCAAGACTCTACCCTTCCGACCCACATTCATTTCCCGACTTCACTGCCCCCGTTTTCTTTTTATGGCTGCACTTCTGCTCTTTATAATGGAATTCTAATACTCTTGAATTAGCGAGAGTGTCATATCTGGATCTGAATTTTGTGGCTCAGGTCATATTTGGATGTATCAGACATTATGAAGCAGCAGTACATATTTAGCATCCTGGGTACAGATATGTTATTTGAAAGGATTGTTTCCTGCTATATGAAGGACTGACAATTATGAGTCTTGGTAAACTTGAAGATAGCTGTTCTGGACATGCATTACTTTTTGTTTCCTAGAAACTACATGATTCTGGTAAGTTAATTCCATTAAGAATTATATTCAGAATGGACATTTCATACAAGGTGACATTAATGTCAGAGTTAGCATTTTCAGTGCCTGAGGCAAACTTCATGGCATGTTGCCTGTGACTTTTCTCTTCTTGTGGGACATCTTTAATAATGATGACTAGGCAGCTGGCTATATCACCTAATGAGCAGCACAAACTGCAGAATAAAGAGTACTTGTCTTCAGAAATATAAATTCTTCATTTTTTCCTTAAAATCATAAACCATTCATTGTACAGGAATACAATCGAACTTTGATTCCCACATATTTATCACTTTATATACAGATACCTACATAATTTATTCAATTTTGTCACTGAGTGCTCTAGATTGAAATTCAAATATCTAAATGGTTAGGAATCAGGATTTATTGACAACAAGTACAAATGTAAAGATATGCATGTCAATTTCAAGGCTGTATTCAATTCAGTGGACCAGATCTCTTTTGCAATATTTATGTCAGATTCAGAGCTACCCATCAGTCAGCCATCTTTATGTTAGTCAGCGATTTTTCATTCAGCTGACTCTGATGCATCATCTTCAGGAAGTGGAGCAACAAAGAAATCTTTGACCTTATGTGCAGGGATGGCTTGTGAGCACAGGCAAGTGAGGCATAGCCTAACCAAGAATTCCTAAAAGCTACAAAACACATTTTGCATATTCTTCTTTTATTTAACTGGTAAATATATACAGATTTAAAGACAAATTGTGATTTGATTGAAGTGACACAATTTTCTTTCTCTAGTAGCAAAATGGAGCACTAGAAAGGTGAGAAAACGGAGTGCTGGGTGACGCACAAAGCTTGGTATAACTAATAGTGCCTCAAGAAGCTGCCTTGTTACCATGGCAATTTACCACACCCAGGAGTTATTTTATAAAGAAGTTCCTATGGTAATCACTGCCTGGTGAGGCACAGCAAGATTGTAACAGTTAAGCTAGGCTGCAGGAGGTTTGCAGGGGGCAGAGATGGGTCCTGCAACCTACATCTCTCTTCTCCCTCCCCCACAGGGCAAGCCCCCTGCATAGGCACGAGGAGCCACTGCTGAGTCCCAGGCCCACCTCATACTCTGCCTCCCATGCTGGACCAGGTTGTGGCAGCTCCAGCTGTAACAAAGCTTTTAATAGCTGTTCAGTTTTACAGTCAGCAGGGTGCAAATAACTATTTTGTGTTTTGTGCCTCACCTGTCAAAAAGATCACGAGCCACCACTGCTTATGAACAGCCCTCAAGTACAGTTTTGCTCTTGGTGAATTACTGAGAGTGGCTACGCACACAGTAGTATGACAGTGAATAACAGGACTGTCAAATGTATCAGGTCACTTACTGTGCAGAATGATAACTGGCAGAATTTGATGTTCTGGGATGTCATGAAGATGGTGTTGGCCATACTCAGATGTTAGGATTTTCTCAGTGACTATGAAGGCTTCTTGGAAGTAAGCATGGCTGGTATAGACTGGATTCGAACATGATCATCAAATCTGCTTTCTTAGTTATGTATTTGTTGCAAATGTTGACCCCAAGGCTGAGCAGGAGTCAAAAATAATGAGGGTCACCATGCTGTAAGCTAAGCTGGAACCAGTAAATACAACTCTTTTACGGAGGCAAAGTTTCATTCATGGAAGACACAGATGCTTTCTCTCTGAATGGCAAAGGCCTAGATCCGCAAAGGGATTTAGGTGCCTAAAGGCAAGATGTAGGAGCTTAATCCCAGTTTTAGGTACCATTGTGATCCACAAAACGCTCAGTCATTTGTTGCCTAACTCTATAGGTGCCTAAACTCACTCCCTGCCTAAATTTCCACTGTGAAGTCCTCTCAAAGCCTAAATTTCTGCCTCTGAGCATGCACACTGCTGATTCACTTTAGGCACTATCTCCAGCCTAACCAGGGGAAGATAGGCATTCTCCTGTCTATCTCTTTGGCAGGGCCCAATCCTGTAGGCATGCTCAGAGAACACCTGCCATTAAAAATATGTTGGTGGAGGTGCTGCCATCCACCTTATAACTTTTAGCCCAGTCTTGTGTGGAGTGAAGCAGGTGCCTAATTCATTCTCACAAGAAACAACTTAGGCATCTAAGCCTCCTGACACCAAGAAAAGGATTCCCAGCTGTGGATCTTAAGTAGAGATAAGTGCCTTCCTGCAGCCCAGATTTAGGCACCGAACTCCATGAAAAGGGCAGGGCTTGGGACACACTCCTGTCCTTGGCACCTCCTATTGGCTAATTTAGGTGGCTGTCCACCTAGCATGCTGGTTTTTGTGGATCCCATTTTAGGCATCTGTCTATCCCTCATTCACTGTATAGGGAGCATAGGCACCTCACGTAGGCTTTGTAAATCCTATTGTTGTTCCCTTATTTTCTAGATGATTGCAACATAAACATTGCAGTTCAGTGCTGCAACACTGAAGTTCCTTTATAGCTCTGGGCCAAAGAGTCTTAGGGCTCTTGCTAGACAAATTCATAAGTTAAATGTCAAGTGATTGCTCACAGGTCCTCTTATCTGAATTCACAGTTTAATCACTGAAAACAAGCTGAGATGATTCAGTTGTGGCTTTCATGAGTCAGTTCAGGCAGAAACTTCCTTTGACCTGGCTAGATGCTGGATCATATAGCATCTGAAGAAAATCCATTGTCAGATGATGACAAAGTCTAAAATATCTGCTCAGTGTTAATTTTGTTGATAACTTTTTTGATCCACTGATGAATTTGTAAGTGCCTCTTTGGAGTAGAGAACACTGAAAAAATCTGACTGTGAGCACATTTCCTGTGTTATCTCACAAAGAAGGCAGGGCTGTGTAACTACTTTACCTCTAAATACCAATACAGCTCTTGTGTGGTGGTTGCAGCTTTAAGGGCAAGCTTTCCAGTGAAATACTTGTACCTTAAAGAGAATATGCCAGGTGCCTGGGGGAAAGACTTGAAATACTTGGCATGCTAGACAGCATATAAATGAATAATTTATAACACTAGAAATGTTGACCATCAGTGCCAGTTGTAATTCATTACCCTCTGCTATAAGTCCTATATTTGTGTTTGTGTGTGTGTGTGTGCGTGTGCGTGCGCGCCTACTTTGTGATGATATATTCTCAACTTTGGCATTAATGACATGATGTAATTACTGGTTGTTGGGGCTACACAAAAATGAGACGCAAATACATAAACAACTGTAGACTAGCATGGGATAATCATGTCTCTCCAGTATTACAAAATTTAAACTACATCTAAATTGCTCCCATCTCTTATGGGGTTTGAATAATTATCTCATGAAATTTATATTAAGTTATTTTGCTATTAGAAAATGTGTTCAGTCTAGGGGTAATTGGTATATTTTTTATGCTAAATTAAGTTAAAATTGTAATTTTAAAAAGGGAACTGTCTGAACTGAGTCTTTTGGTATCATTTCCATGCAGATGATATTCTGATCACCCTTTTACCAATTTTGATATTTTCTCGAGTAAAGTGTGCCTCTACTTCTGGCTTCACTATATCTTTTCTAACTTACTCTATCCAAAGTTCATGTCCTACTAAATATTGATGAGTAGCAGCAACCAAAACATTAGAACCTTCACATCAGCTGCAATCATACATTTGCCCCTACTATCAGAAACACCAGACTGAGGCAGCCATGTGCATGCCCAGCAGCAGATCTTTATGTAAGCCCCACTTAAACCTGCCAGCTCCTGGAACTCTGGACCAAACTTCTGGGGGGAAAGGTGGGAGTGGTTTCTGTCCTTTGGACTACAACAATAATAGCTGCCAGAGCCCTACAGCCCCATTTCCCACCATGCTTGGAGTGGAGTGGGGCTCTGATTAACTTCCCTACCTACAGAGAGAGTCTTTGAAGAGCTCTGGGATCTAGGTCATGGGTCAGGCAGTTCCAGCCTGTATTAATGTTTAGTATTTATTAGTTAACTTTAATCCTTTCCTTACTCAGATCCTATTTGCCTGTTCCTAGTAAAATTCCCCTCTGTTATGTTGTTGGTTTGGGGTTTGTCCTTTCTTGGATGTGCTTGTGTTGATGTGCTTTACTGTTTCTTATGTACTGGGCTCTGTACTCCTTGCCAGCTGTGGTAGCATTATTCATTTTCCCAACAGACAGTACCTCTTGTGTCCTGGGCATAGTGAGGAGTAACTGTGGATGGAGACATCATTTAACAAGAATCCTGGAGCCCACCTATGGGAGAAGAAGGGACAAACTGCTCCAAATAGCAAGCTCCAGGGAGGAGGCTTGAGCCACCCCTTGGAGCAGGGGCTACATTTAGGTTACTTGGAGATCTTGCCAACAGAAATGTAGCTGCCTACAGAGTTAGGTAGCAGCTGAGCAGGGGTTTTAAGGATCTAAATTTTGGATTTAGGTGTCTAAAGTGGCAGTTAAGATCCTACATCTCTTTGTAACGTAGCCACATAGGGCCTTTTGAAAATGTTACCCAGTGTCTGAATTCAGTCAGGATCATTTAGCTTTGGTGTTTGGGACTTTGGTGTGTAGGCCTGGTCTACACTACAGAGTTAGAGTGACAAAAGGCAGCTTAGGTCAACCTAATTATATCAGTGTCTACACTACAGCCTTGCTCCTGCCAATGTTAAGTGCCCTACTACGCTGACATAATAATGCCTCCTCCATAAAAGGTGTAGGGATTATGTTGGTGTAGTTAGGGTGATGCAGTGTCTGCTACTTACTTTGGGTGTTGGCTGTCTTTTCAATTTCATGGCAGAAGCTGTGAAATTGATAAGAAAGTTGGCTAGCTAGAGCCAGCTGCCCCCTATTCCCGAGGAGAGCTTGGCATCTGGACCCCACTCCTGGCTGGGAGCTGGGGTGAGGAGCTGGCTGGGAGCTGGGGGAGGGAGGGAAGCAGCCAGGCTCTCAGCAGGGAGCTGCCAGCAGAGCTGAGAGACCAGGTTTCCCACACTGCCCCTCTTAGGTCGGTGGAAGCGTTCCTGCTGCACCACCAACCCAAGCAGGGTAGTGTGGATATGCACCACCACAGTAATTACTCTTGTGGCTGTAAGTAGACCTAATATAGGTCGACTTACATTTCTAGTGTAGACATACCCTTATTCTAGGTTATTTTCCCTTTTAGGCTCCCTCCCACATCTGCTTGTAAGAGAGAACTGTTTCCTTTCCCTTTTCCTGCTTAACGTGTGTTTTTAGTATGTACTGGTAGTATAAAGACTGGAAGCCTGGGCTGATGTGTTCTTTCTTTCTTGTCCCATAACTAGGGCCCTACCAAATTCATGGCCATGAAAAACGCATCGCAGACCATGAAATCTGGCATCTCCTCCATGAAATCTGGTCTCTTGTGTGCTTTTACCCTATAATATACAAATTTCATAGGGGGAGACTAGCTTTTCTCAAATTGGGGCTCCTGACCCAAAAAGAAGTTGCAAGGGAGATCACAAAGTTATTTTAGGATGTCACAGTATTGCCACCCTTACTTCTGTGCTGCTGCCTTCAGAGTTGGGTGGCCGGAGAGTGGTGGCTGCTGACTGAGGGCCCAGCTCTGCAGGCAGCAGTGCAGAAATAAGGGTGGCAATACCATACTGTGCCATCCTTACTTCTGCGCTGCTGCTTTCTCCCCACCCTTTCCCACCCCTTCTGGGCTGGTTTGTAACCCTGAAAGTGGCAGAGGAGTTTTGATAGGGACAGGGACTTAATGTCCTTTGTCCCTTTCTTATGAGGCTCATGCATCCTTTTGTGCCCACAACAACTCCAGAGACCAGTGATAAAGCCAGGGACAATCTAGTCATTAGTTTTCACACACTCCTCTTTCTCTCTGAACACAGTTTATCATTTCTACGAAAGTTTACATTTGATGTTAAGGCAGATGAAAAACAAAACCATAATAGTTGTGGCCTATTCTGGGAGGCTTCTCCAATGTCCCAAAATAAGAAAAAACATTGTATAAAATGTCATTTTCTTTCTGGGGCAATCTAATTAGCCTATCCCACTACTTAATGGAAGCATAGACCTTTTAACATGCTAATTACAAATTTATCCTATAAGTCCATTGTGTTATGTACAATACAGGTTTTAAATTAAGTGGACAATGGGATGGATCACTTGATGATTGCCTGTTCTGTTCATTCCCTCTGAAGGACCTGGCATTGGTCACAGAAGACAGGATACTGGGCTAGATGGACCATTGTTCTGACCCGATATGGCTGTTCATGTCCATTACACAAAACCTACCAAAAGTAGCAATAATTAGTACCTTGCTGGTAATGTCAGCAGAAAGGTCAAAGGTTGAATGGGCAATGGAGAATGAACTGCCCTTTCCCTTATAGAAGTGGTACCTATTACTTATGGAAGATGCATACTTGCAGGAAAGGATTTGAACTGCTGCTGTTGGTGGTGTTCTACAACTAGAACATTTTAATCTCTAGGAGGATCATTCCAGCACCTTTCCTCAGCAGTAAATTAAATTTAAAATTATGTTAAAACAACATATTCTTCCACTTCACCTTGTTATGCATTTTCACTGCCAAAAAATAGTTTGGGAAGGTATCATTAAAAGTATGTGGGAAAAAGGAACAAAGTGAGTGTCCTTTTTCTATATTTGTTTAATTATTGATTCAGAAGGTGTTGAAGATTATTGTGAGGATTAACGACCATGTGTGTAGGTAAGGATTAAAAATAGAGGTGAGCTGGTACATTTTAATGATGTATTAGAGTTTTTAAAATACTGTGGAATGAAAGTCAGTGCAGTCATGCACAGTAATAGGTTTCCCTTTATCTCTGAGTTTGAGGGAGAAATGTTAAAGCAAATCTTGCCATTCTATTCTATATAGTTCTTAAACCACACTCATCATCTTAGTATCTGAGCACTTTCCACTAGTTCCTTAAGCAACTTGACTAACACCAATCACACGTGGTTCATTCTTTTCTCATCTTCTTCCCAAGTGAGACTTTTGTGTGTAACAGAGTTTTAGTTTTAGGTCAATGCTGTTGGCTTTCTTTTATTATTATTATTTATTTTTTAAATGTACACACTGCTCCATATTTGTTATAGAAGGCAAGGTTAGAGAATTGCACCTTGCATGTGGAGCAGAAGGTGGTGAGGTCTGTGATGGTCTCAGTTCCTGTGGGAGTTTATTCAACAGTCTCACGCCAGCTCCTGAGATAGCTCTGTCTCCTGCACAGATAAGCTTTATCCTTGTGGTGGAAAGTTCCATAGCGTGTGAGAAGTGAAGCTGTTATTTCAGTTATCCACACTTGGTTTAGGAAGTCACAGTATCATGTTCTTAAGGATTTTTTAAAAAATTATTCAGGGACTAATTTGTGAGCTACAATAACGTTTCCTCGAGATGCTTAACCTTTTATATAATAGGCCCAACACTGCCGCTGTTCTTGATTTTTTCTTCTCTCAGTGGCATGCCATAAATATACAATATGAATATTTATATGTAGAAGAGCTAATGGCTCCCACATGGAGACATTAAACTGTTGTTGCAGAACTGTTATATCAGTTGCTGAGCTAGTCAGGCTATTTACTAGCTTCCTTCTTTTAGTTCTCTTGACATGTAGTTTTGTGATTCAGATTCATTTTTTCCTCTTCAAATCCCAGTAGCCAAAATATTCAGACCTGTAACTGTTGCAGACAGCATATATAATTAAATGGCTCAGCATTTCTGTTTGTCAGGGCTATATAAAATAAGAGGAGAAATATTTGCTTTGTGAAATTTTGCCATAAAACCTTCAGGAAGAATTATCCATCATCAGACCTCCAGTTCCCAAAGGAAAGGGCTCAAAAAGAAAAAATATCTTGAGTGTCAATTTTCAGCCAAGATAAATTTGAATGAAATGAAGTTTGACGAAAGAAACTGTGTTTTGCAAGTTACTTTAAACATTAGTCTTGAGTGAGGTCACTTTGAAGATAGCATAGATCTTTGGGGGGAGGGATAGCTCAGTGGTTTGAGCACTGGCCTGCTAAACCCAGGGTTGTGAGTTCAGTCCTTGAGGGGGGCCATTTAGGGATTTGGGGATTGGTTCTGCTTTGAGCAGGGGGTTGGACTAGATGATCTCTTGAGGTCCCTTCCAACCCTAATAATCTATGATTCTATGATACATATGAGAGATGGACTACAGTGCTCAAAATCATTTGAATACAGACAGCGCTTGATTCAGCTCTGGGTTTTGTCAGCATCTGCCATCAGAAATCATGTTATAGGGGACCCAGTAGGTGGGAAGACACTCTGCAGTGGGGTTATGGTGACACAAGATGCCTTCAATCCCTGTTCTGCAGTGCAAATTCCAGAACTGGACAGCATTATCTGATGAAGAGGCCTGACCAAAGTGGTGATTCAATGCATCTCTTTGGGCTCCCTCTGCTGGCAAAGCTCTTATGGAGCCTCATCTGCAGGTTAAAGTTGTCCCTCCCTGGTGGAAACTCCAGAGTAGGATAGTGGTGCTAACCCTACCCCTGGTGAATCTCAGTGACCATAAATACAATCCAGAAATGTGGCCTCCTTTTTGTGCATAGATAGCATACCATTTGTTCAAGATCTATCCACTCCAATAATTCCTAATTAGACACTTTATCTGTTGCACTGTTGAGCTTTATGAATTTCTGCATCGCAAGCAGGATGGACACTACCTTGGGAAATGTTGAGAGAGTCTGTGCCAAAATTTCATCTGGATGAGCTCACTGCATTGAATTAGCAATCTTTCATCATATAATTTTATAATTAGTCTTTTTTTTTTGCTAATACATTTTTAAAGTCTTGCTGCATCAGTGGATTTCTTATATAATGCTAATATGATAGGATGAAAAATTGCTAATACAACTGCAGATTTGTCATATTAGCAATCTGATCAGCAAAATTAACGTTAATATGGCGTGATGAAATATTGTCAGCGTAATATAATGGATTTCCTATCAGGAACACATACTTAAGTTCATCTCAGACTTTTCCAATTCTGCCCTCGTTCACATGAGTTCTTAAACTGTTTAATACAGTTAAAAGATAATGCAATAAGGTTTCTATACTTCTCCACACCAAGAGTCCCAAATATTACATAACTTTCTTGCCTAAGGAACTGATTTCTGTCCTAATTTGCGTTCTGTGCAGCCTGTCTTATTTCATTAGGGGCTGCATAGGGATACAATATATCACAGAGGTTGTGTTGTTTTGTTTCTTAATACTAGATCAAATTAAATCTACAAGAAGTTGTTTCTCACATACCAGCACGTCACTTCTGGTAGATCTTTGAACAACTATATCACTACCTAGTGATTCCTGGTTGCCACTATGCTGTACATGACAAAATTGGGGCTGGAATTCAGATCTTTCTGCTCCAAAGACTTCCTGAGCTAATGGAAAATTTCTTTTAGCTCTTAGAATTATGGCACCTTTGGCGCATTATTCTGATTCGTACATTTGCGTATGCACACACATTATTCAGTCCATTACATTATTATATTTATTTGTTACAGAATACCAATTAAAATACATTTTGTGATGGTGAATCACTTCCAAAACCTTAAATCCTGTAAGGCTGACACTGAGTCAAGTAAGAAACTAAAAACAAAACTTTCAACCCATTGTTCCGAGAGAGCTTTGAAAAGCAAAAAATGTCTTCTAATGAACTGGTTGTTAGAATAAAACTGTTGTTTCATTATTTATTAAGTTGCTTCATATTTGAAAGAAGCTATAGCAGACACAAATGTGACTTTAATTTTGCAGCATGCTTTCTTTAATTCATTGAGTAGATATTAACCAGTTATCTCAGGTAGTGGTTCAAAGTCAAACACAAGTATGTTCTTCCAATCTTTCATTTTCATGAGCTGTCAATGTGAGAAATATCCCCTTTCCACTTGCATTTTCAGGTTTGGGACACTGTAACTATTTCTTCTTAAGTTTCTTCTGTGAAGTTAGTATTCATGTTGTTTGCCAGATCTAGAGTATTGGAGGTTGAAGTCCTTTGTGCAGTAGATACAGCATGATTATTAGCGGTTCAAACTCATCCATACTACCCTGCCAATGTGTCTCAACTTAGATCTGGAGGGATCACCTCTACACATGAGAGAATAATGTAGTTTCCATGCCTGTATCCAGAGGATAAATAAGGCAATCAATATATCTTAAGAGCTCTTACCACTGTGTGGTTTTATCAGTGATATGCTTTGTAAAAAAAGTCAGTAGATTTCTAGAACTACAACATTGTAAATTTTTACATTTTTACTACTGGGTCATCTAGATCTGCTCTAGGATTGGGCAGCATTGTTATGCTTATAAGAAACACCCAGGACCTTTTTCAGGGGAAAAGGCAATATGCCACGTTTATTGGAGATACAACAATTAGCATATGCATTCAATCACACACACACGCTGTCCAGCCAGTCGATGTTATAATTACCAGTCCAGAGTCTAGCTCAATCTAGTGGCCAGCTAGGTTGATCACCAGTAGAGAAGAGTCGGGTTCTGTCAGTCACGACACAAAGCTCCAGGGAAGTCTTGGCAGGACGAACCCAAAGTTTCATGGCAAAGCATCCTGTTTACATAGTGATCTTCCTTCATTGGGACCAATGAGTTTTGCACCGTCATGCTGTAATCAATTGCTGTTTGACAAATGCTTGGTTTTTTAGATTGTTCTTTTTATTTTTTATTTTGTTTTTGTATTAGTTTTTTAGGGAGTTACCAGATGCTGGTTTTGATTACAGCTATTTTGTCCCCATTGATGGGTGCCTGCCACATCTTTTAGAGTCATCAATCTGCCCTTCTTTGACATCTCAGTAGGTGTGTGTTGTAATCTTCCTGGTGCCTTTACGTCTGTCCTTGATCCCCCACTAGAACATCTGGTCCAATGATGGCCTTCACACTTATTTTTTAACACACACATTCCTTATTCACACACACAACAGGATTGATTTACACAAAGCATTTCAGCGGGAACATCAAATTGAAATATACGAAAAAAACAATTATTGCATTCTTTTTACTTATTTTAAAATGCTAAATCTACAACAAAGTGGTGACCCTAAAGGTCTGTTGTTGCCTTCAAATTAGTTCCAGACACAAGATTCTGGCTGATGCATCTTTACCAATGGCCCATTAGGCCATTCCTTTCTGCTTTCAGAAAGGGTGGCTGGCAGGATATGGTCAAATCATACATCAATACATTTAATGCATGCAACATTATTATCCTTTATTTTTTATTTTAAATTATACAAAATACAAACATTAAATCCTACTACTACAGCATGAAGGTATCAACACTGGCAGTAGGTCTCCCCTAGCACTCCCACCAATGCCAAGTCCAGTGGACCTGCATAGGGGCGGGAACAGTGACAGGAGAGCTACCTACAAAAATCAGCATAGATACAGCCAAAGTGCCTGTAGCAGGAGCAAGAGCATATTCTCCATTTGCTGTAATGAAGGGGTAGGTAGGAGCAGCATTCATATTAGACTTTATTCAGGTCTAGGGAACAGTTGTCTCAAAAGGCAGTAGAATAGAAGGCAGACAGTCAGATTGGTTTTTTTGAAGATTTCCGTAAGGGTCACCAGGATCTGGGAGAGTGATCTGATGCTGGAGACAGCTAAGTAAAAGTCCCACTAATGTGCTTTATAACAATTTGGCAGGCTGCTGTTGAGTGAGTGAGTTTCAGTACTTGGTGTTTAAAAATGATTACAACCATCCATACCCAGCAAACATTTTCTGTATCATCGTTATCACTTTTTCCCATGTTGTCTTGAAGTAGAAAGAAACGCCAGTCTATCACTGATGCTATTCTTCAGTTTTGTGAGAATACGAAACTGTTTTTAAAAAGAGCAAGCAAGAGAGAGATTTTGGCCAGAGATGTGATGCACATAGTAAGTAGCTGGATGTTAATTCAGGCTATCACCTTTAATTAGGGCATCAGGGCTGGAATGTGCACTCTTCTCTCTTTGGAAATGAGAGCTCATGATCAAAGAAGAGCTACCTAATTTAAATAATTTCAATATGTATCAATTTTAATTAAAGTTGATATTGAGTATTGAATATGAAAATTACTGCTCTTTTCTTTACAGGTGGATGCTACCATATAAATGAGCAATTCTCTTGTTCAGAGAAACACAGCATCTGGCTGGCAATTTTCCTTCAGGGTTAAAAACTGCAAATGAATATGTGCTTGAAGCTGGCTGCATCACTAATGTCTTCCATGCAGCCAGCAAGGCAGGGGATCTTCCATTCTGTTAGGTTGGGTACATAGGGTTTTTAAAGGCCTCCTAATGCCAAGCTTATTTGATGTCACTAGTTTATTGAGTACATGCTATTTATGTATCTTTAGAGAAAGCAGAGTTGGGAAAACTTGGTACATTTTTGGATTTCACAAAAACTATACACATCTGTATTAATTTTAATGAATTGTAGTAGTTTTGTGTAAGCTTTTTAATATCTTTGGGGTGGGGGGAAGGGTTTTAAAACACATAAACACATCTGTTTGCAAAACTGTATACTGTACATGCACAAAGACATATGTAGTCACCCAGAGATACACACCAGTACACGTACCTGCACATAGACCCCTCCCTTCTTATCACCACATACATGCTATACTCAGATACCACAGTCATGGGCATGTTAAAAATACCTACCTATATACTGACACCCACACAGACACACCAGATCTTTTTATTGGCTCCTCTGGTATAAGTTATAAGAGTCTTCAAACCTATGGCTTCCTTCCAGCTGAATTCAATGGGACTAAAGTTAGGGATGTGCTTAAATGTTTTGCTGGATCTAGACCAGGACCCTGAGCATCTTGTAGGATTGAGCTCCAAAAGAGTAGGTTAAGACCATCTTCCATTCTTTCTTCCAAGCCTCATAATCTTTTCTAGGCCTTTTCCCGATGATGCCATACGCCGTGTGTTTAAGAACATTTTGCAATCTACTGAAATGTGTCTGTGCAGAGCTGATAGAGGATTTATCACTTTAAACAAGGAAACTGAATTAAAAATTTTATTAAAGCTAATGTTGCAAAAATATTATGTAGTACCCAGGTTAAGAAAAGATTGTTTTAAAAAATCATAAGATATGCATGATCAGCAATAACCCAAATTAAGGTGAATACATTTAACAATACAGTTTAAATATTAGAATCTGAATACTCCGGATACATCACTCATGAAATGCTATACAGAGAGTTGGTTGTAGAAAGCAAATATAGGAATGAGTGTAGATTGTCTCTCAGTAATTGAACATTTAGGAAAATACAATCCATGAGGAAAGTATTTCAGTTACTTTCCCCATTGCACATAGCTGATAGAAACGATTTATCATTTTAAACAAGGAAGCTGAATACTAAAGCCCATCTGTGTCCCATGTTCAAGTTGGGACATAAAGGAAAAATATGATCTCCTGAAATACAAAATGAAGGGTGACTGTCCAACCTTAATTCTGCTCATTATGTCTTCACAGGAGTATAGCTTCAAACCAGAGCATGAGATTTTGCATGTCTCAGCCATTTCCTTTTCATCTTTATCTTCAGATTTCTTCCAAAATGGAGTTGGTTTTTTGTGTGTTTTTTCCCCTTCTTCATTCTGTGAACAGCAAGGATCATTCATTTCCCCATTGCTCAGCTATCATCAAAGGTTGCATGTCATGGAAAATGTCCTACCAAATGAGTAGGGCTGGATATCCTGAGCCAATAAATGCTGTTCCTAAGCTAGCCAGAGGGGTTACTGTACTGCAGTGGGAGGTTCTCCTCCTCTAAGTGCTAAGCATTCTGTTTTCAAAGCACTCCCAGCCCATGCCAAGACAAGGAGCAAGGGACCAGCTAAATAGTTTTTTGTAATGAGCACTTTGGCTGATAAATTTGTATTAGATATATAGAAGGTCCTGAAATAGATGTAGTAAGAGTGGCATCCGAGAGGTGATATGGCATATCCCTGGTGCTCCTAATGTTCTTTTGCAGAAAAGCAAACTCTGTCTTTACCAAAAGATGTTTTATTTTAGAGCAAATGAAATTTCCAACACATGCAGTGGAAAGTCTTCCCTTATGTATTTTCAGTTGACAGATCCACCATGCTAAACATTTAACTATCAATTAGTACAACTGTACTGCTGTTCTGTGACATGATGCAATTATTGTGCATGGCATGTTTTTGTTGTCAGCTTTCTTAACCCTGATGCAGTTGTTGTTTCAGTAAAGTGTGGTGAAACATTCCTTGTTTTCAGAACTATTGATTGTTAAAATTATAAACAGGAAAATCAACTTGTGATAATCATATATTCAATGACCAGCCTACAAGATAAAGTAATTGTGCTTAGTCTATGGTTCCTTTCTTCTGTATTTACCAGACATGGCCCCTGTATGTTAACCTTGAGGCTTAAGCTTTCCCATTGTGCCTGAGCTGGCAGGGGTGGTTTGAATCTGGTATATTGAGTCTGATGGTTTTATCCTAGTCCAAAATGCTGCAATGGCATGACAGCAGGAATGGCTGTCTACATTCAGGTGAGATCCAGGATTACAACAGTGCGGGTGTTGTGGCTGAGGAGCACCTGTATTTGCTTTGTTGTGAAGAATAGCTAATGCAATGCTCATGTAACTTTCATGCTTTATAGTGCAGCATTTGACTTTGTTTCTCCTGGGGAGGAGAGGAAGCATGGATCTTAGTTGGGTATTCTGTCTCTGCCCACTTGCAGAAAATGGGAGCAGTGCAAATCAGCTAGAAGGACTCAGAAACATCCAAAACATGGGTGACAGTGTACGCTGGTGGACCTAATCACCAGCTGGGGACAGGCCATCAGCCATGACCAGATTATTTTGCTGGCCCTTTGTCCACACCTCTGTTTACTGTCTTCACAAACAATGAAATAAAGGTGTTCAAAAAACAACACAAATATCTCTCTAGTCAGGGGTTCAGACAAGGGTCCTCTGGTCTCCAGTAGTTACTGGGTAGGGCTCTTTCCAATCCTGAGAGGAGATGAGACGTGGGTGGAGGGGATCCACAGGGCTGGCCCGCCTGTTCTGGTTATCAGAACCTATCCTTTCTCTCTCCTGGTTTCCTCACTCATAGAGCTGAGTTATCCTTCGTATTGTCTAGCTTGGAGAGTGGTCCAATCACAAGGTGCTGATCAGTTGATACCCAGCACCTGCCTGCTGGGCTTCTTTCTGGGGCAGACTCCCTGTTCCTCCACCAGGGCTATTAATGGGGGAGATTGCCCTGTTACAGGCAGTTACTAGACATGCTCTGAAGTGGTTCTGAGGCTGTAATGTTGGCAATACAGCCTCAGAACTGGCTGGTCATACCCTAGTCATCAACTGAGAGTGAAACCAATAAGAGCACAATGTGGGCAGCTTATAAACAGTGGCAACTACTCAGCTGCTGACTGATGCAAGATCAAGAGATGTCTACTGTGAAGGCTGGGTCCCAATTCCTGTACCACTCTGGATACAGGTCAGCGCTCTTCCAGCTTTCTTTAGGAGGGAAGCCCCCTACTAGGATAACATTTGGTCCACAGTGATGTTTTTTATGGAGCTAGCGGGAGAGCTAGGCAAGGGAGCATTTGTCATCCCTAGAAACCACAGAGCTTGTGGTACTTGCCTTTAGCCATCAGCTAACTGCTCTAACCTGGGATTCTGCCTCTGTTCCAGAAAGAGACAGGAGTAGTACGTAGTGAAGTGAGGGTTTGTGAATTTATACCTAACTGAGCTGGACTTATGGGGAGAAGATGGTGCTCTAGAGAGCAAGAGCCATGTAAAGATCTAGGGAGTGGGTGTTTTATATGCTGAACTCAGCTTTGGATCCAGGCTACAGAGTTCTATTTCACCAGCAACGGAGAGGAGCAGTCAGCTATTAACCCAAGGGCTGGAATGTTGCTAGCTGTGGCAGTCCTCAGACTATTCGTTGCTGACAGCGTTCGGCTGTGTTTGAAAGGACTTGAGACGCTGCTATTTCTCAAGCTCTGAAGAGTGCAGGTGACACATGCCCCCTATTGGTCATGCCATAAAGACTGAGAAATCATCTGAGAGAAGATCAGAGGGGAATGTGTTTTGATGTGTGCACTAAAGTATAGAAAATGTTACGTTGAAACCTTATAATGGAATATTTGTAACAGAAACAAAAGGGAGAGTCTATATTTGAAACACCAGTAGATTTATTGTTGAATAGCTTTTGTTTAAAAGTTATTCCAAATTCTCTTTGTAATGTTTTTCTACTTGTTACAATGTGTTTTGTGTGCTTTAAATATGGTGCTCTCTTTGAAATTGACTGTGAATTATTGACATCCACTTATCAGGGTTTTGCATACAATAGGCCTGATGTTTAAGTCTGTTTAATTGTGATGGGGTGTCTCAGCCCTGAACTAGCATGGCTGGGGTTAACCCTTTCGTCTTGGTTGAGGAGGTCCTGCCCTACCCCAGCTCTGCTGAGCATGCTCCAGCTGGAGCCAGGATATAAAGGGCAGCAGAGCTGCTCAGTCTGGGCTGACAGCTGGCAGGGAAGAAGGTGTGTGGATAGCTTCTGGGAGAGGACTGCCTGCACTCCAAAGTGTGGCAGCCAGCCAGCCAGAAACAGCCCCCGTACACAGGCTCATGACATTGCAGAGAGTGGAGCGACTGGAGAATCCCAGAGACAGTGAACTCCACAGACTCGGGTAGGAAATGACCCAGGGAGATTTTGCGGGAAAATGGTTACAGAACTGGACCAAAACTCAGCATGTTTTGGTAGGACCTCCGCTGAGCTGGTGGCGGGTAGCCCTGCCACTGACAAGGCCCTGGGTTGGGACCCAGTGGAGAGGGTGGGTCTGGGTCCCGGTCCCCCTATCCTGGCCACCACGCACCCTGGGGTGGTGGCCCAGCTCACCGATAGTATTGACTCCAGCCATCAGGCCGCACGGCCCTGACCACAAGGGCTGTAATATTGACTCTAGCCAGTAGGTCACACTGCCCTATGAACAGGGGCTGTACCACCGACTCTGGCCACTAAGCCACATTGCCCTGACAGCAAGGGCAGTAGTATTGACTCTGGCCATTAGGCTGCACTGGCCTGACAGCAAGGCCTAGAGTATTGACTCTGGCTGTTAGGTTGCACCGCCGTGATAGCAAGGGCTCCACTAGGGATTCTGGCCATTAGGCCATACTGCCTTGATAGCCTGGGCTACTAACTAAGGCCATGGGGTCACACAGCCCCGATATCAGGGGCAGCCCCATGGACTCAACCGCAAGGCTGGAACGCACCTCTCCCCTGCCCCAAGGGGTGATGGGGTGCACCAGCCCTGTGACAGTAATACTTTTTGAAAAATCCAGAAAAAACAGAACTCTGGCCTGTGCTTCAGCAAAGAATTAAACTGAGGAGCAGGAAGAAGGAGAGTGTATAATTATATAGAATATTGCCTGAGCATCCCATCTCCTTCCCTGCTTTGCCCCCTTCTCACCCATTACACCTACCTGTGCCTGATGCTTACAAGTGCTAATCCATCTCACTTTCACAAGTACACATTGATTCAAAATTGTCCCAAACATGGGCAATAAAATATTCATCAAGGCTGCTGTTCAAACTTCCTTCTTGTTTTTTAAAAAAAGTTGTGACTTTAGTCCTGATGAATTTGAAGGACTAACTTACTGATAAACGAAAGTACGGAATGCTTTCCTTCGGACTAGGATACAGACAACACACACACTAGCTGCCACTAGAATTACTTTGCCCACACACCCGACTTCACTAAAATAATCTATTATGAAAAGTGATCTAAGTAAGGAACCAGAGAAAGTTAAGGGCAAATATGCACACAGCTATGTAAAAAATAAATTCCCTTTCTTATCTGATCCAGGCACAGTGTAGTGAAGAACTGGGCAGAGACATATGAAAATTAATTAGAACTTCAGCCAGAATTGGATTTCAGGACTCTAGAGGGCAAAATGAACGACCTCTTTTGTCCCTTAGTCCTCTACCTACACAGGGTGAATGAGGTCTAATAAGGAAATCCTTTGCAACTTGTGGTGATCATAAACACTAACACACTGAACAAGTGTTAAGGTGCACAGTGGGAAGGCTTACACATCAGACTCATACAAAGAATCAATTTCCTGTGGGAGGAAAAGATACCATGGCAATAGACACCTTAGACTTACCTAATAGTCTAGCTTGGGGATTGAAAGAGTATGCCTTCAGAATACAGCATGGCTTTGATTTCTAATGGCACTTGGGCAAATGTTGTGCCTATATGAAATCACAAGTTTTTCCTTTTACATAAGCACTGGATTCTGGAAAGACGCACAGCAGGTACTAAGAGCCATCTATCTACTTATATGGTCCCAGAATTATAGTATGTGAGCTCCTCACAAACTTTAGAGCTGATCACATATTTTTAACATTAAAACTGTTTTGTTGAAAAATTGTGATTTGTCAATGGGCTGTGCTGTACAATAGATGGGTACCTGAAACTGGTCTCACCTGGTCAGGGAAGTAAGCCCCTCCCTGCCTGATTGTTTCACCACTCTGTTGTAAGGTCATGCTGAAGTTGTACCACAGATACAATTTTCTGCATGTGTAGGTATAGGCACACACACATACCTACATTCATAACCAAAACCTGTATTCAGAGCTCACATAGCAACCTTCACTGAAAAAGAATGGCTTAGATGTGGGAATCTCCTTCACATCATCTTCAGCAAAACCAATGCAAAGAATTCATACAGCTTCTCTGAAATGGCCTTGTCTTTCTGGTGTGCTTCTTTAGCACCTCCATAATCCACTGTCCCTGCTGATTGTTGGTAGGCTTCTTGCTTCAGATGTTCTTAGTTTTTGTGTCTTTTGCTAGTTGCTATACTGTTACACTTGACCTGCCAGAGTTTATTCTCCTTTGTTTTCCTCAGTAGGATTTGACTTCCAATTTTTCGGGGATGTTTTTTTGCCTGTAGTTCTCTCTTTTACTCTGTTGTATAGCCATAGTGGCATTTTTATCCTCTTATTGTTTGTAAGTATTTTATTTTATTATTTGAGGAATATATTTAGTTTGAGCCTCTAATATGATATTTTTAAAAAGTTTCTATGCAGCTTGCAGGTGTTTCACTCTTGTGACTACTCCTTTTAATTTCCATTTAATTAACTTCCTCATTTTTGTGTAGTTCCCCTTTTTTAAGTTAAATGATACTGTGGTGGGTGTCTTTGGTATTCTCCCCCTTCTCCCCGCCCCCCACAAAAATGTTAAATTTAATTACCTTCCGGTCACTATTACTGAACGGTTCAGCTATATTCCCCTATTGGACCAGATCCTGTGCTCCATGTAGGATTAAATCAAGAATTCTCTCTCCCCTTGTAGGGTCCAGGACTAGCTGCTCCAAGAAGCAGTCATTCATTAATGGTGTCTAGAAACTTTCTGCATCCCATCCTGAGGTGATGTGTACCCAGTCAATAAGGGTATAGTTAAAATCCCCCATTATTATTGAGTTTGCTATTTTGTGTAGCCTTTCTAATCTCCCTGAGTTTTTCACAATCACTGTCACCATACTGGTCAAGAGGTTGATAGTATATTCTTACTGCTATATTCTTATTATTCAAGGAATTGCTATTCATGGGGGTTTTATGGTACAGTTTGATTCATTTAGGTTTTTTACTATATTTGACTCTGTGCTTTCTTTCACATAGGAAGCCACTCCCCCAGCACCTTGACCTACTCTGTCATTCCTTTATATTTTGTACTCTGGTATTACTGTATCTCATTGGTTATCATCATTCCACCAGGCTTCTGCGATGCCTATTATGTCAATATCCTCATTTAATACCAGCCACTTAAGTTCACTCATCTTAGTGTCTAGACTTCTACCATTTGTATACAAGCACCTATAAAATTAGTCAATATTTAGTTGTCTGCCTCTCTGTGGTGTAATTGAATGGGACCCTTTTGGGTCTTACTGTTTCTCTTCAGTTCCTGCCTGTACTTTATCAACCTCTATCTTCTGTTTACTCAGATGTACAGTATCCCCTTTAATATATCCTCCTTTAAGGATGCCTCTAAACTGTGTGCCCCACCATCCCATTGGCTTTCTTCCCGCCTCTACTTTAAAAACACCTCTATAACCTTTCTAATTTTGCATGCTAGAAATCTGGTTCCATTTTGGTTTAGATGGAGCCTATATTTCCTGTATAAGCTTCTCCTTTCCCCAAAAGTTCCCCAGTTCCTAATAAACCTAAATCCCTCTTCCAAACACCATTGCCTAGTCCACACATTAAGACCCTCGAGTTCTGCCTGTCTAACTGGCCATGCATGTAGAAGTAGAAGCATTTCAGAGAATGCTATGGTAGAGGTCCCGGACTTTAATCTCCTACCTAGCAGACTAAATTTGGCCTCCAGGACCTCTCTCCTACTGTTACGAGACATTTCTCCAACTCTGTAGTAATAGGAATTATGAGTTTCTCAATGGTAATTAGACACCTGTCTGCCTTTTGTGGCTTTGATCTCCCTCTCTATTTACCTTTAACTGTAAACATTAATAACATAAGCGAAGATGCACAGTCAAGAAGTAGGAACCTCTTTTTAAAATGTGGGTCAAATTCATCATTGGTATAACTCTTCTGCCCGTCAGTGTAGTTATACTAGGGATGGAGTTGGCCCCTTATTGCCTTTTCTGATTGAAGGGTCTCAAGTTTTGTTAGGATGGTATCCATTCTATTCATAGCTCTCCTGCCAATCACTACATGTAGCCCCAATCCTGCAGTGAGCTTCAGCTGGGCAGATACCAGTGCCCCCACAAACCTCATTGAAGTTCTATGCAAGTACAGGGGTCCCAGCATGTGGAGCTCATTGCAGGAGTTGGGCCTTAGTTCAGAAAAAAAAAGTCCTAGGGTGGCATTTTACCTTTAATACATTTTCAGTGCCAAGTATGATGCTTTGGAGATGTTGTGTAAGAGTATTACAGACCTGCTGTCTAGCTGATAGCCACTTTTTCAAGCGTTACATTTTAAGGCACTGTAATCATGCTGCACAGTTATATGAAATGATATATTTCATGCCTGTCATTTCACCTTTTTAACACTTCTAGTATTATTTTTCTTGCCTCTAGCTAAAATGAAAAGGCAGCAATGAATATATGTATTAGGGATTATGGATGGTTAAAGGAAGCTTCTTGATGAGCATATCCAGTCCAAAGCGAAGATGGCTAAAACGAGGCTGTGGCTGCATAAGACCTGATATTTGCTAAAACTGGATAACTGCCCTCTTATTCCCAATAACAGCAATTTGCTTCCTCTCCTGTCTCAAATACATTCCATATATTTATGTGAAAGATTCAATGAGGTAAGTAGCTGATTTCTCTGAAAACATGAAGAGACATTGCTTTCCCTTCACCTTCGCCCATTCACTGACATTTATGCACATATTGATCTTTTACTAAGCCTTGTCATTTTAAAACTATATATAAATACAATTGCCATAGTATATTTATTACCAGGTGCTCTGGTGTTTACTCAGGATTTCAAGATATTAACTGCAAACATCTGAAATAGGCAGATGTGCTAATGTAGCAAAGTGTTTGGACGGTTATCTTGACACTGAAGTTCTTGTGCTGGTTCCTTGCAATAAAACTTGAGAGCTCTGTGTTAAATAACAATGCAATATCACAGTGTACTTCTGAGTAACTACAGTAGGCCTCTGACCATACTTGAAGGCAGCAGGCTGGGAACAACATGACTTAAAACACCTGGAAAAATGCAAATAATTTCCAAACAGTACACTGCATAATTGTTTGATTGTTATACTTCATGAAATTTATAAATAAAAAGTTAGGAAGTGAGTCTGATATGGGTATGGCTAGCCAAACAACAGGCAGTCCTTGCATTTAGAGTTTGAAAGCTTTCTGTTTAATTTTGTTCCAACTTCTCTATACACTTTGTGTGTAGCTCTTGACTGTAAAAACTAGTATGAAATGTCTTTTGGAATTCACGGGACTAAAATGGAGTTTTCCAATTGGCTGAAAAGGATGTTTTACCCAGATGTCAGTAAATGCATGAGCCTAATTGCTTTCCTTACATTAGTATTATTATTTATTTGTATTGTATTAACATCTTGAGGCCAAAGCCCCACTGTATTAGGCACTGGTCACACACAGCAACAGATGGTCGCCGCCTGGAAGAGCCTACACTCTAAGTTTAAGACAAGAGACAACAGGGGGATAAAACAAACAGATATGTGTGGAAAACACCAGGGCACATGACATAGCTTTGAACAGTGGAATAAGCAGTGGTCACAGCCCACCAGCTGTTCATTTTGTGTATGAACTTCAGCTCATAATAGCAATAAGACAGACATGGCAGTGCATTTCTGGATGATGACTGATTGTACTTCTGGGATGGAAGATGGCCATTTGGTGTGGCACCTGGCTGCACTGTGAGGAAAAGGAATCTATGCAGGTCACTTCATCCCTCAACCAAAAATGAAGGCTTGTGGACAGAGCCGTCCCTTGAGAATGGCGAATTGGGACAACTGCCCCAGACTCCACGCTTTAGGGGGCCCTGTGCTTCAATAAGATTGTGAGGAGGCAGGTGAGGTGGGAGGCAGGCGAGGTGAGGAGACAAGCAGCTAGTGGCAGGCAGGTGAGCAGAGTGATGAGGAGGAACCCCACACACACCAGAGCCTCCCCCTCCTCCCAGTGCCTGCTGCCAGCTGGCGGGCCCTGCCAATCAGCACCTCCTCCTCCAGATGTTTTGTGGTGTTGGGAGGTACTGGGGGGTAGGAGAGGGGAGAGGAACTGGATGGGGAAGAGGCAGGGTGGGGGTGGGAAGAGGCGAGGTGGGGGCAGGAAGAAGTGGCACCTATGTCCCGGGATCTGCATCCCCCTAGAGACGTCCCTGCTTGTGGAGGCAGGTCCACTCAGAATCAAAAAATCTGGACATTCCTATAGTTCTCAAAATCCCAGTAGTAATAAGCCAATCCTCAGCCTGCTGGGATTCTGAGTCCTGAGTATTATAATTACTACAGTAAGATCACGTTCTGGGAATACCGCTGGCTGTTGTCAATATAGTTTTCCCAAGGGGGATGGTGAAAAGCCTAATTGTTAGTAGCTGTGGGGCCTGTAGCCTGCCATGGGCATCTGAGCCATATATAGGTTATATAGATAAGGCATAATTATTATAAGGCTGTAATGCAATAACCTTAGGCCTGTATGAAAATTAGTTCAAAATGACTAAGGTCCACCATGACATGAGGGGCTTGGGATAAGGAGCTAACCAATAAGTAATGTTAAGTCAGGAGATAGGTATTACAATAAACAAAAGTGTTCTGTGCTGGGAGAAGGTGAAGTGAGAACCACAGAGATATACTTTTGGAATTTTAGTAAAAGTTTAAGGGATGATGGGTTTAACTGAGACGTACATGTGCTAAATTCAAGTATACCATGGCAACTAACTGACATAAATGCTAAAGAAGCTATGATAAATGCCTAATTGGCCTATAGAAAGTAACACCAATATTATTGAAGTGTGGAAGTACAGAGAAGGAAAAGAGGTGGAAACCATCAGTAATATGTTTAAGATACAGTGGGCATTAGTGTAACCCCTTATAAAAGGTAGTACCCAGCCTCTGGGACACACTATTATGATGACTGTATGGGTCACCTTACCTTCTTCAGGGTTCCCCGCAAGGGATGACATGAGTAATGCAAGTGCTAGACATGCTAGATTGGCTCTATCTCCCTTGTTATATTACAGTGTTTGTGGTTTCGTTTTGCTAATAAAAGGTATAACATTATTAATCAGAGTGGATTGTTTCTTGCTTGGGCCATGAGGTTCCCAGTTTAATGACAACTTCGCTACTGTAGCTGATCTGGAGACAGAACCCTTTCTGACCACTGCATGATAGATAAAATCAATTCCTATTTACAGGCCCCAAACTATCTGAACCAGAGTTGGGACCCTTAACTATGTGTTTTAAGCCCTGGATTGCCTGGCTGTGTGCAAAGCCTGTTGTAGTTGGTTATTATTTGTCGTGTGGTATCACCCCAAGACCTTTGACAGGATTAGTAGCCTGTAGTCATTGTATAAATGAGGATGACGTGGTCCTTGCATTGAAGAGCTTGCAACTTAAAAAGATAAAATGAACAAAGAATATTAAAGAAACAGCATTTCGCCCAATGTTAAAGATATGTTCGCTTTTAGTTACTTTTTTATTTATTTGTTTTTTTAAGTATCAGAGGGGTAGCCGTGTTAGTCTGGATCTGTAAAAGCAGCAAAGAATCCTATGGCACCTTATAGACTAACAGACGTTTTGGAGCATGAGCTTTTGTGGGTGAATACCCACTTCATCAGATGCATGTGGTGGAAATTTCCAGGGGCAGGTATATATATGCAGGCAAGCTAGAGATAATGAGGTAGTTCAATCAGGGAGAATGAAGCCCTGTTCTAGTAGTTGAGGTGTGAAAACCAAGGGAGGAGAAACTGGTTTTGTAATTGGCAAGCCATTCACAGTCTTTGTTTAATCCTGAGCTGATGGTGTCAAATTTGCAGATGAACTGAAGCGCAGCAGTTTCTCTTTGAAGTCTGGTCCTGAAGTTTTTTTGCTGCAGGATGGCCACCTTAAGGTCTGCTATAGTGTGGCTAGGGAGGTTGAAGTGTTCTCCTATAGGTTTTTGTATATTGCCATTCCTAATATCTGATTTGTGTCCATTTATCCTTTTCCGTAGCGACTGTCCAGTTTGGCCGATGTACATAGCAGAGGGGCATTGCTGGCATATGATGGTGTATATTACATTGGTGAAGGTGCAGGTGAATGAACCGGTGATGGTGTGGCTGATCTGGTTAGGTCCTGTGATGGTGTCGCTGGTGTAGATATGTGGGCAGAGTTGGCATCGAGATTTGTTGCATGGATTGGTTCCTAAGCTAGAGTTACTATGGTGCGGTGTGCAGTTACTGGTGAGAATATGTTTCAGGTTGGCAGGTTGCCTGTGGGCGAGGACTGGCCTGCCACCCAAGGCCTGTGAAAGTGTGGGATCATTGTCCAGGATGGGTTGTAGATCCCTGATGATGCGTTGGAGAAGTTTTAGCTGGGGACTGTATGTGATGGCCAGTGGAGTCCTGTTGGTTTCTTTCTTGGGTTTGTCTTGCAGTAGGAGGCTTCTGGGTACACGTCTGGCTCTGTTGATCCCTTTCCTTATTTCCTTGTGTGGGTATTGTAATTTTGAGAATGCTTGGTGGAGATTTTGTAGGTGTTGGTCTCTGTCTGAGGGGTTAGAGCAGATGCAGTTGTACCTCAGTGCTTGGCTGTAGACAATGGATCATGTGATGTGTCTGGGATGGAAGCTGGAGGCATGAAGGTAGGCATAGCAGTCGGTAGGTTTTCGGTATAGGGTGGCGGTAATCACTTATTTGCACCGTGGTGTCTAGGAAGTGGACATCCCGGGACCTCCCGGGACCTCACTTCAACCTCCGTGGCCACACTATAGCAGACCTTAAGGTGGCCATCCTGCAGCAAAAAAACTTCAGGACCAGACTTCAAAGAGAAACTGCTGAGCTTCAGTTCATATGCAAATTTGACATCATCAGCTCAGAATTAAACAAAGATTGTGAATGGCTTGCCAATTACAAAACTAGTTTCTCCTCCCTTGGTTTTCACACCTCAACTGCTAGAACAGGGCCTCATCCTCCCTGATTGAACTACCTCATTATCTCTAGCTTGCCTGCATATATACACCTGCCCCTGGAAATTTCCACCACATGCATCTGACGAAGTGGGTATTCACCCACAAAAGCTCATGCTCCAAAACATCTGTTAGTCTATAAGGTGCCACAGGATTCTTTGCTGCTTTTATTTTTTTAAGATTTCTCCAAACCGTCTCCTCTTTAACTCTTGGTCCAAGTGTTCACCACTGCTCATTCCACCCCACGCACCTCACAGAAAGAGTTCTCTACACAAACCATGGACAAAAAAAAAAAAAGTCAGCTGGTTTCTGTTGTTCCAAACTGACAAAAGTGTTTAGAGGCCTGCTCCAACAAACTCATGTGGGTGGGGGAATGCAGAGGACCCTCATGCCAGTCCCTATCTCCCCTCAGTGTCCATTGCCAGTTGTTCTCAGAGCTTTTTATGCCAGTGAAGTGGTGACTGATCCAGGGCTTTGGAGCTGTGCTCCAGCTCCGCTCCAGCTCCAGGCAAAAACCTGCAGCTCCACTGCTCTGCAGCTGCTCCGTGCTCCAGCTCCAAACTCCGCTCCAAAGCTCTGGACTGCTCTCATGAGGTCTCCAGGAGGAGGGTGCAGGGTCTTTTGTGGGAGCCTTACTTTCATAGGGTCACATTTCTGTAAATCAGCAAGAACCTAATTCATGTCAATATGGTTACACTGGTGTAACACTAGTGTCGATTAGAATCAGGCCCACAAAACCTTAGGCCTGAGAATTTCCACCCTGAAGTAATCTGGAAGTATACTTTGGGTCATGTCCTAGTGCTTAAATAAACCATGCAAACTGCCCATGGAAGTCTGTTTTTAAAAGAAATGTGATGCTAGCACTGAAGGGCTTGCAATCTAAATAGACGAGATGGAACATGTACTCCCACCAATCCAGATCTCCTCCTCTACATGTTGAAGGGCATTTTCAATGAAAGATACTATAGCTATGAAAAAAGAAAGCTTAACTTTACTCAGGGTTAAGTGAATGTCCTTACTTCTCAGATCAAACCCAATTTGCTTTGTTTTCTATAACTGCATATATTTCAAGGAAGAAGAATAGGACAAGGACAGTATAAATCAATACACTTAGTATTTCTCGTACTGAGATACTAAATACTCAAAAATTCCATGAGGCTAGAGCTAATGTTGTTGGGAAGCAATAAAGTAACACACCACATCAGGATGAAAAGAAATGTTAGAAGCAGGACCTAGACAACCAGGTGCCTAAGAATTTCAGCCGTCTCTGCAATATTAGGAGGATGTCTGGCCTATTCTGCCCATCAGCAATAATGGAATTGAGCTCTACACTGAAGATAATTGCCTCAAGTCATTCTTCAGCCACAGGGAAGGTATGATTAATAAAGAGCATTTGTTATAATTCTGCAACCAATTTATGTAATGGAACACATAATAAATAACCACAATTAAGACGAGCATTTATCATAGCCAATTTATACATCCATTTGTTTTCTGTGTGTTAAACCAACCATTTATATGAATAAGTTGTTTTCTTTGTGACCTTT
Source organism: Gopherus evgoodei (assembly GCF_007399415.2). Taxonomy (NCBI): domain Eukaryota; kingdom Metazoa; phylum Chordata; order Testudines; family Testudinidae; genus Gopherus; species Gopherus evgoodei. The sequence goes on along the minus strand of NC_044327.1, from coordinate 66,805,189 downwards.
TTTTCTCTACACTAAAGTAAAAATTGTTTGTCTTTGTTTTTGTAATAGATCCAGAGGTTATAATGAATCATGGTAACTTCTGGAGGTGCTGCTGCACCCCCTGGCTTGAAGTAATAACAACAAGCACCAAATCCATGGTTTCCATCATCAGCACTCCCACTATAAAAATTATTCCAGCACCCCTGCAACTTCCCAGCTACTGAAAGATGGTGTGCAATTTTTCAAGGAGCGCAGGTTTCTGCATAACACAATAGGAAGCCATTATTTAAATAACTCCACAAGAATGAAATTCTTGCTACAAGTAGACAGCCTATACATCTAACCTCATTGGTTGTATTTTCACTGAAGTAGTAGGATTGTTATATCCAGCTGGAGGCTGAAGGAATTATGTCCTAAAAATGTTGTTGATCCAGAGAAATCAAGATACACTGCCACATAAATTGTGCATTATTACACTGATGTCAGTGGAACGAATCCTGGTTGCTCAAGTCCTTCAAAACAGTAGTGTGAGATAAGTAGCCATTGGGGTGCAGTAAGATGGCCTAAACACAGACAACAGATCCATTTCTGGATACTGAAAAGTAAAGCCAGCTAAAATTCCATTACTCTTACTGAACAGCCTTCACTGAAATAGGAAAGCTGTTTCAGATAGATATTTCCTTTCCTATTTTTGAGGTTCAGTGTAAATAGATGCTGCTGATCTTCAAAGGTACTGTATGTAATGGCACATATTTGAGCATGTGTACTTCTGTGAAGTAGAGTATGGACATTTCCGTGATGATGCCATTGCACCCTGCAATTTGATGAAGAGGTAATTCCTTAAGTTAAACTCTGCTGACAATGAAGCAATTTAATTAAATCCCATTTTTTTTCTGGATTTCACCTATCTTGTAATTTCCCTAAACAGGATAATGTTTGCTCTTTCAACTCTGTCAAGAGTCTTGATTTGTCTTTGATTCTGGTTTATTTTTTCAATTTCAAGCACAGTCTATAGCTAGAAGTTGTTTTCATCATATAAGAAATAAAATTAGATTGCATCTACTGTTAATTGCTGTGTATTTGAAAACACCATTCATACTTCCCCACTTCCAGTACCCTACCTCCATGTAAGTACTGCTGCAAGTCTGAAATACTGAAAACTAGATATTGTATTGGGTAAACAAAGGGTTAACTTGTGAGCTATTATTAAGGGTGAAGAATTGAGACTGAGCTTTCTTCCTGTCGCATGTTTTCCCCTCTTACTTTAAATTTATGCATAGCTAATTCTAATATGGTGGTGACAAGTTGTTCTGAGGCATTTTAAACAAAGGCTACAAGACCTGCAATAAAGATTTGTCCTCTTTTATTGCATGCATTATACCAGAAAAGTTCTGAGCAGCAATCATTGTAAAATAAAGTAGGAAATAAAAAAAAACTTTTATTGCCCTATGAACAGCCATAGCCTTTCTATCAGTATGGAAAACAGGAAGACTTCAGATTGTTATGGCACCTGAAAAAAAGTATAACAAGAAATGCATGCGGACTTCTGTTGAGGTGCATATCAATATTTATTAACCCAATAGCTAAATAGTGAACCAGGGGAAGCTGAAGTTAATATTTATGGTAAAGAACAATAATCTCTGATGATCACTGAAACAAGAAATCTTTGTCCAATCCTTACTGCAGGAGAAAATTCCCATAGAAGTGCACATGTAAATCTATACTTTGAGGCATGTAGGATTTAGATTTGTGAATCTCAAAACAGTCATGAGCCCAAAATGCTGAGTGCAAATTTAGACGATGGAATGATGAAACTTTGTCCCTTAGTATAATAAAATTGCTGTCGCTGCTTGACATCTCATGTTTCCAGATCTTGAATTAATGTCACCAGAGGTGGCACCTGGAGCAATCTGATACTTAAATTTGTCTGGCTCTTACCCCAGACACATTAGGTACAATGGAAAATGTTCAGTTTGATATGTAACCAATTTTCAAGCAATCTAGCTTCTTTCCAGAGAATAGTGAGAACCATGCTAAAATGCACTATGCTTTGTTTATGTTTTTTAAAAAAAACTTTATCTCTGGATTCCTTATGTATTTCAGCAGGGAGTCAAGGATTTAAGAATTTTTTAATGGTGGGATTTCTCTGGGTGAAAATGATAATTACATTAACTACTGTATTTCTCTGTTTGGTTTTATACATAATACTCCACATTTTAAACTGTTTGGAGTATTGCTCTTATATGGCATAGTCGATGAACATGGAAAAAATCCATTAAACTGGATATCAGATACAAAGACTAGTGGTAATTTGTTAGTTTGTTTCTCCAAGGGAGAAAATATCTATAGTCCATGGGCACCTTTGGGTTCTGAAATCAAATTACAGTATTAGCATTGCTGTCCTTAAAAGAAGTCCCTCACAGAGAGACTTGTCAAGGGGTCATATAGTGCAGTGCCTAGAAAATTCACATGTATTGATGGAGCGCTGATTAGCAGGAACAGTACTTTGGGCATTTATTATATCCTGTCATTTTCCATTACATAATCCATACCCTTATTAATAATAGTAATGTGGGTGGAATCACTCACCACTGAATCAGGAAAACACATACTGCAACAGAAAAACTGTCCAGTTTTTGTTGTTGCTGTTGGGTATAAATGCAACTGATGTATTCTGTAACTACCAGTTCAAAATGACTGTAGCCCGACTAATGAATCTAAACACTGATGTCTATTTTATGCATCTCTGAATCCTAGCTTGTACCAGAAGCATTAAGGATTGGACTGCTGTAATGTCATGTGGATAGAAGATTAAACAGGATTAAAAATATAATATTTTGAATCTAAATTTCTATTGTAACAGCAACTGCTAATTTCAGGCCGTGTTGCTGTTTGGTGCCTTTCTGCACCTCAGAGTTTCTAATGGTATCTTGTGTGAATAGACATCTCCGCTTCCTCTCGCCCATGACTAGTTACTATACAATTACTTGCTATCTGCTTTCTCTGCCTCATGGAGGATGACAGAGGCATTGTTCTCTGACAAAGTATCAGACAGCACCTTGTCCCAAAATAAAATAAGGACAAAAAATTGCTTTTGGTTTTCTAATCAAGTTAGGATTTTATTGCTCAGTAAATTATGGAAGATAAAACAAGCAGAAATTAAATCGTTAGACTTTAACGATATCACTCAAGGTCCTCAAAACATTTGGTGAAGTTATTCTATAAGCTTAGTTATAAAAAGGAAAAGAAATGTTAATTAAGACAATCTCAACCCTTAACTATAAATTACGCCGACAGAATCCTTGGTACTTAAGAACATCTTAGACAGCAGATGTTTATAAAATGGAACTTATTTGCCTCTGATGCTCCCTTTTGAGTGGTGTCCTTTCTTGCTCACATATCCCATTTATTATAAGGAATGTTCTTTTCAATATTATAATGGGCAAGAGGGTGATGAAGTACTCCAAAGTAAATATTGATTTTACATTAGAATCCCTCTTATCAGTCACCTCCCCTCAAACAATCCAACTATCCTAAGAAGTTCTGAGAAATCAGAATATCTTTCTTTGTTCCCCGATTCAGGTTTTCAGTGTGATTATTGGAGGAAATTCACTGGAGCAATTATCCTTTGCAATTAAGGGCCAGTTTCTCTTCTGGGATAAATTAGGAAGCTCCATTGACTTCTATGAGCTATATCAGTTTGTACTAAAAAATAATTTGGCTCCACATTTTTTAAGGGACCTCAATCCAATTTCCCATACAACTTTATGGGTACAACATTTTACACACTATTACTTATGCATGCTGATTATAGACTCATGTGTACTTGATATATGGAAACCTTACCGACATTTGCATATATAAATTCTTTCCTTTACAGAGACACAGTGATAATGCACTGACTGAATGTATACAGATGCCATGTTTTGAAAATCTGTTTAATCTCATCTGATTCTTGGGTGGAGGACACCTAACTCTTGAGCAGGGATTCTTAAGAGCAATGAACAAAGTTCAAATATACCAGTAATGCTTAAAATCACTGTGTGACCAAATCTTTTCCAGACTCATACAGATATTGATTTTTGTTAGTCTTCCACTCTAGGTAATACAGATTATTAATTCATACATTACAAATAAAATCATATGCTGATACATCCATCTGTACCATAAAACAATGCATAGATTCTTTTAATCAATGTTGAGAAGTCCAGATTTTCAAACATTATTTGGGTGCCTAAATCCCATTGAAATCAATGGAAATTAGGCCTTTACATACCTTTGAGGATCTGGGACAAAGGTAAGCATAGAAAGAACCTCAAAATGTCTGCTGTTCAAGCTAGGCTTTGATAAACATTCAGAACTTAGGCTGCTTACCTGAATTATCTTGCATTTGCAAAATTGGCTGTGAAACCTCATTCAATTTCTGCTTTCTAGAGAGAAATACAGTGACATTTTGGCATTGCCTCTACCAGTCCTGGCGAGAAACCAACAATTTGAAAAAAAGAAATGTAGAGTGAAATCCTGGCCTCACTGAAGTCATGGGAGTATGGAGCCCGGATTTTACCCACAGGTTTTTCTGACCCTTACAAAAGGTTCAGTTTGAGTTTGTAAAGTTTCAGGGAGTTCTCAGTGTTTTAGAAATGGTGTGCACACCCTTAACCAAGATACCAATGACTTCTATGGATCTATGCAGATTTACACCCATGTAGGATTTGGTTGTCATGTGCTGTAAAGCAAAGAAAGAAAGCTACTCTGAATACATATTTGGCACTTCTGATTTGAAGATTTTAAATCACTGAACATATTTAAATGAATGTGTATGCAAGATGCTGGATTAACAGCACTCCTACCATGCAGGATGTCAACTTTCATTTAGTTTGCCTGCCTATTATGGAGGTACTGGGCTCCTTAACTACCAGCATGCAGAGGTAGCATGATTCCAACACTGGAGAAAACTCTTGTTTAAACAACAAATTCTTTTGATAATTAGTAAACATACTGTAGCCAGTGAAATTATCAAAAAATGTGAAAAGGAAATAGATCTAGGTTTAAAGCAAAAATTAAGTTTTCCCCAGTGTAAATTTCCCTTTTTAACTCTGTTAGCTAAAAACCTAATAATCCATAACTGTGCCTCCAGATATAGAAAATCTTCTATGGGGATTTTGCAGGCTCACTGGAAATGCCCCATATTTGTGTTTTGATCTGTACAAGTTCAACTAGCAATGAACTGTCAGCAACTATGAAGATAACTTTGCAATTGGGATACAGGGACAATCAGTTACCCAAGAAATTTTAAAACTGTATCATAAAATAGTATTTAGAATCTGTGACTTTGTAATATTGCTGCAAACTTTATTAAAGAGAAAGTATTTGTGCTGGAGGGGAGAAAAATAGGAACTCATAGAGAATTATACAGCTGTATTAAAAATTAAACTGAATAGAATTTGGCTTTATATTAAGCCTTTCATACTCAAGACATGTCAAAGTGCTCAAAATGCAATGAGTTACTGGTGGCAGAGCCGCTCTGTAGACAGTCATTACGCACCCAACATGCACTCAGGCATAGCTTGGACATTGCTAGGTCAAATTTTCAACTACCAAAAGGAAGAAAGTTAATTTTTGCATATGCAAATCTGCATTTGTGCATGCTAAAGGAGTAATTGTGTGCCTTCTCGCAATTTGTATGTGAGAATGCAGGGTTTGCATGCATAGCAAGTGCCTGTCCTCATTTTGTGCCCCAAAATAGGTGCCAGCAATAGAAGGTTGGAATGAAAAGCACCTAATAGTTAGGGCTGGCTGAAAATGTTCCAGTGAAGCTGTTTGTCAATGGAAAATTGGGGTTTTGACTAAATGACATTTTTCATGGTAAAAGATCTATATTTGCATACATTATATTTGTGTGTGCAAATATAAAATATGTATAAAAAGCAGTAAATATACATTTATTGGCCCAGATTCTCAGCTGTGCCAAGCTTACACACCTGGCACAGCTGAAGGGAGCAGCATGGGACTGCTGATCCTGGTCTGGTCAGGGGCCAAAACATCCTCTGGTATAACTGAAAGAGCTGTGTGCCCTGCCTTACCCCCATCCTGTCACTAGTATGCTCTTTCATGCCCCATCTAGTCCCCATTATGCCCTGACCTAACCCCCGGTATAGACAGCGCTATTTTCAACAGGAGGGCTTCTCCCATCAGTATAGCTACTGCCTCTCGCAGAGGTGGATTAACTATACCCACAGGAGAAACTCTCCCATTGGCAAAGCAGTGTCTTCAAAGAAGTGTCATAGTAGCGTGCAACTGCACCGATTCATCATTTTAAGTGTAGACCTGCCCTTAAGAACAGCCCATCTCCATAATTGTGGAAGTATAAACACACTGTCCTGTGGCAGCAAATGCCCACCTCTCCCCGCGCTATACAAATCAGGAGAGAAGGCAAACCAGACTACGTTTTACATAGTGAACAATTTGCGAATGATTGAAACAAACTCCCAGCTCAAACAGACCTTTTGCCCATACCTCAGCTCATCCCAGTGCTGCGTTTGTGGCTTCTGCCTGTGACAGTGGTATGAGCTTTCAGTTTGTCTCTACTGTCTATCCTATAGAAATGAATTGAAGCCAGAGGAGGAAAAAATGCCAATGAATACGGAGATCTTGTTCTGCAGAAGCTCATAGCAGCAACAATAGACAAAAGAGACAAAATTCATCACTGCTCTAACTCCACTGAAAGAAGTGGAGTGCATCAAGGATGAGTTTGGCCCAACATCAGCAAAAGCAATATTGCGTAGTGGTACCATACACGTGGCAGTATGTAATGCACTGATCGCTGTGTCTGCCATTTGTTAAATGTAAAGAACACATTACTTCTTGCCTTGCTCTCTCTAATGGTTTGAAGGCAGTCTGGAACTGTAATATGGCCCAGTTTTCTAAAACTGGATTCATAAATTTAGGCTCCTAAGTCCCTACTTATGCACTGAAATAAGTCGCCTGATTTTCAAAAGTGCTCAGAACCCAAAGGCTCCCATTGACTTCAACAGAAGACACAGCAGCTTGCTACAACCTATGGCTGGTACTGAAAGCCAGAGTGTGCAGATGTGCTGCCCCCTGCCTCCAGGTTGAGAGAGGATGGTGTTGAGTGCTCAGTCCTCTAGAAAATATAGCCCTTTTTGCCTCAGGATCTCTGCATCGGACATATCTGTAGGTGTTTTTAGGGACTGAGTAAGGTTAAGAAGGCATTGCCTGGCCAATATAGCCACCGGTCATCTTTTAATCAGCTGATGATCCACCTGCTATCCTCAACTACTTAGCTTGATCTTAGTGAAAGCCTAGGAAATGCATATCGGAATGGGTTGGTAGCAAGGCAGAAAATAAAATAAAAGCAGTCCTAAACTTGAATGAAATATGTTTAAACTATATTGCTGTATATACAATTTGCCCCCTTATTTTATACAGGCTGTATTCATTACTCCTTACTGAAACAAAACTTCCATTTTAATTAACTGGCCTAATCCTGAAGTCCTTTATTCAGTCAAGACTAATTGACTCCAATGGGAGTTTTTTCTGAGTAAAGTCTGTATAAAAATTGTGTAATGCTTTCTGGATTTTAGAGACATGGACTGAATATACCGTGTCTAATAGGGCTCTTAGTTCATCCAGCAGCCTCATGCCTTGGTAATGGCATATGTGGAGGTTGCAGCAGTTGTCTCCTCTAGTACAGGCAATGGAAAAAACGGTTTCAAATTCAGTGCTGAAAAGAAGGAACTGTTGGTGCTGAGGTTTATACGCTACCAATTGAATTCTATACAACAAAATACTAGAGGGCAGAATAATATGCTCTACTCAGCCAATACCCTGGGATAAGATGAGTGAACTAGGCACATTTACATGTCAATTGATAGATTTTCTTTATATTGTCTACAAATGACAAAATTTCCCTTTAAAGAACAAACAGCAACAAGACTTGAACGTCTCCAGTCTTTTTTCAATAGGGTTCTGGCCTCTAGGCACTACTGTAATACAACTACTATTAATTCAGTGGCACTAACCTCTCAAAAGAGGCAGGGAAGGACAGGAAGGCACAGACCCTATTCCTCCTCCACACTGGCCAGAATAACGGGGCTGACTGAGAGCACACGTCAACCGTGAAAAGTGGTGCATCAGAGGCACGTCTAGTCTGTGATCTGTTGGTGTTCCCAGAGGCTGTGTGCCTCACTTGGTCACAATGGGCCTGCTTCTCACTTACACCAGGGCCACTATATCACTCTGGCAGTGTAAAGGGCTCTCAATGTAGGTGTAAGTAACACTTAGGCTAGGTCACCACTAGAGACCTATATTGATATAAATACATCACTCAGGGGTGTGAAAAATCCACATCCCGGAGCCACGTAGTTATACTGACCTAACCCCCTGCGTAGACAGCACTATGTCAATGGGGGGCTTCTCCTGTCAACAGTGATACCATCTCTCGTGGAGGTGGATTAACTACGCTGACTGGAGAAGCTCCCCCGTTGGCATAGTAGTGTCCTCACGAAAGTGCTACAGCAGTGCAGCTACACTGGTGCAGCTGTGCTGCACATGAAGCCACTCTAAGGCTTCTTTTCACTATCAGGGTGGTGTAAAATGGTCTTGGTGTAAATGAGAATCAGGTCCAATGTCCCCTGGAGCTCCCATGAAGACTGAGTGCCTCTGCAGCCCCTTATCATAGGGCTGTAGCTTTGCAGCTACAAACTAGTCCTTGTGGTAGTCAGGAAACACCTCTCCTTCCTCTGAGAACATTTTTACTTTTTTTTTTTTTTAAACAGATGGAGTTTTTTGTTTTTCTCCGAAATATGAAGAGGGAATAAGGAAATGGTACGGTAGCAGGTATTACGGAAATTAGTCCTCAGCTAGGGCTAAGTAAGTGCATGTGAATAACATTAAAGCTAAATTATCCTTCAGCTTGGTATGTTACTATGAAAAATGCCTATTGCTCAAAAGTAACAATCATCCAAGGAATTTGTTAAACTATGTAAATATTTGAATTTATGTTAGAGAATTTGACATTTCAAAATTAGCTTTCTTTATAAATAAGGTTCCAAATGCACATGGTATGTCAGGGAAGACCGTTAGAATTAGTATAATGAGTATTCCAAATGCTTTAAGTCTCAGATGGCCAACCTATGACTTATAGGCTGAACATGGGCTGAATCAATCAAAAAAAATCTTCACCAGCACTCGGGGTTTGTATATTCACTGGCAGACAAAGAAAAGTTCCCCCTGCTCTTCACTTTTCTCCTAAAGAGCAGATGTGATAAAATTTTTCACTGCTATAGCAGCATTCAGATATAAAATATTCAAAGTTTTGTAAAAGCAGCAGAGAGTCCCGTGGCACCTTATAGACTAACAGACGTATTGGAGCATGAGCTTTCGTGGGTGAATACCCACTTCGTCGGATGCAAAGTTCTGTAAGTGTAGCTGCAACTGTTTTTACCAGAGGGAGACATGCTCATGAATGGCTAATTTTTTAAATATCTTTGTCATGTTCTGATTTAGTTTCAATTGACATTGAAACAAGGAAACCAGCTCAATTTGAAGACAAATCTGAGAGACAACCTGTGCTTGGGTGGGGAGGGGAGAGCAGAACAAGAGCAGCCAGTTGCAGCAGTGTTACTGAGCATGCTCAGTACAAGCCAAGCAGCAAATCAGGGCCAGGGTGGGAGGGGGGCACATGACCCCCGCCCTTGTTGTCTCTGGACCATTTATCATCTTAATTCTCCTCCGATACCAATGTAAATCAGGAGTAAACCCACTGAAGTGACTATGGTTACAGCACAGTGTAAAATAGCCATATATGCTCTATAGTTTAGGCCATGTACACCTCCTCGCCCCTTCCCTGTGTTTGGAGGAGAGCCAAAAGCTGATAGATTCTGGCTGGGGAACACATTCCACTAATCCTGCAGAAGCCCTCTGCTTCTAGGCCACAGGGCAGGCTGCTGTAGCTGTGGAAGGGGGGTGCTGGTGGTGAAAGGGGCAAGATCAATGTGATGACCATCCCCCATGGTATTTCATCCCTAATCCCACAGAGATTTTTCTCAATGGAAACAGTCATGAACCAATCAGCATACACTTCTGTGGGTTCATTTTAGGCACAAAGCAATTTTCCTTTGTTTGGGGAGGGGGCTCAGGACAGGAGTTAGGAAAGCATGCAGGTTCGAATGACTCCTTTCAAACCCATTGTCAGGGGGAAAAGAGGAATGGGGGAGAGAGCCTGGGGAACAATTCAGAGAGACTGGGTATTCTTGGGGATATTGAGATCTGTAGGGTTTCTCTACTGGTCTCGAGTTATGCATTTCACAGGTCTTCAAAAGTAACCCTCCAAACATGAATCAATGTAACATTGTCTTTGGTCACCTGAAATGTCTGCTCAAAGAAGCATGAACTCGCCCATTCATCACAACTATTTTAGCTATGATGCCTAATGATGATACAATCACATGCCAAATTAGCAAATGCAAGTAGTACAACTGTGCATTCAAATCACATAACCACATGCCCAAGAGGCCCAGTGCCAGCAGTGGGAGATGTGCTGTATTTCAAGAGTAATATGATTCTAGCCTACTCTTGCTGATTTCTTAGGTTTTTTTTTTTTTTTTTTAAAGAAACTTTCAAGAAGAATTTGTTTCAATTCATTGCTCCCATATTCTGCCAAGTTTATAACTGGTTTTATTCTAAGATTTGCTCACACAGGCAAAACTCAGTTGATGCTCATTCTTTTTCAGAGATGATTCAGAAATGCCACTTATCAATTATTTACAAGTAATTCATATTTAATTGTTTAGTAACGAACAGCAACTACTTCTATTTACAAATGATAAAATACGCTGTGTGATCATAAGTCAAGAATAGGAAGAAATGCTAATTATACTAATGGAAAAAAGATAATTGAAAAAATTGCACTCAGTTGGGACTCTTAGTTGCTGCAGGTGTAATGACCACTTTTCTGATATATCTTATCTCAAAAGAGTGTAGCAAAAAGTGATGATGCATGAAAGTTCTTGCATTTAGGAAATAACTGGAGATTTATGAACCTTTCTTAAGGAAACCTGAATACAGAAAAATGTGCCTGGTTTTGTTTCAAACCCAAACTAAGGCCAAGGTCACAAAGTCTTGCTAGTCCTGTGGCAAATGTGAGCTGCTATTTGGCCAGTGTATGGTTCTGAAGGGAGACCATTAGAAATTTCTGATTTCGACCTGAAATCAGGTAAAATTTGGAAGCTTCAGTTCATTGTTGAAAGTAGAAACTCCAGATGAATCTCAGGAAGTCAAAGCTATAAAAAGATTTTCCCTAATCCCATTTACTGAAATGGAGCCTTTTTGCATGTTTTTAAGACTAATGGGCTACAGCCTTAGCAGCAGCTATGATCGGCTCAGGGCATGTGAGAGGCAGAAGCTCCCTGACACTAGGCCCATCCAAGTCCTACTTATAACAAAAGGCAACCTCAGGACTACTCTACATTAAACCTGGCTTCCCGTGATCTAAAAGGGCTACTCCAGCAGTTGGGGAATACTGGATGCTGTGGTGTTCCAGCCACTTCCTCTTACTCCAAAAACACTCCCATTGCTAAGGCTCAGAGAGTGCTTCAACAGCTCAGTAACACCCAGGGATTTTTCCTAGGCTGCTGAAATCCTCAGGGGAATGGATTCCTCGGGTGTCACAGAGCTGCAGACCTGGCACGCTAGGTCATTCTACAAGTACCCACCAATTGGTCACTGGGGAGCAGTTATTTTTTATAATTTTTCTTTTAATTTTAATTTTAAGTATTTAAATTTAGATTAGAAACTCAGTCCCTTATTTGTGCTGGTTGCTGAAATACTGACAGTTGGCTCTTTTAATTCACTGTATCAAATCTTCAGCTTTGTGTTTAACAGGAAGCTCATAAGGTTTGGTTTTCTTGTGCAGCTTTTCTTCTCGCCTTTTCATAATTTCTCTGAAGTGCTCTTCCGCCTCCTTTTGTTTTTCCTGACGTTCTTTCTCAAGGAGCTCCTCCTCTTCCTTCAGTCTGATCTGCAGCTCTTTCTGCCACTGTTGCAAAACAAGAGAATGATTTCATTTTGGTGAATGATGCCTATATAGGAAAAAACACAATTTGGCATAACCGGGGTTAATGTGAACAAAACAGTGGCACAAACAGCAAGGGCAGGTAAGGACAGATATTTAGAAAGAGGGCTTCTGTTGGAGGCTTGCAGCTGTGTGCAAGGGTCGGGGCAGTGGACGAATGTCATAGCTTGCCTTATTGCTGCTAAAACAGAAGAGTATGACTTTGCAGGGTGGAAGGCTCACACGTCTAGTGGAAAATATCATTCATTTGTGGACAGCCCTGCTCAGCTCTAACTTAAACATAATACAGTTGGTATTCATATTTCCAGTCTATCTCATGGTTTCACTTACAGACATTCTCAATGCTGAGAAACTCGGGGGAGGGAAAGGGGGGACCAAGTAAGAAATGTATTTGCTTATTTCAGCCTTTATAGGAAACATAGGCATTGCCAGAAGTAAAAACATTTTGCTGAAAAAGACCGAAAGTATTTTAGTGCTGCAATCAAGAAGCAGAAGTTAATGTCTGTTCTTTTGTTCCTCAATGACAATATTATTACTGCATTAATGGAGGCCCTGCAGCTACAGACTCTTAAATACAGAAAATCCAAGTCTGAGTAACGCAGCAATAAAACTGTGTCAGGTGTTTTGGGGGTTTTTTTAGGTTTCATAAGAAGAAAAATTGTGGGTGGGAGGGGGAGGGGAGAGGGAGGAACCACAGTCTCAAAGCACAGGACCAGGTATGGTAAATTCTGGACTGAAATGTAAATTTTCTCATGCTTTTGGGTAGCTGACAGGAATATTGATGGCAAAAGCAAGTCCAAAAACCAAAACAGCACTTCTGATTAACATAACAAAGAAAAAGTTATTTACTTACTATTGTTCTTTGTGAAGCAAAATACCCACTCTTGGGAGCACATGCATTTCTGGCATTGAACCCTCTTGAAAGCATTGGCCTTTGGGGTCACCTGATGTTGGAGTATAAGGCGTATGGTCCCTCCCAACCCCAAGGTGCTTTTCAGTTTAATCAAATGCTATATACTGTACTACTAAAGACCTTGGAGAAAATGGGAAGATAAATGTGGGACTGTAGCTGACAATATACTGAAAAATCTATGAATAAATAACCTTTTGTTCTCCTTATAATACTGTCATTAGGCAGGGCTGCCCAGAGGGGGGGAGCAGTGGGGCAATTTGCCCCAAGCCCTGGGCCCCACAGGGGCCCCCACGAGAATATAGTATTCTATAGTATTGCAACTTTTTTTATGGAAGGGGGCCCTAAAAATTGCTTTGCCCTGCACCCCCTGAATCCTCTAGGCAGCCCTGTCAGTAGGATGTGGCTTTGAGGAGAACCAGTTAAATAAAGACTGTAGCTTGCTCAACTGAACTGGACATCAGACCTAGCTGCCAGATCAATAGAAAGAGCAATACTGAGTAAAGGTATGAATATAAGTGCAGGTAGCAGGCTTGTGTAGCTTTGCATAGCTTACTAAGACTTACTGTAGAGGTTACCTGGGTCCCAATGAAGCATGTTCTAAGACATTAAAGCACTGACATGTCCACAAAATCAATCAAACAACACCCACAGTGGCAATAACCAGGAGCCAGGCATTGGTCTTTTAACAGCATTCAAACCAGGCCCTAGTTAAGGATACAAAAGATAGGGAGACACTCCATGTGCCCTCACACTCTTGCATACCTGTCAGAATCCAGCCCTTAGTTACGAATTTAGGATCTGGGCATAGTACCCCCCCTTATATTTAGAAAATGTATATGATCAGTTAGTGTAAATCTCCCTTACTAGCCTGGCTGATCTTATTGCAGCTAGTAATAGTCTTGAGGACATACAGAGCATTCTTCCAAAAGTTCAAATGGAGGGTCCATCAATCCTGGCAAACAGAAGATTCTAGTCCCAAGTAGCAGAGGCTCACAAATAAGTAAAATGGCATATAACAGTCCTCTCAGAAAATGTTTCCACATTTGGATGTGCAAACAGATGGGTTTGGACAATACTGTGAGATAGTCTGGCAGCTCTGAGTGTTAAATCCATGATTAAAGGTATCAAAGAATTAAACCAATCACTCTTAGCTATGGAGCATATTGTTATGAACTGGGTTAAATCTTGTTATGGGTTGAATTAAAATCTCATTGAAACTGATGTCTGAATGTGCTCTTCACATAAGGTTGCTGATTGCCATGTTTGGGGTCAGGAAGGAATTTTCTCCTGGGTCAGATTGAAAGAGACACGAAGATTTTTTCATTTTCCTCTTCAACAAGGGGCATGGGTCACTTGCAGGTTTAAACAAATGTAAATGGTGTATTCTTAGTAACCTGAAGTCTTTAAATCATGATTTGAAGACTTCAGTAACTCAGCCAGAGATTATGGATCTAGAGGGTGAGGTTCTGTTGCCTGCGATGTGCATGATGTCAGACTAAGACCAGAAGGGACCATCATGAGCATCTAAAGTCTATGAGACAGTTAACGGGCCACACCTAAAACAAGGCCTGATAGTCTGCCCAGGAACAAGCTACATGTGGGCCATAGGTTTGAATGGGTATGGATCTGACCAGGTGTATGGGTGGGTGAGAGAGAGAGAAAAGACTGGGGGAAGTCAAGAAACAGAGAGATGGTGAATAGAGAAAGAAAGCGAACAGGGGTAGGGACTATTGTTTTATTCTGTTTGGACAGCACCTAGCACAATGAGGTTCTGGTCCATCACTGGGGTTCCTAGGCACTATGGCACTGTTTCTCAAACTTGGGATGCTGCTTGTTATTGGTTTGTTTAACTGCTGTGTCCGCAGGTTCGGCCAATTGTGGCTCCCACTGCACTATGGTAATATAAATAATAATAATAATATAGCAGTTCTGACGAAATTACGAAATGCTAATATGTAGCTAAATGTAATGACAAATTATTGGCACAATGCCTTCCAATTTAGCCACCTGATACACTCCAATGTTACTAGCATCTGTTGCCAATCAGGAATTGCTAACAGCAGTCCGTCACTAAGTCTCCGTGAGCTATAGTGAAAATTTACCTCTGTAGTGTTGGCATATCTGTCAAGTTGAGTTTAAGCAACAAGGTCAAATTGAATATATCTTTCTAAATAAATAAAAGTAGAATGTAATGATATATTTTTAGATAAAGAAGTTGCTGCATGAATGCAGTGCAGTGGATTAATGTATTGCTTTAATGGACTAGCCTCGTGCCTCTCCAGCTCATGTAAATCCTACAAGAACAAAGTGATTAAGAAATCTTTTTGATCTGTCAAGGGTAAAGGATGGTCACCAGAAAGCTGAGTTTGGATTCAGTTGTTAGAACACACATCAGAAGAAATCAGTGCTCTGTACTCAGATGTAAGATTTTTGTCAGAAGAAATCAGTGCTAGTTCAGGAGACCAGGATTAGGCTATTATTTAACAAATAACAAAAGGCAGTGTTTTCCATAACTTAAGGAAGCAAATAACATGCACTTGTAGCAGAGTTAAAAGGTAATAAAGTTTGGCAATGGCTGAATTTTATAATGCTCAATATTCAATTTATGTAAATGCATATTTTTTTCAGGTCTGCTTCTCCTTGCTCAAAGAGCTTTTTTATAATTGTAAACAGTGCTACTTGCCAAACAAAAAAAGGAAATAAGGATCTTACCTGATCCTCAATTATCTTCTTTAGCTCCCTATCCGTCCGGGTAAGGATATCTGGATATGGATAAATTGGTCTTCTTGCTTGCAAAAGTTCTTCCCTTTAGTAAAAAGAGAAACATCCAGCATCATTACGTATCAGCATTCCTTTTCTTGAAATCATGCCTGCGTCTATGCTAGTCTTTTTGAGGAAATCTTCAGCAAGTGCATTTCCATCAATGGAAAAAAGAGTTGGAGTGCTAATATAAAGAGAGCTCAGGAATTTTCATCACTGTGTCATCAGACCAGCTCTGAGTAGCGATCAATATTGAAATCTTCATAACTGCAAGTAATGCTGTTTCTCTGCATTCCCTATTCTGTGCTAAGTATAAGGAATACCATAAATATTGCAGTAACATAAAACGGCTACCTGTGCACTTGCAGCATGATTCCTTCAACTGTCTACCTACCATAGGGTTACCTATAACACCCATCATAGTAGAATCTAAAATTGGTTACAATATTGTTTATTGCCATGTTGATTCCAGGATATGAGACAGACAAGGTAGGCAAGGAAATATCTTTTGTTCGACCCACTTGTGTTGGTGGAAAGTACTAACTTTAAGGCTTCACAGAGCTCTTCCTCAGATCTGCGGAAGGAAACCAGAGTGTTTGAGCTAAATATAAGTTGTTAAGTAAACAATCTGTCCCAACTTATTAGCTCAGACACTCTGGTTTCCTTCCCTAGACCAGAGAAAAAGCTCTGTGAAGTTTGAAATCTTGTACCTTCCACCAACACCAGTTGGTCCAGAAAAGATATTACCTCACCTACCTTATCCCAGTAGCATCTAAATCCTGTTAATAAGTATTTTTATAGCAGAAGTCACAAAGGGGTGCTGTTATATAATCTTATGATTTTTACTCAGACTGTGAACAATGTGGTCTCTGAAGAAATTCTGTGTTGTTAGCTTTTTGTGATGGGAACTCTTTGGAGGCAGCTGTTGCAAACAGAGAAGTTGCTCTCTGCCTTAGACTCTTCCTCTATGGTTAGTTCTTGGTGCAGAGCTGCTTCTAAGGAACCAGGCATTAGTATTTGGGCTGGGATTCCTGCAAGAGGGTTTTGCTTAAGTTGTTTGACTCCTTATGTCCCAGCACTGGTGTAAATCAACAAGTTATACTAAGAAAATGCCAGAAATCAGTGTCACTGATTTCTTCTTAAATGGGAAATCAACCTGCAAGATGCTGACTTCTGCTACTGCTCAGCAGAGGGGCAACAGTATTCTAACTACACATTATAAAAAGTACTGTTATATCCAGAACTCTGGGCTAAAAACTATGTTATTAGATAGGGAGCACACAAAGAAAAGTGATGAATCTGCCTTGCATGCTTTCAAAGTTGTCAACAGAGCTCTAATCCAAAGCCCACTGAAGTCATGCAGTCTTTCTATTGACTTCAGTGGGCTTTGGAGGAGGCCCACACTAAAAGAAAATGCACAGCCAAAGGCTTTCCCTCACAGAGTGCAGAATTTGTTTCTCCATCCCTTACAGGGATCTAGACATGTTTTCCCCTTCTTGTGATAATTCAGAGGACCACCCTGATGCAAGGAATGGGGAAGTTGGAATGGAGATTATCACTCCCTGTGCTTATATTTCAGGAACAACTTTCTCTCTCCTGTTGTCCTGTTAAGAGTATTTCTTTGGGAGAGTTGCTGGTCTCTTTCATGCCTCTCTTCCCTATTAATGAAGGTATTTGTGGGGAGATCATTAGTTCTGACCCTGCCATTCTCATCACCTGCAGGGAGCCTTAGAGAGACTTCCCCTGCCTCCTGTCTTCAGCAGCTGGGCTACCTCATGCTACCTACTCTCTTGCTGTTGCCATGAGTGACTCTTGGGTTCCTTCCCAGACAGAGCAGGTGGGAGGGCTCCCAGAGGCCTCCAAGTCCATTCTGTCACCCTTTCCTCCCCAAAATGTATCTGTTTTGAAAAGCAACATTCCTATTGGACAGCTGACTCTTTTTCCTCCCCGTTTTCTTTACACAGTCAGGGCCAGGGAGTGGGCAACACTCCAACACTATACAGCTGACCTAGTTGTTCTGGAGCAATAACAGCTGCTATACACAATCATCCAAGAGTCTGCTCTTGGAACAAGCTAGCAGATTGTTTAAAGTGAGTGAATGTGGCTTCTCTAGGCCTTTGTCTACACTAGCAAGCTCCGTAACTGTAATTTGCTACCAGCGCAGCTCCATCAGTAGTAGCTGTAAGGTAGACAGATTTCAGCTATTATTACCTCCCACACTCTGAGAAGGATTATATATCCTGGTGATTAAAAATACATTAGCTATCTCATATGTAGATTACAGCTTACACAGTTACTACCACAGATGGTGCTAAAAAGAGATAAGGGCAAAGTCCTACAAGCAGCCTGGAAGAAAAGGGACTTTGTGTGAAGTTGCTTTTATTGCCATGCCTGAGCAGTACTGCACCGTGAAAAAGGCAGGAACTAAATGAAATAAAGGCGTTTCCTAAAATTTAAGTTGTACTATCATCCGATAGTAACAGTAATAAAGAATCATCACAATATATTGCACATGTATAGTCCTGCCATGTGAGGATCTCAAAGCACAAAACAAATATTATTTCAGCCTCACATCACCTGTTAGATAAGGAAGTATCCCTATTATACAGCGACTAGAACTCAGATCTCCTGACTCCCAGTCCTGTACTTTAGCCTCAATATTATGCTTCCCTCTCATTTGTAGCCAGACAAAATGTGGGTGCCCTAGGGACTTAGAGCACACAACATAGGACTACACAGGAATTTGCAAACTCATAGAAAAAGTTAAAAAAAGAAACTAAGGGAGAGAACAGGATAGTGAAGATCTTCAGTTCTGAATGTAGCCTGGCCATCTGTATTACTTACATATTCCTTGGTGTTGGATGCATACTCCCTTTCGGTGAATTCCCTTTTTTCCTGCGTTTCCCTGACAATCTAGACATTTTTTTTAACCTAGGTCTTGTTTTGCATATTTAATTGTTTTTCCCCAAAGCATTCCTAGTTGACTATTGCATATTTATTTTAGTAATTATGCCTAATTGTAAAAGTAGTATAAATTCAAGTAATAATTATAAAGAGCATAATACAATTTTGTGACTAAAATATGCCACACCTGCACAGTAAAGGATTTCTGAAGTTAAAAAGAGTAACAATTTCAAAGTATTTTTCGCCCACGTAGTGGAGATGAGACACAAATAACATGTTTTTGTTTAAAAATGAAAAAAACACCTTTTTACTAATTGCAAAGCATAAAAAACTGGGGCAGGGATCTATAGAGCTAGGCATTTTCTATCAGACTGCTGAGATCTTATATGATAAAACTCAGCCAAGTTTGAATTTCTATAGTCCGATTACGCAGTATTGAAAAGAAGGATTTGTTTTATGGTAAAAAGATGGATGCTACATTAAGTACAGTGGTGATATTGGAACTTGTTACAGTAACAATAACCTACAATGGCTTAAAAGAGAACTGGAATAGTTCTTTAAAAACAAAAACAACCCCATAAAAGGTTTCTTACCTGTATCAACCTTATCCCATTCGCTTCAGCTACGAAATAAGACTCTAGCTCACAGATGGACAAATTGTACCATAAAACCTGACATACAATTGACTATACCATATACATCCTGTACTCTTGCCAACCTGTACCATTTTTGACTACCTGGTTGGTTAAACTCTTTCAGCTTCTTAGTTCCACATCAGCTCTCTCTCAATTTTGTGCAGTACAACACAGTTCAATTTCATCTAGAGAAACTATCTGTATTGCTTAAATTTCCTTGGAACTGATTTTGTAGCATCTGAAGTACAGTGGTAGTTTCTCAGTGTGCACACTAAATAACTCTGAATTGATTTAAGATGAAGCTGGTCGGTAAAGATCAATTGAGGGCCTGGTGACCCACAGTAGAAAAAGGGAAATGCAAATCATGATTTTTCTAGTGAACAGAAAATAGATGTTTTCTTACTGATCAAAGCCTCCTTTGCAGATTCTGCACTGGGGATATAACGTGAAATTGATAATCTTTAAACTTTTGCTCAAGGCTGTGAGATTTTAAAGGGAAAAAATTGTGACCTACACTTTACAAAATGACTTCCAAGAAAACAGCCAGTCCCAGCAGTTCACTGTATTCTATGTATTCACAAGCCCTCTAGCACACAGGAATAGCATCAATGGGCTCACCTAAGATTGTTGAAAGCAGACATTTTAATGGGTTTTTGCCATTTCCTCTATGCTAATCTGTATGATATTTTTCTTCTGCTTTATTTTCTACTAACACTATTCATATATTTTAAACAGAGGAAGAAAAATGGATGACAGGACTTGTGCAGCACTGAAAGCAGCCTGATATAATACCTGAGTGCATTTGTGCAATCACAGTATTTTCAAACAACTGCAGTGCTGAATCCCTAAAGTACCTGACAGATGTCTATGTATGAACCAACTGTACAAGCAGCAAGTATTCACTAATGTGAAACCACTTTAACTTAAAATGAGACCAAAATACCCAGTTCAGTGAATTTGATATTCACTTAGCTAACAAGCTTGAACTGCCTTATTGAAATCCATATCAAATGCTTACTAAAAATGAAGCTGCCACCATCATAGTGAGCAACATCATAGTATTTAACTATGGATAAAAACAATGTATCCTTGATTTTTTTCACATTGTTGATGTATCATCTATAGACATTACATTTATAACAAGAAAAAAAATAAGTGTTAATATAGTCTGTGGTGTTAACTTTACTTATAAATCATTGTGATAAAGCTCTCACTCTTAAGCTTTCACCAATGCTAATGAATTGAGATAATTATCCACATAGTGCCTCTTCAACATTCTCATACTATAAATGGAAGGTTTCTTTCAAATATCTAAGCACCTGCATACTCTATAGCAAAGGTTTATAAATTGCCCTCAGTGGAAGATGGAGATTTAAACATGGAACTATTATATTTCCAAAGTCAGAGCCTTTTGTTTTACTAAATGGAATAAAGGGATTATCTGAAAACACACTGAGAAATTAGTATAGCAGTTAGCAGTACCTTTCATTTACATATTGGCCTCCATCCTCAGTTGTGTTACAGTCACCTTGTTCTGTTCCACCTGTGCACAGCTGCCCTGAAGCTAGCATAGCTGACTACACCAGGGCTTCCCCTGTGTCTGAGGATTCTCTAGCGGTGTGGAGCTAGCTTAATGGCAACTGCATCACACCTCCCCAGCACAGGGAGAAACTAGGAAGGAAGGGGCATGGCAGAGGCATCCAGGCCTCCTAGTGATCCCCAGATGCTAAGACAATGCCTTTTGGTGCCCCTTCCTAAATTACACTGTTCTCTTCTCACAGGCAACCAAGGAGGGGAGTGATTTTTCCTGAGTTGTACTGTAAAACATCACTGCTAAGTTTATATTTATTTTTTTTTCAATTTTTAATTAAAACTTTTTTTGTTTCATTAGTAGCTGATGTACTGAGGTTCTATCCTCTTTCCTGAGTACCCATATATTTTTAGAAGGACAACGGTCAGATTAAGATTCCCCTATTTTCAGGCCAGCAGGAAGGCATACTTGGCTGCCAGCATAAATTAGAGAAGCCTCCAGGTTGCTTTAACTTACATTATTGCTATTTAATGGTCATTCTGGCAGTAGCAGTCCAACCCCATCTCCTTCCTCAGGTTATGCCCTTTGCACCAGGTAATACAGAGCTAGTATGCTGTCTCTGTGTCATGAAGGAGTATTCTGTGGAGGCTGGATCCAATAAGGCTTTACAACTCTTTTTAGCCACCAGAGTGGTGTGAAGGGGCATGTCACAGGGTGACTGCCCCTTTAAGAGGTGAGGGGTCTAGCCACTTTGCCTCCCCATGTGGAGAAAATAAGCCAAGTCACATGACAGGTAGGTCATGTGGCAAAAATCAGGCCATCTGGGAAGGAGATAAAAATAAAAAACCTCCAGAGTGAGTGCTAGGGATAGGGAGTGGCAGGTTAGATAACCTACAGAGAAGACTGGTAGAAGCAATCCTGTCTGAGTCCCAGCAGATCCCAGGAATGCAGGGTCCAGGACAGGAGGCTTGGGTGAAAAGACTCTCCAGAGAGATGAGGGGCTGCAGCAGAACTGACAGAGCTCCTTGGCTCAGAGGTAACTCAAGGGAGGAGCAGGAAACCTGACCATCTGGTGACTGAGGGTGAAATTGGAAACCCCAAGTGAGAAGGGTCACAGGAAACTGTATCTTTATAAAGACTTAATAAATGAGACCCTAGGAAAGGGAATATGATTGTGTATTTTGGTGTGGAACAAGTTATTTGGGGAGGCAAGAGGGACCTGAGGGTAAAGTGCCTTCAGAGCCATGTTGTGCCATGAGGGAGCATCTTGTGCTCTGGGATGGTACTTGGCCCCAATACTATAATGCAGCAGTTGTCAAACTGTGGGTTGTGACCATTTTAATGGGGTCAGCAAGGCTGGTGTTAGACTTGCTGAGACTCATTGCCTGGGCTGAAACCTGAGCCTAAGGGCTTCAGCCTGGCATGGCTGGGCTCAGGTTACAAGCCCCATGCCTGGGACAGTTGCCCTCAGGCTTTGGTTCCTCTGCCTGGGGTGGTGGGGCTTGGGCTTTGGCCCACCTGCCTGGGGCAATGGGGTTTGGGCAGGCTCAGGCTTAGGTCCCCTCTCATGGTGTCATGTAGTAATTTTTGTTGTCAGAAGGGATTTTCAGTGCAATGAGGTTTGAGAACCAGGGGCGGCTCTAGCCTTTTTGCCACCCCAAGCACAGCAGTCAGGCAGCCTTCGGCGGCTTGCCTGCGGGAGGTCTGCTCCGGTCACACAGATTCGGTGGCATGCCTGCAGGAGGTCCACCAGTCCTGCGGCTTTGGCGTACCCGCCACCGAATTGCCGCCAAAGCCGCAGGACCAGGGACCTCCCGCAGGCTGCCTGACTGCTGCCCTCGCAGGGACCGGCAGGCCGCCCCCTGCAGCTTGCTGCCCCAGGCACACATTTGGAGCGCTGGTGCCTGGAGCCGCCGCTGTTGAGAACCCCTGCAAAAATATAATGGGACATCTGGCCCATAGTCTGTAAATCAGTTTGGGGTCTTTTGAGGATGCTGTGCTTTATAAATAGCATTTTGACAATATTCCTACTATGTTTTTTGTATTTTAAATCTGGGAGGTGATGATCTTTTCTATAGTTTGTAGTGACCTATACAATTTTCCTCTTGCTCTATTGTTGGCTGACTGCTGCATTAGTTTTCTCAGATTTGTCTGATTGTTATTTATTCTAACATATTTGTTTTATTTTCCTCCTAGCACAATCTCTCTATGGAATTAATTACACTTTCCTTACTCTAAGCGCTGAACTGACATTTCTTATGTATACAGGTTTCTTTTTAGTTTCTTCTTCTTTTGGATCCTGGATTCTTTCAGCTGGACTTCTGCCTGTAAATTCTCTTCCTAAGGCTTCTTTTTGCTAAGTTATTGTAGCTGCAGCCCAGTGCATGGAAAATCATCATCTGTTAAACTATGGATATGCTGACTTTTTTAATTTCAAGGAAGTGCTTCACACTGACTCTCTGTTCTTTTGGTGATTGCACTCAACTTATTTCTGCTGAAAATGTTAAATCTGTAATAGAATGTTATCCTCACATGGCATCAGGCTAATGTACATCAAATGATATAGGATGATGATATCTGACATGACCTAATGAAAAATGATGCATGCCTCAGATGCTTTAGTTTTTTTACAATTTGCTAGAAGTGGTCAGACGCAGCTAAGTAGCTTCAAGACACGGAACTCTGTTATTAAACCTTGGGTTTAAAAAAAAAAGTAATAAGTAGCTGAAGCACCTCAAATTTTTATCTGCAATTTCCAACATAGTATATTACTGGGAAATTTCATTTGGGTCTTATTACTTGACATCGGCACTGCCATGTCTGCATTTGCCTTAATTTGTAGGTTCAATCATTCCCTGGTTGCTGCCTTGTTGTTATAAGACTCAGATTAGTCAAAGACTTCCTTTATACCACAGTGTGCTGCTCATTGCTCAATGCTGCTCATTGTCAGAGCAAAGTGCTTGCTATTGTTTTTGTTGTAATATCACTGTAAGGTGTTCAGAAACTGTTTTAATAGTCTCTCATTGTTTAGGACCTGGCTGATCATAATCAGCCACCTAAAATGGCTGTTTTATGCACACAGCTACTCTATATATTTTGCTTGTGCAATTACCACTATACCTGAACATTTTGGGGGTGTACCATAGGAGTCCCTCTTTGGAAATATTCCTTCTGAAGCCCAGTTAAGTGTGATATGTCTATCTTACCACCTGAACTACCAGCTGTTAAACTGGAACTTCAGAAGACAATGTGAAGCTGTGATATAGTAATGGTGACAACTCTATAATAGATTCTGTGAATGCTGCTGCACAGAAGGGAAAATTGGGAACTTTACAGGGAAAATTGCAGCCCACAATAAAGTGGTGAGGAAGAATCCTGTGACCTAACTTAATAAAATCTGTTTCTGAATTTTCGGTGGAGTTAACTTACCATATTAGTTCAGTGGGAGCTGATTGTTAAAACAGCATGAATCAAGGTTTGTTTAATTTTTTTTAAATGATTGTTTTTTCTGATTGACAAATCTTATGTTTTACTAAAGTTTGCTAGTTAACATTAAATCTGAAAAATATATTCAGTAAACAATTTTACACTTTAAAAATAAGCATTTTTATTGTACCATAGAAAGGCTCCATCTGGGGGTGTGGCTGGGGATGAAGGGTTTGGGGTACAGCAGGGGGCTCCAAGATGGGAGGTGGTGCAGAGGGGTTCTGGATGAGGGAGGGGGCTCTGGGCTGGGGCGGGGGGTTGGGTTGCAGAGGGGGTGAGGGCTCTGTATTGTGCAGGCTCTGGGGTGGGGCCAGGAATGAGGGGTTTGGGATGCAGGAGGGGGCTGGGGCAGGAGGTTAGGGCACGGGTTTACCTTCATGGCTCCTTGTCACTGGCACAGTATGGGGGGCTAAGGCAGGCTTACTGCCTGTCCTGACTTTGCACCATACTCCAGCGGGCAGGCTCCTGGATGCGGGGTCCAGAAGGCTCTGTGCACTGCTTTTGCCTGAAGGCACCACCCCTGCAGTTCCCATTGGCCAAGGTTCCAGACCAATGGGAGTACTGAGCTGGTGCTTGGGGGAGGAGCAGCATACTGAGTCCCATGCTGCCTCCCGCCCCCCGCCCCCCAGCCTAGGAGCAGGACCTGCTTGCCGCTTCCGGGGTGCAGCGCAGAGCCAGGATAGGTAGGGACTAGCCTGCCTTAGCTCCACAGCACTGCCAACCGGACTTTCAATGGCCCGGTCAGTGTTGAAAACCGGACACCTGGTCACCCTAGCTAATGGTCAGATTCTCAGCTGCTGTAACTTGCTGTATCTCCACTGGAGTAGAGTCCTATCTGTCATACAAGACTCTTAAATAAACACAATGAAAAATACCAAATGGCAAAACACTCTCCCTTGGTCTTTTGTCTTGCTGCTGCTCTTCCACTTGTACAAATTCACCATGTTATGGCTGACTTCCTGATCTCCCATGATCCCCCACAAATACAGGGAATTTGCAGACTGTTCCATATTCTGGGGGGTCTTTGCAGCAGAGTGCTTTAAGGACAGTGGGTATGGTACAATCTGGAGATGTTCCTGCACCCTGGGGGGGCAAGCAGGCTGCCTTCTCCCATAAGAGAATTTTAGGTGGACTTAAGAGGGTGGACACAAGTCTTTACAACTGAGGGTAGGTCTACGCTGTAGTAGGGAATAAAGGTGTTCAAACAGCAAGCAGACCAATTTTAGACAGAATACAACCTACACAGTATTAACCACAGCCTTTCGCTGAAGATGTTCTCAACTCAGGTTACTAACCCTCATTAGCTAACTCAGCTTAAAATAGCAGTGGAAACATGGCAACTCAGACTTGGGTTAGTAGCTCAAGTTCAATCCCAGGTTCCCCCAGAGGCTTTAACTCAAGCTGCTAAGCTGAATTAAAAGCATAGTTGCTGGGTTTTTAATTCTATTTTAACCTGCGTTAGCTAAACTGAGGTTGTTGTTTTGTTCTTTTAAAAAAGAGAACCCTTTTTTTTTTTTTTTTTTTTTGGCCAGTGTAGCTGTATTCTGACAGAATGGAGAGAGTTGTGTCGTCTGGCCTGCCTGAAGGTCGAGGGAATAGAAAGATTGGCACCTAAATCCTGATGTGTATTTTGCTGCATCTTTGGGCTTGTTTTCATAAGTTCACTGCAGAAAATCCATGTTTTCCCATTGCAGTGTTATAAAACAATGAAGAGTATTTCCACCAAGTCTCTCATATCCTGAGACACGCAAAACCTAGTGGTTATAAGTTTGGTTAAACAAGCACATGTGGTTAAACAAGCACTGACATGTGGCAGCCAAATGACTATTTTTCTCATTGCTTTCAATGCTCAAGCCTGACCTGCCACCAAGGATACATGGTCAATACCTCAAATACTGTAGCTTCTTTAGAAGTGTCATCAAGAGCTTGAATTTTCATTCCGGGAGGCTGAAATAGTGAAATTTGAAAATATCTTTTCAAATTAATTCGAACTTCTAAAGGAAACCTAAATAACAAGCAAAAGGCTGTGGTTAATGCAGTGTAGGTTGTATTCTGTCTAAAATTGGTCTGCTTGCTGTTTGAACAGCCTGCATGCACTGCTGCAGCATAATGATTCAAGCCAATCGGACTAATCTGATTTGACCCCCCAACCATACCACTATACCAGAAAAGAGTACGTCGGCCAAAATTCTGATGTGCACAGACTTTTATAGACTTATCAATGGGCAAGCATTGCAATGAATCTAACCTCATTTTTTCCTAATACTTTGCAATTGCTTTCAAGTCTCACACTGTAAGCTAAGATTAAGATCACTTCTGGCTACCATGTTTCAGAATATTTCAAAAGCTAACTTTGCAAACATCTCTTTGAGTGGAGTTAACAAAGCAACAAATTGTATTTCCTCAGTTTGTATATCACAGAACAATCCTTTTCTTATGAACAAAATGCTACAGTTTGTGCTTCCATATAATTCACCTGAGCAGCAGAATGGCCATGTAGTTGTATACCTAGGCAATAAATTCCAGAAGTCTGAGACCCACTTGCAAGAAGACTGTCCTTATCAGGAATTCTCATGTTTTCTGTAAAACTATTTAAACTTTCTGCCTTGAAACTCATGGATATTTTGCTTTTCTGAAAAGTGCAGGGATATCTGTTTTTCATAATCTTTGTGTGCATAGGTGCTGGAACTAGGGGCATTGGTAGTGCTGCTGTACCCCCTGGCTTGAAGTGAATTCCATTATATACCGGGTTTACAGTTTGATTCAATGGCTCTCAGCACCCCCACTATAAAAATTGTTCCAGTACCCCTGTCTGTATGATGTGGCACATTTACTTGGTCAAGAACTTTTGGTAATAGAGCTTTTTGTTAACAAAAATAATGTTGGTTTGTGTTCAGATACTCTTCAACTTTTGATTTTTTAAAAATTCATTGTGTGTGGGTATGTAGGTTTTTATGCAAATAGTTTTTAAACACTTAGCATGGTAAATCAAGGATCGACTTCAAATTAAACTGCCTGACCCTGGTGACAGCAGTTAAGTATATAAATGTACAGCTGCAGCAAAGTTCTAGGGCTGATCTAAACAGTTTTTTGTACTGACTTAACAATATCTGTTTAATAACCTAGATAATTAAATTGTGCAATCCACTTAGGGTGGACATACTTATACCAGTATTAAGGTACTTGTATCATTATGGATTATTTCCATAAATTTACTGACAGGCTATTCTGATATATGCATGTTTATACTGATATAACTTTATACCACCATAGGAAAACTGACTTCTAAACAAATACAGGACCTTCCCCTCCAAAGTCAAGTCAAATAATACTTGCTGCTGCTGCACTGAAGTATTTATTTTACTTTGGCATCGTTAGCAAATTAAACTGCTTACCATTCTAGCAAAAATAATTGCCTTCAATTGATCTGACTAAACTTAATTGCCTTTTTTGGAAAATTCAAGGAGCATCCAGATTTCTAGTCTTTAATATCCAGCTATGCCTCACTCATACCTCTTTAAAATAAATCATTAAATAAATGGGCAGGGAAAATTAGCTATCTGTGGTTTTGAAAAAGTATAAATATTTATCTCTTTTCATAACTACGGCTGTCAAGAAAACTAGCTCAATAATTGTGCGCACACACACACACACACACACACACACACACACACACACACACACACACATATACACTGTACATTGAACTGTGACTAAGTGCTGTCAGAGGCCCTGAGCATCATGAACATCATAATATGACATCAGACGTGTGATGGTACAGTTCCTCACAAAACAAGAGATGGGTCTCCCTACAGCTTCGGAGCCAGGGGCTCAGACCTCACTGGGCTTCTTTTTAACCTTACCCACATAAAATATCTAAGCAGAGCACTGGCATTCACTGCTCTGTTGTGTAGCAGTCAAAGCAGAAACACTGGTGCCCCATCTAGTGCTTTGCAACTATACAAAACACTTCTACTTCCATAATGCTTCACAGGCAAAACACCCAGCCTCACGTCACTAGCCAAGCAAAATGTAATTACTTTACATCACTTGTCTGTCTAACCAACCAATCTTATGTCTAGCAATAAAAAGCCGCACTGTGCTTCAAGTTTGCTTCTAAAAGGCTCAGTAAAGCAAAGTCTATAATACTATCATTCAAATGAATTACAAAGTGAATATTGTACTGTCATGAATAAGCAGGTTTCAGACTTGCTGGAATTAAAAACAACATTTTAAAGTGAATAATGGTTCATTCAAAACTATGATTAGCTGACACAGGCTTCATTTTGTGTAATCTGATTCATGGACTAATATGTGATAAGTGGAAGCATTTGCTTATTTTCAGCTTTGTTGGACAGGGATAATAAATAACTGTTCAGTATAATAACCAAGCTTGCACTTCCTGCATGAGATATGCTATTCTGGAGATGTTACATATTTCTTCAGAAAGGCTTTTGAAAGAAATTCCAGAAGGGCACCTAGGAGACTAGCTTCATCCCATGCAGGGTGCTGCATTGTGCAGAGAGGGCTCACTCCCTGTGCCACCACCCATTACACTTGAAACAGCAAAGGCAGTCACAGAGGGGCTAGCTCCACCAGCCCTATGCCATTTAGGGACTTGCCTCTGCCACAAGAAATAGTGGGACAGATCCACTGTATTAGCCCTTTTGCACTAGAGCTCAACAGGGTTGTCACGCAGGGGGTGAATCTGACCCCATGCATTTGTATCTAATGGAAATACCTACGCATAGAAATAAAATGACATGTGCCACATACATGGACAGACCACTTCCAGGTTCTGGAAAAATTAGCGTTCTCCAATTTGATACCTGTCTTCTGCCTCATTGATAGGTACTGGACAAACACAGAACAAACAGTCTCGGTCCCAAAGATCTTACAATCTAAGTACAAGAGGCAACAGATGTTTACAGACAGGAGCAGAAGCAAAATAGCACAACATACTGAGACCACAGCCTACCAACAGCCTAACTACTGGCAAGTTTGTTTGTTTGGATTTTTTTTGTAGGTATCATGGAAAAGAAGAGGGGATGGATTTGAAGGTGGATAATGAGGTAGCTCTGTAGATGTTTATGGCAAGTTCCTCCAAAACATAAGGGGAAAGCATGGGAGAAAACTCAAAGATGATTGTTTTGAAAATGTAATGAGTAGGTTAAGAAGGCTGGCATCATAGGACTCCACTGGCTCCAAGTACCATACACGTGTTTAAATGTCAAATCCTGAAACATAGATTTATTTTTTTCTAATTGAGCCAATTAAAATTCAGGCTATTCTAAGCAGATAATTGAATGCAACCTCTCTGTTTTTTCTCTTTCTCTAGAAGAAGGTTGAATTCCCCTACTGATGTGTACTAAAAAGGCTCAACTGCAGAAGAAAATGTCAAATTTTGCATTCATTTTTCAGTGCAAATCAGAATTCAATATTTTGAGAACAGCTTATAAACGTAGCTACAAACTTGGAGATTGAGAATATAGAGACTATTGACAAAATAAAGTTCGGTAAAAAAATAGCCACATGATCGTATATACTCAAAATTAAAAGAGCAGAAAGCAGAAACAGTAAACACATTTTCCTTAACTTAAACCTGGGTTTAAAGTTTAATTATAGGCAGCTTCCATTATGCAAAATGACATTCACCTTGTAAATTTTCACTTGTAAATCAGAGTACTAACATTTTTAAAGGTCAGAATTCTTGTAAAATTATGAAGGGAAACTTTTTTACACATAAGATAGAAGTGTCTTTTTTAAACAGGCAGATGCATAACTCACTACTAGCAGGGTCAAAGGAAGCCATGTGCATTACTATCCTTACCTTTTAAAATGCTGTGAATTGTACTGTTTGAATGTATAGCATATGGGAGGCAGCATCTGATGATCAACTCCAGAAACATTCTATTAGTGGTACAGTTTGTCACAGATTTGTTAGGGTCCCCCATCAGAGCATGGTGATATAAATAAAGTGGCATGTGGTGGCTGACCCTTGTTTGTGTGTGCAAGGTTGGCAGGAGAGGACAGTGAAACTTTCCTCTGATAAAGAGGCCAGACACACTCGACCTCCAAGCTTCTATGAACACTGGTGTAAACATTCCTGTGCAAGCCATCTGAAAAGAAATGAGGAAGCAGAGTCATGGACTAGCCTGAAGCAGCTGG
The DNA here is from genome assembly GCF_007399415.2 of Gopherus evgoodei. Taxonomy (NCBI): domain Eukaryota; kingdom Metazoa; phylum Chordata; order Testudines; family Testudinidae; genus Gopherus; species Gopherus evgoodei. The sequence goes on along the minus strand of NC_044327.1, from coordinate 66,774,719 downwards.
CAGACTTGGCCAGCCACAGAGGGGAGTGCACACAGCATGCTTTTAATTGGAGGGGTAGGGACTGTGGTCCCCAGGAGCACTAAAAGTCTTTCTGCCCTTCTGCAGGACAATACCACCTGGAGCTCACAGAAGGGGCACTGTAACTCCACACCATCTCCAATATGGGTTTTCATTCTGCCTCCACATTTTCCCCTCTAATTTCTATGAAACTTTGGAAAAGACCTATTAAACATAGGCCCAGATCCACAAAGGGACTTACTGGACCAGCAATGGGATTCACAAAGCCCTAGTTAGATGCCTAATGCATGGGGGGAGAGGTGCCTATGAATGGGATCCACAAAAGCCAGCATGCTGGACAAGGAGCCACCTAAACTAGACAATGGAGAGATGCTGATGAGAGGGGTGGGTCCTAAGCCCCTTCTCTCTGAGTTTGGCACTTATCTCTTCCTGTGATCCACAGCCAAGCACCTCTCTCCTGGTCAGCTGACTTAAACATATTAACTGCTTCTTGCAAGAGTGAGTTAGGCACCTGCCTTGCTACACATGGTGGTGCCCATGTAACTTTTAGCCCTGGGGTTAAAATGCTCACCTCAGATGCAGGACACCTGGGTTCAATTCTCCCCTCTGCTCAGAGGCCACATACCAATCAGCTCCAGTCCCAGGCAAAAGTTTATTTTTCCATAGCTTGTGGATCATGCTAGGGCTTAGGTGGGCAATAAGTGTGTTAGAAACATTAAGCATACTCAGAAACATCTAGGCACCTACAGGGGTAGGTGGCAGTCTAGCATGGGTTTTGTGGATTGCAGCAGTGCCTAGAACTGGGACTTAGGTGCCTAGCTGCACAAAGGAACTTGGATGATAGACACTCTAGCCCCAGCCCAGCAAAACATTTAGGTATGTGCTTAACTTGAAGCTCAGTGCGTACTCAATATATTGACTTAAGATGACCTACATTTTCAGAAAGAACTAGTGAATCTGTGTCTCAGTTCTTATGCTCCCAACTTGAGACACCCTTAAAGGGACTTTTTTAGAGGGTAGGTACTCAGCACACTTGAAACATCAGCTCTCTTTAGGGTTTCTCACATTGGAAACCACAACCTCAATCAACCACAATCCGTTGCCACTTTTGGAAAGTGGAGGCCAAAGTACTGATAAAGCTAACTATGCATATCTTATTCCATATTACACTCTTTCTGGTAGATGTAATTGGAAATACATATGCCACCAAATCAGTATGTATTCATAGTGAACGTGGAAAAGCAAGATTTAAGCATGGAAATACGAAACTGTAGTACTCTCTCACGCTGCATATAATGGTCTCTATTAGAATTATAGTAACAAGTTTGCATTATCAGACAGAAGGAATTATTTTAAACCTTCTTTGTACATTTTAACCTTAACTACTGAGTAGTTTTGTTTCTTGGGTAGCACTTTAATATGCATCTGGTGTCTGTTATCCTGCAGTTACTAATGGGTCATTATTTTAGGCAGCTGTTTTTTAATTGTGGATATCAGAACCTGCAAAAGTGAGTTGATGCATATCTCTGAGCTCCTCTTTTTGAGAAGGTGGATATGCAATCACCTTCAATTAGACTGGAAATGTAGCTTGCAGAATCATAACTATTAATTATGTGGGTTTTTTTTCCCTTCAAAGTCTAATCATGAAAGGCTGTCTTGTGGCCCAAAAAACAATGCTGCATTGGGAAAGGCGAAAGAGACCCTGCTTCAGCAGGGGAAGCTGGATGCCTCCTACCTGTGGAAGACTGGAGGCGGTACAGACCTAAATAGGGCAGTGTGAATAACTGCAAATTTGTTTTGGGTGCCGGTCCAAAAAATAAAAAATCACTTTGTGCTAAAACAAAATCAAAATGTTCAGTGAACTGAAACATTTAGTTTCACTTTATCAACCAAAATGTCTAATTTCAATTTCAAGGTTTTGAAAACGTTAATTTTTTCTATAAAACTGAGGGGAAAATCCAAAATGGAATAACCTTTCTGAAATGAAATTACAACTTTGCATTTTCAAAATGCCAAAAATGAACTATCTTGTCATTTAAAAAAAAATAACAACTCAAATTCATTATTTGTTTTGGTAAACCTGAATCTACACTGTTTCAGTGAGGGATGGGGAGGGGTTTGTATGAAAAATGTTGCCCAGCTATATTCAAACAGTTTAGAAGCATTCAGTATTCAGAATCAAATTTTAGCTGTTGGTAGCTATGATTGGATATAAAGATCACATCATTTGTTTTTTCTCCCTAACTGGATGAGCATATAGCTCCCAGAATTGGATTTCTAGTGTGAATACTCAGTTGTGTTCAAAATTCACCACCTTTACAAGCATTAGAATAAATCATACAACTCACTGTTTCCTCAAACATCGGTGCAGCCAAATCACTTGTTAAAACATTGCATAAAGGAACACACAAAGGGTACAAACACAGGCATAAAGAATCCAATATATTTTCAGTTGATATTCACAGGCATTTTTAGATAGTATGTGGATATCTTAATTAGTTAGTGAATGTACAGTGCTTTGAAATGTAACATTAAGTAGTATTGGTGCCTTACTACCATGAGCGTATTAGAAATGCACAGAATAGATGATGGATAGTTAAAATAACTGTTACACATTTTATTGCTTTGAATTCTTCTGATTGAACCTTAATTTAGTTCAAATATGCAGAGCAGAGTGGAAACAACTTCATATACAATAATCATAGTCCCTAACAGAAATTAAGAGAAAATGTACAACAAAGGCAAAATGTCAAATCTGGTTGCATTAATAGGGGATTTGCACTAGGTCTGAATCTGACTTAATTGCTAGCAAACTGCAAAGTGTTTCTTATGGAATTCAACCCTCACGCTTAAAATTTAGACAGCAATCCCCAGAATATTCAAATTATAAACAATGTTGCTAATTAGAACCAAGATGTTGCACTAAAATATTATGTAGTTCTACTTCTTAACTCTATCAAGCAGTAGTCAATAAATATATTTTTAGGTACTCTTCTTCTCCCCTCCCTCCGCATTGTTAACACTAGATATCAGATGAATGTAACTTTTTTTTAATAGCTAAAATTTTGACTCATTGATACTACTCAAAATATCATCAGGTACAGATCAGATCACGATTTGCAAACATTGGCCTGATTATTTCATAACTATGATTGATACATTTTCACAGCACAGACTTAATAGAAGTAATTGGAAAATATTTTTAAGAACTAAGGATGGATAGTGTCACTTCTATAGAAGGCTGATTTTAGGCTGCCATCTTGTGGCACAAGTTTTTTTTTTTTAAGGATAATCTTCAGGCTGGCGATATTACCCTCCACCTTAGTGAAGGCTGGTGCAGTTTGGAATATTCTGAGAACATATATAATTAGGCTGAAAGGAAATTATATTCATAAGATTGTTTTGGGTTCTTTTAGGTAATTTACCTCTTCTAATTATGTATTATAAGTTAATGTTTATTTCCTGACTGTTTCCTACTCTTTTACTATGTCCCATATACCATAAAAGCAATACAGTCCAAATTTAGTTCAGTGTGCAAATTAGATACACAATTACACAGGCATTTTTGGCACAAGGCTGTAACTGCCTTTCCCTTTGAACATTAAGCTCTAGCTGTTTCATGTAATGAGCCAAACTTTATTCTCAGTTCCACATGGCAACCTTTCACTGTAAGCCGTGGACTTGTGTGTGCACACAAACCCAGGACTGAATCTGATCCACTTTAGTAAGAGTCTGATGTACCATCCTCTGAAATACTTGTCCTTCAGGGATGTCCGATGGGGCTCTCACAGCCACGTTTCCCCAGAGTCGTGTAGCAGAGTGCACATGATGAAAGGCACAGAACTGGGGATCTGCCTCACAGCAGCTAAGGAAGCTATCAACCACCATTTGCCCAACAAACTTATAAAATCTCCTGGAAAGGATCATATGGTATTGGATTTTCTTTAGAACAAAATGTTAAGTACACAGGAAGGGGCTTTTTGTTGTTGTTTTTTATTAATTTAAACAAAAACCTTACCCCAAGAAGAGATTTTAACTCCAGAAAAAGAGGTACCAGAAACTCCATGGAGTTCACTAGAGACTTAGCTATTTGCTCTTGAGGTTTTTTTGCATAGAACGTGATCAGACACTGGTGATACGTGCTCAGACACTGATAACTACAGCATAATGTTCAAATCTTGTGTAAGACTGGTGAGTAGTGTGAAGGCCTTATGGGAGCTGGGAAGGATCAGGACTAAACATGTTATTGCAAATCTGTGCAACATGGTCCATTCCAAAAGCAAAAATATTGCTGCTCAAAGATTTTTATGAGCCCCAGGGATGCTTAGACTAAGAGGAGGTGAGCTGCAGTGCAGGCTGGGATAATTGCCTTCAGTTAGTGTGCAGAATTCTAACAAGTGGCCCCTAAGAGCTCCCTCAGGCCCATCACTGTATCCTGTTATACAAATATTTCATGCTATCTCCAGGTAAATCATTTTAAAGGAGGTGTAATTGTTTTATGCAGTGGTGTTGTAGCCCTGTTGGTCCCAGGATATTAGAGACAATATGGGTGAGGTAATACCTTTTATTGGAGCAACTTCTGTTGGTGAGAGAGACAAGCTTGTCTCTGTCTTTTGAGCTGTAGGTGTGTCATTCAGCATCACAATCTGAAAGCTCATATGGTGAGAAACAATCTTCACTATGGTGAAATATAGCATTAAACTCTCATGTTGCAGAGCAAATGGGGGAAATGACTGACAATGCCCTGAAAGATGGGGACAGAACCAGGGAGTAGCTGTCTTGTGCAACCCGTTCCTCTCCAACTACTGGTTGAATTCTTAAAACATTCTGGTTTTGTTGTTGTTTGTTTTTTAAACAAAGCTGTTTTTATTATATGCCTGTTAAAAAGTCTCATCACTGTATAAAAGGTGAATGGCAAAGGAAACATTAACCTGGGTAGTCAGGTACACTTGTGCCACACATAAAATAAAATATCTATTACTAAGCTGTTATTGACATAACGGAGGAGCAAACAACTAACAACAATCTCCAATTGCTTCTAATGTGTATGTACTCTTAAGTTCGCTTGGTTGTTTTTGAGTCACACGCTAATGTGAAAGTGTGTTGTAATGAAAATGTAGCAAGTTCTTCCCCTCATGCTTTTGGTTCCGTATGCTAGGTTTCAGTCTGAAGCAAATATTAGACCCTCTTATTGAAGGGCTTACAAAGTGGGTTACATTATTACAATTGTAAAAGCAAGGAGATAATTGGGCACAGTGCATATGAACTGCAATCCTGCTATGTGTTTGACTACATCTCTCATATCCACCCTGACTTTTATCCAGTCTGTCTCCTCACTGTATGCTCTGTTATTGATTTACCTTTTTTGACATGAAGAACTGTTACATGGCTCTCTCCACTGATTAAAATGACAACTGGTCTTTTTAAAATAATGCTCTTTACAGTGCTCAGAATGCTTGGCCTATTGGCGATGAGAATAATTAATTACAACACTAAAATACAGAAGAGTGTAATCGCTTACTACTTACTCTTCCTGTTAAAGCTTCCTCTCACTATCCACTCCCACAACACTGATGAAAATGCTTTCAGGAACACCTGGCTGATTTCTAGGGGCCAGATTCTGCCATCCTCACTAATGCTAAGTGGTATCTTACTGTGCGAGGAACCCTCACTGAGTTCAAGACGACTAGACTGCTGGAAGATGCTACTCCTTGTAAGCAAGGGCTGCATAATCTGGCTCTAGGTGACTAGAACAGCACTGTGCTAATCCATTATCTGCAATATGATATGGCCTCCATTGTCTTCACTACATTGGGAATAAAAAAATGCAAACTCCTATGCAATGAATAAAACAATGGTTCTATTGGAAGAATAGTCTCTCGCCACTCTAAGTAATTTCACGTTTCATAACAATGATTCTTAAAACATCACTTTTTGTTTACACAATCCTGCTCCCACTGAAATACGTGGGTAAATTCTTTTTGGACCCATTACGCAATCCTTACTTCCCAGCAAGCAGCACTTGCTCACGTATACAGTCCCAGTTGAGCTACCCATGTGACTAAGTGCTACCTAGCACAAGTAAGGATTCTGTAGAATCATGCATCTAAGAAACATTTGTGTTAGCATCTGAAAAACAATATTTAACAGATCAAAGGAAATAAAAATAGGGTATTACAAACAGGTTTCTTTTTGGCCTGGCAACAATCAAGGAGTGCTGTTTTTCTAGGGATTTTATTTTTGTATTTTTGTTTTTTTGTTTTGTTTTTTTTTAAGTGACATACTGTTAGGATGGTTGTGTCACAGCTGCTGTACCAGGCTGGATGTATTGTTTATAACAAGACCCGATGAAAAGACAGAGGCAAGGAGAATATGCTGGAAAACAATTCCACAGATGACACATTTGTCTGTGTGACATGGTTTCACTGAGTTTGCCTCTATATTCTTGACATTAGAATGGCTAATGGACAACTTGTTGAACTGAGTGACTGCTTAAAATATTTTACTTGGAAACTCAGGGACAACAAGCACATATTCCTGCTTAGAAGTAGGACAGCTGAGAAAAATGAGTATATATAGAATTTATCACTACATAAGGCCAATAAAATAACTTAGGTGGGAGGAATTCTCCTTATCTCTAGTTTTTCAGTCTGTGTGGGCATCTTAATGTTAGCAATGCATTTTCCCCTTTGTCTGAACTTTTTTTTATCTGAACAAAAAGAAAAAGGAAGGTGAGTGGGAATGACAGCTACTGTGCTCTGGTTAACAGTTAAGTATGTAGAGACAATTCATTTTACATATGATGGATGCTTAACAATTACTAATCTTAAATTGCAGTGGCACAGCTGGAGAGGGAAGTGGAAGCTGCTCAAGAAGATAAATGAATATGACAATTTATTAAAGATACATGGTTAGTGCTTGATGCAGCTCTACTCTTTTAAGGAACAATAGTGGATGAGTGGAAGAACACCTGAATCACTGTAAGAAGAGACTGAGAAAGGGAGACAAGTAATTGGGGGTTGGAATGAAGGAAGGGAGCTGTAATATACAGTGCATGACAGCTGGAAATAGACAATGTGGGTATGCTGTAGGGATAAGTATATTAAAGTGATATTACAGTTTGAAGGTGAGAAAGAAGCAAAGGGCTTTTGTCCATTGTGTTGAAAAGAAGCAGAGAACTCAGCAAGTAACTAGGAGAAAAAGTTAAGGATGTTAAAGTGGAATAGATGAGGGGAGGAGCAAATTGTGCTCTCACTTGCATCCATGCAATTGCTGTTAAGTCACTGACATGTAAATGCTTCTGGCCCTATGGGACAAGATCCTGAAGCACTGCGGGCAACAGGTGTTTTGCCAGTGATTTCAGTGACAGCAGATTTAGGCCCATGGTATGTAGTGAGGCACCTATGGTCTTAATTGTCATTTTTTGTTTTTGATAGAGCAAAATCAAGCCCTTAGAGCTAGATTCCCAAAGAGATTTGCGCATTGCAATGCTAAGTATTGCAGCACCTAACGCTTAGATTACCCTGCTGCTTAGTAGAACTAGCAACACCGCGTTAGGCTCCTGATTTCTTATGCAAGGCCTGGGGTGAATCGGGTGCCTAAGAATGGAATTCACAGAAGCCAGCACATTGAGCAGGGAGCTGCCTAAACTACCTGGTAGGAAATGCTGAGGAGGGGGGTGCGGCCTTACACCCTGGTCCTCAGAGGTATTTAGGTGCCTAACCCTACTCAGGATTCAGAGCAGTGAATCCTCTGCTGGAGTTATGTGCTTAAGGCAAGCTAGTCAGATTTTGTGCAAAACAAACAAACCCTGCAAAAACTGAGGAGGAAGTGCCCCCCACTAGGGAGCCCAGTGGTTAGAGCACTTTAGCCAGGATGTAGGCAAGCTGGGTTCAAATCCCTACTCTGCCTGACATGGAGCAGTGTTTTGAATCCCATCTTCCAGGTGAGTGCTGTAACCACTGGGCCATGAGGTATTCTGAGGGCAGGACTCTCAATCTCATGTTGAACCTGTGCCACTGTATGTAAATCATTAAATAATCACTGGGCAAAAGTGAAGTGACTGTATAGAAAAGTGGTTAGGGCACTCCTGGGAGGGACCCAGGTTCCAGTCCCTGTGCCTCAATGTATAACTAATCATTTATACAACATGGAACAGCTTCAACAGGAGAGGTTGAAGACCCATCCGAAAACACACGATAGCCCGCCCAGTCATTGTGGCAGTCATGTGGGAGGTGGGATTCAAGTCCCTGCTCCATCTTAGGCAGAGTGTGGGGATTTAAACCTGCATCTCCCACATCCTGGGTGAGTATTATAACCACTGCACTGTTGGGCAGAAAAGGTGTAAGAGGAGATGCCCCCTTGTGTGGATTTAGTTGTGCTCTGTGCATGCTTCCTGGATCAAGCCCTGAAGGCAAGATAGATGGGGAAATACCTAGTTTGTGAATCCCACTGGGACTAAGACATTAATTAGGGACCAAGCTGCTGGATGATGTCAGAACTCAGGTGGCTGTGCACCTGCCGGCTGCTGAAATTCAGGCACCTGGAGGACTATAATGGAGAACACATAGGCACCTACAGGGTTAGGTAGCTGACTGATTTAGTGAATGGTAGTGGTACCAAAATGTTGCACTTTGCCACCTAAAGTAGCAGTTATGAACTTAAGTCCCTTTGTGGATCAAGCCTTTAACCTACAATTTTGACACGCAGCCTCAAGTATTAGTATCTGACAAAACACTTGAGAATAAAAGGAAAAGCACTTTGGGGAAAAATTTCTATTTGGTACTAGCTTACTCATGCTACTTCTCTAGACCCTATCACGGCTTCTCTCAGATAGACCTATTTGCTTATTTCTGTATTTCAAAAAAACTTTCTAAGCACACTCATCTAATTAAACAAGTTGCCAGTCAGCCTTTCCCATGTCAAGAAATGAAGGCCAAACTCAGTAAAGACATGTCACACAGAAAGATGTCATCTGAAAAATTGTTTTCTAGCACTCCTCCTTTCCCAGACTGTCTTTTCATCGGCCCTATACTAGTTAGAATAAATCAAGTTTGCTGTCTATAAGGATGCTACTGATATAGCAGAGGGCTTAGACTATGGACACTAGCCTAGAGAAGTCTTAGAATATTGCATGGCTCTTTTAACCCCTATTCTCCCGGAAGGAAGAGGCACACTTCTGGTCTCCCAGGTTTAAGAAATATCAATTCAACTGGAACAGGTGCAGAGAAGAACTACACCTCTAGCCCGATATAACGCTGTTCTCGGGAGAAAGAAAATCTCACCGCGTTATAGGTGAGATCGTTTTATATCAAACTTGCTTTGTCCCACCCTGTTCCTTGTTCCCTGACCATGCCCTCCAGAGACCCCTGTCTCCTGACTGTTCTAATCCCTAGCCACCCCCCCACCCGACCCCCTGACAGGCACTCACTGGCAGCGGCAGGAAGCAGAGCCACCCGGCCCCAGTCTGCTCCACTCTGCCAGCTCCCAGCTGTAGCGCTCCACTTCCTGCCGTTGGTGAGTGCAGGGAGGTTGGGAAAAGGATGCCCCCCTGCACTCACCTGTGGTGGGAAGCAGAGGGACGCGGCTCCAGCCGTGACGCTGGGAGGCGGCTGGGGAAAGGTCCCACACTCACCTGTAGTGGGAAGTGGAGCACCACGGCTGGGAGCTGGCGGAGTGGAGCTGGCTGGGGATGGGTTGCTTCGCTTCCAGCCACAGGTGAGTGCGGAGCGGTTGGGGAAAGGATGCTCACCGCACTCACTGGCGGCGGGAAGTGGAGAACTGCGGCTGGGAGCTGGCAGAGTGGAGTGGACTGGGACTGGGCTGCTCCGCTTCCGCCGCTGATGAGTGTGGGGGAGATCCTTTCCCCCAAGTCCCCTTCCTGAGCCACATGGCTGCGGCCGGGCTGAGGGAAGCAGAGCGGGCTGCTCCTGGCTCCCTGCTAATCTTCCAGGCCACTCTGAGACTGCAGGGCCCTCAGAAATGTCCTCTCACAGCCTCTGTTCCCCAGACCCTGGTGGAGGGAGCCCCTGACTGTCCCCGAAACCCTCTGCCTCTTATCGAACCCCTGGTCTGGCCCAGCACCCTTAACATGCTGCCTAGAGCAGCATGTCAGAGCTTTACCACGTTGTATGCAAACCCGCATTATATCGGGTCGAGTTATATCGGGGTAGAGGTGTACTAGGATGATCAGAGGAATGGAGACCCTGCCTTCTGAGAGGAGACTTAAGGAGGCTGGCTTATTTAGCTTAATAAAACAAAGGATGAGGGAAGACACGGATGCTCTCTATAAATACATCAGAGGGATAAATAGCAGGGAGGAAGAGGAATTATTTAAGTTAAGGCACAATGCTGGCACAAGAACAAATTGATATAAATTGTCCATCAATACGTTTTTGTCTGATTTCAACCCTAAGGTTTCTAACCATCAGAGGAGTGAAGTTTTGGAACAGTATTCCAAGGGGATCAGAAGGGGCAAACAAACCTAATTTGTTTTAAGATCAAGTTTGAGAAGTCATAGAGAGGATGGTATGTTGCGATTTCCTACAGTGGCATATGGCCCATCTGCAACAGCTTGTAATTAATATCTCCAACAGTCAGAGATGGAGAAGGCTGTGAGTTATTACGTGGAATTCTTTCTCAGGTGTTTGGCTGGTCAGTCTCCTCCACATGCTCCGGATCTAACTGATCACTATATTTGGGATCAGGAAGGAATTTTCCTTGAACTCGTATTGGCAGAGATCTTGGGGGTTTTTCACCTTCTTCTGCAGCATGGGGCATGGGCCACTTGCTGGTTTGAACTAGAGTAAATGGTGGATTCTCTGTAACTTGAAGACTTTAAATCAAGATTTGAAGACTTCAGTAACTCTGCCAGAGGTTATGGACCTACTACGGGAGACGTGGGTGAGGTTCTGTGGCCAATGTGCAGGAGGTCAGACTAGATGAACATGGATGGTCCTTTCTGGCCTCCAGGTATATGCGTCTACAAGTAGAGGCATTGGCTGTACAGGGGGCATGGGCCGTTGACTCAACTTATTTCAGGTCAGCCTCCACCAGCAGGGCTCTGGGGGTACATTTCTCCTGCTCTTCTGCTAGATGATCATAATGGTCCCTTCTGACCTTAAAGTCTATGAGTAGTGATAGACAATTTTTACCTCCTTATGTTTGGCTTCATACACTCTTGTTGGCATATCTAGTCTCTTATTTCCTAAGGAAGACACTGTAGAAATAGCTAGAAAATGGAACTAATTTGTTTATAGCCTGGCTAGAAAGGAAATGTGTTTGCCCTAAACCTTTTCCATCTGACTTCTTTTAATATTGTTTTTCAGATGGTAACACAGTGAGGCAGTCTGTCAAAATTAGTATCCACTGCTGGCACAATTTTTTCCTTTGTTTGGAAAAACAAATAACTATAAAATAAAAATGCACACATTTCTCCACATTAGCAGGTCAGCAGAACTTGTACTGACTGGTGGGGGCGGGGGCAGAGGAGGGATGCACACACATCTGGCTCTACTCTTTCTGTATTTAAGCTTTAGCCAATACAAGTAGTATTTAAATTATAACTATGGGCCTCTAGCTACTCCTTTTTGACTTCCATGTGCCTCTCTTTGGCTGTTAAATTCTGAATGAGTTTTCTTATCACACTTAACACAGGCCAGCATGGTAACTGAGAAGAGTTTATGCAATAAATAACCTTTGACTGGCTGGAACTAAAGGCTCAAAGCAGCTACTCAACATACTTATTTGTTTAGAAATATATAGCGTCACCTGTCTCTAAAGCAACTAGGTGCTATACATCAGTAAAAGCACTCAATAACCAATCAACAGGCTAACAGCACACCTGCTTCTTTATAAACCACATTTCTTATTATAAAGTTAAATGAAAAGCCTGGCTAAAAAAAGAGCTTGTGCTGTTCCCTGATGCTTGCCAAGCAGGTTCAGATGGACTGCCAGCCTGAGTAGGTCCTTCACAATGCTCTGACTGGAACTGGCTATGAGAGTGATCTGGCAGATCTTTACTCCCAGAGCGGGATATTGGTGAAGAGATGGTCTCTCAGATAGCTGGGTTACAGACCACTTTGGTTTTAACTGACACCACCACCTGCTACTAATATCTAGCACAGATCACTGAGGGCTAGTGTTATGCCCTCAAATGTTTGTTACACTTCAGGGGAGTAGCTGTATGAGTTTGAGTCCTTTTCAAGGGTTGCTCTAAGCAGAATGTATGGTAGTACTCTAGCCTTGATGTTAAAGTCATAGACCTCTGTGAGGAGGTCTTGTTGAGGAGGAACAGCAGCACACAAGGATAACCATAGATGAAAAGTGCACTTACATTGCCCAGCTGTCACCTGAGACTCTAAAAGCAGTGAAAGATCCAGAATGATTAAGAAGACTGCAAACCACATCGGCAAAGTGTAGACGAACACTCTGATGCATAACCAGGATTGACAATATACCTTCACCCTTCTTTCTAGATAGAGTAGATATTGGGTAGGTATGAGATGGAAATAACTATGGGCCTGCTTCCTCTGGTCTGCTAATGTCACTGTGTAAGCAGGGCAAAGTGGCCAGAGATAGCGAATGGAGATTTCTTTCTTCACAGAGGAACTCTGCACTGGTGGGAGGCTGGTGGATGTTGCTCCAGTGTAAGGAGAGGGAACCAGTATATTGGTGTGGGGAAGGGCCAGGAGGCAAGGAAGTGGGGGCGTGGTAGAGTAGTTAACCTACTGCTTTCTTACACCAGGGCTGATGACACAAGATGAAAGAGTTCCAACTGGTTCTCAGATACAATGGAAAATCAAATATGACATGTTTCAGCAGTTAGGTTTCTAGCATTTTGCAGTATGTGAGATGCCTCACAGTTTATCACTCTCTTTTTGTCAGAGCTTTGCTGCTGCACTTAGGCTGTGGCATGACTCAGTGTGGGGGTTGGTTGGTTTTTAAATCAGTAATTAACCTGCCTTTCACTTCACTGAGAGGCAGGTCACAAGCCATGAGGGTGCTGCAGTCCCATCTCATTTCATATCAGTAATTTCCTTTCCCTTGGATTCTCCCATGCACGATATTTTGAAGCAGCTGAAAAGAATATTTTTAAATTGGTTGGTTGTATTGAGCTGGACATGGAGTTCCTATTACAGTAAGGATATTGGCCCAGATCTTCAGCTGGTGTAAACTGGCATGGCTCCATTGGCTTCTCTTGCCCCTGACTCTCCTTCCCAGCTCCTTTACATTGCTGCAGCGTCACTGGCTACATGGGGATTCTCCTAGTGTAAGGGGAGTATCCAGGTGGCCATCCCATGGCCTGGTGCCAGATGGAGGGGATATGTCAGAGCATGTCTGAGAGAAAAGGGGCATAGCAAGAGGATCACTGCGCTCCAGTGATCCCTGAGTGCCTGAAAGGGTGGGAGGGATGTTGCAGACAGGCACATCTTAGAACAGCTCTGAGGCCCATTTGCTTGAGTTGATAAGGGTGGTGGTTGAGGGTGCCAGCCAAAATGAGCAGATCATTGAAGAGGGCTGTAGGCAAAAGTTGATAGAGGCCTAATTTAACTTGCACATATTGAGCATCACACAGTTTTAGGCTTCAAAGAGAAGGTTCAAGCACTTTTACAAGGATATTATTGGCTACCAGAACACTGCAAATCTAGGTCATGAGGGTCTGAAAATCCATTTCCACAAACTTGTCTCTGTTCAGTGAGCCTACCAGGCCACATATTGCTTTCAGAACCTGAATTACTGTAACTGTTATGAATTATTTTCTGGATCTTGAATCAGCAGTGCATGACTTCAAAAACTAGCATCAAGAACTCCTGGATTATAGTCCTCCTTCTTTAGGCAACAGACAGTAGTCATACTTCAGTTTAGATCTGACACATTTTGCCTTTGATAATGTGGAAAAAGTCATGCTTTATTTATTGCCAAAAGTTGTTGCATGTTTATATGTAGCTGTCTCATCTACGGATATTTTCACCATTGCTATGCGTTGGTCTCTAAGAATTTACCACCCTTCAGAAAGCCTAGCTCGTCAGGATTATTTGTAGCTGAAAGAACCCTTTTTAAAAAAAAAAAAATCCTTTAGTCATATTAGAGTATGACCTTTACTATGCTAGTCTGAAATGAAGTTGTATAGATATTTAATTCCTTCGAGTTAGAAAGTGATGTTTCATGCTGACCTTGGACATGCTTTCTATTTTTACGCTAAATTGTTCTAAGTGAAGGTGACTTCTTAATTACATAATAGCAATTATATAATGCCTTTCACCTTCAAGGGGCTATACAAATATTAACTAACCTAACACACTATAGCAATTCAAAAATAAAATGAGAAATAGAGTATGGCACAAAAAAAAATCTGTACAGCACGAACAAGTAAAGAAAATTATGATATATTCACTGATCATATTGGGTCAAATCTTCAAACTAACCTCTAAGCATGGTTTGTTCTCTCACTCCCACTTTGCTATTTATGCATGAAATTGTGCACAGACCTGGTAATCTCATACCTATTTATGCACAGTACATGTGCACTGAGAATCATATTTTCTGGGGGCAGGAGAGAAATTAAGAACCAAACTGCATGTAAGACCAAAAAAGCCATATGCATACAAGGCTTAACTGAAGTCTTTAGGGGCCCTGCAGTCCTTTCACACACACACTACCTTATATACAACTGAGACATTTAATGTTCATTTTTGTAACTCTCTTTTTGTACCAGGATTAGTAGTAAAATATTGGAATTTTGCCCATGCACTGAATCTTTTAAACTTGAGGCTGGACATTTCATTTCCTCCTGGAATAAAATACATGTTTACTAATATAACTGAGATCCTTGACATTACTTTCATATGTGGCAGGATGACAGGACTGGGCCAAAAAGATTTCATTTAAATCAGTATACAGTCCTGAATTATCTTTTTTTACTTTGATTATTGGATACCTTCCTGAAAACTGGGTTGCTATATCACCTGATTCAAAAGGAACTTTGTCCCTCAAAAAGTAATAGCAAAAAATATTAAGTACATTAGAAGCAGGAAGCCTGCTAAACAACCAGTGGGGCCACTGGATGATCAAGATGCTAAAGGACCACTCGGGGACGATAAGGCTGTTCCAGAGAAACTAAATGAATTCTTTGTATAGGTCTTCACAGCTGAGGATCTGAGGGAGATTCCCAAACCTGAGCCATTCTTTTTAGGTGACAAATCTGAGGTACTGTCCCAGATTGAGGTATCATTAGAGGAGGTTTTGGAACAAATTGCTAAACTAAACAGTAATAAGTCACCAGGACTAGATGGCATTCACCCAAGAGTTCTGAAGGAACTCAAATGTGAAATGGCAGAACTACTAACTATAGTCTGTAACCTATCATTTAAATCAGCTTCTGTACCAAATGGCTGGAGGATAGCTAATGTGACACCAATTTTAAAAAGGGCTCCAGAGGTGATCCCGACAATTACAGGCCAGTAAGCCTGACTTCAGTACTGGGCAAACTGGTTGAAACTATAGTAAAGAACAAACTTGTCAGACACATAGATTAACATAATTTGTTGTGGAAAAGTCAACATGTTTTTTTGTAAAAGGAAATCCTGCCTCATCAATTTGTGAGAATTCTTTTGAGGAGGGTCAACAAGCATGTGGACAAGGGGGAATCCAGTGGATATAGAGTACTTAGATTTTCAGAAAGCCTTTGACAAAGTCCCTCACCAAAACCTCTTAAGCAAAGTAAGCAGTTATGGGATAAGATGGAAGGTCCTCTCATGGATTGGTAACTGGCTAAAAGATAGGAAACAAAGGGTAGGAATAAATAGTCAGTTTTCAGAATGGAGAGTGGTAAATAGTGGTGTCCCCCAGGGGTCTGTACTGGGATCAGTCCTATTCAACATATTCATAAATGATCTGGAAAAAGGGTTAAACAGTGAGGTGGCAAATGATAAAAAATTACTTAAGATAAGTCCCAGGCAGACTTGGAAGAGCTACAAAAGGATCTCTGTGCAACATATAAAATATAGTTAGGATTACATTTTGCCATGTGCATTACTGTGCATTTATCAACATTGAATTTCATCTGCCATTTTGTTGCCCAAAGATCCTTTTGTAGCTCTTTGCAGTATGCCTGGGAATATATATATAAATAAAATGATGGGGTCTAAATTAGCTGTTACCACTCAAGAAAGAGATCTTGGAGTCATTGGGAATAGTTCTCTGAAACCATCCATTCAATGTGCAGAGGCAGTCAAAAAAAGCGAACAATATTGGGAATCATTAAGAAGGGGATAGGTAAGACAGAAAATATTATATTGCCTCTATATAAAACCATGGTACACCCACATCTTGAATACTGCATCCAGATATGGTTGCCCCATCTCATAAAAGATATATGAGAATTGGAAAAGGTACAGAAAAAGGGCAACAAAAATGATTAGGGGTAGAGAACAGCTTCCGTATGAGAAGAAGTTAATAAGACTCGGACTTTTCAACTTGGAAAAGACATGAGTAAGGGAGGATACGTTTGAAGTCTATAAAATCATGACCGATGTGGAGAAAGTAAATAAGAAATAAATTCCTTCTCATAATACAAGAAGTAGGGGTCACCAAATGAAATTAATAGGCTGCAGGTTTAAAACAAACAAATTGACTGCATTTTGTGAAGAAATACTTCCATCTGTGGGACTCCTTACCAGACAATGTTATGAAAGCCAAGACTATAACAGGGTTCAAAAAAGAACTAGATAAGTTCATGGAGAATAGGTCCATCAATGGCTATTAGCCAGGATGGACAGGGATGGTGTCCTTAGTCTCTGTTTGCCAGAATGGGCGACAGGGGATGGATCACTTGATTACCTGTTCTGTTCATTCCCTCTGGGGAACCTAGTATTGGCCCCTGTGGGAAGACGGGATACTTGGCTAGATGGACCTTTGATCTGATCCAGTATGGCCATTCTCATGTTCTTAAAATAAATTCAGAAAGTCTTTAATTGTATAACTTTGGTGTGCAAAATGTTTCCTTTTTTAAAAGACCTTATTCTTAAACCTAATAATGCATGAGGCTGAGATGACATAGAGGCAGGCAACTCCAATGCAAAGCATACAAGCCTTTTAACATAAAAATTAGACATGATCCAGACTAATTTTACTCCAAATATATTTTGCTGAACTTTTTCAGATGCTGAATTCAGGGGACTAGAGAGTGTTGTAAAAATTTTAAATATAAATGTCATTAACTTGGGAACTATATATCTCCCTTATAAACAGAAGAATAAATGGAGTGTGTGAAGGGGAAGGGACAGAGGTTTATATGTAGGAAACAAATACCTTAGAGAAGAACGTGCAGTTCTTTTCTCCACATCGCACTGCTCTGAGTGCTGATACTGCATAGGAGATAGCTTCTGTTTAGGTTTGCTTGGCAGAGGGATGCTGGGATAAATGGGTGGTAAGTAGACCTGGGAGAGTACATTGGCAACTCTCCAACCCACATACTGGCAGGAGGTTAAGGTCCTGGAAGATGATGGAGCATTTGCACTTGAACTAATAAAAGGATTTGCTGGACCATTTGCTTCAGCCTGTTGAATGAAAAGGAAAAACAAAATTAAACCTACCATAATAAACTGCTAGAAACAAGGTAATGGCAAAAATGATCTGGGATATAATCTATCTACAGAGAGAATTATAAATAAGGCATGTAGTGTTTTTCTGTTTTCCATGGCTCACTTTGATTCAGTGCTTCTCCTTTGAGTCAGTATATGGGGTGAGGTAAGGGAAATAAAAGGTATACAATAGATTATTTGCTTATGTTTATAGAACAAAATGATGAAAATAAGAACTTCTGCATTTTTTTCCTCTTTGAAAACATTAATAGGCACTTCTCAGTTTTAATAAGTTAATACTTTTTATACCAGTTTAAATCTCACCTTTCTATATCTTTTTTCTTTTTTGTGATTAGAAACCTTTTTTACAGAGCCTTGTGAAGGCATTTTCAATAACTCTCCATTCTTACAAACAGGCATTCTGTAAACTTTTAGAGGCATGGTTTGAAATATGGCCTCAAACTGCATGTGCAGTAGAGCATGAAAACAGGTAGTTTTGTGCACACAAAGTAAAACAGAATTTGAGTACATGACATACACATGTAAAATGTTCATTTCCAATTATTGCTAATTTAGTTTTATATATGCAGATAGAGAAACATGAAAAATATGTGCACTCAGTTTCAGAAACTTTGAACTTTGTCCCTCCCATTTAAATGGGACTTTGTGTGTGCCAATATACTGCTGTGCTGATAGACATAACTGTTTTGACTGAATATCTGAAACTATCCCTCAATCCAGAAGGATATTAGCTATACAAAAGATAAATGATCAACTCTGAACAGAGACAGGGTGGGTGAGATATTTTTTATTGGCTCAGCTTGTTTCTCTTGCCAACAGAAGTTGGTCCAATGAAAGATATTACCTCACTCTCCTTGTCTCTCTAATGTTCTGGGTCTGACATAGCTACAAAAATACTGCATACAAATTCGACACAGTTTTTGGGAGAGGAATGACTTTGTTTGTTTGTTTGTTCTTAGTTTTTTATATTTTAATAGTAACAACCAAAACCCACTAGTATCATGTTTCTGTTCCTGTTGTTTTGTTTTGGTGAGGTCCTTGACTGTTTTTAATTACTTTTCTTCTCTGAGGATGTTTTTACTTAGAGATGCCCATAAGGCAACCATTGAAGCTGTTAGCTTCAAAATGTCACACAATGTTATAATCTGTCACTTTTTTATGTTCATAATATAATTGCTCGTTCTTGAAAGTAATTAGGATGTTGCATCCTGTCTATTCTGTTTTAAAATACCAATGAGAAACTATTTACTGAATGTTATAAATCTTTGCGTAGCCCTTTACCAGTCAGACTTCATTTTATATGCCTCTCAAACCTTGTAATGGTAAACAGATTGACATTGATACAAAAAAAGCTTTCTTCATTCCATCATACTTCTTAGCATTACTGAAGTCTGATTTTTGGGTAACATTTATTAATGTCATTATGTAGGTACATTTAAACAATTAAGAGTTAGTAACTGTACAACTTGTTACTTCATTTTACTTCAGTTCCTAAATCTTTTAATTTTTTTATAGCAGCTTCTGCTAGTGACACAGCCATAACTATTTAGTGACAGCATTTCCATTATAAATCCTGGTTTTGTTTTTATTTTCCTCAAGCATTTATAACTGAGTTGTAAATATTCATTCTATGCACAGACTCAGCATACAATTTCCCATCAAATTTGCCTGTGTACAAATGTAATTAAAATTGTTTTGGCTGTCTTTAACACAGAAATGGGAAAAATACTATAGCATTTCATTTTTGACACTTTATGAACCCTTGTCTCTCCTCAGTAGAAGAACTGTGAACATGGAACAACTATACATGAGCTTGCTTTCCCTAGTGAATAGAGAATGTGTTCACTGTCAGTCACACCTTTTATTTCTTTTGGGTATATGAAAAAAAATAAGTAAGCCTCTGGATTCGAGCCTGTGGCAAACAGAACCACTGTAGATTTTCCCTCATGTTCACAGTGGAACTAATATGCAACCTCTTGCTTTAGGGTCAACATATTACATTAGTCTCTCTGACAGTGATTCACCCTTTCCCTGAAGGTGATTTCTACATGACAAGATAAGTGGTAATCTGCTGTTTTTAAAACCAAAACAAATATTTTTGTTCACGTTGGTAGTTTTTCCAAGTCCTTCATGGAGCCCTTACCAAACTCTGTCTCCCCTTCTGAAAGGTCCAGTATAGTTACAACAACCCTCTTCTGACATAGGAGACCTAGACTTAACTCTCCTTAGAACCTATCAGTGCTGCACTTTGTGAGGACCAAAGAGAGTTGCTAGAGAGTGATGTAAGCTAATTCAGAACTGTCTGTGGCCATAACCCTCAGCTCCAAGCCAGTTCCTTTGTGCCTTTCCAGTGGTGTGAAGGGACTAGAAAGCACCTGGATCTTCTCCCACTGTTAAGGTGTCCACAGTGGCATAGATACTTTCCATGCCATTCTCCCAACAGTCTCCAGCAAAGAGGAACCAGGGTGGTTATTGGGTTGGAGGGGAAAATGGGGCATAACTATAATACAGCTTTTCTCCATCAAGGTGGATGGCCCTTTGTAGCTACTGAAAGTTGTGGTTAGTCTAGAGCAGCTGTGGGGTTTTCCTAATCTATGCCAAGGATCAAATTGCCCCCAGGTAGCAAGAGGAGTGAGGAGGTAACCCACAAATGCCCCGCCCAAAGTTGCACCCAGTAGCCATTAGGCTGGAGGCCTCTGACTTTAGGAGGAAACTTTAAATGACTGACATCTGTTTCAGTAAATAGCACTTTCTATCCTTGAACTACAGCACAAATGTGGGTTTAAGGCAATGAATCCATGAGGCTGGCTCTCTCAGTCTGGAAAGTTATTTATATTTTGTTCTTCCTGTACCCATTACTATAATATAATTCAGTAGCATAAAATATATAAAAGACCGACTTTTATAAAAGGGAACTATGCAAAATATTAATGGGTCATAAATGGCAAGAATGAAGTCAGTTGTATATATGAGGAGTCAGAGAGAAAGTGGAAGGAAAAAACCTTTAAATATTTCAGTTTTTCTAGCAGATGGTAGAAAGTACTTAGAAATGATGACTCTTCCTAGATGTTCCAGCATATGCTGTAGAATTGCCCATACAGTAAAGCCTTGCTCATTGCAAATCTCCCAGGAACTATTACAATCAAAGTACATCAATTAACATTTGCTTATTATGCTAGTGTGTGTATGTGGCAATTTTCTATTTTCCTCTCATACATTAGAGTCACAATTTAGTCTGGATTATTGATTTGCCAAATGAAGGTCTCAGAGTTTAGGGCTCTGTTTCTGCTTCTCTGTAAATATCTGCATTTATTATTTTTGGACTGTGAGTAACAATGCATGTTTGAGTCTTGTTAGCAAACGCATGTCCATAGCATGATACCAATTTCACTGGCATGAAACTGGGATCTTATGAAAGGTTGGAGACATCTGGTGTGACTGGATCCCTGGGGTGCAGCCTGGAACTGTGGCACAGCTGTGCCCTTAACTCTCCAGCCTGGGCTTATCTCTCACAAAGCCTCCAGGTGCTATTATCACTCAGCACAACTGCATGTGGAGCCCCACACCCAGCTAGATTGCATGAATGCTCCCAGAGCCACTCATGAATCACACAGAGAAAGGCACCAGCCAAATCCCCCCATCTCCCAGCAATGTACCTCAGGAATATATTGTCTTGCACTGCCCAAGACTAATTCAATTGGTTTGCCACTTCATCAATGGAAAGTGGACATAGGACTAGCCTTTGTAAACCAGAGCAGATTTACCAGGCACTTCAGGCAAATTCACGGGTAACGATAAACAGTAAAATAAGTTTATTGATTACAAAAGATAGATTATAAGTGATAGGCAAAAAGTCAATGTGGTTACCAAAAGAAAATATAAGGACACAATCTAAATTCTCAACCCTATTAGACTGGGCAACTTCTAGATCAGAGGTGGGCAAAATATGGCCCCTGGGCCACCTCCAGCCTGCGGGAACCTCCTGCCCAGCCCCCGAGCTCCTGCACTGGGAGGCTAGCACCAAGCTCCTCCCCTGCTGTTCCCCCTCTCATGAAGCCTCAGCTTGCTCCACTGCCAGCGCAATGCTCTGGGCAGTGGGGCTGCGAGCTCCTGGGGCAGTGCAGCTGCAGAGCTGGGGCCTGACACGGTGCTCTGTGCTGCACGGTGGCGTGGCTGGCTCCAGCCAGGCAGCGCGGCTATAGCACCGCCAGCCACTGGTGCTCCAGGCAGTGCAGTGGCAGGGCGGGGAACGAGGGGGTTGAATAGAGTTCAGAGGAGTTTGGGGTGGTGATCGGGGGTGGAGATGTGGATAAGTGTCAGGGCGGTCAGAGAGCAGGGAACAGGGGGGTTGAATGGGGGCAGGGGTCCCTGGGGGCAGTCAGGAAGATGAGGGGAGTTGGATGGGGCGGCGGGGGGCAGTCAGGGGACAGAGAATGGAGGGGTTGGATGGGGCAGGAGTCCCAGGGGCACGGTCATGCGGGGGAGAAGCAGGAAGGGTCAGATAGGGGGCAGGGCCATGCCTGGCTGTTTGGGGGGCGTAGCCCTCGCTAACCAGCCCTCCATACAATTTTGGAAACCCAATGCAGCCCTCAGGCCAAAAAGTTTTCCCGCCCTTGTTCTAGATTAAGCAGTTCTCTCACCCCACTGGATACTGAAGCTCATAGTACGCAGGTGTGAGACTACACCCCATAGTAGGAAGTGAGCCTAAGACATAAGCCCTTGTATAAGAGGCCTGGTATGAGGCAGGACCTGCTCACAGAATTTAGGAAGAACAGGACTGATATTTCAGAAATACACATTCCTAAGACGTGCTAGTCAGAGTGCTCATGCAAACACACCCTGATATCAAGTGTTACTAGAATATCCCAGTATCAAGAATGGTACAAAAACATTTCCCAAGGATAACAGGAACACACAGACCTCTTCTAAAAGATACGGTCAGGATGACAGTACGTAACAGAGATGTTTTGATTGAACCAACATATACAAGATGATGGGTGATAACTAGCGATGTCAGGGGCAGCACTAATATGTTTGTATCAGGGTATAAAGATGAATCTCAGAGGGAGTATCTTTGGCCAGCCTAGGGAGCAGTGGAAAGTCCCACAGCTGACTGAGCTGCGTCCATTGTCAGTCAGGAGCATATATGTCTTAGTATCCTTGTAGAATCTGCCAGGTGCTATTACCGTGCTTCATCAACAATAAACCAGGCCACGTGTCTTCATTGAAAATCCAGTCTCTGGATTTATTGGGCAGTTTAACTGAGGTCTGATATCTCCGCTATCTGTGCAGAGCTGGGACAGCACACTGAATGAACACAGACACAGCCAACATCTGACCACAGCCCCAATATTCTTCATAGAGATATTATGATTATGGCCTATCTATGATGTATTTTATACAAGATAGGTCATGTGAGGTATCATTGAAAAGCTTATGATTTACTGAATATGATTATCCTATTTGTATGCATGTATCGTTTTTGTATCTGAAGTTAGGAATATTGTCTATGCATCTATTACAAATGTGTTTACACCTGGGGAATGCCCACTAGACCGAATGCAATCAGTCTAGATGTCTCGCTGGGAAGGGCCATTGGAGAGAACAATAGGTCTTAGAAGATGCTAATCACCCACTTGAAGCCTTCCTGGGGATTGTGCAAACAGCCTCTGAGCCAGGGATATGTGACCAAGTCACCTAGTACTGAACTCTATGATAATACTGATGTTTTTTCCACTGACTGGGGGGTGGGGATCAAACTAGGAGACACAGGATTCCCACCATATGCAAAAACTATTTAAAGCAGAGGAGTGACATCATCATGTTTTGTTCTTCATTGACTTTCCACCCAAGAAAGAGGACTGCTGGAAACACCTGAGAACAAAAAGACTGGACTGGGGAGAAGGGCTGAGCCCAGGCTAAAGGGTTGTCTGGGTTGTCTGTGAAAGATATATCTGGAATTTTAAGCTGAAAGCAAATGTAGCTTGCCTTCAAGACTCTCTGCAGTCTGCCTAAAACAACATTTAGGGTGAGAATGTGCTACTTATAACCAATTTCTTTAGTATATTAATCTTAGATTGCATATTTGTTTTATTTGCTAGTTAATCTGCTTTGATCTGTTTGCTATCCCTTATAATCACTTAAAATCTTTGTAGTTAATAAACTTGCATTTGTTTTATCTAAAACCAGTGTGTCTGGAAATCATAACTAGGGGCAAAAAGCTGTGTATATTCCTCTCCACATTGAGAGAGAGGGCGAATTTCCTGAGCTTATGCTGTATAGTTCTCTGTGCAGTGCAAGATGGTATAATTTTGGGAGTGGGGGTGCACTTGAGTAATTGGGTTGTTCCTTAGCTGAGCCTTCTCATGAAGAGCTGTTCTCAGCATCTGTGTGTACAGTTGCAGCTGGGTGTGTCTCTACCTGTATGTGTACTGGTAAAGTGCAGTCTGAAGCCTGGGGAAGGGCTTGACTGGTTGCAAAACAGTACAGTGTTAAGGGAACCCAGGCTGATGTGTTAGGTGGGCTCAGTGGTACCCCAGTTTCAGGTGGCACCCCAAAGGGGGGAAGAACCTGTCACAACAGGTTTCACCATTGAAACCTGGGCCAGTCTCCTCTGTTGGAATCTTCAGTCTTCTGAGTGTCCTTGTTACTTGTAGCAAAGGAGTGAGGTAGGAGAAAGGCAAAGCATGGGGCCATGGTGTTATGTTTTATACCCTTAGTCCATGTGCTTGGAGAAACCAAGTCCAGGCATGTCTGGTGGGCATTGCTGAGTCCCCAGGCAAGGTTGAGCAATGCCCCTGGTGTGCTCTTATGCAGCTGAGTCATTGAATTGGAGCTCCCGTGCTGGACAGTGGCTGTTGATGGTTGTTTGATACCTGCCCAGGCATTGGTTACTTTCCTTGCTCTCGTCTTTGTGGAGCTATTATCTGGTTGATTCCCCAACTTACAGCATGTTTTACTGACAACCATACAATACAATCTCATAACTTCCCATGTACTAATTATATACGTATTTAGATAAAACAGTGACTTCCAGCAGATCATAAACTTCCCCCTGATACCTTACATGGCATGCTTTATATGCGAGGTCACAATTATATATAAATGAGGAATATGGGGGTTACAGGGCACTCCTCCCAAGATTTAAAGTGTCACACTGGTGTGCCCAGCTCTGTAACCACGCATGCACCCTATAAGGATGTGAATTTTCAAAATGTTTGCAAAAACTGCTAAATCAGCCACTTCCACTAGTATTAACAGGCAACTTAGACACTGGTGAGTTGCACCTGCCAGAAGGGGATAATAGGAGTGTGCCTGTGGAAACTTATCCACCAGATAATTTTCAAAGGAGGTCTCTGTATCCTAAAGGGCTAGTGCAGCCCCAGCAGTGTGCACCCGAAACTGCACCTCAGAGTGACTACAGCAGGTGACTGCTTCACACCAGCTGCCTTACTGTGATCAGCCATGTTAGTCACAGTGTGTGTGTGCACCCACTGCAAGCCAGTGGGTGGCAGTTTATTTGTTTGGTATTAGCATTAGCAATGCTACAGGCAAAGACGGGGGAAATTGCAGGAGCTGCTTATTGAACTATTTAAGCATTTTACTGGCCACAGCCTGGTACTGTGCCTACTTGTGAGAGTCAGGGCCATCACTGTTGGAGGAACACCACTGGGATCAGTTATGGTACAGTCACAAGGATAGTTAAATGGTGACAGATCATCTCAGCAAGAAATAAGAATGACTATACAAATCCCCACCATACTCCCCTACATCTGCATAGCATGGCATACACTTCCTCTTGTGAGAAAGCAGGATTCCTTCTGCACTGCCATCCCTCAGTCTGTCTTGCATGGAATTGTTGGTGAAAACAAAGGCACAAAGGGAATCACATCACATTGACCAAAAACTGCATCAAGCACAACACCTTGTCTGTACATGCTGGAGTACTTCCATCCATTGTTGTTAATACTTACAGAAGGAATGGTAAAATCTACAGCTGGAGTATGAACCATGGCATTTGTCATATTGAGGACACTGTCCATGTCTGATATGACAAGTCAGGGTAAGCTATACTTTGAGAAGTGAGATGCTCGAGGGAGTGGATTTGCCTCACTGCAATGGACAGAATGATTTTCTAGCTGCCATGGAGTTCCTTGTACCATCCCTCTGAGACACTTGCCTTTGTATTCTTCCTTTATCCTTAACCGTTCTGGGTATACTTTCTATGGTGAGTCCCTCAACTGGAGTTGAGGACTACTGCCCAGGGTGCGTGATTATGCTGCTGTCATGCAAAGCTCTCCCCAGGCATTGCTACCTTTTGCATCCACTATATCACAGTCCCTGCACTAAATAATGTGAGTGAGCTCTGCCTGGCATAACTACACTCTCTCTGCACTCCAGACCATCTGTGTAGAAGATGCTGTGTGCATCTAATTATTTTGGGAGTTTGGATAGCATCCCCGGGTCACTGTTCCCTATGCCACTATTTTGAGAGACTACTCATGTGAATAAGTACTCACCAGTGTAAGTGTTGCACAAACCTAGCCCCAAGAAAAGAGCACCACTGTTGTTCTCTTAAGAACTGACAGGAATAAACTATCAGAGAGAGGTTTTTTCCTCCCACAGTTCTCCAGCAGCCTAAAGCACTATAGTACTACTCAGTAAACTCTTTAGGCTGCTGTTTCTGGTAGAAGAAATCAGAAATATCAGCTACAAAGAGGGGAAATGGCATAAAATGGAATACCAGAGTTATCTGAAAAAAGTCTTCTGCCACATTAATCAAAGTAACACTGAAACATTACATTATCATAGCTTAATATCTGCAAAATCTAATTACTTGGGGTAACATAATTTCAGTGCCTGTCTCTCCTAGCTCTTAAAATTATACAGAGCAGGTTTCTGCCTTTTGAACATAGTTGTGGTGGAGAGACCATTGAAAAGCTGTTTTATGCTGAGATGTCTGGTAAAGATGTATACTTCAGCATGCTGAGAGGCAAGAATCCATTTAGCTATTGAGCACACCCATGCTGAGTGAAAGTTCAGGACCGCTCAGGAAGTGCATTCAGTGCACTAAGTTAAGCAGTTGTGTGTTCAGTTCTTTCACCTTCCATGAACTTGCTTTTGTCTCTGCAACTAACTTCATTACTTTGCCAGCTTGAACAAGGTACTGTTTCAAGCAAAGAAAACACTCTCACCATTGCACCTAAAGGCAGCTACTGTGTATCTAGGCATTTGGGCCCAGATCACCCCTCCTGAATTCTATGAGCATCCCTCCACAAAGATCCTCCCACTGTAACAAAGTATCCTATGGTTGAGGGAGGTGAGGTTGCAGCATTTGATCCTTCGTGGAAAAGGCTGTGGACCCCACTCCCACACCTGGGTATATTCAGATGATCAGGGCCATCCACAAAAAGGTCATAAATCTAGGAAAACACACTCTTAA
Organism: Gopherus evgoodei; assembly: GCF_007399415.2. Taxonomy (NCBI): domain Eukaryota; kingdom Metazoa; phylum Chordata; order Testudines; family Testudinidae; genus Gopherus; species Gopherus evgoodei. The sequence goes on along the minus strand of NC_044327.1, from coordinate 66,747,656 downwards.
TGGGCTACAAACAGATACTTTGTTTTAGCAAGTTAAATTTTTCATTATTTTGCAATAACCTTAAGGCACACATGTAAATTCATTTCACTGCAACAGTACAATCTGTATCTATTTTTACCTGTATATGTATTACGTGGGGAAATTATTTCCATTTTCAAAGTTTCTAACTGAAATCCTATTGTGATTCCTGGCAAGGCTGGAAAATATTATTCCTAGAGAAACTATTTTCTTCCTATAAGGACAAAAATTTAGTGTAGGCATGAACATTGCCCATTGACTTCAAAAGAAGTCGCACCTGTTCACACCATATATGAATTTAATTAATAAAGATTGCATTATTCCTCTTTAGGCAAAGGCTGTCATGTGCCACACCTCTAAGCATGGTCCCCAGGAGATCTTCTGTACACATACAGGTAGGCCATTCAAGCAAACTAGATTATCAATTATCATGTAATGTGATTCACTGGAACTGAAGTAGAGAAGGAGGCAAAATGTACCTTTTTTATCTCTTTTTGTGCTGAGGTGCTAGTTAACATACTATAGACTTGATCCCAGGGTGAGTGCTGTGTGTGTAGATATACTTGTAGGAGCTGAATGGAAGTGCTCTGTAGTTTTTGCTGAGATGATCTCAGAACACTGGGGGAAGCATGTGGGATAATGATCCTTATTCCTGCTGGTAAAAGGCACGTTATATATTCCCTCTCATACACCACTATTCTCTCCTTGCACCTGCTTCCAGATGCTAGTCTAGATGCTTGATGCTAGAAATGGGAGGGGCCATAGCCGTGCCTCAAGCTCAGTTCATTATGCTCCTTATCATTGTGGGTTGCTGCTGGGTGTGAAACTACCTGCCACCAGCATTCAAGAAGTGCTAGTCTGAGCATTCCTTCTCCCCCTACCCCTCACCTCCATCCCCTCACTCCACATGCACTTGTGCAGGAAAAGGTAAACGACATGCCTTAATTCTGTTGGGCAAAGGCAAATGTCCAAGAATATCTAGTGAATAGCTGACAAATCCCCTTGTGTTCTCTAGGCTATCAAAGATTTCAATATTTAATCTCCTAGGCCTATTTTAATCCCAGTTAAATAAATCAGACATTCTTATCTAATTTCCTAAGATAATAGGACTGGGCAGAGAATTTAATATATAATTTAACTTTTCTGCAGGCATCATTTTCAGCACATTTATCTTCCTTACATGTCTTAACTGTAACTTGTCCCGCTTCTGTAATTCTGTTTCTATTTTTGAAGAATGGAGTCTACATTCAAAGAACTCATCCTCTGAAGCACACTAAACAATAATTGCCAAATTCTTAAGTTCCAGTGATGTTGCCCTTTTACCTACTTCTGTTCTGTGGAGAAAATGTGGCAGGCTATATCCTGTAGGTATTGACAGACACTGTTTCCAGTTTAATGTTCTGCTCTGAGATATAGCCAAATATAGCTGACAGTTTAAGAAGTTACAGAATGAAAGCATCTGTTTTCATTAAGTTAAATAAAATATCAACATCAGCATTTAGAAGAGTTTTTTCTCCTTGTGCTCCCTGTTAAGTCCCCTGATTTCCTTCCTTCATTAACTCTGAAGAGCTACTTTCAAAGGCTCAGTGGATAGAGTTAACAATGATGTCTATAGGAGATGACCCTACCTGGTACCTCTTGAAATGTTACACAACTCCGAGATATTGTCTAGTGAGCACTGATGTCTGGGATTATTTTTCAAAAGGTACAGTCTTGTGATAAAAGCATTTGATTGGGATTCAGGGTCCTGGGTGCCATTTCTGACCCTCCCACAGACCCTCCTGTGTGATCTTGGACAAGTCATTTTATCTTGGTGTCTATGTTCCACATCTGTAAAATGGGGATAATATGCCCTTTCTCCCACCCTTTGTTTCTCTTGTCTACTTGAAATGTAGACTCTTTGAGGCAGGGACTGCCTCTTACTATGTGTTTGTACAGTACCTAGAACAATGGGGACCTGATCTCAGCTGGGGACTCTAGGCAATAATGTAGTTCACATAATAAATAATCCCAAACTGTTGAGATCAATAGCAGTTTTAACACTGATAGCCATGGGAGCTCGATTGGACCTTAGAAAACACAATGATTCTTTTTATTTTTTTGTTTCCATCTGAGCAAAAGGTTGTATAGCAGTCTCTTATTCCTGCCTAGGCATCAGCCACCAGCAACATGGGCAGGACTGTAAAGATCACTGATAATAGTTAACTGCAGACCAGTAAACCAAAGAGAGAAACTCATTCACTATTTTTGGTTTGTTTGAATAACGTGGAGTCTATATAAAAAACCCAATCGAAATATTAAGGGATTTAGAAGCCAAAGTATATTCTTTGCTATGTCAAACTTAAAATAAGTCAAGTTTTACCTAAACAGTAACCTTTAAAATCGATTTTAAATTAAAGTATCTCCACATTCTGACAAATATCAAAGTAGGCTCCGGAGACCAATACCACTAACCAATGTGCTTGCTACTAGTCATGGCTCAGAGATTGTTCCTTTAATTAAAGGCATCCTCATTTTTTTTTCACTCTAAAAATAAACATTTAGATTATGTTACACTGGTGACCGGCTGGAGTGATGGTCTGTTCCAGTTACTTAGATTTTATACATACCTCAGCTACTCTTATGGCTTCCAGGACTCGGCTATCCTTTTCATTGTTCTTTTGTTTCTGTAAAGCTTTCCATACTGCATTCCTTAAGCCTTCTCGACTCACATCCCCACAGAGTTCATTGCACATCACAACCAGATTGTAAACAACACCATAGTGAATAACCCAGAATAGTTCTTCACCTGCAAATAATTATATTTTAGCATGTGGTACATGTAACAATTTTGATATCAGATGAATCTATTTTAGGAAGAGAAAAAGAAACAGAAATGCTTTATTAAATGCAGAGTTAATATACTACAGAAAAGCATGCTTTAGGTTTTTGTGGGAAGTGTTGCAGAGAGCTTGGCTTAGTGAATTCAGCCATCCTACAGGGGATACTTGATTTTGGAACAGAATAATCAAATCTCTTAGTTCATGGATTTTTTTGGCATATGTGAGTCTGACTAAGAAGACTCTGTGGGGGGGGACGGGAGTGGGGGTCTGGGAAAGGAGGGGAAAATGGAGTGGGAGGTATTAAGCGTCAAGTTAAGATGCCTAAGCCTGTTAATGGAAATAAGTCTCCATTACAGTATTCCAGACTTGCAAAATGATTTGATCTCAGTGCACTATTGTTCAGCTCTTATGAAAAAATACTGCCGTTCCCTTTTCTGTTTGGAACAGAAGGTGGGAGACTTCAGATAAGCATAAAAGCATTTAAAGTTTCAAAGGAACCAAACAAGTTAAATTAGAGTGGTTGCCCTAAAAACCTTTCCCATGTTGTCTTAAATAACACTACCTCCACATTAATAATAATGTCTCCTACACTCCCTTATAAGTAGTCTAAGGGACATTTCAAATAATGAGGTAATGCTCACTTGCTATCTAGCAGCCTGGTCCTGCAGTATGCTGAGTACCTCCTGAAAGGTACTCAGTAGCATGTTTAATTCCCTTTGAAGTCAACAAGAGCTCAGAAGGCTTAGCAACTGGCAGATGGTGCTGAGCACCTTGCCATATCAAAAGCTGAGACAGTTTTTTATAGAAGTCAGTGCCACTGTGTATTCCTAGTGAACTTAAGGAAGATGACTGGAATATTTTTAGGGGAACTGTGCACAAAATATTCAGATTTGTAAATGTTAAATAAGAGATGCCCTTGTTAGAACTGAGATTAATGTAGCATGAACTCTGGAACAAACCCACACTATTGTAGGCTGTGTCTTACAAACATGAAATATGCATAGCTTGAAGCTATTGGAAATAAAAGTATTATTCTGAATCTTTTGGACACTAGACCACAAAACATTCAGGTCTACCAACACAAAAAAACATAAAATTATAAGAATGAATGAATGTATATGCAAATAGTATTATTAAATCATTGATCAGTTCCAGCAAACACTACTGTATTTCCTATTTTTGAAGGTAATCATTTGTTTTGGGCACTATATCCCTTCACATGTACTTGTTGTCAAACAGAGTTCCCAAAACCAAGTCATGAGTTGTTTGCAGTTTGAGAATTATTAATTGCTAGGGGACAGCTCTGTTACTCAATTTGTTACCATCATGGAGATCTGCAACTTCAAGGTTAGCCTCAGAGAATTTAAAACTAGCACAAATGATATCCAGAATCTTGTAAATCAGGTTTATAACTGATAAGTCAGCATGGATAACAACAGGCACAAAACAGTGAGTCAGTGTAACTAAGAGCAGAACTTGTCCCAGAGGCCTCGAGCAGAACTTGTCCCAGAGGCCTCAAGCAGAAAGTGTTAGGGGCTGAGGTACAACTAATGCACTTCAAAAACAGTGAGGAGACACAAATCCATATTGTCTGAATTACTTCAGTCCAGTAAGACCTTAAGTAGTTGCACTGGAGACCTTCAAAAGTGGATCTGAAATCAAAGCTACAGAGGACATTTAGAAGCCAGTGCCTTGTAAAGAAAGTATTCACTGAATCTGTGCTTTCAGCCATGAATTATAAGGTGAATGTGTAAATAATATTGCACTAAAGCAAATACAAGATATACAGAGAACCAAAAATCATGGTGTGACTTATAATTGTAGGGAGAGAGCACAAAACAAACACTGGAAAATTAATTAGATGAAAAAGAGATCATGCAAACCATAAGAATAAATAAATGACACCATGCAGGACCTATATACAATCCAATTTTGTTTTGTAGAGAGTCTTTCATACAGACTATCCCAAAAGGCTTTACACATTGTAACCATGTTAAAATTAATAAATGAACACGAGGCATGAGAGAAATTAAGAAATTTAGGCAAAGGAAGAGGCAGTATGTGTGTTTGCAAAAGATTTTCAACCAGAAAGAATACTAGTATGATCAGAGAGCTACAGGAAGGTTGTTCCAGATGGCAGAAATTGCAGCAAAGGCTCCCCTGCCCAAGGTGGGCAGATTGCATGAAGGAACAAACTGGTCAAGTACAAGATTTAAAGAGGGTGTGGAGCAGGGACTTGAGAACAAAAAGGTCCATGAAGAGGCTGGATCAACTCCATAGAAGGTTTTAAAATTAAGGAAGTAAATTTGTAAATGGAATCCTGAAATGAATGGGAGCCAGAGGACTATTTTTGGCAGTTCTCTCCAAATTGGTGAAGGGTACTCCATGAGAATATAAACTGTAGTTTTTGGATGTGATCCAACATCACATCTTACACAGCAGCTATAAAAGTTAAAAAGAAGGATAGATGAGAGGCTGGGATTGTCAAAGAGACAAAGTTTAGTAGTTTGGGTACATTAGCTATGGATTTATATACTTTATGGTAAGTTTAACCTTAACTCTGAGTGTCCAGACATTTCAATTATTAATTTGCTAACTACAAGTGAGTTTTCTCTGGGAATTCAAATTGCACATATATACTGCACACATATAAATGGTATGCACACACACAATTACAGCAGTGGCACTTAAGTTTCCTCCATTTGGAAAGATTCTGCTGCTTTCGAAGACATTCCAGTTCTTAGCTGGGAAATCAACTGAAAGCAGAAATATCCCTGAGAGTGGAAGAAATGCTGTATAAATAAATATATTTAGCTACAAGCATCAGAGGTGGAGAAAATCACAGAAAACATATTTGTAATTATATTAGTCTAATTTCACCAATATCTGTTGAATAATACAAAAGCCAAAGAGTATTCAATCAGAAATAGAGCTTCGACCAACTAATAATGGATAGCTTGAGGCTGCCGAGTATAGCTGATGTGTATTTAACCATTTTTTGTCAAAGTATATAATGTGTACCTTGAAGTCAATGGGGATTCAGGGAACAGAAGTCTTCTCCCCCCTCCCCGTCCCCTGGTCAGATCAATTTGCAGGATAAGAGGCTGTGACTTCCTGAGTGTGTGCAGACTGTAGGTGCTACCATAAAGATGATAATTAATAGCAAAATACAATGATGAAAATATAGCCATTATGTAGCATTCACTATCAATATATCTCACTTTCATAAAAGTTAAAGTGTTTTGCACAAACCGTCTCTCTTTTCAAGCTCTAAATCTTTGTTCAATGCAGAACAATATATTACCAGCACAACGGAAGAATCATCAGTCTGAATATGGTTTGCTCTAAAAGTCACAAGATAAATTACAAATAATAAAAGCATCCAGCAAACTAAACTCCGGCAAGTCACAATTCCTTTTTAAAAGCCATTGATGATTTAACAAGTGAGCCATATGGCTCTTCACTTGTTGATTTAAACTCTGCTACAGTCTTCTCAAAGAAGAATATTTGTGAGAACTTATTGCACCCAAATGGCACACAGTTAATGCAAAATATATATATAGAGAGAGAAATTCTGCTTATAAAGACAGATGGCAGTATGTTAGAATTGTCATAAAAAGTGGACTGCAATCTAATAATCGTGTCTAGACATTTGCTGAGAAACCTGACTGTTATAAAACTACTCATCCAGATCCCCTGCAGCATCACAAGGCACTCTTCTGTTCTGCTTTGGATGACCTAGTGGCAGCTATCAAAAATGTTGCTTTAAATATATTGAAAGGAAATCTGCTCCTGACAGCTAACCAAGTGAATACTCTGGCAAAAATGCATAAAGCCCCAGCAGCAGAAGTCCCTAACGGAAAGAAAGAGAGAAAGAAAGATTTGCCATTCAAGGGACCTGAAAAGAACCATTCTGAGTTTTCTGGTTATTCCATTTTCTGGTCTTTTAGCGTGCTGTTAATTTAGCATGCACTGAAAACAAAAATGTCAGTGGTAATTCAGCAACAGCTGTATCACCCCAATGCAATTCTAATGCAAGAGTCAAGACAATTATTATATCAAATAAATTTTAAATGAGACCCATTTTCCCACACACTGACCTCTCTGAAAATGAGAGAGGCTGAAGTCTTAATCAGTGTTTATAAATTCTGCTGCCTTCTGATATAAAATGAGCACAGGCAAAATGGCAATTGATGTTTCTCTATGCCTTCCTGAAAGACAGTTGTGCTAGCTTCAGCAAGTGTTGACTTTGTCACTTAAAAACTTTCTAGAGGTATTTTTAGATAAACATTATAGGAAAAAATCCTAATATGCAATTAGAAAAAAATGGAATGGTCCAGGAGATAAAGCAACAGGGAGTGAAGCAGGAGCTGTGGATTTTATCCTGGCGCAAGAATTTACTCTCTGTGTGAAACACTTAGGTAAGTTAGTTACAATGAAATGTACTCCTATATAGAGGAACAGCACCTAAACCCTCAAAATAGCACTTCTGAAAATCAGGCCACTTATTTAGGCACTTAAGTATGGATTTAGAAGCCTAACTTTAGGCACCCAACTTGTAAACTGCTGCCAAGTTTTTAAATTATCAAAAGGCCTGTAATCTCCACTCCACCCTGCGGAGATAAAGAAGTATATCTTAAATCATAGAATTAACCTGATGTGTTCTGTGCTTGACTAGTTAAATACAGGTTTTTGTTAAATCCCATCCTATCCCTCATGCAATTATATATTGTGTATTCAGAATGTAAATGCTTGAGGCAGGGAGTTTGTCTTCCCACATTTCTGTAAAGCACCTAGGAGAGTACTGACACTACCTTATTATATACAACAGTGATTAATAGTTTTAGCAAATGTTTGAACTGTACAGGAAAGATAGCAAATTGTCGTGGTATAGGCAGTGAAACTCAGTGTTGTAAAATTCAGATCAATATTTTCCTATACATTTGTTATTTAATTCTGACACCATTGCTGAAAGAAAATGCAGCCACAGGGATTTTAAGGGTAACTGCATTTCATACAGGACCACGTACTTCTTAAGTCTAAAAAATTGTCTCAAAATTGCCATTATCAAAACAAAATATTTCACCAACTGACCCCCAAACAAATTCTTGTTGTGTTGAGGGGAGCATGCCAGGCAGTCAAGAGCAGACAAGTGATTGGGTTGGCATACTTTTTTTTTTCCTATATATTTTGATTTGGTTGGTCTCTGTTTCTTCACTTGTGGACTCCTGTGATTTTCCAGGAAGACAAGTTGGCTCAGAGGAATACTTAAAACTGGACAGCTAAACTCAAGTCCATGATTTGTGGCAGTATTCATATACCTGTCCTCACACAATCAGCAGTTATGAATATTTATAAAACATTCATGTGCTGACTGAAACAAATGACATACAGCTGGACTGACTGCAAACCTTAGCTGGAACAGATAATGATGCCCATATGAATGTCAGCACTTGAGCTGAGAACAACAGACTAGGAAAATACCTCTTCCGGCCATAAGCATTGCAAGCTGTTCCAATGAAATAGTCTATGGGGCTGCCAAAAGTGGGGCCAAGAAACACACTGGGAACATGGAAAAAAGACACACCAGGAGGAGCAGAGCCTACCCAACTCCATCTTTGTTGGACATTTTGGCAGTCTCGCTGAGTGGGTCCTTCCTGGACAGAGTGGATTAACACCAAGCCATGAGCAGTGTGAGATATAGGGGCCAACTGCATGCATAGTGTGGACGCAGACCAGGCAAAGCTACTTTCATCAGGGTGGCAATGAAGTCCCCCAGATGGAGGGAGGGGTTGGTTAGCAGGGGTCCTGCTACTTCTGGAGGATGGTGCAGGAGAGAGGAGGAGACAAGAAATGAGTCCCAGCATAATCTAGCAGAGAAATGGCTAGCTAAGGTTTGAAGAACCGAGGTGGTGAAGAGAGAGCTGCTGTAGTGAAGCTAATGTGTTGAGGCATCCCTTTACTTACACAAGCTGAGAACTGGGCTAGGCTAGAACAGAGCTGCCTTCTTGATGGTAACCAATTGTGTGATTTCCCAGCAGCATCAGGAATACTGGGTTGGATACAGAAAGAGACTTCCCACTGACTTGAATAGGAGTTTGTCCAAGTAAGACTTAAATGAAAACTGTGTAAGGATTTCAGAATTTGGCCTTAAATCACAGAGAGTTGCTATCACCCTCACTTTCTGACTGCTGAGATGGGAGAGGCTGCTGTAACTTATGGGAGGAGGGCTACTGAAATTTTTTTCTGTTTATAACATAGTATGAAAAAAGTTGAGAATCACTGCCATAGATATTTATCATGAGTTTTATTTTTACATCTATTGAGATTACTATATGTATCTCCCCTATATGACTCCCGCTAGATTGAACAGGTGCATAGTCTTATTGCTTGAGGTTGTTGGCAGGATCCTGGAATGTGTAGCTGGCCATATCAAGTTGGAAAATTTTAACTAGGGGGAGATCAAGTGGGTCAATAGTCCTGTATATGTAACGTGTATATTAAAATACAAGTAGACTGTACATGCAGTAATAGGTTTCTGTATCCTGGAGACATAACTGTTCTAGGGCTATATTATGTCAATTACCACAAGGTAACTGTTTTTAGCTTGCCTTTTTCTCATTGCTGTTGTTTGTATCTCTTCCTGAGGATCTGTCTTCTGGGGTGAAGGAACATAGTAGTATGTTTTGAAGATTTACACTGACTTAAGATAAATCTTTATATTCTACCTTAATTTCCTAAAAGTGCAAACCCATTTTATAATTAGAGAAGAAAAAAACCCAATTACAATGTTCTGAGTTAATAGTGTTCAAAAGAAAAGAAAAAGATGTGATTTGATTTTAGTATGCTCCTTCCCCAGTTATCTCTTGGGGATAAAAAAGAGGTAGGATGTATAACTTTCGAAAAGGTCTACTCTTTTACTTTCAGAAATCAATGTGACACTTTTCTCTGGTTTTTATATCTTCCCTTGATCATGATTTTAGCCTTCAGGAGTCTCTATGTAAAAATCCTGGTGTAAATGCAGAGGACAGGCTCTCAAAGCTAGAGTTTAATAACCACTTCACAAGAGCTCTGCAATTGTTGCTATGATTGATGAGACAGCGATGATGGAGGCCTGTCATCTTCAGTTATTTTGTGAGCTACGAAAGAGTGTTCAGATCCAGATAATGTTGCTCCATGCAGCTCAGCAAAAATTTGAAGGCTCAGCTTTTCAACAAAGTGGTAAAACAGGCATTGTGCCCTGTGTGGGAACTCTGACAGGCCCAGTATCTCAGTCCCCTGGTAAGCAATAAATCTACAGATGTGTGTGTGTATATACTGTGTTTATATGGAGAGCCTTGGAATACCATCTCATCATGTCTAACTAGCTAAGCAGAGCCCGAAGTGGTCATTATTTAGATGAGAAACCTCTAGGGAAAAACCCAGAAGCTGTAAGACATTCAGTAGATGTCACTCTTTGCCCTGAATGAATACTCAAACAATGCCCTAACACTGTGTGATTACTGGTAGGGTGTTATAGTGAGTATCCTATTTATTTATTTTATTTATTTTTGGAAGAGATGTAAAGCCCATATTCTGACAATGTATGTTCATTAAGAATTCCATGGCACTTTTCTTAACCACAGTCCATCTGCCTGTTTCCAGGTAAGTGGGTTCAGTCAGCTAGTCCTCAGGTTTCACTGTCCTTCAATGCCCATTTTTGCCTAAATTATTCATGGGATGTGAACACTTCAGATGGTCAGTTAGTTCTTATCAAATAAGAAGTGGTTCAAACCACAACACTGTTCCTGAACCTTTTAAAATCTATTTTTCTATCTACCTAGGCTTCCTTATCATGCCCTTCACTGTAGTATCTGAGTGCTTTACATGATTTGCTTGGTTCAACTGACTTAACCTTCCTCCCTCTTCCCTCCTCCCCTGATATATCCTTCAAAAAATCTATACCTCTAGTTTCCCCCAAAATTGAATCCAAAACCATTTCTATGTCCAGCCCAGGCCAGTTTTTCACTCCTTTCCAGTACAAGCCTTGACCCTGACTCCCCCCATCTTTTGATCTCTTGTGCCTTTGCTGAATTCAGGCTGGTTCCTAATTCCAAATCTCACCCAGCTCTGGGGCTTCCCAGTGGAATGAAACATACATGGAAGTTCCTTAATGGCATCAGCAGTGATTGGTGTATTGTGATACATCCCAACATACCAGAAAGGCATTAGAGAGGCAGAGGTTGTAACAAATCTCTCTTGTATCCCTCTTTCCTCAGTCCCCTGAGTTCAGTGCATTTCTTATAGTCTCAAAGGGAAATTAGGGGGAAAAAGAACAGTGACGTTTTACGAATCCAGGTTAGATGTGCTGTTAAGAAGTTAATTTTTATAATGTTTTTTTAAGCCTGACAAGCAAAGGTGGTGAGGCTTTTTAGAATGTCTCCAAAATGAAAAACACATATATTTGGCTTTATTTTTATGACAGATGTCACCAACATTGCTATGTGGGAAGATCATTTAGGATGCATAGGACTATTAGAGAAATATTATGGTTAATAATAGACTTTTTGTGTAATGCATTTTTTCCCTGAGCATATCTGACAAAAAGAAAAGGAGAATGGATTCTGAAAGCCATGACAAAAGGAGTCAGAGGACTACTACCTTTCCTAGGAGGACATACAAAAAGAGCCATACAAAGCCTTTTGATTGATCTGAGCAGTGAGCATGTAACTTTGAAAGGGGTTAAAAAGAGGGAGGTGATCATTTACCTGCAATAAATGCATATCTGTGTACTATGCATAAGGTATAAATGGAGTAGTACAGTAGTGACAGAAAAGTGGTGGTAGGAAGAATGAAGGAGATTTAATTTTTAGAGTTGAAAATTAAAATATTGATACTCATTCAGATTTCATTGGCATCTGTCATGGACATAGCATTCTCTGGGTAGTTAAAACTTCTAATGGCAACAGGTGCTATCTGAGTTATTGTAAATTCAGGAGAACTACTAAGAAGCATCTGATAAGAAAAAAGCATGTTTTAAAGTAATAATAATAATGCAAAGGGGTCACACAATATTATAGTAATATATTTGATTTTTGGTCCATGAATACAATATTGTGAAGTGCTGTCCCATAAAAACAAGTTTTATCCTGTATTTTTCTATTAACCTGTCTTTTATTTCCTTGAAATGTAATCACTCCAATCTACCATATGTACTAGGCTAAAAACTCAAGTATTTAGCCCAGATATGTGCACATAATATGCATATGCAACAGTGCTTCCATGACAGTGTGTGCAAGTCCTCCAGTTACAGGCACTGATCCTGCAATTGTCCATTCCAAGGATAATTAGGTGACCAGCCATTTCTATCTTTATCCAATTTGTATGTAACTATGGTATAACTGTATGCAATCATGATATTTGCAAACGCAATCATGCAATCACTTGTGTGCACATATGAGTCATGTGTCCACATATTTAGATGTCCAGATTATATATTAAACTGATGTTGGTAGAAAGAGAGAGGTTTTACTATATATTAATCTTTTCTGCACCCTGTGCCATGTTTTCAGTGTAAAATAAAATAAAGGTTTTAACGAATTGGTAATGGGTAATTTTGAGAGTTTACACAAAGAGAAAGGAGCTTCTGTTTCTCGTTTCTTATTCATTATTCATTTAATTTCTTGGTCACAGATAAGAATAATAATACTTAGCTCTTTTATATGGAGCAATTTGCATCAGTCGATCTCAAAGCACTTTACAAATGGAGGTCAGTATTATTACCTTTGTTTTACAGATAGTGAAACTGAGGCAAGGAAGTTTAAGCGACTTGCCTAAGGTCATGCAGCAGGCTATTGGAAGAGCCGGGAATAGTATACTGTATACTGTAATTTACCATGTAGTTACATTGAAGTTACAGTGCAGTTGTGCTTTGCTTTTGTTCATTGATACCTGTAACTACCACTTATTCATCTAAGAATACATGACTCAGAATAATTACAATGTAAATACAATATAGTTAATACACCTGGATTCTTATATTACCTGTATTAAGTAGAACACCCTAGGGCAAATAATGAGCAGCAAATTATCCCCAGTCAGGGAAGTGAAGACTGGGCACCAAACTGAGTTTTCTGTAGCTGAACTTTTTTCATGTGCTTACCATATTTCTAAAATTGGCAGGAATATGGGGGGCGGGGAGGGGGAGGGTGTTCTTATTTGGTACTTACAGTCAAATGGATCATGTGAAGGACTGTAGTGCAAAAGGTCAACAAAACTTGCTCCACTTAATTCTTCTGGATGCTTAGGTGGTTTTGTACAATCACAGAACCCAAGAAAAGCTGTCTTTTGTAAATCTGAGGTAATACCACTTAAACAAATGTCTCTGAGCACAGTGGTGTATATGTAGCCTATTTCCCAGTGCCAGGATGATAAATTTTTCATGCAGTTGTCTTTCTGTTAGAAATATAAAACTTCCATCAAATACCTAGAGAAGCTGTGACAAAATCCAAGTTCTAACAAAAGTACTGTATAGTATACAATAGGAGCAAAGTCATATACTATAATCTAATGTCATATTTTGTCATATTAATGCCCCAGAAGTGAGTGCGTAGTATAGTAGAAGAAATAATTATTCACCAGACATGCACAGTGGTTAAAGAATAGGAGAGTTACGCTTCCAGATGTTTGTTCTATTGAAATAACTGGTCTGCTCATTCTATCCCCATCTCAAAATACTGTATTTAGAATATTATGACTTGCAGTTTTAAATAGCAAAGAAAATAAATGCTTTGCTTCTATCCAATTTAGTGTTTGTAACAAACACATTTTCTTGCTACATCTAAATTAGTACTGCTGTTACCTGCTTCTGAAGAGACACAGAGCTTGAAATAAAATCTCTCACTAGATCCATTAAAACCTTCAAGCAGGACAAGTTTAATTTGGCAGCCTCTCCAAGGACCAACAAACCTAATACAGAATCCAACCTAGATATTTCAAGACAGAAAAAAAAAACTTTAATGCAAAATAAAATAATAATGGATTTTTAAAATATTGGCTAGCCAGAGGCAATTAGTGTCCTGTTTTGCTAGAACCAATTACTGTCAATAAATGCAGGCATTTGCTGGAGCCAGTTAACATCAAATTCTAGAGAGCAAGTGAAAGTGTACCACAGATTTATGGAGATTTAGTGAGTTTAATGTAGAGGTCTGACAATACCCAGGCCCTGGAAAAGCACAAACGTATCACATTTCTTTCTGGATCCACAGTAAAGGTAGATGAACTAGCTCTACACTTTAATGGTGTCTTAGTTCCATTACACCTTGACATCATTCATGGATTGAACATTTTGGTACTGGTAACAAATAATTCACTGTTAGATCTTAAAAGTACTAGGTTTCTGTTCAAATGGTAGGGAATAAGTCATTAGATAATGATTTATACACTTCATTTAATGGAAAAAATAAACTGTTTTCATAGTAATTAAAATTAGTGTTAGCAAAGCTCTATGAAATATCTAATCCACTCCTCTGCTAACCCTTAAGGCCAACATGTTGGTCCTACCAGTGACGTAGGAATTATTTGGCTAATTAGAAGGGGGGAAATGATGATTTGTCATAATTTGCTGACAGGTAAACAAAGGGTAACGTTAACTAATAATGAATCAGATTGGAGGGAGGTTTCTAGCAAGGCACAAGAAAGGAAATTATCAGGTAAGAAATGTGGGAGAAACTGCTAGCAGAATGGTACAATTCTGTTACACATGGGCTGTCCCTTCCTGTCTGGTTTCTGGAAGCAGTTCAAAGTTGCAGCACAGCCTGGGATAGTCACAACCCTTTCTTTGGCCTGTTGCCAGATGATTCATCCCAATACTGTATAAAAGCTTTTAGAATATGATTAGTAACAATAACTTCAGTGCCAACCAGTAAACTATGTACAGTAGTGTACAAGCCTAACTATCAAAATTAAATTCCTTTGGCAAGGAAGCCATCCATCTAGGGCAGATAGAATTGTGGGAGATGCTGCTTGCAGAAAGCAAATTATCAGGTAAAAAATTTACCATTCTGCAGCTCAGTATCTCCCACAATTATGATATGTATGGGGATTGGTGAACAGAAACTGGGAGGGATTAGAAAAACAGAATGCCTGGCCCCAGCCCACGCTGAGTTAATTGCCCAAAATGGCAATGCTGTTACAGGACCACTGCTTGCAGCGCCTTGCTGACAAAGAAGGCTTCTACGGAGGACAGAAAGTCCATTTTAAAATGCCTAATAAGGGTGTTAACTGATCACCATGTTGTTGCCCTGCAGATCTCTGCAGGGAAAGCACAAGTTCTTTCTGCCCAAGAAATCACCACAGGCCTTGTGAAGTGTACCTTGATTCCATATGGAACAAGAGTACCTGACATCTTGTATGCTTCTGTGAAGCATAGCTTGATCCATCTAGCTAGTGGCAGCTTGGATAGCTTGAGTTCTTGATACTCTGGATGAAAGGAGGCAAACAAGAAAACCGATCTTCTTGTCGATTTTGGTGTGCTTAGTATAGATCTTTAGTGCTCTTTGAACACCAGAGTGCCACATCTTTTCTGTTGGATGCCATGGCTTTGGACAGAATGAAAGGAGAATGATTTCCTCTGAGGCATGGGATGACAAATTCACCTTGGATAAGAATTATTCTGGGCAGGGCCGGCTCTAGCAATTTTGCCGCCCCAAGCATGGCGGCACACTGCAGGGGGCGCTCTGCCGCTCGCCGGTCCCGTGGCTCCAGTGGACCTGCCACAGGCTTTTCTGCGGACAGTCTACCGGAGCCTCTGGATCAGCGGACCGTCCGCAGCCACGCCTGCGGCAGCTCCATCAGAGCCACCTGCTGCCCTCCCAGCAACCGGCAGAGGGCCCCCTGCGGCGTGCCGCCCCAAGCACGCGGTTGGCACGCTGTGGCCTGGAGACGTTCCTGATTCTGGGGTTCTTAACACCACCTTGTCATCATGGAACACACAGTGGAGACCCTGTGCGGATAAAGCTGCTAGTTCTAAAACTAATCAGCAGACATGATGGCTACCAGAAAACAGGTTTTGATGGATAGGTAGAAGAGATATTAATTTCAGTGGCTCAAAGGGGTGCATCATTATCTAACTGCAAGTTTAGCCAGTATCACTACTCAGAGAAATCTAGATAATTGAGGGCTCTCTATCAAGGAATCAGAGGATCCCGAGATTAGGTTGTTACTTATAACTGACACCTGGTGCACTGTTGTGTTGAGCTAAAGTCCTTTTTCATCAGCTTCCTGAACAAAGCCCAGGATAACTGGGATACCAGGATCCTTGGGATTTTTGTTGTGTTCAATACCACAAGCTAAACCTAGTCCAGATGGCCTTTAGTGTTGAAGCTTGCCTGGAGGAGAAGAATAGAGTTCCAAGTACTGCTAACACTTCCCTCTCAAAAGCCAGGCTGTCAGCTGTAGATGGTCTGGGTCTTCATGAAGGATTGAACTTTGGTAAAGGATGTCTGGTCTCACTGGTAGCTAATGGTGGTTCTAACGTCAGTTCTATCAGATTGGAGAACCTTGGCCTCCTTGGCCAGTACAGAGCTAGCATTATCACCTTTGCACTCCTCATCCTGGCAGACTGGCATCAGTTGTGAGTATCTGCGGATCTGGAAGGCATGTGGGAAGTCCCTTGCAGACATTCTGTGGGATTGTCCACCATATTACAGAGTTCAGCACCTGGTGTGGATCCAGTATCTCATCTTACATACTTCTAGGTGAACAGTTCCATACTTTCAGGAGAAAAGGCCTGAAGCACATAATATGAGACTTTGTTTATGAGTTGATTTCTGAACATGAAACCAGGAGGTCCAGTAGCTGCAGACATTATGGTCAGCCTTGCATAATTTAGCAACATGGATATCAGGTTCTGGATCTCATAGTATTTGTCCAGTGATTTGTAGATCTCTGAGCATAAGTTTCTATTTCCACTCCCATGTGAACTATCTTTGTGGAGGGAATCAAGGAACTCTTCTTGGTGTTTATCACAAATCCATATGCTTGAAGCAGATTCAGCATCCAGACTATGGCACTGAGTACCACTGCTTGGGTGGGAGCTCTAATCAAGATGTCATCTAGAAAGGGAACAGGTGAGTGCCCTGAGACCTAAGGTCTGGCTATTATTACCACAGGAATCTTGTGAAGACCCTGGGGGCTGATGAAAAGCCAAACTGGAATGATCGATACGAGTAGTGAATTGTTGTTTTGAGATGGGGGACTGGATGAAGAAGGAATAAGGTGGGACTTTAGTTCGAGGAGTATCAAAACCATTATTCTGAGATGTGGAGAATTCTGCCTTGCAGATTTAGTTTTGGGTGGAGATATGTTTGTTGTTATACTGGGCTCTTAGAGGAAGTAGACCACCTATGGATTTGCCACCCAATCCCGTTCCAGGGTTTTCCCCATAAATACTTGCTGCCTTTCCTCTGGTATCTTTATTTGGGAGGAGTGACAATCTGTTTTGCTAGGTTTGTAGTTCCTCTTTAGAGCACTGAGAGGAGGGATTGTTTTGGTTTGGCAGAGCTTTCTGCCACCTTTTTGTCTACTTCTTCCACAGAGAAAAGAGAGCCTGTGAATTTAGATGAGCACAGGACTTTTTGGAGTGAATGTCAACCTTACAGCTGTGGAGCCAGATGTGGTATCTGGTTGCTGAGCTGGATGCCATGTCCCTGGCTGAAAATCTCATTGCATCCATTGATGCATCCACAAAAGCTGTTGCTAGGGAAATTTTCATAAGAGTAGACCAGAAGTCAGGATGGTCTCTTTCACAGCACTAAAGACATCCAGCCAGGACACAGTAGTTCTTGCAAAGCATGTAGCTGCCAGAGATGCTCCAAGGGTGGTCAATGAAGCCTCAAAGTTCCTTCTTTAGGATGTCTTTCACCTTTATATCAGTTGGATCTTTGGGAAAGAAATCCCCAGTCCCCTTTGTATGGGGTTACTATATATTTTACCTGAGATGGCACTGCAGCACTGACCTTTGGTATATCTAATGGCATTTTTTTTTTGGCTCTTGCAATTTTTAATACCTAAGTGTATACCTACTTATGTGTCTGCCCTTATTAGGGGTTTCCCATTCCTCTCTGATCACATCCTTGAAGTATGAATGCAGTGGGACTGCTGCCTCAGAAGAGGATTTCAAGGACAAGCCTAAAGATATACCTGTCTTCTAGCACCTGTTTAGGTTGGATCTGGATTGTGGATGTGACCTTTTTTGCACATGGTTTCAAATGCTTCAGAGGGCCAAAACCTTTTCCCCTCCTGCCCCCAGGTTCTGCTCAATCTGGGAGGTCCCCTTCCTCAGTAAAAGAGGAGGTGTTTGAGGCAGAGGATGAATACCTGCTATATGTTATCTTTTTATATACCTTTTCTTTCCCTTTTATGCTCTTTTTGAAAATTTTAGCCTTTTTTTGGCCAACTTTTCAGTGGTTGCCACCCAGCTGTTTCTAGGACATGGTCTTTTGCAGTTTGTTTTATACAGTGCCTTGAGCCCTCTGGATATCTCTCTTACTGTCCTCCCCCTCAGGGTTGCACTCTCCCTGCCTGGGGAATAGGGTTTCATTGCCAGAGTTTCCTGATTCAATTTGGGAAGAAGGGGAGCTGAGTGTGAGTGCCGTTTCTCTCCTTAATGAATTTGTGACCCATGTAGGAGTTTGCGGGGGGTTCTTTTAGGTTCTGTTCTGTCCTGGATCAGATGAAATCCTCCTTTTCCTTGGCATTTCCAAGTCCTCACTCTGGTTGGTCTGCGTCTCCAAATCAGACTTGTCTGTTTTGGAGTCACAGCTCCTTAGGGCAAGGGTGTGGACCTAACATTCCTGTGCCCTAGCAGTTCCAGGGTCTGTTGGCTGAGAACAGGTAGGGCACAATTTGCCCTCCGATGAGTTTATAATAGCTTCCTTGCAGATACACCACCACTTGGATTTAACTCAGTGCTTGTGAGACAGCTCTGCTATGTCTGAAAAGGAGCAAAAGAGTCTGACGGTGAGGGGCTGCAATGCTGGGAAGGCTGAGACCACCTGAGGTGGCAGAGACCACCTGACTGCTCCATACCCATCCAGGAACTGAAGGAGAAAGGCTGCTGACTACTGCCTGAAAATATGAGTAAAGTAATAAGCTGGCAAAGAGAACTGAACTGCCAGTTTGCTGCTGTGGAGGCAGAAGATCTGGCAGCAGGCCAGAGAAGGGAATGTGGCTGGCTAGCATGGGCTGTACTACAGCTTTGAACTGCCTCTCAAAGCTGCAGAAAGAAGAATAGTCCATATGTCTCAGAATTATGGGAGATGCTGAGCTGCAGAAAAATCAATATTTATGTCAAGTTTTGTTCAGTATCTTCATTAAGTGATCTAAAAGAGAGAGTAAAGATCAGTAAGGACACAAATACAAAGGCATGCAAAGAGGTTAGTAACTTGGGTCAGAAAAATAACCAAATGACTCACCTTGTAAAATGCAAGCAAATATATTGAGGGGGAAATAATCTGAAACACAGACATTTAATGCGAGGCAGAAACCTGGTCACTTTCAGCATTATTCCTTTCCAAAATGTGATAGTGAATAGCAAATTAGATATGAGTTTCCAATGCAACATGGTAGCAACAAAAAAAAGCTATTTAAAACGTGAGTTGCATACATAGTCACATCACATTATGGAGCAGAGATTATATAGATCCTTTTTACATGTTTCTGATATGAGTGCACATGGAATATTGCCTTCAGTTCTGGACACCTCACTCACTATCAAAGATATGAAAAACTGGAGGGATTTCAGAAAAGAATCACAAATGATCAGGGCCCTAAGGAACTGACTTTTGAGAGAGATTAAAAGACCTAAATATATAAGTACAGTACAGATTGGCTGAGCAACAGTTAAAGAGGGGTGGGGTGGGGGAGAATACATTAAAAGGCTACAAATGTTTGAAAAGTATAAATACCAAGGAGGGAGAGGATTTATTCCTGGCAGCATAAGGGTAAAATAGAGGGAAAGTGAGCCACAGTTGAGTTTACACTTGATATAATTTCATTTGTAATTGTTACATTGTTTCTTGTGAAGATTTTATAAAACCATTCTTTGAATCACCTAAGTATGAATAGTGT
Organism: Gopherus evgoodei; assembly: GCF_007399415.2. NCBI lineage: Eukaryota > Metazoa > Chordata > Testudines > Testudinidae > Gopherus > Gopherus evgoodei. The sequence goes on along the minus strand of NC_044327.1, from coordinate 66,727,707 downwards.
TATAGCACATATCTTCATATCTCTATCATAGCAACACTGATTGAAAAGACAATGTTTGTGGTGATCTAAGGCTGTCCAGGAAAGAAAATGCCCTTACACAGAAAGAGGCCAGAAGTCTCTATTCCACATATGCAAAGAAAAAGGGATTTAAAAGTATTAGCAGAGACACTGATCTTAAGAAGAAATTTAAAATTACTCCAGGATCAATTACTGCCCACATCTTGGTCTACATAGGGGATTTACACCAGATCAGATGAGTTAATCCAGGTTGAGAACACACATATACACATGTCACAACTCATCACTGTGCACTACCTCTGCATTTATTGGGAACTCTTGCAAAGTGGACTAGGTTTGATTCTAATTGTATTAGTTCAGTCTTTTGTTCATGTACATGCAGTAGTTGTGCATCACTTTTTGCATGCTTCCAACGGTTTGCAGGTTGAGCATTACTGACCTGTCTTCTTACTGCACCAATCAAGTTCCCGGGATGGCCTTTCTCCCTTTAAAACATGGCACAGAGCCAGATTTTGCCCATTTGCTCCTGGATCCCAGTGTATCTTTCTGGCAATACAACTGGTATTGCAGTCCAGAAGGCACACAACATGCCGCCTGCAGCTGTGGGGAGCCATGCTGAGACCCCAGATCTCATTGTCATCTACGAGAAGCATTGGTTCAGGAAGCTCTTGTGGGCAGCCACAGGACTAAAGGACCATTCTGTGGACTTTGCAAAGCAGATGTCTGCAAGAGATCATGACCAGGTTGCCGACCAGTTTTGAATGAAGAACAAGCAGCTCAGGAGAAAGTACATTGAAATGAGAGATAAAAAGAGAATCCAGAGGAAGATTTTTTGATGCATTGGACAGGATTTTATACAATTACAGTATGACTCATCCCAGGCACTATTAGGAGCTTACTGCCCACACTCTCCCCTCTCCCGCACTGAGGCTGATCGGCTCGACTCATCGGGTGATGACCGAAAGGATGCTGGAGAAAAGCTGCCCCACTGAGAGATGGAATCTTTTTGGGACTCAAGACTAGGGTGGTCACTCACTCATTCCTGGAATACTGGGTGTTCTAGTACTTCCAGGGACACTATGTCCCACCCTCACTGATGTGACCTCATCTCCATTGTGTCCGACCTTACACAGACACAAGGTCATGCTGCACAGGTGACACCATTTTTAAGAGTGCATTCTTCTGTATCCCTGATCTGAGTCTCTCTCCACCTCCAGCCAACAGCTCACGGTACTGCAAGCCAAGCTGCTTGCTCCGTAGCCACTGCACACCTGTCACCCACTGGCCACTGCTGCCATTAGGTACAGCCCCTAAAACACACTATTGGACATATCCCAGAGTTCCACCCTGCCTTGCACTCACTGGCCAGGGCTCCTGCAAAGCATTGCTCCATCCCTATTTTTGTTGGTCAGTGTTCTTTCTCCACCCAGTGTTCAAAAGACTCCATTGTCCCAGATACCTTCTTCTTTGGTAAACTCGAATGTTCTCCTTGGCCAGCTTCTGTGCTATTACCCATCAGTCAAGGCTATTACTTGCCATGAGTTAGTGACATTGGGGATATGGGCTGAGTGGGTGGAAGTGACCTTGCACATTCCTCAAAATGGCATCCCCTGTCCAATATCAGATTAAACCACATCTGATTTTGTCTCAGTACTGGACAGGGAACAAAACCTAGAAAAGCAGGACTGTCCAGTTTAAGACCAGATGTATGGCCTACCTACTCAGCACCCTGACAACAGCCAGCTGGAAAGCTAAACTCAGTCCTGCCCTGCTGCAATGGACTCTGATTCCTTCCCTGCATTGGCTGAGCCAGAGTCCCAGTTGGAAACCCAGGCTGGGACCAAAAGAGTCAGATTCTTTGGAAGGAAACTTTGACATGTAAGTACCTAGCTTTACCATTTAATATTATTGTTGGTAGCTTCAAGCTAAGAGCCTCCATCTCTCTGTCTTTTGCTGTTTCAGAATGGCACTTGCCAGCAGAGTACAATCACAATGTAAATTCCTCGCCTTCTCCACCCACCCTCTTGCAGCAGGTTCAAATAATGAAAAGCATTCATTAGTGCAAAATTCAACCGTGTATTGAGACTCTGCTTACAGGAAATTTGCTTAGTTCTTGTAGTTTACAGTAGACACAACTGAACATTGGATGCCTGGTCAAGGCACAAACAATACTGCTCCCCACTGAGGTACAAATACCCTATAAAATGATGCCAGAACCCTCTTTTCTTTTCTCTGCACATACTCCGTGTCTGCCAGGGAGATGCAGCAGAAATTAAGACTGAGAAATTGCTCAGTTTTCTTTTGCATATTATAGAAAATAGTTGCATGCCCATGGCCCGAGTATAGCTTGCAAGCCCCTTCCAATCCTGCAGCACTTCTGGGGAACTATCCTGGTGAATAGCTTTACAGCCTCTATCACTTGTCCTCCCTTTGCCTTTTTTGAAAAAGCCCATTCTCAACCTCCTCGTCACCTGCCTCAGTCTAACAACATCAGTCAGGAGGATAGCCTAAAGGGGATGTAGAAGAGAGTGCTATCTAGCTTGCCCCCAACAACACCCCCTCCCCAGCCGCCTCTTTATATCTCCAACACCACAAGAGGGCCTCCAGCGCTTAAACAAAACCGAAAAAGCAACCTGGAAACATAGCTCTGATCACCCCATCCCTACCGGCGTGAAAGCAGATACAATATACAGAAATCCAAATGGACCAGGCACCCTCTGTACATGCAGGCCACTTATCTCTGAGTTTCTGCCAAAGAATGGGAAGAGTCTCAGGAGGTAAAATCACATATATATACTTTCCAAAAAAGCTCTCACAACTTGCCTGGGATTTGAACAAGTGACTGGGTTATTCTTCCCCTACTCTCATAGTCACAGCACCTGCAACAGCCAAACCATCAAGAACAGGGCCTCTATCTACTGCTGACAGACTAGCCAGCCTGAGGTGGAGAAAAAGGAAGTCTCACAACATGTCTGCAGAACTCTTGGCTGAGTCACACAGGAAAACCAGGCTGACTGAGAGGCGGAGCCAGTAGGTGAGGACCCAGTGGGAGAAAGAAATGCACCTCTCCCAGGAGATCATGACAGTGGCCAAGGACAGTGTCTCAGTGCCCAGGGAAAGAGTGGTTGTGGCTAACAACAGCATCACCATGGCAAAGGAGATCATGGAAAAAGACAGAGATACAGAGACAGCTCATGGATACGATCTTGAGCCAGAACATCCTGCAAAACATGCTGCTGCTGGCCAGGAGGCCCTGCAGTCCATAATTTGGAATCCAGCCATGTCCTTCAGCCCCTGGACAATGCTGGCTACTGGGACCAGCAGCAACCCCTAACCACTGTATCCCTGCAGCAAGCCCTGCAACACCACTGATAATTTTGAGCTGCAACACTTAATCCAGAACCCATGCAGACAGGAAGTTCTGAAGGCCCGCTGTTTGCTCGCCTTTAACTTTATGCCTCTCCCCCTCCCCCACCCTCTCATTTGATGTACTTTAAATGTTCTTACTGTTGCATTCATTAAAGATTTGTGTATAGCTGGTTATTTAGTTAAATATATTTCCAACTACAAAGATATTACTTTTCCATTGGTTTCATTAAAACTTTTTTATTGATTTTTTTGTTTTGTAATAAAAACTCTTCACAGAACATCAATTATGAGTCTTCATTGCAGTTACACAGAAAATCATTTAACTAACAATGAAATCATGCATGGTTTCTACAAAAGCACATAGGGGAACACAAAATACTCCAGTGCTTGCAATGTCTGCATCCCAGTATCACCTCCATGGGCTCACATGTTCAGCCAGAGGACTCAAAACACGAACAGGCATTCCTTCCAGCATTCCCCCAGCTGTTTGTGCTCTTTGGGATACCTTGCTGGCTGCTCAAACCTCCGAGCAAGTCTCTGTTCTTCAGCCTCTTACCTGCCCTTCAGGCTTTCCTCTTTACTCTCACAAATATTGTGCAAAACACAACATGCAGTTACAATGGTTGGGAAAAAAAATTTTGCTGCTTCAGACCTATTCCATAAACAGTGCCTTCTGCCTTTCAACAGCCAATGCACATTTGACTACCATTCTGCAACTACTGAGACAGTAGTTAAAATGTTCTTTCCTTCTGTCCAAGCAGCCTCTATATAGCTTCATTAGCCAGAGCATCAGGGGATAAGCCAGGTCTCCCAGAATAACCAAACCAACTTCCACATCATCAATGTTCACAGTGGTCCTGGGAGCCTCTCTCCATTAATTTAAATACTACTGAGTTCCAAAAGATCCTATCGTCATGGATCCTCCCAGATCACTCTGCATTTATGCCTGTAAACTTGTTGCAGTGGTCCACCGGTCTTTGAAGCACCATGGAGAAATATGTCTGTTTATAAATTCTGTGCTCTGGGAGGAGATGGGGTGGGGAGGGTGCACCTATACAGTTTGAGACCCCATGCATGCAAAGCCATCAGTCTTCTGAGCATTACACAGCTTCATGCCCTGGTTACACAGCACTTCACCAAGGGCATAGCAGACCTGCATGGGAATGGCCTCAACAGTTGGTCTCCTCATGCTCAACTGGTTGGCTGCAGACCAATAACATTCTGGAATATCCAGCTTCCCAAATGCCAATGGTGACCCATTTTTCCATAAGTATGAGGCACTGCAAGTTGGTATGCTGCCACTGAAGCTCCAGGAACAGTTCTGCACAGCTCTCAACGTCCTCCCTATCCTGAAATTCTCTTGCTGCTATCACTGCTCATCCCAGTCCTGCAGACCGATCCTCTCCCACCAATCCAGTCAAATTTCCCAGGCCCATAAATGGCACTGTATGCTGTATAGGTGATTTAGGAATCCGTCCTCTTTGTTTCAACAACTCAGCATCTTTCTGGTCTTCTGCCTCAGCCTGCTGTCACTGCTGCAGAGTATCCTCCTGCTGCTGGAGGAGCTGCTGCTGCCATAGAATATTCTCCTGCTTCAGCATCATCTGCTCAGTGGTGCAATAGGGAAAGTCCAGTGCTGAATCTGTCCAACCCCAAGTATTGTAATACAGCCCAAGCAGCCTGGCCATAGTCACGGTTGTCACTGTAGTAGTACAGAACGTTGGGATCATGCTGGCCCATAGCAATTGGAAAATGGCATGAACCAGTACAAACAAGAAGAATGGAGTGGAGACAATGGATTTATGGGATTTTTTAAAATGTAAAGCCATGTAGCTTCCCATAATTCACAGCAAAAACAATAACAGGATGCATGCCGCTCAGAGATGAAGCAAAGGATCCTAGAGAATGCTATCCTCTCAATATAAGAGCATAAGAATTGCCATACTGGGATCAATGGTCCATCTAGCATGGTATCCTGTCTTCCAACAGTGGCCAATGCCAGGTGCTTCAGAGGGACTGAACAGAACAGGTAATCATCAAGTGATCCATCCCTGCACCCATTCCCAACTTCTGGCAAACAGAGGCTAGGTACACTTCTGAGCATGGTTTTGCATCCCTGCCCATCCTGGCTAATAGCCATTGATGAACCTATCCTCCATGAAGTTATTGAATTCTTTTTTGAACCCTGTTATAGTCTTGGCCTTCACAACATCCTCTGGTAAAGAGTTCCACAGATTGTGCATTCTGTGAAGAAATACTTCCTTTTGTTGGTTTTAAATCTGCTGCCTATTAATTTCATTTGACCCCTAGTTCTTGTATTATGAGTAAATAACACTTCCTTGTTTATTTTCTCTACAGCAGTCACAATTTTATAGACTTCTATCATATCCTCCCTGAGTTGTCTCATTTTCAAGCTGAAAAGTCCCAATCCTATTAATCTCTCCTCATATGGAAGCTGTTCCATGCCCCTAATGATTTTTGTTGCCCTTTTCTGTACATTTTCCAATGCTAATGTATCTCTTTTGAGATGGACAACCAGACCTGCATGCAGCATTCAAGGCGTGGGCATATCATGGATTTATATAGAGGCAATAGGATATTTTCTGTCTTATTATCTATCCCTTTACTAATGATTTCCAACACTGTTACCTTTTTTGACTGCTGCTGCATATTGAGTGGATGTTTTCAGAGAAGTATCCATAATGACTCAAAGTTCTCTTTCTTGAGTGGTAACTATCATTTTAGACCCCCTCATTAAGGCTGCAAATTTGTCACAGAGGTCACAGAAGTCATGGATTCCGTGACTCTCCATGACCTCCGTGACTTCTGCAGCGGCCGGTGCGCCTGGCTCAGGAGCAGCTCAGGCAGCCCTTGTGCCAGTCGCACTGGTCGCTGCTGTAAAATACTTTTATGCTGATGCTACACATCTTTTGAAATTACTGTTTCTAGTGATTCTTACGCACTTTACTGGCATGTATTACATTGTGTTAATCTATTATATTGCATTGTATCTGCCAGGTTTAGCAACAAAAAGTACCAAAAAGTTCCATGGAGACAAGATGCTCTAAACATAGAGAGCTCTGTGCAGCTGGAGTGGGTAGGGTATAAGAGGTGTTTTCCACCCCATAACCCAATTATGTCTTCGTGAAGGTTAGAGCAACACAGAGCTGCATCTAACTTACGCTGGCAGGAACAGTTTCTGAGGACTATTTTATTGGCCTGTGATCTCTGGAGCAACACAAAAGGGACTTGGGCTGGGCCAAAGATCTAGACCAACTTTTCTCTGACTCTTCCCAGTGATATCAGTACCCCTATCAAGGCTCTTTTTATTTCGTAGCATATTGGGCTGAAGTTGTGCAGTCAGGCTACGTGATCTATATGGCAGAGTTGCACTGAATCTGGTGACCAGCTAGAAATAAGGAGATTTAACTGATTACTAAATCATTTGGTAATCTTTGGTTTTACTGAAGTACTTTTAAAAAAAATAAAGTCCCCCCAAAGAAAAATAAAAATGCATGTAATTGCCTTGCATTGCAGAAAAGAAGTCCCATTCCTGCAGGGCTTATTGGTCCCCAGGAACAGGGAGCATGCAGTGGCAGGAGGCTCTGAAGCACTATCTTGAGAAAGGTGGAGGAGGCTTGCAAGAAGTGGTTGCCATCTAGGTATCCTCAGCTCCACTTCTATATGATAAAGAGCTGCCTGACAGCTGCCTTCCTCTGTGGCTTAGGTGCTCTGCTTGGCCACCTTCAGTTCTTACTTCCAACTACATCTGAGAAAAGGGTAACTATGAAGGCCTTTTTCAGTCTTAGTGCTGCCCTCTGTATCAGACAGATTTTTCTCTCTTCTTCCCACGCTGTCCTTTTAAGGACAACAGTGTACAAAGCCACTGACAAACAAAGTAACACATCTATGGAAATTAATGACAAACGGTGGGTGGACAAGATGAGGAGCTAGAAGTGGCAGAATAATTTTTGTGGTCTGTTGTGGAAAAGACCACCACCCAGTTGATTTGAATCAGACAGCCTGAGGCAACCTTTATTGATAAAACAAGACTACAAGATTACAAGTATGCATACAGGGAGAGACTGCGTAATCTCACGCAAGAGGTAGGCTGCTCTGCCCTTCACAATTTTCACCAAGCTTATAAAGGTTAAAACCGCAAAATGTCATATTGTTTACACAAATTATTTGCCTTTTTTTGGTAATTAATATTGCAAATCAGCAGGTTATTTACTGTAAGTTTAGCTTGGGGTATTTCCAGTTATTGTTAATTATGCTGACTGTTCTATGACCCCTTGGTTGCAATTACATATTGCAAAAGCCTTACCATATAGAATATTGCAAATTAGCAAGCTATTTTAACAGATATCCTGTGTTTTGGGCAGTGTTGAGCTGGTTATCTTGTGACCCCACCTTGTGATCTACCTTACGCAAGCAAAGCTACTATATTTGCCTATAGCTGAACTGGCCTCCAAGGGACCCCTTGTCTCCTCCTAGTTCCTCTTTTGTTAGTGTTCCATACCCCGCTTTTCTCATATCTAGTTTCTCCACACCCAGTGCACACCCAGTGCCACAGTAATACAAGTTTCTTTGAGAACTAAAACCATGGCTTTTATTTCGCATTTATTTAGCTTGCATAGGCCTGTAAACTAATAAAGCTAAAAGCATATAATTGTTGCAATATTATATGTTAAAATCACAGATGCTTATATCAATGGCAGGGCTCTGCAGCAAGGACTGACAGTTTACTATTTCAATCAAGGCCATGGTACAGTATCCGACCAGTGACAGCAACCTCCAAAAGACTTTGGTGGCAAGACAAGATCCCTTATAAACAGTTGCAAAGCTCTATCCAACGAGACGGGGGGGGGGGGGGGGGGGTTATGTTTCCTTATAGGTCTTATAGTGAGCAGAGATTTGTGTGTCATGTTGGCAAAAAGGTAAATTATGTGGCATTTGCTCAGCAGCATAATTACATTATATACAGAGTCTGACTATTGTGTAAAGATAGGCCCAAACCCTACATTGGCAAACCCACTCACTTACTGTTTGGTTCCTTTCTATAATGGAGTAATGTAGTCTGGAAACTGAAGATCCAATCAAACACTTGGAGAGAATGAGAGAAACTATAAAAATTGCTACCTTGTAAGTAGTGGAAAGGAGAAGAGGAGGACAAGGGCCCCCCAGAAGTCCCCACCTTGCTCTGAGGATGCAGAGCTTCACATCCTGTTGTCGGGGGCTGGGTTACAGCCTGAGATAGCCTACCTCTGTCAGACTCTATGCTTAGGTAAAATCTTTCTACTGCTTCTTCCATTATAGTTATGTACTAAGGCTCAAGAACAAAACAAAGGGAAAAAATCATGCTTGTTGAGAGGTCTGTTATATCCACTGTCCCATTTCACTGAAGTTTATGCAGCTAAACCAATACCCTGGGACAGAACATCCCTGATATCTAGGGAAGCTTACATCTGGTTCCCAGGGCAACCTCCTGTTATGTTTTAGACTAGATTCTTTTGGTTATGAATGAGCAGGTACCTTGCATCACTTTTGCAGATGCTTCTTTTTTTCAAAAAATGTTCTTAAAAAGAAAAATAAAACTCACCCATTTAATACTGTAGCTCTGCTAAACAAAGCCCAGATTTAAAGCTTGACTTTGGCGGTTGATACTTAAATTAACAGAATCATTTAGGAAATCATTCCCACGCAAAATTAATTTTAATCATTCAAGATTAGTTTTGGTCACACTTCACAAGTAAGGAATACAAAAAACCCAAAAATCGAAGCTTGATGTATTTCCCTGAAGGATAGCACACTTCATTTCAGCTGTTTAACTACTTGGAAAATTAAGGCAACTTAAAATGCTAGAATGAAGTTCCTATCAATAACTAATTTAATAAAGACAAACCAGTACAATATCTGTATGTGCTTATAGTGAAAAAGGTAGGAACAATTTATTGATAAAATGAAGTAAGGCAAAGTACATAAATTGCTTCCGCTTTTGGCACTGAGAGTATAAATCTTTTTCATAGGCAATTTAGGTGTGATTAACATTTAAGCACAAAGGTTGGTTTATCAGAGTTATCCTTACCAGTTTTTCTGATGGAGCTCTTCCTTATAGAACAGAAGATGTTGAAGTACTTCATCTAGTCGAGAAGAGTTGTTGTGTACACAAACCCAAACAACAAGACTATGCCAAAGAAAGTGCTGAATCGTATTTTCTTTTTGTTCAAGCATTAATCGAACTGATGGGTCAGAATCCAAGACGGACTAAGAAAAAAATTAAGTGAAATTCATAAATAAGATCTCTTGAATAGAAAGTTAGTCTTTGGTTTTCTACTCAGACTTGTCTTAGAATTTTACTCAGCACAATGCTTGCTCAGCATTCTAGTTTCATACAAAATACAATGCTACAAATGCCTCTAATATATTCTGCACAACGGGACCAAAAAAATCTCAGAATCTAGTCAACAGAGGATGTGCTATTGTTGTTTCTCTGGGGGTTTTATGTATTATGAAGTGCTCACTACCCGAAGTTGTCTCTTCTGAAGTAATTAAAATTAGTGTCCCTGCCTATGCTGTTACATTTAAGCTTGTGTTTGAGCCAGCATTAACAGTATAAACCAGTTTTATTAAGATTTCACTTCAGACTAAGATTAGCTTTATGAAAAAAAAGCCTCAGCCTGCTGGGACTATTAACAAAAAGTAGAATTGCTGTAGTTTGTCTGTAAGGTTAAATAACACAGGTTATTAATCAGTAATGTGGACTGGCACACTTTGGTTATACTGGAAAACATTGAATTGGCCAAGGTTCTGACTCTAGAATCTGATTTGCGTAGTCAGAGCCCCACGTTCAAGCATAGTCCCACTGACTCCAATAGGACTCTGTGTTAAATGTCAATCTCTACTTGTATTTATCAGATTGCAAGATCAGACCCAACATTAATTTGTTTACAAGTTGGAGTTGTGTTTAGAATAAGAACAATTTTTAAAAGATTATCATTTTTTAAACACTGACTTTGGGCAGCAAACCTGTATCAGGATCTGCTAATGCAGAGCCCTGTGCTATGGGGGAGTCCTCGTGACTTTGTGGACTCCACAAGAGTGTCAGAATCTTGATATAGGATTTGTAAGAATTCACAAATTAAACTGAATCAAATTAACATGCATGAAAAATTTACATGACCAAATTCCTAGCTTCTAAGCTCATTTAAAATTGTTATAATCTAGTGATGGCACAAAAATCTATTTTTGAGAAATTACTAAATTCATATAGATTGTTGATTAGCTGCTCTGTGGGCTTTAAATGATGTATATTGTAGGAACACGGGAACTGCCATAGGTAGGTATTGTCTGACAGTGGCCAGCACCAGATGTTTCAGAGGAAGGTGTATGACTCCAACAGTAGGCAGATATGGAGTAATCTACCCCTCATGTTATGTCCCATCCTTTTCTCTAATAGTTAGAAATTGGCTTAACCAAGTTTAGTAACTGTTTCACAAAATGCATCATTAATCACAACTCTGGATATTCTTGATATCCATTTAAGTGTCCACTCCTTTTTCCACTATGAAAATGATTTTGAACTAAACATGTATTAATACATCACAATGACTATAATGGTGCAATCACAGTCCAGAGATAAATAAGGCCCTGATCCAGAATAAAATAAGTTGTGGCCTTATCATAAAGCGAGTCTGCTCAAGCTTCTCCCCTCAAAATACCTGCTTTCTGGTTTGGGCAGTTACACAGCTGCCCAGTGGGCAGGAAATTCTTGCAAATGAGCAGACTACTCTTTGAGCCTTACAGTCCTTGATTTCTCAAGCCCTTGAATTCCCCCACTGGTGGCCACATCAAATGCTTTAGTTAATACAGCCCCGGGATTGTAGAAAATCTCCTACATGGCTCTATGTTGAGAGGCTCAGCGAGCTCAGAGACCAGGAAGTGAACTGAGTTGGTTTTTCAGATTACCTAGGGCTCCCATGAGGGAGCTGTCATACATCCTCACTGGCTGGAGGATGCTGCAGGGACCCTATTTCTTAATTCAGTAAACCTTGGGGGATAATTTTATTATGTAGTGCACTTAAATATGCTATAGAAATTAAGTTTCATTAATAGTAATTGAATCACTGTCAATCCATTTTAGCTGTCTGTTCTGAACTAGTTAGTCTACAATCCTCACTGCTCTTTAGGAATCATTCAGAGCTATGATAAAGAATAGCAGACCTTGAAATAAGGAAAATAAAAACGGATATGGAAGAAGCTGCTGTAATCTGCTGTTGAAGAGTCTAAACTAGGTGTGTATTGTCTATAATCTATGAGCACTATGTTATGAGGTTTGACTGCATTCAAAAGCCTTAAGCACAGCTGGTTTTCAGAGGCGATCCCTTTGAGTGCTAAATATTTTATTATGAAGTGCTACATCCTTCGACAAAGACAAAGAACACTAAACTTTCAAGGGTATATACTTTCAAAATCCTCAAACTTTCTGTGACTGAAGGAAAGTATTTGACAGTAGAGCACCCTTTTTCCTTCCTCTAATAATCCATGCTTACTTACCAATACGAATGTCTTGAAGTCATTGTTATAAACAGGTTCTTTTTCCTTTTGTCTTCCCACTTATTGAGGAAACTTGGTCAGTTAATTAGCTTAATTAAAACAGTGGTATCATTTTTAATTGCAGCCTTTCCATATGTTGGATGTGGTAACAAAGTAGGGAGGGGTATTTTTCCCTGATCCTACAGGTGCAGCAGCATACAAGTATAATAAAAAGCCTAAGTCTGGTCACAAAAAAATTCCCACAGCACAGAAACTACAAAGCCTCTTCTGCACGTTCCAATATAGGAGTGCACCAGTATGGGGCTGAGGAAAGGACCAGATCCAGCAGCATTATGATTCCACAGGGTGCTGCTGCCCATAGGCAGCTTGGCATGAGCTGTTGTAACATCGGTGGCAACTAAGGGCTACCTAAATTACATCCCATTTTGGCCCCTGAAGCAGCCTAGAAACAGAAGGGTAAAAAAGTGGCTTAAACCTTCTTAGTCCATGCACCTTCACCCCTCTTGGGCTGAGAGTTTTGTACCGCACTTCCCAGAGATACAGCACAAGATCATACCAGAGTTTTTTTCTCCAGTTGCACAGTTTGCATATGCTATACCCTTATTTATAACATGATGACCTTCCTTAAGTGTCAAACCCCACACTCCCCTATGATTATAATCCTCAATTTTCCTTCCTACAAAGGCTTCCACCAGTGCATTCCCATTGCTTGCAGATTGTTCAAAACTCAGCAGAACATTTGCTCAAGGCTTCAAGCTGTAACAATCAGGGCTTTGGAGCTGTGTTCTGGCTCCATTCCAGCTCTAGGCAAAAACCTGCAGCTCTACTGCTCCAGAGCTGCTCTGCGCTTCAGCTCTGGGCTCCACTCCAAAGCCTTCGTAACAATCATACTACAGCTGCCCTTTGTTCTTCATAATGGCTATCTATTAAGCAGACAATTGACTTTAACTTGGCCCTATTGGTCTTTATAGTTCTCCACAGTGAGCTATTAAAGATCTCCTTTTACAGGCATCTCCCAACATAAGGTTTATAGGATCTGCCATTCACTCCCACATCCCAGCTGTATCGTCCACTCACTCTTAACAGCTCCTACAAACCTCCTCTTCCCTGGTGTTTTTTTTTAATCCTTCTTTCCCCCTTGGTGTGAGACATCCCAGATTTATTGACTGCCACAGTATGCTGCAAGGCTCATCTTCTCCCCAAGCTTTTCTGAGGGAGTGGGGTGAGATGGTCATGGGTGTGTAAGGAATCATAACCTCCCACCCTTTATATGTAGCTTTAATACCGGCCAACTCGGGCCATCTTCGGCCACTGCCTCTAAAGGTTTACTGTTGCTGGTGTGGACCCCGCCCTAGGGTGCTGGTCAGAAAACAATGCACGAACTGTACTCTTGTGGAAGGTTACCAACAGTAATACAGCATCTGTGGTCCTGATATATAATTGAATACTTGTAGCTTTCTGCCCTTGTTTAGCCACTGCCTTTAGAATCTTGCTGTCACTGGTGTGGTTCCTGCCCTAGGGTTCTGATTGAAGACCATGTACGATCAAGTACCCTAGTGGTACGTCCCCAACAGTAATATGAGCATCTACAGTTCAAATATAATTAAATACTTGTAAACTTTTGTTTTCATAAAATCTTGTTTAACTAGTGCCTAAGAATTTGCTGTCACTGCCACGGATACTGCAGCGGGACCCTGACTGAAATAATAAGGAAAATCAGTCCCGGCTGCAGATCCCTGACATTGATATAAGCCTCTGTAATTTTAATATATAATACTGTAATAATTATAAATGCTTTTAGCTTTATTGGTTTATAGGCCCATATAGCCAGGCCTAATTTGTTTATCAGTAATGTCTGACCCACTGGGTGGAGAGGAAAGCAAGTATTAAGAAATATGGGTATGGAACACTGACAAAAGAGGAACTAAGCAGGGAGGGACCAGGGGTCTTTTCCTGCCAGTCTGGCTTTAAGCAAAATATAGCATAATAAGACTGCTTGCTTATGGAAAATTGCCAGGTGGCATTGTCAAGTGACCAGCTTAATCACTGCCAAAATGTGTGACCTATGCAATATGCTAATAGCTTGTGCAATATGTACTCGCAATCAAGAAGTCATAAGACAATGTAATTGCAAAAGCCCCTAACTGGAAATACCCCAAGCTGAATTTACAGTAAATAACCTGCTGATCTGCAATATTAACTACCAAAAATAAGCAAATAACTTGTGTAATCAATATGACGTTTTGCGGTTTTAGCCTTTATAAGCTTGGTGAAAATTGTAAGGGACAGAGCAGTTTTTCCCTTGCATGGGATTTTCTGTCTCTCCCTGTATGCATACCTGTACTCTTGTTTTATCAATAAAGGTGCCTCGACCTGTCTGACCAAAATCGAATAGCTGGTGGTCTTTTCCACAACAGGTGGTTTGATAAGGTTTCTTCATGATGGATTGACAGGGACCACTTATATTTTGAGAGACGAAGTCAACTTTGAGAAGGATGGTTAAATGTTCTAATATGGTTATTTGTCCATTTATGTTTTCCTTCCTCTTCATGTAATGATATGAGCCCTATCACAATAGTGTCACAGAACAACAAACATTAATTAATTTGCCCTCACAATATCTGTGGAAGGTTAGTCCCATTTTACAGTCTGCATCTACTGAACCTTAACTTCCTGAGTGCCTGTGGTCAAGTGCCTTAACCATAACACCATCCTTCTGCCTTAAGAAATGTATGTATAAGTGCCTACAACCTTGAGTAGGTGCTTTTAAACATTTTAATAAATGTTTCCCATTTAAGATACCACCTCCCCATTGCTCTTTTAAGAGAGTGACTCAAACCACTTTCCAAAACATGTACTGTTTTCATGGTTCAGCAGCAGACAAAAACTCAGCAGCAGCCAGCCAGTCACAATTTTCCAGAAAGGAATTGATCTCACTCTGGCCCGGCAGATCTTCTTATACTAGCTTACTTGGCCCTGATTAGCTGCTTCCCATACAGCTGCTCTAGGCAGCTTGGAGGACCTCTCTACTGCCCTTTTCTGAGGTGGGGTGTGGCAGGGCTACAACGCCTCTAGCAGATGGCCTCCAGACCCAGGCCACCCGGCACAGTCTTGCAGACGCTGGTGGCTCACTGGGGCTGTTTCACTGACATCAATGTGGGGTGGTCAAGGAATGCACATGATGCATGCATCTTTCGGAACACTGGACTGTATAGAAAACTGCACGCTGGGACTTTCTTTCCAGACCAGAAGATTTCAAATGAGGATGTGCATGTGCCCTTTGTGATCCTTGGAGACCCCACATACCCCTTGCTCCCATGGCTCATGAAACCTTATATCAGGAACCTAGACAGCAGCAAGGAGTGCTTCAACAACAGACTCAGCAGGTGCCAAATGACCACTGAATTTGCCTTTGGCTGATTAAAAGGATGCTGGCATTGCCTTTTTAGCTGGTTAAACATCAATGAAGAAAATATTCTGATGAGCATTGTGGCCTGTTGTACTCACCATAATATTTGCGAATGAAAGGGGAGAAAGTTTCCCCAGGGGTGTGCTGCAGAGGCGATCGGCTGGCTGCTGATTTTGCGCAGCTGGATACAAGAGCAATTAGAGAGGAGCAGCAGCAGGCTATTGGAATCAGGGAGGCTTTGAAGGAGCATTTTGACAATGATTCCCAGTAATGTGTCTGTATGTGATGAATTCAGCCAGGCAATGTTTACTTGCCGCCATGAATTACTGCTGTAGTGCTTGCTTCTTGAGCATTAATTGCAAAGAGTAAATATTCCTACCTATAGTCATTGTTTCAATGTTAGCACTGAGCGATCTATATATGTCATAACTGAAGAACCCTTTTATTTCAAAGACTTAAGTTTTAATGGGATAAAACACAAACCTTTGGACAAACAGAAGACAGGAAAATGAACAGTCTCATGGTCAGAGCTGTCACAGCTAGGTGTAATTCCAATTTTCATTGGAAAACCAGTCCTCAGGCTTGGAGTGCATGGGGTACTGTGGGGGACCAGAAACACATGATGAATGCAGTGTGAGAGTTTGGGGAGGGCATAGACCGGAGTTCAGTAGTGGCTGGAGCGGGAGTTGGGCACAGATTTGCACTGATTGCAGGCTAATGAGGGACTTCAAAACCTCTGTCTGGTCCTCCAGGAGCTTTATAATCTGCTCCTGCCCGTGTCCTTTCCTGGCTATCCGGCCTCAGTCTTTCATTAATTGTCTCTCTCCACGCTTATTTCACTATGTGCTGTATCTGTTGACTGAAGCACTCCACAAAACATATACTCCTTATTCCTCCTGGGTCGCCCTCTTATCTGATGGAGGTGCTTTGCCAGTGTGAAAGAGTGTGTTCTCAAGGGTGCATCTTTAGAAGACAAAGAAACAATGAACAGAGATAGTATTGAGAGTGCACTCACAGCCCTGAATCACAAAAGTTATACATACCTCTTTCTCACTGTCCCTGGGCTAGCACATGGGTTGCTGCAAGTCCCAATTAAGGTGAGTTTGCAGGGGGTGGGGGGAGAGAGGGGGAAAGGGCAAGAAGGGGCAAAAAGTGTTTTTTGAAGGGGGTTACTATAAGTGGCTATTCTGAATATTGGTACCCTTTTTGACAGACTAGGGTAATCAAGCCCAATGTCTCACTCCTAAGAGCAATCCAAGATGCAAGGATACATCTGCCTGAGTGTGGCTTCATATTGGCTCCGTATGCTGCTCGTTTGTGTGTTGCTCTGGTCCCTGCAGAAATAATTGCTGAGTGGTGCTGCAAAGTTTCCTACAGCTCGGGGGGGAGAAACAAGGCAGCTCTCCCAAGAAATCTTAGGCAGAGGATTGCAGAAAACCTGCAGGAAAGTTTCCTAGAGATCGCTATAGAGGATTCCAGGGACATCCCCCTGGACATTAACAAACTTTTCTGCTGTGGCCCCACAGGCTCTGTTATTAATTTCTGTATCTTATGCCTCTTCTACCATACAACAAAGTTCACGAGAACTCAATCTCCTTTCACTGCAATATCAAAGCAAAATAAGCTTATCGGAGTTCCCCTGTCTTGTGCACTAGGGCTGGAATTATAGGACTGTCTAGACCCCTCCGGAGTGGAAAAGAGGTCCTGACTTGCTGTGCCACCAGACAGCCTTTCCATGTGCTCCACATCATCCTCCAGTTCCACTCGCTTGTCCACAACTTGCTCCCAGGGTTAAGTCTGCTGGCTACTGCCTCCAGTCTCCCCGAAGCATCCACAGGGCTCCTGGTGGTGGAGGCAGGGTCGCCACTGAGGATGGCATGCAGCTCCTTATATAAGCAGCATGTTTTTGGCTACATCAGAGTGATGGTTAGCCTCCCCTGCCTTCTGGTATGCCTGCTTCAGCTCCTTGATTTTAGCTACATCAGAGTGATGGTTAGCCTCCCCTGCCTTCTGGTATGCCTGCTTCAGCTCCTTGATTTTAGCATGACACTGCTGTGTGTCCCTTTTGTTCCCCTTCTCCTGCATGCCATTAGCAAGTAGCCCATGTGTATCAAAATTCCTACAGCTGGTGAAAAGCTGTGACTGCACAGCCTCCTTGCCCCAAATACTTAGCAGATCCAACAGCTCTGGTGTGCTCCACGTCTGCTGTGGAAAGCCAGCATGGTCAGATGGGAAGATGCTGTGTGAACTGTGCATGGCGAGCAAATAGGAAGAGAATTTCAAAAATTCCTGGGCCTTTAAAAGAGAGGTGCATACCTGTGTACCTTCAGAGCAGAATTCAAACTGCTGACCAGAGTGGTAATGATCGACATTGTGGGACACCTCCTGGAGGCCAATTAAGGCAACATAACTAAGTGAGGAGTCTACACTGATGCGCTGTCACCACAAAAAGCTCTATGCAGCTTGTCACAGTGGTTTTATTATGTCAATATAGCAGGGGAGTTACATGGGTGGGAAAGGCATTTCAGTGTGTACACCTCCACTGTTTTGTCAACAAAAGCTGACTTTTGTTGACAAAACTCTGTAGTGTAGACAAGGCCTTAGTTTCTCTCTCTGTGAATTGAGATAATGGTACTTTCCCTCCTTTGTAAAGCACTTTGACATCCTTGGATGAAAACTGTTATTTAAGAGTTAAGAATTATTAGTATTATAAATATTATTTATAT
This sequence comes from Gopherus evgoodei, assembly GCF_007399415.2. Lineage (NCBI taxonomy): Eukaryota > Metazoa > Chordata > Testudines > Testudinidae > Gopherus > Gopherus evgoodei. Next base: position 66,709,629 of record NC_044327.1, on the reverse strand, counting down.
TTACTTAGATTAGGAAAAGACAAACAAAAACAACGTTGGTCAGTGCTCACACAGCCTTACACTTCCTCAGGTAAATACATAATTGGGTAAAGAGAAAAGAGCAAGAAATATTGTTTACCCAAGAGAGACTGTAGGAGCCATTTTGATGTCATTACAGCCTGTAAGCTAGACACATAATTAGGCAGTTTTTAATCATATAAATGATAGGCTATTGTGCATCACATCATTATGGATCCTATCATTCCCTAGCACAGAAAAGGCAGCTAGAGGAGAAAACTTACTCCGAAAAATTCTCTTTGGTCCACTGCACACAGCATTTGATGCATCATCTCCAGGGGGAGGGATCCAGGGCTGCACAAAGAGAGCAAGGGACACGGCCATTCAACCGTGCAGGCATCACCAATATCTACAGGGAAATCTGCATGCCTCAGGGCAGCCCTCAGAAAGCCAGCTACTCTATGCTGCTTTCCAGGACTGTGCTCCCCCTTCCCCATGTGCTCCTCCTGGCCCCCATGGCAGCAAGGTTCAGGAAAGTGCTCTGTTGCTGCAGAAGGGCTGTGCATGAACTCCCCCACAGCCACCCATCCCTGTCCATTTCCACACACACTTTGAAGGAAGCAGATGCCATAGAGCGGGAGTAAATGCTGTCATGAAAACAGAATCTTAAAAGGGATACTGACACCACCCTAGCTACTAATATGCACTCGGTCCCTGTAGTATCACATTGATAATTAATTGCATTGCATCAAAGAAACATGGACAGCGTATTCATGAAATGATATATTTCACAAATCCAGGTGGCAATCACTACAGATGAGTGTGTATTCTGTTTATCCTGTCCCTGGACTACAGGTAGTTTGTCTAGCTCAGCTCAGCTTTAATTATTTTCACTGAATTACCAAGTATGCTTATTTGATCACAGTAATCCTTTCTGATGAATCATGTATCACCTCATTTATGTTACCCACCATGTCAAGAGGACTCTGCTTCTGTCTTTCTTCCAAGCTTACATCAGAAAATACCACAGCACCACATATGGTTTCTCCAGCCTTCAGCATAAATTGCACAGCCGAGAGGATGTTTGGATATGGATGGTAGCAGACCTCACAAGCTGAAAGTGCTATGGCATGAAAAATAATTTTGTGAAAATTGTCTTCCTGTTGTTTTATAATTTATTCTGTTTGCCTTTTATTTATTATGTGCTATTTAACTTCACTACTTTGCTGATGGACTCATTAGCAAATTTTCCAGAGTAGATTTATAAATGTTGTGTGACCTCTTGTGGTATCTTGTGGTAGAACACAATACTACAAGTATGAGTCAGAGATAATAGCTTATGTAACCCATGAGCTACATATAGTTGAAGTCTCTCATGATGACTGAATTCCTAATTAACTAAGGCTAACTCTGAACAAGATGAGGAGGCTCTCAGCTAATAGTGAATCACAATGTAAACTCTCTTCATGCCAGTCATTCAGTGACAGCATTTATTTTTGGCTAACTCTGCATGGAAACCAGACTCAACTTTTGTAAACTAAAATTGCGCTTTTTTTCCCCCAAAACTACGTATATCCTTTGATAAGATCTGAAGCTCCACGATTAGCATTCACATGCTGACATCTGTACTGTAAATGGGATTTGATTCCTCTCAATAACCACACTTAGCACTGAAGAGGTAGAGTAATGTATCAAGCCATCTGAATTCAGTTGCATTAAATAAAAGGGGTTTTGAAAGGGTGTATAACCATTACCTCAGTAGTTGGGTGAATGCAGATTTGACTGCCTGTAAGCCAAAATATTGCTTGCTGCATTACATTTTAAGAACTGGCAGATACAGGAAGTTCTGTTGTGAGAGTGTCAATGATATTTATGTGTTTTCTATAATTGACTGGTGTGGACAAAGCTTGTAAAATAAAAGGTGTCAGGAAAAAAGTGGGTAATAATTTTTTTAAATCATCTGATTCTTTGTTCTTCATTTTGTGTATTACTTGTGGCCATGACAACCAATTGACAGTAGCAAGACTGCAATCCCTCTGCAGTCTTGCTACAGCAGCAGCCTACTGATTCACTGCATACAGTGTGCATGCATGCTGAACAGTCTGAAATAGAATATGAATACCTGGCACTAGATTAAATTTATCAGCAATGTCAGCATAACAAATAAGTGACAGAAACCCAGTCCTATGAGCACTCTCCCTTTTCACTGTCAGCCTGTGTGCGTTGCAGGCACTCAGCACCCTGCAGGATTGGGCTGTATGTTAGAACCGTACCTGAGGGACATTTAAGGCTTTTGCAATGTCACTTTTTTCTATTTATAGCAGTGACCTGTCACCTGTTATCACCTAAAACATATGGTGCTATATAAGATTGCTTTTAGTAAGGGCTTTACAGATAATATTAATCACATTCCAAATAGGCTTTAAAAGACATTGATTTGATTCATGTATATTTTTAAAATACTCAGCATTCCTGCTTATAAGCAAGTATTTATTTGAGATCAGTCAATAGTCTTAAAATCACAATATACTGTGCATTTTTGACATATGTACTAAATTGACTAATTATATAGTGATGCAGAGTTGCTCTGATTTTTCTTCCTTCTTCACCTACAGACCTCACCTTTTCTATTTTACCTAAATAATGAGGCTAAATGTTGACTGCTTTGCATGCTTACTGATGCATATGAAACTCTCAATTCAGGTGGACAGTATTCCTAAGAATCAAATGGTAGTCTCTTGAGTGAAGCACAACGTGAGATATTCACTTAGGTCACTTCCATTTCCCAAATTAGTAGTTAAAAGTCATTGTTAATGTTGTTTATATAGCAAATATACAATGTTCTACCTTTTAAATCTGTATGAAGCCTATATGTATGTTCTCCAGAAGTCTCCAGGTGACCACACAGGTGAAAAACAAGGAGCCTTAAAAAGACCAAAAATCCAACCTGTCAAAAATAAGTACAACAAATATTTTTTATATCATGCCACTCACAACAGATGTATAAATACCACCTTTGGATTATGGGTCTTATTCACCACTGCCCTCCTCCACTTGAACAGCGATATAACTCCACTGAGTTACACCAGCATGAAATTGGATTAAGAGAGTGCTAAATCAGATCATATCTTCAGATTTCACACATGTGGAACAATAATGAATAACTCTTGTCTTGTGTTTTGCATTCACTGTATATTAATGGTACACAGTAAATTAATAACACTTTGGCACTTGTATAGGGTTTTCTTTTCAGTGTGTGAGTGTAGGGGGGACTGGTGAGAGAAGATACGTATCCTCAGAGTTTTCTTAGTGTAAGGGAATGAACACACTGCTGTGAACTAAATCCCTCCAATACTGAGAACAGATTTGATGAGGAAACAGAAATAAGGAAAAATTACACACAACCAAAGAAAACTCAACCCAGTATGATGATTCTATGATTACAATGCCAATCAGGAGAACCATGGAGCTCTCATCTTTGTCAACAGTGTTGCATGGACCAGGCCCTGCAGTGGGAGTGTTAGGGCAAAAACACTCCATCAAGGAGATCCCATGTGAAATGTGTGGGCATTTTAGTAGCATCCATTCTGCAACTGTAGAGCTAGATACTATATTTTATAACTTAAAGTTTTAGATGGTGGCTTTGATAACTTAGAAGCAAGCTAACAGAAGCAGAAAAAGCCAACAAAACACGTGAAAAGAAATGAGAAAGCTAACAGGCTCCATGCAGCTAACAGGCTCCATGCAGCCATCATTAAAGAAAATAAAATGTTAAACAGATTGCAAATCTTGGAAAATCATTCAGAATTTAAAATGTCAGAATAATTGGACTCTCTAGAGCAGCTGGAACAAACAATCATATTGCTTTTTTTGGAACAGTGGGTTCTGAATATATTGCAGTTGGATTTAGCTAAAGATCCAAGAAGACTATTTTGAAAGATCATACAGAATCAAAATAAGGGCTCCATTTAAGACCTCTGAGCAAGATGCAGAAAGAGCAATCATATTTACTGTGGCAGATGTATGCGGCAAAGAGAGAATCCTGGCAGTACCTAAAAAAGTAATAGATGTGTTCTATTTAAAAATCTTGAAGGTTTGTTCTTCTCAGATATAAGCCTCTGAAAACATGCAAAAATGAGATAATTTGTTTTATATAAGACAAGTGTTTGAAGCAGCTCTCCTTCTCGTGCCCAAACTCCCAGACAGATGCTAAGGAGAAAACATGTATTTTGGAACACCGAATTAGCACAAAGTGCTGCAAGTAAAGAGATTCCACAAGGATGCTAAGACAATACAGGACACATTTGTATTTCTCTTTGTCTTCATAGGGTTTTTTTGTTTGACCAGGGTCAATACCTGGAAGCACTGCACAGCCAGGGGGAAAGCCAGAGGTAAGATCAGGGAAGTATCATTGGGACTGGCTCCTCACAGACTTCTGGATACTTTCTTCTGGTTTGTGTTTTTACTTCCGATTATGTAGCTTAACTGCAGATGACTGATTTTGAGTGTGTGCGTGTGCAGGGCCTTTTAGTTTTTGTAACCAGACAACCCGTAAAGGTTAAAAGCATTTGCAGATCTGGATGGCTAAGACTTTGCTGAGATGCTGAAGCTACAAATGGCCTGACCTTGCAGGTCCTAGGCAGGCTATGTACAGACTGCAGGGTCAGACCTTTAGGGCTTGAGTTCTCTCTCACACCAGTTTGTCATCCATGTAATTCCATCAGCTTCCAGAGAGCTGCTCTTGATTTACACCAGTAAAAGTGAGATCAGACTCATGCACCACAGAATGCTCAGATACTCCATAACAGTTAAGGCTAGTTCTGCTTCCTCTCAAGTCAATGAGAAAACTCTCTGACTTGAGTGGGAGCAGCATTGGGCCCTTAATGGGTGGGCTTTTTTTTTTTTTTTTTTGCTGCTGTTCAACCAGAATCCTGGCAATCATACAAAGAATCTCACAGAATGAATGGGAGATCCTGCTTTCGCCAAGGGCAACTCTAGGCACCAGCTAAACAAGCAGGTGCCTAGGGCGGCAAAATATATGGGGTGGCATAATGCTGGGGCCCCAGCTCATATCTGAAGTGGCGTTCCTGGCTGGATCCTGACCACCCTGGGGGCCGGTAACCAGCCTGTTGTTCTGCTGCCGGGTGCAGCGGGGCAGGGAGCTGGCTAAGTGGGGAATGTGTCCCCGCTGCTCTCCTGCAGGGAGCGGCCACCCCCAACCCCTCAGGCAGGAGCCGGTAGCGTGGCCCTGCCCAGCTGCAGAGGAGAGCCGCTCCTCCTCAGCTTGTCCCCTCCTCTGCAGGCCGAGGAGCAGCTTGCCCTCTGCAGCTGGGGTAGGGCCACGCAACCGGCTCCAGCCTGGGAGGGGGGTGGGGGGGCTGATGAAAGCGGGAGAGCGGCATGAACAAGCCGAGGAGGAGCAGCCCGTCCTCTGCAGCTGAGGCAGGGCCGCGCTACCGGCTCCACCTGGGGATGGGGGTGGCCGCTGACCGCAGAAGAGCAGTGGGAGCTGGTAGCGCAGTCCTGCCCGGCTGCAGAGGATGGGCTGCTGCTCGGTTTGCAGTGACAGGGACAAGCCGAGGAGGAGCGGCCTATCCTCTGCAGTTGAGGCAGAGCTGCGCTACCAGCTCCCGCCTGGTGTGGTGGGGGGTGGCCGCTGACCGCAGGAGAATGGTGAGAACAAGCTGAGGAGCAGCCCGTCTCCTGCAGCCGGGGCAGGGCCGTGCTACTAACTCCACCTGGGGGGTGGGAGGGTTGGCTGCTGACCACGGAAGAGAGGTGGGAGCCAGTAGTGCAGCACTTCCCCAGCTGCAGAGGACGGGCCGCTCCTCCTCAGCTTGTCCCCACCACTCTCCCGTGGTCAGCGGCCACCCCCAGGTGGGAGCCAGTAGAGCGGCCCTGCTCCAGCTGTAGAGGACAGGGGGAACATGGTGCCCAGGTGGGCCGCTCCTACTCGGCTTGTCCCTACCTCTGACTGCTCCTCCTCCTCTCCCCCTCTGCGCCGCCTCCTGCCAGGGAAGGGGAGAGGGGAGCAGAGTGGCAGCCCAGGCTGAGCCCAGCTCGTGCCAGGGCCAAGGTGAAGACCAAGGATGAGCGGGGCTGCGATCCAGCAGCAGCCCCAACCCCTGGCCCTGGGAGCAGCGCTTATGGGAGATGAATCCACCTTGGGTCAGATCCACAGCAAGGTAAGAGTTGGGCCAGGTGGGAAGGTTTTGTTAAAATTACAGTAGTAGGAAATTGTTTCATTTCACTAACTACAAATTCTCTGTTTTCATTTTTCTTTTTAAATTCTAAACAGTCAAAACAAAACTGCAAAGTGCAAACGTGTAAAAGCCCCAAAAAAGGGGAAGGGGGAGCCAAAATTTTTTTGCTTGAGGCAGCAAAAAAACCTAGAGCCGGCCCTGGCTTTCACATAGAGAATGGGAGGGTGAGAATATCTCCCAGTTTCCAAGGGAGATACTTAAAAGGTACATTACTAAAATCAAGGAAACATCCTAGGAATTTCAACTTTAAATCAGCTCAGCTAGTATGCTCATTGTTTACTTCATAACAAATACTAAAAAGAGACCCTGTCAGCTTCTTTAGGGCCCAAAATGTACCTTTCTTATAATAAGGTAAATCTTCTGCAGCACCCTGGTGCTTTTTATTGGAAAAGAATTTAATAGGAGAAAGAGGATGGTCCTGATGTTCCACTCTTACAGAAAAACTTACAAGAAGGAGGTAACTACTACTGAAATTCTACAAGGCTTATCTTGCAGCACTACATGCATGCATCCCAAAAGGAAGGGATTTGAGATCCAAGGAAATGGCAAGAAGTGCATTCTGCAAATATGGGAATCTCAAAGATCCACAGGGAAAGCAAAGCATTATGCTAAGAAGAAACACTGATCATCTCTGGAAATGGCTTATCCTTCCATAGTGCTTGGTGTATTCCAACACTACTGGAAGTTTTAGAAATATTTTGTCCTGTCATAGTAAATTTATCACAAAATTCTGCATTGTCCTGGTGCAGAAAATTCTACAAAGTTTCTTGCATAATTTAGGTCCCAACAGTCACATGAGGCACTGGCTATTGTTAAGACTGCAAAATAGCTTCAGTTGAAATAGTTCATTTTCCAAATAAAACATTCTGTGGGGGCTGAAATTTTCCATGCTCGATTAAAGCTGGAAAATAATTTTTTTTCACGTTTTAGTTAAAATCTGTTAAATCTGATTTGAAGTATGTGGTATAACAAATACGCTTGTATGTTGTATTTTTATTGTCTTTGCCATGCTTTATTCCCCCAAGCAGACAGCTTAAACATGGGTGAATGTTAAAATTTCACATGAATGTAAAAAAATTCTCTCTCTTTTCCTGCTCATGTAACTAAAAGATGGCAGAATCAAAGTTGTTTAAACTTTCCAAAATAATTAACAATTTAGTTTAAACTAGAAATATGGAGAGTTTTGGAAGTCATAAGCCATTGCAAGAGGGAGTTTATTGCCAGACTCCTGCAGCTTGTTCTAATCTATGGCATATCAGGTTTTGAGAGTGGAGGAGCATTTTCTAACAGTTCAAACGGCCTTCAGAACAGATACATTCTTGCTTGTTGTAGCAGAAGAATTGTATGGGGAAAGAGGTGGTAAAACATACCCTCCTGTCAGGTAACTATTTTGGTCAAGTGAGAGTGAAAGAAAGGTTTAAGCTGCAGAAACAGTGGGGACACATAAAAGAACAATAGAACAAGTACTAACAGAGAATAGTATTTAATGAACAGTACTCCACATGTATGCTGTCTGGGATCAATTTCCTAACAGAGCTATGCGAATACGTGATTTTTTTTTGTTTGTTTGTTTGCTGGCAATTCAAAAAATCCAAATAAAAAAAATTGTTTTAAGTTGACCTGAAATGAAATTTTTCAAAATTTTTGGCAAATATAAGTCATTTAGATTTCAAGTTTTTTATATATTAAATATTTTCTTGATGAAATTGAAGGAAATTTCAATACAAATAGTCATTTTGAATTGGAAAATCAAAACCATTAAAAATGAAACTTTTTTCCTTTTTTTTTTTTTTTAACCAAAATCATTCAGTGAATTTGACACAAATTCATACAGTGTTTTGGTCAACCCAAATGTGCATTTTCTGCCCCCAACCCCCCCCAAAACCTGCAATCAAGACCTGGCTTCAGTACTTAATTTCATCCATATTGTACAGTTTCAATAAGGATTTCAATCTTTATGAGAGAAAACATTTGATATTTCTGGGTTGTGACTAACTGAAATCTTGTTGTAGAATGAAGAGTTACCACATCAGTAACTTTTTGGAAGTGGTTTCTAAGAGGTAAAGAGGTATAGAACTGACACTCAAAACTAGACCGTTAAATAGTGATGTATCAAGTAAGTCTTAAATTTTACTAGAAGTTTACACTATTTATTCAGCTTTTAGAAGAGATTACTCTCATTTGGATTATTCCCATTTGGGTTGCCTCAGTTTCATCCTTTTTCTTAGGTAAAGTCTACGCTACAAAATTAAGTTGACCTAAGTTACGTCAATGTACAGCCACCACAGTAATTAAATTGCTTTTGCATGTTCATGCTATGCTTATTGTGTCGGCAGTGCACATCCTCACCAAAAGCGCTTGCAAAAAATTTAACTGTCAGTGTGGGGCATTGTGGGACAGCTTCTAAAGGGCAGCAACAATCAATGTAAGCAACACATTGTTCACATTGACACTGAATCGACTTAACTACATCGACCTAAGTAGTACACCTCTCGTGTAGCTAAGTCAGTGCAGGGAGGGAGTTACATCAGTGGGAGCTACATTTTAGTGTAGACACTTAAAGAGTTAGATAGATATTAGCTGCCTTAGATCAGCTTAACTCTATAGTGTAGACCAGACCTCATATGCATAACTCTCATGGTGCTGCACTAAGACTTTGTGACCTAGCACGCTATATCTCGTTAATTATAATTCAGATGGAAGAATAAAGAGTTTGCATAATTTAACAAGATATGCTGCAATAATATTACTAATATTATGAGAAAATCCAAGTTAACAATATGCATTATGAACAAAAAATAGTCTTTTAGATGTATTTTATACTCTCTTATTACATACTCTGGGAAAGATTAAACTGCGTTTTCCTAATCTCTCATTTTGGATTTCCCAGAAATCATGTATTCAGAGATACAGAAAGTTAAGATCAAACTAAATTATAGAACAAGCATACCACAAATAATATTAGAAAACACTACAACGTTTTAGGTCTTGTGACAAATTCAGTGAGCTTCTGCTCTCATTTATAGTGGTATAAATCCAGAGTAATGTCATATTTCACAGTGTCGATATACAACAAAAAATAAGTAGGTGAATATATACTACATATACAGATATAAAAAAGCCCAATAAAAATTCATTTAAAAAAATACAACAAACCTTTGATAACTTGATTTCACTGGAGTATAAATAAGATTTCTGTGCTGCATCACAACAAATCCTATACAAAATGGATTCAGCGATGAAAAATAAAACAGGGACATGCTCTGGATTCATGGGAGCATGGTCCAAAGAAATTAAAAGGAGGTCCAAAGCTTCTGAAGTGAAAACAAAATGGAGAATAAATTCAATACAGAGTTCAGTCTTTAGGGCTCAATTCACAAAGGGATGTAGGCACTGCAGCACCTAACTTTTAGGAGCTTGGTCAACCAGTGGTATTGACAGCCTGGAGTTAAATACTCAAGTACCCTATACAATACATGGGGGAAGTTAGGCACATAACAATGGGATCCAAAGAAGCCAACATGTTGAGTAAGGTAAACTAGCCAATAGGAAATGCCAAGGAGAGGAGTATGGCCTAAGCCCCACCCTCAAAGGGAGTTAGATGCCTAAGTCATTTTATGGCTCTAACCCTTAGTTCCTTCTGATTGTGTACTGTATATACAATACTCATTTCACACCTTCCACAAATTTTAAATACTTGCCAAGTTATGAACAAATAAAACAAGCTTTATTTTCACCGTTCATTCAGTTTGTTTGCCTTCTGTGACTATTATTTTGAGGAGAAAACAAAGCTCAACTGTCTGATCATCTGTATTCAACAGCTACTGAAATTTTCTGTTAAAGTATGTATTGCAATATATGGTACAAAACTGTCTGAATTAATAATCAGAGGGGTAGCCATGTTAGTCTGGATCTGTAAAAGCGGCAAAGAGTTCTGTGGCACCTTATAGACTAACGTATGTTTGTTAGTCTATAAGGTGCCACAGAACTCTTTCCTGAATTAATAATGTTAAACTAATTACCGAGAAGTATAATGCAAGCTGTTTCTTGAGATATATCACATTTCAGAAAGTTTCTATAGCGTTATTTTTCTGTCATTTATTGCTAGGTGTGCTGATCTTTTTGTGGTATCAATGAAAATGACCTTACAAAACTATAGTGGAAAAGACAGAATTGCTTTTTATGATTGAAAAGGCAGTTAAATTGCTTTTTCAAGTATTGCGTTTTTTAAAAATTACATGATGGCTTTGTTCAATTTTGGTTAATGATTTGTGTGAATCTGATGCTCATGGAAGTGACAGATTTATAGATAGGTAAAGTTTAAGCCAGGAAGTCACTATGCAAATTTCCTCAAACATGCCTGCCAATGTGCCTCAATCTTGACTTAAAATCCCCTGCTTTTTCTGCCAACTTTCAAAGTCTGTAAAAAGAAGAACCTCCTCTAACCTCCCCACAAATCCTGCAGGCCGGAATGAAACCACAGTCCCAAATCTTCCAAGTTCAATACTTCCTCTTCTCCATCTTGATCATCTACATGTTGTATGATTAAAGGTTCAGTCTTTGTCCAACAAATTTCCCAGCCTCCTCCACTTGTCCACAAATAGAGGAGGAGGAGGAGTACTGACGGTGCTGTAGCATGTAGAGGTCTCTACTGGGTTGGGAATATATTGTGCTAGAAACTGTACAAACATTTAGCAAATCACAGTCCTTGTCCCAATGAGCTTACAATCGTGTATATGTAATAGCTCCATCCTAGTTCCTGAGCTGCTGTGCAAAGTTCTTAAAAGTCCTTTCCTCTCCAAAATAATAGTATGGAAAAAGATAAATATTTTATTTATTAATTATGCAAAAGCCTTTTCCACATGCAACCAGTAAAAACAATGTTCTTTTATTATTTATTGAATGACAAGAGCATGCTCATGCCTGCACAAGACAGAGGTCCCTGCCTCAGGGAACTCCATGAGGGCATAAGAGTCAATACTTTTGAATCCTGTTGCATGACTATGGCCTAAACAGACAAACAATAGTATTCAGACACATAGTTTATCAATTGATCAGAATATGGATTTATTGTTAAGTGGTGCAGCTACTGTATTATTATTATTACTTTTAAAATAATCAACAGTTCGTTGTTGGCAGGTTGATATTGGTAGATTGCTCCTAAGAAGTAATCTGAACTAAAAGAAGGATTCTTAACCCTCCGGAAGAAAAAGGTATCCAATATTATCAACACATTACTCCTTCCCAACTGTAATAGCTCTTTGAAAGATACGCCTTTCAGAGCAATTACAAAAACCTGTTCCACAACCTTATCAAACTATCCACTAAAAAAAATCTTGTAAGTCTCCCAATATTACAGTAGAATGCACAGTACTAGAAACCCTACAATTCTGATCATTCTTACATTCAGCTTGTATTCCAAATTATCAGTCATTTTTAACAATATGACCTTTGATCAACTGACAGCTCAGTTCTTTGTTTCCCTCCGTCCCTGTAAGTTTTATAGCTCTCAATACTTTTTTTCCAAATCACTGATAGTATTTTGTATACTTTTTTACCTTCTCAAACTTCTCATTTCGGGAGATAATCTTTGGCAAAGCATATAGAGACAAATTCATCCCTGGCTTGCCTGGATTGACTTTAATTGGGTTACATTATGGTGCATCTGGCTCACTAACTATTTATTTGATTACTGAGTGTAAGCAACTCCATAACTTTGTAAATATTATCTTCTTAAGACAGTCTAGTCATCATTAACAATCTCAAATGCACATGATTTTTAGAGGTAAAAGAGTATGAAGAGAAATAGGCACTTTTCAGTCAAGTGCCTTAGGCTTCAGCATCTTACTCAAACCTTGTAAATTATGAGGGAAATAATGTTTAGGTCAGCCCAAAATCACTAAACAAGAAAAGAAAAATGAGGAATTGCAAGATGATGAGCATAGAACTCTCTGCACACCCATCTATTTTGATTTGTTCCCCATTAGAGTACTTGTATTCATAGTACAATATCCACAAACCCCCAAGGATTCCCAGCTTAATAAAAGCAACACAAGATTATGCTTCCACCGACGTGCACAGGCAGAAATTGTAGAAAAACAACATCACTTGCCTCATAACCTAAGTCGTGCAGAACGCAATGCCATCCACAGCCTCAGAAACCACCCTGACATTATAATCAAAGAGGCTGATAAAGGAGGTGCTGTTGTCATCATGAACAGGTTTGACTATCAAAAGGAGGCCGCCAGACAACTCTCCAATACCAAATTCTACAGATCACTTCCCTCAGATCCCACTGAGGAATACACTAAGAAACTGCACCATCTACTCAGGACACTCCCTACACTAACACCGGAACAAATCAACGTACCTTTAGAGCCCTGACCAGGGTTATTCTATCTACTGCTCAAGATCCACAAACCCGGAAATCCTGGACGCCCCATCATCTCGGGCATTGGCACTCTCACTGAAGCATAGAAAGTCTTGATATGTAGACTCTCTACTCAGACCCTATGCCACCAGCACTCCCAGCTATCTCCACTGATTTCTGAGGAAACTACAATGCACTGGTGACCTTCCAGAAAACACCATCGTAGCTACCATGGATGTAGAGGCTCTCTACACAAACATCCCACACATAGATGGAATACAAGCTGTCAGGAACAGTATCCCTGATGAGGCCACAACTGGCTGCTGAGCTCTGTGCCTTTATCCTCACACACAACTATTTCAAATTTGATGACAATCTATATCTCCACTATGGGCACCCGCATGGCCCCACAATATGCCAATATGTTTATGGCCGACCTGAAACAACACTTCCTCAGCTCTCGTCCACTCACACCCCTTCTCTACCTATGCTACATTGATGACATCTTCATCATCTGGACCGATGGGAAGGAGACCCTGGAAAAATTCCACCACAATTTCAACAGCTTCCACTCCACCATCAACCTCAGCCTGGACCAATCTACACGGGAGGTCCACTTCCTAGACACCATGGTGCAAATAAATGATAGTCACATTAACACCACCCTACACCGAAAACCTACCAACCGCTATGCCTACCTTCATGCCTCCAGCTTCCATCCTGGGCACACCACACGATCTATTGTCTACAGCCAAGCACTGAGGTACAACTGCATCTGCTCTAACCCCTCAGACAGAGACCAACACCTACAAAATCTCCACCAAGCATTCTCAAAACGACAATACCCACACGAGGAAATAAGGAAACAGATCAACAGAGCCAGACGTGTACCCAGAAGCCTCCTACTGCAAGACAAACCCAAGAAAGAAACCAACAGGACTCCACTGGCCATCACACACAGTCCCCAACTAAAACCCCTCCAACGCATCATCAGGGATCTACAACCCATCCTGGACAATGATCCCACACTTTCACAGGCCTTGGATGGCAGGCCAGTCTTTGCCCACAGACAACCTGCCAACCTGAAACATATTCTCACCAGTAACTGCACATCGCACCATAGTAACTCTAGCTCAGGAACCAAACCATGCAACAAACCTCAATGCCAACTCTGCCCACATATCTACACCAGTGACACCATTACAGGACCTAACCAGATCAGCCACACCATCACCAGTTCATTCACCTGCACATCCACCAATATAATATATGCCATCATATGCCAGCAATGCCCCTTTATGTACATCGGCCAAACTGGACAGTCTCTATGGAAAAGGATAAATGGACACAAATCAGATATTAGGAATGGCAATATACAAAAACCTGTAGGAGAACACTTCAACCTCCCTGGCCACACAATAGCAGATCTTAAGGTGGCCATCCTGCAGCAAAAAAACTTCAGGACTAGACTTCAAAGAGAAACTGCTGAGCTTCAGTTCATTTGCAAATTTGACACTGTCAGCTCAAGATTAAACAAAGACTGTGAATGGCTTGTCAACTACAAAACCAGTTTCTCTTCCCTTGGATTTCACACCTCAACTGCCAGAACAGGGCCTCATCCTCCCTGGCTGAACTAACCTCGTTATCTCTAGCTTGCTTCTTGCTTGCATATATATACCTGCCCCTGGAAATTTCCACTACATGCAGCTGAGGAAGTGGGTATTCACCCACAAAAGCTCATGCTCCAAAACGTCTGTTAGTCTATAAGGTGCCACAGGATTCTTTGCTGCTTTTACAGATCCAGACTAACACAGCTACCCCTCTGATACAAGATTATATAGTAGTCTTGATATTGCTTTCACAGGCACACTATTGAATTGTTTCCTTTTCCTTTGTAGATTTCCTTTTTCACATGAGTACAATCATTAGCTCAAAGTACACTGAAAAATCCAACACCTACAACTAAAGACCTTCTGATCATGATCCGATATTGCAGTAAATGTAGAGAATGTTTGCACGCATCCCCCACCACATCCCAGGGTTTTTGACAGGCAATATCACTCCACCAGCAGACTTATTTGAATGAGGTCCCATTTTACTTTTGGAATGACCCCATACATTTTAAAAAGAGCATGAGTACCACACCATCTATAAAATAGGAATGGAATGACTTTGCTTTGTCCTACACATCAGCTGTGCAGACTGTAGATCATAGATGTTGCACATACACTCATTCATCATTTCTGTTTCAAATATGCAGGACCGCATGATTCTCTCTTTAGCCACTCTACTGCACTTACTCTCCAGCCTGGCCAGAAAAGATGTGTGATGATTATGAATTTAAACCTACTTGCCAGGACATTATTTTCATAAATCTTATTCTAGCTAAAATGCTATCTGTCAGTAAAAAAAGTGAAAATATCTTCGTGTCCATGCAAGAATCTGTATAGGATCCTCTCTTTACCTGACTTTACTAAGGAAGGGCTACCACAATTAAGAACATTTTAGACTGAAACAACAGTTAACATTTTCATTTAAAAAGTCTTCAGAACTAATTCAATATTCTTCAATTTTATTAATGGGCATAATTAGGAAAGGTAAAAACAAGAGGTTATTTAAAGCACTTTACTTGGAGATCATTACATGTCATTTTGAATTACACTTAATTAGTTACTGATTTCAGAGACAGGTTACAAGGTAATGTCATGTAGAGGTGCTTCAATGGTAATGATTTTGCAATTTAAGAAATCAAGCATAAAAACAGAGGTCTCTGAAACACTCTGTAAATACTACACTGATAGTTTCTGTATATATTTGTAAAGTTTCTTTCTGCAAGTGAAAAATAAAATTCATATTTGTCTTGGCTTTCTTCCAAGTTTTCATAGTTGGGAATAAGCTAAATTTGCTTTCACTGCTTGGTTAGAAAAGTTTTAAAGTAATTAACAGAAATATAATTGAAGAATACTGTACCTTCCTGGATTTCACCTTTGCATTGAGCCAATATAATTGCTTCTGTCCATGCTACTGGAAGATCCACATGCTTCCCAGAACCTAATGTGCCAAGGCCTGATCTTCTCTGTTTGGAAGGAAAAGGGTAAAAGGAGAAAGAAAAAAAGCCAAAGGTTTTTTTCTTACCTTTAGCCTAAAATAAAATTTTTCCCTCAAGCAAATTTATTTGGAATAAAAATGCTTATTTTAAAGGCATCATTGGTAAGAGTTTGCTGATACAAAACACAATAGCAGGAACTAATGAGGCAGCAATGCTTAATCCCTGGGGTTAACACTTAATTAAGAATAGGAATACTTAACTATAATTACAGTATTATTACCCATTTTAAGTGCCTTGAATCAAAAACAATTAATTATCATCTCTGAATCACTGTAGTGACTCCAGCCAGCTTAGTACAAGGACACTACTATGACTATCTCTGTAGGGCTGAAATTGATAGGGAATCAACAATATGCTATCCTGACAATATATCTCTCTAAACTTTAGCTTTTTGCAAATTCCACTCTTTCTAGATCAAAACAATCTTTTCAACAGATGTCTTTTGTATGGAGGGTTTCATAGCCAAAATGTTGGGACATGTTTGTTCACCTCTTTTGGTTAAACAAGAATAACATACAGTACATTACATCTGATTTTCATAACATTTTGCATGCATTTAGCTCTTGGGATAAACAATAGAAAAACATTTTATTTGAACATTCTTTCCCTTAGATTCCCTTCTACGTTCTAGCAACTGATTGCAACTGGTAGTCTTCATTGGCTTTCTGTACAAATAATTCCATTGCTTTTGCCATTAAAAGTAGCCTTTCTCATCTAACCCAAATTGAGCATTGGCACAACAGTGAAGGATGGAATGGCAACAGCTTTTGGACACTGGCGGTGACAGAATTAACACAGTAAGTGTGCTAAGATGAGGCAGTTTTCCAGCTCTGCCTTCCTGTTCATTAGTGCTAAAGGAGGATGCATCTTTATCACTGTCAGGGTAAGTATTCTTCTGGAATTGGAAAAAAATCCAGAATTAATCTGATCAAAATAGAAATCTGTACTCCAGCACAAAATCAGCCAAATCTCACTAACATGCCTCTATCAGGGTGCCAGTTTATAGAAGCGGGGGGGGGGGGGGGGGGGGGGAGGGAAGAGGTTTGGAACACCGTTAGCCAATGCACCTTTCCTGCCAAGTAAAAGATCCATTAAAAAAAAGATAATATTCATACTGAAAGTTCATGATTTGCAAATAGGGCCTACGTGTACTTCATAATGTATAAATTTTTAATTTGGATGGTAGCAGAAATTATATTAGCACCACAGCCTCCTTTTTAAGGCCTATTAAATGCCAATTATGTCACTTTTTTAATATCTTTCAAATTTGAATGGCCACTCCGTTTCTACACATTATTTATTTTTGGCTTAGTAAGCCCACAAGGAATCATTTAGGGGTCTCAAAGTGTTGTGTTAATTATTTTCACTTTTCAAAATAGTTGCCAACATTTTAATGGACAAAATAAAATGAAACATGAAAACATGTCAGAACAGCATTCCAGCTAAACAGCTAATCACTGCATATTGCTAAAAGTTCTCTTGAAGAAACTTAAAACGGGTCCATTCAGCTATAAACTAGTGAAAAATCTGTATAATATTATCCTGATATGTTCTTTTTTACAAATATTAAGCAATGAGAAGAGACCTAGGGCCAGATGATCAACAGCGGTACTATATGCAAGCCCTTATATTGGCTAACTTAATATACGTTACAATACACATTGAGAGCATAGATATTAAATATTACATTTCACTTATACTTTCTAACTGTTTCTCTCATCCCACACAATCCTTTCTCCCAACAAAAGTTTTATCTTTGTTTTTTTTTAATAAAGAAAACAGAGCATGCAAATGCAATAATAATAAAAATATTATTGTGTACACAAACCTTGCATCTGGCAAGCATTTTCTTAGCTAGTTCTAGTAAGTCTTCTTTATCCTGTGGATTTGTTGTATCATTGAACTTCTGAATGAATTTTTCTGTGATTTCCAAGGGGTTTCTAAAGAAATATCCAAAAAAATGTTGCAGATATATGTTTCATTTCCTAAATAATAAGGTTCAAAGTGCTATAAAAGTGTCCAAAGGAAGAACAGATTTTAGAAAGTAAAGGCATGGTATGTTGTTTTTCTAATAAAAAAATTAGTGTACAGTATCAATCTTTGCAGGCTGTTTTACCTGAAGGCTGCTCTAATTTATGCTGGATTTTAACAGGAACTGGGTGCTTAAAGTTCAGCCAAAGATTAGCATTTTACAAGGTTGTCCCAGCCACGCATTCACTTCAGTAGTCACACTGGCCTTATAATGGTAGTTTTTCCATTGACTTCAATATGGCTAGGATTGCATTCACCCTTTTTTCCCTAAAAAGGAGTATTTGTCACACCTTAGAGACTAACAAATTTATTTGAGCATAAGCTTTCATGGGCTACAGCCCACTTCTTCAGATGCATAAAATGGATCATATAGTAAGGAGATATATATACATACAGAACATGAAAAGGTGGAAGTAGCCATATCAACTCCAAGAGGCTAATTAATTACGATGAGCTTTAATCAGCAGGAGAAAAAACGTGTACACTGGCAGCAGGAAGGTCAGTGGCATATAAGCCTCTACACCTGCAGCTGGGAGGTGTAATTCCCAGCTTGGGTAGACATACGTGGACTTACTCTACTCGAGCTAGTGCACTAAAAATAGCAACGTGGTCATGACGGCATGGATGGCAGCTTGGGCTAGCCACCTGAGTACACACCTAAGCACAATCCTGTCCAAGATCTTAGGTAGCTAGCCCAGACTGTTGCCGGTGCCACCACAACCAGCTAGCTTAAGCAGAGCTAGCGGCTGGGAATTACCCTCCCCGGCTGCAGTGTAGACAAAGCCTTATGTACTGGAGTGATTCCTTTTGGGTTGGTTAAACTGGTTTTATGGTCATGTTAAACCAGCAATGTAGTGCAAAGTGTTGTCTTCTCAAGACTGCAGAAAGTCCAAACAATAGCTCTGAAAGAGGTGTGAACTGTTCCTTTCATTTTGCTAGGGTTTTGACTTTGCAACCTACCAAGGACAATTTAAATTACAGCATTATAAACTATTTCACTGCTGATCAGTTTACCAAGCATCCACTAACAGACACCTTCCACAATCTCACTTTAACGTGCCTTGTGTGGTTTTTTAGAGCTCTCCCAGTGCTATAAAAAACCACCCCTATGAGGGGTGTAGCTCCCAGCACTGGTGCACTGTCTACACTGGCACTTTACAGAGCTTAAACTTGCTGCACTCAGAGGGGTGTTTTTTCACACCCCTGAGCAAGAAAGCTGCAGTGCTGTAAATTGCCAGTGTAGACAAGCCCTCAGACTGCCTCCCATGCCTTGTGATGTTTCAAAAACTACAGATTTCCTTTGCCTAGTTGCCATAACCCCTGGCTTCCTTCCCTGACAACTTCTACTATGCAGCTATATATCATCAGTACACAATTCTGCACGACAATAAATATTTTAAATGTATGGACGGCAAAAGAAATTGCAATTTACTCTCCTTAGAAATAACACAAGGAATACTGCAACCAGTGCAGTATTTTTTTATTTAATTCAATTAGAGCCTCAATTCAATTAGCGAACAGGAGCTGCTAACAGGGAGTTTTGCAAGGGAGTTCTCCAGGTGAAGGAGGAGCACAGACAGCATCTGTGGGCAGAGAGGAGCGGACAGGGAGCTGTAGACGGGAATTTGCAAGAGTTTGACAGAGGGAGGCTTACAATGGTGAGGAGGACCCGCAACACCCGTGCCAGCACTGCTTCTGTCTCCTCCACCTGCACCTGTAGCCAGACAGAGCACCAAAGCATGGATGCTTTTACCCAGATTCTGGTGTGGGCTTGCAAAGACTGTAATTTGCAATTTCCATTACTGATATCCAGGCTGGGGGTGGCATCCAATGTGAAAGGTGCCTACTGGTGGAATCTCTCAGGCAGCAGGTGGGAGAGCTACAGGAGGAGGTGGCCAGGCTGAGGAACATCTATGTCCATGAGCAATTCCTGGACAGTATCCATGTGGAGACAGCTGACGGTGCTGTCCCAGTTGACAGGACTACCGACACACCAGTGGAGGAGGAGATGCCTCAGGGTGTGTCTGACACACCAGTGGAGGAGGAGGCTCAGGGTGGACACAGCCAGCTGGTTACTTCTAGCAGCAGGCAGTGCTCCACCGCTGCTGCGAGCCCTCCTGCTGTGGTAAAAGATAAACATTATGCTCTTCTTGATACAGGAGAGAAGAAATCACCCCCAGCAGTTAAGGGGGTGAAGCCTCATACCCCTAAGGCTGGGAGGTCTGCTGCCACCACTGATAAGAAACGTAGGGTAGTGGTGGTTGGAGACTCTCTGCTGAGGGGGACGGAGACACCCATCTGTCGCCCTGACCGTTCATCCCGGGAGGTATGCTGCCTGCCAGGGGCCCGTATCCGAGATGTTACAGAGGCTTTGTCGAGGATTATCCGGCCTTCTGACTACTATCCCATGCTACTCATCCATGTGGGCACAAATGATACTGCGAGGTGTGATGCTGAGCAGATCAAGAGTGACTACAGGGCTCTGGGAGTACGGGTTAAGGAGTTTGGAGCGCAGGTGGTATTCTCTTCGATTCTTCCTGTTGAAGGTAGGGGTCTGGGCAGAAACAGATGCATCGTGGAGGTGAATGCCTGGCTGCGAAGATGGTGTCGCCAGGAGGGCTTTGGCTTCCTCGACCATGGGATGCTATTTGAGGAAGGACTGCTAGGAACAGATGGCGTTCACCTTTCGAAGCGGGGAAAGGCCTTATTTGCACACAGACTGGCTAACCTAGTAAGGAGGGCTTTAAACTAGGTTCGACGGGGACAGGTGAGCAAACCCCCCAGGTAAGTGGGGAACAAGACCTGGGAGATGGATTGGAAACAGGAGGGAGCACGGGCTATAATAGCAGAGAGGAAGGAGGGTCAGGGCAAAGCTGGGAGGCAAGATCAAACCAGTATCTTAGATGCCTTTATACAAATGCAAGAAGTATGGGTAATAAGCAGGAAGAACTGGAAGTGCTAATAAATAAATACAACTATGACATTATTGGCATTACTGAAACTTGGTGGGATAATACACACGACTGGAATGTTGGTGTGGATGGGTATAGTTTGCTCAGGAAGGATAGACAGGGGAAAAAGGGAGGAGGTGTTGCCTTATATATTAAAAATGTACACACTTGGACTGAGGTGGAGATGGACATAGGAGACGGAAGGGTGGAGAGTCTCTGGGTTAGGCTAAAAGTGGTAAAAAACACAGGTGATGTCGTGCTGGGAGTCTACTACAGGCCACCTAATCAGGCGGAAGAGGTGGATGAGGCTTTTTTCAAACAACTAACAAAATCATCCAAAGCCCAAGATTTGGTGGTGATGGGGGACTTCAACTATCCAGATATATGTTGGGAAAATAACACCGCGGGGCACAGACTATCCAATAAGTTCCTGGACTGCATTGCAGACAACTTTTTATTTCAGAAAGTTGAAAAAGCTACTAGGGGGGAAGCTGTTCTAGACTTGATTTTAACCAATAGGGAGGAACTTGTTGAGAATTTAAAAGTAGAAGGAAGCTTGGGTGAAAGTGATCATGAAATCATAGAATTTGCAATTCTAAGGAAGGGTAGAAAGGAGTACAGCAGAATAGAGACAATAGATTTCAGGAAGGCGGATTTTGGTAAGCTCAGAGAGCTGATAGGCAAGGTCCCATGGGAATCAAGACTGAGGGGAAAAACAACTGAGGAAAGTTGGCAGTTTTTCAAAGGGACGCTATTAAGGGCCCAAAAGCAAGTTATTCCGATGGTTAGGAAAGATAGAAAATGTGGCAAAAGACCACCTTGGCTTACCCTTGAGATCTTGCGTGACCTACAAAATAAAAAGGCATCATATAAAAAATGGAAACTAGGTCAGATCACGAAGGATGAATATAGGCAAATAACACAGGAATGCAGAGGCAAGATTAGAAAAGCAAAGGCACAAAATGAACTCAAACTAGCTATGGGAATAAAGGGAAACAAGAAGACTTTTTATCAATACATTAGAAGCAAGAGGAAGACCAAGGACAGGGTAGGCCCACTGCTCAATGAGGAGGGGGTAACAGTAACGGGAGACTTGGAAATGGCAGAGATGCTTAATGACTTCTTTGTTTCGGTCTTCACTGAGAAGTCTGAAGGAATGTCTAGTATAGTGAATGCTTACGGGAAGAGGGTAGGTTTAGAAGAGAAAATAAGGAAAGAGCAAGTAAAAAATCACTTAGAAAAGTTAGATGCCTGCAAGTCACCAGGGCCTGATGGAATGCATCCTAGAATACTCAAGGAGTTAATAGAGGAGGTATCTGAGCCTCTAGCTATTATCTTTGGGAAATCATGGGAGACGGGGGAGATTCCAGAAGACTGGAAGGGGGCAAATACAGTGCCCATCTATAAAAAGGGAAATAAAAACAACCCAGGAAACTACAGACCAGTTAGTTTAACTTCTGTGCCAGGGAAGATAATGGAGCAGGTAATCAAAGAAATCATCTGCAAACACTTGGAAGGTGGTAAGGTGATAGGGAATAGCCAGCATGGATTTGTAAAGAACAAATCATGTCAAACTAATCTGATAGCGTTCTTTGATAGGATAACGAGCCTTGTGGATAAGGGAGAAGCGGTGGATGTGATATACCTAGACTTTAGTAAGGCATTTGATACAGTTTCGCATGATATTCTTATAGATAAGCTAGGAAAGTACAATTTAGATGGGGCTACTATAAGGTGGGTGCATAACTGGCTGGATAACCGTACTCAGAGAGTAGTTGTTAATGGCTCCCAATCCTGCTGGAAAGGTCTAACAAGTGGGGTTCCGCAGGGGTCTGTTTTGGGACCGGTTCTGTTCAATATCTTCATCAACGATTTAGATGTTGGCATAGAAAGTACGCTTATTAAGTTTGCGGACGATACCAAACTGGGAGGGATTGCAACTGCTTTGGAGGACAGGGTCAAAATTCAAAATGATCTGGACAAATTGGAGAAATGGTCTGAGGTAAACAGGATGAAGTTCAATAAAGATAAATGCAAAGTGCTCCACCTAGGAAGGAACAATCAGTTTCACACATACAGAATGGGAAGAGACTGTCTAGGAAGGAGTATGGCAGAAAGAGATCTAGGGGTCATAGTAGATCACAAGCTTAATATGAGTGAACAGTGTGATACTGTTGCAAAAAAAGCAAACATGATTCTGGGATGCATTAACAGGTGTGTTGTAAACAAGACACGAGAAGTCATTCTTCCGCTTTACTCTGCACTGGTTAGGCCTCAACTGGAGTATTGTGTCCAGTTCTGGGCACCGCATTTCAAGAAAGATGTGGAGAAATTGGAGAGGGTCCAGAGAAGAGCAACAAGAATGATTAAAGGTCTTGAGAACATGACCTATGAAGGAAGGCTGAAGGAATTGGGTTTGTTTAGTTTGGAAAAGAGAAGACTGAGAGGGGACCTGATAGCAGTTTTCAGGTATCTAAAAGGGTGTCATCAGGAGGAGGGAGAAAACTTGTTCACCTTGGCCTCCAATGGTAGAACAAGAAGCAATGGACTTAAACTGCAGCAAGGGAGATTTAGGTTGGACATTAGGAAAAAGTTCCTAACTGTCAGGGTAGTTAAACACTGGAATAGGTTGCCTAGGGAAGTTGTGGAATCTCCATCGCTGGAGATATTTAAGAGTAGGTTAGATAAATGTCTATCAGGGATGGTCTAGACAGTATTTGGTCCTGCCATGATGGCAGGGGACTGGACTCGATGACCTCTCGAGGTCCCTTCCAGTCCTAGAGTCTATGAGTCTATGAGTCTATGAGCCTCAACTTTTAATTTAAATGAAACTGCTGTACAATTTCCAGTGTGCACAGAATTTAGATTGAGCTTGTGCAGAGTACTCAGGACCTTGGCAGTCAGCAGCAGGTATGCTTAGAAACAGTGAGTTGGCATCAGTAATTAAGCAAAATGGAGAATTAAAATGAACATCAACATGAACAAAGAGATGAGGTAATATCTTTTATTGGATCAATTTCTGTTGGCAAGAGAGAGAAGCTTTCATGCTTACACAGAGTTCTTCACGGCTGCAACAACACTGCATCTATCATTAAGTTAAGGCAGGCAGGAATTAACCAGTAGATGGCAGACATATATAAGGCGGTAATTTCAGTATGAATCTACTAGAAAGAAGCATATGACGTGCCTTCGGATTATAGTAATTCAGGTGAGCACCCAGACTGGGCATCCCCAGAATATGGGGTGCACAGTGATGGCACAAAGCCACCTTCCCTGCCTCATTCCCCAATTCTTGTCCTGCACTGAATTCAGCTTGGCCAAACCAGGAAAACTGGACCCATCTTTTTTATTTTATTTTTTTACTTCTGGTGATTCACCAGTGTTATACAAGCTGATTTACAATTTAGAAACAAATCTGAGCCTGGGTCAGTGTGTTGGCTACAAAAAAAAACATACAGGGTTGACCTAAAGCCCATGGAATCTTTCCATTGGATCAAGCGCATAGTTACAATCCTACCTGGGTTGGGGGATGAATAAAAACTAATGAGTTTTTTCCATCTCTTATTTCTATGATTCTGTGATACGGAATACACATCAGAAATAGAAAGTACTGTGAGATTAGACATAGCATTTCAGCTTTCCTCAGGTGGTGGAAAAATGATATGTATGTTACATTTTATACAACCTCAGAGGAAGGTCCCAAGGCAAAATCATCCTCTCTGATCTACTTTTCTACTTCTAGTATATATTTTACAAATAACTTATGCCTTATCAATTATTTTACTCATAATAACTGCACTCTGTGATGCATTATTGAAAAGATAGAAGATTGCTCATTTGTAGCCTTATGTGTAGAAGCTGAACTGCTTAATTGGAAGCTTCTTACAGTCTGCGACAGCTCATCTTAATGAATATTTAATGGCAAAGTAATGTAGCTATTTTTAACTGACTGGTGCAAAAAGGAAGTCTTTATAAATATAGGCATTAGGGTCTAGTGACAGAGCATTACAGACAAGAAAGAAAAAAAATAATGTAGCGAGGCGGTGGGATACCCCACAGCTCCGCTGAGGGACGGACCTCCCGACACCAAAGTGGGCGGAGCCACTGGGTCCTGCGCCCGCCCCCCAGAGGTCATGGCGCAGACCCGGAAGTATAAAAGCTCACCTGTAGAGCTCAGTGGAGAACCAGCTGCCGCAGAGACCAGACATCTGCGGCCAAGCTCCCTCGGGGGAGACAGTAGAAGGCTGCAGCCAGCCTGAGGTTGCACCGGGCCGGCCGAGCCTACCCCTCGCTCGTTACCCCGAGGAGGACTGGCCGAGCCTACCCCGCTCCAGCTACCCAGAGGAGGAGCCGAGCCTGCCTCTTGCCAGCTACCCCGAGGAGCAACTGAGCCTACCGACCGCTACTTACCCGGAGGAACCGATGGTGTTCGAAACCGCCGGCGACGCTACCATGACTCAGGTACCCTACAAGGGGGAATGAGGAAGTAGCCCGGGGGAAGCCAACCCCCGTCTGGCTGCAACACTGCTGGTGTCTATGTCAGTGTGTTGAGGCAGGATCCCCACTGACAGCAGCGAGTTTCCGCCGCTGGTAGGGCCCCGGGCTGGGATGCAGTGGAGTGGCAGGGCCTGCGTCCCCCTCGCCACTCACTCCTTGGGCGGCAGACTCCCTCCTTTTACCTGGCCTGGAGAGGCTAGGACCTCCTGATATTGGAACTAGTGACTCAGTCCCTGCTGAAAGGCCTGAGTCTCTGACTATTTGCTTGCTGCCCCGCCCTGACCCAGGGCCTGGGCTGCTATTGAACTGCTGACTCAGCCCCTGCCTAAGGGCCTGAGTCTCTGACTGTTTGCTTGTTGCCTCGCCCTGACCGAGGGCCTGGGCCGCCACTTGACTGTTGACGCAGCCCCACTCCAAGGGCCTGAGCCCCTAACCGAGTGTGCGTTATTCCCCATGACTGCAGAGCCAGCGGCCAGCGAACTCGAGCGAGGCGGTGGGATACCCCACACCCCCGCTGAGGGATGAACCGCGGCAAAGCCGCACCACAAATAGTAAGCAGCTAGGCAGCAAAAACTGTCAGCTCTGAAACGTTACTAATCACTTCTGTTTAATCATTCTAAGGACCAGCTAGGAGAATATAATGCTACCAAAGCACTGCATAAATAGCCAGAGCTTAGATTGAGAAACACTGGTGATAAAAAAAAAAAAGATTTATTTCCTGTTACTCCTGTCGTTTACCAAATATCTACATATTATTTGTCCACATAATTCTTAAAGGAAAAATTATACAGTTACCAAAGTTACAATAACCAGTATTCTCTCTCCCTATCTTTCTTTCTCTGTATTTTGTTCCCTGCTTCCTTTTCTGTAGCTGGTTCTTCCATCCAATGTATCTATTGCTCTCTGCTATTTATCTTTCTCTGTGTCTGTTACTCTCTCCGTTTTCTCACACTTCACTTTCTTCATTAGCTTGGGCCAAATCCTGACCCCCTGACTCACTTGTGCAGTCCCATTGAACGGAACCAAACAGTTCAAGTGAGTCAAGCAGGCGTTATTTGGCTCTCTGTCAATTTCCTTTCATCTCTTTTTCTAAGGTCAAGCTAGTACCTGCAACATGAATGGAACACAGGTCCATCTATATTCAGAAAACAGACAGAGGCTAAAAATGGTTATCAGCAACAAATTCCCCACCACTCACCTCAGTTAGTGTTCAAAATAATTTAACTGCTAGCGTAGATCTGACAAATCCTTTTTGAACATAGGAATTGCTACACCAGACCATCAGTACATCTGCTTCAATATCCTGTCTCCAACAGCAACCTGCACAAGGTACCTCAGAAGAAAGTACAAGAATCCCACAGCTGACAATTAGGATATAACCTGTTCATAAAGATATTTTTACTAACCCCATCCAATCAGTGATTGTCTTATGCCCTGAATCATGAGGATTTACATGCCTTATATATATATATATGTTTTATTATAAATAATGCAACTATGGATGTTCACATAAATGTCTAAAAATTATCTGACAAAAATGTTGAAAATTAATTTAACAGTTTTTTGACAAGCTCTAATATGTACTTCAAATTATGCCTTCCAACATCCATTATTTTACATTTGCCAACAATGAGCTTCATCTGCCATTGTGCTTTCCATTCACCTAACTTTGCTAGGTCTTTCTGGAGTGCCTGATGGTTTTTCTCCTGTCTTGGCTATCCTACAGTATTTTGTATTATCGGCCAAATTTTCGCTGTTCATCCATCTTTTTCCAGTGATTAATTAATATATTAAACATTACCAATCCTAGTTTTATCCAACATGACCTCGACTACTACTCTTTATTTTTTGTCTCTTAATCAGTTTCTGACCCATGATGACACTTTACCTCTCACTCCATAAATATTTGATTTCCATAACAGCCTATTGTGAGAGATTTTCGTCAAAATTTTTTTGAGTCCAAATAAATTATGTCACAATTCTTGCTTATGCACTATTTTTGTGACTACTCCAAGAATTCTACTAGATTAGAGAGGTACAGCTATCCTTTATGATAACAGGGCTGATTTGTTTCTATAAGTCATATAGATGTTTCACCATTTTCACTACTCATTGTTTCAACCAAATTACCTAGTACTGAAGATATGGCTCACTGGTCAAGAATTCCCAGATCCCACCCACGCTCTTTTTAAAATGATGGTTACAATATTTGCTACTTTCTAGTCTTCTGATAACTTTCTGCTAATTTTAATGAAAGATTACTTAGTTATCTAGAAATTCAGCCAATTCATTCATAAGTTTTTTCAGAACTCCTGGATGAACTCCATCCATTATGGAATAATAACAAAGACAAGTTCCAAAAGGCTTCAGTCATTCTTTCTGAAATTATATTTAAAACTTTTTGTCTGATGAATGCTGCAGCTGCAGCATTTTCAACATCAGTTGTGAGGTGCCAGAGTGGCCATTTACTGATTAGGATACATTTTCTAAGAGATGGATTCTAGTATCATGCCTCTACACAAAATACTTTGCACACAGATCCAGCTGACGAGTGAAATAAATATCACCACAGGCATAGCATTTTTCTGCAGTCATGTTGTATTATTTTATTTCTGAGTTAACTGCCAGAACCAGTTGTCCTACTAGCAGTGTCTGGTCAATACATTTCCAAGCTCATAAACTACCTATTTGTTTATTCCTGATAGACTATCGCCATGGAGATCGTTAGTGTTGTTACAAACTGCTTCTTCGAAAAAGTAAAAATATATAACACAAATATCAGTTTTTTGTGTAGAGCATCACTATCATTCACTCATTACACAAATTGTACACATGTCCACAAAAAGCACAAGTTGCAGATCAATGGACCTGACAGACATAAAAGATTTTCAAGTTTTTTTGTGTTTTTTTTTAGGGAAGACATGGAGATATCTAATAGCTCAACTTTCTATTATATTGTAGATCTCTGATTTAGGATTATGCCCTCTTTAAGAAGTTTCCTTTTTCATTGTAAACTGAATTTACATATCTCATCTGAGATTCTAAATTTCTGAAAATTTCACTAGAATAAAGAGAAACTGTAAGAGAGTCCAAATCAAAATGGAGAAGAGTGATTTGGTTCTGTGTGATCAGCTTAGGTATTTTTTCAAGTTTAAGGTTGTTGTGTTATGGCCTTATCCAGAAAAAAAAAAATCAAAACTGTCTCAGTAAGCCAGAGCCTATCATGAATACTGGATCCAATTTTGGTGTCCACAATTCAAGGTGTTAATAAATTGGGGAGGGTTCAGAGAAGAGCCATGAGATTGATTAAAGAATTAAAACACATCTCATAGTGATAAACTAAATAGACTGAGTTCCTTTAGTCTAACAAAGAAAAGGTTAAGGGGTGACAATCCCAGTATCTGGGGAACAAATATTTGCTAATGGGATCTTCAGACTCGCAGATGTATGTATAACAGAATCCAATGGCTGGAAGTTGAAGTTAGACAAATCCAAACTGGAAATAAGGCATATGTTTTTAACAATGAGGATAATCAACTACTGGAACAGTTTACCAGGTGTCATGGTGGTTTCTCTATCAATAGCAATTTTCAAATCGAAACTGGATGTTTTTTAAAAGATATGTTTGAGTTCATACTAAATTGTTTTGGGGAAGTTCTATGCCCTATGTTATACAGGAGATCAGACTAGATAATCACAATGATTCTGGCCTTGGAATTTATGAATGTTTGATTTCAGGACCTTCTGAGTTTTGTAAGATCTTGGATATTTTTCAAGGGAGCTATGCTAATTGATATCAGCTAAAGATCTGGCCTTAAGTGATCTCAAATCATTTGGAATTTATCAGACTGCATCCATGTGACCAATTTTCCATAGCACTAAAGTGAGTCACAATGGTTGGGAATCTTGGCCTTAGACTTTAGTCTACTGAACGTGCTTCATGTAGAAGCAAGCTATTTGCATTACAAACACATATGCTAATCAGACCTGGTGTCTTCAAATGAACAATAAAACATCATAGGCATAGTTTGGGGAGTGCAGGGGGCATTGTCCTGCCAGAGGCGAGGCATGGGAGGGTGTCCCATGCCTCTCCTCCTCCCCCGCCCCCATTTCTGCAAGCACCAAGCTGCCCTGCAGGGCTTGCTTTGCTCAGCCTGCCCAGGAAGGGGTCTCTGTCCTTCCCACATTGTGCCTCCTCCCCCACCCCCCTGCCCTCTCCTGCACATTTCGGCTCGCCGTGAGCCAGAGTAATTTTTTCTCTGCGCTGTGGGTCGCTGCCTCGGCTGCTAGACGCCACCTCCTTGATCCTAGTGACCACCCCTTTCCTGTACAATGGTTAGTGCCCATGGAAGAGGGGCAGGACAATGGGAGACTGAGGGAAGAGTGGTGGGGGGAAGAGAGAGTGGGATGGGGCAGAGGACAGTGGAGAGAGAGGATGGGGAAGAGATGGGGATACAGGAATGGGTGGAGGGAAGAAGGAGCCTGGAATGTGGTGTCCTCTCGGCAGTAGCAGCAGCCTCAGCAGAGAAGCAGCGACAACAGCACCAGAGTAGTGACATCTCTGCAGCACCTTGTGCCAGAGTGGCTGCCAGCAGCAGCTGGGGCTCCCCCATTAAGCCAGCCCATCCCCCTCCCCAGCACCAGCAGCCCAAGTACCACTCTAGGCAGGGCGAGAGAGCCAGTGAGCCAAGGGAACTGAATTTGGTGTGCACATGTGTGCGTGCATGTGCGTGGCATGCTTTGCCGTGCCCAATATAGCAATCAAACTACACCTAGGTAAAGCATGTTGACGGAGTTAGATACCAGTTAGATGCCTAAGTGATGTGAAAAGGCAGGACCAATATTATCTGTAATAGGCCGGTTCTAGGTTTTGCAATCAACCATTCAAATTCCCTAAGCATTTGGATTAGGAGGAAGGGATGACTGAGAGTAAGCTTTCCATGAAATGCCTCTAAGGTGTACCTGACAGATGTCATTATTTTGTTGCTCTTACTGGGAGTGAACAATTTTTTTTCAAGTTTTATGCACATCCAGAGTTGAATGGCTATACAAATAATAAGGTGTTAGTCAACTCAAGAATTCTATACAAGAAGTTAATGATTCATAGAAACTAAAACTTAAAGAAACTTTGACCACATACTGTTCTACTGTAAATAATAAAGTGATCTTACAGTTTATATTTAAATTGCACTTACATAGGCTTGTCACTGTGGATTTCATATGAATGACTTGGCAAATATTTTCTCAAAAGTTCCTTTTGAAGTTCTTTATGTTGTCTATTGGATAATATTCCAAATCTGTGTACCACTGGCACTTTGATAATTGGCATCTTCTCATGCTATAATCAATCTAAAAATCACACAAAACAAATACAGAATACGTTACAATCCACTGAATTGGGATTTTTGATTGTATCCTCACTAGTGAGAGAAACAGCTATTCACAATCTATATGTGAAGACACATATCTTCTGCCATATTGTTCCTTCTCATAGGAACATCAGCATGCTCACAGAAGACAACAGTTACACTTTCTAAGAGATACCATAACAAGGTAGTCATGTATGACTTTGGGCAAGTTGTTTCAACTCTGTCCCATAGCTTCCTCATCTGTAAAATGAGATTAACAGCATTTTCCTACTTCACAGATGGACTGGGGGTGTCCAAAGAAGGGAACTGTTAGTTGTACTAATTAATTATTTGAGACTCTTGGATGGAAAGTGCTATACACAGTAAGTGCAAAGTATGATGCTATAAATGGAAGGGGGGATGAAAATAGGACCCTAGAGGTAACTAGATAGTATCATCTATTTACTTACTGCACATTTGTATGATTAAAGGAACTTTACTGTGATTAATATGACTTTAAAGACTGAATTTGCAAATGAGCCTTGTTCTGGTCCCTAAACTTGTACCCAAAATTTTGTATGCACAATCATTTGAAGCCCAAGAGACAAAATGTGTGCATGCAAATCTGGCAAATATCATTTGCATACACAAATTTTATACTTTGTGGCTACAAATTATTATACACAGACAAACAAAAATGCAAGCTTAGAAGCTGTTTTTGAATTTGTGGCCAGAGAGATCTATTCATATGCACAGAACACAAATACCTATTGCATTACAGTCAAGAGCGGTGCCAGGGTTTCTGACGCCTTAGGCAGACGGCCATTTCGTCGCCCCCCGCGGGTCCGGTGGACCTACCGCAGTCATGCCGGTGGATGGTCTGCTGCTGGAAAGGCTCCAGTGGAGCTGCCACAGTGATGCCGGCGGGCGGTCCGCTGGTCTAAAGGCTCCGGTAAACCTGCTGCAGGCAGGACTGCGGTAGGTCCGTCGGAGCCTTTAGACCAGCGTATTGTCCACCGAAATGACTACGGCAGCTCCACCGGAGCCTTTCCAGCAGCGGCCGTCCGCCAGTGTGACTGCGATAGGTCCACCGGACCCGTGTGCCGCCCCACCGGCAAAATAGCACCCCCCAAAAAATTCTGGCACCCTAGGCCATTGCCTAGGTCACCTAAATGGTAGCGCCGGCCCTGATTACAGTTGTAATAATGTGAGGGTTCACTTATCAACTGATACAGATAATACAAAAGTGTCACTTGTTAATCCTACTAAACTATTGAATCCATGGATCTATACTGAATCAATGGAAGACAGAAAATTCAAGTATGAAACACTGACATAAAAATATTTTCAGCCTTATCTCTTTTGTATCGGAAGTTCTCAGATCATTTGGGGCCTGACTGAGCAAAAACATGTCTCACTTCAATAAAATGCAAGATTTTGGAAGCACACTTTTTACCAAATCATGCCCAGGGTATAAAATAGCACCCATTAGCCAGCAAGATACAGGTAGTCACCATAATGGAGAACTACAGGTATCCTATCCATAGATTAACGCTGATTTTTTTGTATGGCTTTATCAGTTTAATTCAGACAATTAACAATATCTGAATACAGTTTTTTGTCTCAATGTACTTTGTTTTGTTCACTTTAAAATGGTGTATATAGCATAGAGCCAAATTCAAGCAAGACATCTTAACACAATCAGGAAGAGCAGGCATCTAATGTGTTACAAATTGTGCTCAGAAGCAGAAGGGATACATTCTGTAGCCAGGAGCAAGCTACCATGGCTGGTAGTAGATTACAGCTCAGAGTTGGGAGTGAGTCTGTGGAGAAGTACAAGCCAGAAAATGACTCACAAGTGGGGATTCGAGGTGGGAATTAAGACAGCAGCCAAAAAATAGAAACCTGAAAATCCTGGGAGGATTGAGCACAGTGAAATTTTGGAGGAAAACAAGGAGAAATACAGCCCTCTTCTGGCCCATCTCTGTTGTGGTTGAAGTTTTATATACTGATAGAGAATGGGCTCCCTATTCATATTTGGCAAAAATGCAGCTGTAGAAATCCTTATTCACAGCCAGAGCTGTAAACACACATCTTTCTCTCTTTGGAGAGGAAGCAGTATAGTGTAAGTTCCAGTACTTAAGTTGCTACTGAAACTTTTCTATAAGTGTAGGGTTATTTAAATAGATAGTATCTGGTTTTTAGTTTAGTTGACCAGATACTGAATTTCTAAGGTGTACTCACCTCCAACTACTAGCTCCTCCTGATTATAAGTACCAGGAAAGAAAGAAAGAAAGAAAGAAATGATTTTTAACTCAAGACTGCTGAGGTGCTAGCTAAATGTTGGCTTGGGTTTCTTTTTTTTTTCTCTTTTATTGTTGTTGCATTTGTTAAAAAAAAACAGGGTTTAATAGCAGAACTTAATCAATATAAAATATTCAATATACAAAATCCTAAAGTACAGAAAATGCTTATAACATACATACAAAATTTAGAATATTTTCCCATATAAAGAACCATTGGCTAAAAAAAAAATACAAATGAAAAAAAAATTGTCATTTATCTACTCACTTATGCAGAAGAATTTCACTGAGACTGTTAAAATGCTAAACTCTTGATATGTTTATCTGCCTTATTTTTATGGCATTGAGCAGAAACTTCATACAGAATCTTCAG
Organism: Gopherus evgoodei; assembly: GCF_007399415.2. Lineage (NCBI taxonomy): Eukaryota > Metazoa > Chordata > Testudines > Testudinidae > Gopherus > Gopherus evgoodei. The sequence goes on along the minus strand of NC_044327.1, from coordinate 66,676,387 downwards.
CTAGAATGCAGATTTCTCCTTGAAAGGTTATTCTTTTTCAATACAAAAAAAGCCATTTGGGATTAAGTTTCAAACTGTTGCTTTAAAGCTAGAGCTTTTTTTAAAAAGTAACTAAATACCAATTATTAACATAGAACTTTTGGTATGAACTGTCTTTTTGACAATGACTAAGATTTTTAAGTTGAGACACATTTTACAACTGCACAGCCTCCATTTATCTTTTTTTTCCCCTCCAAGGACTTAACAGCCTTTACTTCATGAAATATTCTTAAAGACCTTGTCTGATACTGCATTACAGTGCCAAGAAAATAAAGAATTTGTCAATTCAAGTCATCTGAGGCCACTTATTATGGCAAATTATGATGGTAAACAATGTCAAGGCAAGTCATTACAATATCAAAATACTGTCAGTGTGAGATGTACTAACATCAAAATTTTTAAAAAGACAGAAAATGAAACAAAAATAGCTAGTAAAATAAATAATCCTTATGAATCATACAGGGCTTTTGATCTTCAAGGTTCTTACACAAATTAACTAGTCATGAAGAGTTTAAACAAACTAAAAAAAAAAACACCCAAATCCCATGACCCAGAAATTTTGTGTTAAATTTAGCATAGTACCCCAGCTTTTCTCTATTTTTGTTTAGAGGCTACAGCATGAATTACAGGAGGCTAAAGCGGGCTTGCTCTGCAGTGGTGAGTAAGTGTGGGAAAGAAGGTGCAGTAGAGAAAGAAGTTGTCCTTGAACAAATTGTCAGGCCACACGTTTAGGAGAGTCCTGGGAGGAAGAGCCAAGCACTGCATCATGTCCTCAGGAGGAATGGATTTATAGCTTGGAGAAGTGTGTGTAGCCATCCCAGTAAGTGTTAGTTAGCAGATGGCAGACATCTATATATAATCTACCTCAGAGATGCATCAAGTGTGCAAGCTTGTCTTCTGGAATGCTGTCTTACCCTAAAAGGATTACTAGGGCAAAGGATGTACAGGCAGTGTTTCTTCTAATTATGGTGCCAGCTGGGGCAAGATTTGATTCCAGCTCCTTTATCAGAGTATAAAAATGGTATTTTACAAAAGGCCGAATCCCAAACGCACTGCAGTCAATAGAAAGTTTCTAAAAATTATGGGTGATAATTTTCTACCATAAAGGTATTGCACCCATGCGAGATATCTCTATATTGGACCTCATTAAGAAGAATAAAATGAATTGATCACTCCACTGGAAGTTGATGGTTGTGTAAGGAACAGTGATCATTACCAGATTATATTCAAGATGGGCAAAAAGAGGACAGTCCCAACCAGTAACATATGTACTTGGTACTTTAAAAGGGCTAATTTCTACAACTGAGGAATTATCAGCAAAATAGACTGGAAGAAAAAAATTAGACAAAAGTATAAATGAAAATTGAGAACTGTTGAAGAATTTATTAGATGGCCCCATCCAATCCCCCCTGTTTGCTGACAGCCCCTCCCGGGACCTCTGCCCCATCCACACACCCCCGCTCCCTGTCCCCTGACCGCCCCCGCCACCCATTCAACCCCCTCATCTCATTCCTGACACACACACCCCGGACCCCTACCCCATCCAACCACCCCTTCTCCCTGTCCCCTGACTGCCCCCGGAACCCCTGCCCCTGACTGCCCCATCACTCCATCCAACTCCCCCCGACTCCTGACTGCCCCTCTGGGACCCCTGCCCCCATTGAACCCCCTGTTCCCCACCCTCTGACCTCCCTGACTCCTATCCACACCTCCACCCTCTGACGACCACCCCAAACTCCCCTGCCTTCTATCCAACCCCCCTGCTCCCTGCCCCCTTACCGTGCTGCCTGGAGCACCAGTGGCTGGCAACACTATAGCTGCGCCGCCCAACTGGAGCCAGCCATGCCACTGCGCAGCACAGAGCACCAGGTCAGGCTGGGCTCTGCAGCTGCACTGCCCCAGGAGCTCGCAGCCCAGCCGCCAGAGCATTGCACTGGAGCATTGTACCAGCTGCTTCAGAGGAAGATGTAAGAAAGCCTGTAATAGGCAATTATGAGATAACTTGCCTTCAGAGAAAATTTTCTACTAACCCCCAATAGTTAAAGATTTGTTGATGCTCTGAAGCATGAGGATTTATAACCCATCCAAAATGGTTGTTTTTAGGTGTGTGTGTTTGTTTGTTTTTGTTGTGTTGTTTCAAATATTTACTATTATGACTGTGGATTTATTTGTTATTCCAAGAAACCTCCAATTCTTTTTTTTTTAATTGTGCTAAACTCTTAGACTCAATTGTATGATTTGACACCTTTCAGTTTCATTGAATAGCCCCTTATATTTGTTTTATGAAAAAGAATGACTAAAAGTTCCTGTGCTACTTTCTCCATATCATTCATTGCCATGCATCTTTTTTGTGTCCCCTTTCATTCATCTCCTTTTAAGGGGAATATTCCCAATACACCGCTACCTCGATATAACGCCACCCAATAAAACATGAATTTGGATATAACACGGTAAAGCAGTGCTCTAGGGGGGCGAGGCTGCGCACTCTGGTGGATCAAATCAAGTTCAATACAACATGGTTTCACCTATAACGCAGTAAGATTTTTTGGCTCCCAAGGACAGCGTTATATCAAGGTAGAGGTGTATTTTCTCTCTTCAAATGGGACTATTCATATGAGCATTTCCATGCTCATAAATAATTATTTTTGCCCATATTCATAGAACCATACAATCATAGAACTGGAAGGGACCTCGAGAGGTCATCTAGTCCAGTCCCCTGCACTCAAGGCAGGACTAAGTATTATCTAGTCCATCCCTGACAGGTGTTTGTCCAACCTGCTCTTAAAAATCCCCAATGATGGAGATTCTACAACTTCCCTAGGCAATTTATTCCAGTGCTTAACCACTCTGACAGCTAGGAAGTTTTTCCTTATGTCCAACCTAAACTGTCCTTGCTGCAATTTAAGCCTATTGTTCTTCTTAACCTCTGAGGATAGGACAAGAAACAATTTTTCTCCCTCCTCCTTGTAACAACCTTTTATGTACTTGAAAACTGTTAGAATGTCCCCTATCAGTCTTCTCTTCTCCAGACTAAACAATCCCAATTTTTTCAATCTTCCCTGACAGGTCATGTTTTCTAGACCTTTAATCATTTTTGTTGCTCTTCTCTGGACTTTCTTCAATTTGTCCACATCTTTCCTGAAATGTGGTGCCCAGAACTGGAAACAATACTCCAGCTGAGGCCTAATCAGCGCTGAGTAGAGCGGAAGAATTACTTCTCTTGTCTGGCTTACAATACTCCTGCTAATATATCCCAGAATGATGTTTGCTTTTTTTGGAACATCATTACACTGTTGACTCATATTTAGCTTGTGATCCACTATGACCCCAAGATCCCTTTCCGCAGTACTCCTTCCTAGGCAGTCATTTCTCATTTTGAACAATTGATATGAGGTAACCAAAAATGAATATACGGTAATATTCCAGGTGAGGGCTTATCTTTGATTTATATAATTATATAATTTATAATATTTCCCATATTCTCCATCTGATTCCATATTAAGGTTTTGGCTCAATTTCATTTCTTCCAGTAGCTAGTTCCACAGTCAAGTACTCTCAGTCAAAAACATTTTATCTCTTTATTTTATACCACAAAATGTACTAAAATACAATAAATAAACTGAACTAAGCAAATACATGGAATGATTAGTGGTGCACTGGCATATTATTGCATACCTAATTCAGGACCAGCTTTTGCAGCAAACATGGTTGTTAACAAACTTGATATAACTACATTCAGGAGCCAGAACTTTTCAAAACTGTAGTCTCCGAACCATCTCACCCAGTTACAGTCATAAAGAAATGAGAATGAGTACTACTATCTAAGGAAAAAAGAAGATTACTCTGAATTTATGAAAAGTAATTCCAATTTTCTCATGGTCATGATGTTGAATCACTATTTCACCTATGTTAATTCCAAATTAATCTAAATTATTTTTTTCTTACAGAAAGATCCAGCAGCAAGCCCACAATTTTAAATCAGGTTCTGTGACTCCCATCAACTAAAACTTCAGTCACTATACCATTACTTTTACTGTTGTAAAAAGCATGACTGTAGTATTGTTTCCACCCCAACCTACTCATGGGATCTGTCTGCACATTCCTGCCAAAATACCTTGTACCCTACCTTTCTTATTCAGCATACTAATAACATTTTAAATTGCCTAAATTTACAATATGCTCTATTTGCATGATATAATGTAATGTTTCTGATTCTCCTCTCTGTCTGCTTGTGTTAACTGGGACTGTCTTCACTGATAGGCTGGGAAATAGACCCCACCACCACTGGGCCTGCTCTATAAGGTCTATGTGGCTAAATCCCTGAATACGTGGAAAAACACATAGATATGTATTTATACAATAGTCTGTCTATGTTTTCAATTTTCAGAAATTGCTAAAGGGATTTGTTAAAAACCCAGCAAATTATCCCTACAAAACTAGTACTGTAACGACCAATAATAAAAAGATTAAGGAAATTCAGTCTGATACGCCATCCTTGTCCTATCCCTTTCATTCCTGTGTTATGCTGACATATTGCTATACTGAATGATCTAATTTATAATGTAATATGCGCAACATCAAGGAGCAACTAGCCAAGAAGTTAAGGAATAAGTCTCAGCTTTTTAACTCATTTTTTTCCTTGCCTCTCCTGGTGTGTGTCACACTCTCAAGGGTATATATCATCAGCTTGATGCAGGAGGAAAGGGGAGTTTACATGCTAATCCCCACTAAAACTAGTGAGATTTATGCATGGTAAATTACCCTGTGCAGTAAAATGAGAACATGTTCTTTGTTACATACATAATTTTTTGTTGAAATAAAGACAGTGTATAATATTTACAAATAAAATTAAGATAACCTTTGCATGATATCTTAGAAGTTAGAGACAGAAAAGATATAAAGCCATATATTTAATCTCGCAGCCAGTTCAGGACTCTTCCTTACACTGAGTATAGAGTATTTTCCTCTGCAGTGGCTCCAGGGTCATCTATTTAGACAGCCCTGTGCCTCTCAGGGATCTTGGGAGAACCACATTATCTGGATGAAAAGCTTCCATCTCAATCTGAGGAGTGGCAACCTTGCAAACCCACCTCTTCCTCCCAGCCCACTTTGCCTCCTGACAGAAAGATCTGGAGGGAACCTCACCACATTTCCCTCCTATGTATTCTTGCCCTGTTTCCCCCCCCCCCTCGAGAAAGGGAAAAAATTGATCCACTGAGATCTATTTAGGCTATGGAAGGGAAGTAGTGATGGCCTTGTCTCTTGGGACATTTACAGCTGCAGAGGACAACTCTCTAGGGCCCCCAGGCAAGACAGCTCCTAGCCTATGTAATTAGAATACCAAAGAATCACAATGTTGAAAACTACACAACTATAAAATTCCAAAAAGATTGCAGTATAAATAACTGCTGATATACAGTTAAGGCAAAATTTTCCCAGCGTCGGTCCAGGCAATCCCACTGGGCCAAGTTCTGCTCTTCATAATACCCATGCAACCTCAATGATTTTTGTAATCATTTTAGAGCATTCATGGATATTCAACCAATCAGATTGCTCACCTTATAAACCTGCATAATGCCTTGAATAAGTTGGACACTTGGCGCTAGATCTGTCAAAAAACAGTCCATTTCTTTGTAAAAGCATCAGTTGAACAGTGAGAGAAAGGAGAAACAAATTTAGGCCCAATTGCTTGCATGTCTGCAAGCTGAGAGGGTCCCAGAGCCTGCGCTGCAGCCCAATTCTACATTGCAATTAAACAGCCCCACAGCCAGAGACCCGGAAGCCTGAGTCAGCGGGCAAAGGCCAGCCAGGGGGTTTTAATTGCAGTGTAGACATACTTAATGTGCTGTCAAGCACACATAGTAAACAACCTCAAAAATTGAGAACAATTTTTTTTCTTCAGTATCGTTCATTGATAGTAATCATTTAGGCCCCGATCCTGCAAATACTTATACACACATGCTTAATTTTACTACCATGAGTAATCCCGCTGATTTACAGTAGTAAAGTTAAGCATGTGCATAAGTGTTTGCAGAATCAAGGCTTTAGGTGTTACTTATAATCAAAGTAGGTTAAAAAAACGCATTATTTTAGCTTGTGGTTTCCCTCTAATAAAGTGAAAGGAATTAAAATATCTTGGCTTATTAATAGAAAATTTCTACAATATCATTTTGTTTCCCATTATGAGTATTTATTATTCATTAAGTGCTGATAATAGGCCAAGCACTGTACAAGACACAAGCTGAAGTGACGCTGGCAGAATTTACAATCTACAGCCCTGATCACACAAACACTCAGTCATTTGCTTACTACCTTGACTAGTCTCACTGAAATCATTGAAACTGCTCCTGGTAGTAAGCACGATCCTAAATGTTTGCCAGATCAGGGTCTAAGGCTCTGCTCTTGCAAAAAATTACTTTACACACTGACAAGTATCAGAGGGTAGCCGTGTTAGTCTGGATCTGTAAAAGCAGCAAAGAATCCTGTGGCACCTTATAGACTAACAGACGTTTTGGAGCATGAGCTTTCGTGGGTGAATACCCACTTCCTCAGATGCATGTAATGGAAATATCCAGGGGCAGGTATATATATGTGTGCTAGCAAGCAAGCTAGAGATAACGAGGTCAATTCAATCAGGGAGGATGAGGCCCTGTTCTAGCTCAGGATTGAACAAAGACTGTGAATGGCTTGCCAACTACAGAACCAGTTTCTCCTCTCTTGGTTTTCACACCTCAACTGCTAGAACAGGGCCTCATCCTCCCTGATTGAATTGACCTCGTTATCTCTAGCTTGCTTGCTAGCACACATATATATACCTGCCCCTGGATATTTCCATTACATGCATCTGAGGAAGTGGGTATTCACCCACGAAAGCTCATGCTCCAAAACGTCTGTTAGTCTATAAGGTGCCACAGGATTCTTTGCTGCTTTTACACACTGAGTAATCTCACTGAAATCAATGGACCACTTGCAGCACATAAAGTTATACAAGTGGATAAGTCTTTGTAGGATCAGGGTTTACCACAAATACTTAAGCATGTGCATAGCTTTAAGCTCATGATTCATGAATAGTCAATGCCTTGACTTCAATGGGAGTATTCCCATGTGCAAAGTGATGCAAATTCAAATTTACAAGATAGGAAGGAAGAAACAGAGGAGTAGTTTATTCTGTCATAAGTAAAGCAATTGTTTGAGAGAAGTTGTGTGTATTAGTCAAAGAGAGCCAGGAGTGAAGGCAGGTTGTATTTATGCAGCTTTACAAGCAATGTGAAAAGACTGGGAAGTTGTCAGAAGTAATATCAGGGATTGCTAGGGTTTCTTTATGGAGTCATTCCATATTAACTAACAAATATCTTCCCTTGAAAGCTGTGGTATAATTTTGGCTTAGTGAGATGAAAATTAATCACAAAGGGAATTCACTTGACTTTGGCACTAGATTTAACAGGTTCCTTAGCATGACAACAGCCTTCTGGATGTATGCAAAATGTAGAGCAAGTAACACTGATACCTGAACGGAATCGAAAAGTCAGACTGTCCTTGGCAGGGCAGGAGAGGAAAGGAGATGGCAAGGCCACTAGCGTATCAGAGATGCAACGTGCATTCTGGAGCAGGGCTGATGGCGCATGGGGGACTCCAAGGGGAGGTTGGCAATCCCTGAACCTCAGACGTTTTAGAGACATTCTCGTGCCATCGCCAGGGCACCCAGACTCTGGGCACAGAGCCTCCTCCCGCTTACCTGAGTGTGACGGGAGTGGAGGCAGGAGCGTCCCTCAGCACCCAGCCAAAGCGACTCGCCTGCCAGGCCTCCGGCCGGTGCTCAGCCGCCGCCGCCGCCGCCGGGGCGGTTGCTAAGGACGCAGTTAGGTTGGCTCCCAACCCATTGTGACGGGGGGAGGAGACGCTTCCGGCCGGCCGCAGCAACCGGCCCGGCGGCTGCAAACCGTGAGTTGGAGGCGAGTTGTCAGTGCAGCTTGATACTCTACGCGCGCTCCCCTTGTGCGAGGAGGAAGCTGGGGAACGGGGCAGCCCCAGGGCGGGAAGGGCCTGGCTCAGCAGCGGGAGCCTGCAGGCAGAAAGCTCGTAGAGACAGGCGGGGGCTGGGATTGCACCTGGCCAGCGGTTAGCGACTGTAGGAGGGGACAGGCAGGGGGCACCGGGGGGGTCTCGATGGGCCGAGGTTCCTCGCCTTGCTTCGCACACATTCTTCTCTCCTCTGCTGGGTTCGGAGTTGGCCGCCACACGTTTGGGGGCTCAGTCCAGTTTTCCCACCTCCCCCGACGTGTCGGCGGGTTCTGAAGTTACTGCCCCCGGCCCAGCGCCACACCAGTTTGGCAATCTCTCTGCCCCTTGCAGCTGGTGGGAATGTTGGAGGGATTGCAACCCTCCCTCCGCTCAGAGCTGCTGTCATGGCTCCGTATTAATCGTTGTTATTGTTACAAATTGCAGAAATCGGACAGGTTAAGGCATGAGACGGAAATGGGTGTGCTTCAAAAATGAATCCCGGGTTATTTTGAGATTCATGTTCCAATGGTTTTCTTGTGACATGCTTTTCAGGCCTTTGTCACTGACAAAGAGGTCTTAGCAAATTGAGTGGTGACTTTTCACTTTGTCTCCAGCCTCCTCACCGTCACCTGGGCAAGGAAATGCTAGTCTAAATTATTCTGTCCATCATGTGGTTGCACAGAGATATTTAAAAAAAAAAACTTTTCATGGGGGTACCTCAGCCATTCCTTAGCATTTTGTTGCAAGCATATTCACCTCCACTCCCGCCTGGTGGTTGTTTTTTTCCTGGCTAACTCCCTATCCGTGACTAATCTGGTAACAAAAAGCCAGCAATAATATATCTTTGTTCTGTTTTATTGATATGGACAGATAATACTAGACTGTAAGTGCCTCCATCAACACATCACATTGGTGAGAACTGTAATTTCTCTTTTCAGCTTCGATGACATTTTGTGTCAAGCCTATTACAAATTTACCACACTACCCTGAGGACACAACCATCAGTATTAACTCTGAAAGAACAAGATACCTATGTAATATAATTAGCTGTGTATTACATTACCAACTGCATTTGCCCATTGTCACTGATACTTAGCCTTTTGCCCTTCTCTTCAAACTAAAGACTACTTCCTAAATATCTGACAGTGAGTGATCAAGCAAGTTTAGTAGTTAAGGTTGGCACAGACTGTTTCCGACTGGTTCTGGCTTGTCCCCCACATATGCCAGCTAAAGCAAATAAAGCATTTTTTCAGGCATATGGCAGACACGAGAATCATAGACTTCTACTCGATATAACACAACACGATATAACACAAAGTCAGATATAACGTGGTAAAGCAGTGCTCCGGGATGAGGGGGTGGGGCGCTGCGCACTCTGGTGGATCAAAGCAAGTTCGATATAATGTGGCTTCACCTATAACACGGTAAGAATTTTTTGGCTCCAGAGGACAGTGTTATATCGAGGTAGAGGTGTATTTGAATTTTATTGTTATATTGGGACTGAAATCAAGTCTATACTAACCTGTGTGAATGTGAAATATTTTATAATTTATACTTGTCATAAACAGATTGTTAAGGGTCAATGTCTCTTCTACCTGTGAAGGGTTACAAGCAGGGAACTGGACACCTGACCAGAAGACCAATCAGAAGACAAGATACTTTTAGATTTGGGTGGAGGGAAGCTTTTGTGTGTGTTCTTTGTCCGTTGTGTGTTCTTCTCTCGAAGGGTCTGAGAGAAACCAGACATTACTACAGGCTCTCTAAGTTTCTTTTCAAATACTTACTTTTTCCTTTCTTTTATTAAAAGATTTCTTTTACAGAACCTGATTGATTTTTTTCCCTTGTTTCCCTTGTTTTATTCCAGAGGATTGGGATAACTCACCAGGAGGGGTGGGGGAGACGGGAGGGGGAGAGAGAGAATCTCTGTTTTCCTTGAATCTGTTTGCCTCTTTGTGGAAGGGAAGGGAGATGCTTCTCTGTATGGTGAATTAAGAGGTTGGATCAGTATCTCTCAGGATAGCCCAGGGAGGGAAATTCTGGGAGGGGGAAAGGTGGGGGAATGGTTTATTTCTCCTTGTTTAAAGAACCCAAGTGATCTGGGTTCTTGGGGTCCCCAGGGAAGGTTGGGGAGGTCAGAGTGTCCCAAAACACTATATTTTTGGGTGGTGGCAGTGCTATCAGATCTAAGCTGGTAATTAAGCTTAGAGGATTCAAGTGCTAGTATCTCATTTTCTGAACTCTAAGGTTCAGATCTGAGAGGGAATGCTATGACATGGTTGGCAGCTGAGTGGAATAGATAAGAATCCAAAAGCCAGTAAGATTGTTAATTTGCTTCTCTGCTAGCTGGTTATAAGCAGAGGGAAGGGGTTTATTTTTTTTAAACTGCAGCCAGAGAATTTTTTTTTCTTCCTTGCTCGTTCTAGTTGTGCATAGGGAGGGCTATTAAGGTTTGATGACGGTCATTTGTTAAACAAAGCAACCTTAAGTGGTCAGCAACACACTCCAGCCAGGACACATTTGTAAATGAAAGAGAGTTTTCTTTTGCTTTTTAACTCTTTCAAGAGAGGCTAGTAAGTTAAAAAGGACTCTGTTGCTAAGCAACCCCAGGAAGCCAACAGAGAACCAGCATTTCAGGCAGTAAACACCAGAGGGCGCCTCAGCACCAGAAAGCAGGAAACATGACTTCCAGGGGAAAAGTGGATGCAGAGGAACAAATCAAAGAGGCAGACCACAGGCGAGACATGGAAAAAAAACTACAAGAGATGGAGCTGAGAGAAAGAGAAAGAGAGGCGGCCCACAAAAGAGAACAAGAAGACAGAGAGGCAGCCTACAAAAGAGAGCAAGCAGCCAAAGATGCAGACCACCAAAGACAGCTGGAACTCCAGAGGGAGACCTACCAGCAGGCCCTTGTCAAGTATAATTCCCAATTCTGGACCTTAGCATCCAAAATATGGGTACTAGCATGAATTCCCCTAAGCTTAATTACCAGTTTAGATCTGATAGGCTGCCACCAATCAAGAATTTTTAGGGCCTGATACCCTCTGGTCCCCCCAAAACCTTCCCAGGGGACCCCAAGACCCAGATTCCTTGAGTCTCACAACAAAGGGAAATAAGCCATTCCCTCCCCCCTCCCTTCTTCCTCCCAGCTCCTTCCCGCCCTGGGAACACTAGGAGATCGCCTGATTCAACTTTTTGAATTACCACACCGAGAGGAGTGTTACCTGCCCCCTCACCCAGAGGCAATACAAGCTGCGTGAATATAACACAAAGAGAAAATTTATCCTTCCCTTCTCCCCACCAATTCCCTTGAACTTTAACTAGGAGAAAAAAAATTAAACAGGTCTTAAAAGCAAAACTTTTAATAAGAAAGAAAGGAAAAGTAAAAGGTTTATCTCTGCCCTTAGATGGTAGAAAGTTACAGGGTCTTTCAACTATAAACAATAGAAAGAAACTTTCTCCAGCAGAAACACAATTTAAGCTACTTCCAGCAAGTACACATATGTGAATGAAAAAAAAAAAACAAATTAAAAGACTGTGACCGCCTTTTCTTACTCACAATTCTGAATAGATAAGAGACTGTAGCAGGGAGATTGGCAGAAACCTGGTTGCACCTCTAGTCCCGTCCAGGACCCAAAGAGAACAAACCCCAAACCCACAAACAAAGGCTTCCCTCCACGAGATTTGAAAGTATCTTGTCTCCTGATTGGTCCTCTGGTCAGTTGTTTGCAGGTCACTGTTTGTTAACCCTTTATAGGTGAAAGAGATATTAACCCTTAGCTATCTGACAGCCCTGGAATTAGAAAAGGCTAAGCAACAGAACACAGCCAATCCTAACAACCCTTCGCCAATAATTGTTCCACATCCCAAGAAATTTCCCACCTACAAGGCAGGTGATGACACTGAGGCCTTCTTAGAAAATTTTGAAAGAGCCTGCCTTGGGTACAGCATCTCTGAAGACCAGTACATGGTAGACTTGAGGCCATTGCTCAGTGGACCCTTAGCAGAGGTGGCGGCTGAAATGCCTAAGGAGAAAATGAACGATTATAAACTTTTTCAAACCAAGGCCAGATACAGAATGGGGATAATACCTGAACATGCCCATCAGCGGTTCAGAAACCAAAAATGGAAACCAGATGTGTCATTCCCCCGACACGCCTACCACATTGCAAAGAATTATGAAGCCTGGATATCAGGAACAAAGGTTAACAATATGGACGAGCTGCATCTCCTGATACAAATGGAGCAGTTCTTAGATGGTATTCCTGAGGAAATAGAGAGGTAAATCCTAGATGGGAAACCCAAAACGGTAATCGAGGCAGGGGAGATTGGAGCCAAATGGATGGAAGTGGCAAAAAAGAAAAAAGCTACTGTCAAGGGGAATGAATACCCCAGAGGGCACACCGATAATAAACCCTACAACCGAGGGCAGCCAAAGACCCCACCTACAACCCAAGGAAAGCCACAGACGCCATATTCTTCCACCACACCAGTCTCCAGTAACCCACCTCGACCCAGTGACCAGTCAGCTGGAAGATGCATTAAGTGTAATGAACTAGGACATATAAAGGCCAACTGCCCAAAGAACCCCAACCGAGTGCAGTACATTACACCACCATCACACCAAAGATCCCCAGGCCCAGATGCCTCTCAAATACCCTTGGAGCGAAGGGAAATTTTGAGAGTGGGCGGAAAGAAGGTTACTGCGTGGAGAGACACGGGGGCACAAGTGTCAGCTATCCCCCAATCCTTCGTCGACCCCAAATTCATCAGCCCAAAGGCCCAAGTGACAATTTACCCCTTCACGTCACAAGCTGTAGACTTGCCTACAGCTGAACTGCCTATCCAGTACAAAGGCTGGTCAGGAATGTGGACTTTTGCAGTCTATGATAATTATTCCATCCCCATGCTACTGGGGGAAGACTTGGCCAACCAAGTGAAGCGGGCCAAGAGAGTTGGAATGGTTACCTGCAGCCAAACCAGGCAAGCTTCCAGACCCATTCTTGTTCCTGAGCCGTCCACAGAGGCCCCGTCTGTGTTACAAGAGACCCAGACAGAGGTAATGGACCCGGATCCCATGCCAACAACGGAAACAGCCACAGTGCTTCCAGTCCCAGACCAGGAAGTTGAAAAGCAGCCAGCACCAGAACCGTTGCCAGCACTGACGACAGTGCTTGCAAATCCATCTTCAACCCCAATGCCAGAGGGCGTCAGCGAGCCTGAACTGGCAGAAGCAGCAGACAACCACACCCAAGAGGCTCAGCCAGAGCCTGAAATACCACCTGGTGCACCAGCAGAGAGCGGTTCACCAGCAACAAAAACAACCCCATCACCTACATCGCTTCCAGAGGGACCAAGCCCAAGTCCACAGTCTAAGGAAGAACTGGTGTCTCCAACTTCAAGGGAACAGTTCCAGACTGAGCAGGAAGCAGATGACAGCCTTCAGAAAGCTTGGGCGGCGGCACGGAGCACCCCACCGCCTCTCAGCTCTTCTAATCGATCCCAGTTTGTTGTAGACAAACGGTTCTGGTGCTGGCTGCTTTTCAACTTCCTGGTCTGGGACTGGAAGCACTGTGGCTGTTTCCGTTGTTGGCATGGGATCCGGGTCCATTACCTCTGTCTGGGTCTCTTGTAACACAGACGGGGCCTCTGTGGACGGCTCAGGAACAAGAATGGGTCTGGAAGCTTGCCTGGTTTGGCTGCAGGTAACCATTCCAACTCTCTTGGCCCGCTTCACTTGGTTGGCCAAGTCTTCCCCCAGTAGCATGGGGATAGTTTATACAAGGAAACTCTTTCTGGTGGACACCAGGAAGACTGGCATCCGCAAAAACAGTTGGTGGTTCCAACTAAGTACCGGGAAAAGCTCTTAAGCTTAGCCTATGATCATCCCAGTGGCCATGCTGGGGTGAACCGAACCAAGGACCGGTTGGGGAAGTCCTTCCACTAGGAGCGGATGGGCAAGGATGTTGCCAAGTATGTCCGGTCTTGTGAGGTGTGCCAAAGAGTGGGAAAACCCCAAGACCAGGTCAAGGCCCCTCTCCAGCCACTCCCCATAATTGAGGTCCCATTTCAGCGAGTAGCTATGGATATTCTGGGTCCTTTCCCAAAAAAGACACCCAGAGGAAAGCAGTACATACTGACTTTCGTGGACTTTGCTACCCGATGGCCGGAAGCAGTAGCTCTAGGCAACACCAGGGCTAAAGCTGTGTGCCTGGCCCTAACAGACATTTTTGCCAGGGTAGGTTGGCCCTCCGACATCCTTACAGATTCAGGATCTAATTTCCTGGCAGGGACCATGAAGGAACTGTGGGAAACTCATGGGGTGAATCACTTGGTTGCCACCCCTTACCACCATCAAACCAATGGCCTGGTCGAAAGGTTTAATGAAACTTTGGGGGCCATGATACGTAAATTCGTCAATGAACACTCCAATAATTGGGACCTAGTGTTGCAGCAGTTGCTTTTTGCCTACAGGGCTGTACCACATCCCAGTTTAGGGTTTTCACCGTTTGAACTTGTGTATGGCCACGAGGTTAAGGAGCCATTACAGTTGGTAAAGCAGCAATGGGAGGGGTTTACGCCTTCTCCAGGGACTAACATTCTGAACTTTGTAAGCAACCTACAAAACACCCTCTGACACTCTTTAGCCCTTGCTAAAGAGAACCTAAAGGATGCTCAAAAAGAGCAAAAGGCCTGGTATGACAGACATACCAAAAAGCATTCCTTCAAGGTAGGAGACCAGGTTATGGTCTTGAAGGCGCAACAGGCCCATAAGATGGAAGCATCATGGGAAGGGCCATTCATGGTCCAAGAGCGCCTGGGAGCTGTTAATTACCTCATAGCCTTTCCCAATTCCTCCCTAAAGCCCAGAGTGTACCATGTTAATTCTCTCAAGCCCTTTTATTCCAGAGACTTACAATTTACAGTCCAGGAAGGAGATGACGCTGAGTGGCCTGACGGTGTCTACTACGAAGGGAAAAAAGAGGGTGGCGTGGAACAGGTGAACTCTCAACCACCCTGGATCATCTGCAGTGGCAACAAATCAAGGAGCTGTGCACTAGTTTTGCCCCATTGTTCTCTGCCACCCCAGGACGGACTGAACGGGCTTATCACTCCATTGACACAGGTAATGCTCACCCAATTAGAACCCCACCCTACCGGGTGTCTCCTCACGCCCAAGCTGCTATACAACGGGAGATCCAGAACATGCTACAGATGGGTATAATCCGCTCATCTACCAGTGCATGGGCATCTCCAGTGGTTCTGGTACCCAAATCAGATGGGGAAATACGCTTTTGCGTGGACTACCGTAAGCTAAATGCGGTAACTCGTACAGACAACTATCCAATGCCACGCACCGATGAGCTACTGGAGAAGTTGGGACGTGCCCAATTCATCTCTACAATAGACTTAACCAAGGGGTACTGGCAAGTACCGCTAGACGAACCTGCCAAGGAAAGGTCAGCATTCATCACCCATGCGGGGGTGTATGAATTTAATGTACTTACTTTCGGGCTGCAAAATGAACCAGCCACTTTCCAGAGCTGGCAGATGGTCTACTAGCAGGACTGGGCGAATATGCAGTTGCCTACCTCGATGACGTGGCCATCTTTTCTGACTCCTGGCCCGAACACCTAGAACACCTGGAAAAGGTCTTTGAGTGAAGCAGGCAGGCAGGACTAACGATTAAGGCCAAAAACTGTCAAATAGGCCAAAACAGAGTGGCTTACGTGGGACACCAGGTGGGTCGAGGAACCATAAACCCCCTAGAGGCCAAGGTGGATGCTATCCAAAAGTGGCCTGTCCCAAAGTCAAAGAAACAGGTCCAATCCTTCTTAGGCTTGGCTGGGTACTACAGGCGATTTGTACCACACTACAGCCAAATTGCTGCCCCACTGACCGACCTGACCAGAAAGACCCAACCAAATGCAGTTAAGTGAACTGATGAGTGTCAAAAGGCCTTTACCCAGCTTAAGGCGACACTCATGTCTGACCCTGTGCTCAGGGCCCCGGACTTTGACAAGCCATTCCTAGTAACCACAGATGCATCTGAGCATGGTATAGAAGCAGTTCTCATGCAGGAGGGACCGGATCTCAACTTCCATCCTGTCGTGTTTCTCAGCAAGAAACTGTCTGAGAGGGAAAGTCACTGGTCAATCAGTGGAAAGGAATGCTACGCCATTGTGTACGCCCTGGAAAAGCTACGCCCACACGTTTGGGGATGGCGGTTCCAGCTACAGACCGACCATGCTGCGCTAAAGTGTCTTCATACTGCCAAGGGGAACAACAAAAAACTTCTTCAATGGAGTTTAGCTCTCCAAGATTTTGATTTTGAAATTCAACACATTTCAGGAGCTTCTAACAAAGTAGCTCATGCATTCTCTCATGAAAGTTTCCCAGAATCCAGTAGTTAAAAAGTGTTCTTAAAATGTAAAAGTCTGTTAGTTATATACTTAGTAGTATATGTAAAGGTGCATGTGTTGTCCTGCCATGAGGGCAGGGGACTGGACTCAATGACCTCTCGAGGTCCCTTCCAGTCCTAGAGTCTATGAGTCTATGAGTCTATGAGTGTTGTATTAATCTGTTTATTTTAGAGTTCTAGGAAGAAATCGCCGCCAGTGAGGTTCCCCACTGTCTGCGATTTGGGGGCGTGTCATAAACAGATTGTTAAGGGTTAATGTCTCTTCTAGCTGTAAAGGGTTACAAGCAGGGAACTGGACATCTGACCAGAAGACCAGTCAGAAGACAAGATACTTTTAAATTTGGATGGAGGGAAGCTTTTGTGTGTGTTCTTTGTCCGTTGTGTGTTCTTCTCTCGGAGGGTCTGAGAGAGACCAGCATTACTACAGGCTCTCTAAGTTTCTTTTCAAATAGTAAGTACAAATAGGCTGTTTAGGCTTTTTCATTGTTTTACTCTATTTGCAATTGTGGATCTGGCTGGTTAACTTTTATATGTGTAGTTGCTGGGAATATTTTGATTTGTATTGGTACTGGGGGGAAAGTCTCTTTCTGGTGCCTGTAAGCTATAGGACCTGGTAATATTTACATCTTGAAGTTACAGAGATAATTCTTTACTTTTTCCTTTCTTTTATTAAAATATTTCTTTTAGAGAACCTGATTGATTTTTTTCCCCTTGTTTCCCTAGTTTTATTCCAGGGGATTGGGATAACTCATCAGGACGGGTGGGGGAGACGGGAGTGGGGAGAGATAGAATCTCTCTCTGTTTTCCTTGAATCTGTTTGCCTCTTTGTGGAAGGGAAGGGAGATGCTTCTCTGTATGGTGAATTAAGAGGTTGGATCAGTATCTCTCAGGATAGCCCAGGGAGGGAAATTCTGGGAGGGGGGAAAGGTGGGGGAATGGTTTATTTCTCCTTGTTTTAAGAACCCAAGTGATCTGGGTTCTTGGGGTCCCCAGGGAAGGTTGGGGAGGTCAGAGTGTCCCAAAACACTATATTTTTGGGTGGTGGCAGTGCTATCAGATCTAAGCTGGTAATTAAGCTTAGAGGATTCAGGTGCTAGTATCTCATTTTCTGAACTCTAAGGTTCAGACCTGAGAGGGAATGCAATGACAATACTGTGTGCAGATGTGGTTGCCGCATCTCAAAAAAGATATATTGGAACAGGTTCCACATGAGGAGAGATTAATAAGACTTTTCAGCTTGGAAAAGAGACGACTAAGGGCAAGGGGGGATATGGCAGAGGTCTATAAAATCATGAATGGTATGCAAAAAATAAATACAGAAGTGTTACTTCCTCTCATAACACCAGACGTAGGGGGTCACTCAGTGAAATTAACAAGCAGCAGGTTTAAAATAAACAAAAGGAAGTATTGCTCTGCACAATGCATAGTTAGCCTGTGGAACTCTGCCCAAGGATGCTGTGAAGGCCAAGACTATAACAGGGTTAAAAAAAAGAACTAGATAAATTCTTGGAGGATAGGGTCATCAATGATTATTAGCCAGGATGGGCAGGGATGGTGTCCCTAGCCTCTGTTTGCCAGAAGCTGACAATGGGCAATACGAAGCTGGTTACTTCTGGCAGCAGGCAGTGCTCCACCCCTGCTGCAAACCCTCCTGCTGTGATAATAGATAACCGTTATGCTCTTCTTGATACAAGAGAGAAGGAATCACCCCCAACAGTTAAGGAGGGGAAGCCTCGTACCCCTAAGGCTGGGAGGTCTGCTGCCACCACTGATAATAAGAAACGTAGGGTAGTGGTGGTTGGAGACTCTCTGCTGAGGGGGACGGAGACACCCATCTGTCGCCCTGACCGTTCATCCCGGGAGGTATGCTGCCTGCCAGGGGCTCGTATCAGAGATGTTACAGAGGCATTGTCGAGGATTATCCGGCCTTCTGACTACTACCCTATGCTACTCATCCATGTGGGCACAAATGATACTGTGAGGTGTGACACTGAGCAGATCAAGAGTGACTACAGGGCTCTGGGAGTACGGGTTAAGGAGTTTGGAGCGCAGGTGGTATTCTCTTCGATTCTTCCTGTCGAAGGTAGGGGCCCGGGCAGAGACAGATGCATCGTGGAGGTGAATGCCTGGCTGTGAAGATGGTGTCGCCGGGAGGGCTTTGGCTTCCTCGACCACGGGATGCTATTCGAGGAAGGACTGCTAGGCACAGATGGCGTTCACCTTTCGAGAAGGGGAAAGGCCTTATTTGCGCACAGACTGGCTAACCTAGTAAGGAGGGCTTTAAACTAGGTTCGACGGGGACAGGTGAGCAAACCCCCCAGGTAAGTGGGGAACAAGACCTGGGAGATGGATTGGAAACAGGAGGGAGCACGGGCTATAATGGCAGAGAGAAAGGAGGGTCAGGGCAAAGCTGGGAGGCAAGATCAAACCAGTATCTTAGATGCCTATATACAAATGCAAGAAGTATGGGTAATAAGCAGGAAGAAATGGAAGTGCTAATAAATAAATACAACTATGACATTGTTGGCATTACTGAAACTTGGTGGGATAATACACACAACTAGAATGTTGGTGTGGATGGGTATAGTTTGCTCAGGAAGGATAGACAGGGGAAAAAGGGAGGAGGTGTTGCCTTATATATTAAAAATGTACACACTTGGACTGAGGTGGAGATGGACATAGGAGATGGAAGTGTTGAGAGTCTCTGGGTTAGGCTAAAAGGGGTAAAAAACATGGGTGATGTCATGCTGGGAGTCTACTACAGGCCACCTAATCAGGTGGAAGAGGTGGATGAGGCTTTTTTCAAACAACGAACAAAATCATCCAAAGCCCAAGATTTGGTGGTGATCGGGGACTTCAACTATCCAGATATATGTTGGGAAAATAACACCGCGGGGCACAGACTATCCAATAGGTTCCTGGACTGCATTGCAGAAACCTTTTATTTTAAGAAAGTTGAAAAAGCTACTGGGGGGAAGCTGTTCTAGACTTGATTTTAACAAATAGGGAGGAACTCATTGAGAATTTGAAAGTAGAAGGAAGCTTGGGTGAAAGTGATCATGAAATCATAGAGTTTGCAATTCTAAGGAAGGGTAGAAGGGAGTACAGCAAAATAGAGACAATGGATTTCAGGAAGGCGAATTTTGGTAATCTCAGAGAGCTGATAGGTAAGGTCCCATGGGAATCAAGACTGAGGGGAAAAACAACTGAGGAGAGTTGGCAGTTTTTCAAAGGGACACTATTAAGGGCCCAAAAGCAAGCTATTCCGATGGTTAGGAAAGATAGAAAATGTGACAAAAGACCACCTTGGCTTAACCACGAGATCTTGCATGACCTACAAAATAAAAAGGCGTCATATAAAAAATGGAAACTAGGTCAGATCACAAAGGACGAATATAGGCAAATAACACAGGAATGCAGAGGCAAGATTAGAAAGGCAAAGGCACAAAATGAACTCAAACTAGCTATGGGAATAAAGGGAAACAAGAAGACTTTTTATCAATACATTAGAAGCAAGAGGAAGACCAAGGACAGAGTAGGCCCACTGCTCAGTGAGGAGGGGGAAACAGTAACGGGAGACTTGGAAATGGCAGAGATGCTTAATGACTTCTTTGTTTCGGTCTTCACTGAGAAGTCTGAAGGAATGTCTAGTATAGTGAATGCTCACGGGAAGAGGGTAGGTTTAGAAGATAAAATAAAAAAAGAGCAAGAAAAAATCACTTAGAAAAGTTAGATGCCTGCAAGTCACCAGGGCCTGATGAAATGCATCCTAGAATACTCAAGGAGTTAATAGAGGAGGTATCTGAGCCTCTAGCTATTATCTTTGGGAAATCATGGGAGACGGGGGAGATTCCAGAAGACTGGAAGGGGGCAAATATAATGCCCATCTATAAAAAGGGAAATAAAAACAACCCAGGAAGCTACAGACCAGTTAGTTTAACTTCTGTGCCTGGGAAGATAATGGAGCAGATAATTAAAGAAATCATCTGCAAACACTTGGAAGGTGGTAAGGTGATAGGGAATAGCCAGCATGGATTTGTAAAAAACAAATCGTGTCAAACTAATCTGATAACATTCTTTGATAGGATAACGAGCCTTGTGGATAAGGGAGAAGCGGTGGATGTGATATACCTAGACTTTACTAAGGCGTTTGATACGGTGTCGCATGATATTCTTATAGATAAACTAGGAAAGTACAATTTAGATGGGGCTACTATAAGGTGGGTGCATAACTGGCTGGATAACCTTACTCAGAGAGTAGTTATTAATGGCTCCCAATCCTGCTGGAAAGGTATAACAAGTGGGGTTCCGCAGGGGTCTGTTTTGGGACCGGCTCTGTTCAATATCTTCATCAACGATTTAGATGTTGGCATAGAAAGTACGCTTATTAAGTTTGCGGACGATACCAAACTGGGAGGGATTGCAACTGCTTTGGAGGACAGGGTCAAAATTCAAAATGATCTGGACAAATTGGAGAAATGGTCTGAGGTAAACAGAATGAAGTTTAATAAAGATAAATGCAAAGTGCTCCACTTAGGAAGGAACAATCAGTTTCACACATACAGAATGGGAAGGGACTGTCTAGGAAGGAGTATGGCAGAAAGAGATCTAGGGGTCATAGTGGACCACAAGCTTAATATGAGTCAATAGTGTGATACTGTTGCAAAAAAAGCAAATGTGATTCTGGGATGCATTAACAGGTGTGTTGTAAACAAGACACGAGAAGTCATTCTTCCGCTTTACTCTGCGCTGGTTAGGCCTCAACTGGAGTATTGTGTCCAGTTCTGGGCACCGCATTTCAAGAAAGATGTGGAGAAATTAGAGAGGGTCCAGAGAAGAGCCACAAGAATGATTACAAGTCTTGAGAACATGACCTATGAAGGAAGGCTGAAGGAATTTGGGTTTGTTTAGTTTGGAAAAGAGAAGACTGAGAGGGGACATGATAGCAGTTTTCAGGTATCTAAAAGGGTGTCATCAGGAGGAGGGAGAAAACTTGTTCACCTTAGCCTCCAATGATAGAACAAAAAGCAATGGGCTTAAACTGCAGCAAGGGAGATTTAGGTTGGACATTAGGAAAAAATTCCTAACTGTCAGGGTAGTTAAACACTGGAATAAATTGCCTAGGGAAGTTGTGGAATCTCCATCTCTGGAGATATTTAAGAGTAGGTTAGATAAATGTCTATCAGGGATGGTCTAGACAGTATTTGGTCCTGCCATGAGGGCAGGGGACTGGACTCGATGACCTCTCGAGGTCCCTTCCAGTCCTAGAGTCTATGAGTCTATGAAGGCGCTGACTTCCCCTCTGCCTGTTGGGTGCTCGACACCCCACCCACCCATGACCCCGTCTCTTTCCAGCCATGCACCACCCTCAGCCCAACCCCATTCCACCCCTTCCCCGAAGTCCCCATCCTACACTGCTTTTCCCATCTGAGCCCCGCCCCCTTCCCACCCCCATTCCACCCCTGCCCTGCCTCACCTTTTTTCTGCCTCCTCCCCTGAGCACGCCATGTCCCTGCTCCTTCCCCTCCCTCCCAGAAAGTCATAAGTGTCACCAAAGAGCTGGTAGGCAGTGGGCAGGATGCACTGGGAAGCAGGGGGAGGAATGGGGACATGGCACACTCGGGGGAGGAGGCGGCGAGGATGAGAGAGCCTGGGTACCAGTGAGCACAGAGCACCCACTAATTTTTCCCCATGGGCGCTCCAACCCCGGAGCACCCACAGAGTTGGTGCCTATGGATCACTTGATTACCTGTACTGTTCATTCCCTCTGAAGCACCTGGCATGGCCACTGTCAGAAGATAAGCTACTAGGCTAGATGGATATTTGATCTGACCCAGGATGGCCATTCTTATATTAAGCTACTAGGCTGACCAAATAGCAAGAGTGAAAAATTGGGACTAGGGTTTGGGGGGTAATAGGTACCTATATAGGAAAAAGCACTATCAGGACTGTCCCCATAAAATCAGAACATCTGGTTACCCTAACTGTCTGCAATAGGATAGAGAGGCTACTTAGGCTTTGTCTATGTCTGAGATTGAGCCACAGTGATCAGCTTCAGGGCAACAAACCCCAAATGCGGAAGAGGAAGCACCGCTGGAATTTAAATCTACTGGGGTATGGCTACACTGAAGTTTCGAGCATGGTTGCAGCGCCAGCGCTGGGAGAGAGGGAGGGAACGGAGATGCTTCTCTGTATGGTGAATTAAGAGGTTGGCCCCGGGGCCCAACCAGAGCTCTCCCAGCGCAGCACGTACTCCACATCCTCCACGGGTGTAGCTTGCAGCACTGTTTACACTGAGGCTTTACAGCACTGTATCTGTCAGCGCTCAGGGGGGTGGTTTTTTCACACCCCTGAGCACGAAAGTTGCAGTGCTGTAAAGCACCAGTGTAGCCATGGCCCTGGAAAAGAGGGTGAGCACAACGGCTGCAAATCTCCCTTTGCCTAGCTCCACTGGTGCTGTTAGTCTATAAGGTGCCACAGGATTCTTTCCTGCTTTTACAGATCCAGACTAACACGGCTACCCCTCTGATACTTGAGGTGGAGCCGACTCCCAAGCACGCACAAGGCCTCTACTGCCTTCCCCAGCCCCCGAGAGGGGCAGAGAGACTGTGCCACTGCCCCCAGCACAGCCCAGAGCGCGGGCAAACACCCACCCACTCACGGAGCCAGACACTCAGTGCAACCTACACCCCGCCCCGACGAGACCAATAGGACACCGAAGCTGCGGGCGGCCGCGTCGGCGATGCCTAGCGGCCTATCCGAGCGCTCCATGATCACGTGACTCCCAGTGGCTGCTGCCGGGCTTCAGGGCGTCGGGTTCCGGTTCCGACCCGGAAGTAGATGCTGGGCGGCGGCAGCAGCGGATTCCGCGGTCGCTGTGGTTCGCGGCAGTTTGCAGACGCCCGCGGCCTCGTCGCGCTCCCGAATGCAGCCGCGGCGTCCTGAGGGCTTCGATGGGTTGGGCTACAGGGGGGGCGGCAGGGAGGAGCCGGGCCCCGGGGCCAAGCCCTACAGCTCCTCCTCGGACCTGAGCCAATGGGTCTCCAGCCCCCCCGACATCCCGGGCAGCCGCAACCTGCACTGGGGAGAGAGGACCCCGCAGTACGGGGCCGGCCCGGCCGGAACCCCCCTCGGCGGACTCGGCCTCAACGACGAGCCGTACCCTGCGGGCGCCGGCACCAGCTCCGGTAAGGGGAGCCCGGCCGGGGCGGGGTGAGATAGCGGGGCGGTGCTGGAGGAGGGCACGGAGAGAGAGGGCGGTGCTGGGTTCAGGTAGGGGGCAGCACAGGGCGAGGGGTGCCGGAAGGGACATAGGAACAATAGAGGTAGAAATGGATCTTTATTAAGGTGTCCCTGGTTCTGTGTGTGTGTTTTCTGGTTTAGCAACAGTCCCAAGTGAAGGAAAATGGATATAAAATCCACCTGCCCCTTGTCCTAGGAGGCAGGGGATTCCCCACATCCCAGCTCCTGCTATAACGTTACAGGATCAGCATCCAAAGGTATCAGTGTCACATAGTATAAATGAGTCCCATCCCCAAAGAGTTTCTAGTCTAATCCAAGAATTGTCAAACTTCATTGCACCGTGACACCCTTGTGACAACAAATATTTCTACATGATCCAGGGGACCAAGCCTGAGCCCCACAGCTCTGGATGAGGGGAGGGAGTAAAAATTAGATTTGTGCGACAGCAGGATCACTCTTTGCCTTATTTCCTACTACTGTTTTTCTCCAATCTTTTGGTACCTTTCACATTTTGATAAGACTTTGAAAAATAATTCAGTGATGTGGGACGAGGAGGATGTGGATGTGCTACTGCTGGAGGAGAAGCATAGCATCTGCCTTCTGAGGGGGCCTGCTGAAACATGGCTGTTTATGAAAGAAGGTTCAGTGTCTTGGACTCTCAGACGCACGGTTGGAGAGAGCTGTTTCTGCTCTATGGGCAGTATGTGCAAGTTCATTCACTGGAGTCTCCTAAGGATCCAAGAGTGCTTGCAGGAGACATTCATCTCACTTGGCAAGTGAAGGATTCCAGTTTCTCCATAGAGGATTGGGGTGGAAAGCTCTTGGCTGAGGGTATGTCTACACCTACAATTTTGCAGCGCTGGTTGTTACAGCTGTGTTAGTACAGCTGTATAGGGCCAGCGCTGCAGAGTGGTCACACTTACAGCAACCAGCGCTGCAAGTGGTGTTAAATGTGGCCACACTGCAGTGCTGTTGGGAGTGGTGCATTGTGGGCGGCTATCCCACAGAGCACCTCGTCCCATTTCGGCGCTGTGGCTTGTGGGAAGGGGAAGGAAGTGTGATTGTCTTTCCGCTTCCTGTTCCAACCCTCGTGGTGCTTTGGTACACATTCCGAGCAGTGTGGCAGCATTGTGATTGTACAGCACTTTTTCTGCGATTTTTTTATAAATGGATCCTGAGCAGCTGATGACCTTATTGATGAATGTTGCCAGCACATCGCGCTTGACAGTGGAGCTATTCCTTCAGTTGCAAAGTGAGAGTGACAGTGAGAGTGAGGAGTCAGACGATGATATTGAATCGTCTCACTGTGAAGACAGTAAATTGCTTGTAGCAGTAACAGACGTGCTCAGCTCCGTGGACCGGCGCGTTTGGGCTCGGGAAACCAGCACTCAGTGGTGGGATCAAATCGTCCTGCAATCCTGGGATGACGAGCAGTGGCTGCAGAACGTTCAGATGAGAAAAGCCAGTTTCATGGCACTGTGTGCTGAGCTCTCCCCTACCCTGCAGCGCAGGGACACGAGATTTAGAGCTGCCCTGCCTCTGGAGAAGCAGGTGGCTATTGCAATCTGGAAGCTGGCAACTCCAGACTGCTTCAGATCGGTGGCGAACCAGTTTGGAGTGGGAAAGTCTACCGTTGGAATGGTGCTGATGCAAGTTTGCTGGGCCATTAATCTCACCCTGCTAAGAAGAACCGAGACTCTTGGGAACGTGCAGGACATTGTAGATGGCTTTGCAGAAATGGGGTTCCCTAACTGTGGAGGGGCAATAGATGGGACGCATATTCCTATTCTGTCACCACCCCACCTGGCATCAGAGTATGTTAATCGCAAGGGGTATTTCTCCGTGGTTCTGCAAGCGCTTGTGGATCACCGTGGGCGTTTCACTGACATTTACTCAGGATGGCCTGGAAAGGTGAACGATACACGCATATTTCGGAACAGTGCCCTGTTCAGGAGGCTGAGGGCCGGGACTTTTTTCACAGACCGCAAGATCACAGTAGGGGACGTGGAAATGCCCACTGTGATCCTTGGAGACCCCGCTTACCCCTTAATGCCATGGCTCATGAAACCATATACAGGGAAGCTTGACAGGAGCAAGGACCGGTTCAACTACAGGCTGAGCCGATGCAGAATGATTGTGGAGTGTGCTTTTGGCCGTTTGAAAGCTCGCTGGCACTGTCTTTATGGGAAGCTAGATTTGGTGGAAAGCAGCATCACCGCTGTTATATCCGTGTGCTGCACCCTCCATAATATTTGTGAAGGGAAGGGTGAAAGATTCAGTGAGGAATGGACCTCCGAGGTTCAACGCCTGGAGGATGAGTTTGCTCAGCCAGAGAGCAGGGCTAATAGGGAGGCCCAGGAAAGGGCTTCAAGGATTAGGGATGCTTTAAGGGAGCAATTTGATGCTGAGAGCCAACAGTAATGTTTGATGCATTTGATGTGCTTTGCTTTACCTTGCTGTGTAATATTTACCACTTCCAGCAACAATAAAACGTAGTGAAAGAAATAGAAAAAAAAAACTTTATTCAACATACAGTACATAACAGGCAAGGGGGTAGGGGTGGTGGACTGTACATTTACAGGTTTTAATATGTCCTATTTTGATCAATATTCACTGTCTGCTGCACTTCAGGATTACTATGCTGCAGAATAATGGGGGTGGAGTGAACAGG
The DNA here is from genome assembly GCF_007399415.2 of Gopherus evgoodei. Classification (NCBI taxonomy): domain Eukaryota; kingdom Metazoa; phylum Chordata; order Testudines; family Testudinidae; genus Gopherus; species Gopherus evgoodei. The sequence continues at coordinate 66,650,015 of NC_044327.1, read as the reverse complement.
GTAAGAATTATAGTTATCAGGGCTGGTAGACGATCTTATAGGTGTTGGGGGCAGCTGGGGATAATACAGAACTGGCTGCTGGAGAAGTTTGTTTTGTGGAAATACTGGGGAACAAGGAAGAGGGCTTTGGGAGGGCTGTGGGTTACCACGGTACATATTTGTCTGCATGGCTACAAGAGACTCGAAAGACTCAGTTTGGCGAGCCAGGAGGCTTATCATCTGCTTTGTGGTTTTTTTGGCAGACAATTCCTTTCTCCTGCTTTCTGTTTGCCTCCATTCATGTACAGTCTTTCTCCACTCATGTACACTGCTTCTCCATTCATAGGTCTTCTCTCTCCATTCCTCTGTCTTCCTACTTTCTCTGTTGTAGTGGCTCATTACAGACTTGATCAATTCCTCTTTTGATTTCCTAGGATTCCGTCTCAAGTTCTGCAACCTACGTGAGGCCGGTGATACGGCTGCAGTAGTCAAGGTCCCTAGAAAACAGAGAGATAGAACCATGTAATATACAGAGGCATCATTGCATATTATCACAGTTTGAAGGACTTTTTAGACTTTTGGTAGCATCCTTCTCACATACCTCACATAACACAGGGAGGGCAGGCAAGATAAGTAATGGCGAGCAATGGGGTGAGTGGTTTTGCCCCGATTTCCCCTTGGGAGTGGGAATTGACCGGGGGGGGCGGGGGGAACGTGGTGCTGGATGCCTGCTCGGAGGGTGGGTGGGGAACACCAGAGCACACCGCGGGGCAGGATGCCTGCTTGGAGTGGGGGACGGGGAACACCTGAGCACACCGCGGGGCTGCCTACGTGCTGGGAGGGGGGGTGGGAAACACGGGAGCACACCGCAGGGCTGGATGCCTGCTTGGAGGGTGGGTGGGGAACACCAGAGCACACCACGGGGCCGGATGCCTGCTTGGAGGGGGGGTCGGGGAACACCGGAGCACACCGCGGGGCAGGATGCCTGCTTGGAGTGGGGGACGGGGAACACCTGAGCACACCGCGGGGCTGCCTACGTGCTGGGAGGGGGGGTGGGAAACACGGGAGCACACCGCAGGGCTGGATGCCTGCTTGGAGGGGGGGTCGGGGAACACCGGAGCACACCGCGGGGAAGGATGCCTGCTTGGAGGGGGGGTCGGGGAACACCTGAGCACACCGCGGGGCTGCCTACGTGCTGGGGGGGGGAACACGGGAGCACACCGCGGGGCTGGATGCCTGCTTGGAGGGGGGGTCGGGGAACAACAGAGCACACCGCGGGGAAGGATACCTGCTTGAAGGGGGGGTCGGGGAACACCGGAGCACACCGCGTGGCTGCCTACGTGCTGGGAAGGGGGGGGTAAAAACAGAGCGCCATGGGCTGGGGAACCGCGAATCTGGCGCCCTGCACTCAATTATCCCTAAACTCTCAACAGGGTTTCCTACTGCCAGACATATCATTGCTGCGTGTTACCTGGGAAGAGAGGGAGGGTCTTCTACAGGAATGTGGATACCGCCCTGGCCCCTATGCAGCTTGCCTGTGTGCAGCCATGCTCCCCCCACCCCTCGCACAGTGGATCGGACGTGTTAGCCTGACCGGGTCAGGGACCACGGTGGCTCTCCCGATCAATTTGAGAAAGCAAATTGCAAACGCTCTTGCAGCAACATTTCAAGAGATTACCGAGGCAGATTACAGAGACGTTATAGATCAAATCAATGGGCTATTCCACGTTTAGGCATGCATGCAGGCAGCCATAACCAAAATCCTCCTCTCCCAAAACATTGAAATCTACTTACCATGAGCACGATCCTCAGCTTCCTCCTCAACATCAGCTTCCAGCTGCTGCGACTGGCTAGCCTCCTCCGGACTTGAGAAGAGCTCCTGGCTGCATGTGTCCTGGGACTCCGGGGTGTCTCCCTCCACACCAGTAGCCTCACTGTCTCCGTCCTCTACAACATCCCCCACTTCTCCCTGCTCTGAACTCTCCATCGTGCTCCTAGGATTTTCAGTGGGGTCACACCCAAGTATGGCATCCAGCTCCTTGTAAAACCGGCAGGTTGTGGGGGCAGCTCCTGAGCGGCGATTTCCCTCACGGGCTTTGCAGTACGCACTCCTCAGCTCTTTAATTTTTACCCTGCACTGCAAGGCGTCCCGTTCATGGCCCCTTCTCATCAAGGACTGCGATATCTGCCCATACGTATCATAATTTCTCCTTCTGGAGCGCAGCTGTGTTTGCACAGCCTCCTCTCCCCAAACACTAATGAGGTCCTGCAGCTCTGCATTGGTCCATGCTGGGGCTCGTTTGGTGCGTGGAGGCATGGTCGCTGAGTGATAGATTAAGTGCACTCCACACCTAGCTGAGCAAACAGGAAGGGGATTTTTAAAATTCCCGGGGCATTTAAAGGAGGGGTCAGGTGAGCACAGGGCAATGGAGTTTGCTTGATTACCAGAGAGGCTTCTTCAGGTATGCTGGGATACCTGCTTATGCCACGGAGGTCAACAAAAACGCTGGTGAGTGTCTACACCTGATGACCAGCACTGGTGATCCAGCGCTGGACCCTCTACACCCGAGGCTCGACCGGGTGTACGGCCAGCGCTGCAAACGGAGTTGCAGCGCTGGTAGTGCCGTGCAGGTGTGTACCGTGCAGGTGTGGTAGTGTCGTGCAGCTGTAACCCCCTCACCAGCGCTGCAACTCTGTAGTGTAGACAAGCCCTGAGATACTGTTGGGAGGAGCCCTGACATATCTTCCTTGGTAGCTCTACTGGAAGATCCACTGAAGCAAAGAATAAGCATCTGTAGGGCAAAGAGCAAAAGTTCTTATCTCTACCTTGTAAGTTGTAGGGGCAGAGAGAACGTGCTTACTGCAATGAGTAAGAAATCTTCTTGTGTTCTGACGGTTGATTTCTTGGGTGACAGCAATTGGCAGCTGGGGATCATGGCACACAACAAGCAGAGGAATCTAACTCTTATTTGGAAGACTCCCCGTAGGGGAAGAAAGACTAATGGTTGGTTAACATTGTGACAGTATCTACAGGTGGAAAGAGATCACTGAATTGAGGTCAGTGAATTGAGCTTTTCAGATCTACATCCCTAAAGTTAGGCTTCTAAATTCATATCTAAGCTCATGTATAAAAGTGCCTGATTTTGAACAGTGCTGAATGTCTGCAAGTTAACTTCATTCAGGACTGTACGCACTCAGCACCTTTGAAAATCAGGCTACTTTTATCTAGGAACTTAAATATAGATTTAGGACCCTAACTTTAGGCATCCAGGTTTGAAAATTTAGGCTGAAGGAAACTTAATACCCCTGGTCTTTTGGCAAAACTCATGAAGTCTTCTTGGATTGGATGTATCATTGAAAAATCTGTGGTTACTGTCTAAAAAATTTTGCACTCAGCTTTATCAAAAAAAGTCCTATGATGTGATCTCTTTGGGGGTTATTTTATAAAACAAATTTGAAGGTTTTTAGACCAAGCTTTTGGAAATACAGCTAGGCATGTTGTTTAACTTCTCAAATTCTGTTTCATAAACTCCTTATCTAACCTGGAACTTTCCATATAAATTCTTTGCTAGCTACAGAGCACATGCACAAAAGTTCAGGTGGAAAAGATTTTCAGTTTGAGAAAATGAGGATCAAAATCAGGCTTATAATGAAAACCAAATAAACCTTAGGACTGAAAGTAGTCACTCCATAGTTGTAAGTCTTAACTGGGAAGCTATTGAGCAAAACAACCTAAGCAGCTTACTATTCCAGGGAATCATTATAATCAATTAGTTTTGTATTTGTGGTCATCAGATAAATATTTGAATAAATTCAAAACACTTGTCCAGAGTTTCAATCTCCCCTCTTTCTGAAGAAATTAATGTAAATTTTTGGTTGTGCATTTAACAGTACTAACATTTGTGTGTCTTGCTATTATAAAGTTTAAAGTGAAATTAGTGTTAGGAAAAAGTTCCCATTTGACAGTACTAACACAAAGCCTTAGCAAACTAAGAGCAGGTCTACACTACAGGACTCAGTCGACCTAAGTTATGCAACTCCAGCTACATTAATAACATAGCGGGAGTCAGTGTGGTTTAGGTCTACCTTTTGTGGTGTCTACACTGCACTAGGTCGATGGGAGAAACTCTCCTGTCCGTTTACCTTATGCTTCTCATTTCAATGGAGTACTGGATTTGCCGGGAGAGCGATTGGCAATTGATTTGATGGGTCTTCACTAGACCTGCTAACTTGACCCCCTGTTGATTGATCACTGCACATCGATTCTCCAGTAAGTGGAGACAAGCTTTAAGTATGGCTTGGTAGCAGTGATGCAACGTTCCCTGTGATGCCTTTTTACCAATATGCCCCAACATTGATGTGGCAAGGACTTCTAGAAGTAAAAGATTCACTCTCTGTGCCTTTTGATTTTATACTGCCAGTTCTTGTTGTGGCATCATGGTACTGACATTTGTCCATTAAAAACTAGCCTGAGACCATATTCATGTCACACATGCTGTTGAACATGTTTTGGTCATTATAGATTTGGGTCAGTTTCTTTTCCCAGATGTCAGTCAAATTGTTTCCAGTTCCATTAGGCACCCAGTCCCTCTTTTCCTCATGTAGACAGTTTAAGGCAAATAAGTTACTTGTATTTGAGCTCCAACAAATTTTTATAAATCAGGCACTTCACATGCAAGTAGTCTTTGGTCAACAATTATATTTTACTTTTGCTGAGTTGACAAAACTATCCCAAAGGTGGTATACTTTGTACACTGTGGTGCAGTGCTTAGAATTTGTTGACATGAGCAAGCTATAGAATGGGTTGCTTTGGTACTCTGTATTACAGTTATTTCTTTCCTCACTGTTCTGCAGTAAATATCAGTGCTGCATAATCTTCTGTTGTTTTTTCTTTCAGAGCAGTTGAATAGGTTTGCAGGCTTTGGTATTGGCCTTGCCAGGTAAGAATTTTTTGTTCTGTGTAAAACATATTTTTCACTGATAATTATGGCTTTTACGTTTTGTACTCCGTCATGCTCCCTGAGTTCAAATTACAATATGGCTTTAACTGAGTTTAAAAATCTAGCACAAAGTTAATTGTTTTCTCTTACCTTCTTTCTCAAGCTAAGGTACTGCAGCTCTTTCAGTTACTACAGTGATGGGTTTGATTCAAAAATCTATATAGGGCAGGAATTTTGGAAACCTCGGAACATATAAGTTGGTACAGTATGTTTTGCATGAAGCAAACATCACCAAAAAATACTCTTATGTGTTTGGACTTTAGAAAGCAATAGTGTTGATAGAGTGGAACTAGTTGAAATTGCATTGGCAAAGTGTTCTTGAATTTTAAACCTCAGAAACAGTACTTAAAATATTGATTAGATAATGACAGAAGAATAATATTTACTGTAAACTAGATAGTGTGTGCTGTATTTCTTACATTTTGTCTGAGTCTAAATAAAGGATGATTTACAAGAATGAGTGCACATGGAGCCATTAGGTTTACTGCTGTTGGCACTGAATGAAACCAATCAAGAAATGAACATTATAAATACAGTATTAGCTTTTTCAGCAGTCTTCTCTCCAGCTCATAGCCTCTGGCCGGTATCTTCAAATGTAATGGCAAAGGATGCTTGAAACTATTAGCATGGATCCCAGGAACTGCAGAGATTTTCATATTGACCAAAAGCAGCAAAGAATCCTGTGGCACCTTATAGACTAACAAACGTTTTGGAGCATGAGCTTTCGTGGGTGAATACCCACTTCCTCAGATGCATGGTATTCACCCACGAAAGCTCATGCTCCAAAACGTCTGTTAGTCTATAAGGTGCCACAGGATTCTTTGCTGCTTTTACAGATCCAGACTAACACGGCTACCCCTCTGATATTGACCAAAGTTGACCCCCAATGAGTTAGATCTATATATCTTAAGGCTATCAAATATTATGGTCATGAGCAAAGTATGAAAACATAGCTATACTTCTGCTGATGTCTGCTTTCAGTGCAAGGAATCCCTGAAGAATATCAACATGCCTGTGCTATTTGGCAACTTGGGATCCTGTTCAAACAAAACAAAAGGCTGAGTCTTCCTCAGTTTAAAATTCATGCTGCATAGATTAACTGGAGAGAGAAATAGCCCAAGAGATATATGTACCTGATGACTGACTAGTTATGATTAAAGATGTAATTTTCCACTCACCTCTATTTTGGAGAAACATGTTCAAATTTTATTTTGGGTAATCAGAGGAAGGAATCTAGAGGAGATGATTCTAAAATCAAGACAGTGTTGACTCCTGAGTAGGAGAGAGGGATGTCGCTGAGAATCTGCAGTTAAATATGGAGAGACATCTGAGAATTCTGAAATGCTTCTGGGAAGAGTGCTTGTGCATTGGTCACTCAAATGAATGTTTCCAGGTAGTTTTAATCCTCCCTAAACAGGCGCAAATATCACCAAGCACAATGTCAAAGCATGCCAGAGCAGTAATATTGGGGTGGCAAAACTAACCAAAGCTGCTATCCTTTTGTATGGAAATATATATTGTTTTTGTTGAGGAAATGGTGGACCTTAATATATACTGATTAATTCTGTTCTCATAACACATATTGTGATGTCTCTCCAAGTCTATGTCAAATGCAATAGATTTTTCAAGGTGCCTGGTGAATGAGGTTTTTGGGTCAACTGTTGAACCTCTTCATACATATCAACCTCTGTTAATATACTGTAGATACCAAGCAGACATATAGAAGAAGGCCTTTCTTTGAGAGGCTCTGTGGTGTAGAGGAATGACTGTAAAACTGGGAGTTGGGAGCTTTTAATTCTAGTTCTGCCACTGACAGCTCTGCGGTCATGGTTGACTCACTTTGTGTCTCTGCTTATTTCCTCATATTAACAGGGGGAGGGTGTGGGCATTCATTTTTATACAACTGTACCCCTAGGGAGTGGGTGATCGGTTTCTGAGCATCTGACCTTTTGGGCTGTTGGATAATATTTGGTTAATCTCCAAAAATACCTGCTGGCAGGATGTGGACTAACACTGAGACGTAGTTTTGTGTATTCCCCAAATATTGTAAACCTAATATTAATTTGCTGCTAAAGAAAAATATCAGCTATTAATAGGTTTGTTTATTTTCACTACTTCTAAATACATTCCTCTTTTAAAGTCTATTTACAGAAAATGTTTTGGCACATCCTTGCATTGTTCTACATCGCCAATGTCAGGTACATTTTTTTAAATTCTGCAATTGATTGATTGTAATCTAGTTTCAGATCTTGTATATATTCTGATTGTAGAGTTATAAGGAAGCTTAGGACTTCTAAGTAGATAGTCAGGTAAAAAAGTTTTTAAAAACAAACTTCCTTATTAACTTTTAGCACTTAAATTAAAATGTTGATCTAATTTACTTTCACTTTTCATGCTGTCTTTTTAGTTTGGATAATTAACGTAAAATAAAGGAAAAATAGCATCTAAGTGGTTACTAATAAAATTGTTGTCGGGTTCTCATGCAGTGGTAGAATGTTTTGGTGTTTGTTTACAAATAACTTTCCATTGGATTTTGTTTTTAAAAAAGGAAATTTTTTCTTTGTTTTAAGATTTTTTTTTCAAAGCTTACTTTAACACCTAAATTTGCAAGTGAATTTTGATCTATGTCCTTCAAGTGGCAGTGAAGATTTTAAAAAGTATTATAAATGTTTGAGTGACGAAGAATGTTCAAGGTGCCTCAGAAAAACAGTCCTTGTTTAGATGATCTTGCAGTTTGAATTGTAACATTTAAGTGAATATTGATCACCTAAGTGTTTTAACAATAATGGTTTATATTCCAGCATTTTATTTTATATACATACATGTATATTTTAACAGGTTAATTATCACGCCCGGAATTATCATCTCACTCCATTTACTATTGTCAATATTATGTACAGCATCAATAAGACCCAGGTCAGTATTTTGAGCCCTCTATAGCATTACATAAAACAAAATTATGTAGATACAGTTGTGGCATATGTATTTATTGAAACAGAAATGTTTTTCATCTCTAAATATTTTAAGACGCCAGCTGAGCATTACAAAAATATTTTTCTAAGTTTTATATTTATTAATTACTAAAAAGAGTTTAATAAAGAACTTCACTTTCTGTAGTCCTTTATTTCACTGTGCTTAATATTTACTGGTAAAAAGTGTGTGTATGCTTTTATACGCGCGCGCGCACACAGAAAAAAACATGTCACTGAGGCCAAGAATTCAGCAGGATTCCAAAAAATATTAGATATTTACGTGGATAATAAGAATATTTCAAGTTAAATAGTGACTTTTTAAATTTTGGAAGACTACTGCACTCTGAATTCACTATAAAATTCAACATAATTATCCATGTTAATACAATAGAAGGATGGTTTTGTGTCTAAAATCCAAGACTAGTTAAAAGAAGGGAATGTATTTCTGGGTTTGCAGAGGACAGGCTGGGTGATTTGGGGTAAATCACTTAGCCTTTCTGTACCTCGTTTTGCCCAACGGAAATATAGAGATAATGCATACCAAAACTATTGTTGAGAGGCTTAATGTATTAATGCTTGTAAATCTTTCAGGTTATCTGATGGAAAGTGTTATTGATATGAAAGGTATTTAGAGGTGATCCTTGTTTGGATCAAGGTCTAAATTCCATTAATTTGGGAACATTCAGATCCAGTATTCAATTTGGGCCCCTTTCTAGTGTGTTCCTACAATTTTAATAAAAGTGTGGAATGTATTATCACCAATTTTCATGTTACTGAATCTAACTGGAAATGTTAAATTACAGGGTCCAAGAGCTCTTTGGAAAGGAATGGGGAGCACTTTCGTAGTTCAGGGCATAACCCTTGGAACAGAGGGCATCATCAGCGAATTTACACCTTTGCCAAGGTATCTCACTTTTATTTTATTTTTTTTTGTGGTATTTAACAAGTTGAACATTAACATTTGTTACTGAATACCATGTAAGGTATTAAAAATATGCAGTTATTTAAGTTTTATTCTGTTATGGTAGCCAGATATTCCCTAGGTAGTTTCAGTCAATGGATTGATTTAAATCAAGGAGATTTAAATAACTGGAAAGCCTCCTTTTAAATCCTTGATTTTAATCAACTTTTCCATTTGTACTTCAGTTATTTTCTAAAGAAGGGTTCATTCCATTGATTGATATAACCATTAAAGCATGTTGATTTACAACTAAACTTCTTTAAACCAGAGTATATAACTGTATACATTTATTTAAACAATTATGTCGCTTACTATGTTCAATTCTTATTACCTATACATTTTTAGTGTGTTTAGAATGATGAACGATATGATGCTTGTTTACTACATATTTAACTTTTTCTCATCATTTGTGTCAAGCTGCATTAGAATGGCAATTAGAATTTAATTAAACAGTGATATATTGTATTTTTGTTAGGGCTGTCAATCACAGTTAACTCAAAAATTAATCGTGATTAATAATACCGTTAAATAGTAGAAGACTAATTGAAATGTATTAAATATTTTTGGATGTTTTTGTGCATTTTCAAGTATATTGATTTCTATTACAGCACAGAATACAAAATGTACAGTGCACACATCATATTTTTATTACAAGTATTTGCACTGTAAAAATAAACAAAAGAAATAACTTTTCAGTCACCTCATACAAGTACTGTAGTGCAATCTCTTTATCGTGAAAGCGTAATTTACAAATACAGACTTTTTTTTGTTACACAACTGCACTCAAAAACAAAACAGAGTAAAACTTCAGAGCCTACAAGTCCACTCAGTCCTACTTCTTGTTCAGCCAATCACTAAGACAAGCAAGTTTGTTTACATTTATGGGAAATACTGCTGCCTGCTTCTTGTTTACAATGTCACCTGAAAGTGAGAACAGGAATTCACATGGCACTTTTGTAGCTGATGTTGCAAGGTATTTACATGTCAAATAAGCTAAACATTCGAATGCCCCTTCATGCTTTGCCACTATTCCAGGGGACATGCTTCCATGCTGATGATGCTTGTTTAAAAAAAAAAAAAAAAAGCGATAATTAAACTTATGACTGAACTCTTTAGGGGGAAAATTTTGTCTCTTGTTCTGTTTTACCCACATTCTGTGATATATTTCATGTTATAGCAGTCTCGGATGATGACCCGACACATGTTCGTTTTAAGAACACTTTCACAGCAGATTTGACAAAACACCAAAGAAGGTACCAATGTAACATTTCTAAAAATAGCTATATCACTCAACCCAAGGTTTAAGAATCTGAAGTGCCATCCAAAATCTGAGAGGGACAAGGTGTGGAGCATGCTTTCAGAAGTCTTAAAAGAGCAACACTCCGGTGCAGAAACTGCAGAACCCGAACTACCAAAAAAGAAAATCAACCTTCTGCTGGTGGCATCTGACTCATGATGATGAAAATGAACATGCATCGGTCTGCACTGCTTTGGATCGTTATCAAGCAGAACCCATCATCAGCATGGACGCATGTCCTCTGGAATGGTGGAACAGACAAACTTATTTGTCTGAACTATTGGCTGAAGTAGGACTGAGTGGACTTGTAGGCTCTAAAGTTTTACATTTTTATTTTTGAATGCAGTTTTTTTTACACAATTCTACATTTGTAAGTTCAACTTTCATAATAAAGCGATTGCACGACAGTACTTATATTAGGTGAATTGAAAAATACCCTTTCTTTTGTTTTTTACGGTGCAAATATTTGTAATAAAAAAATAAAGTGAACACTGTACACTTTGTATTCTGTCTTGTAATAGAAATCAATATTTGAAAATGTAGAAGACATCCAAAAATATTTAAATAAATGGTATTGTAATATTGTTTAATCACACAATTAATGGCTTGGCCCTAATTTTTAGTAAATGAAACAATCTTAAATGTTTTAGATACGTAAAACTTATCTTATCAAACATGTTTCACGCTTACAACTAAATGATTTATTAAACAGAGGGATTAACTTTAGTCAGTGAATTAAGCTGATTATTTCAGGTCATCCTGGGAAAATTTTCAAATACACCTATGTGAAAGTGACTAGAACTTAAGTTCCTATTCTTCTAAGTCTCTTGAAAATGGGGCAGTCGCTCAAGTTACTTAGGGTATGGCTATGTGATCGATCTGTCGGGGATTGATTTATCCCGAATAGTGTAGATGCAATAAAATTGATCCCCGATCACTCTGCTGTCTACTCTGGAACTCCACCGCAGCGAGAGGCAGAAGCAGAGTTGACGGGGGAGGGGCTGCGGTCAACTCGCTGCCATCCTCACTTCCAGGTAAATCAACCTAAGATACACCGACTTCAGCTACGCTATTCGCGTAGCTGAAGTTGCGTACATTAAGGTCAACCCCCACCCCAGTGTAGACCTAGCCTTAGGCTGACCTATTGTTCCATATTTATGAAGTTGACCTCAGAAGTTAGATATTTCCCCCCCCAATTCTTTCTTTATATAGAAAAGCAGCTGTCAACTCAGTTTTTCATAGGGACTTATGGATTCAGCATATTTATTTTTTTATATCAGTGTTTTATGTGATTATAAGTAGTTTAGGCCCCCAATATTTGTATTAAATTTAAGATTTCATTTGAAATGGGATTATTTTTAAAAATTATTATGATATAAGTAAAAAAAAAATTATTTTAAATCATTGTGAGGGAGCAGAGAAATGAAATTACTAGGCAGAAGGTTTAAAACAAATAGAAGGAAGTATTTCTTCACACAACGCACAGTCAACCTGTGGAACTCGTTGCCAGAGGATGTAGTGAAAGCTAAGACTACAACAGGATTCAAAAAAGAACTAGATAAATTCATGGAGGATAGGTCCATCAATGGCTGTTAGCCAGGATGGGCAGGGATGGTGTCCCTAGCCTCTGTTTTGCCAGAAGCTGGGGATGGGTGACAGGGTATGGATCTCTTGATGATTACCTTTCTGTTCATTCCCCCTGGGGGATCTGGCCTTGGCAACTGTTGAAAGACAGCATACTGAGCTGGATGGACCTTTGGTCTGATCTAGTATGGCTGTTCTTATGTTTATATTTAACTGTCCTTGAAAGGTGAAAAATTACTGTTTTGATTACTGTCTGTGTCTACACTATTTCCCAGACAAGCCAGGCTGGGATCCCTCTTTCATGAATGCAAAAAGCATTATCCTTTTTGCTTCATCGGTGAAGAACAAAAATGTGTCTCTTTGCCTTCTCTTTATATTCCCAAAATTTATTGTTTTGTCCCCAGAATCAGGATGACCCTCATGATTTATTCCTCGGAATGCTAGTTCCATTTTGCTTTCACATCTTCATGTTGACAGCAAGTTCTGCTAGCGTGCAGGTAGAACTACCTCTTGCATATTGCTCATAGTTCATGTGTGTGATCGCACTGGTCTCTTTATTCTTGTGGAGTAGGTTGTAGGAATATACACTTCCACCAGTTCTCTTAACACAGAGACACCGGTAAAAGGGAAAAAGCATATTGTCAATGTGTACCAAGGCAGAAGACTTGTTCACACAGATTCAGCATCCACATCTAAATTGATACATAAAGTCTAGCTCTTCAGGGAAAGTTAAAATTACTGGAGCATGCAGGAAAAGGGATTATGCCCTTATAAAATCAAGAAGGGCAGATCCTTGAAAGGTCTATTAAAGAGTTTGGGGAAATGTAGCTTTTTGACACAGTAGGTAGGGCAATCCAAGAGTATTTATTTTTGGTTCCCATCAATCTCATTTTAGAGTTTCTTCAGGCTAACTTAAATAACAACATATAGCATGCTTCAGGTGCAAGCCTTGATGTTAAGAGCCATCAGTGATTGACATTGGCTAGATAGGATCTCATCTGTTGATTTTTGGATAACTCAGAATCTCAGGGGTTTTTTTTAATTCTTGATTTAAGTGGGATTGGGTGGGTCATAGATTCCTAAGGTGCCTTATGATCATCTGATCTGACTTTGTGCCTAATATGTGCTATTGAATTTCACATAGTAGTTTCTGCACCATGCCTGTAACTTCTGGTTGAGCTTGATTTTAGGAAGTCGTCATGTAAAAACTTCAAGTGATGGGAAATACACCACATCTCTGTTTACATTATTTTAATGGTTAATTACCTAACTGTTAAAGCATGCACCTTATTGACGGTTTCTGAATATGTCTAGTTTCAGTTTCCAGATGTTTAATCCTGTTATGACTTTGTCTGCTAGACTGAAACACTAGTTGAGTTCTCTTCAATACAGTAATTTGAATCGAGTGGATTGATTTAAATCACAAGTGGAAAGGCTCATTTTAAATCATTGATTTTAATCAACTTACCTTTTGTACTTCTGTTATTTTCTAAAGAGAAGTGCATTCTCATTGGTTAATATAGCCATTAAAACATAGAATCATAGACTCTCACTCTAGTTAAATATATATTTTTGTTTTAATGTTTAGTAAGTAAGTGAGAGGATCTTTTATTGTGTCAATGTTAAGGAGATGGTGAAGGCCCAGGCCACAATGTGAACTGTTTTGATTACAAGATTTAGTAAGGTTTAATTTACAGTGCTTTTCTTGCTCAGCATAAAAACTGCTGTATACCTTTAAAGGTCTCTGAAAAAAACTGTGTGAATGAGAAATACGTGCATTAGAAAAAAATAAGGCGTGAAGGCCATTGTTATAGCCAGATGGTCAAGGAACAAGAAGAGAGACTTAACGACACCAGAGACCCATCAATGAGCATCCATAATTAAGGAAGGGCAGATTAAGGACCCTGAGGTGGAGGCTTGCACCCCTAAAGACAAAACAATTGACTAAATCAAAACCAGAACAGAATAACCCTCTTGGAGGTGTTTTGGAATGTTAACATCAAAAGATAACGCCAATTAAGGAGTAAGTGGTCACAAACTAACAGCAAAATTCATAGACTTCAACAGAGAAAAAAAGATTATAAGAACAGGGTGCTTGACCATGGGACTTTGGGTTCATCTTGCCACAACTCCAGGAGCATCAGATCGCACCTGTCAGAGCCTGGCTCCCCTCTGCGACCAATCTGGCTGGCCATTAGATTGATCCGGACTCTGTACTGGTAACTATAAACATGAACTGGGAGGACTGTATGCATGGTGTGTATGTGTAACTGAAAAGCATATGCTAACTACTGTATTATCAATAAATGCAGCATATTGCCTTTTTCCCTGAAAAAGATCCCGTGTGCTGCTTATAAGCATAACATATATCACTCATCATTTGCTAACATACTAAAAATATACAAATTAATAAGAATCTGAAATTAAACTATATAATTGCTTAAATAAATTTGTATAGTTATAATGTACCACTCTAGGTAGCAAAATGATGTACCAAATCTAGTATAAAGATTCAATTTAGCTGTAAATCAACATTGACAAGTTTATGGATGGGATGGTATAACGGGATAGCCTAATTTTGGGCAATTAATTCGTCTTTGACTACTAGTGGTAAATATGCCCAATGGCTTGTGATGGGATGTTAGATAGGGTGGGATCTGAGTTACTACAGAGAATTCTTTCCTGGGTGTCTGGCTGGTGAGTCTTGTCCACATGCTCAGGGTTTATTTGGAGTCGGGAAGGAATTTTCCTCCAGGGCAGATTGGCAGAAGCCCTGGGGGGGTTTTGCCTTCCTCTGCAGCGTGGGGCCTGGGTCACTTGCTGGAAGATTCTCTGCACCTTGAAGTCTTTAAACCATGATTTGAGGACTTCAATGGTTCAGACACAGGTTTGATACAGAAGTGGGTGAGTGAGATTCTGTGACCTGTATTGTGCAGGAGGTCAGACTAGATGATCATAATGGTCCCTTCTGACCTTAAAGTCTATGATTCTATAAAAATATATAATTTATACAAGCTAAGCATGATCTTTCCATTAGCTGTTGTGGAGGACATGCGTAGACCCTAATTAGCAAACTGATGTTTTAAAATACTGTGAGAGTGGTGAAATAAATGCTTGGGGTTTTCTGTCTTTGGATTTTACAGGTAAATTCTGCTTTAACTTTTAGGGAACTTTCACATAAATGGAGCCTGAGACAAATAGGAGGACACCTTCTCCTGAAAAGGTAAGTATGGCTCTTGCTAAAGTTTGAGAATACTCTTATGATAAGATGTGTACATATAAACACATCTTCTTAAGATAGAAGACCAAAGAATGCCACTACAGAGCCAGCAAGCATGTGGTTGCCAAAAGTTTCAGTGGTGTAATAAGATCACCAATGATGTACGTAAACTGAATATTCAGCTAAACTACCTTAAGGACCTAGGTAGAGATCAATCCAGGTGGCATTCAGTCTGCAAGGAGGCTGTGTCCCTTTGAAATTTGCCAGGATGATGATAGTTTTGTGGATTTTGAAAAGATGTTCTTAGCTGCAAATGAGAAATTCAAATTGTGTATGGATGGTCCCTAATAAACAGTGTAAGGCTACATCTTCACTGCACACCACTGGGAGTGGCTTGTAGGGTGTGTGTAGCTACATGCAACATTAAAAAGCAGTCTGTATTCATACTGCTGAGTATTGCTGCGTACCAGTGAAAAGCTCTGGTGTGGGGAGCTGCTGGAGCTTGTCCCTGCAGCCAGAGTCTTTCGCTATGATGGAAGCAGCAGGACAGGGAGGTGCTGCTTGGATGAGTAGGGTATATACCCAGGTACATATCCACAGGGTTCAGGCATGTCCTTACTCTGCTCTCACAAGCAGTGCCTCACCTTATACAACACTATTTATGACTGTTAGGGAGGAGGGCATATAGTGTATGTACTATACATGCCACTGAAAGTTGTGTGCAGTGTAGGTGTACTGTAAGAAACACACACAGAACACTGCAGGAATTTAATTATTCCTTTTTAAAGTTCCTAATCTGATCTGTGGCTTATGGTTATTTGTGGCCCTTCAAAAATACAATTTCATAATTACCTTAATTATATAATACAATCTATTTAGTTTCTGATTCTGCAAGTAGTTCTGTGTGCTCAGTTGTGTTCACCCACATAGAGCCCCACTGATTTAAGGGATCAGAAACTAGTGATTCAATTTTGATTTCTGTACCACTTGTTAACTTCTGAATTGGCCACATAAAGCTAAAATTGTATATTAAGAATTTGATTACTTGCAGAACTTCTGATTGAACTTTATTTTGACTTGCTTAAAATTGAAGTAGAAATTCAACTATAGTTTTATATCATGTAACTAGTTTCCCTTGGGCATGGCTTCATAATTGTATAAATATGAGGATTTCAATGACTCAATATATCCTATGTCTGAGAATATTGATATTTTAGTAATATAATTCATAAACAAAATATTAACCTTTTTATTAATTCCTGCAGCCTAACCTATGTGGTAGCAATGCCTTTTTATTCAGCAAGCCTGGTTGAAACTGTGCAGGTAATTTACCATCTATATGTCTATTACATATAAAAAGATATGCTGTTCTTCTGTTTACAAATAAGAATTTATATAGAGAACTCAGTATTTGACTTTTTTTTTTTTTTTTTTTTTTCCCCTCAGTGGATTTTGATTTACATTACTAGGAGTTTCTGTACAGTGCTACTGAAGTTCTGGTCTTCCTTTTTAGCTCTATTTACCTTTTTCTAAACACTAGTCATATATTTAGTTTAAAAAAAACCATTCAGCTTCATTCATTGACATACTAGACAAAGTACTTACCAAGATGTGGGGTATTGGCCTGCATATCATTAATAGATCTCTGCGAGCTCAGTCTACCTTTTTTTTACCTAGTATTTACCAAAAAAAAATTTTTAAGTTCCTCTGAGACTTACTGTTTCAGAGAAGCAGATAGGAATCCAATCTGATTACTAATTGTGCTTCTTGAAATGCTAATAACCTTTACTCTATATCAAGGGGCAGTCTCTTTCTGCAATGCCCACTCCCAAAAGACACCAGTGAGGCCAGAATAGGCAACAAAACCACCTTCTCAGGGCTGACACAACATAAATTAACACACAACCTTTTTCCCCACCTCTTAGCTGGGCAGTTCCATCTCTCTGTCTGGGCAAAAGTGGTTCTCCCCTGAAGTCATCTTAAGTTATTCAGTGCAGAATGTGAACTCCAGCCTCTTCGGCTGTTTCCCCAACCCTCTTCCCTCTAGAGGTGTAGGGAGTTCCAAGGATCCTTCTTCTAGGCTATCATCTTACCCAATTTCAGGACTGCTCTTCGGAGGCACTTTTCTTCAAGTTCCTTAAAAAACCTCTCCAGTGGGCCTAGGTGCTAGTAAACTTAAAAAACAAACAAAAAACAAAGAAAAAAAACCATTACAAATGCAAGTGTGATTTGCCCAGCAAGCCCAATTCACAAATTTTAAATTACTGAGCTAACACTTTCCCAGCCACCAGACATCTCTTAAAATACCTGCCCTCAATCAAAATTAATGAGCCTCACAGTGCGCTAGGAAGATAAAAATTAGAACAGACCAAGGGGGGGGAAGTGTTTTGCAGAGTCAGTCTTACAATTACTCAGTTTTGGCCTTTGTAGATCCATTGGTGCTCTTGGACTCCCAGATGACAGCGGTGACTCAGGAATATATTAATCTAGGCCAGGCGCCGGCAAACTTTTGGGCCTGAGGGCCACATCGGGTTTCTGAAACTGTATGGAAGGCCAATTAGGGAAGGCTGTGCCTCCACAAACAGCCAGGCATGGCCCTGCCCCCACCCCCTATCCGCCCCGCCCCCCATTTTTCATCCCCCGATGACCCCCCTGGGACTCCTCCTGCCCCATCCAACCCCCCAACCCCATTCCCTGATCGCCCCCCAGAGACCCCGGCCCCATCCACCCTTCTCTGTCCCCTGACCGCCTCTGGAAACCCTGACACCCCCCTCCCCTGCTGCCCAATCCAACCTGCCCCTATTCAACTCCACTGTTCCCTGCCCTCTAACCACTCCCCCATCCACTTGCTACCCCCTGACCACCACCCTGAACTCCCCTGCCCTCTACCAACCCACCCTCCCTGCCCCCTTACCGCGCTGCCTGGAGTACCGGTGGCTGGCGGCACTGCAACTGCACTGCCTAGAGCGCCAGGACAGGCCACGGCTCTGCAAGAGCCCCACCACCCAGAGCCTTGCTCTGATGGCGCATCGAGCTGAGGCTGTGGGGGAAGGGGAACAGCAGGAGGGCCGGGAGCCAACCTCCCAGGACAGGAGCTCAGGGGCTGGGCAGGAGAGTCCTGAAGGCCGGATGTAGCCTGCGGGCTGTAGTTTGCCCACCTCTGATCTAGCCTCCAGTTGTCCCATTCAGATATGAACTTCAGCGTAGTTATTTACGTCTTTGTCACTCTCAGTCTGGATTATTGTAATGTGTTTACTTGGATCTGTCCTTGAAGGCCATTTGAAAGCTTTAGCTAGTGCCATATACTGGTACTGTCTTATAGCAGGGCAGGCCATTGTAAGCATACAATACCTGGCAGCAAGTTCTTGTGCACTGGCTTGTCCCTTCCTGGTATAAATCAAAGCATAAATGATTCTCTGTAAAGCACGTAAAGGCCTAAAAGGACATGACTGTTTCCAAGACGACACCTCCTCCTGCAGCCACATCGTAGCATTTACGTTCACCTGCTTTCTTGCTTCCCACAACTGAAATCCTGGGCACTGGGACAAAACAGTTTGGAGTGCAAGGTCATCGTCTTTGAAACTCTGCCGTACTTAAAGTACACCAAAGCCACAGTTTGGCAACATTTGATAATCTTTAACAATTTTCTTTAAACTTGGTTCGAAATATAAATCACAGTAAGATCAATGTAACCAACCAAGCGTGAAGTTTTTAGTTTAAAATGTCAAGCACAAAATATATTATCAGAACTTTGAGAATTTTTTTATGCTTTCATAATTTATATGGCTGCTCAGATTTTTCTCAACTTAAGTTTGTGTCTAAGTTTTAAAATCAGGCATAGGAAATTTCAGTCTAAGCAATTTTATTTTATGAGCAACAGCAAAAGGGAGATTAGGTTCTAATTTACATTCTAATCTTAACTATAGTTTGTATTATAAAGGCACCCTATATTTAATACTTCAATATATTTTTCATATGTTTAAGATGGACAGGCATCTCAGCGATTCCTTTGCACAAGAACAATTGATGCTCTGCCACGTAGGAGAAGTAGTTTTAACTCCCAGCTCTTGTTTTTCTCCCCTTGAGCTAGAGAACGTTGTAAAGGCAGTGATGTCAGTTCCTGGTGGAATACTCATGCTTTCAGTTCCACTGGTTAATTTGGGACTGGCATGGATGGGTTCCAAAGAGATGGCTGTGACAGTGTGGGATACCTCTGTGTCACATATGAATCCTATCTTGGGCCATGTCTACATGGCTTACCTTACAACGGTGCAGCTGTGACACAACAGGCGCACCATTGTAAGGTGCACAGTGTAGATGCTCTTTGTTGCCAGGAGAGAGCTCTCCTGATGACAACTAGGGGCGGTACCTTTGTTACCAGGAGATCATCTCCCACTAACAAAGCACTGTCTACACCAGCGCCTTTCATCATTAAAACTCTTGTCATTGGGGGGGGGGGGGGTTTCAGTGAGCATCACAAGGAAGGGTGAAACTTGCACATCATGAACTGAAACCATTGTAGGCACATTGTGTATTGTTGTAGTTTTAAAGGATAATTAATTCTCTGATATGGATTGCCTTTAATTTATTTCAGTGGGGTGTTTGTCAGGAGTTGGGATCGAGTGTCTATCTGCAAGTTTATTGATGATACTCAGCCTATTTAACTGTGCATGTCTGAGTATCTCAGAGCATAGTCCCTTAACACACAATATGTTAAAATGTCTGCCCTGGTTACTGGAAACATTAATGTAAGCCAGTTTTCCTATGAGTAGTAACACTGAAACGCTAATGAACTTTTCAGTTTTTTACTCTGAATCAGGAAGAGTTGGGATGTGTCCTGGAAAAAAAAACATTAACATGAGCTCCCCTCTGGTATAAGAGGTGCATTGGTGGCAGCTGAGAATTGTTAAGTGTTTAAGGTTATATATCTTGCTACTGATAACTTTTAATACTAGCTTTTGAGTATTTGTTTTTTTACATAGCAAGCATTCTTGCAAGAATCATGCTGCTCACCTGTTGTTGTCACTATAGTTCTGCATGTAAAATGGCTGTACTTGCCTGTCTTAAAGATGGATAATCTATGAGCTGGAGAAATTTCTTGTCATCTTGACACTTTTTAGTCTTTTTCACCTTAAACCACATGGTGGCACACTTAACATATAAAATTGAGTCTGTAGTTTTGAAGCACCAGAGTCAATTTTGCATGATGAAATGAAGAAAGCTAAGATTTTGTCACTGGTATTTTTAGTAAAAGTCATGGACAGGTCACAGGCAATAAAGAAAAATTCACAGAATCTGTGACCTTTCTCTGACTTTTACTAAAAATCTGTGACAAAATGGGGATCTGTGGGTGCCCACAGTGCCTGCAGCAGGGCAGCTGCATAGTGACTAGGAGCTTCCGTAACTTCTACGACCTCTGTGACTAAATCATAGCCTTAAAAATGAACAATGTTTAGATTCTTTTTATATGAAGTGTCTACAATTCCTTTTAAGAAATGTAAAATTTCCATTGTAAGAGGAAGCTGTTTCAACTATTTATTAAAACAAAGCCTTTGCTGATAACATGAAATTTACTTTTGTAGTTTATTTATGCTAGATGTCTCCATTGTGCTTATCTTGCTATTATAGCAGATACTTTTCATTTTAGTATTCTGTTTTCCTTGCTTTACAAATAAAGGAAGACATGGTTTTTACATTTTTCAAAACATATAATTTTCAAATTGTGCATGTGTGTTCTATGGTTTTTTTTTAAATTTAGTATCAGAACTACTTGGTAGTGCTTACTTACATACTACCTCTACCTCCTGTAGAAAATATTCAATTTAAAATTTTTAAAATTTTTCTTTTTGCATATTTTTGGAAAAGTGCAGCAGGCAGGTATAGTACCATATTGAGTCATACAAGTTTTTTCATGTATTTTAAATATTACCTCTTCTAGATTATCTAGATCACAACGGCCTGTAAACCAATAATCTGTTTTAAATGCAGACTTCTAAGTTTGTTAATTAGGTGTCACTAATAATTAATAAATTTGTATTTTCACAGGTTTGAATTTACTCAGTAATGAAACTCCGATAACTCATCTTGAGTGAGATTATATTAGTTCATAACAAATATATTCTTTACCCAGATCTATGAAACCACTCCTGCAGCCCTTGACAGTTTGATTTGTATATTGTCTGGTTACGTTGTTTTCTTAAAAGCTGATACGCTTATACTAGAATTATTTACAGTTTCATTCTCATTACTTCCTTTTTCATATAGAGAAATATCTTATTTTTAATGTTTTCCTTATATTTTATAAATTCCGAACCTCCTAATCAGACATCTGTTATTTCCTTACGTCTTTTCGGTGTTCCTTACATCATATTTTGCTAGCTCAAGCAACTGGTACTTGTGGTTAGTAGATCGCTAAAAATATTTTTTTTAATTCTTGTAGAATTATCAGAGAAAACAAGTTGGTATTTTTCCTCCTCAGCATAATTGTGAAGCACTATGGGAGAGTCTGACTCATAGGCAAGCTATAAGGCCTTATAAATGTCTATTTTATGTCAGCATTGTGTTTTGCAATTAATTTAGCCCTTAAGCTATTTCTTGATCTTATATGTTTCAGCTTTCAAAATGTTGCCAAAATAAAACTCTGCATACCTTGGATTATTTGTCACTATTGTGCACACAAAGTGTATGTCTGGGGTAAGAAAATCAATATACCAAAAGATGATTTTAATAAACCTCAGTGATTTGTGTGCAGCAGGATAACATGATTTTACATTTGAGAAGGATAGGAAGATAAAAGAAAATGTACCAAAATCTGTATTGTGCTGTTTATTGAAAGATCATACGTAAAAGAGCCATTAAAATTATTTAATTTTAAAAACCTATATTATAGTATACTTAATGCTAAATCCAACACATCAAGGTTGGTGGACTACATTTGACAAACTACCCTAAAAGTATTCTGGCATACAGGTATACTCACCTATGCAACCTCCCCTTTGTTTTTAATTTTCCGGTGGGTAGGCAGTATACTGAGATTTACAGAAAAAAGTTTGTAAATCTTAATGTGCTGCCTGTCCACAAGTACATGGCCCCATTCATATAAGACTTATTCATGCTTAACTCCCACTGAAGTTATAAAGGTTCCAAGATTGGACTCAGTATAGTATAAAGTACTGCATGTAATCAGAAAGGAAGCCAGTACTTTTGGCTTATCAGAACTATCTAGGGATATAATAGGATGATTTGAAAAAATATGAATAAATAAATATGAAAATAATAACTTAAGATGATCCTTGTGATTTTTTTATGGATGGCAGCATGGGTGAAGAGAGCACTATTTTAGCATCAAGAATTGAATGAAAGACACCACCATAATTATTACAACATACATAGTTGTAAGTCTGTTAACTTACCATAACCCCTACTAAATCTTTAGACTCACTTATCTGAATTTTTGTAGTTAAGGTTATGTCTGGATTTGCTCTTCACTTTTAACTAATACAAATTTAAAATAGATGACATAGCAAAGACTCACATTTTATCTTAAAAGTAAAGCAATTCCAAATAATTTGCATTTGTCCTTCAGGTTTTTAAATAGAATATCCTTGTTTTCATACAGTAAAATTGTTTCCAGGATTCTGTGCTATGAAATAACACTTTCTGAATACACTGACTACTGTACATACTTAGTTTTGGTGGATTAAGGTACTTAGAAACAAAACAGGTAATTGTAAATTGATATTAAGATTTTTATGTAAAAAATAGTTTACATTCTGTAATATGCAGATTTGATCCAATTCAATAAATCAGTGTTATAGTATCATTATGTATGTGCAAGTATAGTAACCACTCCACCCAATGTGCAGCGGCAGTCAAAAAAGCAAACAGAATGTTGGGAATCATTAAGAAAGGGATAGATAATAAAACTGAAAATATCCTATTGCCTCTATATCAGTGGTTCCCAAACTTTAATAGCTTGTGAACCCCTTTCACTAAAATGTCAAGTCTCACAAACCCCCTCCTGAAAATGAATATTTCCAGGGACTTTCTCCTTTACGTGAGTATAAATTAGAAAAGCAGTGATCTTGGAAATATAAAATTGGTTTTTAGGATATGCTGATTACACACTATGTTTTATTATTATTTATCATTACAGTATTTTTATTACATTATGAAAACAGCAACGCTCTTCCAAGATCTCACTTTCGTCACTTGTATCACTTTGAATAAGCCTGTTATAATACAAGGCTCGTAGGTTTCATCAGGGATTATCAGAGGTGAAACAGCATGAAGGGATTTAAGAAGCCAACTCAAGAGTTCCTCCTACACAAGCATTCAGTCTTGAACAGTCTAGGCAAACAACGCTCATTAAAACAAAACTTAAACTTGTTCTTCATAATAATTTTAAGAACAACACTAGCTGCCTGTTTAATTTTAGAAACAGCAAAAAATATCTGCCTCCCTCTGCATTTCTTATAAGGAGTCTTGAAGTTTAAATCTCAGTGTGATCGATATGCTTGCTTTGATCTGCTTAGCTCTTGGAAGTCCAGGGACTCCGGGCTGCTGGCCCTGGAGTCCTTAGGGACAACTCTGTCCGCCATTAGGGATTTTTTTTTCCCGAGAACCCTCTGTAACATTTCACAAACCCCCGTTTGGGAACCACTGCTCTGTATAAATCCATGGTACACCCACATCTTGAATACTGCATGCAGATGTGGTCGCCCATCTCAAAAAAAAAAAAAAAAAAAAAAAAAAAAAAAAAGGAATTGGAAACGGTTCAGAAAAGGGCAACAAAAATAATTAGGGGTATGGAATGGTTGCCATATGAGGAGAGATGAGTAAAACCAGGGCTTGTCAGCTTGGAAAAGAGATGACTAAGGGGGGATATGATAGAGGTCTATAAAATCATGGCTTGTGTGGAGAAAGTAAATAAGTGTTGTTTACTTCTTCTCATAACACAAGAACTAGGGATCACCAAATGAAATTAATAGGCAGCAGGTTTAAAACAAACAAAAGGAAGTATTTCTTCACAAAATGCACAGTTAACCTATGGAACTATTTGCCAGAGGATGTTGTGAAGGCCAGGACTACATCAGGGTTCAAAAAAGAACTAGGTAAGTTCATGAAGGATAGGTCCATCAATGGCTATTAGCCAGGATGGGCAGGGATGGTGTCCCTCACCTCTGTTTTGCCAGAAGCTGAGAATGGGTGGCAGCTTTGATGATTGCCTGTTCTATTTATTCTCTCTGGGGCACCTGGCCTTGGCAACTGTCAAAAGACAGCATCCTGAGCTAGATGGACCTTTGGTCTGATCTAGTATGGCTGTACTTATATTTATATTTAACTGTCCTTGAAAGGTGAGAAAATACTGCTTTGATTACTGTCTGTCTACACTATTTCCCAGACAAGCCAGGCAGATATTCATTTTAACTATTTCATTTTGGTTGTAGAGTGAAATCATTCGAGATAATCCTGGAATTTTGGACTGTGTGAAAGAAGGGATTGGCAGAGTGATTGGCATGGGAGTGCCCCATAGCAAACGGCTCCTCCCCCTTATGGCCTTGACCTTTCCCACTGTTCTACATGGAGTTCTTCATTACATCATCAGTTCCATCATCCAGAAGTTTGTGCTGCTTGTCCTAAAAAGGGAGAATTCCCAGAGCCTTCCAACAGAGAGCTCCAATTCTGTGCAGAGTATGTTGGATGCTTATTTTCCAGAACTTATAGCTAGCTTTGCTGCCAACCTTTGTGCTGATGTCATGATTTACCCGCTGGAGACAGTTTTACACCGCCTTCATATTCAGGGAACACGCACAATAATTGACAATACAGACCTTGGCTATGAAGTGCTTCCAATCAATACTCAGTATGAGGGAATGAGAGACTGCATCAATACTATAAAGCAGGAAGAAGGAATGCTGGGTTTTTATAAAGGGTTTGGAGCTGTTGTTGTACAGTATACACTGCATGTGGCTGTTTTACAGCTCACTAAAATTATTTACTCCATGCTGCTTCAAAATGTTGCTTAAAAGTACATTCATATGTTGATTAGCATTGGGGATGTGATCTGGTCACTTAATGAATTATGGTAAAAAGAGATGGATAGGAAAATGAAATCTGAAAGATGAGAATCTGTAGTAGTGGTTTCTCTTTTTGCAGTCTGAAGTGTTCCTTTGAAAACTGGAATTTGAATTTCAAAATGTCCTTTTTAAGAAGTACTCCATAAAATTAAAACAAGGACTATTGCTGGAATTTGAATATCTTGAAATGTGAAATATTATGTGGAAGAGAATCATAATTTAAAGTGGGCAAATTCATATAGAGGATATATATGAGTTATCTCATTTCAGTATAGATAACCTTTGCATCTACCTGTAGACTGACATGGAAAATGGCATTTCTAATGGTACTGTTCACATACGCTATATGACTAAAGGACAAATAGTCGTCGTCATCTTTGGCAATGAATTTCTTCTGATAAATAAAGGGGTTTGGTTTCAGAACTAATGCAAGATATGTGAGGATTTACTGGTCTTCCATAAACCTGTTTTAACCTTTACTGTTAATGTGGTTAGGTCAGAATGGTAACTTTAAAAAAAAAAAAAAAAATCTTGTTCTTCACATTTTTTCTCCACATTGTTTTCTCAGTTTACAGATACAAACAAGACTTTCACTGCTGCAACATACATCTAGGGGGAAAGATAAACTAAATGTTTTATGCTTTGTACATCGCCCATAGCAAATTATTTTGTAATAAGAACTTTGTCGTCTTGGTATGTGCAAGGTGAACTAGAATACACTAGGTAGCTCTCTTCTACAGGTCCATTAGTGTTACAGGGTAAATAGTTGCTAAAATTTATGACTTGAATAAAGTAAATGTGCACATAATTAGCTGATAGATATAAAAGTGCCATTTTTAAAGTCAAATTTCCAACCATAACCACAATTTGAGAGATTTGTTTTCCAAGGTATTTTTGCGTAAAAGAATAATCATGAGACATGATTTTAGTATCCATGTTCAAATAATACTCTGAAAGCATAAAATGATTAACTGGTCTTTATTTTCTTCAGTTACTCTCTGTTAGATTGCACTGCCTGGGAGAGAGATGCAAACACAAAGATTTGGTCTTCAGGGTCCTTTGTCTTCCGTAGAGCAGCAGTCTACTTAAGAAAGCCTCCACTTATGATTTTGCACTTAAGTCCTTAAAAATGTGTTTGGTGGATTAAATATTTGATGGGCAATATTCAACTCTGTTTCACAATTAATATGTAATGTTTGATGACTGCTGACATTTATTTTTCCTCCTCCCTTCCCCCAAAGTCCAAACCAAGATTTTCAGTCTTGAAAAGGTTTTGATTGTTCTGAATTGTTAATTTGCTGCTTGGTTTCCAACATAGATTTCATGAAGATGTTTAAAAAGAGATGTTTTAACAAGTAAACCAGATGAGCATGTTAAAAGAAAATCACTTTTAAACAATATGAAAGGTTATTGCCTTTCTTATAAATTAACTTTTGTGGTAGATGTCTTTGTATATATCTGTGTGAATATAGTAAATTGATGTGTATTTAATTGATCAATCTTAAAATGTACAGTAGTTTTTATTTATGGAAAGTAGTCATGGCAGAACTATGAACAGCTTTGACTCAACTGCAATGACTTATGAATTGACATATTTTGAAAATAATTTGGCTTTGCTTACAGTTAAACTTATTTCTATGTATTTTAAGACCATAAGTGTTAAAATGGAAAATATAGTAAACTTGGGACCTGACCCTTTCTTTTGAATATTGTTTTTTCCGCAAGTTTAGTGTGTAAAATGGGAGCCATAAGATAACAGAGAAATACAATGTAAGAATTTGGAAAAAGTAATTTACCAAAGAGATACCAAAAATGTAGTACATAAATCAGAGCTCTGTCTTGTAGGCTTTCCATTTATAGGTGTATTTTAAAAGTGCTGTAATATTTCAATTTTCCTTTTTTAAAAGTATTCTACAAATTGAGAAATCTCAATAAAACTCAAGACAGCAACACTGCTCAAACATTCCAGTCTTTGTGAATTACTTACATCTTTTTAAAATGTGTATCAGCAAAGACTGGCCATTATATCTTAAAAAATAAAGAACTAAAAATGTCTCAAATTCGTATTTAGGTACCTAAATAAAAGTAGCCTGACTTTCAAAGGTGCTGAACACCCAAAAGCTGTATTGAAGTAAATTAATCCAATAATTGTGATAATTATACATTTAAATTATTTTCACCAACCAGCCCTAAATATTGTATTTGCATAGCTGATAAGAACACACGTGATGACTCGTCTCAGTCAGAAAGGGTTGGTTTTACTCCTAGAAAAGTATTCTAACAAAAAAAATACATGTCTATTGTTTGTCACACATGGACAAAGGAAGCAGGAAGTAGTCTGAGTGTACAGGTTACCTTCCCCTCACAAAATATATGCATAGTTTAGAACTGATTCCATTGTCAAATTCTCATTTTTGCCTTCATTGCCAACTTTGAGTGACTTGAGTGACCCACAATTCTTGCCATTGAGCCAAATCCTCAGCTGTTGTAATTCTTTTTGGCACATTGATTTGAAAGAACATTATAAACTATACAGCGACTGCCTTGTAATGTAACTTGTAATGTAATGTAACTTGCTCTCAGAATACTTGACATTTCCTTTGTCATCTTTTCCTCATTTAGGGAGAAAATGTTAGGTCTCCATGTATATTTCTGTAAACTGTTTTACCCTTAGAAAATCTTCCTAATCCTTTCTCACTGGCATCTCTAAGGTCACCATTTGTGTTCATGCCTGCCATTTGAGTTTCAACGTGTGCGGGGCTGAGTGGGAAAACTCATTTTAGCTTTTAATTATCACAATTATTAGATTATTTGTTTACTCATTGGGCTTTTAGTCCTGTTTCTCCAATTTTAGACATAAAACTAGTCTTAATTTTTGTGAGTGGGAGGCAGTTCTTAAATTTCAGACCTGATTACCTTAAAAACCTATCTATAGATAACTTGAAATGGCATCATTGGAGAACGCACCTAGAAACTGTTCAATCTTTTCAACTGAAACAGAAAATGAGATTTGAAGGGTGTTGGGTAAATCCAACCAATTTTCCTCCCAATTTTCCATTACAAACTCCTCTTTCTGATCTTTTTCATGCTGTAATTTTATTAATTCTGGTTATTCACAACACTTTCCTTTCAATCGCTTTAAAAACAAATGCCATGTAAAAGACTTAGTATATGATTCTTATGTCAGTGAAGAATTGTTTTCTATAGTATATCTACTACTCTATCTCTAACCTGCCCTGTCATGGTATAAACCCCCACTCTGAACCTTAGCGTCCAAAAGATGGGATACCAGCATGAATTCCTCTAAGCTTAATTACCAGCTTAGAACCTGTAGCGCTGCCACCAACCAGGAATTCCAGTGCCTGGTACACTCGCTTTACCTGGTTGGCCAAGTCTTCCCCCAGTAGCATGGGGATGTGATAATTGTCGTAGACTGCAAAAGTCCACATTCCTGACCAGCCTTTGTATTGGACAGGCAGTTTAACTGTTGGCAAGTCTACAGCTTGTGACATGAAGGGGTAAATTGTCACTTGGGCCTTTGGGTTGATGAATTTGGGGTCCACTAAGGATTGGTGTATAGCTGACACTTGTGCCCCCGTGTCTCTCCACGCAATAACCTTCTTTCCACCCACTCTCAAAATTTCCCTTCGCTCCAAGGGTATTTCAGAGGCATCTGGGCCTGGGGAATCTTTGGAGTGATGGAGATATAATGAACTGCACTTGGTTAGGGTTCTGGGGCAGTTGGCCTTTATATGTCCCAGTTCATTACACTTGAAGCATCGTCCAGCTGACTGGTCACTGGGCCGAGGTGGGTTACTGGAGATTGGTGAGGTGAGAGAATAGGGAGTCGGCGGCTTTCCTGGGGTTGCAGGTGGGGTCTTGGGTTGCCATCGGGTATAGGGTTTATTGTCAGTGTGACCCCGGTGATAATTCGCTCCCCTTGATAGTAGCTTTTTTCTTTTCGGCCACTTCCACCCATCTGGCTCCAATCTCCCTCGCCTCAGTTACCATTTTGGGCTTCCCATCTAGGATGTACCTTTCTATTTCCTCAGGAACCCCTTCTAAGAACTGTTCCAGTTGTATTAGGAGGTGCATGTCGTCTAGAGATTTAACATTGGCTCCTGATATCCAGGCATTATAATTTTTTCCAATGTGGTAGGTATGTCGGGTGAATGACACATCTGGTTTCCACCTTAGGGCTCTGAACCTCCGATGGGCATGCTCAGGTGTTAGCCCCATTCTGATTCCGGCCTTGGTTTGAAAAAGTTTATAATCATTCATGTTCTTCTTAGGCATTTCAGCCACCACCTCTGCTAAGGGTCCACTGAGCAGTGGCCTCAGCTCTATCATGTTCTGGTCTTCAGAGATGCTGTACCCATGGCAGGTCCTTTCAAAATTTTCTAGGAAGGCCTCAGTGTCATCATCTGCCTTGTAGGTGGGAAATTTCTTGGGATGTGGAACAATAACTGGAGAAGGGTTGTTAGAGTTGGCTGGAGCATGCTGCGTAGCTTGCGCTAATTCCAGTTCATGCTTTCTCTCTTTTTTCCTCTCTTCCCTCTCTCTTATCTCCAGCTCTCTCCTGTGGGCAGGCTCTCTCTCTCAGCTCCATCTCTTTTTGTTTCATTTTTAGTTCTCGTAGTTTCTTTTCCATGTCTCGCTTGTGGTCTGTCTCTTTGATTTGTTCCCCTGCGTTCAGTTTTGCCCGTTCCTGTTTCAGGATATCCTTGGTAGTCATGGTTTCTGCTTTCTTGTGGTGGGGCACCCTCTGGTGTTTACTGTCTGAAATGCTGCTTTTCTGTTGCCTTCTTTGGGTTACTTAGCAACAGTGTCTTTCTTTTAACTCCTACCTAGCTATTCCTGACAGAGTTAGATAGAAAAAAAAACATTCATTTGCAAGTGTGTTTTGCTGGTGTATGGTGACTCACAACTGGAGTCCCTTTGTTTAACAAAGATCCTTGTTAAACCCTAATGCCTTTGCCTTCAGAGTACTAAGAAGGGAGAGACCAAAAAAACTTGCAGACCTTTGCTTTTAAAACAATCTCCTCTAGCCTGCTTTACACACAGCAAGCAGGGAAAAAGAGAGAAAAAAATCCTACTGTTTTTTGCTTCTAAACCCAAACCTCAGTCTGCCTGCAGATAGCTAGCAGGGACAGAAATAGAATCCAAAAGCCAGTGAGGTTTTTATCTTATCCATCTACCCCACACACTGCACACCACGTCATGGTATAATTCCCCATTCTGAACCTTAGCGTCCAAAAGATGGGATACCAGCATGAATTCCTCTAAGCTTAATTACCAGCTTAGAACCTGTAACGCTGCCACCAACCAGGAATTCCAGTGCCTGGTACACTCTGGTCCCCCAAAGACCTTGCCCAGGGAACCCCAAGACCCAGACCCTCTGGATCTTACCACAAGGAAAGTAAATCCTTTCCCCCACCGTTGCCTCTCCCAGGCTTCCCCTCCCTGGGTTATCCTGGAAAATCACTGTGATTCAAATTCCATGAATCTTAAACAGAGAGGAAAATGCACCTTCCCCTCCCAGACTCTCCTGAGAGAGAAAATAATCCTAACACAGAGAGAAAATTAACCTTTCTCTCCCCCTTCCCTCCTTTCTCCCCACCAATTCCCTAGTGGATCCAGACCCAGTCCCCTGGGGTCTCACCAGAATAAAAAAACAATCAGGTTCTTAAACAAGAAAAGTTTTTAATTAAAGAGAGAAAAAACAGTAAAA
The DNA here is from genome assembly GCF_007399415.2 of Gopherus evgoodei. Classification (NCBI taxonomy): domain Eukaryota; kingdom Metazoa; phylum Chordata; order Testudines; family Testudinidae; genus Gopherus; species Gopherus evgoodei. The sequence goes on along the minus strand of NC_044327.1, from coordinate 66,619,192 downwards.
ATTATCTTTGTAAATTTAAAATGGAATAGGTACAGGATCTTTTAGCTATAAACACTGGGAATACCCTCCCAGCCTAAGTATACAAGTACAAATTAAAATCCTTTTAGCAAAATACAAATTTGAACTCCTTCCAGCCAAACACACATTTGCAAATAAAGAAAACAAACATAACCTAACTCGCCTTACTTACCTAGTACTCACTATTCTGAGCTTATAAGAGCCTGTATCGGAGAGATTGGAGAGAAACCTGGTTGCACGTCTGGTCCGTCTGAGCCCCTAGAGTGAACTACAACCAAAATCTAACAGCACACACACAAACTTCCCTCCCTCAAGATTTGAAAGTATCCTGTCCCCTGATTGGTCCTCTGGTCAGGTGGGAGCCAGGCTTACTGCTCTTGTTAACCCTTTCCAGGCAAAAGAGAGATGAAGTACTTCTGTTCTATTAACTCTTACTATCTGTTCATGACATGCCCCTTTTGGGGTAAGGTTATTAACAAGGTGCTGGTGAAGAAAGTCTTTCATGGATTTGAAGAACAGTAAGGGACAGTTATGATCATCGAGCTTGAACTGTGGAATGTGGGCCATAGGGTATCACCAAGTTATTTCTGTATCAATACCCATAACTTTTAGTTATGCTGAAGTATAACTTTTTAGCAAGATATCTAATCTTGACTTAAATACTTCAAGTGACAGAATCCACCACATCCTTAGGTAAGTTCAGTAACCCACACTGGGAGTGTGTACCTTGCTTTTAGTCTGAAACTGGCTAGCTTCAGTTTTCAACTATTGGATCTTGGTATGCTTTTGTTTACTAAATTTAAAAAGCCCACTGCCAGCAGAAATCTTTTCCCTAGTAGGTAATTATAGACTGTGATAGTCACCTCTTAACTTTCTCTTTGATAACACTGCTCTACCGCCAAAATGTTTCTGAAATAAATGTAGTCCAACTTTACTAATTCTGGGTCACTGAAAACAAAAATGATGCTTAAAATTGTTGATTGGCTCTAGTTTTCAAAATATGCTATTGGGTCAGTATATACGACCCTTGACTTGGGAATGGCGGAGGATAAGTGAGTTATGAAGGGAAGGGATCTCAATTTAAACCAGAAATGACTAAAATACATCTTTGACTGGATCTATGAATAAATCTATGACTGGGTTTGGACAGGACTTGCTTTTGAGGCAAAACAATGAATGATACAATCTGAAGCTGGTATTGTGTCATACATGATATGAATTGCATCATGTTGTTCCTAGAAGTCATGGATGATGCAATCATAATGAAGCTTCCATCACTCTGCTGAACAAATTGCCCTATATCAGCTCTAGAAATCATACAGTGTGGTGCTCTCTTATTTGTGAGTGTTTGATTTTGCAAAGGGACACATTTCTGTTGAGCCAAAGTGAGCAGAGATGCCTCGTCCTTGTGTGAACAGTGCAGATAACTTCTGTTATGTTTGTGGTGAAGTAACTTTTGCATCACAAAAGCGCAGTCTAACCACTATGGTTAAGAAAGCCTATCACCTTTCTTTTGGCTGCAAAATTGGAGATCAGGATAAGAGGTGGGCCCCACACATATGCTGCAACACATATGCTGCAACAAATCTTCTCCAGTGGTTGAACAGGAAAAGGAAATCTATGCCTTTTGCAGTGCCAATGATTTGGAAAGAATCAACAGATCATACCAGCAATTGTTACTTCTGCATGGTGCCTCCAGTTGGGAAAGGTGTGTCAAAGAAGAAAAAGTGGACTGTGCATTATCCAAACATTCCATCAGCTATATGCCCAGTACCCCACGGAGAAGGACTGCCGGTTCCTGATGCACCAGAATCATTCTCACTTGAGTCAGACGAGGAAGAGGAAGAGGATGAAACTTCTGGTCCTGAACCATCAATGTCACAGGACCTACATTTTCTCCCATCCTCCTCCTCTGAACCACACCTCATAACACAAGGTGAACTGAATGACCTTGTCAGGGATTTGGAACTACCCAAGAGTAAGGCAGAGCTGTTGGGTTCCAGACTACAGCAGTGGAATCTCCTGGCAGGCTATCAGGGCAAATGGAGCCAATCAATGCTTGCAGACTATTGCTGGACAGTGACAAGAGATGCTCAATTTAATTAATACAAGATACAAGCCAAGAAGCGCTGAGTAGACACTGAATAGGACTAAACTATGTACATAATAGTTTTTTACCTTTTGTTTCATAATAAATTTTATTTATATAACCCTTTTACTGATTTTTAAAGTGTTACATAAACAGGACAGGTGAAATATTATCATGTAAAGCAACCATAAACACATGAAAAGACCTAAGTTTACAATTTATGATTAAAACTCTACTATCTACACAATATACATAGACATAAAATGTAAAAACTTAAATATCTTAGAAACAGTAGCCAATCAGTTGTTTTAATTGTCATATTTGAATTCAGCACATCAAAATACATCACATATCACATTTTATCTCTGAAGCAGATGACTTCTCAAAAATTGTAGACCAGTGTAAACAAAATACATTGTGCTTCTTTAGCCTCTTAATATAAGGGCATGTTTTCCAGACCTTTACTCACTGTAGGGTTTTTTTCTGAACTCTTTCCAACTTCCCAAGAGTAATGTACAGATGAGTACATGCCAATGAAATTAATGTTGTCATTTTTGTTCATAATGGAGGACATCCCTTGTTCTGAAAAGGCCCTCTCTGCATGTCAAAATATACTTAATAAAGTTGTATGCAGATGTTATGCCATGCATTCTAATAACCCTAGTACCTATAGTGGTGGTGACAATGTTTTCTACTTAGCTTTTATTGGTTTAACTTTGGAAGTAATCTCCTGGGATCAAAATACAGAGCTGTAGCAGTCTGAGAGATGTATGGATTCTAAGGGGGAGAGGGTAGAAGGGAAGATGATCTTCCTAGTTGTATTTTGTATTCTTCCCAGAATATATTCGCTTGTATTTTTCCATGTTTAATCTGATTTGACTTTCTTCCTGTATATCTGACCGATAGATACCTGTCTGCATCTATTTTCCTCTTAAGAGAGTGCTTGACACCTACCCATGTAGTACCAGTAAACTTAATACGCTTTTTACCTTTTCCTGACTACTAGTGAAGATGTTAAATAAAACTAGGTTCAACACTAATCCCTTCATGCTACATATCCCACCAACTCAACGCAGTTTTTTTCACTGCCTATTGTTTATCTTTCTAGCTGATTTTAGTTTGTGACAAGGCTCATGTGTAAGCAAACCCAAATTAACTTTTCAAGGAAGATGTCAGGAAGCACTATTTTAAAATGTTCCATTTAAACAGAAAAACCCAACAACCTAGCTTTAGTAACATTATTTCGTTATGTTACTGAGGGATAGCACAGACAGTGCACATTACAAGGAACATGTATAATAAAGCTTTTGGCAAGTACTTTTTCAGGATAAAAGAGCATTGAGTCCATTCTCCTAGCAGGGTGATTCCTCACTGGAAGAAGTGATACATTAATAGGTTATTACAGGAGACAAAAACTTTGAATGGTTTGTGAAAGAATTATCTCTAAACATATCCTACTGCGTCGTAGCATCACTATCTGTGGATTTTTAACTAAAACTGCAAGTAAGCGAGTGGATGGTCTGAGGTCATATAATCCTGCAGGTTACATGGCTGATCAGGGTAGTGTTGTAAAAACAAAAGAGAAGCTGATGCAAAGGAGGCTACCATAGAATGTGTCCTGTGCCCTCCAAGTGGGCTGAAGCTGAAAAAGACTCTGGTGGCTACTACCCAGCATTTAGAATTGATTTGCTCTGGTTTTGCAATCTTGTTTTTGACAAGAAAGCAAGCTCTGAGTAAAAGGACTTACATTGGGACACTGTCCTTCCCCAGCTGGAGTGTCTGTTTATAGGTGACTTCCCAAAGCCTATACAATGAGTGTCTGGTAAAAAGAGGCTTACACTTGGATCTTCCTGATTCTTGGCTTCAGGCTCAGTTCACTGGATCATGCTGACTCTGAACAATAATCTACAATAATAATACAATAATCTAAATGTATGAGAGGGGTAATGTAAGCATATGTTCCTTATTTTCAGAAGATCGAACCAAACCCTGAAAGAAATGATTGGTTCAAATTCTCCCCAGTCAAATAACCTTCTTGTCAAAACTCAGGACATAGATTCTGTGAAAACCCACTTTTCAAACATCTCCCTAACATGTCAGATTCTACATTTTTCATATTTTAGCTTTAAGGGCTTATTCAAGACCTAAATCCCATGATTTTAAAAAGTGTGCTTTTATTTTTAGGTGAAAATATATGCTGTTTGATTTGTAAAGTACTTTCAGAGTTATGGATTGAAAATATTGCCTGTTGTATTTTTTAAATGTGACTAGTGTTTCAAGGTGCCCAACTTGAGACACTTTCAAGGGGTCTGATTTTTCAGAAAGTGCTAAGGACCAACCCTCTGAAAATAAGACCCATTAAGGTGTCTCAAGTTGAGCATCTAGAATAGCCACTTTTGAAAATTGTGGCTTATGTAAGTGCAAAGTTTTATATAGACTTAGAGTATTTAGGCTCAGTGGCAATTAGGAATGTGTTCCAAATATTATGCAATTTTTCAAGATCCTTTTGTGTTCTGTAGATGACTTTCATATGAGTCAATTTCTGTAAGAGTTAGGTTTCATTCTGAAATAGATGGTGAATCATAATGTAAGAACATTTGCTTACACCTTGAGCACCACTGGTTAAGGCTCAGCCAATTACCAGAGGCTTCTAGCTTTCAAACCTTCCTAGTAGCTCCACCTCCAACTGCCAGCTACAGCACACGATCCTTCAAACAAACAAACCAAACAGACTGACAAACACAAGCTCAGCACACAGCAAGTAACCCCCAAGCACAAACACAAACACTGCAGACAGTCACTTACCCCACAGATGCTGTATGTGCTCCTCCTTCACCTGGAGAACTCCCTTGCAAAACTCCCTGTTAGCAGCTCCTGTTTGCTAAGCTGTTAGCAAACTTCAGTCATTTTCTTCAAATTTGTTTCTCTGGATCAAGAGGGGAATGCCTGTCAACATTTACGAAAATGTATTTTATTTCTACATGGAATGTCTTATTTTCAAAATTAATGGATCTCTGAACAAAACCATAACAGGTACAAATAAGAACGGGCATGTGAAGAGCATCTCCATGCCATATAGGTGTCACTGTGCCTTAAAGTATGTACCGCATCTGGTGTCAAGAACAATCTGTTTGTCATTTTAAATGGGTTATTTCCAATTCACAACACTGCTAGTCTTTCAGTTAATAACAAAATGTTGTTCCTTTATTTTTTTTATTTTGGTAGGAACTTTTGGAGAAAATTAGATAAATCCAAAATCTAATACCTTTGGAAATGTTGGCAAACCTTCCTCTTTGATAAGTTTTTCCACTATAATCTGAATGATAGTCACATCAATTTCCCCTTCTACTAGCCATTTGTATCAACATGAAGATTGCAGTGGCCTATGAAGAACAGGTTTGTTTCTCTTTTTTAAAAGATAAAGTGGTCCTGGGCCCTTATAAACCGGTCAGCCTAACTTCAATACCTGGAAAGATACTGGAACAAATTATTAAACAATCCATTTGTAAACACCTGGAATATAATAGAGTGACAAGCAATAGCTGTTAGACCCACAACAGTGGTCTCCCTACAGGACGGGGAGCAAGTAGATACCGGACATGGTGTTGGTATATAATACTCTAAATGCTCTTTACTGATTACAAAACAAACCTTACTCCACATTCACACCCCAAACATACTATACCAGAGTCCAAAGGTCAGAATGGTCCCGATGGCCAGTCGAGATTTGTTCTGTCAGGATAAGATCATAAGATGCGGGGAGCCGGCGAAAACCACACCTATAGTCACACAAGACTCTGGATCAATAAACAACTCTCTGATCTGCAGAAATCATAGGCAACCATTTATAGTCCTTTCCGTTGCCTCATCGGTTCTTTGCCTTGGTTTACTAGATGTTTTACCCACACAATTCCAAAGGGTAAGCCGCCAATATCATAGGTGGGCCATTTCCTCCAATTCTTACAATTTTTATCAGTCCAGCTGGTGGTGTTTCCTTTTCTGATTTTTCGTATTTTTCTTGGAACATAAGATTGTTTTTGCACAAATAGTTCTAATAATTCTTGACCTTAAGTTCTTGCTTCGGTTGCTAACTTGCAACGCACATATTCATATCAAGCACGCATCATTCATACTAGGCCTCAATGACCTATAATATATTACATGACTATGTGAATCACAATATAGAGAGAGAGAGAGATCCCAGCATTCCCCCCTCTTGATACATGATTAATGCCATTAATTATTGTATTACTTTATAATTTTGCAAGCAATTCAATTTTATATAGCACTTGCTCCAAAACTTCATTTTCTTATTTGGCAGTATAAACATAACATAATAAAGGTTAACGAAATCATTAATACAAATAATATGACAATAGGATGTAGCATTAAATTTAGAAGCGCTGTGACACTGGGAGACCATCCTTTAAAAACATCATACCAATGAGAAATTGCCAATTCTTCTCCGTCTTTCCCGAATTTTAATATTTGACCATTGTGAATCAAAATGTTTATTTTTCCCATCTGAGCAGACTTAGATACATCTTTTGCATGGTGCTTGGTTTTTTTGCTTTCATCATTTTTTTTCCCTTGTTCCCAATATATTCCCAAGTCAAAGGACCAGTCCACATCTTTTGGTTCCCAAATAATTTCCTTCTCTAAAAATATAGGACCTCGGTAAATACTTCCATTAATAATAACCTCTGTTACATTACATTTACATGACTCAATTGGGCCTGTTTATATCATACTTCCGTAAAATACATGTTTTTCAGTAATTACCACACAAATACACCCATTTCCTAAATCAAACATTCATGTGCCATTAGAGGCTAAATATTGCACAGTACATTGTCCGCTTGAATGGTTCAAATGACATTCCTTTAGGGACCAAGTTAGATGTGAGCACACCCATTTGCATTGTCCCCACTCTTCACAATATTTCATTAATTCTACTAATTTATAATCCCCTTCTTGAATCAAGTGTGTCCCACTTATTTTTATTTGCCATAATTCTCCATTAAAAATTGTTAGCAATACCCAGGTCATTGCTGCTTTTCTTTGCTTCCCTGTGTTGTGTAACAGCATTCTGCCTTTTCACTCTCCCCTCAGAGTTGCTTGATCCCAATTGAACGCCATATATTTCTTCCATCCTGTAATTCATTGATTCCATATATGAGGATCTTTAAACCATTCAAAAGGCCACCGTCCATTACTTAAGAGATTAACCATTCTCTCTTTGTATTTTATCCCATAAATTTGCATCTGTACACATCATATAGTTTTATTGTCAATCTCAGACACACCAAATAGATCTATACTTAGAGACATTTTCAAGGTTTGGGCTTGTTTCAACTGGAGTTCTGCACTTCTTATTCCTTGTTTCAATAATGCACCAAAATGTTGTCACATGTCTGTATAGCCCACAAAATCTTACCTAAAGCTGATGTTTTCCCTTGTAACATCTCAATATCAAATGAGTTTAAAGCTCCAGCTCCAGCACCAGTACTACCTACGATATATTCCCCTATACCACTCTTATTTCATACAGTCCCGTCTCCCCCTGGTTGTTGCCACGCTTGTAATAGAGGCAAGGCATATGGCATACACTCCAGATGTTGTGCACTTATGTTTACTTGCACCCCTTCCAACCAGATTGTTTAATCCACAAGAGTTGGGGCTTCAATTACTTCTTCCCTCCTATATGGGTGCTTGTCTGCCATGATTCTTCATCCAATCTTGTTTACTGGTATCTGATTAATAAACATACAAAACTGACCATATCCCCAAAAATATATTCCCCGATTAATTTTCCTAAAGCAACTCAATCTTATCACACCATATTCCCATAATTTAAGAGTCATTCTATCCCACGTGAGTATTAGCCAGTTCTTATTCATTAGTCACATCTAGGGTGACTACATCAAATCCCAGATTCCAAAAGGTACAGTTCTCATCATAACTAAATCTAAGCATTAGGTGACTTTTCGCCCCTTAGTATGTATAAATATCTCCATTGCTCTTCCAAATCTTTTGGCTTTAGATCAGTGCTTCTCACACGTTTGTACAGTGATCCCTTTCACACAGCAAGCCTCTCAATGAGACCCCCTTATAAATTAAAAACACATTTTTATATATTTAACACCATTATACATGCTGTGGGCAAAGCAGGGTTTGGGGTGGAGACTGACAGCTTGCAACCCCCCATGTAATAACCTTACAACCCCCTGAGGGGTCCCAACCCCGAGTTTAAGAACCCCTGCTTTAGATATTCCCATGTCACATTTTTGCCATCTTCCCACCATATTTCAAATTTTACCTCAAAAGGTTTCTCTTTACATCTGGTTTTGTTTGGCACTGATTTTTGTATTCTGTCCCATGAATAGACAAATGTATTATTGCCTTTGATCTATACCTCCATCCTAGAGAGGCTCCCATATTTATATCCATGTACCCCTAAATTTCCCCAAATATTCAAAAAACATATTTCCATCTTTTTTGAATTATGAGGTTCCTCAATATTGAAGCCACAGCCATGATTCCGTAGGACTAATGTCCAATGCTTCTGGCCATATTTTTCTAAATACCTACACTAACGTCTTCTATCTTTGCTCAAACTCCGGTATTTTTTTTCTTCCTAAAATATAAAGCATGCAACACAATTATTCTACTAAGCACAAAATGCAAAGCTATCATAGGGACTAAACCAATTACAAAAATTGTAGCACCGTATCCACAATCCAAATCCAAGGTCTGTACAGGATACTCTCTGGTGCAATTGAGCATTCCTTTCCTTCTGTAAGATAAACTAAAAGAAAAAGAAAGGGACCATTATTTGATCTTTAGGCCATAACTTTCATTGTGATGTGTGGATCCACTTTCCCTTTTCCCCCTTGTTAATCTGCACTACAGTAGGTGAAATTTTATTCATGATGGAAGGTGGTCCAATCCATTTAGACTCCAGGACATGATTTTTCTATGTTAATTTAAAATACATTACTCTAGCTTCAATTTTCCATAATATACTGTCCTGAGCCACACGAGAATCCACATAGTCTCTTGCTTTTTCAATGGCATCAGTCAGTTTAAATTCCATTTTCTTAAGTTCTATCAGTAACTCCCTTACCCACTGGGTAACTGATACCTCCTCCTCTTCTTCTTCTGGGTACAATAAAGGGCTCCACAATCTCATAGGCCTTCCAAAGATAATTTGCTAAGGCTGGAAGCCAGCACCCAATCGATCACTACCTTGGATTGCCACTAACACCATTGGCAATTTATCATCCAATCTTTGCCAGTTTCTTGTGCTACTTTGCGTAGAGCTTGTTTAATAATTTGATTCATCCTTTCTACTGTCCCTGACCATTGAGGATGATAGGGAGTATATAGTTGTTGCTTTATTCCTAACGTTTTTAATAAACTTTTAATTACTCCTACCACAAAATGTGGCCCATTATGTGAATCAATTACGTTTGGAGTTCCATATCCACTAAACACTATTTCCCACAACTTTTTGGCAGTGGTCTCTTCAGAATGATTTCTAGTGGGAATCGCTTCAACCCATCAGAAAAGGAATCCACTATTACTAATAAATACTGATTTCCCCCTTTGGGTCTTAGGCAATTTATCAATATAATCATTCTACTCCTTGGCCCCACAATTCTTTGGTGCAACAAGGGTCCCGAATTCAGTGGTCTATTCCCATCTGCTGCACACCTTATGCAGCTTTTAACAAAGGTTTCTATGTCCTTTCACACCTTGGGCCTTATTCCAATTTGTTTTACCTTAAAGAGAGTATTCTCTATTCCTTGGTGGGCCATAAAGTGACACAGGTTAATAATCTCTTTTCTTTTAAGTTTGTCAGGTACTCACTTTACCTCTCCTGTTTTCTTATTCCTCACATAGCCACCTTGTGTATTCCAGTTTCCCCATCTTTCCTCAGGTTTAACCTCCTGTTTTATGGCCTGAGCTCTAGTAATTACCATAACTCCCCAAGGTTCCTTTGCTGCTAATTTAGCTAAAGCATCTGCTTTATCATTCCAATATTTTTCATTCCCTTCTAACTTTTGATGACCTTTAATATGTCTTACTCTTAATTTTCCTGGGTGTTTTTTCACCTAATCATAGATAGGTAGATTTCCAATCCTCCTTTTGAACTAATTTTTCCCCTCAGCTGTTTCTCAATGATTCTTTTTCCAAATCCCAGTCCAGTATAACAGTCCTTGTACCACAAAGTCTGTATCCATATAGACATAAAGACAGTCTGCAACATTATTTTTCTGTTTTAAGCAGATCACTAAGAGCTCTGACCTCTGCTCCCTGAACTGAAGACTTACTCATAGAACCAGAAATAGTTTCCCTATCAATTTGTACAGCCACATATCCTGTATATGGCTTAGAGTTCCCATTGTATGAACTACCATCTGTAAACCAAACCTCTTTTTCTCCGAGGCTTCACACTTCATCCACCAGGGGTGCTTCTTCAACTAACTTCGGTTTGGTTTCTGAAAGTGGGCATTCATGCTCTTCTCTTTCCTTCACAAGGGCATATGGTAACATCATTGCTTGTTTGTTATTCTCATAAGTAATATCTCTTCTAGTTAACATCAAGGTCCATTGGCCCATCCTGGTATTTGATACTCCTTTCCACTGCAGTGTCCCTGATAAAATATACTACAGGGGAGAGTGAGGTGTTTGTATTATAATAGGGATTGTGCCAGTAGTCAAAGCAAAAGCTTCAATGGCCCAAACAGCAGCTAAACATTCTCTTTCACGGATCCCAAATTGCTGCTCCCTAGGGGTTAATCTTCTAGGCTTGTATGCTACCAGTATTAACTTCCTGTCAATTTTCTGCACTAATACAGCTGCTAGACTCTGGGTTGCTGCCAACTCAATCAGAAATGACTTATTTATCTCTGGGAATGTCAATGCTGGAGCTTGCCTGAGGGCTTGTTTTAAATTACAGAAAGCATTTTTTCTTGTTCAGGCCCCTACTCCCATTCTACTTTCTTTTTTTAGTAAATACCACAAGGGTCCAGTTACAATGGCAAAATTCCTGATGTGTTTCCTTAAATAGCTAAACCCTTCTAACAATACCCTCAATGCATCAGAATCCTCTGGCCTTGCTATATTCGTTAATAATTTCACCTTTTGTGGATCTACCTGAATTCCTTGTTCCCCTAGGGTCACCCCCAAATAATTCACTCTCCTCTGCCCTAGTTGAGCTTTCTCTTTATTAGCCTCGAAACCTGTTTTTCCTGGATGAGTCTCAACACTTTTTTTAGTCTGTTCAGTCACCTCCTCTTTAGTGTCCCCCCACACAAAAGTGTCATCTACATATGAGGTGACATTCTCCCGATCCTCTTTGGATAATTGATCCAGCATTCACGCCACATGTTGGTACACTATAGCCGGAGCACAATGTAGGCCCTGGGGAATTCTTTTAAGTAAGTACTGTTGTCCCTGAAAAGTAAACCCAAAGCGGGCCCAAGAATCGGGAGGCAATGGGATGGCGAAAAAACAATCTGCTAAATCTCTGACAGAAAGCCGTTTAGGTGCCCCCTGTGTTCTTTCCATTACTTGAGGTAGATCTGCTACTATTGGTGCCATGAGGGGGGTAGCTTTATTAATTTGTCTAAAATCCACTGTCAAGCTCCAATCTCCTGAGGCTTTTAATATGAGCCAAATTATATGTGGAATTCCCCTTTTCAATCATTCCCTGTTGTTCTAATGATTCAATTATTTTCTCAGTTCCTGACTCTGCTTGCACCGGATATTTATATTGTCTCTGTGGTGGCACTTCATTCCCCACTTTTTTAACACATGCTTCAATTTCCCTACCTTGGGAAACTCCTTTACCCATGCATCCTGTTGATCCAGTATAATCTCCACTGCTTCTGCAGCACATATTCTTGGAATGTACCCTGCTGTCAAGATGCCTTCCGTCCAGCCAGGCACATGCCACAGAACTCCATTAGTTAAATCCAAAACTAACCGATTCCTCTTCAAAAAAGCAGTCCCCAATATTATTGGCTCAGCCCCCTGATCTATCTGAAGCATTTTTTCTTTACAACAAAAATTCCCCACTCTCTCTCTGGGTATAGCTATTTCTACTGGATGATGCATTTTTCCTGTCACTCCTTCCCCCCAAAAAGGAGGCTGCTGTAATGATTTCTGACACATATCGAGTCAAATCACAACTTCTATTTACAATATTTACATCAGCCCCACTATCTAATGAGGCATCTTTGGATCCATTATCTCCCACAATGACATTGTCCTAGGTCTCTCATTTGAATCACATCTTAATTAAGTTACCATCTCCCACTCCTGAGGACCCATTTCCAGTGGAAGCAACTTGTCATCGGGGCTTCCCTATAGAGCAGGTTTCTCTGAACCCTCAGCTTGCATAGCTGCAACCTTTTTCTGCTCCTTAAATGTTTCTTCTTCCATCCTTTGCATTTTTTTGCAAATTCATCAGTTCATCTCCCATTCCACTTATCCCTATCTACTCCTCTCAATTTTAAATACCTCCAAACGATATTCTGAATCACATCTACTCCCTTCTGGGGCTCATTTTGATTATTCCACCATCTACTTCCTTGGGGTGAGGGTATTTTGTCCTCTACCACAGCCTCTTCCTATCTCATGGTATCCTGATCTATAAGCGCTCTCATTTGAATATGTTATTGCTTCAACCAAAGGTACTCTGGGTTTCAATCCTTCTACCTGGCTTTCCCCTTTCATCATTCATTGACATATTATCCAGTGCTCCAGGGCATCCATAACAGTTAACCCCTCATCCTTGGCTGCTTGGTTCACCAAATTAGTAGACATCACTAATAAATTTCTATCCAATCCTCCATACGCATCATTCCAAAATTCCCTGTGATTCAAACCATTTGTTGTGATGGTTCCTCATTGTTTTTTTCTAGTCTGGACAATGACTATTCACTTGAAGACATTCTCATCTCATTGGAGAGGTAGCCCCTCCTTGCCTGATTGCTTCTTGGCCCTGTATTTATGTGATGCTGAAGTTGCACCACAGTTACAATTACAATTTTCTGTATATACACACACATCCCTTCATAACCATAACCTGTATCCATATCTCCTAGTTACTATTAAGTTCAGTGCATTACAAGCTTCTGTGATGTACTTTTATAGTGCAATAACACAATCTGAAATTGGGTGGTTTAACTGCTTACTGTGAGGTTTAAATCTTCTGTTCCACCCAGGTCTGGATCCTGACTGTCTTGCTATAAGGATAATCAACCTCTAGAACAGATTTCCAAGGGAAGTTGTGGTATCTCAATCAGTGGAGGATTTTAAGAATAGTTTGGGCAAATACCTGTCAGGGATGGTCTAGGTTTACTTGGTCCTGCCTCAGTGCAAGGGGCTGGACTTGATGACCTCTCAGTCCCTTCCAGCCCCACATTTCTATGTTTCTATAAATAGGACTACTTGAAAAATTTCCACTTAAACTGCTTTTTCAACAGAAAACTGATTTTCAACTAAATGAATTTTTTTCATGAAAAGTGTCTTTTTGTCAAAATTTTCATTCTGAAATGCCATTGTGGTGCCTCATGTGAGTTGTAGTTTCAGTGCCTCGTGTACCCATTAACCTCTATGGGCTTGGTCCCCAGTTAGATTAAATCTCTCATGATCCATAAACACCAGGGACTCCCCAGGGTTACTACAGTATCTTATGTGGTGGTGCATCATAGGACACATAGTCTGGCCCATGATACCAACTCTCATAAGGTACTGTTGACATGTCTGAATCAGAATGTTTGGTTTTAAACTATTTCTGGGCTGTTGATGTTTTGCCAAAATGTCTAAATTTTCCACAGGAAAAAAAATCCCAATTTTCTGACCAATTTTATTTATACATCTTCTTGCTATTCTAAATTAGCCTCAATGGGTCTTGACAATGCTGTTCACACACCAGTTCCACTTTGGCTGTAGGTAAAGGACATAAGGTTTGCAAGATTAGCCAATGCCCCATAAAGTGATATGGTGATTAACTTCTCTGAATCAGTCTAAACCTTCATGATACGCATTCAGTGTTCCTCAATGAACACTATGCAGATGTTCACTTTTAGTCTTGGTGGAAGCCTTTTGTTTCCAAGTATATAGCTGGAAGCCCATGAGATAGTAAAGTTGTTTCATACTGCAAGAAAAGAATTACTCTTTCAGAATGTGGATCTTCTGAGTCTGAATCTGATATGTCATAGCCACATCCTAACAATTTTGAGTATGATTTTCAAAGACCTACATATGAGTTAGACACCCAACTGCTTGTCTCATGTCTCATGGAAGAAGTTGACTTTAGAAGGGACTTGAGAAGCTGTGATGATTTGAGCTCAGTTAGAGAGATAGCAACTAGGGGCTTGTCTACGCTACAAAGTTAAGTTGACTTAAATTCTGTCTAAACTGATGGACAGCCACTTCTGTAATTAAACCACTGTTACACGTCCACAGTATGCTCCTTGTGTCAGCGAAGCATTTCCGCAGTAGCAGCTCTTGCATCGACACAGAGCAATGCACCATGGGTAGCTATCCCACTACTCACTACCATCTACCACAGAGTGTTTTGGGAAGGGTTTGCAATGCCTCATGGGGGTAGGTTCAGTGTCCCATGATGCAGTTTTTCTCAATCTCATCATTCTATGGGCATCCTAGTATGTTTCGCACTGCTTTTCAACTGCCTCGATAACCTGCATGCCAGCCATCTCTGTCAGGATCCTGCACCGCTCTTCAGTAGTGTGCTGAGCGTTACGAACACAATGCACTTTATCTTGCAATATTTCCTGAGCTGTGAGTCTGATCACAGTGCCTTTGTGACTGCCTTGCTGTGTGCCATGGAAACAAACAATTCAGGATTGTAGTTGGCATTCACAGAGCAGCCAAACATGGTGGACCATCGGTTCTGGGTCTGAGAAACAAGCACTGATTGATGGGATCACATTGTTATGCAGGTATGGGATGATGAGCAGTGGCTGCAGAACTTTTGGATACACAAGGTCACCTTCCTGAAACTGTGTGCAGAGCTCGCCCCTGCCCTCCCATGCAGCAGCACCAAAATGAGAGCTGCCTTCATGATGGAGAAGCGAGTGGTGATTACTGTTTGGACACTGGCAACACCAGAATGCTAAAGATCAGTCACAAATCAATTTTTAGTTGGGAAATCCACTGTGGAAGTGGTTGTGGTGCAAGTGTGCAGGGCTATTAATCTCATCCTGCTATGAAGGACTGTGACTCTTGACAATGTGTGGGAAATAGAGGATGGTTTTGTAGCAATGGAGTCCCTCGACTGCAGTGGGGCAATAGACAGCACACACACCCTTATTTTGGTTCCAGACCACTTTGTGACGAAGTACATCAACAGAAATAAAGAACTACTTTTCTTCGGTGTTGCAAGTGCTGGTAGATCACTGGGGTTGTTTCATTGACATCAATGCGAGATGGTCAGGGAAGTTGTGTGATGCATACATCTTTAGGAACACAGACCTGTACAGAAAGCTGCAAGCAGAAACTTTCATTCTGGACCAGAGAATTACTGCTGGGGGTGTGGAAATGTCAACAGTGATCCTGGGAGACCCAGCCAACCCCTTATGCTCATGAAGCCATATACCCACCTCCTTGACAGCAAGGAGCACTTCAACAGCAGGTTCAGCAGATATAGAATGACAGCTGAATGTGCCTTTGGCTATTTGGAGGTTGCTGGCACTGTCTGCTCAGTTAGGACAACATCCCCCTGGCCATAGCTTCCTGCTGTGTGCATCATTATGTCTGTGAAGCAAAGGGGGAAAAGTTTCCATAGGGTGGAGCACAGAGGTCGATCAGCCATCTGCTAATTTAAAGCAGCCAGATACTAGGGCTATAAGAGGAGCTAAACAGGGGGCTATTCTGTTCAGGGATGCCTTGAAAGGGCATTTTAGCACTGAACCACAGTAATTTGTGTCGCTGTAGGGTGCTGGGCCTGGCATTGTTGTGTTACTCGCCCCACCCCGCGATGAATCTTGTAATGATTTCTGTGTGTGTGCTACTATAACAGTGCAAATGCACCTATTGTTATTGTCTGTGAATGTTAGCAGCAGCAGCCACTATATGCCTGAGAATAATAAAGATAAATTCAGTTTCCATAAGTAGGTATGTTTCCATGGGTGTGGAATTAAAAAGAAATCTCTGTAATGCTGAGGTAAACTTCATATATCCAGAGGAAAGTATCTTTAAAGGGAAAGGAACAGGGAATTCACAAGCACATACACAAATGAGGCTCCCACAGCTGGGTGTATGTGCAGCTTTTGCTGTGTGTAATTTCCTGTGGGGTGGAGTGCCTGGGTCACTGTTGTGGCCCCAGAAGATATATGGAATGGGGAGGGGGGGAGTGCAGAGAGGTCCTGTAATAAGTTCTTTATGGGCTGCAGGGGAAGGCGAGCAAACAGGAGAAGCAAGTTCAAAAATTCCTGGGGGTTTAAAAAGTGAAGGGCATGCACATCTGTACCTGGCTGCCTCACAGCAGAGTTCAAAACAGTGACCAAAGCAGTCATGGTGGGGCATAGTGGGACGCCTTCTGGAGGCCACTTAGGTCAATGTAAACAATGCAGTGTCTATACTGACACTGCATCAGCCTAACTATGTTGACCTAAATGCTACACCTCTCGCCGAGGTAAATGTATTAGGTCGATGTAGCGGTCAAGTTAAAGCAGCAGAAGGGATGCTGTAATGTAGAGACTTCTATAGTTAGGTCAATGTAAGCTGCCTTACATCAGGCTAACTCTGTAGCGTAGACTAGGGCTAAGAGTGGAAGAAGCAGTGTTTCTCAGGAGCCACTTTCAACCCATTCTGAGTTGATTCACAGTCCTCAATTGCCTATTCTATTTCTTAAAAGTTTAGAAAGCACAATTAAACTGTCTAAAAATACAGACAAGTGGGTTTTTCAAAAGTGCTCAATTTTGGTCTAATTCATATAAGAAAAGCACAATGCAGGACAGAGTAAACCAAAGAACAATGTGTGTAACAGACCTATGAAGCTATTTGTTAATTTCCTTAGAGAAGTGAGCAACCTGACAAAGAGGCAAAAATGGCTTTAATGGATGTTTTTAATATATAGCAAAGTCAAGAATGAAACTTTGCCTGTATGTAAGGAGCTTAAATGAGTGTGGGAGACAGTATTGTCTACTTTTTCTCATATTGTAAAAAGGAAAAAAAGAAGCTACAATTTGATAATTGTTGAGTAACCAGCCTAAAATTTTCTGTTTTACTGTATAATTTGGTAGTGGGCAGGTAAATTGCTCATCGCATCAGACCTTTGTAAGTATAATCTTAGCAAAAAAAAATAATCAATGAGTCATTCAGCTATTTTTGTTGGAGGGATGATAGGTTTCCATTCAACTTAAGTGATTTGTCATCATTTCAGGTGAAACTGTTGTTTTTAACTTTGCTTTATGCTTATTTTGGTTACACAACAACTATCATGATAGCATTGCCTGTTTTCTGCTCCTCTGAATGTAGGAGGAACCAAACCCAAAAGGAACAGTGTCTTAGGTTACAGCCCCAAGCCCTTTTAGCCAACAGACTGAAAAGATGTGTCTCTAGATTTTTCAGTGGTCACACTGTGCTCAAAGGCTACTGCTTGGATTTTTTGCCCCTGCCTGCTCCTCTTTCTTTCTCTCTATTTCTTCTTATCTGTTCTCATACCCATATCCACACACTTCTGGTGACAATACCCAGTGGAACCTGCTGCCCAATTGGTGCTAGTTTCTGGACAGATTCTATTATGCCTTGTTTTAGGTGTGGCTAGGGTGACCAGACAGCAAATGTGAAAAATTGGGACGGGGGCAGCGGGTAATAAGAGCCTATATAAGAAAAAGACCCAAAAATAGGGACTGTCCCTATAAAATCGGGACATCTGCTCATCCTAGCTGTAGTGGGCATGTTCACATATCAGTTTGAATGAGATGATAACACAACCTATAACAAGGTTTCACTCTGCTCAAAATAATGTTATTTATGGAAGGTTGTCCAAACTGCAACCTGTAGATGTTGTGGCTCCTAAAACTCTATAGTAACATCATTGCTCCCTTTTAATACAGATGTTTGACCTATGATAGCCCTTGTACCATATTTAATCTGAGCAGTTTGTAGTCTGTTCCATTTAATTCAAACATAGCATAGACATCAGGCTCCTGTCCTGCCTAAGTTTGGGCAACTGTAGTGAGGTGGTGTGGTTCCCTGCTGCCCCGGAGGGGGAAGAGCCCATCCGGAGGCCGGAGTGGGCAGAGGTAGGGAGCTCTGAACCCGCCCCTCAGAGAGTCAGGTAGCGACCCAGAAGTATAAAGGCTCGCCCTCAGAGCTCAGTAGAGGCCCAGCCGCTGGAGAGACCAGACGTTCTAGCCCAGCCCGCGACTGGGAGACCCCCGCGGCCTAAGGCAGCCACCCAGACTTGCCAGGCCTGCCCGGCGCACGCTATCCGGAGGAGTTGCTGGACCTGCCCTGCTCTCGTTACCCAGAGGAGTTGCCAGGCCTGCCGATCAACCCCTTCCCCGAAGAACCCATGGTCCTGGATCCCCCGGAGGCCAACACCAGGACCCAGGTAGGCCCCGAGGAGGAGTGTGGAAGTAGCCCGGGGGCAGCTGACCCCAGACTGGCTGCAGCACTGCCAGAGCTTGTGTTGGTGTGTTGCGGCCAGGATCCCCACTGACAGCAGCGGGTCTTCTGCCGCTGCTACAGCCCCAGGCTGGGACGCAGTGGAGTGGGAGGGCCTGCGTCCCCCCTGCCACCCAACTTGTGAGTGGCAGACTCCCCCTCTCCCTGGCCTGAGGAGGCTGGGACCTATTGTTGTTGCTCAGCCCTGCCTGAGGGCCAGAGCTCCTGACTCAGCGTTTGATGCCCTGCCCTGACCTAGGGCCTGGGCTTAATACTCGTGTACTTACTGCTCAGCCTTGCATGAGGCCCTGAGCTCCTGACTCAGCATTTGTTGCCCCACCCTGACCTAGGGCGCGGGCTAGCTACAGTTTGTACCGCTATTTGCCCAGTCCTGACTGAGGGCCAGAGCCCTGACTTAGCATTGTTGCCCTGCCCTCAGCCAGGGCCAGGCTTACCATGTTTCTTCTGGTTACAGCAAGGGCCACCGAGGGAGACCCCATGGCTGGACGAATTCCCCAAGCTCAATTGTGGGTGATGAGCAGGTGTGGCTCCCCGCCACCCCGGAGAGGGTCAAGCCCCGGCAAACCCTTGTACACGAAACCAGAATTATAGTTAACTTGATTGTTTACTTGTAATGTTTTAGCTAGCTAATACTGTATTTAGATTATCTAATATAAGAAATTTTTATTGGAAGTGGAAGGGGAAGCATGCAATTGAGATGATAAAAATACTGAGTGAAATTCAGTGGAGCCAGGGTTTTACCGCATTATCTTAACATTTTTCAAGTTTCAGAGGTGTAAAGTAGAGATGGACCCATGCCACAAAGTTTGAATCTGGAGCTAGATACATATTTTCTCCACCTGTCTTATTCAGCGTAGATTCTTGGGTTTGTTCCTTCCTATGGGAGGGCAAGGTCAGAGAAATTCATTTTAAATTTCAGTCTCAGAGTGGTGAGATTCATGGTTGTTCTAATCTCTTCTAGGACTTGGTTCCACAGTCATGTTCTAGTTGTGGAGAAAGCATTTGTCTCTTGGGCACACAGGTCTTGCTGCTGGGACTTGACTGTTTCAGTGGAACTTCGTTGTGAAAGGAGATTATGATATTCCGTTTCTCGTTTGGTATTTGGTAAACACTAGTGTCTGAATAGTTTTATAGCTGGCCAGAGCATGTGAAAGCTTTAAACATTGAATGTTATTTTTATTTGAGCTAATAGCTTCTACTCTGAATTTAGTTTGTCCAAAACTAAGACACATTTAATCACAGAAGATTCATCATAATTTTTTTGTTGTTGACTACAATGAAATGTGAAATATTTTTAACAAATATGATGAAAACTAGATTGAACTAATAAATTACCATATATATATTTAGCGATAATTGTAGCTGGTAGCAATATGTACAGCTTTATACTTCTCCACTAAGCCAGTGTACCCACTGTCTTAACAAAAATGCCTTGCTGAGTTGTTATAAACTGACCCCTTTGTAAAACAAGTGTTAATTTAGGGAGGGCTATTCAAAAGTGCTCAGTGTTGACCTAACTGTGCTCCCATTGAAAGTAATGTTATCCTCACTAGCTGGGACAGGGATTTGATTGGGCCAGGTAGTAACAAACTGCTGTGGGGGCTGGGGGCTCAGAGTTCTCTCCTCATTCCCTCATGCAGTGCTTGCCCTTCCTCCCTCCCTTTGTCCTTGGCTCAAAGGAAAGATGCTATATCTGGGGGGAGTGAGGTACCGCATGATGTCACTGGTTTGGGGAGTGTGGGTCTTTGCTGGCCCCTCGCAACCCAGCATCATTGATCAGTTCAGTGGTTGGGACACCTGGTTAACTGCCATCTTTAAAGGGGGAGGGGTATTAATATAATAAACCCCTGGGTGTGGGTGCTCAGTCTGCAGCTCCACTCTTCCCTCTCAGATATGACAGAAGGTGTTGGCTGACAGCCTTTCGGGGTCTAGAAGGGCTATTTCCCACATGGTAGAATTGGGAGGCGAGGGGGGTCACATGCCTTTTGCCTCCACGAGTCTGCTGGGATGTATATGGCAGGTTTCCAGTGCAGATCGCAAGTGCTCAGCTGTGGGCCCCTAACCCCAGCTGGGGTTTTTGTCAGGCATTGGTCCTGAGGCTAGCTTGGTTTAGTGGGGATTCTAGCCTGTAGCTCTCTCATAGTCACACCTTACTTCATGAGAGGAATGGGACAGGGGCTCTAACTACTCTATCTAGATAAGTCCCTCAGATGGTGATTTAAGAGATATGGAGGGGAAGGAGGTAGTGTTCTTCCCTATTGGTTTTGGTTACATCTATGGCTGCTGTAGGCAGCTTGAAATCCACACTGGCACTCTCCTGCTGGAGAGTGGTTTGGGTGCTGTTACTCATGCTGTGTTAGCGATTGGTTACTAAAGTTGTGGCATTTAATCCGCATGGTTACGTCTGTGAATCATTGTATCCGCTCCAGTGAGAGTTTTACTATTGGTTTCAGTGAGAGCCGACCTAAAGCAGATCTGAGTGCTTTTGAAAATACTACCCATAATGACTAACAAAATATGATACTCTTAGGGAAGGCTCAGATGCTGCCAGTATTTTCTTCTTCTTTCTGTGAACAGTTGGTCAGTGGTGTGATGGTACATTTAAACTGTGGGAGTTGTATGCTACCCCTTCTAATATTTTAAACGGAAGTATGAAAAGGGAGATGTTAGGATGCCGGGCAAGACAGAGGCCAGTGGAGTCTAGTGATGGAGCCTTGGAAGGGGACTGTTGGCAGGCAGCGGACCTGAAGCTGATCACAATTGAATAGGGGAGAAGAAAACAATTGCGAGGGGACTGAGTTAAGTTGACATTTTGAATCCCAAATGGATGGGTGAGTGTGAGAGCCCCATAACTGACAGCATGTGAAAAAGTAATGAAATCATTTTAATGGCAAAAGTATTGTGATCTTATTGGCCCTTTTTCTCCCTTTTGTCTGTCTGGTGTCCCGATACTCTGTTCTTACTTTTCCTCCTGCAAATCTCAATGGGAGCCATACAGACATACCCGCCACCAAGGATAGGTTGAAATGCTAGTGGGATATTTATCACTCATGTCATAGGGGCTGGGCTGGCCAGTGGAGAGGGGCGATCCCCACAGGCAGGCATGGATTAAGCTGGGGGCGCAGGAGAGGAGGATGGGGACAGCAGCACCTGTGTGGGGCCCAGCTCTCAACAAAGTTGTCCAGACTGAAAGAATATTGCGGCACTGAGCAGAGGCTGTAGCAGGGACTGGCCAGACTCCTGCCTTCTCCCTGCGAGCCATGGTATTCCACAGGAGTCTGGAAGACCAAGAGCCACCTGT
Source organism: Gopherus evgoodei (assembly GCF_007399415.2). Taxonomy (NCBI): domain Eukaryota; kingdom Metazoa; phylum Chordata; order Testudines; family Testudinidae; genus Gopherus; species Gopherus evgoodei. Next base: position 66,597,110 of record NC_044327.1, on the reverse strand, counting down.
TCTTCAGCCAGGAGTTCCTGATCCACAACCATGTGGACATCAGTTTCTGCCTCGTGATCAGAGGTGGGTGGGTCTGGGTGCTAATTGGGTGGGCAGTACCCACCCCAGCCCACCTGTGGCTATGCCACTGTTCCTCATGTATGGTACTGGGTTTGTTGCAGAGGTGTGTCTGTTTCTTCTTTATGTCTTCCTGCTGCCTGTCAACACCATCAGCCACACCAAGCCTGTGCCCTTGGTTGCTTCCCAACAGCTGAAGTCATCCTAGCAGGATGCTGAGCGGTTTAGAAAATCATTCCCTTTGACACTGAATGGATTGCTGTGCAAATGGATGATTGACACATGCTAACTATTCATTTACATAGTGTAAATAGTTCAGGGGAGAGGTAGCACAGTAGGGCAGTTAGCGTCTCCAGGTTTGAAATTTCTCACCTAGTGTTCCAAACAGCCCCAGACTATCCTGAGCAGCCAGAACAAGTGGGCACAGTGGTGAAACCTTCTGGTGATGATTACAATGCTCTGCTTAGCAGCATGGGTTTCACTGCAGATGTCCAGTGGCAGGAGTGCTTTTCTATGGTGCTCGCCTCGCTGACATTTTGTCCTAGGCTGGTAATGGTGTGGACTTCTAGCTGCTGAGAGCTACAAATGGCGTGTCTGGTTAGCCAATAGGGAGGATACCACATGAGTGGCACTTGCTGAGGGAGGGAATAAGAGGGTGTGATGGGTTGACTGGGGTGCAGTTTGGGAGTTCTGGGAACTGCTGGGCCCATCTAACCATTCAGTTGGGTTAGCCCTGCTCACACTGCTTTGGGACACAGCCAGCCTAACCCACACCCTGTTATCACCCAACACGACAGCAGATGGCACCACACATCCAAACTGAGCTACCTGAAAGAGCCACACAAATACATGCAGCAGACAGCAGCCAATTTCCCAGCTTTCCAGACTCACACTGGAGTATAAACCCAGAATTATACTGTCTTGTGCTGCACAGCGAATTGTATATAAACTCATAAAATTTGCCCCCTCCCTTAATGTGAAGAGGAATACACAACAGCTTTCTGGCCCTGAGTTATGATTCCCACACACTTCACTCCAACTCACTGGTTTAGTTAAAGTAAAACCAAGTTTATTAACAACAAAAGATAGATTTTAAGTAATAGCAAACACTTAACAGATCAAAGCAGATTACCTAGCACATAAACAAAAAATGTAAACTAAACTTAATATACTAAATAGGTTGGATATGAATAGTAGATTCTCACCCTAAGAGATGATACAATCAGGCTGCAGATTCTTAAGGGGCAAGCTGCACTTCCTTTACAGCTTGGAATCCCCAGGTTCTTCATTCACAGGCTAGAAATCCCTTTAGTTTGGGTCCAGCACTTCCTCTTGTGCAGTCTTTGTTCCTCACGTATTTCCAGGAGTCTTTTTGGGTGCGGAGTGAAAAACACCAGATGATGTCACTTGCTGTCTTATATAGCTTTGCATATGGCGGGAACCCTTTGTTTCAAAGCTTGGTTCCCAGACCAGTCTGTGGAAAAACACTGATATCCCAAGATGGAGTCCAGCATCATGTGGTCTGATCACATGTCCTTGTAGAGTCATAGCAACCATTACTTGGGGGCTGTCTGTAGTATTCTCAGGAAGGCTCCCCAGATGAGAGATAAGCTTCTTGTAAGGCCTATTTTTTTTCCTAATGGCAAATTGCCCTGAATAGGCCCTTTCCCACCCACTATCTAGATTGAAAGCATCTTGTCTACTGGGTGTTACCCAGGTGTAACTACCTTTGAAATAAGATACATAGTCAATATTCATAACTTCAGATACAAAAATGATACATACATACAAATAGGATAATCATATTCAGCAAATTGTAACTTTTCCAATGACACTTCACATGACTTATTTGCAGAAAATACGTTATAACTATGTCATAATCATATAATAATATCACTGAAAAGAATACGGGATGCAGTGTCATAAAGGGAATAGGAATTAAAATGCTGTTTGAAAAAACATCAGTGGAGGAGGAAAAGGGACATCCCCCATCCCACCCCTAACAATATAGTCAGACACACTATACTCCCCAAGATTAATTACTGTGTATATGGAGTGATTACAGCTTTTCCAATAAGAACACTTTGCTGCTAGTTAGCACCTCTTATCCTCATCTACTGCTGAGATAGCAGCATGACTCTTCTCCCTATGCAACACAAATAGCAGATCTCTAATATGCGTCTTAAGAGCAATTCATGATTTACAGATGCAGGCAGGGTTTACTGTGCATTGTGAAAGCAACAACCTATGCAAATGCCATAAGTGAAGGCACTTCATTATGTGCCCCCCATCACCGGAGCTGGTCTCCACCAAAGAGCACTGTTATGAGTGCGGCTGTGGCTGTCTGGGTTTAATTGTACAGTCAAAGTCTGGGCACCACAAGTCCATTGCTAGTGGTTCCTAAACCAGTGACTGTCCCAAAAGCCCCCTTCTAGGGAGTCTCCCAGGCACTGAGTGGCATTCTGAAGGTTGTGTAAAAGCGACAAAGAGTCCTGTGGCACCTTATAGACTAACAGACGTATTGGAGCATGAGCTTTCGTCGGTGAATACCCACTTTGTCAGATGCGTGTGACGAAGTGGGTATTCACCCACGAAAGCTCATGCTCCAATATGTCTGTTAGTCTATAAGGTGCCATAGGACTCTTTGCTGCTTTTACAGGTCCAGACTAACACAGCTACACCTCTGATACTTTATCATTTTTGTTGCTTTCCTCTGGACTCTCTCCAATTTGTCCACATCTTTCCTAAAGTGTGAGGCCCAGAATCAGATACAATACTCTAGCTGAGGCCTCACCCATGATGAGTAGAGCAGGACAATTGCCTTCCTGATTTACATATGACACTTCTGTTAATAAACCCCACAACTGCATCACATTATTGGCTCATCTTCAATTTGTGATCCACTGTCATCCCCGGATTCTTTTTATCAGTACTATCATCTAGTCAGTCATTCCCCATTTTGTAGTTGTACATTTATTTTTTTTCCTTCCTAAGTGTAATAGTTTGCATTTGTCTTTATTGAATGTCATTTTGTTAATTTCAGGTTAATTCTTCGATTTGGCAAGGTTGTTTTGAATTCTTATCCTCTCCTGCAAAGCACTTGCAGCTCCTCCCAGCTTGTTGTCATCTGCAAATTTTATAAGCATAGTCTCTGCTCCATTATCCAAGTCATTAATGAAAATATCAAATAGACCAGATCCAGGACAGACTGCTGCAGGACCCTACTAGATACATCCTCCCAGTATGTCAGCAAACTACTCTTTGATAACCAGAGAAACAGGGAGAAGCAGCAGGAGGACAAAGACCCCCCCTCCCATACACAGGTTAACATGGGGAGGGGAGAGCACAATAGGCATGGGATGGGTACACGGGGGGGGGTGTCACTGAACAGAGGAGACGTGGGGTGGTGATGTGTACTCCCTTTTAGATTGTGCCCCCAGTATGGGGAGGCACAAGTCGTCTATGGCAAGAACTAGTTGAAGGTGATGGTTGGCAGTCACGGAGCAGCTGCAGATGGTGGAGTGCTGCTTCTGGGACCAAGAAATGAGCACTGACTGGCGGGATCACATAATGCAGGTTTGAGATGACACACAGTGGCTGCAGAACTTTTGGATGCACACGGCACATTCCTGAATCTTTGTGCAGCCCTTCTGCCAGGTGAAGCCAGCAGCAACAAGGGCCAGATTCAGTATCTAGGGGTTCCTTTTCAACAATACAACAGAAAACCAGCTCAAACCCCAACCCAATGACCTGGGACAATTACACACACACCCTGGGCACCTCTAAGAGGCACTACTTTCCCTCTCACAAGCACAGAGTCTGAGTGTAGCAAAAACTTTTAATAAAGGGAGGGAAGTAACTTAGTATTCATTTGGAAAACACAGCAAACAGGGCTTGTAAATGTAAATAATGAGCAAAACACCTACCCCCAAGTAAGTTGGGCAGTGTCCTTTTTCCCTCAGGGTCTTAAGTCCAGCAACCCAAAAGCCCTTTAACGTGCCTGTTCCGTCTCTGCACCTCACTCTCAGTTGCTGCCATTGGCCAGTGAAGCCCCGGAGTTCAGAGGTTCATCCGCAGAGTTTACCTCCCACTCTGGGTGGAAGAGATAAGGAGGCACCTTACACGCTCTGCTGCTTGGGCACTTGCTCGTCACCCCAGTGGCCAATTTCCACACCTCTCTGTGGGGCTCTGCTCTGGTGCTCTCTGCCAGGGAGGGAGATAGCTCAGTGGTTTGAGCATTGGCTTGCTAAACTCAGGGTTGTGAGTTCAATCCTTGAGGGGGCCACTTAGGGATCTGGGGCAAAAATTGGTCCTGCTAGTGAAGACAGAGGGCTGGACTCAATGACCTTCCAAGGTCCCTTCCAGTTCTAAGAGATTAGCATATCTCCTATTATTACCTAGCTACCCTGCTGGCCCCACTTCTCCACAAGCCACCTGACTAGTTGCACCTCTCACTCTTGCTCACCAAGATGTCTTCAGGGCCACCTTAACAAAGCTTTCTGATTTCAGCTGGGGGGAAGCCTCACTGCTGATGTACACTGGACAGTCTCTTGCAATAGAGACACAGTCCCAAAGTAGGTCTAATACTTTGACCTAGGTATCAGTGCTTTCAGCTCTGCAGCTTGTAACAAGACTCTCAAGAGTCTAAATTAGCTCTTTTATTGTACCACAGAGAGCAGAAGGGTCAACTGGCATCTAGAACTATTCAGCAGAACCCACCCTCTCTCAACTCATTGGGTTTTGGAACCCATGACCCCTGCCTACTGAGTGCCATTCAGTTGAGGGTGAGTCCCTCCATCAGGGTATGCCAGGTACAGTTCTGCTGCCCTCGGTTCACACAACAAGTGTAACAGCCTTTATTACTCCTGCCGCAATAACAAGGAGACTGGGGATCCAACACTAGCCACAAGTGATCAGTTGGGCAAGCAGTCCTTTCATGCTGAGCACCTAGGTAAACACGATCAGCTCCTGAAGTCCTTTTCCACAGCTCACCACTAGATGTCAGCGGAGAGCTCCTTCAGACTCTGCTTACATTTGTGCCAAGTTTGCCACCGCCTTCCAGCGGCACCAGAATGAGAGCTGCATTGACAATGGAGAAACAAGTGACTCTGTCAAAGAAGGAAATTAGGTTAGTTCTTGACAAATCCATGTTGGCTATTACTTTTCACCCTATTATCCTCTTGGGACTACAAATTGATTATTTAATAAATTGTTCCAGTATCTTCCCTGGTATTGAAGTTAGGCTGAGTGGTCTATAATGCCACGGTCCTCTTTGTCCCCTTTTTAAACATAGGTACTATATTTGCCCTTCTGCAGTCCTCCGGGACCTCAGCAGCCCTCCATGAGTTCTTGAAGATAATGGCTAACAGTTCTTAGATTCCTTCAGCTAGTTCCTTAAGAATCCTAGGATGAATGTCATCCAAGTCTGCAGACTTGAATACATCTAACTTATTTATATATTCTTTAGCTTGTTCCTGTTTTGTGTTCTGTTCCTTCCTCTTTGTTGTTAATGTTAATTGTATTAAGTATCTCATCACAATTACCCCTATTAGTGAAGACTGAAGCAAAACAGGCATTAAACATGTTAAGCAAAACAGGCATTAAACTTCTTGCTGCCATCTGTTATCAGCTTTCCTTTCCCACTAAGTAGTGGACCTACTCTTTCCTTCGTCTTCCTCTCACCTTCATGTATTTAAAGAACCTCTTCTTATTGCTGGGTATGTCCCTTGCTAGGTGTAACTCATTTTGTGTCTTAGCTGTTCTGATTGTCCTTGTACATGCTTGTATTATTCTTTTGTATTCATCCTGAGCAATTTGTCCATGTTTCCGCTTTTTGTAGGTTTCCGTTCTGATTTTCCGGTCACTAAAGAGTTCCTGATGGAGCCATATTGGCTTCTTACTATTTTCTATTTTCCTTTGCATCAGGATAGTTTGCTGTTGTATCTTCAACAGTCTCTTTGAGAAACTGCCAGCTCTCCTAAACTCCTTTTCCCCTTAGATTGTCTTCCCATGGGACCTTACATACCAGCTCTTTGAGTTTGTTAATGTCTCTGGTTTTTTTTAAGTCCATTCTCCTGGTTCTGCTGGTCTCACACCTTCCTTTCCTTGGAGTGATGCAATCTATCATTACATAGTCACTTTCACCCAAATTGCTTTCAACCTTCAGATTCACAGTCAATTCATCCATTATTCAGAATCAAGTCTAACCTTCTCACTTTTAGTCAGAATCAAGTCTAAAATCCCCTAGTTACTTATGTTCAGAACAAATAGTTATTGGAAATAAACTAAAGTCTAAGTACATTTTTCTATATTTAATATCTCTGCTTATGATACCTGAGTTCAAAATCAGAGTCATTTGAAACTACGTAAGTCAAAGTGAAAAGTTGTATGCATTAACTGCCTTGAATCAATCTTACCAGGTGTTTTCTTTGGTTGGTATGAGAATTACCTACTCTCTGTATAGCTGTATACAGGGCCAGCTGTAGGCACCAGCGTCCGAGGCATGTGTTTGTGGGGTGGCACTTTTCAAGTGGCGGCATTTCAGCCCTTTTATTTTATTTTATTTTGCTTCAGCGGTGGCACTCCAGCAAAAAAACAGAGCTGTATAGCTAAGAAAAATAGTAATTCATCATTCCTTCTTGTGAAGGTGTAATAGTATTGTAATCTACTTTGTTATTAGTGCAGCTACTATAATATCTCTCTCATTGAGAAATTAAACAAATCTCACTCTTTTTCAGCTTCTGGAAACTGAAAATAGCATATCTAGATTGCCAGACTAATAGATAAGGATTGCCATTTCTATAAGTGAAAAAAGATTGTCATGACTGTAAATGAGTAAAGCAATCTTAAGAATTACTCACAACTAGCTATCACAATCAAAAGACATATGCGCTTTTTCTCTGACGTCTTCCAGTAGACTGCTCTCCCACACAATTTAGTCTTAGCTGCTGAGAAATACTTTCACTATCACAAATATGTTTTTTATTTCTAGTCCTTCAGGGTTTGAGTGTTGGGATTCAAAGTTGCCAAGTGCACTGGATGGTTTGAATATATTGGGCTTCAAAGTGGTGGTGGACTTGCTGCCTTGTGCTGTGGCTGCTGCTAGGGCATGTGTTGGACTCTGGGAACACAGCTGCAGAGCTACATCTGCTGGTGTTCCTGGTATTCTGTATTATCCAAGGCTACAGAATATGTCTGGGTCCTGTTTGGGGAGCACTGCATTTTCTGAAGGCCTAATAACTGCATGGGCTTCAGCAGAGCATTATGACTCTGCATTTCATCCAGGAATTGCTTCTGTGTATCCCTGTCTTTCTTTACAATATCTCAGGCAACACTGCCCTGGTCCACTTCAATGCTAGCTCTAGATACTTGCTTTTCTTTCTCCCTCTCTTGACACAACAATGCTTTCCAGGTCTCTGTGGTTTTTCTTTTCTTTTTTTCCAAGATGGAAGTGGGGCTTCAAACTTCCCTTGAGACCTCCTTTTCCCCTGTCAGGTTAGAAAGCTGCTCAGTTGCTGATAGAAGGCCTGTCCTTAAGGGGCTCAGTACTGCACATGTTGTGACTGGGGGTGTAGAGTTAAAAACCAGCAGTTATTGTTAATAATACAACTATTTCGACAGAAGTAATGATAGAATTCTTTTAGTTATCCTCTACTTCTGGATTCCATCCCTGAGATTCATCCCAGTCTTGGGGAGACCTCAGAGGTGGTCAATGGTGTGTACATGGGGGCTATGCTCCAGGTTTGGGTCTGAGGTTTGTGCTGTACCTTGAAGGATGTGGGACTTTTAGGTTTATGCTGTGCTTTGAAGAGATTTATGTGGTGTCAGAGAGGTTAGTGGGAGAGTTGGGGGACAAGATAGCAATCCCCTCTACATCCCCTTGAGGCTGTGTGTCTGACTATACCTAAAAGTAGCACCCTGTAAACCCCCTATTCATCATTCATATATGAGTGTGATATTTCATACAAAGCACTCCATGTGAGCTATCACAGGAAAGGTCATGATCTGCTGAAACCCATTGTTCCGTCAAAATATGTATTTCATTAGTGCTTATGACGGTATGAGATTTTCCTGTATTATTGTTATTGAAATATGTTGTAAGTTTGGGAGTGGCCCCCTGCTAGTTCTCCAGTGACCACAACAAAGAAGGGGACCAACACCTGGGCAGGTGTTAAATGCCATTAATCAGCAGGGGAGATCTAAACAAGGGGTATACATTTCTGTAAGAGAGTTGAACAAAACCACGCCATGGGAGTTGCTCAACTCTGGGCCTCAGCAAAGCCCACATGAAAGGGCAGACAACAATTGCTCTCATCCCACATTGATTGTTTGAAACCTTAGCAATTCTTAGCATTTTTCTATGAATTTTGAAACCCTGTGAAAAATTTCACAGCTGGGTCATGGGCAGCCAATTCGAGTAATCAGAAACTGCAGTCCTGAGACAGGAGTCCAATCAGAAGATTGGAAGGTCAGAAGCAGGAAACAAACTGATGAGACAAACTGGTGAGTCAGGTCAGGATGCCAGGAAATTGAGACAGATATGGAGACACACACAGAGTACAGAAAAGGGTGGAACCCAGTTGTTCAGACAGCTTCCTGTTCCTGCTGCTGGCTTAAGTAGGGCCAGCAGGCCAATCAATTTCTCCCAGACTCTGCCAATAGGATGTCAGGGGTGGAGCCTCAAGCTGGGGCTGGTCTTCCTGGGTCCCAGGTAAGCAATGGTCAGCAGCCTACCAGCTGAAGGGTTGGAGAACAGCCACACCCATGAACCCTGCAGACATGGGTTCAAGACCCATAGGTCATGACAGAAAAGCCATTAAGAACTATATGGCTATGCTATCCCAACCTAAACTTCTTGTCCTGTATGAATTCTTGTAACAGATCTTATATGCCTCATAAGGGAGCTAGTAGTCTTACTACCTGTGTGGGCATGCGGTGCCCAGGTCTGTGTATAGCTCATGTGAACTGTAAATATTAACCAAACTTTTGTTCCCAGTTACATCCATTTCAATAAATGCTTATTGTTATGTTAATTGATGGGATAGTGCATACCTATCAACCTCACTGCCACAACAACGTCTCACCCACCTCATAAAAATACAATGCCTCCCACTGTGGTGGTTTCATGCCAGAATGCCCTGCCAGGGACCAATAGTCAGTGTTTATGCTTAGTTTTCATAATGCTAAGGCAACCCTCTTGCTAGTAGTGACCATAGCTCTCATATGGATGGTTATCCACTGAAAAGGTAGTATCACCTCTACACCCAAAGTCAAAACACTTCTGTGAATCCCACCTGAGGCTTTTTTGTGCATATGTATCCTATGGCCTACCTTTTCATGTGTTAGTGCTTCAAAAATGTGCACAGAAGGAGGCCAGGGAGAGGTCCCTTCTGAAAGTCAGACCCTTAATGTGCATTTTGCTAAAACTTCAGTGCTTAGTTTAAAAAAAAAAATCATTGATCAACGCGGCTGCAGTCAGCACCCAAAAAGACTTTATTTGCAAATTAAAAGATCTAAATTTGAGCAGATTTTTGAAGTTACCAGTGCTGTTGCTAAAATCCAAAACTGCATTCTTTATTAGGTACAGTGACTTTTTTTGAAACTAGTCAGACTCATCTTTCCTACATGAAAGCTGGAAGAAAGACTGATATTTAAAACTGCACATTCAATTATATATATGCACATGCCAAACTGTGGTCTTAAATTATTCCTGCAGTTGACCTAGTTGCATGTGCAAATTCAGAAATTACAGAAGCAAGTGGCCAGTAAACAACAAGGAGTTTCTTCTGTCTAACCACAAATAGATCTAGTCAGGATTTTTTTGGCAAAATATGTTTTTGTTCACCAAATGGCTATTTGTTGACACCGAAACTTTTTGTGAGGTTTTGCAGGTCAAGGATGGAATGTCAGGTGGGACAGAGAAACAGATATAGATCAATAGCCTGGTGATAAGGGCACTCACCTAGGTGTGAGAGATCCGGGTCCAAGTCCCTGCTCTGGTGGCTTCATTGTGTGCAAAGTGCTTGAATCTGCAAATGTAAGATTCTTCTCAAATGCAAAATATTGTTACTGTAATATGATAAGTAATGTTTATTTATATTGGTTCTCCTGGCAAATTTTGCTCAAGGAAGGTTAAGGTTTTTGACTGTTTGATTACAATGATTGTTTATCACACCTTTGTATACTGTGTGATTTTCTTACAGACCAATGGCCACCCATTCAAATGTATACATATTGAAGACAGGGACATTAACAAGTATTCTGGGTTAACATGAAAACCAGTAATCTGATAGTAATATGGATGAATCACAAATGTATTTGTAGAATTCCTGCCCTGGTCTGATTTATCACAATTACTCTGTGTAACAGCTATAAAAAAGAAGGGGAAGGAAACATTCAGTGACATTATGAATGCCAAGTATCAGTATCTATATCTTTATATGCAGCAATAAACTGCACTGAAACTATTAGTGACACTATACTGTGGTATGCTTTTAATGTTTTTTTCTACTTATTGAGTGACCATGAACTACAGTTTTAAAATTAAGATGATGATGTTTTAACTGTCTTCAATGTACATATTTATCTGGGATCCCACTAACTTTAATGTGAGGCCAATTTTTAAAAAGGGCTACAGGGGTGATCCCAGAAACTACAGGCCTGTACCAGACCAACTGATCGAAACTATAGTAAAGAACAAAATTGTCAGACACATAGATGAACATAATTTGTTGAGGAAGAGTCAACATGGTTTTTGTAAGGAGAAATCATGCTTACCTATCTACTAGAATTATTTGAGGGGGACAACAGACATATGGACAAGGGTGATCCAGTGGATATAATGTACTTAGATCTTCAGAAAGCCTTTGACAAGGTCCCTCACCAAAGGCTCTTAAGCAAAGTAAGCTGTCATGAGGTAAGCGGGAAGGTACTCTCATGGATTGATAACTGGTTAAAAGATAGGAAACAAAGGGTAGCAATAAATGGTCAGTTTTCACAATGGAGAGAGATAAATAGTGGTGTCCCCCAGAGGTCTCTACTTGGACCAGTCATATTCAACATTCAAGCAGTCCTCGGCCTTACAGCACAATTGGTTCCTGAAAATTGTGTCATTAGTTGAAACATCGTAACTCGGAACCACAATACACTCCATTGCAGGACTGAGCATTGTAAAGTGGAAATCAATTGTCATAAGTCGAATCAGGGTCAATTCAGAAATGTCGTAAGTGCTGTTCATCATAAGTTGAACCTCGTAAAGTCAAGGACTGCCTGTAATCATAAATGATCTGGAAAAAGGAATGAACAGTGAGGTGGCAAAATTTGCAGATGATACAAAACTACTCAAAATAATAAGCCCCAAGCAGACTGTGAAGAGCTACAAAAGGGTCTTACAAAACTGGATGACTGGGCAACAAAATGGTAGATGAAATTCAATGTTAATAAATGCAAAGTAATGCACATTGGAAAATGTAATCCCAACTATACATATAAAATGATAGGGTCTAAATTAGCTGTCACCATTCAAGAAAGAGATCTTGGAGTCATTTTGGATAGTTCTCTGAAAACATCCATTCAATGTGCACAGCAGTCAAAGAAGCAAACAGAATTTTGGGAATCATTAAGAAAGGAATAGATAATAAGATTGAAAATGTCATATTGCCTCTATGTAAATCCATGGTACACCCACATCTTGAATACTGTGTGCTGTGACAGGGTCAGGCCAGATGGCTACAGGAGAGTGCAGGAAGGAAGGTATATTAGCCTCAGGATAAGCAGATCCCTCTTCCCCTGGTAACTGAGCAGGGGTTACTCCAGGTTAATTAGGACACCTGGAGCCAATTAAGAACCTGCCAGAACAGGTTAAAAGCCTTCTCCCTAGCCAGTCAGGGTGGATGATAGGTGTTGTAAGAGTGGAGGTGAGCTGTTGGATAGCTGAGCGGTGTGGAAGCTAACAAGGACCAGGGGTGAACCCCACCCTAACCAGGAGCTAAGGACCCTTCCAGGTCCAAAGACCTGAAGAAAAGGACCCTGCTAGAGGGGAGAGACTGAGCTGTGCATTTGCTGTGGTGTTGCCATGCCCAGAAGGGCTACCAGAGACTAAGGGGTATGGAATGGCTTCCATATTGGGAGCAATTCATAAAACTGAGACTTTTCAGCTTGGAAAAGAGATGACTAAGGGGTCTATAAAATCATGACTGGCATTGAGAAAGTAAATAATGAAGTGTTATTTACTCTTTCTCATAACACAAGAACTAGGGATCACCAAATGAAATTAATAGGCAGAAGTTTTAAAACAAATAAAAGGAAGTATTTTTTCACACAATGCACAGTCAACCTGTGGAACTGCTTGCCAGAGGATGTTGTGAAGGCCAAGACTATAACAGAGTTCAAGAAAACTAGATAAGTTCATGAAGGATATGGCTATTAGCCAGGAGGGCAGGGATGGTGTCCCTAGCCTAGGTTTACCAGAAGCTGGGAATGGGCGACAGGGGATGAATTACTTGATGATTACCTGTTCTGTTCATTCCCTCTGAAGCCCCTGGCTTGGCCACTGTCAGAAGATAGCATACTGGGCTACATGGACCTTTGGCTGACCCAGTATGGCCATTCTTATGTTCTTTACGACCTCACTGAGAACTCTGAGCCTGCAAACTATTACCATCAGTGCTATCATCAGTAATGTATTACAACCTTATTAAAGTTTGCAATACAGGATTTACAAGTTATAATCTCATCATTGCACTTAGTGTTAGGCACAATTTGCAGTTATTATTTTATACAGTATAAGTGCTATAACTGTTAAGCAACACTTGAGTTACTGAATATGTGAAAACGCAGCCAACTGTAGCCTCAGGGATATAATGCAGTTGATGATATGAAACTAAAGCCAAATGCTAAATTGACACAAAGAAGAGTGACTCATGCTAGTTTTCACATTCCATTCACTTCTTCTACTGGAATGTACTAGTACTGAGTCAAACCTAATTACAATTTTGCTGAGTGAGTTGTGACGTTGTGCAGTCTATATGGTTTTATAAAAATATGGTAATGAGTGGATATAATGTAACGAATATGCTTCATGCAAAAGGTCTCTTGTAAGGTATCATTACAAAGCTTATAATCTACTGAGTGTGATCATCCTATTTGTATAAATGTACCACTCTTGTATCTGAAACTAAAAATATGAAATATAACTCTGAGGGCCTATTGTAATTATGCAAAGTGTGGGCCATTAATGGTGGTTTGGAATCTTAATGGCTTCCATCAACCAGGACAATTGACTAGGGCTCTGTTTGCTTGCAGGCCTTCCTGTGAGTCAGGCTGGGAGGAATGAAGGCTTGCAGTCTTACAGTGACATGTGATCATGTCACATGAACTGGAATCCATCTTTAACCTGGTGCTTTTCCAGTGAGGAGGGTGGAAACCCAGAGAGAGACAAAGGATTCCCACTATATGCAAAAGATATATAAAGGGGTGGAACAGAACAGAAGTTGGAGAGGAGCCATCATGAAGAATCCCCTAGCTACCATCTGAACTGGAACAAAAACTGTGCCAGGGGAAAGAATTGTGCCCAGGCCTGTAAGGTGTCCAGTCTGAGGAAAAAACTTACTGAAGCATCTCTGAGGGTGAGATTATCTGTATTCAGTTTGATTACCCATAAATTTGTGCATTTTATTTTATTTTGCTTGGTGGCTTACTTTGTTCTGTCTGTTACTACTTGGAACCACTTAAATTCTATTTTCTGTATTTAATAAAATCAATTTTTACTTATTAATTAACTCAGAGTATGTATTAATACCTGGGGGAGCAAACAACTGTGCATATCTCTCTATCAGTGTTACAGAGGGCAAACAATTTATGAGTTTACTCTGCATCAGCTTTATACAGGGTAAAACGGATTCATTTGGGTTTAGACCCCATTGGGAGTTGGGCAACTGATCGCTAAAGACAAGCACACTTCTGTGAGCTGTTTTCAGGTAAACCTGCAGCTATGGGGCAAGTAATTCAGACCCTAGGTCTTTGTTGTAGCAGATAGGAGTTTCTGGCTCAGCAAGACTGCGTTCTGAAGTCCTGAGCTGGCAGGGAAAACAGAAGCAGAGGTAGTCTTGGCACATCAGTTGGTAGCTCCTTGGGGGCGGGGGGGTTGTGATCCAATCCGTCACAGAGTTGTCAATGTTTATTACTCTGAAGGAAACTAGGAGTGGAAAAAAACACGTGGATAGGTAAGGGAGTCTGACATAAGGATTAAGTTAAATGGTTCCAATTTAATCTTCATTAAATACAAATACTGATGCAAAATAGCATTATACAAAATTAAGCATATGAATCTTTTACAATAAATGCATGTTTGTTACCATGTCATCGGTTCAAGTCATAGAATTTGTTGGACTGTACAGTGTGCAGTTTAAGACTGAGTAGCCAGTAGTGGCTCCAGGCACCAGTGTAGCAAGCGTGTGCCTGAGGCGGCAAGCCGCAGGGGGTGCCCTGCCAGCCCCTGTGACAGCGGCAGTCAGGCAGCCTTCAGCGGCTTGCCTGCAGGAGGTCCGCCGGTCCCACGGATTTGGCGGCAATTCAGCAGTGGGGACACCGAATCGGCAGTACCAGCGGACCTCCTACAGGCAAGCCGCTGAATCCACAGGACCAGGGACATCCCACAGGCATGCCACCGAAGGCAGCCTGCCTGCCGTGCTTGGGGCGGCAAAAAAGCTAGAACTGCCCCTGTGAGTAGTGCATTAATGTAAAATGAAATAACACTGTCTCTTTGTTCTACTTTGATAGTGTATGTTTCAGAAATCTTAAAAAAATCATTTAAAAAGCTAGTGAGGCTGGTGAGGTTGTGATTAAAAAAAATTATGTCAATTACACTACTGGTTGGATCCCGTAGTCAGCAGTGGAGGATAAACATAGACAAACAGAGTTTACTCACTTTTTTCATTTGGGATATATGGAGTTTGTTTAGGTTACTTTTATTCACTTCTTTTCTTACCTCTACACCACCGGATCCAATATCTGGTCAGTCAGGTGTATGTTACTGATCATGCATTGTTTACTTTGGTGCAGAATGTGTGTGTTTCACAGTGAGACTGTAACCATACTGGATACTGTGACATGAACGTATACTACACTATGAGAGAAACAGTGTATGGAAAGCTTGTATGCTCCTCTACCCCCATGAGTGGCTAAGCAATATTAGGGGTCTTCCAGGGTTTTTCTGCTAGGATGAAAATCGATTTTATGAATCAGATATATTTTCGGTGTCATCTTGTTTATTTACAAAAAATATGATCACGGAGTCCTGTTTCCCTGAACATAGTAGAACCAAACAGCAGGCAGATTCCTTGCTCCGAAATCCCCAAGTCTGCCATTCCAGTAAGCCTTGTGTCCAAGAATCTCTGTATCTCTGCTTCCTGTCAGAGTCACACTCACAACACTTTCTCTTGCTTTCTGTCTCCAACATACGCAGCATGCAAAACAATGTCCTAACCTCTGAATTAGCAGCCAAGAAGACCAGCATTAATTATCCAGGGTAGCTCTACTCAAGTCATACAGTCACAGAGTTTAGGGCCAGAAGGGACCACTAGATCATTTAGTCTTACCTCCTGTATTTCACGGGCCACCAACATCACCCAGCATCCGCACACTAAACCCAGCAACCAACATGAGATCAAAGTAGTACAGCTCACTGCTGACTAGGCTATTATGTATTAAAGGCAGAGAATAGGAGGGACCAAGATGCACCAGTGCCAGGTCTGGCCTAGCAATTTAGGTCTTTGGACAGAAGCCTCCACTGTTTACAGCTTTTTCATGACAGAAAATGGCTTTATTGCTCCTGCATTGAGCCTGAAAAAGAGTGCTTAGCACACCCATTTGCATTATTGAAGTCTGTGCTTATCTTTGGATCCAAGACCCACTTGATGGCAGCCATTAGAACCCTTGAGCAAAACAACATCTCCTATTTTAGTTCTGCCCATTTCCCTTCCTGAAGTTTAATATGACTTATAGCCTGAAGATTTATGTCCCAAACAAATACAAATTATACAAGTTTACCTTTACAAGTGTTTTTCTTTCAGGACATTTCACATCACTATCCCAAATCAATTTTACACCCATTTAAATTTTACACCCTTGGAGCTTTCTTCTCCCTGCTAGATTTCCTTTAATCTAACTGGGGAAAGGGGGCACTTTCAGTGGTTTCCTGAAGTGTGTCCATTATTTCTATGGAGTCTGCTAGTTTGAACACACTTTGCCCGCCGTGCTCTAATGGAGAATTCACAACTCTTCCAACCTCAGCTTTGACAGCTGCATTCTCAATTTCTGGGGACAGCAAAGCTGACATACTGACTCATTGGTACCATCTCAAATGGTCCTCATGTTCTTGTGACAAGGTAATATATTTTCTTGGACCAACTTCTGTTGGTGAGACAAGCTTTCGAGTGTAGACAGAGCTCTTCTTCAGGTCTGAGAAATGTTCCCAGGGCTTATCTACACATACCACACTGATGTAGTTGCGCTGCTGTTGTGCTTTAGTGAAGATGCTACTATGCCAATGGGAGAGCTTCTCCCATCAGCATAGTTAATCCACCTCCATGAGAGGCAGTAGCTGTGCCAATGGGAGAAGTCCTCCCATCAATTTAATGCTGTCGCTGGGGGAGAGATTAGGTCAATATAACCACCTCAGGGGTGTGGATTTTCATGCCTCCTCTCCCCCTGAGCAACATAATTATATTGGGCTTGGCTACACTGGAGAGTTGCAGCCCTGGTGGTGGCTTTACAGCGCTGCAACTCACTCACTGTCCACACTTGCAAGGCACATATAGCGCTGTATCTCCCTGGCTACAGCGCTGGTTGTACTCCACCTTGACCTGGGGAATAACGACTATAGCGCTGCTGATGCAGCACTGCTTCACCAGTGTGGCCACCAAAAGCGCTGTTATTGGCCTCCAGAGGTATTCGGAGGTATCCCAGAATGCCTGTTCAACCACTCTGCTCATCAGTTCAAACTCTACTGCCCTGGACTCAGGTGATCAAGTGTCAGACTTGCCCTTTAAATGCCTCAGGAATTTTAAAAATCACCTTCCTGTTTGCTCAGCCAGGTGTAGAGTGCAATCAGTGAATCTTTCCAGGTGACCATGGCTCCACATGGCAAACGAGCCCCAGCATGGAGCAATGGCGAGTTGCTGGACCTCATCAGTGTTTAGGGGGAGAAAGCTGTGCAGTCCCAGCTGCGCTCCAGCCATAGGAATTATGATACCTATGGGCAGATATCAAGAGCCATGCTGGAAAGGGGCCATGACCGGGACACGCTGCAGTGAAGGATTAAAGTGAAGGAGCTGCGGAGTGCCTACTGCAAAGCCCGTGAGGGAAACCGCTGCTCCGGCACTGCCCCCACGACCTGCCGTTTTTACAAAGCGTTGGACTCGATACTTGGGGGTGACCCCAGCTCCACTCTGAGGACCACGATGGACACTTCAGAGCAGGGGGAGGAGGACGGGGAGGAAAGTGAGAGTGAGGGTACTGGGATGGGGGAAGACACCCCAGAGTCCCAGGAGGCATGCAGCCAGGAGCTCTTCTCAAGCCAGGAGGAAGGTAGCCAGTCGCAGCAGCTGATACTTGGTGGAGGACAAATAGAGGAGCGGGTTCCCGGTAAGCGGCTTTTATTTTCAGGATTGAAATTTTTTGGGAGAGGAGAGAGGGTTAGGGCTGCATGCATGCATACCTAGATGCAGAACAGCGCATTGATGTGGTCTATCACATTGCGGTAATCGGCCTCGGTAATCTCTTCAAAAGTTTCAGCCAGAGCGTGGGCTATGCACTTGCGCAGGTTTCTTGGGAGAGCCATGTCATAACATATTCCCAGATTTGGACCTTAGCGTCCAAAATATGGGTGTTAGCATGAAAACCTCCAAGCTTAGTTACCAGCTTGGACCTAGTAAAGCTGCCACCACCCAAAAAATTAGAGTGTTTTGGGGCACTCTGGTCCCCCCAACAACCTTCCCTGGGGACCACAAGACCCAGATTCCTTGAGTCTTATAACAAAGGGGAAGAAACCATTTCCCCCCCCTTCTCCCTTCCAGGTGTTCCCTCCCTGGGTTCCTGGAGAGATACACAGAAGCAAGCTCCGTGCATCTAAACAGAGGGATTCCACCCTCCCTATTTCCAGTCCTGGAAACGCAAGAGAGAGAGCCAAGCTCCCCCCCCACCCCCCTCCTTCACCCAAAGGGAATGCAAAGTCAGGCTAGTAAATCTAACACACACAGATTTCCCCCTGACTTCTTCCTCCCACCAATTCCCTGGTGAGCTACAGACTCAATTCCCTGGAGTTCCCCACTAAAGAAAAACTCCAACAGGTATTAAAAAGAAAGCTTTATGTAAAAAGAAAGAAAAATACATAAAAATGGTCTCTCTGTATTAAGGTGACAAATACAGTGTCAATTGCTTAAAAGAAATATGAATAAACAGCCTTATTCAAAAAGAATACAATTTAAACACTCCAGCAACTATACACATGTAAATACAAAAAAAAACATATAAACCACTGTCCTTTCTGTACTTACAACTGGGTAACAGAAGATTAGAAAAGCAGGAGGCAGAAAAATCCTCTCATAGCCGAGAGGGACAGACACAAGACCAAGAACAAAGGACCCACACACAAACTTCCCTCCACCCAGATTTGAAAAAGTCTTGTTTCCTGATTGGTCCTCTGGTCAGGTGTTTCAGGTTACTCCTTTCCAGGTAAAAGAACATTAACCCTTAGCTATCTGTTTATGACAAGCCACTGTGGTCCTTGTCCCAGTCAGGCTAACGCATCCGCGCCACTGTGCCGTGAGGGGTCGGGGGACCATTGCAAGACACAGGCAAGCTGCATAGGGGCCAGGGCGGAATCCGCATTGCAGTAGAAGACCCTCCTGTGCTTCCCAGGTGACCCGCAGCAGCGAGATATCTTCCAGGATAAACTCCTGTGGAAAATGTTGGAATAGTGTTCAGTGTAGGTGCTCCCTGCAGCTGTTTGCTTTCCCCAATGCACAGAAACTCCGAGGACAGTACATCCCTGAAAAAATCAGTCCCCCTTACTCACCATTTTGGGGCTCCCGTGGGTTATGTGCGCTCTCTTTGGGATGGGAAAATTATGCTATTGTGAAAACTGTTACCCTCCTTAACTGCGGGGGAATAATTGTCTGGTATAAACAATGCTGCCTCTATTAAATGTTGCATTTTTGCTTTACAGATGCAACCTTGAGATCTCGGCTGCCCGTGTTATCAACGGCTGAGAGACTACAAAACCTCTGGAAGAAGCCGTGAAAAAGCAAAGAAGACATGCTGCAAGCAGTTATGCAGCACTCTGTCACAGAGAATCAAAAAGTGCAGGACTGGAGAGAAAAGGAAAGCAGGATCCGCCAGAGAAATGCAGCGGACAGGAAGAAAAGCACAAAGCAGCTGATAAGCATCCTGGAGCACCAGCAGACTCTATCCAGGCGCTCATAGCCATGCAGGTGTAACTCTACCGCGCCTGCCCCCCCCCCCAACCCTTGTCCCAAAGCTCTTTCCGTTGAGTCCCTATGTCAGCTCAAAACTCCCTTCCCCAGCATCCGGGTTCTTACCACCACCACCAGCTGCCTCCAACACCTGTACATTCACCAAGCAGTCCTGAGAACTACAACCCTTACCATCTGCACTCAACCCCCCTCACCATGCAGTATAGCCATCCTGAAGTGCAGCAGTCATTGCACAGCACTCTAGAAAGGACATATTCAAACCTGTGACTGTACAGTTCCCCACCCCACCCCTGGTGCCCTTTTAGGTTCCCAAAAACATGTGTGTCTGTCAATAAAGTTATTTTATTTTCAATAAATGAATTCTTGGCTTTGAAAAGAGTCTTTATTATTGCAGAAAGTCAAAGATACCTTAGGCCAGGAAAGAAACAGGCACTGCAAATCAGCTTAGCAAACACAGATTCCAACTAACATTGTAACCACTGCACTTCACTCCCGTGCAAGGCACCAAACATTACTGTTTGTTTTCAGCCTCAAATTCCTCCCCCAAGGCATCCATAATCCTTGAAGTCCTGTGCTGGGCCTCTCTAGTAGCCCTGCTCTCTGGCTGTACAAATTCAGCATCCAGCGTTGAACCTCGGAGGTCCATACCTGACTGAATTTTTCACCCTTCCATTCACAAATATTATGGAGGGTACAGCACACGGATATAACCGCGGGGATGCTGCTTTCCCCCAAGTCCAGCTTCCCATACAGAGATCTCCAGTTCCCCTTTAAACAGCCAAAAGCACACTCCACAGTCATTTGGCACTGGCTCAGCCTGTAGTTGAACTGTTCCTTGCTGCTGTCAAGGCTTCCTGTGTACGGTTTCATGAGCCACGGCATTAACAGGTAAGTGGGGTCTCCAAGGATCACAATAGGCATTTCGACGTCCCCTATTGCGATCTTCCAGTCTGGGGAAAAAGTCCCGGCCTGCATCTTCCTGAATAGGCCATGTTCCGAAAGATGCGTGCATCATGCACCTTTCCGGGCCAGCCTGTGTTAATGTCAATGAAACGCCCGCAGTGATCCACAAGCGCCTGGAGAACCATAGAGAAATACCCCTTACGATTAATGTACTTGGATGTTAGGTGGGGCAGTGCCAGAATAGGAATATGCATCCCATCTATCGCCCCTCCACAGTTAGGGAAACCCTTTTGGGCAAAGCCATCCACAATGTCCTGCACGTTCCCTAGAGTCACAGTTCTTCTTAGCAGGATGCAATTAATGGCCCTGCAAACTTGCATCAACATGATTCCAACGGTTGACTTTCCCACTCCAAACTGGTTCCCAACCGATCGGTAGCTGTCTGGAGTTGCCATCTTCCAGATTGCACTAGCCACCCGCTTCTCCACCAGCAGGGCAGCTCTCAATCTCGTGTCCTTACACTGCAGAGTAGGGGGCGAGCTCAGCACACAGTCCCATGAAAGTGGCTTTTCTCATCTGAAAGTTCTGCAACGACTGCTCGTCATCCCAGACTTCCATGACGATGTGATCCCACCACTCAATGCTTGTTTCCTGAGCCCAAAAGCAGCGTTCCACGGTGCTGAGCATGTCCATAAATGCCACAAGCAATTTCGTGTCATACGCATTACGCGACTTGCTATCATCACTGACTCCTCACCGTCACTTTGGATCTTAAGGAATAGCTCAACTGCCAAACGTGATGTGCTGGCGGGACTTGTCAGCATACTCCTCAGCAGTTTGGGATCCATTTCCCAGAGAAATCGCGCTGCACAGAAACAATTGAAAGAGGCAAGATGGCGCCAAACGTGGACGGAAAAACAGGGATTTCTGGGATGTGAAGCGATGCCTCATGGGGTGTTGGGACAGGAAGCAGAATAACCTGCACCCTCTGCCCCCTTCCCACAACCCACGGCCCCAGAATGGGAAGAGGTGCTCTGTGGGATAGCTTCCCATAATGCACCACTCCCAACACCACTGCAAATGCTGCAAATGTGGCCACACTGCAGTGCTTTCCCTACACAGCTGTACGAAGACAGCTTTAACTCCCAGCGCTGCACACCTGCAAGTGCAGCCAAACTCATTGATGTAAGTTTGTAGACCTGGCCTCAGAGCATCACAACTAAATACAAGGTAGAACAGATTGTTTACCATAAATAGTTAACTTCATTCAAGGTGAAATGGCCTTGAATGAAGTTAACTATTTATGGTAAACACCTCTCCAGTCATAGGGGAGAAAGACCTTCAAACAACCTACATATGCACAGATAAGTTGACACAAGGTGATTTATGTTGACTTAACTTTGTAGTGTAAGCCAGGACTATGACTCTTCTTTCCCTTTCTTTCTAATCTTAGCTGTGCTTTGTTCTGCTCAGATTGATGGCTGGCTCCAGACTTGATATCTACAACACATCTTAACTCAATCATCGTACATATAAAGGCAATTGAATCATGGGACCTAGATCACTGACACCAACAAATTCTTTCAAGAATACATCAAAGCCATTCTGGAATACAAACCTGTATCTGGAAAGTCAGAGATGTCAACTATTGGCCAAGTCTGACCCAGGATATTGGACACCTGGTAAGCAGTTGTGACATGTGGGGAAATGAAGGCCATGAAGCAAAAATAGAC
Organism: Gopherus evgoodei; assembly: GCF_007399415.2. Classification (NCBI taxonomy): domain Eukaryota; kingdom Metazoa; phylum Chordata; order Testudines; family Testudinidae; genus Gopherus; species Gopherus evgoodei. The sequence continues at coordinate 66,574,924 of NC_044327.1, read as the reverse complement.
AATGAAAATATACAGCATCCTCAACAGACTTTTTGGAGCATAATAGGTGTCATGCTGTCTGGAGTGGCTTCCTCCAGGGATTTCCCTATACCCCCCCCCAAAATTTCTCCAACACACCTCCCCACCAGTTTTGTGAACTAGTTACATGTAGTGTTGCCAATTTAGTGATTGTTTGGAAATTTAAATTTAAATTGAAACATTAATACACACTTTAAAAGCATATACAGTGAATGATAAAATACATGTATTAGAAAACGCATAATAGATTTGAAAAGAGTGAACATAGACTAGATTCTTCATACAGCTGTTGTTTTTTATGACAATGTAAGTGCATTCATTTCGGTGATGTTGGCAACCTAATAATTTCAAATTATGATCTGTAAGCAACTTCTAAATGAGGTCTCCCTGACAGCTAGTGATGAGCTGGGAGGAAAGGCTTAGGACCAGATTGTATTTACATTCACACCTAATCTACCTAGGTATCCAGGAAACAGAGCTGTTGTGACATTATTGATATAAACTGGGACCATATAGAACATGGTTTGCAACCAAGGTTCTGTAGTGGCACCAAATCTTATGTAAATGGGGTCATATAAGGTGTCTAAGACCAGGTTATGGGTTACTGGTTATGATTATGCTGTCTGTATGCCTGTGTCATTTTGTAGTTGAAGTTATGAGTATTGGCTGTATACTGTCTATATTTCAAATTTGTGCTGTGCGTCAGGGTGACACCCCAGACAAGTTGGTGTTAGGTCTGCCTAGCCTGCTTGATGGCCCATTAAGGACCATCAGCTACACAATCGACCTATTGAGAGGAGGTAGATACGCCTTGTAACTCAGCAGGGTGTGCAGGAACTTGCCCATGTGACTGCAGACTCCATTTTGCTATAATTTTCCACAGTAAGAACAAAGAAGTGTTCTTACACCTGGAAGAGCCTATATAAGGCAAATGCCTCATCTTCATCTGGTCTTCAGTCCTATTTCTTACCTCTGGAGGGACTTTGCTACAAGCTGAAGCTCTACACAAGGGACTGATGACCCATTCCAGCTGGAGATGTACTCCAGAGACTTGATTTGAACCTGCAGTTTACTCCATCACTGCTACAAGCCTGAACTAAGAACTTTGCCATTATTGGATGTAATTGATTCCATTTAACCAATTCTAGCTCTCACGTCTATCTTTTTCCTTTTATGAATAAACCTTTAGATTTTAGATTCTAAAGGATTGGCAACAGCATAATTTGTGGGTAAGATCTGATGTGTATATTGACCTGGGTCTGGAGCTTGGTCCTTTGGGATCGAGAGAACCTTTTTTCTTTTATTGGGGTGTTGGTTTTCATAACCATTCATCTCCAGGATGAGTGGCACTGGTGGTGATACTGGGAGACTGGAGTGTCTAAGGAAATTGCTTGTGTGACTTGTGGTTAGCCAGTGGGGTGAAACTGAGGTCATTTTTGTCTGGCTGGTTTGGTTTGCCTTAGAGGTGGAGAAACCCCAGCCTTGGGAGGTAATTGCCCTGTTTAAGCCATTGGTCCTGAATTGGCACTCTCAGTTGGGTCCCACCAGAACTGCATCGTCACAGCTGTGTTGCCCAAATGAAAGATTTTAGCTGAGGTTGGGTTACAAATCACTTGAATGCAGGGGGTAGTGAAATGTTGTTGTTCTTATTGTGGGAGTAGAACTGTACTTAGCCTGTGCTGATTGAGGGCATGAAGAGAGAGGGTGGGGACAGGTGTTTTGCTTGATGGCCTGCCTGAATCACAAGTACTGTTTAACCTTCCCCTCTCCACTATTTAAAGACAGAGCTGATTAGGCTTCAGAGATAGTCTTTTGTTTTGTTAAGTGACCACTACAGCTGAAATCACTGATAATCAGGTCTAAGTGCTCAGACCTGCTGTGGGACAGTGTTTCTGTGGAAAAGACGGCCCGCCTGCACTAGCAGTGAGGTTCCCCCACTGAGAGCTCAGCTGAAATCACTAGAGCTGGGTGGAATGTCAAGAAACCAATTTGAAGAGCTCACAGTGGGAGGTGGCAGCAGAAGGTGATGGCACAGGGCCATTGGCAACGGAGCAATGGAGTGAATGGTGGTACAAAGAACAACAGTGGCCAGAGCGAACAGTTAGCAGCTGGAGGAACGAGCAAGGTGCCTTCTTGTCCCCTGCCTGGGAGGTGAACTCATGTGAAAGCACCTCTGAACTCTGAGTCTCCATTGACCAAGGACAACACCAGTGAGTGGAGTGCGGTGGAGGAAAAAGTGAGGGGCAAATAAACATTTGTTGTTGGATTATATTTTAGTGACTTTGCTTCAGAATGTTAGATTTGTGACTGGGAATGGAAACTTATATAAATATGTTTCCTAGTAGGCCAAGATTTTTAAAATGCATTATTTGCCAAGGTTGTTATCTCACATCGTTGCTATCTTGAGAGGTCATAATGTTGGGGAGTTTCTGTATGTCATAAACAGATGGTTAAGGGTTAATGTCTCTTTTACCTGTAAAGGGTTAAAAAGTTCACCTAGCCTAGCTAACACCTGACCAGAGGAACCAATGGGGGAACAAGATGTTTCAAAAGGAAGGAGGGAAGTTTTTCCTTTGTTTAGAGTTTCAGTTTCAGCCGGAGTGAAAAAGATCAAGGAACCAGCCTCTTATCAGAGTAGTAAGTTTTAGAAAGGAATAAATAGGTTTATGTTTATTTCTTTGCAACCTGTCTTATACAATTAGAGGTAGAATCAAATTGGGTATTTGGGTATTTTTTTGTGTAACTAAATTTGTGCCCAGGGGAACATCCTCTGTGTTTTGAATCTGTTGACTGTGAGAGTAGCTGGTATGCTAATCTCTCCCAGAGGGTTTTCTTTTTCCTTTCTTTTCTTTAATTAAAAGCCTTTTTCTTAATATCTGATTGATTTTTCCTTGTTTTTAGATCGAAGGGGATTGGATCTGGACTCACCAGGGATTGGTGGGGGAAAGGATGGGGGATGGTTAATGTCTCCTTGTTTTAAGATCCAAGGGATTGGATCTGGACTCACCAGGGAATTGGTGAAGGAGTCTCTCAAGGCTACACAGGGAGGGGAAGGTTTTGGGGGGAAAGGGAGTGATCCAGACACTGAAAATTCTGGATGGTGGCAGCGATACCAGATCTAAGCTAGTAATTAAGCTTAGACGTGTCCATGCAGGTCCCCACATCTGTACTCTAAAGTTCAGAGTGGGGAAGGAACCTTGACATGGTGAGCAGCGGTGGGGGATTTTTAGGAACCAAAAGCCAGATTTTTTTTTCCTCCTTTGAGATGCTGGGGAAGCAGTGAAGGAGAGAGACCCTGAAGGCAAACAGATAAAGGTTTTTCTAACAAGGCTTTGTTAGAAAGGATTTCCAGCGGGCCTTAGCTGGAGGGTAATTAACAGTTTGCAAAAGACAAGTTACAAACCAGTTTTTCTGGTTTCTTCTCATTCTGAGAAGTCCAGTTAAAAGCTGTGGGTTTGTTTTTTTTTTAACCTCATGAACCAAGATAGCTCAGGCAGAGGAGGGAAACATGTCAAGCAAGAGAAAAACAAACATACTGCAGGAGCTCGAACTAGCCAAACTCCGGGCTGAGGAGAACCAAAAGGAACATGACAGACAGATGGCCAGAGATGAGGCTGCCCACAAAAGAGCTATGGAGGAGAAACAAAAAGAGATGGAGGTGAGAGAAAGAGAAGAGAAAGCCAAAGAGGCTGACCACCAGAGGGCTATGGAGATCCAGAGGGAGGCCCACAAGCATGCCCTGGAATTAGCAAGGGCTGAGCTGGAGTTACCAGTCAACGCTAACAACCCTTCTCCAGGTACTGTTTCCCATCCCAGGAAATTCCCCACCTACAAGGCAGGTGATGATACTGAGGCCTTCTTAGAAAATTTCGAAAGGGCCTGCCATGGGTACAACATCCCTACAGACCAGTACATGACAGAGCTGAGGCCACAGCTCAGTGGACCCTTAGCAGAGGTGGCGGCTGAAATGCCTAAGGAACACATGAACGATTATAAACTTTTTCAAACCAAGGCCAGAATCAGAATGGGGCTAACACCTGAGCATGCCCATTGGTGGTTCAGAGCCCTAAGGTGGAAACCAGATGTCTCATTTACCCGACACGCCTACCACATTGGAAAGAATTGGGATGCCTGGATATCAGGAGCAAGTGCTAACTCTCTGGAAGAGCTGTCCTTCCTAATGCAAATGGAGCAGTTCTTAGAGGGTGTTCCTGAGGAAATAGAAAGGTACATCCTAGATGGAAAGGCCAAAACTGTAACCGAGGCGGGGGAGATTGGAGTCAAATGGGTGGAAGTGGCAGTAAAGAAAAAAACTACTAGCAGTTGGAGCGAAATATCAGAGGGGGCAAACCGAAACTAAACCCTATCACCAGGGACAACCCATGGCCCCACCTACAACCCAAGGAAAGCCCCAGACCCCTTATTGTCCCACCTCACCAGTCTCCAGCAACCCACCTCGTCCCAGTGCCCAGTCAGCTGGGCGATGTTTTAAATGTAATGAACTGGGACACATAAAGGCCCACTGCCCCAAGAACCCCAACCGATTACAGTTTATTACACCACAATCACACCAAAGATCCCCAGGCCCAGATGCCTCTCAAATACCCTCGAAGCAAAGGGAAACCTTGAGAGTGGGCAGAAAGAAGGTTATCGCGTGGAGAGACACTGGAGCACAAGTGTCAGCTATCCACCATCCTTAGTGGATCTCAAATTCATCAACCTAGAGGCCCAAGTCACAATTCATCCATTCATGTCAAAATCTTTAAACTTGCCTGCAGCTGAGTTGCCTGTCCAGTACAAGGGCTGGTCAGGAATGTGGACTTTTGCAGTCGATGACAATTATCCCATCCCCATGCTACTGGGGGAAGACTTGGCCAACCATGTGAAGCTGGCAAAGAGGGTGGGAATGGTCACACACAGCCAGGCCAAGCAAGCTTCCACATCCAACCCTGTTCCTGAGCCGTCCACCAGGGCCCCGTTTGTGTTACCAAAGACCCAGACAGAGGTGGTGGAACCGGATCTTCTACCCATGAATGCTACAGCCATAGTGAATCCAGTCCCAGAACTGGAACTGGCAAAGAAACCAGCAAGTACCACTAGATGAACCCGCCAAGGAAAGGTCAGCATTCATCACCCATGCAGGAGTGTATGAATTTAATGTGCTTCCCTTCGGGCTGTGAAATGTGCCCGCCACCTTCCAAAGACTTGTAGATGGTCTCCTAGCAGGATTGGGACAATCTGCAGTTGCCTACCTCGATGATGTGGCCATTTTTTCTGATTCATGGGCAGAACACCTGGAACACCTGGAAAAAGTCTTCGAGCGCATCAGGCAGGCAAGACTAACTGTTAAGGCTAAAAAGTGCCAAATAGGCCAAAACACAGTGACTTACCTTGGACACCAGGTGGGTCAAGGAACAATAAATCCCCTACAGGCCAAGGTGGATGCTATCCAAAAGTGGCCTGTCCTAAAGTCAAAGAAACAGGTCCAATCCTTCTTAGGCTTGGCCGGATATTACAGGTGATTTGTACCACACTACAGCCAAATCGCTGCCCCACTAACAAACCTGACCAGAAAGACCCAGCCAAATGCAGTTAAGTGGCCTGATGAGTGTCAGAAGGCCTTTAACAAGCTTAAGGCAACACTCATGTCCGACCCTGTGCTAAGGGCCCCAGACTTTGACAAACCATTCCTAGTAACCACAGATGCATCTGAGTGTGGGGTAGGAACAGTTTTAATGCAGGAAGGACCAGATGAAGAATTTCATCCTGTCGTGTTTCTCAGCAAGAAACTGTCTGAGAGGGAAAGCCACTCATCAATCAGTGAAAAAGAATGCTATACCATTGTGTATGCCCTGGAAAAGCTACGCCCATACGTTTGGGGACGGTGTTTCCAGCTACAAACCGACCATGCTGCGCTAAAGTGGCTTCATACTGCCAAGGGAAACAACAAAAAACTTCTTCGATGGAGTTTAGCGCTCCAAGATTTTGATTTTGAAATTCAACACAAGCTTCAAACAAAGTAGCTGATGCACTCTCCCGTGAAAGTTTCCTGGAGTTAACTGGTTAAATTGTCCTTGGAATATGAAAAATCTTGTAGTTTTACATAATTAGTAGTATATGTAAAGGTGCATGTGTTTCATTAATCTGTTTATTCTAAAATTCTAGGAAGAAATCACCGCCAGTGTGGTTCCACACTGTCTGAGATTTGGGGGGCGTGTCATAAACAGATGGTTAAGGGTTAATGCCTCTTTTATCTGTAAAGGGTTAAAAAGTTCACCTAGCCTAGCTAACCCCTGACCAGAGGAACCAATAGGGGAACAAGATGTTTCAAAAGGAAGGAGGGAAGTTTTTCCTTTGTTTAGAGTTTCAGTTTCAGCCGGAGTGAAAAAGATCAAAGAACCAGCCTCTTATCAGAGTAGTAAGTTTTAGAAAGGGATAAATAGGTTTATGTTTATTTCTTTGCAACCTGTCTTATACAATTAGAGGTAGAATCAAATTGGGTATTTGGGTATTTTTTTGTGTAACTAAATTTGTACCCAGGGGAACATCCTCTGTGTTTTGAATCTGTTGACTGTGAGAGTAGCTGGTATGCTAATCTCTCCCAGAGGGTTTTCTTTTACCTTTCTTTTCTTTAATTAAAAGCCTTTTTCTTAATATCTGATTGATTTTTCCTTGTTTTTAGATCGAAGGGGATTGGATCTGGACTCACCGGGATTGGTGGGGGAAAGGAGGGAGGATGGTTAATGTCTCCTTGTTTTAAGATCCAAGGGATTGGATCTGGACTCACCAGGGAATTGGTGAAGGAGTTTCTCAAGGCTACACAGGGAGGGGAAGGTTTTGGGGGGAAAGGGAGTGATCCAGACACTGAAAATTCTGGATAGTGGCAACAATACCAAATCTAAGCTAGTAATTAAGCTTAGAAGTGTCCATGAAAGTCCCCACATCTGTACCCTAAAGTTCAGAGTGGGGAAGGAACCTTGACACTGAACTAAATATTTTTATTATTATAATTAATTTTTACATAAGAATGGCCATACTGGGTCAGACCAATGGTCCATATAGCCCAGTATCCTGTCTTCTGACGGGGGTCAAGGCCAGGCACTTCAGAGGGAATGAACAGAACAGGTAATCATCAAGAGATCCATCCTCTGTTGCCCATTTCCAGCTTCTGGCAAACAGGCTAGGGACACTCAGAGCATAGTGGTGCGTCCCTCCCCATCCTGGCTAATAGCCACTGACTGACCTATTCTCCAGTGAGCCCCTTAAAAAAAACACCTAGATCTTTGATCCATCTTGAAGCTCCCCTCCCACCCTACGCCAAATTCACCATGTTTAGGGCATTCGCCGAGCTCTATGCTTGCTTAGGGACAGTGAGAAACGGATTCATATGTAAAAAGGAGTGTATTTTACCATAATGATTTAATGCTATAAGTGCTCTCACAAACATGCTTCTGTTTATTGTTTATTGTGCTTCTGCATATGTGACTTTCAGGGGAACCCTCTACACACCAGTGGAGAAGCTCAGCCAGATAAGGACGCAACTGAGGAGGAGCAATGAGGACATGTTTCGAGAGGTACTCCAGTCCTTGGAGGGCAATAAACAAGAATGTGGGGTGTGGAGAGAGACAAGAGAAAATTATAAAATAGACAGGCAAGATGGAAAGGAGAGCCAGGAGTGAATTTTATTGGTCTAAGAGTGGATGATAAAAGTGACAGAGGACTACATGGAGATGTTAAAGTCCCTAATCACACTGCAGGCAGAATTTATGTGTGCTCCCTCCCACCCACCGCCCCTTCGAGCTGATACAGAACTGCTTACTATGCTCTCCCCAGACTCCTCCCACTCATTCCTTCCAGCCTCTCAGCCCATCTTGGTACCCTGTTAACTCCACTCCTTTGGACAGCTTCCAAAATGATACCTGGACTTACAAACAGCTATGAGAGTCTACCCTGCCCTTCACTGTTATCTCCCTTCCCACCAAGTCTTTTGTGTGTTTTGTTAATTGGTATTTAACAAAAACATACTTTCTGAAAGATAATCTTTATATGTCTTCTATACATGGTGGTTGCTGCTGAAATTAATACACAGTGGCAATTGGATCATTTGCAGATTACAAATCACAGTCAGGAATCATTAAAATTTTCATGCAAGGTGCCACGTTAAAACATGGCAGAGAGATGTACAGAAAGACACCATTACTGGTGGTCATTGTCAAAATGCTGCCTCAAGGCCTCTCTGATGCAAATAGTCCCCCATTGTACCCATCTAATAACCCTGGTATCTGACTGTTCAAAATCAGCCGCCAGGCGATCTGCCTCTGCGTTCCATGCCAGGGGAAACTTTTCACCCTTAGACACACAAATATTATGCAATGCACAGCAGCTGCTATGATCATTTAGGTTTAACCTGTCATAAAGGCAGTGCCAGCACACTTTTAATCTGCCAAATGCACATTCTATAGTCATTCTGCACCTGCTCAGCCTATTGTTGAAGCACTCCCTGCTGCTGTCCAGGTTTCCCGTGTAAGGCTTCATGAGCCATGGAAGTAAGAGGTACGCTGGGTCTCCTAGGATCACTATGGGCATTTCAACATCCTCCACTGGAATGTTCTGGTCTGGAAGGAAAGTCTCAGCTGCAGCTTTCTGAACAGGCCAGTGTTCCTGAAGGTGCATGCGTCATGCACCTTCCCTAACCACCCCGCGTTGATGTCAGTGAAATGCTCACAGTGATCCACAAGCATCTGCAATACCGTAGAGAAGTACCCCTTTCTATTGATATACTCTATCGCAAGATGGTCCAAGGCCAAAATTGGGAATTAAGGAATACCATTGCTGCAAGCCATCCACTATTTTATGCACATTTCCAAGAGTCGCAGTCCTTCTTAGAAGAATGTGATTAATGGCCCTGTACACTTCCATTAACACAGCTCCAACAGTGCACTTCCCAACTCCAAACTGATTCATGCCCGATCAGTAACAGTCTGGAGTTGCCAGCTTCCACACTGTGATTGCCACATGCTTCTCCACCGAGAGGGCAACTCTCATTTGAGTGGCCCTGTGCCACAGGGCTTGGGCAAGCTCAGCACACAGTTCCAGGAAGGTGGCTTTCTGCATCCAAAAATTCTGCAGCCACTGTGTGTCATCCCAGGGCTGCATAACTATAGAAATGCACCACTCATTGCTTGTTTCCTGAGCCTAAAAGCGATGGTTCACCAAGTGTAGCTGCTCTGTGAATGCCAAAAGTAACGTGGTGTTGTTTCTTTCCATGGCATGCAGCAGGTCAGGCAACTCTGATTCCTGTTCATATTGGGTGTGCATGATATACTGCATGGCCAGCCGTGATGTGTTCATAACAGTGACCACAGCAGGGGAGAGCGCACAGTAAATAAGGGCCATTGAAAAATACTGTAAGAAACCCATGGAATGATAGGACGTAAAAAAATGCATCATGGGATGCTGAGCCCACACCCAAGATGCACTGCTATCCATTCTGCCTTCCCGCAAGTCCTAGCTACAGAAAATGGCAAGTTGCACAGTTGGATAGCTACCCACAGTGCACTGCTTTGACTTTCAATGCTAGAACACCAACTGTGGATGCACTCTACCAATAGAAAGAGCATTGTGCAAACCTGCACAAGTGATGTAATTTATAGCACTTTTTTGTCGCTGGCATAAATTAAATTGACAAAACTCTGTAAGGTAGACAGGCCTAGTATTTACTTTTGTTTCAAGAGGGACTGTTGTCAGATTAAACGCTGCCCTAAGACTTTAACCTCTTCCTAATGACTTAGTTTTACATGTGGGAAATTAGTTTCTTTCCATTGACTTCAGAAGTGTTTATCCAAATGATAATACGTTTACCCTTTCAGATGGGACTCTGGTTCTTGTTGATTTGTTGTTGTTGTTGTTGTTGTTGTTGTTTTTTAATGAATACAAAACCATTTTAGTTTGATGTGTTTTGTTTTCTTAATTTTTCTAAACTGGAACAGCTGCCCTGGGCAAAGTCATTCATTGTCCATTAAGATTTTGTTTTCCTTTCTTTCATGCCCAGATAGATCATTTCTGTTCATCTTAAACTGAACACATTGTAATGCATTTATAAGTCATATCCTGCTTCTCTGTGTATCTTCACTGCAGAGTTAACCCAGTCTCTTATTCAGCTAGTGCTCCAACCTCGTTCCCAAAACCTCTCATCTGAATTTACTGATTCTTTCAGCCTGAGCTAGCTGGCCATCCTGGGGCACAGGCAAAGCCTTGGTTCAGCTTTCACATGGACTGGTAACCTGCACACTTTGCAGCAAAGATGCAGGCTAAACCACCGGAATGTTGATAGTCCTCCAGTGCCTGCCCACTATTTCCCCTGTGTCTCCTGCTTAATCCTTACCCCAGTCTCTTCATTGTGTTCCTGTGCCATACACTGAGTGTGCCACTTCTCAGCTCCCTCCCTCATCTCAGCACTGTGGGCCTGTGCCATGTACTGAATATACCCACTCCCAGCTCCTCAGCCCAGTCTGAGTACTGTGTATCTCTATGCCATACACCAAGCACGACTGAACCCAGTGTCCAGCACAGACCTAGAGTATGGCTACATTTACATTTGTGCAGCGCTGGGAGTTACAGCTGTGTTTGTACAGCTGTGTAGGGCCAGTGCTGCAGTGTGGCCACACTGAGAGCTACCAGCGCTGCAGTGTGGCCACATTTACAGCATTTGCAGCGCTGTTGGGAGTGGTGCATTGTGGGCAGCTATCCCACAGAGCACCTCGTCCCATTTTGGCGCTGTGGCTTGTGGGAAGGGGACGGAAGTGTGCGGGTCTTTCCTCTTCCTGTTCCAATGCCCCATGGTGCTTTGCTACACATTCCAAGCAGTTTGGCGGCATTGTGAGTCTGCAGCGCGATTTCTGTTACAAATGGAGCCCGAGCTGCTGAGGACCTTGCTGATGAATGTTGCCAGCACATCACACATGGCAGTGGAGCTATTCCTTCAGCTCCAAAGTGACAGTGACGAGTCAGACGATGATATTGATTCCAGACCCGCAAGACACTAAATTGCTTGTGGCAGTAACGGACGTGCTCAGCACCGTGGAACGCCACCTTTGGGCTCGGGAAACCAGCACTGAGTGGTGGGATCACATCGTCCTGCAAGCCTGGGATGACAAGCAATGGCTGCAGAACTTTCGGATGAGAAAAGCCACTTTCATGCGACTGTCTGCTGAGCTCGCCCCTACCCTGCGGCGCAGGGACACGAGATTGAGAGCTGCCCTGCCAGTGGAGAAGCAGGTGACTATTGCAATCTGGAAGCTGGCAACTCCAGACAGCTACCGATCGGTGGCGAACCAGTTTGGAGTGGGAAAGTCGACCGTTGGAATAGTGTTGATGCAAGTTTGCACGGCCATTAATCGCACCCTGCTAAGAAGAACTGTGACTCTGGGGAACGTGCAGGACATTGTGGATGGCTTTGCACAAATGGGTTTCCCTAACTGTGGAGGGGCAATAGATGGGACGCATATTCCTATTTTGGCACCACCCCACCTGGCATCAGAGTACATTAATCGCAAGGGGTATTTCTCTGTGGTTCTCCAAGTGCTTGTGGATCACCGTGGGCATTTCACTGACATTTACTCAGGATGGCCTGGAAAGGTGCATGATGCACACATCTTTCGGAACAGTGCCCTGTTCAGGAAGCTGATGGCCAGGACTATTTTCCCAGACCACAAGATCACAGTAGGGGACGTCGAAATGCCCACTGTGATCCTTGGAGACCCCGCTTACTCGTTAATGCCTTGGCTCATGAAACCGTATACAGGGAAGCTTGACAGGAGCAAAGACCGGTTCAACTACAGGCTGAGCTGGTGCAGAATGACTGTGGAGTGTGCTTTTGGCCATTTAAACGCGCGCTGGAGGTGTCTCTACGGGAAGCTAGATTTGGGGGAAAGCAGCATCTCCACTGTTATATCCACGTGCTGTACCCTCCATAATATTTGTGAAGGGAAGGGTGAAAGATTCAGTGAGGAATGGGCCTCCGAGGTTCAACGCCTAGAGGCTGAATTTGCACAGCCAGAGAGCAGGGCTACTAGAGAGGCCCAGCAAAGGGCTTCAAGGATTAGGGATGCCTTAAGGGAGCAATTTGAGGCTGAAAGCCAACAGTAATGTTTGGTGCCTTTGCTGTGCCCGTTTTTCCCTTGGGGTACAGTATTTATCACTTTCTTCAATAATAAAAAATGTTTTATAAGCCAAGAAATCATTTATTCAAAATACAGTACATAAAAGGGCAGGGGGGTAGGGTGGTGGACTGTACATTCAGAGGTATGAATATGTCCTGCTTGGATTGCTGTTCAATGCCTGCTGCACTTCAGGATTAATATGCTGCATCGTGATGGGGGTTGAGTGCATAGGGTAAGGGTTGCAGTTATCAGGACTGGTTGGGGTACAATATTTATCACTTTCTGCAATAATAAAAAATGTTTTAAAAGCCATGAAATCATTTATTCAAAATACAGTACATAAAAAGGCAGGGGGGTAGGGTGGTGGACTGTACATTCAGAGGTTTGAATATGTCCTGCTTGGATTGCTGTTCAATGCCTGCTGCACTTCAGGATTAATATGCTGCATCGTGATGGAGGTTGAGTGCATAGGGTAAGGGTTGTAGTTATCAGGGCTGGTAGGTGATCATACAGGTGTTGGGGGTAGCTGGGGGTGGTAAGAAACAGGCTGCTGGAGAAAGGTGTTTTGTGCAAATACTGGGGAACAAGAGAGAGAGCTTTGGGAGGGGTGGGGGTTACCACGGTACTGATCTGCCTGCAAGGCTATGAGAGACTGCATACAGTCAGTTTGGCGAGCCAGGAGGCTTATCAGCTGCTTCGTGCTTTTCTTGGTAGCCAATTCCTTTCTCCTGCTTTGTGTTTGCTTCCACTCATGCATTTTCTTTCTCCATTCCTGCATCTTCTTACTCTCTCCGGCGTACTGATTCATAACTGCTTTGATCAACTCTTCTTTTGATTTTCTAGGATTTTTCCTCAAGTTCTGTAACTATCGGGCAGACGGTGATAGTGCTGGATTATTCAAGGTCACTTAAAAAAACCTAAATAGAAACATTTAATACAGAGGCTACATTGTTTATTATCACAGTGAAGGAGTTTGTAGACTTTTTGTAGCATCATTCCCACATACCTAACATAGCACAGAGAGGCCACGGCAGCGAAGGCATGGCGAGCAATGGGGTGAGTGTTTCTGCCATGACTTCACCTAGGAAGGGGAACTGCCTGAGGGCTCACTGGGATTTCTGTGCACTGGGGAAAGCAGAGAGCAGGGACCTGCACTGGGGAAAGCAGAGAGCAGGGACCTGGGGACCTGCACTGGGGAAAGCAGAGAGCAGGGACCTGGGGACCTGCACTGGGGAAAGCAGGGACCTGGGGACCTGCACTGGGGAAAGCAGAGAGCAGGGACCTGCACTGGGGAAAGCAGAGAGCAGGGACCTGGGAACCTGCACTGGGGAACGCAGAGAGCAGGGACCTGCACTGGGGAAAGAAGAGAGCAGGTACTTTGGGACCTGCACTGGGGAAAGAAGAGAGCAGGTACTTTGGGACCTGCACTGGGGAACGCAGAGAGCAGGGACCTGCACTGGGGAAAGAAGAGAGCAGGTACTTTGGGACCTGCACTGGGGAAAGCAGAGAGCAGGGACCTGCACTGGGGAAAGAAGAGAGCAGGTACTTTGGGACCTGCACTGGGGAAAGAAGAGAGCAGGTACTTTGGGACCTGCACTGGGGAACACAGAGAGCAGAGACCTGCACTGGGGAAAGAAGAGAGCAGGTACTTTGGGACCTGCACTGGGGAAAGCAGAGAGCAGGGACCTGCACTGAACACTATCCCTACATTCTCAACAGGATTTTCTACTGCCAGATATATCACTGCTGCGTGTTACCTGGCAAGAGAGGGAGGGTCTTCTACAGCAATGTGGATTCCACCCTGGTCCCTATGCAGCTTGCCTGTGTGCAGCAATGGTCCCCCCACCCCTCACGGCACAGTAGCGCGGACGAGTTAGCCTGACCAGGACAAGGACCACGGTGGCTCTCCCTATAAACTTGCACAAGCACATTGCCCACACTCTGGCTGCAACTTTTGAAGAGATTACCGAGGCCGATTACAGAGACGTGATAGACCAAATCAATGGGCTATTCCACATTTAGGCATGCATGCAGGCAGCCATAACCCCCACCCTCCTCTCCCAAAACATTTCCATTCTAAAAATAAAATCTGCTTACCGGGAACACACTCCTCTGCTTCTTCTTCACCAACAAGTTCCAGCTGCTGCGACTGGCTAGCCTCCTCCTGACTTGAGAAGAGCTCCTGGCTGCATGCCTCCTGGGACTCCAGGGTGTCTCCCTCCACCCCAGTAGTCTCACTCTCCACTTCCTCTACACCCTCCCCCACTTCTCCCTGCTCTGAACTCTCCATCGTGCTCCTTGGATTGGCAGTGGGGTCACACCCAGGTATGGCATCCAGCTCCTTGTAAAAACGGCAGGTCGTGAGGGCAGCTCCTGAGTGGTGATTTCCCTCACGGGCTTTGCAATAGGCACCGCGCAGCTCCTTTACTTTTACCCTGCACTGCAATGCGTCCCATTCATGGCCCCTTAGCAGCAAGGACTTTGATATCTGCCCATAGGTATCATAATTTCTACGACTGGAGCGCAGCTGTGATTGCACAGCTTCCTCACCCCAAACACTGATGAGGTCCTGCAGCTCGGAAGTGTTCTATGCTGGGGCTCGTTTGGGGCATGGAGGCATGGTCGCTGATTGATTGATTGATTGATTGCACTCCACACCTGGCTGAGCAAACAGGAAGGGGATTTTTAAAATTCCCGGGGCATTTAAAGGGCAGGTCACCTGAGCCCAGGGCAGTGGAGTGTGAAACGATGAGCAGAGTGGCTGAAAAGGTATGCTCGGATACCTCCTAATACCCTGGAGGCCAATAAAAGCGCTGTTGGTGTCCACACTTGATGACCAGCGCTGCATCACCAGCGCTGGAATCGCTACACCCGAGGCAGACCAGGTGTACAGCCAGCGCTGCAACCAGGGAGTTGCAGCGCTGGCTGTGCTTTGCAAGTGTGGACACAGAGTGAGTTGCAGCGCTGTAACCCCATTAGCAGCGCTGCAACTCTCCAGTGTAGCCATGGCCCTAGTTTATCATGCATATTGTTTCTTGGTAGTGGTTCAGCAAGCCTGTATCAGCAGAGAACTGATTAATGCTGTCTGGGACTCTTTCACTGGCCTTTCTGGTGCCATTTTCAATGTCGCAACTAGTCGCTCCCATATGTTCCCAGGCCCTCACCACCTTCTGGACTTCATATCCCTGACATAGTACTGCCCATCACACTGCTACGAGGCAGGGCTTGTATAGATGGCAGTGGGGGTGCATTTGTAGAGTGCTGAACTTCCTTAAATTGATCGTTAGGTCCCAGACACAAAGCAAAAATGCCAGGTTGAGAGTGTTAATGTGTACAGCATGTAAACCACTTGAGTAGAGGATTTGAACTCATTGTTCTTGGCTTTTAGGAATAGCACTTTTTCCCTCAAACCAATTGAGTATATTAGATGTCGTGCACAAAAGAAGTTCTGAGGAAGCAATAGCTCACACTGATATTTTATTGTCTGTAAGCAGAGGTACTAAAGCTTGTGTAGCACTATAACTTATGAAACATTTCTAAATTGGTCCTTGGTACCATTCAGTAGCTGATCTCTGGAGCAGTGTATGCTATAAATGTTATGATGGTCAGAACTTTAGATTTTCCTTAACTCTGTACTAAAATAATGTTATTAGAATCTGAAAATATGATCAGCTCGTGTTAGGTGGCGTCAAGAAACCGTTGAACAAATGACCCAGTGACTTGCATTTCTTTACTCACACCAGTCTTCTATAACTTTAGGAAGTCTGCAGACTCCCAACCATTTCAGGCTGTGTTCTTGTTGGAATTGAGTCAGTCCCTCTGGGGTAGGTATGATCTTCTGCTTGTTTCCTGACTGACAGATGGTACCCCAGACGGAGGTCTCAGAGCCGTAACTAGGTATTTTTGCAACCGAGGCAAGAAAATAAAATTTCGCCCTCCCCTAGGGCTGGACCTTCAGTGGCAATTCAGTGGTGGGTCCCTCAGTCCCTCTCAGAGCCTGCCACCAAATTGCTGCCGAAGAATGAATGAAGGGGCGGTGGTAGAGCCTGTGATTTTTGGGGGGTCAATGAATAATTTTTGACTGCTTGGGCTGGTCATGTTGCTTCCAAGATGGTCTTTGATTCCAGTCCAGAGAGGGACTCACACGTTAAGAGAGAAGGGAGGTGCTGGATATCAGCAGTGGCCTACTAGGGATCAGCATGTGTCCTGAGAATGCTGGGAGTTCAGGTCTGCAGGGCAGGATCAGGGGTGGCAGGTTTGTAGATATTTTGGTGGTGCCCAGAACTTGCCCTCACCCAAACTCCACCCCCACCCACTCAAGGTTCTGGAAGGGAGTTTGGGTAAGGGAGGAGGTCTGGGGTGCAGGCCCTAGGCTGGGGCAGGGGATTGGAGTGCAGGCTTTGTGAGGGAGTTTGGGGATGGGAAGGAGTGCAGCGGGAGGGGATGCAGGGGTAAGGGCTATGGGTTGTGGCTGCAGATGAGGGGGTTGGAGTTTGGGAGGGGCTCAGGGCAAGAGTAGGAGTGTGTGGGTGAGGGCTCCGGCTGGGACTGGGGATAAGGTGTTTGGGGTGTTAGAGGGGCTCAGGGTGAGAGTAGGGGTGAAGGCTCTGTCTGGGGCTGGTAAGGGAGGTTTGGGGTGTGGGAGGGACTCAAGGCTGGGGTAGAGGGTCAGGGTGCAGCAGGATGAGGGCTCTGGCTGGGACTGGGGATAAGGTGTTTGGGGTGTTAGAGGGGCTCAGGGCTAGGGCAGAGGGTTGAGGGTGAGGTGGGGGGTGTGAAAGCTCTGGCTGGGGGTATGGGCTCTGGAGTGGGGCAGGGCTGGGGATGAGTTTGGGGTGCAGGCAGGCTGCTCCAGAACAGGGGCGAGAGAGGAGGACTTCCCCCAGCCCTTTCCCTGCTAGCAGCAGCAAGCTCTGGGGGATGAACCCCCTTTCCTGCCCCCCCAGCAGCACACTCAGTCCCACCACTGTCACTGCACGTGCTCCTAGGGCCCCTCTCAGGTCCAGGAATCTCCCTTGCCTACCCCGTGGTGAGTGCTGCGGGGCGCTGCATGCACCTCCTTCCCTGCTGTTGCCCCTGACTGTAGCCTCACTGTGGGTGAGGGATGGGGCTGCCTCCTTGCCCAGCATGAGGCTGGAGTGGTGACTGCAGGCAGGGGGGGACCTGTGCTGCTGGAGGGTCCCATTGGAAAATGAAAGGGTCTAAGGGGGAAGGGCAGGCTCACAGTCAGTCTGCCCTGGCAGTAAAATGGGAGAAGGGGGCACTAGGACCTTGCAGCAGCATTTGCTGCAGGGGAAAGACAGGGACTCTCTGCTCCTGGACCGGGGAAGGTCATGGGGGAAGCAAGTCCCTGCCGGCAGACACTCGGGGGAAGCGCGGGGGCGGCAGGTGAGGATGGGGAGAGGAAGTCACCTGGGTTATAAATATCTCCGTGCCACCAGCAATTTTTTTTCCTCCACCTCTTTCTGCGCCCCCCGAGCTTTGTGTGCCTGAGGCAAGCGCCTCACTCACCTCGCCCTTGTTACGGCACTGGGAGGTCCCTTATGCAGCAATCCGCCTCTCCCTCCAGAGGTGTAGCGAGCGCCCTCCGTACCCTCTGACCAGAGGGGGCCCCACAAGGAAGGGGGCCCCTAAAAGTGGCAAAAAAAATGTAAGGTATAACTAGGTAAGTGACATTTATTGACGCTATTGCACAATCCATGTCGGTTTTACTGACAAAACCGTGAAGTCATTATGATACATCATAATGCTATTGGCTACATCAGTTGTCTGTCGGTCAGTTTCGAATTTTAGTTGGACCCATTCAAAGAATGTGTATTTGCATTCATAATGGCGGTCGGCGGATAAATGTTATTAATTTAGTTGTTTAGTTTTTTATCGTTTCCAATGCAGAAGCGTGCTTTGTGATGTCTAAGAGAATGTATAAGAGCGGAGCTAGTAAACGAAAGGCAGCAAAAGATGCCGAGAAGGAACTTGAGAAAATTCCAAAGTTGTCAACGTATTTTGCGCTGCAATCCAACATACAGGTACGTTGAAACGGACAGTGCTAGCAGCGACGAATCGTATCCAGAAGTGCTTCAAGTGAGGTCGAAGGTGAAGCCAGTTGTTTACCAAACAAACTGTGACAGATATTCCAGCTGCTGCCGGGAAAGAAGTATCTGAATCTGAACCACTGACTGATGATCCAGGAGATTGGCCATCTATAATATCGGACAGGCAAGTGTGTGACATTGTTGCACGTGGCCCACTGCAGCAGAATGAAAGTTACGAATTTCCATTTAAAGAGGAAAGACGGAGGTTCACAAGTACTCATTTCTATCGAACCATGGCAAATGGCGAGAAAATAAGACGTTCATGGTTAATGTACTCAGTTCAGAAAGATACCATTTTTTGTTTTTGTTGTAAATTATTTGGCACTGGCGACATACCGCTACGTCGTGGAACATCTGTTTGGAAAGCACTGTCAAAAAGACTTCAGCAGCATGAAACAGGCAAAGGTCATCAAGACTGTATGGTGAAATGGTTTGACCTTCGGTCAGGCATAGTAAACCGTACATCTATTGACCAACTTGAATTGCAGGCTTTTCTGAAAGAAAGAGATTTCTGGAGAAATGTTGTCAAATGCATGGTTGATGTCGTTATTTTCTTGTCCGAAAGAAACTTGGCATTTCGAGGAAGTAATGAAAAGCTCGGCGATCCTTCGAATAAGAAGAGAATGTTTGATTATGAATGTGCTGATGATTCGAGTCGTCTTTCTGCCGAAGAAAAATTCAAATTGCAGTTCTTTCTTGTTCTCACTGAACAGGCCATATCTTCTGTTTCGTCGCGATTTGACCAACTTGTGGAGTGGTATAAGTTGTTTGGATTTCTGTACAACGCTAACAGTCTGAAGCAGTGTCACAGAGAAAATGAACTGGAGAATCACAGCAAAAATTTTGAAAGAAAAATGGGAGACAGTGATGCCAACAAACTCATAATGGAATTGAATCGTTTTATTTATGTCATCGAGAAAGAGAGAGGACTTGTCACGGCAAACAATTTTTTAATGTACATATACAAGAACAGCCTTCAGGAGATATATCTGAATCTTTGCATTTGCATCAGAATTCTTCTGACCACACCAGTTACTGTCGCTGGTTCTGAAAGGAGCTTCAGCAGAATGAAACTGATCAAGAATATCCTGCGCTCAACCATGACAGATGACAGGCTTTCTGCGCTTGCAGTTATCTCAATCAAAAACAAGATTGCCAGATCTCTGGACTATGATGCATTGATTAACCAATTTGCGGAGAACAAGGCTCGAAAGAAGCGCTTTGCGTAAATACGGAATACATGTACACTGTAGACCTATGTATACATAATATGAACCCTGTATATTATATAAAATAAATACCGCATTCCAGTTTCTCCATTGTAAGGGGCCCTGGACATATGTTCGGAGGGGGCCACGTTCTTTGTTGCTACGGCCCTGTCTCCCTCCAAACCTGTGCAACAAAATTCAGCAGGAGTGACAGGGGGAATGCACTAAAGCAGCCTTGCTGCTGCTGCATTACTGGCAATCAGTCCTTAATTATTTATTACCCAACCATGCCGCTAATGGGAATCATTTATGGTAGGGAGAAGGCCTTTAAAAAGGAGTAAACTGCAGGCAGCTGTGAGTGAGTATCCTGAGCAGGAAATGATTGGTGTGATTCCTGAAGTCCTAGGAGGCTCTCCTATTCTGGAGATCTCCTTCTCTGACCCTATGAGGGATGCAGCAAACTCCCAGCATAAGCCTGGTGGAGTGAGCCTGATTCAGTGGCCCAGCCAGAAAGATGGCTCAAAAACCTCTAAGTGGACAACACTGAAGCAAGAAGGTATTGTTGAGTTTTTTCCCTTTGACTTGGTGCCAGGAATGAGTTATTATTGGGGTTCTGAGATACAGGAGTTTGTAATAGCAGGACCATTGGTGCCAATGGAGCACTGATACAGCAGAACAACTGTCTGCATTGACTGCCATTGCATCACCTCTAGTTATTTAAGTGCCGAAAAAAGGCACCTCTGCCACCTACATTTCCAAGTGTAGGTCAACCACCATAGGACAGTAGTGGAAACTCCCTGTAGCATTCTCTAGGAAGCTAGAGGTTACCATCCAACACCTGCTTCCTTTACTAGTGCCTGCTCTTGCTAACTTACTCTCTCTCTGCTTTGGAGCTGCTCTATCTTCATCACGACTGCTGACTGAAATATCTGACAGTTGGCACTTCCCCGTCAGCTACCTATGTCTCACCTACCTATCCTGGACCTTTGCCTTGGTCACACCATAGGGCAGAAGGATCCTGGCTGTGCAAGACCAATTGAAGATCCCCATGCCACCACTGATTGCTTCTGTCTCTGCTTCATGCCACAAATAACAACTCTTTAACTCTTAATAAATTTCATGCAAGTTAGAAATGGTGCCTTAAAAGATTCCGGAATGTTGCCCTACTGTAAAATTTCTCTTTTAAAATATGTGTTCAGGTGAATCATTTTGCTATAATATCTAGCACAGGGGTTGGCAACCTTTCAGAAGTGGTGTGCCGAGTCTTCATTTATTCACTCTAATTTAAGGTCTTGTGTGCCAGTAATACACTTTAACCTTTTTAGAAGGTCTCTTTCTATAAGTCTATAATATATAACTAAACTATTGGTGTATGTAAAGTAAATAAAGATTTCAAAATGTTTAAGAAGCTTCATTTAAAATTAAAATGAAATGCAGAGCCCCCCTGGACCGGTGGCCAGGACCTGGGCAGTGTGAGTGCCACTGAAAATCAGCTCGCATGCCACCTTTGGCACACATGCCATAGGTTGCCTACCCCTGATCTAGCACCTACCTACCAGTGAGAATGGGAAATGGGAGCATTACATAGCTTTCCATATTGCTAAAGCACACGAAACATGGATCGGCAAGGCTAATCTAAAAGCATTTATGATCATATTATTTATGCACACCATACACTTAGCTTGACCAAAAGTATTTGGTAACTTTCAAATATTTTAATCGCAAACAAGGTAAAGAAAACACAAAACTGAAATCATTTTTACCAGTCAACATTGTCTAGATTCACCATTATTTAGTTTTTTTAAAATAGTCTTTAACATCAGTAGGACTACATGGTTGAAATAAAGAGGACAGGATTTTACCCATAAAGGAAAAAAAGCTAAGGATCTTTATAAAGTTTCTTTACAGGAGGCACGTGACTTGTGTGTCTGTCTCTCTTTTTGCCTGCATCTGCTCTGTGGAGGTAAAATGATTCAGCATGCCATACACTTCCCATTGGGGAGGTTGGCAAACCCGCTTCTTGTTCTTAGATTTTCCTGTCACTCAAGTACAGCTGTTTATAAAATGTGCCTGCTCTCAAAATTCTCTTGACTCCTAGAGCCTTAAAACAAATAATGTCCACTAACCAATACTGGAAATGTAAAATAGAAGAAAGTGCATGAGTCATACAGTAAATACAATGGGGAACAACAGAATAATAACCTTATTCCAGAAATTACATTTAAAAAAAATAAACCTAATACCAATTATATTACAAGCCATATCTATTTGTTTCTTTACTACACACAGTGTTGTTGTAGCTCTGGCAGCCCAGGATATTAAAGAGACAAGGCGGGTGAGGTAATAGTCTTTATTGCACCAACTTCTTTTGACAAGAGATACAAGCTTTCGAGATCTAAGTGAGCTTGAAAGCATGTCTCTCTCATCAGCAAAAGTTAGTCCAGTAAAAGATATTACCTCACACACTTTCTCTCTCTTGGCTCTCTTTACTGCACACCATTTTCATAAGCTCATCAATATTTTTTAGACAATGTTTCCAGCATAAATCTCACGAACAGCGGGGAAAGAAGAAATGCAAGTCAATCAGACCAAAAAACTTCATTACCAATAAGGAAATCCCCCATATTACCTGAAGTTTGGAATATGAGGAGAACATCTCATCTGTATTTCCCCAAACCCAAGTGCAAGCACACAGCAGATAGAGCATGTTTCTTTTTGTGAGACAAAATTTTCAGAAGAAAGCACTGATTGCGGATTAAAATTTCATTTAATGATTAAAGCTCTCCCCTTTTTGTTGTATTGCCAGTATTTGTTGGTTTTATTCCAGTTCCAGTTTTGTAGCTGTAGCTACAACTTACTATATCTCCCATAACATCTTTAACCAAGGCTCCACTAAAAATTCTGTTATATCATTATTCAAGGTTGTTACACCATTAGCTTTAATAATGTATAAACTGCTGTGCAAGTGAAGTGTCAAATAATTAAAGAGATTTACTATAGGTAAGGGATACTGAGCAGTGCAATTCATGAGTAAAAGTTCATAATTGATATATATTGAGATATATTTGGCTACATATATACACATTCAATATATTTTCACATGCAATTTTTAGAATGATCTTAAACTCAAATTTTCACAACTATGATTTATGGAATTATCATACTTTAAAATATTCATACAAGTATTTTATATATGACAAAAATTAGTAGAGGTATATATTCATACTGTGTATATAATATATACACAAACATCTACTTCTCCTCCTCCCAAACAACTTTTTTGGTTAGTTTAAAATATAATCATTCCAAAAAGTACATTTGTGAAAGTTTGCATTTAAGCTTGTTACAAAAATGGCAAAGCACAAAGAATTCTATTTCACAGGGTAATTTTTGAGAAAGTTTAAAGTAATTGAAAATGGGGCGTTAAAATGAAGGTGGCCAGTCAATGTTAATAATAGCATCATTACTGCAATACTGTACATATAAATGCATATGCATTATTATGCCTAACTAGTAGCTTAAGCTAGTAACTTTAATTAGGTCCTCTCTCCTCACTTGAGTTATGTCTTACTCCTTTAACCTTAAGTAACATTTAAACACTGCATATATATTTCAACAGAAATGCTTACTCATTTCCAAAATGTCCGTAGCTAACAGATAATACATTCACTCCAGTGCAGAAGGCTAGCACAGACCATATAACCACTTATGATCCATATTTACAGTTCAACATGAGTCTAAGTTGTGTGAGGCTATGTGAACTATTCCTTACGTAGCAGAAAGCCAGGCAGGAGTGAGCTGAAGGTTATATGAAAAAGCTTGACAGAGAAGCAGATAGAATAGCTTTAGGGTAAGTACAGTTTTCCTCATTTTAATAAAGCTTCTCGTTCAATGTCAGAAGGAGGATTGGTTGAACACTTAAAAAAATTCTTGGGAATTTTACAAATTTCAAACGCATTCTGTTAGTTTTTGAAATAGACCATATTTTCACTTTCTAAATTTTTGTAGGATTTTTTAGATTTTTTTTTTTTTAACAAAATGGGTAGTTTTTTTTTTAATGAAATCTTACATTTTGATTTTGAAATTGAGTCAGTTCAGAAAGGGAAAATTTTAAAAATAAAAAGTTTTGACTTTGGAAAAAAAAAATCTTTCCATAAAACTAAGTTGACCAAGCAAAACTACCAGTGTCACAAAAAATCACCATATTTACCATTAATTGGTACCCAGGTTGGCTGTCTTTGCAGAATGGGAATGGAGACAGAGCTACCTTTACATCCTTCTCATCAGGATTGAGCCTCATTGGTGAGGCAGCTTGGGAAACCTAGCCCTGCCACAGCCTAAGCTGTATCTCTTCTGTGGATAAATAGGAATCTCTATTAACTTAAAAACAAAAACATTTTTTAAAGTGGAAAGGGTTAAAAAATGACTTTCTCAAGTTGAAATCTTGGAATAGACATTTTCAGAGAGGATAGAAAGTACTCCAGAATTAGGAGTCCCTTTCAGTTTCAGAGGGGCCCAAGCAACAGAAGCAGAATTATTTATTGACTCAGTAACCAGTGGATCATGACGGGAAATAAGTTTTTCAGAGCCATTGGCCCCACCAGTAGTTGATGTGGTATCATTCTCTCCCAACAACTTCTACTGCCATAGTTCCTTGAGTCCTTGCTCAGCAGTCACCAGAAGTTAGACCTCACCAATGGCCAACTGCCTTTTCCCCAGAAAACCCTCTCTTTCCCTGCCAAAATTCAGCAGAGGATGAAACGACTTGCTCAAAAGTGGGGCCCAACCACTAGAGGTTTCTCGGAAAATCATTTTCAGAACAGATGTTCACAAAGACAGAATGCCAGGACTTCCAATACATTTCCAAAAGCAAACTTCATATTTTTTTTCCCATTTAGAGTGTTTATTTTATGTGTGTCTAAGGTATCATGTACAATACACAGTCTGCTGGCAAAAGCCTCCTTTTGCCAACAAAACAGGGGTGGTGTACATACTACAAAGATACTTTTGGCAACAAAACTCTGCTGTTTTGCTGACAAAATAAAACCACCTCAATGAGAGGCATAAGGCTTTTTTGAGGCAAAGTTAAAGCGACAAAGTGTCAATGTAGACACTGCTCTTTGCTTTCATCAGTATCCCACAATGCTTGCAGACTGCTCTTCTCACTGTTATGATCTCTGTGCCCCTGCAGGCACTCGCCTCTCCCCTTTCAAGGCTCCTGGAAGTATCTGACAGCTGAGCTGCTGCTCCCAGTGGAGAACAAAGAGCAAATCATTAACGTGGAATGCTCCTGTTCTGCTCTGCACTAGGAACACAGCTGCCGGCAGACCCATTCCTCAGCATGGTTCGCTCACAGAGCTGCTCAGGGTGCCACTCCCAGCAGCTGAGGACATAGGCGGCGAGTTATATGGGCTCGAGGTGCCCGGGCTCCAAGAATATTCAGGGCCGGGTGCCATGCTCTAGCAACATTTGGAGCTGGGTCTCTCCCCCGGCCCTGCCTGGAGCGGGTCCCGGCCTCCGCCTTCCACCCCTGCCCCTGCATCTCCGCTGCGTCCTTGCCTGCTCGCAGATCCGCTCCGGCAGAACTGCTGTCTGCTGCCCCAGGGTCCTAGTGCCTGCCCTCCCCTAATGGCAAGGCAGGCTGCCCTTACCCTGCTCTTCTGCCCTAGCCCTGAGCCTCTCAAACGCCCCAAACCCTCATCTTCAGCCCCAACCCTCATCCCCCTGCACCCTGATCCTCTGCCCCAGCCAGAGCCCTCATCCCCCTACACCCTAATCCTCATCCCTGGCCAGAGCCCTCATCCCTCTGCACCCTAATCCTCATCCCCAGCCAGAACCCTCATCCCTCTGCACCCTAATCCTCATCCCCAGACAGAGCCATCATCCCTCTGCACCCTAATCCTCATCCCCAGCCAGAGCCATCATCCCTCTGCACCCTAATCCTCAGCCCCAGCCAGAGCCCTCATCCCCCTGCACCCTAATCCTCTGCCCCAGCCCTGAGGCCCCCCCACAGCATGAACCCCTCATCCCCAGCCAGAGCCCTCATCCTTCTGCACCCGAATCCTCAGCCCCAGCCAGAGCCCTCGTCCCCCTGCACCCTAATCCTCTGCCCCAGCCAGAGCCATCATCCCCCTGCGCCCTGAGCCTCTGCCCCAGCTCTGAGCCCCCCCGCATCATGAACCTCTCATCCTCAGCCCCAACCCTCATTCCCCTTCAGCCTGATCCTCTGCCCCAGCGTGCACCGCCTCCCCCTTCCTACACCCCCACCCCCAGCCAAGCCTGCACCCAAACTCCATCCCAAAGCCTGCCCCACCCCCTCCTGCACACCCACCCCCTGCCCTAGCCCAGAGCCTGCACCCAGCACCCAAACTCCCTCCCAGAGTCTGCACCCCGCACCCCTTCCTACACCCCCCCACCAGCCCAGAGCCTGCACCCAAAGTCCATCCCAAAGCCTGCAGCCCTCACCCCCTCCCGCACACCCATCCTGTGCCCCAGCCCGGAGCCTGCACCCAGCATCCAAACTTCTTCCGAAAGCCTGCACCCCTCCTGCACCCTAATCCCGAGCCCAGGACCTGCACCTTAGACCTCCCCCCTGAAACCCCGCCCAGAGCCTTAGGCAGGTGGAGGCAGAGTTTGAGGGGGCGGAGTTGGGGGGGCAGGTTCTGGGCACCACCAAAATTCCTACAAACTTGCCTCCCATGGCTGAGGAGGCTGTGGGAGAACTCTGAGGGAATCACAGAACCATAGGCAGGCAGAGCGGGCTGTGCCGAGCAGAGCTGGGGGCTGACATGAGGGAGTGTCCCCCATGCCTCAGGATTGGTTGGTCAGCCTGCTGTCTCCCCTGCCCCAGACACACCACTTTCCTCACCCTCACCCCAAACCAGTGGTGGGCAACCTGCAGCCCGTGGGCCACATGCAGCCCATCAGGGTAATCTGATTGCGGGCTGTGAGACATTTTGCTGACATTGACCGTCTGCAGGCATGGCTCTCCGCAGTCCCCAGGGGCTATAGTCTGATGTTCCTGGCCAATGGAAGCTGTGGAAAGTAGTGGGCCACAGGGACATGCTGGCTGCCACTTCCTGCAGCTCCTAGTGACTAGAAACGGCAAACTTACAACCACTGGAAGCCACAGGGGGCCATGCCTGCGGATGGTCAATGTCAGCAAAAAATCTTGTGGCCCTCCAGTGGCTTACCCTGATGGGTCACATGTAGGCCACAGGTTGCCCACCACTTCCCCAAACACTTTAGTTGGAAAAATGGCTGACCATCTACTAGGTTGCACCTGGGACAGGTACAGCATCACATGATGCCCCTGGAAAAACCTGCATCATGTGATGCTGTACCTTTCCCATGAGGCTTTGCAAATCCTTCCCAAAGCACCCTGTGGCCAGTTGCACAGTGGGATAGATATGACAGTGCACTGCTCTCGGTTCATACAAGAGCTATTAGTGTGGATGCGCTCTGCCCACACAAGGAGCTACGGTGGACATGCAACAGCTGTTTTAATTAAAGCAGCATAACTTTTGCCAGCCAAACTTTGTAGTGCAGCCAAGGTCTTAGATGGGTCTTTAAATGTTTGTATTAATGTCCTTTTAATGCAGTCCCAGTGGCAAAGCCCTGGACCAGTGGTGAAACCAAGAAGAGTCAAATGGGCACAGAAATAGCTGAATGCCGTTTTGGCTCCTTGTCTGTCTTCCGTTTCCCAAAAGTGATTTTTCTCTCTTCCCCAAGTCTCTGCACATCTGTGGGCTTAAAAAGCACTGGACTCACTCATACATGTCAGAGTCCTAATGCTCAGTGAACCTGAAGATTATGTGTGTTGGTGTTATCGGAAGACGTGGTGTTGTGTTGTGAAGATTTCTTCTCAAGTGTTTTGGAGTTGTTTATTTTACATATTGGGCTGGTAGTGACATTTCGGACAGTCAGGGCTTTCCTGGGAACCATCATTTCTGATACTTTCCTTTTGTAAACTCTGATTCACCACTTCGTCCTTAGACACAGGGAACTAAGAGAGAGCAGCAACTTTCCATCTTCACATAAATCAGAAATCTGTGGGCGTGGAGTTGAGGTTATATGTGGAAAATGACCCCCTGTGTTTCATCTAGAGGTCCAAGTTGTGGTTAGATAGAGAATAATTGTTTTGGTTTTTTTCCTTTTGAAGTTGCATTATTTTATGCACGCAAATTATTGTTATGCTGGGTTTAATCAGAACAATTTAAATAGCTAGGGGTTGTTTGTCCTCTGCATTGAGTAGAGATCCTTTGAAGTTTCGCATGGTTTTGATATCCTGGTCTGGAGAGGCCTACTAAGGCCCCATTTACACCAGACATTTTTCTAGAAACATTTGTGCTGGCCTACATCTGCCAACATCGCAATTTCAGTAGAGCATATACACACTTGGCTGTCTTTGCCAGTGCAGCATGTCATTACAGTGAGAAGTTGTATCCGCAAAAGATGCTCTGCACTGTGGGCAACATCCTTTGTGCCACCATTCAGCACGCTGCCTTGTGGGATATTTTTGTAGGGCATTGTGGGATACCAGAACCTCTCTGAGGGAACTGTGGGAGTTCGAGGTCAAGATCTCACAATTGCCTGTGTTCCACTTCATAACCACCTCTTCTTGTGTCATTTTTAAAAATTCCCACAGTTCCTCCGTTACATCCCATAATCTGCTCTTCCTAGTGCCAGTTCTCAGAATCTCTGACATCTCACTGACAGAAGCATGGATTCTGAACAGCTTACTGGAGTTCTTATGTCTGTTTTAGAGATAGTGTGCCTGGGTCTTCTGTATTTGCAGAACTTCAACTACCACAGCAGCTGCGTTTGCGGCAGTGAAAATGAGACAACTGAGGTGGGGTGGATGATGCAGACAGTGAGTGAAGTTGCCAGGTGCTTCAGACATTCACTGACCAGCTACACATGATGGAGCAGTGCTTATGGGCTTGTGAAAAGAACACCAATTAGTGGGACCAGATCATGATGCAAATCCAGAACTACTAGCAGTGGCTGAAGAACTTTTGGCTGCAGAAGGCCACATCCCTTGGAGCTGTGTGCCGAGCTTCCCCCAGCCCTCCAGCACACACTCACCAAAATGAGAGCTGCTCTGACAGTGTAAACATGGGTAGTGATAACATTTTGAAAGCTTGCAACCCCAAATTGCTATCAGTCAGTGAAGAATCACTTTGGTGTTGCAAAAAATCTATCATGGGACCCACAGGCACTGACTTTCTCCTTTTTTCGGTGAGTGCTTCTTCCCCGCTCCACCCCAAGACCCTGTCCCCACTCCACCCCTTCCCCCAAGGCCTCACCCTCGCTCCTCCTCTTCCCTCCCCACTCTGACCCATCCCCAAAGCACTGCCCACTGCCGAGCAGCTGATTGACGGGTGGTTGGTGGGTGCTGAGCACCTACTAATTTTTTTCCCTGAGACCTCCAGTATGTGTACCTTCTGCTTCCTTGTTTCATGGGCCCTGAACTAAGAATTCTTTAGAAGATCAGAGAATATGTTCTCTCTTATCCATTTCTTCTTTTTCCTTATCCAGGTCAGTCTGTCAGCAGCCCCTGAAGGACTTCCCTTCCAAGATCCCTGATGATAATTAACAAGACAGACAGACATTGTTAGATAAATGGTTTGCAGACAGCAAAAGATTGAGAACTCACTAAAAATTTCCCATAAAGATTGTCTTAAAAATATGAAGTAAGACAGACTTGCTTCAGGGCCATTCAGCAGCTCCCAGCAAGGTAAGTATATGGGGGCTATTTTCCAAGCCTATGCAGGAGGGGCTGATCCACCAAGTAATAATGGTAGGAATGGTGCAACTTATATTGTTAAATTTATTACAGGCAGTGGTGTTTCTAGCTGACCTATCACTCATGAGGGTGGCAGAGAAGGCAATGACTCAAGACTGCTTGAGTTTGCTTGGGCTCATATGCTGCTGGCCTTTTCACAGGCAGTGGTACTCCCAGAGCTCATTGCAGAGTGGCTTTGGAAGGTGTCCCACCGTAGCAGGAGAGGAAAAAGGCAGCTCTTCCTGGAAATTGCCAATCAAAGCATAAAGAATACCTGCTTAAAAACTGTCATTGAGATTGTGCCAGAGAATACAAGGGATGTCCATGCCAAGATAAACCTCAGAGGAGAGTGGTCACAGCTATTTCTGCAAATCAATTAAAAATCAAACTGCCATCTCTACCTCTCTCTTGCTCTGAATCTGAGCATAGCATTATACTAACTTGTTTTGAACCTGAACTCTCATGCTGGAAAACCAAACTATGTTTTCTCTGTTTACTTTACATGTTTACTTTATAATTTCATTCCTAATAATCAGATGGGCTGACTAAGCAATTACTGGATTACGTGCATGATTATTTTAAATGTCCTATGCATTTTATTGCAAGGTGTTGATTGATGTTGCTAGACTTTCTATGTGCCTGTTCTGGAAAAAGTATGCATTTAGGAATGAGTTGGCGTGTATAGTGTCATATCTCAATGTCTGTACTTCGACCCATCAACCTTTTACCTCCACTATGGGATATTGCAGATTATGTATTCCTTATGGCACCCGATCTTAAACCAAACTTTGCACCCTTGATAATCTGTATGTTATTCCCTGATAACCGGAAACTTCCATGCTTAAACTCTGTACTGTTCACTTTTTCTTATCATCTTAATAAAATGTTCTTTCATTTTTTGTCTGTGTGTCAGTGCATGATATTGAAGTAAACCAGCTACCTCAGAAGGCAAGTCCTTTGTTCTCTGCCTATGTGCATTTGGCTGCTATTTGTCCGGGGTGGGTGGAATATCATGGCCTGACCTCCCTTTCCCCGGTAAGTTCCATTTCTGGGTTCATCTGGATCTCAAAGAGCTCCTTGCTTTCTGCAGGGTCTGCATCCTCCAAGTCCCCCTCCTCAAGGAGCTTGTTGTTGCTATGCACTTCCAGGGTTCCTTCCACTCAGTGTTGTGAGGGGAGTGGATGCAGGGGCCCCCTGCCAAGGATAGCATCCACCTCTGCATAGTTATGACAGGAGTGAGAGGATAACTGTTTGTTTGTTTGCCTTTTAGTAGAGCTGCTGCAGTTCCTTTCTCTTTACCTTGTCATACCCCAATTTTTGCACATGCTTTGCAATGGAATAAACATATTTATTCATGCAGCAATTTCGTAACTGGGCTTGCGTTACTGCTCTTCCCCCTCCCAATCCCCGCAGGCTGAGGAAATCCAGGACTTCTTTCCTAACCCAGGTTGCAGCATGAGGCTTGCCTGAATTTTTCTGAGATACAGGCATGACACCAAATAAAGCTGCATGCTAAGATGGCAAAAGTGTGCTCGCAAAGGTGGACTAGTCGGAAGAGAGGCATTTCCAAAGCATTCTGGGGATCTTAAAGAGCAGCGGAGTTGAAAAATGTGACCAGACCAGTCACTGTTGCAGGGACAGAGGTGTTGTGAGATTGGTGCTGGAGGACTGCTTGCACCAATTCAGGTAATGCAGCATCTGCATAGGCATTGATCTGATGGAACAGTGCTGATACAAAACTTATGCCATTCTGGGAGGTTGTTTAACCTGAATAGGATAAACTCAAAAGATTTATCTACAGTACTCAAACCTGAGTGTAGATGCACGCAAGGATATGCCAACATAAAGCAAGTTTTACAGGTAAAACTCTGTAGCGCAAACCAGGCATTAGACACGCTACTGCATTTGCGGTGCCCCTTTCATACCAATATGGAAAATTTGGAAGAAATGTGTTGTAACAAGCATGAGATATCAAGGCAGGAGGTGTTGCATTTTATTGATGATTAAGGCAGGTTTTAGGGAAGAGATGGGGAACCTTTTTTCTATCAGAGGCCACTGACCCACATTAAAAATAGTCACAGGCCACACACAGCCCTGCGGGAAGGGGCGAGACAGAGGCTCAGGGCTTTACCTCCCCCCCGTCCTGCCCTGCAGCAGGGCAAGATGGACTTGTGGCTCCAGCCCCATGGGGGGGGGGGGGGAAAGGGGTGTGAAGGTTTGGGGCTTCTGCTAGGCTCTGGGGTGAGGCCAGAAATGAGGGGGTTCAGGGTGCAGGAGGGGCCTCCAGGCTGCAGCAGGAGGTTGGGGTGCAGGAGGGGGTGAGGGCTCCAGCTGAAGGTGCAGGCTCTGGGGTGGGGCTGGAGATGAAGGGTTTGGCATGCAGGAGGGGGCTCTGGGCTGGGCCAAGAGGTTTGGAGTGTGGGTGGGGTCTCAAAGGGAGTTAAGGTGTTGGAGGGGTTTCCAACCTGGGACAGGAAGCTTGGGGTGTGGGCTCTGGCCGTGCGGCGCTTACCTCAAGCGGCTCCTGGTCAGCAGTGCAGAGGGGCTAAGGCAGGCTTCCTGCCTGCCCTGGCTCCGCACTGCTTCCAGAAGCAGCCAGCATATCCGGCCCCTAGGCAGAGGGGTCATGGGGCTCTGCACTGTGCATGCTGCCCATGCCCACAGGCACTGTACCTACAACTCCCATTGGCTATCGTTTCCAGCCAATGGGAGCTGCAGAGCCAACACTGTGGGCAGCACGAGGAGTTTCCCTGATTGCCCCTGCTCCTACGGGTCGCAAGGATATGCCGGTCACTTCCGGGTGCTGCGTGAAGCCAACCGGACTTTTAATGGCCTGGCAACCCTAGCTTCCCCCTGCAGCGGGGTGAGCTGGTGCTCATGGCTCCAGCCCTGCGGGGGGATGCCAAGGCTCGGGGCTTCCATCCTACTGCACGAACACTTGCCACAGGCCGGATGAAATTAAGCAGCAGGCCAAATGTGGCCCATGGGCCATAAGTTCCCCAAAAACGGGTGGGGAACCTATTTACTTAGGAGGTGAACAGAGCACTGACTACTGTAATCTAACCGGGCTGGATTCTTTGTGTTACTCTCAGAGTGAGGTTCCTGTAATAATCATTGGTCTATCACTTTCTCTTAAGACTTTTCACACCAATCAATCTGATGCTGCTGAAGCATGATTAGCTTTACTCTAATACAGGTGAAGACTGGTTAAATCACACTGCATTTTCACTAGCTGTTTAATGTTCACTTACTCTAACTTTTCAGGGTCTCTTTATTTCTAAAATATAGGAATTAAAACAAAACAAACGTTAAGATATAAACTACAAAAGTCACGTTAGCATGTATGAACTCTCTAACTTCAAATGGTCCCTCCAAATGAAGAATTAAATGTAATAGCAACAGAAATTGCACATTGTGCTAACAGTGCAATTATAAAGGCCAAGAATCAGAGGAAGTGATAGTTACTTTCACCTAAGGGAGATTCTTCCTTCAAAAGACTATGCACTAACTGTCATCTTGAATTTTTATCTCTTCCTTCTATATGTTTAGGGCGATCACTTATAAAACTATATTTTGAAGAGGATCAGTCTTTAAAATGTGCCATTGTTTCCAGTTATCGTTCTTAACATGGTAAATATTAATGTATTTTATTCTATTCACTTAAATTTATCCTATTCACTTGCAATATTTCTTCCCCATCACATCAGCATGTTTTACTCTCTGTAACCATTTTCAGCAGCTCTAACTTTATAAGATATCCAACTAATCTCAGTGCCACTTTACTGAATTTATTTCCTCTTAAATTGTTCAAATGAGAATTTTTTAACTTAAAGAAAAGAAGCAGTTTATATTAATCTTTCAAGGTGAAGACTATTTGAATGTACAATAGTGTCTGTCTATTGACTTTCTGTGGATCTTTGCCTCAAATGATAAATCTAACCAATGTATCCTGGTGGGGGCAGATAGAGTACTCTATAGTAAAGGCTGAATTCCAACTTCAATTTTAATGTCCATTTTTCAGTTGCTCATATGATGCAGTTGCAAAAAAGGCTAATATCATTCTGAGGTGTATTAATGGGAGTGCAACATGTAAGACATGGGAGGTAATTGTCCTGCTCCACTCAGCACTGGTGAAGCCTCAGCTGGAATACTGTGTCTAATTCTGGGTGCCACAATGTAGGAAAGATCTGGACAAATTGGAAAGAGTCTAGAGGAGAGTGACAAAAATGATGAAAGGTTTGGAAAACCTGACTTCTGAAGAAAGATTAAAGAAACTAGATACTTTTAGCCTCGAGAAAAGATTGTCGAAGGACCTGATAACAGTCTTCAAATTGTTAACGGCAGGTATAAAAAGAACAGTGACCAATTGTTCTCTATGTCCACTGAAAGATAGGACAAGAAGTAATGGGCTTAATCTGCAGCAAAGGAGAGTTAGGGAAGACTTCCTAATTATAAGGATTGTTAAATTCTGAAATCGGCTTCCAAGGTAGGTTGTGGAATTCCCATCACCGGGGGACTTTAAGAACAGGTTGGACAAACACCTGTCAGGGATGGTCTAGGTTTACTTGGTCCTCAGCACATGGGGCTGCACTTGATAACCTATCAAGGTCCCTTCCAGCCCTACATTTCTATGATTCTATAAGTTTCTGGGGAACAAAATCTTGTTGGCTAAAAGTCAAATGACAACATTTTGTTTGTGGAAAGTTTTAACAAAATTAATTCACTTATCTTTGAGTTGTTCGTGTAGGGGATAGAGGGTTGGTGGTGAGTTGGATGAATTTGCAGTTCCTTATAAGTTCTAACTGGAAAATCAGTGTGGATAACTTTAAAAATATGGAACCTAAAAACTTCAGACTTGATTTGTTTTTCATACTTCACTGAGAATAACATTTGAGACAGGTCTTAAGAAAATTTGGCTCAGTAGTTTAAGTTATGAGCATTTGAAGTAGCCAGTTTGTCATACAAACACCAGATGATTTTTCTACCCCTTTTCTGTACTTTTGTTAAGGTTGTCCAAGTCTGCAAGACATTTGCCAAATTTAAATATTCTTAATTTTAAAATGATTGAATTGAATTTGAACACAGTTTATTATTCATTTTCAGTAGCATCATAATCTGCTATGCATTATACAAACAAAGGAAAATATACAAGCGTACGATCTTACAGTCTAAAAAAGTTTGACAAAAAGTACAAAGAGTAGGGAAAACAGTACAACATACAAGTAAAGTGGCTAAGGTGATCACTGGCCACAAACTGATAATACGATATATTGACAATAGATTTTAAATAGATCTATGTGTACATCTATATACTAGTACTGTCAAACAATTACACCTCTACCCCGATATAACATGACCTGATATAACACGAATTTGGATATAATGCGGTAAAGCAGCACTCTGGGGAGGCGGGGCTGCGCATTCCGGCGGATCAAAGCAAGTTTGATATAACGCAGTTTCACCTATAACATAGTAAGATTTTTTGGCTCCTGAGGACAGTGTTATATCACGGTACAGGTGTACCAAAAAAAAAATCACAAATTAACTGCAAGATTTTTAAAAAGTCACGGTTAATTGCATTTTTAATCACACAATGCTGAAAGGCGGCTGCTGCTGGCCACATTCTGGTGTGAACCCTGGCAGAAATCTGGAGATGGAGGCATCTGACCCTACGTGTCCCTCAACGTCTTGCCTTGGGAAGACGCGGCATCAGGTACCAGGAGAGGCAGGTCCATCCTGGGCCCAGCCAGGCATGGAGGGCAGAGAGCGCTGGACAGGGAGAGTTGGGTCGGTTGGCCACCCTCCATGTGTGAGAGAGGTGCATGGGAGTTCGTGTATGTCACCTCTCCCTGTGTGAACCCTAAAGCTTTAAAGATAAGAAGGTAAATAAAAAGAATCCTACTACGTAGTATTTCTTTTTAATGGGCTCAGTCAACTAGATGTTAATTAGAATATTTGTACTGCATACTTCTGATTGATTGCCATTGAACTCACTTGAATATTAGTAATTTTTCCAGGTGTCCCATATTCAGCATAGGGAAATATGGTCATCCCATGTATAATTAAATGTATTAACCTTATATTGGGATATTGCAAATTATGTACTATATGTATTTAATGACTTTTAAACAAACTTTGTACTTTTGGATAACGTAAACATTATACCTAAATGTATAGACACTCTTTCCTTAACCTGTGTATTAGATAATTTTAACATTAGCTTTAATATAAGTACCTTCAATTGTCCCTGAATCTAGCTATTATTAGTCAGCATATTTATTGATGCTTACGTCTCAACAAGGATATATACAGTGAGTAAAGCTAAGCTTTAGTCATAGGTATTTTTAGTAAATGTCATAGACAGGTCTCGGGCAACTAACAAAAATTCATGGTTGTGACCTGTCCATGACTTTTACTATAAATATCCCTGACTAAATCTTAGATGCTCCTGGGGGTGTGGCGGGAGGCCTGGGGTTGCATGAGCAGCAGCCAGTGTGGCTGGCCCTGGGGCAGCCCTGGTCCAGCTGCTCAGGCGGCTCTGGGGTGAGCCACACTGGCCACTGCAGCGGCGGAAGTCACAGAGGTCCCAGAAAGTCATGGAATCTGTGACTTCCATGACAGCCTTAACAATAAGTCCCACTTCCTGAGATATCTCCTCCTAACCCTGTTCTCTCCCATGAGCATCTTTTATGGCAACTCCCTCTTGCATCCTTCCTACAGTAAGGGTCAAGTCTTGAAGTCTGAGAACGAAATACTGTTCCCCTTGAAGTCAATGATAAATATTCTACTTGACTTCAGTGGTGTCTAAGACTTTTGCCTGATTAAGGATTGAATAAGGACTTCAAGGTTACTCCCTAAATTAATTATTTTCTAGTCACTAGGCCTGAACTTGCTTTCTCTTTGTTTTGTGAAAACTTATGTAAACACTTAAATCTGACATCACAGGGCTTTCCTACATTGTGTACGGTGAATCAGGAATAAATATAAACTATGCAGATTACTCATACACAGTCACTGCAAATCAAAGCCACAAATCACCACCTATTTTCCTCTCTGTTTTTAAAGATTGCACCATCACAGATACTAATCTTCCAGTTAATATTAGTCCATATCAATCTGACCAGTAGCTGCATTAGTCAAAGCGATACCTTGGTCTCTCATTTGTCATTGGATGTCTCTATTATGGCTAAGACTAAGATTTTATCATGGATATTTTTAATAAAAGTCAGGGACAGGCCATGGGCAATAATGCAAAATGTAGCTGTTGTGTTGTGGTTAGAAGCTTCTTTTGATGCTACTTTGCAGTCCATCACTAGAGCTATATTTTAGGCTCCTTTTCAATTATCTCAAGCTCTAGCTTTTCATCACACATAGTTAAAGTATTTACGTTAAGTGCTACAATACAAAATCATCTTTGTTTTTTACATTTCTCTTGCATGATTAAGGTAATATTGTTACAATGAATTTGACACTGGGAATAGGGTTAGAACCCTATTAAATAGGGATGCAACCACAATGTTCTTATCTCACTTACAAACCTGTGATTTTTGTTTCAGTCAAATGACACAACGAAACTCAGGAAGAGGGTAAGGTTAAATAAAGATGCTCCGCTATGGTCAGATGTGGACATGTGATTGTAGCGCTGTTCCATCAGGTCGAAGTTAGTACTGTCTCTTGGGCAGGTGGAAACACTCATGCTTGGGGAGATTCGGGTCAGGCTGATGGCTGGGGAGCTGGCAGTTGACTGGCAAAGTCACCCTCTCTTTTCCAGAAGCTGGATCTATTAAAGCAGTATAAAATAGGGTGACCAGATAGCAAGTGTAAAAAATTGGGATGGGGGTGGGAGGTAATAGGTACTTATATAAGAAAATGCCCCAAAAATCAGGACTCTCCCTATAAAATTGGGACATCTTGTCACCCTAAAAATAAAATAAGTAGGCAGGGACCATATCCAGGATGGCTAGTATATATTGTCAAAACCTGACAGTCACCAGGGCCTGAAGTTCATGTGGTCTGGGGGCTCCCCATCAAGAGATTAGAATCCTTACATTGTCATATTAAAAATCACATCCATGAGAAGCATGGGTTAATTGGGTCCAAGATAATTATTTAAAGTACCATAACTGATGCCAAGGAATACTGGCAACCGTATGCATAGTTGTTAATGTGAAAGAGCAGGACATCATTTTAAAATAACTCCCAGAAATAGGAGCTAAAATTTTTTACCTGCTGATAGAGCCAGTGTTCAGGTTACCCTGAAACTAAAGCCAACAACCCAATGTTTATGCTGTCCCTTATACATATAGACCCATATAAATGCAAAGACCTACAATAAGCAAGACCGTTCCCACATTTCTATAACAAGAAAGTTATAGTTACAGGAGTGAAAGTAAAAGCATATACAAGCCTGCCAATAAAATAAATACATTTTAAAAAACACATGCTTGCCCTACTTGACAGCCTCAGCTAAAAGAGAAAAACTAAAGAATAAAAGTTCAGAAAAATAGCTTAGAGAAACTAAATTGTTGAAAGGTGGACCAAGAGCTGTGGTCAGAAAACCCTGGGAGAAGGGTATGTGTCTATGACTTACCACTAAGACAAAAAAGCAACTTTTTAAACCCATGATTTCTAAACAAAGGATAAAGGGAGCAAAAAAGTCTTATCCAGCAAATATTTTAATATAATGAATGAAGGTTAAGATGAAGTTTGTTTAAACAGGTTTGTTTAAAAGCTAGAAAGTGGAATTCAGGAAATCTTCCACTCAATTCTTTAGAGGAAAGTCCCACAGATTCTTGAGAAATGTGTGCTAAAAAATTCCATGCAGGAAATTTAAAATTACTGAGTCACACAATACACTTCTGTAAAAGTTGGAAATCTAGCTTTAGTAGGTACATTTTTTTTGCCTGCTTTATGGTAAAGTTATAGGGGACAAATCCATGCATTTGGTTTTATGCTGGTTACCCATGTGACCCTCCATGAACACCTTCATGTTAGAATCCCCCCCCACATATATGACAAGTGGTGTCTGAGGTAGGTACTCACATAGCTGAAAGAGTTGTGAGTTTTCCTCACCTGGACCTTTCAGTTGAAGCACTAAGGCTACTTCTGTAGTTTTATATCCATTTTCACTTTTAAATGTTTGGTTTAGGAGTTTCTTAGGAGGCAGCTGCCTCCTATGGTCTTTGGAATAAACTTATCAATTGGATGTAAAGTCACTTGCTTAATTGAAAGTTTCATAGTTTTGAATTGAAAAACTTTAACAAAGTAATCCCATCTTAAATAGCAGAAGAGGTAGATACAAAATGGAAGGATTTTTAACAGGGTGGCTTGCCCATGAGCTGGAGAGCCTGGGGCTAAACCAGCCTTGATTACAGGATGAGCCTCACCTTGTTTGAATCAAGTGACACTCCCCTGCACGTGCATCCCTCCCCCCCTGCCCACACACACTCCAGGAAACAGCAGGGAATAAGAGGGCACTGTGTCTATAGCAGTAGAAATTGATGACTGAAGAAGCACAAGCACAGTCTGTGAGGAAGTTTTCCAGGCAAGCCTGGGAGAGACTTTAAAGGGCAGCTAGGTGAGCAAATATGTGAGTTTGTGTTTTGTGCTCTTTTGGGTTGAGAGAGAGAGACTGAAGTGGGCTTGGAGCCTAAAGGGCCTGTATGCACTGGAGGACTCCATAAGTTGAACCCCCAGAAGTGACTGTTTGAACTATTGTTGAAGTGAGTATACGGTGACCAGATGTCCTAATTTTATAGGGACAGTCATGATTTTTTAGGTCTTTTTTCTTATATAGGCTCCTATTACCCCCTGTCCTTATCTTCCACACTTGCTGTCTGGTCACCCTAACTGAGTGAGTTTATAAAGGTCCAGAAGAGGCACAAACAGAGGCTGGGCACTGCAGAGGCCCCCTTAGCCATCAGGGGGTGCTATGGGGGCAGCAGGTTCCTGTGCTGCAGATTTTCATCCTCTTGTTAATATTAAAGTTTGAAAGGCCTCTAAAAAGGGAGATCTGTATCTCCCAATAATCTATAAACTGCCCATGTTACAGTAAACAATTTTAGATATCTATTGTAGTAATCTGAAACAGATGACAAGATCATAACCACAATCTGTTGTAAAATGGCAGATACCATATCTGGAGAATTTTATGAATGAAAGTGATTTAAAATATGTAATTCAAAGCCTAAAAGTCGGTAAGGCATTAAAGTACTTGGAACACTTGCAGTACAGCTGTATGGAATGTGGAAGACGCATGCTAACACATCCTAGTAATTTAAAAGATAAAGGAAATATTCCAAATGTGAAAGTTTTTCTTTTAATCTGAATGATCCAGATTTCAGAGATAAAAATGGAATCAAATTATATCAATTTGCCATCAACTATTACATAAGTTAGCCATGTGACTGGAAACAGGAACTATTTACAATTTCCCTGTAGCTGCAATAACACTTTTTCAGTTCCTTGAACATTTGGTAAAGTAATAACAGAGAGGCCTGGTCCACACTACGCAGTTAAATCGATCCACACTACAATGCACTTTATATCGATTTAAAGGGCTCTTTAAATCGATTTATGTACTCCTCCCCAACGAGAGGAGTAACGCTATTAACATATCGATTTAGGGTTAGTGTAGCCGCAAATTGAGGTTATTGGCCTCCGGGCGGTATCCCACAGTGTACCACTGGCCGCTCTGGACAGGAATCTGAACACTAATGCACTGCGAACTTTTGAATTGCATTTCCTGTTTTGCCAGCGTGGAGCTCTCATCAGCACAGGTGACCACGCAGAGCTCATCAGCACAGGTGACCATGCAGTCTCCTGAGAATAGAAAAAGAGCTCCAGCATGGACCGCACGAGAGGTACTGGATCTTATCGCTATATGGGGAGAGGATTCTGTGCTAACAGAACTCCGTTCCAAAAGACGAAATGAAAAAATATTTGAAAAAAATTCCAAGGCTATGATGGGAAAAGGCCACACCAGGGACTCAGTGCAGTGCAGAGTGAAAGTTAAGGAGCTCAGACAAGCCTACCAGAAAACCAAAGCAGCAAACGGAAGATCCGGGTCAGGGCCAAAAACATGCCGCTTCTATGCTGAGCTGCATGCTATTCTAGTGGGGTCCGCCACCATTACCCTCCCCCCTTGTCCGTGGATTCCGAGGTGGGGGTTATAATCTCAATCCTGGCTGAGGATTCAGCGGAGGGAGAAGATGAGGAGGAAGAGGAGGACGACCTTGCAGCAAGCACACAGCACTCCGTTAGCCCCAACAGCCAGGAGCTTTTTGTGACCCAGATGGAATTACCCTCCCAAGCCACTAGCCCAGACAGTGAAGCCATGGAAGCGACCTCTGAGTGTACCTTTGTAAATATAAAACATGCTTTAAAAGCAAGCGTTTTTTAATGATTGATTTGCCATGAGGGCTTGGCATGCATTAGCAGGCAGTAAAGTTACTGGAAAAGTTTGTTAACATGTCTGGGGATGGAGCGGAAATCCTCCAGGGACATCTCCATGAAGCACTCCTGGAGGTACTCCAAAAGCCTTTGCAGAAGGTTTCTGGGCAAGGCAGCCTTGTTCCGTCCATCATGGTAGGACACTTTACCACGCCATGGATGTAGCAAGTAATCGGGTATCATTGCATGACAAAGCCTAGCTGCGTATGGTCCCAGTGATTGCAGGCATTCAAGAAACATCCGTTCTTTATCTCGCTCTGTTATCCTCAGCAGAGTGATATCGTTCATGGTAACCTGGTTGAAATTAAGGGATTTAAGTAAGGGGACAGAGAGATGGGGGAGGGGAGAAAGGATAGCGCTGAGCTTTTTAGCGTTTGGCCATCAGGAATCTTCCCAGCTATCAGCCACGCGATGGGGGTGGGGGCAGGAGAAAGGGGCATGATTAGCAGTGATCTTCCATGATACCAGCCATGCAGTGGGGGGAGGGGTAAAGCAATTCTAGAGAATTGGATTGGGGATGGGAGGGGTTGGCGTCTGCTGCTCCTTGTTAAGAGGAAAGAAGCAGCACAGGGAGAAGCTATATGCCTTACCACGACAGCATGCAAGCTGAATTGTGATGCCTGGACCTGCATCTGTGTTGCTCTGTTACACCAGAGCCGCAGGCACTCAATACTAAAAGAATCCAAATGCGACCTTGTAGTGAAATCACATGTGCTATGTAAGGTGAATAGTGTTGTTCATTGGGAAAGAGTATAACCATTGTTCTGTGAAATGTATCTTTTATAATCCTTCTCTCACTATTTTCCCCCACTCATGCAGGTGCACATTTTTCAAGCCTCCCTACTCCATCCCGAAGGCTAGCTCAGATAAGGCGGAGGAAGAAGAGGACACGAGATGAAATGTTCTCAGAAATCATGGAAGTAAGCCGCAATGAAAGAGCTCATCTGAGGGAGAGGAAGGACGTGGTAGCAAAATACAGGAAAGATGCCAGTGAACGTGAGGACAGGAGGGACGCTCGAGATGAGAGGTGGCGGCAGGAAGATCAGAGGTGTAGGCAGGAAGATCCGCGGTGGCGGGATGCAACGCTGGAGCTGCTGCGTGATCAAACTGACATCTTCCGACATCTGGTGGATCTTCAGGAGGAGCAGTGGGGTCACAGAGTGCCACTGCAGCCCATGTTTAACCACCCTCAGTACTCACCATGTTCCATATCTTCCTCACCCAGACGTGTAAGAACGCGTGGGGGAAGGCTTTGTGCACCAGCCCACTCCACCCCCGTGGACAGTCCAACCAAAAGGCTGTCATTACATTGAAATGTGCTTAATGGCCTTTTCCTTCCCTCCTATCCTCCTCCCAAACCACTCCCGGGATACCTTGTTATTTCTCTTCCTCTTTTTATAATGACATGCTTTTTAAACAAAGGAGGAGGGTGGGTTGCTTACAGGGAATGACTTTTAATAAAGAATACATGCTTTTTAAACAATAGTAACTTTATTTCCATAAGCAAGCTGTAATCGAAGGGGGAGGGTGGGTTGCTTACAGGAGGAGTCAATAAAGGGGGAAAGGTTCATGAAGGGGAAACAAACACAGCAGTCACACCGTACCCTGGCCCGTGATGAAACTCGTTTTCAAGGCTTCTCTGATGCGCACCGCTTCCTGGTGAGCTCTTCTAATCGCCCTGGTGTCTGGCTGTGCGTAATCAGCGGCCAGGTGATTTGCCTCACCCCGCTATAAAGGTCTCCCCCTTACTTTCACAGAGATTGTGGAGCACACAGCAAACAGCAATAACAAAGGGGACATTGGTTTGGCTGAGGTCTGAGCGGGCTAACGTTCGCCAGCGAGCTTTTAAACGGCCAA
The DNA here is from genome assembly GCF_007399415.2 of Gopherus evgoodei. Taxonomy (NCBI): domain Eukaryota; kingdom Metazoa; phylum Chordata; order Testudines; family Testudinidae; genus Gopherus; species Gopherus evgoodei. The sequence goes on along the minus strand of NC_044327.1, from coordinate 66,532,350 downwards.
ATGCACATTCTACCACCATCCTACATTTGCTCAGCCTGTAGTTGAACAGCTCCTGACCACTGTCCAGGCTGCCTGTATGGCTTCATGAGCCATGGCATCAAGGGGTAGGCTGGGTCACCCAGGATAACGACAGGCATTTCAACATCCCCAACTGTTATTTTCTGGTCCGGGAAGTAAGTCCCTTGCTGCAGCCATTTAAACAGAACAGTGCTTCTGAAGACGCGAGCGTCATGAACCCTTCCTGGCCATCCCACGTGGATGTTGGTGAAATGTCCCTTAGGGATATGGGTTCCATCTATCGCGCCCCCCCCCCTACAGTTAGGGAATCCCATTGCAGCAACGCCATCCACTATGACCTGCACGTTTCCCAGAGTCACAACCTTTCGTAGCAGCTTAATGATTGCTTTGGCTACTTGCAACACAGCAGCCCCCACAGTAGATTTTCCCACTCCAAATTGATTCCCGACTGACCGGTAGCTGTCTGGCATTGCAAGCTTCCAGAGGGCTATTGCCACTCGCTTCTCCACTGTGAGGGCTGCTCTCATCTTGGTATTATGGCATTTCAAGGCAGGGGAAAGCAAGTCACAAAGTTCAAAGAAAGTGCTCTTACGCATTCGAAAGTTTCGCAGCCACTGTGAATCGTCCCACACCTGCAAAACTATGCGGTCCCACCAGTCTGTGCTTGTTTCCCGGGCCCAAAATTGGCGTTCAGTGGGTAGAACCTCCCCCATTACCAGCAGGAGCTCCAAAGCGCAGGGCCTGTGGTTAGGGAGAAATCAGTGTCCATGTCCTCATCACTCTCGTCGCCACGCTGCCGTAGCTGCCTCCTCCTCGCCTGCCTTTGCAGCTCATGGTTCACCATAGACTGCACGAGAATGCGCGAGGTGTTTACAACGTCCACAATTGCGCTATTGATCTGAGCAGGGTCCATGCTTGCTGTGCTATGGCGTTTGCTTTCAGTTCACCCAGGAAAAAAGGCGCGAAATGGTTGTCTGCTGTTTTCAGGGAGGGAGGGGTGAGGCTGTACCCAGAACCACCCACGACAATGATTTTTGCCCCATCAGGCACTGGGATCTCAACCCAGAATTCCAAGGGGCAGGGGAGACTGCAAGAACTGTGGGATAGCTACGGAATAGCTACCCACAGTGCAACGCTCTGGAAATCGATGCTAGCCTCGGACCATGGACGCACACCGCCGAACTAATGTGCCTAGTGTGGACGCGTGCAATTGACTTTATAATATCTGTTTTATAAAACCAGTTTAAGTTAATTCAAAATTACCCTGTAGTGTAGACGTACCCAGAGAGTGAAGATTCACCATGACTGGTGAGGAATGAATAAATAAGGAATGTATGTAAGCTTGCAGTCATAGGGTGGCATTTTCAAAAATGCCTCAGTGACTTTGGAGCACAATTCCGTGATTCTATAAATTGGGTAAAAATAGAACAAATCCATTAGCCCACCTTTAAGCAGCATGACAGAAATTATTTCTGTATTAGACTGAGGGTAGAGGGAAGCAGAAGAGGAAAGGGAGATAGAAGCACAGGAGCCTGTCATAGGAGGACTATATAGGCACAGAGCGGGACGGGGCATTGGGGGGGTTGGATAGGAGCAGGTGAGTCAGGAGCTGGTTTGGGGAGATAGGAGGTGGGAGCTTAGATAGAAGAAGGAGGAGGGGGCTGAAGCTTGGATAGGGAGTGGATATGAGAGGGAGCAAGACCCAGAAAAGTCTAGCCACTAAAACACACTCCCAGATTTAAAAAAAAAAATGTCTGACCATGAACACATGCAAAGGACTATTTAGGAATGAAATATTACCCTATGGGGTAAATGGTGTTGTCTTTTATTTGGATGACAGTCATAACTGGGAAGAATTCAAAGGAACATCTAAAAAACCTAGAAGAGATTCTAAAGAGACTCCAACAATACAGTTTTAAAGTTTACCAAGATTAGCGTGGGGTTCATTTGGTTTGCTTTGCTTTAACCAAATCAGGTTACTGAGTTGGAGCATTGTACAGATACATGACGGGGTGCACCTGTTAAGAGAAGACAAAAGCAATTGAGAATGCACCAGCAGCACAACAGAAATGCTCTGAGATGGCCATGTTAAACTATCCTGGAAGAACCATTCCAAACATTCAGCATTTATCAGCCCAAAGTCTGCCTTGTTATGTAAAAATATTATGTGGATTTGGACAGAAAAAGAAAATAAGGCTTTTGAGGAAAACAAAAGTTCCAACATATTGGTATATTTTAATCCAGAGTTTCCTAAGACACTAGTTTGTAACACCACCCCTGTAGAATTTGGGGCTTTCAATGCACATGTTTGTAAAGATGAGAGAGAGAAACCCATATCATTTGCTTCAAGAATATTGGGTATGTCTACACTACAAAAACTATATCAGCCCAGTGGACCTAGCCCCATAGTGTAGACACAGCCTACACTGATGGAAGGGGCTTTCCTGTCCATGTAGGAACACCACCTTCCTGAACAACATTAGCTTGTTGATGGAAGCCCTCATTCACACCCCTGACCAACATAGTTAATGCTGATATAACTTTTCACTGTAGACCACATGTAACAGGGTGCTGGCCAGGAGATCCTAAGCCAGCCCATTAGCCCAGCTCCAATTAAGAAGCATTAACTGGGGTTGGTGGGGTATGCCACACCTAATTGATAGAGGGGAAGCATCTGCTGGCCTTATTAGCCAGGGGGCTATATAGGACTGGCAAGAAGGAGCAGGGGAGGGGGGTGAACAGAGAAAGGAAAGGGAGGAGCCAAGGGGTGTGTGTGTTCCTGCTTGCTGAAGAAGCTAGCTGTCCCCCACGTTGCTAGTTTGGAGCGGTTTGTAAATAGAAGGCATGTGAGCTGTAAATAAAAGGCACTGGTGAATGCACCCAGAAGAGGTCTCTGGCTGATTTGTGGGCACAGGGGTCCCATAGAGTGAGGGGGAAATAGAGGGCCTCGTTACATGTGGGGGCTTGTCTGGGATCCGAGAGCCAGCGAACATGGTTGGCGGCCTGGATATGGAGGAGACTCTGCAATGGCTGATCAAACAGCAGGAGCAGATACAGCAGGCCCTGCAAAGTTTTCAGCAGTCCCACCAGGCCGAGAGACAGGCCTTACTGACCTGGCAAGCAGAGCAGTAGCAGAGTCTGCAAAGAGTGGTGAGTTCTACGGGACAGGATGGTACCTGGTCACTGGGCTGGGGACTCTGTAAGATGAGCCTGGCAGATGATCTGGATGCCTTTCTTGGGACCTTTGAGCAGGTAGCCAAGGGCAGTGGGAGAGGGCAACCTGGGCCCTCTGACTGGCTCCATACCTGACGGGAGAGGTTCAAGCAGCCTATATGGCCTTGAGCAATGATCAAGCCCAGAACTATGAGGTGGTGATGGCAGCCGTTCTAGACCGGCCTGTCAATGGAGTAGTACTGCCAAAAGTTCTGGGCAGTCCAATGGATGGTGGAGGTGCAGCCCTGGGTGTAGGCCAGAGACTCTTGGACTGGGCCACCCCCTGGCTGAGGCTACAGACACACATGGTGGATGAAATGATAGACACACTGGTCCTAGAAGAATTGCTGCAGAGCCTCCCTGAGAACATCCACATCTGGATGAGGTGTCACCAGCCTGTCACCGTCGAGGCAGTGGTCAGGTTGACAGAGGAATATATTGAGGCAGAGGGTCCCCAGAGGGAGGATCAACTCCATAAAGACAAGGAGTCGGGGAAGAAAGAGGCAGAACCTTTTTTCTGGGAAAGACCTGAAGAGAAAGGGGGAGCCCTGAGGAACGCCCAAGAGGCCCACCAAGCTTGTTTGCTGGCAGTGTGGGAGACCTGGACACACACAACGTGACTGCCCTGATATAGAGTGTGCGTGGGCTGAGTTTTGTGGCTGGACTCAGGTTGGGGAGTGGAAAGGGGGGGAGCAGAAACTGTCCACCATCCTGGTGAGGATTGGGAAGAAACCCCAAATAGGCCTGATAGATAACATGTCAGCCTGTTCACTTGTACAGAGCAGGCTGGTGAAGCTGCACTGGCTGATCACAGCGGCAAAGATAGCCCTCGAGTGTATCCACGGGGACAAGAGGTCCTGCCCAGGTGCCCCTCAAAGTGAGGGGCCGCTTCAGATGGAAGCGGGTTGGGTACTATAGCTGGTGGTGTTAGGTAGGGACTGGGGCCCACTACCTAGGAAAAAAGGGAGAGGGGCCCTGAAGGGGGGGGGCAGATATCCCTAGACCAAGGATCTCAAGTGGGAAAGATGAGCAAAGTCCCAGAAATAGCAAAGAAGAGAACCCTAGACAACAGAGCCCAGAGCAAGTAGACCTACGGGAAGGGTGTATGGGGGAGCTGGCCAGCCTGAGCCCCTTGGAAAGGGAGAGGGGACAATTAGAGCACCCCACAACACTGTGCTCTGCGGAGGGGACTCAGAACCTACTGGGTGGTGCGGGGGAAACTGAGGCACAGAGGGTCCCACACAATGGTGGAATGGGTCCTGACACCCCCACCACCACCAAAAGTGAAGGCAGTACAGGAGACAGGAGGCCTGCAGGGATGCAACTGGTGTGACAACCTGTGGGCAGAGGCAGAACTATGGGGGCAGCCACCCTCTGAGCAATGTACGTTTTGTGGGTGGGGGAGGAAAAAAAACCTAGGAGAGGATGCCAGGGATCGCCTGGCCAAGAGCAGGGAACTTCCCTGGAGGAGCCCCCCGGGGCAGAGGGTGGAGGGGCCGAGGTCAGCCAGACCTGGTGGCTCACAAGGGGGGAGGCATGTAATAGGGTGCTGGCCAGGAGGTCCTGAGCCAGCCCCTGTTAGTCCAGCTCCAATTAAGAATTAATTTGGGCTGGTGAAGTATGCCATGCGTAATTGATAGAAGGGAAGCACCTGCAGGCCTTATTAGGCGGGGGCTATATAGGGCTGGCAGGAAGGGGGGTAGAGAAAGGAAAGGGAGGAGCTAAGGGCTGTGTGTCTCTGCTTGTTGGAGAAGCTAGCTGTCCCCCCAGGTAGCTAGTTTGGAGTGGTCTGTAAATAGAAGGTAGTGGGAGTTGACACTGTAAATAAAAAGTGCTGGTGATTGCATCCAGAAGAGGTTTCTGGATGATTTGTGGGCATGGGGTTCCGATAGAGGGGAACTAGAGGCCATCATTACACCAGGCCATTATCAAGGAACTGAGAGAAGCTACTTACATGTAGAAAAAGAGGCTTTAGGCATCATTTTGGGGGTTGTTATATTCCATGAGTACCTGTTTGGGGGAAAAAAAATCATCCTCACCACTGATCTCAAATATTCCACTGCTAGCAGCAGGTAGTCTGTAGAGATGGGCTTTGATCTTAGCTGCCTAGCAGTAGGACATTTCTTATAGCCCATCAGAAAACCATGCTAATGCAGATACATTGTCCCATTTGGTTCTTTACATGGGAAAATAGAGAGAGGAAAACTGTATGTACAGAGTCTCTTTTCTAGATCACCTTCCTATTACAGCTAAGGAAATTGCTCTGGAAATAGGAAAAGACCCCATTTTGCTTAAGGTGATTCACTATATACTTCCAAGGTAGCCAAATTATATAACCAATGAGCAACTGAGCCCTTAGTATTTCATGCAACTGGACTCATATCCTTGGAGAATGGGTGTTTGCTGTGAGCACCATGAATACCAAAACATTTACAGAAAGAGATGCTAGTGGAATTACAGGAGCAGCACCAAGGAGTAGTAAAAATGGAAGGATTAGCCATCTTTAGAGCAAAATATAGAAATGGAAAGTAGCCAGTATCCTGTAACAGCCATATAAACATGCCAAAAACAGCAATGGATGCACATTGACTTTGCAGAAAAAAATAAGCAAACTTCCTTAGCAAGTTTACTTAGCAGCTTATTTTCGGTGGCCAAAGAATGTTCACATGGCAACAACCTCTTCTGTGAAAGAGTTGAAGGGTTTCACAATATGATCGCCACCTCTGGGTTACCTGAGGAGCTCATTTCAGACAGCGAGCCACAATTTTTTTCTGAAGATTTTCAGACATTTCTATGGCAAAATTCAGTGAAACCTATTTAGGCTTGGCAGAATTTGATTTTTATTTTTGTAGAACAATGACTGATAGTATCAAAGTTTACCTTTGAGCTTTTTTAAAAAGATTTTTATCAATTTAAATGTTCACATTTGCAGGAAATTATAGGGGGCAGACAAGAATTATTTAATGACTGTAGACACTGAGATTCAAAAAGTTAGAGCTTTGTAACTGTTAAAAATAAAAATTGTCAACATCACGTTAAAATATATAAAATATATAAATAATATTCTCCAATCAAACTAAGCTCTCAAACAGCATTTTTCTTACTTTGCCTATGTTTAAATTTCATTTGCTATTGATGGAAATATTTTTCATCATTTCATGCATGTATGGCAGTTACCAACATTTACCAATAACAATCTAATCCCACCAAGCCTAAATATATTAGATCAACTCCCTATCATATAGCATCAACTGGATTGGCAGTGTTTTGTGCAGTCACTGAAATAAGCATTAGACAAAAATGATGGGAGACCACTGCCACACTGCAAATACCATTTTTGTATGTCTACCACATTGTCACTCAGTAGACTCCAGGAGTGTTGTTGTTAAGACACTAGTTACATTCTGGATTTGATTTACTTAGACCAGACTTACTGAGAGCACTTGATGAAAGACAAACAGTGAAAACCCCACAACATGAACCTCCCAGATTTTTCTGGCTATGGCAGGGGTGTTGGTACAAAGTTACAGGGAGAAAATGAAGTGATAAATAAGGTGAGGTAAAGCAGATATTAGTACAGGTGATATGTTTGGTAGCGGTAAAAGGGAAGGTAATGAAGAGGCACATCGATCAACTTTTACCATATAAAAGCTCAGTAGGGTTACAGGATAAAGCCCCTGAAGCTAGTAAAGATGGTTGTAGTTTTTGTTGGCCAGAGGAGGAGGTGGAGTTGGTGCCAGAAGATGGTGACCAAGAGAGGTGATCCAAACAGTATAAATAAGGAACAGAACAAAGGCCAGGTGTCTTGTTGTCTCCCTGATAGGCATCATCAGCTGCAGCAAAACTGAAGCCCTTCCATAAGGTTAAACTTGATTTTTTTTTTATTATTTTATTTGGTAATTGAAGAATTTACAGGACATGTGTGTGATGTATTAAACTGTTAAAATTGTGATCTATCACTTTAAATTCTCTAGTGTTTTGCTGGTCTTTCTTGCATAGGGAAGCCGGTTCTCAGAGTCAGTCTGTAGACAGAGCCTAGAGTAAGATGGGGTGAATTGTTCCTCTCTGTTTTGGGGTTCTTGTGTGTTGTTCTCAATTGTAAGAAATTAAGTAGTGTTATGTTGCAACTTTCCAGGAGTATTTAATGTTTTTTATCCAACTTCTTTGTTTGAACACCAGGAAACCTAACAAAGCAAGGGGTCTTCTTCTGCACCATACCAGGAGAACCCTCTTACCAATCATGGCACTGTCCTCGGTGACAGATCATTCCTGGGAAAGAGGGTGGATGATATGGAACAATTGCTGCTAACCCCTCTCTTCCCAAATAAAGTTTCTTACCAATCTGGGATGGCTGGGTGGATGGGTCAAAAAAAACCCAGCCCCATCTCAAATATCTTGGCTCTCTGAAAGCAGCATTAGCTTATTCTGGTCTGTATGCCTGTCATCTTGGGGGGGAAATGGTCCAAGTGAATACAACAGTCAAATTAGTAAGCCATAATGTTAACAGTATGGACAGCAATTTGTTAGGAGACTTACAGAAGTCTTGTTGCCTTGGGATCTTCCCCTCATGCTAGTCATTCAAAACAATATCTCCTAAACAGATATCACCTCCTTCCTGAGAGATGCATGACATGGTGAAGAGTTGCTCTTCAGCTTCAGCTTCTAGTCACCATGTGGAGACTAGCCTTCACAGAGCAAGGGCAAACTCTTTTCTAGAAATGCACAGAATGTGGTGATGCTGCTCTCCTCTTCTGTGCTCCCTGCCTCATCTCCACTTGGTTTTGCTCCTCTCCTTCTCAGGATATCCTATGACCAATCCTGCTAGAACTTTGGAAAAAGCTTGAAGTTCCTAGTCAATACCAGGTCCTCAACATGGAAACTGGAAGATATCTTTCAAGATCCAGCTGGTCCTGGGGAATGGACAGATGTGTGGGACACACATATTGATGGCAACTCGGCCCAACCTGTAGGAAAATTGAGTTTGCCTACACAGATCTCCAGCTGTCCAAGGAAGACAGACTATCTGGGGATTCAGTACTCAGAAGAATAGAAAGAACATTCTGCAAGGGACAGAGGGACCACAGGACAGAGTGCTGCCTTCCCAGAGCCAGGGCACAAGAGGTCACTCTAAGACTGAATTGGCTTCTGAAGCTGACAGGTAAGGATCCGTCAGTAATAGCTCATGTCGGCACCAATGATGCTGCGTTGTGAGATATCATAGACAGGTGATTTCAGGGAACTCAGAAGTGTGTGGAAGTATGTCCAACTGATCTTCTCTGTGATCCTTCCAGTCCCATGAGTGAAGGAAAACAGAAAGGAGAAGATTCTGGAAGTAAGCCACTGGCTAGATAAGTGGTATTGCATGGAAGGTTTTAGCTCTTCCATGGGAAGAATAGTCAGTGTAGATTGGGTGGCCTACACCTCATTATAAAGTGAATCTATCTCCCTGGGGAAAAGCTACCCAGAATAGTCAGGAAGGCATTAAACTAACAAAAGGGGAGGGTAAAAAGAGAAGATATGAGCATTTTTAACATGTTGAGAACAGAACTAATCAAGGCATGAAAGGACATGAAAAGAAAATTTCTAATTACCTATACATGAAAGCTAGCTGCCTCAGTAACAAATAAGGAAATAAAATTGCTCATTCATAAGCATAAATTTGATCTATTTGGTATTACTGAAACTTGGTGGAATGATCACGTGGTTGGAATGTTAGATTATAATTAGGAAAGATCTAATGGGAAAGAGGAGTGGGAGTAGCACTCTGCTAAAATTAGCATTATCTGTTTCAGAGACATTGATAACTTGGAAGAAAATGATCTTGAATGCTTATGGATCAATGGCTGAACTAATAAAGTGCAAGATGGGGTATTAGATGGTGTCTGCTACAGATCACCAAATCACATAAAGGAATGGGATGACTGCCTCTTTACACACCTATCTGTAAAGGGTAGGGGGAAAAGCTGCACGATCCTGGGGGACACATGCTGGAGGTCTCATGCTGCCAGCACTAAAACTTCCTTGGAATTTCTAAACATTATAGATGACAATATTCTAACTCAAAATGTGCTGCATCCAAGCTGGGGGAATACTATATTCAGGGGTGAAAGTAAGGCAGTACGGATCGGAACAGCGTACTGGTAAAACATGGCCTCCAGTACCAGCCCATACAGCTGACTTGAAAGTGCTGCCACAGCAGACCTTTAACGTTGCTGCCCCTTCTGCACCCCCCATTGGCAGCTCTGCTGGGTCCCTGCAGTGCTTTAACATTGTTTCCCCTACCCCCCCAACTGCAGACAGGGGTGGGGAAAAAGGAGCAGCTGCCCCAGGGCCAGCGATCTAAAGGGGCACGGGGCTCTAGCAGCCAGAGCCTTAGGCCCTTTAAATCACTGCTGGAGCCCAGGCAGTGCAGGCCAGGCAGCGCGTATGGCCTGGCTCGGGGGATGCTAACCCTCAGCCCTGCCCCTTTCACCCGAGGCCCCTCCCCTTCCCAGGGGGCTGGAGCCAGCCCCCATACTGGTAAGAGTTCAATTTTACTTTCACCCCTGACTATATTAGACCTAATCTTGACAGATAAAAAGGAACTGATCACAGAACTAAAAATTACTGGTCACTTGAGAACAAGTGATCCTGATTTGATTACATTTATAATGTGTAGAAGAACAAGACCAGACCAGTAACATCTCTTGATGATTTAGAAGGGCCAATTTCACAAAGCTGGAACAATTATGAGCCAACTCAACAGGGAAGAAGAATTTAATCAGAAAGATGTAGATGATTGGGAATTGTTTAAGAACACTGTACTGGATGTCCAAAAAGAAACAATCCTATAATCACAGTAGAAGACTGAATTGGTTTAAAAAACTGAACTGCTTTACACCTCTACTCCACTATAACACGACCTGATAGAACACAGATTTGCATATAGCACGGTAGCAGCAGGTCTCCGGCAGCGCTTTAAAGGGTCTGGGGCTCTGGCTGCTGCGGGGAGTCCCAGGCCCCTTAAATCACTGCTGGAGCCCTGCCGCTGCTACCCTGGGGCTGTGGCAGTGGGGCTCGCTTGCGATTTAGAGGGCCCGGACTCCCCGCAGCAGCTGGGGCCTGGAGCTCTTTAAATCACCGCCGGCGCCCTGCCACTCCTACCCCAATATAACAGGGTTTCAGCTATAACGCGGTAGGGATTTTTGGCTCCCCACAACGGTGTTATAGCAGGGTAGAGGCACCCACACCCCCCCAATGGAAGAAAGGAAAAGGAGATAGTAATGAATATAAATGAGAAGCTAGGAACTGTAGAAATTGATACAGAATGAAAAGGGACACAAGGAGAAATCTAGCACCAAGAAATATAAGGACAATAAAAAGTAATTTTAAAATATTTTAGGAATAAAGAGAATCCTAACAATGGTAGTGTTCCCATTACTAGAGAGAAATGCTAGAATCATCAAACATAATGCAGAAAAGGCAAAAGTATTCAATAAATATTTGTTTTTATTGGTTAAAAAAAAACAGATGACTACATCATCTGATCTGGAAAAAAGGGTAAACAGTGAGGTGGCAAAATTTGCAGATAGTTAAGTCCAAAGCAGACAGAAGAGTTTCAAAGGGATCTCACAAAATTGGGTGACTGGGCAACAAAGTGGCAGATGAAATTCAATGTTGATAAATGCAAAGTAATGCACATTGGAAAACATAATCCTAACTATACATATGTGGTTTGAGCATTGGCCTGCTAAACCCAGCGTTGTGAGTTCAATCCTTGAAGGGGCCACCCAGGATTCTGGGGCAAAATCAGTACTTGGTCCTGCGAATGAAGGCAGAGGGCTGGACTCAATGACCTTTCAAGGTCCCTTCCTGTTCTAGGAGATAGCATATCTCTATTTATTTATTTAAATTAGCTGTCACCTTGAAGAAAGAGATCTTGGAGTCATTGTGGATAGTTTTCTGAAAATAACCACTCAATGTGCAGTGGCAGTCAAAAAAGCAAACAAGATGTTGGGAATCATTAAGAAAGGGATTGATAATAAGACAGAAAATATCATATTGCCTCTATATAAATCATGGTATGCCCACATCTCGAATACTGCATGCAAATATGGTTGCCCCAGCTCAAAAAAAGATATATTGGAATTGGAAAAGGTACAGAAAAGGCAAGAAAAATTATTAGGGGTATGGAATAGCTTCCATATTAATAAAACTGTAATTTTTCAGATTGGAAAAGACATGACTAATGGGGGATATGATAGAGAGCTATTCAATTGTGAGTGGTGTGGAGAAAGTAAATAAAGAAGTGTTGTTTACTCCTTCTCGTAACACAAGAACTAGGAGGTCACCAAATGAAATTAATAGGCAGCACGTTTAAAACAAACAAAAGGAAGTATTTCGTCACACAATGCACAGTGAACTTGTGGAACTCCTTGCCAGAGGATGTTGGGAAGGCCAAAACTATAACAGGGTTCAAAAAACAACTAGATAAATTCATGGAGGATAGGATGCTGGGAATGGGTAACAGGCTGGATCATTTGATGATTACCTGTTCTGTTCATTCCCTCTGAAGCACCTGGTATTGGCCACCATCGGAAGACCACATACTGGGCTGGATGGACCTTTGGTCTGACTCTGTATGGCCATTCTTATTTTCTTCTGTAGTCATATCAAACAATACCACTCCTTCCATTCCACTAGTATCTCAGGAGACTGTTAAACAGCTACAAAATTTAGGCCAATCAGCAGGTCCAGATAACTTGCATCCAAGACTTTTTAAAACAGCTGGCTGAAGAGCTTGTTGGACCGTTAATGTGGATTTTCAATATGTCTTGGACCACTGGGGAAGTTCTAAAAGACTGGAAGAAAGCTAGTGTTATGTCAATATTTAAAAAGGGTAAGTGGGACAATCTTAGTAATTATAGGCTTGTCAGTATATCAATCCAAGATAATTGAGCAGTTGTGTGTTGGGATATACAAATCCCATATTGAGATGGAAGGGGTTAAAGAACAGTAGTGGGCCCAGCTTGCCCCGCCAACCCTGCAGCACATGCCCCAACTGGAGATGGGCTGCTCCTTTTTCGACCCTAACTCAGAAGCTGGGGAGGAATACAGATCTATCTTGAACACTCCTGACAAAAGGTGCTAGAGAGGCTTCCTTGTGTATGCCAAGTTGGTGGGCCTGCCCCACAACTGAGGGGGTGCTAACCACTAGGCCTCCCAGCCCACTGAAGACCCTATTACAAGCTGATACAGGATTCCATTAATAAAAAATTAAAGGAGAGTAATATAATGAATGCCAGTCAACATGGGTTATGGAACATAGATCCTTGTTTGTTTTGTTTGTTTTTTAGATTACAAGTTTGGTTGATAAAAGTAATAATGTTGACATAATGCTCAGACCTGTGTAAAACATTTTCATTAAAAAACTTTAACAGTATAAAATGAGCATGGCAAAAAAACATTACATGGATGAAAAGCTAGCTAATGTGGAAGAAAACAAAATCATCACTGCTGAAGTTTGCAGATGGCCCAAAAATTGGGAGAGTGGTAAGTAATGTCCTGTGCTATACAGAAGGTCACACAAGATGATCACTGTGGTCCCCTTTGGCCTTGGAATCTGTTAAGAAAATTAATCCAAAAGTAACTTCACATTAATGTACATCTTTTTCAATGTATCTTTTAGTTCATTAAGGTTAACATTCAAATGTATTTTGGTAGGGTGGGGGGAATTAATTCTATACAATGCCAGTCTTCTTTTTAATTTACTGGTAAATTTAAATTTAAATCATTTTAACTAAATAAAATACAAACTTTTTTTATTCCTTTACACTTTGGGCTGATGGTACTGTTATGCTAGGGAGTTGGAAGAAACCTCAGTGAAGCTGGTGGGCATAACTGCTGATACAGTGCAAAACAGAGCTGGGGCATTGATTGAGCTGAATGGGGGAGAGAAGCAGCAGAAACACAGAACAACACAAAAAAAAAGGAGTAAAGAAGCCCAGATATAGCAAGAGAAACCCTGGTAACATGACCTTGAGGGGGAAAAACGCTAAGAGAGCACTTTTTGGATAAAGGTTGTCTGACAAGCTTGGAAATATGAGCAAAGAAACTCTCTCCTGTGGTTCAATTCCTACTTTGTTCAAGGAACCAAACTTTGTAGGGTGTTAGTAAATAAACAGAATTGCATCAAAGGAATACCTGACTCTATAAATTCCTCCTCCCAATGGAAACAACTACTAGATGCTTGCAATTAGCTAACCATCTGGATCAAAAGGGATAACAATGTTGTCAGAAGACAGGACTGCACGACTTTTGCCAACAAGATGTGTACTTGTGAAAATTAGAAGGTTTTTGGAGTGTTAGCTTTACACAGAAGATTAAACAGCTTGATTCCTTCTTTTTCTGGAGCTTGTTTTAGTATTTGCATATGTATTTCTGGGAAAGGGAAAGAACACCAGACTGTGGTGAGAAGTTATTCATCATCCTCAGTAGTTGTTGGAGTCATAAGAGGAGGGAAATTTAAGCTAGATAACAGCAGAGTTTTTGGTGAGGCATAATTTGACTTTACAGGATATTTTCATATGTGAAAAAGCAGTTGAAAGACCAGCAAGGTTAGTGTTTCTTCTTTTTTTAAAATGTACTGTCTTTTTCATTAAAAATGTGGGTTAATATTAATACATGGATTTTTCCCCATGTCCTTTTTATTCATTCCTAAAAATGATTTGATTTTATTGTTAATGTTGTTTGAAATGCTGTTCCATTGTTAATTTCAGTACCAGGAGTCTGATCCTGTTCCCTCAAATTTCTCCCCTCTATGCTCATGGACAATGGGTCCCAGCAGTACCTGCCAAGTGACCCTCACAAGCACCAGCCATATAGGGGGAGAACTCCAAAGCCTCCATCTTCCTCAGATTCATTCATTCATTCAAAGGCTCCAGGTTCTCTCCCCATTCCTCCTTCCTGATGTCAGGATCTGCACGCTACCAAGTTCAGCACCATCAGATAGGACCACAGACTCCTTCAGCAATAACTCACTGACTCACTCACTACCTGTCTATTCACTTGTCCTAGTCTCATTAATTGGTTTTGACCTCTCTGCCTGCTGCTTCACCATATCTCCTATTTCATTTTCCTAATCCTTGGTCCGTGCCCATTTCTTGCCAGGTCTCTCCCCTCTGCATGACCTCTTCAGCTTTCACACACCTTGTGACTACTACTCTCCTCACATCTCACCAAAGGAAACAGAGAGGGATAAATTTTAAAAAAACCTTTATTCTATAAATAATAATATATATTGTAAAAGGGGTGATGTACTGCATGTTACTGTAACAATGGAAGCCTCAAACCACTCACATAACCTTATTTTTGTAACCCTTACTATTCCTTGTCCAACTTTCCTACACCTCCGCACTTGTCTATTCATCTCATGTGTTGCATCTTGTCCTATATTTAGATTGTAAATATCTCAAGGCAGAGGATGTCTCTCTTTATTGTTGTTAGTATTGCCGGTAAAGCCCCTCCCCCCTACAGAGGTTGCTGTATTAATAAAAAGTCAATGGACAAATATCAGCAGGCAAAGGACTGGGCCCCAAAACTATGTTCTTGAACATTCCAAACTATATCCACACTTAATTGTAGGTCAGAAATAAAACCATCTGAACAACTGATAGAAATTTAGGAGAATTGGGGCCTGATCCTACTCACATTAAAATCAATCTGAGCTTTATCCTTTATTGTAACAGCTCAAAGAAATGTGTCATGTAGTAAGTCTCTATTTCATTCCAATATAAAATGTGTATCCACAGGATACACAATAAGACTTTAGTGCATCTGGTACACAAAATACTGAAATGGCCTGATCCTGCAGTCCTTACTCAGGCAAATCTCCCACTGAATGAATACAGGGGGTTAGGAAATCCATGGATTCTAGTTCTAGCTCTTGTATGGACTTTGTGTTAAGCAAGTCATTTTACCCATGTGAGAGACTTGGTTTATACATCTGTAAAATTAGGATAATGAATTAAACTCCTTTGCAAGGGACATGTGAGCTTTAATTAATATTTGTAAAACATATTAACATCTTCAGATGCAATAAGCTACAGAAATGCAAAGGCCAATGAATATGCCAGTTAAGAAATCCATCGTATATCCCAGTAAGGCCATAAGTTGATAATTCTTTAAGAAGTTATGTTCTTGGTAACCCTGGAAAACTGACAGTTATGAATGTCTTGACCAGTTGTGCTATCTGTCATATGCAGTTTACTAAAGGACTAGGTAAATCATACATCTATATAAAATACGAATGTACTTGACATATAGAATCTTGTCTTCCAGACTCAACAATTCAGTTAACAGTATGTACTAGACTGGATAGCATTTCTCAAATTTTTAGACCTAACTTAGCACATTTAAAACTCAAATGTCTGTGGTGTACCTTTGTGGCAATTTCAACCAGTATAATAAGAATGGATTTTTATTCTGATACAGTACTCTAAACCAACCTTATTGCAGGTTCAATACCACACTCTGAGAACCCCTGATTTAGAGCCAAACATTAAGGTGCTGATGCTGCCCTGAGCCCTTCGTCAGGCAAACCTTCCCAAAGTGTCTCATGCTGGGCTCTAAAATTAATGTCCAGTTGTGAAAATGTGAATGCTAATAAGCTGCCCAAGTTCATACAGGTTGTCTGTGACAGAGGTACAAATAGGAAAGAAATCTCCTGAGTCCTCACTCCTGTCCTTTAATCATCGAATACCAAAAGCATATAGTGTAGTGTAAGAAAAATTAAAGCATAAAGTGGGAGGAGTTTCAGTGACTTACTGACAACACTGCTACAGACTCTTTATAGGAAACACTTTGTTTTTCTGTTCATACTATCAGGGCACTGTTAACAAGCCTTCCAAATCTCTGGATCATAACGTTTGCAATATGGTCTGTTGCTTTACTACTTTCTATTCATGGGCTGATTATAGTTTACAGCACACTGATTCAGCCTTTGTACTCTTAGTCTAGCACACAGAGAATGTGAATGGTAAGTGCTTGTGATTTTGCTACATTTTATTAAGTGCTCCCACACTGAGACCCCTTAGTGCTGTGAATATTTCCTGCTCTTTTCTTAATACAAATTGGATTCTGAAACCAGGATGGCTCACAATGTGAATGCTAGAAATGGTCCTGAATCACAAAGTCTGGGTACAGATCCAAGCTTTCTATACCTTGGAGATATCCAGAGCCAGAGTCTTGGTTTAATACCATAGAACTGGGAACGATAGTCATAAAATACTAGCTATGGCTCCAGATTTCCTGCTGGAGTTTGGCTCTAGCTATCTCTGTTATTATACATTAATTATTTTGTACTCTACGGTCTACAGTGTCCTATGGCATATTGCAACAGTAAATTAAGGATAGTATATTTTACATGCATTTTGATTTTTTCAGTGCCTGCCCAAAGTTTTAGGAGGCTTACATATTAAATAAAAAGCTTGTAACAACATCATAAAATCTACAGTATACTTGCTATCTGAACTTCCCATATAACAAAAGGGTCTCTTACAGTGATCCCCAGACTATCCTCAGCTTTGAACCCATCTTCTCCCTAAACCCCTGAGGAAGAAAAGGAAAAGAAAGAACAAGAAAAGAAGGTTGACTTTGCATGATGTCTGGTACAGTACTGCATGCCAAGAGAGACAGCCTTGTAACCAACCTCACTTAAAAACTACTTGCTTACAAAATCAGACATAAAAATACAAAAGGGTCACAGTACACTATTACTGAAAAATTGCTTACTTATTTTTACTAGATAATTATAATTCAACTGAATGTTAATATTGTACTTACATTTCTATGTATAGTATATACAGCAGAATAAACAAGACATTGTCAGTATGAAATTTTAGTTTGTACTGACTTTGCTTTTTATGTTACTGTTGTAAAACCAGACAAATATCTAGATGAGTTGGTGTACCCTCTGCAAGACCTCTGTGTACTCCCAGGGTATGCATACCCCTGGTTGAGAACCACTGTTGTAAACAGGTCCTAGCCCATTTAAGGCTTTTTATTGGCTAAAAACATGTTAGGACTGTAGTTAGGCATCTTAGTGTTCAACATTATCAGAGAGTCCAGGTATCCTGGTGGTCAAAAAGGATTCCCCTCCTGAAGTGGGTTTTATTCAAAGGGAAACAAATGGGTATCCTCCAAGATAGTCTTCCTTACTTTATTTTTATTTACATTACAGACACAACTCCCCAAGGCAGCGCATCCAATATGTTGAATGAAGAAATCAGTGGTGAGCATAACTGTCAAAACAGAGGGCTGCTGTGAGGTTTTGATCTACCATTAATTGAAATGTCAAAAGCTGTACAGTAGGTGCCTGGCAGCCTAGTGAAAGAGCACTGTGCTTCTGCAGGAGATGTTAGGCCTTGTGGTAACCTACCAGGTAATCTCTTCTCCCCAACCCCTCTTCAGCCTGTTCTATCTAGCCCTGCAAGCTGCACTGGTCTGCACCCTTACATGTACAGTTGCCAAATCTCCAAGATTGTTGTCTCCAGGAATTAAAGATTAATCTTGAATTATAGGTTATGCCATGTGATGAAAGCTGGAGGAATGTGTCAAACCAGAGCTGGCAATCCTACTTACCAGGCCCTGCCGGCTGCGTGAATTAGCAAGGGCAGGTTGTGCGGAGCCCTGCCCTGAAGGCTTTCGCAGACTCACAGAACTGGAGGGCTGCTAGGGACCCCAGAGGCCAGGAAGCCCAGCCCCCTACACAGAACCTAGAGCTCAGCTGAAGGCGGCTGTGCACTTCCGGGCCTGCCTGAGCTGCAGGCCTGTCCGGTTCCTCGCTGGGTGCCCGCTCTCTATCAGTGTTTTCCGGGAGAGCGGAAACCCGCCCCAATGGCTCAGTCAGTCAGTCAGCCAGTAATAAACACGCCCGGGCCGGCTCTCAGCCTTCGCGCGCCTAGAGCAAATCTGGCACGCGCGCCAGCTGCCCACTCGGGCTTTCTTTAATGACTCACGTCTCCGAGTCATCTCCTAGGTGACTCCAACTTCCTCTGAAACACCGGGTCGCGCTGAGTTCTGAGCGGCGGCGGCGGCGGCGCTCTGGCAGCCCCGCCGAGGTCAGCTTCCACAGCCCCTGCCTCTTCTCCCGGCGCACACGCGCTGGAGCCAGGGGCCAGCTGCTAGCTCACTGCTGCCCGAGCAGCCCGGGCATTGCACGCCTACCTGTGTGTCTGGAGGGCTTTCCGGGACACTTCCAATAGCCCCAATCTTGGGACACACGCTTCAGTATCTTAGGAGGGCAGGACTGGGGGTATCGTGGGGGAAAGGATGCTGGATGGGCACAAGGGGGATGTGGGAAGGCCAAGTTGTAGGATCTCTCTCGAAACATACACAGCTGCTGTTCTGGCCACTCGCAACCTTGTGGATGCCATTCCATTGCTCGCTTGTTTATGCAGAGACGCTAGTGTGTTTACAACTTGTTGCACGTTACCTTCTCTCTACAGTTAACATTTTGATTTTTTACTGAGAACTTATTTTGGACAGGAAAAGGCTGTCTGGATCATCAGACGGGGCGTGTGTGTGCGGGGAGGGTAAAATAGGTCAAACTTGTCAGTAAATTAATGGCTCCGGATTGGAAACTGTTCCCAAACAGCCTATTCTCAACCGCAGGAATTCAGAAGCCCTGAACTAGAGCCCATCCAATATACACTCTGCTGATGCTACACTCTTCCTTTCCGACCAGGCGCTATATACAGCCAATTTCTCCTCACTCTGGGGGAGTCCCGGGTAGGGTGACCAGACAGCAAGTGTGAAAAATCGGGACAGGGGGTGGGGGAGTAATAGGAGCCTATATAAGAAAAAGACCCCAAAATCAGGACTGTCCCCATAAAATCGGGACATCTGGTCACCCTAGTCCCGGACATAGCTAAATAGCTCTGCACTGGACAGCAGTGTGCATAATACAGTATTGCATAGGCAACATACTCCTCACTAAACACATCTAAGCAAGACGCGTCTCTGCTGGCACACAATAAAAAAGGGGAACAATCAATGAGTGTGCTTGGCTCTGTGTTCATTCCAGGGCTGCACACAGTGTGATAACCGGATGCAAATAGACATCATCCGCCCCGTGGGCTTCTTAGTTGTTACTAGGTTGGTTAAAAATCGTTCAAATAGGATTTTTCTTTGCGTCTTCGCTTTTGAACAGTGTGGCTTGCAGGTTTAGTGGGAAAAGCACACATTAGCCATGGACTTTCCCGCTCCAGTCGTGTCCCAATCTGTACTGGCTACAAACCCTTCTCTGGGGACTGCCAGGTGTCCGGCTGATCTGCTTCTAACAGCATCAAGCCGAACACATAACTTCCGGACAAAGTATATAATCCTAACATTGATCGAGGTCGTGAAAAGGCTAGTGTCAGCACATTCATTATAGCCTCCTCTCTCTCTCTCCCTGTATTCTTTAAAACCGACTTATATTGCACCCAAATATTGAGTGTGCATCTGTCTGTCTATTCAGACATACATATGGATATTCTGCCTCAAAGGTATATGGAACAAGCTGCAGTTGTTGAACTTTGTGCACTTACTGCAAGAGTTGTCTTATTTTTTATGGAAGTATCCCCGGATTACAAACTTTGTTTGTACTACAAGATTTCTCTATTTCTTTTTAAATTACTAATTACACAACTTCATTACAATACTATGAATAACTATTTTACAGCCCAGGAAAAGAGGTGCGTGAGACATCAAAATGAGACCCAGCTATGGCATTTGAAAATGCCATTGACCGTAGGCGTTCAGATACATACTATATAGATGTGAAGCCAGCAAAGCATTGATCCCCAGCACTGAAAATCCAACTTCAAAGAACATAATGGGTAATCATCATGTTTCTCTAGTACTCAGAACTACAAGTATCACTTGATTTATTTATTCTACAGAACTATAGCTCTTAAATGTTTAGTTCCGTTGCTGGTAATATAGTTCCTGATAACTAATGCTGGGTGTTTGTTTGTTTTTTTTGTTTGTTTGTTTTTCCTTCTTGTTCTTCTTCAACAGTCCTCCTTAGGTTGATCTTCTTTCTTCAGCTTGCTGACTTAGTGCTGATGTCTACTTACAATTTCAGTAACTGTAACCATGAAGTCATAAAAGATGCATTTCTTAACGTTATCTCGGTACATCTGGAAAAGGTACCGTAGAAAGTGGGTTTATAAGGCGAGGTTTTTTGTCTTACAGCATCAGGTGGAAACTGGTGGCACAGTACTTGCTTCTACAGTTGTCTTTAATGTTAGTGGAAAGATACTTCTAGAAAACGCTGACTGGTAAATCTGGGACCTGAAAGACTTAAAAGATGGTTTTCTCCAGACAATTCCAATACATTTGGAGAGGAGGGGGAAATCTTCCCCTAATTTCCCAGGGTGACAGGAAGCTGTGTTGGGCAAGACGGTTAAACGGTGGAAAGTATGATAGTAACATTTCTCTCCAGCTACCCTGTAAATTGTAGTAGATTAAAAGAGGAGAAAACAAAGCAGATACGTTCCTTCCAAACCCTGCGGTTTATTCCACACTTCAGTGCTGTAAGAGGGGAGGAGAGGAGGGGGAAATAAAATGCACAGCATTTCGCAAGTGCTGAAGAAACCTGCTTATTATCAATGTGATAAATGTTTATGATTGGGTGTAAGTAGTGCATGAAGGGAGTGTACATATGGCTCTACAGATACGTTTTAGTAAAAAACAGGGCATAATTTTCTGAAGCTAACACTTCCTCTGGCTAGGACCTTGGCACATAACTTGAGTAATTGGAGGTAAGTGACATGTTTCTAAGAGCACAAGCTGTAGGAAGAAAATACAAGAGAATAATAAAAAAGTGTAAAATAAGGACAAGCCGATTTGCAAAATAGATATAAAACCAAAAACACGATGTAATTTTGAACTAAACAGGTCTGAACGCCTCTAGCTAGGACTTTGGCAGATAACCTAAATAAACTGAGACAAGTGATAATCTTTGAGGGCATCAGGTTAGGGAAGAAAACACAACCGAATATACAGCTGTCGAGATCACTATAATTGATGTATAAAATAGATACAAAATCTAACAATACTTTAGAAAGTTCTCTGTTATAAATTGTTTTGCATGACCCTCTAGTTCTATAACTGACTCTTGGTTAATTAATACATAAGATTATGATCTTCTTTCTAGCTAAATGATCAGGATTCTCACGGATGCGGGGAACAAGTGAGTGTTGTGTGTGTATATTTGTTGTTGTAGTAGGTCATTGCTTTCTGATGCCGTGCAATGATAGTACCATGGAGAGGTGCCAGAGCAGCCAGAAGTTTGAACTAGGTGAACAAATCCCAGCATGTTAGTAAGCGACCTTTTATTATTAATTATTAATTATTATTATTGACATATATGTATATTATATGTATGGGGGTGGGTAAGCTATTTTGAATGACAACAACAAAACAAAAAGACTAGAAGATGTACGGGTGGATACCCTAGTGTCTCTCGCCTCCCTCACTGTGTTAAAAGATGTAATTGGAAGCGGGAAGAAGGTAAAAATTCATGATTATTTCTTCTAAGACAGGGATTTCAGACAGCGGGTTTAGAAGGAATACGGTTGAGGAAAGAAAAAGGAACAGCTGGTTTAGTACTGCTAGGACAGCTATAATGGGTGCCATCTATCGGCTACTACACGCCATTACCTCCGCTAGTCACAATATTGCTTCTCTTCGCACATATCAGGAAGGCGAACTGCTGCAATGTATGCAAAACACTATCAGATGCTGCCTAGCGCGTTCACAGAATGAGGATGTCTGGACCTTAACTCGTGCCATTCTGACTGCAACTTGCGCTGACTATTTCCCAGGCAAGGTAAGAACAGGACAGAACCTATAGCACATCTTTATTTTCTTCTTGAATGTTTTGAGTGAAGTGAAGAGCGCTTATTTTCACTTTCGGAAGTCAGCTTGGGAAATATGCAAATCACTTACTATTTGAGGCTGCTTCTAAAACCAGAGGTTCTATATTCGCTCCTAACGCTGGACTTGAAGGCAATCAAATAAGGCAAAGGAAAATACTTTCCACTAAAAGGAGTATGTCAAAGATTTGTGGAACAAAGTGAAAAAGACAGGCCCATAGATAATTGATTCTTTCCCAGAGATTTCATTCAGATGCAGACACCTGGTCGTCCCAGAGCACTGTTCTGCAGCACCATACCTCTCCGGTCTTGTTTACTCAAATCAGACTCTTAATTCCCTACGGGATCAGCTGATGATATCAACAGCAAAACTATAGCAGTCCTGGTCCAGGTGATTGTAAAATTGTAAAAATATCGAAACCCATCTGAGTCCTGTCAGTACTACAGTTTCTATTGTTTATGGAGTAACACTGGTAATGAATTACGGGTCTTATTTTGCCTGTGTAGAGGAGTCTCTGAGGAAATCTTTCTCCTGTTTAGCTTAACGGTTAAATATGTTTGACATCCTGCTATTTTCCCCAAAAATTAATATGTAGTATATCCTATGGCTATTATTTCCCTCCTGCTTTTCCACACATATTATGTCTGATTTCCAAGATAGTCAAACCTATCCTAGGAAACACCATTTCACTAGGAGGGTGGTGAAGCACTGGAATGGGTTACCTAGGGAGGTGGTGGAATCTCCATCCTTAGAGATTTGTAAGGCCCAGCTTGACAAAGCCCTGGCTTGGATGATAGTTGGTGTTGGTCCTGATTTGAGCAGGACTAGAGGAACTCCTGCAGTCTCTTCCAACCCTAATATTCTATGATTATCCCTCTTTGATAATCTTCTATGTTTATCCCTTGCCTTTACTATGTATATTTGAATTGGACCTAGTTAATTACCCACTAGCTGGACGTGGTTAACACTGGTTTGATCTTTCGGGTAAACCAACAACGATTTTTAGCACAGAACAAACATGTAGGGGTGTCCAGATTAGCCTGTGCACACGTGTTAGCTATCAATTAATGGGAAGTAAAAATTCTAGTGTAGACATAAGGTTAGTAAGTAGCTAAGATCAGTAAAGTGACCATGTAAAAATAGTGCCTTCTCCCTCAGAGCTACTCCCCCTCCACATACCGAATCACAATTGCTTCCTTTTACTGACAAATATAACTTGTTTACAACTTTTCATTCTTATTAGCACGCAAAACCACTACAACTATGGGAGAATGAACCAGGTTCTATTATGGCTCACACATAGTAGACAGAATTAACTAAAGGAAAAATAGTCTGGCTATTGTTTCAGAGATGCATGGGGGTAAAGATTCCTGGTCTTTACATGCAAAAGGAGAATGGATCTAAGCAGTGACAAGATCCTTTAACCCCAACCATATACTGGCCTGCCCAGGTCTCACTCTCATCAGCTCAATGTTTATGGCCGTTCAGGGGTCCCCACATTGTGAGAGGGCTGTGCCATGTGTTGGTAGTCCATTGCTAATGAGGATGATGATGCTGTGCTGTGAACGTAGTATGTATCCCCTGCATTGCCTCCCT
Organism: Gopherus evgoodei; assembly: GCF_007399415.2. Lineage (NCBI taxonomy): Eukaryota > Metazoa > Chordata > Testudines > Testudinidae > Gopherus > Gopherus evgoodei. The sequence goes on along the minus strand of NC_044327.1, from coordinate 66,508,620 downwards.
CTAATCCTGTCTGGTTTGTGCAGTTGAAGCACTCTTGTTCACTGCCAAGAGCACCTCCATGGTCTCAGACAGAATTTGCCTCTAAACTTCAGCAGCAGAACTGATTACAACTGGTGATGTGTGAGCCAGAAAGAGCAGCTTGACTTTCTGAGCCCAGGTTGAGTTTCTAGTGCTGCAAGTTACTGAGAGGGTAAAAACCTTCATGTAAACCCAGCAATTTGTTCAACGCTGTCTTTGCAGTGTCATGTTTTAGAACATAACCACACCTTAAGTTACTGCCTGGCAGAAGTGGCTTTTAATTAAAGGTTGAGAGCAATGTAATGAAGGCTGATGGAAATCTTGAGGATACTTTAATGTTGATGCTCAAGATAGGGGCTGGGTTCTGTAGAAGTTTTACTGTATTTGGACTAACCTCTTGCCTGCTGTACTCATACAAGTAGTCAAAGAGGCTGCTTACCTCACTCAAGAAAACAGGATTTGGCCTTTTGCAAGTAAAAACCAAAAGTACTCTCTTGAAACGCAGCTTTCCCCCACTGCCTCATGTATTCAGTTTTTGTGGTAACAACACAATCCTTTCTGTACTAGGAAACTCAATACTTCTCCTGTTAAGTGACTGGCAAAATCTCACCAATTTCAACAAGCAGAATTACACTCCTAGGGTAATCTGCTCAATATATGTTATTGTTCAGAGTCCCAAATGCAGTTCAGCTAGCACAAGACCCATGTGCCATTTAGGTCCTATTTACCTCTATGCATGGGGTGAATTTCACCCGCTGTGAATTGTGATGTGGTGAGTTTTAATATTGTTAAAGTCATTATTTTTCAGCTATATTCCAGTGTTCATAATAATTATGCTACTTTTCTTGTGCTTCCTCTGAATGTATTAAGTTCTTATGTATCACAAAAGGAAGTTAGCATTTCAGAATGAATATTATTGGCCAAACTATTGGAAGAAACTAACAATTTAATCTGAATTATAACTCGAGATGAATATCGTCCTTGCACAAATCCTTTACAATCAGAAATGCATAGCAGACTGATAGTTTTTTAGATGTAGAAGAAACAGCATCAGTATGAAAAACACTCTTGGGGCTTGATCTAGCATTCTTTGTACAGCCAGAACTCCCACTGGTTTTGGTGGGAAAACGGTTAGCCAGTGTCTTTGATCAACCCTGTAAAATGTGATTACAGTTTAAAGTATAATTCACTGATCTCTGCTCTCACGGTCAGCAGCATGTTGAATGTCAAGAACCTAGATCCAATATCCATCGAAGGAAAAAGAGATCTCAGAGAGCACGACCATGTGAGAAGCACAGACTTCAAGAACTACGGGCAGTACTGAGGAGTTATATTAATACTAAAAAATAGGTTTCCCTCTTAATTTTAGAAATATTTATGACCAATGATGCAAATTTGTAAAGTGGTATATTTTACAAATGATTTTTAAATTCACATTTTAAATGTTTTTAATTTATTTTGTAAAACCCTTTAATATACAATTTGCTAAACAAATAGCTTACAGCCATAATGTAAGGATTAATTAAAACAATTTTCATGAAATTGTTTGCCATACTTCGTATGTATGTAAAATGGATCAAAGGGGGCAGCTTGGAACAGATTAGAAAAGGTCCACAGGAATGGGAAATAATGGGATATATGGGGGCATGGAGAAAGATCAGCCAGGAGAGAGGCTTTGAACATTTTTTTAAAGTTTTAGAAGTGTCTGGCTGTGTTGGAGGTGGTTAATCCAAATGTACCTTCAATGTTCATTCTTATGAATGCTGATGGTAGGTTGTGCGTGTCAGTTGTATTTCCAAACTATAGTTTGGTGTTGTTGCTGTGTGGTTTTAGACACGTTTTATCAGTTTTGGTAGTGAGTATTGTGCATGTCCTTATCTGTATGTTTGGCAGTGCTAGTGGTAGGTTTTGCATGAGTCCATGCATGTATTTCTGGCAGTACTGTTGCTGTGTTTTGTGCATACCCACGCATGTGTCTGTAAGAGTGAAAGTATTAATCACTGGGGTTTTGTGCAATTGTTTTTCCCGCCTCTCCAGTGTTTCATCATTATGAAGTCACATACATTATATCGGTATTTGAACAGTGCAACATCTGAAGTAAAGAATATAGGATTTAGTGGAGGTTTTGATTTTTGTCCTATTGATCTGGTAGGAGTGGAACTTTAATAACCAAACTGTCTCAGCTTTGAAGCCCTCGTAAAATTTGACCTAAAACATACAAATGTGCACACAATTATCTAGTGATTCCCAGATACCTGGTTTAATCAGAAAATGGTTTCATTTGTTTTAAAGCATGTGGGCAGCTATATACAACATAATATTATCAAATAACATAATCGCCTCTCTCTCCCTATCCAACCTGACTGTGCAGAGCAAGGGGGTGGAATTCCTTGTTTTCACCTCTACCTTTCTACTGGAATGAAGGGAAGGGTGATCCTAAAAGCTACTTTACTTTGGCCCGGTCTACACTCAAAATTTAGATTATGGAGCTCAGAGGTCTCAAAAATCCAGACCTCTGAGCACCACAGTTATGCCAACCTAATCCTTGCTGTAGACACAGCTAGGCCAACAGAAGAATGCATTTGGAGACATAAGTACCATTGCCTGCAGAAGTGGTGTTCCTACATTGATTGAAGAACCCCTTCCGTTACTGTAGGCTGCATCTGTGCTACAGGATTATGCCAGCATAGCTACAGTGCAATAACTATGTCGTTATAGTCTGCATAGTGTAGACATAGCCCTTCTCATTATAACAGAATACCAGCTGTGCTATAATAAAGATTGAGAATGACTTTCTGTTTAAAGATTGACTCTTAAAGTTGCTCTAAAATCCACATGCTTCTTGTAATGCTTTGAAATGTGGTATGCCTCAGGTGGGTTTATAGTACGGTTAATGATCCAAATTTGGGGGCATTCACAAAAGGAATCCCAGAGATATAACTTCCCGTCCCCTACAACCTGCCCTCCCCCATAGCATTTCTTAATGCTGGCAGATTTAACTAATTCTTTTGTATAGCACTGTAGATCAAACCACCCCTGAATGTGCTCACAATGATCTCAGTCACTCAACATTTACTCCATAGCACCCACTAAACCAATGGAGGAGCACCATTGAAAACGATACTCAAACTAGCCTGGCGATTACAATAACTTTAAGCATGTGAGAGAGGACTGGTGTGCCTCTCTTCTCCCAAACCACGTACCCAAAATAGCATCCCCTCCACCATTTCCATCTTAACCTCCCCTTCCCTTTAAACTATTAGAACTTCAGAAGCCAAGTATAGCCAAAAAATGTTCTGGAAGGGTACAAGACACCACCAGGCAACCTTAATTCTGCATTAATGAAGCTTTTTCTCAGTGGATCTCTTCTCTTCCCACTACTAACCCTTCCTCTTAGGGTGTCAGCATACATCTCTACAATGGGAAATCGAGATCTTCCTTCTGGGTGGCTTGTTCTTCTCCCTGTTCTTCTATCTGTTGTCTCAAAATACATTGGTACACAATATATTATAAAGAAAAATCAGGAAAACACTAGCTCTCACCTATTTTAGGTGAATTAAGACAATACTGAAGCCTAAGAATGCATCTATTCTTTGCAGCCTGTTGGAAATCAATCTAGACCCTCTGTAACCACATTTATGGCTGCTGTATCTGTACCAACAGCTTTTGCAGCAACCACAGCTATGGCACCCACAAAAGGCTTGAGGTGCTGGGAACAATTCCATGGGCCTAGAAAAATCTCCCAAAAGCATGAGTCTTAGATCAAAAGCCTGAGGTTAGGCAGGTTTTGACACCATTATTTCTTTAGTTTTCAGCTTTTCTTTTCTCTGTCACAAAGATTTGTCCATAGAAGCTATTCTGGAGCAAATATTTCTGAATAACACAACAACATGCTGAGAACTAGGGTGGCCACCTAACCATGTTTTCCCATATTTGTCCCTTTTTGGAGGTAGTAGCTGTCCTGAGAAATCTATAAGGGTGCTTAGTAAACACCACCATCTGTTCAGATTTTTGGGCTCAGGATCATCCCAGACATCCTGTGTTTTCTTTTGGCTTTTTCGTACCTCGGTGGCAACCCAAGAGAATGCCAGATTTGTGTGAAACTAAGGGGGAAAAACCATCAATCCAATCTAGATCATAAACTCCTTGGGACACCAGAGAGTGTCTAAAAACTCAATCCTACTGAGCATCATTGAGTTCTTACTTCTGTGAAGGGTCCCACTACAATCAATGGGGATGGCTCATGTTACCATCAAACACTATGCAAGTTTACAGGACTGGGCTGTTATCTGCATCTCATGCAAGAGGGGGCGCAATGTCAATGATTAACAAATAGACTATAATCATACAAAACTGACAGATGCTTTTCCCCATGAGGGCGTTGGGGCTCACTCTCCTGCTTTCTTTCAAGTCCGGTGATATTTGTTGTTTTTCTCAAAGCCTCAGCTCTCGGAGTCAGGTGATGAGACTCTCAGTTTGCACCTTTAAATAAACAAGTAAGATCCAAGCCCTGGTGGCTGGGGAGCAAAGTCTGAGGCCCGTCACCTGGGACGGGAGCCCCCATTTCATTAGTCCGGATCTCGGGCGGCCCGATCTGGAAGCAGGTGGGGCTGGCACAGGACCGCACGTAGGGACAGGGTGTCGGGAACCACGAGGATGGGCACGCTGGAGTACGGCTCAGAGAACGCAGTGACGTAGACACTGACTACAACGTGGGAAGCTCGACAGGAAACCAGGCGCCGGGCAGGGGGCAGTGCCTGCGCAGACGCGATCGGCTGGGGGGGGTCTTTCTCCGCTCCATCGCGGAAGGCGGAACTCAGAGAGCGCGGACGCAGGCGCAGGCGGGCGCCTTTCGCGAACGCCTCGGAGCCCCTGGGCCGTTGCTAAGAGCCGGAGGGGGCGGCGGCCGGCGGCGGCGGAAGGGGCGGGGCTGTTTCCGCAGCGCAGTTGGACGGACACGTGCTTTTGTGGGTGCAGGCGCCGGCGGCTCAGCTTGGGGGATGTCGCGTGCGGGCAGCGCAGTGCGGGCGGCCCCCGGCAGTGGTTGTGGCGGCAGCGCGCTCTTCTCGGGCTTCCGCGCTCTCGGTCTTTACTCCAACCACCTGCCCCACGTGCTGCGCTACCACCAGCGCCACCGAGAGTTCTACCTGGTCACCGCCGTGGGGAGGAGCTTCCACACCTACAACGTGAGTGACCCCCCCCCCCGATCATGTGGTTCCCTCTCTCCCGCAGCGTGAGTGACACCCCCCCCTCCGCCGTGGGCTCCCATGCCCCCTCCTGTCCTGCAGTATGGTGATCGCCCCAGTCCCCCTTCTCCCGGCCCAGCTTCCTAGACCTACAAGGTGCCTTGTTTCTGTTTAGGGTTTTATACGGCTGTTGCAGTAACTCCCCCCATCCCCTCACCCACTTTTTAAGCAGGGAAAAGTGAAAACAGAGCGTAAGTCTATGACACACTGTGCAGCCTCCTGCCCGGAAGCCCACCGCTTCTCTGTTTTTCACGATCAGTATGGATGCTACAGCACCTTCCTCTGGCTCGTTGCAGATTTTCCTCTGCTGTAATGCTGACTTTCCTCAAATGCCCCACTAGGGCCACATCATACAGAGAGTTAATCTAATCACACAAAAAGTGACTTGTCAGTAAATGAGCGTTCTTGGAATGCTTTGAAGGCAAAAAGCTACTGGGGGAGAGGCTGTTCTGGGTTTGATTTTTGATAAACTGGAAGGAACTGGTGGAGAATTTCAAAATGGAAGGCAACTTGGGTGAAATTGATCATGAAATGATAGAGTTCATGATTCTAAGGCAGGAGTGGGCCACATCAGGGAATAGAAATTGTATGGAGGGCCATGAATGCTTACAAAATTGGGGTGGTGGGTGTGGGCTCTGGGGTGGGGCTGAGGATGAGAGGTTTGGGGTGCTGGAGGGTACTCTGGGCTGGGATCGAGGATTTTAGAAAATGAGAGGGGGATCAGGGCAGGAGGTTGGGGTGTTAGGAGAGGCTCAGTGGTGCGGCACCTGACCCAGCGCCCCAACCGGAGTGGGGGCGAGCTGCATGGTGCAGCTCAGGGGACTTCTTAAAACGGCTCACGGGCTGGATCCGGCCCATGGGCCATAGTTTGTCCACTCCTGTTCTAAAGAATGATATGGAAGAGAGTAGAGTGAAAACAATGGATTTCAAGAAGATGGACTTTAGCAAACTCAAGGGGTTGGTCGGTAAGATTCCATGGAAAGGAAGTCTAAGGAGAAAAACAGTTCAAAAGAGTTGACAGTTTTTCAGAGAGAGATTAATAACAGTTCAAAAGTAAACTGTCCCACTGTGTAGGGAAGATGGGAAGTATGGCAAGAGACCATTCTGGCTTAACCAGGAGATCTTTAGTGATCTGACACTGAGAAAAAGAGTCCCACAAAAAGTGGGAATGAGGACAAATTTTGAGGAATGAGTATAAAAAACAATATGAGCAAAACACATGTAGGGGCTAAACTACACAGGCTAAGTCACAGAATGAGATTAAACTAGCTAGAGATTTAAAGGGTAGCAAGAAAACATTTTACAAATATATTCAAACTGAGAGGAAGAATAGGATAGGCCCATTACTCAAAGAGAGGAGGAAAGCCAGTAACAGTAAATGTGCAAATGGCAGAAGTGCTAAATTACTTTTTTGTTTTGGTTTTCACCAAAAAGATTAGTTGCGATTGGGCATCTAACATAGTGAATGGCAGTGAAAATGAGGAAGGATTGCAGGCTAAAATAGGGGAAAAAATTACCTGAGCAACTAGATGTCTTCAAGTTGGCAGGGCCTGATGAAAGACATCCTAGAGTACTCAAGGAGATGTCTGAGTTGATATTTGAATCATTAGCCATTATATTTGAAAAACTCATGGAAGATGGGAGAGATTCCAGAGGACTGGAAGAGGACAAATATAGTGTCAATCTATAAAAAGGGCGATAAGGATTATCCAGGAAATTATAGACTGGTCAGTTTAACTTCAGTACCCAGAAAGATAATGGAGCAAATAAGCCAGCGGTCCCCAGCGCAGTGCATCTAAATGCGCCCATGTCCTGGCCAGCGGTTGAGCATCCGCCGAAATGCTGCCAAATTTCGGTGATGACGCCTCTTGCCACCAACAAGGGACGTCATCGAGAGTCATCGCCGCCGAAATGCTGCTGAATTTCTGCAGCATTTCAGCGGATGCTTGAACGCCGCCATGGTCCTTCATCTGGCGCCCACCAGACGAAAAGGTTGGGGGCCACTGAAATAAGCAATCAATTTGCAAAAATCTAGAAGATACTAAGGTGATAAGTAACAGTCAATGTGACTTTGTCAAGAACAAAGAATGGTTTGACATGATTTGACAGGGTATCAAGGCTTGAGGAGGGGTGGGGATGTTGGTGTTGAAGTGTTCTCCTACTGGTTTTTGAATATTATAATTCCTGATGTCAGATTTGTGTCTATTTATTCTTTTTTGCGTACAGACTGTCCGGACAGTCTCTACGCAAAAGTAGGAGAACACTTCAGTCTTGCTGGTCACTCAGTAACAGACTTAAAGGTGGCAATCTTGCAACAGAAAAGCTTTAAAAACAGACTTCAGGGAGAAACTGCTGAACTTGAATTAATATGCAAACTAGAGACCATCAATTTAGGCTTGAATAGAGACTGAGAATGGCTGAGCCATTACGCATATTGAATCTATTTTGCCATGTTAAGTATCCTCTCATCATCTTGTCAAACTGTCTGAAACGGGCTATCTTGATTATCACTACAAAAGTTTTTTATTTCTCCTGATAATTGCTCATCTTAATTAATTTAGCCTCTTAGAGTTGGTAGGGCAACTCCCACCTTTTCATGTTCTCCGTATGTGTATATACATCTCCTTACTATTTGTTCCATTCTGTGCATCTGCTAAAGTGGACTGTAGCCCATGAAAGCTTATGCTCAGATAAATTTGTTAGTCTCTAAGGTGCCACAAGTACTCCTGTTCTTTTTGCGGATACAGACTAACACGGCTGCTACTCTGAAACCAGTCATTAGCAGGAGTGTTGTAAGCAAGGCACAAGAAGTAAGTCTTCTGCTCTACTCTGTGCTGATAAGGCCTCAACTGGAGTATTGTGCCCAGTTCTGGACACTACGTTTTGGGGAAAAATGTGGACAAATTGGAGAAGGTCCAGAGAAGAGCAACAAAACTGATTAAAGGTCTAGAAAACATGATCTCTAAGGGAAGACTGAAAAAAAATGTATTTTTAGTTTGGAGAAGAAAACTGTTTCCCCCACCTCCCGCAGTCTTCTCAAGTACATAAAAGGGAGGAGGGTGAAAAAATATTCTCTTTAAGCTCTAAGGATGGGACAAGAAGCAATGTGCTTAAATTGCAACAAGGGAGGTTTAGGTTGGACATTGGGGAAAACTTCCCAACTGTCACAGTGGTTAAACACTGGAACAAATTGCCTAGGCAGGTTGTGAATCTCCATCATTGGAGGTTTTTAAGAACAGGCTAGACAAACCACTATCAGGGATGGTCTACTTAATCCTGCTTTGAGTGCAGGGGACTGGATTAGATGATCTCTTGAGGTCCCTTCCGGTTGATTGTTTGAGTTGAGTTCACTGGTATTCATGGAATCATGTTATTAGTTCATCACCTGTATTCAGTTGACTACTTATTTATTCATGAACCTGTTTGGGAATCTGTTGTCCTCATGTTTTAAAAGTGTGCCATGTAATTAAGGAGCAGGAGCAATAACATATAATCAGTCATGCACCAGAAGGAGCAAATAATCAAAGTGAAAAGTTTGTGAACAATTCTGAGGCTGAAATGCATGAATGCAGTCTGTTCCCGCATGATGTTTTTTCTCCATACTCCTGCTCTGTGCTGAAACACTGACAGCACCAGGGATCGGTCCTTCCCACATAGTCAAAATGAGTTCATACTATCGCTTACCTATCTCTACAGCCCCAGAACCAGTCTCTCACATGGTGTGGTATATCCTTAATTTTCATTAAATCATTGTTTCCTTGGTATAGAATGTGCCACTGGGAAAGGGATGCTTGATTTAATGTGCTCACTGAACTTTCATCCCTAAAGATCTTGGTACAAGTTTCCATTCACATGTTCCACCCACTGGTCCAAACCAGGGTGGATAAAAATGGATTTTTTTTTGTTTGTTTATTTTGGGAAGGAGTTTTTTTAAGTCTGATTTTATTTATTGTATTTTTTATGTTGTTACTTAAATTATAATTGTTATTTTGAAAAAATCTGTTTTAAAATGAAATGAATTTAATACAAAATATTAAGACAAACTTATTGTAATGAGCTTCTGTCAAAAACTTTGAATTAAAAGCTGCTTTTCTGTATAAGGAAGATATTAGGGAAAACTTTTTATTTTAAAGTCAAGCTTTGTAAATGACACAATAGGTCATGTACTGTATTAAGGGCTTGATCCTATGTGGGGAGTCAGGGGTTGTGATACTGGATGCAAGAAACTGGCAAAGGAATTTAGGAGACTGCCCAATTTTCAAGAAATTTAGGCAAGTAGGACCTTAAGCTCTGGTCACTTTCATCTACGCATATCTAAAAATTTTCCCAGGCTGACCTGAAATCAGTTTAATTCCCTGACAATCCTTAATCTCGCTGTTTAATAAATAATTTAGTTGTAAATGTGAAACACATCTTGGTAGGATAAGCTTATCTACAAAACATTTAAGGTAGTTTTGTTTAATAAAATATATTTTTATGTGCTGTTCTGTGTTTAATTAAATTCCAGTTACCATCCTAATGCAGCTTCACACAAATCATGAGCAAATGTTAATTATAGTAAATAAGCAATATAGCATTCACCATTTTCTAACATACTTAAAATATACAATTAATAATCTGAAAATATTAAGCTATATAATTGCTTAAATACAGTAACTCCTCACTTAACGTTGTAATTATGTTCCTGAAAAATGTGACTCTAAGCAAAACGATGTTAAACAAATCCAGTTTCCCCATAATAATTAATGTAAAGGGGGTGGGCATGTTAGGTTCCAGGGAAAAAATTTTTTGCCAGAAAAAAGGCATATACATTTAAAACAAGCAATTTAATACAGGTACTGTACTATAGTTTGGGAGGTGCCCCCACACAGGCACAGCCCACTGGCACTGCGGACAAGGCAGGCAAGGAGGCTGAAGATGCAGTAGGCTAGGAGAAGAACCTTTCGCAGCAGCAGCTTCCCAAGCACAGGCACCGACTTTGCTGGGGGCTCAACCCTCGGTCCACCCGCTCCACCGTTCTCCCAAGCCCCCAGCCTTAACCCGCTTCTTCTCCCCTTCCCTGCTCCACCTCCTCCTCCTCTACTCTGCATGACATGTCCTTGCTCTTCCCTCCTCCCCCTAGCCTCCGGAATGCCGCAACGCAGATTGCTGCCGACAGGGGAGGAGAAGGCTGTGCGCTGCATCCTCGCTCCTCCCCCCAGCCTCCTGAACACCGCAAGACAGCTGATAGGAGGTGGGGGGAGCAGGAGGAGGTGCTGATCCATGGGATCTGCCAGCGGGGAGGAGGTGCTGGGGCTGGGGGCTGTAGAGGAACTGATACAGGGTCTTTCAGCTGTGGACAAAGCAGGCAGCCAAACGATGTTATAGGAGAGCATTGCATAACTTTAAACAAGCATGTTCTGTAATACAGCAGGGACGTAACATCGAAATAATGTTAATGCCCTCTTGCTTAAGTGAGGAGTTACTGTAAATGTATATAATTATAGTGTACCATACTAGGTAGCAAAACAATATACAAAGATTCTATTTAATTGTAAATCAACATGCTTTAATAGTTATATTAACCAATGAGAACGCAACTTTCTTTTGAAAATAACTGAAGTACTAATGAAAATTGATTAAAATCCATTTTAATTGTAACTTTTCACTTGGTGATTTAAACATGATTTAAATGGTTGATTTTAATCAACACCCACCATACCCCAAACCATCACACAGAGTTGAGAAGCCCAGATATAGAGGGTAGTAGACGTGTTTCAGATCAGAACTCTGGTTTATAGACACATTAGTGTGGAGAAAATTTGCAAAGATCACCTGCTATATGAATGACTGACTCCAATTTACAGCCTGAATTCTGCAAAAATTTAAGCGAATCTGTAATATTAATTTGATGGTTAGTCCCATAAACTTTAATAGGGCTACTCATATGAGTAAAGCTATGCATATGTTTGCAGGATGAGGACTATGTTATCAATTCCTTATTTTTTCTGAGCACTAAAGTCTCCACATTTTCCTCAAATATATAGAAAAGGAATAATGAGTAAAGACTAAATCGAAAGTGACTATATTAACAACCCAAGTCAGTCTTCACAAATTCAATTATACTTCAGTACTAGTTTTTATGCTTGAATTTACACAGATAACTAAAACCTTTCAGAATATCATAAATCTTACTTTTCAAATTACTACTTAAATCTAAAAATGTAACATATTCCAGGACTTGTATTATAATCAAATTTCACAGGTACTGATTTGCAGGGGGCATCTTAGAATGAAGCAGGAACAGTGAATGATATGGAAAAAAGAGGCCTCAACCCAGCAAAATGGGTGTATATTTAATTTTGAGCACATGGGTAGTCTTGTTAAATTTAGCATTTGAGTAGTCCTATAAGTTTAAGCACATGGTTAGGGCTTTGCTCAGTAGAGGCCAATATATATGTGTCACGAACACAGGGTCAATGGGGACATGGCTTTCTGATGAATTGTAGTGTCATATGAGAAGAGGATACATGACACAGAACAGTATTTGAGTCCAGGGCTAGATCCACAATAGGACTTAGATTTGCGACACTCAGGATTGTAGTACCACCCAGGGCAATCCAGAGCCTCGTAAGGCACCTAGGCTCCCTGTACAGTGCATGGGCAGAAACAAGTGCCGAAGAAAAGCCTGAAAGCTAGTTAATAGGAAATGCTGTGGATGCCCCTCAAAAGACTCAAGTATGTAAGTCTGGGCTGGAGGGAGATGCCTGTCTCCACTTAGGATTGATAGTCTTGAGCTCTCTCCTGGAGTGAGGCACCTAAGCCATTCCTAGTGTGTGCATGCCACCCCCCCACCCCCAAAATCCAATAGTTAGAACATTTATGTGGGATGTTGGAGACCTGTGTTCAAATTCTTTCTCCACATGAAGGTTGTGGAGGGGAAAATCTAATTTATATTTTCCACATCCCAGGTTAGTGCTCTCACTGCTGGCCTAAAAGTTAGGAGTGATGCCCCCTCTTATACTTTCTCCTCCAGTTGTTTGTGTTGGCTTTGGTATGGTCAGAGAATGCCTACCTACTAGATGGGGCACTGTGGGTGTGGAGAGCCACTTTGAGGATCCCAGTGTGGCTTAGGCATGAGATAGGCGTTTGGGCACATAGACTGAGGCAACTGTCCATGTGCTTGCTGGCAGAAACTTAGATTCCTGGGGAACTTTAATGATGGAAAGGCATATGGGGACTTGGGTGCCTAAAGAATTAGATGGCAGCTGAGCATGTGTTTTGAAGATCTCAGTGGCACCTAAATGTTGGATTTGAGGAGTGTCTAAAGTGGTAGTTAGGTGCCTAAGACATTTGTGGATCTAGCCACCCACTACTTTTGTATATATATGCCAGCCTGTTGCAGATGTTTTGCTATCCACAGAATCTTCTTCAGATCTTGGTGTGCCTTTAGGTTAAGGACCTGCTCCATGCTGGGGAAGGCAAATCTTGTCTCCCAGATGAGATGATTATGAAGAAGTTCAGTGATTGAGAGTATTTGTCTCTGTGTCTGCTGGGGTTTTACACACTGATTTCTAGTCAGATCATGGCTCTAAAGTGCAGGAGCACCTTTTTCATGCATAGTTCTGAATTTGCAAATGCTAATGTTTCTAGAATGCTGGATTAGTATCTGTAGGAAATTCAGAGCAGAAAACTACTAAAGATTTATCTTTTTGTTTTTTTTTACAGGTAAAGAAACTTGGTATAGTTGCTGTTAGTAAGTATACAGTTTGTTCTACATCATGCAAATTACTTTTTTTCCAAACAGCTAACACATCTGTATAGACATGAATTGTGTAATAGGAAGCAAATCTCATCTATAACTAGCTATGAGAAAGTATATTAAAATAATATTAAGGTTGTAGACTCAAGCACTTAAATGTCAGAAAATGCCAGAATTAAGATTGCCCATGCAACCTTAATTTTGCACCCTTGGTATCTGCTATGAAAGTCTTGAATTAGATTATCACATCTTTCCACAGTACACCACCCTCGTTCAGTGAATGGGTAGATATTCAAGATTTCTTAACCTACATGTAGCCCCAGGTCTTATATAACAAACTATTCAAACCCCGAACTGAAAATAGATTTACTCATTCCCTCATGGCCATTTCTGTGGAGCTCTCACCCATAGTATCTCAGTGCTTCGACACATTAATGTGTTTATCTTCACAACGCTCTTATAGGTAGTTGTACAATTGGGATACCGAGGCACAGAGAATTGAGGCCAAAAGTGCCTAATAAATCTGGGTGTCCAACTTGACACTTAACGTGTGATTTGTTTGTTTTTAAGTGAACTTAGCATTTTTAAAGTACTTCATATTTTCAAAGCACAGTTGCATTTGCAGTTGATTTCATTTGCACTTGAGTGCTCAGCTCTTCTGTAAATCTAAGTGCAGGTATCTCACTTTAGGCACTCAGAAAATGAAGAACATACAATTAGAGGCCAAAACCATGAAAAGTTTGGTTTAAGTGACTTGCCCACTATCCCATATGAACTCTGTATCAAAGGCAGGGGTAGAATCTAGTTACCCAGGGTGGCATTCATCTACCTTAACAGTGAACCATCCTTTCTCTTCCGGCAATCTCCTGACCCATTCACTACACATCTTGCAACACTCACAGCAAATGAAAGCAGGGGTCCGTTAGACAACAAGTTACACAGCCTTGATTACTTCCTTGAATCTCATCCATCCTGTTTACTGAATGAGGCAGAGGTCCTGTGGAGGAAAACTAGTATGTGATCATATACTTAGACTGTACTGTAATGCGTACGTGCACCTGAAATCCTAATTCAGGGTACACAGGCAACCATAGCATTTCCTAACTCCTGAGTGCTTGATTTTGCAACCTTAACATTCTTTTAATGTTTTTTTGGGGGATGTATATTTCGTAGAATTGAAAAGAAGAAAATCCAGAAATTCAGTCATGTGGAACCTATTGACCCCCCAGATTGGGTCATCAGCAGGTTTCAGGGTTCAGATTTCTATCACTTGAGCTACCATAATAACTGATAACAGCAGAAGGCTGTCTTCTTTCTGAGCTAGTCATTAGAACGGGGGATGATAAATACTTTGCCATTGGGTATCAGAGCTATTTGCTGCCAGTAAAGGTATGTAAAAACTCAGGACTCCTGGATTCCACTCTGGATTTTGGAGGGGAATGTTCTCTAGTAATTCCTTCTATTCCTGTGCCCTGGACCATTACCGTCCCTCTCTGCACCCACCAGCAGCGAAGCTCACCTTGCCCCATCCCTCCTCCTCCTCCCCTGAGCACACCATGTCCCCTCTCCTCCACCTACCTCCCAGTGCTTTCCACCTGAGCGCTGCCAAACAGCTGTTTGGCAGCATTAGCATGCTCCAGGAGGAGCGTGGCGCACTTGAGGGAAGAGGCAGGGCCCGGGAGGGGATTTGGGGAAGGAGTTGGAATAGGGGCAGGGAGGAGGTGGAGACTTTGGGGAAGGGGTTGGAGTGGGGGCAGGGCAAGGCCTCAAGGGATGGATTGGGGTGGGGCTAGGAACAGGGGTCGAGCATCCATGGGAAAGAGGGGAAGTCGGTGCATATGTGAGAGGGGGTAGGGGGAAGGAAGAGAAGGTGGAATAGGGCAAGGGGAGGGGAGTGTGGGGAGAAGGATGAGGAATCATGGGGGAAGTGGAAGCCTGGCATGCAGCATCTGCTTGGCAGCAGCTGGAGCTCTCCTGTGAAGCAGGTCCATCAAACCCTCACTCTGACAAGCCCTGCCCCCCAGACCCCCACCCCACTGATCCCCAACCAGCTGCACCTGGGCCCCCACCCCATCAAGCTCCACTCCCCCTGCACCTGGGCCCCCCACACCCAGACACACCCCTATACCCCGCTAAGCCCCAACCACCTTCACCTGGATCTGCTGCAGAGTTCCATTCTTCCATCACCTGGAACCCTCTCAACAAGCCCCCATGCATCCAGATCTCCCACTGAGCTGCCTGTTCCCAGATTGCCCCATAACGAAACCTCTCACACCAAACCTGGATCCACCCACACTAAGCCCCTCCACACTTGGATCCTGCTGGGATGAGCCTGCTCGCCCACACCTGGTTCATCTGGTGCAGAAGGGCAGGGTCCTGGAGTGTTTCTGGGGCAGGCCCAGCCCTTTCACTGTGTCAGGATCAGTTGCAGCCTCACTGGCTGTTCCCTGTACTGGGGGAGGGGGAGGTTTAGGGTGATGACAAAAATCACAGACTACCAGGGTTGAAAGGGACCTCAGGAGATCATCTAGTCCAACCCCCTGCTCAAAGCAGGACCAATCCCCAGGCAGATTTTTACCCCAGTTTCCTTAAATGGCCCTGTAAGCCAGTTGTGTTGGGGCTCGTCCCTCTCAGGCGCGGCGGGGAGCCAGGGCGCCTCCTAGCACGCCGCAGTCCGGGTAGGCTTAGCCCCTCCGCAGGTGTTGAGGGGGGTACAGGGTCTGTAAACAAGGTAGAGCCCTGGCCCTCTAGCCAGGGTCGGGGCTCTCAAAGTAAATAAGCCCCGGCCCTTGGGCAGGGCAGGGCAGTAGCAGTTCAAGCTCAGGCCTCTAGCAGGGGCTGAGCAAACACAGTAACAGCCCAGGCCCTTCACAGGGCGGGGCAGTAAAAGTTCTAGTTAGCCCTGGCCCTTTGGATCAGGGCAGAGCAGTGGCAAAGTCAAAGGGGGCCCAGCCCTTGGCTCGGGCGGGGCACCAAACACAAGTCTAGTTAGCTCTGGCCCTCTGGATCAGGACAGAGCAGTGGCAAAGTCAAAGGGGCCCAGCCCTTGGTTCGGGTGGGGCACCAAACACAAGTCTAGTTAGCTCTGGTCCTCTGGATCCGGGCAGAGCAGTGGCAATAGGCGAGAAGAGGGGGAGTCTGCCACCCGGTTACGGGTGGCAGGGGGAACGCAGGCCCTCCCACTCCACTGCGTTCCAGCCCGGGGCCCTAGCAGCGGTCAAGACCCGCTGCGGTCAGTGGGGATCCTGGCCGCAACACACTGACATGGGTTTGGGCTCTTCAGGAGCCAAACCAGGGTCAGCTACCCCCGGGCCACTTCCAACCTCCCCCTCTCTGGGTACCTGGTCCTTGCCGGCATCGTCTGGGGGGTCCCAGACCATGGGCTCCTCCGGGTACCGGTCGTGGGGAAGCTCAGGCCACTCCTCGGGGTATCGGGCACACGGCAGGTCAGGCTGACGTTCCTCCGGGTACCGGGTCTGAGGCAAGTCCAGCCAGCGCTCCTCTGGGTAGTGGGCGCGGGGCAGGTCCGGCCAGCGCTCCTCTGGGTAGTGGGCGCGGGGCAGGTCCGGCCAGCGCTCCTCTGGGTAGTGGGCGCGGGGCAGGCTGGGCCCGGTGGGAGCCCAGGCACCAGCGTCTGTCCTCTCCGACAGCCTGCTCCCAACTGAGTGCTGGGGCCGGGCTTTTATGCTTCCTGTCCCGCCCCTTGACTTCCGGGGGGCAGGGACAGGCAGTGCTGACTCCGCCCACTGAGGCACCTTCTCTGGCTCGTCCCTCTCAGGCGCGGCGGGGAGCCAGGGTGCCTCCTTACAGGTCCCCTCAAGGATTGAGCTCACAACCCTGGGTTTAGCAGGGCAATGTTCAAACCACTGAGAGAGCCCTCCCACCTCAGTGCAGCCAGTGGCCTGTGTTCCCCACTGGCATGCTGGAACCACATTTATTTGTTGACAAATAAAATCTGCTGAATTTTGCAGAATTTTAAAATATTGTGTGCATAATTTTTAGGTGCAGAATTCCCTCAAGAGTACTTTCTGCACCTGTCCACTCCTCCAGACTCCTGCTGCCCACGATCCTATGCAAGCCGTCCCCCACACAATAGGTTCCTGCTCCACCTACTTGGATCAGCCTTATTCACTCCCCTATCAGCTTCACCTCTCCTCTGTCTCCTGCAACACCCACTCCCACCCCATTTCTCAGGCCATTTCTACAGGGACTGTTGTGACATAGCTATGCTGTTGTAGCTATGTCGCCATAACCCCATATTGTAGAGGCAGGCCTACAGTGATGGCAAGGGTTTTTTGGTCAGTGTAGAAGCACAGCTTCCCCAAATGATATAGCTATGTCAAGGAAAGCAGTCTTCCATCGACCTACTTGCATCTACACTTGGGGTTGTGTCAGCTTAGCTACGACAGTCGAGGTGTGGATTTTTCATATCTCTCAGCACCATAGGTATGCCAGCCTCTGTTTTTAAGTGTTTTCAAGCCTCATTCCTCCGCATTTCAGTGTGGCTGCTTCCTCCTCCTTACTGCCTGGGCACAAGCAGCAGGAGCATTGTCTCTCTTGTGAACTCAGTCTCTCTCTTCTCTTCCTGTGCCCAGTGCCCCAGAAGCCTGATTAATTGCGGGCAGAATAAATACAGGGAAAGTCCTACTCAACTTGCAGCTCCCCATTAAAGCATGTTCAGTACAGATAGAATCTGCTAACCCTACCCGCCCTTCCAGATTTTGAGTCCCTACTCCAAAGCATGGATGCATTAGAGCTTCCAAATGAAACCGTTGTGGGGGGGGGAAATTAATATATTCAAAACAATGTGTGTTCTAGTAATCTCATTTTTGGAAACATTTAAACTGTGTTAACTAAAACTTGTTAAGAAGTAGTTAACCTGAAGCAGACGCTCATCATGGGAAGTTTCAGTCCAAATGATTTAAGGCTGGCAAAGGTATTAGCCAGTGAAAGTGGGGGTTTTATAATGGGATGTGTCAAGCAACCTTAAGTATAGGCAGCGCTAGTAGCTCTCTTAAGACTTGATGACAAATACAAAAATAGTTGACACTTTTTTTGTGTCACTTGTATTATATGCCCAGTCTTAAGGTGCATTCAGTTTTCTTTTAAAAGGCTGTTCTTGGGCTGTAGTAATCTTGAAAATATTATTTTTGGGTAGCTTCTGTCATGTATAATGCAGACATGAGAGATAGCTCAGTGGTTTGAGCATTGGCCTGCTAAACCCAGGGTTGTGAGTTCAGCCCTTCAGGGGGCTACTTAGGGATCTGGGGCAAGATCAGTACTTGGCCCTGGTAGTGAAGGCAGGGGGCTGGACTCAATGACCCTTCAGGATTCCTTCAAGTTCTAAGAGATAAGTATATCTTCATTTAAAAAAAAAAAAATTCATGCCCTAACGCACAGTGTTTCCTACATATTTTCTCATTGTGTTCACTCCTAGGAAAACATTTCTCATAATTTAGCCACTTGTTGCCCAAAGACAGTGTTGGATAATCATCTCTTCCTGATGTACCTTAATTTGTTATTGGTAGTTTGCAACCATGAATGCGTTGATACATTGTAAGGCATTAGTTTTTGTTATGAAAATGAAAATTATCAAACTTATTCCCCTCTTTATTCATAGGTAATGCTTTATTACAAGACATTACTTGTTTGGCAGCAGACAGAATGTTGGTCTTTGCATCATATGGCAATCTTCTCCACGCTTTTGCCCGGAACAAAGAGGTTTATATAACTTATTTATTGTGTAATAACCAGACAGTAAGCCAATATTGATATGTTTTCTTATTTAAGTTACTTATTCATATCAACTGTAATTTAATTTCATGAGTTTTGGGGACAATAGCCTCACAATGCTCAGCAATAATAATGGATAAGTTAAAATAAAAAAGCTCTAAGGACAAATTCTACTGTGGTTGGGCTATGACACTTATAAAATGACAGCAGTCTGATAAAGAAATAATCTTCAGGACACAGAAGTTAAAATACAATTAAAATGATGGCAAAAAGGATATGCCAAGTACACTTTCTCAGTACCAAGGAAGCTATCATAAATGAAGCTTAATAAAAGCGCATATTTACTAGATAAAATATATATATTAACGGGTTTCTGTTACAGGTAGTTGCTATTGTTCAAGTAATATACTAAAATGTTACAATATGTGAAAAGGTTTTACTGAAGTTATGTGTACTTTTGAAATCATAGGTGGTTCATATATATGATGGTCACAAAGGAGAAATTCGCCTTTTGCTGCCATTTGGTGATCATGTCATCTCTGTGGATATTGATAATGTTCTTATTGTTTGGGATGTACAGTCAGAAGGTGAGTCACTATTTCCTCATTCTGTAAGTGTCCAAACTGTAGTATATGATAAAAGTCATAAGCATTTGATAATGTAAGACAATTTGTTTAATGCTTATGTCAGAGTTCTTAATGTCCTTAAGGCAAAATAAAATGGTGGTTGCATTAATGTTTGAAGTCTTGATCCTACAGTGAGCTTCATTGGTGCAGCCCTGCACCCATTCAAAGCTCCGTTGACTTGGGGAGGAAAAAGGGTTGGAGGGGGCATGTGAGTGCAGAGGTCTACTTATGGATAACTGGTATCTCTTAACATTCCCTTTGTTCGTGAGAGTTCTGGTGAATGAAGTTTGGTGTCACGTGGAATCCTAAAATTTCTTCAGTCCCTTTATCTATGACACTGGATATGGCATGGAAATAGCTTGCTGTCTTGGCAGCAGAAAAAGATCAAGTGCTGAGTTTTTTTTCTAGTTGTCAGTAGCCTTTTATGCTATTGAATGGATAGGTTTGACAGGATTTGATTTTTATCGATAAATGTTGATTTCACCATATGTGCTCAACCAGTGGAAAAAATATTTCCATCAATGATGATTGAAAACTTACAGATATGCAGAGTAAGAAAAGTCCTGCTTGAGAACTCCTTAGAGTTTTGATTTAAGGCATTTACTTTGTGTATTTTGACATGTTTAAGTTATAAAGCTTTTAACTTTTTGAACATTTAAATAGATAATAATAGAAAAAAATTGCTTAAAAATATTATCTGTAAAAATTATAAAGTCTAATTTTGCCAAGTTTAAATAAGATTTTGATGGCTCGCTGTTAGGTGGGATCACACTTTGGTGGCTTAATTCTTTCTTTTCAAAGAATTCTCCAATTTTGGTATTGGGCCAATGACTCATTAGCCTGACAGATTCTCTTATGGTGGTCTGTGGCATTTAACAATTTTTAAAATAACTACTACACTTCTAGGGTGGAGTTCATGTATTAACAAGACTGTTATAATGTAAACAGAAGACATACTAATCAAGTGAGATGTTCTGCTCAGAAAGCACAATAAGAATCCTTATAATGATATAAATCTGTTCTGCAAGGCAATATAAAGTAAGCTACATAACTTGCTATGAGATGGCTCAGGTTCATATGAGGTTTCTGGTGCTTTCAGGGAAGAAATCCCAGTTGTGAGGACTTCTTCCTATTTGTGCATGTAAAAGATAAAATTATTATTTCTTAAAAATTTGCTAAGAATGGCTAACTTGGAATGTTTGTAATGGCAGCATGACTAACGCAATTTCTTATGTCTGCAGAAGAATACCTACAACTGAATTTTGATAAGGCTGTTTTTGCAGTTTCTGCTATTATGCATCCAAGTACCTACTTAAATAAAATTCTTCTTGGCAGTGAACAAGGAAGCCTGCAGTTATGGAATATAAAATCCAAGTAAGATTCTTTATTCTTTAAGTACATTTCACTCTCTAGGTGGAGTTATACTCAGCATTTTAACATTTTCTAAATAAAATGATCTCTTAATACAGGTCTATTTTTTCTAAGTCCTTCAGCAGAAGAGCCCCTCAGTGTTGTTTTCAGAAATATGGGCAATACAGTTGCCTCTCTCATGTGACTGAAAATGCTATTTTTCAAGCCAGGATTTTTTTGCTGTGAAGTAATAGGGATTGTGCAGGTTTCTTCAGCAATCTTCCTTGCCTTCATTTCCTGACCCCAACCCCACTCAGCATTTTAGCTAGTTGTCTGCCTGATGAAGTATGGCAGAGGAAGTAGTTGTAGAACTCCTCCCCCTTAAAATTGTTGTCCAGCCACTGAGTGGGCCCATGAGGAGGAGGGAGATATGCCTAGCTGAGTGTGGGGAGCAAGGTTTTGTACCTGCTGCAGGATTTGGGACTGAGATCACTACTGAGATTATGGGTACGTCTACACTACTGAATTATTCCAATTTTACATAAACTGGTTTTGTAAAACAGATTGTATAAAGTCGAGTGCATGCGGCCACACAAAGCGCAATAATTCGGTGGTGTGCGTCCATGTAACAAGGCTAGTGACGATTTCTGGAGCGTTGCACTGTGGGTAGCTATCCCATAACTATCCCATAGTTCCCACAGTCTCCCCCCACCCATTGGAATTCTGGGTTGAGATCCCAATGCATGATGGTGCAAAAACAGTGTCGTGGGTGATTCTGGGTAAATGTTGTCACTCATTTCTTCCTCCATGAAAGCAACGGCAGGCAATCATTTTGCGCCCTTTTTCCCTGGATTGCCCTGGCAAACGCCATAGCATGACAACCATGAAGCCCGTTTTGCCTTTTGTCACTGTCACCGTATGTGCACTGGATGCTGCTGACAGAGGCGGTACTACAGCGCTACACAGCAGCATTCATTTGCCTTTGTAAGGTAGCAGAGACAGTTACCATCCCTATTGTACTGTCTGTCATGCCACTGTAAATTGGCGATGAGATGACGGTTATCAGTCATTCTGTACCGTCTGCTGCTGTCAGGGGTGCTCCTGGCTGGCCTTCACTGAGGTCGGCCGGTGGTGCAAAGATAAAAATGGGAATGATTCCCCGGATCATTCCCTCCTTTATGTTTTATCTAAAAATAGAGTCAGTCCTGTCTAGAATATGGGGCAAGTGTACTAGAGAACCAGTGTACCAGAGCACCAGAGAGCACAGCCGCTCCGTGTCAGATCCCGCAGAAATGATGAGCTGCATGCCATTCTATGGGGTGCTCCTGCAACAATCCCACCCGTTGCTTCCCTCCTCCCCCAACCCTTCTGGGCTACCATTGCAGTGTCTCTCCATTTGTGTGATGAAGTAATAAAGAATGCAGGAATAAGAAACACTGACTTTTTAGAGAGATAAAATGAGGGGGAGGCAGCCTCCCGCTGCTATGATAGTCCAGGCAGTACAGAATCTTTTCCTTAGACATGAAAGGGGGGAGGAGGGGTTGATGGAGCTCAGCCCTCAGTTGCTATGATGAAGATGGTTACCAGCCATTCTGTACCATCTGCGGGAAATGACCAGGAGTCATTCCTATTTTTACTCAGGCGCCCCCGGCCGACCTCACCGAGGCCAGCCAGGAGCACTCACAGAATGATGAGGACGGCTATCAGTCGTTTTGTACTGTACCGTCTGCCACCGGGGAGGGGAGAGGAGAGGATGCTGCTGTTCAGTGCCCCAGCACTGCCTCTAATAGCAGCATGCAATAGACATACGGTGACACTGAAAAAAGTCAAGAAACTATTTTTTCCCCTTTTCTTTCACGGGGGCTGGGGTGGGCGTAAATAGGCGAGATGTACCCTGAACCACACCGGACATTGTGTTCGACCCTACAGGTATTGGGAGCTCAGCCAAGAATGCAAATGCTTTTCGGAAACTGTGGGGACTGTGAGATAGCTGGAGTCCTCAGTACTCCCTCCCTCTCTCCTTCCATGAGCGTCCATCTGATTCTTTGGCTTTCTGTTACGCTTGTCACACAGCACCTCTGTGTATCATAGCCTGGAGATTTTTTCAAATGCTTTGGCATTTCGTCTTCTGTAACGGAGCTCTGATAGAACAGATTTGTCTCCCCATACAGCGATCAGATCCAGTATCTCCCATACGGTCCATGCTGGAGCTCTTTTTGGATTTGGGACTGCATCGCCACCAGTGGTGATCAGAGCTCCACTCTGGGCAAACAGGAAATGAAATTCAAAAGTTCGCTCGGCTTTCCTGTCTACCTGGCCAGTGTATCCAAGTTCAGATGGCTTTTCAGAGTGGTCACAATGGTGCACTGTGGGATACCGCCCAGAGGCCAATATCGTTGATTTGCGGCCACACTAACCCTAATCGAACATGGCAATACCAATTTCAGTGCTACTCCTCTCGTCGGGGAGGAGTACAGAAACCGGTTTAAAGAGCCCTTTATATCGTTGTGTGGACGGGTGCAGGGTTAAATCGGTTTAACGCTGCTAAATTCGGTTTAAATGCATAGTGTAAACCAGGCTTCTGCCTCCTCACACTCCACTACAGTAATTCAAGGTGGGAAAGAGACTTGCTGACTGGGGGCCCTGCCCAGTTGTTGATTCAACTTTTTTTACGTTGCCGCAATTTGCCAGTACAGGCATCTGAAATTAAAAACACGTAACTGCATTGTAGAAGTTGTTGGGATGAAGGGAGTTGTACATTCCAGTTCTCCAAAATGCAGTTTTCAAAAATGACTTCTGCACTGAGGACACCAAGTCCCATTGACTTTCAGTAATCACGTTAATACAAAAGGCCATAATTACGACTTATGGCTTTTGTAGTAGCTGGTAGGCCTGTATCTCTCTTGCATCGTGGGCTGATTAGGTGTTTGAATTCATATGGTGGCAAATCTCCAGGCTATTCATCTGCACTCTTTCTTCCAAACCACAAAACTCCACTGTGTAGAGTCCTCTTATACAGACTACTATGTTTTCTTCCCTCCTTTCTCTCACCCTTGCAGAATGGAAGCTCTGCTGTATTTTAGGGCCTTCCATTTCTGTGTGAGGGGAAGCGGTATTTGACCCTTTGACTGAAACAGTATCTGTATTTGCTTGCAGACTTGCCACTGCATTGGGACATGTTTAGAATATCTTCGCAGCCAGAGCTAGGAACTTAATTATTTTTAAAAATAACTTGAATTCTTTAAAGACTGTGCAGGCCAAATAAGTGTTAATCAGTGATTTATTGAAGGAACATAAATTCAAACCATGTAGAGGTCAAGCATAGGAGTTTATTACGCACAGTGCTGGTGGAGTGTCACCTTGCTTATTAGGCTCGGAGACCCTGTCAATCAATTGATTACAATAGAATATATAGATTTTTCCCTGGGCAGGGGAAAGTGACAGGGTAGGCAGTTCCACTTCCCCGAATAGGTTTTGCAGCAAGACAAGATAGCACATTAGCCAATGGTTAACAGGTTACATAATGTCTCTACCCAGGGTCTCAAGTTAGCAAGTTAACGTTTAATTAATAATTTGATAAAATGTTATTCGTATAAAATGAATTCTGATTTAGGATCCATAGGAATGAAGCAACTCCTTTGATTGTCCAACAAGTACATTCCTAGGCGTTAAAGAAACAGTGAGAGTATATGGCAATAAAGATTGTCTCCTTTTCTGTTTTAAGGCAGGCATTGGTCCCTGAGAAAGGGAGGTGAGAGGATGCCACATCTTATGTGCCAGCCTTTCATAAACTCAGGGTTGGATCTGTGGGAAGAACGTCTCCCTACAGAAGAAACTAACACAATAGGAACAGGGGTTCTTTGTTCAAATTGAAACATGATTTTCAGTTATTGCTTCAACATCTGGCATTACTGTATATCTTGGCAAAGGCAATGTTATCTTGTTTATTCTGCGTTCTCTAAGGCCTTGGCTACACTGGCTCTTTACAGCGCTGCAATTTTCTCTCTCAGGGATGTGAAAAAACACCCCCCTGAGCGCAGCGAGATACAGTGCTGTAAAGCGCCAGTGTAAACAGTGCTGCAGCGCTGGGAGTGCAGCTCCCAGCGCTGTAAGCTAATCCCCATGGGGAGGTGGAGTACGTGCAGCGCTGGGAGAGCTCTCCCAGCGCTGGTGCTGCGACCACACTCGCACTTCAGAGCGCTGCCGCGGCAGCTCTGTGCACTTGCAAGTGTAGCCATACCCTTAGCTAATCACGACTTGCTAGGCCTCTGGTCTCTTGACCAAACTCTGGACTTTGGGTCTGGAAAAGAGCTGTCACAATCCATATATCAGGTTGTTATATAAAATGTACATGGATTTTAACCCCTTCAATTATATATAGTTTTAATGAGTTTGTTCTTTTTAATTTGTTTTTATACGTATTTTAAAAATATACTTTAAAAATCTGTATTTAGTTAAGTTTTATTTTAATATGGTAATTTGGTTTTGGCGCAATGGCCTGTGGCTGAGTCACTATTAATAAGTTTGACTTAAATGTTGGTACTCTATCTTTCCATGAGCTGGCTATTTCCCATGCTAGGTTGGGAGACCTCCTGGATGAGCACACACTCTGTAAATGTGAAAATATATATGACTACAATTGATGAGAATTTACACTTGTCATGTGGTTCAAGGTTTTAGTCTCATAGCAATTACATATTTTCAATAATATCATTGCTATTTTATTTTTATTCAAGGTAGCTATCTGGTGCGATCAGTGCTGTACAAAAACTACTAAAAATAGGATTAAAATATAATTTTTTTCTTAAATTTCTGTGTTTAAAAAGATTGAAACGAATGCATTGCTTGGGCTTGTTTCAGCATCTCACACTGGTATGTAAACAGAATCCTCGATTATGTTTTAAAGGCCTGATCTTGAGCCAGGTGCCTAGTTCAATGCTTACTGATTTAGATAACCCCATGGCATAAATGGGAGCATTTGTGGTAATCTGCACCAGTTAGTGGGTGCAAGATTGAGCTCTAAATTTGATTTAAGTGAATCTGCCTTGTAACCCAAATTTAAAAAAGAAAAAAAATTGAATGATTTTTGTATAGCATGCAAAACTAAACATTTAGTTTCGTTATTTGATAGCCAAACTTAATTTTATTAGTTATGTTTACCAAAATATTTTTATTGGTGCTTACAGTGACAGTACATATCCTCAGTCATGTCATTTAGTCCCTAATATTACATCATGCACCTCTCATGCTTCAGGCATTCTATGATCAGGGCCTTGTGTACAATTTCCTTTGTACTCAGTTTTACCACTGCTCTGCCTGAAAATAGTCGTATCCTGAAGACAGAATGCACCAATATAGTTTTCAGCTTTTCAATATAAATGATCATATTACCCTAATTTTTAAATTCCATAGGTTTTTTTTTAAATGTATGCTGCTAGCCTTCATTCCCTGTCATACTTCTTTCTAGATGTACTTGTTAGACATTCGTTTTGACGTAGACTTTTTCTAAATGTAATTTTTGAAACACTTTCTTTTCACAGCAAACTTTTATACTCATTTCCAGGATGGGGCTTAGGGGGTGTGACAATCCTCGAACAGGTTAGTAGTTTTGATAGTTCATTGGTTAATAAAAGGTAGATATGGAACAGCAGTCAGTGTTGTTTAACATTCTTGTACAGTGCTATAGGTGCATATTGCGTACAGAGAGTATAGATAATATCCCTGCTCGGAGAAGCATACAATATAGGGGACAAGCTCTGTAAACCCTTACTAACTCACATAACTTTTGTAACTTCATTTTGGTTACTCCACTGAGTAAGGACTACCTAAATTACTTAAGTTTTTAGGGTATTGGTGTACTGTAGGTCAGCTTAATTATGTTGCCAGTTTCTTGCTTCTGAATTGTTTTTTTTTTTAATTTTTATTTAAATCAGGGCAGGGGGATCAAACTTTTGCCAAAATGAAAAGAACAACTCCAAAAATAAGAAAAATCGGGGCTATTACAAACAAAATAAAAACAAACTACAAGTATGATACCAGAGGGTATCTTATAACATCGGCTGCTCAAGCTTCTGCAAACAATTTTAATTTCATATAAATGTATTTTTAGTGCAACATGTTCAATCTCTTTGATGCTTTAGAATGGTCAAATGATCAATTATAGATTAAAATAAATGAACTGATACTATGTAGTAGGAAATGAAGTGCAAGATTTATTAAGTACCTGACTATAAGGTTAACCCATTTATTTTAGACCTAAATTTACTTGAATGTCATACATATCAGGTGTTAACTTGCTATATCTGTAACGTACTGGTATAGAAAGAGCTTATGGACCATGAAGTAGGTTGCATAGAACTTGATATAGCGTATTCCATACAGAAACTAAGTTTGCAAAATTAAGCACTCAAGTCAGGAAATGAGATCCATGTGCATATTTTATACTGTACAGATTTTAGTTGTGTATCACAAACACACACATTGTGTAAGACTGCCTCCCTTACATAGTGTACAAGTTGGACAGTGAACAAGGAACAGATGTGAAATTTACTAGACTTATTTGAACATATTTAAAGGGAAACATTTATCCATTACAGTTATCTACCAAAAATATTTTTATAGGAAAGTTTTTAATTGCTTAAATGTATTTCTTAAATTATTTTTATGCTAAATTAATGCATTCCCTCCCATTGGTTGCACATCCATAGACTTCCTCCTACTTCACTGCACATTGTTGCTCCTGTGCACTGAAGGCTGAATTGCTCAGAGTTATACTGAAATCAGGTCAATTCCAAAGACTCAGTAGTTTTATTCTTAATTTATGTTGTGTAATTTCAAACGTAAGTTTTTGGCTAGAATGGAGCAGAATCCCTGCCTAATTTGCTAAGAAGAAATATCTCATGTGCTTTGCAAATTCAGCCAGTTCACTGAATGAAGCAGTGTTGTTGTAGTAATATGTCATGTAGTTAGAGAATATATTAATGCATTTAGCAGAACTTATTTTTTAATAGGAAAAATACAGACGGATGGAGAGGAATCTGTTTAATTTCTCTCTCATCATTTAACCGTCTTTTACAGGCACCAGCAGTAGATGTAGTTGCAATAGGTCTTGTGTCTGGTCATATCATTGTGCACAACATTAAGTTTGATGAAACACTGATGAAATTTCAGCAAGACTGGGGTCCCATCACAGCAATATCTTTCCGTACAGGTAAATTCTAGCAGTTTGATTAGTCATATATGCAGATCAAATTAAAACAATAATACTAATTGAAAAGTAGAAAAATTAAACATTTTTAATGTATAGTAGGCACAAAACTTGGGGTTTTGTGTCTTGGGGTTTTTTAAAGTTTACAACGGCTGATAGTAATAAACTTGTGATATTTTCTTATATAGTTGGGGAAAAATTGCAGATCTTGCAGGGGAATGTTTAAAATCTTTATATGGCAACAGTTTGCTATTTCATAAATAGGAAATAACATTCACTGAAAACAGATCAGCCTAGTAGTAGAGGTTAGAGTATTCTCCAGTACAGCAGATTTGGCTCTTCCTGCAGAATTGTGCTCTAAGATGTGTGAGCAGCACCCATTCCTGTCGTTCATCTAACTCTGAAATCTAAAGATAGCCAGTTAAATATCCACTTTGGGGTTTCATGAATCTTCCTCTGAAGCATCTGGAACTGGCCATTGTCAGATCTTGATACTAAACTAGATATACCTGGTCTGATCTGATACTGCATATCCTCTGGTCCTATTACTGATGGTGCTGCTCCATTCTCTCTATTAAAAATTAGATCACTATGATAAATGATTGCTTTAATTTTATGTTCTGTTTAGGAATGAATTTTTTCCTCTGATGGTAATCTTTGTGAGAGAGATTTGCTTACATGAATTTTGAAAAGTTAAAATGATTGATTGAAAGCTATAAGCAATGCATAGTAAATAAATAAATAAATAAATCCCTCCCTCCCCCCCTTTCATTTTGTGATCAGATGGTCATCCAGTCATGGCAGCTGGAAGTCCTATTGGACACATTGCACTGTGGGATCTGGAAGAGAAGAAACTAATTAGTCAAATGCGAAATGCTCATTCCACAGCAATAGCTGGTTTGTCATTTGTCCAAGGAGAGTCACTTCTTGTTACTAATGGTGCTGATAATGCTATAAAGGTAAGCTTTTTTTCCTGCTACTACCATTGTGGTAAATTTATTTTTTTCCAGTGGTCCTCCAAAGTATGAATACTTGTGTTGACTGAGATAGCTCTTTTCAGTTGCATCAGCATGTACAGTAAAACCAAAGTTACTGAACATGACAGGTTGTTGTTTCTAACTATGTTATTCCAATCTATTTTTTCAATAGGAGTTAGTGTTATGTTTACTGATGTCCCATTTCTTTGCATTTCTTGAGCAGATATGGATCTTTGATGGCCCTGGAGGTAATGGCCGTTTGTTGAGGTGCCGTATGGGACATAGTGCTCCTCCAACAAAAATCAGATACCATGGGCAAAATGGACAGCAAATTCTTAGTGCAGGTAGAAATCCTCTGAACTTCTCAAATGTACCCATTTTGTGCTACTCTGTTGTTTAAATACACTTTTCAGCTTATTGGCTAGTGATAAGAGATATGTCTAGCAACGTCTTTAATTTCATTTTGACAGTGCATTGCAAATTACTGTATTTAATCATTTAGATACATTAAGCGTACTGAGTAATTCTTTGGGTGATTGCTCATGTGAATTCCTCGCTTGGTGTCTGCACCTAGCATTTGGTTGTTTGTAAACTTTCCTTCAGCTGTACCTGTTGGGTGGCTTGTGCTCCCTCTGCTGCCATGCACCATTGTGTAAAGGGCAGAGCAGCTCCTTGTCCTACTTAGTTCCTTCTGATCACCCGTGACAGTCATCAGAACCCTTGTTCATTACCAGAACAGTTCTTTCTCAGCTTTGTGTATAATGTATATAATAGAGGTAGTCTGGTAGTTAGTATAGCTGTAGGATTTTGATGTTTAAAAAAACCCTGGTTTTCCCCTCCGCCTCCCGTTTCAGGGTTTTGCTGATGGCACCAAGGTATGCCCTAGTCACTGGGCTTCAAGCACTGTGCTTCTTGCTCAAGGCCTGTGCTGGTGAGCAACTCTCACTATAGTTGCCTGAGGTGCATGGCTAAAGCAGAATTAAGACTTGTGCCAGATTTGCAGGGAGTTCAAGCCTAGAATGAAGAATCATAGGGAGGCTAGGGTGAAATTCCTGCTGTTGGAGTTGGCAATCAGGCCTCCATCGAAGCCGGCCCGGTCTGACTTGATGCTGAGTACTGCAGCTTCAGTGAGAAGTGCACCTTCAGCATTACTGGAATCTGATCACCAATGTCTCTTGCCTGTGCTAAGAAGAAATATAAGGCTTCCAAAGAGGCTCAGAGCAGGGGAAGATCTCTACCCTTAAAGTCTGGTAAGAGGGGTTGAGAACATGTTGAATTGAGTGCATCTGAAACCTAAGCACTCCTCTCTCAAATCAGTGCTCTAGTCAGCACAGTTGGTTTCAGTGCTGCAAAGGGCACCATTGAGCCTGCTCCCAGAAGCAGCACCGTCAGCTTCATTGTCACCATAAGAAGATACCACCTCAGTGCCAACTACACTGGAGGTGCTTGAGCAAATTTCTTGCTGCCTCTGCCTCTTGGTGCTGGTGTCTCCATTGGTATTGGTCTCCCTCAGCACCATTGTCCCATCCCTTACCATCTCCAGCAGGCCAACCTGTGATACCGAAGTTGCCTACTTCCTAGTCAGTCCATTCGTACCCTCCAAGGGGAACCTTGCAGTGATGATGACGCTCCCTCTATCACCAGGTTCTCAGTATTGGTCCCTGATATTAACTGAATGAACCACTTAGAGATGGGATCTTATGTCTCACAAGCCTGAAGCAGGACCTGTCGGTCCCCTCAGGAATCCTCTCTCCCTGCCTACCATTGAGACCCCACAATGGGAGTTGTCAAAAAAATGTGGCTAGGTCACTGGGGTCTAGCCTTGTACCAGTAGCCATTTTGGGACGCTTTGTTTTCCTAGTTTCCAGATCTCCCCCCTCACTGTGCCTATTCAGTGCCCTGGGGACAGGGCTGCGCATCATCTGGGGACAGCCTACACACTGGTCTGCTCTGTCTGCAGGATCCGGTTCCAGGACCAGAACCAAACATCAGGAAGATGTAGGAGAGCTTCAGTCTCCTCACTCTTGGCTTTCTCTTTGTCCTATCCAGATGATGTGGTTTCTCTGGATGAATTTAAAGTCTGAGGAGTTGTGAAAGAGAGTGGCTGCAGATTTGGCCATGCAGGTCAGGGAGTCCTCATATAATTTGATTGACATATTATTAACTCTCTGTCCCTCCAAAGAGGTCAAAGAGAAAATACTATGTGCGCACCCAATGGTTCGAGTACCTTTATACCCACCCACCTCTGGGCTCATTAGTCATGGCAGCTAATGAGAGTGAGTGACAAGGACATCTGACTGCTGCCTCTAAATCAAAGGACACAAAGTATGGACTTATTTGGCAGAAAGATTTATTCCATGGAGGGTTTGCAGCTGTGTATTGCTAACCAACAGGCTCTGCTGGGGTGGTACAGTTTTAATTTATGGGGCTCCATGTAGAAGTTCAGCAACCTACTTCTGGAGATGGCTAGGCAGGAGTTCTTTTCTCTGGTCAATGAGGGCAAACTAGTCGCAAGAACATCACCGCAAACTCAGTAGCTAGGACCACGGATTTTGCAGTTGCTAAGTAAAAATTCTGGTTAGTCTTCTGATCTCCCCCATGAAGCCCAGAATATTATTCAGGACTTGCCATTTCAGGATACTTCTCTGTTCTCAGACCAGACGGATAGAGTGTTCCATGGCTTAAGGCTTCTAGAGCCACCTTAAAGTCCTTGGGTTTGTACATAGTGCTTTCTGACTGGGGAAAATCTCAACATCAAGAGAGACCCTGATTTCCCTGCTCCCCTCCCCTTGAGCCTTGTTTTTTATGCCATTGTTACACAGCACTGCGTGGTCAAACGGCCCTCGGTTCCTTCTCAATCACCTCAGCCTGAGACTGAGCCTTTGTAGTTGTCCATGTTGAGTTTTAGCTCAGCTGTGTCCTCTTAGCTCTTTTTGTAGTTTAAGGCTACGTTTTAGTCACAGGTATTTTTAATAAAAGTCATGGACAGGTCATGGGCTGTTGGGCATTAAACAAAACTTAACAGCCTGTGACCTGTCCATGACTTTTACTTTATACCCCTGACTAAAACTTGGGGGGGCGGCGCATGGCCCGGGATCCCCACCAGTGCGGGGCAGGGGTGGGGGAAGGGAGAGGCAGCAGGGCTGGCAGGCTCCCTACCTGGCCCTTCCTCCAAGGTTCCCCGGAAGCAGCGACATCCCTCTTGCTCAGCTGCAGGCACCGCTCCCACAACTCCCATTGGTCGTGGTTCCTGGCAAATGGGAGTTGCAAAGCCAGCGCTCTGAGCGGAGGCACGGGACAGCGTGAGGTGCGGTTTAGGCGGTACGTACCTGGGGGGCTCCCCGGAAGTGCCAGCATCCCCCGCAAGTACCATTGTCTGCGGTTCCTGGCGAATGGGAGCTGCGAAGCCAGTGCTCTGGGCAGAGACATTATGCAGAGCTGCCTGGCCATGCCTCCACCTAGAGGCTGAGCGAGGAGAATGTCACTGCTTCTGGGGAGCCCCCCCAGGTAAGCACCACCCAGAGCCCACCTCACCCCATCCTGTGCCCCAGCCCCCTACCCCCTCCCACACCCAAACTCTGCTTCTGCTGGCAGCGAGGTGGCCCAAGATTGCCCCAGCAGCTCCACTGCTCCCGAAATAACCTTCTCATGTAATGCCCATCCCCTGCCTTGTATGGTCCCCACCCCATGCAGCCTTGCTTTCATTCATCTCTGCTCCTTTTTATCTTTTCCCCCTGCAGCTGGCAGAGTTGGTTTGGTTGATTTGTGTACTTTAACTGTGTTTTGATGCCTTAGTCTTTTTTAGTTACTTTAAAGGTTAGCTTTTATTCATTTCCTGGGTTTGCAACACTTATTTTGGGATAACTGTAAGCTTGTGGATTTTTTTTGGTTTTTGTACACGTAAATTTGTGTTTTTAACCCTAACTCCAGGTTGTTTTTGTCTGGGTTTATTGTATATCAAGATTTGGACATAAACTGCTTGACTATTCCTATGGCATTCTGGTTTATCTTTGTTCAAATGTCTGTTTTTGATTTTTGTGACTTGGGCATAAGCTGACATTGTTATGGATAGGTATTTAGTTTTCTTTTTCTTAATGTTCCATCAGGTCAGGATGGAACCTTGCAATCTTTTTCCACAGTGCATGAAAGGTTCAATAAAAGTTTAGGACGCGGTAAGTAGTACAACAAATGTACAAATGATATTTTTACATAATATAGTATTAAAAATGACATAACTTTGTTTTTCCTATTTGTACAAGTATCAAAGCATATCTTGTAGGGCACAGTGAGCTTCAGAGCACATTTTACATACAGCACATGTGACTGAAGTGTCTTTGTGTGGTAGTATAGTTGAACACTTTAAATTAATTAGAATTAATTTGCTAAAGACTGACTTTTTAGAACTAGGTATTCTACTATGGGAAATAATTTCCAGGTTTTTTAATATGAATTATCTTGTATTAGTGGAGTATAGAATAGTAGACATTTTTACTATTTAAATTTTTTACATATTTAATATTAAACTTTTTCTTCGCCTCACCCTTTAGACTGTATCTCTTAAATCTGGCTGTCCACTTCCTCTTCTCACTTTCCAACAGCACCTCGCAGCTGGTTGAGTGGCTTTCAAGCATTTTTTTTTTTTTTTCCCCTGGTGGAACTACATTTTGGGAGTATGTTGTGTTCCTTATTTAGTCTGTTAACAAAAATAATCTTGAAAGTAACTTCTACTGCATCTGAGGAACTTGCTTTTCTACTAATTGAAATTATATAATGGGGTTACAAGTGTGCATAGATAAAAATAATTGTAAAAGTGGTCATCTGGTGGTGTCATAAATTTGTTTTCTGGGGAATTTGTAATACTTGTGATATCTAAGTATATTAATAAGCTCAGCCTTACGACATCCTGAGAAATGTGAAGTAGTATCCAAATTTTACCTAAGAGGAACTGAAGTTCGAAGATTAAGACTTTGCTAAACTCTCGCAGGAAATTCAGCTTTCTTGACTCCAACTCTTTTGTGTTAATCACTAGATTGTATTTCCTACTCCAATATAAAAACAGTATATAACATTTCTGAAAAGATCTAAAATACCTATCACACAGAAACGGCATTTAAAAAAAGTTAGTTGCAGAGTCAAGCACTCAAAAGTTAGGAAATGCAAGAATTAAGCTTGCCTGTGTAATGTTTGTTTGGTCTCCTTTCGTATATGTATTATGATACACGATCGCATGCTATATTTCTCCACAGTCCCTCTGCCTCATTAAATACACAGAACGGATGGTGCTTACTGGATGAGCTTCTATTCCATATTTTGTTTCCTCCTCATTGAATTTGTGGCCTTCGGCCTTATTTACTGCAGACTATTCAAACCCTGCTCTGAAGACAGAAGTGTTAATTTTCCCAGACTTTTCTGTGTTGCTCATCCCTGTAGTATCTGAGTGTTTCACAACCTGAATCAATTTTCATAGCTCCCCTGGGAGGTTAGGGGGTGACATTATTCCCTTACAGATGAGGAACTGAGGCACAGAGAGAGTGAGATCAAAAGCATCTACTAAGTTTGAGATTCCTAGGCATGATATTTCAGCACATATATATTTAAAGCTCAGTTCCCATTGACTTCAGCTACAGCTGTGTGTGTTGAGCTCCGGGGTCTCAAGTCAGACTCCCAGGAACACACAGTGACCACTTGTGAAAAGTTTGATTTATGAGGCTTGTCCAGTATGATACAGACTCTGTGACAGAGGCAGGGATAGAATCAGTTTTCCAGGGAAGCATTCAACTGCCTTAATTATGAGACTGTCCTTTCTTTTCCTGAAGTTTCCTGCCTCCTTTACTGCACACCTTCCAACTACAGCCACTGCAACAAAGAGTACAGGAATGCTGAAGAACACATCTTCACTCACTACACAAACCTGATTCATTGCCAGAGCACTATCCATCTGGTACAATGAATGACAATAGTATGTCATTAAAGACTGTATTCTAATGCATATGCACACACGTTGAATTATTTCATAATTTTCCAGTGCTTGACTCTGCAACCTTTCATATTGTTTTAATGTAGGCTTTTTTGCATGTAATCTTCTGGCTTTTTAAAAAGCAAACTAGAAAAAATGTAAAAATACTAACACATGGAATCATACTAATCCAGCAACAGGATTTGGACCTTTAGATCAACAGCACAGATCTCTGCCACTTGAGTGAATGGAGTAATTGATTATATTGGCTGGTCTACCATTACTAAGGGGTTTGGCGCACACTTTGCCGGTGGGTTTCAGAGATTTACTGACAGAGAGGAATATTGAGGCTTGTGACTCTTGCGTTCAATTCCAGGTTCTGAAGTGGAGGGTGCAGTAGAGAGCCTTTTGTCCCCGGTCCCCCAGGAAGCCTGACCACACACCCCTCTCCATGGCTCCCAGTTCCATTTGCTTTTGCTTTCTCTCCTCTTCCCTGCTTCCAGCTTCTTCTCCTAGTATACTTCATCTGCCCTCACCCCTAGTCCAGCTCTTGTTCCCTCTGCATTGGAGTCGAACTGCTACTTCATGCTGTTTGTGGGCTCCAGCAGGGAGATCATCAAGAGCACAGGAGAGAGAAGCTCTCTGCTCTTGGTTCCAGTGCCTGCTGCCACAGCAGCTTCTGGCTGCTGAAAGGAGCAATTGGAGGGAAAGTCCTGATTCAGCCCTTTTGCCATGGGCTGGAGCGAGCCCAATACAGACTCTCTCTTCTGAGAGTTTAGGTGCCAAACTCTTAGAAGTTGCTTCTGAGCATGTGTGAATTGTTTTTTGTTTTTTCAAAGGCTTATAACTTGGCCAAATTTGAGATTTTACCAGGAACAGCAAAAGGCACATCCCAAACACAAGAATGATCTGACCCAGTATGGCCAGTGGTCCATCTAGCCCAATATCCTGTCTTCCAACCGTGGCTGGTGCCGGATGTTTCAGTGAGAATGAACAGAACAAGGCAATTTCTTGAGTGATCCATCCCCTGTCATCCAGTCCCAGCTTCTAGCAACCAGAGGTTTAAGGACATCCAGAGCATGGGATTGTGTCCTTGACACCAGTGCAACAGCCCCCCTGCATGCTAAATTTCAAGTCCTGACTCCAAAGCATGGAGGAACTGGAGCTTCTCAGCAAAATGATTGGAGGAATTTTTTAACATGAGCAAAACAATTTTTTCTCCTAATCTCAATCTCTCAGAAATGGCTGAATGGTTTGTGCTGAAACTTTCCCAAACTGTTCCACCAGAGGTAGGCGTCCAGTATTGAAAATCATACCCTGAGCAGTTAGTGTGGCAGAATTTAAGCAACTGAAAACAAGGTCTTTACAGTAGGAAGTGCTGGACAACTTTATAAGTAGTGCTATGAATTTTGTCTATTATGACTTTAATGTTATAAGTCTCAATTTATACATTTTAGAAATTTTTTTTAAACAAAAGGTTAATGTCTTCTATATTTTTACTGTGAACTTTACAGATTGTCAAGTATCAGAGGGGTAGCCGTGTTAATCTGGATCTGTAAAAGCAGCAAAGAATCCTGTGGCACCTTATAGACTAACAGACGTTTTGGAGCATGAGCTTTCGTGGGTGAATACCCACTTTGTCAGATGCATGTAGTGGAAATCTCCAGGGGCAGGTGTGTGTGTGTGTGTGTGTGTGTGTGTGTATATATATATATAATATATATATATATATATATATATATATATATATATATGTATATATGTATATATATATATATGCAGGCAAGCTAGAGATAATGAGGTAGTTCAATCAGGGAGGATGAGGCCCTGTTCTAGCAGTTGAGGTGTGAAAACCAAGGGAGGAGAAACTGGTTTTGTAATTGGCAAGCCATTCACAGTCTTTGTTTAATCCTGAGCTGATGGTGTCAAATTTGCAGATGAACTGAAGCTCAGCAGTTTCTCTTTAAAGTCTGGTCCTGAAGACTCTAGGAGGTCCACTTCCTAGACACCACGGTGCAAATAAGTGATGGTCACAGTAACACCACCCTATACCGAAAACCTACCGACCACTATGCCTACCTTCATGCCTCCAGCTTCCATCCCGAGCACATCACACGATCCATTGTCTACAGCCAGGCACTGAGGTACAACCGCACCTGCTCTAACCCCTCAGACAGAGACCAACACCTACAAAATCTCCACGAAGCATTCTCAAAACTACAATACCCGTACGAGGAAATAAGGAAACAGATCAACAGAGCCAGACATGTACCCAGAAGCCTCCTACTGCAAGACAAACCCAAGAAAGAAATGAACATGACTCCACTGGCCATCACATACAGTCCCCAGCTAAAACCTCTCCAATGCATCATCAGGGATCTACACCCCATCCTGGACAATGATCCCACACTTTCACAGGCCTTGGGTGGCAGACCAGTCCTCGCTCACAGGCAACCTGCCAACCTGAAACATATTCTTACCAGTAACTGCACACCGCACCATAGTAACTCTAGCTCAGGAACCAATCCATGCAACAAACCTCGATGCCAACTCTGCCCACATATCTACACCAGCGACACCATCACAGGACCTAACCAGATCAGCCACACCATCACTGGTTCATTCACCTGCACCTCCACCAATGTAATATACGCCATCATATGCCAGCAATGCCCCTCTGCTATGTACATCGGCCAAACTGGACAGTCGCTACGGAAAAGGATAAATGGACACAAATCAGATATTAGGAATGGCAATATACAAAAACCTGTAGGAGAACACTTCAACCTCCCTGGCCGCACTATAGCAGACTTTAAGGTGGCCATCCTGCAGCAAAAAACTTCAGGACCAGACTTTAAAGAGAAACTGCTGAGCTTCAGTTCATCTGCAAATTTGACACCATCAGCTCAGGATTAAACAAAGACTGTGAATGGCTTGCCAATTACAAAACCAGTTTCTCCTCCCTTGGTTTTCACACCTCAACTACTAGAACAGGGCCTCATCCTCCCTGATTGTACTATCTTATTATCTCTAGCTTGCCTGCATATATATATACACCTGCCCCTGGAAATTTCCACTAAATGCATCTGACAAAGTGGGTATTCACCCACGAAAGCTCATGCTCCAAAACGTCTGTTAGTCTATAAGGTGCCACAGGATTCTTTGCTGCTTTTACAGATTGTCTATACCTTAAGGAAGGTTTGTGGCTGCATATATTTTTAACTGACTGAGAGTTGCTGACTTTTTTCTGGTATTTTAAAGGTTCTATAAACAAAAAGAAATCAAAAAAGAAAGGTCTTCAGTATGATACAATGGCCCTTCCACCTATTACTGCATTTGCAACAGGTAGGTAATATTTTATGTCATATGTAGGAGAGAGTCGTCCTTCTGCTCACAGTAACCTGCTTCTTCATTTTTCGTTTTTTGTAACATTCAGAAACTTCTGAATATGTCAGAAATCTTAATTAATCTTTTTGAGGAGATATATTAGAATGCTACAGCTTTTCATACACTGAACTGTGACTAGCTGGGTAAAAAGGTGGCATTTTTATATAAACTGTTCCCTCTGAGAACTCTCATTAGAGCTTCAGACTCAGTACGGGTGTCTAAGAGTGAACTGGATTTTACTCTGGCTCATGGCTCATCGGAGATGTTAACTAAATTTTGATTGCAGGATCTTTATTGTTGGTGATACACAAGTCAGAAACACCTTAACTTACTTTATATTTTCACGAATGAGTTTATAGGACTAGCCGACAAGGGGACCAGCTGGGAGAAATTGCTTGTCTAAGGAAATAGCTATTCGTGATTAACACGTGTTCATGGCATAGTTAAATTATCTTACTGTTACTAATGTGTGTATCCTGCATTGTCATTAACATTTTATGTAGATGAATGTATGCAGAGAAATATTTCATTATTTTTTGATAGTGCCTACAATATGATGATTCTCAGACTGGATTTTTTTTGTTTGCCATGTTAATACATTGGAAGGATTTTCTCCTTAAGAGTAAGGTCCCAAAAACTCATCCTCTTGCACCAGAAGCAAAAGCAGTTGTGGTTGCAATTTCATTTTAATAATGTCAACACATTAATAGCCTGCATATTATAAAAACAAATGTTCAATTATAATTTTGTGTAATTTTAAAGCTTACATTTTGGTTGTTCATATATTGCAGGGGTCGGCAACCTTTTGAGAAGCGGTGTGCCAAGTCTTCATTAATTTAAGGTTTCGCGTGCCAGTAATACATTTTACATTTACAGGGGCCAGCAGCAGGGGGAGTTCCGTTCATCCAGGCAGGCAGGGACCCCGGCTGGCAGCAGAGTGCCACTAAAAATCATTGCATATATTGCATAACACACACTCCTGGTTTGGCTCTTTCAGTAGTAAATGTTACTCATTGTTGCTATCATAAGGCTATAGTCAATGACCTTAAGTTCCGTAATCTTGTTGACCTAGTTGGCCATTGGTGCAGGTCTTTCAAGAGTGTTAAAATATTTAGAATTCCTCTGATGTAGAATGTGCTCTAGTGGATAAAGTTACTGGTGTGGGAGCCAGGAGACCTGAGATCTATTCCTAGCATTGCTATTGACCTATAATTAATAATAATAATAATAATAATTGGAGATATACCAATCTCCTAGAACTGGAAGGGATCTTGAAGGGTCATTGAGTCCAGCCCCCGGCTTCACTAGCAGTACCAGTTTTTGCCCCAGATCCCTAAGTGGCCCCCTCAGGGATTGAACTCACAACCCTGGGTTTAGCAGGCCAATGCTCAAACCACTGAGCTATCCGTTCCCCCTACTGTGTAACCTTGGGCAAATCACTCCACATTTTGATACTTCTGTTTCCCTTCTTGTGCATTTTTTTGTCTATTTAGGTTGTATTGTTTGACTATACTTGCTGTTCATTTTTTTTTTTAAATGTTTGAGGCTAAATAACCAAACTTAGCCAAATCTATTGTCAAGAGACAAAGCAGTACAATGCAAAAAGGAGACATACGTACCCTCCTTTCAGAAGCAGGTTTTTGCAGCATGTTCACCTTCCACGGCAGGGGTGCTTCAAAGATAGTAGTATTTATAGTATGACTTGACAAGTTACAAAACTTTTTACACATCACTTAAACTCTAAGTTTAACCTATTAGTTTGTGCTAGCTTTGTCCTTAGTTCCTCTTACAATTGCCCTTATTTTATTTTGAATACTACATTCCAAGTGTTAAGTTTAGGCCTTTAATATAGGTTGTCAATTTCAATTTTAAGTAGGTCTATTTTTTTAAAAAAAGAACTTGTATTTAATTTAAATAAAATTGGAATTTTAATTTTTTAAATATATTTTTATCCACACCGCTGTATCTACTTCCTAACTGAACTTGGTATAAAGAATTTATGCATGTTTGGTTTGCCAGATTTCCTATTTTTCTAATGCCAAAGCTGACTTCAACTTTGTAAAGTGTTGTGGAGTGCTTGACATGGGTCAACAGAATTGTGGGAAGAGCATAATACATTCAGCTAACATAATTTCCTAGAACCAATACATATTATATTAATAGCATGCACATAATACCAATTAATGTGGTGTATACTATGCCCAACATGTATGTATTGGATAACCGCTATAAGCTCTTTGGGGCAGTGGTGGCATCATACTATGTGTTTGTACAGCATCTTTCGCATTAGGGCTTTGATCTCAGTTGGGGCCTCCAGGTGTTACTGCAATAGAGAAAATAGAAAAATTAATAATAAAATCAAATTGTTGAACTTTCATGTTTTGTTTGAGAGAATACAGGGATGAGATGCCTACAGACAATGCACCTATACCTTGTTAGTGGGCAAAATGAAAATCTTATCCTCCAGTGAGTTATAGATTTTTTTTTTTTTAAATATTGCTGGTTAAATTTAAAAGTGCAAACCACTATCGTATTAAACATTTTGGGGGGATGTATTACAGAAGTTTGTACCTCCAATTTTCCTGTTCATGTCCAGTCCAGTTAGGTAGAGACAGAAAGTTACTATCTGACTCCACCTACATGGAAATAAGGTGGTAGTCTTGTTCCATTTCCTGGTGAACAAATATCCATGACGCACAAATGATCACGACAGCTGGCATTAATTGGATCCTTTGGTAGTCTAAGGCTGTGTCTACACTACCGTAGTAAGTCGACCTGAGTTACACTACTGTAGCTGGAGTAGTGTAACTTAGGTCGACTAACTGCCGTAGTGTAGACATACGTGAATGGCGTCGATGTAGCTTAGGTCGACTTATGGCGGTGTCTGCACCGCGCTGTGTCGACTTATCTTAGTCCTCTTGTTCCCTTGAGTACCGGAGTCTACTGAAGAGTGCTCTGCAGTAGATTTCAGTCTCCAGGGCTTTTATCTAGCAGTTTTCAGAAGCATGAATTTCACTTGGCTTTTCTCTTATTTCAGTGTCCAAAGTTGTGCAGACTTACTGTTCAGTTAAGCCTAGTAAAAGGGTACAGCAATGTGAATAAAAATCTATTTAAGAAATTAAAATTCAATTTTTTATTTAAATTAAATATAGGTTTGTTGTCTTTTAAAAAATAGACCCATTTAAAATTAAATTGAAATTGACAACCTATATTAAGACCTAACTTCTTATATATTATTTAGATTGAAATACAAAAAACAATATAAAGCAGTACATATTTGCTGCTAAGTTTTAAAGAAATTGAAACTACTGAACTGGTGGAAGTCACTTGTTAAGTGTCTGGAACCAGAGTTTGTTCAAGTACTAACCAGTTTTTGACAGCAGTAACCTTGTCTGAAGGTGAAAGGAGAATATTTTCTTCATTTCGGTTTATTTAACTAGTTCAGTTCAATGATTCATTCAAAGTTTAAGAAACCAATTGGGAGTTCAAAAAGCAGGAAAGCTTGGATTGTTTTTTGTTTGTTTTTTTCTCTTCAAAGGTCTGAATAAAAACTTGCTGTGAGAGGTTGAAATCTACTAGTTCTTCTTCGAGTGATTGCTCATATCCATTCCAGTTAGGCGTGTGCGCCGCGCATGCACGTTTGTCGGAAGACTTTTTACCCTAGCAACTCCAGTGGACCGCCAAGTCGCCCCCTAGAGTGGCGCCGCCATGGCGCTCGATATGTACCCCTGCCAGCCCACCCGCTCCTCAGTTCCTTCTTACTGCCGTGTCGGTTGTTGGAACTGTGGAGCGCGGCATAGCTGTCCTCCACGTCCCTAGCTCTCCTTCGTTTCACTGTTCTCATAGTTGTAGATAGTTGTAAATTGTAGTTAGTTATTGTTAATTGTAGTATAGTTGTATATACTTATTAGCGGGTTTGGGCTGTAGCCCTTCCCTGCGCTCGGCGCCGGGCCCATGCCTGGTTAGCCGGGGTTCAAACAATGCTCGGCCTGTAAAAAGCCGATGCCGACCAGCGATCCCCACGACGCCTGTCTGAAGTGCCTGGGGGAATCGCACATTTCAGACAAGTGCCGCATCTGTAAGGCCTTTAAGCCTCGGACAAAAAAGGAGAGGGACCAGAGGATAAGGACTCTCCTAATGGAAGCGGCACTTAATCCTGTGGCCTCGATGCAGAGCGCCGGTTCCGCGCTGGCACCGGACCGTGCCGGCACCGGAAAGACGCCCCAGCACTGACCTTCCCCAGCACCGGGACCCGACGCAAGACCCTCGAAGTCTGCAACTCCATCCTTGCAGGCTCGAGCGGAGCGCCCGGCACCTACCTCTGCCGTGGCACCACCAGCAGGGATTCCGTCAACTCTGGGCCCTGGAGGTCCGTCGAGTCCGGTCCCTCCTAGCTCCCCTATAAGATCTGGGGCTGAGCTATTGGTCCCTTCGACGCCAGAGACATTCACTTCGGCGCGGGACCTAATTGCTCTCACGGAGCCTACCCAGCCTCAACCCCTGGTACCCCAAGTGCGGGTCGTATCTAGAGGCAAGCCTGCGACAATGCAAGCGCCGTCTCCGGACTCGCCCAGCCGGCACCGATCCCCTTCGAGGTCCCGGCACCGTGGACGTTCTCGCTCCAGGCGCCACTCGCAGTCCCGGCACTGCTCCCCTCGGCGGTACCGGTCGCACTCGCGGCGCCGGTCATCTTCCATACAGTCTCACTACTCTCGGCACCGGTCTGGATCGAGTCGCCGCTATCGGCACCGAGACTCCAGGAGCCGTTCCCGTCGGCAGTCAGCACCCCGGTCGACCTCCCAGAACAGAGCTGGTGGCAGGTCCCGATCCCGGCACCAGTACGATTCCCAATACCGGTCCCCGGCACCAAGAAGATCGTCGACGTCGAGACCAAGGGAGCCCTACCAGCCACGTTCGGCCCCACCATGGCCCTCCCGGCAGCCGTCTGTCTCATCGCAGACAGACCCGCAACCCTCTTCCATGACCCTCCTTTTTGTTTGTTTTTTCTCTTCAAAGGTGTGAATAAAAACTTGCTGTGAGAGGTTGAAATCTACTAGTTCTTCTTCGAGTGATTGCTCATATCCATGGCCTTGGGCGTACCATCAAGCCCAGGGCCCTCAACACATTCCACCTCAACCTGTGGCGTCTGAGCGCAGGGCTCCGGAGGCCTCGTTGTCTCGCACTCCCCACTCTCCGGCAGGGGAAGACCGATCCAACCAGCAGGACCCTGAGCTCCCTCCGGAATCAGAGGCGCTGGTACAGACGGAGCCCCCCGTGGACTGAGGGTCTCCTCGTCGTCCTCCCCCAATGAGGCAGTGGCGGGAACGTCATCCTCCAGTCCTCCCCCACTCGACCTCAGGGAGCACCAGGACCTCCTCAGGCGTGTAGCGCAAAACTTGAACTTGCAGGCTGAGGAGGTTT
The DNA here is from genome assembly GCF_007399415.2 of Gopherus evgoodei. Lineage (NCBI taxonomy): Eukaryota > Metazoa > Chordata > Testudines > Testudinidae > Gopherus > Gopherus evgoodei. The sequence goes on along the minus strand of NC_044327.1, from coordinate 66,464,958 downwards.
CGGAAATCGAAGATCCTGTGGTGAGCATTCTCTCAGCAGATGCTCCCACCAGAGTCGCCCTTCCCTTTATCAGGACTATCCAAGCCAATGCTAATACCATCTGGCAATCACCAGCCTCCATCCCTCCTGCTGCACGCGGGGTGGAGCACAAGTATATGGCACCCTCCAAAGGATATGAGTACCTGCATGTACACCCAACCCCGTGCTCCCTCGTCGTGCAGTCTGTGAACGAGAGGGAGCGCCACAGGCAGCAGGCCCCAGCACCGAAGTCCAAGGAGGCGAGGCGTATGGACCTGCTAGGCTAGAAGATCTACTCAGCGGGCGCCCTCCAACTCAGGGTTTCTAACCAACAGGCCCTCCTTAGCCGCTATGCCTATAACTCCTGGGTGGCAGTGGATAAGTTCAAGGAGTTGTTGCCTCAGGATGCGCGTCAAGAATTCGCGGCAATTCTTGATGAAGGCAAGAAGGTCGCAAGAACTTCATTGCAGGCATCCTTGGACGCGGCAGATTCGGCTGCCAGAACTCTGGCTTCATGGGTTACAATGCTCCGCATCTCCTGGCTACAGGTTTCTGGCCTTCCGCCGGAGCTCCAACACACCATCCAGGACCTCCCGTTCGAAGGTCAGGGCCTGTTTTCAGAGAAGACGGACCCCAGGCTGAAAAGCCTGAAAGACAATAGGGTCATCATGCACTCTCTAGGGATGCACACGCCCGGGACGCAGCGTAGACCCTTCCGGCCGCCACAGCAACAACAGTGCCGGCCCTATCCCCAGTACCGCCAGCGGCAGGACTTTAGTAGACGCCGAAGCAGGAATGGCCAGCGCAGACAATCGGGCAACCAAGGGGGGCAGAATCAGGGCTCCTCTAAAGCCCCACCTGGCCCAAAGCCTTCATTTTGAAGGTGCGCCTGAGGACACTGTACCAGTTTCCCCTACGGATCCATCCCCCCGTTTTCCAACTGCCTTTCGTTCTTCCTCCCGGCGTGGACCCAAATAACTTCCGACCGTTGGGTCTTATGCACTGTGCAAACGGGATACCGTCTGCAATTTATTTCACACCCTCCCTCCTGCCCCCCACCCTCATCCCTCTTCAGGGACCCCTCTCACGAGCAATTCCTCCTTCAGGAAGTACGGACGCTCCTCGACAAAGGAGCCATAGAGACGGTTCCGGAGAACAAGAAGGGTAAGGGGTTTTATTCCCACTACTTTCTGATCCCCAAGGCCAAGGGAGGCCTCAGACCTATCCTCGACCTGCGGGAACTCAACAAACATCTGGTGAAGTTGAAATTCCGCATGGTATCCCTGGGGACCATTATCCCATCTCTGGATCCTGGAGACTGGTACATCGCCCTCGACATGCGGGACGCTTATTTTCATATAGCCATTTTTCCGCAACACAGACGCTTCCTTCAGTTCGTGGTCGACCACCACCATTATCAATTTGCGGTCCTCCCATTTGGCCTCTCCACGGCCCCAGGGGTATTCACGAAATGCATGGCAGTTGTCGTCATATATCTTCGATGCAGTCGCATACACGTATTCCCCTACCTCAACGACTGGCTGATTCGAGGCACGTCAGAGTCGCAGGTCCGCAACCACGTTTGCAAGATCAGCAGACTCTTTGGCGCTTTGGGCCTCATTATCAACGTGGACAAGTCCACTCTGCTCCCCACGCAGAGGATAGAGTTCATCGGGGCCATTCTGGACTCCACCTTGGCCAGGGCCGTTCTGTCGCTGCCCAGGTTCCAGTCGCTGTCGGCCATCATTCGGTGCCTACAGACTGCCCCCTTGACCGTTATAAGGATATGCCTAACCCTCTTAGGCCACATGGCGGCCTGCACCTTTGTTACGGGTTATGTGCTGCTTCGCATGAGGCCCCTCCAGTCTTGGCTTATCACACAGTACTGTCCGGTCAGGCATCTGCTGGACGCGGTTATCACCATCCCCCAGGAGGTATTGGAATCCCTCCGGTGGTGGCTAGACCAATCCGTAGTGTGTGCAGGGCTCCCATTTCATCCGCCCCAACCCTCGGTATCTCTAACAACGGATGCCTCCGACCTGGGCTGGGGGGCCCACCTCGGAACCCTGAGGACGCAGGGCCAGTGGTCCCCTCAGGAAGTGGCCCTCCGCATCAACATATGGGAGTTGAGAGCGGTCCATCTTGCTTGCCAAGTGTTCTCCCATCAGCTTCAAGATCGCTGTGTCTTGGTATTCACCGACAACATGACGACCATGTACTATATCAACAAGCAGGGCGGCACGAGAGCCTCTCCCCTATGCCAGGAGGCGATGCGGCTCTGGGACTTTTGTATAGCCCACTCCATTCACCTCATGGCTTCCTTTCTCCCCGGAGTATGGAACATACTGGCAGACTGTCTGAGCAGATCCTTCCTTTCACACGAATGGTCCCTTCACCCGGATGTTGCCCTCTAACTCTTCCAGAGGTGGGGTTGTCCCCGGCTGGACCTCTTTGCATCCAGGGGGAACAGGAAATGCCAGATGTTCTGCTCTTTTCAAGGGCGGGAACCAGGGTCGGTAGCGGATGCCTTCCTTATCCCATGGACGACATACCTGCTCTATGCGTTCGCTCCATTCCCGCTTGTCCACAAGGTCCTTCTGAAGGTGCGCAGGGACAGGGCCCACTTGATTATGATAGCTCCAGCGTGGCCCAGACAGCATTGGTATCCGATGTTGCTGGACCTGTCTCTGGCCGACCCAGTCCCCCTGCCCCTTTACCTGGACCTGATCACCCAGGACCACGGCAGGCTCCGTCACCCAGACCTCCAGTCTCTACACGTCACGGCGTGGCTCCTGAGTGGCTGACCAGGTCGGAACTACGGTGCTCTACCCCTGTACGTCAGGTACTACTGGGCAGCAGGAAACCTTCCACTAGAGTGACATACTCGGTCAAGTGGAAGCGTTTCTCCTGTTGGTGCATGGAGAGGGGTTCCCTCCCTATGGAGGTTTCTATCGCCAGTATTCTCGATTACATCTGGTCCCTCAAGCAGCAGGGCCTGGTGATATCGTCCCTTCGAGTTCACCTGGCGGCTATCTCCACCTTTCATCCGGGAGGAGACGGCCATTCGGTTTTCTCTCACCCTATGGTGACTAGATTTCTGAAAGGTCTAGAATGTCTCTACCCCCAGGTTCGACCCCCTGCCCCTACCTGGGATCTCAACCTCGTTCTGACTCGGCTCATGGGCCCTCCATTTGAGCCGTTAGCGACTTGCTCCCTGCTCTATCTCTCCTGGAAGACTGCTTTCCTGGTGGCCATCACCTCAGCCAGACGGGTGTCAGAACTCCGAGCCCTCACGGTAGATCACCCGTATACGGTCTTCCATAAAGACAAGGTGCAGCTGAGGCCACACCCTGCCTTTCTCCCCAAGGTGGTCTCAGCCTTTCATATCAACCAGGAGATCTTTCTCCCCGTCTTTTTCCCAAAGCCCCATTCGTCCCGCAGGGAGCAACAACTCCACTCGCTTGATGTCCATCGGGCACTCGCGTTTTATGTGGAAAGGACCAAACCGTTCCGCAAATCCCCCCAGCTCTTCGTGGCAGTAGCGGACCGAATCAAAGGGCTTCCCATTTCCTCACAGAGGATATCCTCCTGGGTAACATCCTGTATCAGGACCTTTTATGACTTGGCTCACACCTCTACGGGCCATGTGACTGCACACTCCAGGGCACAAGCATCATCGATGGCTTTCCTTGCCCACGTGCCCATCCAGGAGATCTGTAGGGCGGTGACTTGGTCCTCCGTCCACACCTTCGCTTCCCATTACGCCCTGGTCCAGCAATCCAGAGATGACGCGGCGTTTGGCTATGCAGTGCTTCATGCCGCGGCTTCTCACTCCGACCCCACCGCCTAGGTAAGGCTTGGGATTCACCTAACTGGAATGGATATGAGCAATCACTCGAAGAAGAAAAGACAGTTACTCACCTTTGTAACTGTTGTTCTTCGAGATGTGTTGCTCATATTCATTCCACACCTGCCCTCCTTCCCCACTGTCGGAGTAGCCGGCAAGAAGGAACTGAGGAGCGGGTGGGCCGGCAGGGGTATATATCGAGCGCCATGGCGGCGCCACTCTAGGGGGCGACCTGCCGGCCCACTGGAGTTGCTAGGGTAAAAAGTCTTCCGATGAACATGCACGCGCGGTGCGCACACCTAACTGGAATGGATATGAGCAACACATCTCGAAGAACAACAGTTACAAAGGTGAGTAGCCGTCTTTTCTGAAATCTTGAAGGATGTAGTGATCAGAAACAGTCAGTTCAATTACTTAAATACAACAGATACTTCCTTTTGTTTAATAAATCTGTTTTAAATGCAAAATATGTTTTGATAACTTTTAAAATGTATCTCCCCTGGTATACAGAATGCTCACACATCTAGATTGTAGCTTCCTTATGTGGTTCCGGTTTATTAAAATCTCCAAAAATATTTTTTTGATTTTTTTTTTAGCAATGTTTAGCTTTTTTTTTGTTTTTTTTTTTTACACCATGGCCTTTTGACTAGTTAACGAAAATATAAAATTGCAATGGCTTTGTTATAATGGCTTTTGGAACTAATTTTATAAATTGTAATGTAATAATTACTCTTACTTCTGAATGTCAGTTTCTAGAGTAACAATTTGGATTGTATTACAGAGATAGCACGTCAGAATGACTGGGATGGGATCATTGCTTGCCATCAAGGTTATATAACTTGTACAACCTGGAACTATCAGAAAACTTCAATGGGAGCCCATAAACTGAAACCAAAAGCATTCAGCAAAAACAAGCCTCTTGATGTATATGCAACAGTAAGTTTGGTTTTGGGTTAATAATATTTCTAAAGTATTGTGTCATGGCTGCTAATTTGCTATCCAGTTGTACAGAAACTGAATACTTAAAACCTAGAAGCATTTGGTAAAGATCTAAATAAGTAGAATTTTGCAAGGCTTATCAACTACATTGGGGTTAATATTTTTTTTATAAGTGAATAAAATAAAGTAAATGCTGACTGTTTCAGTCTTATTTATCTTGAAACTCCAAGTCATCTAAAATAGTCTCCTGAATCAGAAATATGTGGAGGAAGAAAACAATTTTTTTTATGAGCTCCAATTATTTGAAGATTTGTAGCTACTCCATAGACATTTGAATAGTCAGGGTGTACCTTTTTTCCTCTCACTTTCATCTTTGTTTATGGTGGGAGAGAAGATTTTGTGCCTGGGCTGATAAACTGTCATGACAGTTTTGTAAGGGTATTTTAAGCAATATTTTCTCAAGATTAACACCTTTTGAAAATGATAGGTACAGTAACTCCTCACTTAACGTCGTTGTTCCTGAAAAATGTGACTTTTAAGCGAAACGATGTTAAGTGAATCCAATTTCCCCATAAAAATTAATGTAAATGGGGAGCGGGTTTAGGTTCCAGGGAAATTTTTTTCACCAGACAAAAAAATATATATTCTATAGATATATACACACAGTATATGTTTTAAACAAACAATTTAATACTGTTCACAGCTATGATGATTGTGAAGCTTGGTTGAGGTGGTGAAGTGAGAGGGTGGAAGAGGGAGGGATATTTCCCAGGGAATGCCTTGCTGCTAAATGATGAATTAGCAGTGGGCTGAGCCTTCAAGAGTTAACACGTTGTTAATGTAACCTCTCACAGAAGGCAACACGGACACGAGGGTGGGGAGACAGCATAGCAGACAGAGACAGACATGCACCTCTTGTGTGGGAGAGAGAGATGCACACTGCCCCTTTAAGTAAGCTGACCCACTCTTAAGTGCATTGTCTTTTTAAGTGGATCAGGAAGTTGAGACAACAGATGCTACCCGAACTCGCTCTCTCTCTCTCTCTCTGTCCGTGTCCCCTCCCTGCTCGAAATAGAGAAGGGGTAAGTGGAGTGCAGGAGCAGGGGGGAGGGGGGCACCCTGACATTAGCCCCCCTCCCCCTTCCTCCCCTGAAGAGCAAGCAGGAGTCTCTGGGAGCAGCTCCAAGGCAGAGGGCAGGAGCAGCACATGGCAGTGGGGGACAGGGACAGCTGAACAGCTGATTGATAGCCTGCTGGGCAGCTGCAGCACAGGGAACTTAGGGAAGCAGGCAGCTGATAAGGGGGCTGCCGGTCCACCCTGGTTCCAACCCCCTCTCCCCCGCCCCCCCCCCAGCTAGCTGCAACGGGCTGCTCTTCCTGCAAGCAGTGGACAAAGCAGGCGGATGCCAAACGACGTTAGAAGGGAGCATCGTACAACTTTAAATGAGCGTGTTCCCTAATTGTTCAACAACGTAACAATGAAACAACATTAACCGGGATGACTTTAAGTGAGGAGTTACTATATATTTCTAAGTTGCATGCAAAAAAGTACATTAAAAGAATGTTAAGGGCGCAAAGTCTATCACTCAAAAGTTGGGAAATGCCATATTTAGGATTGCACATGTAACCTTAATTCTGCCTCCTTGGTATTCAACCTGTGCACTGAATAAGTACATGTACTAAGTCTGGTTGGAGGGAGCACTTCTCAGTGCTCTCTAGTCTAGTCTGAACCCATAGGAGTTGGGGAAGCTTCTTCACTATGTGGTGCCCCCAGAGGAGGGAAAGCGAGGCTGGTGTTGTGTGCCTGGTCCAGAGAAAAGTGTGGTTGGGGAGTAGAAGTGGGGCCCCCCTCCTTACTCCTCTTGCCTCCGCTGCTTTGGTAGCTCCCAGATGTTCCAGTGTGGTGGGTGTCGGGGAGAAGCATAAACCAGCCTTAGAAACTGCACAATAAATGTTGGCTTCCTGCCAAAACCATTGCCTGAGGAACCCAAGTGAAAGAAGGAAAATGGTGACTCTTTCTTAAGACAATTTATATCATGGCTACATCTGAGTGGAATTTCAGGGGACAAAGAAAAGGTCCTTCTCTAGTTAAGGGCATTCTCCCTGCTGAATTTCAAAGGTCTACTGCAAACTATGGAAGTGTGAGGGGGTGTCAAAGAAAAGGTCTTAATCCTTTATAATGGAAAAAGGCAACCTAAACATAGACATTGCTGCTACTCCTTCTATAATGACTTCCCTAAACTTAGTTCAGAATACATTTTTTATTTTCTGTTTTGTTTTCTCTTACGCAATATCACTGATCTCTGCCCACAGTTAGTTCTTTTCCATTTGGTAACAGGAATTGATGGTAGTTTGAGGTAAATGCATATAATAGTTCTATCATCAAGAATAGCAACCAAAATACAGAGTGCTTAGTACAAATGAATGTGAAATCTTTTCCAACTGAGTAAGTAAATATATTGCTAAGCGGCTATATTAGGCTTCTTTAGACATGGATAATTTAGACAAGAGAATTCTTTGTATATATTGAAGGGGGTAATCAGTGGTACGTCAGGAAGCTTACAAGTTCTCCATTATAGGAAAATAACTAGCTGACTATATGGAATTTGGTGGTGGTACAGTGGGTATAACTATTAGACTATTAGTTAGGTGGCTATGAGAATTTCACTAACTTGTTTGTTTGTGTACTCTCATCTTCATTGCGTATTCTTTCTGCCATGTTCTTATTTTTATCATAACTTCTCTCAAGAAAGCAAATATAGCTTTCCTTTCTGTGCAGGAGAAGGTAAACCATCATTTATGTTGTTAATGTTTAAAACCACAAGAGAATTGTAATACAGAGATTTTGAAGATTTTCCTTTCTCAATACAAGATGCTTTGTAGCTGCTGTAGATAGACAAGCATATCTACAATTAAACATTTTTTCTTTGCCAATGAGCTATGTGCTTTACGTTCATGTCTTTTTTTTTTTTCCTCCCTTCAAAGGTAGTTGACATTAGTACATGTGGAAACTTCGCTGTAATTGGGCTTTCAACAGGACATGTGGATTTATACAACATGCAGTCTGGCATTCACCGAGGACATTATGGAAAAGAAAAAGGTGAACTTTTTTTAATTACACCCTAAGAATAGCTGCAAATCAAAAGACTTTTTTATTGTAGTTTCTGGGTGGAATGCAGGAATCTTGCTATTGAAGCAACAGGTGGTTGTGATTACTCTACAGTTGTCTTCTTTCTGGGTGAAGGACAACGGCACTCCTGCTACTGTGGATAGTTGTGGACTTGGCATCTATTTAATTTTAAGTAATATAAACTTGTTGGTTTTCAAGGGTGTTGAGTATAAAACTCTGGCTTTGATTAGGCTTGTGGCCATGCACATCATATCCCCCATGACCTGCTCTGTTCTTCTTCTGTAGCAGAACACCAAATTCTTGTACATGTCAGTATGCTCCCTGCTTCAAAGAATGTAGGGATAGCATGCATGCCTGCAGATTTGTAACCCAGCCTAGTTCTTTGGGTTTGCTGTTGAATTGCTTTCTTGAAAAGTTGTGACTTCAGCTGTGTTGCACCTTTGTTTCAGACAACTGACTTCTGATCCAAATACAGAACAGACATGTTTCAGTGAGATGTGGTGGGAGCAAGTTACTTCTAGGTTAGATTTGGGGCCCTCGACTTTGTCATCTGGGTTTTAACTAAGATGTTAGTGGAGGCTGGGGAATGAGCTAACCAGTGGTTTCTCTATCCCCCAAGAGAGGCATAAGACAGTTAACATGTTTTTGGTAATACTTGAAGTTCCAGGTTGGGGATAGAAAAGCTGCTAGCCTTTTAAGGCTTTTCCTCTCTAAAAGTTAATGAAGTCTTAGTGCCTTTCTGCTTATATTGTTTGTTGCTGATTATTGCCATATATTCTTTATTTACATATGGATTTACCAATTTTCAGAACAGGAAAACCTACATCAGGAATATATGTAATTCAATGTCTCAAAATTTCAGTGTCTTATTAGTGGCAGAATAGGAAGGTAAAGTAATTGAAAGCAATTCAGAAACCCTAAACTGCAAATTCAGAATCAGGATTTTCAAGCAAATAATGAAGGCTAGTATTCTACTTTGTGTCAACATGAAAAATTGTTCAGTTAAAACCTTTTGAATTGCCATCTTAATCTTGTTCTCTGTGTGCGCGCGCATCTATATAATATGTCACTGTCACACTAATGCTTAGTTATCTGTACCTTAATTAGTTAAACAGAATTGGCCTGTGCACTGATGGAAAGCACTGATTAAGTATATAAACTGAAAATATTCAAGTAATAGTATCAAGGGGCTTTACTATTGTTTGTCCGATACCTTCCTCTTGTTTAAATCTGTCTTTAGCTCTGAAGGAACCTAGGTGCCTCAGTAATTGGCACTATGTAGGTACCTAAGATAGGTGTAAAGCCCTGAAATGTAATTTATTTTTTTCTTTTGGATTAAAGCACATGAAGGTGCCATTAGAGGGGTAGCAGTGGATGGATTAAACCAGTTGACTATCACAGCTGGAAGTGAAGGATTAATTAAATTCTGGAAGTTCAAGACCATGGACCTAGTTTACTCTGCAAATCTCTCTTCTTCTCCAAGTGCAATGCTGCTTCACAGAGACAGGTGAGAATCTAAAACTATTTCAATTACAGCTTTGATTGTTTTGTTGTAATCTTAAAGTCTAAGCCTCTAATAAAAGACCACGACAAAAATGTCTTTAATTTCCTAACATTTTAAGACAGAAATGACTATTAGTCCTTCAAGGAGCTTTTTATATTGCAGAAGGCCTGGAAACTTGTCTTGCTTAGGAAATTTCAGTAGAACATAAAATTTTGTCAGGTAATATTGGGATATGCTTGTCTGTTTTATCTCTGAATATTAACTGCCAATATGTACTACTAATTCTTTCCAGTGGTATTCTGGGAATTGCCTCAGATGACTTTGGGATTAGCGTTTTGGATACAGAAACAAGAAGGATCGTCAGGAAGTTCTCAGGACACCACAGCCAGATTAATGACATGGTAAATGTATATACTGTACATATTTGTGTGCTCATGATCTGCAACAAAAGTAAATTCAATTTGAGGGTGATAGATTTGTTGTCTGTATATAACAGATTATAAAATACAAATGTGCATTTTAAGTTGGATCCCTTCTTGTGTTCAGCTGCAGAAGTCAAAAAATTCAGGGTGCCCCTTTCGAAACTGCAACCATACATGTTTATATGTCCTCTTAAGAATTAATATAGTTTGCTGATTGAGCATTTTAATGTTCAAATAGTAAATATAGAAATTTTAGCTCACCAGTACAGACTTGGAGTTTTATTGTAATTTTATTACCAAAGGACAGATAGTTTAAAAAATGAATGTGTCTGAAACCTTATTTTTTGTTCTTAATCAAATGAAAAGTTAGAAGATATTTGAGGCCACACGAGTGTTATTGAGGGCAGCAACTGGGAAGCTATCCTTCGAGTGATTGCTCATGTATTCCACTGTAGGCGTGCTTGCTCGCCACATACACAGGTGCTGGAAGTTTTTCCCTTAGCAGTACCCATACTGGGGGAGTGTCACTGCCACTTCTAGAGTGACACCTCTGTACTACGCTATAAGGGGGACCATGTGCTCCCCCCACCCTCAGTTCCTTCTTGCCGCCAGTGAAGGTAGTCAAACTTTGTACTCCAGCCCTGCTGCAGCCTTTCTACTCATCCTTAGTGGTACCATTTGTGGAATTGTTACTTCAGTTGTTAGAGTGGGCTCAGGGCATGCCCTGTGCCGCAGACTTCAAGTCGTGCGACTCCTGTCGCTGTTCTCTGCCTGGGAGTGACCCGCACACTGAGTGTCTCCGCTGCTTGGGTGAGACTCACTCAGCGAACGTTGTAACATCTGCAGGTTATTCAAGCCGCGGACCAAGAAGGAGAGAGACATTAGACTCTGTGCTCTCCTCATGTAATCAGTGTTGGCCCCAAGCCCGGTGCACCGGGCGGACTTGGCTCCCACCGCTGGGTACGTAGTGAGGCACCCTCTACTAGCCAGTACCGTTCTCCCTTCAAGAAGTTGGAAAAGGGCCCTACCACACAGTGGTGCCAAGACAAGGAAAGAAGGGAGGCAGGTCCCGCATCGGGCAACTCCCCCCCGGATTCAAGGCCTCCGACTCATGTTGAGCGGAGCAGCCCGGCGCCGTCCGCTCACACATCTCCACCAGTACGGATGCTGTCGATGACAGAGGCAATGCAGGCCGCAAAAGACATTGAGTCCCCCAATTAATAAAGTTTGTGTTCTGTAACTGTTTGCCTTCTATATGGCGTGGTCCCGTATCACATTGGACCAGTAGGTCCTCAGCACCATTTCCCATGGCTACAGGTTGCAGTTCACCTCACCCCCTCCAAACCACCCGCCCTCCCCTGTAGGCCCCGGGGACCTGGAGCATACCCGTCTCCTAGGGCAGGAGGTGGACCGTCTACTGCACCTGGGGGCAGTGGGAAGAGTACCAGTAGAATTCCAGGGCAAGGGGTTCTACTCCCAGTACTTCCTGATCCCGAAGGCCAAAGGGGGCCTCAGCGGATCGCCCCAGCAGGGTTTTCTCCCCTGGTACGAGTGGTTGCTCCACTTGGAGATCGCTCACCAGCCTTTCCGAGAGTGGAGAGTTCCCCAGATCGACTTCTTTGCAACTCGCCAGACCCCCCCCGCCCCCCGAGGACATTGCCGCTTCACCTGGACGTATTCTCCCAGGATAGGGGCTGCCTCCTCTATGCCAACCTAGCCACGCTCCACCTGACAGCGTGGTTGCTCCATGGCTAGATGAGGAAGGCAGATGTTCGGAGTAGGTAAGGCAGGTCCTCCTGGAATGTAGGAAACAGTCCACACGCCACACGTGGTCCAGGTTCTCCAAGTGGGTGAGTGAGCGGAGAGTCTCCTTCCTCCATGCCTCTTAAGCTTATCCTGGACTACCTCCTGTCCCTTAGGATCCAAGGACTGGCACCCTCTTCTGTCAGGGTACACCTGGTGGCTATATCGGCCTTCAACCCGCCAGTGCAAGGGCTTCTCCCACTCTGACCTCCTGTTTCCTTAGGGGCCTTGACCGCTCATTCCCATACGCGAGACCCCCTGTGCCACAGTGAGATCTGAACCTGGTTTTGTCCCAACTCACAAGTCCTCCCTTTGAACCCCTGGCCACATGTTCCCGGTCTCACATCTCATGGAAGGTAGCCTTTTTTGTGGCAATCATGTCAGGGCGCCGTGTCTCGGAACTCAGGGCCTTCACCTAGGAATCTCCTCTATACAGTCTTCCACAGGGATAAAGTCCAGCTTCGCCCACACCTGGCATTCCTCCCGAAGGTGGTCTCCGCCTTCCATATGAATCAGGGCATGTTTCTCCCTCTGCTCTGTCCTAAGCCCCATTCCTTCAATGAGGAACGCCGCCTCCACACGCTCGATATACGTAGAGTGCTGGCCTTTTACCTGGATCGGACCAAACCATTCCGGAAATCCTCACAGCTTTTTGTTGCCTCAGCTGAGCAGGTGAAGGGGCAACCTATCTCCACCCAGCGTCTTTCCCCCTGGATTACCTCATGTATTTGCATGTGCTATGATCTGGCAGGGGTTCCCCCACCACCAGTCATTAGGGTACACTCAACCAGGGCTCAGGCCTCATCAGCTGCCTACGTAGCCCATGTCTCTATCCAAGACATTTGTAGGGCGGCCCCTTGGGCCTCAGTTCACACATTCACTTCACATTATGCGATCATCTCCCAAACTGGGGATGATGCCGGGTTTGGTAGGGCAGTACTCCTTCCCAGGCTGTTGTGAACTCCTACTCACCTCCAACAGGTATAACTTGGAATAATCTTTTGTGGACTACACATGAGCAATCACTCAAAGAAGAAAAGACAGTTATCTGTTCTGTAACTGGCATTCTTCAAGATGTGTTGCTCATGTCTATTCCACACCCCGCCCTCCTTCCCCACTGTCGGAGTTGTCCGGCAAGAAGGAAACCAGGGTGGAGGGAGCATGCGGTCCCCTTTATAGCGCGATATATAGGCGCCTCTCCAGGGATCACCGTGGTGCTCCCCCAGTACAGGTACTGCTAAGGGAAAAACTTCCGGCACCGGTGCATGTGACGAGCATGCACACCTACTGTGGAATAGACATGAGCAACACATCTCGAACGCCAGTTACGGAACAGGTAACTGTCCTATCTCTTCAAAGTCTATAACGGCACAAGAGATTCCCTACAAACCAGAAGTATAAACAGTAGTTTTAAGCATCTATCGTAACATAGTTATATTTGTTTATTATACAGCACTAAAAAGTGACATGCTGATGTGAATTAGATATTTGTTTTCAAAATGCTGTCAGGATTTATATTCTTTTACTAATTTATTCCAAATACCAAGAGATGAGTACATCTCTGATGTTGACGTCTTTGTTTTTATATTTTTTTCTTTTACAAATTGTGGTGAATGTCTGTGTGCACAAAAGCGAGGGCCTACAAATATAATATGGGTCACTGCACTTATACGGTATCCTGCTACACCCTTGCTTTTCTAGCCTTAGGTAACCTGTGATCAGAGGCTATCAGTTTTGTTGTGTGGAGAAATGTTTGCCTAGGACTGGGATGAAACTATCAATGCAATCTTCTCTTATGAACTAAAGAAGGATGTGTGCTCTAAAATACTCATTTAGATTTATTATTATTATTAGACTTTCAGTCCCGATGGCCGTTGGCTAATAACTGCATCAATGGATTGCACCATTAAGACTTGGGACCTCCCATCTGGATGGTAAGTCAATATAAGTACTGTAGCAGAGAGCTCTTATTTGCATATGAATTCCATGCATTAAACCACAAAAAAGGCTTGATGCATTGATGATGTCCCATAAACGTACATTAATTTAAAAAGTTGATATTTGTTGAACATTAGTATTTAAAACTGACTTGTTTTGTCTAGCATTAGTAATTTTTATAGCCATTTTATGAAGCTCTTGTAAATGGGAATTTTATAGTAGAAAATTATATAATTATAGTATAGGCAGTGTTTGAAGCCTGACATTGAAATTGTGAACAATAAGACTTCTTGGTTTTTTACTTTCAAGCACATGTACAATTTAAAAGGTTAGAAGGTCAATTTTACTTTGATGATAAAACCACATACCATTCAGGAAAGCAGAACATAAGGTTTCTTCATGTCAATGCAAAACACTTCGTAAATTCAAAAGCATAAAATGACTGTCTGTTACCATGTCTGTAGTATCAAACACTACGTTAAGATTGCAAATCATCTTTAGTTTTCCATTTCTACTTGCTTATAAACTTCCCGAAAATTTCTGCTCTGCTCAAAAATGAATATTCGGCCCTGAATGTTCAGTTTTGGCTGAGAAGTACACAGAATAATTCAGGAGGTGGGAAAGATGTACAGAGAGGGGACTTCAGGCCCCCTTCGTGCTTTCCTGATCTGGGCTGATACCTTAGGGCATGTCTATATAGCAAAGAAAAACCCGTGGCTGGCCTGACTTGGGCTCACAGGGCTCAGACTATGGAGCTGTTTCATTGCTGTGTAGACTTCTGGGCTTGGGCTGCAGTCCCAAGTTCTGGAACGATGTCACCCCGCAAGGTCCTAGACTGCCGGCTGCAACCTGAGTCCAAAGTGTACACAGCAGTGAAACAGCCCCATGTCCCAAGCTCCTTGAGCCCAAGTCGGGCCAGCCACAGGTTTTTCTTTGCTGTGTAGACATACCTTTAGGGTAAGTTAGAGAAGCCTGTGAACAATTGGGAACCAGCTGAAGATTTGCATTGTTTTGTTGCTATGACGGTATTAAAACTGAAAATTATTTACTTTCATTTAAAATACATGATGTGAGTTGTATCACAGAAAGATTGGTCAATAGATTGTTAAAAGTCATGCCTCAAGTTAGAGACCAAAAGATTAATGGATGAATTAAATTTAGAACTTCTCTCCTCAAAACTATTACAGATTCTTAATGTTGATTTCATTTCTTGTTAAAGAAATGACTTGGAAAAGCATATGATAAAGTTTTTAAAGGCAATCTAAGACAGTCACTGCACTTGCCTTGAGTGTTTAGCTTGTTTAACATTTGCATCTGTCACTGTGGTACATAGATGCTATTACATTTTATAATGGAGATAGGAAGACAACAAAAAACCTCTAGCAAACTTCTTGTTGATATGGAATCGAAATGACATGACATTCTGTCTGAAAAAAATTAAGGTAATTTAACTTGCTTGGAATTTAGAGCGATGGTTTTGCTCTTATACAGGCAGAAGGAAATACTGAAATAGAGCAGTGATGCTCATTAAAAATTCAACTGCAAGTCTTGCTTTCCCTTAGTATGGTTAGGAATATGAGCTATTGTACACATACAAAAACAACTGCTAATTTTGAAGCTTTATTTAAGGAAAATCATAGATGTTGTTTGATTCAAAAACATCAATCTTTTACAAGTTATGATACATCTGTTTTTAGTGTGCACTCTATCCACTCATTGAGCACGTTTTGTATCAATACTGCTGAAATCTGAATGATGATTAAATAGTCTCCTTAAATTTCACAGAAATAGATGATCCATCTTGCTTGATTGTATGTAATTTAATTGTTGTAACTATATGCAAATTTCTCTTCATACTCAGTGTAGCTTGGACTGGGCTTCTTTTGCTCACCGCCCACATTCACTGCTATGCTTCTGCTCTTGTGCTGCTGAGCAGCTCTGTTGGAAATCCCATGACCTGGCTTACTTCCTACATTACAGATTTCTCTCCTCTTTCAGTTCTGCCATCTTCTTTGCTAAACAACTCTACTACCACAACTTAATTAAATCTCACACCCACAATCCCTCATGCCTTTTTGTTACTTTTGGCTCACTGCTCAAACCCTCTGCTCCTCATTTCTACCATATAATTATAAAATAAATCAATTGGAATATAAATATTGTATGTACATTTCAGTGTATAGTATGTAAATTAGTATAAACAAATCATTGTATGAAATTTTAGTTTGTACTGACTTCGCTAGTGCTTTTTATATAGCCTCTTGTAAAACTAGGCAATTTTTCACCCTCCTCCTTTGTAACAGCCTTTTATGCACTTGAAAACTATTATACTGTCCTCTCAGTCTTCCCTTTTCCAGACTAAACAAACCCATTTTTTTTCAATCTAGACATTTAATCACTTCTTTTTTTTTGCTCTCTTCTGGACTTTCTCTAATTTGTCCAGATCTTTCATGAAATGTGGCACCCAGAACCGGAGACACTACTCTAATTGAGGCCTTATCAGTGCAGAATAGAGTAGAAGAATGACTTCTCATGTCTTGCTTACAACATTCCTGCTAATGCCTCCCAGAATGATGATTGCTTTTTTTCCAACAGTGTTATACTGTTGACTTATATTTAGCATATGATTCACTATAACCCTCTGGCCCCCTTCTGCATTACTCCTACCTAGGTAATCGTTTCCTATTTGGTATGTGTGCAATTGATTGTTCTTTCCTAAGTGGAGTACTTTGCATTTGTCCTTATTGAATTTCGTCCTATTTACTTCAGACCATTTCTCCAGTTTGTCAAGATCATTTTGAATTTTAATCTTATCTTACAAAGCACTTGAAACCCCTCCCAGTGTGGTATCATCCGCAAATTTTAAGTGTATACTCTATGCCATTATCTAAATCATTTATGAAGATATTGAACAGAACCAGTCCCAGGACCAGTCACTGCTGGGTTCCACTCAATATGCCCTTCCAGCTTGACTGTGAGCCCTGATAATTACTCTGTGGGAACAGTTTTTTCCAACCAGTTATGCACCCACCTTTATAATAACTCCATCTAGGCTGTATTACCCTAGTTTATGAGAAGGTAATGTGAGACCGTACCAAAAGCCTTAATAAAGTCAAGATATACCACATCTACTGCTTCCCCCAGATCCACAAGCCTTGTTACCCTGTTAAAGGAATGGTTTGACATGATTTGTTCCTGACAAATCCATATTGACTGTTTACTTGTCATCATAGCATCTTCTAAGTGTCTATAAATTGACTGCTTGATTATTTGCTGCATTATCTTTCTCGGTACTGAAGTTAAGATGACTGGTTTTGTAATTCCTCGGATTGTCCTTATTTCCCTTTTTATACATTGGCACTATATTTGCATTCTGCCAGTCCTCTGGAATCTCTCCCACCTTTATCTCTCTCTTCTCCCCCCCATCCTAAGCATCTGTAGCTCCCACTGATATCTTGGTCCAGGTGTGACCACCTACACTTCTGAAAATCTTACAGTAGGTGACTCAAGTTGGACATTTAGAAAATAGAGAAACAGTGGCCACATGTAAAAACTTTGGTTTAAATGACTTGCATAGCATCATAGAGGACATGTGTTGCACAGCCAGGGAATGAACCTTTTTCTCCAAGTGTCATTAAGCCTTAACCAAAATCATCCTTTCTCTTCCTGCAGACCCGTTTCATTCACTTCACATCTTCCAATTACTGCAGTAAATGAACCAGGAATCCTACAGTAAATGGATTTGTTCACTACTACACTGATTCATTTACTAAGCACTGTCTCTCCTACACCATATAGAGTAAACAGTTCTTTATTTCAAAGTGTCTTTGCATATGAAGAAATGCTTATTAAAATAATAACTTCAAATTCCTTGCTTAGCAGGGAGTTCCTTGCCATACTGTGCAGATTTTGAATTTCAGGAAAGGTTGTGGAAAGTGGTGTGTACAATGTTAGGGCCTGATCATGTGTAACTTATGTAGGATCAGAAATATTAGTCCTGGGAGACACGTGTTGGTATGACCAATTAAAACTGTATAATGAGTTTATTATAGGCTGATGTGCTATTAAATTAAACTGATATTGCCTATTTAGTTTATTTCTATTTTCCTCTTCATTATTGTCAAAATAACAGTTGTAGTTGAGGTTTTTAAAAAATCTATTACAAAAACCCCTAAACATTTAATTTTCCTCTAAGTTATAATGGGAGAAAAATGAGAAAATTCAAGTACAATTGAGGATGCTGTGCTGATTTTAATATTTAATTGGGAGATGCTAACAGTTTTTTTTGTTTTTTTTTAATGCCGTGTAAGATGGCACAAGCTGACAATCAGTGGCAGTCCATTGGTGGGAGCATGGGGAAGTGAAAACAAGATGAGAGCCCAAAAACATAGTGTATCTATATAGATCTAAATGAAAATATAAAATGTACTTTCTTGCCCCTAAAAACCAATTTAGTAGTAAATCTGTGGAATTGGCTGTGGAGAAATGGTTTCTTGATTTCCACAAAATATGTAAAACTGTGTGTAGGGGGCACTTCAAACTTTACTATACTGCCTCAAAAAAGAGGTGACTTAAAGTAATAAAGATTAGTCATCCCCCTGCTAAAATACACATCATTTACTGGATTATTTGAAAAAATCTGGTTTGTATGTATGCTTCCATAACCTAAATGCAAATGTGAAAATCACATCTGTTTCACAACATAAAGTTAAGAAAATGAATTCATTGCCCTTTATTTAATCCTTTTTGTTTTGTTTGTTTTCATAGCCTCATAGATTGTTTTTTGTTAGACTCAGCAGCTATCAGCATTTCTATGTCTCCTACTGGAGACTTTCTAGCTTCATCACATGTAGATGATCTTGGAATTTATCTATGGTGAGTACATAATACATTTTAAAAAGTATTCAGGAATATACCTATTTGGGCATAGAATTATGGAAATTGGAGATGGAAAAAGGCCTCTTAAAGTCTATCCTTCTACTGCAAATTAAGAATTGTTCCTTTCAGTATATTCTTCATTGTTTTGTCTTCTCCAGTTCAGAAGTCTCAAAAGGCTTCCATTCTTAGGGGGACAGTTCTACCATTAAATATCTCATGATCTAGACACTTTCCTAACAATCAGCTGATATTTTCCTTTTTACAAATTTCTCCTCAGTACTGCTTAATCTCAGGAGGAGAAAGAGGAGCAGAAAGCCTAGCAGCTCAGGATGGTACCAGTCCCTCCTTCCCTGTCCCCTCCAATGGAAGGCTCCTTTGCTTCTTCCTTCCTTCCTTTCTCCCTTCTTTGCAACACCCCAGGAAGGGAGTGAGGGGGCCCTGATGCAACCCGTCCCCCACCACACCGAGGAGGAGGAGAGTGTGGAAATGGAGGAACTGTAGGAGGACCAGTTGAGAGGGGCTGAAGAGGGCAAAACAGATGTGAGAGCAGAATTGATGGGAGATCTGGGAGTGA
The DNA here is from genome assembly GCF_007399415.2 of Gopherus evgoodei. NCBI lineage: Eukaryota > Metazoa > Chordata > Testudines > Testudinidae > Gopherus > Gopherus evgoodei. The sequence continues at coordinate 66,445,905 of NC_044327.1, read as the reverse complement.
CAGGACTGACTGGGGACAAGACTTGACAGAGGGACTAGGGAGACAGCATTGATTGGGTTGTTTGGAGCAATATGAACGACTGGGCAGAAATAGGGGTGGTGATAGCCTTCCTCAGTGTTTTTAGATCGCTTTAAAAACTGCCAATATAACAGTACTGGCAAACTCTCCTGGTGCAGATTCAGTATATACCAGCAAAAAGGTCCTTTTGATAATTATAGCTTATACCATGTCCTAGAGTGAATTAAGCCAGACCATTCAAATGGACTTAATATTGTAGGTGTAGCTGTGTCTACACGAGGGCTTTTGCCAGTATAGCTAGGTTAGCAAAAAATTATATTTTAATCATCATGACTATGCCAGTAAAACATCTTAAGTATAGATTAGGCTTTATTTGTCACAAGCTTCCCTCAGACATATTTCTGCTGGTCATAGAAATTGGGGGAATAATTGCTATTTGATGATGATGATGCTAATAATAATTAACCATAATATGGGAAATCCTTGTGCAAGCAGTGTAAATGTAAAGCACTTTACAAACATTAAGCCTAAAAACAGTCTCTTCAGGTGGGTAAGGCTAACTTTTTAGAGATAAACTGCAAAGATTAAGTGAAGTGACAGTAAGTCAGAGCCAGAAATCCCAGCTCTTGTCCTCCACTCAACATAATAAACACACATTCTAGGGAATGAGAAATTTAGAATGTGCTGCAATTTACATGGTGGTAGAAATAATGCCATTTGTAGTAATGGCTTGTTGTTCTTGAAATGTGCTTTTGCAGCATGATTGTTTAAAAGCATGGAAGTTATTTTTCACTTGTACCAGTATTTTACAGAAAACTTTTTGGGTTAGTTTTTGTAGAGATGAGTGAATCTAACCCTGAGAAAGGGAGTCAGTGATGTGTCATACCATAGTAGTATCAGAAATTTAAAAAACACTGTTAAAAATAATTGTCCACGTTTGTCTGAAAAAAATTCTAATAATATGTCATCTGTCCCCATTATTCAGGTCTAACTGTTCCTTGTATTCGCTTGTCTCTTTACGGCCACTTCCAGCAGATTATGAGCCTTCTGTAATAATGCTTCCTGGAACTTGCCCTACCCAAGGTAATTATGGGATGAAAGAGGCTTATTTCTAGTTGTGTAATGAACCTCAAATAGCAGATGTTTAATTTTCTCAGTGTACAATTCAGCATTTTCAACCATGAAGAAATTCATGTAACAGGAAAAGTTTGCTTATAATTAAAATAAAGACTCTTTTTTTCTACCATCTTTGGGGAAATTACTGTTTTTAAAATTTAACACACTGTTAGTGACTAAAATTAGTTCCTGCTTCTGGAACACATGACTTGCTCAGTCACACAGGGAGACTGAGACAGACAGACATAGGGACAGAACCCAGATCTCCTTAGAGTGCATTAATCATAAGACCATCTTTCCTTTCATGTATGTAACTGTATGCATATTTGTCTATGAGCAATTCTATAAATATTGTACACACTTCAGTAGGTGACTAGAGTCTAAAGATTATTAGCAGAGTCCCATAACTAGTAAAGATTTCCCTTTCCCTTCTCTCGGTTGCCCCGTCTGCTTTTCCGCACACAGAGATTATAAATTAGTTTGCTGCCTTAATATATATTTGGATTATCAGCAGCTACTCTGAAAGACCCATGTAACTGTGCTAACCAACCACTTTTGTTATTTTAATATATTACACAGGCAGTAACATCAAATATTTTTGTTCATCCTGTCAAAATTTTAATAGTAGTCACGAAACTAGAAAAAACTGTCAAATTAGCTGCATTAGATCAAAATAAAGTTGATCTCAAATTCAATTTGGTCAAACTGGTACCTGAACAATTTTTTTTAATCTTTTCAAGTTTCCCTGATTCTAGGTTACCAATAATGTTTTGTCATTGTTGAAATATTAAATTTTATTTAATACAAAGTATTTAAAATGATCTCTATAACTCAAATATATTTCCATGTTAACATCCTACATCAGTGCTGATACCACTTGTTTTAGTTTACATGTGTTTATAAATGAAATTTGTCTCTGAAAGATGTGGACATCACAGGAGATGAAGAAACAAGTGGTGAAATGATTGACTATAGTTCACCAGAGCAATTGGAAGGGCAGCTAGTGACCTTGTCATCACTATCTGAATCAAGATGGAAAAACCTCCTCAATCTTGATGTTATCAAGGTAATATTACATGCACACCTCATACTGAAAAGCTTTATTATTGTGGCTTCTGGGTCAGATCTTGTGGTCCTATCCCACCTCCTTTGGACAGTTCTGGTAGCACAAGACAGACATCTGACTTAACCAGTTGCCTTAGGACTCCTCTGAAGTGGTGGGACTCCTTGGGTTGTATAGGAATTGCATAATGACTCTTGCATCACCACCTCAGCCACTATGGGCACTACACTGGCCTCTTTGAGGTCACTTTCCAGTGAGACCAGCTTAAACACCCCTATGAATCTGCTCTACGTTGTGTCACCAGACCAGTATCTGGAAGGGAGGAGAATGGAAAGTGGCATAAAGACAGCTTTACATGCCCCCCATGAGCTGCGTCAGGCATAGAAGAGCTTGTCCAAAAGACCCTCCCTCTGTCTTCAATATTACTTTATCAGAGGGTAGCCGTGTTAGTCTGGATCTGTAAAAGCAGCAAAGAGTCCTGTGGCACCTTATAGACTAACAGACGTTTTGGAGCATGAGCTTTCGTGGGTGAATACCCACTTCCTCAGATGCATGTAATGGAAATATCCATTATCCAATATAAGGTGCCACAGGATTCTTTGCTAATATTACTTTAGGATTTTTCATTTGGAAAATATGTAATGCATTTCATAATGCCTGGGACAGTTTTGTAGATGTACTCTCAAGTCTTCCTAATGTTAATCAATAAAACATCTGCAAAATATAGAAGTGTTTGGGTTTTTCTAACAGTCCTGATTATCTTCCCAATAAGGATTTCTTTTTTTAAATCTGTAAAATCAAAAACTTAAATGATAAACCTGATGATTTTAATTCAAATATTTAAACAGAAAAGGAATAAACCAAGAGAGCCACCGAAAGTTCCCAAATCAGCTCCATTCTTCATCCCAACAGTTCCTGGCCTCATACCACGATATGCCGCTGCTAAGGAAGAAAATGATGAACAGCAGGTAAAGATAAAAACTGAATAGTGTTGTTTTAAATATTTTTGTATGTTTTTTTCCCCCTGCATATCCCAGGCATACTTTAAAAGTCCAGCGCCAACTGTTTATGTTTAATGCATTCATATCCAGATTCCTCAAATGTTTGTCCTATTCATGAAAAATATCTTCGTAGGATGTGAAAGTACACATTGTATATTGGTATATGCTCCAAGTGATGTGTGTGACCTTTTTTGTTTTGTTTAGTCAAAGGTAGTAAACCTTGGAGTATTGGCACAAAAATCTGATTTCTACCTTCAACTTGAAGAAGCCTTGAGCAGTAATGAGTGTAAGTCAATGTGTGAAATTTCATTCAAGTGTAACGCACTATTAATATTGGGAATGAATGTTTGAGTTCTGATGAAGAATTAGTAGTCATGGAAAAGAGGTCTAGCACATATTTGCAAAGACAGCGGCACTAGGCAAACAGAGTTAAGTTAAAAATTTAAATAAAATATAACCACTACATGTGAGAATGAGATTGACTTCTTAAAGATAATATGCTGCGATACCGTGAAACTTATGATGATCTAACTCTGGTCTACGAGGCAGGCAGTAAATGCTTAATGTAATGTCTGCACATCTGATGCTTTTAAGCTGGTGATTCTTTGGAACTATCTTAGCAATACCTTTTTATTAACTTTTATTGTGAATGGCCTGCTCACCATATTTCAGACAATTTAAGACTTGTGATCTTCCTGATGATTTAAACATAAGGCTTAAACAGAAATAATTGTTTGTAAAAAAAAATAATAATAATAATAATCCTTTGGGTAACTTAACACGTGGTGCATTTTGAAATTTAAATGCTTTGAATCACCTGTAGAGATTCATGTACTTGGTGGATTCGTTTGTTTAAATGGTGCCTCTGCAGAGCCACTTTAAAATAGGATTTTAGAAGCAACCGTTAATTAAAAAGCACAGAACTGGAACATCAGTAGATTGTCATTAGAGACTTGTTTGCAAGCCAGCTTTGCTAAGATTTCTTCTGTTGCTTCTTAAACCCTTCAAATAAGGTTTCTGAGGTGAACCAGCTTATTCTGACATTCTCCTTCGTTTGAGTGTGAATCTCAGATTTAACTCTGGGTATAAATGAAATTTGGAGACAACATAGACTGGCAATTTTAAAATAAAGCCGTTCCTGATAGGGTTGCAGAGTGGTTTCCATTGTAACACTTTCTCCTGTTTTTACATGTTCTCAACTTCCACATTTTGGATTATTTTTTGTGCTTTGTCTGTCCTAAGCTATTTTTTTAAGTTTTGAGTGAAAAATTTTCAGTAGTTTTGAATTGTGGAAGAGTGAAACAAAAGAAATCCCTTTCCATTTTTAAATAAACTATGCACCTTTTAGGACCAAGTTCAGCAAAAAGAACTCAACATCAAGTTCTGGAGCAAATCTCAGGCATGAAGAAATTTGTCACGTTTTTAGTCCATGCCATTTTACTGCATTCTAAAATAGTTTGCAAACTTGATTTTTCACTTAACACGTTTGTATTTTTCTGTTGCAATCATAAAGTTGTCAGTATGAAAACAGAGGTGCTGCTGTCCTGTCAGTCAGTTTCTACAGAAAACTGTCTCCAGCCAACTACTGAGCTTCATCCTCCAGCCACTTTGCTTGTGGAATTTCCATAGATTTCAAAGGGAATTCTGTATATGGAGTGATTAAGGAATCAGCCCCAGTGCAACTGGGTGGTGGGGATGGGAATGGTTTGGAGAGGGCTATTTCCTCACACCCCTCTACCAAGGTCATTATCACCCAGCCTGGTTATTTCTTACTGCTTTAAGAAAATTGAGGATTTTAGTTTAAAGGAACTATCAGAATTAGTAGACTCAACATGTATCCATCTTTTTTTTCCTTCCTCTGATGTCGGTAGGTACATTTTATGTAGCATATTCTATCATTTGGTGACTGACACTTTTTGGTTTAACGTTCCCTGCCATAGTGCTAGTTGGTGATAGAACATGAGAGAGAGTGATAAAATTGGGTACTTTTTATATCCTATTTTGTATACAAGAACTGCTATAATCAGCTGTTACAAACTGATATACATTTTTATGCAGTGCATTTAGTATCTCAATACACAGCCCTTTATTGGATCTTTTCAAAGCTGCTGTATAGATAAATGTAAAGACTTTTTGAACAATTACAAGTATTCTTTGAATATTAACTCTATAAATACGTTGCATATTTGTATGCTTTTTTTGTTTAAGAATATCTCTAGAAATTAAATGCTGCATTTTACCAGCACTATATTAATGTGATTTTTTTTTTTACAAATAAAAATTAGCTTTGTGGTTCTTGCTTCATATGTAGCTACTATAACACTCTAGATTGTAAAGTGTTTTAACAAACAATATAGTGAAAGTTGTGGTCTCTTTTCAGTAACTTCAGAAACTCAAACTCTAACAGAATACAAAGAGAATTTAAGATCACTAATTTATGAACAGCTGCATTAGAAGTTGATCTTGTCATCAGCTTTTACGTCTGAGTTTCAAAAGAAGCATAACTAGAGGTAGCAAAAATCAGGTAGGATTGTAGTATTTGGCAATAGTGGGTAAGAAGAGTAATGAAGAGAAAAAACACTTTAATTTCCCCCAGCATGGTGACAGAAAGATGGCCACTTTGTAATTTTATCACTAGCAAAAGTAATAACTGTTGAAAAAGCATTATATAACTTGCATGTTTTACTTACTTAAATAAAGGCTTACCTCAACCAAAGTGCTATTCAACTCACATGTCTTGGTATATATTATATTAACAGCTTGAAAGTGGCAGTTTGCACTTTTTCTTATGCCAAGAATTAATGGTTAATTAGTGGTTAATGATAAGCTGGTGGTTAATGGTAAGACTAAGTTGTTAATGATAAGCTGTACAACACTTTGAAGGCACCAAAGTCAGAAGACATAAAAAATGTTCATGAAGATACTATAGGTAGTCTTTAGGGTGAGCCAAACCCATACTGCTGGTGATGAGATTCAGATACTACTTCCTCTCACATGCATCTGAGGAAGTGGGTATTCACCCACGAAAGCTCATGCTCCAAAACGTCTGTTAGTCTATAAGGTGCCACAGGATTCTTTGCTGCTTTCACAGATCCAGACTAACACGGCTACCCTCTGATACTTCCTCTCAATATGTGATGGAATAGTAATTGCAGACAGAGATGGCATTCTGAAGAAACCAAAAAGAAGAAAACCCAGCAAGCTAAGAGACTCATCCAGAATGCCACCAAATAGTTGTTCAAAGATTTTGAAATATTTTTTTTCATATTGAGCGTTTCTATATCACTTCATTGCAAATGTTTAACTGTTTCTTTTTTAATGCTTTAATGCAGATAAATCTCCGCTTAATATTCTAAAGGAAATGGGACCATCTAGTATTGAGATAGAGCTAAGAGGCTTGGCTCCAGATGCTGGTGGCTCTGTAGAGGTGATGAAAAGCTTTTTGAGACTGATTGGGACAATGTTGAACACAAAGCGTGACTTTGAGCTGGCCCAGGCATATCTTGCATTGTTTTTAAAGGTAATTGTATATGTTTTGATACAATTATTGTTACTACTGCTGCTACTTATTATACCATAATGGTACATGGCTCTGTAAAATAGATAAAATCTGCCCAACAAAAAACAGACCTGCTTTGAAGAATTTATCTTCTATGGTGATGGATTCAGGTTTACCAAAATGATTTACTGTATCTGTTGACTAATATGATAACCCTACATGACCGTAGTCTTAACAACTTAAATGAAAAAGTAGAGATGATGGCAAAGACAATACTAGCAGTTTAAAAAAAAAAATCATTTGAACGTGATTCATTGCCCATGATCATTTCAAGTTTGCCATTCGATATGACTTAGTGCTTTTCTTAACCAACAGTTACTTAAAATATAGTTAAGTAACTGTTACCTATATTTTTGGGAGGATAAACATTTGATTGCATTTGTTCTTTTCACCCTGGAATTACAGTTTTCAGCTTGCATCTTAGCCTGCTGATTTTGAGAAACTATGATTTAAGCACCAGTGAACTAACAATTAATGTACTCCAGGAGGTGTGAAGATAACCAAGTTGTCGTACTTTATCATGGCAACAGGCACTCTTTTAAACAGGAGTGGCTTTTTAGTAAAATGGTTCTTAAAGTTGTTTTCTAATAATGATAGAATGTGTAGATTCTGCTAGTTGAGAGACTTTTTATTGTACTATAGTGTAGGAAAGGAATTACAGTTGCAACTTTTTAAAATTTTGTCTTTAGATTCACACACCTCTGAGTGTCCATTTAAGTGAGGCAGTTTAATAATCTTGCAGAGAATAAAATTTAAGGGAGATGGAGCTATTTAAAATTAGTTAGGAAAGAGAAATATAAACATATACTTTATTTAGAGTCCGGGGAGGAGATAGACTAATATATTGTAGAATTTAGGCAGAACAGAAATTCCAAGCTCAGTGTGACTGATAAATTTAACTATGTAAAGAAAAGTGAACAGCTGGGCCAGTGGTACTGTTGCTTGGTGTGTTGATTGTATATTGATTACATTACTGATTTAGTTTCTCCAGTTAGCACTCTGAAATTTGGTAGGTTCTTGTCCCAAGATCAGGCCCCGTATTAGCAGAATTACTGTTCAGTTGGGAGCCCCAGTGTGTACAGTTGCAACACTCAGACTTAGGAAATCACACTGTATTTATAATAGTTAGCAAAGTCACAAATATTGTAAGCCAGCATGGCAAAGACAACACAGAATGAGCTAAGCATCCATATACTTATACCATCTCTTGCAAAACAATCTGAAGTATTGGTGATCATGGTGAGCAAGAAGATGACAACTATCACTAGTGGTGATCATCCTGGCATATCACCACAGGCATATAGGCTGGGATACAGCTTTTCTAATGTTGTTATACTGAAACCACTATCCCTAATGCATATTCAGTAGGGATTTCAGCCCCTCTTCCTCATTTGTAATTTCTTGCCCTACTAATACTGTGGTGCCATTCTCCCATAGCTAATTAATTCTCTTACCTCAAGTTTATTACCAGGGTAAATGAATTGACATATATGCTGTTCTTGTGGTCAGATATCTGTTGATGTCCCTAAATAAAAATATCACCAGCTGGTGTAAACCAGCATCTTCAGTCGTTTGCAACAGTTGTGATTATTACAAAACAATAAACAAAGCCTTGGGCCATCTTGTGATGTAAGGTCACTGTTATTTACTTATGTATGTTAACTTATTGAGCAACTCCTCCTCCTCAGGCTATAAGGCCTTATACTTATGCTAACTGCTTAAACTACCCTTATAGGGCTAGGCGATCAGTCTCTTGTGTTTCTGCTATCCATTCCTTACTCCTTTGTTTACTTACTATATAACTATGACTACTGCATGGGCTATAGCAGTGGTCCCCAACCTTTTTGTGGCCTGTAGCACATTCATGTTTTCAGAAGAGTGTGGTGGGCACCAACAATTTTTCAAGACTTATTTTGTATTTGTACATTAAATAATACAAAAAAATTCATACATTATGTAATATTAAATATGATTTAAGAGAGAAGCCGGAGAAAAGCCGTGAGGAAAGAGAACACTGGTGCCTGCAGCCCCGGAGTACTCTGTCCCCAGCAGGCGCGGGGTCGCAGATTCTCTCCTCTGCTGGACACTAGGCGGGTCCCGCACCTGCCGGGGACCGAGAACACCGGCACCTGCAGCCCCAGAGTTCTCTGTCCCTTGCAGGCATGGGGCCGCAGCTTCTCTCCCCTCCTGGGCATTAGGCAGGCCCCACACCTGCCGGGAACAGAGAACACTGTGTCTGCAGCATTAGTTCTCTGTCCCCAGCAGGCGCAGGGCCATGGCTTCTTTCCCCTGCTGGATACTAGGCGGGCACTCACAAATGCCCTGGCGGGTGCCATGGCACCCACAGGCACCACGTTGGGGACCACTGGGCTATAATATAGTAGCGGTGCAGTATGCTTCCCTGCATGGGATTAAAGTGTTTCTGAGCTCTGTCCCTTGCTCCAGGTCAACATGTGCTAACTGTGTGAAGTCACTATGCTCCGCCCCAGATAAGAGGAGCCTGGCATCATTCTTCTTGCATTAGTCAGTAAAGGGTCATTTCAATAAACAATGCTGGTTGGCTTCAAAGTCTTGCATCCAGCCTGTCTCTGCCAGAGGGAGACTGGCTGTGATGCAGGATTTGAGGAAAAGTAGAACTACTCCCTGGGAAAAAGATGGGAGTGTGCAATGAGCATATCTTTTCATTCGTATATCTGGTTCGGCATTGTTTGAAAAAATTTGCTGCCTTTTCCTAGTTAATACATATGTAGTAGTAGTAGAATAACTGATGGTAAAAGGGATCTGACAAAATAAATTCGATGTAATGCTGTCTTTCTTAAAAGAAAATAATATTACTTGCTTTACTTGGGGCATCACTCAAAGGAAGATGTGGGGTGAATAGAAAAGTTGATTCCCGCCCCCACCCCAAAAAGGTGTGATCATTTGAATTTAAATAATTGACTACTTGTCTTCATTTCAGTTGCACCTTAAAATCCTTTCTTCAGAGCCAGTCTTGCTGGAAGAAATAGCCAACGTGTCAACCCAACTAGAGGAAACCTGGATCCATTTACAGACTCTCTTCAATCAAAGTCTGTGTGTGTTAAATTATATGAAAAGTGCTTTGTTATAATGTGCCTTTGTTCCTATTTAAGAATGCTATTGTTGGATAAAAATCCTCTCACATTGATGGTACTTTTAACATTGCAGATAAGTTTCTGATTCCAACAATACACCTTTGTATGTCTTGGTTAAATAATACAGAATTAAATATTTAACTTTTTTTTAGCTCATTTAAATTTCATTGTCAAAATTTAAACGTACAAAATTTTAAAATGTAAAGTGCCCCATTAAATGACTACTGGAGGCTGTGTAAATTCTTTTTAAAGATGAATAAACATTAAGGACAAATATAGCGTAGCAAAGCTATATTATCGTGACCAAAAACATATGATGGGGCAACAAATTGACAGAGAAAGCAATAAACCTGCCAGTCTCTGTATAGAAAATACTTTGTGTGTGTGCGTGTGTGTGCATGTGTGTGTGCATGTGTGTGTGTGTTAGACTTATGCTGGAGCTTAAAAAAAGCTATTGCTTTGTTAACTGAGAGGTAAAATAGTGATACAGAAACTGCACAGCTCCTTGAAGCCTAATTGTCATTGTCATGACTAAGTTCTTGCTAAATCCAATTTGAAGAAACTAGTTTGTTTTCACACTCTTGTAAATTGTTCTTTTTATTTAAATCCTTTTTACTCAAGCAAAGATTGCCAGCTGTAATATCAAACATAGAATGTAAAAAAAATTGATCATTTGCGTGTATCAAGTTTATTATCTTGAAATTTTGTGAGACTCCATTAGTGATAATGGGGGATAAAAGCATTCAGATTGATGTTCATTCTTAGCAGCACTGAATGTTACTGTGCAAATGAATATTACTCTCAGTAAAAAAAGATATCTTGGTTTTTCTTTCCAAGAGAATCTTGAATTTTATAAGGGTCTTTTCAACTGCTGCTGGTTCAGAATACTTCTAGAAGCCGAAGAATGCTTTGCTGTTGGACAAGTTAGTTAATTCATTCTGTTTCATGCACTGTAGGTAGAAACATTGTCTCACTGAGTAGCTGGTGTGTATATGTAGTTTAGAAAAAATTCTGATTAGAAGGGGCTGGTGCCCACCTAGGGCTATGATTTTGTCATGGAGGTCACAGAAATTGTGAATTTGAATAAAGTCCATGAAACAGAATAGTGTTGCGACCTGAGTGTGAGGGTGCAGCACCACTCAGATTTGGCCCATCCATCCCTCTATCTCCATGTGTGGAGGGACACATGAGCTAAACCTGAGTGGCATTGCAATCCCATGCACCAGGTCGCAATGCCCGGAGCTGGGACCAGCCGTGCAGGACAGGAGCCACTGCTTTCAGGTGAGTGTGAGCTCACTCTCCAACACCCCTCCAGTCCCCAATACCAGGCCTCACCTTTCAGTACCCCATGACCTTACCATGAATTTTTTCCTCACCTCTCTGCTGTGAAGTTTGCGCAAAATTTCTGTGCCAAAATTCTAATCTTGGGTATTTATCATATGACACCATAAGAATGAAACAGAACTAAACTGGTTAATTGCCATAAGTGCATAACTTTTCATTCCAGTATATCACAAACCTCAGTTTCATTTGTTTTCTTTTTAAGTAATCTGTTCTAGAGAAACTCCTGCTTATTTATCAAAGTGCGCTGTGCTACCTGATGCAAGCTCTGCATTAAATTTTCAGGGTGTGTGTGTATGTGGGCGGGGGGAAGTTGTGTGTGCGTGTGTGTGTAGCTATAGCAAGCTTGCAAAAATGAGTTGAAAAACAAATGTGAATATTTTACAAAATTCAACTGATATTTTTCTCCTCTGTGTTCTTATTATACTGGAGGCAGTGACCTAAAATGTGAAAGCATCCCTTCCTTCAGCCAGGAGAGGGTGTAGTGTTCATACTTCAGAAGGTATGCCCTCTGCAAAATAAATTGGCTGTCAGGAGATATTTGAAGGAATATGGCTGCTCTTATTTGGGATTTTAAAAAAGAATTGTCTGACCTCTGCACTGGTATCTGGGTGAATTTCACTTAAAAATGTACACGTGTAACAGTAATTGCCAACTTTTACTAAAAACCCATGGTGAAAGAGGCTTTTTATGGGCCATGACCAGATTTTGGTATTTCCTGTGCGACAGGTAATGAACTCTAAATGTGAAAAGCAGCACAGGAGCTGAATTCCATGCACTGCATTTTGTTCTGCCCAACTGTTAAAGAAACATAAAATCTTGCCTGAAAGAGGAACTGATTTTTTTTTCAAGTATTCTTTTAAATTTCGTATTTATAATTGAAATCTGGCCATATATTCTGATACAGACATGGGCTCTTGGTGTAAGTAATCCTGCAAGGTGTAGAGTATCTCCTGAAATACAATGAACGTCCTCAGCTTGCTTTAATGTTGTTGGCAAATAGGAGTTCAGCAAGTGGCAAGATTAGCCCCAGTTTTTAGTTATGCTAGTTCTGTTTTTCATCTTAAAATATGTGCTTGGTTACTTTGAAATGTCTAGAAATAGTTGGTAGGATATATCTAGAGATAAATAGGATTATACAGCAGGAACTTAAGCTGTACTTCAAAAAAGATTAAGTAGAATTACACTTGAACTCCATAGTTAGGCTTTTGCGTACCTAACACAATTCAGTTAAGTCACTCAACTCATATCTAAGCCTAGTAATGTTGCAGCAGTGTAAGGTTATATGTCAAATAACTAACAGTAGAGGGAACTTTATTTATGATGATCTAGCAAAAATTTCAGTACTTCAAAGTTAGCTAGAAATGTAAACTAGAAACCAAAGGCCTTTCTTGTTACTGAGCGTGAGACTTAATTGTGGACACATTTGTGGGCTTGGTATAGAAACCTTATTATGTGCAATCCATTTTTAACTGAATCTGATTGAAACAATTAATCCTTGAATAGCAATGAGGAAAAGTATGCTTGGCCCAATTGCTCCTCATTCTGTCTCCTTCCCCTTCCTGATTAGCATTTCAACTCTATGAACTGCTGATCTTCTGTTTGTCTGTCTTTTTGGAAAGTGGCCTTCCATACTACAATGACCCTAGAAGTGCCTTATTCCTCAGATCACATTAGCCCTTTTGACCACAGCATCACCTTAACGTAAGAACGGCCGTACTGGGTGAGACCAAAGGTCCATCTAGCCCAGTATCTGTCTACCAACAGTGGCCAATGCCAGGTGCCCCAGAGGGAGTGAACCTAACAGGCAATGATCAAGTGATCCCTCTCCTGCCGTCCATCTCCATCCTCTGACGAACAGAGGCTAGGGACACCATTCTTTACCCATCCTGGCTAATAGCCATTTATGGACTTCACCACCATGAATTTATGCAGTTCCCTTTTAAACGCTGTTATAGTCCTAGCCTTCACAACCTCCTCAGGCAAGGAGTTCCACAAGTTGACTGTGCGCTGTGTGAAGAAGAACTTCCTTTTATTTGTTTTAAACCTGCTGCCTATTAATTTCATTTGGTGACCCCTAGTTCTTGTATTATGGGAGTACGTAAATAACTTTTCCTTATCCACTTTCTCCACATCACTCATGATTTTATATACCTCTATTATATCCCCCCTTAGTCTCCTCTTTTCTAAGCTGAAGAGACCTCGCCTCTTTCCTCATATGGGACCCTCTCCAAACCCCTAATCATTTTAGTTGCCCTTTTCTGAACCTTTTCTAGTGCTTGAATATCTTTTTTGAGGTGAGGAGACCACATCTGTACACAGTATTCAAGATGTGGGCGTACCATGGATTTGTATAAGGGCAATAATATACTCTGTCTTATTCTCTATCCCCTTTTTAATGATTCCTAACATCTTGTTTGCTTTTTTGACCGCCTCTGCACACTGCATGGACATCTTCAGAGAACTATCCACGATGACTCCAAGATCTTTTTCCTGACTTGTTGTAGCTGAATTAGCCCCCATCATATTGTATATATAGTTGGAGTTATTTTTTCCAATGTGCATTACTTTACATTAATCCACATTAAATTTCATTTGCCATTTTGTTGCCCAATCACTTAATTTTGTGAGATCTTTTTGAAGTTCTTCACAGTCTGCTTTGGTCTTTACTATCTTGAGCAGTTTAGTATCATCTGCAAACTTTTCCACCTCACTGTTTACCCCTTTCTCCAGATCATTTATGAATAAATTGAATAGGATTGGTCCTAGGACTGACCCTTGGGGAACACCACTAGTTACCCCTCTCCATTCTGAGAATTTACCATTAATTCCTACCCTTTGTTCCCTGTCTTTTAACCAGTTCTCAATCCATGAAAGGACCTTCCCTTTTATTCCATGACAGCTTAATTTACGTAAGAACCTTTGGTGAGGGACCTTGTCAAAGGCTTTCTGGAAATCTAAGTACACTATATCCACTGGATCCCCCTTGTCCGCATGTTTGTTGACCCCTTCAAAGAACTCTAATAGATTAGTAAGACACGATTTCCCTTTACAGAAACCATGTTGACTATTGCTCAACAGTTTGTTTTTCTATCTATCTGACAATTTTATTCTTAACTATTGTTTCAACTAATTTGCCCGGTACTGACGTTAGACTTACCGGTCTGTAATTGCCGGGATCACCTCTAGAGCCCTTTTTAAATAGTGGCGTTACATTAGCTAACTTCCAGTCATTGGGTACCGAAGCCAATTTAAAGGACAGGTTACAAACCTTAGTTAATAGTTCCGCAACTTCACATTTGAGTTCTTTCAGAACTCTTGGGTGAATGCCATTGGGTCCTGGTGACTTGTTAATGTTGAGTTTATCAATTCCAAAACCTCCTCTAGTTACACTTCAATCTGTGACAGTTCCTCAGATTTGTCACCTACAAAAGCCAGCTCAGGTTTGGGAATCTCCCTAACATCCTCAGCTGTGAAGACTGAAGCAAAGAATCCATTTAGTTTCTCTGCAATGACTTTATCGTCTTTAAGCGCTGCTTTTGTATTTCGATTGTCAGGGGGCCCCACAGGTTGTTTAGCAGGCTTCCTGCTTCTGATGTACTTAAAAAGCATTTTGTTATTACCTTTGGAGTATTTGGCTAGCCGTTCTTCAAACTCCTCTGGCTTTTCTTGTTACGCTCTTGCACTTAACTTGGCAGTGTTTATGCTCCTTTCTATTTGCCTCACTAGGATTTGACTTCCACTTTTTAAAGGAAGTCTTTTTATCTCTCACTGCTTCTTTTACGTGGTTGTTAAGCCATGGTGACTCTTTTTTAGTTCTTTTACAATGTTTCTTAATTTTGGTATACATTGAAGTTGGGCCTCTATTATGATGTCTTTAAAAAGCACCCATGCAGCTTGCAGGGATTTCACTGAATCCTGTGGCACCTTATAGACTAACAGACGTTTTGGAGCATGAGCTTTCGTGGGTGAATACCCACTTCGTCGGATGCCACAGGATTCTTTGCTGCTTTTACAGATCCAATATAACACGACTACCCCTCTGATACTTTAGTCACTGTACTTTTTAACTTTTGTTTAACTAACCTCCTCATTTTTGTATAGTTCCCCCTTTTGAAATTAAATGCCACAGTGTTGGGCTGTTGAGGTGTTCTTCCCACCACAGGGATGTTAAATGTTGTTATATTATGGTCACTATTTGCAAGCGGTCCTGCTATAGTTACCTCTTGGACCAGCTCCTGCGCTCCACTCAGAATTAAATCTAGAGTTGCCTCTCCCCTTGTGGGTTCCCGTACCAGCTGCTCCATGAAGCAGTCATTTAAAGTATCAAGAAATTTTATCTCTGCATTTTGTCTTGAAGTGAAATGTTCCCAGTCAATATGGGGATAATTGAAATCCCCCACTATTATTGGGTTCTTAATTTTGATAGCCTCTCTGATTTCCCTTAGCATTTCATCATCACTATTACTGTCCTGGTCAGGTGGTCGATAATAGATCCCTAATGTTATATATTTATTAGAGCATGACATTTCTATCCATAGCGATTCTATGGAACATGTGGATTCGCTTAAGATTTTTACTTCATTTGAATCTACATTTTCTTTCACGTATAGTGCCACTCCTCTTCCTGCACAACCTGTTCTGTCCTTCCGATATATTTTGTACCCCGGAATGATAGTGTCCCACTGATTGCTCTCAGTCCACCAGGTTTCTGTGATGCCTATTATATCAATATCCTCCTTTATCACAAGGCACTCTAGTTCATCCATCTTATTATTTAGACTTCCAGCATTTATGTACAGGCACTTTAAAAACTTGTCCCTGTTTATTTGTCTGCCCTTTTCTGATGTGCCAGATTCTTTTTTATGTGACTGTTTATCATCTGATCTGGCCCTTACATTGTCCTCTTCCGTCCTCTGCTCCTGATTATAACCTAGATATTCTCTATCGTCAGACTCTCCACTAAGAGAAGTCTGTGTCCGATCCACATGCTCCTCTGCAGCAGTTGGCTTTCCACCATCTCCTACTTAAAAACTGCTCTACAACCTTTTTAATGTTTAGTGCCAGCAGTCTGATTCCACTTTGGTTTAGGTGGAGCCCATCTCTCCTGTATAGGTTCCCCCCATCCCAAAAGTTTCCCCAGTTCTAATGAACGTAAACCCCTCCTCTCTACAGCATCGTCTCATCCACGCATTGAGACTCTGAAGCTCTGCCTGCCTACTTGGTCCTGCGCGTGGAACTGGGAGCATTTCTGAGAATGCCACCATAGAGGTCCTGGGTTTCAGTCTCTTCCCTAGCAGCCTAAATTTGGCTTCCAGGACATCTCTCCTACCCTTCCCTATGTCATTGGTAACTACATGTACCACGACCACCGGCTCCTCCCCAGCACTACACATAAGTCTGTCGGATGCCTCGAGAGATCCGCAGCCTTCACACCAAGCAGGCAAGTCACCATACCATTCTCCCGGTCATCACAAACCCAGCTATCTATGTTTCTAATGGTCGAATCTCCCATTACTAAGACCTGCCTTTTCCTAGAAACTGGAGTTTCCTCCCCTAGGGAGGTAACCTCAGTGTGAGAGGCAACCCCAGCACCATCTGGAAGGAGGGTCCCAACTATGGGAAGGTTTCCCTCTGCTCCCATTGACTGCTCTACTTCCCTGGGCCTTTCTTCCTCCTCAGCAACGCAGGGGCTGTCTGACCAGAGGTGGGACACTTCTAGAGTATCCCGGAAAGCCTCATCAACATACCTTTCTGCCTCTCTTAGCTCCTCCAGTTCCACCACCCTGGCCTCCAAAGCCTGTACGTGGTCTCTGAGGGCCAGGAGCTCCTTGCATTGACTGCATACATACGCCACCTGCCCGCGGGGCAGGTAATCATACATGCTACACTCAGTGCAATAAACTGGATAGCCCCCACTCTGCTGCTGGGCTTCTGCCTGCATTGTCTCCTAGTTACTGAAAGGGTGGTTTAAAGATAAAGGGTTTGAATGTAGTTTGTTTTATAGGTTTTAAAGGGGCACAGATAGGACTGACAAGGGACCCCTGCTCCCTTCCCACTCCCCTGCCAAACTCCCTTGCGAAACTCCCTGTTAGCAGCCCCTGGTCACAGAGCTCCCTGGTCACTTGTGCACGGCTTTATAAAGCCCTGGCCTGAGTGAATGCCCCACCCACTGATTAAGTCTCAGCCAATTACCAGAGGCTTCTAGCTTTCAAACCTTCCTTTGAACCTCACGGTCTCCAACTGCCAGCCACAGCACACGGTCCTTCAAACAAACAGACTGACAAACATAAGCTCAGCACACAGCAAGTAACCCCCAAACACAAACAAACACACACTACAGACAGTCACTTACCCCACAGATGCTGTATTTGCTGCTCCTTCACCTGGAGAACTCCCTTGTGAAACTCCCTGTTAGCAGCCCCTGTTCGCATTGGGACACCATGTTCAGCTGATTACAGATGACACAGAAATTGGTAGGTAAACTATCATTAATGATTTTGTTTCCTTCCCGGTTATTGATTAAAAATATAAGTATCACAGAAACACACTTGCTAAATGATGATTTCCCCTTTACAAGTACATTCTGAGGCCTGTCGGAAAACTTTAAATCTATTTAATGTGTGCCATATTAATTTCGTATTGAGAGAAAAGTCCACATCAAAAATGATGCCCAGGTAATAGGCCTTAATAAGGCAGGATGGTAGACAGAGAAAGGTGGAGGGAAAGAGCTTGTGGGAAAAGCCTAAGAGCTCTGTTTTAGCCATGTTGAGTTTGAGCTGATGGCTAAATATCTGCGAAGGCATGTCAGAGACAAATTGAAATTTTTGTGTGGACAGCAGGAGACAAATTTGCAGCAGAGGTAGATCTGTGAGTTCGTGTAATTGATTTTGTGTTTGTGAATGAGACTAAGGTGTAGAGGGAAAGAGAAGAACAAAAATGGAGCCTTATGGAACTCCCACAGAAAGTTGGAGAGAGTGATGAGGAGGATCCTCCAAAGGACATGCTGAAATAGTGAATAGGGAGGTAGGAGGAAAATCAGAAGAGCACAGATTCATGAAAGCCAAGAGAGAACAAGATTTCAAGAAAACAGCATAGTCCAAAGTGACTGACAGGTCAAGGAGGATGAGAATGGAGTACTGGTTCTGAGCTTTAGCTAGGAAGAGGTCATTAGAAACTTTGGCAAAAGTAGTTTCAGTGGAGCGTGAGACAGAAATCATATTGGAAAGGATCCAGGATGGAATTGGAGAGGAACTGCAGGCAGTGATTGTAAACAGCATGTTCAGTGAGCATAAAGATGAAAGGGAGAAGGGGTGATAGGTAGAGTGGCAAGTGAAGTCAAAGGTTGTTTTAAGACAGAAGAGATGAGACTGCTTGTATTGTGAGGAGAGAGGTTAAGGGGAAGGGGAAGGGGGCATGAGGGTGAACAGAAGATGGGATGGAGTCATGGGGCAAATGGAGGGGTTAAAGGAGGAGAGCAACTGAGAAACCTTTACCGGTGACAGAAGGAGATAAGCATTGTAGGATGGGAAGGGGAATGGGAAGGCAGGCTAAGGGGAGAGGGAAGATCATGTCACATTTTCTCAATTTTTTCTCTTGGAAGAAATCAGCAAAATCCTAGGCGCAGAGAGAAGAGGAGACAGAGGAGGGGCGTGTTTGAGTAGTGAGACGAAGGTGCTGGGACTGAGGACATGGGATTCAATTAAGTTAGAGAAGTGTTATTGTTTAGCTTGGAAGATAGCAGAATTGAAGGAAAAGCAAACAAATTGTAGTGGAGGAAATCAGCCTGATCACAGGAGTTGCATCAAAGATGCTCCGCAGTGCAAGAGCAGGGTGGAGAAGTGGATGTTGGGTGTAAGCCAGAACATGGGTTTGGCAGGCAAACTTTGTGATGAGGGGGAGCGATAAAGGAGTCAAGGATGGAGGAGAATGAAGCTTGAAGAGAATCACAACATACTAATGGAAGAAGGGGAAGGACCGGGCTCAGTGCAGTTGAAAAGTCATTTGCATTGATGGACTGAATGACATGGCATGTCGGGGGAGTGGGGTGGCTAGTGAACTATGTCGAAAGTCACCAGGTGGTGGTAGAAGAGCGGGATCTCAACAACATAGGAATCAGAGGAAGAGCAATACTTGGCAAAGTGAACAGCCCTTTTAGTGAGTGGGAGTTATATCAGGGCTGTAGGTCAAACAAAGAAATGAGGGTGAATAAAAGTGTATCTGAGGGGTCAGATGTGTCCTCAACATGGAGACTTCTATGGCATAGGAATTCAGAAAGGATTGAGTTAACCTCTAATTGTATTGGGGAACATTTCACAATTACTACAGTTTTGAATGACTTTGCTTTTAATAACTGACAGTCTGTATGAACAGTAAATTTAAAATGATAAAATTCTGTTGCTAAGACAGATCTGAACAGGATCTCTAACCACTGAAGAGAGAAGATCTCTTCTGTACTCCAAGATACCCTACTGATAGGGATTAGAAGAATGTGTTTTTCTTATAATGTGTGGGAATTCTCTACTGCTTTGCTTAATATGCTACTTTTAAAGTGATTTGGAAACTTCCTATCATTTTAAACAAAAGCAACTTGGTAATCTGATGAAGACAAGACTGCTGTATGAAGCCCCTAGAATCTTAACTAATAATTCAGAATTAAATTCAGAAAGAACAGCTGTTTCACTTACATGCAATGGGGGGGGAAGTGAGTTAATCAACCCCAATTAGATTAAAGAGAAGGGGAGACTGATAGTATTCTTAGTAACATTACCATCTTTATTGATCTTCTAGAACAGGCGTAGGCAACCTATGGCACGCGTGCCAAAGGTGGCACACAAGCTGATTTTCAGTGGCACTCACGTTGCCTAGGTCCTGGCCGCTGGACCTGGGGCCTCTGCATTTTAATTTAATTTTAAATGAAGCTTCTTAAACATTTAAAAAACCTTATTTACTTTATATACAACAATAGTTTAGTTATATATTATAGACTTATAGAAAGAGACCTTCTAAAAACGTTAAAATGTATTACCTGCACGCAAAACCTTAAATTAGAGTGAATAAATGAAGACTCGGCACACCGCTTCTGAAAGGTTGCCGACCCCTGTTCTAAATAATATTTAGTTCTGCTATGAGTGCTGGGAATTGGACTAGATGAGCTCTCAAGGTCCTTTCCAGTCCTATGATTCTATTAAAATATGATTGATGCATGCAATGATAGGTTTTACAAAAATCAGAATGAATGAAGAGTGAAGGGAGGGGTAATCATATTCTTTCATAGACCTTTTTCTAATCTATTTATCAAAATAAAGAGAAGGTGATCACAGATAAAGTTTTCCATAAATCTGTAACTGAAAAGATATTCTCAATACGGTAAATTATAAACCTTTTATGTTCTGACAGTTGCTAGAACTATCGAATTTCTCTCCTTTCCTCATTACTGTGAACCCTATTACTAAGATCTTAAAACCCTTTTGGAAAAACAAGTACTTATCTTCAGATCTTCCTCCGAGTTATAATCATGATCTTCCTAACATCAAAAGAGCATAAGGTTTGTTAGTATTAATTAATGAGGTTCCAATTATTCCTTCCATTACTCTTTCAATAATCACATTTCTTTCACTGTATTCCCATCTCTGCTTCCATTTATCGTTGCCAGTAATCACAAAGGATGAATAAAACATTATAGTCACATCTGGTCATCTCAGCACTTTCTAATCTATGTTCCTTCTTTTAAGCAGAACTTTATTCTTACATTGTTTAGGTATGTTTCTTCCTTTAAACAAAAGAGAAAGTGTTTGCTATGAGTAATATCGGGGAGTAAAGAAAAATCTTATTTGTTCGATTAGCCCTTTAATTACCCTAGAAATGCAGTCTCTTACCATGGTTGAACTCAATAAAATTGGAGTAGTTTCTGTTTGCAAAACACGAGGTGACCAGTTTCCATGGCCACCAACTTTCCTCTGCCAAAAATCCATGTCTTAGCATAGGCAACTTCAGTCACAACACCATTTGGGGATACCCCAACAATGACAACAAGGGGGAAGAAGCTGAGAAGTGGGCCACAATAAACAACTTGATCTTGTTTTATGACTTCAGGGATGAATGTATCTTCCAAAACTCATGATGGAATAAGGTATAATCCCAACCAAGCTGTTGTGACCCTGATAATGCAAGCAACTCCAAAAGGGAGGTCATGACAGTAATCACAGCATAGACCAGTGCAAGTGACAAAAGAGGCTGTAGTACCACTCAGGAAAGCACTGTGTCTGCCAAGATCCAATTTCAGAAAGGCCTTCTTAGGCTTACACATGGATTCATCTAATCCAAAGGTAATATTACTCCAACACACAAGCACTGTGGAGAATTTGTCTCCCTGGTAGGAAAGACTGCCGAAAAGTGCATCCTTAGAGCAGGGGTTCTCAACCTTTTTCTTTCTGTGGCCCTCCCGCAACATGCTATAAAAATTCCACAGTCCACCTGTGCCACAACAACTGTTTTTCAGTAGATTAAAAGCTGGGGTATCAAGCAGAGCAGTTATCCAGGGCCTCGTGCCACAGAGGGCCCCCGCAAAGCTTAGTTGCTCAGGCTTTGGCTTCAGCCCGAGGAGGAAGGGCTTCAGCTTCAGCCCCAAGGAGTGCAGCTCGGGATTCGGCTTTCTGCCCTCGGCCCCAGTGAGCCTAACGCTGACCCTGCTTGCTTTTTTATTTTGGTGGACCCTCTGAAACCTGCTTATGGGCCCCGGATCCCTGATTGAGAACCACTGCCCTAGAGGATATCAGACACTATGGGCATGTCTACACTGCAATTAAAAACCTGAGGCTGGCCTGTGCCAGCTAACTCAGGCTTGCAGAACTTAGGCTAAAGGGCTGTTTAATTGCAGGTGTAGACATTCAGGCTCAGGCTGGAGCCTGGATTCTAAGACCTGTGAGTTGGGACGATCCCAGAGCTCAGGCTGCAGCCTGGAAGTCTATATCTCCATTAAACCACAATGTGAGCCCATGTCAGCTGGCATGGGCCAGCCACAGATGTCTAATTGCAATGTAGACATACCTTCTATGTACTTTGGCTTTCAGAGCAGACAAACCAACAATATAAGAGATAACAATCAGAAATCTTTGACCTGGATCCCTTCAGTGAAGAAATCACTAGGCTTGAGGAAATGCTAGAGAGAGAGGGAATACGAGTGGTGCTGCCATGGGAGGGAGTTGATTGAAACAACAAATCTATGCCAGAAGGGCAAAAAAGTGTGGACCACCATTTGCAAGCTGAACCCTGAAGAACAACAAGCAAAGCACGTCATTGCAGTTTCTCCCAACCTAGTTGCATGCCTATTCATCCAAAATGGCAAAACAGCCCACAAAGCATAGAATGAAACAAGTCAAGAAGGAACTTTGCTCACTCCTCAGAGACATCAAAGTCCCTCAGTGAGCAGCTCAACATTGAGGAGCTGACAGTAGCCATGAAAACCCTGTAATATGGAAAGACAGCTGGACTCAATGGTATAGCTGATGAACTATTACTACACTTGAGGAGCATGCAGAAATGGCTGTTTGACGACTTTGACTCTTGCACAGAGACAATGCAGATACCCAGGCTGTGGAGACTGGCCAAAGTAGTTGCACTACACAGACCACATAAAGACCTTAACTCTGAAAAGAGTTACTGCCCAATATCCTTACTCAGTTCAACTAACAAGCTATTTCAGACACCACCTATGAGTCTGAAGTTAGAAAGAGCATTGCCTCTGAAAATCTCTTACCTCAAAATACTGCTGTAAAAGGCTACAGAGGGATAAAATTTACAGGAAATGCTGCTAGTCTTGGGGAGCTTGGTTCCTTCAGAACAACTCCCCCCAGATCCTGACCTCGAATGAATACACTGGTGTACCCTAAATTGAGTGCCAGGGGAGGTAGCAAAGACAGGTGACAATGTGACCAAGTGGAAGTTCAAAACTGATCTCAAATGTGGATGTGGAGAGCCATTGATATCCTGTACTCCGAGGAAATATTTGGGACAAGTGACAACACCAGGTGTTGGCTGTGGTTTTTGGAGTGACAAACTATGATGGTGACTCCAGAATTCAAACTGTGACGATTATGCTGAGGGACTGTCTACCTCTAATCTGCCTGCTTTGGGACTGACCCAAGAAGCAGATGCACACTCTTCCTGTTGTTATTCAGTTAGTGACCAAGTTGTGATGAGCTAATTCTAAATCTTAGCAGTGCCCACTCAATAGTATTAGTAGTAATTGGCACTTACTGTATATAGTACCTTTCACCTGAAGATTTCAAAGCACTTTACAAACCGACTAAATTTTAGCCTCACACAGGTGGGCTAAAGCGTTATTAGATTACACAGAGGGGTTAAATGACTTGTGTGAGTTTCAGTAATTCAGGGGTGGGGTCAGGAATAGAACTATGGAATCCTAACTCTAAGTTCCTTGCTCTAACATCTAGCTAACACTACCTTCATGACCAGTTAAGATCAGGTGGTGTGGATGTTTTCTGCATTGTTTAACGGGGCACCTACTTATACTTTCTTTCTACTTCCAAATTAGTCTGATTCCAGAATTGGAATGCTAGTACTTTTGTAATGAAAGCCATCCACTCATTTTATCCATGAGTTTCCAATAATGCCCCAAATCTTCTCCTGCTGTCCATCTGACATACTAAGCAATCTTCAGAAAAGCCTTCCCCTTCACCCGCACAAGCAGTGTTACTGTATTTATTCAGGGGAAACATAAATAGTACCATGTTGGCATTACTCACGGTCTTAATTGCATGACCAGTCAAACATTTAGGGCCTGTTTTGACTCAAGTGAGATTGTGTTCTGTTATTTCTACTACAGGCAAAGGGCCCCTTACTGTGCTGCAATAGGAATTGAGGACAGTCTCAGCACTTCTAAGAGGCTTTCAGCAGCTCACAGGATTATGCATAAATAACAAGAAAAAGTCCCTGCCCTGGAAAATTTACAATCCAAGGTCTTGATTCTGCCCCTATAGAAGTTAATGGCAAAACTCTCTTTGACTTCAGTTGGATGTAGGATTGACCTTATATTAACATCACACAAGAAGGGATAATGAATAGTTGTGGGGAGAGAAGAGGAGTAAACATTACAAGATGTGCTTTTGCTAATGGCCTGGCTTTTTCGGAATGTTTATTATACACAGGGATAGCTCAGTGACTTGAGCATTAGCCTGCTAAACCCAGCGTTCTGAATTCAGTCCTTGAGGGGCCCATTTAGGGATCTGGGGCAAAAATCTGGGAATTGGTCCTGTTTTGAGCAGGGGATTGGACTAGATGATCTCCTGAGGTCCCTTCCAACCCTGATATTCTATTATTCTACCACTTCTTTTTAAGGCTGTCAGACACTTTCCATTATAACATCATGGTTTTCAGTTGTTTACATCTGTGAAACTTTAATCATTTGGACTGAAATTTTCCATGCTGTGTGTCTGCCTCTGGCAGGATTCTTAAAGTTTCAGCCAAAGCATTTCAGCAGTTTCCAAGAACAAACTCTCCTCTAGAGCCTCAACTGGAACCCAAGATTCTTGACTAGTATACGATCATATAACTGAAAAGTGCATCATACACCAACAGGCTAAATTCCGGCATTTATTAACTTTTTAGTGCTTGACTTTGCAAACTTAATGTTCCCTGCGTGTGTGTATGTGTGAGAGAGAGAGGAAAATACAGTTTGAGGAAGCAAAGGTATCCTTATGGACAAGACTGGATCTTTTTAAAATTCATTTCTGGGGTGGCAAGATGGGTTTATGATCTGATGTTGACATGTCAGCTCCTGTGCAGGCATTCCAAGATACATATGCGTGACATCAGGAATCCCACATCAGACTGCTGTGCATTTCTTTAGGATCTGCTAAGCCATCATATGGGTTCTAAACTCAGTGGACTACAGGATGTATATATCAGCCATTAAAAACTAATTAAGCACCCCAATCCCTCACAGTAAATCAAAAGTACCAGTCTTCATAAATGCCCCCACACATCAACAGAGCAATTTCTAAGTTTGGCCAGATTTGTGCTGTGATAAGCCAAATATATAATAGTTTAGAAGTGAAAGCAATCTCTGCTTCTGAGATAATATATCTCACAAATAGTTTCCTTTCCCTTATTTCCTCCAACACTGCTATAAAATGTTACCTTGAGCTGAGAAAAGGCACATGAAATTTCAGCCTGATTACTCTAGTTCTGGTGACATTTTAGAGGGCAGCATAATGTGATTGGGGTTGTAATGGAAAGTTACTGCTTTAACCGAAATATAGATGGCCACTCTTTAGGAAGTGACTAGTGATTCTGGGGTGACACCATATTTTGGGTGCCCACCTTGAGGTATATTAAGGGGGGCCATGATTTTTCAGAGTTGTGCTAGGTATAGGGTAAACCACAAACATTTGTGTCCTGGAACAAATGTTTATTCATGTTAGTTAACTCCAGTTAACTGGCAGTCAATTAACTTGAGTTAAAACAGGACCCCAAACTCTAGTCTAGACAAACCCCTTGGAAACCATATGTGGGTTTGAGAATTAACCCAGTTAGGCAGTGGAAAATATGTCCAATTACACAACACAAGCTGCAAACTGTGAACAAACAACAATTAGTTTGCAGACAAACCATTTATTAAACAGTTGCAAAAAGACAACTAATTCATAAAAACTGCTGTTTGAAGATAATTAGCAAACAGAAAAGGAGGCCACATTTGCTTAATAAACCACTCACTGACAATTGTTCAGCACCTTACGGGATCAAGCCCAAAAGGCTCTGGTTTGTCATATTGAAGGGAATATGTTAGTGTCTCACAGCACTTGGCTCCCTTCAGTGAGCAGTAATGCAAATATTTTGGACAAGATTCTGGCCCAGTCACTTCATGTTGCTCCAACAGTCTAGAAGAGACAGAGGGCACCACTGGGTAATCTTCTGTGTAAGGGAATTTCCCCCATCAGAATGGGGCTGAGAGCATGTTGAGAGAGTGGCTAAGCTAGGAGTGGTTGTGTCACAGGCCTGGGTGGAGATTGACTGAGTGCTCTGCCTCTACTGGGCTGCAGAGCAGCCCACTGGCAACTTCCCACAGCTGTGGTACATTGGAGAGCACCAGGAGGCTTTGTTGGTCCTGGATCAGCCCATAACTTAAGATGTTCAAAGTTAACACAGTCACCTTTGCCCTCCCTGCCCCATGTTGTGCTTTGCAAGAAGCACATAGTCTGACCTTTTGTTTTGCTACTTTGTTAAATATAACTGCTGAGAGGTTACAATATTTATTATATCTTCTATTTTAAATACAGTATGAATGTTTTGTTGTTTTTAATAGGATATTTTACACCTTATGAGAATCAGTAATTTGTCTGTCACTCAGTTTTAAAGCTAGTATCATATTACTAGAGACCTGCACAGATACAAAATTTGTATCCGCATCCAATCCGTGATCCTCAGATATCCACATCCACGGATACAGATATTCGCAGATATCCACAGATTTTCAGGGGTCTAGACACAAAATTTGTATCCACATCCGATCCATGATCTGCAAAACTGATCTGCAGATGTCTGCATCCCGCAGATAAAAAGTGAATATCTGAGGATTTACAAGGGTCTGCCTATTACCTCTGAATTTCGTTACCAATGAACTAGAAAATGTCTAGTGAGTTGGTATCTTTTAATAATGATGTTCTCACCAACATAGATATGAAAACAATGCATATCAATTTTTAAAATCCAAGCACTATAGACCTAATGCAGCATATATATAAATTAGATAGGATTCTTGTCATTGCAGAAACTATGCAAACCCAAAGATGCTGAAATTACATGTGCTCTATTTCACTTTTATAATTTGTTCTTTTAAGGGTGGCTGGTTATTTAACCACACAAATATTCATATTTTACACTGACCAGATATGATTTGACTGGTCAGAATTTAAGGTTCCTGATTATTATTAGGCTTTTTTTTTTAATTTGACTAACTGACAGTCCAATTGATAATCTTTACTATTTATTTCTTTTGAATCTAAATAAGATATTTTACTTTTTTTTAATTTATTTATTTATTTTAGATTGGCAAATAACATTTGGTCAAAAATCAATAAATATTAATATTTAGTGAATGAAAGGACCCCCATCTGCCTTCCCCAATTTTAGCTCCAGCTCTGAGATTCAAGTCCCTGATCTAACTCTGATCTACAGCATGTAATGGACTTGCAGTTTCTTCATTCATGCTGCATTTCAGTTCTCTATATGATTGCTAAAGATGAGTCCTGTGAATCTCTGCCCTTTGTACACCCATGCTGTGAAGTTTTAACTAGAGAAATGGTATTTGGAAGCTGTCATTAGAAAAACTAGTGAAAAATACCTTTGGATCAAGCTCTCTGCTCCACGTGCATGTGAAAATGGTAGACAACTATGCAAATTTTTAAGTTTCTCAGCTTCTCAGAAAAAAAATTGTCATTTTAAGGGCCTTACATTGGAATCTACTAGCTATGGTCACTATTTGTGATGTTTTCTAAAGGAGAAGGTGTTTTTGTTTGTGATAGTGAAGATAGCTCTGTGTGTCACTTTCTCCAAACCTGGAGCCAGATATCTGGGTCCAACTGAGCTGCTCTCCCCTAATCCTCAGCATGATTGGGGGCTGAATCAATTTCCACAGTTACTTCGAGTAGCTGTGGCAGGTCGTGCTGCTCTGTAGTTCCACTGTAGAACCAAGCATGGTACCTCAAGCATTCCTTATTTTAGTCAGCAAGCTTTAGGCCACCTGCTTGGAGCAGGATTGCTTGTGACATAAATTCAGTTTCAGTCTCTTAACAGTTAAGTTACAGATTAAAAATGCAGAAACTTAGCTGTCTGACCCTTTAAGAAGAGAAACAAAAACTCCAATGCAAGCACTTAGTTGCAGCACTTGAAGACCTGGCCCTGACCAAGCCTTGGGTTTCTGGGCTAGCATAGAAGTGCTCCTTCTCTGCTGTAGTCTTCCCCCACCTCTGAGAAGCAACGGACAAGCCTTCTTGACTAGCCTCCTGGTCCTTCCAGGCCTGTCTTGTTGGTAGCACACTGAGACTGGGCTATCAGGGTGCTAATGCCTCCAGCAGGGGACACAGAAGGCCTGATAGATCCCATCACAGTAGCCTAAGGACAGCTCTCAGTTAAGCCATTGGGAACAGTTTTGTTAAGGATCTCTGCACTAGCCAGGGATTCACAGAATGTTTCAAAGGGAAGGAGTCCAAGGCCAGAATTGGGGTATAAATCATACATTAATACTAAATGGTAGTTATGACTATGGAATTTTATTACATGCCACAGCAAACTTTATCTGGAAAGCAATATTTTCTAGTTACCGTCTTTATCTTTCTTCTTCCAACTTAAAAACAGCAACGTTAGATGTCCACATCTAGGTTGGCGATCCAATTTATTGCTTCAGGTGACATGGAGTGGATGGAAGAAATACCACCAGGATATGATCATTTGGACATTGGTTGGCAAGGAGCTCCAGAGTCTGAAGTCCATTTCTGCAGTCAAATAGGATTGTGTCTGTCACCATTTATGCAGGATGTAGGTCCATCTGCCCATGTGTGGATGCAGTCCAAAGTGAACCATATTTTCCAAGAGAGTGAAAAGCCACTGTATTTTTCAGTTGGATCCTTGATAAGGTCCTTGATCCTTCCATCTTACTCACAATTGATCTCAAAGGGAGAACCCTCAGTCTTTGTGGTCTTTATACTACAAGCTAAAAAGGTTTTCTGGATTTGAGTTGGAATCTTGGTATATTATTTAGGTCTTCGTATATTGAAAGATCCTTGTTCTCTAGAATACAAACAAATTCCCAAAGGATTCTCATGTCATGATGAATTTGGGGTGGATAGATGTGTACCAGTATGGGAAGCCATGGCTGTGAAGATGATTTATTGTGCCTGCAATGATCTGCATGACTGTGTTAAATTGAAAATCAACAAGTGTTGTATGGGAGCTGTGTCCAGATTGATGAGCAGTATTCTGCAGTAGAGTAGAAGACATGGGCCAGTAATGAGGTCCATAGAGTTTTTTGCATTGGCTCCCCAGGTCATTCTTGGCAGTTTCTGGATGAGATTTACACACACTCATTTTATCATGGATATTTTTGGGTGGTGGGCGGTTGTGGTATGTGAGGCTTCAGTCTAATGTCACAACAAGATTATTTGGGGTAGGATCATGTCTGCTAGCCACAAAAATTCACAAGCAGTTCTGCCCTAGCCTTTTCATTGTTTCAATGAAATGCTGAGACAACAATCTTACTGGGGTTTGGTTTTAGCTGCCAATATAAGAAATGCTCTTCCATGGTTCTAAGGTCCTTGGCTAGAATTTGTTCTATAGTCAGTAGATCCTATGCCTATGTAGTCAGAGCAATGTCAGCAGCACAGAAAATTTCTGTGATGATGTTTGAGGAAGGTCACTGGTACAAATATTAAACAGGATCAGGGCTAAGAGCGATCCTTGTGGTAAGCCATCTTTGAGAGTGTGTGGTCTGTTGACCTGGCCACCCAAGAAAATATTAAACCTACAATTGGTCAGGATTTCTCAGAATTTTACTGTTGCATTGCATGAGGTAATTTTACTGTCTTTCAGGAGGCCATTCCTCCATATGATGTCATAGGCAGAAGATAAGCCTTAGAAACCTTCTCCAGTCTTGACTTTTCACTGGAATTCTGCTTCAGTGTCTGTTGTTAAGGCTAATATGGTTGGTACAGCTGTGGCCTGGTCAGAAACCTGCTTGTTCATTCGGTAACATTGCTTCTATAAATGGCATAATCCTTTCCAATAATATTCTCTCCACGAGCTTGTACAGTGTGCACGTAAGTCATGTGGGCCAGTATGATGAAGCATTACTGGTTGGCTTCCCACACTTGGCAATGGCAATGACCAAAGCCTTGTGCCAGGTCCTTGGGACAAGCCAGGAGGAATGGATAGTGGAGAATTGTGTGACCAGCTATTACTATACCTGGGCTCCAAGGTGTTTAGGAAATAATATACCATCAGGTCTTGCAGATTTCCTGACTTTCATGAGTAAGAAGGCCTTATTTACCTCCTCAATGGTGAAAGGCAATGATATGGGAGGATGTGGGTGGTGAGCTTAGTATTTGTTAGAGCTTTCTGCACATTTGCTAGTGGTGTTTGCAGACTGGAAACCAGGAGACATAGATTTTATTTCCATCTCTACGATGGACAAATCATTAATCTGGGTTTCAGTTTCCTCATCAGTACAGCAGGAATACCAATACCTACCTTTTCTAAAGTGTTTTTCAGTGTTTGGATGAAAAGCGCTATATGGGTGCAAAGCATTGTTGTTATCCAAAGTGGTGTTCAAGGAGTGAGTAAAACAAAGCAGCAAATTATGAAAAAGCATTCCACTCAGCACATATTCATTGCAGTGGCACCAAAGAGTTACGTTCTGCTCTCTGGCAGCCTGTTATGTAGTGCCCCTGAATCTCTTGCTGGAATAAAACAGTTTCAAGTAGCTTTCATGAAACAATTCTAGCACTTAGCCTCCCAAGACAGTCCAAATAATTGACTCATAATCCTTTCTGAACCAATTCCTATTCCAATAAACTAGATGGTTTCAGACTGAGATCCTCAAGACCCATATCAACTACAGTTGCCAGGCATTTCTGTTCCAGGAATTGATGGAAACATAAGTAGAGTTGATTGACAGCAGTCTAGCATATGTGTTTTTGTCACTTGTGTTGGCAGCTGTTGATCACATGGCCTCATGGCAACACTATCCAAGTAGGTTCCAAATGCCATAATGTGACACACTAGGCTAAGCAGATGCCAGCAAAGAAACCAAGTCCAATAGATGTCAGCAAAGCTTGCAGTGAGAGACTTTTACGGCTGAAGCAGTACCTTCTAGGGAAAACCATGAGCACTGAGGCCCTCACCTGATTGGTAGTCATCTTTGGAATCAGCAACTGATGCCACTCCATGTTCAGATCCTGCTGTTTCCCCCAAGAGGAAGAGGAGTCATTCTCCTGCCTTTGGTGTGATGAGGAAGAGGTCCCATAAGACTAATCAGGGCCACCCTAGGGCTTGGGAAGACTCTTCTGCATCTTCTATGAGGAGTGTTAACTGGCACTGAACTCTTGGTATGTGGGATGCCGTCGGTCTGTCTAAACACTCCCAACTACTACACAGAGATCAGCAAGAGTCTGTACTATTGCCTCCGGTTCTGGCCGTGAGTTCAGAACTGATGACCTCAGCACCAGCACCGACTGTCTCCATGCTGGTGGCATATCAGGCAGTTTCAGACCTGCTTTGCCTCTCAGTGCCTGACTCTGCACTAGCTCATGAGTTTTCTGGTTCTGTAGTTTCTGCCACCTGATCTTTCGTTATGCCCCTGGCACCTTCTGGCTGTGTCACAGAGCTTCCGGGTCCATTGGCACCAAAGCTCACATTGCCCATGTCCCAGGTTGTGGAACTGAGGCAGACACCATGCCCGGTACCAAAGACCCCTCAGTGAAGGTGTGTCCATTGGCACAGTCAATGCCTGGCAACAGAACCTGTTGTCGAGTTTGGTATTGTCCTTAGCATTGGTGCCTTCCCTGGTACCAGATGGGAGTGTATCTCATTTGATACTGCTAGTGCCAATTCCCTATTCCTCTTTGGCACTCATGACATCCCCATGTTGGGCCTCCAATGAGTCTGATTGTTCGCCCCATCGGGGCTGGCTCCCTCATTCTCACTGGAGACTCTTTAGGACTCCTCAAGATCCAAGTTGGGGTTGTCCTCCCCTTCGTCATCACCCTATAGGCACCAGAGACCATCCTTGGATCACCATCAATACTGAGATTAGCATCAGTCCCACTGTCAGGACAGGGGCTCTTCGCCTGGTGCCTAATGGCCACCAATGCATATCCATTTGCCCAGTGACACCTCCTCCCTTGGAATCTTTGGGGTGCTCCTCAGTCTTTGAGGTCCCATTCTTTGAGGTCCATTCTTT
The DNA here is from genome assembly GCF_007399415.2 of Gopherus evgoodei. Taxonomy (NCBI): domain Eukaryota; kingdom Metazoa; phylum Chordata; order Testudines; family Testudinidae; genus Gopherus; species Gopherus evgoodei. The sequence continues at coordinate 66,413,720 of NC_044327.1, read as the reverse complement.
GATCTGCTTTGTAGCCTGGGGAGATCCAGTGGGCTGGTAACTGGGCAGGGCCCTGAAATAGCTTTTCATAGCTTATAGTGGGCCATTCCTCCAGCCTTTTCAATTTCCTTCTGTTTTTATCCGCTTCGTCCCTAGAACAATGACCTTTATATTAAAGGGTAGCCACTATTTCCAGAACAATATATCACATCACCGTTGTTTGTGATCAGAACAGTAGAAAAGTGATCCCCCTCCCCACTTATGTTTTGAACATATTGCAACAAATTCCTCAACATCCCACAGGACTCCATTTCCAATAATAAATAGAAGTGACCACTCCAGAGCATGCTTTCCATTTGCAAAGGGATTTTTTTACATGGAAAAATCCAACCTGCCTGTTCTTCAAATATTTGAACTATTCTTGCTTCTATATTCAATTATTTAAAATGTATTTCATTTATTAGTTCTGTTCTGCACTGAATTATATTTGGTCATGGGGACTATCTAGCAAACAATCTAGGAGATTGCAGAGCCAGTCTCTGGAGTCTTTGCCCGCTGTCTTATTTACAACAGTTCCTGTGAAGTCTGTCTGATTTAGGGGTCTTACAACATTTCCATTTTAAGATCCACTTCTCTAGAATTTAGCAAACAAAGGCTTAAAATTAGAACATACAGATAGAGCCTTGGAGGGCTTTCTGTTATACTTGGCTTCCAAGTTTTTCAAGAAAATGTATATTTAGCTGTTTTTATATTCAAAGCACATAAGGTGCCGGTACTGCTGGCTTTAGAAGAGGTTTTTTCCCTCCCACTATACATCAAAATTGCTTTGTCTCAGACTAAAAATGTGTAGACTGCAGTTTGTTTTTTGTATCTTAATATAGGCAGCTAGGCTTAGAGCTGCAGCCTGTTTCTGTTGAAGGCAATGAGTTTTCCTATTGACTTTATTGGGATCAAGGCTCAGGTCCTGATTCACCAAAGCATTCAGCACCTGCTTAAGTGCATCTCTTCTTAGCAGAACACAAATGTGCATAGGTCCCACTGAAGTCAACGGAACATCAATGGAATTTTTTAAGCATGTGCTTAACTGTTATGTTGAATCACGACCTGGATCCTTAGGGCCTAATCCTGAGCCTAGTAGCCAGCCAGGCACTAGATAGATGTGGCAGGAGGAATTTTCCCCATAGGCCATGTAGCAGCCTCTGTGGGGCGACTCTGCAGAGCTATCACAGCCTGAACCAGGAGTAACTTCTCTGGCTCCAAATGTGGCCTCCACCATAGTATTGGGGGGCAGGGTGTGGGATGATGGGAAGATCAGCATAGAACGGATCCTCCAGTCCTTCCTCATCCTCATCTTCAACCCACCCTGCTTGGTCCTCAGCCTCACCATGGATGGACTACCCAGCAGGGAGCTCCCACAGAGGAGGGCTGCTGCAATGATGGTTCTGCCTCTGGTGCAGTTCCCTCTTTCTGTGAATCTGGCTAAATTGTCGCTACTGGGAAGGATTTATCCCTGGAGCTCATAAATATTCTGAAGAGCAATTGCAGTCTTCTAGCAGGAACTTGTTGGCATCAAAGTGATGTGCCTCCCTCCTTGGTTACAGGGAGAAGAAAATGTTTTTGTTTAAATGAGAAAACAAATGAACTGCTTTACTCATCCATCATCCCTTCTCTGTATAGCACTCCCTTCCCTCCCCTACTGGACTCTCAGGCTAGGGGGGTATATTGTTTGTGGAAGCCCTTGTTAAACTAGTGACAGCATGTCATTGTCAGAGGTGGGCCATATTGTCCCCCATCCTCATTGGGGTTGTTTTGGCAGGGTGACTGGGCTGTAGGAATCCTACCTTAAAATGGATAGACTCCAGAGATTTCCCACCAGATTGTAAGTACACTGTTGTAATTTTTAAATCCACATCTTCCTCACTGCAGTAATGTCAAACAAGCAAGCCATTGTATGAAAACTATAATGCCTGTTTTCTAGAGTTGGATCCAATGGGTGCAGTTGCAAAAATGCATGAATATTGACCGTCTGTGGAAATACCTGTTTGCACAGGTAAGTATGGGCTTTTGTGTTACCTCCACGTTTTAAAAAGATGGTCCATGATGCTCTGTGACATTTTGCTGCAGGACCAACAGATGGAGTCCATGTTTTTACACAGTGACCCCCCTGAGTCAAATAAATAAAACAGTCCTCTTTGCTTGTGCTCTAAATAATATAATAAAGACTAAATAATGAATAGTTTTACATAAGAAAGAAACCCAGACAGTGTCTGCAAATAAGAAAGGACAAACTCGCAGGGAGAATGTTTTGTTTGCTTATTTTTCAGGTTTTAAGTGTCTGTACACAATAGACACACTGCATGTATTAAGCACCAGTTAAACTTTGGTTTGAATAAAGGATTTTCTGGGGTTACATTAGCTGTGCTAGCCAGAAGTGCTATGATTTTATGATTTAACAGATACCTACACCATGACTCAGTGTACTTAGCACTCTTCAGAGCATATAAACTAAATTTTGGCTGGAAACCATGAGCAGCAGGTCATACTGCAGGAAAATATCCATCTTTAAATAACTACAAAGAAAGTGAAAAATACAGCTTACTTAAAACTGTAAGCACATATCAGTCTAGAGAGCAAGCTTTATGTTATATATAATCAGCAATGCAGTGCATCTTAATTAGTCAGCTATGTTAACTTTAAATCTTTATTTTAAAAAGAAAAGTAAAGAAATCTAAAAGCTAAAATATTATGGTAAAATCATTAGTAAGGTCAGTAAAAGTGTGACTAACCCTCCTTTTTATAGGTAGGAGGGGCTAGGGGTCAGTCAACCTCTGTACCATTGTGAATTCCTCTAAGGTTGCTCGGATTTACGGAGGAGACAAGACCTAGCGAAGGACAGAGGCAAGTTTCGCAGGGGTGGGGGAGGAAGATGGTCCTGAGGAAATAGTTACAACTCAACATACTGTTTTTTTAAGGAGTGGGATGAGGAGCCTTGTACGAGAGGGTGGAGGGCAAGGCTCCCCTCTCCTCCAGCCAATGGAGAAAAGCCCTGGGAAGGAGGGAGTCTTCTCTCTCATGACAGGGGAGAGGCCACCAGGGAAAGTAGTGCTCACCACTCTCAGCCTAGAGAGGAAAGGGACTAAACTACGTAAGGGGACAGTTTGGAGAGAAGCCAGTTTAAGGCTGTAGCAAGCCTGAATCAACCCAGACTGCAAGAAGTAGGGTAGGGTGCTCCTGAATGAAGGAGAAGAGTGGAGCCTGAAAAAGTCCTTGTTATGGAAATAAAATAAGCCCCACAAAAGAGGAATCTTGTTTTAGCATTCTGGCCTGAGACTGAGTCATTACAGGGAACTGAAAGCAGGATGCCATGAAAGGGTGCTTTGTGATTTGACACCTATCCATCAGATCCCAATGTTTCAGACACACACTGCTTAATTTTACTCACAAGAATAGTCTCACTGAAGTCAGTGATGGCATTTGAGTGTCAAATTTGACATCTTAAAAGGCCTGATTTCTCAAAAGTGCTAAGCACCTTTCTTTTGAGAATCTCTTCAACATCTGAAGCTGGGCACTGAAAATTTGAGGCACTCATAAACATTGTCACTTGTGAAAATCGTGGCCATGCGCATACATAAGTGATGGTGATAGCGATGTGGTAAATTGTACTTACCGTGCTTGTTTGACCACCTCAGTCTCCTCTGGCCACTAATTCTTATCCCCAGAACTCCATCTGAATTTCCAAGACATAACTGAGCAGCTTCAAACAAGCATCCATTTTAAAAATACACCAGCAACAACACTGCTACCTTCTTTCATCCAAATGTAAGGCTGTGGCTATGTTAGAGAGCTTACATTGGAGCTGCTGCACTAGTGCAGCTGTGCTGTTGTAAGCTCTCTAGTGTAGCTGCCCTAAGCCAATGGGAGAGAGCTCTCTCGTTGACTTAATTAATTCACTTCCAACTAGCAGCGCAGTTATGTCAGTGGGAGAAGCTCTCCCGCCAACAGAGTTGTCCACACCGCACTTAGGTTGCTGTAACATGTCACTCGGGGGGGCGGCTTAGTCACACCCCTGAGTAACATACATTATATCAATGTAAGTAGTAGCATAGACATAGCCTAAAATCTGAGGTCCACGACAGGCAGTATTAAGTCTTGAGCCGGGAGCAATACTCAGGGCCGTCCTTAGGCATAGGCAGAATAGGCAGCCGCGTAGGGCCTCACTCTCCCTGGGGGCACCACTCTGCAGGCAGCCCAGACAGTGTAGAAGCAGGGCTGCTGGGTCCTAGAGAGAGCCGAATGCAGCACAGTCTGAGGGACGGGATTGGCTGCTGGGGTCTCTGGGAAGGGGTGGGGGTAGGGGTTGTGGAAGGAGCTCACCTGTGAGTGTGACTCTTCCCCCCCGGCTGAGGTCAGGTGAGGCAGGCTCTGTGGCTCTGGAACCAGTATCCTTTGTTGTCTCCCATAACATCCATTCTTCTCCCCCCCACCCCACGGAGCACCCCCTCCTTTCTCCCTCCTCCCCAGGAGCACCCCTCTCTCTCTCCTCCCTCCCCTCCGTCAGGGCTGGGTTGGGTGAGGTTGGCTGCCTGCTGAGGAATGAAAGTGAAAGTAACTCACTTCCTGGGCAGTGAGCCAGGATTGGAATGTCACACAGGGCTTGGCTGGGGTTAGCCAGATGTGTGAAAAATCAGGACAAGGGGTTGGGGTGGGGTGAGCAGATATCCCTATTTTATAGGGACAGTCCCAATTTTGGGGTCTTTTTCTTCTATAGGCTCCTTTTACCCCCTCTCCCCCCGCCCCCACTGCCTGTCCTGATTTTTCACACTTGCTGTCTGGTCACTCTAGGTGGGGGTAATTGGTGCCTATATAAGACAAAGCCCCAAATATCAGGACTCGCCCTATAAAGTCAGGACATCTGGATCTGGCCACCCTAGCTGGGAAGCACCTCTCCCCGGGCTGGCAGCTGCCAGCGATCCATCTCATCCGGGGGGAGCTGCACAGGGCAAGATGAGCTGCTGTGGCTCCATGGGTGACCTGTCTGAGATTAGATGCTGTGCTAACTTCACCATGGTCCATAAGGCTGGTGGTGGTGCCCATTGGCGTGTGATTGCACCTGAGGGTTTGCTGCTGCTGTTGCCACTCTGCACCCCAAGAGGTGGATTTTGGGGTCTATTGCAGCTGTTGGACCAGCAGGCTGGGGGGTGAGCCAAGCATGAAAGCAGTACTGTGTTGCCATTTAGATTGTCATTTAACAACTTTGTTTGCCAAAAATTCTTGCTAACAATCCTGAATCCAATTTCAATATTTTTTTAAAATCAATATCTTAGCCAAAAACAGAAAATCAAGTTGTTGACAATTATTAGTGACAGGTTTTGGTTTGAGGCAGGGAGTGGGCCAGTTTTCATCAGAGAAACAAAAAATATTGACTTTCATATAGCCTGTTACTCCTGATAAGAACCCTCCAACAACTATAATATGCTCATCTCCTTACTAGTGTATAAAGCAGGGGTCGGCAACCTACGGCACACATGTCAAAGGTGGCAGGTGAGCTGATTTTTGATGGTATGCAGCAGCAGGCTGAGCGGCTCAGCTCATCTCTGCTCTGGGGTTCCGGCTGCTGCCCTATTGCCAGCTGGGATACCAGCCATCGGCCCCACTCAGCACCTGCTGCTGGCCTGGGGACCCTCAAGGAACCCCAGGCTGGCAGTGGACTAAGCAGGCCAGCTGAACCACTCAACCTGCTGTCAGCCTGGGGTTCCATTCACTCAGCCGGCAGCGGGCTGAGTGGGCTGGTGGCGGGCTGAGCAGGGCCGGTGGAGGGTTGAGTGGCTCAGTCTGCTGCCAGTCTGGGGTGCCAGCAGCACTCAGCCTACTGCTACTCCTAGGTTCTGGCTGCCGGCCCCTTGCCAGTCAGGAGCTCAGCTGCCAGCCCCACTCTGCCTCCTGCCAGCCTGGGTGAGCAGTATCCCAGGCTGGTAGCGGGCTGAGGGGGGGTTGGCAGCCGGGATCCTGGCTGGCAGGAGTTGGTGGTCAGAACCCCAGACCAGCAGCGGGCTGAGCAGGGCCTGGGATCCTTGTCTAGGGTTCCAGCCACCAGCCCGCTGCCAGTTTGGGGTTTCATTTACTCAGCTGGCAGTGGCCTGAGCAGGACCGGTGGCCAAGACCTCAGATAATAACAATAGTTTATTTATATAATATAGACATAGAGAGAAACCTTCTACAAACATTAAAATGTATTACTGGCACGAGAAACCTTAAATTACAGTGAACTTGGCACACCACTTCTGAAAGGTTGCCAACCCCTGGTATAAAGTGACCATATGTTGTACTAAGATTCTCCTGCTTTTTTTTTCCCTGTGAGTCAGTATAACTTTTGCCAGCCCAGAAGTTGGGCAGCCAATGTTTTACGTTTTCACAATGTTTTCTCCAACTTTCATAAAGTAAATACATAGTTAATATGAGTTTAAAAGGCCAGGGACACTTCTTTGTGAAGAATCTGTACAGCAGATCATGCCCATAGACGATCCAGAAAATAAATTTGAGGTTGAATTTTTTAATGTTGTGATGGATAAAGCAGTATCTGCTGTTGATGAAAGGTTTAATACCTTGCAAGTACACCATGAACAGTTTGGATTTTTGTATGACATAACTAAATTCAACGAAATAGGAAAACAAGAGCAACTAATGACAAAGTGCAAGAACCTAGAGAGCCTCCTGAAGCACGGTGATAGTTTTGATTTAAATGGACTTGAACTGTACGAAGAATTGAGTACACTGTCATCAATGTTGCCACATGCAAAATCGGTGATGGACATTGTACAGTTTGTTCATACCCGCAAACTTGTTGACATATATCCTAATGTGTATATTGCCACTCGTATTCTACTGACAATTCCTGTAACAGTAGCATCAGGAGAACAGAGTTTCTCAAAACTAAAGCTCATTAAAAACTATCTCCGCTCTACCATGAGTCAGGAACGCTTAACTGGTCTTGCTATTCTTGCAATCGAACAAGACACGACTTTGTCTTTGTCATACGATGACATTATTACTGATTTTGCAGCCAAAAAAGCCAGAGAGATTGCTTTTAATTAAAAACAAATCTTTGTTTCAATACCTTTTCATATAAATTTCCAATAAAATTTTGATAAATTTAAAAAAAAATTATTTGCGTCATTGTGTCATATCAGAATTTTTTCTATAGTGCTGCTTCTTTAGTGCTAGTCCATCAGCATTACAGTGTGCTTCATTAAGTTAAACTGGTTTAATAACGTGAATGTGGCAAGTTTTCCAATAATGTAAGCTTATGTTTGTGTTGCTAAGAGCAGATCAGGCACAGGGGCACCAGTTTAATAATCTCGCCTAGGGCACCATAAATCCTAAAGCCGGCCCTGGCAATACTCTCCTTTCAGACCCTTCATTGTGCAGGTCAACTTTGATATTCTTCCTTCCAGAAATGAAGGAATGCTGACAACTCAGTTCTGCTGCTGACATCTGAGAAGAGAATTTGATTATTGTTTTTACTTGGGAAACAAAACAGTGTTGTTTACTACCTTCTTTTCTGAAGCATGTACGTTAATGCTTATTTTGGATATGGTTTGATTTTTACTGTTGAAAATAATCATATTAAAAGTCTTTATTGAATTCTAAGAAGACTTCTCCAATAGGAAAGAAAAAAATACAGTTTGTATAATTTCCATTAAAATAAGGAGGGGGAGCAATAACAAACACAAAGATTTTTTTCAAAGGAAGTTCTGGAGCCTGACAAATTTATATAGTGGCCAGTCTGCAACGTGAGATGAAGAAACTGTAGTGATGATTCACAGGTCTGAGCTGGGGGGAAGACAAACACATGGTGAAATCTTGGCCCCATTTAGGTCAATGGGAAAACTCCCATTGACTTCATTGGGGCCAGGATTTCACCCTAGAGGTATATAAAATAGCATTTATTACACTTGCACACATAAATTTGGCTCCAATTCTGTAAACGGTGATCCATGTGAATAACTGTGTATATGAATAGTTCCATTGAGTTCCTGAGTTATGCTCTCGTGGAAAGATTGAAAGCTCACTGAAATCAAGAGTTCTAACGGACTTCAGTGAAGATTGATATAGTCCCTCATTGCATTAATTTAACTGAATGCAGGTGTGCAATTCCATAGAACTACTCGCATATATAAAACTATTCATGTACATCAATATTTGTAGGACTAGGGGCTTGCTCTGAGTGAATGAATACCCTGGATGAAATCTTGGCTTCATTTAAGTCAATGGCAAAACTCTCATTGATTTCAGTGGGACTGGGACTTCAGCTATACCTGTTTATCTCTGTGTATGAATTTTTATTTGGTATAACTTTGGCAGAGAGATTTTAAATTTGGCCTTGATTGCCCTCTGTTTTCAAATTTACTATTCCTTGTTCCATTCAAGTACTTAAAATTTGTTTTAAATGTCAAAGTATTGATACTTGGAATGAATGGTTAAAAAAATCTCTGCTCACACAGAGTTCTGTCAGTGGTCATAAACTAACTTAAAAGAAAAATGATGTGCAGGTCACTGTCTGGGATTACATTCAAAGACAAAGAACTTGTCTTAAAAAATCAAGAATTAATGGCTATATTTTTTTGGACTTGAGGGCAAGAGTAATTTGAACCCAAACTTTTGCGCTTTGCATACGTCAGTTAAAAATTATTAAAGTTCCACAGAAGTGTGTCAGGAGCATGACTGAATATAATGTAGGAGGGAGAACAGAATTTGAAATAGGGGAGGAAAAGGCAGTCAAAAATGATGTAAAAGCAGCAAAGAATCCTGTGGCACCTTATAGATTAACAGACGTTTTGGAGCATGAGCTTTCGTGGGTGAATACCCACTTCCTCAGATGCTGCATCTGAGGAAGTGGGTATTCACCCACGAAAGCTCATGCTCCAAAATGTCTGTTAGTCTATAAGGTGCCACAGGATTCTTTGCTGCTTTTACAGATCCAGACTAACACGGCTACCCTCTGAAAAATGATGTAGTTAGTGTACCTCTCCATCCCATCGCCAGCCAGGTCTTCTAGAAACCCCTTTTCAGTTCTCCATTTCTGGAAAACAAGGATGAGGAGAGCATAACTTGTTCTACAGCTTTCTGTAGGAGGGAAATGCAGTCACAATTATCATGGCATGGGTTAAGAATCAAGATTTATTAATGATGTTGTGACTGGAGTCCCAGTGCAGGTCAGCTTGGTCACTCTATTAGGATGAGCAGCAAAGAATGGGGCAGACAATCCTTATAAAGCTGGTGGATAGTCCAATACTTAGATTCACCAAGCCAGCATAAAACAGCTTCTTTATTACCTTACTGGTTACTCAGAAGTCCGAACAGCACAGTTCCCTTACAGTGATCTAGCCTCAGGCCTCGATCCAGGTACCCATATCAAATATGATGAAAATTTCTGTAAATCTCATTTCATCATATAAAAGAAAAGGTTCTACCAATCCCAAAGGATTGGACGCATTACCTCTCAGGTTATTGAATAGTCCAGATCTTACCCAAATACACGCTACAGCCAATTCTTATTAACTAAACTAATTTTTTTTAAAAAAACAAAAGAGAGAGAGTATGGTTAAAAGATCAATATACACACAAACATGAGTTCAATTCTTAAGATTCTAATTCATAGCAGAGATGGTGAGCTTTGTAGTTGCAAAGAGTTCTTTCCAAAATAGTTCATAGATTATAGTCCTATGTTCAAATATCATATTCAGGGCCTTTGGCAAGCTGGGGGTTCCTTCAGACCAAAAGGTAATTTAGGATGACTTTGAAAAGAAGTCGATCACCAGGTACTTAGCTATAGAATTAACATAAGGCAATTTGCTTGTTCCTTCACTATTCATAGTGCATTTTAAAGGGAGATGAATACAGAGATATCCCATGTTTACAATTCATTTAAATGCTAGGATGTTCTTTTGATCTCTGAACTATCAGAAAACAGCATAGACAGGGACTGTTTGACCCTACTCATACATATGTAAATAAACAAACATCATTCTTCCGCATGTCTTTTGAGGGTTATTTATTTTGCAGGATGTTTAACTTTTTCTGGTCATGCATCATAGATGCTATTGGTTTTTGTTCATGGATCTTTAGGCAGACATTGTCAGAACTTAACAGATAATAAAAATAATCATAGGCAACATAGGAAGCTATATTTCTTAATAAAACTATTAAACTTTTCTCTCACAACACTGGTAGGGCAAAGACTGCCAGCACATCTGAAAGCCACTGATCTGGATGTGATCATGCTTCTTGGGAGCACTGGCAGAATTCTTTATGGGGAACCAAAGAGTACTAGTGATCTTCCAAACTGCATCCTGTAATGTGCTGCTTTGCCTCTCAAAGGTGGATGCATTGACCTGAAGTTGATCTATAATGATTTTGAATTTACTACGTAAATGACTGGGATTCACTAATTGAATCAATGCAATAAGAACATTCGAAACTTTAGGAAAAGTACATCTAAATTAACAAGGATTTCTAAAGCTTATCTTAACCTTGCTTCCCACCATGCCCCTCAATTCTGCCCTGCAGAGACAAAACCACTTGTAAATTAAAGTACTGATTTATTTGCCTTCTCTGATAACTGATTCCATGTGTCAGTTGTCCTTCAGGTCTGAGTTTTTATTGGGATTGCTTTGTTCAGTCTAGTTTAAAACATCACATACACGCTCAGAAAACATTTCCTTTCAAAGACATTGGTTTCAATGAGTTAGCCGTATAAAAATGGAGGCTTTAGTCCAGATCTGTAAAGATGACTCTTCTGAAGTGTAGGGTTTGAGGAACAGGAAGTGGGGTGAGACTGGTGGATCTGCTTAAGCTTAAGCCACCACGTACTGGCCCCGGCGAAGCAAGAGCTACTGAAGCCTCAGAGCTTCAAGTACAGCCATAAAGTGTCTCTACTACTACTTTGTCACCTGGAAGGTAGGATTATTTCCCTTCCATAGAACCCATGTACCAAGCCTGATAGAGTGGCAAGGATTTAGCCCCCTCTCCTTACTGAGGCAAAACTCCAATGACCATTTTGACTGAAAAAATGTGTCGCTCTTTAGTATGATGCACATTTAAAAGTTTTAAATTAGCCCTCCAATTAATAATACTGCTCTACAGCCAAAATGCTTCTGAAATAAAGGTAGTCCAACTTCACTAATTCTGGGTCACTGAGAACAAAAATGATGCTTAAAATTGTTGATTGGCTCTAGTTTTCAAGATATGCTATTGGGTCAGTATATACGACCCTTGACTTGGGAATGGAGGAGGAGAAGTGAGTTATAAAGGGAAGGGATCTCAATTTAAACCAGAAATGACTAAAATACATCTTTGACTGGATCTATGAATAAATCTATGACTGGGTTTGGACAGTACTTGCTTTTGAGGCAAAACAATGAATGATGCAATCTGAAGCTGATATTGCATCATACATGATATGAATTGCATCATGTTATTCCTAGAAGTCATGGATGATGCAATCATAATGAAGCTTCCATCACTCTGCTGAACAAATTGCCCTATATCAGCTCTAGAAATCATACAGTGTGGTGCTCTCTTATTTGTCAGTGTTTGATTTTGGAAAGGGACACATTTCTGTTTAGCCAAAGTGAGCAGAGATGCCTCGTACTTGTGTGAACAGTGCAGATAACTTCTGCTATGTATGTGGTGAAGTGACTTTTGCATCACAAAAGCGCAGTCTAACCACTATGGTTAAGAAAGCCTATCACCTTTCTTTTGGCTGCAAAATTGGAGATCAGGACAAGAGGTGGGCCCCACACATATGCTGCAACACTTGTGCAACAAATCTTCGCCAGTGGTTGAAGAGGAAAAGGAAATCTATGCCTTTTGCAGTGCCAATGATTTGGAGAGAGCCAACAGATCATACCAGCAATTGTTACTTCTGCATGGTGCCTCCAGTTGGGAAAGGTGTGTCAAAGAAGAAAAAGTGGACTGTGCATTATCCAAACATTCCATCAGCTATACGCCCAGTACCCCATGGAGAAGGACTGCCGGTTCCTGATGCACCAGAATCATGCTCACTTGAGTCAGATGAGGAAGAGGAAGAGGATGAAACTTCTGGTCCTGGACCATCAATGTCACAGGACCCACATTTTCTCCCGTCCTCCTCCTCTGAACCACACCTCATAACGCAAGGTGAACTGAATGACCTTGTCAGGGATTTGGAACTACCCAAGAGTAAGGCAGAGCTGTTGGGCTCCAGACTACAGCAGTGGAATCTCCTGGCAGGCTATCAGGGCAAATGGAGCCCATCAATGCTTGCAGACTATTGCTGGACAGTGACAAGAGATGCTCCATTTAATGACCACAAGAGACAAGCCAAGAAGCGCCGAGTAGACACTGCATAGGACTAAACTATGTACATAATAGTGTTTTGCCTTTTGTTTCATAATAAATTAGATTATATAACCCTTTTGCTGATTTTTGAAGTGTTCCATAAACAGGACAGGTGAAATATTATCATGTAAAACAACCATAAACACATGAAAAGACCTAGGTTTACAATTTATGATTAAAACTCTACTATCTACACAATATACATAGACATAAAATGTAAAAACTTAAATATCTTAGAAACAGTAGCCAATCAGTTGTTTTAATTGTCATATTTGAATTCAGCACATCAAAATACATAATAAATATCACATTTTATCTCTGAAGCAGACGACTTCTCAAAAATTGTAGACCAGTGTAATCGTTGATTGGGAAGGGGGATATTTTTTGGGATGCAGTGTTTGTCTAAGGCTCAGCACTCAGTAGACTCTGTCTCTTTTGCTATCCTACACTGGCCTGGCCTGAGGCTCTCCTCACACATCCAGTGATATGCATTCAGGATATGATCACAAGGCAATGCTTTCATTCTGTTTGTTTCAATAGCTCCTTTAGCTTCTATGCCTGCAGTTATATGAATGTCCCAACAATTTGGTAGGGCTAATTCTGTGCTCACATCTCATCACAAGTGAAACAACCTCATTCAGATATTCCAGCAAGGAAGGGAATGTCTACGCTGCCAAAAAAAGACCTATGGCAGCAAGTCTCGGAGTCCAGGTCAACTGACTTGGGATCACACTACAGGGCTAAAAACAGTAATACAGATATTCAGTCTGGAGCCTGGACTCAGAGACACCTCTTCCACATTGGGTTTCAGATCCCAGGCTTCAGCTCATGTCCAAATGTCTACACTGCTATTTTTAGCTCCATGGTGCAAGCCTGAGTCAGTTGACCCCAGGTTCTGAGACTCACTGCTGTGGATACAGTGGATATATATATATTTGCAGTGTAGATATAACCTAACAGCCCATCAGGTAACCAAAGCAAAAACTCATTATATTGATTATATTTATTTTTATTGACATAAAAACATAGATATGTTTATTAACATAAAACATTATCTAAAACTATACAGCTATCAAACTGATGCTCTGTTTTCTGCTTACTCTTCCTTTAAGCTTCTAGAAACTCTCCCCTCTTTGCAGAGGTCAGCATTTTGTTCTCAAGGTTGCTTCTAGTCCAGGGGTGGGCAAACTATGGCCTAGGGGCCACATCTGACCCTCCACACATTTTAATCCGGCCCTTGAGTTACCTACGGGGCTTGCTCCGCTCTGCGCAACTCCCAGAATCAGTGGCATGTCCCTCCTCCGGCTCCTAGAAATAGGGGCAGCCAGGGAGCTCTGCATGCTGCGCCCATAGCTTTCATTGGCTGGGAACTGTGGTCAATGGGAGCTGCAGGGGCAGCACCTTGCGACAAGGCAGTGTGCAGAGCCACCTGACTGCATCTCCACATAGGAGCCAGAGGGAGGACATGCCACTGCTTCTGTGAGCTGCTTGAGGTAAGTGCCAGCTGTGATGACCAGAACCTTCATCCCTGACACCTCCCGCACCCTGACCCTTTCCCACGCCTCAACCCCCTGCCCCATCCCAGAGCCCTCTTCTGCACCCTGAACTCCTCAGTTCTGGCCCCACCCCATAACCCACACCCCCAGCCAGAGCCCTCACCCCCTCCTGCACTCCAACCCCCAATTTCGTGAGCATTCATGGCCTGCCATACAGTTTCCATACTCAGATATGGCCCTTGGGCCAAAAAGTTTGCCCAGCCCTGGGTTAGACAAACACCTGTCAGAGATGGTCTCAGTAGACTTGGCCCTGTGTTAACACTGGGGAGTGGACTACATTAACTCTTGAGGTCCTTTCCAGTCCTATATTTCTGTGATTCTGTTTTGCTCTCAGCGTATGGAAACATAACAGTAGTGTTGATTTTTTTCCACTGTGCTTTACAGGCAGAGAGAATGCACATTTCCTTCCCCAGATGCATAGAGATGCTTATCTGCAGAGTTACAAACATTTCATAACAGTCTTTCTTTTACATTCACAGAAAAGCATAACAGTGATAAGTAAACTCATGTAAAATGACCTGTGTTATCACAATGCTCTCTTAATGGAAGCTTTGGCTAAAGAATGGTTGGTTGGCTTGTCAGTAGATATTCACAATAAGATCAAAGCACATCTTAACTGGTATAAAAAAGGTGTGTTTGTTTTTTAACTATTAACACTTGAAGAAAACTGATTGGGCTAAGTTCATTTCTCATTTCCATCTGTGCAATAACACTCATTTCAGTGGATTTGCACACATGTATATCAGAGCACAATTTGCCCCATTATTATTATTTTATTTGTGATGTGATAAAATGCTCAGCACTTTACAAGACACAAAATAAACAAATCTCAGTTATAAAACATTAACGATCTAAAAGACAGACTAGACAGAATGCATTGGGAAACCCTGAAAGGCAATAACCTGGAGCTTGTTCTTCAGTTATTTTTAATTTTAATGTTGGCTTTCTACCTTTGGGCTATGTGGAAGAAGAAAAAGTGTGTTTTTTTTCCAGAGTCTTGTCTTGCCACTTGCATAAAAGCAGGAATTATGTGTGCAATCACAGTAATTATGTGCGCTGAAGACATGCATGCATTTTTGGATGCACAAGTCTGGCCCTCTACTTCCTAGAAATTTGGTCCTGAAACTTAAGTGGTCATTTTCTGTCTGTTCATACTCTGCTTCACATTTTTCTCCATTATTCTCTAGCACAACGCAACTCTGTTTTTGAGTGTTGAGTACTAAAAAATAATGTTTAAATCCAAGCATAAACTGTTTTCAGTTGAACAACGTACTGAATAGTGTTCAAAACATTTCAGCTCCCATTAGGATTTATAAAATGCTCTTTAATATTCTGTTGATTTGCATTTAGACAAGGAAGAACACTAAAAACACGTAACTGCTTCTTGACAGTATAGTAATGGAAATCCAATGACTAGAAAGGTTCAAATGTTACCTGGAGACTGTAGGAATATTATGTATACCAGCAGTCTAAACAATGTTAAGTATAGACATATTTTCAAAACAGGGGTGCTGGAATAATTTTTATAGTGGAGATGCTGAGTCATTGAACCAAACTGATGGAAACCACTTCAAGCCAAGGGGTGCGGCCGCACCCCTAGTTCCAGCATCTATGCTTTCAACGATAGCTAGCCTTTTGGGCAAGGAACAGATCATAAAAATTGTTTGTACAAGCACTGAATGATTATTGCTTGTTTTGACACAGTGAGATTGTACCAGAACATAACAATACAGAAGTCAAAGTCCAATGTTTATTTCAAGTCTCTTAGAAATGATGTGATAAATGAAGGGGGTAGAGGGTAGCTCCCTGTTGTGGACGGCCAGCCAGCCAGTAGCTATAAAATCCCTCTTAGTAGCTGTTCTCTAATTGCTTTGCCTGTAAAGGGTTAAAAAGTCTAACTGCATGCATAGGCAAAAGGAAGTGAGTGGGCACCTGGCCAAAAGAGTCAATGGGAAGGCTAGAACTTTTAAAAATTGAAACAAGACTCCCCTTTTGTCTGTGGTTGTTCTCCCAAAAAGAGGGGACAGGGCAGAGTTATGCTGTGAGAAGCTTGGGCCAGGTATGAAAAAAATCATCGGTATCATACCTAGAAACTATTCATTTGAAACCCCAGATATGTAAGTAGATCAGGGAATGTCTAGGAAGATGCGATTAGGTTTATCTCTCTTATTTCCTTATGGCTTGTGGATTTCTCTGTGCTAACCCCAGATGCTTTTGTTTTGCTTGTAACCTTTAAGCTAGACCTCAAGATAGCTATTCTTGAGGCTTAATCCTTGTAGCATTTTTTTTTAATCTAGCAAAAGACTACATTTCCAGATGTATTTGCTTCTTTTTTTTATTAATAAAAGTTACCTTTTTAAATAAGAGAATTGGAATTTGTTTGCCTTAAGAGGTTTGTGCACATGTTGTTTAATTAGCTGGTAGCAACAGCTGATTTCCTTTTTTTTTTTCTTCTCAGCTTTTCCCCGGAGGGTGAAAGGACTTGAGGGTACTCACAGGAAGGAATTCCCAAGTGTGCCTTCCTAGGTTCTCAAAGGGATATTGTACTTGGGTGGTGGCAGCATCTACCAATCTAAGGTCAGAGAAAAGCTGTAACTGTGGGAGTTTAATACCAGCCTGGAGAAACCGGTATTAATTTTTAGAATCCTTGAGGGCCTCCACCTTCTGCACGCAAAGTGCCAGAGTGGGGAATCAGCCTTGACAAATGATATAAAGGGTTCCTATCCGAGCCCTATTGGAAATTCCAGCAGACTCCATTGTAATCCTTCAGCTACTGTCTTTGTTTCTATTGGAAAACCAGTAGCCTGAGTAACTCAGAGAGCAATAAGACCCACTGTTTGCTCTGTTCAAGAACCTAATTACCAACTGGAATTTCCACCATTCTAATTAAATGAAAGGTCCAGATTTTCAAAAAGTTAAGTGTGCAACTGTGCATGCAGAAATGTGCATTCCTAATTTGTACCCTCAGTTGTGCACACATAACCTACTACTTTTCCTTGGAAAAACTTTTTTTTTTAATGCAATCATGGCTATATATATATTAAGGTTAGGCTTTGTTTTCACTTAAAGGAGGGATTCAGACTCTCTGTTTTATATGACGACTACAGCATATCTTCCCTAAATTTTCAGAATATGATATTTGACTAGAGATTAAGTTTTTTTAGGATTTTCAACTAAATCTGTTCTTAATGTGAAGAATGTGGGGGTTATCTGTATTAATTTTATGAATGAGAGATATATAATATAGGCGCTTGGTGGTATTTTGTTGCTGGCTAACTAAGATAAATCAGCATGATGAACAGGGAAGAGAATCCATCTTACTGGAGAGAGATCACCTGAGCTGCTAGTCATGGAGGGTGGGATCTCCACTTGGAGTTCATTACAGAGTAGGGATTAGTGAGGAGGAAACAGCAAACTGGGCTTTTGTCATAAACAGATTTTAAGGGTTAATGTCTCTTGTACCTGTAAAGGGTTACAAGCAGAGAACTGAACACCTGACCAGAAGACCAATCAGAAGACAAGATACTTTTAAATTTGGGTGGAGGGAAGTTTTTGTGTGTGTTCTTTGTTCGTTGTGTGTTCTTCTCTCGGAGGGTCTGAGAGAGACCAGACATTACTACAGGCTCTCTAAGTTTCTTTTCAAATAGTAAGTAAAACAGGTGGTTTAGGCTTTTTGATTGTTTTACTCTATTTGCAATTGTGGATCTGGCTGGTTAACCTTTATATGTGTAGTTGCTGGGAATATTTTGATTTGTATTGGTATTAGGGGGCGGGGGGAAGTCTCTTTCTGGTGTCTGTAAGCTATAGGACCCTGTAATATTTACATCTTGAAGTTACAGAGATAATTCTTTACTTTTTCCTTTCTTTTATTAGAAGGTTTCTTTTTAGAGAACCTGATTGATTTTTTTTCTTGTCTCCCTTGTTTTATTCCAGGGGATTGGGATAACTCACCAGGACGGGGAGGGGGGGGAGAGACGGGAGGGGGAGAGAGAGAATCTCTCTCTGTTTTCCTTGAATCTGTTTGCCTCTTTGTGGAAGGGAAGGGAGATGCTTCTCTGTATGGTGATTTAAGAGGTTGGATCAGTATCTCTCAGGATAGCCCAGGGAGGGAAATTTTGGGAGGGGGAAAGGTGGGGGAATGGTTTATTTCTCCTTGTTTTAAGAACCCAAGGGATCTGGGTTCTTGGGGTCCCCAGGGAAGGCTGGGGAGGTCAGAGTGCCCCAAAACACTATATTTTTGGGTGGTGGCAGTGCTATCAGATCTAAGCAGGTAATTAAGCTTAGAGAATACAGGTGCTAGCATCTCATTTTCTGAACTCTAAGGTTCAGATCTGAGAAGGAATGCTATGACAGCTTTATTCAAGGAGGCAGACCAGGAACCTTCTGTGGGTCTCAGAAGAGGATTACATGGTTTATGAAGCCTCCCAGACAAAGAGATGGCTTATTTTTATTTAATAGCTTAGCCAAACCTGATTAACTTTTAATTTGGACAAGAAAATGTGCTGTTTTAATGTCTAGAGCAGGGGTAGGAAACCTATGGCACACGTGCCAAAGGCAGCACGTGACCTGATTTTCAGTAGCACTCACACTGCCCGGGTCCTGGCCACCAGTCCGGGGGGCTCTGCATTTTAATTTAATTTTAAATAAAGCTTCTTAAACATTTTAAAAAGCCTTATTTACTTTACATACAATAGTTCAGTTATATATTATAGACTTATAGAAAGAGACCTTCTTAAAAGATTAAAATGTATTACTGGCACCCGAAACCTTAAATTAGAGTGAATAAATGAAGACTTGGCACACCACTTCTGAAAGGTTGCTGATCCCTGGGCTGGAGGAAAAGGGAATGCTTCAGGAAGATTTCCACCCCCTGCCTTGGTTTTCTCACTTGAAGGGAAGAGTGTTGTCATGTCTGGCTGGTAAAGAAAGACTCTGGTCTATGTAATATATTCAGATGGAAAGATGCTTGGGTCTGATTGTGAAAAAACCCTGTCAGCAACTCTGTAATGAATTGCTGGGTTTGAGACTTGGAGCTGGCTGAGTCACACTGAGGAAAAGTTGCCGGGAAGAAGGTACCCACTTCTATTCCTGTGTATGCAGCTTTTCTTCCAGGCCTGGGGAAAATGGTTTTCATTTAAAAATGTGAAAGGGGCGTGTGTGTGGAATGTTACTGCTGCCTCTTTCTTCTCTCAGGTCATCCTACTTAGCTGTGATGATTTTGTGATATTACAGTCTTCTACCTCTCTCCCAAGTACACATACCCCAATCTCTCCCTACTCTTCCCCTGCACCATATGTTCATTTGTTTCAAATAAAACTTTTTCCCATTAAGGTGGACTTGTCATCAACTACTTGTCAGGCAGCTTTGGAAGTAATTAAGCTGATGCAGGTTTAATCTTTTGTGCAGTTTTAAATGTAAAAGTTCAGAGACTGTTATGTGTGTGCTTGATATGCGTAACAAGCCTTGTGGACTATAAGTAAAAATAGCAAGGGGGGTGGAAGGAATTTGAATTGAGGTTCACAACCTCTTAGGAAAGTATCTTAACCACTAAGCTATGCTCATGTGAGTGTCTCACAATTGAGCTTGTTGAAGCTCTTCCATTTCAACTTAATAACTGAATATTATTTATTGGGCCAGAGAGTGTGATCAGGCGTTCCTCTGAGAGCTGGGAAATCCCTGTTCAAATCTCATCTCCTCATTAGGCAGAGGGGGGAATTCAATGTCTGTGTCCCACATCCCAGGTGCATTATCTGACCACTGGACTAAAGGTTATGATTGAGGAAGCTTGTTTCCTCTTCCCAGCTGGCCATTTTATGTGAGGCAAGATAGGTTCTGAGGAAGCCTACTGGATTGGGGCCTACAGGCATTCCTCCATCTGTCTTCCCTTGGTTTCTGGATTGCACTGGGGCTAGGTGTGAGACAAGCATCAGGCACTTAGAAGCAGGAACTTTTACAGTGGATATTTAAGCATAAAGTGAGTTTAGGCACTGAAGGATTAGGTGGCAGCCAAGTGGGGGTTTTGTGGATCATGATGGCACCAATAGTCCAGTTGAGGGCTAATCAGCTCAGAGTAGAGTGGAAGAATTACTTCTTGTGTCTTGCTTACAATACTCCTGCTAATACATCCCAGAAAGATGTTTGCTTTTTTTGCAACTGCGTTACACGGTTGACTCATCTTTAGCTTGTAATCTAATATGACCCCCAGATCCTCTTCTGCAGTACTCCTTCCTAGGCAATCATTTCCTATTTTGTTTGTGTGCAAATAATTGTTCTTTCCTAAGTGCAGTAATTTGCATTTGTGCTTATTGAATTTTATCCTATTTACTTCAGACCATTTCTCGAGTTTGTCCAGATAATTTTGAATTTTAATCCTTATCCTCCACAACACTTGCAAACCACCCCCAGATTGGTATCATCCACAAACTTTGTGTACTCTCTGTGGCATTACCTAAATTATTGTTGAAGATATTGAACAGAACCAGACCCAGAACTGATCCTTGTGGGACCCCACTCTATTTGCCCTCCCAGCTTGACTGTGAACCATTGATAACTACTCTCTGGCAACAGTTTTCCAACCAGTTCTGCACCCACTTTATAGTAGCTCCATCTAGGTTGTATTTTCCTTGTCATACAAGACAGTATCAAAAGCCTTACTAAAGTCAAGATAGACCACATCTACTACTTCCCCTATTCATAAGGCTTGTTACCTTGTCAAAGAAAGCTGTTAGGCTGGTTTAGCATGATTTTTTTCTTGGCAAATCCATGCTGACTGTTACTTATCACCTTATTATCTCCTAGGTTTGCAAATTGATTGCTTAATTATTTGCTCCATTATCTCTCCTGGTACTGAAGTTAAGATGACAGGTCTGTAATTCTCCAGATTGTCTTTATTAAGGACACAGAAAGATGGTACTGAGGGAGGAGTAACTAGGGCTGGCTGAGCTCTGTGAGTGTAGAGAGCTATAGGAAGGAAGACCACCACTCTTCCCTGGCCCTGAGGGAAAAGGCTAAAGGTAGAGAAGCACCATATATAACACTGTAACTGTATTGGTCTTTGTGTGTTTATTTACATACCCTAATTGTCACTAAATGAGAGTCTTAGAGGTTCCTGGGGCATCTGAGGATAGGGACAGTGTGTGTCCCTTTACAGAAAGGAAAGGGAGGCTTTCACAGGATCTCCTGACCTGAACTATTCTGAACCATAAGTGGCTTTAGAGAAAAGACCAATATTTTGAGGCAACTCTTATCTGAAGAACTAGCTTGCTTTACTTGCATCGCATATGATAGAAGATGCCTTCTGCAGTGTCTTTCTTAACAAGCAGCGACAGTGCAACATCTAGAGAAGTATAGCAGTGCCATAGGATGTATTGGAAGGATTTTTTTCAGGATCCCACAGAGGACAATGTATTGGCATTGATAGGATTGTACTAAGAAAGAAGTTTCAGGCAGGGCTAGAATTGGAAGGAGTGGAAGGAATAGCGATACTCTTCTAAACGCCACCCACAAACCAAGAACTACAGACTTGAGATGCCAAAATGAGATCCCAGTCACAGTAGAGAGTGCTGATGTTCAAATTATGATCACACATTCTCTGCTGGGCTCCCCCTTAATGGGGTTGGATACACCTCTGAGCAGAACTAAATTAAGACATAGGCAAATAAGCATGTGCCCAAGTTTGCTTCTGTTCTTTAAAAAGTTCTGTTTCTTACTCTGCCTATGGTGAAGAAAAGCTTGACAATCTGGACCACTTGTATCTGATGCAGTGATGCCTGCCTAAATTTGCAGAGGGCCTCTGGCAGAGGTGCCCGAAGCTCACTTCGAATGTGGGGTAGATGTGCTCTGCACGGGGAGGCCAGGGTGGAGGTGGGTGGGAAGGAAGAGAAGCAGGATTGATGCTCTGCATATTGAGTGAGGGGAGCTACTGAGACTCAGCAGGTAGGAGATGTTCCTACTTGATCCCCAGCCTGATCCCAACTACTATGGCAGCTTCTGCAGCCCTTCTGGGTCCTACTCTCATCTCCTCCACTGCATGCATGCAGTTTACAGAAAATGACACACAAGGGTGGAAACAAAACAGATCAGCTCTCACGTCTCCTCTGCCTCTCTAGTTCTGTCACTCCTGAGCAGAAGGTGCAGTAACAACTAGCTCCAGAATAAAAGTACCATTTCGACAATGGCCTTTTAAAAATGAAAGCTGAGATTCCAGAGAACAGAATAGCCGTCTCAAAGTACTAGGTTGTCCACCCACTGTGACTCTGCCCAATGGCTTAAGGGTAAATCAAATGCTTTTGGATAAATGGGGTTTTGGTCTTGTGGCTTAATTCAAGTTAGTGTTCAGATATACTGTTGTGATAAAGACCATATTAATGCCTGTAAATAACTGTAGTTCAAATAACACCTTTGGATGAAGGAGTCTGTCAGTTTATGGGTGCCTGGATAAACAGGGTCTTAACAAAATAACTGTACAATAATGAGAACATGTATGTTCTTTGGGTCATACAATCTGTTAATATTTCTGTTCAGTCAAACTCCTAATTAAATGATACAAAAATAGAGAAGATATAAAGTACCACTGTTGCATGTCTTTAGTGGACATTGGCTATGCTTGGGCCTTTGTGTTTCTGCTCAAAAGAGGTGCTGTGGCAACAAGATGTCACAAAAAAAGGCAAAATGTCTCCTAGCAACAGGAAGCTTTAGGTAGAAAAGTTCCAGACTAGGTAGTTGGAAACAGCAAGCTGGAGAATTGGGATGAGGCATAAACAACTGGGTAGAAGTCCCCAAATCTGCGGATGATTGAACCATTGCTATGGTGAGTACCCTGGACACCAAGCCGTTGGAGAGGAAAGCCCATTGGCCTTCTGCTTGTGAATGACTTTTTGAAAACTGGCTTCACAGTGCTGGAGTCTTTCTACTTTTTAAGTAACTCTATTTAAACTTTAAAAACACTAAATGTAAAATATCAAGCGGATTCCAACACTGACTGTTAATCCAAAATGGTCAACTCAGAAGAGACAGTATTTATTTCCCTGTTTTGATCCCACTATTTAGAAAAAGCCCTATTAGTTGCATCCCTTTTCCAAGAACCCATTTAGTTAATAGGTTATTTTTAAGGGTAGGCAAGACCTTTTGCTTTTTTTTGTCTAGCTTTTGAGGACTTAACTTTGAATCTCTGATTCTAATAATATCACTGGTCACTTGGGAGTTATGAAAGAGATGGGAAACAGGGAGAGAGAAAGAGGAGGGAGAAGAAGAGAAC
Organism: Gopherus evgoodei; assembly: GCF_007399415.2. Taxonomy (NCBI): domain Eukaryota; kingdom Metazoa; phylum Chordata; order Testudines; family Testudinidae; genus Gopherus; species Gopherus evgoodei. Next base: position 66,390,551 of record NC_044327.1, on the reverse strand, counting down.
TGCTTTAATAATACAGGGCTAGATTTGTGCCTTTAAGCAGTACTCTGTATAAGGGGCAATCTGTAGCTGTGCTGCCCCAGAAATGGAACTGGGAATTGGAATGAGAACTTGTCTGTAGTGGGGAAAATGAATTGAATTAGAAAACACATTAACACAATGTTCAACATGCCTTTTCCCTTTACGGTGAACCAGGATAGTTGTGTTTAAAAACATTATCAGGTCATGGTTAAATATTGGAGGACATATTGCACATCACTTCTGGTGCACAAGCTAAACAGGTCTGCATGTAGGATGTTTTACAATGTACCTATCTGCCTGCAGTAAAAGTGGGTATGAATGAGAGTAGAATTGTCATGGCATGGCATGACATGTGCATGCTGGGTACACACAACTGCTACTATTTTTATTTCATGATTACACCAGGAGAAACTTCCCTTTAAGTAGATACTTCTGCATTGGAGCTGAAGCCAGGAATGTAATGAACTTGCTATATTTACATGCATATCACTGCTGCAGACTTGGAGGCAGCACCACTGGGACAACCTGCCTTGGGCTTTTGAGTAATTTATATTGGTTTTGTGCAGTGAAAGGAGGCTCCCTTTCTCTCTCTCTCTCTATTACTGTCTGTTCTGTTTTGGACATTTGTCAATCCTTTTCCAAAATTTCTCTCTCTCAAGTTCAATAGAGGGGGAAAAAAATAATCAAACCATACAAATCCTATGCACGTGTGTTACACTCTTGCTACCAGTTCTACTCTGGGGTTGGTGAAATGCTGCACACCTGGGTAAGTGCATCTCTCCTAGACTGCATGGCTGGAGCCCTAGCCTCCCCCCTGGAAAACTATCTACACTTTTTTTTTTAAATGAGCATAAATTTTGAGGCTTACTAAAGTAGAAAAGTCTTTTTTCCTCACCTGGGTCTAGAATTGCCTATCTTGCATGAATGAAAGCCCCAAAATAATCTCAAATATTACAGAATCTGCCCTATATTTCTGAGGCGGAGACACAGTCATAAAATTCATCTAAAAGCCTTTAAGAACCTATATATAACTTTTCATAGAAGTAAATAGGGACATAATTCTAGCACCAAGTTTGAGCTCCAAAAATGAAGGGAATCTAACTAAAAAAGACTAAATTTTCCCTGTTAACTCACAAGCCAATCTACTCTAACAATATTTTTAGTATAACTGTAATACACACTTAGGCCCTGATAAGGAAAATACACATTTGCCTTTATTCATGTGAGTAACATTAAACATCTGTAAATATTCTCAGACCTAGAGCCCAATTCAGTCTCTATGCGCTATAAATGCAGTGGTGTGTTTTTAATGTAGCAGTGCAGTAACTCAGGGCAGCTGTTATTGGAGTATAATCATTTATAGTTAAAGAGATACTGCCACATAGTGAAGACAACTTTTAGTACTGGTGCGCAAGGCAAAGACACGGTGCTATGAATGTAAACGAAAACGGGACACACGTCTCCCCTTGTTTATAACCAGTCTCTTGCGGTATTTGCAACCCAGACTTCGTAGCTTTATGGCATTGCACAAGAATCTGAAAGTGAAACTCACTAGCGGGCGGAGTGGGGAAGGAGTGAAACTACCCAGTTAATTTTCCTTTCCAACATGAGTGAAGGGCAGAAAAACACTCGATTCATAATCAAGAGATTTTAGTAACAATAAGAAAATCGGAAAAAATAGATCTGATCATTAGTTTAGCAGTCGCTCGGGACAGAGCGAGCAGGGGGGAGAAGAAACAGCCGGAGGTGTTAGGGTCTTACAGTGCTTCTTCCCTCCTGATAGGGCACCTTCCAGTGTGTTGTGAGGGCTGGCGAGGAACCCAGAGCGCACTAGGGCCCCGGGGAAAGGCGGCGCGGCGCGGCAGCCAGGTACCCCAGTGGACTGGCTGGAGCTCACATACGGGCGGGCAGAGAGAGGCTGCTGGGGGCCCGATGCCAGAGGCAGGCTCTGCGCTCGCCCAGCCGATCCCGGGACTGACTCCAGCATCACTTTAACGGGGAGCGGATGGCGCTGACAGCGGCAGCCCGGCACGTACAGAACCCGCAAGCGCGGCTCTAAAGGCTGCTCCCGCCCCTGGATGCCCCCGCTCGCTCACACCTTCCAGGCGCCAGGACCGAGCCGCTGCAGGGGGCCGGGGCGGCTTTGCTGGGGGCTCCCACTGCCCCCCGCGGTGTGTGTTGTTGCTGCCGGCCCCGCCTGCCCCTCCCGGGCGGCTGGAAGTTTTGCTGGCAGCGCTGGGCTCCTCCGCCAGCCAGCCCCCACCTCCCCGCCGCGCGCTGGAGAGGAGCCGCGGCCGCTGCTGAGGACTAGGCGGGGGAAGCGCCGAGCCCCGCCGCCTTCGCGCTCGGATTCTGCAGCCTGGCCCGAGGGGGCGGCCGCCGCCGGCCGGCCGGGGTCCCGCCATGCTGAAAGTCACCATGCCCTCCTCGTCCTCCAGCTCCGCCGCCGCGGGCAGGGCGCCCGACTACTGGATCGACGGCTCCAACAAAGACACCCTGGCGCACTACTTCGAGCTGGAGTCGGAGCTGGGACGGTAAGGGACGGGCTGCTGCTGCCCTGCGCGAGGGGGCATTCCCGGGCATCCTCCGCTCCGCTGCGCGGAGTCGGCTTTGGCTTGTGGCCGCGAGCGGGGAGGGCAGGGGCAGGGGCAGGGGCAGGGGTAGGAGCCCACGCGGTGCAACCGGTGTCAGAGGCTGCGGGGACTCTTTTCTGGCTCCCTCCCCCACCTCTGCCTGCTGCATTTCCTTTGAGTGTGGTTCATACTTAGATTTTCTCTCCCCCTCCCCCCATGCTGTCTCCTTTCCATGGGGTCTGCCTGAAACTGGAGGAGAGGAGAGAAATGTGACAGCCAGGAAGACAGCCTCGGTCCCAGTGCTGTTGGCTGTATGGCAGTTCCCCTACATGTAGGGTAGGCAGCATTTCCTAGATCCCCGCCTTTCCAGAGCTAGTGGGAGATGAAGATTTATGGGCGAGTTTGGGGTTTTTGGCTGGGGGCGAGGCAATCAAGATGATTATAGTGATGGTAAACTTTTTTTTTGTATTGTTTTTGCTCTTTAAGACAAGTGACATGGGAAATTAAACTTGAATACCAGCTTGCTTTAGTGGCTTTTTAGCAGTGAAGAAGAGAATGAATCACTTAAAGCAGTTGCAAGCAGGATTATAAATTGACATGTTGATACAAAGAGAAACCTTATATGTGAACAGTTTAGCACTAACTAGCTGGGAAGAGTACTGGCGGGTGGGGGATATATTCCAAATATAATCGGGAGATCATGTTCCTCATGGTGACCAGCATGTACAGCTATTGCCTTTCACCTGTGACCTGCCTACTTTGCTTTAACAGAGATGGCACCATAACTATTTTAAGATGTAGACATTTCACCTGGAGAAGCACTTTTTTTTTTGCTCACTCTAAGGTTTACAGTATTTAACACATTTCAGGGTTGGCTCCTTTGTACTAGGAAAGCTCAAGATGATGCATTTACTGCTCTTGTCTGTCACAGTGTCTTGATGAATGCACCCTGATTTCAATAGCTGAAAAAGTTAAGCTCTAAATGATGTCCAAAGAGGTGTCAGTATTTTTGTGCTGGATTCATATCTGCCCATTTTACAGGTGTGCACACATGTTCAAACACAGAAAACAAAATCAGTTCAGAATGAAAGTCAAGCAAGTCCTATGTTAAAAGGAAAATAAAAGTTAATTTTTTAAGAAAAACACACTAGTGGCCCAGTCTTGTAAATGCTTAGCCATGTGGGTAACTTACATTAGTAGACCAATGCTCAAACCACTGAGCTATCCCTGGTAGAGTTACTGATCTAAGTGTTTGCAGAATCTGGGCTTAATACTGTTCAGAGTGACTGTTAGGCATTTCTGTGAGTAAATTGACAGTCTAGTTTTGAGTTTTTATATTAGACACATTTTGCATGATTTTGGGCAAGCTGCTACAGTCCTTACTCAGACAAAGCTGCCGTTGAAATAATGAGTCTGAACATGTGAACTGCATTCTTTCATTAGGAATTGCAGTACAAATTAGGAAATGATTGCCAGTATCTGAATGAATTTATGTTTGGTACACGTTCATTCACGTGGGCCGTGCTACTGTCACAGCACACTTCTTCCAGTCATTTTACTATTCTAAGCATTTCTAAACTAAAACTCAGCATATCATTTAATATTTGTCTTCTATATCTGTGTAGAATTTTCTGTATTGCATTTAGAAGTAGAAAGTAAATCAATTGATGTAATACAGGAACACGTGTAATGGAGATGGATGAGTGGTCATAAACTTTACAGAGTAGGAAGTAAAACGAGAACAACAATCTTGTAGTGAAAAACTTCACAGATGACAGTGTGGTTGCATCAGTTTATTCACAGAAGGACTTGTAATTACAATATTTTTAACTGAGAGGAAAAATAAAACCTTGAACTGACATAGCTGCGTTGTGTTTGTTTTTGTTTTTTTAAAATCTTATTGAGTATTTGGCTAATATTCCTCCCTTTTTGTTACTTATTTTGGAATGATGTTTGCACATATCATATACGTAATAACTGGAACTGAAAAGGCTTGATGAATGATATTCTATGCATTTGACTTTAACGATATAGCACTTGTTAATACTCTGTAGGTGGCAGCACTGGCGAGTTGTATATTTTCTGTATCTTGCCCAGTGTGTTTTTCAGCTGAGAATTTGCATTTTACAATATCCTGAGAAAAGGTTTTGCAGCAGTGTTAACCATAAAATACTACACTTGTAGTATCCCAGAAACATAAAATCTTTTTTGTTAGTCTTGTGTGGTCCAGAGGTACAGAGTTTATGCAATTGAGATTAGTATAAAGAGATTATTTGAAGAGGAGGGAGAAAATTTTGTAACAAATGACTCCTTTGATACTCAATACATTTTTTTAAAAAGCGATTTAAGTTGTGAACATACTTTCAGTATCACTTTTATTGGAAATGTATTGAATATCATTTATTTCAATATGGCACATTTTATGCACTCTGTATCTTGAATCAGAAAGTGATAGAGAAGTTTAATGTTCCTCGATATAGCGCCACCTGATATAACACGAATTTGGATATAACGCGGTAAAGCAGTGCTCCAGGGAGGCAGGGCTGCACACTCTGGTGGATCAAAGCAAGTTCAGTATAACACAGTTTCTCTTATAACGCGGTAAGCTTTTTGGCTCCCAAGGACAGCATTATAATCGAGGTAGAGGTATATTGATTGTTGGCAGAGCCAACAGCTCATACACAGTTTGGCTTTTAGGGAATATTTTTGGCTGAGTCTCTAGAGTTATTCCCTCATTGTCAAAAAATGACATCTGACTCTTCCGTGCACATGAACCATCACCAGAAGCCTTCTGGGCTAACTTCTCATTTAAAGTATAGCCTCACTAGTGTAATCTTCATCACGGCACTTATCCTGAGAGCTATTAAGCACCCACAGTTCCCATTGTGTCTCCAGTGGGAGTTAGGAAAGCACTGATCACTCAGACCCCAATCCACAAAGCTACTTAGGTACATCTGGGGTTTAGGCACCTAAATCCTGGTTTTTGCCTCCACTGTGATCCACAAAACTCTCACTGAATCCTGTAGGTGCTGAAATTCACTCAATGCCTATATTTTTTTTAGAGTATATGTTTCTTAGGAGATGTAGTAGGTATACTGAGAAGCTACCTACCAGGTCAAATCCTATTCAAAATCTAGCCAGGATGACAGTGGTGGTAGCCAGATTAGAATTTTTAGTCCAGTGGTTAGAATACTTGTCTAGGATGTGGGAGGCCCAGGTTCAATCCCTTCCCTACCTAAGCAGGGAGAAAGACCCTGATCAAATCCTTCTACCTCAGTTTAGCAATTAGAGCCCTTGCCTGTGGGATATGCTAATGTGGGGGCTTCCTCAGTCTCTCCTGTAGAAGCTGTACTATTGGGGATAAATAATGAAAGTGTGATTGGAGCAGGGGGATTGGATTCTCTGTCTCCAATGTCCCAGGTGGGTCCCCTAATCACCGGGTTACAGAGTCTGTTTCTTGCTCATGCACCCAATGACTGTTCAACTGAGCCCAGCAGTTAGGGACCTCACCTGGGAGGTGGGAGGCCATAGGTCCTGTCCGCCAGCTCCAATCACCTTAATTATTTATCCCACATGGAACTACGTCAAGAGAAGAGACTGAGGGAGCACCACATCAGAATATCCCATAGCTCAGCAGTTAGAGCCCTCTTCTGAGAGGTAGAAGACCCCTGCTCAAATCCTTTCTTCCCACTCTGGCAGAGCAGGGAATTGTGGGAGATCCAGGTACATCACTGGTAAATCTTTTAGCCCAGTGGTTAAAGCAATCAGGTGGGTAGGCATGGCACTGGTTCTGCTGTTGTGTGGAGCGAGGCAGCTGCCCAAGAAGCTAGATAGGTGTTTAAGCTGCCTGACTCTAGGGGTTCTGGTTTGGGGATCATCTGTGCAGAGCAGGACACCTCCCTGCAGCTCAGACTTAGCGCTGTTCCTGTGGATTTTTTTTTGTGGGTGCCTAAAAATAAGTGTGGCAATGCCGAAATCCCTTTGTGTATCCAGGCCTCAATCCCTAATGACACAATACAGGGTGAGCTCAAGTACTTGTGTGCTGTGAACCCACCATCTTTTAATGATGTTGCGTGAGCTGTGCTAATATCTTTTATGTTAATAATCTTGTTCATGAAAGCAGTTATAGAACAGTAATTGAAAGGGAATTCTAAAGTCAGGTAACAGCACTTGTTGTTACAGCAGCATTATTTTGATACAAATGAGTTAATTTTGCATATGTGTGGAAGGCAATAATACATTTTATTTGAAACTCTAAGCCAGTGCTGTCTGCTGTCATATCACCTTGCAGGACTTCATGTGATGACAACCTACAAAACAGCTTTATAGTTCCTCTTCATAAATAGATCACCTACAGAATTGCATGTTGTACAGACTGTGCTTTTTGTGCCCGGTTGAGAAGCTTGATTTGTTTTGGGTGTTAAACTATATGTATACCACTCAGGTTTTTTTGTTTTGTGTTTTTGACACAATCTTTGCTTGCAACAATGGTGTGTTATTCTGTAGTATACACATACACACATGATTTTTCAGGTAGGCCAAATCTTGACTGCCTCACTAATACAAGTAGTTCTATTAAGTTTTCATGAATAAGGTGAGCAGGATTTTGGCCCTTTATAGAGTTAATAACCGAGACTTTCATATTTTCAAGTTGGCTTATAATCTAGACCTTTAGCTCCATAATTTGATCTTTGTAGTAAAAGAATATTGTGATCTCGATTCTAGTATTGAATGTATTAATTCATTGTTTTATACCGATTCATTGTTCATTTATTTTTTTACCAGACAACTCTCTCCTCCCCTCCCCCGCCACATATATTTTTGGAGACTGCAAGTGTTGAACCAGAGTCTGTACCAATGAGCTCTGACAATGTTGTAGCGTTGCAGTTAGGCTATTCTGTCCCATCAGTCTCCAATTAACAAAGTTCTACCCTGAGTTATGTCATGTATAAATAAATAATTGAATACTTGTCAAAGCAGCCTGATCAAGTACTTTAAAAGATTATTCACTTCTGCCTCCCTAAGGCCTGGTCCTGCAACTACAAATTAATATGATGCTTGCTCTGAGTAGTTGTATTGAAGCTGTGGTAGAAAGCACTGTCCTGGTGGTAGTTTTGAGATCTGGCTCTCTGCTACAAATGCTATTTCTATAACAATGAGAAATAAATACAACTTTCAGTAAAGACAGGATAAATAGTATGCCATTCATGTGGGAACCTTACATTTTCCACTAATTGAATTAAAGGTTAATTCAGAGCAAACTTGTACTGTAATGCTATAAAAGAAATTTAAAAAATCATTTACTTTCTTAGTGGAACTGCCTATGGTTAAGGGATGCCAGATCAAACCATTATACACATAGAACTCCTGTTGAAGCTGCAGTGAAATAGAGAACCAACTGATGTGCAAGGAATGAAGAACTGGATCCTAATATCAATTAACAGAAAAAATGCAGTCACCATAGCAAAAAGGCCTCAGAGATTGGCAGTTGGGTACAGTAAGAATGTTTGGAAGTTCCCAAGACGGTGTCTCAAGTAACATTCTTTATTAACGTTTTCAACTCTGTTTAAATCTCTCACTGCCTGTATGTTCAGAAAAGTGGTGTTGGTGGTACAAAGGCTTGCATCTTCCTAATTCATTTTCAAATAAGACAGTATGTTAGTATTGAGCATCCAAGTCCAAATGTCACAAGTCAAATTCCATGCTCAGTTACTTTGTGGAGCCTTTAACTTCAGTAGGGTGGCAGGGATTTGTAATTAAGGTCAGAAATAGCCTAATTCATTCATGCTTTTGAGCTTTAATCCAACATCAGTACAAAGATGTGTCTGTCCACTTCGAATTGCAAGAAGATAAGTTTCCAAAGCAGCAGAGAATTTGGTCCATTCTTTTTCTTAATCATCAAATTTGCGTGCTAACGCTTAAAGACCATAGGTGAAATCTTGGTCTTCCTGAAGTCAGTGGCAAAACTCCTGTTGACTTTAATGTGGCCAGGAATTAATCTAATATGTCATCCATACCTTATTCAGGCAAGACTTAAACCTAAATCACTGAGATGGCTCAAGAAATGAGTAACTGAAAATGTAGTTTTTTCACTACTGCTTATTTGAATCTGACCCTGATAGTACTATGGCTGAAGTATTATTACTATATCATGGTTAGAACATAGTCTATGTGAAATAAATTTGCTGATTCAGTCTACAATAATTCCCACTGGACAAAGGTGTCCACACAACAGCTGTTAACTTCGTTGGCTGCCACAATGTTTGTTTTCTCTGCTGAGCCTGCCATGTTCCTCCAGGAATGGCCTAAAGCTTATCAGTGGGGCAGTGTGCAGAAGCTGCTCCTGCATGCTCTGTGGGGAAAAACAGAGGAATTCAGTTTTCAGTGCAGTCAGTGGTACCTTTCATGAGCCCTAAATTCATCTGATTACAGTGTAAACAAATTGTATTTTATGTGAGCAAAGTTTTTCAAACCAAACAAAATAGACAACTGATTGGGATATGCAGATACTTATTTTTAATTACAGATGCATTGAAAGATGTACTACATAGGGAATAAACACACAATGCGTTTGGTTTTTAGAGGTTACCAGGTCCAGTTCTATTACCATGCATATTTTAGAAAAGTAATGCGTACATCCTGAACAATATTTTTATTTTGTGTGCAACATGTCTGTCATTTGCCCTATATATAGTTATACTTGTAAACTAGATGGGATATATGGGGGAGGGGGAAGGGGGAGGTGTGGAGGGGTTAATGCTCTTAACTGAAGAATTAGGATTTCTGAGTGGGCAGTGACAGAATATACTGTGTTTCCAGAGTATTACATTGTATCTGCATACTGAACATTTATTAGTTAACGTGCAGAATGTCTTGTGCTGTGAACCAAGTGAACCTTTCAATTTCTTCTGTATAATAAGTGCTGGAGGTGGTTTGAAATGGTTGCCGTAGGTGGATCTTTCTGTATAATTTTCACAGCTTGTTTGTGTTTATGGAAGGACTGTTAAAATGGAGAATGTTATTCTCCAGAGAAGAGTTTATATTTATTATTTCTATGGCATTACTTCCAACAGCTATCCATCTTTGTGGCAGCTTTTTGGTTTTAAAAAAATTATCTAGAAAACTTGTATTTCTCACATGAAAAATTAATTCTTACCCTTGGGGTATAAATTCTTAGAAATATTGCAGATGTGTCTGGCTTCAGAAGTTGAAAATAATAGAGTTGTATCAGTTACTTTAGGATATGAGAGAGATGTTTGAGAAGCAATGAGGAATTCTGCAAAAGCACTATAATCTGCAGTCCAGAACTAACAAAGCTGTTTCTTTAACTCCTTGCAGAAAACCAGTATGCGAAATAGAATACATGTATTTCAAGTGTTGCTAGAAATTTTTCGCCAGATGTGACTTTATAATAATGACCTTAAATTATTGGTATGGATGACATATTAGATTAATTCCTGCTTGCCCTAGGTTTGATGGAGCTCTGTATAGTACAAAAGAGATGTACAGGCACATCCAGTTATCTCTGTGGCTGTGACTAGGTCCGTGATGTGTGAATAACCAGAGCTGGAGGTGACTGCATGAGATAGTATAGGTAGATGGCTGCTAGTAATAGATGTCTTAATGCCTGCTGCTTGTTGGCATAGAAAATGATCCTATTTAAAAAACAAACAAACTACCCATCTCCCACTATAAGTGCTGGCCCTTGTGAAATAATAATAATAATAATCAGCACTTCTACAGCACTTGTCATCTGTAGATCTCAAAATGCTTGATAGAGGAAGGTAATGGTCCCCAACAGAGGAGTTGGAAGACAGAGTGTGGAGAAGTTAAGTAACTTGGCTATGGTAATCTAAGGCCAAATCTGGAAGTACAGAGTAGGCTGCCTCCTCTCCCGGCCTGGTGTACAATCCATTCGACTGTTCTGCCTCCCTTATGGTGAACCATTTCTCATTGGTATCTAGCTGGATACCAGTCACTAATGTAGCCTTGTAAAGAGAGTTTCTCATGCTAATCTTTCAATTGAAAAAAGATGCAAAGACTTGAGTATATTTTAAGCTGTGCATGTACAACACCTGTCAGCATTAGGAGTTAAGTACATACACTGAGAAGAAAATATGCTTAATTGTATCTACCTGTGCTGTGCCATCACAATGTAGCAGAATTTAAACCATGTAATTTTGCACAGCTGCTACAGATGTAAAGTTATAACTATTCACTTTATTAAGGGCCTAATTCTGGCATCTTTGTTCATGTTAAGTATTCCCTCACTTTTTGAGAAGGACCATTGATTTCACGGAGGCTACTCTTGGAGTAAGGAATACTCAACTGGAGTAAGATAGCAGACTTTGCCCATCTCCTGCCTTAAGTAGTGGTCTTGTCTCAGGTTCATGGTGTGCCAGATGTTTTATACTTATAAAAGATAGAAGTGACAAGCTTGGCAAATAGCATTTCCAGGGGATTAATGACTGGCCAAAGGTTAATGATCCTCAGCTTTGCCTTGTGCCATCAACTTCCCCAACCAGTCATTAATTCCCAGGAAATGCTCGTTCATTTAATTGTTATTGCTTATAAACTAATACCTCTGTTCCAGAATATTTTTCTTTTTAAAATACTGCCTGGAATCAGATCCCAGGAGTCTGTGAAAATCTCTGATTATAGAGAAGCACATGGTATATAGAATATACAAACTTTTTGAGTGATGGGGGGAGTGTTGTCTTTTGTGGTCTCTCTGTTTTGCCTTCTGTTGTTTCTCCTTTGCCACCAAAGGCCTTTTCTGGGTGACTGTTCCTTTTGATGAAGGAGAGCTGGATGAAGCTCTTTCCTGAGCCAGTCAGCACCACTTTTCAGCCTTGAAGTTTGTTCAGGAATGGCGAGGAAAAAAGTGCTCCTCCCTTCTCCAACTCAAGAGGGAGAGTCACTACCCATAGAATGTTCCCAGGTCTTTCTGTGCCAGACTGTGAGAGAGTGGTTTTCTAATTAGGCCCATGTCTCCTGTAATGAGGCTGTAGGATGGATTATTGCATAGTACATTACAGTACAGAATTCTGTCCAAGCTGGCCCATCAGCTGGAAGAATGTTCCAGGGCAAAGTAAACAAGGTAGAACTTACCTAGGTTACCCCTCTTGGAGGGGTGGGATAATCGAGAATTATCCTGGCTTGTCCTGGACAGTGCAGAGAACGTATGGTTTGTGGATGTTCTTGTTTTTTAATTATTGGAACTGGAGTTTTTGAGGTCTACAAAGTCAAAGCCTAATGTAATTTCCCTTTTAGTATCAAATTAAGATTTTTGTAATCAAGAAAAGCAGATTTTGACCTCTTTATAAAAAATATTCGCCTATCTTAAGAACGCTGTTGGAAATAGGACATGGAAGCTCGTTGTTGTTGTTTTAAGTCCAAAACAACGTTTATCAAATGCTCTAGTTTCCAATTAAATACATTTAATTATATAGCAACACATTTATGTTTTGGTACACCCTTACTTTTAAAATGGGAAGGCACATTCATCTAATGATTTTAGGATTAAATTTTATGACAATAACATGAACATGTTTTAAACATTTGTTTGCTCGAAAGGGTATTGGCAAGTGTTATGGTTATTGCCATCCATCTATTTATTATTGTAGATGTCTATTAGCTTTTTATTCTACAATAAATAAATAAATAAATATCTTTCTGAGACTAGCTTTCTGAAGTCCACAAAGTTTTTGGCTTTAGCTCACTTCCTGGTTTTTAGAAGAATGAAAGAATTGTAACCTCTGAGGGACCAATCAGAGCGTTGCAAACAATGTAAATGTCCCATTTGAACTTCCTCCGCAAGGGATAGCGGAGAGAAATGATAGGCACAGAGCTGTATAATCAGACTTTTTATATGAATTCTAAATGCAAATAAGGGAGTTATCTGAGCAGCTCTCCCAGTATTTTGTTTGACAGTTTAGATTAGGTACTGTCCATAATCCATATGAGCAACCGCCATTGACAATCAATAGGCATTTTGCACTGGATGAAGAGACTATAAGACAATATTAATTCTTAAATGGATTATTTTAAAAGTGCTTGTAAAATATTCTGTCCTTCATAACTAGATAATTAGGTTGTCTAGCTTTTTTCATGGGCAGAATACTTTATTTAATGTTTACGTTACAATGGCACCTACGTATCAGACATGACAGTCCCTGCCCTAAATAGTTTACAACCTGAAAGGTAAGATCTAACAGGTGGATGAGACCTCAGGTGGTAGCGGGGGTGTGTACGATAATAAAATAAGGTATTTTAGCACAGGTAAGTAGTACATTCGCGCGCATGTGCTCGTGTTTATATATATCTATCTATAGTCTGAACTCATGAATAATGTTAGTTTTTGGAAAGTTTGAGTTAAATAGGATTTTTTATGGGGGAATTTGACATTCATGAACAAGAAATCAGATGTCTGTTTGAAAGACTTATTGGTCATCAGAAGATAAGTATGGTGCTAAATTTGGTCACGGAACTGATTGCTGGACTTGAAATGCACAACATGTTTAATATAAGGCCAAGCTGCTTGATAGATAACTAATAAAATGCAAATGCTTGGCACAAAGGCCTGAAGGGCTCTGATCCTGGGCTTGCACATGAAATCACAGTTAGAGAGGCCTTTCTGCTATCAAAACACATTGGGTAAAGAGAGGGGAGAACTGGTTCACTAGCTGACTATTAGAAATGGTAAACATTTTTTTTTTTTGTACTTCTGGAAATGATGTGAAACTCTAAGTTGGTTGGGGGTGACTTTTTCCTAACCTACTTAAAGGCTAGTTGAAATTTTTTAAAAAATAGAGATTCTGGAAAGTATTTCTGAAAAACATTCAGCATTTTTCAGCCGGCTGGACTGATTATACTGAAATGGGGTTTAAAAACATAATTTGCTGTGACTCCTCACAAAAGTGGGAGATTACTGGAGTGCAAGTCCTAAATAAGATCTTTTAGTTGTTTAGACTTTTTTCTCTAGTATTGGTAAAAGGCCAAGTTAGGAAGCTGTGCAATGTATGGAATTTTTATTAACTCCAAGGGAGGATTGGAAGCCAACATTCTGTTTGAGTTCTGTGCACAACTGCTGGATTAAAGCCCCTGAGTCCAAAGACCTAATCCTCATTTATTTGAATAATCTTGGTTTCCTCTTTGCGTTTATAGATCTCAGTCTGCTTTTTATATGTTCTAATTAATTTGGTCTCAGAACACCATTGTCCCTGACTTACAGATGAGCAAATTAAGATGCAGGAAGTTTACGGGCTGGATTATACCTCTCTGATCTCTTCATGCACAAATCTCCTCCTGCCAGTGCAGAAGGTGAAGCATACCTTCTTCTTCGAGTGATTGCTCATATCCATTCCAGTTAGGTGTACGCGCCGCGCGTGCACATTCGTCGGAAAACTTTTACCCTAGCAACTCAGTGGGCCGGCAGGTCGCCCCCTAGAGTGGCGCCACCATGGCGCTCCATATATACTCCTGCCGGCCCACCCGCTCCTCAGTTCCTTCTTACCGCCCGTGTCGGTCGTTGGAACAGTGGAGCGCGGCTTAGCTGACCTCCACTTCCCTAGCTACTCGTTTTCTCGTATATAATTATGCAGTTATAACCCTTTTATATATATATTTGTATGGTTATACGTGTTTCTTTGCTAACATGGTTAGTTTAGTTAGCGGGGTTCAGGAAGTAGCCCTTCCATGAGCCCAGTGCCGGAGCCATGCATGGCTCACCCGGTTTTAAAAGGGGCCCGGCTTGCCAGAAGCCGCGGCCGAAGAGAGATCTACATGACTCCTGTTTGAAGTGCCTCAGGGAATCACACTTGACAGATAAGTGCCCCATTTGCAAGGCTTTTAAGCCGAGAACAAAAAGGTGCGGGACTTTCACTTATCCCTCCACCTTGGGCGCCGAGCGATGTTCAAGCGGCGGGCAGAAGCGCCTCCTCGGCACCGGACCCCGCCGGTACCACCAAGGCCTTTCGGCACCGACCGTCGCCGGCACCGATGTCGACTCGGCACCGCTCCCTTCTTCCGAGGTCGAGAGAGTCTACGATTCCTGCTGGTGCCTGGCAGCTCCCCGGCACGCGCCGTGGTTGAGCCCCCTGCTCCCGCTACTTCCGTGCCACCTGCATCGCAGCCAGAGAGCTCGCCTAAGTTGCGTTATCCGGCACCGTCACCTGCAGAGGCACCGATGACTTCGGCTCCGTCGATTCCAGTCCCCCAGGACCATGGAATCCGGTGCCTGGCAGCTCCCCGGCTCGCGCCGTGGTAGAGCTTACTGCTCCTGCTGCTTCTGTGCCAGCTGCACCACAGCTAGACAGCTCGTCTAAGATGGCTCGCCCGGCACCGCCGACGTCGGCACCGTCGATCCCGGTCCCACGAGGGCCGTAGAATCCGGTGCCTGACGGCTCCCTGGCACGCGCCGTGGTTGAGCGTATTGCTCCTGCTGCTTCCGTGCCAGCGGCACCGCAGCCAGAGAGCTCGTCTAAGTCGGATCGCCCGGCGCCGACACCTGCTACGGCACCGATGACGTCGTCACCGTCGATCCCGGTCCCACAAGGGCCGTAGAATCCGGTGCCTGACGGCTCCCCGGCACGCGCCGTGGTTGAGCGTATTGCTCCTGCTGCTTCCGTGCCAGCAGCACCGCAGCCAGAGGGCTCATCTACGTCGGATCGCCCGGCACCGACACCTGCTGCGGCACCGATGGCGTCGGCACCGTCGATCCCGGTCCCACAAGGGCTGTAGAATCCGGTGCCTGACGGCTCCCCGGCACGCGCCGTGGTTGAGCGTATTGCTCCTGCTGCTTCCGTGCCAGCGGCACCGCAGCCAGAGGGCTCGTCTACGTCGGATCGCCCGGCACCGACACCTTCTGCGGCACCGATGGCGTCGGCACCGTCGATCCCGGTCCCACAAGGGCCGTAGAATCCGGTGCCTGACGGCTCCCCGGCACGCGCCGTGGTTGAGCGTATTGCTCCTGCTGCTTCCGTGCCAACGGCACCGCAGCCAGAGAGCTCGTCTACGTCGGATCGCCCGGCACCGACACCTGCTGCGGCACCGATGACGTCGGCACCGTCGATCCCGGTCCCGCAAGGGCCGTAGAATCCGGTGCCTGACGGCTCCCCGGCACGCGCCGTGGTTGAGCTCCTGCTCCGGCTGCTTCCATGCCAACCGAAGCCTCTGAGGCACCGACAACATCGGCACCGTCGATTCCAGTCCCACAAGGGCTATCGAATCCGGTGCCCGACGGCTCCCCGGCACGCGCCGTGGTTGAGCGTATTACTCCCGCTGCTTCAGTGCTGACGGCACCGCAGCCAGACAGCTTATCTAAATCGGTTCGCCCGGCACCGGCTCCTACCGAAGCTCTGATGACCTCGGTACCGTGGATCCCGGCCCCACGAGGGCCGTCGAATCCGGTGCCTGACAGCTCCCCAGTACGCACTGTGGTTGAGCCTGCTGTTCCCTGCACGCCGGAGATGTTACCAACGGCGAGGGCTCTCAGTGCCATGACAGAGTCAGTGCTGCCTGACCCGGGCACCGCCGGTATGGGTAATACAGTCTCTTCAAGGGACTGTCCCCTGTCAGTACAGCAGAGCGGCACCGTTCATGATCACGGTCCCGCAGACACTCCAAGTCCTGTCGGCACGCCGGACACCACTGGCAGTCCCGGTGCTGTTTTCCTCGGTACTGGTCACACTCGCTGCACCGGTCGGTATCCCGTTCGCCGACCCGCTATCGGCACCGTTCCGACATCTGGCACCGGGGCAGGTACCTTGACTCCTGTAGCTCTTCTCCGAGCCTCGAGATCTCGGTCGACCTCCCAACACCGTTCTGGTTGCGGGTCTGGATCTCGTTCCAGGTACCGATACGCCTCCCGATGCCGGTCCCCGGTGCCGAGTTGGGCAAGGTCCGAGTGAGTCAGAGACTCGGCCCATGCCTTCTTTTAGTACCTCCATGGCCGTCCGGACACGCATCCGTGTCAGCCCATATGCGCAGATTTTATGCTCAGGACCACGATCCTGATATGATGGCCAGCGGGCGCCAGCCCCGAAGCAGAAAGAGCCTTGGCGAATGCAAGGTGTACTCTGCAGGGGCCCTGCACCTCTGGGTAGCAAAGCAACAAGCCTTGCTTAGCTGCGATAATTATAGCACCTGGGTGGAGGAGTTTCTCCCTCGAACCTCCCACCTGGAGTTCGCTGCCGTCTTGGAGGACGGGGGAAAGAATTTACCCTTTGTTGGTAAAGGCATCTTCGCGGCAGAGACAGCCCCAGACTGCGAAGCCTGCTGGACAATAGGGTCCTAATGCGTCTCAGCATGTATACGCTAGCGACCAAACGCAGGCCTTTATGGCCCCAGCCGCCATAATCTGTGCCTAGCCAGAGGCAGAACTCTGGAAAACGGCAAGGCCAAGGTGGTTGCAGACAAACGTCAGGCCCCCTAAAAAGCCAAAGTCAAGGTCCCTCGCAATTACCACTGGGACCAAAGACGGACCTTCCAAGGTTCGCCGGAGGGCGGTGTACCAGTCGCAGGACGGGATCCCGATCCCGCTTTCTCCTGGCATGGCCCCAGTTACTTTCAGATCGCTGGGTCCTGCGCACGATGGAGCATAGGTACCACCTTTAATTTGCTCCAGCCCTGTCCCCCTTCAGCGGACGAAAGGGGCAAGGGGTTTTACTCCCGTTATGCCCTAGTCCCCCACTCGAACACAGGTCTCAGACCTCCCTGGTCCTGCATGGACTCAACCGGTTTAGGATAAGGTTGAAGTTCTACATGGTATCCCTGGGAACCATTATTCCATCCTTGCCTCCTGGGGGCTACTATGCCGCCCTGGATATGAAGGACGCGTACTTTCGCAGTGCCATCTTCCCTCCACACGGGAGATGCCTCCGCTTTATAGCCAGCGGTGAATACTCCCGGTTTACGGCCATAGTCGCCGCCTTCCGTCGCTGATGTCGGATATGCGTTTTTTCCGTATCTGGACGATTCGCTTATCCGAGGAGACTCTGAGACACAAACCGCTCAGCCGTGGGCATCGTCACGGTCTTATTCACAGATCAAGGCCTGATGATTACTATAGAGCAATCCACTCTGGTTCCCACGCAGAGGTTGGGCTTCCTAGGGGCTATCCTGGTCTCCTACCTAGCCGGAGCCTGCTTATCACAACTGCGGTTTTAGGCGAGGGCAACAATCATCTGAGGTCTGAAGGCTTTCCCAACGACCTCAGCTCGCTCTTGTCTCAGTCTCCTGGGTCCATGGTTGCCCGCAAGTTTGTAACCAAACACGCCAAGCTCCGCCTCCGTCCTCTCCAAGTCCGGCCCACCTCGGCGTACCGCTTGGTCAGGGAGCCAATGGTCATGGTAGTCACCGTTCCCTCGAACGTCTTAGGCTCCCTAGAGTGGTGGCTAACTCCCTCCTTGGTGTGGACAGGGATGCGGTTTCATCCGCCCCAGCCCTCACTGCCCCTGACGGCGGACGCATCATCTCTCTGCTCGAGTGCTCATGGTCGCCTCCGAGCTTAAGGCCTTTGGTCTTCTAAGAAGCTGGCATTCCTCGTTAATGCCCCAAAAATGAGAGTAGTCCGCCTGGCATGCCAGGGGTTCCAGCGGCAGCTGCGAGGCCGTTGTATCTCGGTGTTTACAGCCAACACAAGGGCCAGGTGCTTCATAAGTATTCAGGGGGGACATAGTCCTCCCCCCTTTTTTGTCAGGAGGCCATCCATTTCCGGGTCTTTTGCATGGCCCACTCGATGGAGCTGGCGACGTCCTTTCTCCCAGGCGTTCGGAACGTCTTAACTCTTTGACTCAGCAGGTTTTTCCTGTCTTACGAGTGATCACTCTGCCCCATGTGAGGCGTCCCGCTTTCCGGAAGTGGAGATGTTTCCTCACACAGACCTGTTCGCTCACCGCGAGAGCAGGAAATGCCAGGTGTTCTGCTCCTTCCAAGGTCTCTCCTCGGAATCGATCTTGGACGCATTCCTGATGCCGTGGAACGGCCAACTGCATTATGCCTCCCCACTGTTCCCACTGGTTCGTTACGTCCTGCTCAAACTCCGCAGGGGCAGAGCGTGCATCATCATGATCACTCCAGAGTGGTCCAGGCAGCACTGACATACCACGTTGCTCGGCCTGTCAGCCCAGGCCTCATCACTCAGGGCAATGACAGGCTTCGTCACTCGGACCTGCAGCCTCTTCGCCTCACGGTGGCTCCTGCGTACCTGAGTCGGGGTGACAGGCAGCCTTCCACCTGGTCAACGTACCGAGCCAGGTGGAAGCGTTTCCTTTACAGCTGCAGTACGCTCGATCTTGCTCCTGCTGAGGTCTCGATCCCCTCTATTTGGCCTGCCTCTGGCCTTCAGCGGCAGGATCTGGCGGTATCATCGCTGAGGACACTCTCAGTGGCCATCCCTACCTTCCAGCAGGCTAAGATGGACGTTCAGTGTCCCACGCTCTATGGATTCGAGGTCCCTCAAGGGCTTGGAGCGCTTGCACCCTCGGGTGCGCCGCCCAGCCCCGCCCTGGGACCTCAACCTAGTCTTGGCCAGACGGGTCTCTGAGATCAGAGCTCTTACGAAGGTTCCACAAAGACAAGGTGCAGTTATGACCGCACCCGGCTTTCCTCCCTAAGGTGTTTTGGCCTTTCATGTTACCCACAGCTCAACGCAATGGGCATAACCGTTGCACTCCTTGGACATCTGTGGAGTGCTCGCATTATATTGTGCTGACAGAATCATTTCCTAAGGTGCCCCAGCTCTGCCCCGGTAGCGGGCCAAAGGGAGGGCTTGCTTGTTTTCCTCTCAGAGGATCTCATCTTGGGTGATGGCGGACATCCCCACTTGTTATGATTTGGCTCATATTTCCCCAAGCCACATCACCGTGCATTCTACCAGGGCTCAGGCTTCATCTGCCGCCTTGCTGGCTCGTGTTTCTACCCACGAGACCTGTCGCGAAGCTCCATTGGTCCTCGGTCCTTACCTTTGCTTCGCAGTATGCCCTGGTTCAGCAGTCAAGAGAGGCTGTAGCCTCTGGCTCGGCAGTTTTATTCTGCCACATTTCACTCCGACCCCACCGCCTTTGTAAGGCTTGGGATTCACCTAACTGGAATGGATATGAGCAATCACTCGAAGAAGAAAAGACGGTTACTCACCTTTGTAACTGTTGTTCTTCGAGATGTGTTGCTCATATCCATTCCGCACCCGCCCTCCTTCCCCACTATCGGAGTAGCCGGCAGGAAGGAACTGAGGAGCGGGTGGGCCGGCAGGAGTATATATGGAGCGCCATGGTGGCGCCACTCTAGGGGGCGACCTGCCGGCCCACTGAGTTGCTAGGGTAAAAGTTTTCCGACGAATGTGCACGCGCGGCGCGTACACCTAACTGGAATGGATATGAGCAACACATCTCGAAGAACAACAGTTACAAAGGTGAGTAACCGTCTTATATCCATGACAATGTCTTTCTCTGCTCCTAGCATCTATGGAGGCAGGCCTTTTTGAGGTCATGAATCCTCTGCTATAATGTGTTTTGTAGGTAAGCATACTGTAAAGCAACTGTCAGGAAGGACTGAAGGATAGATTTTCATCCAGACCTCAACTCAGTCTCTGTTTTTTGAATTTTTGTTTGTGTGTGGTGTGTGGATTTTGTGTGTATGTGTGTGCAATTCTGTGCTTGCACTGAACTGTGGGCATTTAATATTAATAGTTTCATATCTAGCCGCCTTTTTTGGGGGTGAAAGCAGGTATACTAATATACGTAAGTGCAATTTGCTGTGATTACAAAATTTAGCTTTCTTGCCCCCCAAATTTAAGTGTTTTGTCTTCTGAAGGGGCAAAAGAAAATCCTCTTCAGAAATGTATAATTTCATTATGCTCTTGTGAAATTGTACTATTCTGCTTTGTTTACTGTAACAAAAAACAATCCGACTTTCTTCTTGGGTTCCTCTGACACCTTCATCTCTCTCTGTTGTCAGCCTCTTGTTGTTATTTGGTAGTGTGGTGTGTACAACCCCGCACTGGCCAGGCAAGGGTTAACAATCTGCTATGGACTCAAGCACTCCTGCCCAACTACACCGGCAAGGCATGTCAGGCCTGGAAGAAGGGCCTGAAAAGGTGAAACTCGGCTCAGTTAGCAGTAGCCCTGGGAGGAGACAAGACCTTCAGTCCTCTTCTCCCAGAGGAGAGTGTAGCTGAAAACAGGAACTGCTTGCACAACTGCTGCCTATTTGAGCCTCTTCAGAGAGAGGTTGGTTGCCCTCTGAATGGTTACTATTACTTTGGAACTCTTATTAGTGACTTGCTGGTGGGTGCTGAAGTGGAATATACCCTGCCAGAGGCCCCTTGAAGGAAGGGAGGCGTGCGAGAGTGAGTCATCTTCCTCCTCCCTCATCCCCCCTTTGGACCTCTGATAACCCTGGAAGGGAGTGGACTCAAATGGGACTTGGCTGGAAGGCTGAATCTTCCATACCTGGACCTGTGCTGATGACTGTTTGAATCCTGAGGATTGGAGTCTGGATTAGTGCATGGCGCTGTTACACCCCATGGGAAACAAGGTCTGTGACAAATAGTTTCTTAAATTTGAGGCCAGTTAGCCTTTTTGCACACACGTGTGTGTGAGTCAATATCTGTTTTCATCCCATTTTGGAATATACTTATACATGCACGTCATTTCCTTAAATCTTTTCTAAGGGTAGTCTGTCCAAACTGAAATTTGAACTAACCAGCTGTGTGCACTCTCATTACAACTTTGCCACGGCTTACGTGAATCTTCCAAATGGGACTCTTCATGTTTATTAAGTTATTTGAGACTTTAAACAAAGCTTAGAGGAAAATAACTCTTACTGCCCAGATGAGGAAAAACAGATACAGACGGGCTATAATTTCCATACTTTTCACATTTTAAGTTATCTCCATTAACATGTACTGAGTACTTTAGGCAGAGTGCATTTTATTAAAATTAGACCTTAACTTCATGGAAGTGAGGATTTTCCTAACCAGGTGAAATGATTCTTGGTTTGCTGCATGTTTATAGCTTTTCTTGTACATGTTTTGAATGCAATAGCCTCATTCCTATTTATTCTTGAGATTTTTAGATCTTGCCTTTGAAAATAGTGATATACCTGGATTTGAACTTGGAGTATGGATCAGAGTCATATCTTAGCCTGCTGTCTGTTAAGTGTCTGCAAGAGGACTGTGCTAGGCCTGCAGCCTACTGAAGGGCAAACATGCCCTGTTATGGACCCAAATTTGGAAACTCCAGGATTTTCAGAATCTCTGACTTACACCAACATCCATAGGCATGCAAGACTTCATTTAATCACTAAATTTACTGTGTGATTTCCTTCACCAACAAAAATATCACAAGTTATACTAACAGCTTATAGAATGCAACTGTAAGTTTCTCTCTTAACAGGGCGACTATTAAAACTATAATTGTATGCAATATTAGAATGAGCAAGTCTTTGCAAAAAAGAGTCTTAACCCCACCCAAACCAAAAACCTAATGCTTAGTATTGTCAGGGCAAAGATCAGGGTATAGCTAAACAGCAGTGTAAGCCTGGCCTCAAGGCAAGCCCCCCTCACTCCTCTTGCATCCACACTGCAGTTGCCCTAATCCAGGGCTTGAATCCAGGATCCCACAACCCTGCAGGGCTGGAGGGTCTGAGCTTGGGTCAAACTGGAACATAGGGTCCAAGCCTTATTGCTTTGCAGGGTAGATATGGCACCAGCTTACTTGGGTCCCAGGAATTAGCTGGAGGAATCCCAGAGTTCGTTGGGGCAACTTCCTTAGTCCTCTCCATGCTAACAATCTACAATGCACTCTATTGAAAAAGGGAAGCCACCTCCCCACTCCCTTATGAATGAAGCAGTTCAGGTCAGTGTTAACCCATTGTCTTCTGATCACCGATCTGCAAGCACAGTATCAGAGAGCTTCCGGGGTTTGAAATGGACACCGAGCTGATCAAGTCTTTTTCAAAGTGGGCTACTTCCTGGCCACAAGAGCAAAGCCAGATTTTGGTGAATCTGTGGTGTGAGGCCAATAGAACTGTGAATTTCAGCAAAGCACCAGGGGTGACCACGCATACCAACAGATAGATAAAAAGCTGGTAGCTCTGCAGAGTTTCTGGACAGGTAATCAGTGCAGTACGTGAATCAAGAGGCTAAAGAGCGAATACAGGAAGACTAGGGATAGAAATTGCATGTTGGGCAACTTGCCAGTGACGTGCCCATTTTATGATGATTTCGACCAGGTCTGGGCACTGCGCCCAGCACAGAGCCAACTGTGTTTCACGATGACCTGGTGAGGCAGGATGGTGCCCTGCTGTCCCCCAGAATGCAGCATGGGGACTGATTGAAGCCAACAACAGGCTCCCAGCCAGGATCATACAGTGACTATTTTAATTAAACGAGTTCAAGAGCCGGCTGTGGATCAGGATCAACAGCAGATTCTCAGTCCTGAGGAACAGGCTGCTGCCAAGCCTGCTGAGAACGCCATGGGGAGAGATCCCGATAAGTGTCTGATTTTAAATTTAATGTTTATTATTACAGTAACAGGAGGGATTTCTGCTTTAAGAAGCAATGCAAAAATGGTAAGCCCAGGTGATAGTGTTTGGTCACTAATAACAGATTGTATCATGGCATCTAGGCAGCCCTCCTCTTCCTCCGCATCCCCCTCCCCCTCATAATTCAAAATGGCAACTTGGAATTTCAAACGTTCATACCCAGCTGTAAAGTTTATTTTAACTGTTAATTTACCAAGATTTGCTATGGTCATTTTTGTTTTCCTGTCATAATTAGAAATTTGCCGTATGCAGTCACTCCTCCTGGGTCTTTGTAGCCTGTAAACAGTGAACTGTGTGTGTTTGGGAAACAGTATTCTGTATTTCCAAACCATGTCCATTTCTGTCAGAGGTGGGGTGGATACTGGTGGGGTGGATACTGGGGTGGATTCATGTTGCAGATTCCAGAGAGTTTTACATAGATATAGCAAGTAGCAGGGAAAGCCATGTGTTTAAGCAATTCCCTCATGTTAGGCTGCCCAGCTCTGAAGGCAGTGCAGAAGTAAGGGTGGGTAATGGGATACCAGTCCTGTTGCAGGGCTCTATCCCCTACTATTTTTTCCACCTGCCCCATTTTTCTGGCCGCCTCCACTTAGGTTTGCCCCCCAGGTGGCTGCCCCGCTTTCCCTGCCCTTGTTACAGTCCTGATGGATACAATTGTGTTGAGAATTTTTAAGAAAAACACACTTCAGAGCAAAAAAATAGAGATTTTTATTTTATTTTCATATCTGGCACAGCAAGCCCAGAGGTGCCGGGGCTATGAAGTGCCAAGCCCTGGCACAGATTAAGCACTGAGTACACTCGCTTAACAAATATGCTGTTTGGTCACTGTTTGTTTGAATGTCTGCTGCACACACGGCAAGTTTCCCTCCAGCAGCTTGGAATAACATCTCTCTCTGCCACTAGGGCACCACAAGAACAGTTATGTTTTAAAAATATGAAAGGCCTGATATGACAGTCATTTGTAGTGAGGGCGCAATTCGTTATGAGCTTTTTACGAAGCAGTAAAGGTTTTAATTTTAAACTTACCATTGCCTCTGCACTTCTGTAACTATGATTAACAAGGCTGTATCAAGAGACAGTGTGAAGACTGACGCATCCCATTCACAATGTGTGTAGGTTCACTTTAGAACTGTTACATTTTATGTCCTTGAATTCCAGTTATTAATTCGTTGCTCCTCCACAGAGCTATTTTAAATAACAACACCCTGTTTCTTGTCCTGTTTCGGGACCCTCAGCCCATCCTGCCTGCTGTTCTTCAGGAACTTGATCTCTGTCCCAATGTACTCACAGATTGTTCCAAAAGGAAGCACTTCTGTGATGAAGTTATAATCGATGTTCTTGAGAGGGCAGACCAGCAGGTCCAGTACCAGAAGAAGAAGGATGAAAGATTGGAACAACCGTATGCTGACAGTTACTGGAACAGGAATGGCAGCTAAGTGAAGAGGACAGAGCCCAACAGAGAAAACTGTTCCAAAAAGTCCTGTCTATAATGGCTGCAAGTGCACTAGCCCCTCTGCCTCTCCTATGCCATGGCATGATGCCCCTGCAACATAACCTCAGCCCAGCAGTAGCTTGGACAATTCCATGTCAGAGCGGACCGTGTATTTAGGACTCATGAGCTGCTGAGCAGGGCAATTAAACACCGTGCAGCCTTCCTTTTCCCACCCCTCTGCAGTGTAAACCTCACTTGGGGTCAGGAGAGTGGAGTGGAAGAGTAAGGCCATGGCTACACTGGCACTTTACAGCGCTGCAACTTTCGCGCTCAGGGATATGAAAAAACACCCCCCTGAGCGCTACAAGATACAGCGCTGTAAAGCCTCAGTGTAATCAGTGCTGGGAGCACGGCTCCCAGCGCTGCAAGCTACACCCGTAAGGGATGTGGTTTACGTGCAGCGCTGGGAGAGCTCTCTCCCAGCGCTGGCGCTCCGACTACACTCACACTTCAAAGCGCTGCCGCGGCAGCGCTTTGAAATTTCAAGTGTAGCCACACCCTAAATGTGTAAAGATGGGAAAGGTGAGCTTGGGCCAGGGGACATGCAGTAATAGGGGGATTGTGTTGGTTATGAACTATTTCCTGCCCTTTCTCTTTGTGTGGATGGTTTTGTAATAGCATCTGGCCTGCCCAAGACTGTGATACACTGATAGCAATAAACTTTCTTGAAAACAGAACATGTCTGTTTATTTGTAATCAGTGCATCACATCATACAATTTTGATTTGAGATAATAAAGCTAAAAACCTGCTAAGGAGTAACTAAGCATTACAAAGCAAACAGTATTCCTCTAGTTACCTAGGTACAGTTCTTCAGTAAATTCTATCTGTACAGCTATGCTGCTGCCCCGCCCCACAAACAAATTCATTTATCATCATGTCATTCTGACTTACATTGCATGGCAGTTAAGACCACCCCTCCCCAGAACTGCCCCCTGTCCAAAATGATCCATTGCTCTGTGTTCATTCTCTCTCTCTCTCTCTCTTTCCCCTCCTCCCCCCAGGATATTCATGCATGGCCCAGTGGAAGAGGGGGAATAGTACTTCTGAGTCCCTAATGTGAGCACACAAAGCATCTCTTACTTCTGCTGCCGGGGTGCAACCAGCTCCTGCAGTGGTAGCTGCACTTTCTGGCTGAGAGTACTGATCCAGCATCCCCTCACTGTCATAGGTCCATTCAGGGGAAATGACTCATGTCTGGCTTCACAAAGGTTGTGAAGAGCACAGCAAGCCACAGTAATGTGGGCAGTATTAATTACACTGCCATCCAAACAGGCCTGTAGACACCTCCAACTAGATTTTAATGTGCCAAAAGCACATTCAGCAATCATTCTAGACCTAATGAGAGTGTAATTAAAACTTCTTTTGCCAGGGCCTCTCAAGTTAAGGTATGGCTTCATAAGCCAAGGCAAAAGAGAAGGTATGTGGGGTCCTCCAGAATAACAGTGGGGAGAGTAACCTAATTTGTCAGTGTCATTTGGTGAGAATAGTGTCCCAGCCTGTCCATGAATATAGCGGGGAAAAATCTCTGGCATTGTGAAATTTTCCTGTACAGCCAATTTTGACATTCATAAATCTGCCTCTGAGGTCCACTAGTGCCTTCATAACAATGGCTTTGCACCCTTTGCGCTTAGGTACTCGTGTGCTCCTTAAGGAGGGCAAAGTATGGACACATGAGTCCTATCAATGACCCCGCCACAGTTAGGAAACCTCATTCTCTCAAAACCAGCAGCTACCTGTGGAATGTCTTTAATGCTTGCCACCTTGGAATAAACCACACACTTGATTGCCTCAGTCACCTCTGCCACCACTTTACCTACAGTCATCTTTCCAACCCTAAAGTGGTTGGGAATGGGCCTGTAGCAGTCTGAGGTAGCCAGCTTCTAGATGGATATAGCAGTCTGTTTCTGGACCGGCAAGGGTGACCTCTGATGTATGTCTTTACTCTGGAGGGTGGGGGCAAGCTGCTCACAAAGCTCCAGGAATGTGGCTTTCTTAATGCGAGAGTTCTGGATCTACTGCTGGTCATCCCAGGTCTGCATGATCATGTGGTCTCATCAGTCCATGCTTGTTGCCTGTACTAGAAGCTGCCATGTACATAAGGGTGATCAGTGATTATGCCAAGTATACTGCAGCATCTGCTAGTGTTAGTCTGTGATGCCACAGTACTCCTCCTGCAGCTCCATCAGGAAATCAGTCAGGTTCCTTTGGCGGGACAGAAAACATTACTGAAATTTCTACCAGTGCCTTGGGGATGCTTTGCCAGTTTTCTGAAACAGGAGTGAAAGATCAAGCAGAAGTTTGTCAAAAGGCACTTCCTTCACGTTGCTAGCTCTGGTAGCTGGCTGTGCAGAGAATATAATGGCCATTCAGCAGGCTGTGTTGGCGGGCAGTTCAAACTTCCTGTAATATGCAGCATGGGCAGTAGAGTTTTCCCTCAGTGCAGCATGTTCTTAGGGTTAGAGTGGTGACGTGAGGGGGTCACTAGGCACTCTGGGATATGGTTACTTTGACTCAGGTCTGTGCACTGCAGTGCAGATGCCAGAGCCCAAGGTTTGAATATGGGTCAAAAAATTCTTAACAGAGGGTTAAAATGCAATGTAGATGCTCAAGCCCAGGGTTCTCTGACACATTGCTGTGCAGATGTACCCTTAAGGTCTACAGCAAGTTTGGTACTGTACAGTGAGTGTTATTTATTTCATAGTAGATCCTAGAAACGTCAGTCATGGATCAAGACCCCCCATTATGCAAGGTGCTGTACAACCACAGAACAAAAAACAGGATCCCTGCCTCAAGGAGTTTACAGTCTAAATATAAGACAGGAGACAACAGGTGGATGCAGATACAGCATGAGGAAACAATGAGACAGTATTGATCCGGATGATAGGCAGTGATCTCAGCTTGCCAACTGCCTAACTATTGGCAACTATTTTGTAGGCATCAAATCAAATAAGTTTTAAGGAGGAATTTGTAGGAGGACAATAAGGTATCTATGTGGATACCTGTGTATGAGGAGCAGTATGATTGAAAACACAAAGATTACAAGCACAAGGAAGTGAAATATGCCAGCTTTGGCAGAGTGGAGGTCGGAGTTGACATCTTGATAGCAAATGAGAGATAATAAGGAGGATGGAGAAGAGCCATGAAGAGTCTTGGAAGTGGAGCCAATTAGTTTTGTGTTTTGGTGCAGTGGAGAAAGGGGAGCTAGTAGAGGAACGTGAAGAGAGGGGTGACATGATCAAAATGACAAGCCAGAAAAATTATCTTTAGAGCAGTGTTTTGAATTTATATCTGACTAAGTGGAATTTTTTTGTAATATTGTTATGAGGCCTGTGTCCTCAGTTTCCTCTGCGTGCAGCACTGTTACCTAAGGAGTGGGAAAGGGCAGTTTGCTCTCAGGTTAGGCGAAGAGACACAGATTTGGGTGTGGCCTAGCTGTCTGAGTCTTGGCCCCCCTATCCGTGGAGCATCTCAGAAGACAATAGTAAATCGATTTGCCCTGACATTGATACCTAGCAGCCAATGGCCCAGAGAGAGAGACTTCCTCTCCTCTCAGCGGGGGTGGGAGGGGCAGAGCAACATTTCTCCAGCTTGGGAACAATGGACTGACTAGGCGTGAGATGGGGTAAGTATTGGCTGCTGGAGGCAGTTGGGGCTTTTACCTGGAGTCTGACAGGAGATCAGATGGAGAGAGAGACTGCTCAAACAATGATGCATGACTGGGCTCTGCACTACCCAGAATGGTCACTACGCTTTGACCTTCATTCGTCTACTAACCTAAGGGCTTCCTGTGCTGTGCTCCAGATGGCTAATAAACCTTTCTGTTCTGACAATGCTGTGACAAAGACTTGGCAAGGTACTCTAGTCCCTGAAGCGTGTACAAGTCTCCATCAGGGGTCTGTCTCTGTTGGACTTCACTGAACAAAGCTCACAGTGTGAAGGAATGCTGCAGACCCAGATGTCCAGTCTAAGGAGGCAGTGAAGCTGTGTGGCTTACCCTAGAGGAAATATGAGATCCCTTGAAGGTCTGGCACATTGAAGGGGTTCCTCCTAGACACTGCTCCAAAGTTGGGGCCATAGCACAGAGCCTGTGGATTCATGATAGGATATAAATGGGGCAAGATTGCATTTGTTGAGGTCAGAGATGAGGATGTTGCAGAAGACAGGAAAGGGAGTGCTGTCTTTCAGCAGGAGCATAAAGGCAAAGGACCTTTGCCTGGAATTGTTGCAGAAGAGATTAGAATTGACCCCATCCACATTCGAGCTGAAAACAATGCTTTACTCATCAACTGTTCCTAGGTTTTGTATGCATGTGTATTCATAAAAAAAACTACTTTTGTGTTCCCTTCTCCTCCACCCAAAGACACGCACCTCACCATGAACGTAACCACCAGATAGCACAGATAAACTACCATAACTGTATCTTTACAGTATCTCTGAAGGGACGCTGTCCTCCCATACTCTTTCCCCACCACAAATAGAAAACACATCTCTCTGACCTTTTGGCACAGTTTTGGAAAACCACACTTGCTCAGGTTTGGAGAATAAGCTAAAATATAGATACAGCATGTGTGTGGTTTATATTCATTTTTTCATATTTCCCCCAAAGAGAATTAATACCTGCTTTGTACATTTTCACTTGAGACCATTTTCTATCTTTATCATAAATCAACAATGTCATGAATAGAGCCAAGTGAATGATGATACAAAGTGTGTGAATAGTTTTCATGAAAATAAACGTATATCAAGTGCACTCTGTCCATGGGATCATATTATTAGAGGTTAGACTATTCAGATTATATCTGGTTTAAAATATTGATGAATCCTGAAAGTTTCATGAATTCTAGTAGGTTAGGCTTGACTGTTGTCCAAACATTTGTACAACAAATATGTGTGTGATTGATTAGTCTGTTCTACTGGTTCAGTTATCCAGTTAGGAAGAAAAAACATCCATGTGACTTAGTTTTGGTGCGCGTGATTGATCCCCTAATGAATTGTCAAAGTAAATTGTCATGAACAACTCATAAGCTGAAATTTGTTCACATCAACTACTCTGTGGATACTAATGAATAAAAAATGTGTGTGAAGAAATCAGGACTGATTTGCAAACAGAACGAAGGGTTAAAGTTCTCTGATAAATTACTTGCAACAAACTGAAGTAACAAATGTAATGAAGAATTCATGCGTCGTTATTGTTTGGTTATCCCATGGGGATTAATGGTTAAAACAAATCTTGAATTATCTGACAGTACTTTGAAAAGCTTACAAAGAACAACACTAAAGAATTGTATGCTGTATTTATTTTATTTTGTGTTTTAAAAATGAAATGCTTGATTAAAATGAATGGACTTTTAGATCCTTTCTGAAGAACTACTGTTGTATGCTTAATATTCAAATAGTGTTGTAGTCTCCTTTTCTGGAGACTTATTTTGGAGACAAATTATTGTATTTTTTTTTATTGAGCAAGGGAACTAAATATCCTTTTCATGTGGTCAGAAGTACTCAGATATGTAAGATGTCAGCAATTTTTAACTCTGAAGGTTCTTGCTCATATAGTCTAAAAGGTCTGAACTCTTAGGCATTCTGCATCTATCTGACGTTCTGAGCCAGGGAATATCTGAAAGTATTTTGAGAGTGATGCTTTGGGCATAGATTGTAACAGTAAGATTCAGATTCCTATGGCATATAATGGTATTGTTTCACATGATGATAGAATAAGGATTTAGCCTTTTAATATCATATATGCAGGAAAGAAGGAAAAAGCTAATGACTTTTACGGCAATGGCACTTCATATAAAACATCAAGATAAATTTTTGTCATGGACTGGTGTGAAATGTACAGTACATTTTCACTGACAAATTTTTGAAAATGTAAAGTCAAAATTCTGCTCTGTTACCCTAGTGCAACTCCATTGAATCATTTACTTTCTTACCAGGTAAATATTTACCTGTTAGCTTTTCCTGTTATAAAATTAGGTTTACAAGAGCTCAAACACACAATATACAGCATGAGTCCTGGTCCAACCAACTCTCTCCGCCAACACCTCTATCTGCATTGTCATTTATAGTGAATTCTCAGTGTTTATGAGTAGTGTCCTGTAGATTACCTGAGCATATCCGGCATCATCCAAATTATCTGGATAATTAAGATTCCTCTGTAATAACAAAATGCACTTGACATTGAAAGAGAGTGACCAGATTGCCAGTATGAAAAATTGGGATGGGGTGGGGGTGGGGTAATAGGTGCCTATATAAGAAAAAGCCCTGAATATTGGGACTGTTCCTTTAAAATTGGGACATCTAGTCACTCTACATTGAAGAGGCAATTCTAACTTTAAATTCCTTCAGTTTGGTTTCTGAGGAGGATTGCAAATATTTGGCCTGATTTCCTCTCAATTACAGCAGTTTAAATCAAGAGTAGCTTCACTGTATGTCAGTCGGCTAACACTTGTGCAAGTAAGAACAGAATTGGCACCACTGTTTAGAACTTAATAACCTTATGTCACCTTCCAGTAACCGCGCAATAAAATTCATAAGAATTATTAGATTGAATCAATGTGAATTGGAAAAGCATGTTGCAAAGTTCTTTATCAAAGTAGTCTTTATTTCTCCTTCCGCTTCCTTTCATAAAAAGAAAACCAATCTCCATCATAACAAGGATAAAGGTAAAATCTTTCTTGTATTTAAATTAAAATTCTCTGTTCCTTTCACAGATCATGTCACAGGTGTTCTAAACTGGAATGAAACCAGGTTAAAAAGGCATTTTATTTAGTACTGTAAGACGCTTTGTGTAGAGCTTGTTTGGCTAGCTGCATTGTATAAAAAGAATCCTCTTGCATCTCCAAAGAATCATTTATTCCAAATTGCAGATCAGCCACTTAGTCTCCTCCTTATCTGTTGAATTATATCTTTTGCGACCAATTTGAATCCTTCGCTTGGATAAATATAAAATGGAAACAATAGCCTCTGTTGCTATAATGCCACTCTTCAGTTGCATAGAGCTGCAGCATCTAATCGATCTAGGTAGTTTTTACAACACCCAGAAAATGATCCAAATCAGAAAATGCAGCCATCACATTCCTTTGTTTGACTTCAGACAAGATAAAATACCTTTTTGTGACAGAAATAATCATAATAGGCATATTTCCTAACAGAAGATGGAGGTTATACAACAAATCCTAATCTCAAGGCTGTGGGTGGATACGTGGGGTGGGTAGCTGCTCATGCCACCACAACTATAGTCTATTTTTAGTGTCCTAGCTCAGTGAGAGCTGATGCAGGTATATCTCCTCAGGCTAGAATTTACCTCTCCAGCTCGAAGTGTAGACATACCGCTGGACCTATCTGACTGTATTCATTATTTGTAAATACTTGCCAGATAAGTTTTAGCCTTTAGGTGGCTCTTGAACTGTTGTTTGTAGTGCGTGATTGGTCGCTTACAATGCCTTTATATTATTTTTTTTTCTCCCTTACTGGTTGATGAAAAGTTTTTTTTAAAACAGGCAAATAACAAGTAGCAAATGATTAGCAAACACTTGTTCATATGTAGTATGATGAACAGCTGTTCCCCCTCAGGCACTCCTGTTTTATGCAAATAGTCACAATTAGTGAATGAGTAGAACAGTGAAAATCAGCATTTCCATGCCATTGTACAGTCCAGTATTTCAGCTTTTGTTTTCATCTGAAATCAAGATGTGAACCTTTTTCAACTGCTCTGACATTTTTTAAAAGTCAGATGAAATGTTTCAACATTTCTGAATCAAAACATTTCATTTTGAGTCAGTTCAACATTAAACTTCTTCTACGACTATGTTCCATGGTGCCTTATGGGAGTTGTAGTTTGGGTGCCTCTTTACCCCATTCTTCCCTTTGGGCTAGGTTCCATTCAAACATGGGAGTAAATGACTACGTGAGATGAAAGACAGTGAAAAATCTGGCCCTGTGTTTGACAGATGCTATATGCATTGGATTAAAAAATATAATTAAAGAGTACGTGGTTTTTCATCTCGGTTGTTACTTTTTTGGTGGTGAGTGCTTCTACCTCCATGTACCATTAAACTTGTATTTCTAATTACATCCCAAATTGGGAAGGGGGAGTTGGTGGAATGCTATCCGCCATTCTTTGCTGAAATCTAGTCCATTCTTCCCACCAGCATTAAACACTGCATGTTAGGTTTCTATTGGCTTTCTGACCTGCATAGCAATGATACTCATGTTTGTTACTCAGCATACAAAGACAGGATACCTCATCTTCTGTGTCCAAGGCAAGGGACTGTGAGTAAAGGGGAAAAAAGCTCCACATTCTTTAGGACTTAGCGGCACATGACCCTAATAGAGAGGAGCAAACATAGTGCTGGTGTACGCAGTCCGTGGAATAGTTCTGCTCTATGCAAGGTCTGAATATGACCAAGAGACTGTAGCAAAAAGGCACAACAATTCTACAGAACATTCTCCCTGTGGTCCCCAAGGAGCTTCCTCTGTGTACACAGATCATCAAAACATGGTCTGTCTTGCCAGAAATGCATCAAACTTTCTGCTGCAGTGTTTCTAGTTTGTTTTGATATTAATGTTTGAAGTGAGTCTCTTTGGCTTGTTTGTTTTTCTCTCTCATCCACTTTTATTGATTTTCAGTATCTCTCTGTGGTGTTGTTAGCAGATCCAGTACTAAGGATTCCTTGATATCACAATGCTTCAGTCTTTATTTTTTCCAGTCACATCCTTATCTAGAATTCAAATTGAAATCTTCTTTGACTCCCTGGTATTGTGCAGAGCTGTATCTTCAGGATCTGACTAGTACACAGGTTGTCTGAAATTTCACTTTCTTTAGGTAATGCATATGCAGTACTGGATTTAAAGCTTTGTCAAAATAAGTACTTTTTTGTGGTATAGTAGAAACATTTAAGTTTGCACTTTCATTAAGCTGCAAATCTGTAGTGTGTGGGAGAATTCTGTTCTGAGGGGATTTTATGGGTGACATCTTATGCGTTTTCCACCTCTGATTTCTGGCCAATTCTAGCCAATCATTTGAAAATCTCCCAGAGCATGGGTAGGGCAGAGAATCTGCCTGTGACACTGATCTGGGTGTGACCCATGACAGCTTAACAAGAGGTAATGAATACAATCTACTTGTATGTGAATTTCAAAGAGATGTACTAGACCAGCAATCATCAACCCATTTATTTGTAGTAATAGAAATCAAGGGTAGACACTAAGTGTTTACCTGAATTCTATTAGAAATCTAACAAAGTGATCTAATTGGCTTGTAGATGCTAAATCCTGTTCCTGTCTTCTAATGCTTCATTACTGTATTCTGTTAACTCAAATCCCCTTTTGATCTCTATCATTTAGATGGAACTTGTGGCCTAATAATATCATTTGTCCTAATCTCTCCATGTAATTCCACATAGTAAATCACCTGTGAACTGTCGTGATAGTTTGAATGGCTAATTGCCTTATGTGAGTGAATGCAACTAGTTTACCTGTGTATGGATAGGAGGTAGATTAGTTTCAAAGCAACAATCTGCACTATCTGTTCTTCCTCAGGGAATGTCCTGCTGTGTCAAGAGGCTTATCAGCTTGCTAGAGGACTTTAAAGGAAAGCCCCAGCCTGATCATGCCATCTCTAGTCTGTTTAAACTTTGAACAGGGAAAATATAAGTAATAAGATGGAGATCTTCCAAATAATTATTTGTAATAACCTGGAAAATGCATGGAAAATAAATGGAAAGACTCTTCAGCTGGACTGCCTTTTGGACTGTAAACCTTTTAAATTGATTCCAGAAAGACTTTTACAAATCAGCAGCCTCAACATCTCTGCTATGAAACCAACCTAATGGCTTTACTCATATCCGTATGTATATTTAACTGTACCACTGCAACTCTTCTTTCTTTTTCTCTTTGTTATTAAATATTTAATATTTTAGTTAGTAAAGGATTGGCATCTGTGTAATTATATCTTACCCAATGAAATTCATATTGATCTGGGGATCAGTGTCTGGTCCTTTGGGACTGGTGAAATTCACATATGGTGAATCAGGTTTTCACTAAACCCTCACTATATTAGATGTGACTGTCTAGATGGGGGCCAAGGGCTGGATTGCTTGAAGGAGACTATATATAGCTTCTTGTTAATCAATGTGGTATTACAGAAGCTGTTTTGTTACTGGTTTAGTGAATCTAATTATAGAATAAACCACCAGTTTTGGGGATTGTCTCCCCTATTCCCTGCAGTCTGCCCTGAGTATAGCATTCTCAGCGTGATCCATCCAGGCACCCGATCACACTGCCCTTTCAGGTTTTGAAATACTTTTGTTGGTATTTTTTGTATCCCTTTGCACTGCGTCAACTACTGTGGATTCAGCTGTACAGAAATCATCATGACTGAAGCAATGCAGAGTTTTAGTTATGTTATCTTACCTTTCCGCATGAGTAATCCATTCCTCTATCTTGTTGATCAGTGGGAAGTTGGTATGAGAAGAAAAATTGAAAGCTGGAAATTGAGTCAATGGCTAATAGACAAGCAGATTGAAAAATAGCACTTACTATTAAGTATGGCTTGTTGGAATAGAAAATGGTCAGTAGCAAGAGAGCTTTTTTAATACAAGTTTCCTTCATTTATCTGTAACAATACAATATCTGGGACAAAGTAGCATACATTTCTAGTGGCACTGGAAATGATTAAAGGAAAGATATTTCTTCTGTAGCTTAATAGAGAAATGTGTGTTGCTGCTTGACCATATTTCCTCCCAGTCATGTATTACTGGAATACAAGATTGAAGTATACAACAGCATGGCTAAGTGGGTAATTGCTGGTTTTTTTTGTTTGTTTGTTTGTTTTCAGTGCTTGCTAATCAATAGTTTATGAACAATCAGCCCTTTGGCACATTGGGTCTCTTCTGTCAGCTTTCATTCTGTCAATACTCATTCATGACCTCACATTACAACAGCCCTCATGCACTCGAACGTACAAAAAATCAACAATGTAGTTTTAACTGCATGGCTGTAAACAGACCGTAAAAGGGTCTGTCGAGGTTAATGGGGCAAGGTTACTTAGTGTAATTATCTCATCACACGTGTTTAAAATTGGAACCCATTACGATCCAGATTTATGTATAGGGTGATGCTGCTCATGAGGATGATATCATGACCCCCCCGCCTGTTTTTTAAAAGTGCTAAGCGCCTAATTCCTTGCCACTTTCAAATTAGCGAGAGCTGTTGGGTGCTCAGCTCTTCTGAAATTGAGGTGAGTACATAAATATGGATTTAGAAGCCTTGCTTTAGGCTTCTCTTTTGTAAACTCCTAGTTTACATTAGTGATGGGCAAACATAACATTCTCAAGTTCAGGCACAATGCTTCTTTGAAGCTTACCTGAAGCTGTTTGAACAAGCTGCTAAGGCAAACATTTTGCAAAATTTAGGTCTCCCTTGACATTTTTAGTACTTCAAGATTTCAGATGAGTCAAAAACTGTAGAATAGCCTTTCTCATGGTATTTTGGTTCTGGCATTTCCAGCCAAAATCAGATGTGGAAATTATACAAATTTTTCTTTCTTCTCTCCCTCATGCACCTTGAAATCTCCCTCCTCCCTCCCTTTATGCCTCCCTCTGGATCAATTTAGTCTTTAGGCCCAAATCCCTTCTGTCCCTCTGTGCTGTTCGCATTGATTCGTGCATGGAGAGAAAGAGTCTCTTAAATAGCAAGGTTCAAAGCTATTTAGGGCTTGATAGATCTAAACCAACACCTTAAATTCAATCGGGAAATCAACAGGTAGCCAGTACAGATCATGAAGGACTCATGACTTATACTGCCACAGAGATGCACTGCTCAGTAAGTGCAGAATACAGCTACCCACTATCTTTTAAATTTCTGGATTGGCCTAAAATGGAACCTTAGTTTGAGTATATTTTAGTAATCCCATTTTGAGATGACACAGGCATGGATCACAGTAGTAAGGTTTGCATCTGTGTGTCTGAATAAACCACAACTAAAGTCACAATCTCCTGACCAAGTAGAGATGGTAAAAAGCATTCCTGGACACTGCCACTGTATGATTATCAGCAGCAACTGGGGAGTCAGTAAAACCCCAGGATACAAACTTAAGTAACAAAGGCAGGAACACACCCTCAGTAAAAAGGGGAGACACCAGCCTTGTTATATCAGCCAGATGCTCCCCTCATCCTGTCAGCAATGCTTCAGCCTTATCCATATTGAGCTTCAGCCACCTGGCTCTCAGTTGTGTCCCACCCTCCCTTAGGCCGTGGGCAAGATGTGCAACAGCAATGACTGGGTCAGGAGCACTAGAATACAGAGTGGAGAGCTGTCAAGCTGAAAACACTGCAGCTTGTGTCCTCTCACTGATCCTGCTGACAGCTCTGTAAACAAGGTGAACAGGCGAGAAGAACAGATGGATACCTGCAGAACTTTACAGAATAGCCGACAGAAGAGGAGCAACCTCCCATATCACTTTTTGGGAGTGTTTAGCCAGGAAACATTGGAGCCCACCTAATATCAGCACTATCCACTGCTGGAGTCTGGCAGGTGAGTTAACAATACCTCATGATCAACAGGGTCAAAAGCTGCTGACATATCTCATAGTATCAGTAAAGACACCAGATCTTCAGTTGTTTATGGGAGGATTGGCTTCAATACAATCAGCATAGCTTAGGTTTGGTACACAGGTCTTAAACCAAAATGACAAGGATTATGGAGATTTGAGGCAATGAGGTACTCAGGGTTGTTTCACTGCAACCTTCTCTGTGATTTTAACCAAAAATGGAAGATGTGATACTTGCTGATAGTTACCCAGCTTCGGGTGTTTGTATGCTCTGCTTGAGAAACCATCAAGTTTCTGTTAGAGAAGCTGATAACTCGATCTCTCCCTAAAAGAGAGATTAATGATCTGCACCAGCAGTGAACCCTAAGGCTTGATTGTCAGGTGATCTGAACACACACAACTCCAGCTGAAATTAATGGGTGCTTACAGTTGAAATATGAGGCCTCAGGCATACCTGCCTACAGTGGGGAAATAACCTGAGACTTTCATCTTGGCTTCTCCTTGATCCTCTGTTCAGAACATTTCTATTTGCTGTATAACACATTCCTTCTAAATCAGGGAAATAATAGATTCTCAGATTTAAAAGAAATAAAAATTGCCACAAAATAAATTATTGAAGTGGCTCTGGTTAAAAGTGGGTCTTGAGCATAAGCAGGGTCTGTCTCTCTATTGTGTTCACTGTCAGAAAATTTACAGCTGCCAATTTTTGAGTAGAAGACTTTATTGTATGTTTAATTGTACCACCATCACCATAAGAAGCCCTTTGGTTTCTTGTAATTTTGGGAATTTGAAAAGTGTGATGAAAATCTGTTGTGGCAAACATTATTGAAGATCTTTCACCCAGCTTTGAAAACTAAAGTTACAGAATTCCATTTATATAATCCATCTACCTTTCCTGAGACCCTTGATTTCTATTGCTTGGCTTTCTGTTGCTTGAAAAAAATTATTTGAATATGGTCCTTCAATAATACAGAAAGTAAGGAAGTGCTTGTTAATATAAGTGAATTGTACTGGGCTCAAAAGTAAATAGTCTGAAGAGGAAGCAGGTGACAAAACAAGGATGATGTAATTCAGACAGTGCTCCTCCATTCTGCAATGTTGGGCTTCTCAGTGGACCCCATCCAGGCCCATGATTGCCATGCAATGTAATTAGAACAAAAAAGTGAGATGTTCTTGTGGTTGTGTTGAATTCACATTCCACAGCAAAATGCATTTTTAAAAAAGTACTTTTTCTCCCTTTATGTTCTCACTGTGTCAGACTCTCTTCTCACTAAACTGTTTAGATTGAACTGCAGCCTAAAATAAAATATGGAGATTAGTAATTAGATATGAAGACTTCCGCCTCTAGTTGGCTGGCCTGAATTCAGCCCAATTCAGTAGTGACTGAATGCGGTTATGACTGCTGTTCATTCACCTGTTCTACTACAGGTAATGTGAACTGAGTCCATCTTGCAAAATAATGAGGGCGCCAGTTGTGGGCAGTCTCAGGAGAAAAGGTTAAGATTGAAAGCATCCTTTCATCTCTAGAGATGTTCTCTTCTGGCCAGGTTGGAAGCAGATGCTGCACGTTATGCTTGCTGCCTCCTTTGAACAAATCAGATTTCTTTTTAAAGTGAGAATCTTTGATGATAAATTGTGTGTGTGTGAATTTCTGCTAATAAAGATACTAGCAAAGAAGCCTGGGATATTACGTATGGAGAAGTAGGATTCCCTAAAACAAGTTAATTCAGCCTTCTAGAAAACAGTCTTCAGCCAGCTTGGTCTTTTCTTTCCTAGTCAACTAAATGAAGTGCTAACTTGAAAGCCTAGTTGGAATCATTTTAAATACCTGCATTGTTCAGCATGACAGTTTCAGTAAGAAGCAGATACTCTGCTGGAATCAAAGCACCTATAGAAAAAAAGAAAACACATTGTTTCATAGTCTCCCAATATTTTTTACCTGTCTCTGATTTTCCACCGAGTATACTCCTGACTCCCTGCTTATTCACCAGTAAAGGCTTTTTGTCAACCTTGTGCATGCTAGAAAGTGAATGGGTTTCTTCTTGCTCCTTAATTCTTGTTTTATTTTTTCATTTCCCAAGTCCTCTTGAAGTAGCAGTTTTTCATGATGGAGACATGGTTCATTTTGGCTGGTTTATTTCTAATACATGATGCTGAGCAAATTACTCAAAGTGTTAATGAGGAATTACGAAGTCTTCATGCTATTCAGAGATTTAGCAGATACCTTTCAGTGTCCAGCCTTGCAGAGGCCCAAAGTTCAAGGCTACATTATAACTTGTCTGCTGCGTTGCTGCATGATCGAACCCACCATTTGAATATTTTTGTAAGTTTTTGTGTAAGTTGCTAATGTTGGTGTGTTTTTGATGGGAACAGATCTGCAGTGTTCAACATATCATATCAACTGCAGTTACCTCTGCAACGTAGCTTTAGAAACGGACAGGTTCAGCTGTATAAAACTGATTTTTACAGTGTAGTATATAAGGAATCGATGAATATATCTGGCACAGGACAGCTGGCTGGGTGTGTTCATATAATTCTACTAGACTGGGAGATCCAAGAGCTCAGTTTTCCCTCATGCCTGGGACAACAGGCATAGATATAAAAAATTTTATCTTGAAAGTACTAACACACACATCACTAACAGCAATTTCATTCCTTTATTTCAAATATTTTGGGAAGCAGTTGCTGAAGTATAGCACAGCAGACTGTCAGAAGTAGAATTTTCTGATATTTCATTAAAATTCAGAAAGACAATTGAACTTTCAAACTACTGTCATAGTCTGTCTTCAGCTTGATCAGGTGTTAGAAAACTATTGGTTTATCTTGCTGCTGCATTGAAGGAACTGTAAAGGAACTGTGGTGATTTAAAGTGTCTTTAAGTGACATATTTGTCTCCAAATTTGGAGATGTTACTGTGACAGTTAAAATTAAATAAGGATACCACATCGAAAAGAATAAAATATGGAGTACCCATCTCCTTGTAGAAGTTAGTTATACTAGGAAAATATCCTATCATGTTTCTGGTACAGAAAAATGCAGGTTTCTTTGCTATCTCCTAGCTGTAGCCCTGAACGTGGTTCTGATTGTCAGAAGAAAAATGTCATGAATGAAGAAAAGTCTAAAACACTATCATAGCAACTGCTTTTCCAAAGATTAAACTGGCATGAGCATTGTGTGAACTTCATGTATTATGAAATACTAAATATCTGTGGGCTGAGCTGCTTGATAATGCCATCCAGAGGTGCTTTTAATTTGTTGGACATTCAGAATTTCAAGAAAATCTTATCAAGAACCGCAACCAAAAAATGGTGTGGAAAAATGTCAGTTGTCAGGCCAGTTATAATGTTATGATTTTCATATGGCCATGTTCTTCTGGGCCCTGAAGCACTGTAGGGAACAAAACTCTGAGAAGGGGTATGAAGTTCTGGGAGAGGACAGTGTTGGTGAGCAGCAATGTGAGCAATTATCTGTATAGCAGTTAATGCAGCATGGATCTTAATTAACTTGTGCTCTGTGCCTCAACTCTCGGTGAGAGAGTGGGGAGGACTGCACATGCAGTGTTTTTGCACCAGTATTGGTCCTTCTCAGAGAGCTAGGCTTCCACTAGAGGGGTTGCCATACAGGATCAGGGAGAGAGAACAATTTTATGGCATTGGAGCCTTCCTGCCCGGTGGATCCCTGGAATTTATTGTGTTTGGAGGCTGTCCCCCATTCCCCAGTGGCATGTAGGGTGATGTGAAGGTGAGAACTACAGAAGGGGAGAGGACAGAGGATGAGAAAAACAAGGAAAATTTGAGGGGGGTGGGAAGAGAAGTAAATGAGGAAAAGGAGAACAGATGAAAGCATAGAAAATGAGAAAGAAATGGGTCCCCTTCTTTTTCCAGTAATCTCTGCCTCGTGCCCTATTTGACAATTCCTGTTGGACACCTCAGTCCTCTCCAAAACATACTCTTTGAACCCTGCTCCTGAGAGCCATAGACTATTTGTGGGGAGCCAGTGGTCAGGCTTTTGACTGGCCAGTGTGTCAGAGGTTTTGGATCCATGTAGCATATTAAGAGAAATATAACTCAATGTCCATTTCTATTTTATATATATATTTAAATCTCTTAAAATAGTGAAGAAAAAATATTGCCAGAACTAAGCTATTTTTAACACTACATCTCTCTCCCATACTGCCATAGCTGTGGTCAGCAGGGGTACCAAACTTGATTTTCTCCTTGTCATAAAAGATGGGGAGGCTGGTAGGGCTCTGTGAGGGCTCCTAGATTCTGTTACTTGCTTCCTCTCCTCCCCCATTTGGTACAAACGAGGAGAGTTTGGTGACCATCCAAGCATGCTGCAAAAGACATCTGTTTGAGAGGGTTTTTGGAGAAGGCTGAAGCTGTTTTTCCCACAGTGATGAAGGGGTGGAAAGGAATCTCTGTAGGTGTCTGGCGGGCTGAGTTCCTGTCAGAGTGATTATTTCAATGCTGCTGGGATATATAATATTTTAATTAATGAAGATATTAGGGCACCGAGAGCCTTGAGTAGGCTCCTTTTTCATTTTAAATCTAAATGAAGAATAAAACCAAAGTAGTCTCAATATTGGATTGGAGTAAAAGCTTCAAATTACTACCAAAAGTAATCAGTCCTCATGCTTTCTAAGAAAGTGGCTGTCCATTTATTTATAAAAATCCCATAGAAAGAATTTTACCAACTGCATCAGGAACTTGAAAATTTAAATCTGATTGAATATCTTAATACTGAAACCAAATTATTGTCTAATGTGTGAAGCATGAACTCACAGCCAATTATAAAACTTCCTTCTTAGACTTCAGTTCTTACTGGAGATGGGTGAATAATGGCTTTTTTTGCTTGTTGGCAATTTTCAAAAGTTGAAGAAAATTCATTTTGAGTTGAATGCAATATACAATTGCTCATAATAAAAAACGATAAACATTTTTGAATTTGTTATAAAAAGTTTTTTTTGAAATGAAAACTTGTTTTGAATTGAACAATCAATGTTTGGTTTCTAAAGTGACAAAACAAAATGTTTTGATATTTTAAAAAAAATGTGTTTAGGTTTTTTTTCGTAACTAAAACTACAGCAAAATCAACACAAATTTGAAAATCATTAGTTTCAGTAAAAATTATTATTTTTTTTTTTTTAAAAGCTCTTGTTGAAAATTTTTAGCCTGCTCTGATTCTTGTACAGTAGCTAACCTGTCCCTGTCCCTCCTCCCAACACATAGAAGCTATGGGTACATTGACACTTCAAGATGGAGGTGTAAATTCCAGCTCAAGGAAATATACTGTCGCTAGCTCTGACTGAACTAGCATGCTAAAAACAGAGTGTAGTCCTGGCAGTGTGAGTGATCTCAGCTTCTTCAATGGGTATGTGTAGACATATCTGTAATAAAAACTTGAATAGAACACTCTCAATAAATAGAAGTTTAACAAGTCTTATTTACTAGAAATTACAGATTAAAATCTCAAATTTGTCAAGGTTTTTCCCAGAATACACTATGAGTGTCTTTGAAAGACAGTGTTTAGGGCAGTTTAAACCTGGGGAAATTTCTGTTCTGGCACCTGGTGTGTGGGCTTCATGGGAGCTCATGCATGCATGTGGTCATACATTCATGTCCACATCCTAAAAGGAAAGAGTATAAAAAGACTCTGATGTCTCCCAGCTAATAAGAAATATACGATAAATAATGGTGGCCTATTAGTTGATGTTGTGACTTCCTCTCTCCTAAGGCCTTACCCTGGATTCTTATAGTTTACAAATTTTGGGCACTCCAATTTCCGTCACCTTTCTCTGAAGTTAGGTGCAAGGCCTATTTTGGAGCTATTCAGCTCGGTATAGTCAATTTTGAATGAGGCTCTCATTCCACTTTTGAGGAAGCTGGCATGGTCTCATCTGATCAAATGTCTTAAACAGACATTGTCATCAGTTTACAGAAAATTGAATATAAAACTGACTAATTGGAGAAATCTTGGCAACCAGTTGCTCAACATGAAATTGATCATAAGTCTGAATTTATTTTTATTTTCTGATTGATTAATCATTTCCACTTCTTCCTTCATTAATCTAAAAACAGAAATGTGCTTGTTCTTGCACACAAGGCAATCCCAAAAATCTTCCTATT
Organism: Gopherus evgoodei; assembly: GCF_007399415.2. Lineage (NCBI taxonomy): Eukaryota > Metazoa > Chordata > Testudines > Testudinidae > Gopherus > Gopherus evgoodei. The sequence continues at coordinate 66,347,245 of NC_044327.1, read as the reverse complement.
TTGGAGCTGAGCTATAGTGAGACAGCTCATCTTCTGAAATCTACAGCTTGATAGAAAAATTACTTTTAAAGTTCATCAAGGCAAAACCCATTTAAAATACAGATTTTTAAATAAGGTCTGTATACCCATATAGCTATTCTTCTCACATCTCTTTGTCTAAAACTTCTAGAAGCTTTTACAGCAGTTTAAACTCCAGCAATTCCCAGTTGCAGAGGGACCTTCCTGATTTTTCTGCATATAGATTCATCTGTCAGGCTGTTGTACTTAAGGCTTTCTGACAGTTCATGTTCTATTGCTATCATTGAAAATCCTCAGAGTCTCCTGACTCATGAAAGAACTCAAGTAGGTCTTGATCACTTTGTTTTATAAAGCTGTATTCTGGAGAAGCCATAGTAACAGACAGAATCAAGAAATGGCCATGACAAGTTTGCAGTCCATTCTGCACAAAAATTTTTTTCTAGTGCTGGTGGAGATGTGGGGCTGGATGCTCTGGTCTGTTAATGCTGCTCTGTATTGCCTAAGTCAGTGTATGACTTTGACACGGAGGTCATGGAAGTCACTGAATCCAGACTTCCAGAGACCTCTGTGACTTGAGCCCGCAGCACCTGGGAGCTGCAGGGTCCCCCCACTTTGCCCATAACGGCTGGGAACTGTGGGGCCCGGAGCTCTCAGCTGCCGGAGGACTGAGTGCCATGGAAGCTTGGATCTGCTGCGGGCAGCTGGGGCACCCTGGGCGCTTCCAGACAGCCCCCAGGGGTTGTGTGGGGACCCCAGAGCTCCCCATTTTGTTCTGCATATTTCTAGTAAAAGTCATGGACAGGTCACAGGCTTCTGTGAATTTTTCTTTATTGCCTGTGACCTGTCTGTGATTTTTACTAAAAATATGCATGACAAAATTTTAGCCTTATGCATAAGCAGCATGAAATGGTCTTCAGAGAAAATCAGCAAATTATTCCCTCAGCACAAGGATGTTGTTCACTGGTGGAAAGTTGGTAGAGGTGGCCCTGCCCTTTTTTTTGCATCAGCTATGCTTCCCTTTGCTTAATGGAAAAGAGGGGCATTATGGGGAAGCAGTGGGCTAACTGAGCTCTGCTCTGCATGCTCCTCCATTGGTACCAGGTCACTTACTTTACACCAATGGCACATGTTAGGGCTGTGCAGTCTGAGACTGTGTGGCCTTGAATTGGGGAGCCACAAGTGGCTCTCTGCAGCCTACCATCGTTTATCTTCCCATGTGGCTTTTAAGTGGGGGTGGGAATCAAGACTGTAGTCTAGCATTTTAGTATGATTTCGTAGCTGCTTTGTTAGTTACCAGTGCTCAGAGACAGAAACACTGTTTGTTTTGTCCACTAGTATTCATTTGGGAGCTCCACAGCAGAGCCACCTGTAGCATTTTGGGGGGCCTGAAAAATCAGTCGTCTCCCCCTCTATGCATGGGGACCTGCCTGAAGTTCTGGGAAAGGGTTAGTGAGAATACATTTTTTTTTCTTCCTTCTAAATCCTCTCCAATTTTCAGCATCTTGGCATCTAAATGAAAATGGTCTGACTCTGAGAGCTGCTGAGCATCTGTAACTCACATTGATTGTTTTGGATGCTTAATTTTAAGCATCCAAGTTTAGAACACACTGAACCACAAAATGAGCCAGCCTCAGAAGTAGGATTTGGTTTCAGTCTCTAACTTGCTGGTATGTCTATCCTGGAGCTGGTTGGAGGCTTGAGTAAACATACCTGCAGTAGCTTGATGAAAGCTAGCGTGCTAAAAATACATCTGAGATGCTAGCGCAGGCATGTCTCCTTGATCTGCTAACTGCACCTCCAGCATGAAGATGTACCCATAGTTCCTTACCCTGTGCTGCCTTGCCTGGTATCAGACTGCCCTTTCTTGTGGGTAGGGCCCTCTGATTGCACTACTGGCTGCTCAGCAAAAGAGCTGACTCTGCCGCTGGTAATGTTACAGTTTAAACTCTTTAGGAAAGAAAACGAAAGAAGCGCTTTCTCACTTTTTTCTGTTTCCGTCTTCCTCACCTCCTCGCCTAAAAGCTCTCTGAGCCACTTTCAGCTCTAAGGATGAAATTCTGCTTTTTCTAAATTAAAAAAAACCCCATTAATGCTGGAAGGGAACCACAGCGCAGGTTCTACCCCTCTTTTCTGCAGACCTGACTGGGGACAGGATTTCCTGACCAACGCTTCTGACAAATATAGTCAATATTTTACTTATGCCCACTGTGACATTACCAGGGTATATCAGACTAATGAGCAGCTGCATCACTCATGCTCTGCAGCCTCAGGTGCCTTACAGTTCCTTGCTGAAGTAGCTCCTAACAGGACTGCTCACAAACAACCTTTCACACCCTAAGTGTCTGCGTAACCACAGCCTGCCAGTCATACTTGGGTTACACCCGGGCTCTCACCAGCTTCGGTTATACTGCAGGGTGATCAACACGCCCCTAGTCTGAGGTTTCCCCTAGAAATGTACGTCCTGTACTGCCCAGCCCTCTCCTGGACAGTCTAAATTATATTAAGTTTGTTATCCTTTAAGAGAATAATAGGTGCACAACTTGTTACTCTAAATGGAATTACGGGACGCTTCAATTTAACCACACTGGATTAGATAAAACAATAAAACAAGTTTATGAAATAAAGAGATTTTAAGTGAATACAAATGATGGGGCATAAAAGTCAGAAATGGATACAAGGAGAAAGTTTGTTTATTTATGCCTAATTTAACAAAATTATATTAGATTCAAGCAAAATTTCTCACCACATGCAGATTACTGACCACACTGGGTCAGGGCCTCTCCCTCAGAGTCTTAACGAGTGCTTTCTTTGTCTTTTCAGGTGCATGTGATGGGCAGGGAGAGAGTGAGAGGGGTGTACCTTGGAGAGTCCTCCTACTGCCCCCCCCCCTTTTTTTTAATAGTTTCAGTCCCTCTCTTGAAAAACATTTCTAGCTGGGCACTAAGAGACAGAGTCTATATGGAAGGCTGTTCCCTGCTGGCTTTTTCTCACCTGTTTTAAGATTTCTTTGTTTCTCTTACTGCTTGATGAATTTTTGTTTACTACTTAAATGCACATTTAGCAGAGTACATATCCCTTTGTGACCCTTTTGCCAACCTGTGCTTGGGCAGGTGTGTGGGATTTGGAATATGTGTTAATAACAATAGGGAAATCTTATAACTTTACATACAATGTTGCCACATTCATTTTTTCAACATACTGATCAAATCGTATGAGCTTTCAACTGATACCTTACAAGGCATACTTTGTACAAAGATTATTACAGTAGTGTGTAAGATGTGAATACAGCGGTGCAGTCTGAGCATTTTTGTGTCTACCTTTTGTTAGTCAACCAAAAATGTTTTTTAGTCCTTTCTGTTTTGGTTATACAGTAAAAATAACATTATGAATTGTGAATAGTTATTTGTGAAGAATAACAGCAAAGCAAAAAATTAGCCAACAAATATATGTACAATATATCTTGTACTAAAGCATATACAGTATGTGCTGTCTGAAAAATGTGTACATGCTGCATCTGTATATAATGTAAATTTTATACTGGTATATGTAAAATATATATACAAACATACCCACCCGAAAAACTGTGTGTTAAAAGAACCATATGTTTTCAAAATCAAGCATTCAGGTTAGGAAATGCCAGAATTATGTTTATCTGTGAAATCTTGTTCATATCCATTATGATAGAATCTTTAACTACATGATCGCATATTATTTTTCTACCTCATTTTTCTGCCTCATTCATAATATTTACCCATTCGTCATATCGTATCAGACTGTTACAATAATAAAATATCCTAGTAACACAGTATACCGTTTACTTACTCAGTATATGATTAATCATTTTGAAGTAATTCCCATTAATATTAACTTTTTTCTGTATAACATTTATTTATTACATTAAGAATATTTATCAATTTTGTGTGTGTCATGCAAATTGCATATAGTATATAGATGAGTGCATTCACGTCACTGGTTCCTAGAGGCAAAGTCCTCCAGGGAATGTTGTAAATCTACATCATCTCCCCAAGTGCTGGACTCTTGATTTCTGAGTTAGCTGAACCTGTGTGAAAAACTGCAACTCCGTATTAATCATAAATTTGCAGACATTAAAAAACACTAGTTATTTCAGCAAAGCTATGGAATGAAATATGCTCAAGACACTTACTCCAGTGACACCTTTTTCAGATGGCAGATATGAAGAAGTTTAGCATATGAATCCTCCTTCTTGTTGATCTTTGGAGATCTGCCATTTAAAAAAAAAAGACCATGCATATCAGGAAATATGTGCTTTTTGGAATATGAAAGAATACTGAGAGACTTGCATATTAGTTTAGAGGCTATTTACTTTTACTTTAAATAGATGCTTGCGTGGGAAGAGAGCAGAATTGGTCCTCAAGATCCAGACTTTCATAACTGATCAATCAGACATGCCAATTTACATGCACCACTTGTCTAATTGCATCTGTAAATACCTGTTCTGTGCACCTGAGTTGTGTTCCCTTCCCAATCTTTTGCTCATATAGTTTGTGATAGATGGACCTTGAAGTCCCTCTCCCCTTACATTATCCTTAAAGTTATACATGCTCCCAATATATCTTCTTAAGATGCAAAAACTCCAGCCACATGCCAAGTATTTGCCTTTGATATATGGCACACATACTTATTTCATGTCATTTTAGTGTTGGAGATTATGCTAAAGCGTTAGTTTCTATCAACATTTGAAATCAGTGTTTTAAAAATGGAAGTATATGCTTGAGTTCCACCACTGCTTACACATTTGCATGCAAATTTATGTTGTGTCCTTAACTTCCATTTAGTTTACACAAAGTAGGTATTATACAAGGCCTGGTCTATACTAGCAGCTGGCACTGGTATAGTAATGTTGGCTTACCTATGTGACTCTTTTTAAATGATCTTTCCATGTTAGCAGAAGCCCTAGAGTATGCACCATTTACAATGGCAAAAAAGTGCTTTTGGCAGGGTAACTTATACCGGTTCATCAAGTGAAATAAGATAGGTTCATATTGGCAAAAACACCTTTTGCTGCAATAAATGTATCTACCCAGGAGTGTTTCACGGTATAGCTATTCTGGCAAAACTTTTCTAGTGTAGACCTGGCCAGCAGGCAGCCAGCTCTGTGTACTGAGCACTTCTCATGATTTGGCAGATATTGGTTTCTTTCGGCAGTTGGTTGCAGGGTAATGCATATATGGTAGAAATGGAGGCTGGAACAAGTCCTTGGCTTGTACTTGTGGCAGGTGGCTGAATAATGTCCATTGAATGAAATAGTGACATATGGGCACATCGTGTCATCAAGCATTAGAAGTGCAATAAATCAGGCTCCCTGCTACTGACTTCCTGGGATTGAAAGTAATTTTTCACTCTGTACTTGTGTTGGTGGATTTTCAACAGCTTAAAAAAAAATTTGATTCTCATTTCCTTTCCTAGGATAGCTTGCATTCTGATGTATGAAAAATATGCTCATACAAGGTTTGCATGGAAATGTGGAAGATTTTTGCACTTATTCCTGAAACCTATATTGTCTAGTTCTTCTATTATGTTACATCCACTCTTATCTGGGTCTCTTCTTGGTGTCTTTGCTGCATTATTGCAGGGAGACTTCTCCGGACGTTTCCAAATTGTATAGCTTTATACCATTTCCATCTTTGTAAAACTTTAAAGTAATTGTTACATATACAGAGAGTTTCATCTTTTTGTCCCTATTTATTGAGCAGACAAAATTTGCGTTGTTGGTGTCTAGGTAATGTCAATATTTATTGGCAGTCACCCCCATCAATTATATAAGCATTGGTTTTAAAGCTAACATATACAGCAAAATGGTCAGATTAAACTAAAGAGAGGCGTAAATGCATATATAGGTCTGTTTATTGACAAGGTATGTCTTAAATAAAATTACAGTTACAGCAAAGAAACACGCTGATCTTGCCAGACTGACATGATTGACTTCTGTATGCAGTATCTCTTGATATTGCCGCAGCTAGAATGATCGATCATACAGGTAACAAGGAGACTTGCTCTTTCCAGGACCTCTGCTGGTGTGTTATATTGGCGTAGCACCATTGACTTTGTTGGACGGCAGTTGAGAATGACGACTTTTATGGGCTAGCTAAACTGAGTGGGCTCAATTCTTCCGTGGTTAATTCCAAAGAGGTAACTGGTGGGAGGGGCATAAAGGACCAAGTGCCCCATCCAGCAGCCAGCTAGCCTGGACGCAGAACCGGTGCAAGGAAGTTTCACACCCTAGGCGAAACTTCCACCTTGCCCGCCCCCTCCCAACCCTGCAGCAGCTCCCCGCCCCCCCTGCCCTAAAGTATGCCGCCCACCCCTGTGGCAGCTCCCCATCCCCTGGCCTGAGGAGCTCTGCGGTACCTCCCCACCCCAGCTCACCTCTGCTCTGCATCCTCTCCGAGCAGGACTGCGCAGTGGAACCCCTGGGCTGGCGGCTGCCGGCAGTGGCGTGCTGACCCAGGGGACCTCCCTGGGTTGCCAGCGGCACGCCAGGCCAGCCCAGAGGATTCCAGGGGTCTGCGGTCTTCGGCGGCGGGGGGCCTCCGCTTTGGCGGTAATTGGGGGCGGGGGGCCCTTCCGCTCAGGGACCCGCCGCCGAAGTGCCCCGGAGACCCACCGTGGGGCCCCCCCACTGCCGAATTGCTGCCGAAGCGGGACCAGCTGCCGAAGTGCAGCCGGGTCTTCAGTGGTAATTCTGTGGTGGAGGGCCCCTGCCGCGGGTCTCTGGAGCACTTCGGCGACTGGTCCCAGAGCGGAAGGGCCTCCCGCCACTGAATTACCGCCGAAGACCGGGCTGCATGTCGGCAGCAGGTCCCGCGTCGGCGGTAATTCACCGGCGGGGGGTTCTTCCGCCCCGGAGCGGAAGGACCCCCCGCCAGCGAGGACCGGGAGCAGAAGAAGCTCCAGGGGCCCGGGCCCCGCGAGAGTTTTCCTGGGCTCCTGGAGCGAGTGAAGGACCCCGCTCCAGGGGCCTCGAAAAACTCTCGTGGGGGCCCCTGTGGGGCCTGGGGCAAATTGCCCCTCTTGCCCCCCTCTCTGGGCAGCCCTGCTGGCGCGCTGACCCTGAGGAAGCCCTGGGCTGCTGGCAACGGCGCCCAGACCTGGGGGACCCCCTGGGCTGCCGGCTGCCGCCGGCAGCTCAGACTCCCTCTTTGTCCCAGCAGCAGCGGCTGCTCAAACTTTAAAAAAAAATTGGGGGGTGCTTTTTGGTGCCCCCAAATCTCGGCTCCCTAGGCAACCGCCTAGTCCACCTAAATGGTTGCACTGGCCCTGCCTGGACGGAGAGAGGATGGGGCAGGGCTAGAGCCTCTTCCAGCCACGCTGCCAGGTGCAGTGGAACAGCTGACTGGGAGAGCGCCTGGCTATCCTCTGCCCATTCTCAGCTTCTGGGGACAGTTGGCTGAGCAAGCTGGAGCTTCCCCCACCCCCTCGAGCATGCTCAGAGTCTGCTCCTGTCGCTCAGAAGTTGAGCCTGGGCAAGGAGCAGGCTGCTGCTGCCCTCACCCCAGCCAGGCTCTCTTGCAACCAGCTACTGCTGCGCAGAGAGCATGCCGGGGGGGTGTGGGCTCTGACTTGTTCAGCCGCTGTCCCAGAAGCCAAGCCTGGGTGTGAGGCAGCCCACTGCCGCCACGGCCAGGCACTCTCCCAGGCAGCTACTGTGCTGCACCGGGCAGCATCCGGGAGCAGCTCGGGCATGACTGCTAGGGAGAGCAGCTGAACATGCCTGGGGGGGTGGTGCAGCAGGAGGACAGAGTGCCCCCCCTCCGATTAATGTACGGTGGGGAAGGGACAGGAAGAGCATGGGGGCCCCTGCCTGGGGGCAGGGCAAGAGGAGTCACATGGGGAATTCACAGAGAGCTCACGTATCCTCCCCTTGAGCTGGCGCTCCCCTAGTGTGCGGGAGGCACCAGTCATCTAACTTCACCAGGAGAGTTACACGAGGAATAAAATTGTGCCAGAGACACTACTACTAAGTTCCAGGCTGTGAGAATCTCTGATATTTATGCAAATAGTTGCTGTTTGGTGGCTGTTTCTTGATTGGATGGGCGTGGGGGAGAAGGTTTTCTCTGGCACCAAATTAACCCTTCATTCCCACTTCATAACTCCTTTTTGCTACAACTAACTTACCCTCCAGAACACCCTTTTTCCATTTCCTCTCCAGTGGTTGCAGAAGAAGATGAAAAGAAGTCTTGCACTGTGTGAGGAAGGTTTAACAAAACCTGGTTCTAATAAATGTGGGGGGAGACTTGCATTCCAGAGTCGACAGGCCCTTACAGCAAATACCCTGTAGCTTCCTTCCTTCTATATCAAGGGAGCTGAAGCTCTAAGTGCTTTCAGTGATTGTAAGTGCAATAATATGGAAGATCGCAGTATGCAGAGAAATAGGAAATTTGGCCAAAAAGGACCACATTATTGTTTCCTATATCAGTTTCCTGTCTCCCCAAAGAAATGAAAATTAAGGCCCAAATGAGAATTGATTCCACTGTCTCTGAACTTTTCATTATCAATGAGGAAAACTTACCAGTGTGCTAGAAGGCTTGTGGATATAGAGGCACTATGTTACATCTTTGTTGGCTCTGCCTGCAAACTGGTGAATTTTGGAGGGCAATAACACATGAGATCCTTTGGAACATGAAAGTAGATATTTCTTTAGCCTTCACAGTTTATTTGGCATGTACTCTTCCTAACACACCAGAAGTCCTATTACCTAGGGAAGTGAAATAAATTTGCTTAATTGAGATAAAAATGTGGAACCACATGGGAATGGAAAGGGTTCTCAGAACCTAGGCTTAATGGTTGTAAAGGAATAGGGACATTCTAGTTTTAGACAAGTTGCTAGGGTGTTCCAAAGATGAATTTACTGAATGTTATGTTTTTTGGCATCCCTTCTTTGAAGTAGGCAAGGCAATTGATTGATTTGGTATAGTATATCTGTTTTAGCTTTGAATATGAAAGGAAGTTTAGGGTAGAGTTGTGTATTAGAAAGATAAGGATAATCTCTATAAGGATCAATAGTCCTTGTAAGCAAAAGTGAGGGAGGACAATTTGCTGCACGTTTTAAATTAAACTTTGTTCATTTTTTATTAGTGATATTTATTTGTGGTGTTGAACCTATAGTAAGCAAGCATCTCTGTTTTGCAGGCTTGTATATTTTGAACACTAAAAGGATAAAAGCTGACTAGGGAGCATATAATGGACACTGTTTCTGGGAAATAAGCAACTTCTTGGAGAGAAAAAGTTTACTAGATATATTTGCTGCCTTGAAATGATAAAGGATACTGGATATTCTGACAATCAAAGTATCTCTCTATGGGATTAGAAAACTGACCACTGGGGCTAGTTGACAATTCTCCCTCAAAACTGTTTTTCAGTGGAAAAAATTGAATTTTCAACAAAATGAAATTTTCCCCCAAAAGGAGACACTTAGTTTTTTCTCTATCAAAAAAGCCAAATGCTTGAGAAATTATATATTTTGATAATGAAATGCTGCTGTGATGTCTCCTGGGAAGAGTTGTTGTTTTGGTGCCTCATGTCCCCTTTCTCCTCCTATGAGCAGGGTTTCCTGTCTGAGCTATGTATCCTATGACCCACAGAACCCACATCTATGGATTCCAATGATGCACCACCTCCCCTTGTCAAGACAGGAGATTGTGGTGCATTCTGGGAATGCAGTTCAGCTGGTGAGCCTGGCTTAAAGCCAAAACTTTTGTGGTTAAAACCCTGCTTTTGTGTGACAGCTGCACAAAAAGAACCTCTTCTGAAAGGCTTAGAGAAACTGAATGGAACAAATGATTAATTCTTGTTTTATATCTCAATGAGAATTAGCACTGAGCAATATGTACAGTATTGCTGTAATTAATGGTTTTTCTTTGTTTTATATGTTCAATAAAATATCATATCCTTTTTATAAAAAAACTCCTTATTGAATGATGGTAAGAGTAATGCATATCAAATTGTTTAGAACAATTATTATTTATATCACTGTAGTACCTAGGGGCACCAGTCATAGACCAGGACTCCACTGTGCTACAGTGTTGTACAGACACAGAAGAAAAGGATTGATCCAGGGGTTTTGCAGTGAAGACACTATTTAGGAATTCTTTGCTGTCTAACAGGCATTTCCTAATTAGATGGGATTTTTTTAGGCTCATGTAGGTGTACTGTGTTTTTGACTATATGATGTGTACATTTTTTCAGGGTGGATTGATTTAAATTAAGGTAATTTTAAATCCTGCTTTAAATAACCAAGTGGAAAGCCTCTATTTAAATAATCACTTTTTAATACAAATTTTCCATTTGTACTTTAGTTATTTTCTAAAGAAAGGTGCATTCTTATTGGTAGATGTAACCACTCTAACATGTTGATTTACAGCTACATAGAGCATTTTTACCGAATTTGGTACTTCTGTGCTCTTACGTAGCAGAATGACTATAAACTATATATTCTTTATTCTATATTCTTTAGTAATTGTACACTTTTTTAAAAATGTTAGAAAATGGTGACTGATATTCCTTATTTACTATATAATTTAATTTTTTGCTCTTGATTTGTGTCAAGCTGCATTAGGAATGTAACTGGAATTATAAACAATGGCATATAAAATTTATATTTTATTAAACAAGACAACCTGTAATGTGTTTAATATATAAACTTCTCTTATCAAAACATGTTTCACATTTACAACTAAATGGTTTATTAAACAGGGCGATTAGTCAGGGAATTATACTGATTTATTTCACATCAGCCTGGGAAAATGTTCAAATATGCCTAAGTGCAAATCACTGGAGCTTAAGTTCCTACTAACCTAAGTCTCTTGACAATGAGGCAGTTTTGTAAGTTACTTATGCTAATCTGTTGTGCCATATTTACAGGGCCGGTGCAAGGAAGTTTCACGCCCTAGGCGAAACTTCCACCTTGTGCCCCCCACCCCTCCCAGCCCTGTGGCAGCTCCCTGCTGCCCCCTGCCCTGAGTCACCTTTTCCCCCATGGCAGCTCCCCCCCTGCCACCCTGAGGAGCCGTGCGGCACCTCCTCACCCCAGCTCACCTCTGCTCCGTCCTCCCCAAGCACGCCGCCCCCACTCTAATTCTCCTCCCAGGCTTGCAGTGCCAAATAGCTGATTGGCACTGCGAGCCTGGGAGACGGGAGAGGTGGAGCAGTGACCGTGCGCTCGGGGAGGAACCACTGTTTAAAAAAAAAAAAAATGGGGGGCACCGCTTTTTGGCACCCCCAAATCTTGGCGCCCTAGGCAACCGCCTAATTCACCTTAATGGTAGCACCGGCCCTGTATATTTATAAAACTGACCTTAAAAGTTAGATGTTCTCTCTGATTTTTTTCTTTATATTTGAAAAGCTGCTTTTAACTCATTTTTTAATAGAGACTTATGGATTCAGCATATTTATTTACATGTTTTAAGAGATTAGACATTTATGCCTTAAATATATTTAAGGCATAAAGTTCAGATTTCATTTTAAGCAGCTTTATATTAAAAAGTACTACAATGTAAGTAACAATCAAAATAGCTGATTTTTTTAATTTAAAAACCATTTTTATCCACCCTGATATTTTTTTAAACCTATTTTTCTATACACTTTTCTGTCTATGAAAATTCTTAGTAAATGTATAGCTTGTAGGCAGGCTGCTCAATTATTTCTCTCTCTCCTTCCATCTATCCCATAAATCCACATATTGTCCTTCTTGCCAGGGATGGCTCTGTTTTTTTGCCGCGCCAAGCACGGCAGTCAGGTGGCCTTTGGCGGCGCGCCTGCGGGCGGTCTGCTGGTCATGTAGATTCTGCGGCATTTCTGCGGGTGATCTGCTGGTCCTGTGCCTCCGGTACCTGCCGCCGAATTGCCGCCAAAGCTGAGGGACTAGCAGACCCTCCACAGGCATGCCGCCAAAGGCTGTCTGACTGTCACCCTCACAGAGACTGGCAAGCCTCCCCCCTCCCCCCCTTTGCAGCTTGCTGCCCCAGGCACGCGCTTGCTGCGCTGGTGCCTAGAGCCACCTCTGCTTCTTATGCAGTGATTATATATATTAAAAGTTTTATGTATATAAACATCTAGCTCTTAGATACACTTTTAATCCACAGATCTCAAAGTGCTTTATAAAGGGGAAATGGTATCGTCATCTGTGCTTCACAAATAGGTCAGTGGCAGGCCCAAGAATAGAACCCAGAGCTCCTGACTCCTCCTCCAGTACCTTATCCACTGGACCATTGTGTGTCTTCTCTAAACACAAAACAAAAAATTCCAACTAGAATATTAAGCTATGGGACCTTGCCTGTTAATTCTTAACAGTTAACGGTGTTTCCTAACGTGCCATTTTTAGCATTACGTTAAGTTTACTGACAGCAAGGGATCACAGAACATCACAGCAGGTTATACAGTATCTTGTGCATTTGACTTCTAATGTGATTCCTTGGTATAGTGTATCTATCAATTGTGAATAGACTATAGCATTAGCTAATTATAGATTAATTTAGTTAACACGTATGCTTTGATTACAATGACCATAGATGAATAATAGTGGAGACTTGCATGATACAAGCTTTGCAAGTCTGAACAAGTGGAGTTGTCCTTTCTCAAATGGTAGAATATTCCTTTTGTCAACTGCAGAGACTCATTTCAGTTCTTGAGCAATCCTTTAACAATTGTGCTATTCATCACTTATGTCTGCAGTCACTCAAGTTAGCTTTCTAGATAGATTCAGGTGACCAGTTTCTATACAAAAGGAAGCTGTATTGCGTAGCAGCTTTATAAAATATGTTAGTGTCTTAAATTCTGTGTGGTGTTAATTACATTCATTGCTACACCTCTGTGTTGCACGTAGCTTTGTTCCTTGCCCAAAGGGAGAAATGCACAGAGATTCTTTTTGTTTCGTTCTGCTTCCTACACAGAGTAGATGGTAAGGCAGAATGGATTTTCCACTAAAGAACAAGACAGATTATGGTAGCTAGTAGTAAGAGATGTTTCTATTAGCTAAGAGTGATTCAGTGAGAGGGAGACAAAGCTCTGAGCTATGGGCCAAAGGGAGACCAGCTCAGGTACATGTAGGCACTCCCTGAAGATCTGCATTTCATTGCCCAGTCCATCCAAGGCTCCTGTGTGACTACAATTGTACATGGATTTTATTGCACAGAATACCTGGGTCTTTATATTTTAAATTGATACCAGGTGGGGGGAAGATAGGGTACTGAGTGGGTGAAACTGGCCATAGGGGTAGGAGATGAAAAGAGTGACAGACTCAGAAGCGCTGGAGCAGCTCTAAGCCATGAGGAGAAGCTGTCTCCAGGCAGTAGTGGGGCTCTGCAGCAGCCCCTGAACAGAGAGAAAGAGGAGTACTTGTGGCACCTTAGAGACTAACATTTATTTGAGCATAAGCTTTCATGGGCTAAACCCCACTTCATCGGATGCACGCAGTGGAAAATACAGTAGGAAGGTGTGGACAGAGGACATGAAAAAATGGGTGTTGCCATACTAACTATAAGGAGAGTAATCAGTTAAGGTGGGCTATAATCAGCAGGAGGAAAAACTTTTTGTAGTGATAATCAGGATGACCTATTTCCAACAATTGACAAGAAGGTGTTAGTAACAGTAGGGGAAAAAATTAGCATGGGGAAATAGGTTTTACTTTGTGTAATGACCCATCCACTCCCAGTCTGTATTCAAGCCTAATTTAATGGTGTCCAGTTTGCAAATTCATTCCACTTTGGCAGTTTCTCGTTGGAGTCTGTTTTTTGAAGTTTTTTTGTTTTGTTTTTGTTTTTTTTGGAGTATTGCAACTTTGAGGTCTGTAATCAAGTGACCAGGGAGGCTGAAGTGTTCTCCAACTGGTTTTTGAATGAATCTCTCGGACACAGGCCAGTCCTTGCTTACAGACAGCCCCCCAACCTGAAGCAAATACTCACCAGCAACCACACAACAAAAACACTAACCCAGGAACCTATCCTTGCAACAAAGCCCGTTGCCAACTCTGTCCACATATCTATTTGGGGACACCATCATAGGACCTAATCACATCAGCCACACTGAGGCTTGTTCACCTGCACATCTACCCATGTGCTTTATGCCATCTTGTGCCAGCAATGCCCCTCTACCACGTACATTGGCCAAACCAGACAGCCTCTACGCAAAAGACTAAATGGCTACTTTTAATCTAATTTAACAAAGGTGGAAAAATTTAGGTGGCATTTACATTAGTTTTTGTTGTTATGAACTTTACATGTATGCCAAGTCTACCTTCTGGAAATGTTATTTTAACAGCAACTTTGTTTTTTGCCAATACTTTGACTTCTTCTTTGGACGTTCTTCAGTAGGTTGATATTGTATTGAAAGTGCCCAAGGTCAGTCTGAGTTGTAAATCAGAATTAATTAATTTCCTTGCTTTTAAGTTGATCACTGTGGGACTATCCTGTGTGCGAAGGAATGAAGGAAGGCATGTTTACAAATATTGTCATGTTAACAGGAATCGCCTACGCAATGTTTGAAACATTCATGATTATTTGTACCTAATTACATCTTCAAGGCAAGGCCACATGAAGGTAGTCCGGGGCCTGAGTACAACCATGGCTCCGCCACCATACCATGGCCCTGCCTGTCTTCACATTTTGAAAATTGTCTTCATAATTCTGAGGGCTAGAAATTTTTTTTAAATAAAAGCTGAAATTATGATGTCAATATGTGATTCCAAGAGCTGCGTCCATAAGCGCATGCCTTATGGCTTAATCTGGCCTTACTTAAAGATATTTAATATTAGAAAACTTAGTCTGTCCTGTTTGTTGCAGGTGTAGGGTCAGGAAGGTAAGTCATAAGTCAAGGAGCAGGAACTTGGGTAATGCTGCAAACTAATGTAACTCTACATTTAGTCAGAGTTATGTAAATAACCCTTCTGAGATATTATTCTTTTTCAGTATTAAGGTGGAGCTATTATTAAGGCTGCCCAATACTTGCCATTGTAAGACCCCGTTTTCTGTTGTTTGTTGCTTTACTAAACTTTAACCATTCATGTTGAAATTTCCATGCCAGCCATCTGTCTCAGGTTGAAGTTGTGTTGGAAAATTTAAGCTAAACCAGTTCAACCATTTCCAAGAAGGAGGCTAGGGAAATATATTGTTTTGCCCATGTTAAAAAAAATTAAGACCTTGTATTAGAAATTTTCTAGCATCCCCATGCTTTGAAGCAGGGCACTAGAATTTGGCGGCCTTTGTGTCAGGGATGAGTTTCTTGCAGTACTGTACTTGTGAAAATCTGGCCAAGTTATAAGGCTTTGAAAAACTGCAATTAGCACAGGGTATGTCTACACTACGGGATAATTCCGATTTTACATAAACTGGTTTTATAAAACAGATTGTATAAAGTCGAGTGCACATGGCCACACTAAGCACATTAATTTGGCGGTGTGCATCCATGGTCCGAGGCTAGCGTCGATTTCCGGAGCATTGCACTGTGGGTAGCTATTCCATAGCTATCCTATAGTTCCCGCAGTCTCCCCCGCCCCTTAGAATTCTGGGTTGAGAGCCCAGTGGCTGATGGGGCAAAAATAATTGTCGCGGGTGGTTCTGGGTAAATGTCGTCAGTCATTCCTTCCTCCGGGAAAGCAACGTCAGACAATCGTTTCTCGCCCTTTTTCCCTGGATTGCCCTGGCAGACCCCATAGCATGGCAACCATGGAGCCCGTTCAGCTTTTTTTACAGTCACCGTATGTGTACTGGATGCCACGGACAGAGGCGATACCCCAGCATTACACAGCAGCATTAATTTGCTTTTGCATGATAGCAGAGATGGTTACCAGTCATTCTGTACTGTCTCTTGCCAGTGTAATTTGGCAATGAGATGACTGTTATCTGTCCTTCTGTGCTGTCTGCTGCTTTCGTGGGTGCCCCTGGCTGAGATCGGCCGGGGGCACAAAAGCAAAACTGGGAATGACTCCCCGAGTCAATCCCTCCTTTATAGTTTCTAAAAACAGAGTCAGTCCTACCTAGAATTTGGGGCAAGTGTATTAGAGAAGCAGTGTATCAGAGCACAGCTGCTCCGTGTCAGATCCCGCAGAAATGATGAGCTACATGCCATTCACGGGAGGTGCACCTGCAACAACCCCATCCGTTGCTTCCCTTCTCCCCCAACCTTCCTGGGCTACCGTGGCAGTGTCCCCACCATTTGTGTCATGAAGTTATAAAGAATGCAGGAATAAGAAACACTGACTTGTTAGTGAGATAAAATGAGGGGGAGGTAGCCCCCCATGCTATGACAGTCCAGGCAGGACATTAAGCGGTGCGGGGAAGAGGAGCCCAGCATGCCGCTGCTATGATAGTCCAGGCAGTACAGAATCTTCCCTTTACACAGGAAAGGGAGGGGGCTGATGGAGACCGGGAATCATTCCTATTTTTACCCAGGCGCCCCTGAGGCCAGCCAGGGGTATTCAACAGTTATCAAACATGTACCGTCTGCCACCAGGGAGGGGAGAGGAGCGGGTACTGCTCTTCACTGCTGCAGCATCACGTCTACCAGCAGCATTCAGTAGACATAGGGTGACACTGAAAGAAGTCAAGAAACGATTTCTTTCCCTTTTCTTTCACGTAAGAGGGAGGAGTAAATTGACGATCTGTTCCCTGAACCACGCTGGACAATGTGTTTGAACCTACAGGCATTGGGAGCTCAGCCAAGAATGCAAATACTTTTTGGAGACTGCTGGGGACTGTGGGATAGCTGGAGTCCTCAGTACCCCCTCCCTCTCTCCATGAGCGTCCATTTGAGTCTCTGGCTTCCCGTTACGCTTGTCACACAGCACTGTGTAGCCTGTAGATTTTTTTTTCAAACGCTTTGGCATTTCGTCTTCTGTAACGGAGCTCTGATAGAACAGATTTGTTTCCCCATACAGCGATCAGATCCAGTATCTCCCGTACGGTCCATGCTGGAGCTCTTTTTGGATTTGGGACTGCATTGCCACCCGTGCTGATCAGAGATCCATGCTGGGCAAACAGGAAATGAAAATCAAAATTTCTCGGGGCTTTTCCTGTTTACCTGGCCACTGCATCCGAGCTGAGATCGCTGTCCAGAGCGGTCACAGTGGTGCACTGTGGGATACCGCCTGGAGGCCAATACCGTCTATTTACAGCCGCACTAACCCTAATCCGATATGGTAATACTGATTTTAGCGCTACTCCTCTTGTCGAGGAGGAGTACAGAAACCGATTTAAAGAGCCCTTTATATCGATATAAAGGGCCTCGTAGTGTGGACGGGTACAGGGTTAAATCAGTTTAACGCTGCTAAAATTGGTTTAAACGCATAGTGTAGACCAGGCCACATGCTCAGTAGAGACTTGCTCGAGTTTGATAACTAAAATCTCCAGATTCCATCCTCATTAAACGTGCTTCAGCCCCTCATGGCTCCTATGTGTGACTAGGCTGCGCATATGCTATTTCCCCCCAGATAGGTTTTTCCCAAGATCATCCTTTTTTTTGAGACAGCTGGCCTAGGAAATCTGTAAGGGTACTCAATGCACAGTGCCAGCTGTATGGATCTAGGATCATTCTGGATGTCCCTTCCTCCCATCTCCCCCCCCCTTTTTTTTTTTTTTAACTCTGAGGTAGCAAATTAAAAGAACACTTAAGGTTGCAAAGTCAAGTGCTCAAAAATTAGGAAATGCCAGTGTGAGGGTCAGGGCTGCATAGCCTTTTCGGTCATGGTCTATGAAGTAGCCCTTCAGTGCAGGGCAGCGTGGCCTCACAGCCAGAGTCTACAGCGCCGATCTTTGGTGCAGGGCAGTGAGGCCAAGCGGCCAGAATCTATAGTGTTGGGTTTCCCCTTATGGGATGTGGCAGCCCTGGTAGGGGGGCCTGGGCCCACTCGACTCTTCCAGGCCCCGACCTAGGGCCCTAACAGTGGCATAGCGGCTTGCCACTGACTCAGTGGGGGGGTCCTGCCTGGGGAAACTCGGCATGTTTCGGTAGGAGGTACCACTCTGTTACCCTCCCTGGGTCACTTCCTACCAGAGTCTGTGTTGGGGTTTCCCATGAGATGTCGAGTCCTCTGTGTTCAGCAGGGCCAGTTGTCTAAGGGTTCCTCCAGTTGACGGGGTGCAGGCAGGCCATGGACGGCTTCGTTTCCCGGTGCAGTCAGAGGCTGTGGCTGACCGTCTGTGGGAGCTTCCCAGGCAGGTCCTTCCCCTGCAACTTCCAGCCCAGAAAGAGCTGGGCTCCCTGCCTTTGTACTACTAGAGCATTTGGCGCATGCCCAGTCCCGCCAGGGAGGCGGGACTTCTGCTGTCAATAACATGGGCTTAACCAGTCTGGGCTAATGCGTGGTAAGCAGACCCTGTCACAGCCAGATTTAAAGTTGCCTTTGTGCATGTGTGTCTGTTTGATACATGATTGCATAGTGGTTTTTTTCCCCAGGACCTCTGCCTCATTCAGTATAAAGTATGGGCTTGCTTAGGGAATGAATCAGGGTTGTATGGTAAAGGAGGCTGTTGACCGTAGGATACAAGTTGGAAGGTGTGTCATGAATGAGGCAGAGAACTGCAGGAAGGGAAAGGAGCATTTCATAGTTAAGACAGTTGACAGCTGCCCTGGAGAATTGGATACTATCCCTGTGTCCTATGTGATGCTGGCCAAATTATTTAAAACAGACTGTGGCAGGTGGGGACTTGAATAGAGTGAGGAGAAAACTTCTATGGTCAAATAGAGTAGAAGAAAAATCTTAGGTCCCATTCAGAAGGCAGCAAAAGATCATTCCTCAGTAAGAAATCTGCATTCATGCCTGGAGCTCTTGAAGACTTAGAAGGTTTCTGTGGATGGCTGATAAGCAGGAAAAACAGCCTTGGGCCATATGTGCTCCCTCTGCTGAGAACATGATCAACATCTGAAATGATGTTAAGTCTGAGAGTCACAAATATGGATACTTGAGGGAAAAACTAGCTGGCGTCCAGGACAACTGGAGGAACACTCGCCATGTGGAGACCATAGTGTGTGCGTTTCTGAATGTGAGAGCTGACAGAACAGCAGGGAGTACAGCGAAGTCACAGGAATAATCGACTTGTTCGCAGGATTGGTAGCACCTTGGTCTGGATCACAAATCTTTAATTCAGTTAAACATTTTCCATTTACAACCTAACCATATTGATGGCTTTGGGAACACTTTGTCCTCCAATTCAATCCACATTTGTTGGTGTTTCAAGTTCCCTAAGTTTGCACGCTTATTTATAAGAGATGGACGTTTAAAATAGTCTCCCTCTTTTTTAATCACAAGCCACTATCTTAAATTTTAAATAATGCTGAATAATTTTGCAACATTGAAAAGTCAGAGCCCTGATGTGGACAGCCACATCACATAAAGTGTGGACTGCTGTCACTACCATTTAATATTTCCCCCAGAATCATATGTATTAGATCTTATCTCTTCCATCCTGTCACTTTCACGACATAAAACAGAGAGATAATCTTGTACAATAATCTTGACTAATGTATTGCAACATTTTGCAGTAGTCTTCAACATTTCATGGCACATAGTATATATGGCCTAAGCAAAGTGAAAGTTAATGGTATACATACAGGTTTTCTAAGTGTGTGCCATGGCATTGTCTGAGAGTCAATATGTGATAATTCCATTCATTTGGAGGAATGCCATGTGCTATTAAATGTTGTAGCCTCCTAACATGTCCCATAAATTCTATTCTGTTGTCATTCCTCACATGGTACCGTGAAACAGGTAAGTGAGTGATATCACCCATGTTTCTGTCACACATGTAAACATTATATATAATCCAGTGTATTCTATTCACTGGATTATAGACCTAAAGTCCTTGATTTATGGGATACCTCTGAGTACTAGGTTTATGAACCTGGATCTCTGATTATCCAAACAGCAACACCAAGCACATCTGAGGATATGCCCTTCAGAAAATTCCATATTATAAATGCCAATAGCATGAGGCTGTGAAGTGACATGTTTTAGAATGGCAGATTACTACCATAATGTCACAATTATGACTTACTGTGGGTATATCTAACATCTTAAGCACAAGTACTCCTTAAAGATCTGTTCCACAGATTTCTGAAAGGTGTGGCAAATTTGCATTTGAATCTTAAGGGCTACAGCTGGGATAGACATGCAGACTAGAACTCTGCTTGAACTAGTGCACTAAAAACAGCTGAGTGGCCACAGTGGGTCAGGATAGTTGCCAAAGAACAAATCTGCCAAACACCCCTGGGGGCACGGTCTGGTGGCTAGCCGGAGCTGTCGCCCATACTACCATGGCAACACTGCTGTTTTTAGTGTGCTAGCTCCTGCAGATCTAGTCTGTCTACCTGCACTAGGAAGTCCACTCCCAGTTGTTGTGTAAACATACCCTTAAGGTTCAAATACAATTTTGCCACCCCTTTCAGAAAACTGTGGGCTGGGTCTTTGAGCAGAGCTTTATCCCTGCAGACTGACAAAAAAGATTACAATAAAAACAAAATATAACTCCCAAGCACATGAAAAGCACAGCTATGCTTGGCAATAATTTATACCTTTGTTTGTGTCCTCGGGCCAAAATAGGTGGGCATTGAGATTGACCTCTCCTCTCTCTCCGAGAGGTGGACCCTCCAGAAGTTAATTGGGTGATGTGACGAAGCTTGCCCCAGTGCTGCGAGTGCTTTTTCTCTACCACTCTGTGTGGATAGAAGATTTAATTTCTCTGCACTGTCAATGCTGCATCTTTCACAAGCATTTTGTTCTTTTGAATATAAAAAAGAAATTTCACAGCCTGTTATTCAGAGAAATTGTCCTTCCTTTCCAGATCTAAGTAAAAACAATTTTATTAGAGAGAGGGGAAAAAAAGCTAGATGCTATTAAAATATGCTTTAAGAAATATAAAATGAAAAAGTTTTTTTATAAAATAAAGCTCTTTCTATAAAACAAAAATTAACAAGGAAACCATAAAAAGGGAGGAGGGATACCTTCTATTTTTAGAGTAAAAGACACGTTCTAAAACATGTTATAAAATATGTAAGCAGGTATTTCCCAAAATAGTTGCACAGCAGTGTAAGTGCTATAATATCTACGCAATTCACAGATACACATGAAAGTTGCTAATGTGGTGGTTGCTAAAACTAGAATACTTTGTAGTTAGCAATTTGATGTTAAGAACAAACACAATTTTCATTGGTTCTTCCCCCACAATAGTTACCGTTTGTCAGTGGAAAAATGATGTTGCACAAAGGTAGGCCAAAGAACTGTTTGTTAATTGATGATGAACTTGTGTTGTGGGGATGCAAATTGCTCTCAAGACTAAATCATCCATAATGAAATTGCCTTGCTGTTGCTCACTTAAGAGCTGTGCATATGGTTTGCTGACCCATGAACAATGGTGCCAAGTATCAGAGGGATAGCCGTGTTAGTCTGGATCTGTAAAAGCAGCAAAGAATCCTGTGGCACCTTATAGACTAACAGACGTTTTGGACATGCATCTGACGAAGCGGGTATTCACCCATGAAAGCTCAAGCTCCAAAACGTCTATTAGTCTATAAGGTGCCACAGGATTCTCTGCTGCTTGAACAATGGTGCGTAACTCCTATATTGGGTACTGCAAAAGCAATGTATTCACAGAGCTCTCTCTTATGACTGAAAAATAACTATCCATCCTTTCTTTCTGCGGAGAACCACTAAACACTTCTCTGTGTCATTTACCTCTAACTTCAGTGCCATTTGAGTTTGCTCTACTACATTAACAAAACATAAGAGATTGTCTATGTAGCAAAACTCAGTCTTAGTTATACATTCAAACATGCACGGTGGGGTATTCTTATCTATTTTGTTTTAATCATTCACATGATTGTATAAATTCCTAGCACTGTGTTGCTGAGACCTGCCAGACATGTCAGTCTAAAGCCGTGGTTCTCAACCAGGAGTCCAGGGGGCCCCTGGAGGGCCATGAGCAGGTTTTGGGGTGGCTGCCAAGCAGGGCTGGCATTAGATTTGCTGGGACCCAGGGCAGAAAGCTGAAGCCCCACTGCATAGGGCTTAGCCCAGGGCTGAAGCTAAAGCCTGAGCAAGTTAGCGTCACAGGGCCCCATGTAGTGTGGGACCCCAGGTAATTGCCCTGCTTGGTACCCGCTAACGCTAGCCCTGGCTTTTATATACAGAAAAACAGTTGGTGTGGAAGAGGTGGACCGTGGAGTTTTTATAGCATGTTAGGGGGGTCTCAGAGAGAAAAAGGTTGAGACCCCCCTAGTCTAAAGTAACACTGCTTTTACAGTGACCCTCTTCTGTCTTATGCTTATTCAGAGTAAGTTCTACTGATCAGGTTGATTTGCAATCAGTTCTAAAAAATTAGCATGCTACATCTTGGGGGTTATTCCATCCAATCTGTATATGTATAGCTCATAACGTGCTGTTCAAGAAATTAATTTCCGATTTAGATACCTTCTGTTTCCCTCATAATGTAAGTAAATAAATAATGGCAGTTATGACAAGCTACAAAAAAAAGTTAACAAAATATTCTTCCTGGACATGCAGCCAGTTAATGGCTGTTACTATGATGCAGCCACAAGGCAAGCGTGGGCTAAATTGAACATTTAAACTAACATCTGTTATAGAGCTTGTGATATGTGACCTAAATACTAAGTGGAGGCTTTTTACCCAACAGCCCCAACAGCATCATTACTTGAAACCAGAGGAAGGTGTAGGAGATGTAGGGAAATGCATACACATAAGAAGTCTAGTAACTTACATTTCCAAAAGATGATATATTGCATTTGTCAATAAACATCATCTGACATCACACGTCAGTCATGCTCCTCTTTCAGAATATTTTTCTCTTCAATCTTAGTATATATACTGTATTTACAAGAAAACTTGTACCCTTTTGCCCAGACCAGTAACAATCTGAAAGCTCATATGGTGAGAAACCTCTTTTTTAAAATTTTAAAAAAAATATTGTATTTTAATATGCAGTCTTTGAAGGCTAAAAGAAGGCTGTCACTATTGAGGGGAAAAAATCTTTAACTGTTTTATTACTTGTAATGCATTCAAAACAAAAAAGTTCTGTCTGCTTTCAAATTAGATTTATCTACAGTTTCAAATTTTGTTTTATATGCTGCTATTTATGGAGAGTGATACAGTTTATGTGTATATCTTGGTCCTAAATGGATTTGTGGAGCTGATTGGTGAGATTGGCGTACTCATGCACTGCTTTGTAACGTGTGCATTCTCCTCCATTTGTTCTAAGAAAATAAAATGGAGATATGCCTATCTCATAGAACTGCAAGGGAGCCTGAAGGGTCATTGCGTCCAGCCCTCTGCTTTCACTAGCAGTACCAAGTGCTGATTTTGCCCCAGATCCCTAGGTAGCCCCCTCAAGGATTGAACTCACAACCCTGGGTTTAGCAGGCCAATGCTCAAACCACTGAGTTATCCCTCTCCTTCCTCCCCCCCACCCCGTGTTCTGAAACACGTTCTATGTTGGAATAGCACAGATTCAGAGCTTTGCTGTTCAGCCATAAGTATGTCTGTCCATTGTGTTCAGTGATGATGTCATAGCATCTGGTGTATTCTCGTGTGGCTGTCTTTGTATAGTGTAATGATTGCATCTTTGAAATCTCAAGGAATTTTCTGTTTCCCAGATATCCTTACTAATGTTAAGAATCCTGTGGCACCTTATAGACTAACAGACGTTTTGGAGCATGAGCTTTTGTGGGTGAATACCCACTTCGTCAGATGCATGCATGCATGCATGCATCTGACGAAGTGGGTATTCACCCACGAAAGCTCATGCTCCAAAATGTGTTAGTCTATAAGGTGCCACAGGATTCTTTGCTGCTTTTACAGATCCAGACTAACACGGCTAACCCTCTGATACTTAATAATGTTGTATAGATAGTTGACAGTTTTGGAGCCTTCATGTTAAAGATTTCTGTTGGTCTGCTGTCTTTGTCTGGTGATTTACTTTACTTCATTTGTTTCGTAGCTTTTACCACTTCGTCAGTGGTACGTAACTGGATAACTTCTTCATGTCTGGGGTGGTGGGTTACTTTCTCTAGCACCTGTGGGTAGGTAGTGGAGGGGAAGGTCGCGTAGTTCATAAAGTGCTGCATCCATTGTTCAGAGATAACCAAGGACAAGAGAAAGGTAGATCCATCTGAACACTTTAGTGAAGCTGGTCCCAATTTTGATGTGCCAGAAATTGCCATCAGTGTGTCATAAACCACCCTTTGGTGTTGGTTATTGGCATAGTGAATATGTAGTTATTTGAATGAATGGATCACTTAATTTTGTGTGCGTGTTCTTTGTCTTTTATTTATGATTTTGCAGCTACATTCAGTTTCTGACCCTCCCAACCCTGGTTTCCGTGTGTATGTGCATTTCTCTTCCTGATGCTTCTTGCTCTAACATTCCTCTGGAACCACAGAGCTTGAATTTGGGACTCAAAGGGACTTGTAAATGTCCCTTTTAACTACAACTGGCAGCTTGAACTTTTTGCTTGTGTACCCTGACCCTCCCTTGGTTAGTTCCTTTCTAAGACTAAAGTCGAATGGAGATGTTTCTTTCTTGGTTGATGGCCTCACCTGTGGGGATGGGGGGGAGGGTGTGGGTAAGAACAGCAATAAATAAATTTACTGTAACAGTATATGTGATCTAGGGACCCCTTGATCCCCCCCCTGGCAGAGGGGATAGGAGGTGTGTAGGGCTTTATAGGGATCCCCTGGGATGGAAATATACAGACTAGTTCACCAAAGCGTAGCATGTGAGATCTCTGCTGAGAGCCAGTAGCCCACTGGTTGTCATAACCATTGCAAAATGTATGTGGATGATATTTAAGAAGTTAGGTACCTGTCCCAAAAATTTTGTTCTTAAGGTCTTGAAATTCAGGCAGGTCACCAGGAGGTGCCATACCTCCTGCCTGAAAGGAACGTTTCTGATGTAACAGGCACCTGTCTCCCTGTTTGGTCGCTTGTGTATTACCTTGCCAGGCATATATGCAGATTTGCATACTGAACCACAAGCAAAATAAGAGATTTCCTCTCTTGTAGATAGGGCCTCCCCTGCTGTTTGCACAATCTCTATTCATAAACAAAGGATAGTTCTGGTATGTCTTGGGGTGCAAGGAAACACACAAGTCCTTTACCAAGAAGCCAAGCTGACAGCGTATCTCTCTCATGAAAGGAGGCTCATAGCTAGTCTGGCTGTAAAACATTGTAAAGATGCTGGGTTAGCTCATGTCCTGTAGAATATTGTACCTTGTTGGTTAAGTCTAGGCTCTAGAATGTGCAGTTGTGACTTTGGTTTGATATGTAACCATTTCTTTCCAATACTTGTACATGCTACTACTTGATACTCTATGCTGTGTTAAATAAACTTGTACTTGATTTCATTTTAAACATATCTGAAGTGTGGTGTGTTAAGTAGCGATCTGAGGTGGAACTGGTAACCTGGGATATATTGTTCCTTTGGAAGCAGCAGCAAATGTGTGAATACTGTGAACGTCCAGTGGACTGTGGGCTGGACACTCCAGAGAGCGGCTGGGAGGGCTCGAGGGTTGGAGTGTGCCTCTCACTAACCTGTAGTGAGACAATTGGGCCTGCGAGGCCTAGAAGGGAGAGCTTGTGTTGCATGGGGCCAGGGGAGTTGGTGGGTGACCCCTGCTAGGCATGCTAAGGTCATGATAGCTTGTTGCCTCACAACACTGGGTGCCCCCAGTAAGCATCCCAGTATGTAAGATCACATGGCCCAACTGATTTTTTTTTTTCCATTTAGCATTAACACGTGTGTGTGTATAAACAATCTTGTGAAACTCTGCCCTTTCCAGGAATTCATTTATTTGTACAATGTATGCTGTGTTTGGAGAAGATTCAGGTTGTCAGCCCAACAAGTCCCACCTCGTGGTGAGGGTTGAGGGAGTGTGTGGTCTACTACATGCCACTACAGCAGATCAGTTTATTGACCAGGGATGGCCATGCTGCTGCTCTCCATACAGCGACAGTCCTCCTGGGTATAAGAAGTAGGAGAGCTACACCTTGGTGATGGTTCTTGGTTCTGGTACCAAATGATATACTCTTCCTTACTGCCTCCTCCAGATAAAACCCATACTCCAGCCATAAATGATCCAATTTAGCAGTTAATTTCTTTTAGTTCAGATGTTGTGATTTCCCCGATCGCCCAGTATAATTGCAAATTTTCTTTTCTGCTCACAACTCCTCTTTATGAACTTGGTCAGATCGTATATGGCTGTGCTTACATGTTCCGATGTCTCCTGCCCCTTTGTCAATTTACTAGTTTGAGCCCTCTACACACATCAAACAGCCAACTTAGGAATTATCTCTAAAGAGTGAAACTCTTATGCTAGAGGCAGCTAGCTCACAGGAATGTTGATGTCATTTATGATACTAGCAATATGTGAGACCAGTGCGAAAACATCAGTTAAGGAAGAAAAAATTGATTAAAATAAAAATTTTCCCTTCAGGCCTTCAGCCAACCATGGAATAAAACTAAGATCGCTGATATGTTTATAAGAGATTTATAGGTCTTTTGTGCAAAGCGCTGTAGTGTGACTTTTAGTTTACAGGTAATTGATCTATGACCCTGAGGAATTTGGTACAATATCTCTTACAATTGGCCATGAGAAAGCTACTGTGAGTATAATGTAACCTGTTTTCATAAAAGATCAAATGATCATGTTAATTTAAAAAAAAATCTAAAATGATTTGTAAATGGTTTTATTCAAAATCAGACAAAACAACTCCTCTCCCTCCCCCAGCCCCCAAAATCCCTTGCATTTTGGAGTTGTGAGCAAAAATATTGTAGTGTTTATCTCTGCAGTTTTATTTTATTTTTTGCACTGATACTACTCACATAACCATTCAGATTATTTTTTTAAAGCAGTCGAAATATGAATTCAAACCTAGGCTTGCTTTTCAAGTTTCAGGTGGAAGCGAAGTTAGTGTTAGATTGTTTAGATTCTGACCACCTCCCTTGTGGTGTAATAATACCACCAAACCCTTATGTAGCACTTTTCATCAGTAGATCTCAAAGGTATAGCTCTAAACTGCTGCAGTTGTGAACAGCAGCTCATCAATAGAGCTAACAGCCACCTGGTTTAAATTGGAAGGAGTTTGATGACAAGGTATTCTCAGTGTTCGGTTCCAGAGACAAGGGCCTTTATCCCTTGTTTCCACAGAGTAAGGGCTGGCTTTAAGGGGTAGCTGGCAAGGTAATTTTTATTGCCTCTTTCATAGAGAGAGATCCTTTATATGCTTCTATAAAAATTTTTACAGCACCTAGAGAACTAGATATCCATTTATGATATTTAAATAAAATACATGGAAACTGAGTCTGGGCACACTTATGTTTAAATTTTGATTAAGCCTGGAGTGGAGTGTGTGTGAAATTGTTCCATTTTTCTGATATGAAGAACATCCAATTACACAGTCAGAAATACTCCACTCACAATCATGAAGCAGGTCAATGAACACAATATCTTAAAAATAAATTTTGAATTTTCCTATATCTGTGCCTATGTGATGAGCTTCTATTGATCAAAGTAGAATATACAAAAATATTTTGGACATAATGGACCAATAAAAGTCTGATATTTGGCTGGGAGTTTTGTAAAGGAGGATCTCTGAGCTGTGAGGAGGGAAACAGACTACTTTAATGTCTCAGTTTTAATTATGGTCAGTGTTTCTTTCCCAAGATTAACGAGCCAGTTAGTAGACATCAGGTATGGTGTACTCACAAAATGAATTCCTATGTGACACTTTTAAATATTCTTACTAAAGCCAGACATTGTGTCCTCACTATGTAATTTCTTTTTAGTGTCATTGAAATGCTGATAGAGGAACTCAAGAATGCTTGGAGCAGAGAACCCCATTGGTAGCAGAGGATGAAACAGAACAGATCAAAACATAAGCCAATAGACAATCTCAACATCAAATTTACCCTGCAGAGAATTATCTTTAGCCCTGATTTGGATACAAGTCAAAGTGTGTGGGTGGGTGGTGATGGGGAATGGATTGAGAGAAAGGTACAGGAGTTGTTGAGCCTATGGATGGTCTAATAATAATAATTTATAGAACTGTCAGAACATTTTTTTCTTTTTTTCTACAGAAAGTGTTTTCTTTTACCTAACCACTATAGAATGAGTCAGAACAACTTTTCAACAGATGGTAGAAGAGCCATATAAGTTAAAGATCCAGGTTCTTATAACTTAAGGTAAAGATCATGTTTGAAAACATTTTTCAAGAAATATTTAAGGATTTCTGCATTCCCACCTATCTTTTGTTGATTATCTTAATTTGATGGAAATGTTCTAACCAACTCTACTGATTTGTTTGTGAACTGGGGATAAAACAGTTTTTTGTGATGAGTGATAAATTGGTGGATCAGTCATACTTCTGGAAATTGACACTCTGACCCAAAATTACTTAGTTTATGAGATTCTGGAGAGTTTGGAGATTTAAGTTAACAGAAGCTTCTTTTTAAGAGCAACAGCTGTGGCAGATAGGATGGGAGTACAAAAATAGATATTGACAAGAAGAAAAGGGAGCATGAAAAGACAGTTCTAATCTGAAAAATGATACCATGAATGGCATTGTTGAGTGATATATTTTTTTATCTCACTGATTTCCAGATGACTTGTAAAATTAGGAGATTTAAAGAGATGGCTTTTCTAATTGCCAGCCCTGCAAATGTAACCTAGAATCTAGAAGTCAAGCTCTGTTCTTTCTGGCTCATTCTTCACCAAGAATAAAGATTCTTCAATCAGAATTCAAGTGCTGATTGAGCAATGCACTTGAGTGTTGATGTCAATGGGAGTATTCATGTGTTCCAAGTCAAGCTTGTGCTGAAGTCCTTTGCTGGATCAGAGTGTTAGTCTGGATCTGTATCAACAGAACTGTGAACTAACACGGCTACCCCTCCGATACTTGACAGGTTCTGTTGATGTTGCTCAAGAGGGAACAGTATGCAGTTCGTTGTCCTGCAATTCTCTTTGGCTCTGCTGGGTTAACATGAGTTGAGTCAGGAGAATAAACACAAAATGACCATGAGTACACATGGGTGTAATGAGTAAAGCATTTCTATCTAGACAGAATGGCCTCAAGTACTTATTAAATATATTGTTTTAGATAACCAAGAAGTTGTAATCATTATTAAAGCATAATACACAATTTTTTTAAATGGCATAACATTTTGTGTGTGTGTGTGTGTGTATATATGTATATCTGTGTGTATGTAATATTAGTTTTCATTTAATTAAGGCGCCCTTCTGCTGCCCATACATAGACTAGGGTACCATTCAAGCAGTCACCCAAATAAGATCAGCTGGATTTAGGTGGAGGAAGGTACTATTTAACAAGGACAGCAGAATCTAGCCCTTAGAAACGTGTGTGTGTGTGTGTGTGTGTGTGTGTGTGTGTATACACCCACACACACCAGACTATTATATGTTGACCATTATATATACTATATGTATAGTCCATTTAACACACCAAAAGCAAACTTTATTTTAGAAATGAGTTATTTTTGATATCTGCGCAGCTTTAAATATTAAAAAATGTTAAATATGTGCCAGCTGTAGCTTTTCAGTAGCATTTATTTGTCATTTTGCTGCCTTTCACTTTAACAGTTTGTTTTTCTTATTTTTTAGGAAGAAGTAGAAATTGGTGGAATTATAAACTCAAATCTGAAATTTTTAAATAGGCAGTTACATTAAAAAGCCAGACTAACTGCAGATTGTCATAGTATAATTCCCAAATCTGGACCTTAGCGTCCAGGATATGGGTACTAGCATAAAGTCCTCTAAGCTTAATTACCAGCTTGGATTCTGTAGCGCTGCCACCAATCAGGAATTCCAGGGCCTGATACCCTCTGGTCCCCCCAAAATCTTCCCTGGGGACCCCCAAGACCCAGATTCCTTGAGTCTCAAAACAAAGGGGAATAAACCATTTCCCTTCCCCCTCCTTTCTTCCTCCCAGCTCTTTCCCGCCCTGGGTACACTAGGAGACCACCGTGATTCAACTCCTTGAATCACCACACCAAGAGGAATGTTACCTTCCCCCTCCCTTCTTCCCCGGAGAGAGATACAGAGATAAATGCAGAGAGCAGGTTTTTCCTCCCCCCCCTCGCTTTCCTTTCTCCCACCAATTCCCTGATGAGTGCAGACTCCCTTCCCTGGAGTCTTACAAAAGGTAACCAAAAAATCAATTAGATTCTTAAAAAAAAAAAAAAAAAAAAAAAAAAAAGGAAAACTTTATTAAAGAAGGAAAAACATAAAAATTGTCTCTGTAATCGAGATGGTAAATATACAGGGTTTTTTAGCTTATAGACAATAGAAAGAAGCTTTCTCCAGCAGAAACACAATTTAAGTTACTTCCAGCAAGTACACATCTGCAAATAAAGAAAAGCAAGTTAAAAGACTATAACCGCCTTTTTACTTACTCACTATTCTGAATAGATAAGAGACTGTAGCAGGGAGATTGGCAGAAACCTGGCTGCACCTCTAGTCCCGTCCAGGACCCAGAGAGAAACGCATAAACCCAAAACCCACAAACAAAGGCTTCCCTCCACCTAGATTTGAAAGTATCTTGTTTCCTGATTGGTCCTCTGGTCAGGTGTTTGGGTCCCTATTTGTTAACCCTTTACAGGTAAAAGAGACATTAACCCTTAACTATCTGTTTATGACACAGGTGCATCGTGCTGATGGTAGAGCAGTTATTTTTAAAAGTTTCATGTAGGAGGGATGGAGGCTGAGTAACAACAGAGGTCCAGAAAATACGTGGTTTGAAGTGCAAAAGCATTTACTTGTCATTCAAAAAAAAATCATAACTTTCCTAAACTTGGAAACATGTTAGGGTTGCCTACGTTCATTCTTTTAAGAAAACAAGAATGACTAAGATGTCCTACTTAGTCTCTGCTTTCTATTGAGTGTTTGACTCTTAGGTCTATTGTATACTAGGAATTTTCCCACCATTGTGAACTCAAGTTCAGCAAAATCGGTGTTGGGAATGTTAATTCTAGTGAAGATGGCCTGCTGGCTCCTGATACCATATCATCTATACTTAGCTGGAGTGTATCTAATTTTCTGTAGTGGAAAAAAGGCTTGATTTTGCATAAAAAGCACATTCAGCAGTTCACGGTTGAACCGCTGGGTAACATTTATTATGTAATCATTTCTACAGCATGTATATTTACACAGCACTTTATAAAATATCAACCAAGACTCTTCATAGCTCTGAACTGCATGTTGTATTCAGACTTCTGGAAGTTATCAAAGATATTGTACAGAAAATGAGTTGTAATTTAGATTGTGGTAGCACCTAAATTACATTTGATACTTTTCAAACTCAGATGGTGATACAGTCCCTGCCCTGAAGAGCATACAATCTTTCAGTTCAAAACAGTATTTTTTATTTAATACTACTTTTGGCAGTGTAGTTTGGAAATTAACCACAAAAGAAACATGTTGGGGGTTGGTTAGATTTCCAGTGTATAGATGACTGCTGTAATTTCGTAAGTGTATGCTGGTAAACATTGGAATCAGACGGACCCCAAAAAAAGGAGAAAGGGAAATAAATTGCCGAGGAAGCTGCATTCAGGAATGACAAAGCCATCTTCTCCATGAAAAGTTAATCTGCCTTCTACTTCCTCTTATTTGCTCGCTCCACAGAACTGAGTAAACCTGCCAAATCAATATTTCCACTGTAAGAAAGGAAATATTGAGATTGAGCAGATTGACTTGCTGGAGTCATGGCATTAGCAATAGCCTAAAACTAGGTTGTGTGAAAAACAGTTTTCCATATATTTTGGGCTTTGGTGTTCAATAGTTACAACAGAATAATAAAATGTAAAAATAGCACGGAGTTGTCGGTCAATTGTACGTCGTCTTTGCAGGGCTGGGTCCAGCTCTTTTGCCACCCCAAGTGGTGAAGGGAAAAAAAAAGGCACTTTGGCGGCTGCTCTACAGCGCTGCTTCATTCTTTGGCAGCAATTCGGTGTCTGGTCCTTCCCTCCGAGAGGGACTGAGGGACCGGCCACCAAATTGCTGCTGAAGACCCAGACATGCCACTGCGCTGGTGCCTGAAGCTGGCTCTGCTTCTTTGTCTTAATATAGCATTTCTTTGTAATAATATATGATAAATTGCATAAAAAAATTACCTGGCCTAATTCTGCTCTTGTTTTCACCATGTAAATCAGGTTTAACTCCACTTTAAGTCCATGTGAGAGTGTAAAATCAGTGAGAGATCAGAATGAGGCCCAAGTGTCTGTAGGTTAATCTTTAACCTGTGCATGCATGGTACAGTGTTTTTTTAATAGCCCTCAAAAATTCTTCCATTTCCTAAGCTCGTCTGTAAAGACCACCATGCTATAATGAGTTGAGTTCAGATTTGTGTTCTAGCTGGCCTTTTTGGTAGAATCCACCTTCAGATCTCCAGACCCATCTAGACGCTAGTAAATAGTGTTTGCTAATTTTATTTTTTGTTTCACTAGAGGCCTGGTCCTCAAAATTGCTGAGTAACCTTGACTCCCTCTGAATTTGATGTGTTGAAGATGCTCACTACCCTGCAGGGCTGGTCCTTGCTTCTGAGGGTCTTTTAGGTGTGTCTACACTGAAATAAAACACCCTCCCCCCCCTTGTGGGGTCCCAGAGCCCAGGCTCCAGGCCAAGCCTGAATATCTACACTGCAATTTTATGGCTTCGCAAACCTGAGTCAGCTGAACCAGGCCAGTTGTGGGTGTTTTTTTTGCAGTGTAGGTATTAGGACAGAAATTGGGTTATGCTTGGTATATTGTGACCCAGTCTGTAATTGTTAAGTAGTCATCTGACTTGATCTGCTGATCCACGTGCTGAGTTAGCATCTTTGCATAGCAAAAAGAGCAGCAAAAGTGAGTGCAGATTTCATTAAAGAGCCA
The DNA here is from genome assembly GCF_007399415.2 of Gopherus evgoodei. NCBI lineage: Eukaryota > Metazoa > Chordata > Testudines > Testudinidae > Gopherus > Gopherus evgoodei. The sequence goes on along the minus strand of NC_044327.1, from coordinate 66,314,310 downwards.
AGCTTATCTGTAATTGCGAATGTCGTGTATTACAGCCTCTGACTTTGGGATTTACTATGACAGGATTCAGAGGGGTAGCCATGTTAGTCTGTATCAGCAAAAACAATGAGGAGTCCTTGTGGCACCTTAGAGACTAACAAATTTATTTGGGCATAAGCTTTCGTGAGCTATAACCTACTTTACCAGGAGTTTTCCTCTTTTGTCGTCTCATTCCTGCTATAAGTATTTTCATTAAGAAAGTGGAATTTTACTTACTGTGAGTAGATTTTATTTAATTTGTTTTGAATTTGGGTCAGACGATTGTTTCTACCGATCCTCATTGGCATTTGCAGCTCTGTTTCCAAACTGTGCCTTTATATTTGGTGGTAGAAAGTGAGAGGTAAGGGGAACTTGTGGATTTCTTCAGGTCTTTGAATTATACTGCAGTTTGAACCTGATCTATGTTAACCTGGAAACACCCATGAGAAATGGTCACTGCTTTTTTGTATATTCAATGAATAAACAAATGTAACGATTCAATAACCAACCAGAAGGTTACTGTTGCCTTTATTATGATATGCATTATGACACGTGACCTCGTATCCCTGGTCTGTCGGAATGTCATAGCCAAAGAAATTTATTTCTATTAATTTTTTTTCTGTATTCTGATTATCGCTAATGGAGTTTATTAAATTTGCT